>NC_084485.1:105649337-108149337 GCF_030035675.1 Rhineura floridana | reverse complement strand
AACTGAAACCTTGATGCGGTTTTTGAACAGTGAGTCAGATTGGAAGGTTGCAGTGGTGTGTATGTCCTGCACTCTTGGAGCCCACTCTGTTCTCCAGACTGAGATCTTCTGCATTTTAAAGTCAGAACTATGTAATGGTAAGGGACTTCACAGTTACGGAGTACATGTGTGCAGACAGTATCTACATTTACAAATTGCATACAAAAGCTAAGCATTGGAACATTAAGATGTGCATCCCCTGTTTCTTACAACCCAGCAGTAGCTTTGGAATACCCATCAGGGACCAGACAAAATTGCTCAAGGGGCTTCATATGGTCTATGGGCTGCCAGTTCGCCATCCTTGATGTAGTCTAACCAGCTGTCAAAGTTCAAAGCATTTTGTACAAATCTATGGCATGTCTCTGGTACACTCTTGGGTGGACATGCTGAGTTCTTGGCTACTTTGTTGCATTTTGTGAACTGTCGCATAGATAATAAATTAGCAACCTGATCCCAACAATAAATAACGCCGTTGCAGCAGCAGTTGGTAACTGGGTGTTCCCAAAAACATCTCAGTGGGATATTTTCTTTTATATATATTTCAAAGGGCTTTCAGTTCTGGGAAAGAGACCAGAATAATGTGGCTTCAGCAAACAACTTGAAGACTGTATTGGGCTGGATTTTACATTTTGGTACAAAAAATAATAATTTGAATTAATAACTCCTTACTTCCGGGAAGCATGCTTTCCCCAAAGGCCTGCTATTTCTTCTATAGAGACCAATTAATTGAGGCAGTGTTGTCTTCTAATAGCCAATTATATTAATTACCAGGAGAAAAATGGGTTTGCTTTGCTTGAGGCCAACCCGTTTGGCTTTGTCAAATGCTTTGCATTTCAAACTCCTAAAGTCTACAGCAACTACTATCTAGGAATCAGCAAACGAACTACAAATCCCATGTGAATGCAGAAGGTCAGGGGTTGGCAACGGGACTGGGCAATTAAAACAGGCATAGCTCTTCCCCCTTGCTGCTCCCCTTGGTCTATTTCTAGTCCTCATTAATTTCTTACACTTGGATGGAGCTGTTAGTGGAGATGCCTTGTACAAAGAGAGTTGGCAGTTCTTACTGGCAGGGCTCCTATACCCTACCGGCTCAATGGCAGATATTCAACAGGAGAAAGCGTTCCCACTGTAACATCTCCATACGGTGAAAAGCTGCACCAGTTGCATTTTCCCACCCTCTGCTATGCAGCTCTTAAAGGGCAAGGGAGACTTTCGGGGGGGGGGAGGTAGCAACTCTAATCAAATCAAAATGTTACTTGACATTTGTGTAAGTATATAGTCTGGCCTCAGAAAAGTGTGAACATGCACAGGCAAATTCTGCCATGAGGAACTGTAGTCACAGTCACACCATGCATTGCAAGCACTCTCACATTTGGGTAGTCATGACTCCCCCCCCCCCAAAAAAAAGAATTCTGGCAACTGTAGTTTGTTAAGGATGTTGGGAGTTGGAAGACGATCCTTAATAAATAACAGTTCCCAGGATTGGGGGAAGCCACGACTTTTCAAGTGGCATCAGAGTGCTATAAATGTATGGGTCTGTAATGCTGTGATCAACCCCTTGCTCCCACCTGGATCCTTCATGTTGAATGTGCAAACGAAGTTGAGAACATTATGCGCATTTCATGCATACGTCATTATGATTACAGCTAGACTTCCTCCTCCCTGCCCCCCCCCCGAGGCACAGTACCTTTAAGACTGACATGACAAGACAACGTTCAGTAGGTATGAATCCATCTGATATGGAGCTAGGCCTGCATCTGCTGAATTTTTACCTGTTGTACAGCTGACAAAGCCTCGAGCCACAAAGTGGCAATTGTGGTTTGTTGGAGCATATGGAGTTTGGGGTAATACGCTCAAGAAAGAGGTGATTGCCCTCTGTGGGAAGCAAGGGAGTAGAGGCCCGTGACAAGGCTGTAGCAGAGTTTTGTTTTTTAAAAAAACAATGCCTGTTTCTCCCAGCCGAACAAGCTCAACCACCTCATCCAACGAACACTTGCAATGGAGATGGCTTACAGCCCTTGTCACTGATACTCTGAG
The DNA here is from genome assembly GCF_030035675.1 of Rhineura floridana. Lineage (NCBI taxonomy): Eukaryota > Metazoa > Chordata > Lepidosauria > Squamata > Rhineuridae > Rhineura > Rhineura floridana. The sequence continues at coordinate 108,147,261 of NC_084485.1, read as the reverse complement.
GTTGCACAGTTACAGCCACTGCCAAATGCTGCAAGCAAACTTGCCAGAGCACACTCTACACTTCTATCACAGAGTTTTATACTTGGCATCAAGCAGGTAAAAGGTCTCTATCTACTCCTAACTGCCCATTCTCCTACTTCACTGCTTTTACCCAGGTTAATGTGTCTCAAATGAATGTGGAAGACCTGCTTCAGTGAACTCTCCCTTTCCGCCGTGAAATTTAAGAACAGGTTTTTCTCTCCAGCTCTCTGGAGAATTACCACCATCATCACCCCCACCCAATCCCCCCATTTTCCACTGACGTAGGATCCCCCACTGTCATCTCGGCATCTCAGGTGTTCTTCCCACAAACCTGGCTGTCAAACACACACAACCCCCCCACGCACGCGCACACCCCCACTCCCTCAACAAACGCTTGGCCTTTCCTTCCTCTCTCTGCCGGCAGAATTTGCTCGTTACTGTGAAAAGAAAAGATCAAAGTTCACATTCAGCTTTCCATATCCCATGTGCGGGCTGTGTCTTAATTGTGTCTCTTGTGCTCAGTGATGCTCAATCAGGCAAAAAGAAACCCATAGAAAGGAAGGATATGGGGGAGGTGGGAGGTTGGGAAACTTTAAAAAAACAATGTTTAAAAAGGGTTCCCTCCACCACCACTGAACAATTCACACTATAAAAAGACAGACAGATATTTACATAATAGACAGAAATTTGCATAATAGATAGATGTTTGCATAATATCCCCACCGAGTTATTTCCTCTTCAGTGAAGGCTGCTGTAGTAGGGCAAGTGGGGCACTGCCCCAGTAACTTTACTCTGCCCTCAGCCAGACCCTGCCGGCCTTTCTTCTTTCTTACAACCAGTCTAAGGGGTGGCACTGCCCATCAACTTCCTTCTCCTTAGTCTCAGACTGTGTTGCCCTTGTAGGACTGAGCAGGGAGGAGGATGGGGACAAACCTGGAATTAGTTGGCCTAGCCTGGCATTGACTCTGTTGGGCTCTCTGCTTTCCGCTCTACTAGTTCCAGTAGGCACCAGCCACTGCTGTTCACCTTTATATAATGCCTGCCCCCAGCCACTTTAAAACAAAACAAACAGACCTGGTCCTGCAGAAAAGTTATCAGGCGAAGCTTTTCCTGGCATGAACACGCAGCAAAGAGAAAAGGCTTGCTAGCTTAATTTCTCTCCGAACATTTGCTGCTAAAGCACAAAAACCAGGCCAGTGAAAATAGTGGTAAACCTAGTTTTGGAGGGCTGTCCTATCTGGTGAAGGTTGTATGTAATAGCGACTGTTGGTGTTTCTTCCTCCCATGCTCCCACATTCTGAATTTCTGCACCAGCAACTCAGTATATTTTCATGGTCTGATAAGAAAGCACCTTGTGCCTTCACTTTCTTTACTTGTAGGATCTGGCACTTTTTAAAACTGACCCAGCTCTCCAGCTTTGATCAACAACCTCTCTCTAGCGCTGCACACATGCACATTTATCAGCCAAAGCTCTTTCTGATGTGGAGATAAGTGCTGAGAAATGCTTCACTTCTAGACATTAGAATACTTTGGCTGATATTCTAAGCATGCTTATCAGGGGGTAGGCCTCACTAAACCATGTTGAACGTAAGCATATGCAGGATTGCATTGTTAATTTACTCCCCCTCCCCCCACAAGGTACAAATGCAGGATTGCATCGTTAATTTACTCCCCCTCCTCTGCACAACCTGAAGGAGGCAAACACCCTGTCCTTTTAGCTTATTTTGGTCCAGGATTTCCTTCTTTGCAGACCTGACAGTCTTTCTCTGTGTGCAAAATGTTTGAGTAGAAATGCATTTCCCAGACTAGAGCAAACAAAAATGGTTGAGAGGAAAGATTCCTCAGCGTACTTTTCATGCGGCATCTTCATCTTAAGAGCACTAGATGACATTGTGGAGCAGAATTCATGTGAGATGGAAAGCTGTGATTCTCTTCCAGCATTTAAAGGGTTTATGCAGGAGGCAACAGAACCCCACAGTGATAGTGACCTGCATAGCTGCTGCCCTCTTTCGTTCCTTGTCACGGTCTTGCAAAAGGTTTTGTAACAGGAGCACAACTGAGTTACAGAACTGCATTCTTCTGGGCTGGTTGGATGCTGAATGTATATTGCAGTAGAGAAAAATATCAAATTAGCTTATTTTTTTTAAAAAAGCAAGGTGGACTCCAGGGTGGTTTTGGTCCCTGGAAACGAGACCAGCAGAGGGGGCCTCCTTCCCCTCCTGCTGAACAATAGAGCCAGAAGGGAACTGTTACTGCACCTGGGTTCAGAGAGGGGGTTTGCTTTCTGTTCAGAGCCGGCGTCAAAGGATGGTCAGGTTGGGACCTGGCCGCAGGCCCCTGTGGCCCAGAGGGGCCCCTGAAGAGCCCCTCCTTAGGGTGGGAGGGTGGCACTCCTATTCCATGATCTGCGGCATGGTCAGAGAGGGAGCTCCCAGGCACTGCCCCAATACACATAGCATGGGTTTCGATAAGCTTGCACACACACACCATCTACCTCTTCTTTAAGTTTGAATGCTGTGTGCACATGCCTGCCATCACCCAAGACGACGGCTTCTCTGAGGAGCTGACACCTCCGCCGCTATCTTGGTTGATGGCAGGCATGAGCGCTATGCATGCACGTCATTCACGAGAGGTAGGTGGGAAACACAAGTGGGCTTATTAGTCCCACACCACCTGTATGGGGAGATGTTGTGCTACGGCACCATGGGCGCAGGGCAGGCTGGTGCCCAAGGGTCTGATCATGCCTGGCACCAGCCCTGTCTCTGTTGCTGTTATTGCCCCCTGCTCCCTTCCTGCCACCAGATGTCACTTCTTAGCCTGATTCCCTTTGTCTAGGGCCAATGGGAGGAATATACCATGGAGACTTCTTGCGTGCTTCTCTTCCTTGCTGCACCTTCCACACCCATTGCCAAATGCTACTGGACAGGCTGGTGGCAGTAGAACACAGGAAGCTGCCTTATACTGAGACAGACCATTGGTCCAGCTAGTCCAGTACTGTCGACATTGGCTGGCAGTGACTCGCCAGGGTTTCAGGCAGGAGCCTTTGATGCTGGGAATTGAATTCCTAAGCATGTGGCTCTTTTGTACATTTCCTAAACCAGCTCTGAAAGGCAAGTAGCTTCAAGGATGAGGCCTATTAGCACTTGCAGAGGAGAAGTGAAAGATTTGGTGCCTAATGCATCCCATAATGTCATATTTAGCAAACTTACCTGGAGATGCCAGGGACTGAACCTGGGAGCTTCTGCATGCAAAGCAGATACTCTAACACTGAGTTATGGTCCTTCCCCAAAGGAATGAGGAGTAGCTGCTGTCTACTCTGCCTGGGTTCAATTCCTAGTGTGGGATGGTGGCTAGGGATGGGGGAGAAATTCAATTCAGTTTGCATTTAAAGGTGAACCTACCTAATTTCCACTTTCCAAAATAATATGCAAACTGAAACAGCCATCTTTCAAAATTTGCACTTCCCTGAATTTTGCAATGTAGCTCTCCAACCAAGTGTACACATTTTTGTAACCTACAGAAGGATAAAGTTTGATTTAAAATGCATATATTGGTGAGAATAACATACAAAAATGCATTATATTAGGGGAAATTGCTTTGCAAAAATTGTATATGAACATATGTATATTAAGAGAAATCTGCACTACAATACTGGTGAATTTTCATGAGAACTTTTTTTTAACTTGCAAACGGATGTGGAAAAGTGAGAACTCAACTTGAAATGGGAAAATGAGAACCCGAGAGTAACCAAAATTGACAGATTTGCTCATTCCTAATGGCGGCAACATTCTTGGTGGTACTAGTTGTGTGTGAGAGCTCCCACCCACTGGAAGAGTGGAGGAGCTTAAGGGGAAGATTGCAAGTGGGTCAAGGAAGCAAGCAAGGAGATGCTGCTTGTGGTGTGCAAGCTGCACCGCCCTTGCAGTGTTGCACATTACAGCCCTGACAGCAGCAGTTAGATTGTGGAGCTCTGCTCAGCAGTGGGCTTCCTAACAGGGCACAAACCGCAGCAGGTACTCAATGATGTCCACCACTGGTACCGACCTTGTTTAAAAAGAAGCTACAAAGCATTTGACCCAATAATAAAAAAAGATCTTCTGTTGTTTCCCAAAAATAAATAGTGCCAGTTTGTGTGTTGTCTTCTCCCTATCTTTTTGCACGTTTACTTGAGCGGCCCACTCATGGGGGCAATGTGGTGTCAGAGGAAGAAACTCAGAGGAGATCATAGGATCAACTTCTGTGATCTCTAAGCTCAGGCAGAGGTAAGAGTGCTGCAAGTGTTTTGCCTGCTTTGGTCTGGCTGCCTCCTCCCATCTACTGGAGACTAGCATCAGCAGGCAGGGGATAGATTCTATATATGCAGAACTTTATGAAGAGGCTAATGTGTGGCCCAATCCAGAGAGAAGTCATTAGCAGTCTGATTAAATCTTTCTCACCCCAGCCTTTGCACTCACTTGTCCCATGTGTAAGAAGGGAGTCATGAAAAAACTGCTAATTTGCACAATTTTGTTGATGTTGAGTTATGCAAAACTCAAATGACCATCCAGGAGAGGATTAAAATAACTTGCTAAACTGGCACTTTTAAACAGAATGGCCACAGAAAGACAAGTCTTGGCCTCTCAGTGCTAAAACTGAATAATGCAACTTTAAACTACACTGCATTTCCAGTATGACTCCAAGGAGTTCGAGACAAATCTGTACCTGATGTTCTCATTGCATTAATTGGGTACTTCAACATACATCAAGACAAGGATATTTGGATATTTTTAGAAAATATGGATAGCACTAGATTAACCACAAAGCATGTCAGGGCTACTACCCATGGCCCCCAACAAGGACTTGTAGCTGAAAGAGAGGGAGAGGAGGTGATCCTGAGTAATATATTTTGTCCATTACACTTGAGGGGAGAATGGTAGGGAAATTGTCACACTGTGGGAAGCCCCAAAACTGGGACCTCCCACAGTGTAACAATTACCTTTCTTTCCCCACTTCATGCGTAATGAAGAAAATATATTCCAGAATCCTTGATTGCTTTCCCTGCCATGAATGTCGTATATCCCCCAAGGCAAACTGCACAACTCCAAACTTTAGCTGATTTATTTCCCCCCACATCGTCTTTAAATTCCTGGCACAGAAAGAAAACGGTTGAAGAATAATTTATGGCAGAAGCATTAGCTATCAGTAAATAAGCAAGCCAATGTTGGGCTCTTTGATATAACATGTGATGACTGGAAGCTGCAGTGACACAGAAAGAATTGTTGCTGCCAGTTTGTGGAGAATCGCTCTTCAGGTAGATTGTTCCTGCTGTCAGCCACTGTCTTCAAAGCTGCCACTGTTGCTGCAGGAATGAAATCGCATTGTACTCATGGGATCCGAGACATAACCTGTGGAAGGCGAAGAGTAGCTCAGGTGCGCTAGTCACAAATGCCATTCAGCCCAGCAAGCCTCCCTTCTCCACTGCCATCATGTCTCCGTATTAAGAAAGGGAAAATGGATGTCTTCTCTAGCTAAATAAGCAATGCACAGATTTCCTCCCAAGAAATATGTTTCAGGCAAATCTACTTGCTGCCTGAAAGGTCCAAGTTTAATGCCATTCTCTGAAAATGCTATGAGGTTAAAATATGAAATACAGATATGCGGCCATTCACATGCAATGTAGTCACAATAGCCATTTAAATGGATGGATGATGGAAACCAGGAACCAAAGCATTTAAATACACTGTCACATTTCTATTTTATTTTTAAATATATCTATTTTGACCTTGAATGGGAGATCCAACAGTCAACAATAAGCAGTCTGCCAGAAATAATTATGCCCTTAATCCTGGGCAATTATCATGACAATAGCTGCTACAAAAAGGACCAGGTTGCCTATTAAGGACTATTATTATTCCTTTACCATCTGGGCCACTGGTCAAATGTGATTGCTACAGTCATTTTTCTGCTGTAATACTTGCCAGCCTAACCTAGTTATTCATGGTGCAATCCTCTACATGTCTACTGAGAAGTAAGCCCCAGTGAGTTTAATGGGTGTGCACAGGATTGCAGCCTCTCTTTCTGGAGATATTATTTATGAAGGCCAAAAACGTAGGAAATTATATATTTTCAAAAGTTTACAGAGGAAGCAGATTCCAAGGCTGTGGGCACACAAATCAATTCAAAAGCAGCCAGAATGGTTTTTCTGGCTGCATTTTGAAGCGACTCTGTCCTCGGCTAGACACACCTCCCTTCCCCACTGCTGACTTCAGATCTTTCAGGCCTGCCCACAGCAAAGTAGGCAGAACCAATCACTGCCTCTGCCAAAGCCTACAGCAAAGCATTTCCATTGGTCACACCTGTAGGGGCAATGTGTTATCTACCAATCAGTTGTGAAATCTGTCTGAAGCTTAATTAAAAAAAAAAAAGCACTCAAGCTGGTCCGACCAGGTTTTAGAGTACAAAAGGGTGGAGCATGACTAGCGTCATGTGCCCCCATTTTGAGAAAAGAGAGATGGAGACTGGCACAACAGGAAGTGGTACTCTACTTGCAATTCCAAGATCAAGACAGCATTACAGCCCCTATAGTATTATAATTTGGCATCTGTCCTGGAAAAGCTGCAATATTAAGTAGAAGTCTGTAACAAAAGGGTACAACTGAACACAAAGGAACTAAAACTAGCATTGAAAAATTGATGAATGGTTCCAGGTGTCTTTAAGCAATATTCAGCATATATAAATCCAACCTTAAAACACTGTCAAACTTTTCTCTACATTCCATGCTCATGGATGCATGTGGTATACCTCTCTCTCTCTCTCTCTCTCTCTCTCATGCTGAGTCAAAGCATTGGACCATCTAGTTCAGTACTGCCTACAGTGACTGGAAATACTTCCGAGGGTTTCAGGCAGGGTTCTTTCCCCGCCTACTTGGAGAAAGCTAGGTTTAAACCTGACATATTCTAACTGAAAAGCATGTGTTCAACAGCTAACTACAGCCCTTCTAAAGGTACAACAAACTTCCCCCATCCCCAGGGATATGATCCCAGAACCACTTGTGTCCTAAGTAAGAATCATGCACTCCTACAAGGCTTCCTTGTGCATGGAAATCAATAGATGATACAGTAATGTGAAACTAGCATCACATCTGTCTCCGAGTGAAGCTGTGCAGCAAGCGCCAGAGTTTTGCAGTTTATAGAATTAAGACTCTGACTGGAAGTCTTACATTACGTTTTCTTGTACTATTAGAGCTCTTTCAAACATTATGCAGAGGAAACCTGGGCTTCCTAGAATGCACCAGGTTTGGTATCTCCTATAGAGATCCACCCCCAGCAGGGTTCACCACATTGACACCTGCCTGTCTTTACCCCTTCCCCAAGCATTGAGCCTGCAGCACCCACAAATTAGCTTGCCAACACTATTTTGTTTTAGTGTTGGTCAAGATTGCTGTTGGAGAACAGCATGGGGACCATCACAAAAACATGATGGGCCATCCAAAAATATGGTTTGCTTGTCCCTACTATTTTCTTGTCCTGCAATGCCCTGCTATGCCTAGGTATTGTAGGAAATATAAAATGGCAGATTATGGGAGGCTGCCACTCCTTAGGTACAAAGAAAAATCTGATACTCTGTGGGCTACTGTGAACCATAAGAGGGACACCCAAATAGGAAGAGGCCCTATCAAGAGCACTTTTCCAAAGACTCCTTCAAACTTGCCTTAGAATGAACAGTCAACACAGATTTGCAGCCAGTCAGAGCTTCCCACCAAGTGTACCTATATGATACCTAAGTTTGCAGACACAATCACTATGATCACACTTTACGTTTTAGATGTGTACTTAAAACATTTCCTGTGTGAAATGGCTCTCATATGGTAGTGGGAATCATGAGAATGTACCTGGAAGGTCTTAGGTATGGTTAAGTTTCCCTTGAGTCTTGGGAGACTTATCCCATGTCTTCCACAATCAGTAATAAAAATGCCCCCAGATTTTATTACCAAAGTTGACAGTTTGCTATTTTCAGTGTGCCTCCAGTTTTTAGCACCAGTTCCATTCTGAAGAAAATTGATTAGCCCATACATAAATACAATTTATCTTTATTATATCTGAGGGATCTCTTACCATTTCGGTCAATAGGTGGGTACTGAAAATTTCTTCTCATCTCTTCCAGGGAAAGGCCTTGAGAAGGGTGTTGCCCAGTGCTGTAAAATTGACAGGGTGTTGTCATTATAGATGACTGAATATGTTATCTTTATAACATTAGAACTTTACAAAAAGATCCTTTAAAAACACCAATTCTCATCAGTGGAAAACACAACCATGCTTTTACAATGAAGCATTGCACAGGAAGAAAAAGAACATGGATATATGAAGAAAGAGAATTCACTTCCAGAATAACATCCTCCCACAATCTTGAACTTTGCTTCACAATACTTTCAACCTGAAGAGCAATTCTAAATGGCAAATCCAGTATACTATAAATAATGTAGGTACCCTTGTACTATCAGGTTCGTGCATGCTAATTCCTTGGCAAAAGAGAACATCATCCTTCAGAAGCAAGTCCAAATGTTGCTTACTGAAAATATGTCCCTTCATCCTGGGAAGTGATCAGGTGAAGATTGCTTGTACCAGTTGTTCTCTGATGACAAGCTAACAAATGCCAAGTATGCCCAGAGCCCAGGAAAAAAGGTTCCCAAACTGTACATTAACATCCAGAGGATTCAAAAAAATATGCCCCTGCTCTTTCATCGTAAGGTATGCAGTTATCTAAAGTGCTTTTAAAAAGCAAAAGGTTCAAAGAATTTGTGGTCAAGTTGTTGCTCAAAGAATACACTCAAGATTATTTCCTGCAATGTACCTTCCTTGGTGATTTTGATAAGGGAAATTTCTAACTGATGGCAGGTAAGAATTTTATATTTGCTTTGACTATTTTTTCTACCCCGCCCTCCGGTGGAAAAACTGAAGCTTTGTTTCTAACTATATCTTCCTGGAAGTAAATTCCACTGAAACACATGGGACTTATTACCAGTAAATGTAACTGTAGCAATGTATCTGTAGCCGAGGAGCCTTTATGGTGTTGCACTGTTCATATTTTACCTTTACCTTTCATTTTAGCAGACTCTAATGCCATCCCTCCCCTTTTTGCTAAAATACGTCTGCTTTTTTTTGTAATGGTATTATTGCCCAAGTACAATGACATTTCCCACTTAATAACACTCTCCTCCAAGTATCAAAAAAGTTGACATGGAAAACTAACCATGTTGCCTTCATAAATGTCTTAACACTTTCATCAATCCATATATCTGTCTCTGTAGAATATTACCCTCATATTTGCAGTTTACAATATTGTCTGTCTATTTATCTATCTTGAAAGCAGTGCCAATGCTGAGAACTAAAGTGAGGATTAATAATTGGATCCCAAGAGCTAGTCTGATGTTTTGTGTGCATTCAGTAGATTATTATTATTAAAACTTTTTTTAAAAAACAGCAGATTCCTGTGAGTTTCAAAAACAAGTTGCATAGTCCTCCTTTACATTCCATGCACAATAGCCAACAAATATACAGCAGTTTCAAAGTAAAGAGTCTTCTGAATTACACAATGATTCTTAATGCCATGATTGTTCAGGGATTTCTGCTTTAATGTCAGTCTTATCCATAATTCTGAAGCCAAAAGGCCATACAATGCAATATGAGACATAGGATGCTCCCCATCCATGTATTGCATATCCTCCATCTCCACTCTGTGGCTAGGGGAAGAGGAAATTCACATTGTTAGTGCTGCAGGCTCTCCACTGAATTGAAATGGTTTGTTCATTTACTTGCTTAATTCAATCTATTTATTCATTCATGCTATTTAGAGATGCCATACTTCGTCTCTGTCACTAATCCAGCTCCACATTTACCTAAATGAAAACTAATGTATAGTTCCTAAAGTGTTCCCGGGCAACAAAATCTAATGAGGGGCAAGGTCAAATGCAAAACTCACAATCAAGGCAGCATTAATATCAGTCAAAATGGCTGTCACACATATGCCATTGTCTCATACTATACATACAAATATGACTTCTTGATCAGGATATTACTTTGCAGGGGCACCATTTAGCAACACCATTTGAAATGCCAGTTTAGAATGATGATCAACAGGAAACTATAAGATTCACTAATAGGCAAAAAAAGCCCTTGCAGTTTAAGAATGTACCTGTAGCCAACAGATATTTCTATCAACCTTTAAAAAAGCAGGGAAATTGGGCAGCTATAGTGAATGCACCAGGGGAGCAGGAGACCTGACCTCCTCTCGGAGGTATTGTACTGCCCTACAAAGTTGTCAAAATACAAACACAATTTGGGTTGGTCTTTCATAGTCCAATCCACTTCCTGTGTAGCTTGGAGGAATTTGGTAACATGTGCCTCTGAGCATACGGTGAGTGGTGGCAACAACTGCCATCTCCAAAGATGGAGAATTACCTTTTTGTATGTTTGCTGGTGTTCTTCTTACTTTGCTTTTTCCTGTGTTACTACTGTTTCTACAGAGCATCTAACCTAGAAAATTATATTTCTCTCAATATTCATCCTAGAAATCTATGTCAAATTTATTTTTTATTAAAGTCAAAGCCTTTTTATTCATCAATGTCATATGATGGGAAGAAAGCCTTTTGTGTTTCAAACTGGAGGTTATGTTCTATTTCTATTTTGGGTGCACTAAGAGTTGAATCTGAAACGGCAGTTTGATGTAAAATCAGACTGATTACAATATGTTGCTACTTAAGCAATGACTCTAGCTGTTGGAAAAAACAAACTTGGCCTGCCCAAGATGCATGTGTTCAACCTGCTACGCTTAAACTACTCCACTTAAGGAAGGGTGAGAATGGTCAATTAAAAACATAGAGCACACCTAGAAATTTGCTAGAATATATTTCTCCTCCCACTGTTTTATCTTGTGCAAAGTGAGGCACTCCTGATGTCCACTGGAAACTATTCTGCAGAACAATAAGTGCCATTATTCCACAATTGTTTTTGGAGCTTTTTTTTAGTGTTTCAAAGTACTGCTGTACTTCACATATTCACAGAAACAGAAGCAAAAGAAAATGATTTACTATAGGAATCTTCACTAAAATTGCAAAATAAATCAAACATACTTAAAGTGACTATCTGAACTATATCAACTGTTTTAATATTGTTGCTTCCTCCCTGCTAAAACAAGATCAGCACAGCACATTATTTGCTGATTTCAGGTGTTGCCACCACTCACCATATGCTCAGGGCACGTTACCAAATTCTTCCAAGCTACAAAAGAAGTGGATTGGACTGTGAAAGACCACCCCAAATTGTGTTTGCATTTTGACAAATTTGTAGGGCAGTACAATATTTCAGAGTGGAGGTCAGATCTACTGCTCCCTTTGTGCATTCACCCAATTTCCCTGCTTTGTAAAGTTTGATAGAAATATCTGTTGGCTATAGGCACATTCTTAAACCACAAGGTTGCTTTTGTTTTTCCTATTAGTCAATTTCTCTGCTTTCTAATCTGGGAGGTAAAAAATGGGATTCTGTGCAAGTTTGCTGTGAATGGATTGATCATTTGCATGCTTATTGAGTTCAGTGGGATTTACTCCCATGCAATCATGCGTAGGATAGGTGAAACAGACCATGGGAGAGGAGGAGAAGAGGGAGGGAGGGAAAGCTGGAGGAGGCAGGGGAGGAGAAAGAGGGGAGGGGTGGAAGAAGGGAGGAGGAGGGGAGAGGAGAGGGGCAGGAGGGGAGAGGGGAGAGGGGGAGGGGAAGGAGTCAGAGGGAAGGACAGAGGGGAAGGAGAGGGAGGCAGGCAGGGAGAACTGGAGTGGGCAGGGGAGGAGGAAGAAGGAAGAGGGGAGGGGAGGAAGAAGGGAGGAGGACGGGAGAGGAGAGGGGAAGGAAGGGAAAGGCAGGTCTGATAATTTGCATATTTACTGAGTTCAGTGGGATTTATTCTCATGCAATCATGCTTGGGATTGGTGAAACTGACCATGGGGGAGGAGGAGAAGAGGGAGGGGAGACGAGGGGGAGGAGGAGAAGGGGGGAGGGGAGACGAGAGGGAAGAGGGAAGGAGGAAGGGAGGTTGGGTAGAAGGGGTGAAAGAGGGGGGAGGGAAGGGGCAAAAGGGAGGGGATAGGACGGAGAAGGAGGAGAGGGCAGGTTTGATCATTTTAATGCTTTTTTAGTTCAATGGGATTTACTCCTGTGCAATCATGCTTAGGATAAGAGAAACTGACCTGGGGGAGGGGCAGCAAGGGGGGAGAAAAGGGGAGGGGAGTGGAGAAGGGCAGGGAAGAGATTGGATGGGTGGGCACTGGGCATTGGGCAGAGGGAAAGCCCCTTTCCTTTCTAAAAGGAAAACATTGTAAACAATATCATTGTTTTTCAGGGTTTCCCCCACCTTTTCATTCTACAGCATGTACATCTGGTCTCCTACCCAAATTTAAATCAAGCTGTCCCTGGCCACATACATGCCAGACCTTATTTCAATTTAGACAGTCTTGGCACCCCCAAAAGTATCCTGGGATGTGTAGTTTGTGAAGGGTGCTGAGAGTTGCTATGAGATGCCCTATTCCTCTCACAGAGCTGCAATCCGCAGAAGAGGGGCTGGCTGTTAAACTACTCTGGCCACTGGAGCTCTGTCAGGGGAATAGGAGTCTCCTAACAACTCTCAGCACCCTTCACAAATTACACTTCCCAGGATTTTTTTTGGGAAGCCACAACTGTCTAAAATTAAATAAAGATCTGGCATGGGTGTAGCTACCTGGTTAACCAAGCCAAACAGCTCTGAGTCTGGCTTTTAGAACACTGACAGTTGGTTTTTACTGAGCATGCCCAACACTATAATAGACTACAGTGTTAAATTTCTTAAATTAATTATAAATCAGCCAGGCATTTTTTAAACTTTTAAACTGCAGAAGATGAAGGTCAGCGTATGGGGCAAGGTCAGTAAGAGGATTACAGGTACTCCGTGAACATGGCTGATTTTTAATTAATTTCAACAAATTATGAGATCACTGACAGAAAAAAGTCCAACAGGGGTGTGGATTTTTTTCTCTTGTTTTACACTTTGAACTCTCGATTCTCTCCGAGTGTTTTGTATATCGCCATGGAAACTTGGAGGGTTATTAAACGAGCATTTCTGAGTTCAGGACTACAGTATAGGTTTTGTATGATTTTGTTTTGAAATGAGCTTATGGGAAGCATCAGAATGGCATGGGGGTATTTTCAATTTAACATTGCGGAATGTGAAAAATCCATGCTGGCTATGGTATACAGCTGCTCTCATGGCTATATAATGTACATGCAGAAAATGATAAAAGGCCATGTCCTTAGCTAAGGTGTACAGCTCCAAGCTGCATCTATGATATCAGTGCAGGCAAAGACTGGCAGGGGAATTCACACATTTAATCATAGGTGTTTCATAACATGCAGAAGGCAGATGTGTCTTCACAGTGATGCTACTTTTCTAGAAAATATCTTCATTTTTGTTATGGCTGCTACACTGGGCTTTCCCCTACAGGAATGTCATCTGGGGAAATGCATGCAAATAATTTGTTCAATACTGTTTTCTACAACAGAAGGTGAAAGACTGGAATGTACTCAGAACTAAGAGCACCATATCATAGGCCTCATCTACATTATACATTTAAAGCACTGTTTAAGTGCTTTAAACAGTCATGGCTTCCTGCACAGAAACCCAGGGGTTTGTAGAGGGTACTGAGAGTTGTTACATGGCTACAATTCTCAGAGTTCCCTGGGAAGAGGGATTGAATGTTAAAACTACTTTGAGGATTGTAGCTCTGTCAGAAGAATAGGGTTCTCCTAACAACTCTCAGCATCCTTAACAAATGACAGTTGCCAGGATTCTTGGAGGGAAACCAGGACTGTTTAAAGTGTTAGATACTGCTTTAAATATATAGTGCAGATGGGGTCATACTGGCTTCTCTTGTAATTTTACTATGGATGTTTGACACCTCCATAAGAACATAAGAAGAGCCTGCTGGATCAGGCCAGTGGCCCATCTAGTCCAGCATCCTGTTCTCACAGTGGCCAACCAGGTGCCTGGGGGAAGCCCGCAAGCAGGACCCGAGTGCAAGAACACTCTCCCCTCCTGAGGCTTCCGGCAACTGGTTTTCAGAAGCATGCTGCCTCTGACTAGGGTGGCAGAGCACAGCCATCACAGCTAGTAGCCATTGATAGCCCTGTCCTCCATGAATTTGTCTAATCTTCTTTTAAAGCCATCCAAGCTGGTGGCCATTACTGCATCTTGTGGGAGCAAATTCCATAGTTTAACTATGCGCTGAGTAAAGAAGTACTTCCTTTTGTCTGTCCTGAATCTTCCAACATTCAGCTTCTTTGAATGTCCACGAGTTCTAGTATTATGAGAGAGGGAGAAGAACTTTTCTCTATCCACTTTCTCGATGCCATGCATAATTTTATACACTTCTATCATGTCTCCTCTGACCCGCCTTTTCTCTAAACTAAAAAGGCCCAAATGCTGCAACCTTTCCTCGTAAGGGAGTCGCTCCATCCCCTTGATCATTCTGGTTGCCCTCTTCTGAACCTTTTCCAACTCTAGAATATCCTTTTTGAGATGAGGCAACCAGAACTGTACAGAGTATTCCAAATGCGGCCGCACCATAGATTTATACAACGGCATTATGATATCGGCTGTTTTATTTTCAATACCTTTCCTAATTATCCCTAGCATGGAATTTGCCTTTTTCACAGCTGCCGCACACTGGGTCGACATTTTCATCGTGCTGTCCACTACAACCCGAGGTCTCTCTCCTGGTCGGTCACCGCCAGTTCAGACCCCATGAGCGTATATGTGAAATTAAGATTTTTTGCTCCAATATGCATAATTTTACACTTGTTTATATTGAATTGCATTTGCCATTTTCCCGCCCATTCACTCAGTTTGGAGAGGTCTTTTTGGAGCTCTTCGCAATCCCTTTTTGTTTTAACAACCCTGAACAATTTAGTGTCGTCAGCAAACTTGGCCACTTCACTGCTCACTCCTAATTCTAGGTCATTAATGAACAAGTTGAAAAGTACAGGTCCCAATACCGATCCTTGAGGGACTCCACTTTCTACAGCCCTCCATTGGGAGAACTGTCCATTTATTCCTACTCTCTGCTTTCTGCTTCTTAACCAATTCCTTATCCACAAGAGGACCTCTCCTCTTATTCCATGACTGCTAAGCTTCCTCAGAAGCCTTTGGTGAGGTACCTTGTCAAACGCTTTTTGAAAGTCTAAGTACACTATGTCCACTGGATCACCTCTATCTATATGCTTGTTGACACTCTCAAAGAATTCTAATAGGTTACTGAGACAGGACTTTCCCTTGCAGAAGCCATGCTGGCTCTGCTTCAGCAAGGCTTGTTCTTCTATGTGCTTAGTTAATCTAGCTTTAATAATACTTTCTACAAGTTTTCCAGGGACAGAAGTTAAGCTAACTGGCCTGTAATTTCCGGGATCCCCTCTGGATCCCTTTTTGAAGATTGGCGTTACATTTGCCACTTTCCAGTCCTCAGGCACGGAGGAGGACCCAAGGGACAAGTTACATATTTTAGTTAGCAGATCAGCAATTTCACCTTTGAGTTCTTTGAGAACTCTCGGGTGGATGCCATCCGGGCCCGGTGATTTGTCAGTTTTTATATTGTCCATTAAGCTTAGAACTTCCTCTCTCGTTATCACTATTTGTCTCAGTTCCTCAGAATCCCTTCCTGCAAATGTTAGTTCAGGTTCCAGACTGATATGATTGGCTTGAAATCCTGCTGATATTTTAAGAGTATTATCTAAGAGCCAGCAAGAAACAGGGGAAAGCGGAAATATCAGCTGCTTAGCACGTATTTATTTATTATATGATTTTCTCCCAGCAGGGGCCCAGGGTGGCAAGCAAACGCACTAAAAACACTTTAAAACATCATAAAACAGACTTTAAAATACTTTAACGTTAAAACAAAAATATTTAAAAACATTTTTTTAAAAAACCTTTCAAAACATCTTTAAAAAAAAAGGTTTAAAAACATTAAAAAGCAATTCCGACACAGACGCAGACTGGGATAAGGTCTCAGCTTAAAAGGCTTCTACTTCACTCACTTTCCTACTGGCTGCTTCATGGATTACAGCTGCCACCTGACAGCTGCCATGAAATATATCTGAGTCATGCCAGCCCAGGTTGCTCTAATAACATCCAGACTTTGCTCCCACTGCCTGGAGTTCCACTCACAGGACCATTCCTATTAGTGGAAGACAGGAAGCAACTTTTGAAGATTGCTCCTCCTCCTGCAGCCCTCATGACTACCTCTCAGCAGGAAACATCACTTCCACTTTGTCAGCCTTCTGTGGATGGAAAGATCCTTCCTGGCCCTGGGTGTAACCCAGTAAATATGTTTTGCAAGGCACGGCTTGCCAGGAAGACATTCTAGCAGTCCTGTGATGACTTAAGGAATACGAATATGAGCGTGTGTATATACTGCTTCTTGGATTCCCATCTCTTTGTCATGCTGGAGTGTGACCAAGAAACCACATGTGGGTATTCACTCTGGGAAGCTTAGCAATGATGTGGAAAGGCCTTTCAGAGATACTGGAGAGCTGCTGCTAGTCAGAGTAGACAATACTGGGCTATACGGACAAAGAATCTGGCATGGTATAAGGCAGCTTCTTAGGCTCCTGATGCACATCATTAACTTTTGATGTTTCCCCTTATTAAAGGTAAGAACAAAGTGGCCGGTGCTCTGGATTTCCTGTGGCACCACTTCATGTTTATTCTCCTGTTTTAGTGTGGGATGAATGCATGAAGATACTGCCTGTCTGACTTACAGTTCGCTTTGGAGACCCAGGGAGTGGTCAGTTTTGTGTCTCCGAGTCCCCTACTTGCTGGGTACTTCTGTGGACAGAAAATCATCAGGGCCGTGGATACAGTTAGAAATAAACAACTCCACATTCAATCTTTTAAGAGCACACCCTGAAGTGTAGGATTTTCACAGAGAAACTTAACTGAAAGGAAACTCTAGTAGGGGAACAGGTAATCTAATATGCCAAAGGTTCCCATAGGAACACTACATCTTTTATTTATACCTGCTTGGAACAGCTGCCTCATTTGGAGTCTGGCTTGTCAAAAGTGCAGGCGGCGGCCCCTAAAGCTGAGCTGTTGCAGACTAGTCTCCCTGCTGCTAAACAAGCTTCTTGGTGCTCTTGAGACCACTGCCTTTCAGTGGTTTCTGGCTTCTCATGGTTCATTAAAGACTTTCACGCAGCATTTTTAAGGCTCACCATAAAAAAGGAAGAAGCTTGTGCTAAGAAACATCCTCCCCTCTCTCCTGTCCTTGTAAAGCTAGAGGCTAATCTGTGCATTCGGCTGGAGGGGGTGAGGGTGCTGCTGCCTAAAAAGAGTGCAGCCCCCCTCACTTGTTATGTCTGCTGTGTTCTACCTATCACAGAGACAGACCTGTGGATGATGCAAAAAACATTCCTAGCTTCCTCTCATTAGCACTGAGCCACTGGCCATGGCTCCCAGGCTTGAGAAAACAGCAAGATTGTTAGCAAGCCTGTAGTATTATTACATGAGGCTGCCAGCTGAGAGTTGCCTGCTATTTCAAAGAACACCCTTGCAGATTTGGGATAACTTCTCTGATGTGGCGTTCTCTATCTCCTGTTTGCTTAAGGTCTGAAAGACGGCAGGTTGTTTTAGAGCAACAGCACTTGATACTTTTGCAGTAATTAGAAGAGGAAACCAGGATGTCCAAAGAAAATGTCTTGCTGAGCATACAGCAGATTGCAAAAGGCTTCTCAAGTAGGCTGTGCAACGTGAATGCTCTGCGAAAGAGGATGATGCCTCTGACTATGTACGGCATGATGGCTGAGAGCTAATCAAAGAACCATGAGATCAAGACTCTTTAGCCAGGTTAAAGGTCATGCAAGAAGGAACACAGCAAGGCTATCAGAACAGTGGTGAAAGTAAATCATGGAACCATGATCCCTGGGAAGGGTACTTCATCCAATGTTTTGAGGGAGAAATGTAGAACAGCCACTTTTCAGACTTTTTGAGCAATTGGGTATCTTTGGTTAACTAGTACGTTAAATTTCAGCTTTCTGGGTGGTGTGAAAAAGAAAAGTTGGTACATAATCCTTATTTTTCAATCCTTGAAAACAATGACAATGCTCCATAGAAAATAATGACTTGGATCCCTACTTTTCTTCCATGAACAGTACAGAGTTCATGTTTACACAGAATGTACCATTGGTCTCACCTGAAAGGTGATTTTCATAGGAGTGGGCCATCACTGTGGGTAACAGTTCCACCTATCGTGCAAAGGCAAGAATGTTTTTGAAGTCAAGACTAGGGGCGTCAGGCCCCTCCCACTCTCCAGTTCATTCGTAGCGAGTCTAAAAAGAGATATCTAAAAATACAAGAACAAGGCCAACAGGCCCGCCAGGAAAATAACATAATAGTCACATGCATAACAATATGACTCTAAGATAACAACGTAACAGAACAGAACTAAAAGTCTTGACTTCACTCTTACATTTAAATATAATAGCGTAACAATAACATGTAACCCATTGATAAAATCTCTAGTCATCCTCCAACTGGGAGGGTCGTGATGGCCCACTCCTATGAAAATCACCTTTCAGGTGAGACCAATGGTACATTTTCCATAGGAGGTGGGCCATCACTGTGGGATGTACCAAAGCAACCCATATAGGGAGAGACCACCCACATGTTAATCCTCATTAAGAACCTGTTGCAACACTCGTCTGCCAAAAGATGCATCAGCAGAGGCATAACGATCAATTTTATAATGCCTTATAAACGAGTGTGGGGTAGACCAGACTGCAGCCCTACAAATATCGGCAACAGGAGCATTAGTGGCAAAAGCAGCCGAGGTGGCAGCTGACCTGGTAGAATGAGCCGTTATACTAGCTGGAACTGACAGCTTCAGGGACTCATATGCTAAAGTAATGCATGCCCTTAACCAACGGGATAAGGTAGAATTGGATACTTTATGCCCCATAGACCTTGGATGAAAGGATACAAACAGAGACTCCGTTTGTCAAATCTCTTGGGTCCTGGACAGGTAGGTCTTGAGAGCCCTCCGGACATCTAACGAATGCCAAGCCTTCTTGAGAGGATGGGTAGGATTCGGGCAAAAGGAA
The DNA here is from genome assembly GCF_030035675.1 of Rhineura floridana. Lineage (NCBI taxonomy): Eukaryota > Metazoa > Chordata > Lepidosauria > Squamata > Rhineuridae > Rhineura > Rhineura floridana. Next base: position 108,128,092 of record NC_084485.1, on the reverse strand, counting down.
GGCAAAACAATGTCCTGGTTGCAATGAAAAACTGGATCGACCTTGGGACGGAAGGAAGGATCAGTCTTCAGCACAACAGAGTCCTTATGGAAGACGCAGAGGTGTCGAGCAGAAGACAATGCGCCCAACTCCGAAACGCATCTGGCAGATGTGATTGCGATTAGAAACAAGACCTTGAAGGACAGCATACGTAGGGGCACAGTCCTGATGGGTTCAAACGGAGGGCGTTGCAAGGCCTGCAGAACTTTCGGCAAAATCCATGAGGGGAACCGATGGACAACAGCCGGAGAGTGTAGGGCGACTCCCCTCAAAAAACGTTTGATGAACGGATGTGAGGAAATATGATCTCCAGGAGAGGACACTGAGAGAATGGACGACAGAGCGGACGCATGCCGACGTAGAGTGTTGGGCCAAAGTCCCATCATAAAGCCGCTATGGAGAAATTGCAGCACCTGATGCACAGTGGCCTGTGATGGATCATGGTGGTGGGACTGACACCACTTGGAGAAAGCCACCCAGGTATGTTGATAAATACGAGTGGTAGATGGTCTTCTCAAGGCCAAAATAATATCAATCACAGCGTCAGACAGTCCAGCTGACCTCAAATGTCCCTGTTCAAACGCCACGCTGTTAGATTGAGCCAAGTAGGGTCCTGGTGCAGTACTGGACCCTGGGATAGGAGGTCTGGCCTGACTGGAAGTGTCCAAGGATCCATCATTGACATTGCCAGAAGATCTGAGAACCACAGTTGGCGTGGCCAAAATGGTGCTATCAGAACCAGCTGTGCCCTCTCGGTTCGCACCTTCCTCAAGGTTTTGGCTAACAATGGTATGGGAGGAAAGGCGTACAATAGACCGTCTGGCCACGGTGTTGTCAGAGCATCCACTGCTTCTGCTGTTGAGTCCAGGTATCGGGCAAAATACCTGGGAAGCTGGCAATTGCGACTGGAAGCAAACAGGTCGACTGAGAGGGCGCCGAACCGACACTGGAGATGATGGAAAATGGCTGGATGAAGTTTCCATTCTCCCGGAAAGACCTGTTGTCTGCTGAGCCAGTCTGCTGTCACATTCCAAATCCCTCTGAGGTGTTCTGCTTTCAGGGATTGTAGATGTTGTTCTGCCCAGACAAAGATGAGGGAGGCTAAGTCCTGCAGAGGACGAGACCTGGTGCCCCCTTGTCTGTTCAAATGTGATTTTACACACGTGTTGTCTGTTCGAATGAGCACATGGTCCAAAGGGAACAGAGACTGAAAATGACGTAGAGCTAAGTGGACAGCCTTTAGCTCCAGCCAGTTGATGCTTTGAGTTTGCTCTGCGGTGGACCAAACCCCCTGAACGTACTGGGAGTTGCAGTGGGCTCCCCAACCGATGAGGCTGGCATCTGTGGTTACAACGGTTCTGCGGGGTTCTCTGAACAACGTGCCCTTGGAGAGGTGTTGAACCTTGGTCCACCAGCGGAAGGAGAGGAGCAGTGCGGGGCTCAAATGAACTTTCCAATGGTTGGAGCTGGCAATGTCCTGTTGAAATGGTAACAGAGTCCATTGAAGGTGCCGAGAGTGGGCTCGAGCCCATGGCACAATGTGGATTGTAGAGATGAACATCCTGAGCGCTCTGGCGAGAAGCATGACGTCTGCGGATGTTTGTTGCATCAGAGACCTTGCGATGCTTGTGATGGCAGTGATGCGATCTGGAGCCAAGAAAACCATTGCCTGCAGGGTGTCCAACATTGCCCCTAGATGTAGTAGGCGTTGGGTTGGTTGAAGATGGCTTTTGTCGAAGTTGACAAGCCAGCTGTAGGCCTGCAAAACATTGAGGGTGATCGTTAAATGATGATGAGCCAGCTCCTCAGACTTGGCCCGTATTAGCAGATCATCCAGATATGGGTAGAGATGAACCCCTTGGGTCCGGAGATAAGCCACTAGGATGAGTAGCACTTTGGTAAACACTCTTGGAGCAGAGGAGAGGCCGAATGGCATCGCTCTATATTGAAAGTGCTGGTGGCCAAAAGCAAACCGAAGAAACTTTCTGTGGGCTATGCAAATGGGCACATGGAGATACGCTTCCTTAAGGTCGATAGAAGCCAGGAAGTCTCCTTCATGCAGACTTTCCGTAATGGAATGTAGTGATTCCATTTTGAACCTGCGATATGTTACAAAACGGTTGACAAACTTGAGGTCCAAAACTGCCCTCCATGATAAATCTCGTTTTGGCACAGCAAATAGGAGGGAGTACACCCCCTCCGACCTCTCAGTTGTGGAGACTGGCTCTATTGCCGCTATGTCCAAGAGGTGTTGTATAGCTGTCTGCATGATTCTGTGCCTGGCTCGTGCCCTTGGGTAAGGGGACGGATGGAATCTGTCTGATGGGATTGCCCAAAACTCTATGTTATAGCCATGACTGAAGAGCTCCCTGATCCAGGAGACCGTAGAGAGGCGCAGCCATCGGTCTCCAAAATGAAGTAATCTGCCACCTATGGGCAGTGTGTTAATACTGCTTGCGTTGGCGAGGACCTCCCCTATATGAGGACGATGAGTTGCCCCTGCGCCCTTGATACTGACCTCTGCCCTGGAAGCGTCGGTTCCAGGAGCCCCTGAATGAAGTGTGGTCATAGGATCTGAAGTCGCGGCTTCGTCCTCCTGGCCGCGTTCCACGAAAGGGCTGGTTAGTACGGAAGGAAGGGAATCGCCTGAAAGGCCTGTGGTCGATGTTCTTGACAGTGGCCAGAACCGGTTTGTGGGCGTCTTTTGGATCAACCAGCACTGCCTTTAGAGCTTCCTCACCAAAGAGTAGCGATCCGGAGTAAGGAGCCCTGGACAGATTCATTCTGGCCGCTGAATCAGCTTGCCAGTGGCGAAGCCAGAGGGTCCGTCGAGCGACTATTTGAGCCGTCATAGCTCGTGCCCCCAATTGAGTGGCATCCAAGGTGGCATCGGCCACAAAGGCTGCTGTCTTGCGTAATTTTAACAGTGACCTTCTGAGGGCGACAGGATCAGGTCCTCTAGAAGATCATCCAGCCACAACATAGATGCTCCGGCGAAAATGGAGGCTGAAGCGGAGGCACGCATGGAGAAGGCAGTGGCCTCGTGATTCTTGTGGAGGGCGAAGTCTAATCGTCGCTCAGTAGAGTCCTTTAGTTGGGATTCCCCTTCCCTGGGCAAAAGAGATTGTGAAACGAGGCGAGCGATTGGTTCGTCTATGCCAGGGACGTCTAACTTGGTGGCAAAGTCCGGAGCTAGGGCGTAAAGCCTGTCAGCCAGGTTCTTGAAGCGTCGAGATTGGAATGGATGGGCCCATTCTTCAGAGGCCAATTTGGCAATTGGGTCCGGCACCGGGATGTAGTGTTCAGTAGGTGCTGGGGATTTGAGAACCTTGGCCCCTTTGATAGCTGGAGCGGAAGGAGTTGAAGGCGCAGTCTGGAGACCAAGGGTATTAATTACCCTGCGTGCCAGGGGCTGATAGTCTGAGGTATTAAACAAACGATACGATGTATCCTCCTCATGATCTGAATAGTCGCTCCAGTCGCCTTCTTCAAGATGGTCTGTGAAGGTTGGCTCCTCCTCATATGAGGCTTCTGCCTCTGGCTACATCGAAGGGATTTGGTGAACAGGAAGGAAGAACTTCATGACGCGCACGTTGGTCCATGTTGAGGTATGGCAGGAACTTGTGGTAGTGACTGCATTTGGGTGAAGAATGCCAGCATGGCTTGAAGTTGGGAGAGGAAATCAGGAGACAGCTGCAGCCCGGATGTGGCAGATGTTTGTGCCTGAGTAGCTATTGGAACAGATGTTTGGAGTGGTAAAACGGAGGGAGGCTCGTTAGGCGAACACTGAGTGGGAAAGCCAGCAAATTCTTCCTCGTCAGAGGAAGCAGCAGGGGAATGAAGAATATTGCTTATGTGTGCCTGAGTTGCTGTGGTGGTGGTTGGCACAGAGCCATAACGTGGGCGCTTTGGTTTGCTATGGCTGGAAAGATGTTTTGTCTTAGCCAGGGCTTTAACATGTCTGGTCTTAGTCGCCTTAGAATGTTGTGGCTTGGCTGTTTGTGATATGCCTGGCTGATCTGGCATCATATTGGCTGCTTGCGACATGCCTGGCTGTTCTGCCATCTTATATTAACTTGGGTGCAGTACACGGCCACGGAGGGGGCAGGATGTAAAGACCCGAACTGGCACAGTGTACGACCACGGAGGGGGTAGGATACACTGGCAGATGGCTAAATGCACTGCCACAGAGGGGGCAGGATGCACAATGGTATCAGCGTTAGTTTTAATATAGACTGTATTTTAGACTTGGTACAGTCAGATTAGTGCTGTAGGCTGGATTTCAGGCGTGGTACACGGCCACAGAGGGGGCAGGATATACCGAATATAAATCAGATTTAGTACAAGTCAGCCACTAAGATTAAAGTTCCAGCCTGGAAAATACAATCCAGCCACTAGAATTAAAGCTCCAGCCTTGATAATACAATCACAGTAGATTTGTGTGAGTCAGCCACAGGAATTAAAGCTTCAGACTTAATGATACAGCCACAGTAAATTTGTGTGTAAGTCAGCCCTGTGAAAGTCTGTCTACAACACACATATAACACCCAGACAGATAGCTTGCAGGGAAGGTATCCGTTGGTTAATAAAGGCAAACAAAAAAGGCGGGAAATTTGAATTCAGCAACAAAATGGCGCCCGGAAAAAAGAGCGGGAAAAAGTGATCAAAAATGGCGGAGAGAGAAGGAGCAATGGCGGCCGTCTGGGGACGAAGTGGGGGAAGGGGTGCCCAGCACAGTCTATCAGGGGGAGCCGCGGGGCCGATAGCCGCACTAGCGACTCCAAGAAACCCCCCAAAAGAAAGAGCAGATAGAAGCCTGTGCGGGATAAGGCAGCAGTAGGCAAGCCGCTGCCGGGAGCAGGGCTCTCGGCGGCGAAATTAAAGTGCCGAGAGGAGCCTGTGAGGGATGAGGCAGCAGGAGGCAAGCCGCTGCCGTCGCCGGGAGCAGGGCTGTCCGCGGCGAAATTAAAGTGCCGAGAGGAGCCTGTGAGGGATGAGGCAGCAGGAGGCAAGCCGCTGCCGTCGCCGGGAGCAGGGCTCTCCGCGGCGAAATTAAAGTTGCGGAGAGAGAGCCGGATCACCAGGCTCCAGGGAGGCAGAACCCCGGCAAGTAAAAATAGGTTGGAAACAAGGCAGGGAGCCGCAGCCGCAGGCTCCCGCCTGGGAGAGAACCGTAGCTGCGGTCTCTCCAAGGACTCCCCAGAGAGCGGCTTGAGTTAGGGAAAAAACGCTACGGGAGAGAAAGGGCTGCGATCTCCCGAAGCTCAAAACGGCCAGAAAACACAGAACACCGCAGCCGCGGTCTCTGTGGGGGTCGTCAGACAAGGAGGAGAATAAACGAAAAATAAAAGGTTAAAGCCAAATCTGGGAGAAACGCAGCCGCGGTCTCTGAGGAAAAAACCTCAAACAAGCAACAGATATAAATGACAATTAAACACGAAGTAGGGAAAGAAGGACTGGGGAGACACACAAGTGACGCTGGGTTCGCACCCAGTCAAAACAAATAAACAAATACGAAAACAACTTAGCTAAATGCTACGCTATAGGATCTCAATGATAGGATTTCAATCTTGTTCGTACGAAGGCAAGAATGAACTGGAGAGTGGGAGGGGCCTGACGCCCCTAGTCTTGACTTCAAAAACATTCTTGCCTTCGCACGATAGGTGGAACTGTTACCCACAGTGATGGCCCACCTCCTATGGAAAATGGAGCTTTCCTCCTTTCCCGTGCAGTACCCTGAACATTTGGTCCTTATGACTCTAAAGAGGGGGGCTTAAGAGAGGTGTGGGCTATGGAATGGAGGGGATAGATTGAGGAGAGAGTTGGTGGAAATCACCCCTCCCTTACATGAACCAAGGAGCAACAAAGTACCCAAGCAAATAATTTTTAAAAAATATTTATAACATAAACAAAAACTACCACTCTCCAAAAGAAGCCACAACAACAAAAACAGCAGCATCGAAGGGTTTACAGTTATGGGGGTCATGTGAGCATTCCCTTGGGACAGCACTCCACAATCTAAGTATCTCAACTGGTCACCTGCATCTAGGCCTCTCATGTGCTCACCTGCCATACTTCAGGTGGTAGGACAAAGAAACAAAGAGAAGGTCCCCTGGTGCTAATCTAACTAGTGAGGAAGGCCATATGTGAGAAATGTGCCGTAAGATAAAGACACTCACTCATTCATTCATGAGAGGGATGGAGAACCTGTGGCTCTCTAGATGTTGCTGGACTCGAACTCCAGCCCCAACCAGCATGGCCAGTGTTCAAGGATGATGGGAGTTCTGTAGTCCAGCAACATTCAGAGGTCCACAAATGCCTCATCACTGAATAATGGAGTATCACAATTGTCAATGTTATGCCACGACAGATAGATGTTGAACTTTAAGCTCTCTCATTTACCATCCAAAGCTGGGCCAGTGGTGCCATCCATGGCTATCTCCACTGCCCTTATCAGAGAAGCCTTAATAATGGGCAGGCACTGATAGAAGAGACTTCTTTGCTTGCTGAGCCCAGGTGTTCTTTTCACAGATCGCAGGAGAAGGGAAGTGAGATCGCAAAGCTGAGCTTAGCAAGGCAACATTTTCAACACCCAGTATGTTTTACCTTTGCTGACAAGGGCTGGGGCAGTGAGCCAGTTAGGGGGCACAGTGTGTAATGGTTGCTGACAGAATGGAACCTTGCTCAGTTGAAACCAGGCGCTCCCTTTACACTCTTCCTAAACAACCCTAAAGGGGTTAAAGACCCTCCTCAAATTTGTATCTGCCAATGCTCTGCCCCTTGATTCTCACGGTGTCCTGATGGTGCACTCCCTTCCTGACAACAGCTCAAAAGCTGTGTGTGAGATTTTGCCACATATCACTTTCTGCCTGATATATTTTTTCTTTACTTCCAGGTCTCTTCCAACCATTTCTAGTTGAAGTCCCTGCTTTTCTGTTTACCTTCTCCTGCCTCCTCTAGCCAACCTAACTCTCAGTTCCAGCCAACTGCCCTGCCCTCTCAACACTCGTCTTCTCACTTGCCCATCAGAACCACACATCCTATCCTTCAGCCCTGTGTGAGCTTCCCCACAGCTCCCCTTTTTGTCAGCCACTCCTTCGAGTTCCATCTTCAACGACTCTTCCCCCTGTTCCTGTCTGTCAGCTCCATAACTCCTGGATCATCTTTACACTCACCTTTCAGACTTCAGCCTGGGGGGGGGGGAAATCTAGCCCAAATGCAAGTTTTCCCTCACAGAAGCTAGACTCTTAACATTCTGTCCCGGAGAGGTTTATTTCCGGAGCAGTTGGAGTTTTATTAACATTCCACGACACCACAGTAGGTTCAGCCAACTGCTGTCATGGGCTTCATCACAAATTAGAAAATAAGAATAAAAAACTTCAAAATGACCTTCGTAGAATGGAAAATTGGGTTGAAAGTAACAAAATGAAATTAACAGAGAATAATACAATGGTCTGCATGTAGGGAAAAAATTCAAATGCACAGGTATAGGATTGGGGGATACCTGACTTTGCACCAGTGAATGTAAAAAGGTTATTGGGATTGTAGATGATCATGAGGCAGCCGTGTGATGCAACTGCAAAAACAGGCAAATGCAATTTTAGATAGCATTAATAAAACCATAGTTTCTACATCCTTAGATGTAGAACCTTAAAGCCATTCTTTGAACCATAGTTTCTACAGAATTGGACACTGTACTCCAGATGAGGTCTGATTGATATAGAATAAAGTAGAACTATTTGTGAGAAGTCATGAGAAGTAACAGTTTTACTTTATTCTGCACAAGTCAGACCTCATCTGGAGTACGGCGTCCCGTTCTGGACACTGTACTTTCAGAAGAATGTAGGAAATTGAAACAGGAGGAGGAGGAGGACAAAGATAGTCAATGGTATGAAAACAAGTCTTAGGAGGAAAGGCTGAAGAAACTGGGTATGTTTAGCCTGAACAGAAGGTTGAGGAGGGAGAGCAATAGCACTCTTATTTTTTTATTTATTTATTACATTTATACCCTGCCTTTCTTTTCATGATAGAAATGCAAGGCAGCTTACATATGGTTCCCAAGCGGTTTCCCATCCAGGCACTGACCAGACCTGACCCTGCCCAGCTTCAGCAGAGAGCTGGCCTCATGTACCTTCAGACTGGAATACCTGAAGAACTACTGTCACACAAAAGAGGGCAAAGACTTGTTCTCAGTTGCCTCAGAAAGCAGGGCTAGATCTAACGGCCTTAAGTTACTGGAGGGTAGATCCTGGTTGACCATTAGAAGAAACCATTTTTGAGAGCAATTCAACAATAGAACCATTACTGAGGGGAGCCTCTCCCTCTTGATGGACGTCTTCAAGCAGAGCCTGGACAGCCATCAGTTGGGGATGCTCTAGCTCTGGGTTTTCTGAAACAGGCAGGGATTTGAACCAGATGGCCTACAAGACCACCTCCAATCCTATCATTCAGTAACTACAGATGAGCTCAGATGCAACTTCTCTGAGTAAGCTTGGATATGTAGAAAGTCTGCTTCTACAAAGAGAGTCTGTATCCACATATTATTCTGGTGCTCAGCTGTATATAAATGTGTACTTCCAAGTACTGCAAATTTTCACCTAACGTAAAGCTCTTCTGTTGGGTGGGTCGGTGGGAAAGAAACCTTGGTATTATTCATGTATGTGTGTGTACGTTTGTGTGTCAAACTGAGATGAGTGACAATATTCCAATTTACTCCCCTCTTCCCAATTTTCAAGTAGTCGACTGAGTTCAGACTTCAGATACATTCCCCAACTCACACATAGTAGTTACTGGGCTGTGTTTGAACTCCTCAAGGCATGAATGCAGGAGTACATCTATCAGACTGTAGCTGATACTCAATTGGAAGGATAAAAAATGGCTGCTGGTCTTTTCCTAGAAAAAAATAATAACCTGAGTTGCGTTCTGTGCTTTTGAAAACAGATCCTTCACCCCACACCCAATTTGGTCTACCTTCAGTAAATTTGCTTGCATAAACCTTGAAGAGTCTTTTATATATACATATATAAAATCATTAGCCATGGTTCCAGGAAAGTGACACTCTTTTCAAAGAGGAGAAAGGGGCTGCACTAAGACAGAACTTTATAGAAACTTAATTAGTATTTGGGGATATTATTTACCTCACAAGATGGGGAAGAAAACAAAGGTCTGTCACCAGCTAACACAGCTGAACTCCTTAGATGCATTCATAGCTCCTGGGTTCGATTAAGGATTCTCTTTTAAAAAATGCTTTCAAGGTCTCTTTTGCGGAACTTGACAGGATAATAGAATTAGATTTGTTGAATTCCACTAAACTGTAAAGTAACGTGTCATCAGCTTCACTTACTTTTCAAATATTTTTCTGTGGTAGAGATCATTGATCTATCTCTGCTCATACATAAAACTATGAAACCAAAAGGGCAATTCAATCAGTTATCCAAGTGACAGAAAGTTAAACATTTAGCACAGCTACATACTATGACTGGCTGCTGTTAGCAGAACACAGACAGTCTGTGTAAAGGTAGAGCGCTTTTTCACTCTGGATGTGGAGTGAGGAAAGGTCACAACATTTGGGGCCTTTTAGGTTAGAGAAAAGGCAAGTATGAGGGAACATGATAGAAGCATATAAAATTATTCATTGTGTGGAGAAAGTGGACAGAGAAAAGTTGTTCTCCACTCATAATACTGGAACTTGGGGACATCCGATGAAGCTGAATACTGGAAGAGTCAGGAGTGCTGGACTAGATGAGCCTTTGGTCTGATCCAAAAGAACTCTTCATATGATCTTGCGATGTAAATATCATTCCAAGATTCTTCTAGCTTTGTTAAAAAGACAAGATATTTCAAGCCTTTAAAGCCCACTACCACCCCCACCTCAGTCCTGTCCACTTGGGCAGTCAACAAGAGGATGTTAAAATCTGCTCCTGAAATATTCTGCTTTGAGCAAAAATTAACTCACTAAATTTTTCTGTTACTCCGTCAGCAATTTCTCATCCAAAGTATTCTCATTTTTATTAGCATTTTATTGTAGTAGTAGTAGTAGTAGTAGTAACTTTTTATTATTATTTTATAGGGTTGTAGTCACAAGGAGTACAACACAATTCAGACTGGGGCTATGGGTGGCACTTTGGGGAGATATAATTTAAGCCTTTCCTCTGCTTCATTTTCCTAAATGCTCCCATGTGGAGAATAGCCTAAGTTCGTCTCTGTTCCTAGACCTGTCAAAAGACCAGTGACTCCATTTCTTCATGAAGACCAGTGTGAAGAGGGAAATACAGACCGCATTTAGGTGGATTCTAAAGGCCAAACTAGATGAAATGGCTAGAAGGGGATGGGAGAAAACTAGAATAAATTGACTTTTCTCGCTGGCTTCTGCTCCACCTACTGTTGACCTCTCTGCCTTCCACCTCACCAGTCCCAGTGGGCATCAGCCACCACTATGCACATGCAAAAAGTCTTGCACATGTCCAAGCTACTTTCTCTGACAAAGCCTTCATCCCAAGCTTAAGTTCAGACAGCATCTGCTGGACTACTACAGTATTATTAACAAAAAAGACTACACTTACAGGGAAAGAATCAAGCAGGTAATTTCATGCCTCCTTAACTCTGTGTGTGGGCAAAAGTAGCTGGCAAAGGGTTGTGTGTGCAGCTTGCTACTTTGAGTAGCTAAGACAAAGTGGAGCATGTGAAAGATGTAACTGTGTACTGCAATAGATACGAGCACATAACACAGAATCTCTCTCTCAATTTGTATGTTTTAAAAAATTAAGCCCTCAAGAAACTATTGTCATTAGAAAGCTAGGTCATTAATCATCTCAGTGTGTTGTATAATTGAAAGAAACACTGAATCTGCAGAAACCATCTTCATTTTACTTTACATTTTGCCTCTGGGTGACTCTTTCAATGTTCTATTTATAGGATTGGAGTTAGTTAATTTGTATTGCACAGAATTTGAGGGGGGAAACCACTCTGTAACCCTTTGGGTTATACAGGAACCCATTTCAGCAAGCTAATGAGCTTGGGTGGCAAACTGAGATGAACATTAAATTACAGTAGCAGGGAGGCTGCTGTGATAACTACTTTTCTCACCCTCTTGGGTATCTATAGTGTAACCTAAATGTGTCACTCGCTCATTCTTTTCATGCAAATCTATTATATGCTGCAGCACAAAAGAGGAATTGGATATCCTTCCAAACATTTCCAGAACCTGGTTGTTTTCCCTTCACTTTTGTTAACCTTTATTTTAACCAGATAAGCATTAGAAGCATATAAATGGGACTTCCAATAAAATGTTGCAGTATGGAGAGATGCTGTTAAGGTTTCCAGCCACTCCATTCCATTCCGTTTCCCCTCCGCCTGGTGTTTTGTTTCTCCCCTCCAATAGTTAGCCAGCAATCTCAGTCCTCACTTAGCTGTTTTGGGGGTCTACCCCACTTAGAGCTCCCCCTAAAGTTTTATTGTACTTCTATAAACATTGGGGTTCTCCTAGTCATGCTGATACCACCCTCTTGTGTGGCGGCAGTGCTGTTTTGGCTACATAAGCAACAGCACTTTTAGCCTGAATACTGGAAACAGATAGTGTCTAAGCATGTACAGTCTAGATCATAGTCCACATATGGGGGATTGTACTGGGTCTGCTTCAGATACAATGATAAAAGCTCTGATCCTTTCATGCATGCATAGTTTACTCACAGTTACACTACATTGTGGCTTTTTTAGGGTTAGGCTGCATACATTGCTGTCAACCGTGCACAAGTTATATCATGCACAGGAGTGAAGGAGTGGCTACCACCAAGAAATTTAAATTGTATGGCCACATTTCTGGTACAAGGTCTGGAGTTCCTATCAAGCACTTCAACCCTGGTATATATGACAAAGAAATCGAGGCCACATCTAAGGGCCTCAACATTTATTGGAGCTCCTTTTCCTGGGACATCGATTGATGCTCAGAACCATAGACATGACATTTCCCATGGTCTCCAGTATTCTTGGATGTGTAGGCACGTGCCATAGGAACCTGAGCTCACTACAGTAGATAAGTGTCAGCTCCACTGTGCTCTCCCTGGTGTCCTACTCATCTCTGGTAAGTTGCAGAAAAATGGTGGTGGGGAAAGCAGAGAGTTAAAACATGGCATCATGGCAAGGACTGAAGCAATACTGAATCCATTTCAGATTAGGTCAAACCATGGAGTGTCTGGAATCTGATGCAAAATGAATCAGTTGCTGGTGGGGAATCCAACAACCCCCTCCCCGTCCTTATGGAATTTACTGCATCACAGTGTACAACAGATGTCCTACATAATATTTTAATTGTTTATCTCTTTTACTTTGCTACATATCAGACCTTGTAGAACTAAGATTGGGAAATAGACAAGTACAGTTTTACCTCAGTTAACCAATCCTCCAGAAAGGAAGCTCCTTTTAAGGAAGGTGTTTTTTTTTTAAGGTGAAACTGGCCAGTTTTGCTTTGCTATGGATAAACTTTCAAGTTGTGCCTTTGCTATAAGGTGAAACTGACCAGACTGTGCCTTTGCTTTGCTATGGATAAACTTTCACACCTGTGCCTTTGTTTTTCTAGGATGAACTGATAAGCCTGTGTGTTTGCTTTGCACCCTTTAAAGCCCCTGTTGAAGCTACCCCCACCATCTATGAGCAGGTGTAGGAACCTATCCCTATTCTTTCCATGTGATTCCTACCTCTGGTACCAAAGTTTCTGTTAAAGAAATAATGTCCAGGAAGGCATCGACTTTGTTAACTGGAGTGTTACTGTACATGTTTTTCTACTGCTGTTGCAAGTTATGTCTCCAGAGTGACACCTGATAGTAAAGCCCAACTTGAGTTTTGTTTCCTCCAAGAAATAAAGGGCCATTTTCTTTCTGTGTTGCTTTTAGGTGACTTTTCTACTAGGTGTTAGGAGTTGTCCAAATATTCAAGAATAAGTCCCAGGTAGCTCTTAGAACCCCATAGGTCAAGGAAGGAATCCTTCCTTCCTTCCTTCTGATTTCATTTCTTACCTTTGTGACCAGACAGCATAAGCTCTTGAATTCAAGGCGTATTCCAACTCAAAGCGGCTTCGTAAAGCAGCAACGTGGCTACGGCCAGGGCATCCTCGAGCAACCAGGCAATCCGAGGAGGAGGAAGGAGAAAGAGAACCACTGCTGTTGCTAGAGGCTGGTGACATCAGCTGGATTTAACAAAGAGGACACTGTCAACATCCACTTATGACAACCGCAAAGGTTTGCCAGGAAGGCTGACAGCAGCACCCAGGATATGCAGTATGTCACAAGTACCTTTGCCCCAGTCCTCAGCTACTTCTACTGCTCTCATCATGCTACATTTCTTTTTATACAGGACTGACTGCCAAGGGGATGATAGCCATTGCAATTTGTACAAAGCATTCTGTTATAATTTCTGTTTGGCGGACTGAACATTTACTCTCACACATGCACGTTCAAAGGGCTGGAGACGACCCTTCAACGGGCCTTCTCTGGTTGCATGCTAGAAACAGAAATGACTTCCTTGTCATTGACCTAAATAGAATTGCTTTAATTATTAGTGTAATGCTATCACTTCACCCACTTGTGCCTGACACCACACTATACTAACACCAATGAAAACAGTGATGGCAAGTTTTGGAATAACTAGAAACCAGGACAATTGAATTACAATGTGGTAGGTCAAAAGAGCAGGACCATTCTGAGGCCTGATTCTAATAATGCTGTCACATCATGAAAGTAATTTGATGTTACTGCATTGCAGGAAGTTACCAGATACATGTGATGATCATCAGAAAGCATCCATAGCGGGTGAGATTTGGTATTATTATTATTATTATTATTATTATTATTCATGGGGCAAATGGTGAGATTTTAAAATTATTTTCCTCGTAAGTTTTCCAATTAAAAATGCCTTCCTTTAGATCAGGAATTGGGAACCTATGGCTGTCCAGATGTTGTTGACTCCAGCTCCCATCAGTCCCAGCTAGCATGGCCAATCATTAGGGATGATGGGAGTTAGATTTCAACAACATCTGGAGGGTTACCTCTGGCCTAAAGATACTGTGTTTTAGATAAAGACTCTGTTCAAGGGGGGGGGAATCTACCTAAATGTGAGAGGAACATGCTGTCCTAGGTAGAAAGTAGTGTATGAACTGGATTAGATTCATCTGTACATTAGAGCTCTTTTAAAATACTATACATATCCATGCTAAAAGGAGAATGCATATATAGGGTTCAAGGAGATCATAGGGGCATACATTTACTTTCTACCATGTGAGAGCTAGATGGGGCAAAGTGAGAGTATGTTCAAGTTCCTCTCACACTGGGTAGAAACAAGGCCACAGCAGCCATAATATCTAGTAACTTCCTGATCTCACCAGTGGATGTATTCAAAGGGCATGTTTACTGTATAAAACTGTAAGTCATCAAGTTTATAACATAAAACACACACACACACAATGTGGGCCTCAAAATTCTCTCTTCTGCTCATCTACAAACAATCACTTTTTTTAACTGAATAGTTTATAGAATTTGTGAGCAAAATACAAGAAAATCACATGGTAAAATTCTCTACATTTTCAAAGGATTGTAGAGTGACCAAACCCTCTCCCGCCTGAATATATAAGCAACAACATGGACGGGCAACAGAAGACAGCTGCAAGATCATGAAACCGTCTTTGTAAGTGGTAAGCTTTTCAGAAGCCAACATCAAAAGGAAGAGTGTTGAGAGGAGGGGCCAAAAGTATCCTCACATCTTATTTCACGTGACTGGATAAGATCCTAAAGATTAATCTCTCTTTGTTATGGCATTTGCTCATTTACACTTCACCCTTGTCTTGCTCTGACAATGGAGGTGATGCTTTTTAACTAGCTAAATATTGCTCTTCTTTCTGTAACTTCCACAGGCTCACGGCCCAGATTTAATCTCATATAAACTGCTGCCAATGCATCACAGCAGCTAGCTAGGTTTCCTCTGAGACAGCAGTTACTTGTGATATACTGCTTCAGACTGCCAAAAAAAAAACAACCCCAAACACACGCATACACACAAACCCTCTTAAATGCACCTCCACTTCCACATAAAGTAACTTGTGTGCTGTAGCTACAGCTTGTAAAATGAAATAGAGGAGGGGAGTCATTGCTCTGACCCTTTGGCTCAAGAGTGGTGATATACGTGAAAGGAAGGGGATGGAGATGAGGAACTTTTCCTACACGCACACACACACACACAGCAGAAGTGCAGTTCCAGGAACTGGTTGCTAAAATCAAGCATGTCTCCTATTTTATCAGCTATCTCCTCTGGGCCAAAAGCCAAACGGAGCTGGATATTTATTAGCCACAGACGGAAGTTAAGTTCAGCTGACTCAGCCGATTGCTTTAGAAAATATTTGATCTGGTCTTTTCTCCATTACCCGTGTGAAATTTACTTTTTCTGAGAGAAGAAGCCTCAGAGTTCAAAGAAAGCTAGGGCTTGCCAGAGATTAACCCCAGAACATGTTTTTTAAATCCCAGGGTACAGTCCTTGGACATGTAAAAAAAAAATGTCAGTGAAGAACAGTGTGCCTTTAAGCCATATGTAGCATTATTTTTCTTTAACCACAGCCCACATCTCAACCAGCGGTGCATTCAAGGCAGGACTTTCGAATAATGTTCTAGGGCTCCATTCAAGAGAATGAGCAGGAAGGTCCCCAAATGCAGCAGGGCTGGCTTACCACATTTTGAAATAAGTGAAGTAATAAACATAGCCATATCAAGAGGACCTCCTCATCATAAGACCATTAAAGCTAGAATCTAAAATTACCTCAGTGGACCACTGAGCCCCTCGCATTTGGAATTAAGGAGAACTGGGGCAAGGTTTCAAGGATGCTTCAAAGTTTGGTTCTTAATGTTATTTGAGTAGCATGGGGGCTACTGTAGTGCCACTCCTTCTGTGCTGCCAAGATGAAGTAAGAAGCCCTAGACCACATGGGTTGTGTTGTGGCGATCGTATACACTCCTCTCACATGGTCTGAGGCTCATCATTTTATCTTAGCAGTCTGGGAAGAAGTGGTGTCATAAGGGCTAACCAATCAATGGTAAAGTTCAGTATTCAGTAATTCTAATATTTGGATTCATTCATATTGTGATCTCAAAAATACGCTGAAAGCAGACATTAGGACACTACATGCTAAACTAAAATGCTAGACTGAAAGCTGTTTGCGAGTCCTTATAAGTGGAGAAAGTCTATCATGCTTGTGCTAATTAATTTATGCTAATCACACTATGTTGATTAAATACATTTAGCAAGGACCTTTGCTGTGATCTGGAAGCTCAGCTCTTGCAAAACTTTTCTTGCATGTCCTAATTGCCAATAACTCTATAGCCTCAAGGCAACATTTGCCCTTTTCACGTTTTCAGTATATAAAGGTTAGAAAAAAAGAAAAGCAGAAGTAAGTAGTGGTGGTGTAAGGTTGGAGGTTTGACCCATTTTGTAGCATCATTGATAAGAGTTGGTTGCTGTGATTTCTACAAGTGAGAGCTCTGTTTAGGGATGCTGCAAGACAAATGGTACCAGTTTTCTGATACCAGTTTTCTGCATTGTTTCTCTTTATGCCAACATGCGAGACAGACACAGTTTTCTTCAGAGTTGACGGTAAAGGCACTGTTTGTGAAGTGCATGCTTATCATTTCAGATACAAAAATGCCTAATACCAAGGACCGAATTAGACAATACATGAAAGACGTGATCACATTTCATGTATCTGTCATTTTGTGGGATTCTTTTTGGGGAAGAGGTTAAATAGCAGGCACAGGGATCACATTGGCTGCTATGGGTGCCAACAGCAGCTTCCTTTCCATGACAAATAACAGCTTTGCCGTGATCACACTTTTCACATTATCATCTAATTTGTTTAGATCCCTTGGATCATCTAGGCCACTGTTCTTCAACCTTGAGTCCCCCGATGTTGTTGGATTACAGCTTCCATCATCCTTGGCCATTGACTAAGCTGTCTGGGGCTGATAGGAGTTGTAGTCCAAAAGCATCTGGGGACCAAAGGCTGAAGAACAGTGATCTAGGCAGTGCTCGGAATGAACTAGTTTGGTTTAACAAAGTTCACCAAATTAGTTAAAAACATCTCTGAACTACACCTGAAAGTAGCCCGCATAATTGCCAAGTGAACTGATTGTGCATTAAGTTCCTTTTGGGGTAGAACTTTGAAAAGACTTCTAGTTCATCTTCAAGTTCATTCTGTTACATGTGTTTTTTTATTCTTTAACCTTTGGGGGCCTATAAGCTGAAAGATCATAATTGCTGGGAAAAATAAACTCTCTGTCGGTGTGTTTTGATGTTTTCCTAGTTTTCCTAAGTATATTTTATACTTAAGCAGCTTATAACATTCTGAATGCTGAAAAAAAATACTGAGGATCATTTGGATGAACTCAAATTGAACTGTGAACGGAACCCAAACCGAACTAATTTATTTTATAAAGTGAAGTGGAATTAGTTCCTTTTTCGAAATCTTGAATTTGAACTAGCTCCTTTTTAAAATAAAAGACGAGCAGTTGTCTGATCTGAGTGGTGGCTGCTCTCTGTGGTCTGAGACAGAAGCCTTTTCCAGGCCTGCTACTTGAGCAGATGCCAAATTGCTGGAGAGGCCAAAGATGGAGTTTTCTGCATAATAACACTGAACTCTCTCCTTGAGCAATGGTCTCTCCCCTGCTGTAGTACAGTAGTTTGAATGATGGATTTAGACCTGGAATATTTCATTTCAAATCCTTGCAGCTCGAGACGATAGGATTTTATTTTATTTTCCGACTGTTGAAGGTGGTGCTGTCTCTGACACACAGATTATCTACATTTGTGTAAAGCTTCAAAAACCAACAAAATCTGTTCAATCAGAAATGGTAGAGGGACAAAATAAATGACCATGCACAATATGGGAAATGCATTTTTAAAAACATTTTTAAAAACATTTTTCTTACATTTATATTCCATCTCCCGTCATGGAATCCAAGGTGATATACATGTGGCTCCCAGTGTAATTCATTAGGCACTGGCCAGACCCAGATCTGTAAGGTGGTCACCTCATGTGCCTTCATACTATGCCTTGGGACCAATTATGTTTCTTCCATGCCACCTTTAACTCTTAAATGGTATTGTTTGCTTCCACCCATAGAGATCAAAGTAGACTTTTGATATTAGGTTTTATTTAAAATGGTGTAGTGCCTTTGTTTCTTTAATTGTTACATTTATTTCCCATGTCTCCTTCACATCTAATAACTATGTCACAACTTAGCAAATCTGCTCAAGAAAACTGGGCACTACCTTGCAAAATATCTGGTCTTCTTCTGTAAGCAAGCAGCCAATAACCATACACACTCAAAACTATGCATTCGCATTCTGTAACTGCAACATGCTATTATGTTGTTACCTCAATATTGCATAGACATTCTTCTAATTTGGAGACCACTTCAGAAAATTCAGGTCTTCCCTGCAAATACAATGTCACAATAACACCATGAGTGTAATGAAAATTGAGACTGTTTTGGTGAAGATAGAAAAAAGTATTTCCAGTCATATATTTAAAATTGCTAAAAGGTACCAGCTTGGATCCTAAGATAAGTCAACTTAAGGAATATCATAGAAGGAAAGTTTACAGCCCCCTCCACTTCTCCAGAGTCCCCCTGTTGGGTTAGTGGGCCTTGTCCCATATTGTTCAGAAGGGCTAGGGTTGCCTGGTTAGCTGGGTTTTACCCAGATTCTAGCAATGCTACCTGGTGCCCGCTTAGCCCATTAGGTGCCCAGATTCCCAGCTTTCATTTTAAAAAAGCAGGTGTCTAGCCCTTGAGGATCCAAGATTCAAGGCAAAATGTGGAGACAGTTTTCTGCCCATTTTGTGAGAAATCAGCCTATTCCCACCTTCCATTGTTCTTAGCCAATGTGGACCACAGCTGTCCTGGGAAAATCAAGAACTTTAGTCTACCTGCCTTCTGCATATGTAGAATCTAGCAATTAAGAAAACTGTGCATGCTCACTTGATCAACACATGCAGCTCTGCCCCTTATCCACAGATGTTCTGGTTGAGTCAGAAAGGAGAAGCAGCCTTCATCTCAATTGCCTCTGTGTCTAAGGGTATGTGTCTTAAATGGTGAATGCAATGGCAGTGTTTGCCTGCCATAATGGAGGATGGAATAAAGGGGTTTGAATCCACCAAAAGCTCCCTCCCACGAACAAACACAAGATATAAAAGCAAACCTCTCTGTAGAAAAGGCAGAGATATTAGCATGTGCTTTTTTTCAGCCTTGCCCCCACCCTATTACATGATACTTACTCCCCAGTAAATTGCATTGGAATGCAGCTTTGCCTGTCCTGTTGCCCAGAAGAGCCTCTGTCCAGCAATTCAGAAAAGGCTACAAAGTATTTTTAATACATATCCTTCTTCAAAATGACTGGCAGGTATCTCCCCACCAAAGATCACCCTACTTCATTTCCTCCCCAGGGATAGATTTGTACACGTATGCACACATATACACACACACACATTCAGTGCAGTGGGCAGGTGTAACCTTTTACCCTGTTAAAACCAATAGGAATGGTTTCTCCCCCCCCAAGACCAATAGGAATAGAACAGCTGCCCTGTCTAATGCAAGCACAGCTTGCCAGGTCTCTAGAATTCACTGCATTAAAAAAAAGAAAAAAGAAGAGATGCCAGCACTCAAGTCTCCATCAAGTTCCAGCTTTTATCATAAAAGGCTGCATTTCCCCTCTCCCTGATCTGGTTTGTGAGAATCAGTGTACTAAAGACACTTCTCACATGCTCAGACACTATTCTCTTTAGATAAAATGATTTACTGAACTGACAATATTAAAATATTGATTTCTATCTGTTACAAGTTGTAGCGGTGTGTTCATTTCACATTTCCTAATTGTTAGTACAGACAACCTCTCAGTCACAATATTGCTTTTAATTGATGCTTTTCTGGCTTGTTGTTTTATGCTGGATTTTTATACTGCTGCATTGACTTGTTTTATGCTTGTTTCTATTTGTTTTTATGATGTTTTTATATTGATTGTGTATTTTTATCATTTTTATTATGTTCTTAAGCTGTCCTGAGCTCTGTTTTTAACAGTGGAAGGGCAGGATATAAATCTTCTTAATAAATAAATATTCCATAGTGTTGGAAACTAGAGCCTAGGCGTTCAAGGCTGAAAATGTATTTTTTTTAAAAAAAGATTCCTCATATGCTCCCCAGTTTTTGATGGTAATTACTAAGCACAAAAACAAAACAACTAGACAATGCAACCATTAATATGTTTACTTTGCATAATATGCAAATTAGCCTGCCCGGATTTGTGGAACTGGAATATGGCAACCCTAAGAAGGGCCCACCAGGGAGGAGGGAGGGATGAGAAACTTTCCTTCCATGAACTTCTTTAACTTATCTCAGGATCCAACCCTCCAAAGCAGATTTGGGTACAGTCTAAAATATTTTTAAAAAGCAATATAATTAAAATGAACGCCCTAAAGGGTGGTATTCAGCATAGCAGAAAGGTGAATGTTCTGTCAGTACAAGGATTTCTCCTTGCACAATGGAAAGTTCTCTTCCCTAAGCATGCAGCCTAATTTTGTTCTGGGTTTCCCCCCAATCTTCCAGAGCAGATTTGGGGACAGTGCTGGGTGTGTGGTGGTGAGGTAATGTCAGAAGGCAGAGCTGGGGTCCCAATCCCGGGGAGCTGGATCCCGGAGAGTTGGGAGAAGAGTATTCGGATGGATGGCAGAGGGAAGGGGGAGGAACTTCCCCCCTTTGGAGCGAAGACGAAACAGAGGAACTGCCAGTGATAAGGTCGCTTAGCAACGGGGAGCCTGAGCCCTCCCTGGACATTCTCACGCCTCCCCCTCTTTCAGGCTCAGAGCAAGAGGGGAAAGAGGGAGGGCTGCTCACAGCCGAAAAACGGGGAGGCAGTTTACCATCAGCCCCTCCCCTATCCCCCATCCTGGAATCGGAAACTTCAGAAGAGGAGGGGGTGATGCTTCCCCCCTCACCGCGCACACGCAGACAGCTGAAAAGACAGGAGAGAAGGGGGGAAGGCGGGCAGTACCTGAGGGGCAGTTAAGGAGGAGCGAAAGATTGCGCGCCCGTTTGGCCCCTTCTTAAAGAACAGGCAGGAAGAAGTCCCTTGCTCTGTCAACTTTCTCCCAATGCCGCAGGACCTGTATCCCTGTATTGCTTCATGAGAAAACGCAGTCTTTGTTTGGACATTACCCTAATAAAACACGAATTAACTACAGCCGTTGGTCTGGTTCCTGAGTCACATCCTGGGCCTGACAGCTTGACAGAGCCACCTAAATCACCCTGAACGCTCTCTTCACTTGACTGGGACAAGATGTCAAAGGGAGCAGCGCGGGGGACGAACCCCACTTCTGAGACGGAAGAAGTGGAACTCTTGAGGACTAAGGTAGCTGATTTGCAGACGGATGTTCAAGCCCTGCTAGCAGCAGTCAAGGCGCTGAAGACGGATAATCAAACCTTGAAGGCCACGATAGACCAGATGCGAACAGCCCCTCCAGCTGCCGTAGTAAAGGTTCCCATTGGATTGCCCCCAAAATACGCGGGACAAAGTGATCAGTTGGCAACCTTCGTGGCTCAATGTGAGTTATATCTGGATGTCAGGCACACGGAATTCCCAGACGATGGGGCTAAAGTAGCTTTCGTGATTAGCCTCCTGGAGGGAGAAGCTGCAAAATGGGTGACTCCGTATCTCGTGAGAAAGGATACTGTCTTAGGAAGGTACCGAGGATTTATACAGGAGATGACCGAGATGTTTCAAGACCCGCAAAGGGCTGAAACAGTAGCACGGCAACTAGGCGCTCTGAAGCAAGCTAAAGGGACTGTTTCCGAGTACACTAACGCTTTTAAAATTCTGTCCCAGGAAACTGGTTACAATGACGCCGCCCTGATGTTTATGTACCGGAGTGGATTAAATGCTGAAATCCTGGATGAGTTGGCCAGGACCTCCCCCCCCGCTGACCTACCAGGGCTCATCCGGCTATGCCTACAGATAGATCACCGGATGGAAGGAAGGCGCCTGGAAAGGAAGCAGGAGGTCCCGAGATACTCAGCCTCGGCATCCCGCAACAAGACCCATCCCACTGCAGGGATGGCAGGTAATGCAACTGAGGGACAGGGAGGGGCTAGGCCAAGACTATCGGAAGAAGAAAAGGAAAGATAACGCCGGGAATGTTTATGCTTTTATTGTTCAAAGCCGGGCCATGTGGCCAGAGACTGTGGACTGAAAGGGGGGAAAGCCGAGCCGTCGGGAAACTAGAACACCCAGTCCACGTGCAGGCCGGTGGACTGGGGGCAGTGTTGTATAAAGGCCCCCCAACGATCCAACCTCCCTCAGAGGGGGTGTTGGTCTTGCCTATTCAGATTACAACTTCCAGAGGAGTGGTGTTTAATTCCACTGCCTTAATTGACAATGGAGCCTCCACAAATTTTATTGATGCAAAGTTAGTCAAGCGTCATGGAATTTCCCAGTGGAAACTGGACGCTCCCCTAGCTGTGGAGACTATCGATGGGAGACCCCTGAAGTCAGGAGGGGTGACACAAGCCACGGAGGAAGTGAAACTTCAAATCCCCAGGCACGAAGAGTTCATTTCGCTATACGTGTCAGATCTCTCGAACTTTGAGGTGATTCTGGGAATGCCCTGGCTAGCAAAGCATGAACCCAAAATAAGTTGGAAGGAGGCGGTGGTGTGGTTCACCTCACAGTATTGCCAGGAGAACTGTCAACCTGAAGGAATCAAGAACACCTTAGCGGGGGCAGTGCAAGAGATCGAGCAAGTGACCCTGCCGCCAAAGTATGAAGAATTCAAAGATGTGTTTGATGAAAACGAGGCAGAGACTTTACCCCCCCACCGCCCTTACGACTGTGCGATTGACCTAGTGCCAGGAGCCAGCATCCCATCAGGGAGAATCTACTCTCTCACAGAGAATGAGAGGGAGGCCCTGAAGGAATTCCGGGATAAAAACCTGAGGCGAGGATTCATACGCCCCTCACAATCCCCTGCTGGAGCGCCACTATTGTTTGTGAAAAAGAAGAGGGGGGAACTCAGACCCTGTAACGACTATCGTGCATTGAACCAGATCACCATCCCCAACAGCTACCCGCTGCCCCTGATCTCAGAGTTGCTGGACCGACTGCGCTCTGCAAAAATCTTCACGAAGTTGGATTTGAGAGGAGCGTACAATCTGATCAGAATGAAGGAGGGAGATGAATGGAAAACAGGATTCTTGACCGCTTACAGACAGTATGAATACCTGGTCATGCCGTTCGGGCTTTGTGGAAAGCCAGGAATTTTTCAAAAATTCATGAACGACGTGTTTAGCGACTTGTTGGACACGTTTGTAATCTGTTACTTAGATGATATCCTGGTGTTCTCAAAGAACCAGGAAGACCACGACCAGCATGTGAAGACGGTGTTGAAGAGACTGAGAGAAAATCACCTGTATGCTAAATTAGAGAAATGTGGATTTGACCTCAAGTCTCTAGACTTCCTTGGATATCGAATCTCAGCGGAAGGCGTGGAGATGGACCCAGGGAAAGTAAGCTGCATATTGGACTGGGGCCAACCTGTCACCAAAAAGGATGTACAACGGTTTTTGGGGTTTGCCAATTATTACAGAAAGTTCATTCCAGGGTTTTCCAAATTAACAGCTCCTCTGACTGACTGTTTAAGGGGGAAGAAGAAGTTTCAATGGACAGAGAACGCCACCGAGGCCTTTGAGGAGCTGAAGAGAAGGTTTGCTACTGAGCCCATTCTGCGCTTTGCTGATCCGAACCGCCCTTTCGTAGTGGAAGCAGATGCTTCAGATTTTGCCATCGGGGGGGTCCTGCTACAATTAGACCAAGAAGGGAAGGAGCTGCACCCCTGTGCGTACTTCTCTTGGAAGTTAAAGCCTGCAGAGAAGAACTACACAGTTTGGGAGAAGGAGCTGCTGGCCATCAAGGACTCTTTTGAAAACTGGAGACAATACCTAGAGGGGACCTCTCATCGAATTGAAGTGCGCTCCGACCACAAGAATCTTGAAAGCCTCCAAACAGCCAGAAAGCTGAACCAGAGACAGATAAGATGGTCCCAGTTCTTCACTAGGTTTAACTTCCAGATTACTTACCATGCCCAAGCCAAAAACCAGAGAGCGGATGCCTTATCCAGACAGCCACAATACAAAGAAAGTGAATCCGAGGACCAGCCTCAGTACGTAATCCCGCCAGAGAAATTAACGTTGGGAGTATGCCAGCCTTCATGGGAAAAGGAACTCAAAAAGGCACAACAAGAAGATGCAGACATGCTAAAATATCAGCAGGAGACGGGACAAGGTCAAGAGTCAGAAGTAACCTTTCACTGGAGAAATGGACTGTTATGGTTCAAAACCGCCAGATATGTGCCAGAAGGGGAATTAAGGCTCAGAATCCTACGCCAGTGTCATGATTCCATCACAGCGGGACACTTTGGGATTTACAAGACCATTCAGAACGTGGCCAAGGACTTCTGGTGGCCTAAAATGCGTCGGGATATTGAGAGTTATGTAAAGTCCTGCTCTGTCAGTCTGCGGACAAAAACACAAACAGGGACACCAGCAGGACTGTTACAACCATTGCCTGTCCCACACGAACCCTGGAAGGACCTCTCCATGGATTTTATAACTGATCTACCCAAGTCCCAAGGAATGACAGCCATCTTAGTAGTGGTGGATCTACTTACCAAAATGGCACACTTTCTTCCTTGTGCAGGGGCCTTAGAGGCTAAAGAAACGGCCAAGTTATTCATAAAAGAAGTCTACCGGCTGCATGGATTGCCAAACAGCGTAGTCTCAGACCGAGGAACTCAGTTCACAGCCAAATTTTGGAGAGCAATGTGGAAACAGTTGCAGACGGAATTAAAACTCTCCTCCGCCCATCACCCCCAGACAGATGGGCAGACGGAACGC
The DNA here is from genome assembly GCF_030035675.1 of Rhineura floridana. Classification (NCBI taxonomy): domain Eukaryota; kingdom Metazoa; phylum Chordata; class Lepidosauria; order Squamata; family Rhineuridae; genus Rhineura; species Rhineura floridana. The sequence goes on along the minus strand of NC_084485.1, from coordinate 108,103,085 downwards.
TTGAACGCCGTTTTGGAAAGATATTTACGAAGTTATGTGTCCTATCAACAGACTGACTGGGTATCATATTTGCATTTTGCAGAGTTCGCCTACAACAATTCTCTGCACTCCAGCACTCAACAAACCCCGTTCTTCGCTAATTATGGATTCCATCCTAAAGTCTTTCCAAGCAGCTCAGAAGGAATGCTGGTACCGGCAGCTGAGAACTTCCTTAAGGAATTGCAAGCGGCGCAACAGACACTGAAACAGCAGTTAAACGAAGCCAAAACGGAGTACAAGCGAGTTGCTGACCTGCACAGGAAGGAGGGCCCCCCCCTTCAACTGGGAGACCAGGTATGGCTGTCCACCCGCTTCCTCCAGATGCCGGGCAAATGTAGAAAATTACAAGACAAGAGGGTGGGTCCTTTCGAAATAGAAACTCAAATCAATCCCGTGGCGTACCGACTGAAGCTGCCTGACACGTTTAAAATACATCCTGTGTTCCATCGATCCCTCTTAACGAAAGCCGCCCCTCCCAGTGAGTTACGGCCGGAGGAACCTCCCGGAGCTCCACTCCTGGTAAATGAGCAGCTTGAGTTTGAAGTTGAGGAGATCTTAGATTCCAGGATCAGACGCCACAAGCTGCAGTACTTGATTCACTGGAAAGGCTATGGGGTGGCTGACGGATCATGGGAAGATGCAGCTGATGTGCATGCTCCAGAATTGGTAAAACTTTTCCATCAACGTTTTCCCCACCGTCCCAAGCCAGACAAGGGGAGGGGGGCACAGCCTGGGAGGGGGGATGGTGTCGGAAGGCAGAGCTGGGGTCCCAATCCCGGGGAGCTGGATCCCGGAGAGTTGGGAGAAGAGTATTCGGATGGATGGCAGAGGGAAGGGGGAGGAACTTCCCCCCTTTGGAGCGAAGACGAAACAGAGGAACTGCCAGTGATAAGGTCGCTTAGCAACGGGGAGCCTGAGCCCTCCCTGGACATTCTCACGCCTCCCCCTCTTTCAGGCTCAGAGCAAGAGGGGAAAGAGGGAGGGCTGCTCACAGCCGAAAAGCGGGGAGGCAGTTTACCATCAGCCCCTCCCCTATCCCCCATCCTGGAATCGGAAACTTCAGAAGAGGAGGGGGTGATGCTTCCCCCCTCACCACGCACACGCAGACAGCTGAAAAGACAGGAGAGAAGGGGGGGAAGGCGGGCAGTACCTGAGGGGCAGTTAAGGAGGAGCGAAAGATTGCGCGCCCGTTTGGCCCCTTCTTAAAGAACAGGCAGGAAGAAGTCCCTTGCTCTGTCAACTTTCTCCCAATGCCGCAGGACCTGTATCCCTGTATTGCTTCATGAGAAAACGCAGTCTTTGTTTGGACATTACCCTAATAAAACACGAATTAACTACAGCCGTTGGTCTGGTTCCTGAGTCACATCCTGGGCCTGACAGGTAAGTCCCACTGATTAGTGCTAATCCTTGCATTCATGCAATTATTTAGCTGAATACCCCCCAATATAAATAAAACAGTATAAAAGGGTATAAAACAGGAAACAGGGGATGAGGTATGTTGTAGCTACCTATTATACATATTAGGAATAAGAACTAATTTAAGAAAAAAATTAAGTAGAGGGCTAAACACTGGTGTTGTTCTTAGGGGGTGGTTCACCACCCCTGAGCCTGTACTGGGCCCCAGATTTCTTGCCCCTTCCCCCCCTTTTTATTTATTTATTTATTTATTGTATTTGTTTACTGCCCCATAGCCAAACCTCTCTGGGCAGTTTACAACAATTAAAAACATTAAAAACAAATATACAAATTTAAAAACACATTTTTAAAAAGCAATTTAAAAACACATGCTAAAATGCCTGGGAGAAGAGGCATTTAACATTGCTTACCAAGTTGTTGGGCATACTGTAAACCATTTGAATACATAGGGAACTCACATCCACACTATACATTTAAAGCATTCTTATACCATGTAAAGAGTCATGCTTCCCCCAAAGAATCCTGGGAACTGTAGTTTATTAAGGAGCGCCTAACAACTCTCAGCACCCATAACAAACCACAGTTCCCAACATTCTTTAGGGGAAGCCATGATTCTTAAAGTAGTGTAAGAGCGCTTTAATGTATGGTGTCAATGTGACCACAGACTGAAAAACTCCAAAAGAATCTAGCCAAACTAGTTGAATGGCAATAACAAAAAAAGGCAAATGAGATTTAGTATGAGTGCAAAGTGATACACATTGGCCTCAAAACAATGTAATGCACATATGGACTGGTGAATCTGAACAGACTGTGACTCACGAAAGCAGTTCTTGGGAACAGCTCAATTAAAACATCAACTCAGTGTGTGACAGTGGTAAAATAAGAGAATTCCATGTTTGAGTGTATTAAGAAATGGATGGAAAATAAAATACAGAATCTACATTGTGCAATAATTCTATGATGGTCTGTATTTGGAATACTCTAAACCATTCTTGTTGTCCCATCTCAAAAAGAGTTTGAAAAGATGCAGAAAAGGGCCGCCAAAGCGGTAACAGAGTCAAAGCCCCACAGAGAACAGGTAAAATGTTTGGAGCTTTTTGGTTTAGAAAAAAACAACTAAAGTAGGGATGAGTTATGAAAGAGGGTTACAGAATAATGAATAGCATTGAGAAGATAGAGAGCAACGTTTATTCCACTGTCATAATACTAGAACTTATCCATTGAAACCAACTGGCCCTTGTTATAGGAAAGACAAAAGGAAACACTTCTGCATATATTAATGTCTGGAATTCACTGTCATATCTCCTGGCTTAAATGGCTTTGAAAGGAGATTAGACAAATTCACGGAGATTGGTATATGAAAGGCTATTTGCTACATAGCTAACAGAGGATGTTGCAGTATTGCTTGGGGTTAAACAACAGGGAAGGCCTATTGTCTTCCTGTTATGCTTCTCAATTTCCCAGAAGCATTTGTCTGGCCAACCATGGAAAAAGGAAGCTGGAATAGACACTGTTTTAAGTTTTTTCTTTTCTTCTTATCGTTTAAGTTCTTTTATTCTCATTTTCTTATATGTGTATGCATAATGCATTTTATGTATTTTAATAGTATTTTATGCATTTTAATTTGCTGTAATGTTTTGTGTTTTAATTGTGTATTTTATTATATATGTGTGCAATTTTATTGTAGCCACCCTGAGTGCCCTATTGTATGGTAGAAGGGTGGGATAGAAATATTTTAAATAAATAAATAAATAAATAAATAATAGATGGACCCTTGCTCTGATATCACAGAGCTTTCCTTATGTTCTTATCACATATGCTCAGTCAAAAGGTACACAAGGCTGTGTTGTGAATTTGTGGCTGATGTTCCTTCTATATGAAAAAAATAAGATTTGTTTTATTGTCCCAATTACTATTCTGCCAAAGTTTCTAAGAATATGCTTAATGCCCATTGATCTTGATGGACTCTTAGCACACTGTCAAATATATTTGAACAACATGCTGGATGCTTTTTCAGCTCCTAAAGCTCTGTTTCACTAAAAAAAAAAGTAAAAAAAATTAACAAGTCATATTTGATTTGCAAATATTCCTTGTCTCACTGCTCAGTAAGTGGATAATGTGTGTTAATGTCAAATTGTTAGCAGAAAGAAGATGTGTCTCAAAGTCTTTGTTAATTAAGGCTCTCGGAGTTTGTTCATTTCTAAAATCTGACCCTGCTTTCCCATGTCTAATGTATTTTCATTTATTATAAATGAAATCAAAATAGGAAAAATCACAATTATTTTCCACCCTGTAGAATGCACCAACATCTGACTTTTTTAAAGGTGTAATTCTTTGAAAAGTGATGTGATCACTGCTTAATTTACTTCATTACTGAATTGCAATTAAGCTATGAATAACAATATTAAAAAGCCAGTGCCAAGTAATGTGTGTGTGTGTGTATATATATATATATATATATATATAAATGCCCTTTATTTTTCCCCTTTTAGGTGCATTACTCATTCTACTTGCTATGATGATTCAGTTAATAGCATCATGCCCTTCTTCATGCGTGGTATGCTCTGAAGATATTACTCTGTGTCAAGGATTAACATATATACTAGGTAACTAAGACGCTTTAAGAGACCTGATATTTATTCTATACTGTAAGCTCACATAGCACAGCTATAATTGTATTGACTGCTTTTTGTGCCTGCTGCTGCGAGGTAAACTTTCAGAGAGCTAGTCTTTCACATTTTGACTGGAGAGTGATAGCATTGTTTCATTTCTCTTTGCCTAGAGGCCTTATCCAAACTATTCCGAGCCCTTCAGAGGTAATTGAAAACCTTTGTTACTGAGAACAGAGTCATTTCACTCAGCCAAACGCTTTAAGAAAAACAAAATAGATCATTTTAATAAGTTTTGTCCACATTTTGTGCAAAGTTCAAGCTGTCCTCTGGCTGAATGAGCTATCAATTGCCTTATAACCCTGCCAAGGAACCCTTCAGCATTAGCAAGATTAAGTGATGTACCAATGATACAGATTAGCATCATAAAGTGCATTATAATTCTGAAATAAAGTATACTTTTTTCTCTCCCTTAGTGCTAAATGAGCTGTGGAAATGCTAACAAGATACAATGCCTATGTTCATTATGTATTGCTTGCTTAAGTCAACAATTTAATAAGACCTGATTAACAAATTTAAAGTAAAATGCCATTTACATGCTGATTCTTAGGAAACGAAAATTTGCTTATTGCAGTCAGCAGAAAAATCCTAGCCTAGTTGTTATTAAAATAATAGATAATGACCCACAAAATGAATAATGCTTTTCACTGTCCCCTTTGTCATACTGTTCCTATTTTGCATAGGAAGGAACAAAAGGAAAAATGAAAGGATATAAATCTGATGCTGAATGTAAATTTAGTAACTTCCAGAATTTTGTGATGATCTTCTGTGTTGCCATCCTATTCCCATAGTACAGATGCTAATGAAAGTCTCTCTGCTCGGAAAAGCTCTGAAGCATGGGCTCTACATTAAGCTTACAGCTAAATGCAGTCAGTAGCCTTTAAATGGAAGTTTCAAGGTATATATGGTGTTTAGGCCATGTCGTTAGGGTGGAAGAACATGGGAGATGCTGAAGGTTCGCTCCTGAGAGGAGCAGCCTGTATGTCAGGGTTGGGAACCTGTGGCCCTCCAGACGTTGTTGGACTCTAGGTCTCGTCAGTCCCAGCTAACATGGCCCATGACCACGGATGGTGGGAGTTGTAGTCCAACAATATTTGGCGGGTGACAGATTCTCCATCCCTGCTGTATGTCTTCCTCAATCAAATCTTCCTCGAGGCAGCAATAGGGACAGAAGGTCAGTTTCGGTTCTCCACATTTCCGCAGGAATTTGCGATTAAAAAAAAAATCCTCATGAAAATTCTTTTAGCATTTTAGTGCAAATTTCTTCTAATAAACACATTTTTGTATGCAGTTTTGACTAATGTACACATTTTTGCAAGGACATTCTCCTAATATGATGCATTTCTGTATGATGTTTCCACTAATATATTTATTTTTATACACACTTTACCCTAATATATGCTGTTTTGTAAATATAGTTTGGATGGAGAACTGCATCACAAAATTTGGCGAGCTTTGAATTTTGAAGGATGGCTGTGTTTCGGTTCTCATATTGTTTCAGAAAATGCAGATTTGATAAATTTGGCACAGCCATTCATGAAACTAATGCAGGATTGGTCAGAACAATTGTTTCTAAGACCTCTCAGGACCAAAAGAGATTGGATGGCTTGCATCTGTTAGGCATTCTGCGAATGCCTCACCATGTCTAAATGCACTTACCTTATGAGTCAGCCTATCTGTGTACAGTTGATCGCCTTGACAGAATACCACTGGCATGCTAACTCCTCCAAACACAAACAGACTCATTCAAGTGTTAAATGCATTTATACATGATGGTGATTCATGGAACACTTATACAAGCAAGTGCTTTACCCATGGCCGCCATTGTGTCTACTTTGGCTTTTAATGCGAGGCTAATTTGGCTGTGAGGATAGTAAGGGCCCAATGATTTTAAATTCTAATCAAAATCAATACAAATTAAGCCTCCACTTTGTAAGATGAATTCCCTGACTTTGAAGCTGTTCTGCGTGGAAGAATTGATGCCAATTTAATTAAACCACATTATAATTGAAAGCTGTGTGAAAGTCAGTGGTTTCCAGGGAATAACGTGAATGTTACTTTGCTTGCTGTTCAATGCCCATGCATTCTGCATTCTTATTCAAAGTTGTGCTTCAAAGGTAGTCCAAAGCAATGTCAAAAATATTCCATTTCATTTTAAATTGGCATACTATGAAATATATAAAGCCATATATCATTGTTTCAATTAATGGGGAGCAAGACTGCTTCATAAACACCACAGGTTTGAGAAAGAATTTCTGGATGGTCACAGAAATATTTTTAAAAGGTAATGTTAAACTTCTAGGCTACATTTCTTAACCAATTCTGACATTAAGCCATTGTGATCGGCTGTGTGACTGAACTGAGTACATTCAGTCTTTGCAGAAGCAATACTAGGTAAAACCTTGTAAGAACTAAGCTGAATGAAAGCTTAGATCTACAACTGTGGGGTTTGTTGTTGTGGTGGTTATGTGCCTTCAAGTCGACTACAACTTATGGCGACCCTATGAATCAATGACCTCCAAGAGCATCTGTCATGAACCAGCTGTTCAGAACTTGTAAGTTCAGGTCTGTGGCTTCCTTTATGGAATCAATCCATCTCTTGTTTGGCCTTCCTCTTTTTCTACTCCTTTCTGTTTTTCCCAGCATTATTATCTTTTCTCACGAATCATGTCTTCTCATTATGTGTCCAAGGTATGATAACCTCAGTTTCCTCATTTTAGCTTCTAGTGATAGTTTTGGTTTAATTTGTTCTAACACCCAATTATTTGTCTTTTTTGCAGTCCATGGTATCCGCAAAGCTCTTTTCCAACACCACATTTAAAATGAGTTGATTTTTCTCCTATCTCCTTTTTTCACTGTCCAACTTTCACATCCATACATAGAGATCGGGGATGCCATGGTCTGAATGATCCTGACTTTAGTGTTCAGTGATACATCTTGAGGACCTTTTCTAGTTCTCTCACAGCTGCCCTCCCCAGTCCTAGCCTTCTTCTGATTTCTTGACTATTGTCTCCATTTTGGTTAATGACTGTGCCAAGGTATTGATCATTCTTGACAAGTTCAATGCCCTCGTTGTCAACTGTAAAGTTACATAAATTTTCTGTTATTACTTTAGTCTTTTTGACATTCAGCTATAGTCCTGCTTTTCTGCTTTCCTCTTGAACTTTCATCAGCATTCATTTGAAATCATTACTAGTTTCTGCTAGTAGTATGGTATCGTCTGCATATCTTAAATTATTGATATTTCTCCCTCCAATTTTCACACCTCCTTCACCTTGGTCCAACCCTGCTTTCCGTATGATATGTTCTGCATATAGATTAAATAAATAGGGTGATTAAAAATCACCCCTGTCTCATACCCTTTCCAATGGGGAACCAATCGTAGCCAGAGTATAAGTTGCGCATCAGGATAATCAGATGCTGTGGCACCCCCATTTCTTTTAAAGCATTCCATAGTTTTTCATGATCTACACAGTCAAAGGCTTTGCTGTAATCTATAAAGTACAGGGTGATTTTCTTCTGAAATTCCTTGGTCCGTTCCATTATCCAACATATGTTTGCGATATGATCTCTGGTGCCTCTTCCCTTTCTAAATCCAGCTTGGACGCCTGGCATTTCTCACTCCATATATGGCAAGAGCCTTTGTTGTAGAATCTTGAGCATTACTTTGCTTGCATGGGATATTAAGGCAATAGTTCGATAATTACTGCATTCTCTGGGATTCCCTTTCTTTGGAATTGGGATGTATATGGAACGCTTCCAGTCTGTGGGCCATTGTTTAGTTTTCCATATTTCTTGACAGATTTGTGTCAAAATTTGGACAGATAAAGTCTCAGTAGCTTGTAGCAACTCTATTGGTATCCCATCTGTTCCTGGTGATTTGATTCTTCCAAGTATTTCAAGAGCAGCTTTCACCTCGCATTCTAAAATTTCTGGTTCTGCATCATACGGTTCCTCCATGAATGAATCTGTCATCTTTGCATCTTTTTTACAGAGTTCTTCAGTGTATTGCTTCCATGTTCCTTTTATTTCATCTCATTCAGTCAGTGTGTTCCCCTGTTGATTATTCAACATCCCTACTCTTGGTTTAAATTTGCCTTTCATTTCTCTAATCTTTTGGAACAGGGCTCTTGTTCTACCCTTTTTGTTGTCCTATTTCTATACAGTAACTATTATAATAGTTCTCTTTGTCCCTATGTACTAGTCACTGTATAGTTGCATTTAGGATTCTGACTGTGTTTCTATCTCCTTTTGCTTTTGCTTTCCTTCTCTTTTTAACCATTTTAAGACTTTCTTCAGTCATCCATTGCGGTCTTTCTCTCTTTTTAACTAGAGGCATTGTCTTTTTGCATTCTTCCCTGATAACGTCTCTGACTTCATTCCATAGTTCTTCTGGTTCTCTGACAACTAAGTTTAAAGCCTCAAACTTGTTCCTTATTTGATCTTTATATGCTTCTGGGATGTTATTTCAATTGTATTTTGGCATTATGATTGCTTTGTTCTTCTTCTTTAGCTTTACTCTAATTTTCAATACAACCAGTTCATGATCTGTACCACAGTCTGCTCCTGGTCTTGTTTTCGCAGAAAGTATGGAACTGCTCCATCTTCTGCTACCAATTATATAATCAATTTGATTCCTATATTGACCATCTGGTGATGTCCACGTGTACGGTCATCTTTTCAGTTGCCCAAAAAATGTGTTTGCAAGAAACAAATTATTGGCTTCACAGAACTCAATAAGTCTTTCTCCTGCTTCATTTCTGTCTCCTAGGCCCCATTTCACCACAATTCCTAATTCTTCTCTGTTTCCTACTTTTGCATTCCAATCCCCGATGATTATCAGCACATCTTGTTTTGGTGTGTGATCAATTTCTTCCTGTACTTCTGCGTAAAATCTCTCCAATTCCTCTTCTTCAGTGTTTGCCATCGGAGCATAGACATGGATGATGGTTATGTTGATAGATTTCCCGTTTAATCTCATTGATATCACTCACTCAGACTTTACGTTGTAGGTCCTAACTGCTCTTGCTACATCACTTCTCACTATGAAAGCAACCCCATTTCTTCTTAATTTCTCATTTCCTGCATAAAATATTTTGTAGTTGCCTGACTGAAAATGTCCCATGCCCGTCCATTTTAGTTCACTTACACCAAGTATTGTAATGTTGATGCGTTCCATTTCTTGCTTGTCAATTTCTTTTTTTTTTCAATTAATTTTTATTCTAATTTTCAAAACCAAAATAATACGAAAAGGAAACAACACAAATCAATAACTAATACAATACAAAAAAAATACATATATATAAAAATATTGACTTCCGATTTGTCATAGTTCAGCTATAAATCTATAATATATAACAAACCTATCTCTTAATAGATTATAAAATCGCCTTCCTCCAGCGGTTATCTTAGTTGGTTTCAAATCTCATTAACATCATATCATTTTAATATTCCACAAAAAGTCAAAGAGAAGTTTCCAATCCTTGAGATATATATCAATCAATTTTTTTTCTAAATAAACATGCCAATTAATCCAGCTCATCAAATCTACTAAATCCAGTAATTTCAAAACACTATAATTCAACTATAAATCTATAATAGGTAACAGACCTATCTCTTAATAGATTATAAAATCACCTTCCTCCAACAGTTATCTTAGTTGGTTTCAAATCTCATTAACATCATATCATTTTAATCTTCCACAAAAAGTCAAAGAGAAGTTTCCAATCCTTGAGATATATGTCAATCAATTTTTTTTTCTAAATAAACATGCCAATTAATCCAACTCATCAAATCTACTAAGTCCAGTGATTTTAAATCGCTCTTCTGTCATTATCCATATTGGGTCCATCTTCCATCTTCCATCTTTACGCACCCAAAAATCTTGCTGTCATAGTCATATAATAAAAGTCTGATAGGAATTTCCTCCATCACAGATATTTTCTTGCCATCAAATCCAAACGTATCACTGAAGTATTGTTGCAAAGCCGCATCTCTGTTCCTCTTTTCCACGTGATACGCTAGTACATCTCTTGAAGGTTTTTCCATTGCCACAAGACAGGGATTAATTCTGTTAACTTTCTCCATTTCAAGTTCCATCAGATCCTTCCAGTCCAAGAATTTTTTTGAACCGATAATATCTTTATCTCCAATCTCTTCAATTCCTTCAGGGACAGCGCTGAATTCCAAACTGTAATATTTGTCTCCAGGATCCATCACAGCCAGGAAATCCAAATCTTTTTTCATGTCCATAATTAAGCCAATCTCCATAGTTTGAACCTTGCCTTTAATTTCTCTTTCATCTTTTTTTTGTTTTCCAGATCTATCTTTATTCTCCTTTCTCATAGAATCCTGAGTTTCTTTCAGCTCCTGTCTCATTTCATAAAATTCAATTCTCCACGCTTGTCTATTATTTCTCAGTTCTTGTTTTATTGAGTTAATCCCATTCATTATTTTCTGAAACATGTCTAGAGATAAAGTCCCTTCTTGTACATCCATAGTCTTCTTAATTGTCATTCTTAAAGCCAAAGGAACAAAACTCCTTCAATTTTCAATGTCCCAAACAAAGAGCAGCTTATTTCTTTAACCAGTTACAAAGGAGTTAATTTTTCCAACAAACTAACGTCACACGCTAGACAGCCCTTATCTCTTATCTGCCTGAAAGTGTAAGAACAGCTTTAGTTCACAGCGTCGAAATAGCTAGTAGCAGAGAGAATGAGCAGATTCGTCAAACAAAAAAAGTAGATCAAAGAAAAATAGTCCCTACCATAGATCAAAAAGATTTCTTATCTCCTCCAATCAGAAATCTCTCGCCCGTTGTAATCTTTAGAATGCCATTTTCCATGTCAGCTTTTTGCAATAAAAAAAAGATAAGCTATTTATATTTTCTTCCCCCCTAGCTCCGCGAACAAAAAAAGGAAAGTCTTACCTCACCTAGGTTATCTCAATTGCTGTTACTTTGACAAATCTCTTTAGCTATATAGATAAGAAAATGATGAATGTAGACAGGAGGATGTTTGCCTGTTAATCCGTATAAAAAAAAACGGGTCACTTATCCAGCTGAGCTAGCATAAAAATCCTCGCTCTGTCTGAGCTGCTGGAAGACAGACGATTCTGACAAATTCCAGACTCCAACAGTCAAAACCAAGCTACGTGGGAAATCTCACGTTTCTTCTTTAACCGGAAGAAATTATTCCCAGTCAGAAAAGAGCCTTCTGACTGAATTTAACCTGGATAAGTTTCATCCAAGACGGGAGCCCGTCTCAGAGGCTGCACAGGCGTAGGGATCCTCCTGGGATCTTGCTTGTCAATTTCTAACTTTCCCTGGTTCATGCTTCTCACATTCCATGTTCCTATTGTGTGCGTCGTACAACTCCGGACTCTCCTTTCGCATCTGTGCGCATCAGCCTCTGGGCTTCCTTTCTGCTTTGATCCAGCTGTGTCATTAGTCACAGCGCTACTCGTACTTGTTCTTTGTTCTTCCCCAGTAGCTCGGTGAGTGCCTTCTGACCTGAGGGTCTCATCTTCCAGAACTATCTCGTGGTGCATTTTGGATACTCTGTTCATAGGGTTTTTTTGGTAAGAGATATTCAGAGGTTGTTTACCATTACCTTCCTCTGAGTTTGGATGCATCTTAGTCTGATGTTTCAGCTTTGACCATTCCGCCTTGGGCGCCCCTGCTAGGAGTCTAGCCTCTTGGTCTAGATTCCTGACGGCATTGCTCTTAGCTTCTTCAGCACTCTCAAACCCCTTCACTATGTTAAGGTGTGCATCCTAGATGGGGGGGATTTGTTGAGAACAACTATTTCAAAATAAAGATTGCTGTTCAGCCTATGAATGATAGAAAGGGTCAGGCAAGGGCAGGGTGAAGGGCAGGTAAGTTAAGGAACGGAACAAGCAGTGGCAGCTAGTGACCATTGGGGCTGGTGGGGCAGAAGGCAGGAAGATACCAACAGTAGGAGGAGCCAGAGCCAATGAGAGGCAGAGCCAACTCATTCTAGTTTTGCCCCAATCCTCCTCCCTGCTGAGTTCTAGAAGGGCAACTTTGAGATTAAGGAGGAGGAAGCTGATAGGCAGTGCTACTTTTCTGGACTGGGTATAAGTAAGAAGGGAGGCAGGCAGGAGCTGCCTGGGGGCAGACTAAATTTGGCGGGGCAGTGCCCCATTACCCCAATGGACCAGCCTCTACTGGAAATAAGTGAAAGAAGGCTAAGAAGCAAAAACAACCAAAGCTAGGCTAGGATCAAATTATGCAAGACTGGGACACCAACTAGTGAGATGAGATGAAATTTCTGGAGGGATGGGATTAGGACCAAAGCAAAAAGCTAATTAACCTATTGTAAACTACTTCCTGTTAAAGACCTAGAGAGCAACTGAAAGGTTGGTGCTTCAAGTATTCAAAGTTGTTTTAGCACAGGTTGGTGCTGCCAAGTTTGTGCACTTTGCTCAACGCCTGCAAAAACTGAGAGGCTTTCCATGATTTGACTTTTTGTTTGAGTGAGAAATTAAAATTAAAACTCACAAAATGCAAGGAACAGTGAATTATAGGTGTTGGTTTCTTGAGTAGTTGATTGCCTGCAACCAATAACTTGTAGTTGTAGGGTACTGTTGCATGCAAGTTTTGGTATATGAAAAAAATTCTAATTAGCCCTCGAGTCATCTATTTAAAACCTTCATTTAAGCTTTTGTGCTGGAGTGTATATTAAAATCAAGTGACATTGTAATGTGTGATGCTGTCGTGAGGAAACCTCTTTGTAAGCATTAACATGTTGGTATTGCAAGGTCTAGGATATGGAAAGTTTCTTCATTTGCAAGTAAACCAGCAGTACTTAACTACCCATGCATTCTACCTGATTAAAAATTCTATACTAATTTAAAGCGTGCATTACTTGGCTTGGTTAAAAAAAAGTATCACTGTATCTGTTTTAAGCAATAATTGGTAGACGCAACAGAAGCTTGCTTTCACAACTATTCTGCCTCATTCAATTAGCCCAAACATGCTAATATGATAAAATGGCAGTACAGTTGTCATGATAACCCATAATAACACCAGCTTTTATCTTACAAAAGTTGCTACTCAGTTAATGGCAGCACTGGTCTTCTACCAATTATTTTTACAACTGTATGATATGCAGGCTAAGACTAGGCTAATCTTTATCGTATAGAGGGACCTGATTAAAAGCAATATATATCTCAACAGGGGGCTGTATTCAGATGCATTAATGAGGGTCCTATGGGAAATTCTCAAAGGCATCAATAAGAAAACAGTCCCCTGTCAAGTTTATTACATTTGCCTGAGGCAAAATAATCCATACTGTAAAGGGAAAACAGCAAATGACCTCCCAGCACAGATAAACATTAGCATCAGTAAATTGGTGAGGTAGCTCAAATGACAGTTGCTACTCAAGGGAGGCCCTTTCTGGTAATAGCAGGAGTGCATCAGGTCAGGATTGAGGCAGGGTGACTGAGCAGCATGGGGGAAGCTTGTTCATTGCTTGAGTGCTCCAGGCTTGCTAAAGTGCTGTTCCTTTTTCACTTCTATTAGAAAGGCAGGGAGGGGAAAAATCTTTTTGCATATTACAGCATAAAATGATTGTAACAGGCAAAGCATTAAGTTTGACATCTAGTGGAACAGATGGTTTTCTGTTTCTCGAATAAATATGTCATGCTGCAGCATAGTTAAATATATATGTATATATACTGGTTAACGAATGAGTGTTGTATGAGGCTTTAGGTGAATTTAAGCTAGTGTCTGAATGAGCATGAGGCCTGGGAGAGGGCAAGCTGGCAGCGACTTAATCCAGATAGGACAGGGAGATTGATTATGGTACTCAGCTGAGAGATGCATCTCGAAGAGTTGGCATAACGCTTGTCGATGCAGCTCCAGGAGGAACAAGTCCACTCTTTCCATCATATTTGTCTGACCTGCATGTATTATTATTAGATTCTGGGCTGTTTTGCTATGAGATTTTTCATCTGAACTTTCCAATCATAGGCTGAATCTTGGATGCAGGCATCATGCTCCAGATGGGGTTCTGAGAGCAATGCACCTCTGCAGAAACTTGTACCTTCCAGCCACTTGAAAACTGATATTGTTGTAGAATTGTGCAATCGGTTTATGAAACCAGTAAAGCCCTTCATTCCACAGCTGGAGTGAAAGATCACAAGCAATGCCAGTTATTATATGTATAAAATGCATTTTGTATTAGCATAGGCCAAATACTGTAAATACATTGAAACAGAAAGGGAGGAGAGCCCTGCCTATTCCCTTCCATAGTATGAAATAAGGCCAGTTCATATAATTTTTTCTGCACCTAATGGTGAATTTGGAGCCCCATAATGCACATCTACCTGGAATCTGCTCCAGGGATTAGCGGATTTTGGGATTAGTGATGAATAGCCTCCAATTTGTCCCTTGAATAGCCTTCCTGCATTGCTCCAAAATCAGGTTATCTTACAGTGGAGTGGCGGATTTTAAATGTTCCTTTTCATGATTTTTTTCTTTTTAAATGATGAAACAGTGAAATAGATGAAAGGCAAAATTTGATTGTAAGAATAGGTCACTCAATTGATCTATCACATTGTATTTCGTCACTGACCTAAGTGCCCCCCCCCCATATATACGATGAAGAACATTATCATCCTGGTCAAAATGCTGCAGCTAGACTGTTGATGGGGACAGACTATTAACAACACATAATTCTGGTGCTCAAAAGCTTGCACTGGCTGCTCATATGCTACCGGGCCAGGTTCAAGGTTCTTGTACGAATTTACAAAGCTCTTGGGTCCAGGATACCTCAATGCTCACCTTATCCCTTATATCCCCTCCCCAATAATTAAGGTCAGAGGTCACTGTTAGTGGTCCCCCATGGCTGAACCATGTATTCAGTATTGTGCACTGAATTTTGTGGAACTCCCTTTCTGTTGAGGTCAGACAGGCTCCTCCCTATTGAACATCCAGTACCTACTGAAGACAAGGCATTTTAACTGAATTCTGATTTTATAGTTTTAACTGAATTTTATTTTCATTGTATTGAGTTACTTGTACACCGCGTACAGCAGTGGTTCTCAACCTTTTTTGCTCCATTTCCCCCTTTCACCATTGTTCAGAATATAATTCCCCCCTTCCCAAGATAGTCTCTCATAGCGTGTTGACGTTTCGTGAGTGACGGTGGTGCTTCTCGTGAGAGAAAAATGTCTTAGTTTATATTATAACAGAATTTCTTGGAGCACTTTCTGGTCTTTAAATAATAAATTAATTTTGCAAATGAAAATAATGCTGCATGTTCAAGAATCGATTTTAATCTGTGACATTCAAAAAACTTTATTGAATGTTGCAGATTAAATTAAAAACAAACTACAATTTTACAGATTGTACATAATCTACAGGACATCACACTTTGCTGAATAGTGGTCCCAATTCCCCCCCTGGAACCCTAAAATTCCCCCTCGGGGGGAATTCCCCCCTTGTTGAGAACCCATGGCTTAGAGACTATTGTAATTAAGCAGTATAACATTGTCTAAATAATCAAATAAAATTCATTGAAATAATGCTTTATATCAAGAAAAAATATTTCAATGCTGATCGATAATTTTGTATGGGAAGTTTTCTATTTTAGCAAATGAAAAAGGACTTTCCATCTATAACTCCATTGAATATGAGTTGCTTAAAATTCAAGCAGAGGATATGAAAAGCAAACTTGCACCTATATAGAAACCTAACTATATTTATATTCCTTTCATACAGCTGTTCCAGCATCCACAAAAGCTTTGATAGTTACTGATGGAAATATCACTTCAGTAGAAGGGTTTAACCTGTCCTTCCTGTTCAATGCAACTTTACTAAGGCTCAGCACTAATGGGATTATAACCATTAGAGATGATGCTTTTCTTGGACTTAGAACTCTGAAGACTTTACTTCTGGACCAGAACCAAATATCAAGCTCTTCTATTACATACAGCACATTTCATGAAGTTCAGAAGCTGCAAGTGCTAGTGCTAAGCAACAACGTTTTGAGCAGCATCCATGGAACTTGGTTTAAGAACATGAAGGATCTTATTAGACTCCATTTAAATGGGAACCAGATAATTAGCATCACAGGTAAAAGTTTTGAGATGGCAAACCTTGGCAACCTCAGGATCCTGGATCTATCAAACAATTTCATTAGTTCCATTGAAAAGAGAGCCTTCCATGGCCTCACCCAATTAATGGAAATCAACCTTTCTAGGAATAGGCTAGCTGTTATTCCTGATACATTTTCCTCACTCACTCAATTAAGCCTTCTAAGCTTAGACCAGAACTGGTGGAACTGCACATGCAAACTTTATGACCTAGCCTCCTTTCTAAGGAAATATGTGAATTCTACATCAAGGATGCTCACAAATGCTGACAACATGAGCTGTAGAGCTTCTGAAAACCCATCAGTCATCAATCTACTTGAGCTCACAGAGGTCAACTGTAAGTCTGCACTTAAACGCCCTCCTGATATTTTAAAAAACAGGAGGAGCAACTACGGGCGAGATGTCACACTGGTTGCTGTTTTTTCCTTTCTAGGTAATGACATCTCTCCCCCTGCCCCAGCATATTTGTCACCTGCTCCATTTTGAGTTTTCTTCTTTCTTTTTTTTGCATGCTTTTCATTTTATGAAAAAATAATCAAGAAATCATAGCCTCACAGAGCCAGAAGGGATCTGAGATCCACCAGATTGGACACCTTTTCCTTAAAAGGATGTTCTGTGTATTAACTATTATACATACCATCACAGTTGGAAAAGCTCTCTGTTAACACAAGCTGTTTCAAAGGGCACATTGGCAACACAAGGTTTTTGTCAGGGATTGGTTTTGCCATTTGAATGTATCCAGTTTCTGCATGCCAGTTCTGCAAATCTGTGGGCTGTACCCTACAACTCTGCATAATGGGCTGGGTGGATGGCACCATTCATGCTGTGCTAATCCCTGTTCAGTCTTGTGCCTACTTTTGCCTTTCTTTTTGCTTCTTGTTGCATTCCAAGGCCTGGGACTGATAGGAAAAAAAAAACCTGGAGTCAGACTATGCATAATGAACATGTTTATTTTAGAGTTCCTTCCTTGCTTACAGCAACATGTAGAATAGCATTCTTCCTTCCAGAAACCTCCTAACTCCGGTGTGCCTGTAGTACATTCAGAGGTAGAGTAGTCTATGCCATTGGTCTTCAACTGGTGGGTCGGGGTGCACAACTGGGTTATGGCCTGATCAAAGATGGGTTGCAACAGCAGCACTACCACCAAATATATGGCAAAAAAAATCAGACAGCCCCCCCCAATGCATGTTTGGGTTAAACGTGGGTCCCAGGTCTGAAAACACCGAAAACTGTTGGACTCTGTGCTTAGCCCAAAGCATTCTGAAATCCTTATCAGGATCAAGGAAAGGATCTGGATAAAAATTAAACTGAAAGGGTGGGAAGGGAGTGTAGTGTCAAAAACTGCCAACCGCCAACAGAAAGAGCCCTTATTAAAGTCTGATGCCAGGTGATTGAAAATATCTATATTTGCAGGAAGATGTGGCAGATGCTCCAACACAGTGGGCTGGATCCCAGTGTTTTTTTGTATTGCATTGCTGCTCCCTCTCCTCTACACAGAAATATACTTATTTTGGAATGGTGGCTCAATTGCTCTTTACATATGACCCTGAGTTCTGTTCAGCCAACAATACAGAACTTGCTGTCCTTGAACAGAAACATATAAAGATATATCTTGGAGTCAAAAGTCTCGCCCGAAGCTATACCATTGCCTGAAGCTATACCACCTCAGGCTGTGATCTCATTTCATTTCACAAGCTAAGAAACCTTAGGCACAGGTTTTAAGTGGAAGGGAGACTGCCAAGATGAAAACAAGACTGTGAGGCTGCTAGATGAATTGATAAGTGATATTTCTCC
The DNA here is from genome assembly GCF_030035675.1 of Rhineura floridana. Lineage (NCBI taxonomy): Eukaryota > Metazoa > Chordata > Lepidosauria > Squamata > Rhineuridae > Rhineura > Rhineura floridana. The sequence goes on along the minus strand of NC_084485.1, from coordinate 108,085,047 downwards.
TCTGCAGTCAAACAGAACCAGTTACTCTACTAGCTTTTTATTTGGAATGCCAAAGTGGCTAGAGACACAAGCAACCTGCATTTCACTAGACGGTTAGAATGCCCCCAAGTTTTCATTCTTATTTCTTGGATTACTTTCTTCAACAGTCTCACTGGCACATTATTGAAACACATATACTAGCTCAAATTGGTGGACATGTTTCAAAAGGTTCACATAAACCTAGATGGGAAGGATCATATTTCAGAGTCTCCTCATGACACAGCTTAGTATATAATGCAAGTATGGGAAATCTCTGGCCCGTGGGTATAATTAGGCCTGGCACATGATCATTTTCCTCCAATCACATCCACCTGAGCCACTCTTGCTGTCATACAGTATATGATGTCAGGTGAGGGGTAGGTATGGACATGACTACAAAGAAACAATTGGAAGCTTCAAGTGAGCTCCCAATTGTTCCTTTGCAAATGGGGCTCTCTGACTGAACCAGTCAGCTGATTGGTGCTGACAATGAGCTCCACTGGGTTTAGCTGCACTAGGGAGTTCCTATTGTATAGGAATACCTGATTTTCCTATGTGGGTGACAACTCCCATGGAGTGTGGTACAGTGGACAGGATGTTGTATCAAGGAATCTGGGTTCTAATCCCACTTCAGCTGCAGATTTTAAACGTTCAGTGCACCAAAGACCCCCAAGGCATCTCTCTCTCTCTCTCTCTCTCTCTGTAGATCTCATCCCACAACTCCTGCTGTAAAAATGTCTGGACTTAACTGGTATCATAATTTCTATGTTTATGCTGAAAATAATGCAACTACCTTATTTCAAATAAACACTGAGAGAAGCTTATCTTTCTTTGGCAATCAGGATTGGTACCTGTATTATTGCATCTCTACCACCAGTCCCTATGAGTCTTCCTTAAACTTGTCAGGACTTGAGGATTACCCCAGAAATTTAATTTTTTAAAAGCAACAATTTATCCTCATTCAAATGTAGCCTTTATTTTAAATGTATTTATTTTGTAGGGGTGCAGAACCCCATCAACTAAACCCAAGTCTATGTTTGTTTTCAATGAAGAATAACTATGAGGCCTGCTATCCCCTTCAAGCTGAAAGCAGGCAGGACTTTGCCATCTGCAAGATTGCCTGGGCATGACACTGAAGGAAACAGGATAGCAAAATTGCAGGGTAAAATAATGTGTAGAGTCCCATCTTAATGGAAGTAGGGTCCTCAGCCTTAGGAGCTCAGAATGCAAAGTTGAGGAGAAAGGTAAGGAAACCCTTATTCAGCCTCACATTGTTACAATCATGGGACCGAGAGAGTAGGAAGAGCTACACTTGCTGGCCTTGCCCTTTTTGTTGCATCCTCGTTACCTTCCACATGTTGGAGGAGGAGGGTCTGAAGCAGGGAGCTTGCTTTACCCGTGTAGATTCCTCACACAATTAAGAGCCCTATACACTCTCCCAGCTTCAGACTTCTCCACCCAAAACACTGAAAATGGGGAGGGCCAGGTAATGGGGACATGACAGAGGTGGTGGAGCAAATGCTTCCATTCTCCCTCCTCACGTGATTGTAGTTGTGTGAGACTGAATACCCAAATAGGGCTACAGAGACCTGCCTTCAGGTTAGCTGAAACATGAACTACACAATGCCAACAGAAACATGTACATGTAGAACTGACATATACTAAAAGTGTAGCTCATTCTTTGTTCATCTAGTAGCAATACTAGATAGGTAAAATTGTTAAACTGGCTTGCTCACTAAGTGAGAGTTCTGTGAGACCTCCAATACAGAATTCTCAGCAGCATCACAAAATTTAGGCTTTCCATGGCTGTTTGAAGGAAAGCCATAACAGGTAAACCATTTTCCTTTGCAATCTAAATGTGCGCCAAGTATTTTCAGAATGTAGTCAAGCAATGCTGTTGATTTGTATTCCAATTGAAACAATATTTAACAAAAATTACAAATGTACCATAATTTGAAAGATCACAAGATTTTAATGTAAAAATTGGATTTGAATGTGAACTTTTACTTTGCAAGTCATACTCTTCAGACTAGACACCATCTCTTAATCGTTTTCAAGTTGAAGATGTCAAATTTGAATTGGCATAAGCTGTCAACTCTTAAATAATAGATACAGTTGCATGTCAAATATAAAACACTGAAGTAAAATATAAAATACTGAAGTCAAATTTCAAAGTAAAATATCAAAAATTAATATCCAAAACACCAATGTATGTCAAATACCAATATCAAATGATCAATAAATATTTGGTAATTATTCTAATTTCTAGTGAATATTCAGTATCAATATCTGCAAGAAAATTCTGAGAATTTTGGTGAACAAATTCTTTTCTGCTATAATATGAAACTATATGAGATGGCAGGAAAAATGTGACTGGATCATTCATATGCACACAAAAAGCGAAAACAAAAATATAAAGGGGAGATCCTAATTGGATCAGGACCACTGTGCTTGGTGCTTTCCCCCATACAAGTTTTCTGATCTAAATTCTCTACACACAAACACACACATAAAACTATTCGTTTCATGAGGTAAAACATACTGGCATGGTTCTTAAATAAACAAACAAATGTCTTTTAACTTCCCTTCTGGAAACTTGGTGTCCTTTCATTTGAATGACAGCAGACAATATTTCATGAACAAAAATGACATGGGTAAAATAAGGCTTTAGCATTTCTTCAGTACAGTAACTGTCATGTCACAGATAAAGTTTCAGTCTATTTTCTCGTTTAAAGAAATCTCAGATGTATCTCCAATCATTACAAATTAATTTGCTCTTTGAATAATTGGTATGGAAGACCCAAGAAGATAGAATTATATAGATAAAAAGTGTGGGAATTTAATTGGATTTCTGTACTACACCCTCCTCTATTACATTTTAGTAATCTCATATAGGAACAATATCCCTTTATCTATTTTGTTTTATTACATTCCAGTGTGTATGTTTAATGTCTAATGAGTTCTACTTTAATTTACCTGATTTCATCTTTGATAAACCTTGTATTTGTCACAGGAGGTGTTGGTCTCACTTGCCTAGTTTTAGCCCTCTTTAACAGGAAGTTTCAACACGGCAAAGCAAATGAACGCTCATCAGGAAACTGCTGTTGCAGAACCCTAGATGAATCCCAGTGTGGTCATGAGGCAAGAAATTACCTCACTAAGGGATACTGTAACTGCCACTTAACTTGGGAAAATGAAATAAAGGTCATGTCCATGTTGGGGTCTGGCAGGGAAATGCCACTTTTAACGGAAAATAGCCATCAAGAATCAGTAAAGGCAGAGCCTAAGTGCACAGGCCTAAAAATGCCACTCAGAAGCATTCAAAAGGAGAATGAACAGATGAAAAATGACAATTTCTTGTGCCTTAACTGTAGACTGCTACAGTCTTATCCTCAAGAGTCATCTGGGAATACAGCTGGGCCTAATGAAGCAGATGTACTGCACCAAAAGCATTTCCGAAGAAGAGTTAGAAGCCCAGAAAACTTTGGGCAGTGGGAGGAAGACACAAGATCAGAGGACCATCCCAAACTGAATCAAGGTGAGTTTTTTTTTCTGGGAGGGAAAACTGAGCATTGCTTCGGTTTTTACTGATGATTCCCCAATTGGTCCTTCTCATGAAGAGTTATGGCAGAGCAACAGAAGTTGGAGTCCATAGTTTGCTGCTCTCACAACATGAGAACAAGAAAGCTCACATGGAAAGGGTCACAGATGTGATTAGTTCCCATGCCAATGTGCCCCTCCTGAGGTCTGGAGAAGGATCCTGGGGTTAGAAGCAGTGACGACTGGTGGCTCCATGTCAGTGGGGCAGTGGAATCTGCTCCAGGTTTTAGTCTTAACTTTCAAGGAGCTGTCCAAGGTGGTGAAACTTATTCCCAAAGCACCTTGGACAGTTCCTTGAAAGTTAAGACTAAAACTCAGAGTGGATTCCACTGCCCCACTGACATGGAGCTGCCAGCCACCACTGGTGGGAAGTAACCTACACTATTAGCTCCTTGCATATTGTTCTTCTTGTTCTAAGGTTACTATAGCAGTGAGGGGAAGAGCTATGGGGCACTGGCAACTATACTATACCTGCTGTAATAAAGGAATAAACTCATGGGGAGGTGCAAGCATTCCCCTAAATGCTGTCTCTATGCCAGTATCCAAATGCAAATTTCAGAAAGGCACTTGGAGATGAAGGATCAGAGGGAGGGAGAAAATTCTGGAGTAGATGGGTAGAAATAGGTGTCATCAACATATACTGATGGGATGGGATGATGTCACTCAGGAATGGTATATAGAATGAGAATAGCAGAGGGTTAGGGTTAGAACCCTAAGGGACCCCAACTGAGAGAGAGAAGCATTGAAGGAGTGATTAGAAGGGCATGAACTGAAGAGAGAATTACACAGAACTATGGCAAAAAAGATGTCAAGCAGCACAGAACGATCAACTGTATCAAAGGCAACAAAGACCAGGGCCGGAACCAGACTACAGTGAGCACTTGAAGATGGTGGAGGCAGCACCAGCAGCGGCAGCAATATGGCAGCACTACCACCACCACCAGGAGCTTAAATAGGCCTGGCCACATCATTGTGACAGCGTGCTGTGCATGCACACCTGCAATCCTCCAAGATGTTGGGTGATGGCAAGTGTGCACGTACAGCAGGAAGTGGTGTGGCCAGCCCACACCAGCTGGGATGGCAGGGGTGTAACCTGGGAGGGTGGCTCGTGCTCTGCAATCTATGCCAGTATTGGGTCACGGGGCGCACGCTCTGCATCCTGATGCTAGCGCAGGTTGCGGAGCGGGACTTATACCTGCCCAGACCCAACCACAAGGGGGCCTCGGCCAGTGCCCAACCTGACTGCCCACTGGCACCGGGCCTGGGAGAAATGACAAAGAGGATGAAGACTGAGTTGAGACCGTTGGCTTTGGTAGAAGTAAAATCACTGGTGATTTTGAGGAAATGGCATTTTCAGCAGAGTGTAGAAGGAGGAAGCCAGATTGGAAATGGGGGGGGGGTTCAAGAGCAAAGTTGGAGAGAAAGTTAAAACAGTCAGAGCCAGCAGCATGCTCCAAGAGTTCAGAGAGAAAGGACAGAAAGGAAATTGGCCAGAAGTTTGAGAGAGAGGGGATTTTGTTTGAATGTAGATGTGAGGGAGAAGGGGGGGTGAATACCTGGAGAGGAGGGATAATGGCAGGGGAGATGGCAATGAGGAACTGGGAAGTGAGGGGAGCAAGGGAGGCATGTGAAGGGGTTAGATAGACAAGGACAAGAGAGTAGTCTTTTATCAAGTGAAATGAGATGAAAGAGTTGAGAGATGTGCAAGAGGAGGGCTGGGAAAGGTGCGTGAGAGAAGCAGAGAGATCAGAGAGGGTAGTTTCAGTTTTAGCATTATAAGATAATAGTGCAGCAGTTGACAGAATGACTTTATTTTCAATGTTTAAAATTATTGTGTTAGAATTATTTTGTTTAACCCTATGTGAATTATTTACTATATAGATAATTCTGGTCAAGAACAAAGTTTTCTTCATTTCAGTCTTAATTCAGTTCAAATGTTGAAAAAAATGTAGTAACTATGACTGAATGTATTAGTCACTGTTTTCTAATGTAAAAGTGTTTTGCATGGCCTGAGGTATTAGCTAATTGTTCTGTTTTCCCATAAGCAGGGAAGCCCTTTTTTGGCACCACTGATGTAGTTTGTTCTAAACATCTGTTTTAGTCAGTGTAAGAGAACTCCTCTACATGTGCTAAGTTTCAACACTTGCTGTTTCCCAGGAATCAGAAGTGACACATTCTGTAGAAGATGTTCAAGAGCTGTGTGTGCTTTGGCAAAAGAGAGGCTTGGAAAACAGTCAGCAAATGAATTGTGCCAATCTCTATCCAAAATTGAGGAGGATAACAACTGCTTAAAGGGTTACAGGCCGAAGCAAAGGCATCTTATTACAGCATCTGACACACCAGAAGAATCAAAGGAATACTGTGGGCGAACAGCATTAGAAAGCTATAGATCACAACAGAGTGGATCATTAGAAAGGAGCAAAAATATTTCTCCACAGCTAGACAACTTTCTTACCTGTAAATACATAGACTATGATAAATATCATGATGTCCCAACAGAAAAGAAACAGGACCCCAGCAAAAATGTAAAGCTGGATGAAGAGCAGAGTGAAGTTAAGAGCAAAAGAGCAGACAGTTGCTGTATGAGCGATGAAGAGGTGCCATTATCACCAGCAATCAAGAGACTGTATCAGCCCAAGAATGTGAGCTTTTATGTACCTGACCTGGCAACAGTGAAGAGAATGGATGTGACAAATGGTTTAAGTGAGGTGAGAACCCTGGAGAACAAGCGACAGCACAAGTGTATTCAAGGAAACCCCTCCCCTGCTCTGGTAAGGAGATTGCATAGTGATCCAGAAGCAAAAACTGAAGAAAGGAAACCATCTCCCACCTCTGTAGGTCCTGGGGGGAAAGAGAATGAATACATTCAGAAGCATAAAATAAAAACTAAAAGACAGGACTATTTAACTGTGAAGTTAAATTTACAGCCTTTTAGAAAAGCAAGAATCCATCCTGAAGAACATCTTCACAAAGAAAACAAAGAAGAATGCCCATGTTGTCAACATACAAAATTGCCACATGCTTCCAAGAAAAAAGAAAAAAGAAAAAGAAAATCTGAAAATTCTGTGGGGGCCCAAGAGATCTCAGAGTGCAACAAAAATATTATTTGCTCTAGAGCAGTTGTTGGGAAAGTGTGTGAAGAAAATGGCACAGATACAGTAATCTCTTGTTCTTCTAGGGGTATTTCTGCAATGACTGACAGTACCTCATCAGCCAAGCATTTACAAACTCCAACTTGCACCAAGGGAAAACCTCTATTCTCACCAAATGGAACTTCAAGGATGACTGTTTCTGTTCTTTCACCTGACCATTCATCAGGTCTTTCACAGAGTACAGCAAATTATATTCCCCTATCAGTGAATTCTAAAGAACTTAATGAAGATGCTATAGAAACTGCAGTCTTGGCCTTTCACCAGAATTCTCTGAAGACTGCAACAAAGGAAAAAGACCACAGTCTTTCTCCAGCTGTCTTTATCCAAAGAGAAAGTTTCGATTTGTTAAATCCCAGCAATGAAGATAATTTACAGCTTCAGCAAATTACTGAGAATGTAATGCAAAACATGGATCTTGAACAGGTCCAAAATCAGCAATTAAAACAACAGGATGAAAACCTAACCATGAAAGATTGTCTGGAAGGGTGTGAAAGAGCTGTTGAGCTTGAATCTGCACAAAGACACCTAGTTACTGTGCAGTCTCATAGCTTTAATGAAATACTACCATGTAGACATCAAAGTCCCACAGAAAATGACACAAACAGACCAAAATCTCCTGCGCACTTCAGTAGTGCACTTTCTCATTCTCAGGCCAATGGGTGTATAACCATCAAACAACTTCAGAAACCTGATAGGGCTAATGACATGGAAGAATATGGAATAAAAACAGAAAGCAACAGTGAGTTGGCTAAAATGTTTATCCCAGATACACAAATGGACTCAGCAGGCCTAAACGAAGAAGGAGCACAAACTGGGGGTGAGTGGGAGAATAACGAATGCAAAACATTTCATAAAAACATTGTCAAAGTGACCATTATCTCTAGCACATCAAGTGTCCCCAGTTCTCCTGAAACTGGAAACACACATTTGGAGAGTAACATCAATCTTGAAACGAACAATAATGTGCATATGGATAATGAGAGTAATTTGCAAGAAGCTCCAAACAATCAACTTGATGAAGGTAGCAATGAACATAAAGAAGGTAAAATGCCACCAGCAACACATCAAGCACCTTCTTTGTTAGCAAAGTTTAAAGATGTCAATTATGAGGAACAAACTGTGATGTCTTCACTCCGTGACAATACAAATAAAGCTGAAATCTCTGTTTTCAAACCTACATTGTCTCCCACATCTGCTGATTATGATAAAGAATTACCTTCACAAGCAGAACAAAGCAAAGTAAATATTTCAAATAACAGTTATCCTTCCTTAGTTCTTTTCAGAGACAAAAAGCCCTTTTCGATATGAAAAGCTAGACTTTCTAACCCAGAACAGAAACTTTCAGGAAGTCAGAGCAATATATAATGGAAAACAAGGAGCTGGTGAAAGCCAAAGCAGAATTCAGAACAAAGCGGGTGCACAATCACTAAACAAAATTGTGGTTATAAATTACAGCTAAGAAGGCATAGCATATTTTGTACAAAGTTTCCATATCATAAAATAACGGCTTCCTTTTTTATAGGATGCATTGAATATATGATTGATATATCTACCTTTTAGCATGGTAAAATCTGACACAGGTACAGTATAGCTGCGTGCATAAATATGTGTGTGTGTGTGTGGATTGAAAACCAGTAAATACTGTTATGGAAGTTTTTCCAAAACTGGAGGGGTAGACCCAAATCTGAAGAAGCTGTTGTTCAAAATGTCCAGCCCTCCCTGAAATGCCACTGAATGTGAATCTGTAATAAGACATCTGCGTTTCCTCAGATTGAGGCTATTTCTCCATCAACAATTCCAAACATTAAAAATCTCCTCTACCAATGAAGCAAGATTGTTGGTCTTTATACTATTCATGACTGTATACACAATGAAAATGGAAATGGACTGCCTTTAAGTCGATTCTGACTTATGGTGACCCTATGAATACAGTTTTCATGGTAAGCGGTATTCAGAGGGAGTTTACCATTGCCGTCCTCTGAGGCTGAGAGGCAGTGACTGGCCCAAGGTCACCCAGTGAGCTTCATGGCTGTGTGGGGATTTGATCCTGGTCTCCCAGGTCGTAGTCCAACACTCAAACCACTACGCCACACTCGCCCTTGTATGCACAATAAGAAATATCAAAATATTTTGGTGTTGTATTACTAAGGTTTCTTCCATATTAATGCCTTTCTCTGGAATTGCTATCTTCTGTTCACTCACGTTTTATGGAAAATATAGATAACACAGAGTAGGGATGGCTGATCAGTTTGCGTTTAAAAATGAATGTATCAAATCCATACTTTCTGAAACAATACATGAACCAAAACACAGCCATCCGTTGACGTTCACACTTTTCCATATTTTGTGATGCAGTTCCCCAACAAAGCAATGTTTACAAAAATGCATCTATTAGGGGAATGTGCACATAAAAATGAAGATATTCATGACAAGAACATACAAAAATGCATTATATTGGGAGAAAATGCTTGTAAAGTTGTGTACATGAGTTAAAATTGCACACAAGGTATGTTTTTAAGAGAAATTTGCACTAAAATCTTCATGACAATTTGTTTTTAAAAAATTGCAAATTGCTGCAGAAATGTGGAGGTCTGAATTTAAGATGGAGAACTGAGAGAAAACTGAGACAACCAAGATCCTTCCATCCCTAACAACCAGATAACATTGTCGAATCACTGCAGTCCAGTGTTTTCTGTGTTGTCCTTCTATCTTTTCCAGACTGGATTTTTGGTAATAAAAGCAATTGCACAACCCACTGTAGACAAGTAAAGTGTTACTGGGCCTTTTACAAAAGAGGAAAGTGGCAAAGTCCTTATAGAATCCTCCTGGGGGAATTGCTTATAGCATCTTCATTCATAAGTTTATGTTCTGAGTCCTTATTGAGATAGTGGCCCCCTTCATATACCTTTTTCATTGTGCTTCTTTTTATTTGTCCTCATGATGGTATTGGGGCAGTTATACCTCATTCCACTTTCAATGCTGTTTGCACATGCCAAAGTTTCGCTTAATTTCCAATCAGTACATGTCCCATAAATGCTGAAATCCTGCAACGTTTTACTCCACAAATGTTCCAGGTTTGTTTTTGTTTTGTTTGGACCTGCTTTTGCTACACTAGAATGCAAGAGTGCTCCTCCACATGGCAATAATGCAGTAACGTTAAGGAAGCATCCCAGAACAACTAATGAAGTGGAAAGATGTGTGGATAATCCAGTATAAACCTACCATTACTGCATTATTGTTGCATCAATTACATGTTTCAGAATATACCTGCAAAAAAATCACTGCATTGTTCTGAAGGGGCCCAGTGTCTGTAAGCTCTTCTGTGGCTGTAGGAGCAATGTGGAAGCCGGGCAAACTGGGACTCACTTGTTCCCGCCACGGAGAAGATAAGAAGAAAGAAGCATTTTGGTGCTTATGGTTTATAAGGAATTATACAGCCACAAGAGTGGCTGTATACCATAGCCAACATGGCCTTTTTCGAAGTCTGCAATGTTAAACTGAAAATACCCCCATGCCATTCTGATGCTTCCCATAAGCTCATTTCAAAACAAAACCTTACAAAACTTATAGTCCTGAACTCAGAAACGCTTGCTTAACAACCCTCTAGGTTTTCATGGCGATACACAAAACAGTCAGAGAGAATCGAAAGTTCAAAGTGTAAAACAAGAGAAAAAAATATCCAGACCCCTGTTGGACTTTTTTCTGTAAGTGGTCTCATAATTTGTTAAAATGCATTAAAAATCAGCCATGTTCACAGAGTACCTGTAATCTTATTACTGACCTTACTGCATACTCTTACTTTCATCTTCTGCAGTTTAAAACGTAAAAAAAGCCAGACTGATTTTTAATTAATTTAAGAAATTTAACATTGAAGTCAATGATAAGTACAGGCATGCTCAGTAAGAACCAACTGTCAGTGTTCTAAAAGCCAGACTCACAGATATTTGGCTTGGCTGATCAGGTAGCCACACCAACGCCAGACCTTTATTTCACTTTAGACAGTTGTGGCTTCCCCCAAAGAATCCTGGGAAGTGTAGTTTGTGAAGGGTGTTAAGAGTTGTTAGGAGACTCCTATTCCCCTGACTGAGCTCCAGTGGCCAGAGTGGTTTAACAGTCAGCCCCCCTTTGGCAGATTGTAGTTTTGTGAGGGGAATAGGGCATCTCCTAGCAACTCTCAGCACCCTTCACAAATGACACTTCCCAGACTTCTTTGGGGGAAGTCATGACTGTCTAAAGTGAAATAAAGGTCTGATGTGGATGTGATCAGGGACGGCTTTGGTTTAAATTTACCTGCTGTAGAATAAAAAGGTGGGGGAAATCCTGAAAAACAATGATATTGTTCACAGTGTTTTCCTTTTAGAAAGGAAAAGGGTTTTCCCTCTGTCCAGTGCCCATCCACCCAATCTCCTCCTCCTCCCCCTTCCTCCCTCCCCCTGTCCTTCCTCCTCTTCTCTGCCCCTTCTCCCTCCTCCCCCTCCCCATTCCCCTCCCTGCCTCAGGTCAGTTTCATCTATCCTGAGCATGATTGTACAGGAGTAAATCCCAATTAACTCAAAAGCATGCAAATAATCAAACCTGCCCTCTCCTCCTCCTCTCCTATTTCCTCCCTATTGCCCCTTCCCTCTTGCCCTTTCCCTCCCCCTCCCTCCCCCTCCACTTCCAATCTCCTCCCCCTTCCTCCCCATCCCCCACTTCTCCTCCTTGCCTATGGTCAGTTTTACCTATCTTAAGCATGATCGCAAGGGAGTAAATTCCATTGAACTCAATAAGCATGCACATGATCAAACCTACCCTTCCCTCCTCCTCCCTTGCTAAAACAATATCAACATTGCAAATGTCTTGTTTCTGTTATCTGGGCTGGTTGCAGGTGTTGCCACTGATCACCATATGCTTAGAGGCACCAAATTCTTCCAAGCTACACAGGAAGTGGATTGGACTGTGAAAGACCAACCCAATTGTGTTTTTGCTTTTGACAAATTTGTAGGGCAGTACAATATCTCAGAGAGGAGGTCAGGTCTCCTGCTCCTCTGGTGCATTCACTATAACTGTCCAATTTCCCTGCTTTTAAAAGTTTGATAGAAATATCTGTGGGCTATAGGTGTAGCATGTATTTAATTTATTTTTTAAAAAAGTTTGTTTTAAATGTTTGCTTGTGGGTTTTTTCACTTACTTTTTGCCAGTTCAGCTACAAGCTCCAGAAAAACATATCTGATATTTGCTAGCTAGGCAGGGCCAGTCTTGAAAAGTAGACAATCCTCTTAATACTTAGAAACTAGACTCTGCCTACAGCCACAATAATACCACTGTTCTAACTCTGACACCTTGAGAAAATGCTGTTTAATTATTGTTAAGTATTATCTAGTATCTGTTATTAAAATATGGATTTTTAAAAGTAACAGAAAGCAGTGGAAGTTAGCCCATAGGGGCTACTGGGGCACAGCCGTCCCAAAGAGAATGTCAAACAATTTCAAATCCCCCTATTTCACAGCCACACATGCTTTCTTGATCCACACACATTGTATACTTCTATTTGAACTCAGAGAAGCTCTGCAAACATTTATGTCAATCTATTGTTCTCTGGCCAATCAACTTCTTGTTTTCTGGCCAATCATTCAGCTAATCTTAATCCAAAAGTGTAGCTATGGCAAAGAGGTCCTTCCTCTTGGTCTGCCTGCTTGTCAGCCCTCTTAGAAGTCTTCTACTCCATTTGTTGTCAGGAGGCCTCTCTTAACACAGCCACTATAGCAAATTAGGGAAGAGTCAGGGAAGAGTCCAGACTGCTTCAAGAGCAGCCCACTTGGTAGTCTTTGCCTGTCAGAATCACCCATTGGTTCTGGGCATGCTTGGATATATCTAGACATATCAATAAGAAGAGTAGCAGTAAGCTACTCTAAAAGCATGTTCGGTTTCTTCATAGGCCAGACTGGATCCTATCTATAGTAGGGGGTGAGGAAGGGAGAGGAGATTCTTCTTGGTGGCAAACTACCCCCAAAATGTTTGGCTGGCATCATAAGGGGTGGGAAAAAATCTGGCTTCTTCATGGGCCAAGCTAGCCTTTTTATTGTCAGGGTGGGGGAAAGAGGAGATTCTTGGTTCAAACTTCTCCAAAAATGTTTGGCTAGCATCATGAGACAGAGACAGAGACAGAGGGTATAGAATCTGGTTTCTTCATGGGCTGCACCTGGAGTGGGCCATTTTATTGTCAGGGTAGAAGGGAGAAGAGATTCTTGGTGGTAAACTGTCCCAAGAATGGACTGGGCTGGACTGGACCTTTTAAATTTATTTTTATTTATTTAATGTAACTGAAATTTAATATGGGCTTATGTAAGACAATTAACCCCCATAGTAATAGGAGTAAGAACTTATAATTATTTTAATTAAAAACAAACTTAGGAGTACTTTGAAGAAGACCAGATGTTTATTTTATTTCTGAATCCAGTACTGTGGGGCTGGGGAAGAAGAGCGCATGAGAGTAGTTGATAATACAGATATCCTGGCATTGGTAACCCAATTACAGGGCATGTGTGGGGTTGTTGCGCACTGCCAGCCCCAATTTCACTTTGAGTGGTGAGGTGGAACCTATGTATATGAGGTTGATCACAAGGAGAAGGAATTTTGAGTTAAGCAAATCCTTGCTTTTATAAAAACCAAGAGACTTAAATATACTTTGTGTGAATGTCCGAGTCCCCACATCAGTGGAATACTGGAGGAACTTGTGGAACATCCTGCTACAGTATTTTGAACTGATCATATGCTGTGAAAGGCTCCTTTTTCTAACATTTTGGCTTGTTTTTCTATACCTGCCATATCTTTTTCTCTGAGAAACAGGAGCTTACAGGATTTGGTTTATTATTTTTTTTAAAAAAAGAAACTCTGGGGATCTTTAAGCAATAACAATGATCCATGATACTTAAATACACTGCTTTACGTCAGGGAGGTTCTTTCTGTGTACCAGGGAATAAGCCAGGCTTAGCTTAATTAAAACATAAAAATCCTGAATGTAGTATCTGCTGTTTTCTCCATAGAAATGGCATATAGTCTCACTTATGTCTTGGTTAACTATACCGAGGAGGAGATATGATTTAGCTGTAGTAACTAAATAATCCTATTATTTTTACTTAGAAGTAAGCCCCATTGTGTTTATTTAAGTGGATGCGATAGAACTGAACCCTGGTCTTCCAGGTCCTAGTTCAACATGCTAACCATTACATTTATACAATTACAGATGCTTATTTCAAATTTGATTTAATTTTAAAGTATATTAAGTTGCCCAAAGTGTGTTATCTTTTATTTTTACTCTTCATTTGTGTTCTTTGTGCAGTTTAGCATTGGGGGAGAGCAGCTGTGTGGCAAGCAGAAAATATTATGAACTCAAAGGGCATCTGGATGAACTTGAACTATTTTGTTCCATTTTAAAATGAATTTTCCAAGCACTGTTGGTTACTAACACAATCCTTTTCATCTTATTCAGAAGTAAGTAAATCCCACTATATACTGTGGGGCTTACTGATGAGAGCAGGCACGGGACTAAAGCCTTTTGTAGTGCCTACTAAATGTGACAGCAACTCACTCATTTCATGTTTTTTTTTTAAAAAAAAATGGGATTGAGAGAGCATTATTGAATTAACAGAGATCTAATTTTCTGTTCACTGCTGAGGAGGTATGACTTAACTGTGTGTACGTTCATGAGAGCAAGCATAGGACTACAGCTCTGTTAGGTGCTAAGTGTTACTAAAACTGCAGTATTGAAGTGTCCACTATTTCTTTGCCATGGAGGAGAATAGGGAGGATAGTGAAACAACTAGAACACAAACCTTTCCCCCATCAGAGAAGCAACTTTGACAGCAGCCTGAATCTTTTCTGAACCAAAGCAAGACATTTTACATTTTAGTTAGGTGATATATGCAAAATTGGAATGCTTAAGTATCCACAGTATGTTTATAAGGGAGGAGGATGGGGAGAAAACCAATACTTGGCCACTCCCCCATGACCTCATTGGCCACACCCCCATAGCAGCCCTACGTGGTCTAGTGGGCACCAGTGCCATTGACTGAAAGTGAAAACCAGCGAAAGTAGAAAAATAACATTTGTCTCTTCATGTGGCATAATTTTGTAGAGAAATTGTATTAATTACTTTAACCTCTAGGTGGAGCTATCTATTGAAGTCATCCCACGAAAACATGAAATACAATGAAATGAAAAATAATTAGCTAAAAAGTATCCAGATATCCAGTAGCCCAATGGCTTTAAACAAATCTAAATGACTCTTTATTACTCTTAACTCTTTGTCAAGGTTTTGAAAAATAAACATCTCTTTACCATATCAACAATGTAGAACTGATCTCATGAGCAAGCCAATACATTATGATCTGGGTTTAGCATTCCTTTTTTGCAAGGGAAGGAAGAGTAGGCTGCAATGAGATGGAGTAATGCAGAAGCCAGAAGGGAAATCACAGTGATATTTCACAGACTGTACTGAATGAAGAAAGGAATATTGACTGGCAGTTCGGCTAATCTGGGTTACTTGCTCACTTCTGGCTAAATCAGTTTGTTGCAGGATAGGTCACTCACCATCTAGGTTACTACCCCTCCCTTTTTTTTTTGTTGGCCTTCTCCCTTTGCTTTCACAGTCTGATGGAGAGAAATGTAACGGATGAGTTTTTCTGGCATGGAGATCCGTTGCAGAAAAGCTTCAAATGCTTAAATTTGGTGTATGGGACAGCTGTTAAGGACACAGGAGGAGAGCCAGAAAAAAGTAACTTGGTGCCATGCAGTGCTTCCTATTGAAGAATTCCTATTAAACCAGACAAGACCTGCTGGTTGAAGAGAAAGGGGTGGAGTGTACAAGCCAATGCAAATAATGGCTCTATACTTTGGTATCAGATTATGTATTATGCATTATGATATAACAAGTAGTATCTGCAAGAAAATGTTACAGTGTATATCACTCCTGTTTGGAGTTCCAGTCAGCCATCTTCCAGAATACATCAATCCATCCCCTGATTATCCGTCCGTGACCTGGCCCCCACATCCCATAAGCATTCCATTTCCACTGAGCAAGCTCATTCCTAAATGGGTTGTTTCAGGGTGTGTGTGTCCCATTAGCCCCTGCTAAATATTTTTTGTAGTTCTGCAAGCCTGCTGATTCCTCACTCTTGTGCATGGGTAGTGCTTAGGGACGGGCAAGAAATTCGACTCAGTTAGCATTTCCAGCTGAATCTATCAAATTCCCACTTTCCAAAACATTATGAGAACCAAAACACAGCCATTCTTCGAAGTTCACACTTATTTGAATGTTGTAATGCAATTCACCAACCAAGCAATGTTTACAAAAATGCATATTTTAGGGGAAAGTGCATAAAAATGAATATATGAGTGAAAATATCATACAAAAATGCATTATATAACAAGAAATTGTTTGTAAAAATGTGTACATTAGCCAAAACTGCCTACAAAAATGTATTTATTAGGAGAAATTCACACTAAAATGCTGGAGAATTTTCATGAGGATTGTTTTTTTGAAAAAAATTGCAAATTGCTGCAGAAATGTGGGGAACTGAATATAAGATTGGAAAAATGAGAAACTGAGAAAACTGAAATTGACAGATCTTTCTCACCTAGTGGTGCTGTTTGGCTTTATAAAGGTCCACACACAGAGAATGAGTTTAGGATATCCACTTCTTTAGTTCTGAAATAAAATGCTCTCTTTTTGTTCTTATCTATCAGAATCTACCTACCTATCTATCTATGCAATGTCTCATACATTAATTTAGTAATGTCCCAATAAAGCAATGGAAACATGACTTCTAGCTACTTGTCTCAGATTCCAGTTCCTGAAAGGATTTTTCCTTTCCACAAAATCATTTAGAGGAGGTTGGATGGCAGCCTCAGGCCCCTGCAGAAACAGAACTGCCTGCCTTTGGAATAACCTGGAACTTTGCTTTAATGTAGAAAAAGAAACCACCAACACCTTAAATGATTATCTGGAAAGTGCTACTACTTCTGTTTATACACTTCAGAATATAGACAAAGGCCAAGGTATGTTCACATACCTAAATGTATTACTGTGGCAAAATGAGACAAATACTGCACACCTGTATGTATATGGCCCCGGTTGTAATTAGGACGGCTCTATTACAATTGAAAACTCAAGGATTAGAGTGGTTTCCTATCATGAGTTACTGGATCTGGATCTATGTGCGAACCATGGAACTGGAAAGGGCAGCTTCGCAGTACAAAAACAAAACAAACAAACTTCCAAATCTGGACAGATTGTACCCACCCAGACTGGTCTTTGGGTCCTGCTGGACAAGAAAGAGTATAAGAAGTTTTCCTACTCCAGTTGATCCCTGGTAAATCAACAAGGTCTCCCCTGAGCACTGGCATGTCTTGCAAATCCTTGGTTGATATTTGGCCCTGATTTCTGACTTGCTCTCCAATACAGCCTCCTGGCTTACCCTCTGACCCAGACTTGCTCTTTGGTCCTGACTACTGGCTGGTCCCATGGACCCTAGGCTCCCTAGCTTACCCAGGACTGCTGCCTAAAGCCCAGCATAGCCCTGACAATTTCAGAGGACAGCCTACACGTTCAAGATCAGTTTTCATCCCATACTAAATATAATGAATGCATATTTAATACCTTTTAGAGCATTTCCAGACATCAGCTTCCCCAGTGTTGGTAGCTGCAACCCCAAAGCAAAACAGATAAGCACCCGTTATCATGCTGTGATTTTTGTTTTCTTTATGCCAATCCTGTATGCTTGAACAGTAGTGATCAACATGACATAGCTGCTGTTTAGCTTTGTGTAACTAACATGTCAATGTGCTGGTCATCCACAAAAACAGGACTACTGTCTCTGAAGAAAGCCAATGATTTGGGAGCAGCCTTAGATGGTCCGATAGTCAAACCTTCATTTAGGAGCAAAATTAACAAAACCCCTCTTGGATCCCATCCCAGAGTTCCCTTTTTGTATGTGTGCCTGAAAGAAAATATTAACAGAAACAGCTTTATACTACTGTCTATATTCCATCATGAAAGAACTGAAAAATCAAAACAATGGATTTAGGCTTGTGGGTTCGATGTTTAATCACATTTGATGAAAGACTCTTTAGATTTCCTATGGAACAAAGTTTGTTTCTTGGCTAAAAGCAGTTGCACTCACTAAACTCTCTCCTTCATTCATCAATAGCCAACATCACACAATACAGTCGTGTAAATGAGTAGACAGTTCTGTTTTTTATACTCTATCAAGGAACAGTGACATATGTTGCTTGGGAAATTAAGAAACAGGCCCACTTACCTCAGGACATGCATTCCAGCCCCTCATTAACAATGATGAGATGGGTTTGGGAATTGAATAGCCTATTGGAGGTCTGATGTGATGGTAGGCCATGTCTGCTGCTGCGGCAGCTGTAAACAAGAAAATGACAAGAAGGCAAAATGATTGTTCATCCAAAACTGCAGGCTAAGAAAATGAAACCAACAGTTAAAAACAGTCCTCAGGACTCTGAACCATCACACTGGTTGTGCACTAACTAATTTTGTAGTTATAACCTAATGAAGATGTCACTCATTGCATTCACTATCTTTTGCCTTTTGTATAATGGAACTATTTCTAGTTGAGTGGGGTCTAGAGAGATTCTTCTCTGAGGAGACTATTTATAGAAATGACTGGGTTTTTAAGCATTTCAAACAGAATGCGAGACAAAATCCATCACACAGAAAAGCAAGGAGACACAATTCTGAATTGCTTCTGCTGAGGCCTAGGAATGGATATTGAAAACACATCCTTTACTGCAATCCTGGTTTTGTTCCACAATCACAAATGTGGATTAAAATCACTGCTATGCTTATAACACCAACTGAAAAATTGGGAACAATTCACCATTTTGCCCTGGTTCTGCCTTTTTATGCAGCTTCGCTTACCTGCGCGAAGCTCTGGGGAGCGGTAGCACAGTTGCGGCCGAGGGTGAAGTCGCAGTAACCATTTTGAAGAAGGGAACGTCGCGCGTCGCATTGGGATGACGCGCAACGTTCCGCACGGAGGGGGCGGAGCTACGGGCCTATTTAAGCCCGCTCAGCCCCCTCCGACTTCCTCTTGGCTCTCGACGACGAAGAGAGGAAGAATGACGGCGTGGGACAGACGGAGCTACTGAACAGCAAGGGACAGAGAGCGGTGGCCATTTTCTGGCCGCATGGTCGATGCTTGGGCCTGATCAGCCCATTTAAGGTGGCAACCATGAGGGCAACGACTGTTAATGCTGCTGCGTGGCTGCAGGTGGCCTGGTGGTGAGGCCTGGCCAAGTTAAGCAAGATTACACAAACATCCTCCCCCCTATACAGGGAGGAGGGAGTGGATGTTAAACAAGGATTACAACCACATACATTTAAATATTACGCAAGTATATTTAGGCAGTTAAAGGGATAGATAGATAGATAGATGGAGAGAGAGAGAGAGAGAGAGAGAGATGCATCCCTGTGGGTTGCTGATTTCTCCCCCCCCCATAAAAGGGGAAAGGGGTGAAGGTAATATAAGAGTACCACTTAGATATATTGAACATTTACATTAAATATTAAATAATTAATGATAAATAGATATGAGCCCAATGCCTCCTAAGAAGGAGAGAGTTGGGCCAAAAGGGGCATGTGCCTAGCCAGCAGGCCTCGTTAAAAGGGCTTAGCGGGCAGGAAGCGTCTGGGCTGATAATGGTAAAAGAAAGAAACACATTTATAAATAAAGTAAAATACAATAAACATATCAAGTTAATAAACATGCTATACATGTATTTGGCAACCCCTTGCTGCCTAGGCCTTTGGGCATTTAAAACCACACACACACCCTTAGCCCAGGGCAGATTGTGGGAGAAAAGGTGGTTTAGTGTAGTGGTTAGGGTGTTGGACTGCGACCCAGGAGACCAGGGTTCGAGTCTCCCCAACTGCTGTGAGGCGCAATGGGTGACCTTGGGCCAGTTACTGCAGGCTCAGAGCAAATTATGGGAGGAGGCTGTGTTATAACACAATTCTTCACACTTTACACTTTTTACAACAAGCCAGTAAGACAGCTGCACAGGCTTTTCGAGCCTGCCAACACAGGCCCTATTTCCCCCTTTGACTGCCAAGGCTGGGTGTGAGTTCAGCCTAGGTAGGGGGCGCAACACAGTGAGGGATGTGGGTGAGGCCCTGGTGTAGGAAATAGCGCTGTAAGAATTAATGCTTATTTAGCTTTTGTAGAATTTGCTTGGCTTAAGGAAAATAAAGATAATACTGGTGACTTAGTGGACATTCCATAGGCACGTACTTTGCTGTTTACATAAGCTGGCCTGGCTATCTCTTTGTTTGCGTAAACTACCTTGACTTGCAAAACCGGTTTTGCAAGTGCTTCAAATGGCACCAAGTGAAGAGACAACGCCTGTCTCAGGAATGTGGCCAAGAGCCAAAAAGACCTTATATGGAAAAGATCGGGAATAAGGAAGTAGGCTGAGCAGGCAGTTAATGTATGCATGATGTATGTAGTGCCAAGGGTATAAGACCTGGCTGCGACCAGGGAGGGGCAGACTCGGCTTTGTTCATTTCTCCACTTGCAAGTGCTTCAATAAAACTCTGGCTTTACTTTTAAGACCGTTTCGTCGTTCCTTGAGTAATATTGAAACCTTGTACTTGGGAGCGGATCCTCGCCTAACAATAAGACAAATATTGTGGGCGTTTGTTACAAGTGGCGACCACGAAGTCACAGGCAATTGAGCGCCCCATGGCGTTCCGGAGGCGACGTGGCCGAGCGGAAAGAGCGCTCCGGGCCCCGTTGAGGCCTGTTCCGCGTGGCTGACAGGTGCGCCGGGGCGCTGGGGTAAGCGCCAAGCCTCTCCATAGAAATCGAAACGAGTAAAGCCAGACTTCGGAAGGGGTAAGTCGCCCGGAGCAGGGCCGAAGAAATTTGTGAATGTAAGAGTGTGTATGAGGTGTGCATGAGACGGGACGAATCCTAACGGTTATCCCGAAGCGAGAGCGGACCGGCCAGTAGTGCATTTTCCGCGTCCTCGCGAGAGGCCGGGCCATGACAGCAGGGAAGCGCAAGTTGTCTGTCCTTTCTGTTTTCATCCGTAAGTCCTTGTCTGTGTTCTGAGAAAGAAAGAAGGGGAACCAGGGACCGAAAAAAGGGTCACTTGACAAGGGAAACGGGGACCGGGAGGGTCACCTGATAAATAAGTTACAGACAGACAGGATGGGTTTTTGTCACCTGAAGGACGAGCGTTTCGTATCAGACACCAAAATACCCCAAGCATGTGACAAGGTGCGTCGAAAGCTGTTGCCAAAGGGACAGCCCAGAAGACGAAGCGGAGGGGTGGGCAGCCTTTAAAGGGAAAACCGGGTAAAACACCGCTTGAATGTGTATTGAGTGATTTTTTGAGCTTCAAAATTGGGGTTGTTTCGGCGGGGGGTCCGGTACCAACACCGGAGAAATTAGAACAGTTTTGTCTTATTGATTGCGTGGAATTGGGAATTTCGTGGCCACCGGGTGGGACTTGGGACAGTAAGAAAATCAGTCGCCTAATATCCACTCTGTATGATGCCTTACCAGAGACGGCCGACTCTTGGCATTATGCAGAGGGGTGGAGGGCAGTAAGCCGTAATCCGCCAACAGAATGTGCGCTGCAAATGGTCATGACTCAGTCCAAAGGGGAAAAACCTGTCCTGCCGGACAGCGATGATTTTAATGATCTGACCATTAGGAGGAGGGTCGTGGCACCACCGGCACCACCTGAGGGTGCAGGTGAGGGCCCGGCTCTGCCCCACCCCCCACAACAAATAGTGCCCCCTCCGCAGCCACCACCAGGGAACCCGCCTCCCTATGCTGACCAGGCAGGGGCTCCGCCACCAACTGCCCCGCCTGAGCACCCCGACCAAGCGGAAAGAGTGCGGGAGGAGTTGGCTCGGTCCCAACAGTTACGGGAGGAGTTGGCTCAGACCGAAAGGGAACGTGACGCAGCACATGAGAACATGTTAAGACTCTATGAGAAATTGGCAGAGAGGGAACGGGAGGAGTTACCCGTGGCTACTGCAAAGAAAAGACAATAGCTGATACATGCCATAAAGACAATGGAGGATCCCATGACATTAAGAGGGGGAAAGCAATACGGGAGGAATAGATCCAACTCAGTTTCGGAAATAAATTTTGTGGCACCAATGAGGGAGGTGTTGGACGCAAATGCCCAGGTCGCGTTTGTGCATGCCCCATTCTCCACTTCAGATTTATTTAATTGGAAAAACCAAATGCCGGGGTTACGGGAGGACCCAGATAAACATTATCAAATGTGGGACTCCATTTTTGCCAATCACAACCCCACTTGGGTGGATATACAGACACTTTTAAATATGCTGCTGGCACAAGAGGAAAAGAGCCTCGTTCTTTCCCAGGCAAGGGCGGAGGCAGCCCGAAACCAAAGGACAGGAAATAATGCCGCTGATCTGGCACCTGAAGTGGTCCTCCCTATAGCAGATCCTCGATGGGTACCTACCCCCAGTGAGGCACACCCACTGTTAACCAATTACAAAAGACTCATTCTTTATGGGGTGAGAAATGCCATACCAAAACCAATGAACATGGCCAAGTTGTATCAGGTACAGCAGGAGCCAAAGGAGTCACCCTCCGTGTTTTTAGAAAGATTAAGCACCACAATGCGGAAATACACGTCCTTAGACCCAGATTCAGAGGACAATCAGAGACTGCTGATTACTCTATTTATTGGCCAAAGTTGTTCAGATATTAGAAAGAAACTACAGAAGATAGAGGGAGTGATGGGCATGCGCATGGGACAGATAGTAGAGATTGCTTACAAAGTATACGTGAATAGGGAGGAGCAAGTGAAGAAGGAAGAAGGGAAGGTTAGGAAGAAAGAATACGGTATGATGGCAGCCGCAATTGTGGAGGGAGTTACCCACGCCACTCAAGGTACGAGAGGGGGGTATGGACCTCCGAGACACGTCAGTCAGCGGGGAGCCAGGGACCGCCCCACACTACAGAAAGACCAATGCGCCCGGTGCTTCAAAAGGGGCCATTGGGCTCGGGATTGTAAAGTAAGGACTATGGAGAATAGGGAACGGGGAGCTGACCACCAGTTATGGCAGGAAGCCAAGAGGGCAGAACAGCCAATGCGGAAAGGCCCACCCAAGGAAATGGTGCAATTTACAGAAGAGTATGATTCCGAATGAAGGTGGACGGGATACAAGGGGGGTCCGCAGGCAGAGCCAATGCTAAATTTAACAATCAATGGAAACTCTTTACAAGGGCTGGTTGATACGGGCGCCTCTTTCTCAATGATGCCCCGGACCTGTTCCCGTCAAAAGATACCCCTTACGTCTCAAGTTGCCACCGTGATGGGAATAGAAGGCAACAAGCAGAAGATACCCGTCTCACAACCCCTAGCCGTCAGGTTCCACGATAAAGAAACAGAGTTTAGTCATCAATTTTTGATATCATCTGAATGCCCACTCCCCATTTTTGGCCGAGACATTCTAAGTAAGCTGCAAGTCCGCATCACGTTCCAAGACAATGAATTACACGTACAGGTCCCCAAGCGGAACGAATGTGCCTTCCAAATGGCACTTGCAGGAATAAAGGAAGAGAATGTCCAACAGGAGCCTCTCATGATTCCCAATGTACACCCAGACGTATGGGCAAGAAAAGACAATCCGGCAAGGGCAAAGAACGCTACTCCGGTCCAAGTACGATTGAAGCCCGGATCCGCCCCAACGCCAGTAAAGCAGTTTCCCCTAAGGGCAGAGGTCCGACAAAGTTTACATAAAATGATCATTTTGTTTTTAGAATACGGATGGATACACCAGACCACTAGCCCACACAACACCCCGATATTCGGAGTCTCCAAGGGAGGACGGCCAGGCCAGTATAGGCTAGTCCAAGATTTGAGAATTATCAACGAAAAAGTTCTGGAAGATGTGCCTGTTGTACCGAATCCACACACACTGTTGTCATATGTACCCTTTACATCTACTACCTTCACCATCCTTGATTTAAAGGATGCCTTCTTCTCCATCCCGCTACATGAGGATAGCCAAAACCTATTCACCTTCCAATGGGAAGCCCCGGAGGAACCACGGGCCTGTCAGCTCACTTGGGGCGTGCTCCCACAAGGATTCGTCAGTTCACCAAGCGAATTTACCAAGGCGTTGCAGAGGGACCTGGCTGGATGGTACCGAGAAAAGAGACCATCGACGCTGCTGGTTTACGTGGATGACTTGCTGATATGTAGCCAGACAGAAGAAGCCTGTACCGAAGATGGAAAACACCTGTTAAATTACTTGCATAAATGCGGATACCGGATTTCGAGAGAAAAGTTCCAATGGAATCAGAAGGAGGTGACCTATCTAGGGTACCAGGTCTCATCCCAAGGGCGCCGGCTATCTGATGAGTGAAAGAGGGCTATTTGTGCTGTCTCACCACCAAGGGACATTAAGACTTTAAGATCCTTCCTGGGACTGACAGGGTTTTGCCGACAATGGATCCCAGGGTACAGTGAATATGTCAGACCTCTGTATGAACTCCTCAAGAAGGACTCCAAGTGGCACTGGACGAAAGAATGTGAAAAATCATTTCAGAAGATTAAAAATGTGTTGCAACAGGCTCCAGCTCTTGCCTTGCCCAATGGAAGTAAACCTTACAGACTGTATGTGGCAGAGCGAAAAGGCATGGCAATGGGAGTGCTGACACAGAAAATGGGACCTGACCACCTCCCAGTGGGATATTACTCATCAAAATTAGATCCAGTAGCCCAAGGGTGGCCTGCTTGTCTGAGAATTGTGGCAGCCACAGCAGTGGTGCTAACAAAAGCTGAGAAAATCATGATGGGCGTGCCAGTAACAGTCCTTGGCCCTCATGAACTCCGGAGGATTTTAGGAGAAGCAGCATCAAAGGTTTTAAGTCCGAGTCGCCAAACTCAATATGAACAGCAACTACTGGGTCGCCCAGACCTAACTCTGAAAACTTGTAACACCCTGAATCCAGCAACACTTTTACTGGAGCCAGGAGAGCTCGAGCATGATTGCATTGAGACCCTAGATACCACCCTATGCCCAAGAATTGACTTGACAGACCAACCAATAGATGGAAGACACGTGTTCATTGATGGGAGTTCCCGGATAATAGACGGGAAGAGGAAAACAGGATATGCAGTATGTGAAAACATGAAGGTTCTTAAAAGTGGCCAACTACCCTCGGCGCATTCCGCCCAGGTGGCAGAGCTAACAGCAGCAATAGAAGCCTTAAAGATGATGAAGGACCAAAGTGTGACCATCTATACGGACTCAAAATATGTCTTTCAAACAGCCCATGCATTTGCAATGATATGGAAAGAAAGAGGGTATGTGAAGAGTGGAGGACAGCCGGTGGAACATCGAGAGCAGATCATCAAATTTCTAGACGCCATCCAGGAACCGAAAAGAGTGTCCATCGTGCATGTGCTAGCTCACGGAAAAGATAAGAATTCGACATGGAGACAGGGCAATCAATTCGCAGACCAAAAGGCAAAGGAAGCAGCACTTGAAGACGATAGCGACACGGCAACAATGTGTGCAATCCAACTACCTCTTCCCACCAAGGCACCAGAATACTCTCAGAAAGAAGAGGAAAGAGCACAAGGTCAAAAGGCTATAAAACTAGAATCCGGATGGTGGCAGATACCAACTGGACAACTCATCATCCCACGGCAGATCCTTCGTCAACTCATACAAGATTTACATGCGCAAACGCATTTGGGTGGAAACGCGCTGGGAGATCTCCTAATTCGCCAGGTCGTGGCCCCAGGACTGTATGAGGAAACTAAGAGAGCCGTATTTAACTGTACTATTTGTGCGGCAGTCAACCCAGCACCAAAGCCTCCTGTGCCAATGGGAGGAAGACCATGGGCGTATTATCCAACGGTTACAAATCGACTTTGCAGAACTGCCCCGCAACCAAGGCTACAAGTACTTGTTGGTAATCGTTGACCAACTAACGGGATGGCCAGAAGCGTTTCCCACTCGTAATGCCACTGCAAATACTGTTGCTAAAGTCCTACTGAAGGAAATCATCCCACGGTATTCCCTACCAGAGACTTTTGAATCAGATCAAGGGCCCCACTTCGTCAGCCAGATTGTGAAAAATATAAGTTCCGCTTTGGGGTTTGACTGGAAGTTACATACCCCGTGGCGGCCCCAATCATCCGGTCAGGTAGAATGCGCCAATCGGACAATTAAGACACTGCTGACCAAGATGTGCCGAGAGACATCACTAAAATGGGTTCAAGCCTTACCATTGACTCTGACCATTATGCGAAACACTCCCAAAGGAAAAACTAAATTGACACCATTCGAGTCCCTTTTCGGACGACCTCCCCTTGAGTCACGGCCCCAGACAGAAAGGGCTCCCATAACAGGGGATGTGGGTGCAAAACAGTTAAAAGAGTATATAATTGCCTTGCAGGATGTTCTCTCCTCTCTCCACAGGCATAGTCGAGAATTCCAGAGACTTCCATTGGATTTGGCAATCCGTAATTACCATCCAGGCGATTGGGTCCGGGTCAAGCAGTGGAAAAAGGAGCCCCTTCTACCAACCTGGGGACCAGAGAAGCAAGTCGCCCTCGTGACGGAGGCAGCAGTAAAAGTATTTGGAAGCGACAAATGGATCCATGTTTCCCGCATAAAGAGAGCATCTGAACCACTTACCATTCAGGAACCAGAGAAGAGGGTAGCGAAGGACCCTCCAACTGGTGGGGTGAACAATCAAGAACCTGAAGCTAAGTGGTCTTCGAAGGTCGTGTCGGGCTCTGACCTGAAGCTCAAGTTCTCCAGGCGGAGGGACAGTTTATAATCATGAATCCAATTTCGACTGGGGACGGTTTTCTCATGTTCCCTAATTTTAGTTGTATTGCTGTGTGTAAATTTCTTTAACCAACCTCCATCTCATAAGGAGCAGTTGAGAAATATCAGGTCCGCATCTATCGAGATGGACAGGACAAACACATTTGTTGAACTTGCCCATCAGGTGTCCAAAGTATTTTATCTCAAAAACTGCTGGATTTGTGGGAGTCCAAAGGGTTTTCCAGAGTGGCCGTGGATTGCATTCCCGGTAGCACCCCGGTGGCTCTTAAGTAATGCAAGTGAAGTGCATGTCAATTTAAGCACCTGGACAGAACCCCATATCTGGAAATTACATGGGGCAGGGGTAGGTAAATACTGTATCCATCAAAATGTTACGGGAGGGGTGCAAGTTGGGAATAGCAGGTGTAATTGGACATTGAAATGGCGCTCATACTGCATCATACGGGATTGTCCGGTCACCAACTGTACTCAGTTGGCCCCTCAATGGAATGACACACATATTCGACTCAACAATGGCACATGGTGTTCATGTATCCCTGATGCACGTAATCAAAGTTCATGCAGATCTAAATGTGATGATCCCAATGTAGACATCCAAGTAAATGAATGTCAGGAGAGGAATCTAACGATTCCCACAATCTTAAAGGATTGGGGCTGGTTGTGGACGCACCTCAATGGAACGGTTGTGAAGGGATTCCACAACTATTGGACTACATGGAATCAGACTAATAACTACACTATTTGTAATTATAAAAATGACTCCCGCATATGGAGATGCAGTTATGAGGAGAGAGGGTACCGGATGGTTACAGGACCCCTTGGGGCAGAGGACAGTTATTATATCCCTTATAAATGGAAATCCCCGATCTTGCATGAGGGCACTAGGCCTGCGTTAAAAGGACATTATTGGATTTGCGGGAGTAAGGCGTATGCCATTCTCCCCTTAAATTGGACCGGCAATTGTTATGTTGGAGTCATACAACCTCTCTATACCATAAAAGGAGGTAGTTTTAATCCTTTAATTCCAGTGTTCGATGAGGAGCGGACCGATAAGAGAAAACGCTCCATAAATGTTAACTTAGCAAGAGGACAGGACAATGGATGGAGGGATGAATGGCCACCTGAACGCATCATCGCCACATATGATCCAGCCTCCTGGGCACAGGATAGTATGTATGGATACAGGACTCCTATTTATTTATTGAATAGGTTGATTCGGTTACAAGCTGTGATAGAAATTCTCACTAATCAGACAGCAAATTCCTTAATTCTGCTTGCTGATCAATCAACTCAAATGAGAGAGGGGATACTCCAAAACCGGTTAGCTCTGGACTACTTATTGGCAAAAGAGGGAGGAGTCTGTGGGCTCCTCAACCTAACGGAATGTTGTCTCAAAATAGATGACAATGGTGAGATTGTAAAAGATGTGGCAAATAGAATGAAGAAGCTTGCACACGTACCGGTACAAACCTGGAAAGGGCTCGATCTTGGGGATTGGAGTTCATGGTTCAATTGGTTCGGAGGAATGAAGACTATGGTTATACTAGTTATGCTAATTTTAGTAGGATGTATGCTTTTACCCTGTCTGTTACCAATAATCATGAATGGCATTCGTAGTATAGCGGACAATGCAGCAACAAGAAGTAGTATGCAACTGTATGGAAAAATAATGTATCAAAGGGTACATAAAGAAGATCCATGGGAGACAGAAGGAGGGAAGAAGGAAGAGCCCATTTAGTATAATTTAAAATGGGCTCTTGAGGGGAGAATTGTAGGAAATAGCGCTGTAAGAATTAATGCTTATTTAGCTTTTGTAGAATTTGCTTGGCTTAAGGAAAATAAAGATAATACTGGTGACTTAGTGGACATTCCATAGGCACGTACTTTGCTGTTTACATAAGCTGGCCTGGCTATCTCTTTGTTTGCGTAAACTACCTTGACTTGCAAAACCGGTTTTGCAAGTGCTTCAAATGGCACCGAGTGAAGAGACAACGCCTGTCTCAGGAATGTGGCCAAGAGCCAAAAAGACCTTATATGGAAAAGATCGGGAATAAGGAAGTAGGCTGAGCAGGCAGTTAATGTATGCATGATGTATGTGGTGCCAAGGGTATAAGACCTGGCTGCGACCAGGGAGGGGCAGACTCGGCTTTGTTCGTTTCTCCACTTGCAAGTGCTTCAATAAAACTCTGGCTTTACTTTTAAGACCGTTTCGTCGTTCCTTGAGTAATATTGAAACCTTGTACTTGGGAGCGGATCCTCGCCTAACAATAAAACAAATATTGTGGGCGTTTGTTACACTGGCAGCCTCTATTGGCAATTGTGCGGGGCTCTTTGATTAGGCTTACAGTTTTTTTTCCTAGACCTGGGCCTATATTAGGTTGCAGGTACTTTATTCTATTAATTTATTACATGGTGGCTGTTGGGGGATACAGAGCACTTGGCTAAGCTTCCAACTTCTTGCTAGGCCCAGGAATATATTAGGTTGAGGTAATTAATTCTATTATCATTACATTATATGGTGGCCTTGGTGGGGCTGGGTGAGCCTTCTGGGACTTTGTGCCTGTCCTATTTAGATACTAGTGATGTGCACAGATGACAAGGTTTTGCTAGAAAATGTCTAAATCACCATAACTTAGTTGACAGTGATCCTTTTTCAAGTGTCAGTGACACGCTAATTGTTACCTCTGAGACAGAAGTTGCATTTATTTGAATTTAGTCTTGTATCAAAAACAAAGCATATGGCATTTGTTGTACTAAAGAAGGACATGCAAACTTCTGCATTGAATTGAAGGTCTAGCAGATTATAATGTGGCTTGATGGGAGGATAGGAATAAAAAGGACAGCCAGACTGCTTATAAGGCTCTTATCCTAATTCCAGGATCTTAGACTTTACTAAAGCAGGGGTACCTTGACAGGAGTTTAGATTGTTGTTGACACAGAAGCTGCCTTTTAAGTTCCAGGCAGACTCTTCACCCTTTCCTGATGATTTTGTAACAACAACAACAACAAAAACCTTCTTTGTTAGGATTTCTGATATCATTTACCTGTAGTCATATATAGCATGCAACTTTTATATTGGCACTTCTATTTTGATATCAGTTACTTGAAATCAATGTAGCATGCACATTTTGCATTTGAACATTTATTATTATGGTTGTTTGGAAACCCACTAGGAGAAAGCTGCAGTGGGTCCAAATATTGGTGACAGCAGCATATCCTCAGTCTCTGTGCTTTAGGGGAACTGGATTAGCTGCCATGGAATAGTAGTTGGTAAAGTGTACTTACTCATAAATGATTTACTCCCTTTCTTTGCAGAAGGATATGTGCAGCAGTGAGATATTAGGCCGGAGGCCTTCAAAGGGGTAAGAGGAAGCCTCCAGCTTAAGCTGCTCAGGGACATGTGTCCCTCCCCAGTTAGATTTGAGGTACTACGAACTTCGCTTACTGGCTACCCGGTTTAAAGGGAGGTTTGTCTGTGTTATGGTGTTTTTCTTTTGGTTTCCTGATCCCAGATTCCAACTCCCGGCTGGCCTTCAGGGCATATAGTCTTAAATCTGTCGTAGTTATGGCCCTAGGATGCAGAGGGCATATTACACCTGATTCACCACCAGTCCTGTTTAAGGGGTCAGGCAGTGATGGGTTTATACTGGATAGCCTGGGATAGTGCGCTGCACTTCATTCAACATGGTGCGCGCCTGTGATAGAGATGCCTTATGCATTTTTATGTGGTAGAGCATTATCTATGGACTGCTATATTTCTCATATGGAGTGCTGCAGCTCCTTCTGGGGGGGGCAGTCATGGCTTCCAACTCCCGGCTGGCCTTCATGGCCTACAGTCTTCAATCTGTTTTAGTTATGGCGGTAATTGCCAGGGACAGAGTGTAAAGATGTACAGTCGGGCAGAGTTCTTGGCCCCTTCCTGGCCACCCCAGTCAGGTAGGGCCTTAAAAGGCAGTGGGCAAATTACGCCTGATTCACAACCAGTCTTATTTAAGGGGTCAGGCAGTAACGGGTTCATACCTGATAGTCTAGGACCTGTGCTCTATGCTTCATTTAACATGGTGCGCACAGGTGGCAGAGCATTGCCTATGGACTGCTATAATTCTCGCATGGAGTGCTTCAGATCCTTCTGGTAGGGGGCAGTCAGGAGACAAGTGGACTCAGAAACAGTGGGGCACTATCTGTATGATGGGCTGTTCATCGGTACAGCAGATTTTGGGGTGCATGTTAGCACCTGAGGTCACAGCTTATAGTATGGATATGTAACTGGGGGTTCCCTTGAAAACTGGGAATATGGAGGATCCTGCCCCAGTGTTCACCTTTCTGGGTATCAAGATTGGCTCTGTGCCAGTGTTCACCTTCTGGGTATCAAGATTGACTCTGCGGCCCAGGGCTGCAAGCTGCACAGGGACATGCTTTAACTGTTGCAGATTAGGATCCTGGAGTTTTTCCACTTCTAGCTAAGGCACAGGGTTTTCGAGATCATTCCATGGATTTTAGGGTCCGGTGCATGTTGGCTGGGTGGGCTAGGGAGCGCCCAGCTGCCCCGATCACCACCGTCCTATATCTCCAGAGCTTTTGGAGAAACTCATGAGCCAATGATCAGCTGTATGTTCTTCCACCTATGAAATACAGCTATTTCAAGCAGTGTCCCTTACATGATTTTTGGGGCATTTCGGATTGGAGAAGTAGTGGCTGGGTCTAAGATGGACCAGTCACAGCGCGCCCTCTTAATGTCAGATATCAATATGAAAGCAGGCAGCGCTTACCTTACGTTACGTAGGTCTAAGACTGACCAAAGGGGTAGGGGACGGACTGTTATTTTAGCTCTCTCCCCCTTGCCACACATTTGCCCAGTGATGGCCCTGCAAACATTTATGACAGCTAGAGGAGCAGTGAGTGGATATTTATTTGTTCACAGGAATGGTGATCCCCTCACTAAATATCAATTTTGGGCACTTATGAAGAAGGCCCCACACAGATTAGGAATAGACCCATCATGTTTCGGGACCCACTCTTTTAGAATTGGAGTGGCTTCCACGGCAGCGGGGCTGGGTTTTCCACGAGCCAGGCTGCAAGCTGTTGGAAGGTGGGCTTCTGGGGCCTACAGGAGTTATGTCTGCCCCATGAGGGGGCATGGTAATACGGAAGCCTAATGGTATTGCCTTGTTTTGGCAGGTTGCCGGAGGGGGACGGAGCAGATGCGCATCCTAATCTGTGGCCACAGCATGATTTTCTGGGCGGGCCGTAGGGCCGCGTCGTCTTGGATGGGCTCGCAGCTGGGGCTCAGTCAACAAGCTACTGTACAATGGCTTGGCTGGCAAGGGATGTGCTGGGATGGGCTTCTACCCACCCTGTTCCGGCAAGGGTTAGTGCGTGACGTTCCGCACATTTTGGTCATTCACCTGGGAGGTAATGACCTGGGTTTACTGAAGGGTAGGGCCCTTACTATTCAAGCATGTAGCGACATGCGCGTTATAAGGCAGCGTTGGCCTTCAGTTTGTCTGCTTTGGTCAGACATACTGCCATGCAGGGAATGGTGTGGAGTTTGGGACCCCAGGAGGATGGACTGGGCATGTAAGAGGGTCAACCGACAGATTCGGTTGGCGCTTCTTGGGGATGGTGGGTTGCCCATTCCGTATCCGCTTATACAGCATTCTAGGGTTGAACTCTATAGGGCCGATGGCGTTCACCTGTCAGACACAGGGAACGACATCTTTTTGCAAGACCTGCAGAGGAGTCTGCTGGAAGTTCTTCTACGCAGTGGGGAAAAGGGGACTAAATAGAGATTTGTCCCCTTTTTGTGGCGGTAAAGTGCGGGAGGGGAAATAGGTAATGACAGCTAGGTGGCCCCCTTAGGCACCTTTCAAGGTGATTGGTGGTTCCGGAGGCCTGTCTCTCAGGGTTATACGGCCCAAGGGCAGGATATGGACTGCTTTTGGGGCCAACTTACCTCATCCACCTGAGGGTTCTACGGCCCCGGGGGGGGTGACGTGGGAAGGCCTCCCTACTCACCTACAAGGTGTGGCCGGGGCAAGGGGTAAGCAAAAGGGGGCTTGCCATTTGCCCCAGCAGGGGCTGGTCGCCCGAGAGCTGTAGGGCAAGCTGCTTGCCTATAGTTAGTTCCCGCACTTAGGTTTCACCTCTGCAGGTCGCTTTAAACGTTCTTGTTTATAATTTAATAAAGTGGCCCTTTATTCAACCATGGCTGCTGTTGTCTGCGTATTATTTCACCCATCGACCGCAAATGTATCTGTGCAAAGAATTACAGAAGTGTGTTAACAGGCAATGACCCAGACTTTACTATAGGCAGACCTTCTAGCAGAAATTAGAGTTCATGCATATTAGCCTGAGACATCTGGAACATGCCTTTCTCTCTAACCTAGTTAAGTCATCCTAGGAACATCCACTTACGGTTCTGTCACAAGCTGGGGCAGATGGGAGTTGAAATCCAACATCTAGATGGCCACAGGTTCTCCACCACATGTTTATAAATTTCTCTCACAGCTCACATTTGTACAATAAGCTACAATTAACTTGGCTTTTGCTTAATAATGTAAATACAAATTTTAAGGGAAATTTCCAAATAGGGAATTTTCCAAAATAAACTCCCATATATTTCAATGCCTCTATAGGTGCTGGAATTACTAGTTAAGAAAAAAAAACCTGTCCAGATCTACCATGGTGCTTTCATATGTATTATTTAATACATCTAATCCTAAAACTTCTTTTTTTAAAAGTAGCCTATCTAGACTATCAAAACAAACACATTTCTGCCTCAGAGCAAAAGCTTGGTAAAATCCTAACCATTTAAAATGACATTAATAGCACGTATAACATCTCAAGGGCACTATGAGATTGCTGTCTTGAGACTCTAGCTAAAATGGTTTAATTTCTTTAAACCACACCACATTCTCATTATAATATTTGTCACATAAGTATATTATTCTGTGCCACTGACTGTTCTCACTGGAATCTTTGCCATTGTGAAGCTTGGGGATCATAATACCAGATATGGGTGGGGATGAATGCGCTTGATCTGATTTTGATTCCATACTACCATGATTCTGAGCATACAATGGAAACATTATTGGGTCCATAAGGAGAAAGGATGTCACATGATTGCAATCAGATGAGAGAGAAAGTGCTTGCTGCCCTGCTCTCTCTCTTTCTCCCCTTCCTCCACCTTTTGATGGCATAAGGGAAAAGCTTCTGTCCCTTCAGAGCATCTCTCTTAAGTGATGCCACGTTGGAACACTGGAGATATTAACAGCAATCCTATACATGTACACTCAAGAGTAAGGCCCAATGAGTGAACCATCTCAACTGTGGCACCGTCTTTAATCAAGTTTATGGATTTTACTCCTGCAGTGGCTTTGTACCAGCAATCTGTATGATTACTTGTGAAACTGGACAGGAGGCCAACATTCCTTAACAAGAGGAACAAAAGGGTGAAGAGTTAAATCCAGGAACGTATATCTGATTTAGGGGATATTCTTTCAAATTAGAGAGGTTTGTAGGGACCCCCCTTTCCTCTGCCTCTCTCACTTAGTGGTTCACAAAACTACCGCTGCAGTAATTTCTCCAGTCAGCATGAGATTTCAGAATAAAAGCATCAAACTCAGGCTAGTACACATTTAAATGTGTGTGTGTGTGTATGCTACATTTAACTTGGTATAAATGCCATCTGTTACCATGTAATGATGGGGGTAGGTTACAGTTACCCCCTGGTAGATTCTCAGTTAATCATTAGAGTGAATTACACCTAGTAAATCTTAATGGGTAAGCTTGCAACTGTCTAGCAATAAATATATACTTACCTTCTGGTAGCAAAGAAACTAAAAATTAATTTATGCACAAATCCTGAGTGGCAAGTTTTACATCTGAACTGAAACCAAATCACACATTCAGCTTTGGAATGCATTTTGAGGTGTCTAGTTCAGCTGGAATCTAGACTTTTCTGTTATTTTTAGAATTTCTGTTTATCGCACAAATATTCAAGTGGGTTTTACTATGCAACCATTACAGATAATATAACAAATCTAAAGAGAGATCTGGACACTTGGATGGCCATAGTCTATGCCCCTCTGGTCTTGCCTCCAAGAACCAACTGACCTTTTTACAGCCACATAGTAATGCCCATTTTAAAAGGAAGCCACTCTAACGTTCCCAAATGGTTTACTCTTTCAGATTTAGACTAGTCATTATGTATAATTCGTCTTCATGGCAGATCTTTAACTACCCAACATGGGCTGTATCTGATTGATAAACACCATTGCAGTAGTCTAATTGGTTGGCACTTAGAGCTTAAGTAATGGGTTGTTACCTTTTTTATTTCAATTATGCCTGCATTATAAAGCCTAAACAGTTTCTCAGCCACACAGTCTGTTCAGTCTTTTATTCTTTTTAATGTTCTTGTTTTCCACCTTCCCATCTGGTTCCGTGTATTATTTTAAAATGTCAAAAAATTCATCATGGTTCAGCACTCCAGCCAGCTGCATTTCTTTTAAAAAGACTGTTATGTTAAGATCTAAGGTCAAAAGGTGCTTTGCAGTTAATGTTTATATTTTGTAAGTCTTACATATATCTCTGTAAGAAATGAAAGCACAGTTTCTCCTTTCCTCTAGAAACTTTCAGAAGGGACATGAAATTTATTCACTAAAAGAGTATGTGGAATGGGGAAGAAAGCAAAACACAGATGTGTTTAGTAATAGGGATTATGCATCTAAAATATATGAAGTTCTGGATTAGACAGCTGGCAGACGATAGAGATTCACAGAGAAAGCCATGTGTCAGAGCTCAGACCAGTTAAAGGCCCGCCTTCCCAGAGTGTCACTCTTAAATCTCACTTGGATGCAGAACCTAGCTTGGTCAGAGGCAGTGTACACTGTCTCATCCTGACCTTGCAGAGTCTCATGTGAAGTGTCTAAGAATATCCTGAGATCGTGCAAAGGTGCCTGTTTTTGTTTTCTTAGTCTGAATGCCCTAATCCAGTGTTTCTCAAGCAGTGGTCCTTGAGCCACTTTGGGGTGGAGTGGGCTCAAAACCATAGCCTGCAGAGTATCTCCTGCCTGCCTTGCCACCTAGCCCTACCATAGCCTTTTGGTTGGACCAATGCCAACACCAGCAACTCCTTGCATGCTGTGTAAAGTAGCAGGGAGACAGAAATTCAGTGGGGAACAAAGAAAGGAAGGTCTCCCTCCTCTGAGTGGAAAAGGCCAGAAGAAGTATTGAAGGAAATTAAAAAGTGAGATAAAATAATGAGATACAAATTGATTACAAAAGGATAATGGGGGAAGAAATTACAGGAGATGGGTAAAAATGCCTTGAGAGACATGTAGATGTGAAAAGAAAGAATTATAAAGAAAAAACCTTCTCCACTGGTTCTCTGGAATCAGCAAGTTCTGACTTAAAATGTGGAGGCTGAATCACAGTACCTCCAGAGTAAATGCCTATACTTAGCTTGAGAAAAGCTACAAGAGAAATACTGTGGCAAAGAATTTCGCAGTTTCTAAAGATATCTTCAGTATCAGTAGAAAGTGATGTCAGTAATTTCCAGAAGATTATGCCAAACACTCCATCTATCTGCCACCATTTTGTGACTGGTAGGCCTCAGTAATTTTCAGCCATTTCAAGTGCACCCCAGGAGTAGAAAAAACTTATGTATTCCCCATTGCCTCTCCATGAGCTATGCCTCTGTCACTCCCAGACAGTTATGGCATCCTTCTAGGCAATTGTCCCATAGCCCCCATGCAATGTGGCTAGCCTTGTTAGAGTGATTTTAAGCACAGATTTAGATTTCAATGGTATTCAATGCTAGTCCTATTCAGAGTGGGCCCATTGAAGTCGATGGGCATGACTAACACCATTAATTCCAATTAGTCTACTCTGAATGTGACTTAGATTAATACTACCCACGGTTCACACTTGTGGTTTACCTCTGACCACAGGTCCCCCGTCAGGTAACCAAAGAATGCATTACATTTCCCACTGGGAAGCCATGAATATGACTTCTTTGTGCTGAAAGACTGATCCCCCTTTTCTCACATAATGTTTGGAAGCATTTATTGTATGGATCAGGATTATTACATTCAGAGTCTCTACAAGGGAACAGACTCACACAATACCCTAATAACACCTAGTACGTGCTTCCAAACATTACAATAGAGAGAAGAATTGGT
The DNA here is from genome assembly GCF_030035675.1 of Rhineura floridana. NCBI lineage: Eukaryota > Metazoa > Chordata > Lepidosauria > Squamata > Rhineuridae > Rhineura > Rhineura floridana. The sequence continues at coordinate 108,048,226 of NC_084485.1, read as the reverse complement.
TGTAACAGGGAGAGGCAGTTTTTCCACAGAATCCCCTTAGCTAATATAATATGTGCTCTGTCTTTATCCCCAGTCAAAGTACGAGCATAGTTGCAAAACGTCTTGAATCATATCTATCACCTACCTACCTACTTAACTATATAAAGGCTCTCAGAATTTTGTCATCCAATGCTTTGATTTAGATTCCTGCATTGAGCAGGGGGTTGGACTTGATGGCCTTGTAGGCCCCCTTCCAACTCTACTATTCTATGATTCTATGCAGAGGCTACAAAATAGTTTGAGAATTTCTACAACAGATGGAAAACTATCATTTCATACACACACAGTCCAAAATATGGACTATGTATGCATGTATGTGCCTATGTATGTATTCATAGGACATTTTAAGACACCTGTTGTAGCAGACAACCATGCAAAGTTTCTCTTGTAATGGCAAGCAGCAGTCTAGTAAAGAACAAACCATGCTAAGGATATCGGAGTTCTCCTTTCATACATTTGAAATGATTCTCAGATTGGAGAAGCAGGTCGTTTCTTTGCGGCAGCTATGGACACAGAAATGATTGGAAAACAAAAGCTGTGATGATAGAGAGAGCCCATTGTAAAGCTGCCCTTGGAAGCACAGGCAACTACAATTCCCAGAGCTTTGCACTGGGAACTTCCTTTTGGTAAGGCTTTTGGGCATAATAAAGGCCTGAGAAGCAGCCTTCCCCTTGGTACTCTCTTACCGGAATGTAAGTGTTCCAGAAAGTGAAGGGGGTGGGAAAGTGGCTAACTGGCTGTGGACTGTGGATGACTGGCAAAGACAGGCTTAGAATGGCACAGGTTTTTCCAAGATAAAAGATGCTTTTTTCTTTCTTTTTGAGAATTCTTAATGGGCAAGTCTCCCCGTCCTTGTTTTAATATGCCCATGTGGTGTAGTCGTTAAGGTGTTGGACTATGACCTGGGAGACCAGGGTTCGAATCCCCACACAGCCATGAAGCTCACTGGGTGACCTTGGGCCAGTCACTGCCTCTCAGCCTCAGAGGAAGGCAATGGTAAACCCCCTCTGAATACTGCTTACCATGAAAACCCTATTCATAGGGTTGCCATAAGTTGGAATCTACTTGAAGGCAGTCCATTTCCATTTTTTCCAAATCGAGATAGAGGGAGTTTGAGCATCTCTCATTAAAGAATATGTGTAGCTACATTTTTGTTTAAATATACAGCAAATCAAATATTTCATCAGGGCAACATGTGGCTTAAGGACATGATAAATGCTTACAGATTATCCTCAGCCCACCCCAATTCTGTCACTGTCACTACAGTAACTGTTACTCTAGAACAGGTAATTATCATGAATTTCTAGTTGGTGGGGAAGTAGTGTATATTGTAGAAGCAAAACAAAGAAAACCTGAAGACTGATCTAAAAGGTTGATATTTATTTCATGAAAGACATATGCTTATATGAGCCTGGAAAATCGAATTCAGAAATCAGATTATGACAACATTTTATCTTCATCACATTGTGCAAAGAAATGAAATAGCCCCCCAAAAGGTTTAAGAATGCAGGAATTCATGCCAGCAAAGGCATATTAATGATATAATATTCAGTGAAGGAATCAATAAAATAAAATAGTATGTTTTTAAATAAAAATGGGGTGGGGGAAGAAATAAAAATGAACCAAAAGCATTAGACTAGTAAAACGATCATAATTTCATAAATGGCAAAAGAGATGTGAATCTGGATTTAATAAGATCTCAGGAGGAATGGGAAGAGGAGAATTTTCTCTGGCTTTTCACCAACCAAGTACAAGAACAGAGGGTCAATAAATATATAACTTTAAATGCATCAGAAGAATAATGACTTTGAAAAGCTAACCATCCTGGCTGTCTCAAATGGAAAAATGGGATGGATGGATGTTGCACAAGACAAATGAAGCTAATTAGCAAGAATCAATGGAGTCATGCTTAGGACAGGAAGGTTCAGGGGAATTCTTCAGACTGCAAGCTTCTCGGTGTTTGGAAAGTGCCTGGCCCTGTTAAAGTACTTGATTGTAAATAACAACAAGCACAAACCTGAGAAAACGTCCAGGAGAGAGAGGTGATGGGGTAGAGGGAAGGAGACACTCTTGAGTTCCTCTGGAACTCTTCTTCCCATGGCTTCTCTACTATGTTCCTTTGCAAATCAACTCACAGCATGCCCCTTGCCCATGAGACCAGTTTTTCCCATTAATTTTTCAGGTTCAGTGGGTGTGTGGAGCATCCATTCCCTGTGACAGAGCGCAGTGTTAGTGACATGGCCAAGCCGAATACCAATCTGATACCATCCAGCTACAACTGAAAGAGCAAAAGAACTCTCATTTCCCAGCAGAATGCGCTTTTCAGATGTAGCTTCCAAGCCAGTTTTAACAATCAAATTCAGATATATACTGAATTGGCATTCATTAAAAACTAGAACAGTGTTCTGGTATATTGGATAAGCTTGTTCAGGACACAGCTTTGGCTCCGAAGGTCTCCAAGTGTAGAGTGTCTGGGTGTGATGTTACAGTGGGTTAAGACAATCAGGGCATCTCCAGCTTCCAGTGGCTTAGCTGCTTTGATGGCAAAGTGTTGATCTTGCTGTTGTGCAGTGCATTTTCAGCAGTTCACATAGGAAAAATATATTAACATTCTAGTAAACCTGAAACACCGCAGGCATCTGATAAGCCTAGTTTGGAGAGAAAACACCTAAGGGTAAAAGTCGGTAGTAGCTCTTATGTTGCTTGCATAATTCTTTTTCCTAGATGAAGCACGGAATTCAGTGAATACTGTGGCTGGCTGTAGTATGCTGCCTTTATATTTTTAATTGAAAACTGAAAGCCCACAATTCAAAAATAAAATAAACAAGCAATTGATTAAAAACTGAGTTAATGTTATACAAAGCAGCTGTTTTAGTGGGTATCAGAAAAAGGAGCAATCTTCATGCTAACTCGCTGTGAATCTTACCTGGTTTGAGGTGAGCAAATGGGATTTCCCCTGTTAACAGTTCCCAGAGACACAAAGCATAGCTGAAAACATCCGCTTTTATGGTGTACCGAGTACACTGTGTGAATACTTCAGGGGCCATCCAGCGCAGGTTCTGTACATCAAGACAACATCAATAATGCATTAACGGTATGTTTTGTTGCTTCACAGGGGCATTTTCTTCTTCAGTTTTATTTCTGTTTGCTTTCTGGCAATATGCTAACAAAATAATTCTATTAATAGGAGACGAGGGGAGGGGGAGTATAGCGATCAGATTGTTTCCATATTAAAACTAAACAAGGCAACAAATTGCCATGTCTTTTATTGTTTTTCCGACTGTACTGTAGGTTTTCACTGCATGCATAAAACCAGGGTGGTCTTCACAGTTTGTAGCCTGGGGCTGCGTACACACCATATCTTTAAAACACATTCAAAACACATCCCCCCCAAAGAATCCTGGGAACTGTAGTTTACCTTTCACAGAGCTACTATTCCTAGCACTTTTAGCAAACTACAGTTCCCAGAATTTGGGGAGGGGATGTGTTTTAAAGGTAGTGTGTATGGAGCCACAGAGAAGTAAAATTTCAGTGTAAATCCCCTCTAATGATTAATACACGAGTAATACACGAGTAGGAAGACTCATCCTACTCGAACAGCAGCAAATATATGAAACTAGTAGTATTGGATCCACAAATGAATGAATATTCTGCCTCTCCTTCTTGCTTATGTGGCCTGCAGTATATTCAGGACCGGCTCCAAGTCTGAGGTAGCTCTCAGCAAAGGGTCCTCAGTGGGCCCTGGCAGTGGAAGCTTGCGGGCTTCCCATAGTCATCTGCTTGGCCATTGTGAGATTAGAATGCTGGATTAGATATGCCTTGGGCTGGCTCTTCTTATAATTTTACGGTGGCAGCGGAGGTGGGCAGCAGCAATGCTCTGAATGAGTGCTATGTGGCCAAGAGCTGCCATTTAAATTTCTTGGGAATAAGTAAGCTTGTATTCTTTAGTACTATGGAAGTAAAAAAGAATGAAACTGTGGAATAGTCTCCCTGAGGAGGTCCGCCTGGTGCCGACACTGTCATCCTTTTGGCGCCAGGTTAAAACCTTCCTTTATTCCCAGGCATTTTAATTTTAATTTTAATTTTTAATTTTATTTTTGTTAATGTATTGTAATGTCTGAAACTTGATTCTGAGCCTTTGCTGTTTTAGACTGTGATATTTGATTTTAGACTGTGATTTTTTTTGTACCATATTGTATTTTATTGTATCTATGTTCACCGCCCAGAGAGCTATTGCTAGTCGGGCGGTATATAAGTTTTAAAAATAAATAAATATAAATAGCCTAAGGGCAGCCATCTTGGATGACTTGTATACATGACGAGGGAAAATAACTTGTTTTTGAGTCAAGAAAAGCACAGAAAGTGCTGTTCAGTTATGTTTCAGGAAGATATGAGTAAAGTGGGGAAAACTGGATTAAGCACGTGTTTAACAGGGAATAACAGCTGATGCTGCAACTGTGATAACCTAAATGTATAAATATTTGCTTAAAAAGTTACTGGTGAAGATCGGCTCAAGGACAGGGGCAGTCTGACTGGTTGCTGTCTTCCCTTGCAATTGCTCAAATAAAGTGCCTCTGACTTTGTTGTAACCCAAAAACAAAGAGTGAAGGCTTGTTTTCTTCCACAGGACAAGTGTAGGGAGATATTCTCCTCTAGCTAGATTTGGGAACAGCTCTATGCTTGTTTACTGTGCTTGTTAACATGTAACAAGCAGGAATAGGTCTCCTTGTTCAGACAAGCCTCACCCAGATGTTTCTAGAGAGGGCAGGAAATATCATTCATGCCCTGCTTACTATCACCTATAAATAAGATGCAGGAAATTATTGGAAGTGCCTGAACTGCACAATCAGTTTATGGAGCAGCCTCCCTCACACTAGTACAAATGGTGTGGTGATAAGTGGGGAATCCTGATGGGACCACATGTCATTGGCCCTAAAAGTGCATCACTGGCTGCCAGTGAGCTACTGGGCTCAATTCAAGGTATCAGTGCTAGCATATAGAGTCCTAAATGGCTTGGGACCCAAGTATCTAAAAGAGCACCTTCACCAGTACCACCCATCTCAGACCCTACAATTGTTGATGGTGCTGACACCTAGGGCTGCCTGTTTGGCACTGACCCGTGATAGAGTCTTTTCAGTGGTGGCTCCCCATTTGTAGAATGCACTCCCCAGTGAGGTGCATCTGACTCTGTCACTTTTGACTTCCGGGAGGAATTAAAAAACATTCCTCTTTACCCAGGCGTTTGATGGCTAAAGGGGACTGGTCCTGGCAACTCAGAGAGCACTGGATGAAAGAATGTTTCAAATGTATTTTAAAATGTTTTTAACTGTGTGTTGTACTGTATAATGTTTTAACTGTTTTTAGAATGCTTTTCTTTTTCTTGTGAAATTGTTTTGTTTGCTGCCCTGTACTCCTTCGGGAGGAAGGATGGGATATAAATATACTACATCAACAACGTTTGGACGGGGGTACACAACTGGGTATCAAAAGTTCAGGAGTTTAGTATGTTGAAAGTTATTGAAATGATTTTTTGATTGGTAATAAGTAAAACCATAGTAGAGAGGCAGCAGAAGCTTCATAAGCCTCATCCTTAAAGCCTGGATGGCCTGGGATATTTTATTTTAGTTTTCTTTAACAAATTGATATACTGCCTACAAGACCTCCGAGCAGTTTACAATAAATGGACAGTGTAAGCTTTCAGTGACTCCTGGTTCGTTGAACTGGGCCAGGAAGCATGGAGAACAACAATTTCCATGCATCACAGTGGTAACAAGTGCTCCTGAGTGTGCTTAGGACCATCCAGGCATTAAGAATGCTTTCTGCAAAGGCTTCCTCCTTTGCGGACCAGCTCTCCCCACCGTAGGGGACTGGTTCTTCTCCCTACTTTGCAAGCATAGAAAGCATAGAAAGGGGCTTCTCATGGGTGTGCCAGTGTTCCAAGCTTTCTCAGAAAATTCTCACTACAAAAATAAGATTTTTTTCTGAGAGCTCTTCTGTTTGCCGCCCTGGGCTGCTGCTGGGAGGAAGGGCGGGATATAAATCAAATAATAAATCAAATAAATAAATAATAAATAAATGAAAGCCCAGAGAAGTGGAGCTAATTGCAAGGAAAGCTGGGGGTGGGAAGCTTGTCCATCAATAGTCACAAGATGATTCAGAACTCCTAATATAAGAACTGCTAATATAAGCAAATACGTATGCTGATTACTGATGCAGACTAGAAATTAATTTCTGAGTGCAAAGCAGAGAGAACATTTTGTGCACACTAATCTTCATTTATCTCAAGCAGATCACCAAAACTTGACATAGAAAAGAAACAAATGGCATGCACTAGCATTATACTATGGCATGTACACTGGCAAAAGAAAATCCTAATCTTATTACTTGCTTTTAGGCTGGGTTTTCACATACAAGAAAAGAATTTAAAAAAGGCAAACCCCAGGTTGTTTTGTCATATTGTCTTCATCCAGAGACTGCAGAAATCTGGATTCTGAGATGTAAAACAAAACAAAGCAAAAGCTGAGGGGAGCATTTAAATAAGCATAACCAAGTATAGGTTAACCAAAGTATTTTTTTAAAGGTAAGAACCAAAATGTTTATATATATGTTATTCAAATGTCAAATAGACATCCACCACTAAAAAATGGATGCCCCATCCCTAGTCACCAATTTAATGTTTTATTGGCATCTCTCAAACTCTCAACCCAGTCTATATAAAGTCTGCTTTTATTTTTGACCTTTTTAGAGGGTGGTTTTATTTTAAAATCAATACATATTTTTCCACATAAAGACAGATAAGGAGGGTTGCTAGATTGCAATCCAGATATTTGCATTGTACCTTTAAAATTACGGACAAAACAAAATGGAAATGGACTGCCTTCAAGTCAATCCCAACTTATGGCGACCCTGTGAATAGGGTTTTCATGGTAAGTGATATTCAGAGGGGGTTTACCATTGCCTCCCTCTGAGGCTGAGTGGCAGTGACTGGCCCAAGGTCATCCAGTGAGCTTCATGGCTGTGCGGGGATTTGAATCCTGGTCTCCCAGGTCGTAGTCCAGCACCTTAACCACTACACCACACTGGCTCTCTCTATGGACAAAACAGGAGACCAAGAATCCATGGCTTTTGCTTATTCCTTTCCCCAAACTGCCATTTGTTCCCCACATTCTGTGTAACCAGCAATGAGCCCAAGTAGCGCAAGGGGTAGCAGTCACTCCTGTAAAATATGTCCCACTACTCCTTCTGCTCCCCATCTTTTAGTTGCAGTATATCAAGATCCTATATAGCATGCATTAAATCCTTTCTCTCTTATAAGTTATAATGGTCTTTGCCATTTCTTTCCTGCCTACAAACTAGATTTTTCTGGATTTGCCCCATATAAGCATGTGTGGGAGGGCAGCTGATAACAGGATTGAGGAAGAGATACGCAGGACAACCTATGGTTGCTTCATCCCCAGGTTTACCTGTGATTTTAAGGATACAACATGAACCTCCAGGTTGCAGCCTGGTAACCCTATGGGTAAACCTTTATTCATCTTTCTAGAAACTGAATAGTGTATTAACATTGTGTCTACATGATGGAACTGGAGTGGGGGGCAAATCCAAATAAGAACCATAATCTAGTTTATCACATGAAGAGCACATGGGAGCAAGGAATCTCAGTGGTGGCTGGTGCCCATTAGGACTGGTAGGGCAAAAGGCAGGGAGCCCAAACAGTAGGTGGAGCCATATCCAGTGACAGGCAGAGCCAACTCATTCTAGCTTTGTCCCCATCCTCCTCCCTGCTGAGTTCTAGAAGGGCAACACTGAGAATAAGGAGGAGGAAGGTGTCAGGCGTTGCCTTCCCTTAGACTAGTTCTAAGTAAGAAGGTAGGACAGGTGAGGACTGGATAAGATTGGTGGGGTGGTGTCTCACTGGCTCTAATAGTTCAGCCTCCATTGGGTACCTTATGACAATGTTTTCCTAATTAAAGAACAGTGGGAAAACTCAGTGCTCCCAAGAAAGTAATCTGTACCATGTATTGCATCAGAAAAGAAGGCAAAGTATACATGCAGTTTCACTAGTTAACCTACAACATAAAAACAGTTGAACTGTAAGAATACAAGAGACATAAAACATTAAACTTCATTGTGGCGGCATCACCAGTATGTAGGTTATGATATTCAACCCCCTTCCACATTTTGGCTACCCATTCTCTCCTGGAGGATCTGTGAGCTCAGATCAGTTCTAGTGCTCAAAACAAATTCCTGGGCTTTGAATTCTTTGATTTTAGGTGTATGTCTTTTGCACACAGTTCTGGTTGGTGGATCTTGGGGTCTAGTAAAAACACCACCAAAGTTGATCCCATAAGCCCATTCCTGGTGTAGAGGTTACAAAAATATAAGCTCTGAAAGGAAGAGCAGGATAGAAGTTTAATAGATAATAGATAGATAAAACATGCCAAGGTTTCTTTTAATCCCCAGACTCTCACCTCCAAAATCAGCAACCACAGCATGGCCATCTTCATACAGGAGGATATTGTGACTGTGGAGAAGAATAGTTGTTAGACTGGGCACCTAAATGGTATTGTCTTCAAAATAGATTTGTGCAATATGATCAGAAACTCAGGGCTGTGCTCTCTTACATGATACCTAAACAGAGTCTGATGTTTATTCTTCAGCTAGGTCTTACAGTTATTATCGAGACTAGAAAATAGTTCAATATCAAAAATGGAGGGGGGGAAAGAAATCTTGACAGTTAGTAAGTCCAAATGTCAGAGTCATTCTCTAATTAGTAGTAGAACAAGTACTTCTCCTAATTAGTGGAAGATCATCTGCAACAGGTTTATTAATTATGTGACAGCATTACCTAGAAGGAATGAAGATGATGACATTTTGGACTGAACCCAGAGATAACCTTTCAATAATATCAGAAGGCCTGATTATCCTCTCAGTTCAGCTCCACTCAGCTATAGTGGGCTACTCCTAATTTACAATGCCATAAATGAGCATAGGAAAAAGCCCATAGAATCCAGCTGTGAACAGGCTACTGCCAGCAACTCTAAGAGGTTCACAAGGATATTTTGGACTGATCTCAAAAGGCTAATTTCTGTTTTTTCTGTTTAATTTGACAGACTATCGTCATACTCTGATTTTGTTCACTTCCCTTTCTACTTTGCATAAGAAAGCTTTGTAGCCTTATGAAGGATTTACATGAATCTTATCTCTTTATGATGAGGTAATTTTCACAATCATCTCATTGTTAGACCCCTGTTGAGAATGGCCTTGAGAACTCTACTATTCTATGATTCTATGAATTTGGCATGTAATGGTGGAAACCTTCACTAACACATTTGTTTATTTCTTTCTCACATTTATATACACATGCAAGGAAAGATGATAAAACTCAGGATGGCTTGGTAGATGGTGTCAAGAAGGCACAATTAATATTGTGCACCTATTTATTAGACACCTGTCAACGTTAATCTCACCATGAGAGGAGGTCCAAATCTCTGAAGTGTGGAGAAACTACCCATGTCCTCAAAAACTACCATGTCGAATGCCAGGCATGGTGTGTGTGTGTGTGTGGTTTTAGCCTTGTGGGCTACCATGAAATCCAGAGTTTGGAGGAAAGTGCAAGGAGGCCAAGTTTTGGCTAGCAGAAGACAGTTTTTACTTAGCCTCACCTAGCTCTCTGTATAGGTGATTCACAGGTCAGGCAGGTTCTGATTCCAATGCACACAACTAGAGTTCTTCTGTTAGAACATGTCATGGGCCCTGTGGAGTATTCCTGGAGTGTTGAAGAGCAGGAAGAGGAAGTCTGTGATCCTGGGGAGGGCCCAGTGTATTGCAGAGGGAGGGTACTGAAACTGGAGAAGGCTTCAGCACTTTTGATAGTGACAGCTCCACCCCTGTAGTTCCAGTTCCAACTGAAGAAATGCTAACAATGAACCAGCCCCTTTCCTTTTCCACAGCCTTCCCTCGTTGCCTGAGCTGCTGCCACTCATGCCTCCTATAGAGGAGGGATTGGAGCTCAACCAGAGGCGGTGTCTGAGGAGGATCTCAATGAAGTACCTCTGCCACCATCACCAAGGGCACACAGGCAGATATGCAGGCACACACAGATGGCACCAGCTTCTTGACCTGTTCATAGGAGTGCCAGATTACTAGCCCAGTCCTATTCCGATAACCCTTCCCACACAAACAGAATGCCTGCCCTGAGCCTATGCAAAGGGTTTAATGGGTGTGTCTAATTGCTAAGACGTCTTAGTTTGAGTAGTCATGCCTGGATATGCTGTTTAGAGATGCAGAGTTCTGTGTAATCGGTAAGCTGATCTATGAAATGCACTAAGCTGAGATTTCACATTAAACATAATGTAGAAAAACACACCAGTGAGTCTGGGTCTGAATCCAACAGAGTTGGCCGGGACAAAACAATGTTAACACAGCTAGTTTTTCCAGTCCTTCCACTTGCTTTGCATTTATTCCTGTTGATTCTTTTGTGCTAATTTATTGAACAGTTACTTTAGGTGAGCTGTACTTAGAATGGACAAAAAAGCAGGATCAGGTCATGTGAGACAGAAGCTTGGACATATTACATACAGCTATTACACATATTACCTCACTCTTCTGCCCCTATCAATATATTCTCCTTTTCTTCTCTATCTTACACAGTATAGCTGTCCATATCTGATATAACTCAACTGGTGCATAAAGTATGAAGTTGCTCCTGATATGCCTAAGGGCCACACATAAGATCATGAAAGCAATAAAAGATGCTGTTTAGTGAGTGGAAAGGGATATCTTATTTCTTCCCACATGTGATTATTCCTCAGAAGCATCTATTGTGAGGTCTAAAAAAAAAAAGCAACTGCATCAAATTGTCTTAAAAGTTCCAGGTTGCAATTTGATCATGAATATATATTAAAAGAGGCCTTTCAGTGCTTTATTGTGGGTTGTATCCAATTGTGCTCTTCCACTAACACTAAGACTCTGATCCAGTGGATGATTCTCTGAGCTGAAACCGTGTGTGTGCATGCGTGTGCATGGTGATTTTATCAAATTCCAATGTGCATTCCAATGTATACTTCCCATGCTGTTTCAAAGGGTTATGCTGATGGAGGAGTCACAGATATGTGTGTGGAATCAACGAAAATTGCCTCCCCCCAATGGAAATGTCCACTGAATTAAAGAGCCATCAGTAGAGGCCAGATGGACATAATTGGATATGCCCCTGTGAATCTTTGTCTACCAAACTACTTCCCCCCATCCACTAATGAAACCTGAATTGGCACTCCTGCCACCAGGAATCTGTTTGGTGGTTCAGATGTTTATCTAGCTTGCTACTGTTGTACAAGGTGTCCCTTACTCCAGGGATGGGGAATCTGTGCCACTGTCCCTCCCTCTGATGCAGCTGGACTACAGCTCCCAGCATCACTAACTATGGCCAGTGGCCATGCTCACTGGGATTGATGGAAGCTGGAGTTCAACATCTGGAGGGCCAGAGGTTCCCCATCTCTGTCTTACTCATTACTGTTAACAGCCAACAGCCCCGCACACATATATGAGAGAGAGAGAGAGAGAGAGAGAGAATGTTGTTCATCAAGGCTTTATGACTTTAGATGTTGCACCTGTCCTTGATCACACATTCTGTTTACTTTGTTTTCTGTTAATTGACTGATCAGTTTGAAGTAGCAGAGACTCTCAAACTGAGCTGAGATTCAAGTTTCTGTATCTAATAAGGAGGATTTCTGGGAGCAGATGAGACTGGCATTTGGACTGGGTGACTATCTGGTCACATTATTAATGTGTTCTCCATTGAACACTTTTCTCTGATAACACCTTAAATGGAGTTTTTTTTAAAAAAATGTAAAGTTTTGGTACTGACCTTCTGTAACAGTAAAGAGACAACTGCTTCTAGCTACAATATCCTGTTGCATATTTCATCTTTCTAAAAGGTCTGTCCCCAAAAGGCACATAGTACCTGTCTGCCATTCAGAAAAAAATAGGTATCCAGTGAAGTGGGGCCATTTTGTGATGCACTGCTGAAATGTATTAACCTGCAAGATTGGAGAGGCATAGCCAGTGGCACATCTGGAAGTATTCCAAGGGTTAGCTATGCTGTGGTATTAGGCTTCATTTTTAATCTCATCACATTATTGAAACCATTAGTTTACAAGCACATCTGCCCAATGTGAAATCAGAAGTAAGAAAGTGTAGAAGACAATAGCATCATGTTCCTTCAGAACTAGAAATTAGACCTACAACAGCTGTTGTAGATGTACCACCCTTATATTGTGTGAGCACCACTTAAAAGCTCTTTCCACATGGAAAAAGTAATATTTAAGTGCTCCTTTACCTTGAATACCACACAATCATGTGGAGCCCATATTGGATGACACAGACACTATATTATGGAGGTACACTATGGGGAAGACTTTTTGGTGACACTTTCAAGAGGTAGTAACAACTAAATCAACTAGCAGCTAGATCACCATGTTTTGTTTCAACAGTTCTGTAGGTTAATAATCCATTGAGTGAATTTTTTAATTTTTTTATTCAGTCTGAAAATACAGCCAATTTCATTGGACAATGACCAAAAGAGAGAAAATAATCTTACTTTTTCTACCCTCCCTTCATATTTTTATAAATCTCTATAACCTCATTCTTTCTCTACAAAGTGCCAGTTTCTTAAGTTTATTTATTTACTTACTGCATTATATCTTGCCTTTCATCTTAAGGAGATCAAGGCAGCATACATGGTTTTCCCATTCCATTTTATCCTCCCAACAACCCTCTGAGGTAGGTTAAGACTGAGAGTTTGTGGATGGCTCAAGGTCAGTAAGCTTCATGGACAACTGGGAATTTGAACCTGGATATTTCCAGTCTTAGTCCAACACTCTGGTTCTAGGATGATCAGAATTGTAGAATGTATTCTAAGGCCCCATCTGTACTATACATTTAAAAGAATCATATCACTATAAACAGTCATGCCGTCCTTCAAAGAATCCTGGGAACTGTAGTTTGTTAAGGGTGCTGAGGGGACTCTTCATAAAAATGTAGGAAGGAAGCCAGGGTGTAAATCACATGGTCTTCAACATCTGTATGAAGTATTGGTTCCCCTCTATTCAGCACTGGTTAGGCTTCATCTTGAGTACTGCATCCAGTTCTGGACACTGCACATTAAGAAGTATGCAGACAAACAGGTTCAGAGGAGGGCAACAAGGATGATCAGGGGACTAGAAACAAAGCCCTATGAGGGGGAGAGACTGAAAGAACTGGGCATGTTTAGCCTTGAGAAGAAAAGACTGAGGGGAGATAGGATAGCACTCTTAAAGTAACTTGAAAGGTTGCCACTCAGAGGAGGGCCAGCATCTCTTCTTGATTGTCCCAGGGCGCAGGGCACAGAATAATGGGCTGAAGTTGCAGAAAGCCAGATTTCAACTGAACATCAGGAAAATCTTCCTGACTGTTAGAGTGGTATGACAATGGAACCAATTACCTAGGGAGGTGATGGGCTCTCCAACACTGGAGACATTCAAGAGGCTGCTGCACAGCCACCTGCTGGGTATGCTTTAAGTTGGGTTCCTGCATTGAGCAGGGGGTTGGAATGGCCTTATAGGCCCCTTCCAACTCTCCTATGATTCTATGAGTCCCCTCACACAGCTACAATTCCCAGAGTTCCTGGGAAGATGGACTGACTGTGACCACAGAGTAGCAGTGACTCTGTTGCCCTCATGCTGCATTTGTAAAAAAATGCATATACATCAACCTACTTGACTTTACCTCCTTTCTTCTGTTTGCTTTTTTTCTGTCAGAGTCTCACTTCAGGGCTGCAGACCAGTCATAAATAGCACAAGAGGAAGCATTTATAAAACTCATTACTAATACACAGTAGGTAAAAAAACAAAACGTTTCAATTAAATTTTTGAAACCATAGCAACAGAAAACTCCAATAAAGGTAAAGGATTTCAGAACCATAACTTTTCCTACATTTGTCAGTCGAGGTGTATTTAAGGATTACTGCTAAATCTAGTGGATTTGTCCTGTAACCACTGGGACTGAAGAAGTGAATTATGAGATTTGTATTGTGGTTAAACCCATTTATGGATGGTAATAGGAACAAAATGCTTTCCTCCTCACTTTTAGCTTGCTCAGCACTAGGGAATGTAACAGGGGGAATAATAATACCTGGGAATAAATTTAACCAAGCACATGTATGTCACTGATAATGGCATTTCTCCTAAGAGAGTCACAAGTCTATGTATAGAGTAAGCTGTACAGAGTAATGTCTAAAAGTGTCTGTGCCTTTTCATAATGGATTTCTCTCTTGTTGGTATAGGGAGGTAAGTAGGAGGAGAGTATATCTACAATACACAAGCATATCAATTTTGTACCACTTTAACTTTCATAGTTTCTTTCAAAGAATCTTGGAATTGTAGCTTGGTGAGGGCACAGATATCACATTTCCATCACAGGACTACAGTTTCCAGGGTCCCTTGAGGAGACAGAATGGCTGTTAATCCAGGCTGTAAACACACTAGTCACCAGGTCAAAGCGTTTCCATTAGCCACACCTGGAGGGAGAATGGGTTGATCTGCCAATAAGCTGCAAAATCTCTTTGAAGCTGAAGGTAGAAACACACCCACTATTCTGCTGGTTCCAGTGCGTCTCCACCTCTCTCTTTTGAAAATGGGGGCACATGATGCTAGTCAAACCCCGCCCCTTTTTACTGGTCGAAACCTGGTCGAAGCAGCTTCCATGCATTTTTTAAAATAAATTCAGCTTCAAAGAGATTTTGCAACTTATCAGCAGATCAACTAGTTCCCCCTCCAGGTGTGAATAAAGGAAACACTTTAGTCTGGTGACCAGTGTGTTTACAGCCTGAATTTTTTGCTATAGCAAAGCATTTCCTTTATCCATACCTGGAGGGGGAACGGGTTGATCTGTTGATTAGATGTGAAATTTATTTGAAGCTAGATAAAAAATAGCACTCAAGCTGCTCTCACCAGGTTTTATAGTAAAAAGGGGTTTTAGTGTTGTGTACCTCTGTTTTCAGAAGAGAGAGGTGAAGACACACTGGAATTGGCAGAACAGTGAGTGTGTTTCTACCCTTCCTTACAGCAACAAGAAATCAAGCCTTTAGTGTCATCAGCCCACTCCTGTGGAATGCTCTGCCAAAGAGATTCAGCAGACACATTCCATTTTTACTTTTAAGTGCTTGCTGACAACTTTTCTATGCTACTAGGTTTATGCAGCTGAGAAGATACCTTTCTGTAATAGTCAATGATTTGTGATTTAATTTTTTTACATGGTTTGTGTGTGTGTTTGTGTTAGAGTTGCCAGGTCAGAAGCATCCCAAATCCCAAGATTTCAGGGGCGGGTCCTAGTGATGTCACAGGGTAGGCCCTAGTGATGTCATGGGGCTGGGCCCTAGTGATGTCATTAAGCATGATACATTAAGAAGTTGCTTGAGTGGAATTTCTGATTGGAAATTAAGACAGAAATCTTAACTAAATGAGGGTGTTCCCAGGTCCAGCTGAAGTGATGGGATCATTTCTTCTCACCTGCTTAGGGAGCCTGGGTAGGGAACATTTAATCAAGCCTACTTGCTTCTGGCAAGAAGGGTTTAAGTGCCCTTAGGTCAGGCAAGTCACCAGAAGGTCATTGTAGGGGGAAAGGAGCCTAATGTTGTGGAGATGTTAGATGGGAGCATTCAGGAGTAAAGATGGATGCCCCTGAAGGCTGGAATTCTAAACACACTTACTAAGCCCCATAGAACTCAATAGGACTTACTTCTGAGTAGATATTTATTTTATTAGATTTATATCCCGCCTGTCCTCCCAGTAGGAGCCCAGGGCAGCAAACAAAAGCACTAAAAATGCTCTAAAACATCATAAAACAGACTTTAAATTAAAACAAAACATCCTTAAAAACATATTAAAACTAAACATCTTTTTAAAAAGCTTTTAAAAAAGCTTTTAAAACATCTTTTTTAAAAAGCTTTGGTTAGGATTGTGCTGTTGGTAAGGTTTGACTAGGGATCCTCTGCAAAGATCAATATTAAAGCAGGGTTGGCAACCCGCTGCCTGGAATGCCCTGCTCCTGTCTTTTAACATGGTGCTCCAAACTTCTTTACAGGCTTGACCTTTCACTGCAGAGAGAGGTTTGAGAAATGAGTAAGAGTGAATAAGATGCTCTGCCATTTCCTGCCTACCATGTCAGCTGCTATATACTCACTTAGACAGCTAACCCAATTCCAGTGAGTAATAATTGACTGAGAGAAAACATGGTTTGATCTACCTTCACAGAGGTAGCTTGGGCACAACAGCAAGTGAAGCCACACTTCCCAGTATGTAAATTCTCTTTAACCACTGTTGGGCAAGACACAAACCATTATGCAAAAAAGATGCTTCATCAGTGGGTTCAAGGGGGTTGAGCTGAGCACATGGAAGCACTGTTGTTGCTTCTATGGATGTAAGGGAGTGAGGTCAGAGGTAAATGAAATGCAAACAGAAAAAGAAAAGACAGTGATGATTTCCTAAACGCAATACCATACCAACCACAACAAGATTCCTATGATAAGGCAGAAAACTCAGCATCCCACAACCAGTCAGGGTTCTTAACCAAAAACCAAAACTAAAAAAATTCTGGCAGCCAGTCAGCCAAGGTCACAGAAATCCCCATGCAGCACAACCTGACCCGGGGGCTGCAGTTAGTGCAGAATGCTGTGGCACTATTGCTGACCTGAGTGAGATGCTGTCAGCACATGGGCCTCACCGCAGCTTGCGAACACCTGGATGGGGTTCCCCCTCACTACCCGGCTTGTGTCTTTGCTTTTTCCATCATGCGGGAATTTCACGCTGCTATCTATACCGGCCCCTAGCCTATACATCGCTGCCGCCCTTTACGAACACTACCACTGGCTCTACTCTGTCGTTGTTGGGCAAGAGTAAGAAGACTCTGGATAAGAACAGAGTTAGGTTCGATTTTACTGTTTGTTTCTTGATGTACTGATGTTTTTGTATGTTTTGCTCTTGTATGTCGCTCAGAGTGGCTGGATATCCAGCCAGATGGGCAACTAAGAAATAAATAATAATAATAATAATGATACCTCTGCTCTGAAATCTGCACTGGTTGTCACTTTGCTACCAGGCCAACTTCAAGGTGTGCATTCTATGTTACGGGTTCCACATGGTACTTGTTCTGCTCTTGTAATAAATCGATCCTTTAATGTGGCAGCACCTATACTTTGGAACTCCCTGCCTATTCACATTAGGCAGGCTCCTTTATTATACTCTTTTTGGCACTTGCTAAAAACATTTATTGTTTAGGCAAGCCTACCCAGGCATGTAGAAGCGATTACGCCTTTTATCTATTTTTAACTCATTGTTGGTTTTATTATTTTGAATGTTTTTAATTTCCTGTTTTAACTGTTTTCGCCAATAGTTTATTATTTTAATTTGTTCTTTAACCGCTTTTAGGTTTTTTACAATAAAGTGGTATATAAATTTTGTAAGTAAAATACATAAACAAATTTCAGCAACACTGTGACCCTTGGGTCTCTTTCCTCTTTTAGGAACAAAGGAATCTACCTTATGAGGACTTAGGCCATTTGGTACTATCTAGTTCAGTACTGATGACATGAAATAGCTCTTCAGGATGATGACATGAAATGGCTCTCCAGGATTCCAGGCAATAGTCTTTTCCATGGATTGAATTTTGGACCTTTGCGTGCAAACCATGTACCCTAGCATTGAGCTACAGTCCTTTCCCTGTCTAAAAATGTATCTTTTAAAATCCTTATTTTCAATTCATTAATGAATGCACAGCACACCTAGGGCAGATGCACAAAATGCATTTAAAGAACATTCAAACATAAGAACATAAGAACATAAGAAGAGCCTGCTGGATCAGGCCAGTGGCCCATCTAGTCCAGCATCCTGTTCTCACAGTGGCCAACCAGGTGCCTGGGGGAAGCCCGCAAGCAGCATGCATTTGAAGCACATGAATCCCACCACAGAATCCTGGGAACTGTAGTTTGTTAAGGTTGGTAGGAACTATAACTGTGAGGGGGAAACTACACTTCTCAGGAGTATTTGGGGGGAGTCATGCACTTTAAATGTGAGTTGGATGTGCTTTAAATGTATTATGTGGTTCTGCATTACTTCATAAACTTTGCCTGCATATAAATCATTTTAATTAAATTTTTAAATGGAAACTACCTACAAGGTTTACTGGGTAACCATGGGCTACTCATCATCTTTCAGACTAGTCTGCCCCTCAGGGTGAAAACAACAGAGGGGGGACCATGACCACCCCAAGAAAGAAGGGCACACTTGAAATTAAGAGGAAATAATAATGTACAACCATAGTGTGAAATCAGATACATATCGAGACATAGTATGAATGTTTATATAAGCATGAATGTCAGATGTTTATTATTTACACAACCTGTAAAGATATTGATAGTGGAATCCTATGCATGTTTACTCAGACATAAGTCTCAATGTATTCAATGGGGCTTACTCAGACAGAGAAGCATGCACAGGACTGCATTTCAGTGATAAGGAACTTCACTCACCCAATCCAAAATTCATAAGCAAACCCCAATGTATTCGGATCTCCTGCGCAGAGAAAGTACTCTTGATGTTGCTGAAAGCTATGAATTTACTGACTTCTTGCTGTGTAGACAAGCAGCAGAATGAAACTGTTTTTAGAACTTGCAGTGGGTTTTAGCTATTGCCTGGAGGTCAACAAATCCCTTGTCAATCACAACCATGACTTCACTTACTGGCTAAAAACCCGAAAGGGCGAGGATTAGAACAGCCAGTACTAACAGAAGTTGCAGAGGGGATGTGGCTGACATCGTCGTGTATATCTCTTGAACCAGGCTACCTAGAAAGTTAAAACAAATTTTAAATGAAAGCAAGAGTCTGGAGACTGAGGTGACTCACTTGGGGACCTGGAGAGGATCTCCCAAAACCAGAGTCTCTGGGCAAAAAATGGAGACTTGGCAACCCTAGTGTGTGTGTTAGGGATGGGTGAGAAATTTTATTCAGTTTGCATTTTAAGCTGAATCTATCAAATTGGCACTTTCTGAAATGATATGAGAACCAAAACCCAGCCATCCTTTGAAATTCACACTGATTTGAATTTTGTAATGCAATTTGCCAACCAAACCATTTTTACAAAAATGCATATGTTACGGGACAGAGTGCATAAAAATGAATATATGAGTGAAAATAACATGTATATGATGAGGAGTTGCTTACAAGAATGTGTACATTAGTAAAAACTGCCTACAAAAATGTGTTTATTAGGAGAAAATCACACTAAAAAGCTGGAGAATGTTGATGAGGATTTTTTTTTAAAAAAAACCCACAAATTGCTGCAGAAATGTGGAGACCTGAATTTAAGATTGGAAAAATGAGAAACTGAGAGAGCCGAAATTGACAGATCTTTCCATCCCTACTGTGTATATGTTTGTGTGTGATTGTTGTAAAATACTTTGTTTTTTTATGAATAGTGGTATGCAAATATTTTAATTAATAAATAAATACATGGTGAGCAGCAAAAGAGTTCAGCATCACTGCCTATCCACCAATCCTCCTCATCAAATCTCTCTCTCTCTCTCTCTCTCTCTGTCTGTCTGTCTGTCTGTCTCTCTCTCTCTCTCTCACACACACACACAAAGCTACGGCTTTATAACTGTTCAGTAGTGAGCCCTGTTATGTTCTAAGTGATGAGCTGGCTGCCATAGTTCAGCTTGGCCCTTAAGGGTCAATAAATGAATACCATTCACTTTGAAATAAGCTGGCTCTTTTATTTGACTACCATCTTCTCACTAGTTATTTTTGTGACTCGCTTGCAGGTATATATCAGAAAAGAGATAGCAGTGAAAGGTCCAGATCAAACTTACACAAATTTGATAATTGCATAATAGCATAATTGATGCTTCAAGAGACCCTGGGTTTTGATTTGATGACTAACAGAGCAATCCAACTCAGGGGAAGCAGGTGTAAGTTGTGCTGGAGCAAGAGAAGCCAGCATAAAGTTCCAACGCATCCAATTGGCATTCAGGAACATCTGGGTTGGCTGAATGCCAGCTCAGCCGGGAGCTGCATGCAGGGACCAGAAAGTAAAAGCCTGTTCTCTCAAATACCCCTATTGGGGAGTAAGCCATCTCCACTGACTTCTATTGCAATTATTTTCTTAGACCAACCCTTTTCCTGGTGCAACTTTTGCCTGGATTGGGACCTGCAGGAGCACTTCGAACTCAAGTTTTTTGGGCCTTATGATGGCTAAAGACAGCTCCACGTGCACCAGTCTTGGCTGAGCCGGTTGGGTCCTGGCTGAGCCCCAGCTGAGCTAGGCTGAGGCACTTACACTGGCATAGCTTGGCTGAGCCAGGACCCAGCTGGCTCAGCTGGAGATCCACTGCATCCAGCCCCCCTTAGCCTGGCATAACTGCGAGTTGGTTTGCACCCTAATGCTGTACCACTACAGGTCAGAATTTGACCTGGTTAGTACAGTCAGTTTCTCAGTTTTAAGAACACTAGCCTTGCCTGAAAAATTGAAGAGAAATACTCCCCCCCCCAAGTTAACTGTATTTCCAGTCTCTTATTTATCCAGTTCATCTTTTGTGTTAGCTCATACCACTTAAACGCCCAAGGTCAGCATTCTGAATGCAGTAACAATCACTCATATCTGAAGTTACTGAAGAGGCAGAGTGAGTTTGGACAGAAAGTGGGAAATAAGAGTAAGGAAAGCAGAGGCTAAAGGTCTTGATAGGTTAAAAGTTAAGATATTGGGGCATTCAGACATATCCACTTTTTTGTTGGAAAGATGCATGGGAACCTGTAAGCTTCAGCATCAAGTGGAAGAATACCTCTCCTGCGAAGCAGTTGCTGTGCGACAAGCTGTTATTTAACCAGAACGAGCCTTTATGTAATTCAATACAACAGTTTCATGTTTTGGTCGCTCTGCAACATAAGACTGGGTTAACCCTGTCTCTAGCAAACAGAAGCACTAAGGATGCGCCTTGTGAGTCTCCAACAGTTTAAACCTGCTTGCATCTGAGGATGTGCTAAAAAATGTTGCTTTTAAAAAGTAAGTAAATAAAAAGGTCAGAGGAAATCACAATGGATTTGGAATATTTGTCTTATCACCTCTGTATGGAACTAAGATCTGTAACCTCTTCAAATATACTTATACAACTCCAGGAAAATAAACTCCTGTAGCACAGTGTGGAGCTGTGTTTCTACCCACACTTCTTTGTGCTGGTTTTTCTTTACATGTTCAATGATTAAAGCATCTGAGACTATGTCTCAGAGTTCCATTTTATCTGGCAGAAGGGTGGTATAACTAATTGGAGGGGGTTACTATGCCTTTGCCCAGTTCAAAGACAGCCTCTGAACGGCTGCTTATTCCACTCTCCTCATTTTCTTGTAGTTTGCTCCCTAGATATAAGCCGATTTAGCATCTCTCTCTGGAACTATAGGGCTTTGTGATTTTATCAAGAATACTTTTTAAATTCAAGTTGTAAGGACATTCATAAACAAATCACATATATTTATAAATGTAATGCACCTGTGCATATTTATGATATATAAAGCAACAAAAATAGGGTGAGATCCAATGTAGTGAGCAGATACCTGCATTTGCAAACCACCACCCCCAAATCTGCTCCAGAGGGTTGGCAGACCCTCTGAAAGAGATTTTTTTCTGGGGGCATGGGGGGGCTGGAGAAAGAAAAAGAGAAACCAGGAGTCTTGTTGCACAAGCAGATTTTTTTTTGCATAAGCAAATAGATATCACTGGACGTCCCTCATGTTGAAGGTCTGGCACCTTAGTTTAATTATTTTATTAATTATATCAGTCACTATTTCTGGACATTTTCTTGCTGTGTTACAAGCTCACAACATGTAGTATAAATCACATTTGCAGCTTGACAGTCCCAACAGTTTCTATTTATTGTTTTATCTATTTATGCAGCTTC
The DNA here is from genome assembly GCF_030035675.1 of Rhineura floridana. Taxonomy (NCBI): domain Eukaryota; kingdom Metazoa; phylum Chordata; class Lepidosauria; order Squamata; family Rhineuridae; genus Rhineura; species Rhineura floridana. The sequence continues at coordinate 108,026,208 of NC_084485.1, read as the reverse complement.
AATGGGGATGTGCCATTATAAGGCCATCTTGAAACAGTTCTCACTGGCTGCAATGCTATACATACTGAGCTAGGAGTATGTCCCACTTACCTCAGTGAGGCTTGCTTCTGAAAAAAAAAGTATAGGATTGCACTGTCAGTGTTCTAAAGCTATTGAGAACAGAGAGCAGTGACAGAATACAAATGACCATGTATCTATAAGTGCATCTCCTTCATCTTTATCCTAGTTGTTCATATTTATGTTTTTATGAGAATTCCTAGCAGAATTAGAACTAATTTACTTCTACTTAGAATTAAAAATTCTGTTTCACCAAGCATTCTTAGAGAATTAATTTGATTCAGTATTGATCATTTGTTTTGTATTTTATGATTTTATAATTTTATTATGCTTAATGTTTATATTGTACATTTCCATGATATTTTTGAATGAGTTGGTGGTTTAGAAATACTGCTATAGATAAATACATTTAGAAAGTAATTAGCCATTTTTTAAAAGTCTGTGTTACATTTGAATTAAAAGTAAAAGACCTTATTGGCAGATGAAGACAAAAACGTTTTTTCTTTCTTTCATGACTAGATAGGACAATATCACAGGAATTTCAATTATATTTCTGGATTTGTCCATACCATGTTTCTGCCACATATTAATATTGCCAAAATGTTCATCTAGATTTTTTAAAAAAGTATTCATAATGATGGGGGCAATTGAGGGTTTGACACATGCTAAAGTTTTCCTATATTTATCCCAGACATCCAAAATAGTGTCCATAAGTGCTGTTTTGATGCTCACATAATTTACTTATTTCAGCAGCTGCATGAGCCATACAAATTAATTAGGATAGCAGTACGAGTTAACATTCAATATACTTAAACCTTCTTTTTTCTAATTATATCTAGGTTTCTTCTCCATCCACATTAATTTGTTTAATATTTGCCACTCCGGTATACGTAATTAGAAATATAAATGGGTATGGTCTGTAAAATTAATTTAGAGAATATATTCATATTTATGGCATTTATTTTCCTTGAGTTCCATATATTAATATGCTTTCTTAAATAAAGGAACAAAATCACAATTTTTATTATCTGTTATATGACGTGCCTTTGGATTGCAATCCTAAGCATAGTTTTCGTAGGGGGGAGGTTTGGGGCCCTCCACATGTTGTTAGACTACCAACTCCTATCAGTGGTCAGCTTGCACGGCCAATGGTCAAGGATGATGGGTGTTATAGACCAACTAACTTGTTGGACTAACTTGGCCACAAGTTACCCCCCCTCCGCTTTAGAGAATAAAATGAAAGACATATCCCAAGTGTTCTCTCCTCCAGAGGGAGACAAACCTGCATAGCACTACCCTGGAATTTCTCTCAGTGGAAGTTGGAAGCATGAGACAATGTAAGTAGCACAACCTTGTCCTCAACTTGCATGTGTACTCTTAATAAATTGGGGGGGGATCACATGTGGTCTTCTTGTCCATGGACTAGTACAGTGCTTGGTCACAGTATACTTGGGTGTCATTAATGGTCTATCTATTATGGTGACAGAGCACCAGCAGACCCTTCAACCGACTTCTCTGGACAAATCAATCTTTGCTGTTCGCAATATGCCTCAAGCATGTTTCATTCTTCACTGTAAAGGTGATCCATTAGTCAGCTAAAAACAAGATGATCCACTAATAGATAATTAATCTCAGGTGCAGTGGTGTGCATAGTACAGCAGTTTAACCTCTAATCTGATCAGTAATTGCTTCTGGAATGCCCTTGAAGCATCTACATATGCCATAAAGCAGGGATGGGGCACCTGTAGCCCTACTGATGTTGGAGTATAACTCCCATCATCGGTGACCATTGACTATGCTGGCAGAGTCTGATGGGAATTGGAATTCTGCATCATCTTAAGGGCCACAGGTTCCCCACTCCTGCTATAATTTACAAATGTGTGGGAGGGGTATTTGTCAAAAAAGATAATATTTTCACTTTGCAGAATACTATACTGAAGCAAAAGTGTTTCCAGTAGCATGATAATATGGATCTTTTTCTTTAGTTGTGCAGTGGTGTAATTCTGCATCATAGAGTATCGAAGGAACTGGCTGAAGAACTCTTGGAAACACTGTATATTACCTTTGCAAAATTGTGGAGGATGGGTGAAATGCCAGATGACTGGAGGAAGGCTAATGTTGTCCCTATCTTCAAAAAGAGCAGAAAGGAGGAACCTCGGAACTACAGACAAGTCAGCCTGATATCAAACCCAGAAAAATCTGGAGCAGATTATAAAGTGGTCAATCTATAAGCACCTTGAAAACAATACAGTGATTACTGGAAGCAAACATGGATTTATCAAGAACAAATCCTGCCAGACTAATCTCATTTTTTGCTTGGGTAACTCCTGGAAGACTGTGGGAATGCTGTGGGCATAATATAACTCAACTTCAGCAAAGGTTTTGCAAAGTGCCCCATGACATTCTGATTAGCAAGCTAGCTAAATGTGGGCTGGATGGAACAACTATCAGGTGGATCCACAGCTGGCTACAGAATTGTACTCAAAGAATGCTTATCAATGGTTCCTTCTCAAACTGGGGGGAGGTAACAAGCAGGCTACCCCAGGGCTCAGTCCAATGCTCTTCAACATTTTTTTTAATGACTTGGATGAGAGGTGCAGGGAATGAGTATCAAATCTGCAGATGATACAAAATTGGGAGGGATAGCTAATACCCTAGAGGACAGAAACAAAATTCAAAGTGATCTTGACAAAGTGATCTGGAGCACTGGGCTGAAAACAACAAAATGAAATTTAACAGGGATAAGTGCAAACTTCTACACCTAGGAAAAATATACCAAATGCACAGTTATAAGATGGGGGATACTTGGCTCAGCAATACTGCATGCAAGAAGGATCTTGGAACTTGTTGTTGATCACAAGCTGAATATGAACCAACAGTGTGATGTGGCTACAAAAAAGATAAATGTATTTAAGTCTGCATTAACAGAAGTAAAGTTTCCAAATTGCATGAAGTACTAGTTCCCCTCGGTTCGGCACTGGTTAGGTCTCATCTTGTGTACCTCATCCATTTCTGGACTCCGGACTTTAAGAAGGATGCAGACAAACTGGAACAAATTCAGAGGAGGGCAACAAGGATGATCAGAGGACTAGAAACAAAGCCCTATAAGGAGAGACTGAAAGAACTGGGCATGTTTAGCCTTGAGAAAAGGAGACTTAGGGGAGGTAGGATAGCATTCTTCAAGTACTTGAAAGATAGTCAACACAGAGGAAGGCCAGGATCTCTTCTCAATCATCCCAGAGTGCAGGACACAGAATAATGGACTCAAGTTACAGGAAGCCAGATTTTTACTGAACATCAGGAAAAACTTCCTAATTGTTGGAGCGGTACGACAATGAAACCAATTACCTAGGGATGTGGACTCTCCAACACTGGAAGCAGCTGGACAGCCACCTGTTGGGTATGATTTAAGCTGGATTCCTGGATTGAGCAGGGGGTTGGACCCGATGGCCTTATAGGCCCTTCCAGTGCTACTATTCTATAGTTCTTTGAGTCTATGAATTCATTTGCCTTCAGAAGACCTAGTTTTCTATAAACATCAAGATGATGAGGATCACAGTTCCCAAAATATAAATGAAGCAATGTAAATTCAGCTGATTATAAATATACCAGTATAAATCTAGGTTAAAAAAAATCAAACTTTGAATTTCACAACAGAAAATCCCACGAGTGTTATCACAATAAACAGAAGCAAATGATTGTTCAAAATAACCAAGTGGACTATACTGAAACACCTTCTGGATTGTTGCTAGTTGATATCATTTTATAGTCAGCAAATAGACCAGCAATTATGTGTTCCTTTCTGTTTTACCCATTTATTCTTATTTCATGACCACATAAGATGAAGTAGGCAATACATACAAACACATGACTCCCACAATGCATGTTAGGATAACCCAAGTTAAAGCTAGAACTGCAAAAAAAAAAAAAGGATTTTGTTTTCAAATCACAGCTACTATTCTTCAGGTTTGTTGGGAATCCTGGAGTTCATAGATCTGTTTTACTTTGAAGTAAAAAATAAATTGAAGTGACAATTTATACACATTGAAGGTGATGCTCAAAAAGAGGGAAAAATAGAGTTGTGCATCTCTTTGAAACTGTGGGCAGAGAAACTAGGGATCCATTTCACTGAATTTCTGAAAAAACAATCATGCTGTTTACACATATAACTAGCTTTTAAAATAGGGCTTCTGAGATCCAAATTAGGAATAGTATTTTTAAAATTTCAGTGTCTAGTATACTGTACAATGTACATTATGGATACTTTGTATTCTGCACTCACCCAGCAGTGCAATACTCCTTTTGTTCTTGAATATTTATTTGATTTGAGTACAATGTTGTTTAACCCTCTCGTATTGGAACGCTGGTGATCCCAAAGCTGTCAATGCAAGTCACTCATTTTAGGAGATGACTTGCAAACCCTTGGCTCTGGTCACTTTGAACATACTAAGGGATGCTTCACACATGATGAGCTTCCTATGTTGCTCTATCACTTTCAGTTGTACCCTACGAAGTGTGAGAAATGGACAGTTGTATATTTCATTATGATTATTTTATATTTTAATATGTTTATTTATTATTTTGTATTTAAATATTTATAGACCACACTTTTCATAAAAAATTCAGCAGGGAGCTATACAACACACAAAATTACAGTCACTTTGATAAAACATCAATAAAAGTTGGTGTGTGTATGTGGGAGGAGAACCATGTTTCATGTATATAATTTCTATCCCATTTTACTTCCACTAGGCTAGTAATGGGAGGCCAAGGTGGAATAGAGAGGATATCTCTGGGGGGAGGTGGGAGTAAAGGTAACGTGCTCCCAAAAATAGAATGAAAATGTGACACCCAGGCTTCCGGGAGGATAGGGGGAATAGACACCAAATAATTCTGGGCAAGGCCCCCTTGAATCAGCTTCCAGAATTCCGGTTCATTCCCTGTGAGAAGAGCCAAACCCAAGGCCCGCCAATTATTGGCAAAAAAGGTCTTTTCCCCCCCTTAAGTAATGTCTTGTAGTCCCTTCTGTGTAGTAACAGGCGATGGAAAGCCTCTTCTGAGCTAATGCACCTTGTGATTCTAATTAGATTGTGCAGCTCTCTTTTCTTTACTCTGCAATCTCTATCGAACCATGACCTGGAACCACTTGGGATTTTGTATACGGCAGTCGTGGATACTAAAGGTCTAAGTGCTTTGATTATATCCTGATAAATCCATAGGATGTCCTCTGGAGCATCAATGGCCACCTGCCGTAGCTCTAAAAGTGCGTCTGACTCTAACATCCGTCCTACATCAGCACCAATTTCCAGGGACCATTTAAGTTGCTTAGTTCCTTGCAAACAACCTGCCATTATAGCATCTGAAACTGCTATTCAATTTTTATATAAATGATATCATCACCGAGATGGCTTCTCCTGCTTTATTCCCACCATCGGTCAGGAACCGGAAGATCTCATCACTGCTCTATGCTGATGACCTGGTCCTACTCTCCTTGAATAAAATTGGCCTTAAAAGGATGCTCGCTCGATTGGGTAACTTCTGTAATGAGCAGCATTTGGTTGTCAACCACTCTAAAACCAAGATCATGATATTTGGCAAAAAAAAGTCAAAATCCAATTGGGTCCTTAACGGGCACCAACTGGAGCAGGTGCACTTTTTAAAATACTTGGGTCTATGTTTCAGTGATAATATTTCATGGAAGTACCACCTAGAGGTAACCAAACTCTCATGTGCCAGAGCAACCGGTCAAATTAGAAGGTTTTTTTACACTTGAGGAGGGCAATGAATCAACCCGATGCTTAAAGTTTTTGTGGCCAAACTTTTGGCCAAAATTCTATACGGGGTAGAGCTGTGGGGGGAGGGGGGGTTCGGTTAAACACATGTTAGAAGTTCTCCAAAACAAGTTTATGAGGTAGATCCTGGGGCTTCCCCATGGGGTTCCCTCGGCCCACTTAAGAGCAGAGCTCGGCCTCCCATCCCTTTCGGCAAAAATGGATTTAGCATATTTTAGATATTGGCGGAGGTTATCCAGTATGGATGACTGTTCTCTCCCCAAACTTTGCTGGAATTAACAACACAGGATTGGGGGTTGGGCGCAATCATGCCAAGAAAAACTAAAGATCTATAACCTTACCCTGGGAAAGTTTCTAAGTCTCAATCAACTTGAGCGTCAGAACTGGGTCTTTGACCACGACGTATGCCATGATTGGGCAACAATTGTTGCAGCCCCTTTCTTCCACTGGTTCCCCCTATTCAAGCCCAACCACGCTAAACCACAATACTTTAAAGTGTTGACATGTGCCCATTTATGTAGGGCATTCACAGAACTTAGATTCCAAGTGATGCCCATGGCTTATCTTGATGGGAGATACATGGGAATCCCGACTAAGGAACGAAGATGCGTCTTTGGTTGCAATCAGATTGAGGACATTGCCCATTACCTCCTACACTGCCCCTTGTATGAGGACGCCAGAAGAAAATTCCTGGCCACCTATACCTGCTCGAACTGGGGGAAAGCCCCTCAGGACCTGGTAGTAGAGCTACTAGCTGACAAGGATAAACAAGTAACAGTCGCAGTGGCCAATTTCACCCTAGCCACTAGAAAGCTGAGGGTGAATTATATTAAGCTCCTTTCAGATACGTGTTCGCTGTAATATTGTACCTCCCCCAGCTCCCATGGAGTTTACTTGTTGTTTATTTTACCTTTTCTGTATTTTGCAAAGGCCTATGGCTAGACACAATAAAATTGATTGATGATTGACTTCCACTAGGCAAACTAAAAAGTAGCTAACATCATAGAAATGGGAAATAATCATGATAGTATCAAAAGCAACATAATAAAATACTTCAGTAATTAAATGAACATTATTGTTCAGATCACCCAAAGACTTCCTTAAAGAGCAAGGTTTTCACCAGCTGCTGAAAGGCATATAAGTATGAAGCTATAGAGGCCTCTGAGTGAGGGTATTTGAGAGCACTGGTGCCACAACCAAAAAGGCCCTGTTCCTTGTGCCTATCTGCAAAACCTTAGTCAGTAGGGGACCTGAAGCAGGATATCAGATATCAAATGGATTGTGCAAGAGGTCAAATATGGGAGAAGTGGTTCTTAAGATATGGAAGTTCCAACTGTTTAGAGCTTTAAACATAAAAATCAGTAGCTTGAACTGAGCCTGAAAATGAATGGCTAGTTTGGGAGTCTGTCCTTAACAAGGTAGTTGAGGCAACTGTGAAATGCAGTGACTCAAATATGGCAGAGCCGGGACACATGCAAAAGAAGTCCTACACAGAGGGACCCTATATCTAGTCTTCTACAGCTTCCAATACTGTGATCCACTGCATAATACAGAGGTTCCTAAATTATTTAAGAACCTATCATTTTGGAGTATTTTTCTGTTTCACCCATCTGAGACCAGTACCAAGTTTTTTTAGTTTTATTCTTGTAGGGATTTCTGAGGTCCAGAATGGTTCACAATCCAGCTTTCTGATTTCCAGGGAGGCCTGTGTGCATTTCTGGGCTAAGTCTCATTCCTGACATTGATGCGATGACCTGCTGCTAGCAAGCTCTAGTTTACTTGCCCAAGCTGCTGGGGGCTACATCTCTTACCATAATCATAGGGATGATTCACACATGCATGTTCATCACTCATTGACTGCAACATCAAACAGGATTTTTCTTGCATGCATGACTGAGCTGTCACAAATCACATAAAACAGAGAAACTTTTCATATCATCCAGTGTCAACTGAAACACATGACTTTCAATCAAGTCAATTCACACATCCAGATAATCAATTGATGAGGGGAAAAAATCTCTTTATGTCAGATGAAATGCTCTCACAGTTCAATAATGTGCTTCCTTAAGGCTGAAACCAGAGAAGATGTGGCACAATCCAACCTTGGTTGTGCTAAATGCCTACAGAATAGGGGATAAGATTTGAGCCCTTCCTTTGCTGGCAGTCTTCTTCCCAAAACCAAATTTTAAAGTCATTTCCTCTAGGTGTGGGTTACTTTGAATCACAGAGCCCAACTTGAAAGAAAAGATGCTTTTCAAAGAAGTCGGAGATTGTATCCAGGAGAAATGCACAGGACCCCTTTCCACGCTGTGCTTTAAATGCCACCCACCCGCCCCTGTTTGTGGAGTTCACTGATGACCCAGTCCTGACATACTGGTCTGCTGCCATCACATTTGCCCTCCTTATATTGCTCAACTCTTGAAATGACCACCTTTTGTATTTGCCAGGGACACATTGCTCTCCAGAGAATGTTCTGTGAACTGGAAATATATACCCATTTTGATGCCCAACATATAATGGCAGGGCTCTATTAAGTGTCCAAGGACCTATAGTATGTATATAAAACCCGAAGAAAAATGTGTCCAAGTTGCACTTTGTCTTATTTAAAGTATATGTTTATGCTTCACAGTCTTTGAAAATAGTGTCTTTTTCCTTCAGGTCAAACTTTGAGCAAATGTTCTACCACACTTGGTTCACATTGGGCAGAGATATCAGGAGACAGATACATTGTTTCACAGGCCAGATTTGACCCTTCCCAGTTCTGTTAAATGAATCCTTTATGCTCCAATTATACTTTTAAAAGGAACACATTCAATTCTCTGAGAGAAGTGAATCTTAGGGTGCAATCCAATTTACATTTATGCTGGGCTGAGGGGAATTGGATGCCATGGATCTCCAGCTGAGCGGCTGGGGCCCAGCTCAGCCACACTACACTGGCGTAAGTTCCTCAGTCCAGCTGAGCTAGGACCCAGCCAGCTCAGCTGAGACCGGTGCAAGTGATGCTGGCATTAGGCCAAAATAAGGCCTCACAAAGGGGCATGCTGGGGGCGTGTCAGGAGGGGCTGAGGTGAGGGGACTTAGCCCACATCCAACTCATGTTTGGAGCACTCCTGCAGGCCCCAATCCAGGCAAAAGTTACATTGGGGAAAAGGTTCGTCGAAGAAAATAATTGCAATAGAAGTCAATGGAGAGGGCTTACTCCCCAGTAGGGGTATTTGGGAGAGCAGGCTTCTACTTTCTGGTCCCTGTGTGCAGCTCCCAGCTGAGCTGGCTTTCAGCTAACCCAGAGGCTCCTGAATGGCAACTGGATGCAGCAGAACTTACTCCAGCTTCTCTTACTCTGGCACAATTTATGCCAGCTTCCCCTGAGTTGGATTGCTCTGCCAGTGGTAAACTTAATTATGGTTGAACCTATATGTTACCACACTATACTACTCATAGTGCTGATAGCAGATTTACTTTTTGCAACCTACAGTAAGTGAAATGGTAGAGATGCTATAAGAATTTAATTTCTGAATTCTGATGCAGACTGACTTGATCTACAGCTCCCAGACTAATGTGTGGATTAGAATGTAATTGTCTTTCAGATTTGCACGTTTCCAAATTTTGTGTTGGGCTTCTCAGCTCAAAAAATATATCAAAACACATTAGTAAATACATATTTTAGGAAAAATACATTTAGAAATATATACATTGAAATAAAATACATATTTAAATATGCATTTTGTCCTAAAACATTTAAATATGTATTTAAATGAATTTTTCATGCAAATTAAACATATATGCAGATTAAAGTGAAAATGGGATGGAACAGACTTAGAATCAACATTTGTGACACAGACTGATCCATCCGTCCCTATGTAATGGTGAAGCAATTCATATTCCATAAAGAATGTGCAAAAATTTTGTGGGCTCAAACATTCATGGAAGGTGAACACAAAGGCAGGATTGATTTTTAAAATGTCATTAAATGAACTGAAAACATGGCAGTTGTATCCTTTAGACCAGGATATGAACTTGGCAAGAGTTCAATGACCGCATGTTCACACTCTGTTCTGTATCTCAGCTCAAGAAAAAGCCTGCTTGGGAATGTGATTACAATACTGGAGCCGCATGTCAAGTATACCATCATCTTGTTTTGGTAGCAAGGGTATTAGTTCAGGGAGCAATTTGAATTCAGAAGGTCAGGAAGAGGTCAGGGTAAATCTTGGCAGTGTTTCTTCTTGTTCCTGAGCTCAAACCTAATAGATATATAGCAATCAGCTGAGCTTGCAAGCTTTTCCAAATGAGCCTAGAGGGTCTTGTTCACCAGAGTTTACGTTTCTAGAAAACAGCAGCTTTTAATAAATAGCGCATAACTTTATTTGACCGGATCAGAGATATTTGATTTCAGAGTTGGCTAATATTCCCTTTATTACTTCTGTTCCTCCATTTCTGTGGTTTATTATAGCATATGAAATCTCTATCAGCTATCAGAAATAAGATACTCAACTTGTCTTTTTATTTGTTTGTTTAACTTATAGTTCAACATGGATGCATGTCGATTGAGTTTGGCAATCTTTATGAGCCCAAGTCAGCAGCATATGACTGTAGGAAACTATAGAGGTAGTGCTTGTTTGCACTTACAAACAAGAATTCTGTAAGGGAAATTACAAGAGGGAAGTCATGTGGGATGCAAGACTAGGTTTGACTGTAGTATGAATGGCTAGGCCTAAAAACTTTATTCTTGCTTTAGAAGGCCAACTCTAGCAACTCTCTGGGAATATATTTGTGCAAATCTCTGTTTAAGTGTCCATACATGCTGAGGGGTGGGGAAACTTTTTCAGCCCTTGGCTAATCCTCTGGGGGCTGCATGCCAGCAATGTGTGTGGCCAGAGTGGGCATGCTCAACCACACTCATGCAATGAGTGCACACACAGGGCCCACATTTATAGAACACACAACCCCTCTTCATCAGGGGGAGTGGGTGGAGAAAGATTGCTGGCAGTGGATGTTTACAAATTCCCCTAATACAAAGCCCCTCACCTTTCCCCCTGGGGCATTAGGAACTCTCACTTTCACTGCAACTTGCCCACCAGACTGTGTGGAAGGACCATCGCTTCCAAGTCTGCCCCACTGTAAATTGCAATATTGCTCACCAAGATGTTAAAGCCACCATGTTGTCAGGAGTGGAGAAGTCAAAAGCTCTCAGTGGAGCAGCAAAGGAGGAAGTAAAAGAAGCATCTCTCATCTGATGCTTTCTGACTGTATCTGAGTGCAAAAGAAGCATTCTATTGAGGGTTCTAGAGTGGACTGGAAGTAGGGCTGCTCAGAAAGGATTTAAATGGCTCCAGATATGTGCACTGCTTCCAGTATCTATTCTACTGGAACAGTGGGGCATTCAGGAAGAAGTCCCAACAGCCCCTACTTTATTCTGCTTTGTGTTTCTTTGCAGTGATGCTGCTGCTGCTGCCAGTGCTACCTCTGGCATATTGGGTCAGGAGGCTGCTGGCCACTGAATAAGGCTTGGGAGACTGGATTAGGCTTGTGGGCAGCAGATCCTTGTCCCTGCACTAAGCATTCCCCTCTCAGTTTTGCAGTGCTGGGATTTGCCCCTTCATTCACACCCATCATTGTAAGGCAGTTTCTGAACAGCATGCCTGAAAGATCATCTTACCCAGAGCTTGGAGAAGTTACTTTTTAAAACTACAACTCCCATCAGCCCTAGCCAGCAAGGCCACTGGATTGGGCTGATGGGAGTTGTAGTTCAAAAAAGTAACTTTTCCAAGCTCTGATCTTACCCCTTATATACCCAGGCGATCACTGCTCTCTGTACATGAGGGCCTCCTGGAGATATCATTTTATCCATTCCACACAACATAGGAAATGGACCTTTAGTGTTATGGCACCAACACTTCGGAATTCCCTCCCCTAAAATATTAGACAGGTGCCATCTCTATTATCTTTTCGGTGCTTATAGAAGACCTTCCTCTTTCAACAAGCCTTTTAAGTGGAGACCTTATCCCAGTCTGTGTCTGCTGGATTTGCTTTTTAAGATTTTTTAAAGTTGTTTTTTAAAGTTGTTTTTAAGATGTTTTGTTTTAATATGTTTTGCAAGATGTTTTGTTTTAATATCTTTTAAAGTATTTTGTTTTTAAGAGGCTGTAAAGTGCTTTTAGTGTTTTTGTTTGCCACCCTGAGCTCATTCTGGGAGGAAGGGCGGGATATAAATTTAATAACAATAATAATGCCTAGGAGCATTGTGCTGCTTCCACAGGAGGCAAGCCCCATCCACTTCTGGTCCTTTGGGGTCATAGTAGTGAGGACTGAAGTCAGGAACAAGAATCCTGAAGCTGTGCTGGAAGGGACAATTAATACCTAAGCAGCAGGGTTTGCCCTTCAGCTGAGTCTGGGTCATCACTCAGAGTAAAAACCTTTACGTATTAGCAAGACCTGGTTGAGAGCTGGCCTTGTGACTCAACATGACAGACATAAGTCAGATTTTAGTACATGGAAGAGATGAAGGAATTTGTCTGGCGTGGCCATTGACTACTGCATTGTCTTGATTGGTTCTTAAGATATCTTTTTGCAGTTTTCCCCACACCAGTCATGTCCTCATCTTTACTTCTAAGGCAGGAATGTGATAAGTGTCAACAGAGACAATACAGAGTGTAGGTAGTATAAGGACAGAACAGTCAAAGGCAACACTTAATCTTGGGAGTCACGGCCGGCACCTGGGCCCTGGCACCTGCATGCATGCATGCACACATGCCCCACCTACCTACCTACCAGGTGGGTGGAAGAGCAGGATGTCAGGCAGGTGAGTGAGTGGACAGGAGGGCAGGATGGCAGGTGAGGAAGTGAGGGGTGGGACGGCAAGAAAGTGAGCAGGGGGTGGGATGGTGGGCGAGCAAGTGAGCAAGCGGGTGGGGGCAGGATGGGCGAGCGAGTAAGTGAGTGAGCGGGTGGGGGTGGGATGGTGAGCAATCGAGGGGCAGGGGAGCGAGCAAGTGAGCAGGCAAGGGGAGGGTGAGTGGGTGGGGGAGGGCAAGCAAGGGAGACAATGGGGGGGAGCACAAGCGAGGGAGCCAGTGGGGGCAGAAGGCAAGTGAGGGAGCTGGCAGGGGTGGAGGGCAAGCGAGGAAGCAGGTGTGGGCGGGCTGGCAAGCCGGTGAGCGGGCGGGCAGCTCCTTCCCTGCAATCCACGGCAAGGGGAGTGCTACTCCCCCACCATAATGAGGGGACCTTCAGGGGCCACTGTGGACCATGGGGCCCTTGCCCAGGGCCCCACCTGGCCACCCTTTGGAGCCAGCCCTGTTAGAGTTTCGCTGGCTGCTTATTTTCTATCAAGGTTGATGTTTTTCATCAGCCCAGACACTGCTGTGCTATGGGGCAGCAGTTTGTAAGGAGGGAAGGCAGAATGTAAGATCTGTCAATTTAAGTTCTCTCAGTGTTTCATTTTTCCAATTGTAAATGTAGTTCTCCCATTTCTGCAGCAATTTGCTGATTTCTTTAAAGATTCTCATGAAAATTCTCCAACATTTTAGTGCGAATTTCTCCAAATAAACACAGTTTTGTAGGCAGTTTTGACAAAGGTACATATTTTTGCAAGCCATTTCTCATCATATCATGCCTGTTTGCATGTTATTTTTACTCACATATTCATTTTTATGCACACTTTCCCCTAATATTTGCATTTTTGCATTTTTGTAAATACTGGTTGGCGAACGTCATCACAAAATCCGAATAAGTGTGAATTTTGAAGGATGGCTGTGTTTTGACGGTCACATTGTTTTTGAAAGTGCTAATTTGATAGATTCAACTTGAATTGCGAACTGAACTGAATTTCCCTCAGTATCATGATGAGCATTAAAGCAATGTATATGTATGCATATTGCTGTGAATATCATGGGCCCATGTCAAATGGCACACTAGTGGACCTCTGTTTTAATACTCACCCCTCCTAGTGTGTGAAAGCATGGGTGTATATAGACATCTTGGAGGCAGCAGCCAAGAGGTCTTCTGTATCTTTAAAAGTTGCATAGGGGGAAGGGAGAATTCCACCTTGTGGTTTTTCTCATTATAGTGTAGCAAGAACACCTGCACTTGGCTGACTTTCTTTTCTCCTAAAGATACAGGATCAGTCTCAGGCCATGAACCTGGCAACCCTATTTACGAGTGACATTACTACACCTGAAAATGCTTGTGATCTGGTCTAGTCAGTTTTACATATTCTTTTGTATTTGAGAAAGGGAGCTTTACGAAAATACAAAAGGAATCGAGAAAAGGAATTAATAGGCTGACAGTAATATAGTGAGGACCTTGCTTTGTTATATTTCCAGAACTATCAAGCTGGTTGTGCTTGATCAAAGTTACTGTCACAGTCCTGGTAAGGAGGAACTCACTCCTGCTTTTTACAGACAAATGCCAGTCTGTAGACAGCCTGAATAGCAGTTGAGGTCCCTGGTAGCTCAATCAATCATACAACTACCTCTTCTAAAAATGCCTTACCCTGGATAAATAAAATGCAGCTGACCACACACCTAAGGATCATTTGAATTATCTCTCAGAAACTGGCTAACAGCATTATCATAAGGGGACTTTGTTCTTCCACTGCTGGCTGTAACATGAAACTTGGAAGTACTGGGCCTGCTCAGATCATCTCCTCTCTCCCTTGCAGCCTCTAAATTCTAAAAGGAAATGGGGGGGGACCCACTGATGCTCCATGGGGAGGGATCCTCCCCCCAACCTGCATTAAATGAGAATTCTCTCTCTCCCTCCCCCATTTGTAAATGCATTCCAGTCATACAGGCCCAGTACATGCACTGAGCTAATAAACCATAACAGCTCCATAACCGATCTGTTACTGTCTATTGACTCAACGATCCATGAAATAAAAAATTCCTGCAACAGACTTTGATCAGAGAGTCTGAAAGCCCTTTTAGAGCACTTATGGACTCTCACATACATAACACCTATTTGGAAAGGTGTAAGAGCTCCAGAAGAATTAGCATGCACAGCTTGGAAAGAAGCATAATCGCACCAGTAACTAAAACAGGTCATACTGTCTGCACAATGCTGTCCTACACTCTATTCAATGAAAGATCATACCCTGGAAGGACAGGTGTCTAGGAAGCATTTGCCCATCTGCTGCATTTAGTTATTCTTTTAGCTTGAAAGCAGTATTTAAAAAACAAAAACCTTCATTACATCAGCACCACATCATTCATGTTCTGGGGCACTTTTTCGGATCAGTTTGGCCTTCAATTGTACCTTCACTTGGATTCATTTGAGGGAAGCTGGTGTGCCCATGTGGTGACCCCATTGATTTCACTGACACCCAGATGAACACAAATGCACCTTGGTGGCAAAGCGAGAGCCAGAGCTCTACTCACTGACACACTCATGTTTATTCGTTCATTGATTCATTTAAAACTCATCTACAAAATGAGAAACATAACATGGTTGAGCTCTGTGATGTTTTGCGAAGGCACGGCTTGAGAAATAAATTATTATTTATTTGTCCTAGCTAGAAGGCTGTATGCAGCAGACAGCCACTTAAAGATCATTACATGATCTTGAGCTGCACAGTGAAAACAGGTGAAATCTACATGAAAGTATTATTTTCATATAGTATGCACACATCAGTATTGTTGTTGTTATGTGCCTTCAAGTCGATTACGACTTATGGTGACCCTATGAATCAGCGACCTCCAAGAGCATCTGTCATGAACCACCCTGTTCAGATCTTGTAAGTTCAGGTCTGTGGCTTCCTTTATGGAATCAATCCATCTCTTGTTTGGCCTTCCTCCTTTTCTACTCCCTGCTGTTTTTCCCAGCATTATTGTCTTTTCTAGTGAATCCTGTCTTCTCATGATGTGTCCAAAATATGATAACCTCAGTTTCATCATTTTAGCTTCTAGTGACAGTTCTGGTTTAATTTGTTCTAAGACCAATTATTGGTCTTTTTCGCAGTCCATGGTATGCGCAAAGCTGTCCTCCAGCACCACATTTCAAATGAGTTTATTCTTCTCTTATCTGCCTTTTTCACTGTCCAACTTTTACATCCATACACAGAGATTGGGAATACCATGGTCTGAATGATCCTGACTTTGGTGTTCAGTGATACATCATTGCATTTGAGGACCTTTTCTAGTTCTCTCACAGCTGCCCTCCCCAGTCCTAGCCTTCTTCTGATTTCTTGATTATTATCTCCATTTTGGTTAATGACTGTGCCAAGGTATTGATAATCCTTGACAAGTTCAATGTTCTCATTGTCAACTGTAAAGTTACATAAATTTTCTGTTGTCATTATTTTAGTCTTCTTGACGTTCAGCTCTAGTCCTACTTTTATGCTTTCCTCTTTAACTTTTATCAGCATTCGTTTCAAATCATTACTGGTTTCTGCTAGTAGTATTGTATCATCAGCATATCTTAAATTATTGATGTTTTGCCCTCCAATTTTCACACCTGCTTCATCTTGGTCCAATCCCACTTTCCGGATGATATGTTCTGCGTACAGATTAAACAAATAGGGTGATAAAATACACCCCTGTATCCCTTTCCAATGGGGAACCAATCGGTTTCTCCATATTCTGTCCTTACAGTAGCCTCTTGTGCAGAGTATAGGTTGCGCATCAGGACAATCAGATGCTGTGGCACCCCCATTTCTTTTAAAGCATTCCACAGTTTTTCATGATCTACACAGTCAAAGGCTTTGCTGTAGTCTATAAAGCACAGGGTGATTTTCTTCTGAAATTCCTTGGTCCATTCCATTATCCAAAGTATGTTTGCAATATGATCTCTGGTGCCTCTTCCCTTTCTAAATCCAGCTTGGACTTCTGACATTTCTCACTCCATACATGGTGAGAGCCTTTGTTGTAGAATCTTGAGCGTTACTTTACTTGCATAGGATATTAAGGCAATAGTTCGATAATTACTGCATTCTCTGGTATTCCCTTTCTTTGGAATTGGGATATATATTGAACGCTTCTAGTCTGTGTGCCATTGTTTAGTTTTCCATATTACTTGACACATTTTTGTCAAAATTTGGACAGATTCAGTCTCAGTAGCTTGTTGCAACTCTATTGGTATGCCATCTGTTCCTGGTGATTTGTTTTAAGAGCAGCTTTCACCTCGCATTCTAAAATTTCTGGTTCTTCATCATATGGTTCCTCCGTGAATGAATCTGTCATCCTGGCATCTCTTCTACAGAGTTCTTCAGTGTATTACTTCCATCTTCCTTTTATTTCATCTCTGTCAGTCAGTGTGTTCCCCTGTTGATTATTCAACATCCCTACTCGTGGTTTAAATTTCCCTTTCTTTCTTTCTTTCTTTCTTTCTTTCTTTCTTTCTTTCTTTCTTTCTTTCTTTCTTTCTTTCTTTCTTTCTTTCTTTCTTTCTTTCTTTCTTTCTTTATTAAATTTCTTAGTCGCCCATCTGGCTGGTTCTCTAGCCACTCTGGGCGACGTACAAATTAGCATATCAGTGCAATAAACATTAGAATCTGAGCCAATAATAATAAAATCTATCTACACATCTAATAACATAGCAATTCAGTAAACATTAAAATTACACCAATAATTTCTCTAATCTTTTGGAATTGTTCTTCCAATTTTGTTGTCCTTTTCTATTTCTATACAATAACTACTGTAATAGTTTTCTTTGTACCTAAGTACTAGTCGTTGTATAGTTGCATTTAGGGTTCTGACTGTGTTTCTATCTCCTTTTGCTTTTGCTTTCCTTCTCTCTTTAACTCTTTAACCATCTCAATGGATGGGCGAGAACAGGCTGAAACTGGACCCCGATAAGACCGAGGTGTTGCTAGTGGGTGACAAAAGAAGGCTGGGAGACATCAACTTGGTACTTAATGGGGTGAAATTACCCCTGAAGGACCAGGTCCGCAGCCTGGGGGTCATTCTCGACTCCCAGCTGTCCATGGAGGCTCAGGTTTCGGCAGTGAGCCGGGCGGCTTGGTATCAATTACATCTGATACAGAGGCTGCGACCCTACCTTCCTGTACATCTGCTCCCACAGGTGATACATGCCCTGGTCTCCTCTCGTCTGGACTACTGTAATGCGCTCTATGTGGGGTTACCCTTGAAAACGGTTCAGAAACTGCAGCTGGTACAAAATGCGGTGGCACGCTTAATTAAGCATAGCCGTCGCCGGGATCATATCACCCCAGTGTTAATAGACCTACACTGGCTACCAGTGGTTTACCGAGCCCAATTCAAGGTGTTGGTTTTGACCTTTAAAACCCTATACGGTTTCGGCCCAGTTTATCTGAAGGACCGCCTCCAGTATCACCAAGTAGGCCGCCTCACAAGATCAGCCACACAGGACCTCCTCTCGGTCCCGCCAGTCAAAACAGCTAGGCTGGTGCGGACCAGGGAGAGGGCGTTCTCGGTTGTGGCCCCCACCCTCTGGAACTCTCTCCCTTATGATCTTCGTCATGCCTCCTCCCTGATGGGTTTCTGCCAAGCTTTAAAGACCTGGCTATTCAGGCAGGCCTACAAGAATTTTGGGGTAGATTAGCTTTTTGATATATTATTGATGGTTGATGTTAGAGTAATTGATTATTGTGTTTTTATATTGTATATTGCATTTTATTGTATATTGTATTTTATTTTATATTGTGTAAGTCGCCTAGAGTGTCCGTCAATTCGGACAGATAGGTGACTAACAAATAAAATTTATTATTATTATTATTATTATTATTATTATTATTTTAAGAGTTTCTTCAGTCATCCATTGAGGTCTTTCTCTCTTTTTAACAAGCATTCTTCCCTGATACAGGCAGGCCTCCCTTATACGGCAGGTTCTGTTTCAGACCCCTGCCGTAAAGCGGAAATCGTCGTAAAGTGAAATCCATTGAGTATAATGGGGCGCATCGTGCAAAAATGACACAAAAATGCCGCAAAATGCCGCAAAAGCAGGAAAATCGGCTTTAAAATGGGGAATGAAAGCCGCCTCATTAGCGGAACGCCGGGAAGTGGCGCGCCGGGAAGCGGGGCCCTACTGTAATGTTCCTGACTTCACTCCATAGTTCTTCTGGTTCTCTGTCAACTAAGTTTAAAGCCTCAAACCTGTTCCTTATTTGATCTTTATATTCTTTGGGGATGTTATTTAAATTGTATTTTGGCATTATGAGTGCTTTGTTCCTCTTCTTTAGCTTTACTCTGGTTTTCGATATGATCAGTTCATGATCTGTACCGCAGTCTGCTCCTGGTCTTGTTTTTGCAGAAAGTATGGGACTTCTCCATATTCTGCTACTAATTATATAATCAATTTGATTCCTATATTGACCGTCTGGTGATGTCCACGTGTACAGCCATCTTTTCAGTTGCCCCAAAAATGTGTTGGCAAGAAACAAATCATTGGCTTCACAGAATTCAATAAGTCTTTCTCCTGCTTCATTTCTGTCTCCTAAGCCCCATTTCCCCACAATTCCTAGTTCTTCTCTGTTCCCTACTTTTGCATTCCAATCCCCCATGATTATCATCATATCTTGTTTTGGTGTGTGATCAATTTCCTCCTGTACTTCTGCGTAAAATCTCTCCAATTCTTCTTCTTCTGCGTTTGACGTTGGAGCGTAGACTTGGACGATGGTTATGTTAATAGGTTTCCCATTTAATCTCATTGATATCACTTGCTCATACCTTGCTTTATAGCTCCTAATTGCTTTTGCTACATCACTTCTCACTATTAAAGCAACCCCATTTCTTCTTAATTTCTCATTTCCTGCATAAAATATTTTGCAGTTGCCTGACTGAAAATGTCCCATTCCTGTCCGTTATTATTCACTCACGCCAAGTATTGTAATGTTGATACGCTCCATTCCTTGCTTGACAATTTCTAACTTTCCCTGGTTCATGATTCTCACATTCCATGTTCCTATTGTGTGCGTCGTACAACTCCAGACTCTCCTTTTGCATCTGTGCGCATCAGCCTTTGGGCTTCTTTTCTGCTTTGACCCAGCTGTGTCCTTAGTCACAGTGCTACTTGTTCTTTGTTCTTCCCCAGTAGCTCAGTGAGTGCCTTCTGACCTGGGGGTCTCATCTTCCAACACTATCTCGTGTTGCATTTTGGATACTCTGTTCATAGGGTTTTCGTGGTAAGAGATATTCAGAGGTGGCTTGCCATTGCCTTCCTCTGAGTTTGGATGCATCTTAGTCTGGTGTCTCAGCTTTGACCATTCTGCCATGGATGCCCCTGCTAGGAGTCTAGCCTCTTGGTTTAGACTCCTGACAGCATTGCTCTCAGCTTCTTCAACACACTCAAACCCCCTCACCACATTAAGGTGTGCATCCTAGAGGGAGCACATCAGTATTAGTAATGTGTAATGGGTTACATTCGTAGATGTATTTCTTCTTACATATGTTTTTCTAAGATTATTGTCATGCTGTAGTTCACAGCACCATCTGTCGACATGTGGCGCTGCGAACTACAGTGTGACGAGCCTTTTAAATGCTGCTGGGCTGTCACAGTAATGTTAGAGGGTGGCAGTGGCAGGTGGCCCAGGCAAGCCACGGAGGAACTGTCACAATAGGCCAGGGCAGCTGCTCAGCAACTGTCCTGTCATTGCTGCCACTACCACCCACCTCACCAACAGTGCTGTTTCAGCCTCAGCAGTGGAGGGCAAGGAGGGAAGTGGTGGGCAGCAGGAGAGCAGGGCGATTGCTGAGGAGCTGCCCTGCCCTGTACTGAATTTCATATCTATTAAAAAAGAAGAAGAATGCAAAAAAAAAACTTAGAGGAATCAAATCAATTGAAAAGCTGAAGATAAAGTTTTAAAATGTCAGGGCAAATACAAAACAGTTTTAACCTGTTGTCAGAATGAATGCAGTCTCAGCTCCATTCATGTCTCCCTCAGGAGGGCATTCCAGAGTCAGGGAGCCACCACAGAAAAGGCCTTCTCTTCAGGCATGCATAACACACTTCTGCTACAGACTGAACACACAGAAGGGCCTTCTCTGACTATCTTAATGCACAGGCATTAAGATATTTTGCAAATAAATATTTAGATTGGGTTGTTGATATCGGAGAAGGTGCTCTTTCTGGTACTTGATCCTCAAGGTAGCCAATAGGTTAGCAAATGTAATTCCTTCAGAACAGATGCAACATGCCTCCAACTAGACAAGCCATCCAGAAATCTAGCAGCAAAATTCTGTACTAGCTTAAGCTTCCAATCTATCTTCAAGGGCTACTCTATGTATAACTTCTTAGAGTTATCTACTCCAGAGGTCATCAGAGCTTGGATCATGGAAAGTAACAACTCTGTCTTTGTTCAGGTTTTTCTGTATGAAGAGCACTGAGGACTTTGCTTTAACCACATTGCCTTCAGCTTCTACTAAATTCATTCATTTATTTTATTTTAAAATTTATATCCTGCCCCTGAATACCAGTTGCTGGAAACTGCAGGTAGAGAGAGGTTCTGCCTGCAGGCTTCCCTTGAGTTGACTACCATGAATGCTGGACTAGATGGGCCTCTGGCCTGATCCAGCATATTTCTTATGTTCTTACTAGAGAGACTCTGCCAAATTTCACCTAAAGTGAAATTTTGAGGTAAAAAGTTGCACATTCCCACACTGGGAGAAATTCTGAAGCAGGCTCAAAGCGTTTTCTAGGAGAAGAGCAAAATTTCTCAGAGGGGTGTTTACTGTCCATCCCTGTCAAGGACATTAACTTGTAAAATGAATTGGGAAAATGAAAAGTGAAAAGAAAAAGAACGATGGCTCTTTGTGTATGTAGACTGGCCACTAGAGGGGGATGTGAGACACATTTTGGACTCTTGAAATAGTATCTCACCCTTTCTTTCTCATCTGCACTCTGTTGTGCTTTTAAGGATATAGATTAGCTATACCCTTCAGTTACATTTTATGAGCTTAATTGAACATGTTCATCCTGGAGAGATAATTCAAATTATATTTACTTTACCAGTACTAAGAAGTGCTGGGTAAAGAAGCAGAGCAAACAGTAGCAGGCCTGAGAACTGCCAGGATAGATAACGATACTATATTTTTCACCATTTTATTTTATCATAAGCACTGCAGCATTGTTAGTTTGTGACGCATGCACACTTCTCACTCATCAGTGCATTTATGAAGTGAAAGCTTACTTCTGCAATAGGTGCTTGGGAATATAATTGCAATCTCTTTTAAATAATAATTTAAAAATCCTACTATTTAATTTTCAAAAAGGAAAATAAAAACAGTGAAAGGCTCTTTCTGTTTGACAGTCTCTTAATCCCTACAGGATGGCAGTGAGCCCTGAATGAAATCAGTCTATTTGACACTCTTGGCTACATCCCTCAAAAGACAGACACGATCTGTGATCACTTACAAGACACCACAGATTTCAAGAGCACAGCAAAACTGTAAGTGAGGCTAGAGAACCTGAAAAATGTTTTAATATCTTTAGAAGATCTGGATTTACCCCATACATCAATCATTAACAGTGTTCTGCGTTTAAATGTACTAGGAAACTTAACTCTTGTGCTGTTGGGTTGTCTTTAATATAATGCTTTCTCACTGCAGGGCAGAAAATAGAGAAAAGAAAATGGCCACAGCACAAGAGTGTTCTTACTCTGTCTTGAACTCATTCTGTGGTTCCTAGATCTTGCAGATTAATAACAGAAGACACAGCAGTAGATTCAATTTTCTGTCAAACGAGCTGACACCTTGTCGGGGATAAAAGTTAGAAGCTGGCACACTGTAGTCATTTCATTTTTATATAGCTACTTAAATTACTCTGCTACTCAGCATATCACAAACCTTAAAACGGGGAGGGGGAGGGTCAATTCTCTTTTGGGGAAGGAATAAATAGTCCTCAAGTTTAGATGTTTTTGTCGAGAAGGACCCAACGGATAAGAGGAATATAGTGTGCAGCACCATACTGCCTGATACTATATAATGAACCTTTGGATTCAGGCTGTGATTCTCAGGCTGAGGGTGAGGCTCAGGATGAGGGTGCTTTCAGATGACTTGATTATTGGGCATTCATTCTGATTTCTTTGCAGGGACCTCCTGGGCTCCTGCTGGGGGGAAGAGTGGGATATAAATAAAATAATAAATAAATAAATAAATGATGCTGCATCAAAGCAAGTGTTATCCCATATTTTCCAGTGCATTTTCCTGTCACTTTCCTTATTGCAAAAAGTCCGCTCTTTTGGGCAAGCGAGTTTGTTGTGCAAGACCTCCCTATCAACTATAATTGTACAATTGGAATCTGAGTGCAACCCTGCTTCTTCTGCTTGATCTCTCAGCAAGTTTTGATACTATTGATCATGGTCTGGAAGCTTCAGCTAGTGTACAATGCTGCTGCTAGACTGATGGTGGGAACAGACTACCACCCACACATGACATAAGAGTTAAATGACCTGCACTGGTTTCCCATCTGCTACTGGGCCAGATTCAAGGTTCTTGTATTTGTGTACAAAGCCCCGAACAACGTAGGCCCAGGATACCTTAAGGACTGCCTTACTCCATATGTCCCAAATCAATTGCTGAGATCATCTGGGGGAGCACTATTAGTAGTCCCCCATGGGCCAGAAGCATGACTCATGTCAATAAGGAGTCATGACTTTTATGTAGTGGATCCAACTGTATGGAACCCCCTCCCATTAGAAATCAGGCAGGCTTAATTTCAGATACCTGCTTAAAATTGTTTTATTCAAGGAGGCCTTTGCACCACGAATATTGCTCTGATGTTTTAATCTCTGATGTTTAATTCCTGTTTTACATTTTGTATATTGTATGTTTTTATTCTATAAATTGCTTTAGGACCCAGATGGTGAAAACTGGGATATACATTTTTAAATACAATAATAAACAAATAATATAAAGCCCTATGCAATTGGACCAGACTACCTGAATGACCGGCTTCCCTTCCGTTGCCCAGTTATGGAACTGGATTATTGCCATGGCCTGGTGATTATTGGCTTATGGTAATACAGAGGCAGACTTTTTCACTAATAACACCAGTGTTATGGAATGCCCTCTCTGCTGGAACATGGGAGGCCCCCTCTGTGTTGGCATTCCTCCGGCTTTTGAAGACCCATTGGATTGCACAGCATTCTCCTGAACTCTCAACTTAAGTCACCTGTTTTAACTGCTGTGCTGTTTTTAATAGGATTGTTTCATTGTGTATTTTCATTATGGATATTTATATCTTAAGGTTTGTGTAATTTGTTTTACGGTATATAAATTTAAAAATAATAATAATAATGATAATAATAATGATATCGGCCTGACACTGTTTTAAGTTTTTTATCTTTTATTTTTATCTTTTTAGTTCTTTTATTCTCACTTTCTTATATGTGTATGCACATATATACATGTATGTATGTTTGTATGTGTATGGATAGTGCATTTTATGTAGGTATGTGCATAATGCATTTTACGTATTTTAATAGTATTTTATGCATTTTTAATTTACTGTCATGTTTTGTGTTTTTATTATGTATTATGTGTGAGATTTTATTGTAGCCACCCTATTGTAGGGTAGAAGGGCGGGATAGAAAAATTTCAAATAAATAAATAAAAGAAAATATTATTATTATTATTCCAGATTAACATTATCAGGGATATCCACACTTCTCAGGGTACACAAATAGATACTGTCAATTACATTCAAATTTAGGTGACTTTGAACTTCTGCTTGTGTAGCTCTGGGCATTCACAAAATTCTTCACCCATGAATGTCAACACCCACCAGATTTCAGACATCCACTGTGACTTACACATGCTTTCTTCTTTCTTAGTATTACATTTGCCAGATATTATACTTGTATCATGGGCCAGAAAGTTATCAGATACTTGTTCTATTTTTATTCACACAATCCAGCCTATTCCACATCTTCTTTATCTCATTTGAACATGCATGTGCCGAAATGCTATGTTAAAACCATTTCCCTCTTTGCCATAACTAGCTTCTTGTTTCACTTCATCACACCTGATACAGATCTCTTGTTGGCAGCAAAGCCCGTTACAAATGATTGTGCGTTCCTTTCAGACAGTCAAGCGAAAGGTCTTATCTCAAAACTTTATCTTCTCTTATTACAGATACCCGATAAATATGGGAAGAAGGTTTATATGGGGGGAAATGGGAAGGGGACTTCGATCTGCAGTTGTCTGTGATATACCATTTGGACATGAAACATCTGCATTCTTACCACATGAAGAGGCTTTCTTTAAAATACCCTTTCATTGGTATCTTATCCCTTCAATGGGATTGCTATAAAAACCATTAAAACCCAAATTTTCACTGTTGGAAAGGATGATGATGATTACGATTACCTGCCCTTCACCCAAAGGTCCCAGGGTAGGTTGCAACTATTTTAAAAAACTGGAAATCACAAAACAGGATAGGTCCTGAAAATATACATTTCAGGTATCAAAGAGTAAAAAGGTGCCTTCAGCAATCACATAAAACTGTACAATGAAGTTGCCAGAAGCACCTCAGTGGGGAAGGAGTTCCACAACTTAGGGCCACCACAGAGAATGCCCTCTCCTGGGCCACCTCCCTGAGCTTCCAAGGGTGGCGGAACTACCAAAAAGGTCCCCTCTGCTGATTTCAACACCTGAGAAGATCTGTATGGAAGGAGTTGGTCTTTCAGATATTTGGGACCTACGTTGTTTAAGGCTTTAAACACCAGTGTGAGCACCTTGAGCACCTAGGCCCAGAAAAGAACTGGCAACCAATGTAGCTGTTCTAAAACAGGGGTTGTATGAGATGTAAAGGGACCCCCAGCCAGCAATCTGGCTGCTGCATTTTAGACCAGCTGAAGTTTCCAAGTGGTCTTCTAGGGCACTGCAATAATTCAATCAGGAAGTTACCAGAGCATGGAGTACTATAGCCAAGTCATCTATGATGTAAAATGAAAGGACACTATTTAGCATCTAAGGCTTGTATAGTATCTAAGGCTTGTTCCTAAGGAACAATATAAATTCATGGCAAATCTATTGATACAGGACAATATTGGTACTGTATAATCTTCAAAGAGGAAAAGATCCCAGAATTTGATGAGGGATCTTAAAAACGTGGGACTACCAAAAATGATACAGCTAAGAGTTCAAGAAAGAGAAAAGCTTTAGATAATTTCAAGACAAAACAAACTTTTTTTAAAAAAACAAAAGCTTTAATTCTTCCTGTTGGAGATCCTATTAAATTGCACAGGGAATTATTGTCTTCATCTGTCATATGACCTTGATGGGCTTCTGGTGGAACATTCTCTTCTTTAGGGAGCACAAGGACAATGGCAACCTATTTATTTTATTTATTTATTTATTTATTTATTGTATTTGTATACCGCCCCATAGCCGAAGTTCTCTGGGTGGTTTACAGTAACTAAAAACATTAAAAACAAATATACAAATTTAAAACACATTTTTTAAAAACAATTTAAAACACAATTTAAAAAATTTAAAACAATTTTAAAAAACCTAATAGAACTAAGACACAGGATGCATTATGTGTCAGGTTGTAAAGCAAAAATTTTGTGCTTAGGTCTGGGCAAAAATGACCCCAACTTTTATTTTACAAAAAACTTTACTGAAAGCCTTTTCACAAGTTATGTCATTGGGGACATTTGGCAATTTGATTGGGGAGGGGGCCTTCAATCAGCAAAGAAGGGTGAACTTTCTGACAGTTATGTTCCCTGCTGCTACTGCAGAGTACCATAATTTTCAACCCACATGACATCAGCATGAAGGCAGGTACCACTGATCCTACTCTGGATTGGCTTCAAGTCTATGCCACATAAACAATCAGATTTGGCTATGTCAGGTGTGGGGAATCTTTGGCTCTCCAGATGTTGCTGAAATACAACTTCCGTCATCCCTGGCCATTTGCCCTGTTTGCTCAGGCTGATGTAAGTTCTGGTTCCCCACACCTGGGCTATGAAGTAATAGCTAAAGTAAAATCAGAGTGTGGGCAATGCTTCTCATGTAAGGTGTTTCATGACTGTTACTGTTTTGGGATGGGATTCAATCACATTCCAGCAAATTCAGATTGCCCAATTATAGTTGATTGGGAGGTGTTGGGCAATAAACCTGCACTCACACCCTCAAATTGGTCTTTTTGCGATAAGGAAAGTGATGGAAAAATGCACTGGAAAGTGTGGGACAACACTTGTTTGACACAACATCATCTTAACCTCCCCGCAAACAATTCAGGTCACATCCACACCATACATTTACAGCACATGGCTTCCCCCAGGACGGTAACTACAGACTAAATATGTAAACAGTGCATCTGGGTAATTATTTTAGATTAAAATCCTAAAAAGATCCAGTTCCTGGTCACCACTCAGCTTATAGGAGTGCTATTGTTTTAATCATGGCTTGTCTGACAATCTTCAAAATATGAGCGGAGAGGATCCCATTTACCAGTCTTCCACTCCAATTACAATATCAGTGAACAAACAAACTATGTCTATGGAAACTGAGAAAGTGAACAGAAATCAGTGAAGAAGACCATAATGTCCATGTGATTGGGCTTTGACAGTTCTCTTTCCTCTTTCCCACTACATATTAGCAAGGAATGAACCTGCCATGCTGGCTAAATAGCCAAAGTTGACTAAAGTGATCTTAGTATCTTGTGGATAAAAAAATGAAAGCACTCAGCAGCAGTGAAATGCATGGTCATTCTGATAGCTAAGAGCACAAAGTAGGCAGGGTGGCCAAAAAAAGGGGGGCACTTTTGTAAAACTTTCATCAACCAAAAAAAAATCAATTAACATTTGGCTCTGGCTTAGTCATAGCAAAGTAGGGATCACAACATGAATCTGCCTCTTTTCATGGCTGGCTTGCATATGAGAAGCAAGTGAGCTGTTAAGAGACAGGAAGGCTGTCCCAAGTGTGAGAGAATGCCATTTCAGAGTGAAAAGCAAAGAGAAGCATTGACTCTCTCTGACACCTCATCAGGGGTCAGAATGGCTCAGTTCTTGCGCTTTGAGAATCCGGCCTGATTCCACTTCTTCCACACTCAGCAGCGGTGTCTGTAAGATCCATAGCTACTTTATGGCATGGAAATCCACAGGCATTGAAGGGCACTTCATAACAGGAGCAGCAGCAATAACAAAAACATCTGTGATGATACAACGGTGACAACAACTGCACACTAGTATCACTTCTACTAAAACAAAAAGTCCTTTATTTCTATGGCTCCATTTCCTAACTTTTGGATCTCTTATAAATCTGCAGTTTTTACCTTTTTCTGGCTCATTCACAGCTGTTATCCATGATTTAATAAATTAATGCCTTCCTTTTTCAAAATCACAGTGCATTTTCTTCATTCTGCAATAAATTACAATCAGGAAACCACAACTATTGCTCTGAAACAGAATCGGTGTTTCTTTGTGTAATTTTGCTAGCCTTGCATCAGTAATACAGATTTCAGGAACCATGTGATGGGTGAGTTTGGCATAAAGAAATAGAAAGCAACTTTCTTAACTTTCAGAGTTAAGAAGAGTAGCGGGCACTTTTAACCCTTTGTTTAGAGGGGCTGTGCTTGCTATTTACATTGGGTGTGGAAAGTTTCCATTGATGTTTTATCCCAATGCAAGCAGCTGCTGCTGCTGCTGCTCCTTCTCCTTCTCCTTCACCTTCTCTTTCTCCTTCTCCTTCACCTTCTCCTTATTTCTGTCCTGCCCTTCCTCCCAGAAGGAGCCCAGGGTGACAAATAAGGACAAAACAGAAAAAATATCTTAAAACACCTCAAAAATAAAGCATCTTAAAAACAAGTTTTTTAAAAAAAGATCTTTAAAAACATCTTAAAAACAATTCCCAAATAGACGCAGACTGGATAAGGTCTCTGCATAAAATGCCTGTTGAAATAAGGTATTCTGTAAGCATGGAAAAGATAACAGAGATTGTGCCTGTCTACTATTTAGGGGGAGGAAATTCCAAAGTGTCGGTGCCACAACACTAAAGGTCCGCTTCCTATGCTGTGTGGAGTGGACTTCCTGATAAGATGGTATCTGCAAGAAGCAGCGGCGTCACTGGTGGGAGTGCAGGGGGGATGCAGACCTCTGGTGCGCACCCTCCCAGGGGCGTGGATGGGGGTGGCTGGCATTGCCTGCGCACACTCAGCAGGAGATACTGACCATGCACTCCAGGCTGACGGTGGAAGGCCTGTCCTGGCTTCACTGCCAGTGAGCGGGCGCCTGCTTTGGGCGCACACAGGACCGGGTGCTGGGGGGCCCTTGGCGAGCACCCAAATCTTGTGCTGAGCATGCGCATGCATGCAAGGCCAGCCACCCCGTCCATGCCCCTGGGAGGGCGCGTGCCGGGGGGGCACCCAGCCAGAGAAGCAGGCCTGGGAATGCCACCATGCCTCCCTCACCTCACCGACGCTGCTTCCGGTCTCGCCCGCCCACCTGCCTGCCTCTGAGGAGGAGTTGGCTGCTCTGACGCCGACCTGGAGCGCTTCTTGGCCAGAGCTTGGAAAAGTTACTTTTTTGAACTACAGCTCCCATCAGCCCCAGCCAGCATGGCCACTGGATTGGGCTGATGGGAGTTGTAGTTCAAAAAAGTAACTTTTCCAAGCTCTGTTCTTGGCTCCTTTGCTGGGCAATGGCGCAGGCACCCTGCCCTGCAATGGGGCGGCTCTGGGTGTCACCCCCCTCATGGTGTCACCTGGGTGCAGTCCGCACCCCCCGCACCCTGCTAATGACGCCACTGGCAAGAAGCCCTCACCTGCAGAGCGCAGTGATCAATTGGGTACATAAATGATAAGATGGTCTTTCAGATATCTGGTCCCAAGCTGCATAGGGCTTTGTACACCAAAACCATTACTTTGAACTTGGCCTGTCAGCTAATGGGCAGCCAGTGCAATTCTTTCAGCAACAGGGTAACATGTTGGCAACATCCTGCCCCAGTGAGCAGTCATGCCACATTTTGCACCAACTGTAGCTTCCAAACCAACCTCAAGGGTAGCCCCACATGGAGCACATTACAGTAATCCAGCCGGGAGATTACCAGTGCATGGACAACAGTGGTCAAACTATCCTGGTCTAGAAATGGCTGCAGCTGTCTTACCAACCAGAGCTGGTAAAAGACACTCCTAGCCACTGAGGTCACCTGGGCCTCTAGCAACAAAGATGAATCCAGGAGCACCCCCAGACTACAAACCCGCTCTTTCAGGGGGTGTATGACCCCATCCAAAGCAGGCAATCAACCAACTATACAGACTTGGGAAACACCAACCCACAGTGCATCTGTCTTGCTAGGATTCAGAGTTAGTTTACTGGCCCTCATCCAGCCCACCACTAAGTCCAGGCACTGGTCCAGGGCTTGCATGGCCTCTCCCAGTTCAAATGTTCCAGAGAGATAAAGCTGGGTATTATCAGAGCACCCCAAATTTCCTGATGACCGCTCCCAAGGGCTTCATATAGATGTTAAACAGCATTGCGACAAGATAGTATCCTGCCACACCCCACAGCACAACTGCCAGGTGGGTGAAAAACAGTCACCCTATGCTATTCTCTGAAACAGACCCCAGAGATAGGATCGGAACCACTGTAAAACAGTATATCTGTTAACCATCTCAGCAACCCAGCTCAGAAGGATACCATGGTCAATGGTATCAAAAGCCACAGAGAGATAAAGTAAGAATAACAGGGTCACATTCCCCCTGTCCTTCTGGTCATCCATCAGAATGACCAAGGCCAATTCAGTCTCACAACCAATTGCTGTGCCACAACCTTCTCAATCACCTTTCCTAAAAAAGGGATATTTGCGACTGGGTGGTACTTGTCACAAACCAATGGGTCGAGGGTGGGCTTTTTCAAGAGCAGTCGGATCACCACAAATAGCAAGCATGGTGGAATTGTGATCACAGTCTGGGGCAAAAGACTAAAGCTTCTCTACTTCCATGCTAGGCAGGGCTGGCAAAAAAAAGTGCCACCTGAAGGGAGCTGCTGCCCTTCCTCTTTAAACGTTTAAATAATGTTAATATCTAGCTTTCCCAGAAAAGCAGTGGTGTATACACTCTCCCAGAGTTCCTAGCACTGTGGAAGTAGCCATTTCTCAAGGCATGGAGGAGGGAGATGTAGAGGGAAGGTGCACTGACGCTGCATTAGCGGCCTTGAAACATTAACAATAAAGGAAGGGGAAAGAGGAGAAGGGGGGATGGGTGAGGCAAGCAAATAGGAGCCCAGGGGGCACTTCCATCACCTTAGACAATTGCCTCATTTTGTCTAATGGGTGGACCAGTTCTCATGTCAGAATCTCAATCTGGATCAGGGGCCATGCACATCCTTACCTTACATCCTTACATCGAAAAAAAATATTCAAGCACGCAATCAGAGCATAAATGGCATCTCACCTAGTTTGGCCTTGTTTGATTCCATAGAAGGCAAATAAATGTCCATTTGTAAAGAATTAACAGGTAGTTTCCTTTAAATAAAGGAAAAACACAAACAAACATTTTCCTCATTGTACAGCTTGGCTCCATTTAGAATATACCTCACACTTAATAATGCAGTAGATCATCACAGCTGATGGGCAAGATGACAAATAGTTACATTCCTCAAAGAGCTTGTTACTCTATACAAACGCCTGGTGTGAGCAAAGTGCCTATTGACTTCATCAATGTTTGAATTACTTTCCATGTAATATTGACTTTCCCACATAGCTATATAAGTGTGGGCAGAATAGTATTTTGTGTTTAAAGAATCTGGCTTTCAGAACTGTTTAATACCATTGCTGTGTAGCTGCCTTTGATCCTTTGGACATTTTTTGCAGAACATTTCTTATGGCACTATGTATGCAGGTGAGCTAAACATAGGTATGCATGTACAGGATAACAAATAACTGAGGTCCTGTGTCCAATGCAATCCTAAAGTCAGTGAGGGCTGGTTTATTAGGGCAAATGGGGCACTGCCCCCATCAACCTCAGTCTGCCCTCAGCCAACCCCCACCTGCCTGCCTTCTCACAAGTCCGGAGTGAGGGCACTGCCTGTCATCTTCCTCTACCTTAGCTTTGCCCTTGTAGAACACAACAAGGATGGGGTCAAAACTAGAATTAGCTGACTTTGATTGTCATTGCCTCTGCCTCTGCCTCTCATTAGCTTTGGCTCCACCTAATGTTGGCCTCCCTGCTTTCCGCCCAACTAGTCCCAGTGGGTACCAGCCACCAGTGCCTATCAGTGATGCCATCTAGCATTAAAGTTTGATAATCAATTAATATGCAGATTTAGGCACAGAAAGCTGTGTTATTTTTTTTAAAAAAGAATGGATAGAACTTAATTTTTTTCAAATTGATCTCCATGTGGGTAGCCACATGTGGATATATCCCAAGTAGGGTTGCCAGGTTCATGGCCTGAGACTGATCCTGTATCTTTAGGAGAAGAGAAAGTCAGCCAAGTGCAGGTGTTCTTGCAACACTGTAATGGGAAAAACCACAAGGTGGAATTCTCCCTTCCCCCTGCACAACTTTTAAAGATACAGAAGTCCTCTTGGTTGCCAGGCCCAGCCTCCAAGACGTCTTGGATGAGGTTACACTACCCCTGAAGGAGCAGGTGTGTAGCTTGGGAGTCCTTTTGGACCCGTCCTTGTCACTTGAGGCTCAGGTGGCCTCGGTGGCACGGAGTGCTTTTTACCAACTTAGGCTGGTGGCCCAGCTGCGGCCATATCTGGACAGGGAATATCTTGCTTCAGTTGTCCATGCTCTGGTAACCTCAAGGTTGGACTACTGCAATGCACTATACGTGGGGCTGCCCTTGAAGACGGTTCGGAAACTGCAGCTTGTGCAGAATGCGGCGGCCAAATTAATAACTGGGATCAAGCAGTCGCAACATGTGACACCAATCCTGGCTGGCTTGCACTGGCTGCCTATTCGTTTCTGGGCCCAATTCAAGGTGCTGGTTTTAACCTATAAAGCCTTACACGGCACGGGCCCACAATACCTGGTGGAACGTCTCTCCCGATATGAACCTACCCGGGCACTACGCTCAACATCGAAGGCCCTCCTCCGGGTGCCTACTCAAAAAGACGCCCGGAAGGTGATTACAAGAAAGAGGGCCTTCTCGGTAGCAGCCCCCGAACTATGGAACACCCTTCCTGACGAGGTATGCCTGGCGCCTACTTTATTATCTTTTCGGTGCCAGGTGAAAACCTTCCTCTTTGCCCAGGCATTTTAAAATCATTTAAAATCATTTTAAATCTTAATATTTGTATCTTGTATTTTGTATTTGTATTTGATATTATTTAAGTTGGTTGTGTTTTGTCTGCTCGTCTAATTGTGTTTTTAAGGATTGTTTTAAAACTGAAATGTAATTATATATCTTATTGTTTGTACACCGCCCAGAGAGCTTGCTATGGGCGGTATAGAAATCGAATAAAATAAAATAAATAAATAATAAATTCTGTATCTTTAAAAGTTGTGCAGGGGGAAGGGAGAACTCCACTTTCTTGTTTTTCTCATTACAGTGTTGCAAGATACCTGCACTTGGCTGACTTTCTCTTCTCCTGAAGATACAGGATCAGTCTCAGGCCATGAACCTGGCAACCATAATCCCAGTGTTGCATTTTTCCCCCTGATGAATACTTTGATACCAGGGTACTCTATCACTGCCTGAGACTTAGCAGGGAAAGAAAGGTGGCAGGGATTTCAAAGCACATGAAAAGAAATCTTGAAGGATAGGCCCTATCTGCACTATGCATTTAAAGAAGTATTATTCCACTTTTAACAGTCATGGTTTCCCCCAAAGAATTCTGGGAAGTGTAGTTGTTGAAGGGTGCTGAGAGTTGTTACAAAGTCCCTACCCCCCTCACAGAGCTACCATTCCCAGAGTGATTTAACAATCAATCTCTCTTCACAGGGAACTCTGGCAATGGTAGCTCTGTGAGGGGAATTGGGGTCTCCTAACAACTCTAATTTTATACTATTTATTACCTTTAAACCTTTATTGCTTTCTGATTGCAAAAATTGTGTGGTATTGCATCTTTCCAGAGCAAGCATATTTTTTGGCCTTGAACTTGTCAAAGAGTCTTCTTTTTCTACCTTCCTGCCTTGGTTTCTCACAATCAGCCTCTATTTGGGCTCCCCATTTTTTCTAGTTACCATTTTGGTGACGGTTGCCAAATATCAGAGGCCCAATTGTGCAAGGCTTACTTACAGATCCTCCCTTACAGAGATAGAATATTGGCTGACATGCCTTTTTTTGGTAAAAGGAGAGATATGTGTAGCAACATTTTATAACTGAGAAATAATGTTTCAAAACCATCACCATGCAATTACAGAAAATCTATAGAAACCAGCCATCTTAGCTCTCTGCCTTTTCCTTTTGGGCTCTGAAACAGGCCTTCACAGCTCGAGACCTATCAAAATGAACACCATCAAACAGCCATGTACAATTGCCAGCCAACTGCTTGACATCCTGGTTTTTGAGACCAAACCTGGCAGCAAATATTTGAGATTGATCAAGCCACTGGTCAGCTGGAATATACATGACTGGAGGGTTACACTATATGAAGATAGATAATTGTTGCACCAATTTATGTTTTCTTTCTTCCTGCTGCTGCTTTTTGTACTTTATAGGAGGGTCAAAAGTTCAGCATGGGACACTTAAGGAGGAAATGAAACCTAAAGATTAAAAGGGGGGGGGGAGGACCAAAGAAATGATGGGAAGGGGAAATTTAAACTGAGCTCTGATGCCCTTCTGATCGGTCAAGAGGAGAAGTAAATTAATGTAAGTGAAGTGGGTAAATAGTGAGTTAGAGTGCTGTTGGAGAAAAAGATGAAATCAGAAGAAGGAAGCCAGGATGGAAAGGGCTGCAGAGGACCAAGACTCAAAAAGCATCTATGTGTCTGGGTGTGGGTGTGTCTGTGTTTAATTTGCTGTCTTAGAAAAACTTATAGCAATTTATTTTGGCTTAATTTTGTCTGAGGCCTTGTTATTCACCTTGCCCATTCCTAATTGCTTTACCACACTACCTGTATAGAGCATTAGTTGGGCCAGTAAGTAAGTTCCAGACTTAAAGGGTTCGTTGTTGGAAGCAGAGAGGAAATAAGGATCTGCTGGGTGTCAGCAGTGAGGACCAATGAAAAATGGTCTGGATTAGGTGGTTTGCACACCTCTCAAGGTGCAAGCTGCATCCTGTGCCATCACAGTGGGTCACAAGTTGGGACCGTCAAGGGGCAAGCATTTCCACCTGCCTTGCCCCACCCCTCTGCCTGGGCCTTATCAGGAGGAGCTGCAGACTGAGTCATGTTGCTGCAGGGATGAGAATGTGCTGGGACCATCAAGGGGCAAGCATTTCCACCTGCCTTGCCCCCCACCCCTGCTCTTAGTGACATTTTTCTGGGGACTGCCCTTTACCAGGAAGATGAATGCTTTTGGTTTGCTGTTCCTGTTTTTTTAGAGATGTTAGGACTTTGTTAGTTTGATTTTTTTTTTTTTGTAAATTGTATTGTTTTATTTGTATTTTGTATTTGTTTTTTTTGTGTGTGTAAGCCGCCTTGGGGGCCTATTTGGCCTAAAGGCGGCCTAGAAATAAAACATTGCATTACATTACATTACAAGTTGTACAGTTCTGCTCTAATTTAACGATAACACCATTAGAAACATGCATGCCTCAGAAATCAATACACATGCTGTGTGTACTTAGGTATTCTTGACTGATTGGTGTGATGTTCCATAATTCTCTGTAAATGTTGTGGATTTATTTCATTGTTTATGGTAAGTGAGGTTTTAATAGGTTGAGTATGGTAAGTAGTCAGAGTTGGGAGTGGGAAATGACAGTATGGAATGTTGGTGAATGCTGCGCTTGATGGACTGGGTGAATGCAGAATGACTGATATATATATTTGAAAGGTTTGACAGTTGGATAGGGATTGAAGTTGAAGAAGGATAGGATTTGACGTTTGGAGGGAGAGGGCTGAAGGGTTGTGTGGGCGTGAGGGGTTTGTAGAGGGTTATATAGGCAGGCTAATATTAATTGACAATACAGTAAAGACTGTTGGAACTGTATAAGTAAAGAACATACTTAGAAACCACATGCTTGAGTATTTGAAGCATAAACAATCTTGCTTAAGAAACATCTGTTAAATAAACAAACGTATTTGTTCTTTTTAAACATGTCTGGTTCTTGGCCACCTATTACAACAATACA
The DNA here is from genome assembly GCF_030035675.1 of Rhineura floridana. NCBI lineage: Eukaryota > Metazoa > Chordata > Lepidosauria > Squamata > Rhineuridae > Rhineura > Rhineura floridana. Next base: position 107,990,261 of record NC_084485.1, on the reverse strand, counting down.
AGGGAGTCAAAATATAAACAAAAAGGGGAAAACAATATCTGTGATGGCAGTGAAATACCCGAGAAAGTAACTGTAGCAAGTTACTGAGGACCAACCAAGGACTGTTATCTTTGAGAGTCAAAAAGATACACGGGGATTAAGGCTTGTCAGGAAACCTTGATGGGTTGGGGGAAATAGACAGAGTCCCTTATAGTATCTTTGTTATAAAGGTGGTGGAAGAAAAGGGAAAACATCTCCTTCTACTAAAGGTGGAGTGTTGGCAGGGTGGTGATGTGACATTGGGCAAGCTATTATTTGGCTGAATAAGGATCAACTAGGTACCCATGAGCTTTCACAGCAAGCATTTGGGAAAAGTTAATCTCTTTACCAACAATAGCGTCCTTAGGTTTTATTCAGCATAGCAGATTACAATGGAACAATCTCATCCTCTCCTAGGGTTGCCAGGTCAGAAGCATCCCAAACCCTGAGATTTTGGGGGAGGGCCCAAGTGATGTCACAGGGTGGGTCCAAGTGATGTCATGGGGCGGGTCCAAGTGATGTCATTAAACATGATACATTCAGCATCAACCACAGTTGCTTGGCGCATACAATTCATACAAAAACATTTATCTGATTGGAAATTAAGATAGACATCTTAGCTAAAAGATGGAACCTGGGTAGGGAACATTTAATCTAGCCAATTCGCTTCTGACAAAAAGGCTTCAAGTGGAGTCACCAGAAGGTCATTGTAGGAAGAAAGGAGCCTAGTGTTGTGGAGATGTTAGATGGGAGCACTCAGGAGTAAAGATGGATGCCTGCAGATCTGCAATTCTAAACACACTTACTAAGGGACAAAGCCCCATAGAACTCAATAGGACTTACTTCTCAGTAGATATGGTTTGGATTGTGTTGTTGATAAAGCAAAGATATCCATATCCAAGTAGGGTTGGCAACCCCCTGCTTGGAATGCCCTGCCCCTACCTTTCAACATCCAAATTTCTTTCAGATTTGACCCTTCACTTCAGAAAGAGGTCTGAGTAATAAGTAAGAAGATTCTCTACCCTTTTCTGTCTCGCTTGTGGGCTGGTATAAACTCACTTTATCAGCCAACCCAATTCCAGAGAATATAATTGACAGAGAGAAAGCACACATGGTCTACCTTTATAGGCAGCAGCTTGGGAACAACAATTGCAGCCACACTTCCAAATATGTGAATTCACTTTTACCACTATTGGGCAATAAACAAGCAACAAGATGCATCATCAGTGGGTTTAAGAAGGTTGGGCGGAGCGCATGGAACCACTGTTGATGCTTCTATGGTTAAAAAGAAGTGAGGATAAAGGTAAATGAAATGCAAATAGAAAAAGAAGAACAAAAGACAGTGATTTCTTAAATGCAATACCATACCAACCACAACAAGATTCCTACGTGTAAGGCAGAAAACTAAGCATCTTACAACCAGTCAGGATTCCTAACCAAAAACCAAAAATATGAAAAATGAAGAAATATTTGTATAAGCATATGAAATATATTTATTATTTACACAACCTGTAAAGATATTTATAGTGCAATCCTACATTTATTTATTCAGAAGCAAGTCCCAATGTATTCAGTGGGGCTTACTCAAACAGGGATAGAACTGCAACCTCAAGTGATAAGCAACTTCATTCACGCAACCCAAAATTCAGAATCATGCCACTTTAAGCTGTTTTGCAACTGTTTATACTTATTTTTTATGGTTATTGGATTTTAAAGGGATTTATTTCTTATTGTGAGCTGCCTTGGTTTCCAGACTGCAACCCTACCTCACAGGGTTGTTGGAAAATTCCCCCCACACACACATTGGAGATATAAAAATACATACCCCCCATATAATAGTTTATTGTAAAAACCAGATGATCATTGCAGAACGTTAAAAAAAATAAAATTAGTATTAGTTTCCTTCATAATAAAAACAGTGATACCTAAGTAAGCCCTGCCTAATTGCTTTAAAAATAGGATTGGAGGGGAACAGAAAGATACAACACAAACACAATTCTTTCCTATGTTCACTCAAAAGTCCCATCAATTCACAGCACAATCCTAACCATGTCTACCCAAAAGGAAATCCTATTGAATTCAATGTGGTTTACTCTGGGTATGTTTACTGCGGAAAAGCAAGCACTGGGTTATTATTATTACTATTATTTATTGCATTTATATACCGCCCCATAGCTGAAGCTCTCAGGGCGATTTACAGCAATTAAAAACATTAAAAACAAATATACAAATTTAAACCATTAAAACCCATAAAAACAGATAAGCAAGTTAAAAACACATGTTATTAAAATGCTGTTAAAATGCCTGAGAGAAGAGGAAAGAGGATTAAAGCTTCAATTTGGGAAGTTTGCAAAACACTGCCCTCTTCAAAATTTAAACCTGTCTGACTCCTACACACAAGCGAGAAAAAGACTGAAAGCTTAATTATTCAATCTGTGAGATGTTCAGAAAAGCAGGAAAAAGCACGTTTCTGAGCTTTGGGCCAGTCACTGCCTCTCAACCTCAGAGGGAGGCAATGATAAACCCCCTCTGAATACTGCTTACCATGAAAACGCTATTCATAGGGTCTCCATAAGTTAGAATTGACTTGAAGGCAGACAATTCAGTTTGACTCTACATTTGGCTCTGTAATTACTTGTCAATCACAACCCTGACTTCTTATTGGCTAAAAACCTGAAAGGGCAGGGATTAGAGCAGAATTTAGAGCAACAAATTAGTTGCATGGACGTGGCTGACATTTTGGTGTATATCTCTGGAACCAGATCACCTAGAAACTTAATTTTTTTTAAATGAAAGTTGAAAGTCTAGAGATTAAGGTAGCTCACCTGGAGACCCGGAGGGGACCCCCAAAAACTGGAGTCTCTGGCTGAAAAATGGAGGTCTGGAAACTCTATCCTCTCCTCCCCATGTGCCTCCTAGATCTGTCCTGGGGTTCCCCAACTCTCTAAAGCAGATTAAGCAGATTTGGGGATGGTGCAGGGCCCATGAAGAGGAGGAGAGGGGAAAAATTCAATTGCACTACCTACCCTTACACTAGCACAACTTTTTAATTGAATACTGCCCCATGATAGCAATGTTTATTTTATTTATTATTTGATTTATATCCCACCCTTCCTCCCAGTAGGAGGATGTTAATGCACATATGCTAGTGGTGCTGCGTGCATGAATATTACTGTTGTTCCCCGGGAACTGTACTTTGGTTTTACCTGCTCTGAACCTGCTCCATAGCACCAGCCATAGCAGAAAGTCATTAGGAAATTTAACTACTCCCCCGCCCAGCGGTGTCACTAGCGGGAGTGCGGTGGGGGTGCGGACCTCCAGTGCGCGCCCTCCCAGGGGCATGGACAAGGTGGCTGGGCTTGTGCGTGTGCTTGCACGTGTGCACGCACGTGCGCACTCGAGGCCAGCCACCCTGTCCATGCCCCTGGGAGGGCGCGCGCTGGAGGGGCACCCAGCCAGAGAAGGCCTGGGAACACCGGCGCTCGCCCGCCTGCCCGCCTCTGAGGAGTTGGAGCAGCCTTGCCGGGCAACGGCATGGGGTGGGGTGGCTCTGGGTGTCACCCCCCTCATGGTGACACCCGGGTGCGGGCCGCACCCTCTGCACCCCGGTAGTGACGCCCCTGCCCCCACTCTCAATAAGAGGCGGGTTTAGATCTCAATGGGTATCAACTCCACATGAAATGTTTATAAGGAATCATCAAGAGAATTGACTGAAATAGAGAAAATACTCAGCAAACCAAAAGCTGCTTAACATGATGGCCTGTGTTTCATCAAGAGTAAGGGGTTAATATTAAAGAAATTCTGTGTTTGTCTACAAAGAGGTTGACTTTGGGCATCTGGTTGCCTGAATACTGACAGTGCACAGACAAAATCTCATTTTACATTAAGAGTTGGAGAAGAACCTCTGGAACAAACAGTGTTGATGTGTAATAAGGGATGGAAGAGAAATTTGATTCAGTTCGCATGTAAAAGAGAACCCACCTAATTCACACTTTTTGAAAAAATATACAAAACACAGCCATCCTTCAAAATTTGCACCTCTGAATGTTGCAAAGCAGTTCTATGGCCAAGTAATATGTACAAAAATGCATGTACTGGGGTAATATATGCATATATTCATGAAAATAAGATGCAAAATGCATTATATTAGGGGAAATTGCCTTGCAAAGATTTGCATATTAGGAGAAATTAAGTATTTTAAATTTTCATGGGGGCATGTTTTTTAAAAAGAAAACACAAATTGATGTGGAAGACTAGAAAATGAGAAACTGAAATGGACAGATCAACCCATCCCTATTTGTAACAAAACCAAACATTACAAGATCAGCAAACTCATCAGGAAGTTATGTACTTCAGCATCTTCACTGTTCATGACCAGAAGATAAACAAGCTTTCTTGCAAAACCATGGCATTTCTCTTTCTGACGTTAGTCAGGAGAACCATAAACATTGCAGACAATCTCCTCTGAAGCACCTATCTATTCAAATAGTCTCTCTCGTGTTTCCACCTCCTAAGAGGATCCCAAGGGCCACACATCATATTCCATGTATGCACCAGGACTTTTACTGTCGCTTCTGCAAGCTCTTGTGCTTCCTAATCTCCTTAAAACTTTCTTCAGAACAATGGGGACCCCCTTCTTGAAATGGGATTCAATGTGGCACAATGGGCTGCAGTTCAAAAGCAAAATTTGTAACCTCTCCCCTCTGTGAGCAGAAGTGCTTTCTGCCCACACATGGGGCTGTTTGAATCCCAGTCTCTGTAACTACCTTGGAAACCTTTTATGCTTTCCACTGAATTACCATCCCAGACTTCCCATGTGCATCTGACACTCGATGAGCTATGAACTCTCCAATGGTACTTAATAAGTCAAAGAGGATTATAATTGCAAGGAGAGGCTGAACTGCACCAGCCACAAGTAAGATTTGCAGCCTCATGGGATGTGTTAGACATCTCAAGAGTTTGCCTTTCCTTTCCCATTAAGAATGCCAGCTTAGGAAGTGGTGAATTTGCTTGTAGCTTTCAGGAAAGTCAGCATCGGTGCTCAGCAGTTTATAGCACCAAGCTGTTGACAACAATTACATTTTCAGTGTTCCACAGCAGCATCTTTTCAATGCAGTGGCCAGAATTGGCATAAGCATCCTCCTATGCATAATCAGCATGCGCTTCTCAAATACAGTCAAATGCTTTCAAATACAAAGCACCAACAATATCCACACATTTATTTTTTGGGGGGAGGAGGATTTCTTATATAAGAAATATATAAAATGCAACATTGCTTTGAAAGGACTTGTCTGTGTTGATACCCTCTTTTAAAAAAAATAAAATTCAGTCCATACAGGCAGACTTCAGATATAGTGGCAAAGTTTTGTAAATTTATGAATTATTCTGATTTATGAGCTGCAAGGAACTGGAAGTACCCATCTATATGTCCAACATGTATATATCTATCTGTATAACATGTCAATTATAACACATCTCAAAGCAGCATAACACAAATTTATTTATTTATTAAATTTATAGCCCACCCTTCCTCCCAGAAGCACAGGGCAGCAAACAAAACATTAGAAACACTCTAAAACATCTTAAAAACAGACTTTAAAATATATTACAATAAAACATCTTTTTAAAAAAAGCTTTAAAAACATCTTAAAAAGCAATTCCAACACAGATGCAGACTGGGATAAGGTCTCTACTTAAAACGGCTTGTTAAAAGAGGAAGATCTTCAATAGGTGCCAAAAAGATAACAGAAATGGTGCCTGTCTAATATTTAACGGGAAGATAGAGCTGGGTATCATCAGTGTACTGCTGACATCTCACCCCAAATATCCTGATGACTAATTATTATTATTATTATTATCTTTATTTATACCCCGCCCTTTTTCCAAACTGGAACTCAAGGCAGCTTAATACAGATGTTGTTTAGACCTGGAGCAGATGAAAAGACCTGGGGAAAGGGGGGCACTTGCTTGGGGTTGGAATGACAAGGTAGGCATCAGATGAGCCTTTCTGGGAAGAACATTCCATAGTCAGGGGTGCCTACTCTCTCCTCCAAAGGAAACTAAACTTACATTTCTGTCCAGGAACCAGAGCTTGGAAGATTACTTTTAAACAGTAATAAATTACAGTTACAGTTACATGGCCCAAAAAAGTAGTAATTACTGTTACAATTACAATTGCTCTGAAAGTAACTGATTACTTTACTTTTCCTCCAAAGTAATCACTACAATTACATTTCAGTTACTTTAAAAAAATGCCTACAAGGTGCTGGCCTTGGCTGCTGCACATCTAAGTAGCCTAAAACAACATTAAAAATAAACAAACACATACAGTGGTAGTAGAATAATTATTTTTATTCATAAGATAGCAATGGTGGTCCCTCTGCTGATAAGGGTGGTAGGGAGAGAGGCTGAGGCCACTACTCAGATCTTTGCACGTCAAACCAAGTGCACCCCGCCACACTCAGCCAGCCAGCATAATCTCTCTCACCTAACCACCTCCTGGACCCTGCCCTGCCACCAACTAAGGGACACTCACTCAAGCAAACATTTTCCCCTGAGATGCAAAAAAGTTAAAATACTGCAAATGCAGCACAGTAACCTGAGAGGGTGGTGGAGGCCACTTTGTGTGCCAAGTGCGCGCACACACGCACACACACACACACACACACACACACACACATTGTCATCTTTCACCTCCAGTTCTTTATCTCCATTCTGCTGCTGCCTCCTTCTCCTCCTTTATCCATATTCTTGACCTCTGGATCCTTTTCCCCTCCACTCCATTCTTCACCACCACTATCCGTTTTTTTTAATAATTGTTTTCTCCACTCCACCCCGTCTCACTGTCTGCCTCCTCCCTCGTCGCCTCCTGCCCATGCATAGAGCATGAGGAAAGTGAGATGCTGCACAGAAGCCCAGTTTGAGGCACATGATTTTCATCCACAAATCAGAGGAGCAGAAGACTTCCCCTGCTCCACCCCCCCAAGTAATGCCCAAAAGTAATTCTGGAAACGTTACAATTACTCCACAAAAGTAGTAAAATTACTCCTAGTTCTATTACAATCAAAATGTAAAGGAATTACTCACTCGTTACTAAAAAAAGTAATGAATTACAAGTAATTCGTTACTTGTAACTAGTTACTTCCAAGCTCTGCCAGGAACTTTCTATTGTTTAGGAAAGTGGAAAATTAATTTAGAATATTACGATATAAAACTTGGAGTACAATTAACTTACAAGGCACAGTTTGGAAAGACTTGATGGAGCTACTGGAGGCATGCACAGACATCTCATTCCCTCAAACAACCCAACACATTGCTACACAGAGGCTCAAGTAGGTGGGGAGAGGAGAAAACAAGGCCCTTTTCCTACCCCTATTCAAATCCTCCACCTGTGGGCACTGCTCCTGTGGTGTGAATGGATCATGACCATACTGTTGCAGTGTCATACTGATCCCAGACTTAGTTGCTTGCCCAAGTGTAGCACCACCTTCATTCTTGAGTCTTAGCAAACCTTAAGATGACATTTTTTAAATTATTCTTCAGCAACTGAACATAGCAGAAGAGTAGTTTCTTATGTGGAGCCCAGCTATTTAGGCCTTTATAAGCCAAAGGCAGCACCTTGAATAGTGCTCAAAAGACTATGGAGCTTTATGGACAATTGAAGTGCCCACAGGGTACACAATTAAATGATAGAATTGGGGGGGGGAGAATTACACAGTAACTGCAGTGGTGACCCACTAGACTGTTTTAGTTCAAGACATTTCCGGATCTTATGAAGGATTTTGTCTTTACTTGTTCAAGGGGGTCATTTGCTGTGGTAACACTACACCCTAGGCCTTTGTTCTCATATCTCTTGAATCACAGACAGTGTAATCCTATAAGTGCCTACTCAGACGTAATCCTCATAGAGGTCAATGGGTGTTATTCCCAGGTAAATGGATATAGGATTGCAACCAGATTGTCTGAAGCATTAAATAGACTTGTGGTTTAATTCAGCTCCTAATGAAAACAGGAGTGCCATCTTGGCTGGCATGTGCATTCCCTTTTTTGTTCAGAATCTTTCTCCTGAATTAGAGGCATTTATACATGATGCAAAAAGCACACAAGAGCCTCATCTTAGAGTGACATAAGGAAATATAATGAGAGATAGAAGTAGCCTTAGCCCTGCATGTTGAACCAGGAAGTTTGCCATTGTTCAGTGCTCAGTTTTCTCCTGCTACCTTCTTTTGTACCAAGCCCAATTTATACATTTCCTTTGCAATGATATTACTACCACCTGTGCCAGCTCTCACATCACACCAGTAAGGTGTAAAAGTGCTACTTGTGTGGATCACTTGGGTCACATGGATACTTCCCACATTAGCGCTGTATCTCCTTTGGTGGCTTCCGACTCTGCAGTGGAAAGTATCACATGAATCAGGAGACCCATGAGACCGGAACTTGTATACACCACTGATGAAGCGTAAAAATGACCATGTGGGAGGTGATTTTGTAGCAGCAACTGTGCCACAAAAGTGTCGTTTTTTTTTAAAAAAGTCATTTTTTTTGCCACTCTTCAATACAAATATTAGTGCTGTGCACCGGATTGGGCTGAGTCCCAAACTGAACCAGGGTGATTTAGGGGGATCGGGGCATTGGCTGAGTCAAACTGAGATAGCTCTGGATTGCTGTGGATTGGGTCAGGTGACCCAGAGTGATCCGGGACTGTCAGGAGCCAGGGCGTCAGGCAAGAACGAGAGGCGGGCATTGGGTGGGAAAAACTTGCAAAATGCTGAGACTTACTTGACCACCGATCGGAGCCCGATGCCACCTGACACACCTATTGAGAGGAGGCATCAATTCTGAGGGGTGCAGGGTGCCACTTGTGAAGCAGCATTCCAGAGAATTGAACCCCCCTGCTCTCGGGGGGGGAGGCACCACACCTCATTTCCTCACCCCCCTGCAGCTGTGTATTTAATTAGGATTTCATTTTTTGAAACCCTATTTAAACATTGGCCCCGCCCCTGAACTCATTCAGGATGGGATCTGGAGCGACGTGGTCCCTGGGGCAGCTGTACGTAGCCCTAATATATACTTTTTAATATGTTTTTTTAAACAATATGTTTTTTAACCTTTTTTAAAATATGTTTTAAAAGCTTTTTTTAAAAAATGTTTTTAAAGTTGTTTTGTTTTGGTGTATTTTAGGGTCTGTTTTTGATGTTTTGATGTGTTTTTAGCGCTTCTGTTTGCCGCCCTGGGCTCCTGCTGGGAGGAAGGGCGGGATAGAAATCAAATAATAAATGAATAAACAAACAAATAAATATATTCAGGGTGGCTCAAAACAACAACAAGAAACATCTCACAACATTAAAACAATCACAGTGGATAAAACCGGCAGCAATAAAATCGCCACAGTGTTAACAGTTAACAATGCTTTACCTGGCACTAAAGAGGTAGCAGAGTAGGTAACAGGTAATCTAATCCAGGGAGAAAAATCTATAAACTGAGCTGAGATGGCCCTTTCACCAGTCTCAGTGGATGTATAGGTTGCTGTGTCAATAGGTGTTCCTTTAGGTCCCCTGGTCCCAGTCTGCATATGGCTTTAAAGATAGACACCTATACTTTGAACTGTTATCAGAAACAGACTGATAACCATTGAAGATGTGGGATATATTCCCACCAACTGGTCCTGCTCAGTCAATTTTTTTTGCACTAGCTGGAGTTTCCAAACAGTCTTCAAAACCAGCCCCACCTGCAACACATTGCTGTAGTCAAATCAGGAGGTTACCGGTGCATGGATAGCTGTGGTGAGGCTCACTCTATGCAGAAGGAGCTGTAACTAGTGTACCAGCCACAGCTGAGAAAAGGTTCTTCAAGCCATTGATGCATTGAAGATACGATAAGGAGATTGCAGAGAAGCTAAATGAATTCTTTGCATCTGTCTTCACAGTGGAAGATATAGGGCAGATCCCTGAACCTGAACTAACATTTGCAGGAAGGGATTCTGAGGAACTAAGACAAATAGTGGTAACGAGAGAGGAAGTTCTAAGCTTAATGGACAATATAAAAACTGACAAATCACCGGGCCCAGATGGCATCCACCCAAGAGTTCTCAAAGAACTCAAATGTGAAATTGCTGATCTGCTAACTAAAATATGTAACTTGTCCCTTGGGTCCTCCTCCGTGCCTGAGGACTGGAAAGTGGCAAATGTAACGCCAATCTTCAAAAAGGGATCCAGAGGGGATCCCGGAAATTACAGGCCAGTTAGCTTAACTTCTGTCTCTGGAAAACTGGTAGAAAGTATTATTAAAGCTAGATTAACTAAGCACATAGAAGAACAAGCCTTCCTGAAGCAGAGCCAGCATGGCTTCTGCAAGGGAAAGTCCTGTCTCAGTAACCTATTAGAATTCTTTGAGAGTGTCAACAAGCATATAGATAGAGGTGATCCAGTGGACATAGTGTACTTAGACTTTCAAAAAGCGTTTAACAAGGTACCTCACCAAAGGCTTCTGAGAAAGCTTAGCAGTCATGGAATAAGAGGAGAGGTCCTCTTGTGGATAAGAAATTGGTTAAGAAGCAGAAAGCAGAGAGTAGGAATAAACGGACAGTTCTCCCAATGGAGGGCTGTAGAAAGTGGAGTCCCTCAAGGATCGGTATTGGGACCTGTACTTTTCAACTTGTTCATTAATGACCTAGAATTAGGAGTGAGCAGTGAAGTGGCCAAGTTTGCTGATGACACTAAAAAGTTCAGGGTTGTTAAAACAAAAAGGGATTGCGAAGAGCTCCAAAAAGACCTCTCCAAACTGAGTGAATGGGCAGAAAAATGGCAAATGCAATTCAATATAAACAAGTGTAAAATTATGCATATTGGAGCAAAAAATCTTAATTTCACATATACGCTCATGGGGTCTGAACTGGCGGTGACCGACCAGGAGAGAGACCTCGGGGTTGTAGTGGACAGCACGATGAAAATGTCGACCCAGTGTGCGGCAGCTGTGAAAAAGGCAAATTCTATGCTAGCGATAATTAGGAAAGGTATTGAAAATAAAACAGCCGATATCATAATGCCGTTGTATAAATCTATGGTGCGGCCGCATTTGGAATACTGTGTACAGTTCTGGTCGCCTCATCTCAAAAAGGATATTATAGAGTTGGAAAAGGTTCAGAAGAGGGCAACCAGAATGATCAAGGGGATGGAGCGACTCCCTTACGAGGAAAGGTTGCAGCATTTGGGGCTTTTTAGTTTAGAGAAAAGGCGGGTCAGAGGAGACATGATAGAAGTGTATAAAATTATGCATGGCATTGAGAAAGTGGATAGAGAAAAGTTCTTCTCCCTCTCCCATAATACTAGAACTCGTGGACATTCAAAGAAGCTGAATGTTGGAAGATTCAGGACAGACAAAAGGAAGTACTTCTTTACTCAGCGCATAGTTAAACTATGGAATTTGCTCCCACAAGATGCAGTAATGGCTACCAGCTTGGATGGCTTTAAAAGAAGATTAGACAAATTCATGGAGGACAGGGCTATCAATGGCTACTAGCTGTGATGGCTGTGCTCTGCCACCCTAGTCAGAGGCAGCATGCTTCTGAAAACCAGTTGCTGGAAGCCTCAGGAGGGGAGAGTGTTCTTGCACTCGGGTCCTGCTTGCGGGCTTCCCCCAGGCACCTGGTTGGCCACTGTGAGAACAGGATGCAGGACTAGATGGGCCACTGGCCTGATCCAGCAGGCTCTTCTTATGTTCTTATGTTCTTATGTTCTTATTTAGGCATCCAGTGACAAAGCTGAATCTAAAAGCATCTCACTCAGAACAGGTTAAGTTCTACCTCCCTGGACAATGCCTACAAAGAGTGCCTCTATCTTATCTGAATTGAGTTCAGTTTATTGTCCTTCATGTAGTCCTTTATTGATTCCAGGCACAGGTTCAACCACTGCATCACCCAGTTAAGATAACATGTAAATTGGGCCTGTTGACTAATACAGCTGCCACTCTAGTGCAGCACTCAGTCCCTTTTGTTTAGTCTCCCTTACTAATTAGATTTCTTTTCATGTGCCTTATTAGCAGTTACTTGGAAATAAATGTATTTATAGCTGAGTCTTGGACATCTCATTTCATTGGCCTTTTATGAAAGGCAGGTATTCAAGTGCTATTTACTACCCATGAAAATATAATCCCTATGGTCCAGTTTGCTCTGCAAGTTCACTGTTGGCAATTATTTCAGACCGAGTTTGCATGGATGAAATGAAAGTCAAACATCAACATATTTTAACTTGCCCAAGTTAGTGTGTCAGTCTGAGCCCTAGTGAAATGCAATTGTATTGTGAGTATTGTGAACCTTTCTTTGTCATCTATTCAGAGTCAGAGGCAGGCCCATTTTAATGACCATAAGAGAGAGCACAGCAAAATCATCATCATCAACAACAACGGGATCTGAGAAATGCCCACACTATGAGCAATGCTTCTCTTAATGTTTGGATAACACAAATGGAACCATGGCTCAGTGGAGCTATATATAACTTTCTTTAAAAAATAAAGACTTGAAGAATAAGAAGAGGTAGGATGAATTTCAGCATAAACATTGATTACTTTTGGAGAAAGGAATGAGTGACTGGAAGTGGGATTTGGAATGAACCTCTGGACCGTAACAGCAGCATCACTGCTGCGGCATTATTATGGTGTGAGAAACCTGTCAGTTTACTTGACTGGGAATTTTGTGTTCTTATTCCTACCCCCCACTTCCCATATATTATCCCTTTCTTGTATATTACTTGACGCAAAAGGAGCACAGGATCTCAATGAAGAATTTCTCTGATTTAGTCACAAATCTATTGCCAGTTATCATACACTTTTGGTTCACTCACACTTGTTTCAAGGTAGGTATTCACTCAAGCACACTCTTCTGGTTTAAGCAAGTTAGAATACCAATCATTATTTTCCTAGATCTTTTCTTGCCACTGCTAGAATGGATTTCCAAAGGGACTCCAGATTTTGGTAATCTGGACTGTGTAATGCCATTGCACTTCAAAAACACACAAATTTTTGCTCAGGGTTTTGCTCTACAGTTCCTATGGGGGACTTCTCATAGCCAGACCAAGCTTCTACATGGTACATCTACCAGCAGGATTAGTGAAGCAATTCAGAAGGAGAAGGTAGCCAGCCACACTTGCACTGGAACTGTATATTATGGCTGCTGCATACATGGTCATTATGAAAAACAGTGCTCTGGGTCACTGCTTCCTCTAACCTTCAGTAACGTTTAGCAATGCAAAATGTGTGATATGATGTCAACATGTTCCACATTTTTATCTCCCTTGCTCTATTTCATTATGAGGAGCAGGAAAACTTACAATTTGATGACATCATATCATGTGTTCTTCTTTCAGTTGTTCACGCTCTGGTAACTTCTAGGTTGGACTACTGCAATGCGCTCTACGTTGGGCTGCCCTTGAAGATAGTTCGGAAACTACAGCTAGTCCAGAATGCAGCGGCCAGACTACTGACGCGGACCAGAAGGTCCGCTCATATAACACCTGTTCTGGCCCGTCTGCACTGGCTTCCTATTTGTTTCCGGGCTAAATTCAAAGTGCTGGTTTTGACCTATAAAGCCCTACACGGCATGGGACCGCAATACCTGGTGGAACGCCTCTCCCAATACGAACCTACCCGTACACTGTGCTCAACATCTAAGGCCCTCCTCCGAGTCCCATCCCATCGAGAAGCTCGGAGGGTAGTGACCAGAACCAGGGCCTTCTCGGAGGTGGCCCACGAATTGTGGAATAGTCTCCCCGATGAGGTATGCCTGGCTCCGACGCTGCTATCTTTTTGGCGCCAGGTGAAAACCTTTTTATTCTCCCAGGCATTTTAAAATGTATTTTAATAATTGTTTTTATAGTGTATTTTAAACAGTATTCTATTATTGTTATATTTTGATGTTGCTTGGTTTTTGTTGCTTGTTGTTTTGATTTTTGATTCTGTTATATTTACTGTATTTATATATCTTGCTTGTTTTATCTTTTATGTACACCGCCCAGAGAGCCTTTCTGGCTTAGGGTGGTATATAAATTAAATAAATAAATAAATAAATAAATTTATTACAGGAGACAGGAGGAGAAGTCACAGGACTGCACTTCTCAGTTATGACCATGCATTGGTCCATTGCATGTAATTATGGCCTTACAGACAACAAATGTTATACACAAAAGGGTATTGGGGAGTATTCTCACAGTTACTAGGCAGACTCGCTTCTCCACTTACTGTATAAAAACAGTAAAATCCAACATTTTCCTTCTGTTTAACAACCTCCTTCACTTAAATGGAGAAAAGATTACATAAATGTTTAGAAATAAACTTACCCATGGTAAGTGATCCTGAAAAGAAACTTTGACATCCATCCTTGCAGTTGTGAGAACAGATCTAGGAAAATAATAATGGATATTATACAGCCATGAGAGTGGCTGTATACTATAGCCAGCATGGATTTCTCACATTCCGCAATGTTAAATTGAAAATACCCCCCATGCCATTCTGATGATTCCCATAAGCTCATTTCAAAACAAAACTTTACAAAACATATAGTCCTGAACTCAGAAATGCTTGCTTAACAACCCTCTAAATTTTCATGGTGTTACACAAAACAGTCAGAGAGAATGAGAGTTCAAAGTCTAAAGAGAGAGAGAGAAAAAAAACAGATACCTTTTGGACTTTTTTCTGTCAGAGTTCTCATAATCTGTTGAAATTATTAAAAATCAGCCATGTTCACAGAGGACCTGTAATCCTGTTACTCATCTTGCCCAATATTCTGACCTTCATCTTCTGCAGTTTAAAAGTTAAAAAAATGCCTGGCTGATTTAAAATCAATTTAATAAATTTTGCATTGAACTGAATGATAATGTTGGGCATGCTCAGTAAGAACCAATTGTCAGTGTTCTAAAAGCCAGACATAGAGCTGCTGGGCTTGCCTAATCAGGGAGCCACACCCACACGAGACTTTGATTTCACATGAGACAGTTATGGCTTCCCTCAGAGAATCCTGGGAAGTGTAGTTTGTGAAGGGTGCTGAGAGGAGACTGCTATTCTCCTGACAGAGGTCCAGTGGCCAGAGTGGTTTAACAGTCAGCCGCTCTGATTGAAGCTCTGTGAGGGGAACAGTACCTCTCCTAGCAACTCTCAGCACCTTTCACTAACTACACTTCCCAGGATTCTTTGGGAGAAACCATGACTGTCTAAAGTGAAATAAAGGTCTGGTGTGGATGTGGCCAGTGACAGCTTTGGTTTAAATTTGGGTGGGAGGCTACATGTGCCTGCTGCAGAATAAAAAGATGGGGGAAACCCTGAAAAGCAATCATACAGTTCACAATGTTTTTGTTCTGGAAAGGAAAGGGGCTTCCTCTCTACCCAGTGTCCAACCACCCAATGTCCTCCCCTCCCCCTCCTCTTCCCCTCCCCGCCCCTCCCCAGGTCAGTGTTAGACTATGTCCTGGGAGACCAAGGTTCGAGTCCCCACACAGCCATGAAGCTCACTGGGTGACTTTGGGCCAGTCTCTGCCTCTCAGCCTCAGAGGAAGGCAATGGTAAAACCACCTCTGAATACCGTTTACCATGAAAACCCTATTCATAGGGTTGCCATAAGTTGGGATCGACCTGAAGGTAGTCCATTTCCATTTTCAAACATAATTGTACAGAAATAAATTCCATTGAACTCAAAAAGTATGCAACTGATCAAACTCTCCCTCCCTTCTCCTCCCTCCTATCCCCTCCCTCTTGCCCCCTCCCTCCCCATCCCCCTCCAATCCGCTCCTTCCCCCTCCCCTCCCTCCTACTCCCTATGGTCAGTTTTACCTATCTTAAGCATGATTGCATGGGAGTAAATACCACTGAACACAATAAGCATACAAATAATCAAACCTGCTGTCCCCTGCCCCTTCCTTTGCCCCTCCCCCTCCAATCCCCTCCTTCCCCTCCCCCTCCTTTTGCTCCCCTCTCCCCTCCCTTTCTTCTTCCCTCTCCTCTCCCCTCCCCCTGCTCCTCCCCCATGGTCAGTTTTACCTATCCTATCCGTGATTACATAGGAGTAAATCCCATTGAAATCAATAAGGATGCAAATGATCAAATCTGCCTTTCCCCTTCTTCCCCTCTCCTCTCCCTCCCTCCTCCCCTCCCCTCTTCCTTCTTCCCTGTCCACTTCCTCCCTCCCTCCCGCCCCCAGTCAGTTTTACCTGTCGTCAGCACTGAACTCAATAAATATGCAAACGATCAAACCTGTCTTTCTCCTTCTCTCCCCCTCCTTCCTGCTTCCCTCCCCTCCTTCCCTCCCTCCTCCGCCTCCCCTCCCCATCCCCTGTGGTCAGTTTCACCTGTCATAAGCATGATTGCAGGGGAGTTAATCCCACTGATTTCAATAGGCATGCAAATGATCAATCCATTCTCAGCAGGCTTGCACAGGATCCCATTTCTTATTTCCCGGATTAAAAAGCAGAGAAATTCACTAATAGGCATAAAACCTTGCAGTTTAAGAAAGTACCTATAGCTCTCAGATATTTCTATCAAACTTTAAAAAGCAGGGAATTTGGGCAGCTATAGTGAATGCACCAGGGGAGCAGGAGACCTGACCTCCTCTCTGAGATATTGTACAATTTGTCAAAATGCAAACACAATTTGGGCTGGTCTTTCACAGACCAATCCACTTCCTGTGTAGCTTTGAAAAATTTAGTAACATGTGCCTCTGAGCATATGGTGAGTAGTGGCAACACCTGCAATCAGCCCAAATAACAGAAACAAGACATGTGCTGTGCTGCTCTTGTTTTAGCAGGGAGGAAGTAACATTATTAAGACAGTTGATATAGTTCAGATAGTCACTTTAAATATGTCTGATTTCCTTTGCAATTTTATGAAGTTTCCTATAGGAAATCATTTTCTTTTGCTCTGTTTTTGTGAATATGTGAAGTACAGCGACACTTTGCAAAATTTACACTAAAAAAACTCCCGAAATAATTGTGGAACAATGGCACTGAGTATTCTGCAGAATAGTCTCCAGTGGACATGAGGAGTGTCTTGGTTTACACAAGATAAAACAGTGGGAGACAAAATATATTCTAGCAATATTCTAGGTGTGCTCTATGGTTTTAATTGACTGTGCCCACTTTGCCTTAAATGAAGTGGTTGAAACATGAAAAAATGGACTGCCTTCAAGTCGATCCCGACTTATGGTGACCCTATGAATAGGGTTTTCATGGTAAGTGGTATTCAGAGGGGGTTTACCATTGCCTCCCTCTGAGGCTAGTCCTCCCCAGCTGACTAGGGCCTGCTCAGCTTGCCACAGCTGCACAAGCCAGCCCCTTCCTTGTCCGCAACTGTCAGCTGGGGGGCAACTGGGATCCTTGGGACTATGCAGCTTGCCCACGGCTGCACAGGTGGCAGGGCACGTAACCCCTGAGCCACTCCCTGTGGGGGTGATCTTTAGCTGGCCCTTTACACCCAAGTGGGGATTTGAACTCACAGACTCTGGACTCTCAGCCAGGCTCTCCTCCCCACTGTGCAGCCTGAAAACATGCATCTTGGGCAGGCTAAGTTTGTTTATTTCCAACAGCTAGAGTCATTGCTGAAGTAGCAACTTATTGTAATCAGTGTGATTTTACATCAAACTGCAGTTTCAGATTCAACTGTTAATGCACCCAAAATAGAAATAGAGCATAACCTCCAGTTTGAAACACAAAAGACTGTCTTCACATCATATGACACTGACCGATAAAAAGGCTTTGAAATTAATAAAAATAAATTTGACACAGGTTTCTAGGATGAGAGAAATAAAATTTTCTAATTAGATTCTCTGTAGAAACAATAGCAACACAGGAAAGAAGCAAAGTAAGAAGAACACCAACAAACATACAAAAATATAATTCTCCATCTTTGGAGATGGCAGGTATTGCCACCACTCACCATATGCTCAGAGGCACGTGTTACCAAATTCTTCCAAGCTACACAGGAAGTGGATTGGACTGTGAAAGACCAACCCAAATTGTGTTTGCATTTTGACAGCTTTGTAGGGCAGTCCAATATCTCAGAGAGGAGGTCAGGTCTCCTGCTCCCCTGGTGCATTCACTATAGCTGCCCAGTTTCCCTGCTTTTTAAAGTTTGATAGAAATATCTGAGGGCTATAGGTACATTCTTAAACTGCAAGGTTTTTTTGCCTATTAGTGAATTCTAGCTTGCTTAAACCAGAATAAAAGAGTGTGATCACTGCAGGTGGATACCTACCTTTAGTTGTAGTGGGATAGCTAGACATGGATATAGTGTTTAAAATAGAAATGGAAAAATTGAAAGGCATCAAGACTGTGCATATTTGGAGCAATGCACCTAGAAGACTGGCTCTTTAAAGCAATATTCTGTGTAGATGTGTGCAGGATTATAGAATGGATAGGGAAGAAGGTGTTAAAATAGATATTGTCTACAGGAACAGGAACTAATGAAAATCAAAGCACTAAAATTACAATCGGCAGCACAGATCATGTAAGAGGATGCACAGAGGAACACATGTTCCAAATATGTTTTAAAAGCCATTATTTTCAGAAAGATTTTATTAAAGCTAAAAGGATTCTGGGAAGCAAAATGTAGTTTGTGGCTAACCGCAGAGAGAGTGATGTTACACTTTTCAGCCACATCATGATACTGTGGAGATCAAGACACTTGGAAAGGTTTATTCATCACCTTTGCTGTATACTGTGTGTTCCAGGTATATCGACGGTGAAAGACACAGCAAATTATAACATAAAAGAGTATGAATGTACATAGCAATTCTCATATGGAATTTATCAGAAATGTTGTCTGAGCCAAGTAGATTTAGAGGAGAGAAAAAAGTATGTGAAAAGACAGAAATGAACTAGTTGGCAGTGGGAAAATGGTAAAGGGAAAGTGAAAGGAATATTGATAGTCTCTACAAAATAGCATAACATTACCCATATTACAGCTGGGGCTAAAATAAAAGTACAGTCAAGTGGGGAACACTTTTTTTTTTTTTTTTGCAGACAGATAAAATTTAAATTCTCCCAACCAGGACTTCCACAAATCAGTGCTTTCACGATTTTCAACTTCACATAAAGCAAACCCAGAGATTGATAAATTAAATTGTAAAAGTTTAATGGGCTCATGTGAAGTTGCCATGATTCTTTCCATTTCCAGTGAATCTGATTTCAGGTCTCCCATTTATTTCTCATCAAAATGTTTAAATGGGTTGGATATGACTAGAAGAATTATTTTGAGACTACCCCCCCCAGTTGTCGAGTGGAAATGTTAATCAAATGGAGGTACCCATATGTCCTCCAGAATATTAAAGGCTAAAAATAGTCCAGAGTCAGCAATGCAAGGCCTTTGAGCCATATCATCAGATCATTAAAGTTTTTCTCTGATGTCCCCATGTGGTGACTCGCTGGTAGGTTCCAGAAAAAAAGGTGGAGTGGAAGGAGTTTTTTTTAAAAAAATGCTTACATAGCCTTCTCTTGGTATAGATTCCTCCCAATTCCTGCTTTGGATATAATGCCAAAGGGAAATACAGTGACAGTTCCCACCTTTGGACCTAGAATCATATGGTATGCTGTCTTGGAGCACTCTTCTCAGAGAGATACATATTTAGCAAAAATATAAATACCTGCCCTAAGCACTACCTTGTTGGATTTTGCAGAGTCCAAATCATCCATTAGGACCAGAAACAGAACTTCCTTTCACCTCTTAAACAGGGTCAGTCTTCCTGAACCTAGTTTGACAAGGAGAATGTTTGGAAACCTGCCTTGTCAATTCTTTCAAAGAAACAGAAGAGTTTGCTCTTTAAGATATCCCTGTCAGTCTGAGATCTTTCACTTATGCTATATACATGATCTATTTTTTTATTCTCCCTCTCCCTACACACACACACACACACACACACAGAGAGAGAGAGAGAGAGAGAGAGAGAGAGAGAGAGAGAGAAGAATCTACCCCAGCCAATAGAAACAGAACAAATAAGAAAGCTCTCCAGTACTATTGTTGCTTTGATGGCACTTAAAGCTTTTTGGGGGGGGGAAACAGTGTGGGAGAAAAGGAGCCCTTTAAGCCTCTCATTCAGGAAATAGAAGACGGGAGAAAAATCAGCAGAACCTAGACAAGGTTAATAAAGAGTTCATCAGATTCAGTACTAAATTGCCTGCTCTTAAGGCCATCTCCATCTCAAGACAGTGAGGCCAAGAATACCCTTTTTCATTATTTCTATGAAAACAGTGGAAAGAAGGGGGGGGGACAGAAAAAGAAAAAAGAATTAGAAGACGCATGTAATCAATCTTGTCCTTTACAAAATCCAGTAGTTCTTCAGGCCTGCCAAATACTGTGTCTTTCAGGGCAACAGACAGGCAATGCCTATTAAATGTGTTTTTTCTACTCCAAAGAAATGGGGTCAGTGAAAGATTCTTCTAACTTTAATATACTATAGATTTAATGAAAGCCAATGGCTATTTTAAGGTTTCATGAAGGGATTATATATATATATATATATATATATATATATATATATATATATATATATGTATCTCAAAGAGGAGTTGCGGACACCCATTCCCATTACTGCAGAGCTTCCATTGTCTCTTTTATCTGTATCACCAAGCCAACTCTTACAAACTTTCACAGATTGTTAGACCTATAAATGAGGCTTAGTCACTAAGAAAGCTTGGTCCTGACACACTCAACGTTCATGGTTTAAAATAAGACTGATACACTACAATGCCTTTCTTTTTATTAAGGTGCTCTAATTATACCGAATTCTTTTGACAAAGACACAATTTTCTCAGTAGTTGATCATGATAAAAAGTATTCATTAGATTTCAAGTCTTAACAGCAAAAGCACAAAATTACACTGGTTCTTACCTTGAGTAACATGATATATGGTACATCTTTCCTTAGCTTAATTGTCTCTGGCTGCTTGCATACTATACTTTAAAACACATGACTTCCCACAAAGAAACCTGGGAACTGTAGTTTGTTAAGGGTGCCAGGAATTGTAGCTCTGTGGGAGTAAACTGTAGTTCCCAGAACTCTTTGGGGGGAAGGCATGTGCTTTAAATGTATGGTGTCTACACAGCCTCTCTGAGGAATGTTTGGTCTGTGAATTTCACCAAATATGTCTGTAAAGGAGAATGTTTCCCCAGAATATTTATCAAACTTTTCATAAATGCCAATTACAATTTTTCCTCTCCATGGGCAAAGGGGAAACATTCTGGACATCATCAAATCCATATGGTTGTCCATGTCAAGCCAAAGTATACAATCTTAACCATGGTCCTCAGCTCAGAAGTAGGGGTGACTGCTGGGGGCTGCAGACTCTAGATAGGGGAGACTCCTCCACTTACTCATCAAGCCTGCTACTAGATTCCCTTGTTACATACCAGTCATCTCACACTTTGTCCTTTCTTTCCTGGCTCCATTTAGACCAGGGATGAGCAGCCTGCAGCTCTAGGCCTGATTTCATGCAGCTCTCAACCTAATGTCAATAGCTCTCTAAAAGTGATCACTTCAGACCTTTCACAAAAATCATCTGTCCCTTCTCTGGCATCTGGCTGGATTGGGGGGCGGAGGAAGAGGGAGAGAAATGGGAGGGGGTCAGAAATGGAGAAAAAGATGGGCAACCTGCTCTCCTAGGCCTAGTTTTAGTCAGGGGCCAGGAGTCAGGTTCCTCTTCAGGTGATGGAGTTGAGGACATTGAACCAGAAGTGGAAGGGGATGCATGGCCAGCCCAAGAAGTGTTGCTACTAGATGAGCGTTTGGGGTCAGTGCTTCTCTGGTCTGAGGATTTAGCACTATCATCCATTGCAGAAGACCTAGCAAGACCAAAGGCTTCCTCATTCTGTTGTAATAGAAGACTACTAGAGAGAACAGGCCCTCTTTCATTAAAGCAGCACCTTCTAGGGTGGGTGGTGCTAACAATTAGGAAGAGGAGGAGGATGCTACTATATAGGGCTCAGTCTCAGTTTGTTCCTTGCTGAAGCAATATTGGAGCTCCGTGGCGCAGAGTGGTAAGCGGCGGTAATGCAGCCGAATTCGTTCGATTCCAACGAAAGGAGGAAGTAGAATCTCTGGTAAAAGGGGTCGAGATCCACTCAGCCTTCCATCCATCCGTGGTTGGTAAAATGAGTACCCGGCATATGCTGGGGGGTAAAGAAAAGGCCGGGGACAGAACTGGCAATCCCACCCCATATATATGGTTTGCCTAGTAAAAGTCGCAAGATGTCACCCTAAGAGTCGGAAACGACTCGCACTACAAGTGCGGGGACACCTTTACCTTTTTATGCTCTTAGAGGCTAGCCCAAGTCCTGCCTTGTCTCACCACACCACAGAGCAGGACAACTTTATGCTGTCCTCAAGAGCCCTGTACAAGTGATTAGTTCAGACCTTGGACAAAAGTTATTTGTCCCTTCTTTACAGCCTGCTGGGCAGAGTGGGAGAGAAAGAGAGGAGGATGTCACATCAGATCAGAAAGAGAGAACAAACAGTGCCTCTGCCAATTTTTGTCTCTGGCCCTTTGTGCTGCTGGTTTCAGCCCAACTCAGTTGGCATGCAGCCCTTGAGAAATCACCCTCAAAAGAATGTAGCCCTCAACAGATACTTTTCCTACTCCTTCTTGAGGCACTCAGCTTGAATGTTTCAGATATTCATCTCTAAGACCTGCTCCAGTCTTAAACCCATAGCAGACTATTGCAAAAAAAGAGAAGCAGCATTTCTTTTTTGTTTCTGCTGTTTTCTTGAGAAAGTGAACAAGGTAAACATAAAAATGTACATGGAATTGAAAACATTTGTTTAGTCATAAAGGAGCATAATGTGCAGCTGATGGAGTGGGGTGCACATTGCTTGGATAGGTAATGCATTTGTGACGTTCTTCTGTTTCTGTTTTTCCATAGCTTCCCTCTTGATGCTAGTGCTTCAGATTTAACCTAGGGGAAACTTGCTGAATTGCTCACTCTAAATATGATAAATACAGTATAGGATAGAAATGCCTTGAAAGTGGCAAACTGCTTCAATAGGTGGAATATGCAGACATGAAAACCTGTTGGCTGACAGTAGATATCACAAAAGATCCCTTGGGTGATTTCTTTTCAAAAGCTGATATAAAGTAAATTCACACCCCATTTTTTGAGCATGGGTAAAAAAATAATAATGCATGGGTAGTGTTGTGAATGGAATTGGCAAGTTTAAATAGGTTCAAATGCAGGAGTGAGTTTCTGGTTCCATGTTTATTGCATGATGCCTGACAATTTACAGTAAATGTTCATGTGCCATTAAAACAGAAGGCACAATGGCACATCATCAGTCTACCTTTTGCACCTAGATTCAAAAAGTAAAATATGAATCAGCCCTCTTTTCAGAATACAGATAGCTGAGAACTGGAAACTAGTACACCGGGAAATTAGAAGGTAGCTTATATCTAGTTGGAGAACAAAATTGAAACAGTTTTCGACAGTTCTGGTATTAGAAGTGCAGCCTACTTATGAGCAGCCAGCACTGTTGCAAGAAATGTCGGACATCATCATGCCTCAATGACTTGTGAGAATCCTTAGCAGGTGCTTCTTGGGGAGATAAGTATTCAAAAGGCTAGACATCAGATATTCTTGCTTTTATAACACATGCTCCTTCCCAATGTCACCTTTTAAAATTAATGTGTGAAGTGATTAACGGCGCATGCAGAAGTTTGATTTGCAATCTATTTACTCATGACTTCCCTCTAGAGAAGAGCTGGGAACATTAGGTTAGTGATGCATTTTGTATTTTGCAGTTTTTCTGCAGAATATCTTAAAGACACGTTTTTACAGAAAGCAAGGATAGTGATCACATACTAATATGGTGTCATTGGGACTTATATGGACAGCATCTCACAACATTTTATACAACAACAAACACTTAACACAATTCCTACTTTCATTGCCTGTCAGGTGCAGGAATCCTAGTCCTGAATTGTTCAGAAATGGGTTATTCAAAAGCTTAATGACAGGCTTTCCACCTCATTTGATTAATGAACTGTAATTAGCACAAAAGGCAGTGGTTGAGGAAGCAGATTTGGGTCTCCTGACACTGATCCTGCTTCAGCTGTGCCAGCCATTAGTCAAGTCTGAAGCAGAAGCTCATGTTTTTAGAAGGCTTCCATCAATATGCCTGTAAGCATTGCACATGTATGTTATCTGCACTTATATGTGCAAATCTTGATATCCATACAGATAACTTGTATGTGCAGTTTGGTTTTTATTTGCAAATGCCCTCATCCTAACTGTGGAAGTAAATTCCAAAGATTTAAATGAAAACTGCTTGCATTATAATTAAAACCACAACAACCACAGCTTCAGTATACATTTCTTGACTCCAAACTGCCTGCTTTTGCATTTAGGTGACTATGCTTAAGAAGTGCTACAGAAAAGCAGGAGGAAACTCAGTCAAATGGACCATATACCAGCAACTTAATGGGTTATTGAGGGGGCAGTGGAAGGTGCTAAGCTAAGCCAGTGGAGGCTAGTGACCACAGATCCAGCACCCTGGACAGCTTCTCGAAAATTCAGACTAAAATCCAGAGCACATTCACTGCCCCGCTGACATTGGAGCCCCCAGCCTCTACTAAGCAAAGCCCTGCAACACAAATGCATTTCCTTTCTCTACCACCCAGTGTCCCAGATGCAGCACTGATGCTTCCATAGCATCTTTCACTTGTTCCTTTTTTTGCCTATCAAACTGTAAAGTACACCCATGCTTATTCTTTCATCTTCTCTTTCCACCTTTCCCAGCTGCTGCCAACTGATGTAAGTCTTTCCCACTGCCTTTTAGACAATGGTAATGTTAAAGGGAGAAGATAGACAAACAGAGAGGAGGAGGAACAAATAACCTAAAGTAAGAGCCTAAAAGGGGAGGAAGGGAAGGACCTGTCTGTTACGCAAATTTGATGACAGGCCGAATTTGACCAGACTAATAAGGAATTAAACCAACCCTCCAATCACTTCCTAAATATTCTCATAACCTTACTCCATTATACTGATACACAGATCATAAGTTGGCTGCAGCATACAAGTTCATGGTAGAGCAGATAAACGGGGTTTTTTTCCCCTCAGCTACTAGGGTATAGTAAATGGGTTTGGATGTGCTGGATCTGACAAATATTATTGTTATTCTGAAAAATATACATCTCAGGTGTCAAAGGCCAGGGTAAAGATGTGTCTCTTCAGCATTGACCAAAAACTGTATAATGAAGGTGGTGATGTACCTCTGTGGGAAGAGAGTTCCATAAATTAGGGGCTGCCACAGAGAATGCGCTTTCCCAGGCCACCACTCCCCTAAGCTTCTGAAGACAGTGGAGCTACCAAGAGTGCCCCATCTGCTGATAATAACATCTGAGAATGTCTGTAGGGAAAGAGGTATTCTTTTAGATACTTTGGGCCTAGGTTGCTTAGGACTTTAAACACTAATGTGTTCACCTTGAATTGGGCTGGGAATATACCAGGAGGAATAAGCTATTAGTGGGTGCTAGCTACAATAGCTACGTTATGTCTCCACTGTATGCCTCTGAATACCAGTTGCTGAGAATCACAGAGAATGCTGTTACACTCAGCTCCTGCTTGCAGGCTTCCAATGGACATCTGGTTGGCCACTGTGAGAACAGAATGCTGGACTAGATCGGCATTTGGCCTGATTGAGTAGTCTCTTATGTTCTTGTACTCTGTGGGTACAGGAACCCAAAAGGCTACTGTCTGTTGTCACAGCTACATAAACTAAAAATACAGGACGCTCTCTGTTGATCCCCAAAACTTGACCAGATAAATCTAGTTCCTTTCTTTGACAAAAGAACTACTGGCACTGGAATTTTTCAGACCAGCTAAACGTTATTGTAATCGTTGAACCTGTTGTAGATTAGTAGCCTTAGATAATGACAAAGAGTTGTTATAGAGACGTTCGACACTGCAATTTGTTTTAAGTATACATTTATACAATAACTGGATCATTTGGGTCTTAGTCACTCCTGTATATATGGCAAATTGATAATGTATCTGATACCATATTTAGTATTTGCCATCCTGGGGAACTTTTTGAAGGAAAGGTGGGATAGAAATTTAATAATAACAAAAAAATAAAATGATACAAGAAAGTGTTCACAGCAAACATATGCAGCCATGACCCAAAGCACCACAGGTCTCTGATGCACATATGGAGTTTCTATTAAGCAAATGCTTATTTTCCCATTCACTGCAATCTTAGACAGCAACTAATTTCATGTGCAAAGAATTACTCCCACTACAGTAAATCGGGTAACTCTTGTGAATGCAGGAGTTATGTGTGTGAACTAGAACCTCTGTATCTGGCTAAAAACATTATAACTGTAAAATCCTTGTCCCTTGAAAATTTTGTCAGCAAAGGATTTCTCATATCCTCATTATTATAATATATTTAGCGCTTGTCCAGCACATGTGTATTCAGAAGTAAGTCTCACTGGGCAGTATTCAACTAAATAGTTGCACAAGTGCAAGGAATACCACTAGCACAATGGGAGTTGCCCCCTCTCCTCTAACATTCCCCCACACCATCCCCAAATCTCTGGAGGGTTAGGGGGAAACCCCAAACAGATTTAGAGGGGTGCATGGGGGGGAGAGGGAGAATGTTCCATTGTACAGGGAGAAATTCTTGTGCTGATGGAATGATCTTCTTAATGCTGGGTTGAGCACAACCCACTGTATTCAACAGCTTTTATTTCTAGGAAAGCATACTTTCCTACAAAATGCTTTACGCTTTTTATTGTGTTTGTTTATTTTAGTTGATTCAACCGAATGGCTATAAGGAGAAAAAAAGTATTTTAGAGCAGTGGCATTTTTAAAAGTATAAATTTTCACTTGGATTTTTTGTAAAGAATCAAATAGTATTTTTTAAAAAAATATATAATTGCAGAAATCACATCAAAATACAAAAAAGAAACCAAGGTTTCCTTGAAAACAATACCTTTTGGTTTTATTTCAGTAAATGACTATAATTAAAGCAAATAACCTAAGCAGGTTGAGGGCTGTTCTAATGATGATCACCTGCACTCCCACTGAGTTAATAAATTAGGATGAATTAATTACTTCCAAAATTATCTCAAGCATGACAGACAGTTGATGTCTTTCAAATTAGGTATTAATTATTACAATGAAACTCATGAAAAAAACTGTGAAGTTGTTTTAAGATCTATGCAGACTACTTATAGTCAGTGGGCTATTGCATCTCCCCATTACAATGGCCAGAGCCTGCTCAAACTCTTCCAACCGCATGGGATGGTTGACATCTACAGGGATCTGTAAAGCTGCTTAGCAGCAAACAGATCACCTCCCCTCTACCCTCTTCCCAAACAATAAGGGATCTGGGCAGGCTCTAGGAAGTTTGTAAACGACTGATGCCTTCTAGTTATCAGCGGATAATTATCAGTAATCCGTCTCACCTTTTATAAAGTATAGGGACCTAGAGTTTCCTTTGCTCTGTAGCAGGGATGGGGAACTGGATCTGGTTGGTGGGCCAAATCCTTATCCTCCGCCGATGGGCCAAGTACTGTATGACATATGGGAAGGGCTGCCCAACCTGTCAATCACTGATGGCACAAAGTTACCCACATGTCAATAACAATGACATCAGGTGAGCCATTTTTGCCTGTACAGTTTGAAATCAAACCTCCAATCTTTATGTGTCTTCCTTTCCAACAGGGTAGCATTGGCACTGCCACTCCTGAATGATGTTTTTCTGCCTGCCTCTGTTCCCACTTATGTCTTCTTTAGTCACATGCTTTGAGAGGCTGGGAAATGAACCATTTAAATAACTTTTTTTTCCACTGGCAGTTTCATTGAAAGTTTCTCTCCTGCCCTGGAATTTCGCCATCCTGGCTATGAAAACTCACACTCTTAACAGCCAGATACTTAATCCCTTATGTTGGAACTTTCCAGGCATCCTCAGAAACGACAGGTGCTCATCACAGTATACTGTATACTGAAGTATACTGAAGCCAAGAGCTTGGACCTTGTTTGCACTTAAGGAGAAACTTTGGATCGTGGAGGAAAACATGTGGCCCTTATTTTTCTGGACATTGACAGAATGTGCAGTTTCATTTTAGTCTCAAATGTGATAATCTGCTGTCTGGTTGTTTGAAAATGGACACACAGATGCTTTGAAGAGGAAATATGCGTTCCGTTTTGAAAATACCTCAGTCTTCAGTTCAGTGATCTAATTTCGGCAGTTCACTATTGTATGTTACAATGGACTTGAAAGATAAAAAAAGAAATGTACCTGTTCAAGTCACGATGTATAATCGGCTGGGTGAGATTGTGAAGATACTCCATACCTTTGGCTACATCTACTGCAATTATTAATTTTGATTGCAAGTCAAGATTCCTGCAATGGTAAGAGATCATATGTTAGTCAAACTGGAGAGAGGTGAGAAGAATTTGCCAAACTTCCTGATTATTAACATAAACCTGATTGTTAAAATCAAGTTGTTTCAAAGTAGTTTAAATTAATAAATTATCTCAAGATGGAATAACTTGGAAATAGCTTTGTTCTGAATTGAAACTGGATTAGTCATTACTTTGGCTACTATTTTCCATTTCCTTCTTATCCACTGCTTATCAGAAGGGCTTTTGCTGGAAGAATGAGGGAGTGGAGCAGGTCTCAGCATATACCCCCATATATACACTTGGACACTTCCCTCTGTTCTCATTGTACACACTACTGTGATTATATTTATGACTACTGTATTAATGTAATATATGTATTGCTGTTCATAAAAAAGTCCCAGAGTGGTTTACACAATGGATCATTAAAGTACAATAATAAAATTAAGACCCACCAATATATTCTGTAATATATTCTGTATAGCAGCAAAAGAAACAAATCACCCAACTGTATGACTGCAGAAAACCAAACAGTCCCTTTGGCAAAAGGTCTTACAAAGACCCTAAAGCCAATTGTTGTAGAAGCATAAAGTGGCAGATTTGCTGCTATCACAGAGTAATAAAACTGAAAGGGACCATATGGTGAACCATGTCCATCTATCAGAGCTTGGAAAAGTTACTTTTTTGAACTACAACTCCCATCAGCCCAGTCCAGTGGCCATGCTGGCTGGGCTGATGGGAGTTGTAGTTCAAAAAAGTAACTTTTCCAAGCTCTGCATCTACTATGCATCAGCCTCCTATATATTCACTCATATAATCCAAACCACAGTGCATCACAAATAGAAAGAAAGAGCAAATAGCGGTGTCTCATAATCAATAGCTTCATGTGACTCATGTATGCTATATACTACAGGAAAAGGTCAGTGGTTTTAATATAGAGAGAGACAGAAAAGCACTGAGAGGGCAAAATGCACGGAACTGTGTTTGCTCACTGAACATTCCCTTAAGGCACCTCATGATCTGCCTTCTTGTAGTACTACAACTGAGGAACCCCAAATAATAATAATCCTGTTGCTCTTTTTGGCCAGGCTAAAAGCCACCTGTGCTTTTGGTCACCTGCATTTTGCAGGTGAGGGCCTCCTGCAGATATCATCTGTCTGTTCCACACAACGTAAGAAGCAGACCTTTAGTGTTGTGACACCAACACTGTAGAATTCCTTCCCCTTAAATATTAGATAGGCACCATCTCTGTTATCTCTGTGGCACCTACTGAAGACATTCCTCTTTCAACAAGCCTTTTAAGTAGAAACCTTATCCCAGTCTGTGCCTGTTTTTGAATTGCTTTTTAAGATTTTTTCTTAAAAATTCAAAATATTTTGTTAAGATGTTTTATTTTTTAAATGTTTTGTTTTTGAGATGTTTTAAGATGTTTTTAATGTTTTCTCCTTTGTTTACATCTGGACTCCTCAGATGAAGGGCAGGATAGAAGTTTAATAAATAAATAAATAAATATAAATAAATAAATAAATAAAAACAGAGATATTGCTCAACCACTATTCAAGCTTTGGGGACAGAGATATGATCAGAGCAGGAAAGGAGATGCTTATTTTTGTGTCATAATTTTCTGAAAACTATGCTTTGCCCTCCACTACAATCTCAAGAGTCCTTACAAGTTAATTAACTCACCAAGGCATCCTGGTGGGAAAATGCAGCTAGCTGGTAAGAATGGTAGTCATTCCACTTACCCTGTGGAATTCCCTCCCCTTGAATATTAGGCAGGCACCATCTCTGCTATCTTTTCAGCACCTTTTGAAGACTTTCCTCTTTCAACAAGCCTTTTAAAGTTGAGACCTATCCCAGTCTGTGTCTGTGTTAGAATTGCTTGTTAATATGCTTTTTTAATAATATGTTTTTAACCCTTTTTTAAAAGATGTTTTTAAAGCTTTTAAAAAAATGTTTTTGCTGTTTTGTTTTAATGTATTTTAAGGTCCGTTTTATGATGTTTTAAAATGTTTTTAGCATTTCTGTTTGCGGCCCTGGGCTTCTGCTGGGAGGAAGGGCGGGATATAAATCAAATAATAAATAAATAAATTGCACTAAGTGAAACTGTGAGTACATCATGCTTACTGTCATATACATATCTGACTGCAAAAGGTACATTCCCTTGATGTAAATGTTGTAGGAATGAAACCTAGATTTGGACCATTTCTCTACCTCATTGTTCTCTGTGGACAACACAGTTCTGAAACACTGAATAATTTTCTCCAAAACAACAGACATAGCAGAATAGGGGAAAATTCAGTTCTGTTTGCATTTTGATGAGAAACTGCCTAATTCACACTTCTCAAACCAATATGTGAACCAAAATATAGACATCCTTTGAAATTTGCACTTATCTGAATTTTGCGATGCAATTCTCCAACCAGCCAATGTGTATAAGAATGTATATATTATGGGCAAGTGTGCATAAAATGCATATATTCATGAAAATAATATACAAAATGCATTATATAATGGACAATACTTGCAAAATGTGACATTAGTCAAAACTGCATTCAAAAATGTGTGTATATGGAGAACTTCACACTAAAATGCTGGTGAATTTTTTATATGGATTTTAAAAATAAATAAACCATAAATTGCTTCAGAAATGTGGAGAACTGAATTTAAGTTTGGAAAAATGAGAAACTGAAATTGACAGATTTCTCCATTCCTAGATGTCAGTCAGTTTACCTTTTTTGTTCATGCAGCAGGGAGAAGAGAGATCCTCCAGATATATATTGTGTAACTATTGCAAACTGACTTGGGTCATCCAGGCAAGCACCAACAAATTGGATGACACAGGGGTGATTGAGTCGGCACAGGATGGAAACTTCACGGCAAAACATGTCAACATCGGATTTGGAGCAGTAGGTGTTGGCTCGGTAACTAGTTAGCAGCACAAGAAAAATAATCAGAAGTAGCTTCAGGAATGTGACTTTTAATTAGTAAAGAAGAAATTTTGCTAACATTTACCGTTTTATTGCCACTATTTTATTTCTGCATCTTCCCTTATATACTTTTCCAAACGATCCTACAGGGAATTAAATTAAATAAGAACACAGCAACAGGTAAAAAAATCATTTTCTAAAATGGAACCTTTTCCACTTCCTTTTACCTGAACCAATAATTTCATGGAACTCGATTTCAGACAGCTGGAGGTGAAAATGGGATGGCAAACCAGCACGGAGGAGGAGAACATCTGCCTTTTCTGCAAAAGAAAATGTTCTGTTTGTAAAATGCAGTGTACACACACACACACACACACCAAATTTAACAAAAAACAATCCCACCACATTAATGGCATCTTTTCCCACTATGAATTGCTGTACTGGTATTTTTGTTCCTTTTTGTTTCAATAAAACCTCAATAATAAATACAGATTTGCAACATTCTGACTGCCTTACAGCTTTTTGGTTTTAGAAGCTTATCACTAAAGAACACTGTTCCCTATGCATATTCTCTCTGGATCATGTAATGGTTGCAGAAAATCCTTTATACAAGGAATTAGTTCTTTCTCTTATCTGTCTAACAGTGGCTAGTGAGGTTGTGTGTTTCAGTGCCATTCCAATATACAGTTAAATGACTCTTGGAATTGGATTTGATACACAACTGAATCTGAAGACTAACTTGTTCATCCACGTGCTCTACTATAACAGGTTTATCAAAACATTTCTCAACAGAACATTTGAATATGCCTTCTGATTACATGGATAGAATTCTTGATGCACCCAAAACTTGTAAGTGGGAAGAAAATTCTAAGGGAAGTGTGTGAAAAGAACCATCAAGGAGCAACTGAGTTCTGCCTCAAACCTACAATTATTTTTTGTAAAGATTTTTTAATTGAGGTCTTTAAATGTGATAGCCCTTAGCTTTGTATTCCTATCATAACTTTTAATTTTTGTTAAGAAAAAAAAGTCATCTCAGTAGTGCCTTAATGTGTCATCTTGCATAATGTCTCAATTTAGTTTGTATTTCTGCAGGACTCATGAAATACTACAGTAATTATAGTTAGAGAGTTTTATACAGAGTTTTCTGTAAGGCTGCAATCCTACACACACTGAGACTTTAATCTGAGGAGACATCCATAGGACTGGGCTGCATGGCAACTCCCCAGCAACTTATACATTCTCCCAATTTATACATTGTGAGATGTGTAAACAGAAGACACTAATAAAGAAAAAGTTTAATCTATGCTCTTCTTAGGATGAAAAAATGCTAAGCAAGGTCTTAAACAATGTGGTAGAAATTGCTGCTGTCTTTGATCCCCGTGCATACTCTCCCTCATTCCAAATTCTCATTGCTTCCTGTGTATTTCACCTGGGCTGTAAAAACATTAGTTGCAATAACAAAGCATTTCCATTAGCCACACTTGGAGGGGCAACAGGTTGAGCTCCCAATCAGTTGCAAAATCTCTTTGAAGCTGAATTTTTTTAAAAAATGCATCCAAGCTGCTCCCACCAGGTTTTATCGTAAAAAAAAGGGTGGGATTTGAGTAGCCTCCGTTTTCAGAAGAGAGAGGTGGAGACACACTGGAACAGGCAGAACAGTGTGTGTGTTTCTACCCTTGCAACTCTTGAGATTAGGTCAGGACTAAACTTTAAGGAGGGAAAATGCTGCCAATTCTCAACAGTGCCATGGATGTACAGTTTGGGGTTGCCACCTTCCCCCCCCCCGACAGGGCTCCTGTGACACAGCAGTTTAATAACAGGCAAAAATCTGGCAGGTGAAACTTTTCCAGGTATGGAGATGAAGTGATAGGAACAGCATCGCCTGTCAAATTTCTTCATATTAGGCAAGCTTTCAAAAGCATGGGAGTCTTGACAGAAAAAAAAGAGGAAAAAACAGGCAAACCTAGCGTGAAGGGAACCAGGGTAGACACAGAGAAAGGTAAGATGCCCATGCCCAGCAGTTGTGCCATCAGCTTAGACATTCTTGTGGATGCCCAGAATAGACAAACCAGTCCCACCTATGGGATGGGAAGAAATTGAATTATACAAGATTCAATCTGACTTTTGCAAGAATTTGGCCCATCTTTATTTAATGTGTTTTGTAATGAGATATAAAATATGGGCTTCCTTAGCTATTAAAAATACCTTTTGTCATGCTTTTAATCTTCCCTAAAGGAGATGGAACTGACACATACGATCCATCTGAAATAGAAAAAGAGAAGGAAGCTTACAGATGTTCAAAACAAATATGTAGTGGTTTATACGCTGTTTTAAAAAAACTAACAAATCATGTTATATCCTAGGATTATTATACCCTTGTGTTTAGAAAAGCAATGATCTAACTTCATTAATATGAATGTGGAAATTTCATGTAGTTGCATTAATGCTAAGGAAACGTCATCGTTTCATTCATAATTTCAGCTTTAGACCCCAGGAATACTTTCCAAGCTGGTTTATATGTATGTCCTGGAAGTAAGGGCTGGCTATATTTTTTTCAATCTGTATTAGTATTGTGCTAAACTGAAAACTCTGGAACTTCCTGTACTCTGAGGTCTGTGGAGCAGTGGCATGTGAGAGGGCCTTTTCTGTGGTGGAATTCCCTCCCTTCCGAGGTTTGACTGGCCCTGTCATTGTATGTCTTTCACCAGCAGATCAAGAAGTGCCTCTTGCAGAGATTCAGGCACCAATTGAATGAAAAATCTTGGATGCAGGAGGTACCATTTCAGTTCTAGGAGTTAAGGGATGAAGTGTTCAAAGAGATTTGAAAGATGACATAGCAAGATTCATAGCTCTGCTTTTAGTTATACACAAGATTAAATGGGAGAAATGCAGGGCATTTTAAGAATGTTTATGGTGGTTGCTTTTTAATCATAATAACCAGAAATGTGAGGAATAATCATGTATGATTGAAAACACAGGAGGAAGGGCAGTCCATCCACTCTCCCAATTATATGGCTATGCTGAAATCAGCTAGTCCACTGATTTCTTGAGAACTAGACTTTCACCCAATCCTGTTATTGCATTATACATTAACTTAGCAAACTCCATATTCCACCTTCAGTAAAACAGAGGTTTATTTGCTTTATACTGTGGTGTTGCCTGAGTAATGCTTTGTGCACAGTTTCTTGTAAGCCTCCCATACAGTTCATACTGGCAAATGTTCTTCATATGCCTTGTCATTTGCCAGTTGAATAGCTGGTCAGAAAAAATAATCCTTGGAATTAAGAAACTAAAGGCATTGGAGGCAGTGGGAGATGTCTTAGGATGAATATACACTCTTATTTTTATTTTTATTTGAGGTATATATTATTGATTTCAATAAACCTAACTTCAAATAAAAGGTTTAGGACTGGAGTCAATGTGCAAGTAATCAAAAAGACATCAAAGGAAAGCAAACACAAAGAGAATGCTTGAACAACAAATCAAACATGCAGGAAGGGATCTTTCTTTATTACATGCAACATGGAATTACAACTTTTTTTAGGATAAAAGGAATTTTTAAAAGAAAAACGGAAAGCATCTTGAAAAATACAGTAATGACATGGTTCAATGCAATGAAATGTATTGTTCGGCATAGACTCTGACCTATAACCCATTGTCATTATGATATGATGAGGGAAGCTCAACTCCAAATTGATTTCCTAGGTTCACGGCCCAAACATATGCAGATATTTGCTGGTTTAACCACATAATTTGTAATGGTACAAGGAGGGGAATGCCCCTGTAATTAACAGCTAGTTCTTGTGGCATTATCCGCTATTGCTGGAAATGATGTATGTGTGGAGGGAGGGAAGATGCTCATTCTGGAAGACAGTCTAGGAACTAGAGTCTAATCCTTTAAGCTGAGGACTTCTCCCCTGACCTCTCTTCTCCCCTCTCTACTGGCCAGACCTCTTTTGTAGCCCCTCCCTAAGGATTGGTCTCACCCATCTCTCTGTCTTCTGTCCCACCTGGTTCCTGTTTGGGTCCCTAAGAGGCTGATCAGGTTCCATAGTGAACAACTGCCTCTGCTGTCCCTATCCAGGCTCCATGCTGTTAACCCTTCAGGGCTCTCCACACAAGCTAGTCTCACATCCATCTAGTAGGCTGAAAAAAAATCTATTATATTACATTCTTAACAGTGCAAAGTGAACAAGCTTGACAATACTATACCTCCTCCAGGTTGGGAATATTCATTACAAGGGGACTCATCTTGGGGTCTTTTGTAATGCTTCAGAAGTGTGACAATAGCATCATGTCCTGAAATATGCCAGTTGTAATAATAAGCAAACAACAGTAACAAAATGGTAGAATATGTCATAGCTCAGCCCCAAGTCTTACTGTGCTACCAGGTTGCCACCAAATCACAGCAAAAAATGAGGCTTATTGACCACCGCATGTATCCATCACCAAATATCAAGGTGCATTGCTGGACAAGGAAAGTTATGCTAGGTTTTGAGAGCACCAAAAATCTATGAACAAAATTGGATGAGTCTGTATACCATGGCACTAATAAGTTAGATATACCAACTTTAACTCTATCCCCCCTGTAATCTGTCCTCACCTTTTGTCAATATTCAATCACTGTTCAAAGCCTAGTTTACCCATTTATCATAACGTAATATGCTATTTGCCGTAATAAACGGGGAACCACTGCAATCCAAAAATTTTATTGTCTTGAAAAAATAAACTCACAATATCAACTAGCAATCCAAACCTGAAAACACAGATATGTGTGATAAAGGAATAGATTTATGTAAATATAGTTAATTTCTATTGGGTCTTTATCTTATCTTTCAGCAAATGACATCAGATTACGATATGGATTTTAATATATTTGTACAGATATACTGAGAGAAATTGCTCTCTCAAGTATGGTTGTTTATGACTTCAGAATGAGCAGAGGTTTAAGTGGGTTCATGCACATTTTCATGAAAAAAACATCCCCTAGCTCAGCAACAGATGAGCACAAAAGAAATAGCTTCCGAGAACTGACAGTTTTCTAGTTGAGTTTGGAGGACAAAGAGAAGCAGAACATGAATTTGAGCTGTTGCCAGGGCAGATCTGTGAAATGTGTAACACACAGTACAGCAAAGCCGAAACCACAGAGATATGCAGTTTCTTTGAAGAATTTCTGCAGGAAATCAAGGATGGCTATCTATCTTTCAAGGGAGCTTATGCCGCTTGCTGCCCATCACAGTAGAACCAGAGTTTGCTTCCACATAAAATCAATAGCAGTCCCTGACTTCCTAATGGACTTCATGGATAACTGCATTCTAATGATGTCTGTGATACCTTGTTCAGTGATAACAGGGGAGAGGGAGAAGGAATTTAGCCCTAAAGTCTATACTGCGTTTTTCTGAACTGGGGTATACAATGATGGATTTTTTATTTTATTGGAACTGAAGAAGGTCGGAATTGAATTTTTGTGGAATAAAAGCTTTGGTTAGCTTGTAAGCATTTCTGAGAGCCTAAATCCCATACTTGGTATTCCTCATTCTAACAGTGTCAGAAATTGACATATAAAAGAGACAGGCATTGTGAGCATGCCTGGACTGAGCTGGCTTGTTTTTCTTATGCTGCCCTATCCTTTCCAGTCTGTAGTGCTGTGTACAAGTTGCAAAGCCCAAAATGGCAATACCTTTCTCATAGGCCCACATCAAGCAGGTCTGTTCATCTTTCTCGCCACTCGATCTGCTGGGATCACAGGCTACTAGATTCATATCAGCTCCATTGTCCAGTAAAAATTGGACAAGACGGATGTGGCCATGATAGCAAGCAGAATGCAACCCTAGAAAATTAAAGGGGTGGGGGTAACAAGAATGGCTGTAAGCAAGGTTTTCATAACAGTATAAAAACACTTATAGTAGAACAATAAAACTCTCTCAAACAGGCACCTTAGAACTCATGCTTTCTCTGTTCCTGATATAATATGTTCTTGGTATCGAGTACCTACAGAAGATGTATAAATTCCAGATGCATCCTGGATGATGCATTTCCCTATAGGGGAAGATAGGCAGTTACTGCTTCAGCAATTATTATTTATTCAATATACACCTCCCTCTTCCTCCTTCAGGGAGCTCAGGGTGGCAATTATCTCAGATGTGTAGAAACAAGGTGCAAGAGTCGCTCATGAATATCCTTTTTGGTTTTGCACTAACATCAGAAGCCACCCATAAGATCCCACCTTTTGAAGGGACAATGGAAACATTCAATTGGTAGTTCCCTTAGTGAAATATGCTGTTGTTATGAATGCCTGCTGTGCATCCTGTATTGTTAATACTGTCAATTAGGAATGGACAACTAGTGATCCAAGGGCAACAACCAACCTATAAAATTATTTTGCTTGGTTTGGATGAGTGCTTGTGAAGGGGCAGAATTTGGACTGAGTGCTACAGACTCATGCAAGAAAGCTCCATTCTGCATGGATTTTTCAAATGTCAAGTCTGTCTTCATATATCACACATGTGAGATAAGCATGCAGCTGCCTGTGCTCATTTCAAAAGAGCTAAAAATGAAGTCTAAGGAAATGAAGCAGTGAGCAACGTATGTAGAGCAGAGAATCCTATTTTAGAATCAATGTCAGATGAGCCTTTTCAAATGGTTAAAATAATGTGGTGCCCATATCTTGCAAAACCCTGTAGGAGGGTTTGTGGACTTAACGGAAGCATCTGGTCCTTGCTCTGATCCAGCAGAGTCTTTTTACATTCTTAGTTAGCAGTTGTCTATTGAACTTTTTCAATTTCAGTTTTACTGCAGGGTTGTTTGTTTTGTATTTTGAATTTTCTTAGGTGTAATTCTTTCCTCTCCCACTCTCTCACACACAGCACACACACTCACACATCCATACCTCCATCCTCCCTCAGTCTTACCTGTATGGCCATCTCTTCCTTGGTGATTGAGACTCAGCACATTCTGATCAAGAAGAAACTTGACCAGTTCTATGTTCTTGCCATAGGTACACGCACTACACAAAATAGAAGTTTTTTTTTAAAAAAAATAAAAATAAATCACAGATAATAAATTTGAATATAGCTAGTCAACAGTGTATGAGCATTATAAACCACATTAAAGTGATCTAGCATCAGAAAAGCTTTGTGAGTATCAGTTGTACAAGACTCTCCTTGTAAAAGCTTTCAAACCTTTTTACCTTGTGCAGGCTAGGCCTTACTCCAAGTGACTTTGCTGAGCAAAGTAAGAAGATTGGCTGAACAGAGCAGGGCTTTTACTATGATCACCCTGAGGCTCTGGAATGGTCTCCCTGGGGAGGTTCATAGCTACTCTTTCCTTCCTACCATCACTAAACCTTTTTGGGAAGAGTTTTCTGATTTTTGCAGTGTTTGAATACAGTCTAGATTGTATTGCAAATATTGCTGTCTAAAAGAGAAATCCAAACTACAGATGGGCAGTGGCAGGGCGTGACTGCATCCGCAGGGCGTTGCTCATGGTGGCTGGGGCTCATGGTGGGGGGCAGTCAAAAGCCTACTCTGGGCTATGTCACCTTGGAGCCATCAAGTGGATCATGGGTCAACTCAGTCCCATCCAAAGAAAAACCCATTTGGAGCTTTTCACAGGCTACCAAAGCCTTTTGGGCAGGCAGAAGGGACAGTAAGTTTCCCTCCATCCCTCTCAACCTCCTCCAGGACAGCAAATCAAAGGTTTGTATTGTATATTTTGATGGAAGCCACTATGAGCACAGGAAGAGTGGGTTATAAACATTTTAAAATATGGAAATAAATGCAGGATTTCTGCCTTGTTTTCTGTTGTCTTTCTCATATCATAAGCCTTAACGTATGACTGCTTTATAAAGGCACCATAATGCTCTTCCATGGCCTTCCTGAAGTAAGTGTAATGCAGAAAAGTTTTATACATGTGTCCACTTGGAAACAGATATTGATTTACAAAGAATCTGGGAGCTGTTCTATGCTGTTACAGTTTAATTTGCACTGGACTCAGAGCGTCAACATATTGTTAGATTAGGAAGAAGCCAGGAAAGCTATAGGTATAATGTTTATCAGAGCATCTAAAGTTTCCTCCCATACCAGCTTTTGAGAAGGCTCTAATCTGTATCCCAACTGAGGCAAGACAGGGCTGATTGGGACATAGAAGGCCTTCTCTGTAGTCGCGGACAGACCAAGGAACTCCCTGCCTTTGGAGTTTTGTTCCCTCCTCATTCATTGCTTTTCACTACCTGCCAAGACCTTTCTATTCCAGCAGGCATTTGATCTGACAGTTTGGGGGACCCTTCAGTGGCCCATTGTTTTGTAAACTAGTTTGATCTGTTGCACCTTTACTGCTATTTATTTTTGATGTTGATTGATTGATTTCTCTTAGATTTTACTGTTGGATTTTTTAAAAATCCTAAGCTGCCCCGAGCACTGAAAATACACTGGAAGGGCTGGACATATATATTTTTAACATAGACATAAAAGCATGTAATATACTACAGCTTCACCCGTAGTCACCGTACTATTTTGCAGATAGGTGGGATTGTAAGTTT
Organism: Rhineura floridana; assembly: GCF_030035675.1. Taxonomy (NCBI): domain Eukaryota; kingdom Metazoa; phylum Chordata; class Lepidosauria; order Squamata; family Rhineuridae; genus Rhineura; species Rhineura floridana. Next base: position 107,950,404 of record NC_084485.1, on the reverse strand, counting down.
CCAACTTTAAGCTCTTAACATGAGAAACTATTTTAATAAATACTTGGATTTCCCCTCCTATTGCTATCCTTCTCATGTTATGTCTATATAAGAAATGGAAGTAACAAAGGTTTTGTGGAAATGCAAAGAATTCTTGGAGAAGCTTGTTTGTTTTAAGGAAAAAGGCAGGCAACTGAATTACAGATTTTATTGCTAGCACACTTCAGTAAGAAATACTTCCCAGATGTTTGAAAGATCAAAATACATGTTACCATATTAATTATTTTTTCCACAGCACATTTAGTATTCAAAATGCTTTACAGGTCTCATTGTTCACATCCTCACACCTTTTACAGCTAAGGAAATGACTTTGAGGCTCCCACTGCATATCATGTGGAGATTCTTTTCTCTGTGGTTTTTCTGTAACTCACAGCAGCCTGAGGAGGCTGTATCTGTGGAAGATGACTGGGCAGGGAGTGGCTCCTTAGCCCTTTACCCTCCAGCCATTTCCCTACACTGCTTTTTCATATAGAGAAGCTATGGGGGTATCTCTTCTTCCTGCAGATGAAAAAAATGACTTGGGGAGGAACATTTTCAGCTAAAAAATATTGGAGGGGGAAAGGTTTCATTAGCCTTTTTAGTGCATTTAACATTACATGTAGTTTGGCTCACAGGCTCACAGGAACCTGCCTAATAGTCTAGAAGGGCGATTTGCACTGGGGTAGGTAGATCCTAAATATTTAGCTCTTGTTAATATCAGTGGGACATCTTCAGGACTAACTTCAAGAAGTGACTGTACTAAAGAAATCTGAAAGAGAGACTGGCAAGAGGCCATTTATGCTTTTCATGTATGATATGCTATTGATTACTGTACATTTTTCTTAACAGATCTGTTTAGTCAAGAAGATACAGAACTGGGTTTGTATAAGCCATATCACCATACACAACTTCAGGAGAGTTTGCCTAATCTCTATGTTATTTATTACAGCCCTCTTCAGGCATTCATGAATTAGGACAATCTAAAGAATTCAAAATGTAATACAATAAAATACAAGAAATAAAAGAAGTTAGATTTGCATCCTAAATAGCTCTTATCAATATCAGTGGGACATCCTCAGGGCTAAAATTCAAGAAATGGCTGTACTAAATAAATCTGCAAGAGAGACTATAGAATGAAAAAAATACTATTAAAATGAATATAAATATTTAATGTGATGGATATGCCATCTCTGTCTTCAACCACAAATTCACAGAGACACTATGGACCACATGAATGAAGCTCATGGGCCACTGGTGGTCCACAGAACACAGTTTGGGACCCCCTGGTCTAGCTGAACTCCCTGTTCAACATAGGAAGTACAATGCAGCATGCAACATCAGTATTCCTGACAGACAGCCACCTAGCCTCTGCTTAAATACCTCAAGTGCTGTTGTGCACAGGTCCTGCTTTTAAGCTTCCTATAGGCATCTGGTTGGCCACTGTGAGAAAACAATGCTGGATTAGATGCCTTATTGGCCTGATCCAGCAGGCTCTTATGTTCTCCATTGGAGAGTCCATCAGCTACCGAGGCATTCTCTTCCAATCTTGTGACTTTCTCAAATGAAGGGCACAGGTGGGCACAGACATATATTGGCCTACCTGTGAAAGGCCGTTTCACTGAATATATTTTCCTTGGTGAGACTTTCTGTTCCTGAAAGTTGAATTAATTCCTTTACAACTTCAAACTTTCCATTGTAGCAAGCACTGGGGAGAAAAAAATGTCAACCAAGTGTTTTAACAGTCAGAGAAGATGAGCACGAAAAGAAGAAATGCTGTGGAGTGCTCATTACTCACAGATGCAAAGGTGTGTCTCCATAAATATTAACCACATGGGGCTGGACTTCAAAATTACTTTGGAGCAAGAACTTGACAATATCATGATGTCCAAATCGAGAGCAGAAGTGTAGAGGAACATGGTCTTCATTGTCTTGAGCATTCACTGCCATTGAACCAGAAAGAGAAAAATAAAATTAAGCAGGTCATATTCAAAGCAAGCTTTCCCCACAGATCACAGATGTGGCACATAGATCATGTGGAACTGAAACTGGAATAGGGGAATGAGTTAACCCTCCCTTCCCTCAGTACAAAGGAAATATTATTGAACCATGTTATAAAAAATGAATATCCGATCTCCAGATGCTCCAGAGGAAAGTGCGAGATTCTTCCTATACTTCCAGTGAGCTGAAATGGGGACACCACAAGCTATCTTTCAAAAGTATATCCAACTCTATCTTGAACCCAGTGGAATTGTTATGGAAGGGATCCACTCTTTCTCCCTCTCTACAATGTGTGCACACAGCAACTTTCCCACATGAGCCCTTCCAGCAGCAGCAGGCCACATCTCAAAAAATAAATTCCTAAACTTGAAGGTAACTTATTAGATAAATAACTAACTTCCAAAATAACATTTCAAAAGGTACAAATGGCTTCCTATCACAGAAAATGCTTATGTGCACATGCCGAGTGTTTTCACACAGGGAGAAAGGGAAATCAAGCTGTATCTGTCTTCACACTCCTGGGCTATGGCCATACTCTTTGGAATGAAAGGGATGCCCAGGTACATGCAAGACAGAGAAAATAAATGCAAAACAGCTAGGAAGACTGGCAATTACCGGGATTGGAGTAGGCAGTGGGGAAGAGGAGTTTAAATTTTTCTTCCCCCGCTGCAGTTCTGATAAAACGTCTTGGCACCAGCAGGCAGCCAGGCACCTGCTGAGAGCCCCTGCAGCTGGGGCTGGGGCTGGGGCAGTGGAGCTCCCGACCCATGTTCCCCCTAGCATCGAGTCCAAAGGAGCAACTGGACAATGGTATGGATTGCAGAGCGGGAGATCCACTCTCTCAGATGACACCATGCATGCTTATATATGTCAAGTTGCACCACCTCTTACGTCTGGGGCGTCAACACATTAGTGGGCATGCCTGCCATCACCCAAGATGGTGGCAAAGACATGTTGACACCCCCACTGCCATCTTGGGTGATGGCAGCCAACATAAGAGGTGGTCAACCGGGCATATTTAAGGACACACACACATGAGAGAGTGGGGGCCCATGGTGGTCTCGTGCCCAAGGGTCAACAGTGGTCTGGCACCAACCCTACTGATGAACCCCCCCCCCAAGCTGCTATTTTCACTGAGAGGAAATCTCCAATTGGCACCACTGGAGGGGATTTCCTTCCAATGCAAATAGCAGCTTCAAAGGAATGATTTTTGTCAGGACTGCCAGGAAAGGATGAAGGGACTAAACTCCCCCTTCTCACTTGCTGTGATCCTAATAATTGCCAGCTGACCCCCAGCAGCTAATATTTGCATTTTTTAAAGTGTGCACATTAAATTCAAAGATGGATTTAATGTCATGTCTTAGTTTGGCCTTAAATAAAAGAAGGCTGAAATGTTTTGATGATACTGTTGTTGATATGATTTCTGAGGTTATTTAGTTAGTGTTTTTAACTGTATTTTTATTCTGTTTGTAAGTTATCTAATGACTATTTCTGATGACTAAATAAATAAAACAAATGTCTGACATTAATTGTATTATAGTATCTACAGTATAAAATGTTAGCCCTATAACATTTACAAATCAATATGTAATGCTTAATGTGGATCCCTTACTCCTTATGCAGACTTACTCCTTATTGAGCTATGGGGAAGGATATGACCTGTGTGTTTTTCCTTTTGTCCACCAGTAAAAACACTACTTTTCAAAAATCATGATTGCTAATGTTCCAGAGGCAGGTAGACCCCTCCTGAGTCTCTGCCTGTGGTGACAGAGGTCTGTGGGTTGTGCTCTGGAGCAGCTGGGGGAGACAGCAGTTGAGAATGGGAAAGTGGAACAGGCAAAAAGGTGTTACCCAGTGCTTTGATCCTGATCCAAACTGAGGAGGTAACCCATGGCAACATTTGCTCTTTAAAATAATTTAAGACCCACATATATAGGAGACCCAGTCATGGATGTTATGCAGTGGCATCTAGTTTGGCCTCAAGGTCAGCACTCTACCCACCACAACACACTGCCCATCAAATATTCTGACTGGCTGATATAGGACTTATCCTCTGAAGCTGCTCCTTGAAGATACTTTTCTTGTAATTGCCTGGATTGTGATCAGTTATTGCTTCAGCAATATTTATTAAATATCATGGTGGGTGTTGCAGTTGAGGGAAATAAGGAAGCATTGTTGTATTAACGACCTTTTCAAAGAAATCTTGCTGCCTGCATATTAACAGTGTGGAGCAAAATGACGATCCAAAAGGCAAGAGTTAAAAGGAAACAAGCACCTGAATTATTACAGAATGAAAGAGAAAGCAATGCTATTCGATATCAGAAAGCAATGTTCATCCCTGCATCTCTTTTATAGAGTTCTTCAGTGTATTGCTTCCATCTTCCTTTTATTTCATCTTGGCCAGTCAGTGTGTTCCCCTGTTGATTATTCAACATCCCTACTCTTGATTTTAATTTCCCTTTAATTTCTCTAATCTTTTGGAATATGGCTCCTGTTCTACCCTTTTTGTTGTCCTCTTCTATTTCTATACAATAACTATTGTAATAGTCCTCTTTGTCCCTACGTACTAGTCACTGTATTTTAAATACTTTTAAATATTTACTCCAGTTCTGATAAAAGCTGTCAGTTAATACATTTAGACTGGGGGCAGGAGGGTTTCTAACAATCAGTGGAACAGAATTCCGGAAATGTCTCTCTTCCATATGATTCTCTATGAAAGGCATATATTGCTATGTGATGGAAAGGTCTTACCAATAATATGCATGCATTACTTATTAGTAGTAGCATGAGTTCATGCCATAACATCATACATCCTTCATGCATTCCATCATTTACAGAAGGAGATATTTCAAAAATGTTTAAGAGAGAATTTTAAACAAGTGTCTTGGGGTAGTTCCTGCATCTTGATACCGGTAAAATCAGTTGCCTTAGTTACCAGGAGTCAAAAGTGTAGAAGGTAAAAGCAATAGGAATAAGGAAAATAAATGAATATAGTTAAAATGCTTGTTAAAAGCAGCTAATCCTTCCAAAGGTTTGGTTCAAATAACAAGGCCTCAAAAGAAGTGTTACTTCTGAGTGTTTTTTTAAAAAATAAACATCTATGCCAATAATCTGGCAATAAAAGTGCATCAAAGGATTTGGAGTTTTGCTCACGTTCCTTGCTGGATTCATGCCTTATTTCAGTTGGCAGTCAAAATCCCAGGTGCACTTTTGAAAACCTCCAGTCTTTGACATATTTGCTTAAATGAAAAATGAAACAGATGAGCAAAAAAAGCGATTCATAATGGATTTCCATTTTAGCAGCATATTCTGCATAATATTCCTAGTGTAAAAATCATCAGGAGGAAATCAGGCAAGGGATATGGGACAGGGTGCATAATATTTCTTGCTGCTGTGCCTACCTGTTTGCATAAGGGAAATCTTAGCTGTTGTATGGATGGGAAAAAGCAAAATATGGACCGGATAAGTATGGCATAAAAAAGGAATGCATGTGGCCTGGATAGTTCATTGGATTAAGAAGGCCACTGGATTGGGCTGATGGGAGTTGTAGTTCAAAAAGTAACTTTCCAAGCTCTGGGAATAGGTTAGCACTGCTGATTTTAAACTGGGAGGCGACTTGTGATGGCTATTGCTAGTTGAACTCCCTATTTATTTATATTTATTTGAAAGTATTTTTTAAATTCTATGATCTCCCGGCTGCAGATACCACCTATTTTGTCCCCATGCCATCATTTTTGGAGCAGATGGTCACTTGGCCCTGGCATGTAGGCTCTATACATGGTGATGTATAAAAGAATGTAGGGATGAATCTTCATCCCTTTCCCTTCCCGTCTCATGTAGATTGGAAGTGATCTGTGTTCTGGAAGCAAACATGGGCTTCTGTCATCCCTAAAACTCTGTCAGTTTGCCCTATGTCAGTCCTAAAAAGGAGTCAGTGGGGGGTTGCAGGAGTGGGATATATCCCCTATATGCCATGTGAAGTTGACATTGGGGATGCTCAAATGAGCTCAAGGCTCATTCCTACACACACATTTCACAGTAAAATGTGAAACGGCTGACAAAAACATTGAAACCCCACTCAAAGCTCCACTTTTCCGCTAACTCAGACCAGCTCTTGTGGATGTAGGCACAGCCCAAGGGTGAGGGAGGGAACACAGCAGGTGAAAACTGTTTGACTCACTTGTTCTTTGTCTCTGACACTGATATGAGACCTAGCATGACCTTGAGCATGAAACCACTATGGGCAGTTAATGTCCGAACTGAAGTCTGTGATATGCTCGAGGATACACAGAAAAAGGATAAGAAGAATATTTCAAGAAATATTCCAGTTTACTGTTGGACTCCCCACACAGTAAAGATTTTAAACATGAAACAGCACTGGCAGCATCTGACCTTAACTTGAGAGAGTTCCTATTGTGTATGAATAAGACAGCCTGCTGTTGTATAATGGATTTTACAAAATCCAATACTGAACTAAACAGTGACATTATAGTGCACTCCACTTATAACATGTGGGGTTACAAGAGATAGCTGCCTGTAGTAAATAAGAGCAGTCAAATATGTCGTAGATGGAAACGAATAGTGACTGTTCCTTCCGACCACCACAGGCAAACTAAATTTGCACCACTGTGTCTTATACTAAGAGGTGTTCACTGTACATATTTTACAAATAATTAAGACTTAACCTGCAAATATTTTGGGGGCGACCTTTTGCATCCTCTTCAGCTTTCATCTTGAAAACTGCTGAAAGAGGAAGGTGTGTTTTACATGGGGGACAGTATTCATACAACATGCTTCTCATTAGACTTAAAAATAACTACAGACTGAACGCTATAAGCAGACTGTAGCTACAGATGAAACATGTAAACAGTACAGCTAAGTAATTCCTTCAGATAAAAGGATCCTAAAAGGATCCAGTTCCTGGTCACCACTCAGGTTATAGGAGTGCTCTTGTTTTTAATCATGGCTTGTCGGACAATCTGCAAAATATCAGCTAAGAGGATCCCATTTACCAGCCTTCTACTCCAATGACAATATCAGTGAACAAACTATCTATGGAAACTGAGAAACTGAACAAAAATCAGTGAAGAAGACCATAACGTACATGTGATTGGGCTTTGACAGTTTCCTTTCCACTTTCCCAGCTGCATATTAGAAGGGAATGAACCTGTCTTCGAAACTCAAGAAGAATGGGAAGTGGAAGCAGCAGCACAGGATCGGCAAGGGAATTTGGGATAGGGTGGGGGGAGGAGGGAAAAATACTAGAAATGCAGTAGGAAAAGGTGAGTCACAAGGTGGCTGCTGGGGAGAAAGGGAACAGGGGCAGTATTTAGAACCAAGAAGTGGTAGCAAATGGGCCATGGGTGGGAAAGATTTTGGTATTAGGGTTACCAGCTTCTGATCTCAAGCAAGTTGAATCTTTGAGCAAGGTCAGTATGTAGGTAGCTACTAAGGTAGAACTTGTTGGAGCCAGGAAGAATCTAATGGATTAGGCCAGAGCCAAGAATCTGGTGAGTCAAGACAATCTGGAGTTCACTGATTTTTCCAATTCCAGAACTAGTTATCTGATACAATACGGGCTATCTGATTGGATGAGTAAAATATTGGCTGGTTGACAACCATATTTGAAGGGCAGTTCACTTCATCAAGTTTCTCCCTTATGTAAGCTAAAATGTAAATGATCTCAAACTCTACCTGGTTGCAAAAGGATTGGTGCAAACCCATTTAAATCAATGGGACTTAAGCTAGTTATGGCTAACTTGTCCCATAGATTTCACTGGGTCTACTTGAGGAACATAGGAAACTGCCTTATACTGCATCAGATCAATGGTCCATCTAGCTCAGTATTATCCGATTGGCAACTGCTGTCCAGGGTTTCAGGCAGTGGACATTCCCAGCCCTACCTGGAGATGCTGGGGACTGTACCTGGGACCTTCTGCATGTATGGCAGATGCTCCACCACTGAGCTACTCAGTGGTGAGTAATCTCTGGTAAGACTAGAGACATGCTTACTGTTGTACTGGTTCCAGTGCATTTCTACTTATCTTTTCTCAAAACTGGGGCACACGACGCTAGTCAAACTCCATCCCTTTTTATTCTTAAAATCTCGTCGGACCAGGTCCAGTACTTTTTTTAAAAAAAAATCAGCTTCAGGGAGGTCTTGCAACTGATTGGTAGATCAACCCACTTGTCTTCCAGGTGTGGCCAATGGAAACACTTTGCTGCAGGCTTAGGCAGAGACAATAATTGGTCCAATTCTTTGCTGTGAGCGGTCCTGAAAGGTCTGAAGGCAGCAGTGGGGAAGGGAGGTGTGGCCAGCAGAGGGCACTGTTGCTTCAAAACACAGCCAGAAAAACCATTAAAGTGACTAGTGTGCCCACATCTTAAGACCAAGTCTGGATCTATCCCATAATGTTTGTACGGTTTTCATCTTTGAGGCTAGTTGTCTCGGAGTGAGTTATTTATTTTGAAACATAATGTATCATATGAAAATAAATACAAAATACATATTATTTCTCCTGTGACGAAGAACTCTTGGATAAATTTTGATGCATTAGCACCAAATTACAGGATATAGCCAAAGGTGCCCTAGAGATGTTGTCACACATCAATCCTGTACACATCCTGCTCAGGTGACAGAAAACCTAAATGTTCCAGGAAGTGATGTTAATTAAGCACCATCCATTCAGTCTCTTTTCCCGATCTCATCTGCCTTCATCAGTCAACAGGCACACTTAGAAAGCCCACTTCAAAGCCCACTTGCCCACTGACTAAATCCAAATTTGCAAATGACATTCAACTAGGAATGGAAGAAATTTATCTTTGCATATTCCAATATGAACTGACCTGATCCACACTTCCTGGACTAATTTGCAGATCAGAACTTAATTACACACCAGCTTTCATATTTCCCAGATCTTCCAAGACAGCTCAGTATAAAAATATATTGATGAATGCATGTTTTTTTGGGGAAAAGCATATTCAGAGAGAAAATACATTTTTAAATAGGTATTTAAAGGTAAATTTTCATGCAGGCTTTAAAAAGAATTAATGAAATTGAGTGGATTTATAAGCGAACATATTGTGAAAGTGGCACAGACTGGAAATAGGCTGCCTCTGCCCACATGCAGTGTTATTTTGAAAAGAGAGACTTTTAGCCCAGAGGAGTGGGGCTCAGTTATCCCCCATATGAAGAAGAAGGCTAGCCATTTAATATTAGTATGTGAGCATCCAAAATTTACCACAGTGACTTATTAAGTCTCTGAAAGTGAAGATACAACTGATGCCTATTGCTTCGTGGTTTAACTGCTGCAGATGGATGTTAAAAATGCAGCTGAACCATAACTCTATATGCCGAGATGCTCGCAAAGGACTTGATGCTATGAAAGATCCAGTGCCCAGAGACAGAGTAGGGGTCACAGACCTGCCCTTGCCAGCAAGCAATCTTCCCCCAAAGAGCACCCTCTACATTGGGGGAGAGTAAAAACCCATGTCAGCAACCAGTCTCTGAAACATACTTGAGAAAAGTTCCCCCCCCCCAGAACCTGAAGGACCTTGGGGGCAGGGGGAGAGAGGTGGAAACATGGTTTCTGACAGGATCTTGCATGATTCCATATCAAGCGGAAGGAAAAGAAGGAAAAACCTTGACACTATTTTTCATTGCGCAAATGCTTCGCCACATTTGACAGCATTTTGACCTTTTCGATCCACCTGCATGGACCCAGTCTTCTCCCCTGGCTTTCATGACCTGAAAGGCTGCTTTTAAATGGCTGACCAGTCAAAACATGTTATACCAAATAGGTCAAAGTACAGAGGTAATACGTGGTTAAATTTCAGAGAATGCTTTCAAAACAGCTGGAGCTAATTGTAAATAATGAATTATTTTCCTTCTTTAATGCTTGCAACTCTGTCCTCAGTTACCATAGCGATTTGAAGTTTCAAAATGTGCTACTTTGAGGCTAAAGCATTTTCAGCTTCCAGGTTCTCTACTGCTGCTCTCTTTCTCCCAAGAAGATACAGATTTTAAAATAAATCATATGTAGCAGTGTCCTCTTCTTTAGGAATAAATTAACTAACTGATAACAAGTCCTTTTCTGCGTTGTATGATGGATGCACACACCATCTCTTTTCCTCACCCCCAACTCCCAGTATTATAATTATATTGGTTCAGTGCACACACCTCAAGCTTTAAATATCAAGGGTTCTCGGTGGAAAAAAAGAATTACTTACAAATCTGAGTCATACTGCTTCTACAGATTTTAATTAGGGAGTAGGAGGTATGTAACACATTCATGACTCACAGAGAATATGTTAAATTTATACTGGCAGGTACTACAGAGTAAGGTGTGCGTGAGTGTGTGTAGCAGTTTCCATTCCACTGTGACACTAGCAGAATGATACCTGAGGAAATAAGTGGCGTAAGGGGAGAGGGTAATGCTTCTGAGCTATGTGTAAAAAAATTGAGAATATATATATTCACTAATAGGCAAAAAAACCCTTGTGGTTTAAGAACGTACCTATAGATATTTCTATCAAACTATTAAAAGCAGGGAAATTGGGCAGCTATAGTGAATGCACCAGGGGAACAGGAGACCTGACCTCCTCTCTGAGATATTGTACTACCCTACTAATTTGTAAATATGCAAACACAATTTGGGTTGGTCTTTTACAGTCCAATCCACTTCCTGTGTAGCTTGGAAGAATTTGGTAACATGTGCCTCTGAGCATATGGTGAGTGGTGGCAGCACCAGCAATCAGGATTACATCTCCAAAGATGGAGATTTTTTTTATTTTGTTGGTGTTCTTCTTACTTTGTTTTTTTTCCTGTGTTAATACTGTTTCTACAAAGAATCTAACCTATAAAATTATATTTATCTCCTTATTCATCCTAGAAATCTGTGCCAAATTTATTTCATTAATCTCAAAGCCTTTTTATCAGTCAGTGTCATATGATGGTGAAGACAGGCATTTGTGTTTCCAACTGGAAGTTATATTCTGTGTCTATTTTGGGTGCATTAACAGTTGAATCTGAAACTGCAGTTTGATATAAAATCAGTCTGATTACAATATGTTGCTACCTAAGCAATGAATCTAGCTGTTGGGGGTGGGGGAAACGGCCTGCCCAAGATGCATGTTTTCAGCCTACTATGCTTAACCACTTCACTTAAGGAAGGGTGGGCATGGTCAATTAAAAACATAGAGCACACCTACAAATTTGCTAGAATATATTTCATCTCCCACTGTTTTATCTTGTGCAAACTGAGAAACTCCTAAACAGCAAGGGTTTTTTTTTGCCTATTAGTGAATTTCTCTGCTTATTGAGTTCAATGGGATTTACCTCCCTGCATTCATGCTTAGGATAGATGAAAATGACCACGGGGGAGGGCGAGGGGAGAAGGAGAAAGGGCAGGGGAGAGGAGGAGAAGGGCAAGTTTGATCACTGCATACTTTCTGAGTTCAGTGGGATTTACTCCCATGCAATCATGCCCAGGATATGTGAAACTGATGCATGGGAGAGGAGAAGAGGGAGGGAGGGCTTTAATGGGCAGGGGAGGAAGAAGAAGGAAGAGGGGAGGGGAGGGAGAAGAGAGGAGGAGAGGAGAGTGGAAGGAGGGGATGGGGAGGAGAGAGAGGGAAGGAGAGGAGAGGGGGAATGGGGGAAAGGCGGGTCTGATCGTTTGCAGGCTTACTGAGCTCAATGGGATTTACTCCCATGTAATCATGCTTAGGATAGGTGAAACTGACCTTGGAGGAGTGGCAGGGAGGGGTAGGAGGGGGAAGGGGAGAGAAGGGGAGGAAGGGTAAGGGTAGGGAGGGGTAGGAGTTTGAGTGAGTGGGTGAGCAACATGTGGTCTCCCACCCAAATTTAAACCAAAGCTGACCCTGGCCACATCCACACCAGGTCTTTATTTCACTTTGGACAGTCATGGCTTTCCCCAAATAATCCTGGGAAGTAGAGTTTGTGAGGGGTGCTGAGAGTTGCTAGGAGACGCCCTGTTCCCCTCACAGAGTTACAATCCCCAGAAAAGGGACTGTTAAACCACTCTGGCCACTGAAGCTCAGTCAGGGGAATAGGAGTCTCCTAACAACTCTCAACACCCTTCATAAACCACACTTCCCAGGATTCTTTGAAGGAAGCCACGACTGTTTAAAGTGGAATAAATGTCTGGTGTTGGTGTGGCCCCCTGATTAGCCAAGCTAAACACCTGTGAGTCTGGCTTTTAAAATACTGACAGTTGGTTCTTACTAAGCATGCCCTACATTATAATAGAGTTCAATGTTAAATTTCTTAAATTAATTAAAAATCAGTTGGACTTTTTTTTTTAGTTTTAAACTGCAGAGGATGAAAGTAAGAATATGCGTTAAGGTCAGTAATAGGATTACAGGTACTCTGTTAACAATTTTTAATTAATTTCAACAAACTATGAGGCCATTTACAGAAAAAAGTCCAACAGGGGTCTGGATTTTTTCCTCTTGTTTTACACCTTGAATTCTCGATTCTCTCTGACTGTTTTGTACATCGCCATGAAAACTTTGAGGGTTATTAAGTAAGTGTCTCTGAGTTCAGGACTATGTATTTTGTAAGGTTTTGTTTTGAAAGGAGCTTACGTCATAGGGTTGCCAGGTTCATGGCCTGAGACTGATCCTGTATCTTTAGGAGAAGAGAAAGTCAGCCAAGTGCAGGTGTTCTTGCAACACTGTAATGGGAAAAACCACAAGGTGGAATTCTCCCTTCCCCCTGCACAACTTTTAAAGATACAGAAGACCTCCTGGAGGCTGGGCCTGGCAACCAAGAGGTCTTATGTATCTTTAAAAGTTGTGCAGGGGGAAGGGAGAATTCCACCTTGTGGTTTTTCCCATCACTGTGTTGCAAGAACACCTGCACTTGGCTGACTTTCTCTTCTCCTACAGGATCAGTCTCAGGCCATGAACCTGGCAACCCTAGCTTACGAGAAGCAGCAGAATGGCATGGGAGGTATTTTCAATTTAACATTGTGGAATGCTGGCTATAGTATTCAGCCTCTCTTGTGGCTGTATAATAGATAGATAGATAGATAGATAGATAGATAGATAGATAGATAGATAGATAGATAGATAGATAGATAGATAGATAGATAGATAGATAGATAGATAGATAGATAGATAGATAGATAGATAGATAGATAGATAGATAGATAGATAGATAGATAGATAGATAGATAGATAAACACAAACACACACATATATACATATACATGTGTGTGTGTGTCACATGTATCAATGCATTTTGCATTTTCTTGGCATTTGCTAAGTCAGAAGAGGGATGGAGCTGCAGGATGGCCATCCACATGAGTGGACAAAATCCTCAGTGGGCTAGGAGGTTGATTGCAGAGTTGCCACTTCCTGGCACAATTCCTATGCCTTTGAATTGCTGAAATAATAGGCAGGCAATTAATAGGTGAAGTCCTGCCACTGAATTCCCTTTCCAAGGGATGCAGCATCAGATGAATGTCTACCTGGCATATAGCTGTTAAAGGCACAACACTCTACCAGATACATGTAGGAGAACAGTCTGTCCCAAAGTCTTCTGCTCTCTTAAATCACTGCCAGTTCTTTCTTGCTGTCTTTTGTGCCTGGAATTACCTCCCAGAACACCTGTTTGGTGACACCTTTCTTCATACTTTCAAATCTTTCATCACAAGTCAGCTTTTCTGTGTAGCCTTGCACTTAACACTCCCACCCTCCATGTCTTCAGCCTCTAGGGAAGGGGCCACAGAGTAGCTCAGTGTTGCATCACATGCTTTGCATATAGAGCTCTCCAGTTCAGTCCCGTTGTAAAGGACCTCTGGTAGCATAGCACGTGGAAGAGCTCTGCTTAAGACCCTGGAGAGCTGCTGCCAATCAGAGTAAACAATACTGGTTAAATGAACAAAAGATTATGGTAGGGGGCAGATTTCTATGCTCCCTAGTGAGACGAAACCATACACATGTAACTGAATTTGCTCACATTCATTCCACTCCCTTTGTCCCTGTATCCCTGGTTGTCTTATGTTTTCTCTTCCAATGCTGAAATTTAGATCTCCTTTGACTCAAGTCCTTTGAGTAGATACTTGTCTTTTTCTTTGAGATTAAGCTACTCTGTAAAAAAGCAATGGGGAACCTCCAGGCCACAGGCCCAATTAGGCCCTGTGTGGGTCCCATTTTGGACCATTCCCCAAGTCCATTCCCCACAAACCATACCCATTTGTCCCAAACCTGACATCATATGTGACATTAGGTGTGGAGCAGGTATGGAGGTGGCAACAAAACAATCAGTGGGAGCTTCAAGCGTGCTCCCAATTGTTCCTTTGCAAGGAGGGCTCCCTGGTTGTTGCTGACTGGAAGCCCCACCGGGAACTCCCTAGTGCAGCTGAGGGAGCTTGCTTGGTCTATTTTGAAGCAGTTTGCATTAAAGCTCTGTTTTAGGAAGCAATTTGAAAAGAGGAAAGTTCCTCTGAAAGTGCACTGCAGTTTGAATGTTTCAAGTCCCTTTGAAGGGACACTCTCATAGCCAATTAGCTGATTGCCAGTGAAAGAGTGCCTTCAGAGGGGCTTGTTCCACTTCAAAGCGTGTCCTAAAACAATATTTTTGAACTCTGACTGGAGTCAAAAAATGATAAGAAAAAAATGGTAGAGAAATGCAGAGAGATGTATATGAACCCAGACATTTCAGACACCAGACACCCTAATGTTCACAGACCGGTCTGAAGTAAGCAGTTAAATTATGGGTTGTAGGAAGAAGCAGCCAGTGGGCAAGGGCAGTGCCATGCACCTGGCCTCCCGTCAGCAGCAACACTACTACTGACTGGGAGGCAAAGGGGTGAGGCAGCGGAGAGGTCAGCACTGTGTGGGTTCACCTGTGGGAGCACCAGATTGACTTCACTGGTGTACCCACCCAGTGCAGACCTCCTCGCCATTCCCTCTCTCTCTCCCAGGAAGCAGCAACAACGACACTGCCAGGAGACCAGGTGTGTGATGATCCTCCTGCCAGCCGACTGCTCCCAGTTGCAAGCCTCTACAACACATTTCTCATAACTTACCATCTGCCTTGCTGCCCTCCTCCAACAAAAGTTTTGCAATATTAAGAAATCCTTTGGCTGAAGCCAAGTGAAGGGGCCTGTCTCCAACTTCTCCACTCATGTTCGCATCAGCACCAAATTTCAGCAAGAGTCGGGTTACCTAACAATATTGTATTAGTCAGAATTAAAATGGCAAGGAACAACTGTATGTTTTTTTTCATGAAATCACAGAAAAGTACATAGATTGTATACATTAACATTTGGAAATTTTGTTTTGTGTACCATCAAGGGCATGTTATATTTACTCATTGTCAAGAGAATTTGACTTATTATAGCCTGGGTTTATAATTAAATGATATGTTGACAGAACATACTTCATTGGCTCAGTAGCAGTTGCCAATTCTTTCTTTTTTTTAATGACAAATAGTAAGAAGATGGAAAGAGCCACAAACCGATTAATTTAACTGATCTAAGCAGCAAAATAAAGTAAAATGCCCATAAATTATATATGTCCAAGCTATAGGTTACTCCCCCCACCCCCGAAAGCCAAAACCCTTATCATAAAAGCACCATATGCATTTTAGTATAATTTTACAAAACAATCAAAATAAAACAAACCAGCCTTACTCACAAAGATTTTAATGAATGAGGAGATGAATACACACACACATACACACATTGTGCATACCATTACTGAACGTATGGCTATAATATTTTCAACTATCTGTGTTGCCGGACACAGTGTCCAAATCACTTTTGGAAATGGCTCTCCCCCTTCAATGATATGGGAACTATATGCTGCCTAAAAGCTGTGCTCGAATAAAGGCAAATGCACAAGAACCCGGGTCTGCACCCTTTGGTTCCTGCCAAAGCCCATACTTCAGCAGGGGTCCGTCTACACCTTTTGGCAGTCGGGCAGTTGCAACAGCTGCCAGCAATCTCTAGACTGGCCCTCTTATTCTGGGCAGTGATGAAGATTGGACCCAGAGGGAAAGGGTGAGAAAATGGGTAACAGCAATGGCAGAAGCAAGGAATAAGTGGGCCTCCTGAGTGGGGAGCAGAGCTTGGAAAAGTTACTTTTTTGAACTACAACTCCCATCAGCCCCAACCAGCATGGCCACTGGATTAGGCTGATGAGAGTTGTAGTTCAAAAAAGTAACTTTTCCAAGTTCTGGTGAGGAGGCGGATTTACCAATTGAGGGCAAACACCTCTACTTTCCCTACTTTCTCTGGGCACTCTGTTGGAGGGGCCACATACTGGTGGCTAGAGCCAAAAGTAGGTGGGTCCTTCTGCATTTCTCTCTCTTTCTGCCACTCCCCTGCCCCTCTTTTTCCTCTATTCTCTTTTATCTCTCTTTCTCTGTCACCCTTACCCCCTTTTTCTCCTCCTTGCCATCCACATGAAATTAGGCTTAGGGCCACATAATTTAGGCCAAAAACCAAATGTGTCTTAGGATGCCCACCTATGAGCTAAACTAAGAAGTTTATAACTGCCAGTGGAGCTTTATGCAACCTCAATATGCCTTGCATTGTCACAAAAGATCCTAGCTTGCCTGTAGCAAGTAGGCCGATGTCCAAGAACTAGGTCTCAGCATCCCTGATATGTTGCCAGAAAACCTGGGACATACCCTGTGGGTCATGCAGTACAGATATTTGGGGCAGCATAACGTCTTTCAGAAAGTGACTTAAACATCAAGAATATGAAAAACTTAAGTGCTAACAGACTCAAACCAACACAGCTATAAAGCTACTGTCAAACCTGATGGCTTTCTGCATAACTTAGCATGTCTTCTTCGAAATAAAAATGGATTCATATGACCCTTCTTTGCATGAGTGATATATTTTATCATGCCAATCTGTGTCGCAGTGGTGTGGGAAATGAGTTTTATCGCTTTACCACATGTTGTTCAGATCACTGGTCAACTGATAATGAGCTCAGTGAAAATTGTTCTTTCTTACTCTTGAAGAAGTGATAATGGCAAATTGAGGGTGAGTTCTTACATGCATGCTTGTCATTTGATGAAAATAACATGTAGTGATGATGGAGGGAACAGCCATCACAGATTAAATGCCACAGACAATTCATTTCATCTCATATAATCTCAAACACAGTGCTTTTCTATGGAGCCTGTTCAACCATCCAACCATGAGTTAAATGGTGTATTACCGAATTCTGTATGTGCATGTGTAATCCAGTCTTGAGTTGAGACAGCAAGAAGCTGATTTGTTGTCACTGAGCTGGTTCACACATTTATATATATCACTCTCTCTCTCACTGCTTGATTACTCAGCACTTGATGACTTATAGCCAAATGTGTGAACAGTTTCCATTGGAAAGAGTTGTGACCTATCACAGTATATTTGTGTGGATAAAGCCCATGTCTGCTTCTGTCTCTTGTCTCTATGAAGCAGGGGATACTATACATTGCACATAAAATTCTCTGTCTGTGATCATACAGTGCCTTCTTTGCCATACCTGTTCATGGCCATAGTACGCTGCAATATGTAAAGGGGAGAAAAAAACTGCATCTTGAACATTGACATATGCTCCATGTTGCAGAAGAATATCGACAGCCTAGAAGAAAAAAAGAAAAGGAAATAACCTTATTAGAAACACTGCTACAGAGTCACTTTGTAGAATATAGGTTGTCCTACTCAGACCACAGCAGACCCACTGAAATTAATGAACCTAAGTTAGTCACATCTCAACTTCAATGTGTCTACTCTGAGTAGGACTAGCATTAAATATCACCCACTCAATCTGCAGTGTTACATCTACACTGCAAAGAGACTATAATGGAACACTGAGTGGATGCTGATTGTCATTACATTGTCCTATAAATATAGTTGGAAATATATTTTCTAATAAAATAACTAATTTATGAAGGCAGGAACTCTAAAAGGATTATACAGCTATGAGGGTAGCTGTATACTATAACCAGAGTGGTTTTTTCACATTCCGCAATGTTAAATTGAAAATACCCCCCATGCCATTCTGATGCTTCCCATAAGCTAATTTCAAACAAAACCTTACAAAATTTATAGTCCTGAACTCAGAAACGCTTGCTTAACAACCCTCTCAATGTTCATGGTGATAAACAAAACAGAAAGAATCAAGAGTTCAAAGTCTAAAGAGAGAGAGAAAACCCACCACCCCTTTTGAACTTTTTTCTCTGAGAGTTCTCATAATCTGTTGAAATTCATTAAAAATCAGCCATGTTCACAGAGGACCTGTAATCCTGTTACTGATCTTGCTCCATACTCTGACCATCATCTTCTGCAGTTTAAAAGCTAAAAAAATGCCTGGCTGATTTTTAATTAAATACATTTTGCATTGAACTGAATGATGTTAGGCATGCTCAGTAAGAACCTACTGTCAGTGTTCTAAAAGCCAGACTCACAGCTGCTTGGCTTGCCTAATCAGGAGGCCACACCCACACCAGACTTTGATTTTACGTGAGACAGTCATGGCTTCCCCCAAAGAATCCTGGGAAGTGTAGTTTGTGAAGGGGACTGAGAGGAGACTTCTATTCTCCTGACAGAGGTCTAGTGGCCAGAGTGGTTTAACAGTTAGCCGTTCTGACTGAAGCTCTGTGAGGGGAACAGAGCATCTCCTAGCAACTTTCAGCACCTTTCACTAACTACACTTCCCAGGATTCTTTGAGAGAAGCCATGACTGTCCAAAGTGAAATAAAGGTCTGGTGTGGATGTGGCCAGGGACAGCTTTGGTTTAAATTTGGGTGGGCGGCTACATGTGCCTGCTGTAGAATAAAAAGGTGGGGGAAACCCTGAAAAACAATGATACTGTTCACAATGTTTTCCTTTTGGAAAGGAAAGGGACTTCCCCTCTGCCCAGTGCCCACCCACCCAATCTTCTCCCCTCCCCCTCCCCTCCCTGCCCCTCCCCCAGGTCAGTGTTGGACTACAACCTGGGAGACCAAGGTTCAAATCCGCACACAGCCATGAAGCTCACTGGGTGACCTTGGGCCAGTCACTGCCTCTCAGCCTCAGAGGAAGGCAATGGTAAAACCACCTCTGAATACTGTTTACCATGAAAACCCAATGCATAGAGTTGCCATAAGTTGGGATCAACTTGAAGGCAGTCCATTTCCATTTTCAAACATGATTGCACAGAAATAAATCTCATTGAACTCAAAAAGTATGCATCTGATCAAACCCACCCTCCCTTCTCCTCCCTCCTATCTTCCCTCTTGCCCTTCCCCTCCCCCTCCCCTCCAATCCCCTCCTTCCCCCTCCCCTCTCCCCCCTCCTCATGGTCAGTTTTAACCTGCCCTTCCCTGCCCCTTCCTTTGCCCCACCCCCTCCAATCTCCTCCTTCCACTCCCCTCTCCCCTTCCTTTCTCCTCCCCTCTCCTCTCCCCTCTCCCTGTTCCTCCCCCATGGTCAGTTTTACCTATCCTAACCATGATTACATAGGAGTAAATCCCATTGAAATCAATAAGCATGTAAATGATCAGACCTGGCTTTCTCCTCCTTCCCCTCCTCTCTCTTTCTCCTCCCCTCCCCTCTTCCTTCTTCCTCCTTCCCTGCCCACTCCAGCTGTCCTTCCCTCCCCCCCCAGTCAGTTTTACTTATCTTAAGCATGATTGCATGGGAGTAATGTTACCAAATTCTTCCAAGCTACACAGGAAGTGGATTGGACTGTGAAAGACCAACCCATATTGTGTTTGCATTTTGACAACTTTGTAGGGCAGTACAATATCTCAGAGAGAAGGTCAGGTCTCCTGCTCCCCTGGTGCATTCACTATAGCTGCCCAATTTCCCTGCTTTTTAAAGTTTGATAGAAATACCTGTGGGTTATAGGTACGTTCTTAAACTGCAAGGTTTTTTGCCTGTTAGTGAATTGACAATGGATAGATCAGAATAACATATTTTTCAATTTTGAAGTTCAAGTACAAACAGGAGGAAATGCACATATAAAAATAGTACAAAATATACCTTTTAATATAAAATGAATGTAACTAAATTGCAAAATATATTTTCCTCCAAATACAAAGGCTTCTCCATGTTTTGGAAGATGAGAGACCTTCCATTTAAACAAATAACACTAAGAACTTTCTTTCTAACTTACACTCTCATATTCAGAGAGAAGGTCAATTGTTCAATCAAAACAGCTCTAAACTATGCATCATTTGCTTGCTAAACAATGATAAAAGCTGAGGTGTCAGTGAGACTTCTCTGAAATATTTATAAAAAATAAATGCACTTCTTTCTTTCAAAGATGAAGAGCTTTTTATATCCACCAACTTCCAATGCCCAAAGCACTACTCCTATACAATTTTCAAATCAACTTTAATGCCAGCGGTGCTCAATAGATTGCATATATAGTATTGAATAGTTTTGGTTGCAAAAACTTGTGAAATTCCACAGTGCACTCCAAAGCAGATCCTATGGCATTCTTTCATCTGTTTTGGCACCAGGAAAGGCTTATGCCACTGCAGCTTGGTGCTTGGCTGTTGGAGCATAGCCATATCCCCATCTGTTTTTTTAAAAGTTGTTCTCCTCTTTCCTTGTACTTCAATTGATTTATTGATGCATCCATATTCTGGGGGGTTGAGAGAGTTAGGGCATCTCTGTTATGAAAATATATATACTGAGCATCTGAGCTGCGTGTGTGCCAGTGTGTGTTTACCTAAGTAGCAGTTTTTTACCCTGCATTTAGATCACTGAGACTTAAGACTTAGTAAAATAAGAAAAGCTACTTTATTTATAGAAATACATAGTAGATAGGAAAGGCATACGTAGTTCTAACTAACTGACTAAGTTGGAGGCGCAATGCCCAGACTTGGGTATTGCCCTCATGACTCAGGAGAGACAGCAAAAACAAAGATATCTCCTCTCTCCTCAGACAGTCGAAGAAGAGAACAAAGGAAGGAGGGGCAGGTCAGATTCCCTAAGCGTATCAGTTTACAACAGAAAGAAGTTAGGTAGAGAAGAGCACAAGTAAAGGTAGGCAAGCCTAGCCAGCTGGAGGACCCTATCTTCCTTCGGGAATACAAACAGGAGAACCCAAACAGGAGTTGCTCTTGCCCCACTTCCAACCACCTTTAATAGCCTTTGCATTCTATATATACAGAACAATCGCAATTGACAATTGGGAGGAGCGCTGGGCAAATATGTGAACTTTGCTTTCCCTCTGTTTCTCATTTTTTCAATGTTAAATTCAGTTCTCTACATTTTCACATCAGTTTGTAGGGTTTTGTTTTAAATTGTCATGAAAATTCATCATCATTTTATTACAAATTTTTCCTAATATACACATGTATGCAATTTTGCCTAACATAATGCAAGTTGGTACATTATGTTTACTAATATATGCATTTATATACACACTTTACCCTTGTGTATGCATTTTTAAACACACTGCTTGGCTGGAGAACATTATCGCAAAATTCAGAAAATTCTGAATTTCAAAGGATGGTTGTGGTTCAATTTGCATCTCATCTTGGAAATTGCAGACTAGGTAAATTCACCTTTAAATATCAACTGAATCAAATTGTTCCCCCATCCCTAATTGGGAGCAATGCCATTTCTCCTCTTTTTGCCTCTCCTCTGAAAAAGATCCTTGCACAATTCATAAACTCCTTCAAACTACAGTGAAACATTGACGTGTCTGCTTGGGAGTCATGGTTTGAAGCTGGTTCAGATCCTGGTAATGGAGGAACCCTGGTTAGCCCTAACCACAGTGTACATTGTTGCTGACACAATGGTTATGTAAATAGCACTGAAGTCTTGAGAGAGGAACTCAGTCTAAAAGGGAGGAAGCATATGGTCCCGAGGTCCATTTTTGATTGTTTCCCTACAGATAAGAAATTGGCAGTGTGCACTGGACTGGAGTTGATGTTAGAACAAAATGAAAATAACATACTAAAAACTCAAAAGCCACAGTTTGGTTATTAAATTCAAAATAAAAAATCATTTCCCGCTCCCTTCAGCATATGGCTGCCTATTGGGTTCTCTAACCCAGTGTTCTTCAACCTTGGGCCGCCATTATCCCCAGCCAGCTTAGCCAATGATAAGGGATAATGGGAGTTGTAGTGCAACAATATGTTGAAGAAGACCCATAGTCTCCAAAATTGTTCTTGCATTTCCACCCCATGCCATTAATGCCAACACCACCAGATCCCTCTTGCCTCTGCAGTGCAGAGGAAGAGGGTGTTTTCCTTCAGCCCCATTTTATCATATCCCACATCGCCTATTGATTTTTTTCCTTCAAGTGACACACTCCTCTCAGGAAGCAACAGGACTCACACCAGGCACGCTCAAATATCATGTGTACAATCCTTAAAACAAAAATACACCCTCCAGCCAAACCACAGCAAAATAATAATAATAAAACAAACAGAATGCCCTGGCATCTAATTGTTCTGGGGCTCACCAAAGGTAACCCTGAATCAGTTATCTGGAGTATGTTGGGAAAGTGCCTTTGAGCATGCGAAGGGTTCGTTTTCCTCACTACTGAGCAGTTACAGCTTATCTATTCTCCTCCCCTCTCTCACACACACTTAACAATATTTTTAAAATGCAGGCTTGCTGGACACATGACTTCACCAGCACACAGGCCTGAGCCCCAGCAACTCTCTTTTTAGAAATGAAAGACTGGCTTTGCTAGCATTATGTGCAATTACAGAATCTAGTCCTTCTCTGCAAAAATGCCATTCCTGGTTCTCTGTCCTCAAGTCCCAAGCTCATTTTTATTAACTCCTAAATTGCTTTCTCCCCATGCTTATCTCTCTGCCTTCTCCCTCCCCAACAGTATCTTTTCTCTGCCCCCACCTGGGACTACACCATGCTAAGGCTCAGCCCAGGAATCTAATAGCAAAGCTGAAACATACACACACAGTTCACATGAGCTCTTCCAAGCTAGATTTGACTGCCGTCAGTACTCCCAATAGTACAAACCTGTTACACAGAAGGCCAAATTACCCTGATTAGTATTCATTTTAAAAATGTGATGATTGATTGGTATCCTTTAGCTGCTTTGGGCCTCTTTCTTTAAACAACTTACATTTCTGAATGCCTAATTTGGTTTTTAGATTCATGCATGGCAATGTGGCAAGTATTGAGTGACAGAATCCCTTCTGGCACTGTTCCCTGTCCCAGGGGATCTAATGTCAGTTTCTCTATGCACTCTAGAGACCAGAGGCCAAACTCTCTTTTTTTCCGTATACGTTCTGTGGCCTGTCAGTCCTCTCAGCAGCACTGGCTCCCACTCTCTGAATGATCTAAGTGTCGTCAATTTATAGTTCCTCACATGCTGGTCAGGTGCAAAACTCTGCTCGCTCTTCCCACCTGCACACAAAAATGGCCTCCAAGAACTAAGGGAACTCTAGGACAGTGCTACATTTTAAGGACAGATAATCTCCAGGCCCGTAAAGAACCTTGTTTTTTAAACAATGTTAATGTTTTGTTTGAATTTTTGTGCATTCTTTTCTGATGTGTATTTTGTATTTGTTTATTTTATTTTTTTGTGAGCCGCCTTGAGGGCCTTGGCCAAAAGGCGGCATAGAAATCGAATGAATAAATAAATAAATAGGACAAGTAATTCTTGAGAGACCAGGTCACACAGCACAGCACACTTCTCTTTGTCCCTTAAACAACAAGACCTAGGGCCTTTCTGCACTTACCATTTATAGCCATATAGTTCCTGTTTGATCCTATGTTTTTAAGAGTGAATTTGTAGTTGCTTGTCTGCACCTGTGGTCCCTTGTCACTGTTATTAGAGTGAGTGTGTTTTTTCCTTTCCACACTAATGGCAGGTTGTGCCTCAATTCAGAAATGTTCCATGGCTATAGTCACACAACCCTATATACACTTGTGTTCCTCCAGCCAGTAAATGTTGGAGTTATGAGCATGCACATGGGGATAGCTCTTTTTGTGTGTGCATGTTTTTAAAAATAATGCCTACTATTCCAGAATTCTAATCTTGTGGGAGTATAGGAGGATAGAAGAAGTAATAAGAGAGGAACTATGAAACCTCATGGCCCCTACAGCTTGTCCCTGAACTGTCTTTGTTATCTGCTATTTTGCTGCTCTGAACAGAGCTCACAAAGAAACAGCTGGCACTGGTCAGAGGGAAGTAGCACAAAAGAGATGTCTCCAAAACCTCCCCCACACAGAAACCAGGACAAATATGTTTGTAGACACAAATGAAAATACTGAGGATCTATTCCAGATCTTTCACAAAAGTTGGGGTTTTTTGTGGTAGAAGAAAATGCATTTTTTAAAAGTGTGTTATTCCGCAATACTAGCTGAATAACGACAATGCTGTGTGGCCAAAAAATCTGAAAAAGCAACTATACTACTATAAATGGTAGGTGTGGAAAGGCCCCTAGTCTAGTTTCCTGTAAAAGCATGCTCTTGCTCTCTCTTTGTTCCATAGCAGGGCCTTAGCAGGCAGCTCATTGTTGGAGCAGTTGCTTATTCTGTTCTAATACTGTTTCTGATTGGCTCCAGCAAATCTGGGAAATAGGTTTGCATAAACAAGTGTGACCTAAAATTTAGCCTCATTTTTCTCCATCATGGTAATGGGCTTATAGCTTGGCCTGGGCCTTCAGCCACAAGGTAAAAAATCCCCTTCTCCCCCCCATATGTTGGCATGCGTTCTGATGGATGAAAGTGCATTACAATATAAGGTTGTGATCTGCCCTAAGCCTTTTGTTTATTTTGAAAAAATCTAAACAAATAGTGACAGCTGGTATGATCTAGTCAAAGTTAAACATTTTAAAGTCGCTTTGATTCATCCCACTTTGATCAATGGGACTTTAAAATCTTCACCTTTGCCTAGGTCATTCCCACAATACCTGGCTCACTCACATTAATGCACTCATTACTGTATATTTTACTAGACAGGTGCTTGAAGCCAGTTTCTCTTTTACCCAGTTTAACACACGTAAGTAGCAGTTCTCAAAAAGAACCCATAATGCAACTACCACATTAAATTGGGTCCTCAGAAACCAGCCTTTCAATATAATCCAGTTTCTTTTCACCTGACAAATTTATTTTATTAGCAATATGGCCTTTGCTCCTTCCTCATTGGTGGCTTTCTTAATACTTCCTCATGGAGGATGAAATCAAAAGCCTTTGAAGCAAATTATGTCCACTTCCACAAGAGATCATCAGTTAAGACATTTAAGGGTTAGAGTGTGTGTCAACAAATGCCGCATAAGATAAACTAAGGATTTTTTCTTGTTGGCAAGGGTAACAGATAAGAATCCTGCTAACAAAATTTAATCAATTATTATTGACTTTCTAGCAGTTGAAATTAAAACGAGAAAGACAGCTTTGACAATTAAGCCATACATCTGAGCAAAAGCCACTCTGTATTGCTGTGTTAACACATTAAAGAATCTCTGAGAATCTTTTCTGAACTTTTTTTTAACTAAGCCATCCAATCCCAAGCATAATGAACTCTGAGTACTGGCCTAATTCTTTCCAATTCATGGGATACTGATACAATCAGTCATGTCCTCTAGATATGATTTGCTCCAAAACTTGCAAGATTTATTAACTCCTTCCTACTCTAAAATAATTTTATATTTGGAAAACAAAGAAGACAGCCCCCACAAAGGCATAATTAAACTGTTGTGAAACTGACCACCTCACAAATATAAGATACAATGAATGGAATTATTTGCTGAAGAGTAAAGTCTAATGAAATATTGTATGTTATCAATCATCTTGGATAGAGGAAGGCACAGATACACAATTAAGAAATGTTCTGTGTGTTTGTGATCAGCTGGTCTCAAGGGAAGAGCTTTAATTAAATACAATTAGATGATGGATAAAACCAGTATTGAAAGATGTAAACACTGATAAATATCTTGAAACAGAATGCTCTTCCTGCCTATATTATTGGCATCTGAAACAGTTTGCCATGGAATTATTCTTTGGGCTATCTAACTATAATTTGACTTATGGAGCAAATATCATCACATCATTAATACAATTGTGTATCTTTCAGATATCTCCATTTTGACATTTTTATTATAAACATTTCACATCACTCTCATGAATGGTAATGGGTTGTGCGTGCATGCGTGCATTTGTAACAGAGAGAGATCAGTTCCAGACAACCTGTTTTTTGAGCATTCATCCTGATGAACCAATGTTGCAGCAGGGTTTCGGTTCCGGGGGCCAGATCTTTGTGAGTTCCCACCCTGCGGGCCAAATTTGTCAGGTGGGTGGGGCAATCCATCTGTCAATCAGATGATGTCACTATGTGCAATTTTTAAAGGGGAGAAACTGCTGCAAAGAGCGCTGCAAAACAAGCATCTGTTTTTTCATCACTGCCCAGTGGAGCAGTCTCTGACAGAGCTGGCACAGCCTGCTCCATAGTTTAGCAATGGAAAAAAAACTGGTCTGCTTGGTCTTGTTGACTGTGCAACAAAAGCAAGCAGACCCAGGTTTTTGGAAAGCCCACCCCGTACTGATCTTTTCCAGAGGTTGAAGGGATCAGCATGGGGCAGGTGGCCGTGGTTTAGGGAAAACGGCCTCAGGGGCCAAATGGGACCTCCCGAAGGGCCATCATTGGCCCAGAGGCCAGAACGTCCCCACCCCTGGGTTACAGAGAGGTTATATGACATCTACTGTTTATTGAGCATTAATTCTGATTTCTTTGCAGACAGGTTATACAACAGAGCATCAAGCAATTGTTACTACGCACTTTCCAAAGCATTTTCCAGTCACTTTCCTTACTGCATCAAGTCCAGGTTTTTTTTTTAAAAAGTGGGTTTGTTGTGCAAGAACACCAAACCCACTTTAACTGTGCAACCTGAATTTCCTGTATGCAACTGAATCCCTTCCATGCACCAAAATAGTGACAGTCTGGAAGC
This sequence comes from Rhineura floridana, assembly GCF_030035675.1. Classification (NCBI taxonomy): domain Eukaryota; kingdom Metazoa; phylum Chordata; class Lepidosauria; order Squamata; family Rhineuridae; genus Rhineura; species Rhineura floridana. Next base: position 107,923,496 of record NC_084485.1, on the reverse strand, counting down.
AGACGGGGAAAGAGAGAAAGAGAGAGAGAGGTTGGTGAGAAAAATAATGCTAATAGAATGAAAACAGCCCACAACAAAATGTTGCAGTAGCCCTCTTCAGGAGTTACAATGTAACTGTAGAAATAAATGTAGTGTATAAATAAGCATGTGAGGGGTGGGCAGTAAGAATGAATGTGCTAGCTCCACTCCCTGTAGCTGCTATGGTTGCCTTTCAACTTGTGGAGGGAGACTGTTTGCAGTGGGGAGTCTTCTGTAGTAATGGGGGTCCCCACCCATTTTAGAACTCTGGGCAATGAGGGTTCAACAATGCACTGGGGGCCCCTATGGGTATAGAAGGCTCCGTGTTACAGAGTTTCCCCCTTCTACAATCTGGAGCATGACTGGACTGGTGACCGGGTGGGGGCAGACTACATCCTGATCCCAGCTCTCTCACACACATGGTTAATTTAATGCCTGAACAGCGGCAGTTACCCTTCCTCCTAAAACAAGTGCTTTTTCTTAAGGTTCTAGCCAGACAACTTTCCAAACAAGGCATTCTACTCTCTCCTCCTGCCTACTATGTTCTATTTCTTCCGTTTCCTACTGTCATTCTGTATTCATTAAGCTGATTTTTTTAAAAAACATTTTTTATACTTCTGCAAACCTTGGGCTTCCCCAACTATGCTGATACCGCCCTCTTGTTCGGCAGTGGCCCAGATGGTCACCACTGATCAACTGAATTCACTGTTAGAAGGAATGGTAGCTAATACTGATAGCCCACTAAACTACTCAATCCTCTCTGCAAGCCAGTTATACAAAATATGCAAACAAGGGTGGTGTTCAACTACTTTTCTTTTGGCTCGGACAAGGGTTAGCATTAGCACAAGGGGATTTCCTTCCCTCTGCTTATCCCACGTTGCCCAAAATCTGCCCTGGAGGATTAGAGGAGATCATTCCATTGTCTGCTTAGCACTACATTGAATACCATACAGATATCTCAGTGCAAGCTTCCTATATATTGTCATCTATGTGCTGACAAATGATAATATTTGGACATATCTGTCCTGAGAACACATTTTTGTCAAGACAGCTGGTAGAGTTGCGTTTCTAATCTGTTTTTAATTCCTTTCACATCCTGCAAATTTGCACTTTTCTCACGGTGAAACCCAGGCTTAGGTCTGTTCATTAACAGATGAACTAATAAGCTACATTCTCTAATGCAAACATATTGAACCTCAAATTACAAAGCTGATGAGATATTTATGTATAAGATGAGTGCAACTGAATTAGAACACCAGAGAGATTGAGGAGCATTACCTCCATAGCACTGATTACTAAAGTGGTTTAAAGAGCTGTGCCAAGGCCACCTACTGGACTTGGAGTGCAAGGGAGAATGAGTAGCTCAAAGTTGGTTTGGCTATTCAGAAATTAAGTGGGCACATTTTCCCCCTCTGGTTAATGCTTTCTAAAGTAATTATCAGGGCTAGCAGTCTGGATACCAACCAGTAAAGTAACTGAGCTGGGAAGCAACCAGGTGGATTAGCCATCAAGCCAGTCAGCAGGTAAATAGGAATGGGCAGTGGAGGAGCAAGTCTGTCTTCACCTAGCCAATGAGTTGCTCAGACTGAGAAACGAACAGCCAGAAGCTTTATAATACCAAGAATTCTGTTACCTGGCCCCTCCTGAGGAGGCTTCTGCAATACTATACTCTGGCCACGTCTGTGGATAATGGTGAAGATTAGCAAAAGAGCATGCCAGCAGTTCTCTGATGTGACAGAGCAGAAAGCAACAGAACCAGAGTCCCTAGCCTGAGACCTGTGCTCCTGACTGGAGGTGTCCAGTGGCTATCAGGGATGGACTTCAGGGCAGAAGTCCAGGACCTCACTAAGCAAAATGAGCAGGGGGACCCCCAAATGCAGTAAGGCTGGCTTACCACATTTTGAAGTATGTGAAGTAATACACATTCCATGTAAAGAGCCCCCTCCCCAAAAGGCCATGAAGACTGCACAACTGGAGAAGTCAACTACATTTCTAACAAAGCAGAGTAGGTACCGTATATTCCGGCGTATAAGACGACTGGGCGTATAAGACGACCCCCAACTTTTCCAGTGAAAATATAGAGTTTGGGATATACTCGCCGTATAAGACTACCCCTGCTTATGACATGCAGGTACTTAGCAGGAAAACTGTCACTTATAAACATAAGGCTGTTTGTCATCAAACATGTAAACATAAAACAGTGCAAGTGGATTAAACTTTTCCTAATTCACTCTAAAGCTGAAAGGAAGGAAATTCCCTAACGGCTCTCAGGGAGACCGCGGCTGCGGCTCCTTTCGTTTTTTCCCCCAGTAAATTGCCTACAGCTTTCAGGGCTGCGGCTCCTTTTGTTCTCTGGCGGCTGACGCAGCTCTAATCAGGAGCTGGCGATCACGGCTTCCTGGCCCGCTCCGCGGCATTTTTTCCTGACTTCTTTGGCTTACTTACATAAGGAGCCTGTACATACGGCTTCCTTTTGCCTCCTGAAGCTCAGTGACGTTACGGGAGACCACGGCTGCGGCTCTCCCACCCCTACATAAGAAGCCTGTGCATACGGCTTCCTTTGCCTCCTGAAGCTCAGTGACGTTACGGGAGACTGTGGCTGCAGCTCTCCCACCCCTACATAAGAAGCCTGTGCATACGGCTTCCTTTGCCTCCTGAAGCTCAGTGACGTTACAGGAGACTGCGGCTGCGGTTCTCCCCCCCTCAGCAAGCCACCTAGAATTAACTGAGAGCTTGCAGCTGCTGCTCTCAGTATTGCTGCCACTTTACCTTTTTCACGGCAGCTCCAGAGCCTGCAGCTGCGGCTCTGTGTCAGAGCCCCTATCTGGGGGGGTTGCTCCGCCTCCCCCGGCTCGTCTGCGGCATCTTAAGCCTACCGCAACTGCCTTTAGAGCCTGCAGCTGCGGCTCATTCTTTCCCTCGTTTGCTGAGCCCAATCGTGCTCTCGCAGCCCAGCGGCCCCAGAGTTTTGGTTTGAGACTGTTTTGTGCTTGCTGGTGCGTTCCTATGACCGCCATTGCTTCTTTATCACCCCAAGCTTCTCTGATTGGCCAATTTTCCCACCATTTTTTGCGGCCACCATTTCACCCGGCGTATAAGACGACCCCCGACTTTTGAGAAGATTTTCCTGGGTTAAAAAGTCGTCTTATACGCCGGAATATACGGTAATTTGTATTTGAGAATGTTTCTTTTTTTCAATTAAGACAGAAATTACCAAAATCATTTAGGCCCTTGACTTTCTTTGCAACTTTCTTAGGATAGGGAAAATGTTAGCATTTCCCTATACGTTAATGCAAACCTGTACAAAATAAGCTGTTTATCACAGACAAAATAATTTTCCAAAGACTGGCAGTTTCAAATTTATACAAGGGGAAAATGGGAATGCTCAAATCTGAATGCAAAACTATTCAGATCAAAGTGATCAGCTAAATCAAATGAGACAGACAAAATTTATCCATCCTTCATCAGAAATGCGCTTTATACACAAAAAGAAATAACAACATGTATTTTGCAAACACATATTAAAATAATCCTTGTGCAAATAGAGCACATTTAGTGTAATGATGAAAAGAGTTACATGTACTCAGTGGGAATTATATCACATAATCTTATGCAGGCTTTTCGCCTTTTTATTGGAAATAAGTATCTCCATTGATTTCTGCTACAGCCACAGAGACTTTGCATGAGGAAGTCTGCCAACTTCAGCATCAGGCTGAAACGTAGCCTACCGATTTAGCCTTTCCTTCTCTAGAGCCTTCTTTTTTCTCCATAGGCTTCATGATTCCAACACACTGCTGTGCATGGAAGTGCATCTGTTCAGGGCAGTGTTAGGAACATGGGAAGCTACCTTATACCAAGTCAGATGTTTGGTATACCTACTTAGTATTGTCCACACTCACTGACAGTGGCTCTCCAGGGTTTCAGGTAGGGAACTTTCCTAGAACCTGGGAATGCTAGGGATTGAACCTAGCACCTTTTGCATGCAAGGCATGTGCTCTATCACTGAGATTTGCCCCCTGTTATAGTACATCCAAACGTTATATCGATAAATAAATAAGAATTACTATTCTGGATTACATCTAATGGTTCGTCTCAGTTTTCTCTGTCTACCATTAGAAGCAGAGCATGAAGGAGCTATTCACCCAAGGTTCCCAGCCATTTGTGAAGGTAGCCATCACAACATCCTGCATCAATGCTTTCAATCAGATAATTGTGTTGTGTCCTCTATGGGTCCTACATACATGTATGCTTCCTTCCATTGTAACATTGTGAATGTTGTGACATGCTCTAGTTGCTAATATATGTTCTGACAGTTTACAGTTGTGCCTGTGCATCAATGCGGTCGATATGGTGCAATTTGTGGAAATAGATTGGTGGAATAGATTGTAAAGCAGGTGCCTGTCTCATAGGAGGTGGTGAGTGCCAAAATGGGTCCACTAAATTAACAAAACATATATTTATTGAATTTATATCCCACCCTTCCTCCCGAAGGAGTCCAGGGCAGTAGAGAGGTGTGAACATGCTTGGGGGAATCTTGACGTTTGGAGAATTAGAAAAACCTTTAAGTATAATGTGATAACTACCCCCAAAAAAACAGCCTAATGAGACTAAGCATGCTCAGTAGCGATGGGGTGTTGAGGGTCTGTTGAAAAATAAAACTGGGGGTGGGATGGCCTGAGCAGGGGCTCTCCTGTTAACGGGTGAGGATATACTGCATTGTTTTGCTTCATGTCCAAAAGCTCCTGAATGTACATTTGATATGTGCTCAGTTGCACAAACTCAAAGGAAAAGACAAAGGAAGAAGAGTGAAGGAAGTGATATGAACAAAGGCCAGGAAGAGGAATAGTAATAGATTCTACAGCCATGAGAGTGGCTGTATACTATAGCCAGAGTGGATATTTCACATTCCGCAATGTTAAATTGAAAATACCCCCATGACATTCTAATGCTTCCCATAAACTCATTTCAGAACCTTACAAACCTTAATAGTCCTGAACTCAGAAATGCTTGCTTAACAACCCTTTCAATTTTCATGGCGATAAACAAAAGCAATGTGGGTTGCTGGGAACTTCTTTGCACAATAGATTGTGCAATCGGTTGTGCGGTAAGCTTTTGCTAGTGCAGCTGTTGTGCTTGATGCCTCTTTTGCTCAACATTAAAACTCACCCATCTACTAGCTCAAGAGCCCTTGTGTTAGTGGATAGTGCAAGCTTTTGCACCAGTCAAGCACCCAGAAAGTGGAGCACAGTGAAATCACAGAATGTCGTGCAGTGTGCTTGTCATGATTTTCTGAAGCTGATAACACAAAAACCTTCTGGTTTGGACTATGACCTGGGAGACCAGGGTTTGAATCTCCACACAGTCATGAAACTCACTGGGTGACCTTGGGCCAGTCCCTGCCTCTCAGCCTCAGAGGAAGGCAATACTAAAACCATTTCTGTGTACTGTTTACCATGAAAACCCTATGTGGCCATAAATTGGGATCGACTTGAAGGCAGTCCATTTCCATTTTCAAACATGATTGCACAGAAATAAATCCCATTGAACTCAAAAAGTATGCAACTGATCAAACCCTCCCACCCTTCTCCTCCCTCCTATCCCTTCCCTCCCCCTCCTCCCCATGGTCAGTTTTATCTATTTTAAGCATGATTGTACGGGAGTAAATACCATTAAACTCAATAAGCATGAAAATGATCAAACCTTCCCTCCTCTGCCCCTTCCTTTGCCCCTCCCCCTCCAATTCCCTTCTTCCCCTTCCCCCTCCTCCCACTCACATCTTCCCTCCTTTTCCCCTTCCCTCTCTTCTCCCCTTCCCCTGCTCCTCCTGCATGGTCAGTTTTACCTATCCTAACCATGATTGCATGGGAGTAAATCCCACTGAATAAATATGTGGCGGGAGGATGAGCTGGGCTCCTGGGGGGTTGGAAGAAGATTCAGATGGCTGGCAGAGGGAGGAGAGAGGAACTTACCCTCTGTGGAGCGAAGCCGAAACAGAGGACATGCCAGAGATAGGGTCGCCTGGCAACGGGGAGCCTGAGAGCCTTGAAGTTTTAGAATCCCCCCCAGACATTCCCAGGCCCTCCCTTCTCCGCAGCTCAGAGCAAGAGGGAGGGCTGATCACAGCAGAAAGGCGGAGAGATGGTTTACCCTCAGCCTCTCCTTTATCACCCATAGTGGAATTGGACACTTCAGAAGAGGAGGAGGTGATGCCTCCCCCCTCACCACGCACACGCAGACGGTTGAAAAGACAGGAGAGAAGGGGGGGAAGGCGGGCAGTACCTGAGGGGGAGTTAAGGAGGAGCGAAAGGTTGCGCGCCCGTTTAGCCCCTTCTTAAAGAACAGGCGGAAAGCAGCCCCTTGCTCTGTCAACTTTCTCCCAATGTCGCAGGACCTGTATCCTTGTATTGCTTCATGAGAAAGTGCAGTCTTTGTTTGGACATTACCCTAATAAAACACGAATTAACTACAACCTCTGGTCTGATTCCTGAGTCACATCCTGGGCCTGACAATATGCAAATGATCAAACCTGTTCTCCTCCCCTCCTTCCTGCTCCCCTCCCCTCCCCATCCCCTGTGGTCAGTTTCACCTATCCTAAGCATGATTGCTTAAATCCCACTGAACTCCCCTCAGAGGCACATGTTACCAAATTCTTCCAAGCTACACAGCAAGTGGATTGGACTCTGAAAGACCAACCCAAATTGTGTTTGCATTTTGACAAATTTGTAGGGCAGTACAATGTCTCAGAGAGGAGGTCAGGTCTCCTGCTCCCCTGGTGCATTCACTATAGCTGCCCGATTTAGCTGCTGTTTAAAGTTTGATAGAAATATCTGTGGACTATAGGTACACCAACCTAAATAGCAAGGTGGGTTTTTTTTTGCCTATTATTGAATTTCTCTGCTTTTTAATCTGGGAGGTAAGAAATGTGATCCTGTGCAAGAGGAGAATGGATTGATCATTGCACGTTTATTGAGTTCAATGGGATTTACTTCCCTGCAGTCATGCTTAGGATAGATGAAAATGACCATGGGGTAGGGGAGGAGAAAGGGCAGGGGAGAGGGGGAGGAGGGCAAGTTTGATCACTGCATGCTTTCTGAGTTCAGTGGGATTTACATCCATGCAATCATGCTTTAGGATATGTGAAACTCACCCATGGGAGAGGAGTAGAAGAGGGAGGGAGGGCTTGAGTGGGCAGGGGAGGAGGAAGAAGGAAGAGGGGAGGGGAGGGAGAAGAGAAAAGGAGAGGAGAGTGAAAGGAGGGGGAGGGGAGAGATGGGGGAGGGGAGAGGCAGAAGTAGAGGAGAGAGGGGGATGGGGGAAAGGTAGGTCTAATCGTTTGCAGGCTTACTGAGCTCAATGGGATTTACTCCCATGCAATCACGCTTAGGATAGGTGCATTCATTATAGCTGCTCAATTTCCCTGCTTTTTAAAGTTTGATAGAAATATCTGTGAGATATAGGTACATTCTAAAACAGCAAAGGGTTTTTGCCTATTAGTGAATAACTATCTAGAACAGATGCAGAAGAAATTATACAGGTTGTATCCAATGTTAAAGTCACTGAATGGTATAATTGTTCTGCTTGGAAATGTTTTGTGCCAGCAAAATGTTTTTGTGCAATGTGGGTTGCTGGGAACTTCTTTGCACAATAGATTGTGCAATCGGTTGTGCGGTAAGCTTTTGCTAGTGCAGCTGTTGTGCTGGATGCCTCTTTTGCTCAACATTAAAACTCACCCATCTACTAGCTCAAGAGCCCTTGTATTAGTGGATAGTGCAAGCTTTTGCACCAGTCAAGCACCCAGAAAGTGGAGCACAGTAAAATCACAGAATGTCGTGCAGTGTGCTTGTCATGATTTTCTGAAGCTGATAACAAACAAAAACCTTCTGGTTTGGTTTCATACATACTCTTACTTTTTAATGACTGTTTGAAATTCAGTTATTTTGCCTTTTCATTGTGTTCTGTGGTGTGTTTCAAATTCTGTCTATGTAGCATTAGATAAAATTCATAAGTGCTGGCTAGTCTCTTATTATCTTAAAAGGCTCTTCTTCATTCCCTCTTCGTGTCCTCATTCCTAGGGGTCCTTTTCTGAGCAACTATGTATGTGGCATATGAGAGCCAGTGTGTCATAGTGGTTAGAGCGGTGGAGTATGACCTGGGAGAACAGGGTTCGAATCCCCCCACAGCCATGAAGCTCGCTGGGTGACCTTGGGCCAGTCACTGCTTCTCAGCCTCAGAGGAAGGCAATGGTAAAACCACCTCTGTATACTGCTTACCATGAAAACCCTATTCACAGGGTCGCCATAAGTCGAAATTGACTTGAAGGCAGTCCATTTCCATTTTTCATGTACTGTGACCTCTCTTCCTTCCTTCCTTCACATCCTTCCTCAAATCTCACCATCTCCTTTGGCCTCCTCCCACTTGACATGAAACTGAAGTATGTGTAACTCATATTCATGCCCTGCTCCCCATTCTTTCCTCTTCCCCCCGCCCCCCATACTGGTATAAAATTTCACCTCAGGGCAAAAACCAATTTTCTTGTGTTTTTTCAAATGTTACTTTGTAAAGCGCCATATGCACCCATGGAATCATGATAATCATTATCATAATTATTATTTATATAGTGCTTTCCAGTGTTTAAAGCCCTTCATAGAATCATAGAAGAGTTGGAAGGGGCCTATAAGGCCATCAAGTCCAACCCCCTGCTCAATGCAGGAATCCAAATCAAAGCATTCCTGACAGATGGCTGTCCAGCTGCCTCAGATATTTTTATCTAGTTCTAATCCTTACAACAACCCTCTAAGTTAAGGCTATCCTATTGTCCCTGTTATTGCAGATGGACAGACTGAGGGTAAGAGACAGCAACTTGCCTTCTAGTGAGTTCATGGCAGAGGCAGGATTCAAACCAGGGCCTTCCTGATTCACAGTTGCAGCTCAGCCTGTTAGCCACTCTGCTACATTATCATCATGTCTGGCCTTTCATGACATTTGGGCAGTCATGTATACAGGCAGGCCCCGCTTATATGGCAGGTTCCGTTCCAGGCTGCTGCTGAAAAGCGGAAACCGCCGAAAAGTGGAACCCACTGACGATAATGGTGCGCATTGCGCAAAAATGGCACGCGACAAGCAAAAACCGCTGTAAAAGCGGAACAAGCGCCTTAAAGCAGGGACTTTCCCTAATTGAAAGTCACCGCGTTAGCGGAACGCCGAAAGGCGAAGCGCCGTAAAGCGGGGCCCACCTGTAGAACTGAGCAGAAATGGAGAAGATTTGTTTTTATAAATATCTGTAGGGGGTCTCCAAAACTGTCCAAGTTGTAGACTTCACACTCTATTTTTTGGGAGGACAGCTTAAATAGCATTTGGGGGGGGGAATTGAATGGGGTGGTGGAAAAGCCAGAGGACCAAAATTTCAAAATAAGGTTTGTAGTCTGTAATGTCTCCTTTCGGTAGAATGTAATGAACATAATGCAAGTTAATTGCTTTTATTAAAAGCCCCCAAAGCAGAAAAGGTAAATTAGTACTCATCTTGCTATAGTTTTAATGAAACATCATGTATAATTGGGTCATTTTTTCCCTTTAAGCAATCTATCTGCAATTATAAATTAAAAATTAAAGGACTCATACTTGTACATGGGAAGATCTATTCAGAACCTGGGAGTTGTAAGTTAATCAGTCTAGTTATCCAGAAATCAAAATTTATTAACAGCACCCAAACTTCCTCACTAATTATGCTTTAGTAAAGGTGAAATAATGGTGAGGAGTAAGATTCTGAGTGGATCGAAATGCAAAATGCAGAGCTGACACTTAAAGTCAACAGAGAGAAGCTTGTAAAGTAAAGCTATTAGGGGTACTTCACAAATCCAGTGGTATAGCTGATTTTCCTGTATGTAAATTCCCTTGGGATTGGAATTACCCCCACTGGCATGGAGAAAGTAGAGTGTGAACTGCCTATACTTGTGGGCTTTGCAGGGACATTTTGTTGGCTGCTGTGTCAAACTGGATGCTTGCTGACTCAAAATAGCTCTTCTTATGTTCCTGCATGCAGTTACTATGATTTCTGCAATTGTGGCACCTCCAAAAGGATGCCACCATTGTGAATATCACATAAATTTGATGTAGTTGAATGTAGGCTCGCATACTGTTTCTTCCATGCACAGTCAAGTGAGCACAATCACATTGATGCTTGTGAAAAGGATATTTAACACTGAGCTTGTGGACTAACTCCTAGAAGTGTAGCTCTGCTTACCTGGAGAAGCTGGGGAGCAGCAGTGCAATTGCAGCCGTGGACGAAGCCGCAGAAGCCATGTCAGGGAAGGGCAATGTTGCGCATCGCACTGAGATGACACGCGATGTGCCGCACGGAGAAGGAGGAGCCAAGGGCTTATTTAAGCCCGCACCGCCCTCTCTGGCTTCCTCTTGGCTCGGGACGTCCGCCCCACCCTCCCTCTTTTAAGGAGTGCCCATGGTCGCTTCGGGGCCAAGTAAGAATTTTTATCCTGCCCACCCTTGTTGGCGGGCAGTTTTTTTGCCTACTCCACACTTTGGGAGATGGAGGGAACTGGGTTAGGGGGAGTTGTGATTAATAGGTTTATTTTGGCTAATTTGGCTAATCTGGTTCAAATAATAATAATAATAATAATAAATTTTATTTCTACCCCGCCCTTTTTCCAATAGGACTCAGAGCAGCTTACAACTAAAAACAACACACCATTAAAACATACAAAGTATACAATTAAAAATAGAATTAAACTTCGAGAAAAATTAAAACCATAAAACATACGTTAAAAACAGCAGACAATTTAAAATAATAAGACCATATAATGTAGTCACCAGTCCTAGGACACTTAATCCTAGTCGTTCTCTATCCCAAATGCCCGTTGAAATAAAACAGTCTTTACTTGTCGCTGGAAAGACTAATGTGGGCATGTTTGGGACCCGGATGCGGTAAAGTGCAGGAGGGGAAATAGGTAACGACAGCTAGGTGGCCCCCTTAGGCACCTTTGGAGGTGATTGGTGGTTCCGGAGGCCTGTCTCTCAGGGTTTTACGGCCTGAGGACAGGATATGGGCTGCTTTTGGGGCCAACTTACCTCATCCACCCGAGGGTTCTATGGCCCCGGGGGGTTGGTGATGTGGGAAGGCCTCCCTACTCACCTACAAGGTGTGGCCAGGGGGTAAGCAAAAGGGGGCTTGCCCTTTGCCCCAGTAGGGGCTGGTCGCCTGAGAGCTGTAGGGCAAGCTGCTTGCCTAGAGTTAGTTCCCGCACTTAGGTTTCACCTCTTCAGGTCGCTTTAAAAGTTTTTGTTTGTAATTTAATAAAGTGGCCCTTTATTCAACCATAGCTGCTGTTGTCTGCGTATTATTTTGCCCATCGACGGCAATTTCAAGACTGTGTCTGAATTTGTTCTCAGTGATATCATGCACCAACATCTGTAAACAGATCAATTATTAAAATATTTTGCTTGCATGTTACCCTATAATCCAAAGTTTGGACATCTATTCCTAATTATCCAAAGTAATTTTATGTCCTTGATGACATATTGGCAGACTTTTGACCGACTATGAGCTCTTGTTAGGATCTTCATAATTTCACCTTTTATTTTAACTTTTTTTTTAAAAAAAAATCAGAGATACCTAAAAAAATTCAATTCTCAGCTGGTACTACCGTCATGCCCTCAATATTCTCAACTGCCCAATATAGTTGACACGGATGGTTTGTGTATGAATTTTTATTCACTGGCATAAGAGCATTACAGGGCTTTTTTATTCTTAAGAGATCCATAAATATAAAGCTTTGTTCATTTAGTTCTAGGCTGGACTTCATCATGGCTTGAGCCATAAACCTGCATAAAAATCTAGCTATTCTCCTGCCAACATATTTTTACTTTAGATCATACCTGATGTTGTAAGATTTGGTGGGATTACTGAAGGATGAAAATTGTGTAAGAATGAGAATGTAGATGATACTATTGCACCGCTGCAAAAGATTGAGAGATGACATAATATGGGAATGCACAACATTTCTTGACATGTGACTAAACCGAAAGTTTCCCAGTTCAGAATGGACAAACTGGCAGTTTAGTGAAAGCATTCTACATGATGCACCAAAAATCTGGTCACCAAAATTTTTGGAGCACCATTTAGGAGTTCTGCAACCACTATACGCAACCTGAATTCAAGGGTTGTGCAAATTTATGCCACCCATGGACTTAAAATTCAAAGACTAAAAATGGATGGGAGACATAGCCTTGCCACTGGATCCCTATTACTAGCTTTTACTTTTTCCCTTTCAGTCTCTTTAGCTTGTCTCTTCCCAACTGCTATAATCATTGGGTCTTTATCTACTCTTTCCCTCTCTTACCCAGAATTTTATGGTTGTGGGTAAATGTATTGCAACTGTGAAAAAAAGCCCTAAACAAATATGTACATATAAAAGCTTTAAAATACATGAATGTTGGTGACACACACATATTCTGTGATGCTTCATGGTTCTTTTATATTGCCTTTTATTTATTTGCTTTGGTACATCTTTTCAAATGCTTTGTAAAATTGCTCTGTATGCATCCAAGACTCAAATTGGAAGGGGGACGAAAAAATGTTGGCTCAGGCAATTCTTATTTCTGTCTGACAGATGTAGATTCTTCACATAGGTTCTATAATGCTTATTGTCCTTCTTGAATTCCAGTTGGCAACTCATTATTTGCCACATGATGTTGACAATGAAAGGCTGCACTTAACTCTGTTTTCAAAATTAGATATATTTGGGCAGGCATTTCCATACTGTTAGGCAAAATCTAGTCTACACAAAGAGGCAATTGTTATACTGCAATATTCTGAAGAGTAGTTAAATGCTTAAGGTAAATGGGAAAACAATTACTGGTCTTTGTTTTATGTAGAAATGAATATGAGATTTTTCAAGTGGCAAAGTACTCATCATAACCACAAGTCAGTAAATAAACACATCACACTTATTGATTTACAATAACAGCATGTCCTTGGCAGAAATTTGGAAGAAGACATACTCAGTAAGCAGCTGGTAAGAGATGGAGAAATTCTTAATCTTTACATGGAGATGCATGTCCATGGCAAGCTCCAGGTTTGGATGTGGGGTGTGTAAAGTGCCCTTTATTAGACCCCATTACCTGATGGTTGGCTCCAGTAAGGCAAGCCTGGAGAGATGCTACATTGGGAATAGTGGGGGAAATTAAAGTAGCAGCTTGCCTCAGCTGCCTGGGGCTTCTTAAAAAAAAAATGAAAGGGCGGCAAGGCAGGCATCAGGAGTGGACTCTGCCAGGACACCTGGGGCCCCAGCAGGTACCCATAGATGCCAGATACCAATGCCAATCTTATATATCTTTCCACTCAAGGAAAAAACAATGTTGCACTTACCTGTAACTATTGTTCTTTGAAAGTGGTCACATACATTCCTCCCACCTCTTCACCAGGAAGATAGCATAAATTTCCCACACAGTGCATGCTCCTTAAACTATTGTTAAGCAACATTTTAGAAATTACCATCTGTAACATAAACTGATTAGTGATTTTGCCAACTGCTACTCATACAGAATGAGAACAGAGAACAGTAGAGACTGGGCAGAACTGAGGAGGAAGTCTTCCTCCTGATCTTATATATGTAGATATGGCTATTTGACGTGAGGTGAGATGGGTATCTTTGTCTTCAGTCTAAGTGCCAAACTAGACAGTCTCCTGACATTTTTGAAACTAAAGTGCAGTTGTGAGGGAGAGAGGATATAAATGTGATTAGAGCAGCAGTCGGGAGTGGGTGGAAAGAGTGCTTAAGTCTTTGGGCCACTTATTCTGATCAAACAACTCCCCTCCCCAAAGTGCTTTTCTATCTACAGATCCACAAAGATATGGATCCCCATAACTTTATCCCATGGCTGGGTAAGGAGCTGGGGTGCAGTTTTGAACAGGAAAAATTGCACAGTGGGAAAGGGTGAAGCATACTTCCCCACTCTGATCCCCACTTTCTGATCAGATTTTAACTCCCTACCCCCGCTCTGCAGCTGCATCTCAGTAAAAACAGCACGAACACTACCATCACAACATTGTTCACACTTAGTTTGGATCTCATAGACAAACCTTTCCAGACGAGTTTGCTGAATGCTGCATTAGGGATTCATCAGCCCTGTGTGGGGATGTGATGACTCAAAAAAGAACAAAGGGTATATCCAGAATCAGATGGGGTCGTGTTGCCCTGACTCCTAGCCCTTTCCCTCAGGAGGATCCAATAGCAGGAATTGTACTGCTCAAACACCACAGCTCTGCTGGTTTCCCAGCTGTTCCCGTAAGCTATGTAAAAGGCTGTGTGACTATTATACTTTGAAGCCCCATTAATGTACAGTATTTTTGAACATGTGAGCAAGAATATTAACATCAATATGCATACACCACACCATCAATGTATATGATACTGGTTTTTGTTGAAAAATAAAATAAAATTTGGGTTCCTGCCTCAAAGGAGCTAATGATCTATGATTGGAGAGTGGAGAGTGGAGCTTGGTGTTGCCGTCGTCGTCTTCTGCTGTTGCTGTGTTGTCCCGCTGTTGCTGTGTTCAGTGTTGCTGCTGTTGCTGGCCTCTCTCTTTCTGCTGCAGCTGAGTGGCGTCTGCTGCTTACCGGGACTGACTGGCCGCTGCTGGGTGGACTATTTCATCGTCTGTCGCCGCGGTGGCTCGGGCCCTTGCTTGTTGCTGCTGCTCTGCGCTTTGCTTGTACTGCAGTTTGTGCCTCGTGGCAGCTGCGGCTCTATCTCTCAGCTGCTGTTGGCGTTTCTGTGGCTGTGTTTGTATTCTTCCATCGCTGCTGCCGTGGTTGCTGCTCCTTATTGGTGGCCTATGCTTCTTGCAATTATTGTCATCTGGCCGTCTCGAGGTGATATCCCCTGCGAAGAAGAGAGACCCTGGAGCCGGCTTATACGTGCACAGAGTGCGAGATTATGTTGTGTGTTGAGGTGATTTGAGATGAATGGGTGGTTGGCTATGTGAATGTATGTGTGAGTGAGTGTGTATGTTTTATACGCTGTATGTATGGCTGTTTTTATACATATAATTGCTGTATATTTTAGTTGTATTATGTGCTTCGGAGAAAGTTTTATCCATCAGGTGGGGAGACTTGAAGGGGCCCCAATTACCGTAGTCACGGGCAAAGGAAGGTATGGCGATGTGAGAAGGACGTGCCAGGTAAGGGGAACGCGGTCCAGACATGTTGTGGCTGTGCCTTGTTCCGGTCCTTCCCACATCCGCAAGGTCGTTGGTAGTCCTATCAGCCAACTCTCAGATCTCCAGTTGCTGCTACTAAATGCCAGATCGGTATATAATAAAACCTTTATTTATATAATAAATCCACGATTTAATTGTGGACGAAGCAGCCGATCTGGCATGTATAACCGAGACCTGGGTGGTTGAGCAGGGAGGAGTTGGTCTCTCTCAGCTCTGCCCACCGGGGTACTTGGTTCAGCATCATGGTAGATCTGAGGGTCGGGGAGGTGGAGTTGCTGTCATCTATAAGAGTTCCATCTCACTCACCAAGCACCATGTTCATGCAGTTACTGGTCTGGAGTGTCTGCACCTTGTGTTGGGCCAGAGGGACAGGCTGGGAATCCTCTTAGTGTACCGACCACCTTGCTGCCCAATGGCTTCCCTAACTGAGCTGGTGGAAGTGGTCTTGGATATATTGTTGAAATCCCCCAGACTATTAGTACTGGGGGATTTCAACATTCATGCCGAGACTACTTTGTCTGGCGCGGCTCAGGACTTCATGGCTTCCATGACAGCCATGGGGCTGTCTCAATTTGTTAGTGGTCCAACACATGTATCGGGGCACACTCTAGACCTTGTTTTTGCTACTGAGCATGGGGATAGTGATCTGGATGTGGGGAGTTTTACAACACTCCCTTTGTCATGGACAGACCACTGCTTGCTGAAGTTTAGACTTTCAGTAGCCTCTTTCCTCTGCAAGGGTGGGGGACCTATTAAATTGGTCCGCCCTCGGAGACTAATGGATCCTGAAGGTTTTCAAAGGGCTCTGGGGGATTTTCCGGCTGATAGGACTGGCACTCCTGCTGAAGCCCTGGTCGCTCTGTGGAATACGGAGATGACCCGGGCTGTAAACACGATCGTTCCTGCACGCCCTCTCCTGTGTAGAGCTCATACAGCTCCATGGTATACTCCGGAACTGAGAGCGATGAAGCAAGATAGGAGGTGGCTTGAGCGGAAATGGAGATGAACTCCCGACGGATACAATTATGCGCTGGTTAGTGCTTCGACTAAGCTCTATGTAGGAGCGGTTAAGGCAGCTAAAAAACTTCATTTTGCTGCCACTATTAAATCATCTCTTTGCCGCCCAGCGGAGCTATTTCGAGTTGTCCGGGGGCTTCTTCATTCAAACCCTCCGGACACGGTGGAATCATCGGAAGCCCGCTGTAATCAGTTTGCTGATCACTTCCAGAATAAGATCTCATGTATCCGCTGGGACCTAGACTCTCAAGTTATAACAGTTGATCCTAGTGAGATGTCCGGAGCACGGTCTTGTCCTGTTTTATTGGATGAGCTCCAGTTGGTTCAACTCGAGGACGTGGACAAGGTGCTTGGACAGGTACGTTCAACCACTTCGGTACTGGATCCTTGCCCCTCCTGGCTGATAAAATCTAGCAGGAATGGAACAGGTAGCTGGGCCAAGGAAGTGGTCCCGGGCTGTCTGAAAGAGGCAGTGGTGAGACCACTCCTGAAAAAGCCTTCCTTGGACCCAGACAATTTTAACAGCTACAGGCCAGTGGCGAATGTTCCATTCCTGGGCAAGGTCTTAGAACAAGTGGTTGCTGGCCAGCTCCAGGGGCTATTGGATGAAACCGATTATCTAGATCCATTTCAATCGGGTTTTAGGCCCGGTTTTGGCACTAAGACAGCCTTGGTCGCCCTGTACGATGACCTATGTCGGGAGAGAGACAGAGGGAGTGTAACTCTGTTGATTCTCCTTGATCTCTCAGAGGCTTTTGATACCATCGACCATGGTATCCTTCTGGAGAGGCTCACGGAGTTGGGAGTTGGAGGTACTGCTTGGCAGTGGTTCCACTCCTACTTGGCGGGTCGTCTCCAGAAGGTAGTGCTTGGGGAACATTGCTCGACACCGCGGGTTCTCCAATATGGGGTTTTGTCCCCCTTGCTTTTTAATATCTACATGAAGCCATTAGGTGCGGTCATCAGGAGTTTTGGAGTGCGTTGTCATCAGTATGCTGATGACACGCAGCTCTACTTCTCCTTTTCATCTTCTTCAGGTGAGGCTGTTGATGTGCTGAACCGTTGCCTGGCCACGACAATGGACTGGATGAGAGTTAACAAACTGAAGCTCAATCCAGACAAGACTGAGATGCTGTTGGTGGACGGGTTCTCTGATCGGATGGTGGATATATACCCTGTCCTGGACGGGGTTACACTCCCCCTAAAAGACCGGGTTCATAGTCTGGGAGTCTCCTTAGACTCTTCCCTCTCAATTGAGGCTCAAGTAGCCTCGGTGGTTAGGAATGCGTTCTACCAACTTCGGTTGGTGGCCCAGCTACGTCCCTATTTGAGTAAAGAGGACCTTACAGCAGTGGTACATGCTCTGGTAACCTCACGTTTGGATTACTGTAATGCGCTTTACGTAGGGCTACCTTTGAAGACAGTTCGGAAGCTACAGCTAGTGCAAAATGCGGCGGCCAGATTGCTGACAAGGACCAAGCGGTCCGAGCATATAACACCTGTTCTGGCCCGCTTGCACTGGTTGCCAATATGTTTCCGGGCCAGATTCAAGGTGTTGGTATTGACCTATAAAGCCTTATACTGTGCGGGACCACGATACCTTGCGGAACGCCTCTTCCGATATGAACCGGCCCGTACACTACGTTCTGCTACGAAGGCCCTCCTCCGGGTTCCAACTCACAGGGAGGCCTGGAGGGTAATGACGAGATCTAGGGCCTTCTCAGTGGTGGCCCCTGAACTATGGAACAGTCTCCCCGAGGAAGTACGCCTGGCGCCGACTCTGCTCTCTTTTCGGTGCCAGGTCAAAACCTTCCTATTCTCTGAAGCATTTTAAGTTAAATTGATTTATTTTTAAAAATGTTATTGTATTGGATTTTTGATTGTATTATTTAGTATTATTTTGTTATTATTGTATTTTTTATGCTATTTTATGTTCACCGCCCAGAGAGCTATTGCTAGTCAGGCAGTATATAAATCTAATAAAATAAATAAATAAATAAATAAATAAATAAGAAGGGAAGGAATAAATGTGAGTACATACAGTTATATGTATTTGAGTTTACATATAACTGTAGATGAGGATTAACAAGTTAAAGCAATACAAAGAATGTCATATTTATTTATTTATTTATTTATTTATTTATTTGATTTATATCCCGCCCTTCCTCCCAGTAGGAGCCCAGAGCAGCAGGACAGTCTTCAGTATAATACAAATATATCATAGTTGAAATGCTTTTTAAAAGAGTTTTTACTTTTGACATCTGTCCAAATATTACCAATAGCCTAACAGACATAATACATTATTCCATATTTTTTCATTTACTTTATATCCCGCACTTTCCACATAAATGTATTACTTAAAAAAAAAAAAACCCACTGAACACTCAATGTTGAAACAATCACCTCTGGATCCAAAAGCATCACAGATACTTAAACAACAAGTTGAACCAATAACATATTGTTTAGGTATAATTTTCATATGGGCATGTCCAGCTCCTTCTAAAAAAAAGGATGAGGGTACCTGATTTTCATTTGGTCACAACTTATCTTCAGGCCATGCTACTATTTCTAAGGCTGCAGTCCTTTTCACACTCGCCTAGGAGTAAGCCCAAATGAACTCAGTGGGACTTACTTCTGTGTAGGCATACTGTATATAGAATTGAGCTGGAAAAGTGCTTTTCCATTGTAGTCTTCATGACCTCGGTCTAACTAACCCGGATCATGACCACAGGTAAATCTCTATAGTACCAGAGAATCTGGATGACCTTGATGATTTTCAGCCAGCCAGAGGCAATACAGTCACAACAGTGATTGAATAAGCCAGTAAAGCCAGACACTTTTTCCTGGAGGTCACAATAACTTTTATATGCTGCATTGTTCATGTATTTGTACACACTTCATGATATTCAGTGCTGTACTCTCTAAATGCCTCTCTAACATTATTGATTTTATCACTACAAAAGGAAGTGCTTTATTTTATGTGGCAGCATATCCAGAAGAGTGTAAAAGTCTTAACTACAAATCGCCTCTAGTTGGTATAGCCTACAGTTTTTGCAATAAAATTCCGAAAAGGTTAAAGATTTCCATGTTGTATTCTACCATGCATTTTCCCAATGACAACTGAACCTTTGGAAATGTTCAGTTTTTGCTTCATTGTTTGTTTTTTATAGCATTGCTTCCCCCCTTTCCACTTATATGTTCTTTTTCACACTCTCAGAGTCTGTACATTTTATTATGCATAAGCATGAGCTCTTGAATAATGCCATAGATCTATAGGCTGGGGCACTGAATTTAGAGTAGATTAAGATGACAGATGGCCACAGTGGAAGAGCCAAGGTCTGCCCCCATTCAGAAGTGGCAGCACTCACTTCCCACCACTAAAATGGCTGCCATGGGGCCCTGAGGGAGGCGGTGAGTGGCAAGTGAAAGGTTCTTCTGAGCTCCTGGAGACTTCAACCAATGCCTGAACTGGCTGACTGCTACCACTGGGCTTGTACTGAACATTGATTACCTACTCATTCTGGCTTCATACAGACGTTGGTAACATAAGAGATTTATTACATAGGGCTATATATCATTTCCTGACAGGGCTTCAAAACACTGGCCAGCAACTGTGTTTCTCCTACTCCAAGAAAATAGGGTGAGTGGCAGTCGAGATGCTGGGCTGTATTTAAAAGGGACAGTGGACCGTTAATTTAATGAGCCACATTATCCAAATGGATTGTAATTCCTTTTTTATTTTAAGGGAGTTACATATGGGACACAATGGTTTCCTCTTAATTTTTTATAATAATGTTATTATGTTTTCTGTTATAATACAACACAAATAACAATAAACATCCAACAGTAAACCAAATACAACAACATGCCAATGTGATATAAGGAGAGCAAAGTCTACTGTAACCAAACATATTTCATCTAACCCAGGAATGGAGAACCTGCAGCTATTCAGATGTTGCTGGACAACAACTCCCATTATTCCTGACCATTGGCCATGTTGGCTAGAGCTGATGGGAGGTGGAGACCCACAGGTTCCCTTTCCATGATGTATTTATTCCAATATAGTGAAGTATTGTCCTGCAATGCCTTTTCATGGTCTGTTACCTTAAATTCGTATAACTACAGAACCAAGGTGAACTTGGCACATCAAATATACCAAATTGCATAGAGCTCCAAAAGGAGTGGTCTTAGTCATGAGGACACATTTCGCCAAGGTTCTAAGGTACATGCAGTGGCGTACCGAGCATATTTGACAACTGGAGCAGATCATTTTTAACACCCCCCTCCTCTATACGACCTTGCGTGGGGCCCTAGTGAGGTGGGACCAACTGCTTCCTATAGACATCTTTTGCCTCCATGTCCTCTTGCGTGGCAGTTGCTGTGTCAATGGGGGGAAATGGGGACTTGTCTCTGCCTCTCTGGCAGGTGGGCGGGGGAAGCCAAAAAAGCAAAAACAAAACCCTGCACATTGTATAATCCCCTCACAGTTGAGACATTCTGATCTACCACCACCGCCACCTCGACTAAGAAGGTGGATGGCAGCAAGAAAGAGCCTCGGTGGATGAGTAGGATCCACTGCTTGACTATCTTTCTTGGCGCGAGTGAGGGAAGCAGCAAGGGGAAGGAGGGGGAAAGGGGCTGCTGAGGGAGCTTGGCCACTCCCCCCACTGGCTCCACACTGCGCACTCTCAGGCTAAGAGGGAACCAGGCACAGCTGCCTTACGCCAACAGTGCAGCCTGCCAAGTCAGTGGGGCTTGAGGGTTTTTTAAATTAAGTTGAGGGAGGGAACATAGAGGTAAAACGGAATTGGGCAAATAGGTGTGGAGAGAAAAGAGGCTGAGGGAGAAAAGTGAGGGGGGACGCAAAATGGGGGGAGATGAGGTGAGGCTGAGATAAAAAGTGGAGGCGGCGGCGAGCAAGGGTGTATAAATGGGTGGAGGCTGAGGTAAAAAAGTGGAGGAGAGAGTGACTTAATGGAGAGAGAGGCTGAACCAATACAAACAATAAGAATCCGGTTAAGACTCCAGGCACTACTGACAGAACTTACTTTTTGAGTAAACCTGCTTGGGATTGGATTGCTAGGATGTAATCCTAAACATGTTGACTTGGAAATAAGTAGGATTCACTTCCACTGGCCTTGGTTGGGATCTGGCTGTAGATTTTTTGCTTTTGCAAGGGAGTTGCAGTTCTAAAACAGCGATTTCGGGAACATTCAGAAACATACACCCCGTTCTGCCGGTTTCAGTGTGTCTCCAACTCTCTTTTCTGAAAATGGGGGTACACAATGCAAGTCAAACGCTGCCCCCTTTTACTGTTAAACCTCCTGGGAGCAGCTTGAGCATGTTTTTTTTAAAAAAATTAGCTTCAAAGAGATTTTGCAGCTGATCGGCAGATCATTCTGTTCCCCCTTCAGGTGTGGTGAATGGAAATGTTTCCATCTGGCAACTACTGTGTTTACAGCCACACGGCAGGTCTATGTTCCGATCCCCAATCAGTTGTATATCTGGCTGAGTGGCCTTGGGCGTCACTATCTCTCAGCCTAATTTACCTCTGCTGGCAGGCTAAAATGCTACTTTGAATTCTACAGAGGATGGCATTAAAAGGTGATGAATAAATTTAAAACTCTGTTGTTAGCAGGTTACACTTAGCAGATTGCCTGGAGAGGGGTAAATCACTCTGCCAGAGGTCTGAACTGATCACTTGCATAGAGCTTTTCCCCTCCCTCCTCCTTCCATCACTCCATCCACTCAGCTTTACCCCTTCCAGCCCTTACTCTCTCTCCCTCTCCAAGGTTTCCCCATCTGCAATAAATAACAAGTCCCACATGCTGCCCAACCCTGCTCTAAAAGCTCTATGGCAGGCAAGAATGAAGCTCTTTTTCCAACATCAGTGATGAGGAAAGCATCGCCTGTGTTTAAAAAGAAGGCAGCAGCACTATAAAGCAGGAGTGTCTAACCTGTGGCTCTCCAGGTGCTGCTGGACTACAGCTCCCATCATTCCTGACCATTGGCTATGTTGACTGGGAATAATGGGTGTAGGCATCCAACAGCGTCTAGAGGATGACGTGGCACCTATCCCTGCTATAGAGAATTCTTTGTTGCAGAGTCCACTGCTGGAGGTTCTCTTCCTTTTCTCTAAGGCAGGGGTGGGGAATCTTTTTCAGCCCAAGGGACCCATTCTCCCTGGGCACCACTTTATTTATTTATTATATTCTACCCCACCTTTTCTCCAACGAGCTCAAGGAGGCATACAAACATGGTTTCCCCCCCCCAATTTTATCCTTGCAACACCCCTGTGAGGTAGGTTAGGATGAGAAACAGCAGATGGTCCAAGATCAAGGAGGCTTTATGGCCAAGTGGGGATTCAGCCCTGGTCTCCTAGGTCCAAGTCCAACACTCTAATCACTACACTATTATTATTGTTGTTGTTGTTGTTGTTGTTGTTATTGTTATTATTATTAATTTCAAACAGTAGCATGGTGGCAAATTTAGAAGTGCAGGGTCCCTTCATGTGTCATGCCATGCCCCCTTATAGCTTCTATCTCTCTCTCTCTGTCTCTCTCTCTCTCTCTGTCTCTCTCTCTCGCACGCACACACTACTTGAGCAACCCCCCTTCTGTAAGTAAGCACACCTGCATACATACCTTCCCCCCCCCACTTGAACACACACACCCTTCAGCAAAGATCCTCCCTGGGGCAAAGAAGCACCTGCCACCAGCTCCACCTTGCTAGCAACGAACAGCATTCTGATCATGCAGGGACCCACCCATTGCTCCATCCTTCCCTCCATAACCTTTTTTAAAAGCAAGCCCCCATGTCACCAAAAGTTTGCTGCTGGCTGGTAGCCTGAGCTTGCAGTGATATCCCTTCCCACCCTCCCAGCTAGCCCCAGCCCCCAGCACAGTTTTTTTAAAGTAATTCCAAGCCACAGGGCAAAGGAGGCAAAGACCACAGTTTGAGAACCTCTGCCTAAATAATTAAAGTAAATACCTGGGCTTGACTGTCCGCCCACCTTGCCTCTCTTTAAACCTCTTACTCTCAACTGCTCATGACTCTCTCCTTCCTGACTCTCTCCTTCCCACAACAGATGGTGGGAGCCAATCGGCATGCAAGGGGATTGTAGGGATGAGATCGGCAGCCGCTATGGATTTGCCACCAATCTGCCACTGCCACCACAGAGAATAAGGAGGCAGGAGAGGAGCCCCCCCAACCAAACAATAGAGCGGAAGCCTCGGAAATAGCTTCCCCAACAGCGCCATACTGTGGAGGAGGAAGAGAAACAGGAAGAGGAGGCACCACACAGTGGGGCAAGACACAGGCTACCTGCTTGGGTGGGCAAATACCCACTTAATTCCACCCCTCCCCAGTTTTTTGCACATCCCAGCCTGCAACCTGTCTCTTTCCCCACAGTATGGCCCTCCTCTTCCTCTTCTGTGATCTGGCCCTGCTTGGGGAGGCTGTTGCTGAGGCCTCCACTCCAGTTGTTCAGCCCAGGGGACACTCCTCTCCTGCATTCTGGCAGCTACCGCAGGCAGGGGGCAGCAACATGGTGGAGTGAGCAGTGGCTGTAGTGGCACTCCTTTATTGCCTGCACCCGGGGTGGACTGCTCCCCCTGCTTTGCCCTTGCTATGCCAAATTGCACAGAGCTCCAGAAGGAGTGGTCTTAGTCATGAGGACACACTCCTTCTAGGTTCTAAGGCTGAAGACAGACTTAACATAGGTATGGTGGAAGTGCTTTGAATCAGGGCCGGTTCTAAAGGGCTCCCAGGTGGGGCACTGGCCCAATGGCCCCTGGAGCTACAGACAGCCCCTCAGCTGCCCCTCCGCTCCCCTTCCACAATCCGCAACCCCCCACGCCCCCCCACCTACCTGTCTGCTCTCTTTTACCATTGCCCTTAATGAAGATGGCGGCCACGGTTTCCTTAAGGTACTGAAGCCCCTGCCGCCATCTTAGTTGATGGCAGAGATGTGCGCATGTAGCATGCACACGTGCCATCAACAAAGATGGCGGCGGAGGCGTCATCCCCTTAGGGAAACCACGGCCACCATCTTTGTTAAGGGCAATGGTAAAAGACAGCAGACAGGTAGGTGGGGGGCATGGGGGGCACATGCGTGCGTGTGTGCACACGTGTGCACGTGCGCACACACACACATGCCGGGGGCCAGGGCAAGCTGATGCCCAAGGGCCCCGGCAATCCTGGAGCCGGCCCTGCTTTGAATATACATTAGCAGGCCTGAAAACAAAGGCAGTGAATTTTGAGGCATTTGTTTGTATGGTAGTACATATATGCACATACAGCTTCCCTCATATGGAAAATGTTGCATTTGTCTTCATCTTTAACGTGAGACCTCCCATACATTTCACATGAGGAGTAAGAGTTATAGAAACTCCAACTTTCAATATCTTCAGTATTTACATACACATATTTAACAATATGCAGACATGATTTCTCACTGTAATATGATGTGCATGTAGAAAAAAAATAATTAGTTCTAGGTTTTTGTTATTCTGTTTGGTAGAGCTAGGGTTTTAGTATAAAAAAATAAGCATAAATACTAAGCATATTAATTATGCAACTGGATGGGTTTCATCTCATTATTTTATCCAAGCCTGCCAACATGTCATCGCTGCAGCTGTTGCTGAATTTATGATAGCATAAGGTTCTTACACAGTGAATGATTTTATCCCCAGGTACCACATCACTGAATACACTATGATGAAGAGGATGAAGCAACCCTAAGAAATTAACCAGAGTTTAATGAAAATACAATAGGCCACAATTTGAGATTGTGTGAGAGTCACAGGGAAATAGATATATTTTAAATGCATGGAATACTTCAGTGATACTTCACCAATGGAAGTACAAGATGTCGCTGTAATTCAAAAGCCACTTTGCCTCAACTAAGATATTTTTAGACACAAAAGGAAATGTAAAGTACCCCCACAACAATACTCTTTTGTTGATATGTTAATGCTAAATATGAATTATACTTTCCCAGTAAGCACTGGCTTGGGCAATGAATGGGGTAAATTTTCACTTCTTTTTCTCAACTCACAAGGAACACATGATAAAATGTACATATGTGCACTGTTTATATTTTGTAGGGGGTGTGTATCTTATACTTAGGTATCTCGGTGTGCCTGTGTGAAAGGTAAAATGAGAACCAACTTTTATAGGACACTTTTCTTTCTTTTTTGGCCAGAAAAGTAAGTCAACATCGAACAGGGCTAAAAAGTTAACAAATGAAAGATATCGCAAATGATAAAAGACACTTGTGTCGTTATGATATAATCTTGTTTGTTTGTGACCCTGGCATGAATTTGTTAGGGTTAGAGTTAGGGAGGAATCCTATGCTATCCAGGAAGACAACTGAGGGGGCATGGGATGTGACTCCTACTCCACTAGTGGAGAGAGAGGACTGCCAAAGGGAGGCCCCACTGGTGAGGTGGTGAAAAGCTCTGCTGCCATTGCTGTCATTCCAGTGGTGGTGGTAGTGGCGCTAAAACAATACATCCTGGGGGTGTATCTTGGAAGACTGTGGATGCACAGGATGCAAAGCCGCTTATATCTCCCAACGTGTCCCCAAACTACGTATGGTTAACCTGGAAGTAATTAGTTAAAAAGCAAATTACTTGTAATTCATTACTTTTTTGAGGAACGAGTGGGTAATTCCTTTACATTTTGACTGCAATAGAAAGAGGAGTAATTTTATTACTTTTGAGGAGTAACTGTAATGTTTCCAGCTTTACATACAATATGTATCTCAGTTTGTGTTTAAATGTGTTTTAATTTTTGATATAACTAATTTGTTTAAATTGCTTGATATGCAGTTTTAAGTGTATGTTGATGTTTTATTTGTTGTGAACCGCCCAGAGAGCTTCGGCTATGGGGCGGTATAGAAATTTAATTAAATAAAAATAAAATACTTGGGGGGGAGCAGGATAAGTCTTCTGCTCCTCTGATTTGTGGATGAAAATCATGTGCCTCAAACTGGGCTTCTGCGCAGCATCACTCTTCCCTTGTGCTCTGTGGGTCGGTAGGAGGCGATGAGGGAGGAGGTGGAGAGTGAGATGGGGGTAGAGTGGAGAAAGAAATTGTTTTAAAAAATGGATGGAAGTGGAGAAGAATGGAGTGGAGGGAGAAAGGAGCCAGAGGGCAAGAACATGGATAAAGGAGGAGAAGGAGGCAGCAGCAGCAGAATGGAGATAAGGAACTGTGGAGGTGAAATATGACAAAGTGTGTGTGTGTGTGTGTGTGTGTGTGTGTGTGTGTGTGTGTGAGAGAGAGAGAGAGAGAGAGAGAGAGAGAGAGAGAGAGAGAGAGAGAGAGAATACTGTGTTTGTACTTGGCACACAAAGCGGCCTCCGCTCTAATTATTATCAGGCAACAGATCAATCTGTAGCAGCCTTGGAGAGCAATTTAGATCTAGGTCCTGACATAGTTAACACTCACCCAGTTCCATCTAGATACTACACAGATAGCATATTGCAGATCATCAATAAAAATGATTTACGGCAGACTATAAAGTTCTTCACTCCCCAGTTCCAGGAGATCACATTTACTGTACAGTAGATTGTGAAACAGCACTTGGGATATATATTGTGGGATAGGAGACCCTTATGAGTCAGGGACAAGGTACTTCCTAGTGTGAGTGACAAGGACAGCTCTTCAGATATATGCATGGATTTCCATCCTTTTTAAAGAAAAAGAAAAACAAACCGAATATTTGCCTCCTTATAAAATACACCATTCCCATAGCTTGGATAGCTATGCAGGTTAATGGACTGCCATCAAAGATTTCAAACTAAGTCTAGGATTTACAATTGGAAAGGTCATCCAATAATGTGACATTGCAAACTAAACAGCATGAATAGACCATACTGAAAGTATGTGCTGTTACTAAAATATATCAAAACTTCATAAGACTCCAAGTATAATGATGGTGCTATATTAAATATATATATATAAATAATTATAGTAAATGTATCCCCCACTAGGATGCACACCTTAATGTGATGAGGGGGTTTGAGTGTGTTGAAGAAGCTGAGAGCAATGTGGTCAGGAGTCTAGACCAAGAGGCTAAACTCCTAGCAGGGGCATCCATGGCGGAATGGTCAAATCTGAGACACCAGACTAAGATGCATCCAAACTCAGAGGAAGGCAATGGTAAACCACCTCTGAATATCTCTTACCACAAAAACCCTATGAACAGAGTATCCAAAATGCAACATGAGATAGTGCTGCAAGATGAGACCCCCAGGTCAGAAGGCACTCACCAAGCTACTGGGGAAGAACAAAGGACAAGGACAAGTAGCACTGTCACTAATGATGCAGCTGGGTCAAAGCCGAAATGAAGCCCAGAGGGTGATGCACACAGATGCAAAAGGAGACGCCGGAGTTGTACGATGGATACAATAGGAACATGGAATGTGAGAATCATGAACCAGGGAAAGTTAGAAACTGTCAAGCAAGAAATGGAACTTATCAACATTACAATACTTGGTGTGAGTGAATTAAAATGGACAGGAATGGGACATTTTCAATCAGGCAACTACAACATATTTTATGCAGGAAATGAGAAATTAAGAAGAAATGGGGTTGCTTTAATAGTGAGAAGTGATGTAGCAAAAGCAATTGCGGTCGATGGGTGCAATAATACGTAGACAACAGCAGCTATGGTTGAATAAAGGGCCACTTTATTAAATTATAAACAAGAACGTTTAAAGCGACCTGAAGAGGTGAAACCTAAGTGTGGGAACTAACTATAGGCAAGCAGCTCGCCCTACAGCACTCGGGCAACCAGCCCCTACTGGGGCAAAGGGCAAGCCCCTTTTGCTTACCCCTTGCCCTGGCCACACCTTGTAGGTGAGTAGGGAGGCCGTCCCACGTCACCACCCCCCGGGGTCGTAGAACCCTCGGGTGGATGAGGTAAGTTGGCCCCCAAATCAGCCCATATCCTGCCCTCAGGCCGTAAAACCCTGAGAGACAGGCCTCCGGAACCACCAATCACCTTGAAAGGTGCCTAAGGGGGCCACCTAGCTGTCATTATCTATTTCCCCTCCCGCACTTTACCGGATCCGTGTCCAAAATATGTCCACATTAATAATTTGATTTGAACCAAATTAACCAAATTAGCCAAAACACAGCCTATTAATCACAACACCCCCTAACCCAGTTCCCACCATCCTCCAAATTGTGGAGTAGGCAAAAAACCTGCCGCCAACAAGGGTGGGCAGGATAAAAATTCCTACTCGCCCCCGAAGCGACCATGGGCACACCGTAAAACAGGGAGGGCAGGATGGGCGTTGCGAGCCAAGAGGAAGTCGGAGGGGGCAGAGCAGGCTTAAATAGGCCCTTAGCTCCGCCTCCTCCGTGCAGAACGTCGCGTGTCATCTCAGTGCAACGAGCGATGTTCCCTTCCTTAAAATGGCTTCTGCGGTTTCACCCTCGGCCGCAATTATGCTATTGCTCCCCAGAGCTTTGCGCAGGTAAGCGAAGCTGCATTTAGGAGCTACAATGCAAGGTATGAGCGAGTTATATCAATGAGATTAAACGGGAAACCTATTAACATAACCATCATCCAAGTCTATGCTCCAACGGCAAATGCAGAAGAAGAGGAATTGGAGAGATTTTACGCAGAAGTACAGGAGGAAATTGATCACACACAAAAACAAGATGTGCTGATAAACATGGGGGACTGGAATGCAAAAGTAGGGAACAGAGAAGAATTAGGAATTGTGGGGAAAGGAGATAGAAATGAACCAGGAGAAAGACTTATTGAATTCTGTGAAGCCAATAATTTGATTCTTGTGAACACATTTTTGAGCAACCGAAAAGACGACTGTACATCTGGACATCACCAAATGGTCAATATAGGAATCAAATTGATTATATAATTGGTAGCAGAAGATGGAGAAGTTCCATACTTTCTGCGAGAACAAGACCAGGAGCAGACTGCAGTACAGACCATGAACTGGTCATATTGAAAATCATAGTAAAGCTAAAGAAGAACAAAGCAATCTTAATGCCAAAATACAATTTAAATAACATCCCAGAAGAATATAAAGATCAAATAAGGAACAGCTTTGAGGCTTTAAACTTAGTTGACAGAAAACCAGATGAACTATGGAGTGAAGTCTAGAAATTATCAGGGAAGAATGCAAAAAGACAATACCTCTAGTTAAAAAGAAAGACCTCAATGGATGACTGAAGAAACTCTTAAAATAGTTAAAGAGAGAAGGAAAGCATAAGAAAGGGAGAGAAAAGCACAGTCAGAACCCTAAATGCAACAATACAGCGACTAGTATGTAGGAACAAAGAGAACTATTACAATAGTTACTGTACAGAAATAGAAGAGGACAACAAAAAGGGAAGAACAAGAGCCCTATTCCAAAAGATTACAGAATTAAAAGGGAAATTTAAACCAAGAGTAGGGATGTTGAATAATAATCAACAGGGGAACACACTGACAGATCGAGATGAAATAAAAGGAACATGGAAGCAATACACTGAACAACTATAAAAGAGATGCCAGGATGTCAGATTCATTCATGGAGGACCTGTATGATGAAGACTCAGAAATTTTAGAATGCGAGGCGAAAGCTGCTCTTAAAATAATTGGAAGAAACAAATCACCAGGAATAGATGGCATACCAAAAGAGCTGCTACAAGTTACTGTGACTGAATCTGTCCAAATTGTGACAAAAATCTGTCAAGAAATAGGGAAAACAAAGCAATGGCCTACAGACTGGAAGCATTCTACATCCCAATTCCAAATAAAGGGGATCCCAGGGAATGCAGTAATTATAAAACTATTGCCTTAATATCCCATGCAAGTAAAGTAATGCTCAAGATTCTACAACAGCCTTTCCCAACCAGTGTGCCTCCAGATGTTGTTGGACCACAACTCCCATCAGCCTCAGCAAGCATTGCCAATGGTCAGGAAAGATGGGAATTGTGGTCCACCAACATCTGGAGGCACACTGGTTGGGAAAGGCTGTTCTACAACAAAGACTCTTACCACATATGGAGCAAGAAATGCCAGATGTCCAAGGGGAAGAGGCACCAGAAATCATATCACAAACATACGTTGGATAATGGAACAGACCAAGGAATTTCAGAAGAAAATCGCCCTGTGCTTTATAGATTACAGCAAAGCCTTTGACTGTGTAGATCATGAAAAACTATGGAATGCTTTAAAAGAAATGGGGGTGCCACAGCATCTGATTGTCCTGATGTGCAACCTATACTCTGGACAAGAGGATACTGTAAGGACAGAATATGGAGAAACTGATTGGTTCCCCATCAGAAAAGGTGTGAGACAGGGGTGTATTTTATCACCCTATTTGTTTAATCTATACGCAGAACATATAATACACAAAGCAGGATTGGACCAAGATGAAGGAGGTGTGAAAATTGGAGGGAGAAATATCAATAATTTAAGATATGCAGACGATACCATACTACTAGCAGAAACCAGTAACAATTTGAAACGAATGCTGATGGAAGTTAAAGAGGAAAGCACAAAAGCAAGACTACAGCTGAATGTCAAAAAGACTAAAGTAATGACAAGAGAAGATTTATGTAACTTTAAAGTTGACAATGAGGACATTGAACTTGTCAATACCTCGGCACAGTCATTAACCAAAATGGAGACAATAGTCAAGATATCAGAAGAAGGCTAGGACTGGGGAGGGCTGCTGTGAGAGAACCAGAAAAGGTCCTCAAATGCAAAGATGTATCACTGAACACCAAAGTCAGGATCATTCAGACCATGGTATTCCCGATCTCTATGTATGGATGTGAAAGTTGGACAGTGAAAAAAGTGGGTAAGAGAAAAATCAGCTCATTTGAAGTGTGGTGTTGGAGGAGAGCTTTGCGTATACAGTAGGGCTTCACTTTACAGCGCTTCACTTTACAGCGCTTCGCTAATGCAGCGTCTCAATTAGACGCAATTAGACTAAAGCCCCACTCATACGGCGCTTGTTCCACTTTTAAGACGGTTTTTGGGCGTCGTGCACCATTCTATTCAATGAGATCCACTTTACAGCGGTTTTCGCTTTACAGCGGGGGTCCGGAACATAACCCGCCATATGAGTGGGGCCCTACTGTACCATGGACTTCAAAAAAGACAAATAATTGGGTGTTAGAACAAATTAAAGCAGAACTGTCACTAGAAGCCAAAACGATGAAACTGAGGTTATCATACTTTGGACACATAATGAGAAGACATGATTCACTAGCAAAGACAGAAATGCTAGGAAAAATAGAGGGGAGTAGAAAAAGATGAAGGCCAAAGAAGAGATGGATTGATTCCATAAAGGTAGCCACAGACCTGAACTTACAAGATCTGAACAGGGTGCTTCATGACAGATGCTTTTGAAGATCACTGATTCAAAGGGTCGCCATGTCATAATCAACTTGAAGGCACATAACAACAACAACATAGTAAATGTATACATTGTCATTTATATGAATGTGTGAAAACATAGTAGAGTCAGAATACATCAAAAAAGAATGTTATGCAATGGAAACTATGTATGTATTTTCCAAGCAAAGCAAAGGCTATTGAACCCCCTGAGCTTTGGAATGTAATAGTCACAAATGAAAACCAACACCCTTAGAAAAAGATCTTAATCCCCTTGAAAAAATGGACATTCAGAAACAAAGTATGTCGTATTCATCTTTGCTAAAACATTATCCCATTCATAGATCTGAACAATGGTCTTCAGATGCCACAAACTGATTTGTTCCTTGATAAGTGTTCAGAAGACTGAAGAATAACAACATCCTCTTAACTGAGTTATGTCCCTTTATCCTATTTTCTCAACTCAAATTGACGTTGCTCCACAAGTTTTGGGAAACAAAGTTAATGTTTTCCTATTTCAGAACTTCATTATTTTGCCTTTAACAATGGATTCAAAAATTATTGCTATTATCATTTTGGAGGGGTTTGTTTCTTTTGACTCATTAACTGGGCAAAGCTTAGACACATTCCACTATGGTGTTTCCTATCCATAATCCAAAGGTGAAATTACATACAGCATAATATTTGTTGCATGCACACAATAAAGTTACACTCTCTGCTCAAGTATCTATATTGAAGTTTAAATCATCCTTATGTATGTACAAGTGGGGACCTGCAACAAAATGTTGCAGAGTGGAGTGCTTCTCTTCAGTTCCCAAAGCCACTTTATTCCATTCCATTCCCCTCCCCTTTTCTCCTTTTTCTCTCTCCAGCAGTCAGTCAGCATTCCATGCCTGCTTAACATTTGAAGTGTACAATCCAAATTGTCCCCTAACGCTGAAGCAGGAGATCCACCGCTACATCCACAGTCCTGCTGCTCAGTATGACCACAGCAAAAGCTGGGGGTGTAGGATGATCAGGCCCAAATGCTGCACCAACTCCATGATCCTGGTCCAATTAAGCCCTGCCCCCTCCCTGCCCTCAGAATGCCCCATTTCTGGGCTTTCCACAGGCTGTTGTCAATGGGGATCCCACCAGCAGGCCTCCTGCCCACTTCTTTGTTGGCTGAAGGGAGACCAACTTAGCCAAAAGAGCTTGACTAGATAGGCCTTTGGCCTGATCCAGCAGGGCTCTTCTTATGTTTGGGCCAGGAAAATATAGATATATTTACATGCTACTGAAAGTAGGTGCTAGGGGAGCCTCCTGGGAGAGAACACTCCACAGTCTCTTCTTGCACAGTTACTTCCTCTTTAATGCAAAGCCTAGTTTGCCATTACATTAGAATGGTTTGCACTTGCTAATCAACCTTAATGGCAATCCAGGTTTCCAATCCCGGTTCTGAGGGGAAGCACAAACCATAGCTGGGTGAGGGGTTGGTTTTGTTTGTTTGTGTTTTTTGGCAATTCAGTCAAAATTATTTGCTATGAACCTTTGGTCATCACAAAATTATAATCAAGTTCAGAGATAGGTTTTAACATAGATGATCCCCAGCTCATTGGACCCCATTATGTCCAGCATTTTTTGTCTGATCCATAAGGCTGTTAGAACAAACACAGACATCTTATTTGTTACATATTTATCCTCAGTAAATAACATATTTTCTCCCTACTATTCAAAAGGGAAATGGTCTGAAGAATCTCTTTCAAAAACCATCTCTAGGGGAATTATAAGTGGAACAATATAATACATAGTGAACAATATCTTCTACCTCTCCTGTACCACAATTTACAATTTAAATAATGTATATACACAGACACAGACACACACACCAATGATGCAGGTTGTTGACAGGCTACCACTGGCAGTGTTCCCACCAGCAGTAGGTCGTGTAAGCTACTGGAATGGAAGAGGGGAAAAGGCAAAACTGGGGAGGCCAAGGATCCCTGAGATCCTAATCCAGGCCTTGCTATTGTGCCAGCCTAGAGCCCTGGTCACAACAAGTGGCAGGGTGTAGTGGGTATGCAGTAGTGATGGCTTCTCAGCTCTGTTCAGCCCTACTGCCCCTTGGCAAGGCATAAGGATTTCTCCTCTAGCACATCTATCTTAATTTGGATCTAGCCTACAGAAAATAAATGAAAATTTGTGTTTAATGTAGACCAATCAATTTTTGATTGATGGATTAGGAAGAACCTAATCAAACACAGGGTTGGAATAGATGACACACACCCCGCTCCTATGTTACCAGATTTCCAATAAATTTCATTTCAGCTATGTTATACTGAGCATATAATATACTTAGTAGCAGATGGTGTGGTGGGGCATCACTGTTCACCTGACTTCCAGTCGTTGCATCGCTTCTGCTTATTGGGAAGTCGAGGGGGAAAAGCGAAACAGGTAAGGTTGGTGTGGTGCAAATGCACGGACGGGAGCACTTTTCTGGTGTGTTTGCACTGCGCTGACCTCATCCTTCTCATTCTACCTCCTGGTCAGCAGCAGTAATGAGACTGACCAGAGTCAGGTGGGCAGTAGCACCCCACCATGCCATCTGCTACTGGTTATGCTTACTTACTAGTCAGCCATGACTAACGTTTCCAATGTGCTGCTCATCATCTTAAAAACATCATCTTAAAAACATAAAAACATTCAAGAGGTCTCTTGTTCCATTTGTATAAGTTTTATTACTTTGTATATGCAAGTAATTTTGAGTTCTTGCTGACTAATTTAGCCAAAAGATTTATGAACACAAGTAGATGTGCATTTCTGATTATATTTACAGTTGTGAACCCTTCATTATAAAACTAATTTTGCTTATGACATTAAACACTTTCAGAAAGATTTTGTTTTTAAAAAATTAATTAGATTGAAACAAAGTATTTCCAAGGCAACAAGAAGTGAGATGGTGTGTGAAGTGACTGAAATGAGGTCTAGTGGTATGTGTGGGGATAAAAGGTCCATGACTAAAGGCAAATTTTTGTTAAAAGATTTTGGGTCTGAGGGCTTTACAGCCTTAGGGAGTTCTTAAGAGAAGGGCAGGGTTCCTTAAAGAGATCTCATGTCATACGAGTACTTAGGATCATTCTACTAGGGCAGCCTTTCCCAACCAGTGGGCCTCCAGATGTTGTTGGACCATAATTCCCATCTTTCCTGACCATTGGCAATGCTGGCTGAGGCTGATGGGAGTTGTGGTCCAACGACATCTGGAGGCACACTGGTTGGGGAAGGCTATACTAGGGATTCAGAGTTTTGATTTTTTTGCCTACTACAGCATTATCTGCTGCCTCCGTTTTAAAATGATACTATAGTTGCTTTGGGTTCACCCTCTCAGAAGAGTCCATCTAGAATCAGTAATTCCAGATGAAAGGCACAAGTTACAGCTTAATATTGCACCTGCAAAAGAGAGAGAGAGAGTGGTATTTGCACAAAAGCACTTGAAGAGACAGTTCTACCCAAAAATGTAGTGTGTGTAGTTGAGGTGCTATGTTATTTTGCTATGTTACACTGCTTCCTTACTGTGACCACACTTTAGATCTAATTGAAAAGAAATGAAGGGGTGACATTCTGAAAGGAATCCATTTGATTGTTGCCATCTGTGCTTTAGAGGAAAGCTACAATGTGGGGCTGTGGGGACATTTTGCTCATGATATTTAACACCCTGCAGGCACTAGCAGCATAGTTTCTATTTAGTGTGCCTCTTGCCTGCTGCACCTGCACTACACTTGACCCAGAAACAAATTAGCCATTTTGTTACCATGGTACAGTCTGTGATTAAATATTTAAATTTTGCTGTTCAAGTTTACAGAAGAATGTAATGTGTGCAACAAAGGCTACAATCCTATCTATGATTTGAACTCTCACAGCAAGCCCAGGACTGAGCTGGTTCTTAAACAGGTCTAACCACTTCCTTACTCATCACCGAGCTGTTCTGGCCCACTCCCTGACCACAAGGTAATACTTATACTTATTCGTAATTTAATTGTCCATTTGCAGGCAAATTTAATTGTCCATTTGGAAGCATAACTCAGAGGGCTTCTGGCTCTCTTCCCTCCCAATCACAGTAGGATGGGATCCAGACACTTCCAGAATCCAGTCATGATCCCCATTTGATCTGTCCCCACTGCAGAAGTTTCCACTAATAGTTGTCCCTGTTGAACCCTTTCCCCTTATGGTCTAAGAATCCAAGACACAGCAGAAGGAAAGACTCACAGAGAGTAGGGCTGGCTCTAGGTTTGACGAAGCCCTGAATAAGGAACAATGCCACTTCCCCCTACCCAAAGCTTACAAGGGGGATGAAGGGCAGGAACAGCAGGCAGAAGAGGGAATGAGTGGTGGTGCTGAAAGTAGCATAGATTCAGATGCCCACAGAAGCTCAGCCCAGCACTGTAAGGAAAATGACTGGGTGAGGCTGCTACAGACATCATCTTCCTTGTATCAATGACTCTGAACTTTGTCTCTGGCATGTTAGGGCCCAGGTTAGGGAGAAGGCTGCAGTCACCTGGAGACCAGCTCTTCTATTTTCAGCACTGGCCCATATAAAATAGTTTTGAGAGAAAGAGACAGACAGACAGCAGACACAGGGACGGAGGCTGGCATCTGTGGTGGCCCCCAGAATTAGTCTAACCATGCTGGTGCTGACACTAGTGAAATATCCACTAGGCCCTGGATGTTGCCATGAGCATGCAGGCAGTGTCCAGGGAAGGTGGTAATCATCCTTTCCAGGGAGTGGCCTGGTAGGCCATATTAGGTCCACAGGCCAGAGGTTCCCACCACTTTTCTACATCCTGTTTCATCCAGGACACTGTTAATCCTCTATTGTATAAGTACACAATTGCACTTCTCTTATCAGAGCTTGAGAAATGTGGAGAAGTAATAATAATAATAATAATAATAATAATAATTTACATCCCACCCTTCCTTCCAGGGAATTTAGATGGAGATATGAAAATAAACCTAGGCCAGTCAGTTACTATATATATTTAAAAAAGGAAAAAATGTTTTCAGACCTTGAGGCATGGGAAGGAATTCACTGTAATAAGGAAATGTGCTATCAAATAATGTGAGGCAAATCCACATAAAGCCTAATCAGGACTTCCTGTAGTGTTGACATAATGTATAGTGCAATCTGAAATTGTTTGCCATTGCAAATCTTTCAGTTGCTTAAGAAATAATCGTGTTAGCTAGCTGTTGAAGGAGGTGTTTTGAAATACAAAGCATGAGTGATTGGTTAACAAGAGTTTAGAAAACTATGGAATTAACAAAATTTAACTTCTTTTATAAGAACAGTGAGGAAAATAACAGTTGAATAAGTTTTCAGACAGATGGATCAAGTTTGAATTTTTGAAACACTAATTTTCAGTATATGGCTCTGACGGACATTTTAATGTTATGAAAGATCTGGATTCTTATGGTAACAACTTGCATAGAATGTGTTTCAAGATAGGTTTTATGCAACAACTGTATTTATTGTACTGCAGACTATTATACAAAGACCTGAAAAGTAGACACACAATAGTATTTGTCTCAATACTTCTAAGACATTTTTATACAGAGTGTGAGAGCAGAAAGTAGTATTGGTTTTAAGCTGTCATTTGCAAATGAACAGGTTTTTTTCCATTTCTTTTTTAAAACCCACCTCTACAACATTTCAAAAGTGCCAAAAAATCTGTAAATGAAAGATAATCCTTAGTCACTGGCCATTTTTCTTCTTCTTTCAGTCTGTTCAGAAATAAATTTTATATCTCTCCTACCTTTTACTCTAACTGTTGCTGCAGTACAGGGATCGCCAACTTTCTTAGGCCTAAATAAACTTTTGTGTGCACTACACAGACACCACAACCTATTCTATTGGCCACAGCAGAATGTTTCTTGCAAGCCTAATTTCATGGGGGTAGGGGGCCATGTGGCTGCCAAAGAAAACCTCTTTGGGCACCAAGGTTGGCAACCGCTGTTGCAGTGCATCTACTATATATTTTAAAATATTGTTTGTCTGATACTTATACCTTTGGACACAGTTTAAGCTATCTTAACCAAATATGGCATGATAGTTCCTGAGATCATGGAGCAGTTTCTGTCTATTTTTGGATACCCCTGGACAGCATTTTAAAACAAAATGGCAGACTGCGCTTTTGAAACATTGCACTGATTTGGACACTGCTTACGATATGTTAACAAATTCGGCACAATGGCCCCTGAGGTCAAGGTTTCTGACTATGTTTAGATACCACTGAGTACCATTTTGAAACAAAATGGTGGACTGAACTTCTCAAAACTGCATTGATTAATCAAGGGTTTCTGTTGGCTTCTTTAATTTCTGAGTAATCGTGAGCACCCCCTGCTAATATACAAATAAGAAAACATACCTCATGGTGACCAGCAATTGTAGCAATATGGAGAGCTGTAAGTGCTCCATAGCCAACTTGCTGAATGTCAGCTCCACTGTGCAACAAGGCTGTTAAAAGTTCTGCATTGTCCTGAAATGTAGACAGTGAAATTATTTAGAGAAACATGATTGTGAGGGCCATAGCTCAGTGATAGAGCGCATAGATTTGCATACCAAAAATCCCATGTTGGGATCCCAGGGTCTCCATGGTACAGCCTGGCTCCTACCTGAAACACTGGAGAGTCATGGAAAGTCAGTGTAGACACTATTGAGCTAGATGGAGCAATGGTGTGACTCAGTATAAGACAGTTTCCTATGTTCCCATTATTATATAGCTGGATATCCTCCTTGATCAAACTTGGTCATGGAAATGTCAACATGCACACTATTCTCCTAGAACAGTGGTTCCCAAAGTTTTTTTCCCCCATGAGTGCACTTGAAAATTGCTGAGGTTCTTGGCAGACCACTTAATGATTTTTCTGTCTGTTGTAGCAACTGTGTTGTGCTGTGCTAGATGCTGTATGATTTTTAATTGTATTATATTGCTTCTTTTATTTCTTACATAGAAATAAAGTCTATAGAATTCAAACTGTAATACAATAAAATACAGTATACGAAATAAAGGAATAAAATATAATTAAAAATCAATTTGAATATTTAACGTCAGCATGCCACAGACCACCCGAAGGTAGTCCATAGACCACAGTTTAGGAACCCCTGCAATATAAGATATAAAAGAAGCAATAATAATACAATTAAAGATCAATATGAGCTTTAATGCTGGCATTCCACAGACCACCTGAATGTAGATTGTGGACCACTGGGGGCCCACTGACCACAATTTGGGAAGCCTGTCATAGAAGATCAAGCACTTTTATTCAGGATAAAATCTCCTGATTCAGTTCTAATTGCTTCCCAACTGTGCTTTATGAACAAAATCCTTCTAACTGTATGAATAATAGTCTTAAACATACCTCAAGGAAGAACAAATCAGTGTCAAATATCTCCCTTATGAATGTTGGGTTCTTCAAATGAAACCTTTCACCTTATTATAACTCTCCATGAGCTTTCATAGCATGACAGCAAAAAACAAATAAATGAATAAAATAGCTGCAATATTGAAAATAATTACAAAAAAATGTTGTACATCTTTCATTTATCTGATACATCAGACAATTTCCAATAGTGAAAAAGCCAGGAGTGTCATGTACAGCTCATTAAGGCTACTTTTTACAACACTTTTTGGACTCCAATACAGATACCTAGGTTCAAAATACATGTGTTTTCATTGTGTCAGTTATGAATAGAAGTTAAAATGTTTGTTATGTTCCAGGCTTGAATTATAAATTCTGGCAGCTGATAATGCTTGCTTCAAATATGAAACAAGCATTACAACCCTCCCACATGTTCTGTAGTTCAGATTTTAATCTGAGACACAGAAGAAATCAACTCCTCTCTCCTTAAGACCGTAAGGATCAGACCAATGGTCCATCTAGCCTAGCATCCTGTTCTCAGTTGCCAACCAGATGCCAGCAGGAAGTCCACAATGAGGATCTGAGTGCAATAGCACTCTCCCCTCCTGCAGTTTCCAGCAACTGGTATTCAGAAGCATACTGCGTCCAGCAGCGGAGGTAGAACATGCTCTTGGAAAAGTTACTTTTTTTAACTACAACTCCCATCAGCCCAATCCAGTGACCATGCTGGCTGGGGCTGATGGGAGTTGTAGTTCACAAAAGTAACTTTTCCAAGCTCAGCATGCTTGTCTCAACCCCCAGTCACTCTACATTCCCATTTCTGCTTCAAAAACAGCAAGAGGGAGGAAGAGAGGGAGGTTTCCCTTCCGCTGCCCCAGAGCCGCTGCAGCAGTAAGCCAAACACCCACAGCACTGAGACAACTTTAATTTCCAGTGCTCCTGACACCTGGCTCGCTGCCATAGCACTGCCAAAGACCAAGCGCTGGAGAGGGGAAGGCAGAGGGGGAGAGAAAGAACAAGACCATTAATACAATTATTTAATTTGAAACCAATTTACCTTGTAAGCTGCTAAATGCAGAGCTGTAAACCCATTTCTTGTTAACCTGGATGGACGCAGGCCTTTCAGCATAAGAGTCCTAATGTGTGATTTATTACCTGCATAATAAATATTGAAAATAGAAGCAATTTAAAAATAAAACACATAGTGAATTGTTACAGAAACAAAACACCACTTCAAAAGGACTTTGGAATTTCAGCTTGTTTTTATTTTCTATGATTTGTATATGTATTTGAAGTCCTCGCTTTGTCCTCCATTTATTTTCCCTCTCTTCCTTTGTTGTCTGCATTTTGTTTTATTTAGATTGTATGCCTTTTGGGGCAGGGACTTGATTTTATTGTTTTATTTCATGTTCAGCGCCATTTCCGATGGCAATATATATATAAATGATGATGATGATGATGATAACAACAACAAAGGCATAATACTTGTAGAATAGTTATATCCCAACCCTATGCATCATTAGTCAGAAGTAAGTCCCACTGAAGTCAGTTGGACACTCCTATTTATTATATAAAAATGAAATCTATCATAAACACACATCCACACAATAAAGAGCTCCAACCTGAAATGAACATTCAGTAGAGGAATCTCTACCATCTCATTATTACTTGATTACAATTACTAAGGGCCCATTTTTTATCTTATCAGAGCAGCATGGTTGCTTCTTTGTCATGACTGATTTTTATCTTCCTGAATATTTTTAGTTATAACCAAGATCAATTCACGCTAAACTGAATAATGAGGAAGTTATAATCAGTAATTCTTCCTTAGATGCCTTTTTTTAAAGTACCCTCCCTACTTCAGAATGAAATTGTGATGATTGTGTAATATCTTCAAGCATGGGTTAAAATCCAATCAAGTTTTAAGCCACCTTGTTGTTATTATTTAGAGTATTCCACCTGATGCCTACATGTGATTCAACATGAACAGTGCCAAGAAGACAAACAGATTAAAAAGTAATAATGTTCTTGCGGTTTATTAAAAAGAAGTAAAATCATTAAATGTGCCAATAAGAGGGTTATAAAGCATCTTAGCTGAAACACTTACCATTACAAATACAACACAAATGCAGAAGAGACAGTCCATTTTCTGTGCGGTAATTTAAATTAACTTTGCTGAAGGCTTCATCAGAGCTGAAAAAAAAGATTTTATGGATTATCATTGTTTTAATCTTTTAGCATATTTTCTTTCACTGGGGAAAATTATTTTTTGGAAAAAAAGTGGGGGGGGAAGGAGGAGGAAGAAAGTTCATAATTATGATTCCATAAAGATATGAGGCAGGATTCTATACCAATCTCAAAACCAGAGATCCTTCACTGGTTCAGATTTAAATTCTTTCCTGTTGCAAGGGATACATCCAAATTTTATATATCAGATTAGGCTGTAACCTTATGTCCACTTACCTGGGAATAAGCCTCACTGAGTTCAATGGGATTTACATCTGAGTAGATGTATAGGATGGCATTGTTCATTGTTTGGGTAAGAGAGAGTGATTCCTGCACGTGAATGGTTCATAATCCTTATTTATTTATTTATTTATATACCGCCCCATAGCCGAAGCTCTGTGGGCAGTTTACAGCAATTAAAAACATTAAAAACAAATACATAAATTTTAAAACACAAAAAAATTTAAAAACACAATTTAAAATTAAAAAAAAAAATTTAAAAACATATTATGTCCACAGCATTCCTACAGTCTACAAGGGAGGTTACCTGATCAAAAAATGGATGTTCCTCTCTCAGCCATGTTACCAGCACTATCCTAACCAGATGCTCAAGTCTAGAAGCATCATCTTCATAGCACCGTCAGCTATTAGGCAGGAATATCAAGAAGAGTCAGATCTGGGATAGTATATTTTTCCCCAAGAAAAGTACTAACTCTACTTATCATAATGGATATAAGAAGGCATTAATTTCCACTCTGTCCCATATTCATTGCATGCAATGCTGTTTCCATTCCACTGCAGTTCACCTTTTGACAAAAATGACATTGTTCATCAAGGTTCTCCCTGTCAAAATAGCACCGCCAAATAATTTGGTATGTTCTTTTCTCTTGGCTAACTGCCTCTGATCACATCAGGAGGTATAATAATTCATCCTAGTTCTATCTGTCCCAATGATATATTCATTCCCCTCTTTTGGAGCAATACATAATTATAATGATATATTCTCTGCCTGCTTTGCTAGACACTTCCACTCATTTGTCCCTCAGATAAAACCTGCTTCACCCCCAATCACTTTCTTGTAACGGTATGCTTTTTCAAACATGCAAAGTCTAAGCCATGGACAGAGAAAGGGGCATACAGATAAGCTCCACCCCCAATGTCGTGGTGCACCCCAGCTTCTCGGTCCCTGACCTTTCCCACAATGAGATGAGAAGGTCTGCAGTAGAACACCTCAAGTGATAATCCCCAACTGTGTGCTTCAGTTTGAAGCAAACATGAACACAAGCTCTCAAGTAGACCTCCACTCAATACAGGAAAGACTTAGGACTGGGCAGGCAGGAGAATGCACACCAGAAGACTACGGGGACAGTTTGTATGGACTCCTTGTTCTCGGAATGAGTCACTTGCACTGTGTTCATGCCAGTCTGTACAGGTCTTACTTCTCTACATTCTTGCCATCTGTCAGGCATGGGGAACATTTCC
Source organism: Rhineura floridana (assembly GCF_030035675.1). Classification (NCBI taxonomy): domain Eukaryota; kingdom Metazoa; phylum Chordata; class Lepidosauria; order Squamata; family Rhineuridae; genus Rhineura; species Rhineura floridana. The sequence goes on along the minus strand of NC_084485.1, from coordinate 107,880,760 downwards.
TTCATGGAAAATATTCTGGGGAGAGTCGCAAGTCTAGAGAGGCCTGAAGGGCAATATTCACAGCCCCCGAGTATGAGGTTCTCCACTCCTGCCATCAAAACTTTAACAGAGCTGATCCTACACACTCAACACTGGCAGTTACAGGAGCAGGCAATCTTCCAGGTAACCTGCTACTGAGTTGTTATTAAGAGGAATATGGCTAAGAATGCTAAAAAATGAATGGAATTTCACACCATTATTTCTAAGCTTCATTTTTGAAATGTTGGGATTTAAATTTTGTTAAGCCACATTTAGATAGGCTTTCCATTATGGGTTGCCATTAGACTGAAGTACAGCATTTCCATTTTTCATATGTGCAATTAAAAGTTTCATTTTAAGTCACAGCACTCTTTAGAGAGAAATGCAATTTTCTCCATTTTTTGCACTTTCTGTACTAATTACACTGCACATGTGTACAAGTCAAAGTCTCCAGCCACTGAATACCACTTATTTATTGAAATATTTATTACCCAATTTATTTATTTTCTCATTTTCTCCTACACTTTTTGGAATGCCATGGTAGATTTTAATGCAACCTAATGATTTCATAAGGACATATGTGGATGAAGAGAATAATTAAAATGAAGCCATTACTGCTAATGCATTTCTAATACTATGTGCCGCAAACAGGACAAATATCCACACTGCCTCATTAAAAATGATATACAGCATTTGCACCTGATACAAACATGTTTTAGGAAAATGCAGGATACACTAAAAAAAGTTACAGAATATGTAGTTTTATGAGTCATTAACTGTGCTTGCTGACCTCTTTTCCACCACTGCGTGTCAGAGGAGCAAAACAGAATTCATTAATAAAAATAAAGTTTGAAAAACTGGCAACAGAACAGATACGTAAACTGAGCTTCGCGAAGATCCTCAACAACTAAAAATATATACGCAATGTGATTTGACCAGGCACTTTCCCAGACCTCTTTCTCTCATGATTTAGGGCTGAAGTGTTATAGAAAAGAAGGAGCAAGAATTAGCGAGCTATTATTAGCAGGCTTGAAAATGAATGGGAAAATTGGCTTAGAAATTTATGGCTGCTTGCAAAGTGTCCAAAGTCATTTTGTGACAAGGGAGAATGTTTTTGAAAAGTTTAGAACAATTTTTTTTAACACACACATTGTTTTGTGAACATTATCCATTTGGCAAAAGGTCAGGTGTATTTTTTAAAACCGGTCTCCTTTTGTCTTCAAGGAGCCTCTTACTATCCCTCTTTCTGCAGTGTAATCTGAGAAGCTGCACTGTAATTAAGAAAAGATAGTAACAAGATTTGCAGTGAGTGATTTTCACCCCACCGAGGCTCAGGACTTTTTTTGTGACTGCTGTCAGAGCGGGTGAGGGCAATTGTTCAGCATCAATGGCCAGATGAGGCAGGGAGGAGAGCTTGGTGGAACAGCCAATTTGCATAATTAGATTCATGTAACTAACAGAAAATCAATTGCATGAATATGGTAGATGTCAACCTACAGCTTGTGGGCAAGTTTGGATATTTTGTGATATTCTTATCCTGGAATGCATTAAAATTCTGAACTAAAAAAAAAATACCTGTGCACTCATTACTTGCCTATCAGTTTCTGGACTATGGTGTATCTCATTTTTCATGATATCTCTGCAACTGTGAAGACCTTTGTATTATTGTTTTAGCAAAAGATAGAAGGCTTTAAAAGGTCTGAAAGTAGGTTTGCCACATATTATGCTGGGCATTAGTCATGGACTTCTAAAACTCACGCAATGGAAGAGAAAGCAAATGCTGTTTAGTCTTGTCTTCTGATCAGTCTTGCAGGGGAAAGGCTGTAGCTCAGTGGCAGAGAATCTGCTTTGTATGTAGAAGGTTCAAAGTTCAACCCCCAGCCTCTCTAGAAAATTACATGCAGACTGAGTCCCTTGTCTGAAACCCTGGAGAACCACTACCAGTCATTATTTCTTTATTTGTTACATTTATAACCCCACCTTTCTTTCATCATAGAACCCAAGGAACCCTTAATTGTGGTTCCCAGGTAGTCTCCTATCCAGGCACTGACCAGACCTAGCCCTGCTTAGTGTCAGCAGGGTGGTAGCCTCACGTGCCTTCAGACCATAGCCTCAGACCAACTGTACACCAGGGATTGGGAACCTCTGGCCTCCGGGCCAATCATAGCCCCTCAAGGAATCCAATTTGGCTTATGATGCCATTTCCCCCAAACTATGTCCACCTGCCCACCAGCTGACATCACTAGTGATGTCAACTGATGGGTGGGAGGATAAGGTTTAACCTTGCCTTGGCTGCATGATCTGTTCCTAGTGGGGAACAAGGTCACACAACCAAGGCAGGAGGATTTAATCCCCACTCACCAGCTGAGTAGAGAGATTAAAACCCTGTGAAAAACTGCCCTTTGAAGCAGCACACACGTGTGTGTACTTCAAAGAGGCATTCACCAAGGCTTTAAGATAGCTCTGTTTGCTGAAACAGAAGCGCAGGGGTTTCCTTAAAGTCTCTGCGATGGAAAAGAAAAAGGGGAGGGGGAGACTTGCAAAAGTGTTTTCCAAGTCTCCCCACATTTCCTTTTAATGCTCTGTGATCAGGGACTTAAAGAGGGAGCAGGGGAGATTTGGAATTGGCAAAAACTTTTGCAAGTCTCCCCACTCCCCTTTTAAGTTCCTCAGCACAAAGATTTAAGGGAAGCAAAAGGGATGTTGACAGGTGGTCTGCTGGCCAATCAAGTGATGTCATAATGACATAATGTGATTGACAGATGGGTGCTCTCACCCACCTGTCAGATTTGGCCAACAAAGGCAATCCTGATAAGGATCTGGACCATGGTGCCAATTTTTTTCCCACCCCTGGTGTAGAAAGAACCTATCCTGAGCTATCTGATTCAGGATAAGGCAACTTCCTATGATCTGCCCCTCTTCCTCTCCAGACGTATCATCCAGCAGTTGAGTAGCTGCAACTGCTTTAGCACTGCATTGAAAGTTTTAAAGATCCACATGTCTAGACCAAGGTAAGCGGCATCAACCCTATATGAAAGGTGTACACACACTCTAGCTATTTCTTATGTTGTGTGGGTGGTACTAAACAACAGAAGTGATCGCTTTTCCTTCCAACTTCAAAACACTAATCTTTTGATTTTGTTCTAGTTTGTTTCACATTTATTTATTTATTTATTATTTATTTAATTTAATTTATATACCGCCCTAAGCCCGAAGGCTCTCTGAGGTTGGCAATGAAAGAAAGGTTCCCAAGACTTCAGTTTGATCCAGACACTCATCTTAGCTCCTTTTGAAGTTGCAGTTTTGTCAAAGTAAAATCTAAGGGTTGTATCCAATGCCAAAGGCATAGAACCTACCTATGTAAGGTCTATGTCTGACACCGTTATTCCTCCCAGGTTATACCAGCAAGTGAACCAGGCCCATGCACACTGCCTGCCCACAGACTAACTTTTGAGTTCTGAACTATCTTAGGATTCTGGATGTTTTCCTAGAGATCTGATATGACCGCAGTGAAGTTGGGGTGATTAGACTATGCCTCCACTTCTGCTCAGCCTGTATATTTGTAGATATGCCCAATATTACAAAATGTCAGTAAGTTTCTAGGGACCACATTCCAAGGGAAACGAAACCTGGGAAAGCACTGTGCCCCTGGAACGTACGGATCGGAGAAATGAGGTCCATGTAACAAGTTAATAAAGCAGTTGCTGCTTGACTTTGGTTGTGTCACACTGTGAGCACAATGAATTTGTAGTCACCAGGCATGATGAGAAATTATAAATTGTGAAAAACCTTGAAGTTTTTAATCCAAATTAAAAACTATTTGATCTTACTTCTACTGCCCTTACATCTTAAAAAGGGTTGTGCAGACAAAAATGAATTTGATACAAATGAGATTGTACGCATGACAGTTCTGGAGTCAGTATCAGTATGACTGACACAAAAATGATTACTTTGGCTGTATTCACTAAATGGAAACTTCTACAATATTCTTCTCCATTGTATTTTGCTCCATGGTGAACCTGTACATCATGACCACCTATTTTATTCCACTTCCCAGCCTTCATTCACCACTTACTTTTAATATGGGCCCAAAAAGAGTAACAAGACATTCAAGTTACAAAGAAAACCTCAGTTCTCATTTATATTTGATTTTTAGCCCATTCAGATTTATCCTGATTAACAGATGTCAAGCAAAAGTCATTTCCATCCCTGGCTACTTTTTGAGGGATGGTTTAAGACTAGGGTTGCCATATTCCAGTTCCACAAATCCGGGCAGGTTAATTTGCATATTATGCAAATATTTGCATATTAATATTTGGATTGTCCAGTTGTTTTGTTTTTGTGCCTAGGAATTACCACCAAAAACTGGGGAAAGTTGTGAGATATCTTTTTTTTTTAAGCAACATTTTCAGCCTTAAATGCCTAGTTTCCAACACTATGGAGTATTTATTGATTGATTAAGAGAATTTATATCCTGCCCTTTTGCTGTTAAAAACAGAGCTCAGCACAGCTTACAAATATAATAAAAACAATAAAAATACACAATCAATATAAAAACATAATAAAAACACAAAATAGCAACAAACATAAAGTAAGTCAGGGCAGCAGCACGGTTAACCATAACATATACAATATATTTCAGAGATGTGGTGAGTGGAGAAAAACAAGCCAAAATGTTAGGAAAAGGAGTCTTTCACACCACATGCTCAGTTCTAAAGACTGTTGCAGCAAGTTTTACAAGTTCCTCCAGTATTCCACTGGTGCAGGCACTCAGACATTCAAAGTATCTGTATGTTTCTTAGGTTTTATAAAAGCAGAGCTTTGCTTAACTCAAAATTTCTCAACCACATCTACACAGGTTCCACCTCCATACTCAAAATGAAACTGGGCCTGGAAGTGTGCAACAACCCCACACATACCTTGCTAATTAGATTACCAATGCCAGGATGTCTGTCTTATCGACTACTCTCCTGCTCCCCAGGCATCATGAAAGACCCAGTCCTGGGCTCAGAAAGAAAATAAATATCTGGTCCTCTTCAAAGTATTGATAAGCCTCTTGTTTTAATTGAAATAATAAATTCTTGTTCTTATCACTAATGGGAGTTAATTATCTTGCATATGCTGCTGTTGCTTCTATGGCTGTAACGGAGTGAGGTTAAAGATAAGTGAAATGCAAATAGGAAAAAAAAAACACAGAAGGCAGTAACACTTTCCTAAATGTAATACCATACCAACCACAACAAGATTCCTATGAGTAAGGCAAAAAACTAAGCATCTCACAACCAGTCAGGATTCCTAACCAAAAACCAAAAATATGATAAATGAAGAAATATGTATATAAGCATGACTATCAGATATATTTATTATTTACGCGAACTGTAAAGATATTTATAGTGCAATCCTAAGTTTATTTATTCAGAAGCAAGTCCCAGCGTATTCAGTGGGGCTTACTCAAACAGGGACAGAACTGCAACCTCAAGTGATAAGCAACTTCATTCACACAACCCAAAATTCCGAATCATGCCACTTTACGCTGTTTTGCAACTGTTTATACTTGTTTTATGGTCATTGGATTTTAAATGGCTTTATTTCTTGTTGGGAGCTGCCTTGGTTTCCAACCCTACCTCACAGGGGTGTTGGAAAGACTCCATACACGCACACGCACACACAGCAGATGTATAAATACATACAGCCCATATAATAGTTTATTGTCAAACCAGTTGGTCATTGCAGAAAAATCAGTATTAGTTTTTAAAAAATCAGTATTAGTTTCCTACAGAATAAAAACTGTAATACCTAAGTAAGCCCTGCCTACTTGCTTTAAAATTGGACTGGAGACAGAAAGAGTTAGAACACAAACATAATTCTTTTTTACATTCACTCCAAAGTCCCATTGATTTTCAGCACGTTCATAACATGTCTACTCAAAGTAAGTCCTATTGAATTAAATGGGATTTACTTTGGGCATATGGGATTAGCATTGCTTTTACAAAAAGGTTTTCAAAACACTGCCCAAGGTCTGACTCCTGCACACAAGAGGAAAAAAAACTGAAATGTATATACTTACCCAATTTATGAGATTTTCAGATAAACGGGGGGCGGGGTGTGAAACCACCATTTTGTTTTCTAGACACTGCCTGAGGTCAATGAAACTGAAACACAATCCCTGATTGGCTGCAATGCTGAACGGACGGGGTTAAAGCTACAAAGTGCTATAGTACAGTACTGTTTAAAGAAAGATTTAACAGTCGAGGGGGGTGGCTGACGTTTTTATGTATATCTCGAGAACCGGACCACCTAGAAACTTTTTTTTTTAAATTAAAGCTGAGAATCCGGGCCACGTAAGGGGCTAGCCGGGCGCTGGGTGGCATGCATAGAATCCGAGCAATATGGCAACCCTATTTAAGAAACACACACTGGAGGTCAGAGGAGTAAGTTTAAGTGCTTTGAATGATGCTTTTTAGGGAAGTGCAGTGGCTTTGAATCCTGAGAGAAAGGGGAGGCCTTTGCAGGGATTCTCGACTCATCTGATGTGATCTGTATAAGGTGTCCCCAATTGAAGGGAGGACTCCCTGAAGCACCTTGTGGTGCCTCAGCAACTCAGTTGACAAACAAACACACACACAACCTGCTACAGGCAAGTGTCTGCTAAAAGGGAAACTAACATCTCTAGTCTTACCACAGAAAAAATGAGCGTTCTTGCCTGTAATTTGGCAGGGTTCTTATCTAGGTGCACTTCTCCCATGTCTGTTATTTTTAGACCAAACACTACTATAGGAGATAAGTGAATCCTTTTTACCCACTCCAAAACTGTAAATGCCATCCAGAAAAACTACTGCAGCTATCCATCTGAATAATGGCAGAATTCACCCTCTCAGGAGGGTCTACTATGCCTGTGAATTTCATCTAATTCTTGCAAAAATTAAATTTATATATATTGTATATACTGTAAATTATAGGCATTTCCTTTAAAAATTAATAATAATCATTTTTTTTAAAGGTGCACAGCGCAACCCCCCCCCAACACACCAGATCTGTAATTTGGCAGGCTTAATACACTCTGGACAAGCTATTGTGCTTGTAAATTTCATCTACTTCTCTAAAAAAGAGACAAAGTTTTAGCCTTTTTTTATTTTCCTGTAGTGAAGTGGAGCACAAAGCCTTGTTTTCCCTGAAGTGAACTCGACCTTGGATCCTGACCTGACCTGAGTAGCCACTGAAGTGCTTTGGAATGAGATGGACCTTTTCCAAAGTGCCAAATTGGGGTCTGAACTGAATCTTGTTGTCTGTACATACCCCTGCTTATTTTTTAATGGTGAAGATATTGGTAGATTGACCTGATGGAGCAAATTGATAAGGAATCAAAATACAAATATGCTCCCGTAGTAATATCCTTTAGACACCCCCCCAATAGAAGCAAAGGTTAAATATTCAGAGATATGTTTACTGATTTCCAAGCCAATTCTTTTTTCACCAAAGCCTTTTTTCGCAACAGTTGACCTTTGTTTCGATTGAATTTTAATGTTTTTTTTTAATTCTATGGCTGTTGTTTTTAACGTGTTGCAAACTGCTTTGATGTTTTCAACGCAATAGTGGTATACAAATATTTTTAAAAATAAAAATGAATAAATAAAAGCCTAGCTAAGGACAGGTTCTCATTTATATTGCAAGCAGCACCTCCGAGTACAAATAACAGCTGACAGGGTATTTTAATCTTGAAACTAGCAAGAGATCTGATCTAGATCTAATTAGATCAGAAATGTGGCACCACATCAGAGCCCCTCTTATTCCTTCAAAATAAAAGTGCAGGATTAAGCAAACTTTTTAGAAAACATTCTTCCTCTAATGTGTACCTGGGCCCTAGTTCTGATGAAACTAGAGCAGGGGTGGGGCACCTCACTCCCAGGGACCAAATGCAGCACACTAGGCTTCCCCGTCTGGCCCACTGGGCTCTGTCTAGGCCACACTCCCTCCCCCTCACTGGCCCTGGTTTGCATCCTCCTTGAATATTTTCCCTGGCTGGAATGCGTCCTTGAACTTTGATCACGCCCCTTGCTTGGCTGGATGGAGGACAGAGGGGGGCATGTAACTGCCGGTAGAAACTAGATACTAGGCAAAGATTCTACATTGGTTGCTTCAGCCACTTATGCCTCTACCCCTGCTGATCACAGCATGTGGGCTCTAGAAGATTGCCGGAAAGAAATGTAGGTCTTGGGATGGAAACGGTTCTTCATATCTGAAGTAGAACTATGAGGCAAAACATGCAGGGATTATTTCCCCCAGTTTTGTGAGGAATAAATCTGGTCCTGTCTTCTATTGATATGACTGTCATTCAATTAAGCAAAGATCTCCATAAAGAGAGAGAGAGAGAGAGAGTAGAATGACATACCTATTGTCTGGAGAAGGAACACTGGTTAATTCTGCAGCTGTTTTGTGTGGTTCCCCCCAACCCCCCAACAGAAGATCACTGCCCATTGAAAGTAAATAAATGAAGGAATCCAGGATTTTTGTCTAGGTGCAGTTAGTGTATTCCAGAAATAAAAAATAAAATGTACTGCCTTCAAGTCAATCCCGACTTATGGCGACTCTATGAATAGGGTTTTCGTGGTAAGCAGTATTCAGAGGGGGTTTACCATTGCCTTCCTCTGAGGCTGAGAGGCAGTGACTGGCCCAAGGTCACCCAGTGAGCTTCATGGCTGTGTGGGGATTCAAACCCTGTAGTCCAACACTCTAACCACTATGCCACACTGGCTCTCTCCAGAAATAAAAGGCAGTAGCAAAACAGGAGTGCACCCTTTTTTTAACTTAGATTTTATTTCAAGCAAAAAATGACATGGGTTTTTCAAAGTTTGTGCAAGCACTAAAAAAATCCTTACTAATAAAAAAATCAATAAAGTCCATTGTTATTATACCCAGAATGCAGGTGGCATGGGCAGCTGCGAGAATGTCACTTACATCATCCTAAAACTGTTGTTATGCCCATATTGTTGGGAAGGGGGGCTGGGAGAGAAGAGTGTATGGCAACCCTGAAGTGTAGTCTAATGTTACCCAGGCTAGCAGAGTTTTGGCGTTCTTATTTTAGGGGAAAGCAGTCAAGAAAGCTGTGAAGTTGATTACATCATTGCTGCTAGGGAAAATGAGGTGATTAATGACGGGGTGGAGAGATGGACTCTGGGGGCTGGGTAGGCAATTTTGACTGGCTATCTAAAACAGTCCCAAGTGAAAGTGTTACTTGCACCCCAATGCCACTGCTGCAAGTGCAGTAATCCCCCACTGCAGCCCTCTTAAAAAAAACACCACCTGGGACAACAATGTGTAGTTAAAGCCTCAGGGTTGTTAAACCGTGCTTTAAAATGCACTGCACAAAATAGTCCTCCGCAAAACACACTACAGCACAGTGCAAAACACAGCAAAGGTCAGTCTAGTTAACCTGCCTCCACAGAACCCTTCCTAGTATTCGATTGCATGCTGAACCCTTGTGCTCCATTCACTTGCCTGTAAATGCATTGTTTTTCCATTTTTATTTAAAAAAAAAAACTCAAAAAAGGAAATTTTCCACACAAAGCTCAAACAACATGTGCATAATCAACAATTTGCATAATATGCATATTAGGCTGCTCAGATTTGTGAACTTACAAGATCTGAACATGGTGATTCACAACAGATGCTATTGGAGGTCGCTGATTCATAGGGTTGCCATAAGTCATAATCGACTTGAAGGCACATAACAGATTTGTGAAACTGGAATATGACAATCTCAAATATACAATAGTTATCAAGATGCTGAGTATGTTTCACCAAACATACTAATATACTGACACTAAACACAGATTTGCTTTGTTGTTGCTCTTAAATAGATAAACAAACAATGCTGATAGATTAATTTACCTGAAGACATGCTTCAGTTCTGTAAATTCCTTTTCTTTGATTAACAGGTCATCTTGTATTCTTTCAATGATTATAGCATATGATTCACTAACTTTTTTCTTCCACTCATCTAAAAAGAAACAAGTAAACAAACAAAAGGTGTTTTAAGAATCCTGGCTTGAAATGCGTTTGGAAAACCTTTGAAAAGCGCTCATGAAAAACTGTAACTTATTTCCTTCTCCAGGTCACTGTGTACTATTCTACATTAATCTGAGCTGAGTGCATATGTTTCCTGTTTACACATATGCTAAGATCATTTTCAACACCAAAACCAAAACATTTTAATATGAAAAACAAAAGTAAACAGGGTTAGTTGTTGACATTCAGTTGTTAGGAGTTATTTGACGTACTGTCTGGAAAGAGTGGAATGAAGGAATAGGTTCTTTCCAGGAAACACACAAATATATTTGTACATGATCCACAACATTTGAAGAAATTTACTAATTTTTCTGCAGCCTTGATATCAAACTAAAAGGAAGTCTGATTTAAGACATAATATTCTTCAGCTAAACTACCAACAACAAAACACTTTATATCTGAACTTCAGAGTAAATTAGAAAAGATTTCTTGATAATACATTTATAACGTATTTCCTTTAAAGCAGGAAGATTAATTACCAGTGCAAGTTTGGGTTGGTCTAGATTTATAGTTCCCCATTTGTCCAATATTTCTTCTTTGTTTCAACAAAGTTCTTGTGGTAATATGACTCCTTGCTCAAGAGCACTGACAGACCCACTAAAAAAAAAAAAGCACTTTGATAGTCTTGTACCTAAAAATAAACTCTGTGCCAAGTGGAATGTCATGCAACAATAGCACAGATCAAAACAGTGTGCACTCTCTCAAGTGCAGAACAAAAACAAAATAACTAATCATACTGCTGAAATACACTACAGGGGAAAATTGCAAATATTTTTATAGAAATATTTGCTCACACCTCTATTAAATGCATATACATACCTAAAAGGGCATTACCAACCTGCTTCCAGATCAGAAAAGCAAGTATAAAGACACTTGGCTTTCAGGGGTTCAAATCTCCAGCGCATCATGTAAACAACACTAGCTTGACAATAACCTCAGGGGTATGGATTATTCTTCACAGAATCATTGAGCTGAAAAACATTGGAATGATCCTCTAGTCCAGTGGGTGTCTTCCATTTGGGTTTGCCTGCAAAGGAGGATGTCTGCATGTCTCTGGCAGAATCCTTGCATGTTCCAGTAGCGTATTCGAGGAACTGCAAGCACTGACAGAGCCAAAGTAGACACGGTGTGGGAGGTGTGTGACTAGTTCTCCTGACATTTTGTTAAAAAAAAATAAATGAAACTGCCACAGCCTGAACTGGATCAGGGTTACAGAACAAGAATAAGGGAAATTAGCTCTTTCCTACTCTGCTCTTCCTGACTGAAATATCTTCCTCCCCCCTCCAAAGTATAAGAAGAAAGTAGGATATATGGGGGGGGGAGGAAGTTTTATATGGAAATGTGGCAAAAAGCACATACTTTTAAGGCATGATTGATTCTCCCCTCAAAGGTCCATCTGCCCCTCCCCCCCGTTCCTTGGATTAACAGGGCAATATAATCCCACTCCTGTATCTGTGTCACACAGATGCCAGGGATTCTATGGCTTTGCACGCCTGGACTAATTTAGGTAGTCAACTGATTGGGCAGCAAACTAAAGCTATTATTCACTAACAGGCAAAAAAGCTTTGCGGTTTAAGAACGTACCTATAGCCCACAGATATTTCTATCAAACTTTAAAAAGCGAGGAAACTGGGCAGCTATAGTGAATGCACCAGGGTAGCAGGAGACCTGACCTCCTCTCTGAGATATTGGACTGCCCTACAAATTTGTCAAAATGCAAACACAATTTGAGTTGGTCTTTCACAGCCCAATCCACTTGCTGTGTAGCTTGGAAGAATTTGGTAACGTGCCTCTGAGCATATGGTGAGTGGTGGCAACACCTACCATCTCCAAAGATGGAGAATTATATTTTTGTATGTTTGTTGGTGTTCTTTTTACTTTGCTTCTTTCTTGTGTTACTACTGTTTCTACAGAGAATCTAATATAGAAAATTTTATTTCCCTCATTATTCATTCTAGAAATCTGTGTCAAGTTTATTTTTATTAATTTCAAAGCCTTTTTATTGCTCAGTGTCATACGATGGTGAAGAGGTTGGAGGTTATGTTCTATTTCTATTTTGGGAGCATTAACAGTTGAATCTGAAACTGCAGTTTGATGTAAATCAGACTGATTACAATATGTTGCTACTTCAGCAATGACTCTAGCTGTTGGAAAAAAGAGGATGCATGTTTTCAGCCTGCTATGTTTAAACCACTTCATTTAAGGCAAGGTGGGCACAGTTAATTAAAAACATAGAGCACACCTAGAATTTTGCTAAAATACATTTCACCTCCCACTGTTTTATCTTGTGCAAATTGAGACACTCCTCATGTCCACTAAAGACTATTCTGCAGAATAGTCAGTGCCATTATTTCACAATTATGTTTGGAGTTTTTTTAGTGTACATTTTGCAAACTGTTGCTGTACTTCACATATTTACAGAAATAGAAACAAAAGAAAATGATTTCCTATAGGAAACTTCACATATTTAAAGTGACCATCTGAACTATATTAACTGTCTTAATAATGTTGCTTCCTCACGGCTAAAACAAGATCAGCACAGCACGTCTTCTTTCTATTATTTGGGCTGATTGCAGGTGTTGCCACCACTCACCATATGGTCAGAGGCACATGTTACCAAATTTTTCCAAGCTACACAGGAAGTGGATTGGACTGTGAAAGACCAACCCAAATTGCGTTTGCATTTTGACAAATTGTACAATATCTCAGAGAGGAGTTCAGGTCTCCAGCTCCCCTGGTGCATTCACTATAGCTGCCCAATTTCCCTGCTTTTTAAAGTTTGATAGAAATATCTGAGGGCTATAGGTACGTTCTTAAACCACAAGGTTTTTTGCCTATTAGTGAAATTCTCTGCTTTTTAATCTGGGAGGTAAGAAATGGGATCCTGTGCAAGTTTGCTGAGAATGGATTGATCATTTGCATGCTTATTGAGGCCAGTGGGATTTACTCCCCTGCAATCATGCTTAGGGTAGGTGAAACTGACCACAGGGGATGGGGAGGGGGGGAGGAGAAGGAGGAGGGAGGGGAGGAAGGGCAGAGGGGAGGAGGGGGATGGGAACAGGCAGGAGGGGGGAGGAGAAGGACAGGTTTGATCATTTGCATGTTTATTGAGTTCAGTGGGATTTATCCCCATACAATCATGCTTAGGATAGGTAAAACTGACTGGGGGGGGAGAGAGGGCTGGAGTGGGCAGGGGAGGTGGAAGAAGGAAGAGGGGAGGGGAGGTGGAAGGGAGAGGAGAGGGGAAGGAGGGAAAAGGCAGGTCTGATCATTTATTTATTTATTTATTTATTTATTTATTTATTTATATCCTGCCCTTTCTCCCAGCAGGAGCCAGGGTGGCAATGCTTATTGACTAAGCATACTCAATAAGCATACACATACTTATTGAGTTCAGTGGGATTTACTCCTATGCAATCATGGTTAGGGTAGGTAAAACTGACCATGGGAGAGGCGGAGGAGGAGGGGGAAGTGTAAGGAGCAGATTGGAGGGAGGCAAAGGAAGGGGGGGTGAGGTGAGGTGTTATCATTTGTATGCTTATACAGTTTAATGGTATTTACTCCCATGAAATCATGCTTAAGATAGGTAAAACTGATCATGGGGAGGAGGAGGGGGAGGGGATTGGAGGGGGAGGGGAGGGAAAGGGCAAGAGGGGGGGTATAGGAGGGAGGAGAAGGGAGGGAGGGTTCAATCAGTTGCATACTTTTTGAGTTCAATGGGATTTATTTCTGTGCAATCATGTTTGGAAATGGAAATGGACTACTTTCAAGTTGATCCTGACTTATGGCCACCCTATGAATAGGGTTTTCATGATAAACAGTATGCAGAGGTGGTTTTACCATTGCCTTCCTCTGAGGCTGAGAGGCAGTGACTGGTCACCCAGTGAGCTTCATGGCTGTGTGGGGATTCGAACCCTGGTCTCCCAGGTCATAGTCCAACCCTGACCCAGGGGAGGGGCAGGGAGGGTAGGAGGAGGGGAAAGGGGAAGGCAGGAGATTGGATGGGTGGGCACTGGGCAGAGGGGAAGCCCCATTCCTTTCCAAAAGAAAAAACAGTTTGAACTGTATCATTGCTTTTCAGCATTTCCCCCACCTTTTTATTCTACAGCAGGCGCATGTAGCCTCTCACCCGAATTTAAACCAAAGCTGTCCCTGGCCACATCCACACCAGGCCTTTATTTCACTTTGGACAGTCATGGCTTCTCTCAAAGAATCCTGGGAAGTGTAGTTAGTGAAGGGTGCTGAGAGTTGCTTGGAGACTTCCTGTTCCCCTCCCAGACCTGCAATCAGAGTTGCTGACTGTTAAACCACTCTGGCCGCTGGAGCTCTGTCAGTGGAATAAGAGTCTCCTCTCAGCCCCCTTCACAAACTACACTTCCCATGATTCTTTGGGGGAAGCCATGACTCTCTCAAGTGAAATAAAGGTCTGGTGTGGGTGTGGTCCCCTGATTAGGAAGCCAAGCAGCTGTGAGTCTGGCTTTTAGAACACTGACAGTTGGTTCTTACTGAGCATCACCGACACTAACATTCAGTTCAATGCAATTTTTCTTAAATTAATTAAAAATCAGCCAGGTATTTTTTTAACTTTTAAACTGCAGAAGATGGAGGTCAGAGTATGGGGCAAGGTCATAGAATCACAGAATCATAGAGTTGGAAGGGGCCTTGTAGGCCATCGAGTCCAACTCCCTGCTCACAGCAGGAAATCCACAGCTAGAGCATCTCCCGCAGATAGCTGTCCAGCCTCTGCTTGAAGACATCCAGCGAAGGGGATCCCACCACCTCCCTAGGCAGTCGGTTCCATTGCCGAACTGCCCTTACTGTCAAGAAGTTCCTTCTAATGTCCAATCTGAATCTACGCTCCTGCAACTTAAAACCATTAGACCTAGTCTTACCCTCTGGGGCAGCAGAGAACAAATCTGTACCCTCCTCTATGTGACAGCCCTTCAGGTACTTAAAGAGTGTAATCATGTCACCCCTCAGCCTTCTCTTCACCAGACTGAACATGCCAAGTTCCTTCAACCTTTTCTCATAAGACTTGTTCTCCATACCGGCTATCATCCTCGTCACCCTCTTCTGAACCCGCTCTAACTTGTCTATATCTTTCTTACAATGAGGCGCCCAGAACTGAATGCAGTATTCCAGATGAGGCCTGACTAATGCAGAATATAGTGGGACTATTACTTCCCTCGACCTGGAAACTATAGCTCTGTTTATGCAGCCCAAAACCGTGTTTGCCTTTTTTGCCGCAGCATCACACTGCTGGGTCATGTTCAACTTGTGATCCACTACAATTCCAAGGTCCTTCTCACACGCACTACTGCTAAGCTGGGTATTTCCCATCCTGTACCCGTGCATTTTGTTTTTGTGGCCTAAATGCAGAATCTTGCATTTGTCTTTATTGAATGTCATTTTATTAATTTCAGCCCAATTTTCTAGTCTATCCAGGTCCCTTTGGATTTTATTCCTGTCTTCCATTGTGTTAGCTATCCCTCCCAGTTTTGTATCATCCGCAAACTTCATAAGGCTTCCCTCCACCCCATCATCTAAGTCATTGATAAAAATGTTGAAGAGTATCGGCCCCAGGACAGAACCCTGTGGCACTCCACTCGAAACCTCCTTCCAGTCCGAAGCAGAGCCACCGATGACCACTCTTTGAGTACGGTTTTCCAACCAGTTGTGAATCCACCTGACAGTATTTCCATGTAGTCCGCATTTGACCAGTTTGCTAATCAAAAGGTCGTGGGGGACTTTGTCAAACGCTTTGCTGAAATCTAGATAGATGACATCTCAGAGCTTGGAAAAGTTACTTTTTTGAACTACAGCTCCCATCAGCCTAATCCAGTGGCCATGTTGCCTAGGGCTGATGGGAGTTGTAGTTCAAAAAAGTAACTTTTCCAAGCTCTCTACAGCATTTCCACCATCTACTAAGCTAGTGACCCGATCAAAAAAAGAGATGAGATTAGTTTGACAGGATTTTTTCTTGACAAACCCATGCTGGCTCCTACTAATCACAGCATTGTCATCTAGATAGTTGCCAATGGACTCTTTTATTATCTGTTCTAATATCTTTCCCGGTATTGAAGTCAGAATGACTGGCCTGTAATTTCCCGGATCTTCTTTTTTACCCTTTTTAAAGAGTGGGACGTAATCAGTAATAGGATTACAGGTACTCTGTGAACATGGTTGATTTTTAATGAATTTCATGAGAACTCTTGACAGAAAAATGTCCAGAAGGGCTCTCGGGGTTTTTTCTCTCTTTTTAGCGTTTGAACTCTCTGTTATCTCTGACTGTTTTGTGTATCGCCATGAAAATTGACAGGGTTGTTAAGCAAGCATTTCTGAGTTCAGGACTATAAGTTTTGTAAGGTTTTGTTTTGAAATGAGCTAATGGGAAGCATCAGAATGGCATGGGGGTATTTTCATTTTAACATTGCGGAATGTGAAAAATCCATGCTGGCTATAATATACAACCACTCTTGTGGCTGTATAATTTCCAGTTGATTATTTCATAATGAATAACCTGTTAGCTTTCCTCTTTCCTTCAAGCAACTGTCCTTTGCTCATGTTTTCCCCACTCCACACTAACATAAAGCACCCTTTGACCTTTCCCTTCTTATTAAAAGTGAATATTAGCTCAAAGAATCTTGAGTCCTTACACGTTAGTATGCCCAGTGCCCAAGGTGGGATGCTTTCAAAAGTAACTGAGAAAAAAGAAAGTGGGATATTTGATAATATTCAATTATTTCCACTTGAAAAAGAAATGGCATGGCATTCCACCTCACTTTTGAGTACTGGTTATTCCCCAAAATTCATGCATTGCATATAAATTGATATTATTCACAGAGTGAATATGCTGGCAAACTGTAATGATTACTTTGTAGGTACAAATTACTATCTAGGCTGCCTTCACACTGCACTTTATTCCATTTTTCTGATGATTTCTTACCTGGTAATTAGTGCATTATATTAGACCTTTCACACAACACATAAGCTAGTTCTGGCAATCTAGTGGAATGTAGCAAGAGGGATGCTAAAAGCAACAAAAAAAGGCTACCGAGGAATGGTAAAAGCAACAAAAAAGCTGTCTTCAGGTACATCCACAGTAAAAGACAGAGAAAAGAAATGGTGGCACAGCTACTCAATGAGGATGGCAAAATGTTAACAGATGACAAAGAAAAGGCAGAAGTGCTCAATTCCTACTTTTGCTCAGTCTTCTCCCAGAAAAGAGCCTATGACCCTCCCGGGAAACATGAAGTAGAAGGGTCAGGATTGGACCTTGAGATTGATAGACAAATGGTCAAGGAATAACTAATCACTTTGAACGAGTTCAAATCGGCAGGGCCCGATAAACTGCATCCTAGAGAATTGAAGGAACTGGCTGAAGACCTCTCAGAACCGCTCTCTATTATCTTTGCGAAATCATGGAGGACCGCTGAAGTGCCGGATGACTGGAGGAGAGCTAATGTTGTCCCTATCTTCAAAAAGGGCAAGAAGGAGGAACCGGGGAACTACAGACCAATCAGCCTAACATCAATCCCTGGAAAAAATTCTGGAGCAGATTATCAAGCAGTCAATCTGTAAGCACCTTGAAAACAATGCAGTGATTACTAGGAGCCAACACGGATTTATGAAGAACAAATCCTGCCAAACTAATCTCATCTCATTTTTTGATTGGGTAACCTCCCTTGTAGACTGTGGGAATGCTGTGGACATAATACATCTCGACTTCAGCAAAGCTTTTGACAAAGTGCCCCATGATATTCTGATTAGCAAGCTAGCTAAATGTGGGCTGGATGGAACAACTATTAGATGGACCCACAGTTGGCTCCAGAATCGTACTCAAAGAGTGCTTATCAATGGTTCCTTCTCAAACTGGGCGGAAGTAACAAGTGGGGTACCACAGGGCTCAGCTCCTGGGCCCAGTACTCTTTAACATTTTTATTAACAACTTGGATGAGGAGGTACAAAGCATGCTTATCAAATTTGCAGATGATACAAAATTGGGGGGCATCGCTAAAACCGTGGAAGATAGAAACAAATTCAAAGGGACCTTGATAGGCTGGAGCATTGGGCTGAAAAGAACAGAATGAAATTCAACAGGGATAAATGCAAAGTTCTACACTTAGGAAAAATAAACCAAATGCACAGTTATAAGATGGGGGATACTTGGCTCAGCAGTACGACATGTGAGAAGGACCTTGCAATTGTCATTGATCACAAGCTGAATATGAGCCAACAGTGTGATGTGGCTGCAAAAAAGGCAAATGCTATATTAGGCTGCATTAACAGAAGTATAGTTTCCAAATTGCGTGAAGTACTAGTTCCCCTCTATTCAGCACTGGTTAGGCCTCAACTTGAATACTGCGTCCAGTTCTGGTCTCTGCACTTCAAGAAGGATGCAGACAAACTGGAATGGGTTCAGAGGAGGGCAACAAAGACTGGAAATAAAGCCCTATGAGGAGAGACTGAGAGAACTAGGCATGTTTAGCCTGGAGAAGAGAAGACTGAGGGGAGATATGATAGCACTCTTCAAGTACATGAAAGGTTGTCACATAGAGGAGGGCCAGGATCTCTTCTCGATCGTCCCAGAATGCAGGACACGGAATAATGGGCTCAAGTTGCAGGAAGCCAAATTTTGACTGGACATCAGAAAAAACTTCCTAACTGTTAGAGCCATACGACAATGGAATCAATTACCTAGAGAGGTAGTGGGCTCTCTGACACTGGAGGCATTCAAGAGGCAGCTGGACAACCATCTGTCGGGAATGCTTTGGTTTGGATTCCTGCATTGACCAGGATTCGATGGCCTTATAGGCCCCTTTCAACTCTACTATTCTATGATTCTATAAGAGTTTAGCTAATATCTGTGATAAATAATAATCAGTTTGGAAGGCTGGAAACCTGGAAGATTGCAGGAGATTTGTGCTAGCAGCCTATCATGTGACAGGGATCCAAGCTTCCTCTCAGTAGCCTTGCTATATTTCTGTATTTTGTAACTCGTTCCTGCCTGTGCCTGCTCCCTGTTTGCCTTTGGGCTTATCCAAACGGAGCGGGATAATCCACGGTTTCCATATTCAGTTTGTCATCTGATAGTCCTCACTTTGCCTTTTAGTTCACTCTTTCCCAATTAAAAAAAACGCTTTCTTGCACATGCAGCGGTAAGACCCCTACATTCTTTTCCCTTTTTCCAAGCTCTGCCTCTAAAACCTCCCCCTATCAACCACTTGATCAGCAAAAAAATTACATATGCTCCTCTCCCCCTTTGCAATGAAGCACAATATGGCTGTAAAGGAGTTCTTGCCTCGGAAGGAAAGGCTGCTGGTCGGTTTCACGCCTGCCTTGTTTGTATTTGCAATATTATGCTTAAATGAATGTATGCTTTTCTGCCTTTATTGATATTTAAGGAGATACACACGCTGGCAATTGCCCTTATTTCTCCAAAAAAGCAAGAAACGTGTCACCCCCCCTCCTTCTCCCTTTCCTTCCAACAGAGAATGAAATTGACAAAGCCTTCCAGAGCAGGCATGAAACCGACAAGCAGCCCTTTTCTTGTTTGTATTTGCGATATTACTTGTGATAAAAGTATTTGCGATAAAACCCAGCAAGTAGAATGAAATTGACAAAGCTTTCCAGAGGCAGGCTGAAACCGACCACTCCCCCCCTTTCTCGCTTGCTGTGCATTGCAGATCTCACCCAGAGTGGCCGCCCAGTTTGCAGGCTGGCAAAAAATAAAATGCATCTGCGCAGTAGTTGCAGGCCCCCCCCAACACCCCACCATTGCGATGATTGGTTCAATTTTCCCGGGCTTATTCTCGCACATGCGCAAAAGTGCAGATACGTGATTGGCTGGAATGAGGAGAAGGGGCAAGGGGAAATGCCCAAGAACCTCCCATCAGCTGTAAAGTCTGCGGTATTGCATCCTAACTCCTGAAGGCACAGCGGATGATTCCTGATTTTAAACAGCAAATCGCATTTTTGCCGGTATTGCAAGGAGCGGATTTAACCCGCAAAAATGCGTAACAGCGCGAGACGTCATTTGGACAACTGAAAAATAATGAATACACATAGCGGGCGTGTCACACATTTTGCAGTCGTCTGGATGAGCCCGTTGTTGAGTCCTCCTTACATTGTTTTACCTTTGATCTGTACCTAGGAAGTCTCATTCTTTTCCACATTTCCCTCTCCCCTTCCCATGGAGACGGGTGGCTGGTAAAAGATCTAGAAGATCTTACCCGCCTTTTTCCTTTTCTCTTCTAGGTAGTTTTCCCTAGCTGCTTTCAGACATGAGGCTTATTGTGTGTGATAGTTGCTAAAGTTATTTTCAAGTCCTTTTCTGTTGTTTTGTAAGCCCTCCCTCTCAGTCTTTTTTTAACTTGAGCTGGAGCAACTTGTATTTTTAAAGTGACCACTGTTTCCCCTTTTCCTCAATACTTTGTTTCTGGCTCTTTCTCTTTGGAGTTTTTGCTTTCTTGCTGTTTTTCTTGCCTTTTTTGCCTGATCCTAGTGTCTCCAATTGCAGCAGCATGAAAGACATTTGTGCAACATACCGGTATATCAGATACAGGGCCAGTGCCAAAGGGTGCTCAGGTTGGGCCATGGCAGAGGGCCCCATAGCCCACAGGGGCCCCTGAAGGGCCCCTCATTAGGGTGGGGGAGTAGCACTCCCCTTCCACGATCCGTGGTGAGCCTGCCGCGGATTGCAGTAAGGGAGTTTTCAGGCCATCCACCCATTCGTTCACTCCACCTACCTCTCTCTCCTGTCTTCTGAGGCTGCGCATGCAGGGTTGCCATCAACCAAGATGGCAGTGGAGGCTTTTTTAAGGGGCTGATGATCCTACTGCCATCTTGGTTGATGGCAGGCATGTGCACGTGTGTGCGCATAGTGTACCACGCATGAGTGCCATCAACCAAGATGGTGGCGGGGACATCAGCCCCTTAGAGAAGCTTCCACTGCCATCTTGGTTGATGGCAGCCCTGTGCACCCAGCAACAGGAGACAAGAGAAAGGTAGGTGCCTCAGGCTCATATCCTTCCATCTCCATTTTCAAGTTGACTTGTTTCAAACAAATCACTAGGGACAGAGGAGAGATTCGATTCAGTTCACATTTAAATCAAAATTCATCAAATTCACAATTTCTGAAACAATATGAGAACTGAAACACAGCCATCCTTTGAAATTCACACTTATCCAAATTTTGCAATGTTTTGCTCCAACTAAGCAGTGTTTACAAAAATGCATATGTTATGGGGGAAATGTATATATTAGTCAAAACTGCATAAAAATGTATTTATTAGGAGAAATGTGCACTAAAATGCTGAAGAATTTTCATGAGGGTTTAAAAAACCCCCCGCAAATTGCTGCAAAAATATGGAGAACTGAATTTAAGATTAGAAAAATGAGGAACTGAGAGAATCGAAACTGACAAATCATTCTACCCCTAGTGCACAGCCTTGGTCAGAGAAAATTACAAACCTAAGGTTAAGGAAAAATAGAAGCAAAGCTGCCAGACCTCTGTATATCTGAGGCCTCTTCACATCATGTTAAACTGTTGCTCAGCATGATGTTGAAACATTGTAGTTGATATTTTTCTTATAAGTCAACCTTAAAAGATATAATCATGGATCTTTCTCATCTAGTTTGTCCCTCAGCTCATGTGATGTGTTAATCAAACCTGTTGGGCTAACCAACCACAACCAAACTGAGAGTGTGCTCTACAAAGTACCCAACACCTTATATTTGCATTGCTGAAGGTCAGTGATAGCGGACAAGATGTCTTTCACACTGCTTGTTGGCCATTACCAATCTCCTCGTTAATAAGCTTTTGAGATCATCCATGAGCACAATTTAAAAATTTAAATTTAAATTTTTTATTTTTTATTTTTTTCTTTTGTTGCTGCTTGTGTTTATTGTTTGTTGTCTGATTTTATTGTTGATATTTTGTATTTTAACCTTTTTGTACACCGCCCAGAGAGCCACTCGCTATGGGCGGTCTATAAATGAAACAAATAAAATAAATATAAATAAATAAATAAATAAAAATGTCTCCCCTGAGAGAATTCTTTCAGCTTAAATTTTCTCTGAAAGATAAACAATTTAAGCATAAAGTTCCAGAATACATTGCACTCAGAGGGGTTCCCTAATCATCTTGTAGAGGGTGGACAGACTTCAGGGTTGTAGGGTCTGCTTGGTTTTTTTTACTAAGACCCTGAAATCAAACAAAAAGAGCCAGGTGTGCAACAATGTCTCAAAGGAATAGGCATAGAATTAAGGGTGCCTCTGGACACATACAGTACTCATCCCTATGCAGGAATTTTTGCGTACAAGAAAATTAAACTCAAATTCTTTTCTTACAAAAACCTAAGCCTAGCTTCCTCCCACAAGCAGCCTATTTGGGGGAGGGGAGGGGAGCCTTCATATTCCAGTTGGATGCCAGAAATCCCTGATAATCTAATGCACATCACCCATCACAGATCTTTTGGGAGACCTCAAATTGACATTCTGCCTACCCTTGATCTAGTAGAAGAAACATTCTGCAAATGCATAACCATTGTACATACAGAGTATATTCTCTCTGGCCCTGTATATACATGTTTCTGAATCAGGCCAATGTCTTGCAAATTTGGTTCTATCTACAAGCAGATTAGCACTGTAATTGATTCTGCTTGTTAAATGTTCCACTTTAATCAGAGGTGAAGGTAACCTGACTATCTCCGTTTGTAACGTTCGGAATTCTACCACTGTTCTCTGACATGTGCAGACCCTGACAGTCTCAACCATTTTCTTTCTCCAATATTTTATTCATTCACATATTTTCATTCATGAATCCTTTGTTTGGCTCTTTACCATTTTATACTGACATATTTAGATTAAATATTTAAAATGACAATGGTCAAGGTAAGAAGGCATTGACCTTGAGAGGAACTTGTGATAAAAGCTTTCACCTCCAAGATTCCAACCAAGATAATATGTGCTTTCAATATTATACCACTACCAAAAGTAAGCAGAGGTTTTTGCATCTTTTTGTTTCACAAAACAAGTGCACCGCTACTTTAGTACTTTATTGCTCATGAATTAAGGGTATTTTTTTTAAATCCTTTTAGCTCCTTTTTGAAATATTTGAGAGGCACAGAGGAAGAAAGGGAGAGTATATGGAATATATACCCAACATCTTGTTGCCAGGCTGCTTGAAGAGTTATGAATTTAGCACCATAATGCCTGTCTATTTTCACTGATTGTATTAGCTTAATAAACATATTAAAGTGCATTTGTATTGATGCAACTGTTGCCAAGGCCAGGACTGTTGCCCCCGGCAACTGTTCCATTCTGCATCTCAGACGCCAGAGAAGATCACAGGAGTCATGAGATTGTTTTCACCTTGGCACATTTATTGACAAATATAACATGCACTGTCTGCATTCTGTTATCCAGAGGCTCCCAGCCTTTGATCCAAAGCTTTTTACACCATTCATTTTCATCACCTCGAAACAAGCATTGTTCAACATAGCTCAACATTACTCTTGACCTGTTCTCTCTAGCTAGGACCACAACAGGGCCATTTAACCTTACTGGTAGTCAAGTTACTGAACAACAGAGAACAACATTTTGACATACACTGAACTATTAGATATATGCTGTGTATTAATTTGCATCCAGCAAAAGATGTAGATGTTCAATAAGTTATGATAGGAGTATTTGTTCTTGTTTCCATTCTGGTACTATTCACAATGGGTTGGATCCAGAGGTGCTGGAGGAAGGCCTCTTCCATAAGGAGAAGGGCTTTTACAGACACATGATCCTTGCAAGAAAATAGAGAACTGAAATCCAGCAGTGTTTTTATCTTAGCACAAGGTATGTGCATGGTCTTGCACGACATTGCAAGATGTGTGCTTGTCCATATTGTGTTCAGTCTTTTACTAACACTCGCACAAGAGTGTGCAGAATAACTCCTCTGTCAGAATTTCTTCCAGTGGTGTATCTCTGGATCTAGCCTAGTATGCTGGCTACCATCCCCAGAAAGTCAGATTCAATAAAGATTCTGCTCCTTATTGAATTTATAAAGTATACATTTAGAGTATAAATGTATATTTGTTGTGAGGGCATGAAGCAGAGAACGTGACATGATGTGCTTTGGGCAGAGGGGTGGCAACAAGTGGTTCAGCTCAGAGGTTCCCAAAGTGTGGTCTGTGGACCACCGGTGGTTTGCGAGCTTCACTCAGGTGTTCTATGGCAGTGATTTTAGGATCTGGCACTGTGCATTGCAATTGCTAAACAACAAGCAGAAAAGGAGCCTCCGAACCAAGATGGGAGAACTGGAGTGCTTGGTCTTAGAGAAGAGCATTGATATAGTGAGCATAACGGAGACCTGGTGGAATGGAGAAAACCAGTGGGATACGGTTATCCCTGGATATAAACTATATCGGAAGGACAGGGAAGGACGTATTGGTGGCGGAGTCGCTCTATACGTGAAAGAAGGCATTGAATCCAGCAAGCTCGAAACCCCAAAAGAGGCAGACTCCTCCACAGAATCGTTGTGGGTGGTGATACCGTGCCCCAGGAGGGACTTAATACTGGGAATGATCTATCGTCCCCCTGATCAAAATGCTCAGGGAGACCTTGAGATGAGATATGAAATTGAGGAAGCATCCAAACTAGGAAATGTGGTAGTAATGGGTGACTTCAACTACCCGGACATAGACTGGCTGCATATGTGTTCCAGTCATGACAAAG
The DNA here is from genome assembly GCF_030035675.1 of Rhineura floridana. NCBI lineage: Eukaryota > Metazoa > Chordata > Lepidosauria > Squamata > Rhineuridae > Rhineura > Rhineura floridana. Next base: position 107,855,950 of record NC_084485.1, on the reverse strand, counting down.
AAGCAAAGTTTCTAGATATTCTAAATGACTATTCCCTAGACCAGTTGGTCATGGAACCGACCAGAGGGACGGCAACCCTGGACTTAATCCTCAGTGGGGACCGGGACCTGGTGCGAGATGTAAGTGTTGTTGAACCGATTGGGAACAGTGACCACAGTGCTATTAAATTAAACATACATGTAACTGGCCAATTGCCAAGAAAATCCAACACAGTCACATTTGACTTCAAAAGAGGAAACTTCACAAAAATGAGGGGATTGGTAAAAAGAAAGCTGAAAAACAAAGTCCAGAGGGTCACATCACTCGAAAATGCTTGGAAGTTGTTTAAAAACACTATATTAGAAGCTCAACTGGAGTGCATACCGCCGATCAGAAAAGGTACCGCCAGGGCCAAGAAGATGCCAGCATGGTTAACGAGCAAAGTCAAGGAAGCTCTTAGAGGCAAAAAGTCTTCCTTCAGAAAATGGAAGTCTTGTCCGAATGAAGAAAATAAAAAAGAACACAAACTCTGGCAAAAGAAATGCAAGAAGACAATAAGGGATGCTAAAAAAGAATTTGAGGAGCACATTGCTAAGAACATAAAAACCAACAACAAAAAATTCTATAAATACATTCAAAGCAGGAGACCATCTAGGGAGACAATTGGACCCTTGGATGATAAGGGAGTCAAAGGTGTACTAAAGAACGATAAGGAGATTGCAGAGAAGCTAAATAAATTCTTTGCATCTGTCTTCACAGTGGAAGATATAGGGCAGATCCCTGAACCAGAACTAACATTTGCAGGAAGGGATTCTGAGGAACTAAGACAAATAGTGGTAACGAGAGAGGAAGTTCTAAGCTTAATGGACAATATAAAAACTGACAAATCACCGGGCCCGGATGGCATCCACCCGAGAGTTCTCAAAGAACTCAAAGGTGAAATTGCTGATCTGCTAACTAAAATATGTAACTTGTCCCTTGGGTCCTCCTCCGTGCCTGAGGACTGGAAAGTGGCAAATGTAACGCCAATCTTCAAAAAGGGATCCAGAGGGGATCCCGGAAATTACAGGCCAGTTAGCTTAACTTCTGTCCCTGGAAAACTGGTAGAAAGTATTATTAAAGCTAGATTAACTAAGCACATAGAAGAACAAGCCTTGCTGAAGCAGAGCCAGCACGGCTTCTGCAAGGGAAAGTCCTGTCTCAGTAACCTATTAAAATTCTTTGAGAGTGTCAACAAGCATATAGATAGAGGTGATCCAGTGGACATAGTGTACTTAGACTTTCAAAAAGCGTTTGACAAGGTACCTAACCAAAGGCTTCTGAGGAAGCTTAGCAGTCATGGAATAAGAGGAGAGGTCCTCTTGTGGATAAGGAATTGGTTAAGAAGCAGAAAGCAGAGAGTAGGAATCAACGGACAGTTCTCCCAATGGAGGGCTGTAGAAAGTGGAGTCCCTCAAGGATCGGTATTGGGACCTGTACTTTTCAACTTGTTCATTAATGACCTAGAATTAGGAGTGAGCAGTGAAGTGGCCAAGTTTGCTGATGACACTAAATTGTTCAGGGTTGTTAAAACAAAAAGGGATTGCGAAGAGCTCCAAAAAGACCTCTCCAAACTGAGTGAATGGGCGGAAAAATGGCAAATGCAATTCAATATAAACAAGTGTAAAATTATGCATATTGGAGCAAAAAATCTTAATTTCACATATACGCTCATGGGGTCTGAACTGGCGGTGACCGACCAGGAGAGAGACCTCGGGGTTGTAGTGGACAGCACGATGAAAATGTCGACCCAGTGTGCGGCAGCTGTGAAAAAGGCAAATTCCATGCTAGCAATAATTAGGAAAGGTATTGAAAATAAAACAGCCGATATCATAATGCCGTTGTATAAATCTATGATGCGGCCGCATTTGGAATACTGTGTACAGTTCTGGTCGCCTCATCTCAAAAAGGATATTATAGAGTTGGAAAAGGTTCAGAAGAGGGCAACCAGAATGATCAAGGGGATGGAGCGACTCCCTTACGAGGAAAGGTTGCAGCATTTGGGGCTTTTTAGTTCAGAGAAAAGGCGGGTCAGAGGAGACATGATAGAAGTGTATAAAATTATGCATGGCATTGAGAAAGTGGATAGAGAAAAGTTCTTATCCCTCTCTCATAATACTAGAACTCGTGGACATTCAAAGAAGCTGAATGTTGGAAGATTCAGGACAGACAAAAGGAAGTACTTCTTTACTCAGTGCATAGTTAAACTATGGAATTTGCTCCCACAAGATGCAGTAATGGCCACCAGCTTGAATGGCTTTAAAAGAAGATTAGACAAATTCATGGAGGACAGGGCTATCAATGGCTACTAGCCATGATGGCTGTGCTGTGCCACCCTAGTCAGAGGCAGCATGCTTCTGAAAACCAGTTGCCGGAAGCCTCAGGAGGGGAGAGTGTTCTTGCACTCAGGTCCTGCTTGCGGGCTTCCCCCAGGCACCTGGTTGGCCACTGTGAGAACAGGATGCTGGACTAGATGGGCCACTGGCCTGATCCAGCAGGCTCTTCTTATGTTCTCATGTTCTTATGTTTAAGTGGTCCACCAAGACCCTCAGCAATTTTCGAGTGGTCTGAGGGGGGAAAAAGGTTGGGAACCACTGGTTCAGCTGATTGTATTGTGGGAGAAACAGTTTCTACTGGAGCACTGTTACCTCTACTGAACGGACATCTTGTACTGAAGCTCCTTGTTCTGAAGCATCTTGGATTACTGAAATTGTTTGGAAACTGCAACTAGTGCAGAATGCAATACCTAGACAGTTGATTAGGGTACCCAGCCATGCACACATTACACCTGTGTTAAAATAATAATAATAATAATAAAATTTTATTTCTAGGTCGCCTATCTGGCCGGGTCAGCTGCCTATTACCTACCAAGCAATGTTCGGTCTTGTTATAAAGCAAGAAGTGGAGAACTGGATCTGGCCTGTGGACTGCATCCTTATCTCCCTCATCCCACAAGCCAACTTTGACAGATTGGTGGGGGCATTCACCTGTCAATTACCTGATGTCATTATGGCATCAGGTGACTACATCAAAGGGGTTTCCTCTCAGCACAAACCAGCTGATGGATGCTGAGAGTGAGCCCCTTTGAAGTCCATTTGCAGGCGCAGAATTGATTTATATATTATGGCACCTGCAAAGTGACATTTTTCTTCTGTAGACTGCCAGAGGAAAAATGTGCAATTGCAGGCATGATTTGAATCTAAACTGAGCCTGCACCCAGACTTCAAAGGGGTTTGCTCTCAGATCCCATTAGCTGATTGGCATTGAGAGCATGCCCAGGCAGCTACGCTAGGGAATTCTCAATGGAGAATGCCCTAGTGCAACTAATTCCAACCACGTCTTTACCTGGCCCACACCCAACATCACATATGATTTGGGGGGAAAAGCCTCCCAGTCTAATTAGGACCCCTGCCAGGAATAACTAGGCATGAGGGCTGGAATTTTCCAACTGCTGATATGAAGCCTTGAACAACTTGGGAGCAGGTTATCTAGCGGATCTCCTTCCCCTGTTGGTCACACTACAACCTGCAGTCAGCAACCTCTTGAGAACACAGAAATGGTCCTTCTCTGCAGTTGCACCTGACTGTAGGAATGCTCTCCCCTCTGTTAATTGGGAGTCACTATCTGTGGCATGTTTCAGACACTTATTAAAAACTGATCTTTTTGTCTGGAGATTTCCTGTTAATTGCTGGATTGTACTGTATATTTTTAGTCTCTTTAGTATTTTAAATTTTTGCTACTTTAGATATTTTTATTTGTTATTCATAGTAATTTGTTCATATGTATTGTTTTTTAATGTAAGTTTTAGAGCTTTGACTCTCTTCTTGTAAACTGCCCTGAGATTTTGTTTTTTTAAATCTAGTAAGCCACCTAGAAATTGATTAAATAAACAAACAAACCATGGGGCTGGTTACCTATGATTTTTTTTAAAAAGTCTTTAAAATCATCATTTCTTTTAAAATAATGTTATGAACTGAACAGCCCCACATGACATGTTATAGCATCTGCCTTCCTCTTCACCCCAAGCGACCATCTATCCGAGGCCTTTCCCCAAGTCTACAATTCTTTTTATGGTCCCCTTGAGATATCTATTATTTCTATTGTTGACTCTGTTGGAAAGCATGATGTATAAAAGCCACTGTATTGCAGACTGTACCTGAGAAGCTTTATCTAGATAAGGATGCAGAGCAATTTGGGCAGGTACCTCCCTAATCATTTCTCTCTCGAAACTCATATGCCAAAACCATCATTTTCTTCAATTATGAAGGGGAAAAAAGATCCAAGGCAGTGTCAGCTCCAGGCAGAGGGCTGTTGGCAAGACAGCCACCATGGGATCTTCTCTCTCATTTTGCCTACCACCTCACTTCAGTTGGCTCATAGAGGTCTTGTCAGCCAGCCTCCTGCTGGGATGTGGCCCTCAGCAGATGCTTGAGCATGTCAACTCTCGATTCTGGCCCTTAATCAATGAACAGTAATTTGAGTCTTTTCCCACCTCACTCCTGCAGTGTGTGCATGAGGTAATACTGAAGATTGCTCCATGCTGGGTTATAAAGGTAATAGAGAGCTGAACATGATACCAAAAAGGGTGACAGGAACTGCAGTATCTTTCCTTTAAGAAAAGACGACAGAATTAGGGCATTTAACTTGTGAAATAAAGGTGACTCAGAAGGAAGATAAGAGAAGTCTACAGAATAATAAAATTATGGATGATGTAGAGAAAGCAAAGACAAACATATTATTCTCTTTTCAATTGCTAGATCTCAGAATAGAATCATCGAATCGTAGAGTTGGAAGGGGCCTATAAGGCCATCGAGTCCAACCCCCTGCTCAATGTAGGAATCCAAATTAAAGCATACCCAACAGGTGGCTGTTCAGCTGCTTCTTGAATGCCTCCACCACCTCCCTAGGTAATTAGTTCCATTGTCATACTGCTCTAACAGGAAGTTTTTCCTGATGTTCAGACGAAATTTGGTTTCCTGCAGCTTGAGCCCATTATTCCATGTCCTGCACTCTGGGACAATCAAGAAGAGATCCTGGCTTTCCTATGTGTGGTCACCTTTCAAGTACTTGAAAAATGCTATCATATCTCCCCTCAGTCTTCTCTTCTCAAGGCTAAATATGCCCAGTTCTTTCAGTTTCTCCTCATAGGGCTTTGTTTCTAGGCCCCTGATCATCCTTGTTGCCCTCCTCTGAACTCATTCCAGTTTGTCTGCATCCTTCTTAAAACTGTGGTGTCCAGAACTGGATGCAGTATTCAAGATGAGGCCTAACCAGTAAAATGAAACTCAGACCAAACAAAAAGAAGTTTTAAATTATGGAATTAATTGTCATAAGATCTTATGATGATCACAAACTTTACCAGGTGACTTTTGAAAAAGGATTAAACAAATCTATGGAAGATAGGACCATCAGCCTTGAATAACCATATTCAGGAAGAGTGTGCTTTTGATCCTGTAGTCAATTATCAAGAACAGCTATCTCCATTAGGTTTTTCTTGCTCCATCATCCTCTTCCTAGTAGCATCTCGCTGGGTGCTGCTGGATAGTGAGTGCTAAGATAGAGGCGTCTTGAGTCTTCTTGGGCATCAAGGCAATTTTTATAAGAACATAAGCAGAATGGAAATGAAGTCATCGTACTTGAGTATTTTCACAGCCAGCCTTTAAGCAGCACATCTCCCCACTGTTAAAAATCTTTATAGGAAACAGTTAATGCACATGTTAATTAAAAACTAGGCTATTTCCTAATAAATATTTATTAGCAATACTTGTTATTGAAAATAGCTTCAAAAAGGAGTTTAAGGACTATAAATCCATATACAGTTCTTTGATCAATGTTTTAAAACCTTCATTTGTTTTTGAAAATGTATAGCTTAACAGATCCAATTTTATAAACAAGCCAGCTGACTTTTTCCTATCTAGTTTCATTGTGGTAAAAACAATGCTTCATATGAAGTCAGTAGAGAACTGTGTCTTGTAACATTACCTAACATAATTCCTTTCTGCTCAGAGACTCACTTTATCCATCATTTGCATGTAAAGGATGTGATATAAACTTCATTTTTGATATTGTCCCAGTTATAATCTGGTGCATCTAAGGCTTTTAAAATGAAACATAAAATGAAACTGAAATACATAGAATCATTTCCTCATATAACTAAACAGGTGCTCATAGCAGTGACGACATATTAAAATAAGTATACAAAATGCTCTTCCTGCTATTTTTGTTACTACTCCATAAAAATGGCATTTGCACAAGGATTAATCTTCTGCATGCCATCCCCTAAGCTGGCAGAAAAAACTAGTGCTGTGTCTGTTAGATGGAGGCTGGGAAACAAGGAGAGAAGGGGACTAGCAAGCTTCTCTGTGACATACATATTCCCTCTCCAAGTCAACAGATTTTGCTTTGATATCCAAATTATTTTCAGTGTTTTCTGATAATCAGCCTCCTCAGTTCTCTCTGTCCTACTAGCACATGTCTATCCAGCTTTAGCCTGTTTTTCTCATCTACAGCTCCTGATGCTGTCTTCATAAGTGGCCAGTTTTTCAGATTCCAATTTCCTGCCTAAGAGGTTACTGAAATAAAATCCTCCCCTCTCCAGGGTCATTGTATTAAACTCTAGCATGTCTAAATCTCTGTTTATTGGAGCATGTTCTCAAAACCATTCAGGGAAATCACTAGGATGATGTTCATTATGAGCCCTGTTATTTCATGACACAACAAAACTAATTAAATAAAGGAAGCTGACATGAATAAAACACTCATCTTTATTTGAAACTGTACTCTTCGGCATAATAACACTTCAATATGAACGGAGCCCATGCGGACTTGCCCGTGTCTGCATTGTACATAAATGTTGTACCGATTCTGCCTAACAAACCATGAACATACCAAAAGAATGAAATCATTATTTCATATAGATTGCCAGCATGACAAGGTGCCACTATGAAATCTACTTTCCTAATATTGTCTCTATTTTCATTATGTAATCTGATTTTTGATGATACTGCCTTTTCATTAGTCACCAATATTGACACAATACAGACAAGGGAGGCTCACCTGGTTCGCACATGCATGTGCATCACCTGGTTTCTCTTCACTTAATTACTACTTCTCAGGCATGATTGGTACTTATATAGGTAAACAGACACAATGAAAAATATTGCATTTCTCTCACACCAAATATCTACATAATTAGCCTGTGTTCAGATGTAATGCTAAACCATGGTTAGAGTCCTTAGGCTTGCATACCTCCCTTCCTTCCCCTCTCTTCTTTCTAGTGGCTGAGGGGGAAGTTCAGAAGTTTTCACTACTACTTTTAGCTAACCATGGCTTGTTGTTTTGTCTGAACTAGTAACAGTGATTAACACCAACTGTGGTTATTTCACAGAGGCAGCCTCATAACCCATGGTTTTGAAGTTTGCTTGTTTTGCAAGGAACCATAGTTAGTATTAACATATTTTGTCAGTTCAAACCACAATTAAGCAAAAGCAAACGCTTTCAAACACCTTTTCCCAACTGCAAGGTAGGAGGAGTAGGGAGTGGGTGAGTCCAGAAAGAGTCTAGGCTTCTTCATAAATGACAACCATGGATCAACATTAGGTCTGCAATGCATGTTACCTTTTTTTTTTATATTCTAATACACCACCATATTTAGAAAGTGCAAAGAGTAGCCAATCTTATATTTGATAGGCAAAGACTTATACACATTTAAAATATATGGGCAGGGGTGTAGTCGTCTGGGGCCACTGGGGGTCATAGACCTGTTACTTTTTGGAGAGCAGGGTCCAAGCCAGGTCCCTATGTATGAGTCAATCAACATGAAAAGGGATCGTTTTAGCCACCGAGAAGAGTCCTTGGCCTTTTGTGCTGATTGGAAGCAATCAGAGTAAAAGGAGGTGAGTCAGCCACTGAGGAGCTTCTTTTCAGTAGCTAATACACAGCCTCCCCTTTCATGCTGATTGGCTCCTAGGGACATATGTTGTAGTGGAGTATGGACAACGGGGAGAGCAAGGGAAATGAGGGAAAGTGGGTTTGGCTGTGAGATGTGGCGTGACTATCACGAATTTGTCACTACAAATTTGTCATTTGTCTATGGATTGTATCCAACACTGCCATTGTGAAACAGATTTCTGCTTCCTCATTGGGACTTCCCTTTCCTCTCCTCCTCCCGGCAGCCCCTTGTACACCTTCAAAATCTGCTCCAGAGGGTTGGAGAACTCTCCAGAGCAGATTTTGGGAACATGTAGGGGGCTGCAGAGAGGAGGAGAAGAAATCCTGTTAGGAAGAGGAACTGCCTGAAACAAAGCTTTGGTTGCAAGAGAGGGGTAGACATTCAATGGATACTTTTAAAAAAAGGCATAATATAAAAACTAATTTATGGAGGAAAATACTCAACAAATCTAAGACACTGTGTTGTCAAAGTGCATTGATAAGATTTGATTGGGGAATTATCAAAATCACAAAGGGTGTTGTTGCTTGAGTTCAGAGTCACAAAAAAATGTTGTTTTACAGCTAAGGGACTTTGGCAGTAAGACCTTGTCTATAGGACCTTGCCTTAACAGCTCTGCATAACAAGAAACCCTTCCTGGGGATAATTGGTTTCTTTGTCAGTATCAACGATTCTGCTTGTAAAACTAACTAGTGGCGGCAGAAAAGCTGTGTGGATTATAGACGTGGAGAGGAAAACCAAAGATAGGATCAACCCTTAACCCTGAAGTGAGATTTAACAGACACCCTCTGGCTATGTAAAAGTGCTGTGTTCACATAAACTGCCTGCTGCAGAGAACCACGCTAAATGCTTATAGTGGAAATAATGTTGAATGTAGCAAAAGTGTTAAGGAAACAGCTTAGAGACATTCCACCATGGGCTTTGGGCACTACAAAAAGGGGACTTGAAAGAGAGCTTCGGTACTCTGTGTTTCTGACAGCTTTTGTCTTGCTACCCAAGAAATGGTCCCAAGAGTTTACATAAGCATTGTGGTTTCCTCTGGTCTTATGGGCAAGAGGAAGATAAGGCTATCAAAGGCTACTGGCCACAATGTTCTACTGCCAGTTTCAGAGCTAGCATACCTCTGAATAACAATTGCTGGGAATCACAAGAGGAAAGAGTTAAGGTGCCCTCTAGTCTTGCTTTCAGGCATCCCATTTTTGTATTTATTTATTAAATCTGTATCCTGCTCTTCTGCCCAAGGGAGTCTAGGCAACACCAAAGAACCATAGACATGTGGATGGTCACTGTGAGAACAAGATGCTGGACTATATGGACCATGGGCCTGACCAAGCAGACTCTTTTTATCTTCTTAGGAACCTACTGGTCTCGCAGTACCAGGCCACCTTGCATCAAGTTCATATGGAAAATCCGAAATATTGGTAGTAGGCCAACTGTGACGGCCACCACCCAGCTACCCGGAGCCCTCTGACGGAACAGAAAATCCAGCTAACACAGAAGGTACCCTTCTGCTCAGCCCATCCTTCCCCTTTAAAAAGCTTGCTGTCACCAAACAAGGGGGGACTATACTATAAAGCTGCCCCTTATTTAATCAAGCTAATAATAATAAAACCTTCCTTGGGTATTCCTGAAGCCTTTCAAGCTTTAGATGTGGGTGAAAAAAATAGAGACCACATCAGATTTACTAGAACAGAATAAATGCAGACAGTTTAAGAGAAAGATAAGTTGTTGTTATGTGCCTTCAAGTCGATTACGACCAATGGCGACCTATGAATCAGCAACCTCCAAGAGCATCTGTCATAAACCATCCTGTTCAGATCTTATAAGTTCAGGTCTGTGGCTTCCTTTATGGAATCAATCCATTTCTTGTTTGGCCTTCCTCTTTTTCAACTCCCTTCTGTTTTTCCAAGCATTATTATATTTTCTATTGAATCATGTCTTCTCATTACGTGTCCAACGTATGATAACCTCAGTTTCATCATTTTAGCTTCTAGTGACAGTTCTGGTTTAATTTGTTCTAACACCCAATTATTTGTCTTTTTTGCAGTCCATGGTATGCGCAAAGCTCTTCTCCAACACCACATTTCAAATGAGCTGATTTTTCTCTTACCCACTTTTTTCACTGTCCAACTTTCACATCTGTACATAGAGATTGGGAATACCATGGTCGAAATGATCCTGATTTTAGTGTTTAGTGATACATCTTTGCATTTGAGGACCTTTTCCAGTTCTCTCATAGCTGCCCTCCCCAGTCCTAGCCTTCTTCTGATTTCTTGACTATTGTCTCCATTTTGGTTAATGACTGTGCCAAGGTATTGATAATCCTTGACAAGTTCAATGTCCTCATTGTCAACTGTAAAGTTACATAAATCTTCTGTTGTCATTACTTTAGTCTTTTTGACATTCAGCTGCAGTCCTGCTTTTGCGCTTTCCTCTTGAACTTTCATCAGCATTCGTTTCAAATCATTACTGGTTTCTGCTAAGAGTATGGTATCATCTGCGTATATTAAATTATTGATATTTCTTCCTCCAATTGTCACCCCTTCTTTCATCTTGGTCCAATTCTGCTTTCCGTATGATATGTTCTGCGTATATATTAAACAAATAGGGTGATAAAATGCATCCCTGTCTCACACCCAGTCGGTTGCTCCATATTCTGTTCTTACAGTAGCCTCTTATCCAGAGTATAGGTTGCGCATCAGGACAATCAGATGCTGTGGCACCTCCATTTCTTTTAAAGCATTCCATAGTTTTTCATGATCTATACCAGCCTTTCCCAACCGGTGTGCCTCCAGATGTTGTTGGACCACAACTCCCATCAGCCTCAGCCATTGGAAATGGTGGCTGAGGCTGATGGGAGTTGTGGTCCAACAACATCTGGAGGCACACTGGTTGGGAAAGGCTGATCTATACAGTCAAAGGCTTTGCTGTAATCTATAAAGCACAGAGTGATTTTCTTCTGAAATTGCTTAGTCCATTCCATTATCCAACGTATGTTTGCTATATGATCGCTGGTGCCTCTTCCCTTTCTAAATCCAGCTTGGACTTCTGGCATTTCTTGCTCCATATACGGTAAGGGCCTTTGTTGTAGAATCTTGAGCATTACTTTACTTGCATGGGTTATTAAGGCAACAGTGTGATAATTACTGCATTCCCTGGGATCCCCTTTCTTTGGAATTGGGATGTATATTGAACGCTTCCAGTCTGTGGGCCATTGTTTAGTTTCCCATATTTCTTGACAAATTTTAGTCAAAATTTGGACAGATTCAGTCTCAGTAGCTTGTAGCAACTCTATTGGTATGCCATCTGTTCCTGGCGATTTGTTTCTTCCAATTATTTTAAGAGCAGCTTTCACCTCGCATTCTAAAATTTCTGGTTCTTCATCATACCGTTCCTCCATGAATGAATCTGTCATCCTGGCATCTCTTTTATAGAGTTCTTCAGTGTATTGCTTCCATCTTCCTTTGATTTCATCTCAGTCAGTCAGTGTGTCTCCCTGTGGAATTTTCAACATCCCTACTCTTGGTTTAAATTTACCTTTAATTTCTCTAATCTTTTGGAATAGGGCTCTTGTTCTTCCCTTTTTGTTGTCCTCTTCTATTTCTATACAATAATTATTGTAATAGTTCTCTTTGTCCCTATGTACTAGTCTCTCCATTGTTGCATTTAGGGTTCTGACCGTGTTTCTATCTCCTTTTGATTTTGCTTTCCTTCTCTCTTAAACCATTTTAAGAGTTTCTTCAGTCATCCATTGAGGTCTTTCTCTCTTTTTAAAGAGACGTATTGTCTTTTTGCATTCTTCCCTGATCATGTCTCTGACTTCAATCCATAGTTCTTCTGGTTCTCTGTCAACTAAGTTTAACGCCTCAAAGCTGTTCCTTATTTGATCATTATATTCTTCTGGGATGTTATTTCAATAGTATTTTGGCATTATATTGTGTGATTTTATTGTACTCTTGTGTTCACCGCCCAGAGAGCTATTGCTAGTCGGGCGGTATAAAAGTGTAATAAATAATAATAATAATAATAATAATAATTACGATTCCTTTGTTGTTCTTCTTTAGCTTTACTCTAATTTTTGATACGACCAGTTCGCGATCTGTACTGCAGTCTGCTCCTGGTCTTGTTTTCACAGAAAGTATGGAACTTCTCCATCTTCTGCTACCAATTATATAATCAATTTGATTCCTATATTGACCATTTGGTGATGTCCATGTGTACAGTCGTCTTTTCGGTTGTGCTTGCAAGAAACAAATTATTGGCTTCACAGAATTCAATAAGTCTTTCCCCTGCTTCATTTCTGTCTCCTAAGCCCCATTTTCCCACAATTCCTAGTTCTTCTCTGTTCCCTATGTTTGCATTCCAGTCCCCCATGATTATCAGAACGTCTTGTTTTGGTGTGTGATCAATTGCTTCCTATACTTCTGCGTAACATCTCTCCAATTCCTCTTCTTCTGCATTTGCAGTTGGAGCATAGACTTGGATGATGGTTATGTTAATAGGTTTCCTGTTTAACTTCATTGATATCACTCGCTCAGACCTTGCATTGTAGCTCTTAATTGCTTTTGCTATATCACTTCTCACTATTTAAGCAACCCGATTTCTTCTTAATTTCTCATTTCCTGCATAAAATATTTTGTAGTTGCCTGATTGGAAATGTCCCATTCCCATCCATTTTAATTCACTCATGCCAAGTATTGTAATGTTGATACGTTCCATTTCTTGCTTGACAATTTCTAATTTTCCTTGGTTCATGCTTCTCACATTCCATGTTCCTATTGTGTGCATCGTACAACTTTGGACTCTCCTTTTGCATCTGTGCGCATCACCCTCTGGGCTTCATTTCGGCTTTGACCCAGCCACATCATTAGACACAGCACTACTTGTACTTGTTCTTTGTTCTTCCCCAGTAGCTAGTTGAGTGCCTTCTGACCTGGGGGGTCTCATCTTCCAGCACTATCTTGTGTTGCATTTTGGATACTCTGTTCATAGGGTTTTTGTGGTAAGAGATATTCAGAGGTGGTTTACCATTGCCTTCCTCTGAGTTGGATGCATCTTAGTCTGGTGTCTCAGCTTTTGACCATTCCGTGTTGGGTGCCCCTGCTAGGAGTCTAGTCTCTTGGTCTAGATTCCTGACGGCATTGCTCTCAGCTTCTTCAACACTCTCAAGGCCTCTCACCATGTTAAGGTGTGCATCTCAAAGGGGAAGAGAAAGATATGCAATGCATATATTACAGAAAACCTGGAGCAACAAACAAAACAGAATGTTAAGTGCAATTATCTATCCCTGGGCCTATTACATATCCTGCAGCAGTTGCAGCCCTTACTTATCACACTGAGATCTACCTTAATCTAAAAAAACTCCTCCAGACTGTCCACCTGTAGATATCATCTGTTTCTCTGCCCCCTGCCAATCACAGGCTGTGCCCCGTATGATACAGGCAGCAGGAAGTATTGGTACCCAGGCTGCAGGCCACAGAAAGGACTCCCGCCCTTAGACAAGCAACATGCCATCTCTCAGGTACGGAATGTGTGTATACTTTTTGTAGTAGGAATGTTATGGATGTTATAATTCCAGTGTATTTATGTTGTCCGTTGTTTGTGTTTGTAGCTCCTTGAAGCAGGAGTCCTTGTACTCCTAAACACGTTGAGCTGTGCCAAGTGTTCATGTACCAGTAAGCAGTGGAGTTTTTCCTCTCCTGCTGCTTTTCCCTTTGTTTATTTGAGGTGCCCTTTCTCCCATGTTTCTTGGACACATGAAAACGTAACAAAATAGTAACTAAGCGTTTGAGTTCCTCAGAACTGTTCATCAGGGTGCATGTTAAGCAAAGCAAATGGGGGGGGGAAGGGGGGCTTGGTATTAAAACGATCAAGTCTGCATTGGTCTCAGTCTTAAGACAGAGCGTAGGAAGTGGTAACAGGGTTAAAGTGCTTCCAGATGGGAGTTTATTTTGCAACCAGTGCTGCTCATGCTCATCTTATTATTCAACAACACAAATTTTGCATTCTGAGTATGAAATGGTTTTAAAGTCCATTTTTCTGTCCTTGTTCCTATGGTCCATGATATCGTTATAGGATTGTATGAAGGAGTCTGGGCTTGGACAGAAATGGTTAATGGAGGAAGATTGACTGCTGCTCAAATTCCTTAATAGGCAGAGGTCACATCTGTTATGAGAATGACAAGTAAATGACCCAGATTGGCTAGGAAATAGCTGGAAGCACTTCTTGAAAGGCAAGAGCTATTTTGGACAAGATAACAGCTGACTAAGACAGAGGTCACCAAGCTTCCTGGGCCCGTGGGCACATTTGCAAACCGGAAAAACTGCCATGGGCTGGCACCACACACACACAACTAAATGCACACCACTTCCTATTCAATTGACTATGTTTCTTTGAAGGCTAATTTCCGCAGGGGGATGGAACCTTGTGGGTGGATTCAGTGGATGCACGTGTGCCTGTCAGTGCCACTTGGCAACCCTTGAACTAAGGCCTCTGTCACAGGCAATCACTCTCTGTGAACAATTGAATCATTGAGGGAGGGAGGGAGGGAGACAGAGAGAGAGGGGCAGGAAAATTCAGCACAGTCTTTCTGAAGGATCTGATGTGGCAATGTTTTTAGAAGTGCTATGCTGTCAGTCTCCACCTGTGCTCAACTTATATATTTGTCAATAAACCTAAATATTACACAAACACCTTAAGTCTCCAGTGATTTCTTCTCCCAAGGAAGCCAAGACTAGGTAAGCCATATCCCTGGAGCTTCTCACGACTTAGAGACCACAGAACAGTATTAATCTTTAACGCAAGCATTCACCAACTGATTTTACAGGCATCATCAAGTCATCTGCGAACACAAGCTTAAGGATCTGTGTGTGTGTTTGTGCATGTGTTGTGCTATGTGCTTAATTTTGAAATTCCTTGTCTTCCTTTTTAAAATAATACCCTGCTCTTGTTCTTTCTTACGTTCCTGGGCCTTTTCTTGTCTTTCCCTTCTACTCTAGCCATCAAACTTCCTTTGAATTTTAACACAACAAAAACATCTACAGAAAGGGAGGGCCGGGAAGGAAGTCCCAAACTACAAGACTGGTAATGATACATGGTGAAAGCTAAGGTCAACTTTGGCATTAAATAATGTTAGTGAGACATTACATCATGTTGCAGTTGGCACCAAGGAATGTCAGGAGGGAATTTAGAAAAGTGACCTGAAGCATATATTTTCTGAGGCATGTCAAAGAGGCAGTCACAGATTTAATCAGAGAGCCAGTATTGTTCACCATATCAACTTTAAGTATGGCCTGCTGCATTTATTACATTAGCTGCCCTAGCAGCTAAAAACTGCAACTCTTATTGGTTTTGCCTTTAAAGCCTTTTTGTGATTAAGGCTACACTTACCCAAAAATAAATACCATTGAACTCTGTAGGATCTACTTCTGAAAGACATGCCAAGGATTGTCTACTTAATGTTCATAGAATTAGTATTGAAAATTCAGTTAAATTGCCAGTTTGTATAATGTTTTTGTGAATCACTGATCAAAGCTTCAAATCCCATGTGAACATTGCCCATCAATAGTATCATTTAAAGAATTCATCTGTTCATGCTAAAGAACACTGCTAAGCCACTATCACTTTGCAGATCTTTGACTGGTTTTGTTATGGCAAGATCCATGTTGAAAAGTAATGCAATGGATCTCTCCCATTTCTTCTACTTTTTTATTGTTGTTGCGTGTGTGCGCACACAGTTGCACACATGGGCATTCAAACATTGTTGAACCCATTCATAAAACCAATATCCCTGTGGTTCCTCACAATAAGAGGAATGCAACAATTGTAGCTCACAGCACAATGAATCACTGTATAAATTTACCTGCAACCTCCTGTCTTCTACGGCTGTACTACCAACACTACTTGTCCTTTTACCCAAGACATCATGGTGGAGGGAGGAGGAGACAGATGAGGTTGGCTCAATATCACCCACACAACCAATTCCTGAGCTTCGCTTGGGGGCAGACAACCATCTCTGTAAAAAACAAAACAAAAACGAAAAAACCCCACCCCAACCCCCACCCAAAAAACCACCATGCTGTATTCTGTATGCAAGAATAATTTGAAGTGCATCATACATGCTGGTTAGAGTAGGTTGTCTGCCTTAGGTTCACGGTCATTTTATTTATTTACCTTAGGGATTTTTGTCTGCCCGCCAGTCAAATTCCCAGAAAGGCCTATAAAATTTAAAAAATACAATGTACACTAAAGTAGCAAAACAAAAAGAATACATAAAACCCCAGCAAAGATAAGGCATGTCAAATTAGATTAAAAGTCCTGAGAAAATAAAATAAAGTCTTACTTGCCTGGCATGAAAATCCAATCAAAGTAGTTCCCAGGCAAGCCTTCTTGGGGAAAGCATTCCATCACTAAGGCAGTTCTTGTCCAGGTAACCAACCACCCTATGTCACATGAAGCAGAAACATAAAGAAGAGTCTTTGCTGAAGAGCTTAGTGTACAAACAGGCATACGTGGAGAAAGGCAACCTTGTCTGATCACAAGCTATAAAGCTGTCAATGTCTCATTTCCCCCCTGAATAGTAATATATTTATATAGTAAAAGTTGTTGTAGGAGTCTGTAGCTCCAAAACAAGTTCCATTCTGAAACGTACTGTCTGAATATTTTACTTATGAGTTTTCAGCAAGATACATGTGAGAAGCTTTGTAGTGTCAACTTATGTGGGGAGATGGATTTTAATATAGCACAAGACAGGGTTGCATTCCCTGTTCCCACTTATCTAATAAACTCAATGGGACTTATTTTTGAAAAGACATGTATAGGATTGTGCTGTCTGCCCTATTTCCACGTCCAAATTTGTTTTACTATTAGTTGGATGCTAGAGACTTTATAAAATAAAGTCTTATTTGCCTGGCATGAAAATCCGATAAAGTAGTTCCCAGGCAAGCCTTCCTGGGGAAGCTCCCCGTATTGCTGCAGTCACCAATGGTGAATTTATAAGTGCATCCTGAGTGCAAGTCTGCCATGAAAACAAATTATCAGCAGTATCCTGCCAGTAAAGCTATAACATACAGGAATAAAAATAAATCAATACATCTCTGAATTTTACTGGTATGAATTAAGAGCCAGGCTCTAAAACTGTAATGCAATTAATTAGTAATAAAAATTGATAAATGACCAAAATATCATTTTGTTACACAGTCTTCATGAAAATTTTTACATTTTCTGTTTTCTGCTATGAAACAAAGAGCAACTTTACATTAACACAGTACTGAATAATATCCTAGCATTCCAACTCCATGCCCCGAAACGGAGACAATAATTCAAGGAACAGGATTTTAACTCAAAGGTAGGAAAAACTGTAATTAATTAAGAATTAAGTTGAAAGTAAAATTATGGTTTGCCATGTGAATTGATAATTCACTGAGCTTCCAGAGAGAACGGGCAAGGGGGAGGAAATGAAATCTGTCACAATCAACAGAAGTGTGAAAAATGCATGATGGAAAAAGTGATGTGGTTATAAGTGTGGCAGCCTGCTCAGAGATAAGGAGAAGGGGAAGAGCAGGCATATCAATCAACTTAACAGAGAAGCTTCTAGAATCCATGTGAGGTCAGAAGGGGCAGGTAGAGTTGCCAGAAACTATTGGACGACTTCAAGGTGTGTGTAAGAGAAAAAACTGTAGGCGATTTACTGAACTTGTGCTGGCTACTGCAATGCTCAGAAACACAAGGATGTAATCTTGAAGAAAAGGTTTGAATAGAGCCAAGAAGACACCAGCATCAAAGAGCAGTAACCAAATGTGACAAAGAGTAGTAAGGAAGCTCAAAGAAACAGACAGATCTGCTTTGAGATTTTAAGTAAATTGTGATAAAGCTGTAAGAGAGAGTAGCCCCACAGTGTGAGAAACACAAAGCGAGACAATACTGTTTACTGAACATAGGGAGCCAGTGTGAAGCTAACGTACCAATTGCCCAGACGTTTACAGGCCCAAATAGAATTTTACTTTCTTGACCAGTTGAAAGAATCAGATGGCATTAAGGCAGAAAAATGTCTGCTTGAGTCATTGTGACCAATATGCTGTCGGCCTGTCATAGCACATACAAGCACACTTAGAGGTTTGTTTTGTTTTATTTACAATATTTGTATGCCACCCAATAACAAAAGTTCTCTGGGTGGTTAATAATAAGATTAAAACCATTGAATGGTAATCCAACTAAGGCCGCAATCCAAATACATGTCTACTCAGAAGTAAGCTTTGTTGGGTTCAATGGGACTTACTCCCAGGTGTGTATCGGATTGCCGCATAAATCATGCTCAGAGTAGACTGTGATGTCCCTGTATATATATGACTGTAAATATGGTAAGTGCGGGTTTATTAGAGTGGATATGGTAAGTGGACTGAGTGAGAGGGGGGAGTACATGGGCTGGAATGCTGGAGAATGTTGTATTATGATTGGCTGAGTGTTGTGTCTGAACGTATAAATGAGAGGATGACAGTTGGTTGGGAGTTCGGCTGTTTGTGGGAGTTCTGAGGGAGGCTGTTGGTTGGTTTTGTGGGTTGGATTGGATTAGGCTGGTAGTAAGGCAGGTTATTGACGACTAGTAACATAAAGAGTAACGCATCTGATGAAACCATACGCTTGTTAAACTATACCTTTAAGTAATCTTGTTATTCCTGTGTATATAAATAAATATTTCTTGGTTTACCTAACACCTGATCCTTGGCTGGGTTTACACAGACCAGAAGGGTGGGCAGGGCATATACCAAGGTTGGGAAACAGTATCAATGGTGGCAGTGGTGAAGAGATAGTGTAACATCATCAGGTATCCAGAGCAACCCAGGGCTGTATGCTTTATAGGCACAAAGATACAGGGGGGTTGTGGCCTGCAAGTGCACCCAGACACAAAGTATCAATAGGCCTGGAGGAGACTAAGGCACAGTCTCAAGGCAATATTGAATTACTGGGAGCGACTGGTGGTGCTGCCTAGCAGTGGGATCTTGAGAGATCTTTGCCACAGCCTGTGAGAGAACCTGTAAGAGAGGGCTGTAGTTTAGTGGTAGAGCATCTGCCTTTAATCCCTGGCATCTCCAAATAGGGCTAGAAATGTCCCCTTTCTGAAACCATGGAGACAAAATTCACTTCCAGTCAATGTAGACATTACTGAGCTAGATGGACCAATGGTCTACCTCAGTTTAAGGCAGCTTCCTATGTTCCTAAAACAAAAGTTGATTCTCTATAATAGGGAAATACATTTTGCACATGCTCTGAGAAACTCTTAAAAACATTCTTGTTTCCTTAGGGGAAGGGCAATTTGCAGATATTATGGGGGCCTTCAGCATGAGGTGCCAAAATGTTCACAAACAAAGCTTGAAGTGTATATATTCCAACAAAGCTGGTTAATATTATACTTACGATTTACATCCTGCCTTGTCCAAATAACTGTTCAAAATGACTGAAATAAGGGCTGACCACAAAACACACCACACTTTAAATAAGCATTAAGAAATGTCACACCTTTCTTAATTTCTATGCAGTCACTAAAATCCCCTCACTGCAACAGGTTGTCCTTTTTCAGATTCTAGATGGCGGGAAAGCCCCTAATCAAGAAACAAAAATGGAAATGGACTGCCTTCAAGTTGATTCCGACTTATGGCGACCCTACAAATAGGGTTTTCAAGGTAAGTGGTATTCAGAGGGGGTTTGCCATTGCCTCCCTCTGAGGCTGAGAGGCAGTGACTGGCCCAAGGTCATCCAGTGAGCTCCGTGGCTATGTGGGGATTCGAACCCTGGCCTCCCAGGTCATAGTCCAACACCTTAACCACTACACCACACTGGCTCTCAGAGGTATAGAAATGCTGATAGTGACATCATGTAGCACGGGCCATCCAGGGCCTGCTTCTTAGACTGTTTCTTTTCTGTCTTCTCTGTTTCAGTTTTCCAGTGATTCGATCATATGCAAAATTTATTTTTATTGCCTTTTTTTGGTCTGCACATCTATGCCTAGAGCTTTTATACAGGTGGTCAAAGAGAATATATTGCTTCACTTTCCGTTTCTCAGTGTCAAGGCTTTACTGTTATGCACAGTGTGGGACTAAACAGACAGCAAAACAGACCTTGAGGACTTGTCGTCTAGAAGATTTGATAGCACAAAGGAAAAGCTGACTCCCTCTCTTCACACACATGTGGACATAAACAATAAAAAGGATTTTCATCAAAAGGATGAGCATGCAGGTTACAAGGGAGCTCCATACAATCAGTGGTTGGCGGTTGTTTTTTATTTTTGGTGAGCCTATCTTTGCTAATATACATGGGAAAAATGAAGGGATAATTTTTGCCATATTAAATAGAAATGGCCTTCATTGTTTAGGCCCTTCTGGCAGATGGAGACCACAAACCTTGCAGCAAAAAGAAGAGACATAATACTCTTTTATGGAGTACTGGAGCTTTCCTACTGATAACTAGCAGGAAAAATTATTCACATGAAGCCACAGCACTATAGGTTGTCTGGAAATGTCTATGGTCCCTACTGATTACCCTGCAGTACCAGCAGAGCCACACCAGCTGGCAATGACATATTGCTTCCCTCCATTATATCAGACATGCTGCTGCCTTGGTATGGAATGCATTCTAGCTGGCCAGAGCGTCTACTATTGGCACCAATCAGTCAGGCAGTGGAAAAGGGGACAGTGTACTCCAGCTAGGAGGGAAATCAGCTATAGTAAATATGGAATCTTGCAAATTACACTAAATTGGCCCTAAATTATTCTGGGCACAGACTCATATGATCTGCAAATTTCCTTGTACATGAGAAAACTTTCTCCCATTTCAACATTCATATATTTACAACTGTGAACGTACGATTTTCCACAAGTCAAATAGAGTCATACAGATGGAGGCTACAATGGTCCAGCACAAAGAAATGATCACACACACAGAGTACCTGAAAGGATGCAAAAATTGCTTGGTGATGAAATTAATTCCAAGACTGAAAGATACAGAGCAGAGATCAGGATTATAGCACTTACAAAAACTATATATTGAAAAGGTTACTACATTAAATTTTTACGTGAATTGCATGCATTTCATACCTCTATAATTTCTATCAGACATTTACCTGGTATGCATAGTAAACACTTATTCTTCAGATACAGAATTACAATAAAGGATGAAATAGTTTGAATTCCTTGAATCCAAATGCTGTATTTAATATTCCAGTTCTATAAAGCATGTGTCAATCTTGTAGTTAAAGCTGTTGAATGAGTATTTGCATGAAAGACGGCTGGAATGAAAAAGCTTTGGATGATTATAAAAACGAGAAATTTTGTAATAATGGAAAAGGGATTTGGTTTATGGGTCTTATTGTTAGCTCTACCAAGGTAAGCATACATATGTGCCTGTAACTAAATTGCTTTTCTTTTAACCTGAAAAAGTAGCCAAAACAAAAGTCTCAAAGCACATGACCCCATGCTAGAAAGCGTAAACACTTGGAAGCAGGCTTGTGTGTATCCTTAGCTGGATGAGGAACTGCAGATGCAAACAGGTGCTGCATGTATGATCCAAAGCATTACCCAGTTGTATTGCCTGGGTGTGCAAAATCCCAGTCAGAAAATTGGCAAACACTGCCAGTAGGTTTTTCCAGAAGGAAACTGGTTTTAGTTTTTCCTTCACCAGGTGATTGGCAGCATCACTGATGATTTGCAGGGGATGACTTTCAGGCAGCTGGATGAAAATGAAAACACAGGAGTCCTGGCAACAGGTTCCTCAAAAACGATTGAAGTCAATTCATTAACTAAGCCAATGGTTGCCGCAATTTGCACACAAAGTATCCCAACATAAGCCGATCCACTTGGAAATGAATCCTTCCAAGAGTTACTTCACTGTAAATATGTTTTAATATTGCAACTTGAGAATACCCACTTGTAGTATTCTGACATTGTACAGAATCTAGCTGTTGGCTAGTCACAATGCTTAGCCTTTCTGACTACACTCTCTTCAGAATCTACTTGTATGAAAGATCAACAGAAGAAGACAAAACAAAGACAAAACGAAAACACACCAAATCCCACATAAATTTCCTTTGGTTAAAGAATTTTATTTTATTATCTTAATTCATTATATTCTGCTTTTGGATCAGATATATGCCCAAAACAATTTACAAAGGCATTTTAAAATCACAACAAAAATCAAAGTAAGATCATTATACAAAACAAATCACAAAATGGCAGCATCACAACACATAAAAAGTCCAAAAAGCCAGCCTAAAACTTTGGTGAATAAGTCTGTCATATCCTGAACACGCTTACTGGGGAAAAGTGTAAATCCCTGAATACACATGCTTTGGATTGCTGTGTTATGCTACAATTCCATGCACATTTCACTAGAAAGCAAATCCAACTGTCCTCTAAAAGCTTTATTTCTGAGTAGACCTGCTTAGGATTTTAATAAACAGCTGGTGCCTAAAATATATTAAAGCTACAGGCAAATGTTTGAAAATATGTTTGCACATGAAATGTAGAATGATGCTGTGAACAGGCATACCAACTGTCATTCTGATAGCTTAATGGTTGTTCAACAAAGATTGAACAGACACATTCAAATGCACAAGTGTTTTGCCTGCTTAAACCAAACAAGCCTGAAAAGAGGGAAAGTGTTGCTAGAGGTAACACTCTTCTTTGAAAAAGTTTTAAGTGGTTTTCAATCAAACTTCTAAATAAGTTCCATTCCTCACTTGAATTAATAAAAACTGAAAACATAACAACAATAATGGACAGCTATTTGCCTCTTTGCGTTTTTATAGATTTGAAATATTTCATTATTTTTTTATCAAAAGAATAGTTTATCTGCATTTTTGCATTATTAATGTTATGCTACAATAACACTGTTAATGCAGTTTCATTATTTCTACTTCAATGAAAAAAAAAGTATGTGTACTGCTTGCTTCTGGGTTTCTGCAAGCTTGAAAGCAATCAATCCTCTTCAAATTAAAGAATGTACTATTTTCATACACTTTTACAAATCAGATTTCTTTTTCACTTTATGCAGACTGATTTCTTCATAAAGTTGCTGCCTGAACTTCAACATGTCTTCTACATCTTTGTGGCGAAGCATTTCTTCAACAGACAAGAGCTTACAACCATTCAATTTAAAAGGCAACTTTTGCTGCACGGAGTTTAATATGCCTAATGACATTTTCACTGAATCACTTAAAGTGGAGCAAATAGGGAAAATCCGAACTGTCCATAAACCCAGGCATGTTTTGTCACCGGAAAAGAGCTTGTCTGAAATGCTCAAGCCCCAGAGCTCTAAGCACTGTCCAAGGCTGATTCCCAAAAAATTTAGTAAGTGAGCATCTGCCAAATTTGTCACTTTCTTTTTCAGGTTGTCTTCTGTACCAAACACCATGCTCACATACATTAGTTCTCCATCAATCCTTATGCTTAGTGTAGTTATGAAAGTATTAGGAGGGATGTCTGCTTTTGTGTCAATATAGCAGCCACTAATAATACTGTTAGGTCCCACTGAAACCTCTGGTCCCAGCCTAGAGTACTCAACAATTGAGCCAGGTGCAACAGAACACCTTGAACCGAGTATACTATGAATGATACATGCTGATTTCCCCAAGTCCTCCACATTGTTTGGACAGATGCTAAACACATTTGGCATCAACCCCATTTCCAATTTTAACTTGCTATCAGAAGTGAAATGAAACAAATATTCACAAGTAGTCCCAATGTGATAGAATTTGGAATTATTTAACAGTATGACATTAAGGGGCAATCCTTTTAAAAGTTCAAATATTTTCTCCCTTATTTCCACTAGTCCCGATTCTTCTTTTGTGGCATTTTCTATGCTTTTTGTATAACTTTGTGTTGCTCCAGGCCCTAATGCCTGGAGAAAATCACCATAGGCATCTATTTCACAGCACAGTGTGCCCATCTGTTTATAAAATGCCAGAAGTAGTTTTGCAGTGGTGTTATCGATGTAAAATAAACTATCTGTATATACATACTTAGAAATGACTAGTGAGTTTTCCGGTCCTCCAGAAGATGCCAGATAATTACTTCTTTCACATACTGCTCCAGACTGACACATCCTTTCAATGCTAGGCTTATGTAAGAAATGATGACAAGTTCTGTATTCGAGTTCTCCTTTTTCTGTCAAATGTGATGACGGCTCTAGTACAAACACACCATGAGTCGTGCCAGTGGTCAAACTGGAAGGATGAGCTAATGCAGTAAATCCAGGCTGATCAAATCTTATGAATTCTGTTGCTCCAATATTATAAAGTTCAATATCATCTGCACAAGTAATCAGGATGCCTGGACTCATGTAGGTGGGAAAATCAATGTACATAGTCAATTTTAAATCCAGCATTTGATAAACTGGGTCCCCAAAAGGCAAAGCTGTGAATATTTTTCCCAGGGCACTTGCATTTGGTAAACGTTGACTATATCCACCTTTAAAACAAAAAAACCCAAGAAAATATTTAATGTGATAGAAGTAAAATTTACAAAATGCAGATATGTGTTCATGCATATACAGAAGTCTGAGTCATATAACATTTCATATAACAGTTTTTGTATGATTGGTGAAACAGTTTTGTAAAAACACCCTCACTTGTTAAGGACAACTATTAGAGGAGTCATTATCTGCAATCTGAGGTGGAAAGCCATAGGATGCAGGTGGGAATTTATTTAGATTTATCCTTTTTCCTTTCCCTAAGAAGTCAGACCAGGTTGCAACGTTTAGGAAACATATTTTGTTTGAACAGGGAAATTAAAGCTTAAATCTCTTTTTAAATTCTAATTGCTACCCTCACTTTACACTTTACAATTGGTCCCCAATCCCAGATCTGGGTTGCAAGCCAGACTTTATTTTCTGAGAAATGGGGAGTAGCCATTGCTTCTTTATCCCAGAATCCTACATGAGAAACCTGGTATCTATTCAGCAGGCTCCTTCCGATTTAAGTTTTAAACACCTGCTGAAAACCATTCTGTTCTGCCAGGCTTACGTAGGCAATTAAAAAGATGTCTTTTTGCAATAGTTGACTTTGTTTTTATTGCATGGTTGTTGTTTTTAACTTCTTGTAAATTGTTTTCATGTTTTTAATGAAATAGTGGTATACAAATATATTTATAAATAAAAATAAATAAATAGCAGGGGTTCCCAAACCAGTGGTCCACGAGCTTCATTCAGGTGGTCCGTAGTGTGTCTATGGAATTGTGGTTGAAGACAGAAGATAGCACTTCCATCGCATTAAATATGCATATTGATTTGAACTGTATCTTAAATTAGTCTCTTTCTTGCATTTTATTGTATTACCATTTGAAGTCTATGGAATACATAAAATACAATATATAAGAAATTAAAATCAATTAAAATCATACAGCATCTAGCACAGAACACTACAATTCCTACAACAGGCAGAAAAATTATAAAGTGGTTTGTCAAGGCTCTCAGCAATTTTCAAGTGGTCTGTAGGGAAAAAAAGTTGGGGAACTGCTAGTCTCTAATAACTGGGAGGGACTTATTCAACTGCAATCTATTCCTTGGACCAGAGTCTGTAGGCTGACCCAATAGCTACAACCAGGGCCAGGGGGCGGCCAGGTTGAACACTGGCCGAGGGCTCCTGGGTCCCAAAGGGCCCCTGAAGGGGTCCTCCTTAGGGTGGGTGGGTAGTGCTCCCTTCCGCAATCCGTGTCAGCTCTCAACCCTGCCATGGATCATGAGAGGGAGCTCCCAGGCACCCCTCCTACCGCTGTGCAGGCCTGCCTGCATACCCCACCTACCTCTCCCTTGATATAAATGCTGGTTACGCTGCGGGCACAAGTCTGCCATCAACCAAGATGGCGGCCAAGGTTTCCCTAAGGGGCTAAAGCCCCTGCCTCCATGTTGGCTGATGGCAGGGATGCGTGCATGTAGCATGCACACGTGCCATCAACCAAGATGGCAGTGGAAGCATCAGCCCCTTAGGGAAGCCTCGGCTACCATATTGGTTGATGGCAGGCATGCCTGCACAGCATTCACCAAGGGACAGGTAGGTAGGTGGGCTGTGCACGTGTGTACCTGGGCAGGCTGGCGCCCAAGGGCCCCAGCATGCCTGGTGCAGGCCCTGGCTACAACATCCAGCCAAATTTCTGTACTTACCCCTACTCATCCCCACCCCATTCCCCATTTTGTGCAACATCTTGCCTGATTAATGTTGGAAGTGGGGCAAGAGCAGCTTCTGTTTTGTTCTTTTGTTTATGTTCCAGAAAAGAAATAGAGTTAGGGTCCTCCAGATGCATAGGCTTGACTACCTTTACCTGTGATGCTCTGACTGACTTCCTTCCACGAGACTGATATGCTTAGGGAAGCTTATCTGCCCCTCTTCTTTCCGCCATTTCCTCTCTTCTTCGACTGTCCGAGAGAGAGGAGACATCCCTTTGTCTCTGCTCTCTCTCTCCTGAGCCATGAGGGCAACCCCCACGTCTGGGCGTTGCGCCTCCAACTTAGTTAGCTAGCTAGAACTAGGTTTGCCTTTCCTATCTACTATGTATTTCTATAAATAAAGTAGCTTTTCTTATTTTACTAAGTCTTAAGTGTCAGTGATCTCAATGCAGGGTAAAAGCCTGCTTTCTTAGGTAAATGCACACACTGGCACACAGCATCTCAGACTGTTGACAAACTCTGCTAATAGCTATACAAATTTACATAGCAATTAAGAGTTCTGGAGAACTCAAAAGCTTGCCACATTTAAAATAAGGACTTCCACAAACATTGGCTTCTGCAACCATTCTGCAAATAATAAGCCCAGATGTATATTGGTCCTACGATTTGGGGAATCATAATTCAAATCAGTCAGCTATAAATTGAAACAAACAAACCACAATCTGGGTTCACATGACACAAGCCACAGAATGGCTTGTTTGTGCTATGTGCAACATCCATCAGGGTGGCATAAGTCATACAGAGGGCAAGAGGCACATTCACAATTATTCCATGGTTTAAAACAAACTGTAGTGTGACATCTGAACCAGCAATGTATTAAGAAAGTAACCTTCAGTGTGCATGTTTCACTGTTCGCTTGAATCAAAGGAAAGCCTATAACAAAGTATATACTTGTATGCATACAATTCATTACATGTTAATGGACAGTCTAGCACTGTGATTATTACTTTCTAGTGCACTGAACACTCATCAGGCACTGAGGACTGCACAGGTTTTCTGAACCAAGCACTATGTGTCACAAGTTACACACTGTTCTCTTTAACTTTAGGTGAGTTATAGGGGAGTGAGATTTTGTTTGATGTTGGTATTGGTTGTTATATGTTTTTTCCCTTTCTTCATGTCAAGGTTTTGAACACTCTATGATGCTAAGGATGATTTGACCTAAATAAGCAAATCCAATTTGAGTTTAATTTTGTAGCAAGGAAAACCCCAATTCATCTTCACTGCTATCTTTTCTTCAAGGAAGAAAAATGTCCTACATAATGCAAGAGAAGTGTAATTTAATGTAAAAGATTACCAGAATGAATTAATATGACAGTAAAAGAATCCCATTTATCACCATAATGCTCTTCTAAGCACTGAAGGACATGAAGCGTCGATCCACCGTTTCCTACAAAACATTTCAACATATACTTCAATTTAGAAGTACCAACAGGAAGCAATTAATATGCCATGAGTATTCAGTCCACTCATTTCTATGAGTCGACAATGGGCTCACTTGTGACAGGGTAGAATTTATGTCAGTTCAAATCCTCACAAAGCTCATTGGGTGATGTTGGACCAGTCGCCATCTCTCAGCCTTACCCATCTCACATGGTCATAAAAAGGTAAAGGTGTCCCCGCACTTATAGTGCGAGTGGTTTCTGACTCTTAGGGTGACGTCTTGCGACGTTTACTAGGCAGACCGTATATATGGGGTGGGATTGCCAGTTCCTTCCCCGGCCTTTCTTTACCCCCCAGCATATGCCGGGTACTCATTTTACCGACCACGGATGGATGGAAGGCTGAGTGGACCTCAACCCCTTTTACCAGAGATTCGACTTCCTCCTTCCGTTGGAATCGAAGTCCTGCTGTGAGCAGAGCTTCGGCTGCATTACTGCCGAGGATAAAATAGGAGTACCCATGACCTGTCCTGAGCAATGTGGAGGAAGAATGGAATACAATAAATGTGATCAAATAAATATACAATTAGCCTTTTTTATCTCCACCCCATTGACATAAATTCAAAGTATTTTGTTTGATTTTAAAAACTTCATTGTAATTTGCATAATAGAAATTTCATATTTAAATTTTACCTGAAAGTTGTCAAGACCAATGTCTAGGTCAACACAACTGATGAATGACTAATTAGATAGAATATTTAACTTCATAGATCAATTTCAGAGTCAGAGATGCAGTAATATTTATAAAAGACTAAAATAAACAACTGACATATTTCCAAAACAGACAAAAATTTTATTATGGCTGAAATCTGGAGTCTCATCAAGCCTGGACTGTTTATCCTTCTATAGCTACCCATTGTGAAACCTTGTTTGTCTGCATAGTGACTCACTGGTTTGTGACCTCTCTCTGTTAACTCTACTAATATCAGCCATTAAAATGTCACCTATTTGTGAAGTCGTGCAAGAAATATGAAGGCCAACTATCTTCTGGACATCTGAATGATCCCCTGCAGTGAGTAGTCTTGTCTTCTGTCAAATTAAAACTCACTGGCTGTGTTCCCACATCTTGGTAAACTAAAATTCCTGGTTTAATAAGCCGGGATATACATGAGCGCCGTACAAGTGCATATAGCCCTTTCATGCCTCTCTTTCTGCAAGCGACAAAACAAACCAGGATTCAGCACTTAAAGTTTCCAGTTATTTGAGACTCCAGAAACTATGGTTAATGGATACAAAATAAGCTCATGCATATCCAGGCTTATTAAGCCAGGATCTTCGGTTTACCAAGATGTGCGAAGGCTACCCTGGAGAAATTCTGAAATTAGTCTGGGTTGAAGAATGTAAAACATAAAATGGCCATTTTTCCTAGGACATGTATGTTCCTATTTCACAGGGCAGAACACACTGATCATGGAGGCTGCTGGCCAAAACCACCAACCCCATATCCTGTTCTTCCTCCTCTGCCATAATGTTTGGTAAATGAAATAGCCTTACAATCTTAAGACACTATACAATCTGATGAAAATGCAGAGAATGCTACCTAACTAGGATAACCTTAATAAATCTATTCAACTGCCATGTCATCCAAAAGAACATCCGTCTCATTAATACAGATGGGAGTTGCGCACTTGAATCAAAAGAAGCATAATAATAGTATTTGAACATATTTTTGGAGGTTTAATTAATATAATTCAGCTTCTAATGGCATTCTGGAAATCTTTCAGTGAAAGAAATACAGCTGTCATAATATGCACCCGAAGGAGAACCTTTTTATCTGTCTGAAAATTAATCAAATTATACTGAATATTTAAACCACAAACTGGCTCAGTTTCTGCTCACCAGATGACTGAAAAGTTAGAGACTTGCAAACTTGAGGCCTAAGCCTGCCAAAGTTAAGCATTTAAGTGGGGCAAAATATACTTCTGAGCTGCTCTGGGCTCTTATGACAGGAAAGGAGAGGTAGAAGAAAAAATATTATTATTACTACTACTAAGGTTAAGCAAGGTTATGACCTATGAGTTTTAATGGAAAAGAATGATAGTGCCTATTTTAGCTTGGATTACACTTTTAATTTTGCTACAAAGAACTTCTATGTTGATATTACCAGGAAATGCTATAAGAACCCACCAATTTTTGGTCCAGGAGGATCAACAAAAACATGGTAATGAACACCAAGAGGGAGCTCCTTTCTTTTCAGCTTTTCAGATAATTGTTGCTGGTAAGCTATTTCTTGTTTTTTGTCAACTGCTGTTATTATAACAATATCCCAGAATGTTCTAGGCTGCACAGTTTTGCCTGTTTGAAAATAAGAACATTTTATTACAAGAGATACAATTGCCAAGGGGGACAAAATGCTTTAAAAGGATCCCTTCCCCAACAGACCATAGAGTTTGGAGGCTTCCTTGCCTGTCTGACCAAGGATGGGAAATGTCAGGGGATTAAATGTGACCCTCCAGACCAGAGCTTGGAAGATTACTTTTAAACAGTAATAAATTACATTTACAGTTACTTGGCCCCAAAAAGTAGTAATTATTGCTACAATTACAACTACTCTGAAAGTAACTGATTACTTTACTATTTCTCAAAAATAATCTCTACAGTTACATTTCAGTTACTTAAAAAAAAAACGCCTACAAGATGCTGGCCTTGACTGCTGCACATCTAAGTAGCCTAAAACAACATTAAAAACAGTGGCGTAGCTAGAGCTTTTGCCGCCCAGGGCCATCCCTGAGTTTGCCACCCCTCTCAATACACTCCAAAAATACCTCCACTCTGCCCCCCCCCAGCTACGCCACTGCGGGGGCTGGCCTCCGACTGCAATTTTATGGGAACAGCCCAAGCCCGATTGTCTGATTCTTGCATCTAACCGCCGGCATTCAAAGCAGCCCTTCAAGGAGCCTGAAAAAGTAGCATGTTGTGGCCTAAATGGGTCTCTTGAAGTACCAAAGTTCCTGCCACGACAGAACTTTTAAGGGGCCAAAGGGGGCTCTGTTCTGGTTTTTTTTAAAAAGGATAGACCAATTTCCCATTTGGATCCTGCACTGCGACGCGTGGGTAAGGGGCGCGGAATCCTCCCCCACACACGAACACACCCCCATACGCGCAGTTTACCTCTCTGCAATCTCCCCTGGAACCCTTTTCATCTCCGCCCGTAACCTTCGAGTATGGGAATGAGGCAAAGCAGAAAAGCTCAGAGCGGAGGGGGGACACAGGCCCTCTCACTGTACAACACACTCCCACCTACCGCTTTCCCCTCTCCTTCGGCCCATCGCGCTGTTTCCTACTCTGCAGAGAGACGCCCTGTCACCCCGCCCCGCCGAGAAAGGCAGCCTGTCGCTCTGGAGAGGAGGTGTTTGTCGGCTGAATGTTACCCTCTGGTTCCCTTTCAGCCGCTGGGGAGAGGTGGCAGGGACTGTCTGCAGGCCTTGTGCCTTGGAGAAAGAAGGCGCGGCGTGCCGGCTGTGCAGGTGCGCTTGCTTCTGGAGGCGAGAGAAGCGGGTGCCCGTGGAAACCAGTGGCCGGCGGAAGCAGCTGGCAGAAGGCAACGGGCGCCATATGACTGGGAAGACAAGGGCGAGGCAGGATCTGGGCAGGTGAGGCAAAGCAGGGCGGGCAAGATGCAGGAGAACAAGGCCAGCGGCCGGGGTGGAGTGCCAAGTGACTCACTCAGAGGGTGAAAAGTGCCGCCCCCAAAAAAGTGCCGCCCGGGGCAGACCGCCCCCTCCACCACCCCTAGCTATGCCACTGATTAAAAATAAACACACACATACAGAGGTAGTAGAATAATTCTTTTTATCCATAAGATAGCAATGGTGGTCTCTCTGCTGGTAAGGGAGATGGGGAGGGAGGCTGAGGCCACTACTCAGATCTTTGCACATCAAACCAAGTGCCACCCCCCACTCATAATCCCCCAGCAAGCATAATCTCTCTCTTAACCACCTCCCAGACCCTGCTGTGTCAGCAACTAAGGGACACTCACCCAAGCAAACATTTTCCCCTGAGATGCAAAAAAGTTAAAATACTGCAAATGCAGCACAGTAGCCAGAGAGGGTGGTGGAGGCCACTTTGTGTGCCAAAACATGTTGTCATCTTTCACCTCCACAGTTTTTTATCTCCATTCTGCTGCTGCCTCCTTCTCCTCCTTTATCCATGTTCTTGACCTCCAGCTCCTTTTTCCCTCCACTCCATTTTTTTAAACAATTGTTTTCTCCACTCCATCCAGTCTCACTCTCCACCTCCTCCCTTGTTGTCTCCTACCCACCCACAGACCATGATGATAATGAAAGTTAAAGAGGAAAGCACAAAAGCAGGACTACAGCTGAACATCAAGAAGACTAAAATAATGATAACAGAAGATTTATGTAACTTTAAAGTTGACAATGAGGACATTGAACTTGTCAAGGATTATCAATACCTCGGCACAGTCATTAACCAAAATGGATACAATAGTCAAGAAACCAGAAGAAGCCTAGGGTTGGGGAGGGCAGCTATGAGAGAACTAGAAAAGGTCCTCAAATGCAAAGAAGTATCACTGAACACTAAAGTCAGGATCATTCAGACCATGGTATTCCCAATCTCTATGTATGGATGTGAGAGTTGGACAGTGAAAAAAGCTGATAAGAGAAAAATCAGCTCATTTGAAATGTGGTGTTGGAGGAGAGCTTTGGGCATACCATGGACTGCAAAAAAGACAACCATTATAACCAAGTGACTTCCTGGAGCTATTATTGCAAATAAATACTCTGAATGCCAGCACTCCCCCTAGGCTCCTAGATCTGAGGCTTTGATTTGTAAGTTTGACAGTTTCATTTAACGTCAGTTCACAAAAGCACCAAATATCCAGATAAAAGCTGGCTGCAGGATCCCCAGTTCCAGTCTCACTTAATGGTCCTCGATAAGTCATTTGAAATCTGCTACATTAATGAAACATTATTGCCAGATACCCCAATATCACCACACACATACATATGCGAAGGCAACTCCAGAAACATAGCTCAACCACCTCTTTCAGAGTCCATCTACTACCTCAACACTTTCAGTAAGCTAGGAGCCTCCAGAGAGCTCATATCTCAGTAGCAGAGGAAACGTGTTTCATGAGCTGAGGTCCTAAATTCAATCCCTGACAGTTAAGAGGATCTCAGACGACAAAGCTAGCAAAAGCCCTTGGCCTGAGCGGCTGCCAGTCAGAAGCAGTAATACTGGGCTAGATGAGCCACTAGTCTGATTCAGTATAAAGCAGTCTTCTATGTTCAGAAAACATGTTCAACTCGAGGCATCTCCTTTCAAATCCACAGAACTTTCCAAACATGATATATACACTCTCCCCTATGAAGAATTCAATACCTGACAGAACTTTCTGGGTTTTTAGGACCCAAACAAAACATCCATAATTCCTCCTTCATTCAGAACCTGGAGAACTAACAGTCTACCCTATTCATGTTTACTCAGAAGCAAGCCTCATCCCAGAGCCATCTGTCCTTGACCATTTGTGGGGAAGAAAGCAAATATTTCACCAGAGAGCAGGAGGGTTTTTTGGGGGGAAGGGGGGGTCCAGAGTTCTATAACAAGAGCATTAAGTTCAATTGGATTTGCTTCCAAACAAGCGTACTTATGATTCCAGTCACCATGCAGCCCAATCCTATGTATGTTTAGCGAGATCAATGCAACTTAGTTCCGAGTGTGTTCAGGCCTGTGCACTAAGTACTGCGAACCAATCCTATGCATTCTAATTTTTTTTATGCTCAGAAGTAATCCACCAAATTGACCCCCATATCCAATTTTAGATGGTAAGCTCCTCCAGGCAGGCACCTGTCCTGTGCCTTAATATGCAGTGTTGTTACCTAAAAAAAAAAAAATGCTCATCAGTGAAGCATGCATAGCAGAGAAAGGGGGGGCGGCGGCAGGGCAAATGAGTGAGTGGGGGGCAGGCAGGGGCAAAAAGAGGGGGTGGGGGCAGCAGGATAAGTGAGCAAGCGGGGGCAGAGAGCAGGGGTGGGGGGCAGAGCGACTGAGCGGGGAGGGCAGGTGGGGGAAGACAGCAGGGGTGGGGAGGCAGGGTGATTGAGCAATTGAGCCAGCAAGGAAGGCAGGCAGAGGAGAGAGAGCAGGGGTGGGGGGCAGGGCGATTGAGCCAGTGGGGAAGGCAGGTGGGGGTAGATAGCAGGGGTGGGGGGGCAGAGCGATTGAGTGAGCAGGGAAGTCAGTTGGGGGAAGAGAATGGTGTGGGGGGCAGGGCAATTAAGCGATTGAGCCTGCAGGGAAGGCAGGCAGGGAGAGAGAGTGGGGTGGGGGGGCAGGGTGATTGAGCGATTGAGCCAGTGGGGAAGGCAGGCAGGAGGGAGAGAGCAGGGATGGGAGGGCAGGATGATTGAGTCAGCGGGGAAGGCAGGCAGGGGGAGAGAACGGGGGTCAGGGTGATTGAGTGAGCGGGAAGGGTAGATTTATTTATTTATTTATTTATTTATTTATTTGGTTGCATTTATATACCGCCCTTAGCAAATAGCTCTCTGGGCGGTAAACAGCATAGGGTAAAATACATATATGGCAATAATAAAATCACAAAAACATATATGACATAAAAACAAATACAGTTAAACAGAAAATAAAAATAAAGACTTAGTATACAAGATTAAAAAGCTAAAAAGATTAGAGTGATTAAAATGCCTGGGAGCATAAAAAGGTCTTTACCTGGCGCTGAAAAGATAATAGTGTAGGTGCCAGGCGTACCTCTTCGGGGAGGCTATTCCACAACTCGGGGGCCACCACAGAAAAGGCCCTAGATCTAGTAACCACCCTCCGGGCTTCACAATGAGTTGGTACCCGGAGGAGGGCCTTCGATGACAAACGAAGTGAACGGGTAGGTTCATAGTGGGAGAGTCGTTCCACCAGGTATTGCGGTCCCACGCCATGTAAGGCTTTATAGGTCATAACCAACATAACATAACATAACATAACATAACATAACATAACATAACATAACATAACATAACAGATGGAGAGAGCATGGGGGGGCAGGGCAATTGAGCCAGCGGGGAAGGCAGGCGGGGGAAAGAACGGGGGTGGGGGGCAGGGCAATTGAACCGGCAGGAAAGGCAGGCGGGGGAGAGAATGGGGTGGGGGGCAGGGTGATTGAGTGAGCAGGGAAGGCAGGCAGGGGAGAGAACAGGGTGGGGGGCAGGGCAATTGAGCCAGCGGGGAAGGCAGGCAGAGGGAGAGAATGGGGGGCAGGGCGATTGAGCGAGCGGGAAGGGCAGGTGAGGGGAGAGATCATGGGGGGCAGGGCGATTGAGCCAGCAGGGAAGAAAGGCGTGAGGAAAGAACAGGGGTGGGGGGCAGGGCGATTGAGCTGGCGGGAAAGGCAGGCGGGGGAGAGAATGGGGGTGGGGGGCAGGGCGATTGAGCGAGCGGGGAAGGCAGGCGGGGGAGACAACAGGGTGGGGGAGCAGGGCAATTGAGCAATTGAGCCAGCGGGGAAGGCAGGCAGGGGGAGAGAATGTGGGGCAGGGCGATTGAGCAAGCGGGAAGGGCAGGCGGGGGTAGAGAGCATGGGTGGGGTGGCAGGGTGATTGTGCGAGCGTGGGAGAGAGCGCGGTGGAGGGTAACACACACACACACACATACACCATCATCACTCACCTCCATTCTGCTGCTGCCTTCTCCTCTGTCATCCTTGCCCTGGCTTTCTTCTCCACCGCCCATTTTTTCTCTTTCCTGCGCTCCACCACCCTATGCCTCTTCACCTCCTCCCTTGTGCCTCCTAACACAGAGCACGAGGGAAGAGCGAGGCTGAGCAGAAGCCCAGTTTGAAGCACCTGTCTTCTGTCCACCAATCACAGGAACAGAAGAATTCAGCTTGTCCCCCCCCCCAGTAACGTCCAAATGTAATGCTGGAAACATTACGATTGCTGCTAAAAAGTAGGGAAATTACTAGCCGTTCTATTACTAGTAAAATGTAATGAAGTTACCCACTCATTACTTTAAAAAGTAATAAATTACAAGTAACTCGTTGTTTCTAACGAGTTACTTCCAAGCTCTGCTCCAGACATCTTTATTTGGCCCTTGGCACTTCCCCCAGGCCATACCCCCTTGACAGTCACACCCCCGACTAGTCCTACTTGCACCCTTCCTGGGTGTTTTTGCCGGGTTGGAATGTATATTTGAATTGAATTTGTGTGCCTGGATGGATGTGTGTGTGCGTGTAGAAACCCTTTCAACAAGACTTCAAGTAGAGACCTTATCCCAGTCTGCATCTGTGTTGGAATTGCTTTTCAATATTTTTTAAAGCTTTTTAAAAAAAGATATTAAAGCTTTTTTTATTTTAAAAAATATGTTTTTAAGGATGTTTTGTTTTAATATATTTTAAAGTCTGTTTCTATGATGTTTTAGAGTGTTTTTAGTGCTTTTGTTTGCTGTCCTGGGCCCGTACTGGGAGGAAGGGCGGGATATAAATCTAATAATAATAGAAACTAGCCTACTGTACAAAGATAAAATTCACATTCATTGCTCTCCTCACTTTTGCCACTGCCATGCGACCACCAGAAGGTTGCCTGGAAGGGAATGTGATTCTTGGGCTGAAAAAGGTCCCCTAGCCCTGAGCTTACATCCTAAAGCTTATCAGACCTCTCTGCCTTTCTTCTCTCCCTACTACATGCTAGTTGTCCCTGGCTGATATCCCTATCTCCATGCCCCTTGGAAAGCTCTAACAACAGGCTGTGATAAGCTACTGCTCTTCACTCACCCATGCTTCTTTAGTGGCATCAAGTTCACTTCATTCCACAAATGGCTGTCCATTTATCATTCCTTGCTATCTATAGCATCACTCCTTCTTGACTTTGCAAAAAGCACATGCACCCTCAAGCAGAAATGTTCTCTGTGTGCTGGTTCAGCATTACTAAACACTAGAAGAAAGTGCTTTAGTCTCTAATTAGCACTGTAATTTTCTATGAATTGCACACCTTACACATTACAATCACACACACGTAACTGAAGCCCAGCTTCCCTTCTTTTGTTTGAAGTCACTGGAGGAAGAGACAGATAATGGAGAAGGGCCTTCATCCTTTTCTTGACCACAATTTCCTTCGTCAAATTCATACCCTCCAAGGAGTTCCCCCCAGAAACTATATGTTAAACACACGTACACACTTTCCCTATAGAGATGGCATCATATGGAGCAGCTTTCAAAATTCAAAAGAAAATGGACTGTCAGGCTACAACGATATGCATTTGCGGTAATGTGTCATTTGAACTTAAACTACATTAAGAATATTTAGGGTTGTCAGATTGCAAACTGAAGATTTGCCTAAGGACTTTAAAAATCCCCCAGCAATTTTATTTATTTATTATTTGATTTATATCCCGCCCTTCCTCCCAGCAGGAGCCAAGGGCGGCAATGAGAGAGGTATTTCTCCTCCTTATTCCTTTTTGATCCTTCTGTCGGTCCTCCTTCATAAAATGCTAGGTGTGTGGTGGGATAGGTTGGGAAGGCAAATCTACTTAAGACATGTTCTCATTTCATAGTTCCTATGTGGCAGGGAGACTCCTGAAACACATTTCAGTGTGGTGGTATCCCTATATATAGGCTATAGTTCTTGCAAGCTTCTTACCTATCTATCTGTCTGATCTAATTAGGTGGAGATGCTACCCATGCACTAAGTGGTATGCAAATTTTAGGGTGACCATGTGCAACTTCGGCATCAAAAAAGCACTTCCAGCAGTCTCATATATGGGGGCTATCACATGAAATTTTCATTTATGTTTTTATTTAAAATCAGAAATATATCATAGAATCAAACCACCCTATATTTACCATCCAAAGACACACACCATCTAATCTTCCCTCTCCCTCAAATTACTAATAACATTCCATTCCCACTCAGATCCTAAACTGTATATATCCCCAAAGGACACACACACAAAATAGGCATCCACACTGAAGAAGCTGCCCTTTAAAGAGAACTTGTATGAACCTTGACATCTTTTTCCAGCAAGGAAAAAAAGCTGCCTTATTTCTCATGGGGGATTTTATAGGCATAAACCAAATACTCTTTTAATGTAATTGTCTGCATGCAGCACTTTGCTGACACTACAGAAACAACAACTACAAAAAGTCAGAGCAGTCATATATGACACATAAATAAGTAATAGATTTTGGAGGACATGTGGATTTTAGAGACCATGGAAAAAAATCACACAACAGGATCCAGAAAAATCCATGATGCTCTTTACAGTACTCTGTCCCATTTTTCTAGTGCATCCTTAAGAGATCATAATGAAGATTAATTGTTCTTGAATACCTTTTAGCCATCCTTTTGTACTCATCAGGGTAGTTAAAGATTGGTGCAAGGGCACATTTTTGCCACCCTTTCAAAACATAATTATAGATGAACTATGAACTTGCAAGCTTGCTCAAAATGTTGCAAGTGTGTAACATTTTGCTTGATCCTAATAAAGGTATTGTCTGACTGTGGATTTTGAAACTTGATGAACCAACATGGATTTCTCTGCTTTTTGGTATTCCAAGTCAGTGACTGTACATACTGAAACAAAAGGTGATATTACAATGGCCAAAGTGAAATCTTTCGTTATACGCCTCTGGGTTTGTGAAAGTATATGGTTTACTTAGAGTGGTTAGATCAGATTCATTTGTTAATAGCAATTATTACTTTGTGCATTAAACTGAGTTTGGTAGGGATGGAAAACCAAAATAATATAAAAATTATTGTCTACAGAGATCTGACAGCTACAATTGCCAAAGTCAAGCAATTAAAATCAACCAATCATTGGGGCGAAAAAGCAACAGTTTTGTGGTCAGATTAGGGATCTGGGAAGATATATTCAAGTTGGTGATTGTACATACAGAATTGGAAGGTTTCAACTTGGCTTGTAAATAGATACTTTGCCCCAGTCTGCACCTGTACCAGAATTGTTTTTTAAGATGTTTTGTTTTAAAGCTGTTTTTAAAATGTTTTGTTTTAAAGTTGTTTTAGTGCTTTATTATTTGTTTGCCACTCTGGCTCCCTTTGGGAGGAAAAGCAGGATATAAATTTAAAAATAAATAAATACCTGCAGAAGGGGAACAGTGGGAGGGGATTAGATGCCTACCTAAGGACATCTACTCAGGTAAGAGCAAAGGATGAAATGTAAAAACCTGGTTATATATTATCTGTGTTTAGAAACCCAAAGCTCCCCCCTACAACTATCCAGAGGGTAAAGAAAGCTGCTTGCCACACCCCTCATCTTTCTTGGACTTCAAACAAGAAGAAAGACTCCTAGTGACTCAAAGGACTAGGTACAGCTCGTTGCCTGAGGGAAGAATTTAGTTTGTTGTTTCCTAGCCAGCTGGTTTTGTTTTGTATTTTTTTAAAAAAAAAATCATGGTGTTCATCAGGAGAATTTGCAGTTTGAGAGTTAATGCCTCCCTCCCACCTTAAATGCCAAAAGGTAAAAAAGAATAAGCACAGGCTGCAGCTAAGAGACATGACTGTTTCCCTCAGGCAAGGAGCTATTTCTATTCCTTTGATGGCCTACCTGTCAAAAACAGCACCCCATCAAATTTGGTGCTTGCATTCAGATTATTGCTACTTAGTAATCCTTACCTCAGCTTTCTGGTTCGCAGTTATTGACCTATATCCCATACTTCTTTTACAAGGGTTCCCCAGACTCTCTCTAGCCACTGGCCATGCTTAGTTTTACCAGCATTATAGCATCATATTCCCAAAAAGTCTCTGGACATTGATGCACTTACTCAACAGCTCAACATAATACAGAGGAAAAATATACCCAGAAAAGCCAGTCTTTCCTCACAAGGCATTAGTACAGCCACAGAGAGCATGTGGGGCTATGGTGTGTCGGTCAGATAAAATAGTCCATGCATCCTATAGGTTGTTGTCAAAATCTGTCTCCATTAAGTCATCCATGAAAACACGCTCCAGTGATATCCCTAACTCACACTGCTAAATAGAAAAAAAGAGAGACCTAAATTATCCTCACCTTGCTGCTCCCTTACTTAGGGCCTGCACACTGTCCCACTGGGAAAGGAATAAGTGATTACCGCTGCCACTGTACATTCCTCTGTAGCATGAGAGTTACAGAAGTAGGAAGCAATCCTGTGCCCATTTACTGGAAATAAGCTCACTGAATGAGCTCAGACTTTCCTTCAAGGAAGCATGTTATAATGAGTCAGACCAAGGGTCCATCTAGCTCAGGATTGTATACACTGACTAGCAGTCACTGTCCAGGGTTTCAGGCAGAATTTCTCTGCTGGGGGTTGAACCTGGGATCTTCTACATGCAAGGCAGATGCTCTACCACTGAGCTATGTCCCTTTTCCAAGCAAATATCTTGTTGGAAACATTTGAACTGAGACCATTTTGTTAAGAGGTTTCTGTGTACAATGACTGAAGCCCTGTTTGGGCAGTTTCACCCTTTATCAGATTGTGGGTGGGGTTCCAAGCAGCGAGTCTTTAAAACAA
The DNA here is from genome assembly GCF_030035675.1 of Rhineura floridana. Lineage (NCBI taxonomy): Eukaryota > Metazoa > Chordata > Lepidosauria > Squamata > Rhineuridae > Rhineura > Rhineura floridana. The sequence continues at coordinate 107,815,863 of NC_084485.1, read as the reverse complement.
GATGGCAGATATCAAAACTATTCGCTTTCTCCCTCTGCTCATACTTACAAGGAGATTACCAAACTCTTGTCTGAAGTTATGATCAGCGTACCGCTTCTCTTTTAAACAGCCTGGCAGGGATTACAATGCGACAGACTGAGCAAGCTCTGGAGGCCCTACACTTTTCACAAGGAAACAATGTTGTCATATTTCCCTCAAGCTTCAGGCTCTCCTGCGCAGAGCGCAAACAACACATTCGCAGCCTAGGGATAAAAAGTGTGTGTTGGAGGGGTGTTGTGCCGCGGCTGCTGGTCGCACTTGAGTATGCCCAGTAGCATTGACCATGGAGATCGGACAGCGGCCCTGGCGCTTTTAGCCACGCCAGCCTTCCTTGCCTGCTAGGGGTAATTGCGGGAGAGGGAGGCCTTTGGAGTTCTAACTACTCCGAGAAGGCTCCTTCCCACATGAGCAGCACCATGGGCTGCCAAGCTCTCAGGCCTGCCCCGCCATCTCGATCCGGGACGGAGGGGATGTGAGTAGCGGTGGGGGGGGAATAGACAGCCCCCAGCCAACAAAGCCCCCTCTCTATGCCGCAGCGCAGGGCAGCTCCACCTCTTAGTTGGGCGAACTTCTGCAGCCTCTCCCGTGTGGCTTGTCGCATCAAAACCTCCGCCTCTCCTATGACTGGCATCATGCCCGCCGTCGCCGCTGTCGTCGTCCTCTCGGTTGCTTCCGGACTGCGGCAGCCGACACCGCCTCCTCTTACTAGGCTGGGCTGGCCTTGCCTAAGAAGTCGGTTGCCTCGGTAACCAGGAGGCGCGCTAGGCCGGCTCCTGTTGAGGCTTCCCAACTTTCCGCTTATCGCGAAGTGCGGACGCGGGATCTTTGGGGTGCGTCTGGGAAGGAGCCGGCGACTGAAGGGGTGAGGGGGAGAAAAGACCCAGAGGGGAAGGACGATTAGGCACAGGAGATCTGAACCCCGGAGAAGCAGAAGGGGGCGGGTGGGCGGAAGATAAACGCTAGATCTCTGGGTGATCTGCATCAGACCAGGCAGTTGTTTTTTTTCCTTTTTCCTTTTGGATTGTTTAAAAATGGAAGGAGCAAGGCGACCTGTGTGAAATTAGACTGCTGGAACAAAGACAGCTTGGGAGGTGGAGGAAACCACGAGTGGATTTTTAAAGGACTGCATCGGTTCTGGTACCAAATACGTGTTCCTGGCTGAGCATATGCGAAGAGGCAGCGTTTCTTCATTCTAAGTGTATGCTCTGTTCCCACCCCCTAGGTCATTATTTAACGACCAGCTTTGGTTGGACCTTGGGGTTTTAGTAGGGGGAAAAAAACCAACCTAAACCTCACAAACCTAAGGCCTGCCCATCCTTGACCTTTGTCCTCTTTCCAGGCCCTGCAGCATGGAGGATTGGTCATGGAAGGAGCAGTCACGTCATCTACTCCCGCTCACCTGCCCTCTTCCTCTGGAATAGGCTTTGATATGCATATAGTGCTAATATCAATGTATGGAGCAGGCCGTGACAAATCCACCTGGAATTCAGTAGTATCTTTTGTATGCCAAGAATGTGCTCACTACCACTGAGATACAGCCTTTCTCCCTGATCCCAAAGGGAAGAGAAGAAGGTTTGGAATATTGGGAGAAGGTGATGGTTGGATGCTGACACTGCATCTGGCACCTCTTAATGGCTTGGTACAGATGAAATGCAACACAATGGTTTGATTGTGTATTTCTGTATTTCTTTGCCCACTTCAGTTAATTAACTTCAGCTTGAACAGAAGTCATAGTTTGCCATTACATCTAAATCCAGTTTGCAAATCGCATTTAAGATGGATTGCTATTCTGGTTTGTAGGCGAGCATTAACCATTGGTTGCTGGTTCTAATATAACAACAAACTGGTTTGTGTAAAAGTGTAAGTAACCAATTGGCCATAGGAGGGAAAGAGATTGTGACATGCTTTCCCCTGGGAGGTTTTCCTGACATGTACTTTGATGTTATTTTAGTGCCAGGCAAATAGTTTTTTTATTTTATAAGGCCTAGTAATTAATTTGATCAGTTGACTGGTGTGTTTTATGTTTTTATGCTGCTCAGATAGATCTTGCTGCTTTTGGTATATTTTTCTTTCGATTTGTTGTATTGTGTTTTCAAATTTTATAAGCTGGTCTGGGAATTGAATTGAAGGGCGGGGTATAAATCCCTGTACTAAATAAATAAAAGTATGTGTGTGTGAGAGAGAGGACAAAGCACCATGTGAGCATGAGGCTTATCATGTCTAAGCCTGGGTTGACACTGTACATGATACAGACCAATGTCTTTCCAAATATAAATACCCAAAGACTTTTCCTTATACTAAAACCTCTACTTTTATGTGTGTGACAGTCTATGCACATGGTTCTAATATTAATGCATGGAGCAGGCACTGTCAAATCCACCCACCTTCTTTCCAGGAGTGAATTCCTGTTACTCTCTGAGAGAGAGAGACCCATGGGAACCTCAGACAGGCTCTCACTCATGCACTAACTAGGCTAAGGAGAGAAAGGAGGGGAGCATTTCTCCTGGTGTTTCTGTTCTTATTGAACTATCTGTACAACTGAACTGAGACCCTGCCTCTCCCTAAAACCTTCTGTGTGTTTTAGTTCACAGGAGGTAGAGGTGGGATATTTTTCCCATTTAGGAAGCTGTGGGGAAGAATAGAAATGGGAGAAATGTGTCCTTGTCCAAAGCATCCTGCAGGTGAGAAAAGAAGCAGCAGACATTTCTCCCGCTGTTTCTTATCCACCCATCTGTGCAAGGGCTCATCCAGACGACTGCAAAATGTGTGACACGCCCGCTATGTGTGTTCGTTATTTTTTGGTCGTCCAAATGACGTCTTGCGCTGTTACGCATTTTCGCGGGTTAAATCCGCTCCTTGCAATACCGGCAAAAATGTGATTTGCTGTTTAAAATCGGGAATCATCCGCTGTGCCTTCAGGAGTTAGGATGCAATACTGCGGACTTTACAGCTGATGGGCGGTTCTTGGGCGTTTCCCCTTGCCCCTTCTCCTCATTCCAGCCAATCACGTATCTGCACTTTTGCGCATGTGCGAGAATAAGCCCAGGAAAATTGAACCAATCATTGCAATGGTGGGGTGTTGGGGGGGGTCTGCAACTACTGCGCAGATGCATTTTATTTTTTGCCAGCCTGCAAACTGGGTGGCCGCTCTGGGTGAGATCTGCAATGCACAGCAAGCGAGAAAGGGGGGATGGTCGGTTTCAGCCTGCCTCCGAAAGCCTTGTCAATTTCATTCTACTTGCTGGGGATTTTGCTTCAAATCAGAAAAGCATACATTTGTTTAAGTGTAATATGCAAATACAAACAAGAAAAAGGCTTCTGGTCGGTTTCAAGCCTGCTCCAGAAAGCTTTGTCAATTTCATTCTCTGTGGGAAGGAAAGGGAGAAGGGTGTGTGTGTGTGACACATTTCTTGCTTTTTTGGAGAAATAAATGCATTGCCAGTGTGTGTATCTCCTTAAATATCAATAAAGGCAGAAAAGCATCCATTCGTTTAAGTGTAATTTCGCAAATGCAAACAAGAAAAGTGTTTCTGGTTGGTTTCAAGCCTGCTCCAGAAAGTTTTGTCAATTTCATTCTGGTGGGAAGGCAGGCGTGAAACTGACCAGCAGCCTTTCCTTCTGAGGCGAGAACTCCTTTACAGCCATACTGTGCTTCGTTGCAAAGGGGCAGAGGAGCATATGTAATTTTTTTGCTGACCAATTGGTTGATAGGGGGAGGTTTTAGAGGCGGAGCTTGGAAAAAGCGAAAAGAATGTAGGGGTCTTACCACTGCGTGTGCAAAAAAGCATTTTTTTTAATTGGGAAAGAGCGAACTAAAAGGCAAAGTGAGGACTATCAGATGACAAACCAAATATGGAAACGGTGGATTATCCTGCTCCGTTTGGATAAGCCCAGAGTCAGACCAGATCCTGCCTGTTCCCCAAACCCAGTGCTTGCCAATAAAATTGGCAGCAAGATGAATAGAGACTTGGCTACTAAGCAAAGCTGATATTTGTAGACTCTTGCACGGAGCATCCAGGTACATCCGTCAACTTTGTTATGCAATTTCTGTCATATGCTGGAGATGAAGCAGTCACCTCCAAGCAACTCACAATGGCCTTTGACACCTGAGACAGATATATTTTAGATATATAGAATTTTAGGATATTATTCTCTTGACCGTAATTTATTTTAACTGATTTTAATATTGTTTTTTTCAGTTGTTCTAACCTGTCCTGGTAGAAACACATACATTGCTCCAAGCCAAGATTCAAGACTTACTGCCTGACATGTGCATGTGTGTGTGTAGATCTCTTCACTGACAATGAAACAGGGATAGGTGAGGGACAGGAACTGAGGAAGAATTTTTATTTTTCAGTTCCTCTGAAATGTATTGTTTATTTATTTCAAGATTCATACCCTGCCTTTTGCTTCAAACGATCACCATTCACCACAGTGGTGTGCAAGTGTTTATAGTTATACAACGCATACAAAGCTATTCACCTGTCTCAGTGATGAAGTAGTGAAGAGAGAAGCTAAGGGAGCATGATATTAAAGCTTTTCTCCAGCTTTCCGGCATTCCTGCTGCCACTGTTCTTTGGGGCCTGTGACTGGCAGAGGGGAAATAGCCCCCTCTAGGAAATGTGCTGCCAGGCAGAAGCAGATAAAACTATTACCCAAGGGTGGGATTTCTTCTCCTACATGGCATATAGTATGTGGCTCTTGGTGGTGGAGAAAGAGTGGAAAACAGCCCTAATTGGCTGGAAAGAGGTTAAGCCAATGGTTCAGTGAAAAGCCCATAATAGAAGAAGTGTTTTAGATCTAGAACTGGAAGGTCCACAGATTCATTTCTATTGCTACTGATAAATCATCATCACATTTATGTGCATGCCACCTTTCCAAATAATATTCAAAGCAGCTCACAAGAACAGTAAACAAATCATGTAGATACAAAACATAGTCGTAAATATATCAAGTACATTTCATAAATACAGCATTTTATATCCATATTTTCAAGCTAACAGAACATTTCTCTAAACAAGTACATTCTAGACATTTTCAGCAGCAAGAGCTGCCTCTGTTGCTGGAGTCTGTTGGGGACCATGCTGTCCCAGGCCAGGTGGAAATGGGCCGGAGCGAGCGAGCGAACAGGGACCAGCTCTTGCAGGATTAACAGCAGTGAAGAAGGCTTGTCATTGTAAACAGCAACACCTATTGCAATGTGAGTTGCTTGGAGGTGATTGCTTCGCCTTTGGCCTTTTGAGGAATAGTTATTGATGCTTTTGTTCTTACCAGGCAAAATAATTTCTGTCCACCGATGTATTTACTTGACTCCAGAAAGTATAAGTGGCATTAGTTAGCTTAGTTAACTAGTGACTTCAGATGGTATGTTTACTCACTTGTCTCTTGCAATCACTTGGTTAAACCACTTCTTCCTTTACAGACTTGTCAATGAACAATTGACTTAACTTCTTTGCAACAAATCAGGGCTCCCTTTTACTCTTCCTAACAATCAACCATAGAAAAGATGAACCAGGAGCCACTTTCTTTCTGGCTTGCTTCTTTCCCTACACTGACCTATATACATATATTCAAAAGCATTTTCAGTACTCAGGCTGCAATGCAAGTATGTTAGTTAATTTCAGTTGATATAACCTGAATGTTGTTTAGGGGGTGAGTTGGCTCTAGAGTGCAATTCCATCTAGGTGAGCAGTCTTGATATTTGTTGGGAGTTTCTTGATGTATAAAAATGTGTGGAGATATTTTTTCTATATCATTGCTGATTTTATAATGTGGCTCCTGACATATTTTTACTCTCTTTTTTCTTTTTAATTTTAAGAGTCAGATCAAATGTAGTCTTCAGTACAAAGTGCAAATGAAAGACAATGAAGCAGTGGTGCCCTTTGATATAGTCTCACTATGCACAAATCCTGCAATAAAAGAAGTCTTAAAAATAAGACAGAAGCCTCTGTAAGGAATTGCTCAAAAACTTCATGAAACCCCAGTCTTGGTCATAACAAAAAGACTACTTTATCCAGCCTTTAAAATAAGAACTGAAATTATTCGTGCTGATGGTCTCCTTTCTTTAAAAATAGAAGTAATATATTTCTGAAATTTCTGCACTAATCCAGTAAATATTAATTTGACATCTCTTTAAACCATGTCAAAGCATACTGACATGAGGTGGGTGTATAAAAATTAATTTAAAATATAGCCTTATTTAATTTATCTCTTGCTCAGTTAAGGCTGAAGAGCATAAATTAGTTTTCAGGCAGATCTCCGGTGACCTAGTGGAATTTTGCTGGTGCAAAGTTAGGTAGGAATGCAGGTTAAAGGAGCCTGTTTTTCATGCCTTAGTTAGCCAGTTCAGTGATGGTGGTCTTTGTGGAAGAAAGATTTTTAAAAACTATTTTTGTTAATTTTTTCAACATATATACTACAAACAACTAAATGTCAGTGTATGTGGTATAGCTCATATTGTCCATTGAATAATAGGGATGTAGTGGACTGCAGGGGGCTCTAGTCTATCCACTTTGTTGACTGTTTGCCCAGCGCAGGTCTCTGGGGATAGGGTGCAGTTTCAGCACCCAGCCTGCCATACATCAGCAGATGTTGGAGGCAGTTTTGACTGATGTCCATTACAATGCTGATCAACTCTTGAGTAAGCAGAAATAGGGAGAAGGGGCCCTTGGATTCAACCTGATGGATCCCTGCCCAGCTTCCATTCTGCTTAATGGCATCAGTGCTATAAGGGACTTCACACTGACAGCCCCTCACAGCGCTGATTTGCTATTAGGTTTGAAAGGCACAAAGTAACCCAGAAACTGCCAGGCCCCTTTTCCTTAGCTCCACCTTGATCAGGGCTTTGACACATTTTGACTCAAATCCCAATAGAGAATTGAAAATGCAGCTGGAAGCACATGGTGTGCTTTCTCCTGAACCTGTGGTTCTGTAACATTCCCAGTCAAACATTACTTTCAATGCATGTTTCTAAGTCAAATCTTCATCTTTTAAAATCAATGCCAAATATCTATTGACCACAGCAAAAACAACTCATAATCTTAATTTGGTACTTGTTTACTTTATCCAGTTCAATTGTAGTAAGGTTCATAATTAAACTGAAGATCTCCCATTATTTTTTAGAATATTACATGTGTTGTGTTCTTTTGATCAATATCATATCTTAATAGCTTCTATTCGTTTCTGTTTTACCCATTCTACATGTTTGCTTCAAAGGATACCACACAACATGATAGAGTAGGGGTTGCCAATCTTTTTGGAGCAGAGGGCACATTTAAAATTTTATTATTTATTTATGTATTAAATTTATATCCCACCCTTTCTTCTAGGAAGAGTCAGCAAAATTTTGAAAGAATGCTGGGGGCAGCAGTCACAAAATGCCTGCCATGGGAGCATGGCATAACACAAGATTAGAGAGTAGTCATGGTGAAGCTTTTCCCATAATTTTATTTCCATACTAGAAAAGCCTTGACCTGTTGAATTTCTGCCTGTCATACAGCTATTACAGGCACAAGAACCCTCTTTTCCCCAATGCCGACCCTAAACCAAAGCCTAGGCTGCCATCCTGTACCCACTTACCTGGAAGTATGCCCTATTAAACACAAAGAGACTTACTTCTGATTCTTTAGCTCCTGCAAAGTGGCAAATATGCCTGAGCCTCTTTGCAAAGTTTTCACATTTGCCTTTTGTGGGCAGGGGAATTCTTTAACATTCAACCACACTTACTGTGTACTAGTACTTGCAGAAAAGAATTCCTAGGCACTACCTGTTCTCAGATGAACCCAGCACAAGAAAGATGCATCTTGGTTGCTAGGGAAAATGGAAGAATAAACTGGAGATTCCAAAGAGTAGGGAAAAAAGACAGAAGCAGGAAAAATGCACTAAAAGGGAGGGAAGAACATCAGCTCTTTAGGACCTCAGAGATTTCTATCACCTGGTGTCCAAACAACTCAGTTATCAATCACAGTTCTGACTTCACCCATGGCAGTCAGGAGCAGCCAGACTGGCTCATTTCATAGAAATCGCTTAAAAGGCAACCTGCATATTTTGTTCCATAATTTACTTTATAGGAGGGTTGGAGACTAGCTTTAAATAAATAATAAATGAAAGCTTGGGTCTTGGGCTGCCTCCTGGGGTGCCACTGAAGGCTTCTTCCACTCACAGAAGTTGTTTAATCCCACAAAGCATGCAACTGATGGAATGCGGGGGGAGTTCTGCCACTTTCCCCTGGAGCCCTCAACCCCCAGTCTTCAAGACAGTGCCCTGACTTTCCCGAGCAGATTTTCAGGGGGTGCAGAGGGAAGGAAGAGTTGATCAATATCACATCCTTCCAGTTCCACCAATGGGAGCAAATTCATGATCCAAACCATTGTGTTTTTAAATTACTTTTTGTTGTTAGTCCCTTGAGCTGTGGGGAGGTGACATTTAAGTGTAAATATATAATATACAGTCACCAAGTATCAATATTTGATGATAGATAAAAGACAGGAATGCTACCTCCTAATCCCAGCTGCTAGCTGACTGCTTAATTGCATTGGGCTGGCTATATGGCTCACTGGTTGGAAGTAATGACGGAAACAGAATGCCCATCTTGATTGTTAAGAAGCTACTAGTTCAGTGTGGATATTGTAGGGGTTCTAGCAGTGGCCAAAGAGGTGATGCAGGTAGGAAATGTCTGCTTTCACTGACTATTAGCAAGGGTGGAAGGAGGATGTGCCCCTACTGGCAGGTGTTGGGCAGCATCATTGGAGACAAGAGGACATGCCATGCAGGTCAAGTGTTTCTCTTCACGGGCATATGATATTAGCAGTACACATCTGTATGTTGTGTTCTGTTGCCCCCGATTCCACTATGGTATGTCTGCAGCTGTTTGGAGTATGTCACTTTTCAGTTTTTCTGAAGTTTATAGCAAGGGTCTATGACATGTGTTAGTTAACAGTGTGGTGCCATAAGACCTTCTTTGGAGGTGTTTAAGGAAAAGCTGGACAGCCATCTGTTGGCAGGTGAGATAGGGTAATATACAAGACAGCAGGTAAAACAGATGAACCATATACTTTATTAAAGTACTATTGACAACAGTGCTTTAGCTGATAATGGAGTTGTCATAATAATAATATTGACTGAATGTAGAATGAGGGTGGTTTCTAAAGGGCAACTATTGATTCAGTTACAAAAGCCTTCCTGGTTGATAAGAGGCAGTGGGTTTGTGAGAAGAGCTTGTGTTTTGGGGTGGCCAAGATGACATAAATCACTGGATTATTTTGGGGGAGTGCCATTCTATATAATAGACATTCTATGATCCCTAGATGCAAGGAGATGGGAGGATTATGTAGAGGTTGTAAATCTGTTGAGTACTCCTAATTCTTTAAATAAAGGCCAAGTTATATTAGCAATTGTCTCAAAATAATATTTGGGATTTTTAAATCAAGAAAATAGGATGTATTTCTGAGAGTACTTGGAAGCTGCCAAATTCCACATATTGATTTCATCATGATATACTTCCTAATGAAGTTGGTTTACTAAACTCCAGATCTTTCTCTTTCTGTATATGTGTGGCATATATATGTGTGTATATACATATACACACACATATACCTGTCTCATATTCACAGATGTAGGGCAGTAAAGCATGATAACAAAAAAGATTAAATATGAAATATATTTAAATGACACTACCATTGAACGAACAAAAAAAAACCTTGCTCATCCTCAACCACTAATTTTTTATCTGAGTAGAAAGCTCTTGCGGTGTTTCTGGAAAATACTTTGGTCTAGAATGCAATTCGGTGTGTTTTTGTATGAGAATTTCCAGCTTGTAGGCATGAAATACCAGTTTATTATATTATCTATTTTTAGTGGCATAGCATTTTAATGTTCTCTGTTCTGATAACATGCAAAAACAGCAGAATTTGTCACTTGCTTACATGTTTTCAAATGCTCTGATAGATTTCCCCCCCTCTTTGCCTTCCCTGTTGTGGCTAGTCCTTTTATAAAGCAGGAGGTGTTGTAACAAGCAGTTGGATATTTACTTAGGGTATTTGAAGTTTTTCTTTTGAAAGTTGAATAAATGTAACCTACTGTGTAATCCTTTCCCACCCTTAGATCTCTCATGGATAAACCTTAAAAGAGATAAACAACCATGGAGGAGGAATTTACAGAATACCTTGTTTCTGCTTCTGAAAAGCTGTTACTTGAATATGGACAAACTGCTGATCAAAATGATGTAAAGAAGCTGCGAGATCTTGTTATGGTTAGACTACATGCTCAGTATTTATGCAATCTACAAGGCATACAGTATTGTGTTTCGCTTAAAATATGTGATTTGTCTGGTAATTTCCTTACAAATGCTGATGCACTTGAATGTTGCACTAGTTTAATTAAACTGGATCTCCATAACAATCAGGTGAGCAACAGTGTCTTTAAAAGATAAACGTAAAAAAGTATAATTTGGTGAAATAACAGGTTTTTTGTGTTTGCATGTATAGATCATTGATGTAGATTTCACTTATACTATGCTGCAAGTGCTTCCATGATTTATTATTTTTGATCCTAACAACAGGGTGTGCCATAGTTAGAATCGGGTAGTGTAGCATTCCATGTTTCTTTTGGCCATTATTGTAATAGAAATGCAGCCATTTCAGTACTGTGAAAATTGTATTTCTGGAGATAGTATGAAATTAGCTGTCTGAAGAACTATAAACTGATAGATCTTTCCTCTATCTCTGAGTCATATCCTAAAATGTTGATATTAAGGGCCAAAATGGCAGTGGGGAAAAAACACCCTATACTAGTCTTCCTTGTTTCTTTTATTGTATTTTTCCACATGTTTCTGTGAAGTCTGGACTTTTTTACCTGTTGTTTTTGAAACATTCATTTGAGATTCTCATGTCCATTTTCTCACTTGCTGGCTCTGACCCTCCAATTGAAGTGAATGGGGAACTTGTCTTTGATATGTGTGTCAGAACAAAATGGGATAAGATGTTTTCAGTGATGATTCACATCTTTGATGTTCCCTTCTCTTTGTGATGGTTTGGTTCATGAAATAAAAAGTTCAGTGGAAACATATTTCAGAGTCCAAATTGTATATAGGCATTTATAGACATTTAAAGTGAGTTAGACTTGCTAAACAATTATATTAAAAAGAATCATTACATTTGGTGGAATTCAGTTGATTTTCCAAGTGCTATTGCTAATGGAAGAGAAAATATTATTTTTGCCAATTTTTCTTGTAGCCTCCAGTGCCCCACCAAAAAAATCAGTTCTGGAGGGTTGGGACTTGTGCAAAGGTGCCAGTTGAATGCAACCTATTAAAATTATATCCTACAGACAAATTAGATAGCGTTATATTATTCATAACTCTAATTTTCACCTGGGATTTGTAATGATGCCTGTGAATGAGCATCAGGTCAATACGGTCTCCAGGCTTTGAAGGGTCCATGAACAAGGCCGCCTCAGTGCTCTTCCCTCCCTAAGTAGATCCATCACCTCAGTGTTCCCACTTCCCATTCTTTTGTCCATTTCCGCTGGGCTAAATGTGTACAACTGCCAGAGGGAAAGTGCAACATTATATGAAGGATGCTGCTCTCTTTCTCTTCATTCTTGTTACCAATTGCCTGCTCAGAAAGGGCAAGTGAGAAGGCAGTGATAGCACAGCAAGGAGCAGGAGTGCCTGGAGGCTCTGGGGACTGACAGTGGGACACTTGTAAGGATGTGGGGTTTGGTAGGTGCCCGGTGATGCTTGTCTTTGATGTTGGCCCTGCATCAAGTCTCCCCCAGTTTCCAGCACTGAGTGTAGTCCCTTGCGCAGTAAAATATTACTGCAGGGGATTTCCCTGCTAATAGGAATAACTTTTTTGGATAGCTCAGGGACAGGGTGCCTCTGAAATCCCAATATAAACATAGAGGCTCCTGATGCATATGCAGAAGCTGGTGTGTATCTATCTGCAGGTTCCCTGTGCAGCCTTTAGGATTGCATCCATTGATTTTAGCCACGTGATCTCATCATATAGGACTGTCAGTTGACTGGCTTTAAATTGAATGATTTTGGTGAGTTCCCACCCCCCTTTTTAGACATGCTCATCCTGAATGTTTTTCAGTGAAGTTTTTTACACTGGCATACTTTTATATAAATAACAATATGTAGATGAGCATTGGCTGGGCCTTTTCCTTGGCTAAGGAGGCAATTTTAGTTTGAGGGGTTACTTACACTGCACTTTTAACAATGTATTTGCTTTTTCTCCCCTCTTCCAAAATTATGTTTCAATGCTATTTCAGCTAGAAGAGCTTCCAGGCCCGGTATTTTGGGGAAACATGGCAGAGCTACAACTACTGTATCTTCATGACAATGGCATTTCAACACTGGAAAATGTGTATTCATTATCTTTCTGCCCTAAGCTGACTGCGCTCACCTTGTTCAACACTCCACTGTGCCTGAAAATAGCCTATAGGCATATTGTTGTTAACAGCATTTTTTCACTCAAGGCCCTGGACTACTATGTCATTTCCGATGAGGAAATAATAGAGGACTGGAGGCTTCCTGAAAAATATAAACCATTTACACCTAGCCTTTATGTTGATTTTTGCCCTCTTTCTGAAAAGGTAAGCAATCTGGTTTTATTAGGCATGCCTTCATAGGACTATTAAGCTTCAACTATGTTATAATAATCATGTAGCCATTGGCTGATATCCAGTGACTCCAGTTGTGCATTCAAAGTTCTGTATCTGCTTTGTGAAATGTAATGATTTCATTGGGCAGTTTGCTTCTTGTAGAAGAAAATGGGAACCCTGCATGCAAGTATTCATATATTCTGGCAAGTAATCATGGCATACAGTTGCAATTATTGCTCATCAGATATCTGCAACATTAATGAATGTTTTCATAGAATTTAAACTTCTAAATGTTTTAATTAACAAAAACATTTAGAGATGGAGGAAACAATGGTTGTACAGGTGCTGAGTTTAGAATTCATGTCTGTGTTTGGTATCACAGTATTGGTTCTTTCTTTGGTGCTATAAAATGTTCCAAATGCAAATATAGTTGTTTCTTCATTGAAGCCATCCTTGAAAATAAGCCTTCAAAAATGACTAGGCTGCATTTTTTTTACTAGCCTGCTAAGAAGCTTGTAGCATGTGTCTTAATACAGGCCCCAGAGGAGGGGGGTCCCCTCTTTCACATCTAGCATGGAAATACAGGATATTAGCCTCTTAAGCACACTAGCAAAATAAAAAAAAGCCTTTTGCCAAACAGGCTGGCAGAAGAGAACAGAGCTGAATGACAGACTTCCCTTTCCTTCTTCTATAGTCAGCACAGAAACTAATCAAACTGGTGGAGCCTGTATGGAATTCCTAGACGCCCCTATGGATACCAGGCAATTTGTTAAATACAAGGCTGATTGAAGCCATTTGTTTAAAAATGTGCTGAGAACAATGCTCTTTGAACTGTGAGATCTGCATCTAGATCATGGTAGAGAGCCCACAATGTTTTTACAGCTCATTTTGTACCTTGCTATTTATTGCTGAGTAACATCTAAATTGGCTCTTAAAGAACATTGGAAAAAAATTAGAGACAAATTAGATAAACGTATTTTAGCTTTAAGCTTTACCAGAAGTGTGAATTCTTAAAATGAATATAAATAACATTAAAGAAGTAAACTCATTTTTCTTTCATTAGAAACTATACTCTTAGATTACTCGTAGACATTTCAGTGCAAAAAAACCCTACTGTTTTTATTGTCCTTTAAAAGTTGATAATAGCTCCAGGTTATTAGAGTACAGTACTGTCTCATGTTCAGAGAGCCAGTGTTGTGTAGTGGTTAGAGAGTTGGACTACAACCTAGGAAACCAGGGTTTGAATTCCCACACAGCCATGAAGCTCCCTGGGTGACCTTGGGCCAGTCTCTGCCTCTCAGCCTCAGAGGAAGGCAATGGTAAACCACCTCTGAATACTGTTTACCATGAAAACCCTATTTATAGGGTCTCCATAAGTTGGAATCGTCTTGAAGGCAGTCCATTTCCATTTCCCTGTCTCATGTTCAGAAAAGTAAATGACTTTGCTGCACTTGAAATGATTGACAGTTATATAACAGATGGGGTAGTTTTGTAGACATAGTTTCAATATGCATTTTCTATGACAAAATGGACTCATCATAGCTTCTGGTTAAGAATAATTTCCCTGCTCAGTGTCAACAAACAAGTACACATTTTATTTTGTTTTGAAGTTCTTATTGTATGAATGGGCTATATCCCTGGCAATATATGCTAGTTAAAAAACCCCATTTATTTATTTAGACATTTTAAAGTGAGAGGGCCCTTAACGTTTCAAGGAGGAGCATGGATATTTTAAAGGATCATGTTTGAACTCTGAAGTCCCATGTTCAGTTTCTGGTGTCTCCAGGTAGGGCTGGGAGAGACTTGTGCCTGAAACCCCGGGAAGCTGTTGCCAGTCAGTGTTGCCAATATGAACTAAATGGACCAATAGTCTGCCTCTGTTTAATGCAACTTCCTTTTGCCCAGCCCTGGCTTGGCCAAACCCACAGAACCTTTGAGAGGACAGATCCAGCAAGAGGAGTCAGGTAGATAGTGACAGTACTCAACAAGCATAAAGGAGGAACTCTAGAGAAAAATGTGTAATCATGGGCTAGAAAACATGGACAGCCAGAGACAGGTCCATTAGTGCTGCAGACTAATCTCAAGAAAACTTGTTCCAACATGTTCCTAGGTCCCCAATGTCCTTATTTTCCTGACTATTCTCCCTATCCAGATTCCAACCAATATAAATCTAATAAACAAATTATATCCCCCTCTTCCTCCCAGAAGGAGCTCAGGGTGGTGACTTTTTCCTGAGAAGTATAGAGCTTTAAAGGAATAGTACTGTGGCTTGGATCCTAGTGCTCAGTCTTTGCTGCTTTGGCTCCTATTGGATGCACTGCCTGCACTGACAAGGGAACACGAGGCCCTTTGTGAGAGTGCTTGGGACACCTGGCTCAAAGGTTACTGGCTCTGGGAGTCTCTGCCTGTTGGGTAGGGGTTAGTATCATGGCTCAGGACCAATGCTCCCATAGTTTGTGCTACAGGTCTTCTGCTCCCTTCCCTCTTTGTCTGTCTGGAATGCTGCTTGTAGGTGGGGTCAAGACAGCCATTATAATACATTGAAATCTAGTTCATACGACATAGCAAAGCAAACCATAGCTTATTAGGACTGTATGAATGTGCAGCCTCCTGGAGAGAAGCTTGCAGCTGTTTGTGTCCTCCCCAATGCTTTTTCCCCTGTGCTGAGTGTGTCATCTGAATGGTTAAGCTGAGCTTGCAGATAGTGAGGAGAAAGATCAACAAGAGCCTGGATTTGGGTGACATGCTAAGCCACACCTTGGCTCAGCTCGGTGCTGTGGAAACGTAAAGAGGACCAGGGAGGAGCAAAGCATCTCCAAGCCCCCCTGTCACATTCGAATGGGCCTTGGAAGGGGGTGAAAGAACCCTGCTTTTTGCAAGCATCAGAAGCAAGCAGGAGAAGTCTCACTTGCAGCTGATGCTATCAAAAGGCAGGTTTCTTTCTCCCCTCCTCATCACTTGATGACATCAGCTGTTTAACAGGGGAATGTGGTTCGGGCAAAATAGCCTTGAGAGCCAAATTGGACTCCCTGCCTGGCCAAGATGGGCTTATGGGCCAGAGGTTCTCCACCACTTGTGTCATGCCAACCAGGTCTGAATAAGAGAACCTGTAGAAGTGGGGTCTGGACAGGCATGAATTGAGGGCTGCCAGCATATCTCACTCCAGATCTCTACACTCTCTTACCTAGAACATTCATATATATTGAACAAGATGATAAAATGATGGAACGTTGCTAGATCTAAAGGGAAAATTCCATAGTCAATGATAAGCTGTAGCTCTTTGAGTCCTGCCTACCAAGACAGGAGTAGACATCACAGTGCTGCTGAGATGCTTCCAAAAACAGCATCCCTGCTGTAACATTTAGCACCTTTAACTCTGACAGCAGCTATGTGAGTATTCCTGCCCTAGTCCACTTCCCAGCTGGTGAGGGCAGCAGTACTTGCACTGGAATGGTTATCCTCACTAGTTAACTGCTAAATGTAAAGTGAAGGGTGTGGAGAATCACAAGGGAAGAATGCCTTAATGTCTGCTCCCATGCAAAAAAGAATATGTGGAGAGTGTAAGATTTATGATCTTTTCGTTGAGCTCAATGATAGAGGTTCAAATAAAGACAGTTTATTAACAATATACCAAGAACATTTGCGGGTGAAAACCAAGGGGATATGCATTGGCCAATATGCCTAATCCATAACATGTAATCTAAAAAAGTATATAACTTTTCAGAAAAATCTGTTTTAATACACATTTACTGAACATTCTCTTTTTTGGTAGGAAACTACATTTCAGGAAGAAATGAAAATGGTAAGAGAGATAATTTCCAAGATAAATTATGTTCTATCTTGTCATTCACCAGTCCTGATTATTCAGAAATGGATAAGAGGATATTTAATTAGAAGAATATTGTGGTAAGTATGTTTTTACTTAATTTTAATCAGGAAATGTTTTCATGCAGAGCAGAATGGCTAATTTAAGCTGACTTGTCAACCATCTTACTGTACACATATAAATATGCCTGTAATGCAACATAACACATTGCAAGCTTTCTTAAAATGAATGTTTGGGCATTGTTATATGTTAGGGCAGTTTAATTTCTAAATATTGTACATGGTGAAACTGATTAGCAGATTACTAGAATGGCTCATAAATGAAGGGCATAGTTGCTGCTTTCTCGATCTGTTGAGTACTTTTCTGTCATGTATTATTGCAGTTTTGTGGGACCAATATTCTGCAATCCACATCCCATTAAAAGACCATGGCAAAGCACATACTAATTTTAATAGTTCTGGGTTGTATCTGCTATATGTAATGGTTATGCCATTACAATCTTCCAGCTCAACATTTGTATCACTGTAATGTCCTTTTGCTTGTGCACAGTCATAGTTAGTGACGTTAAGCTGGTATAACAAACAATCCTCAGTCATATTTGGACTAAAATACTTGACTTCAGGTCTTAAGATTGGACCCTTTGGTCTATAAATTGAACTCTATTTTGCAAACTGAAAAAACACATTGCACAGAACTCTTGACTGTAAACGTTTATTTCAGTGAACATATTGATAAGAAATGAGTTGATGTTTATGCAGAGTTGTCTGTAGGCCTCTGCCACAGATACTGGTTCGCAAATAATATCATAGCCAAAGTATTTTAAAAAGTGAGTTGTAAAATTTTGCCATTCTACTTGTGTTAAAAATAAGGATTTCAAAGTTCTTCTGTCTTGGGTTTGGATCAAAAAAGCTGAAATTATACTTATTCTTTATTTATACATTTATTTATTTTTGATTTGGTTCATGCAAATCTTTCCTGAAATCATACTCCTGCTGGTTAGTTCAACAACTGCTGTGCTTTGGTAGCTGCACATTTAAATCTGTGTTTTTAAAGAAAAGTAATAAAATATCACATAATTTTAGTTGTAGATGCTTCAGTGACAAAAAAATTATAGACTTTAAGGCTGCAATCCAGTACACACTTACCTGTGAGTGAGTCCCATTGAACCTAATGGAGCTTACTTTTGAGTAGATGTAGGGTTGCTGCTCCCCCCCCCCCTGACACATCTGCAGTGTGGATAATAATATGTACTTGCCTTACAGGATTGTTGTGAAGATTACAGTTATATGTGAAGTGCTTTGAATACTGGAAGTGCTGTGCAAATGTTCCCAATCAGAATATCAACTTGATTCAATAAATTGGCATGTGATTCAGACAACAGATCCTTTAAGACTTATGTTCTGGTGTGAGGAAGAGGCGGAGTAGTTGCCTGCTATGAATGTATTATTAGAAGTGTAGAGGAGCAAGAGGGTGATAGAGCTGGTAGGGTCTTCACTAGACAAGCCTTGCACATACTAAGTAACCTATTTTCTGCATTTGCTCCAAAAGTATATGTTGTGAATTCTCATAGATTCTAGTTCCAGAGCAGGTGGTATTACCACAACTAGAAGTAATTCTTAGAAGTAAACATTTTGGAAACCTAAGTACACAAGCATTAATTAGCGTTTGATTGGCCTGTATTTTATTTGAAACTGTCGGAATAGAAATAGGCTATAGGCAACCTCATAAAACATTTTTGAATACTTAACAGGAATTGATATGTAGAACGTACCCCAATCAAGGAAAAGAGCGTGAACTGTATATCTATTTTTTACCTTTTTTTTTCTTTGTGGTGTTGCTGCAGTAGTAGGAAAAAATGCAAAAACCAAGAGCATCCTCGTATTTTTTCAGCATCTTGAGACACTCTCTCTGTCGTTTTGGGGCTGAGGTAGTAGAACCTCCTGGTTCTTCATTCATCTAGGAAGAAACACTTATTGAACCCTGAATGTCTGCTTAGTATTTGGTAACTTAACATACCATTGTTCTCACAGTTGTCTAGAACTAGGTAAATATCTTAAATGACTTCATTGAATGTTGTGAGAATATCGTACATTAAAAAGTGGATAAAACAGTTATTGCAAACACTTGGATTGTGTTACTGAACAAAATGACAGTTTTGGAATATGAAAAGCTTTGAAGATGCTAGTCCCATCATGGAGGATTTATTTCATCTAATTATCACAAGCTTGTAGTGGTTCCCTGTTTTATAACCTCTAATTAATGAAAATATGCTATCATTCAGATGCGTGCACAGATGTGATATTAGGTGTAATGAAACATATATAGGACATTGCAAAACAGATTATAAACACATAACAAGGCATCAAAGGCAAGTAAATATAGAGCCTATCAACATTGATACACTACACCTAAATCATACAGTAATATATGCACAAAAACAATGGATCATTTAGACAAATTTGTCAGAGCTGAATAGCTCCACTCTATAATATTCCAGAAATAAGTGTCACTGGTATTAACTTTGTCTTTTAATGGGGTCCACCCATGGAATTTTAAGGAACATATTAGGTATCTTAATATTTCAATATGAAACACATTGCACCCCCTCCCCATTCCATGCTGATCTGAAGAGTCTCCCAAACCTCTGGAACAGATTTGGGAGGGGGACACAGGTGGAAGGGAGAATTGACAAAAATTTCCTCCCCTTCTCTTACATTAGTAGACACCTCCACTGGATCAAAAGCTATTCCGCAAGCAGAATTATGGCACTGGAATTCACTTAACAAGTTCAGAATAAGAACATGTGTAACCTTAAACAATGTATACCATAAGAAGGCATTGCTGACTGACTGGAACAGTTAACAGGAAGGCGCTCTCAACACTGCAAACTTTTGTTGCAGGTTGCGTTTGTTCTTCTTAAATTGTTCTTCTAGAAATATTTGTCTGAATTTAGCCGTAGGAAAAAATTTGTTTCACCAAGTGAGTTTGTGTATTTTTTGTTATCGGACAAAGAAATATATACGCCATTGCGTGTTTCCTTTTTTGCCCTGGCAGCTAGGAATTTAAGAGCTAAATTTGTGTCTCAGCTTTGAATACTCTATGTTTGTAATGGCATATTGCTAAACAAATAAAACAATTATGGTATGGTAAATTGTTCTCCTTAATGAGAGCTGGAAAACAATTACCTTTTGCTTTTTCCTGTTGCTATTGTGGATGCTGTGCTGAATGAACAAAATGGCAGAGTTCTAGGGCTGGGCCACTTCAGATGGCAGGGTTAAATTATGAAAGTTTTCTTACATTTTTTTTTTAAATTGAACACTTCAGGTTATATAAAAAAGGTGGGTAGTATAGTGCTGGGCCAAATTTGTCTGGCAAGTTTCATGAAAAAAATGCATCTCTACAAATATAGGGTGCAATATTCTCTTGATTTCTTGGAAGAGGAATAATATTCTCCAAAATTTCTCTGTGTGAGGATGGGTGGGCTGTAACTTACTTTAACTGTACCAAGGGATTTTTTGCTCTCTTTTTGTTACTTTAAAACAAGGTTTCCATGCCACTGGCTTTCCACCACCTGCACTTTGCAGAATATGTAATGCTTCCCTCTGACCATCCTTCCTGAGGTGGTCTGGGAGTGATGTGACATACATTGCTCTGAAGCCCTTCTAGGAAATGGAGGGAGTGGCACTGAATTAAAGTAAAAGAAAAAGGACAAAAATCCCTTGGCTAACTTATGTAGTTAAGGTAAGTGGGAGCCCACACCCCTTGCAAAGATTTTGGAAAAACTAATTCTCATTCCACAATTTCAGAGGGGCTTTGATTCACTCCAAGCCCTCTTGCAAATGGCTGAAAAAAATAGCTAAACAGCACTAGTATAACAATGTGCACTATAGGGCTTTTTGTTCAGAGAACATAGGAAGTTGCCTTATACCAAATCAGACTGCTTGTACATCTAGCCCAGCATTATCAGTACTGTCCATGGTTCTTTAGAGTTTCAGGCAGGAGTCTTCCCAGCCCTACCTGGAGACACCAGCGATTGAACCTTGGACCTTTTGCATGTAAAGCATGTGCTGTATTACTGAGGTATACCCTAGAAATCCCAGCACTGGATCACAAATTTATTACGTATTATGGGTTCTTGTGAGTGATTTCTTTTTCAGAAGAGAATGGGTAAAACTGTGTTGTGCTCTTTAGGAGACCAAAGATAATGAAACATAAGATGCTTGCTGTTTTGTGTCCATACTTGTGGTATCTGTGAGCAAATATACATTCACTGGTCAGCTGTAGACACTTCATTTGCACAACAATAATCAAATAATATAGCTAATAGTAAGCAATTGGACATATGGAGTACACTGTTTAGCTTCTATGAGTGTAGTTTTCAAATTGCACTAACATGTTCAGGGAAGAGTAGCAAAATATTGGCATAATTGACCTGACCTTTGTATATGTGCCTCCCGTGAGAAGACTTGGGTTGTTATCGTGCTCTCCACCAGAGGTGCAAATGCAAATCCCAAACGTCTGTTGGAAGTGAACCTCTTAAAGATAATATGCCACCAAAAGAGCAAGAACGGGTGCAGTAAAGGTGCACTGCTATACATGATAGGGAACAACATGCATACTAAAAGTTTGTAGCCTTTGTTGTGGTAAGTGCACATGCCAAAGTGAAGAGAACAACTTACTACGATGTTGCTTCAGATGTTAAAGTTTGCTTTGGTCTTTTCAGTGTGATATCTGAAAGAGAGTCTATTCTCCGAGGCATTCTGCATTCATGTAGTGGGTGCACTGTACCCCATACCAGATGATGATAAATTCATGCTTAGCATCATAATTTCTAAGATGAAAAGCAGTGACTTGTGCTTTTGTATTATTTGTACACAGATGGTGTTCTGTGAAGCATTCAGCAAGCAAGCAAACCACATCTGTCAAAACACTCTCCATCAATTCCAGCATCCTGTGCTGAGTAGTAATTGAAAGGTTGTCAGTTTAGATCAATGACTCTCTTACCACGTTGGGTTGACTGGTCATTTGTATGGATTGGGACAGCCCAACTGGTTCAGGAGCTGCATGTGACTGATTTCATTAGTTCAAGAGCAATTTTTTGGTAAATCAATAAAATGAATGATGAAGTCCACAATAAGACTATACTATAAGGACAATCTCTTGAATCCTTTGACATCACTTTCAGTCACATGCTGGGACTGACACATGCTGGAACTCCTCCTCATAGGAGGAGGGAAAAGTAATGGCAGCACTGTGATAATCCCTTGGGGCTTTTGAATTGGCCAGAAGGAGGAAGTGAAGAGGGAATGGTAGCTGTGGAAAGGAAAAACAGCAAATAGCAAAGGTTGACTCAGAGGTGGTGTTGTGAAAAGGTGATGGAAACAGTGACATGTCTCTTATAGCAGGGCACCGCAGCTTACAACTGTAGCAACTCTCTATATTTTAAAGTTTTCTTTGTTTTCCTGTGGAAACAGCACACCTGAGGTCCATGTAGTACTGCTATCTCCCTATCTACATATCTTTTGGCTTAAAACAAAACTGAATGTTGACAGCCATCTTTGTTTTGATACACAGCCATTTGGCATGAAAAGTGAAAACTACTTAAAGGATAATTTTGTCAAGCTACTAGTCTTATGAAGAGTGACAGACTCTGCATTATTCCAGCAGACAGGTCAAGTTTTCTTTGGGGAAGTGACAATTTTCCTTTTTTCAACTAATGAAAAGTCTGCAAAATGCACCCTCCTTGAGCCAAATGTATTTTGAAGAGAGAGTGCACAAAATATGAAATGTTAAATGCATGCCTTTACATGTTGACACCATGGTGTGCATCTACAGAAAACCTGTGTGCTCTTGAGAAGTTTAATAGGAATACCAACATCACTTCTTCCAGCAATGGTGAAGTTACAGGAATATTTCAGTGGCTTTGCAGGTATATATGCCAAAATAAGTGTTTTAAGATCAGAGTGAAAATATCTTAGAAACTGTGTGCTTCCAGCTCATATTGTAATAGAATATTTTTATAATATGTGCCAATTTGTCAAAACTAACAGTAGATATACAGTATTTGTGTCCATTGGAGTTTGGTTGCAGAGGACTCACCAAAGAATACTTAGCTGTAGATTATTATGACCCTTTCAGGGAACACATTTTTCTAAGTAAATTTGCTGATACTTTTCCTGAGCCCTAAACTAAGGACTTAGTTAAACAAATAAGTGATTGAAAGGGACATTTAAAAATTAACTTCATAGTACATTGTGGTATCTGTCAGAGTAAATTCAGATGTCCATCTCAGTCCCTCAATTTTACATCAACTAAGAATTAAATTGAGGGCTATAATAATGCTTGATATTTAGAGTATTCAAAGCACTTCACTCATATCATCTCAGTCAACCTTTCTACAGCCCTGTAAGTTATAGTCCACATATTATTGTCCCCATATTGAAGACTCAGTCTCAAAGGTTTGAATATTCATTTAATGGCTAACATAAAAAATTATTTAAAATCATTATAGTTTGGATTGGATGTAAGACTTTTAAATGTTGTTTACAAAAGAATATAGTTGTGTACTTGCTTTTTCAGAATTTCATGCATCAACTCCTTAGTATTATAGAAAGAAAACTGTAAGAAGAGGCTACAAAATCTTAATAATTTTCAGGAAGAGATTAAGTCTTAATGCCTAAATACATCATAGCATAGTTGTAGTCTACTAATAGCTGTTCAAAGTATTCACCTTACATATTTTGTCCTTCATGCTCATGTATTTTACAGGTTATTAATAGCCTATAGTATATTATACTAAAAATGTCAGCACCTCTCCAATGTCTTCAAAACTGGTTCATTAATAAGTTAATATGAAGCCCTCTGCAGATAATGTTTTGTCACTCTTTTTTTAATTATATGCTTACTCTTTGTAAGTAATTGCCAATGGCCAGCATGGGTTTCCTTGAACTTTGAAGATCACATTCAAATTGTTTTGCCTAAGATTTACCCCCAGTTTTATTTTAATATGTTAAAAATGATAATCCCAGTGCCACATTTAATGTGCTTAAAAAACCATAACACTATTTTTGAGATTCAGCCTGTAATCCAATGCATACTATTCTCAGCAGAAGGCCCATTGCATGCACTTCTGAGTAAACATACAAATAATTGCACTTCTATTCTCTCTAATGATAATAAACTTAATACATTTAGATATGATTTGAAAACATATATATCCCATTTCTTCTTTAAAACAGCATAGTCCAATCTGAAGATCTGGACATATAATCATGTTTGTAGTCTCCCTTCATGCCACAAAACACATGTTTGAGGACAGTGGCAAGGTGGGCTTCCTTTCCCTTCACAAGCACAGCAGCAAAGCTAGATTCAGGGATTATCCCTGGGTAGAGTGGTATTTTGTGCTCTTGGGGGTCATGTGTAATCTCACATTCTGTTTCCTAGTGGAGAAAAATTATATTAGATTTGAAGCCAAGGTTGAATGCAGCAATTCTTTCAGCTCTTTCTTGATTTTAGGCAGCTATGAGCACTATTCTTGCCCCCTTTTCAGTGTTTCTACCCAGCTTTATCAGACATTATGTTTGCATCATATGTATCTGTAATATGTATCCAAATTAGTAATATACGTATAGTGGCAAAGGTTGCAATTCTATCCACTCTTACTTGGGAGTAATCCTCATTGAAGATAGTGGAACATATTTCCAAATAAACATGCATTGGATTGAATTTTAATGACAGTGTGAGGATGAGTGAGATCACAAAATAAAATTAAGGAATCGGATTTCAGTATTTTGTCAGTTACATTTTTGATGTCACATATTATGCTATTTATTTGATTGTCAATAACAATGAGTAACGCTTTGGCATATAACTTCCTGGCTGTTTGTTTTGGGAAAATACAGAAAAGGTGTTGGGCCAAAATAAGAGCAATATGAAATAGATGTTTATATAATTACATTGTTTTGAGCTTACATTTTGCCTACTTAACATAAATTTGCCAAGCATTTGTTTTTTACAGCCTGATTTCTGTACAGGAAGTTTTGCGACACAAACGTTACATCAGAGAAGGAATAAAACGCACACCCATTCGACTATCGCCTTCAGTATATGATAGTAAAAGCTTTCTGTTTCACACCACTATGCCAGAACAGCACACTGTGGTCAAAGCACATACATCTGGGATCCAAGTAAGTATGCTATTTATATATTAATTTAGAAACTATAATAGAAAATCTGCATTTTACATGTAGCAACAAGAATCATTCTGTGGGTCCAAGGAAAATCATTAGAACCCTAAAGAATATGAGGGTAGAATCCTGTGTGCATCCCTAGGGACCATAGGATATTGTGGACCCTGCTTTCTGTGGGTGGAACTTCTTTTGAGCTGTTATTTCATTATACAGATTGTTAAGGAATGGAGCTGTGATGGTCTGTTTAGGACCTTGGTGGGAAGCCAGGGGTTATGCCTCCTTAAGTGTGTGTCCTGAGAGCTGGGAGCAGAACTCAAAGTAAAAATCTGTATTGCCTAGCTCTAGTGGGTTCTGAACTTTGGTCTGCACAGATGCAGAACCCATAAATGTGACAGCCCAAAGGACCATACAAAGAACCACAGTTATAGGTCACCAATCTCTTTTTCTTTTCTTTTTTTTTTACAATAATTTTTATTCAAATTTTCATAAAACATAGAAAACAAAATCATAAAACATTCAAAGACAAAAAACAAAACAAAACAAAAATGATTAAACAAAAAAAAATAAAATGTTGACTTCCCATTTGTCACATATCAAATCAGTTATAGGTCTACAATATATAACAATCCTGTCTCTTAAATCATATTATAAAATCACTTTCCTCCAGTAGTTATCTTAATTAATCATCAAATCTCATAAACATTACTTTATTCTTTCCACAAAAAGTCAAAGAGAGGTTTCAATTCTTTAAGAAATATATCTATCAATTTTTCTCCAAATAAACATGTCAATTAATCCATCTCGTTAATAATTATAATAATCTTATTGTCATAACCATAGTCCAAATAAACATTTCGATTAATCCATCTCATCAGAATCTGTTAGGTCCAATAATTTCAATAGCCATTATTCCATTATCCCTGTTAGTTCCATCTTCCATCTTCAATAGTCCTGTTAAGTCCAGTAATTTCAGTGTCCAATCTTCCATTATCAGTATTCCATAATAATCTTGCTGTTGTAGCCATAGTCATATAATAAGAGTCTGATGGGAATTTCCTCTATCCCAAATATTTTCTTGCCATCCATTCTGAATAAGTTGCTGAAATACTGTTGTAAAGTCATATCTGTGTTCTTCTTTTTTACAAAATGCACTGGCTCATCTCTTAAGAGTTTTTCCATTGTCACATGGCTGCAGTTAATTCCATAGATTTTCTCTATATCAAGCTCCATCACATCATTCCAGTCCAGAAGATTATCCAAGCCATTGATAACTTTATCTCTAATATCTTCATTAATTTCTTCAGAGATAACGTTAAATTCCAAACAGTAGATTTTATTTCTAAAATCCATAAACTCCAGATCTTTTTCCAATTCCACATTTGTTCCAATCTCCAGGGCTTGTATCTTCCCTTTATTTTTTCTTTTCTCATCTCTGATCTCATTCTCCTCTCTCACAGGATCCCCTATTTCTTTAAACTCCTGCGTCATTTTGCTCAGTTCAATTTTCAGCTCCTTACTACCCTGTCGCAGGGTTTGTTTCGTTATCTCAATCTCATCCATTATTTTCTGAAACATAGTTACTTCCAGATTCTCAGCCACTTTCTTGATTGCCATTTTTAAAACCACGAAAACAAAACAAAACAAAAATAAAGAAAAACCACTTCTTATTTCAGCAACAATTGGGTTAATATTCCAGGCTTGATGACATCACAGTATAAACAGAGCAACCTGCCTTATCTCTCTATGTTCAAGAATGCAAAACAAATTTAGTTCCCAGCATCAAAACAGTTAGTGGCGTCGTGAAGAAGCAGATTCGTCAAGATAAAATAGACCAAAAAGAGAATAGTCCCAGACAATATAATATTCCTTGGAATAGAAATCAGGAATAGAAATCCCTCTTCTGTGTATATCTTTAGAATGCACTTCCAGGACAGCTTTTTGCGACAGAAACAGAGATAAGCTGTTAATTTCGTGGATAACAGAGAAGAGTTATAGCTCACCCAGAAGCTGTCCAAAGCCGATCAATCTGACAAATCTCCTTTTGCTGCAACAATTTAAACCAAGTAAAAAAAATAATAGAAAGAAGGGTGCTTGCCTGTTAGTCCGTTCTCTCTTTAAAGAAAAGATAAACGTATCGCTTAAGCAGATAGAGCTTGTTCGAAAGTCCGTCCGGCATTGTTGGCTGGACCTTATCTCATAAATTAATGAAATCCAGTCCTCCCAACAAAAACAGGCTTTTGAGGTTGATCTCTACGTTTCTCCCTGCCCGGGAGAAATTTCATCAGTCAAAAAAAAAAATGTTCTGACTGATTTATATCTGAATAAGCTTCTTTTGAGGCGGGAGCCCGTCCCAAAAGCAGGCACAAGCGAAGTCACCCTTCCCGGAAGTCACCAATCTCTTTTTCTTGATAACTATTGAGAAAATTCATTCTTATTTACACCCTTGCATTTTACTATCTATGAACTCACTACTTCTGTACTCTCACTCTCATACAGGGTTTAGCTCTAATTGCAAGTGATTAATTATTTTCCCTCGCCTTGCCACTTATATATATAGGCAAACTGTCTTTGAGGTGGGGACTAACAGTCCCCACCTCAAAGACAGTTTGCCAGAATAGAACCATTACCAATAGGAACATGAAGTTAACATGAATGAAACTTTTATGGGTCCCCTCTTTCTTTATAATTTTTTTTTAATCCAGAGAGCTGTGACAAAAAAATGCATGCAATCACTTTTAAATAGAAAGCATGCCAAAATAGTTCATATTCAGCATAGGCTGTCTGCTAGTGCTTGTTCCTGTGTTATTAGAAGTGGGGTGGGAGCCATTTAACTGTGGTGTGGCTGTCTCGTACCACTCTTGGTAATGTTTGAAGGAAGTAGATTGTGAGGGTGGGGCTTTCAGTGTAATGCTGGCCTAGGAGAGGTAAGTATGACTGTTGCCTTCCTCACATGTTTGTCAAGTCTCTTTGAGTAAGAAAATATACGTTTCTAAATAATCTTATTTACTTGTTCATTTCTTGTTATTCTGATATGATTAAATATGTCACAGTGAAATATACACACACACATATGCATAGTTGGTGGAGGATTTTCTGCAGAATTTATTGGTTTGTGGATTGCAATTTGTTTAATAGTAGAACTCCCTGAAAAATACATAGAAAATTATTTATAAAGTAAATAGACAAATGGAGAGTTTTGCACTACTAGACGCAATTTTATAAAGTGGAATTGTCAAAAAGGAAAGATAAGCATTTTGCATTATTTTCTTAAGTTTTAATTGATCCCTTTTATTTTTATTTTGTTGATTCAAAATAATACTGGCAGTTGTTTGGAGAAACTAGTGGAATGAATTTCAGCACTGATGTGTCTAAATTACATCAAAAAATAAGAGCAAATATTATTAAAGCAATTTGGCTGCAATCTGTGTTAGAGTGAATATAACAAAACAAAAAGACTTGTTCCATTCCTAGGAATTGCAATTATATATTTTCAATTGACATGAAATGGCTTCAGATAGGGTCGGCAACATCTGCTTCCACTTTCTGTGATGGTGGCCTGTGGCTCCAATATGCAGGCATAATTGCCTTAGTATACAGTTCAGAAATATGCCTGTGCATAACTCCATTAGGAATTTTGCTTTCCTTTTTTTCAACATCTTTCCTTAAGCGCCAGGCTACTGAGGAAAGATTCCCCTGATTATAAGCTTGCTTTAGTATAATCTTATCTTTTCTCTGAATTGGCATAAGCTCGAACCACCAAATTTGCACCTCTTTGGCATGTGACTTTACTACATCCTTTTATTATTTATAAAGCACCTCACTTTATAAGTAGGTGCTGTACAAACATTAAAAATGAAAACAAGCTCCGCCCACAGGCTTACAGTCTAAGGTTTAAGAGGAGTCACATTAGGAAAAAAGGAAGGTAAGTATTAATGAAAGAGTGTATTATGGGTTATATCCAACTAAACAATTGCACACGTGGAACAAGTTTCAATGCAATGGAACTTCCTATCTTCTTCTCCCCTGTGCCTGCTCCTAAATCTGCTCCAGTGGGTTGGGGGACACCCAGAGCAGATTCAGGGGGAGGAGAAGAGCGGAAGTTCCTTTGTGCTTGGAGATGTTGTGCCATGTACAAAGTGATTGAATTGTATAGAACCCACTTGTCATTTCTTTGTCCAGTAATTACACTTACTATAGGTTCATTAAAATCAGTTTCCTTGAAACTATGCCCCTTTACATTCTTAGTGTCTGTTATATTTTCTAATCTTTCATGAGGTTTCCATTCTGCCTGGGGTGTTTGGAGGTAAATAACTGTTCCTGCTCATGGATCTTTCTCACTGGATGAGGACTAAAAGTTCTAGTGAATTTAGCTTTCATAGGTATAACTAGATCCTCTCAGTGGTCTAGGGCAGGTGTAGATGTTGCTAAACTACAACTTCCATCAACCCCAATGAGCAAGGCTGATGGACAGGGATGGTGGAAGTTGTAGTCCAGCAACATCTGGAGGGCCAAAGATGTCCCACACCTGGATTAGGGCCATAAAATTGTACTGGGTCATACAAGTAACATACAAATACTGAAAACTGAGAGTCATTTTACTGTTTGTGTAGAAAGTGAGTGCAAGCTGTAGTCCCGCAAATATCTATGCACTATAAAATAGCTGGTTTTCCAGAGCAAGAATCCATATTAGCCCAAATAAGAGACTAATTTAATTTAATGATAATGAAATATAACGAACATTAATCTAATAGCTGGCAGTGATGATGCACCAGTCAACCATATCAAGAGCTCTGCATAACAATGGCCTGTATGGGAGGATGGCAAGAAAGAAGACGTTATTCAAAAAGTACCATCTGAAACCACGTCTGGAGTTTGCCAGAAAGCATGAGAATGCCCCAGCTGCGATGTGGGAAAAGGTTTGGTGGTCAGATGAGAGCAAGATAGAGCTTTTTGGCCAAAACTCAAAAGTGCTATGTGTGGGGCAAACCTAACACTGCCCATGCCTCAAGACACACCATCCTACAGTGAAGCATGGTGGTGTCAGCGTCATGCTATGGGGATGCTTCTCATCAGCAGGGACTGGGCATCTTGTTAAAATCAAAGGAAGAACAGATGGAACAAAATACGGGGAAATACTGCGAGAGAACAAAAAGGTGAATGTCCTACAGTGGCCCAGTCAAAGGCCTGATCTCTATCCCATTGAGAATCTGGCGCTCTTTGAAAATTGTGATCCACAAATGACGTTCAACTAACCTGAATGACCTGGAGCGAATCTGCCAAGAAGAATGGGCCAAAATCCCTCTGATTTTGTATGCAAAGTTGGTACATACCTAACCCAAAAAACTTAAAGCTGATATTGCAGCGAAAGGTGGCTCTAATATTAATGTGGGGTGGGGGTGGGGGTTGAATACTTATGCCAGCAATGTGTTTCATTTTTTTATGTTTCTTACAAACATTTCCCAACATAAAACCAATGTCACCTTACAGTAATTGATTTTGAGTTTCAGGGTTTCAAAATAAAATATACAGAATGAAATTACAATGTACCATTGGTAATTCAGTAATATGAGAGCATTCGTCAGGGGTCTGATTACTTTTGCAAGGCACTGGATATGTTCATAATCAGAGGTCTTCAATTTAGTTGCCCTAGAGTCATTTTTAAATGCCCTAAGAGAAGCATATGCTTCTGCTCAAATTGAGAATTTTTCTTGTTTGTTTGCACAGATAAAGCTAAGGTGCCCTTGTCACCCGCAAGCTGCAGAGAAATGCATCTTGGTGTAACAAATGAGTGAAATGATTGTTTAGTTTAAAAGCTGGAATTTATTCAAGGAGCATGGAGGTGTGAGGTTGGAACAAGTATTCAGTCATCCATGCAAACACTGATGTTGCCTAGAGAGACAAATAATTTCTCAAGAAAGGGCAGAAATGAAGAAAAGTAGAATTAGCATTTTTTTACTGTATCATTAAATGAGTAGCATGAAAGTAAGAATATGTAGCCAAATGAGTGTTACTTGATGGAAAACTTCTGGAATACTGCTATAATAATATATCTGACAATGGATTGATTCCATAATTAAGCCACAGACCTGAACTTACAAGATCTGAACAGGGTGGTTTATAATAGATGCTCTTGGAGGTCACTGATTCATAGGGTTGCCATAAATCGTAATCGACTTGAAGGCATATAGCAAAAAAAAAGTCTGACAGAAGAAATGTTGATTTTTAACAGATTATAGAAGCAAAAGATCTTAAGGAGCTTCATTTATATTTGAGAAGATTAAAACATCCTGTTTTCTCGGCCTTACTCAGATTGGAAGAAGAAAAAAAGATGAAAGAAAAAAAATCAAAAAGGTCACAAAGGAAGGGTTAGTAACAATTATTTTCTATAATTATAGTACTAGGGATATTTTGGGAGATGTCTGACATTTCTATAGTTCATACAGATTTATGGATATCCTTATGCTTTGATTTCTGATTATTTCATATTTGTCTACAATAATCTCAAAATGTATATATTTGATTTGAATGCTGTTCTGTTCATGCTATCAAAGTTTAATCTTTGGACATGTTATGGACAAATATTTGCATCGTATGTATTTCTGTTTTGAAGTCAGGAAGCAAGTGTAGTTTTGTGGGCAAATTTCTGATGGGATGATTAGAGAGGTGTCATGTGATTTAGAAAAATCTATAGAATCTAAATTTTTGTTGCAATATTCCAGGGAGGAATTCTTAACACGTGAGTGCATTTCATTCATAAAATGACGAGAACCTCTGCTAATTTCTTAAAAGGTCACTTTGACATAGACATATGATACTGGAAACTTTTTTTAAACGGTCATCATCAGTATCATTCATGTAGAGCCATTATTAGCCACATCCTAGAGTTCATAATTTGGAATATACTTTGCACATCTCTGTACACTACAGGCTTCTGACCAGATATTTGCAAAGTGGCAGACACCTAGTCCTTGCACAAAAGCATTTGATTATCTGCAAGACTGACTGGGGAGTGTATGATATTTCTCATATAACTAGTATGATAAGTCTGTTGTCTAAGAACAATCATGCCTGATATGGGAATGGTAATTGTGAATGCACTGTGTCATCTCAGAGCTATTCCAATGCTCTTATCACCCTCTTGATCACAGGTATAAATACACTCCTTGGTGGTAATTTTTCTCCATTTCTTTGTTTCTTTGGAAACAACAATTCATAATGTTAGGCAAGTGGTGTAATGCTAGTCCTCAGATGCTAGATATGACATATAAGTACTGTATCTCCTGTGCATATACAGCATCATCAGTGACCTTTCAGCTATTTCTAGCCATTTCAGTGCAGGGAAAATGACCTTGGGTATAGAATCAAATGCCTTGCAGCAGAATAATTTAGACTTTTCTAGTCAATCTACTAGTTGTATGGCATACTGAAAGGGCTTAAAAAGCAAAATAGGCTTGAAAGATCCAAGTGACAGAAATATATGTTTAAGACATATATATTGAATGAGTCCCAGTGAGTTGGCTTACCAAGGCAGACGTATATATGGAATGAGTTATAGTGAGCTAGTTCACCAACAGCAGGTACAAAAAGAAGAAAAAAGGGGAACATGTGATAAACAGTTTCTCATAGAAAGTTCCTGCTTGTGAAAAAAAACCCTGGGGTTTTCTAGCTCCCCTCTCTGAGGCAGAGGTGGATAACCCGTGGCTCTGTAGATGTCATTGGACTCCCAACTCCCCATCAACTGCAGTCAGGATAGCAATGGTAGGGAATGATGGGAGTTGTAGTTCAGCTACAACTGGAGGGCCATACGTTAGCCACCTCTGTTCTGAGGCATTCATAGCCTGCAAGTTAATTTTAGTGTATTTCTCCTTATGGGAACCACAAAGAAATTCAACTGAACAGTATGAGGCACTAGCTTCATTTTGATCTCCACAATTCAAGGCATGTTAAAAATGAATTAGGAATTGGTTGCATATTTGTTTGGGTAAAGCATGGGACAATTTGTTGAACATTAAGGGTGTAAGAAACACATAGTGAGGTGAAGGAGATAAACCAATCACATATACATAAATCCCACATGTGTAGGCCCTGCCACTTCTGACCTTCATGTGATATGAAGATCTGAAGGGAAATTCTAAGCATATTCAGCTGAACTTGCTGCCCTGTGCTCCTACTGGGAGGAAGGGCAGGATATAAATAAATAAATATTCTCAAAAGCATCAAAGGTGCCAGTTTAAAGTGAGCAGAGATGTTTTGAAACCCATGAAAAAGAATGTTGTAGAACTGGAAAAGGGCAAACAAAATGATCAAGGGGATGGAACAATTCCCCTATGCGGGAAAGGTTACAACATAGAGGAAAAGTGGAATATAAATGCAGTAATAAATGAATAAAAATAAAAACATTAAGCGGCTTTTTAGTTTAAAGAAAAGGTGGATAAGAGGTGACATGATAGAGGTGGTGTGAAGAAAGTGGACAGGGAGAAGTTTTTCTCTTTTATACTACTACTAGATCTTGGGGACATCTAATGAAGCTGAATGTTGGAAGATTCAGGACAGACAAAGTATATCTTCACACAGCACTTAATTAAACTATGGAATTCACTTCCAGGAGAGGTAATGATGACCACCAATTTGGATGGCTTTAAAAGAGAATTAGACAAATTCATGGAGGACAAGGCTGTCAGCTTCAGGGCTGGGCAGTAACGAAGCAGCCGTCAGTTAGCTAGGCAATAAATCAGTCAAGGCCAGGCAGATAACGGAGGCCGGCTGGCAGAAGAAAGGCTTGACAAACTAACCAGTAGCAGTGTCCAAGAGCATCATCCAGGTAGGGAAGCAGAGTTCAGAAAGCCAGGGGTCCAGTGCAAAGGTCTAGAGGCTAACAACAGCATTACACACGAGGGGTCACAACCAATGTTGTAGTCAGCCATCTGCTGCAGCCATGAACTGCCTTTTATAACAGACTCCCTAAGCCAGGTGCCCATGATTAGTCTCCCAGCTGCTCAGAGCTGCTTGTTCTTAAACGACCCAAGCTCTTCCTTCATTGCTGTGCTACTTGCTGGCGTCTCCTTTCTGCAGGGGGGAGGGGAGCCTCCTGTTCATACCCAGAATCCAATTGAGGGGCTTCAGCCAGGTCCTGGACATTCTCCAGCTGGGGAAGAGCCAGAGTTGTGTCCTCAGGGGTTCCACTAGTTCCTTCTCCTGGATCTGCCAACTCTGCCTCTTCCTCCGTGTCCTCTGAAGGGGCCATGACAAAGGCTATCAATGGCATCTAGCCATAATGGCTGTGTTCTGCCTCCAGTGTCAGGGGCAGTATGCCTCTGAGTACCAGTTGCTGGGAATCACAGGTGGGAAGAATGTTGTTATGCTCAGGTTTTGCTTGCAGGGTCCCCATAGTTATCTGGCTGGCCACTGTGAGAACAGGGCTAGTAGGGAAAGAGGGAGAGACTTTCCTTGATGGACCCGGAATAAAATGGCTTTTGTGTCCTTGCCATGAATAAACTACAGTCCATCTGCACTGACCCATGGGTTCAGATGGTCTCAAATTATGAAACTTGAAAAACATGGATTTTGATGAGGGCTAAAAAGGTAAAGAAACAGCTACAGACATTTGGTATTCTCAGGATTTCAGAACATTTTTGTAAGTATACTGGGGCTATTTGGGGGCTGCAGACCATTTTGTATTGGCCATCCCTGAGTTAATGGATCAAATTTGAGCTGACAAAAATGTCATTACTATTATACAGAACTGTTACTACATAGCTATTTTCATGTCTGCTATATTTTATTTTTATTAGCATAAAGATTTTACTGATGTACAATGTGAGTTTCATTATTAATCTTTTATGTTGTGTTAATGAAGAGGAAATTCTATGCATACAAATGTGCTTAAGTACTCTGCTTAGTAGTGTCTTACTGTGGTGGTTAAAGGAAAGTTGGAGGAGCTTATAGCTACATTTTCAGTTTCATCTGTTCTAGTTATTTTTGGTGGTGTTGTCTTTGCAGGTAACCTTCAGAAAGCAGACAATGTATGGTTCATTGTAGCATGCCATACACTGTATTATGACAACCAAGAAAAACATTTACTCAGTGAAGTAGCTAAAAATTATACTTTTGCAAACAGTGTCTACAAGAAGCTGGTATAGCACTCAACTTCCAATTGTGTAGTTTTGGTAATTTTTCTTGGTCTTTTTATTTTCTTACAACTTGATTTATGGCTTACCTTTCCTATCCCCATAAGAATTCTTTCTATTTCCCTCGATAACTTTGATGATCCCAAGAAGAGTGGCTTATCTTTAGCAGTGTTTTCATTATCTGCAACATTGCATTTCTACTGGAAAGATCCAGATAATGGCCTGTTTAAATTTAACATCTCATATCCTTCTCTCATGAGAAATATTCTAGAGCACTTTTATTCCAATACCTTGGTGAGCTGTTGTCACATTTATTAAAAGCAGAACAATGTTGGGCATGTTAAAGAACATTAGTGAGCTTATAGACTACAGTCAGGGCAGTGTAGCTGATGGTAGGTGGTATAGAAAAGGGAGAGTTACCTTGCTTTTGGAAAGCTACTGTTGCAGAAACATGCTTTGAAGAGGTATTTGAAACCATTCAGACAGTAGCTTGACAGAAGGATGGATTATTCCAGATACAGAGGCATGGAAATGGCATAAAAACAGGAAATGGAAGAAAGCTGTTAACAAAGGCCAATAGCAGATGAGCTTAGGTGAAGAGAGGGAACTGGGATAAGAGTGATACTGTTGGATACCGAGACAAGATGAAGGATGAATAAGTAGAAAACATTATCAGCGAGAAGTTGCATGAGGTGCAGAAAGTGATTTGGACCAAGCAATGCCAGATAATTATGACACGGAAATAAGTGAAGATGTTACTTCTCTTTGCATGCTATACAAGTCAGACCCATCTCTTAGACCACTAATAAAAGAATTGATATCTAGAGTGACATGGATAAGTATGGAACTACTGTGTGCTTCCTGATTTTGTGGAGAAATAAAGCCCCCCTGAAATATAGTCCTCCCCCTTGGCTGCTGCTATCACCTAGGGATGGATTTTTTTGAAAATCATGATGTCAAGCTTATCCACACAGACCTTTTTTAATTCCTGTCTTATTTCTTGATTTTGATGAGAAATGAGGTTGCTGTTTTTCCATGTTCCCCTAAAAATACAAACTACTCTCACTCATATGAACTATGTGTATAATGTTATACACGTAAACAGATACATACAACAGTGCATATAACTGTATAAAATATTTAAGTATTAATACTTATAAAATTATGCTGCAAGAATATAGTATGACATGGGAAACTAAAATAGTTTTTGCGTATAATGTTTGCATATCACTGGGATTTTTAAAAGAAACACACAACAATTTGCAAGCAACTTGGGCCATAAGTGGGTGCTCAGAATGCGAGGGTATAGGCATATAAACAAGAGTTAGAATCAATTCAGGATATATAGCAGGCTCAATGACAAGGTTCAGAAGGCGCATGGAAGTGGAGGAATAGGTTAAAAAACCAAGCAGGTATGGCCAGATCTGAAATGTGGAGCTTTGTGTCAGACATGCCCATCAATTTGCTGACTTGCCTTTCGATAGTCTCTCCTTCCTTTGTGGGGATTTCTGGAGGAGGCTGGGGCCATTCAGAATAGGGCAACAGTGCATCTTGTTCCAAGCGCAGCAGATACAATTTAGGAATGAGTACTGACACCTGATTCCCAGGACTAACATAACATAAATGCACTTATAAAACAATGCCCTGGTCCAGGTAAAGTTAGTTGAAATTAAATCCCATTGTAATCCCCCTGAAACAAGTTAGTCGTGACAAACAAGCAATAGAACTTGTTTGTCATGACTAACTTGTTCTGTTGATTTCAGTGAGACTTTGTCAAACCTAAGTTTAGTTGAGTTGGGATCATTCTGTATGAAGATGAGTGAGAGTAAATAACAAAAAACTGGTCATTGTCAAGGCAGCAGTTAACAAGAATTTTAAGCTAGGGTTACAGGCAGTTTCAGGATTTCCAGGACCTATTTTGATTAGTGATTTAATTCCTTAGAATTCTATCTTTGCAAGCCCATTAAGTATGGCCCCAAATCAGTTGGAATAATGTTGTTGCTTTTCCGTTATCTAGTCCTTTGGATAAGATTCAGTTGTTTATATGAAAATGCTAAACTATGATTTATTGTAACTTTATTAATGAAAATGTTAATAACATTGAAAACATTTGGGAAATATTAATGTAACCATTGAACTATTTCATGTTAGATATCTTGGACTGGAAAAAAACTGAAATGAAAGCTGATGAGATGGCAACTAAATTCAGGCTTTCAGTACGTAAAATACCTTTTTATTCATTGACTGATGAGCTGCAATTGTATCAAGAGAGAGACAAAGAATTTTTTGATGCTGCCCATGACTTGCGTTATTTCATGCATCCTATCCCACAAACTATGCCTGTACATGAGCCAGGGAGCATAAATAAAAGAGCCTTTGCTAAAGCATTTGGAACTGTAAGACTTCGCCCCTTGTGTGCCATCGATAAAGCGTACTTGGAAAGTCAGAAATGGGATGTCCAACTTAGAAAGGAGCGGGAAGTTATGCGGATGCAGATTGCAAGATGTGAAGTGAGAGAGTACATGCATCGTATCCAGGAAGAAAAAACTGAGAAAGTTCAGAGGAAATATGAAGACCAAAAGTTCATGATTAATGATTCTTTGACAGAGTACAAGCATAAAAGATCAAAGTCAATTAACAAAATGAGCCAAAAATATGTTAGTTTTTTAAACACCAAGGAGAGAAAAGCAATAGAAAACACATTTGTTCAGCGCTTCAGCGCTCAGCATGTTTCTTTGACAAAAGGCTTATTAAGACTTGATGGGTGGAGGAATCATGAAGAAGCCATAAAGGAAAGAAAGCATATCATTAAAGGAATCGTAGAAGAACAAAAACAGCGAAAAGAGGTGTATAAAAATTTTCATGAGGAAAGGTAAGTTCACTTTTTCAAATTATTCACTGTGGGAGTTATGAATGCTTCATATTAACCTGTGGAGTTTTCAAAAACAGATAGACAAGTTTTAAGGAAAACTTGTTGAATGAATGGGAACCCCAATAAATATTTATTTAAAATATTTATAATCGGCCTTTCAGTCTCATGTCCAAGATGCCTAAGATGGCTAACATTTTTTTAAAAAAAACCCAATCGCTATATTAAAAGAGCAGACTACACACAACACTCAAAATTTTCAAACGAAACAACAAGGGGATAACAATTCATAGGCCAGCCACTGAATTTTAAGTTGGTCTTTATTTTCTAAACAAACACCATTGAGGAGGATGACAGGTTAAACTCCTGGGGACAGGGAGTTCCACAGCCTCATCATTACAATGGAAAAAGTTGTCTTCTATCAATTCCCATTGGTTCCCACCAATACATTATATAGTGCCCCTGCCACTGATCTGAGTGGAAGGGCATACTCGTATGTACATGCAAATATTTAGAAAAGAATACAAGACAAAAAACCCAGCCCTTTCTATAGGTGAAGCATATGCCTCTTTGGTTCATTTTAACTATAGATGTTTTGATGTAGAATATTGAGACTTGCACTCATCAAAAGTTGGTATATATTTTCCATGAAATCAGAAATCTTTTTAAAACATGTAAATCAACCACCATCTCTACTTTTTCAGTTCTACTGCCAGTTTTCTTCTATGCCCAATGCAGTGGCCCCCACCCCAATCTTCAGGTTGATTTTCAAAATCATTGTCCAGTTTTGACTATAATACTCTGTATTGTACTGATGATTAGACTTCAGAAGTTTACTATGCTTGCTAGATCAGGATGCTGCTGGTAATATTTCCTTTGGCCGCTCATTGTGAAGCAAAGGCTGCTACAACTCCTGTAGGAATGTTATTCTCTTATATTCTAGCTCCTTAAATGTGGGGGAACATATAACTTGATAGGCATATCCATCTGCCTACTGCAAAAGTAGGGGAACAGCTGCAGCACTGGGAGACTGGGTAAGACCTAACCTGGGAGTGAGTACCTGAGCATCTGGGTGCGTCCTTGCTTGCTTGCTCCTCAGGGTTGCTGTCCCTTGAGACACTGAAGTTCCTGGTAAGTGCTGCAAGGACTGGGACCCCCTGCCTGACCCTGACTCCAGAGAAAGGCTGTAGTCGATCTTGCAGCCTCTTGCATCAGCTCCTGGCTGGGTCAGGGGTTAGGGAGTCCCGAGGGTGAGTGGGCTACCCCCTTCTATTTTTTAAAAAACCTATCTGGAGGAGATTGATAGTGGGGAGGATGTACGGCACATGTGTATTTCCTGCGCAGGGTGAGAGCCTATGCAATGAATTGAACAATAGGAGAAAATTGCCAGATGCCTTCAGAGTGAGAGTCTGTAACTAGCAGAAGGCTGGCCCTCCCTGGGTGTTAGATGGGGGGGAGTAGATGTGCCCTGTGTGAAAAATATTGAGTGTGTCTCAGTGTTCCCATCTTCTCTCAGAGGCCTTCTGGGAAAACTGGTTGAAGTAGGTTTTGCTGGTGGTCTCTTGTTGGGTTCATATCAGGTATTTAGGAGGAGTCTTAGTAAGGAGGATCATGGCTAATGCCACCCCTATTTCAGTGATCATGAGTAGGAGGGTGTATAGATATGGGGAGGTGGTGAACTACCACAGAAGACGCGGGCAAGGCTATCTACACCTTGTTCTTCACTCCCACTCATCTTATGGATGGATTCTTCATTGGTCATCTGCTGTGCCCACTGGCCTGTGTGCGCTGTTGTTTAATGCCAGATCAGTACAGAATAATACCACACTTATCCATAATTTGACCATAGATGAAAGTGTTGATTTGATATGCATTACTAAGACCTGAGTGGGTGAGCTGGGAAGAGTTGATCTGACCCAGCTTTGTCCACCCAGATACTCGGTGCAACACCAGCACAGGCTGCAGCGATTGGGGGGGAGGAGTTGATGTGCTCTACAGAACTTCTATCTCTGTCACCAGAAAACCACTCTGTCTTAGAGCTGGCTGTCAGAGCCTGCACCTGGTGTTGAGCCAAGGAGATAGTAAACTAGGGTTGCTGCTGGTGTACCATCCACCCTGCTACCCAGCAGCTTCACTGACCAAGGTGGCGGAGGCTGTCTCAGCTGTGGTATTGGAGGAGCTCAGAACAATAGTCCTGGGTGATTTAAATGTCCACGCTAAGGCTGCCTCTAGTGTTACAGCTTGGGACTTCATGGCCTCCATGACAACCATGGGGCTATCTCAATTTGTCACCGGCCTGACACATTGGGCAGGGCAAACCCTCAACTTGGTTTGTGCTCCAGATGGAGGAAGGGGTGGTCTGGAGATGCGGGTGGTAGTGGATATCACTACATTGTCATGGTCAGACCAAGTTTAGACTTATGGCTCTGATCCTCTCCTGCAGGAGTGATGGACAGATTAAGATGGTCCACCCCCAGAGACTAATGAAATCCACTGGATTCCTGAATGCCCTGGGGGAGTTCCCAATTGATAGAGTAGGTGACTCTGTTGAAGCCCATGTCACACTGTGGAACAGTGAGGCGTGTCAGGCTCTTGACATGGTTGTCCCTGAGTGCCCTCTCCGGCATTGTGGAGCCCAGTACACCAGAGAGTTAAAGGCAATGAAACAGGCTGGACGAAGGCTAGAGCGCAAGTGGCGAAAGATGTGCTGTGAGGCTGATTGGGCACGAGTAAATCATCATAACCATGCCTACTGTGTGGAGGAGAGGGCGGCAAAGAAGGCCCACTTCTTTGCCTCCATTGCATCCTCAAGTAGCCGTCCAGTGGAGCTTTTCTGTATTGTCAGGGGTCTGTTGACATCAACTCCAGGAAACAGAGTTTTAGACCCTTCAGAGGCCCACTGTGAATTATTTGCAAGGCACTTTGAGGATAAGGTTGCTCACCTCCCTAGCAATCTTGATGCCTCATCCACATCTACTGTAGTTTCCAGTGAAGTGTCCAGTGCAAGGTCTGCTGCAACTTCTTGGGAATGTTTTCAGTTGATGCGGCCTGATGACATGAACAAGGTTCTTGCAATGATGCGGACAGCAATGTGTCCCCTCGACCCTTGTCCTTCTTGGCTTATTAAAGCTTGCCGAGGGGAGTTGACCGAGTGGATCCAGGGTGTGGTCAACACATCATTGCGGGAGGAAGTGGTTCCAGCCGCCCTGAAAGAGGTGGTTATTCAATCGCTCCTGAAGAAGCCCACCCTAAACTTTGCCACAACTGCTGCCTGGTTGCAAATAGGGAAGGTGACTTTGCTACATGTTTAATGTGGGGAACAAAAGAAAGAGAAGAATCAAAAACAAAACCAAGCCTACATGCTTCCTCCACAGGCTAGAAAGGGATGTTGTTAATAGTGATGGAAAATGTGTATTGCGAAGAAGGCTTAGGAGGAAAGATGAGCAATTCTGTCTTTGCCATATTTGCAGTTGAGGGGCGAAATAAAACACAGAGACATCAGCTTGGGTTGAACAAGGGCCACTTTATTTAATTACAGCAAACAAAACCCAATTTAAAGTGACCTGCAGAGGGAAACCTAGGTGCAGGAACTGTCTATAAGCAAGTAGCTTGCCACACAGCTCTCGGGCGACCAGCCCCTGCTGGGGCAAGGGCAAGCCCATCTGCTTACCCCTTACCCTGGCCACACCTTGTAGGTGAGTAGGGGGGGGTTCCTACATCATCCCCACCCAGGGCTGGATAACCCTTGGGTAGATGAGATAAGTTGGCTCCAGAGGCAGCCCATATCTTGCCCTGGAGCCGTAAAAGCCCTGACAGACAGGCCTCTGGAACCGCCAATCACCTCCAAAGGTGCCTAAGGAGGCCACCTAGCTGTACTTACCTATTTCTCTTCTGGCACCTTCCTGCCACAAAAGGGGGACAAATCTCTATTTAGTCCCCCTTTACCCCACTGCCGAGAAGCACCTCTCGCATACACCTCTGCAGGTCTCCCAAAATATGTCGTTACCTGTGTCTGGCAGGCGAACGCCATCGGCCCTGTATAGCTCACCCTTCCAGTGCTGAATGTGGGGATGCGGAATGGCTAACCCCCCATGCCCAAGAGCCAACAGAATCTGCCAGTTGACCTTCTTCTGTGCTCTATCTATTGCCCATGGGTCCCATACACCACACCACACCCTGCGTGGGAGCATGTCTGACCATAGCAGATGTACCGAAGGCCACCTTTGCCTTATCTCCTGCATGTCCTTACATGCCTGAACCCTGAGGACCTTGCCCTGCAGCAAACCAAGGTCATTACCACCCAGGTGAATGACCACCACCTGCAGAATTGTCTGCACTACCCCTAGCTGGAACAGAGCGGGTAGGAGCCCCTCCCAACGCATTCCTCACCAGTCAAGACACTGTACTGCAGCCCATTGACTGAGGCCCAGCTGCGAGCCCATGCTTGACCTCGCTGCCCTCCAGGCTGCCCAGAAGATCATGCTGTGGCCGCATATTAGGATGCGTGTCTGCTCCATCCCCGTCCAGCAACCTGTCGAAACAAATAAAACTTGTTAGGTTTCTGCATTCCCAAGCTCCCTAAACGGGGCGAATATAGCCCTTAAAGGCACCAGAGGACCAACGTCCAACTGCCTGTACTCTTGCTTGGGGAAAACCAAGACCTGCTGCCGTAGAAGCACCTCTAATTCTGAATGAATGGGTTCCAAACTGTGAGGGGTCATACCCTAACCTCAGCAATGCTCGCTTTGTTAATGCCCAAAACTGGTATATGGAGAGGGGATCCTGATTTACATGGGTAAATAAATATCCATCCCCAGCTCCCATATCTCCTAAAAATGCTTGTAAAGCCTGCACTGGGAAGAGGTTAGGCACCAAGGATGGAGCCAACCGGACATAAGAACATAAGAAGACCCTGCTGGATCAGGCCAGTGGCCCATCTAGTCCAGCATGCTGTTTTCACGGTGGCCAACCAACTGCCTGGGGGAAGCCCGCAAGCAGGACCCGAGTGCAAGAACACTCTCCCCTCCTGAGGCTTCCGGCAACTGGTTTTCAGAAGCATGCTGCCTCTGACTAGGCTGGCAGAGCACAGCCATCATGGCTAGTAGCCATTGATAGCCCTGTCCTCCATGAATTTGTCTAATCTTCTTTTAAAGCCATCCAAGCTGGTGGCCATTACTGCATCTTGTGGGAGCAAATTCCATAGTTTAACTGTGCGCTGAGTAAAGAAGTACTTCCTTTTGTCTGTCCTGAATCTTCCAACATTCAGCTTCTTTGAATGTCCACGAGTTCTAGTATTATGAGAGAGGGAGAAGAACTTTTCTCTATCCACTTTCTCAATGCCATGCATAATTTTATACACTTCTATCATGTCTCCTCTGACCCGCCTTTTCTCTAAACTAAAAAGCCCCAAATGCTGCAACCTTTCCTCATAAGGGAGTCGCTCCATCCCCTTGATCATTCTGGTTGCCCTCTTCTGAACCTTTTCCAACTCTATAATATCCTTTTTGAGATGAGGTGACCAGAACTGTACACAGTATTCCAAATGCGGCCGCACCATAGATTTACACAACGGCATTATGATATCGGCTGTTTTATTTTCAATACCTTTCCTAATTATTGCTAGCATGGAATTTGCCTTTTTCACAGCTGCCGCACACTGGGTCGACATTTTCATCGTGCTGTCCACTACAACCCTGAGGTCTCTCTCCTGGTCTGTCCATTTATTCCTACTCTCTGCTTTCTGCTTCTTAACCAATTCCTTATCCACAAGAGGACCTCTCCTCTTATTCCATGACTGCTAAGCTTCCTCAGAAGTCTTTGGTGAGGTACCTTGTCAAACGCTTTTTGAAAGTCTAAGTACACTATGTCTAAGTACACTATGTCCACTGGATCACCTCTATCTATATGCCTTCCTTTACACCTCTGGTCCATTTTAGACCTTCTCAGATTTATGCAAGCACAAACTCCTTCCATGGAGACGTCAGCAAACTGGAGGGCACGACGAGATAAGTCTCGCTTTGTGCCAGCTACCACTTCTCCTATTTGAAAAGCTCCAAAAAACAGCATAAGGGCCACTGCCTGGAATAGTTTGGCTTCATAGCTGGAAGAGCAAAGTGTGTTCCACTGACCACTCATGTCCAGTAAAATGTCTACTGAGATAGGTCGACGGGAATCAAGTCTGGCAGGGTGTTATCTAGCCCACCCTGCCAACATGCGGTGGACCCTGAAGTCCCCTGCATAATCCAGAAAACCACCTGCCTTTGCTAAGAAGGAAAGCCCCGCCAGCTTACTTTGCAGTGCTTGGACTGACAGGCCCCGCCTCCTGCCGTCCACCAGGA
Organism: Rhineura floridana; assembly: GCF_030035675.1. Classification (NCBI taxonomy): domain Eukaryota; kingdom Metazoa; phylum Chordata; class Lepidosauria; order Squamata; family Rhineuridae; genus Rhineura; species Rhineura floridana. The sequence goes on along the minus strand of NC_084485.1, from coordinate 107,771,869 downwards.
ATTCCAGCTGGTGACTCACTGGAATAGGCCATTCTGGTGCCATAGCCTTTGCCAGCCCAGAATTCCTGAAGCGACCTACCTGCTCTCTGGTAACTGGCTAGTGTACTGCGGGCAATGGAAAGGCTTATGGCCCTCTCTGACTCTGCTCTCCAATCTCCCAAATCACAGGGGGCACGGCTTCTGGCTGAGCCCTGGCCATCGGTGCCAGCTGACGGAAACGGTCCATCTGGTTCCATGACAGAGCATCAGCAACACTATTGTCAATGCCAGGAACATGCTGTGCCCAAAAAAGAACATTAAAATGCAGGCATTGGAGAACAAAAGCCTGGACAAGGCCCATAACCCTGGCGTTCCTGGATGTAAGAGAGTTGATAACATGGACTGTGGCCATGTTCTCACACCAAAAATGGACCACAGAGTTCTGCAGCTTCTCGGCCCACAAATACACTGCCACTACTATAGAAAAATTCCAGAAAGCTCAGATCTTTGTCTATGCCTTTTAGAATCCATGCCTGTGGCCATTATCCGTTACACCAGGAAGACCCGAAGACTACCCCAAATCCAAAACTCCCAGAGGCATCTGATTGAACCTGTAACTCAGCCTCAAGGAGGCGGTCCTGCCTCCAAAAGGATATTCCATTGAATTCCTGCAGGAAGGTTGACCAAACAGCCAGGTCAGCTCACAATGCAACCGTCACCCTGAACCTATGGCGTGGGCGTAAAAGCCCAACCATAGCATCATACACGTGCCTCAAAAATGCTCTGCCTGGCGCTATGACTCTGCATGCAAAATTTAAGTGACCCGCCAATTCCTGGAGGGTGGTGAGGAAAACTTTTTTAGCCCCCATTATTTCTCTTAATGTGGAGGACCTCAATTTTTTCCCTGGGAAGCCTACAGTATTGCCTCTCAGAATCAATCTCTATACCCAGGAACGTCAAAATAGGGCTTGGGCCCTCCATCTTTTCCATAGCTAGAGGGACCCCAAGTTCCCCTGCCATGTCCTCGAACTGTGCATAAGGTGTTGGCATTCACCTGTGCCAGCCCTACCCGCAAACAGAAAGTCATCCAAATAATGTACCACTGCATTCAGACCCGTCCATCTCTTGATCGCCCACTCCAAAAAGGTGCTAAAACATTCAAACACTGCACAAGAGATTGAGCATCCCATAGGCAATGCTCGATCCACATAAAATTTGTTGGCGAAAGTAAAACCCAGCAGCTCAAAATTTGCAGGGTGGACAGGCAGGAGGCGGAAAGCGGACTTAATGTTGCACTTACCCAAGAATGCACCTCGGCCACAAGTGCGCACCATGCGCACTGCCGCATCAAAGGAGGTGTAGTGGACTGTACATAGATTGTCAGGAATGAAATCGTTAACTGACTGCCCTCACGGGTAGGACAAGTGGTGAATCAGCCTGAACTCCCCTGCTGTTTTCTTGGGCACAATACCCAGCTCTGAGGGTAGATAATGGTGGGTAGGGGAATGGACCAAGCACTCATCCCGCCTGTACTTCTTTGTCAATTTTCAGTTGTACAGTTATCTCCATGCCCAGTATGGAGTTCAAATTACGTGACATGAAGGTGACCCGTGGGGCGTTATAAGGAATGCGGAAGCCAACCAGAAACCCTTGAAACAAAAATTGTGCATCACCCACCACTCGGTAACCAGCAAGTAAAGACTGCAAAACCTGTAACTTAGTTGGTGAGGGGCCCTTTTCCTTGAGCAGTACCAGGTGGGGGCTGCTTTCTGCCTCCCTGTTGATCCCTGTTACCTCCTCTATAAAATCTGCCCTGGGGCAGGCAGTGCAAGGGTGTGCTGCTCCACAAATGGAACATTCGTGGCGGTAACGACACGGGTTACGTGTGCAAACTCCCTGGGAACTAAAGTCCCAGTACAGCAGCTGTTGTTGAACCCCTTGCCCCGCATTAACGCGGTGAAGGGTAGTGTTCGACTGCCTGCTCAGAAGATGCCTGCTATCACACCTTTCCCCCATCATGGCTTGGGTCACAGTCATGAACTGCAGCCATAACTCGGGTTCCTTTTTGTGCCATGGCAGGACCCATCGCATGCCACCCGCATACAAAATGCCTCGTCATAAGATAGCCAGTCCAGTCCTGAGAACTCCACATAAGCCCTGTAGATTATATCCAAGTACTTCAAGAGAGACAGACCCTTTTGAGGCTGCCACTCCATCAGCACTCCAGCATATATTAAGTACGCTGGCAACCAATTGGCCCATGTGCGGTCCACCCTCCTATGCCTGGGCCTCTCAACGTCTCCCTCAGCCTCCTTGTCTTTGTCCCATTTAGGGTGTTCCCTATATAGTAGCGAAAAGACATCAACATACTCCCCCCGCCAAATTTTGTCTTTCGTCGAAGGGAGCAGGTGGAAGCCTAAGGTGACAGATGTTTCCCCAAAAGTGATGGCATTAGCAGCAACAGCGCCCAAAGGGTCTGACAAATTACCCTGACCTGCCATTGCAGTTGGCTGTTGCTGCACCTCCACCTGTATGGCTGTTGGAGCCGGCCCACAAGGTGAAACAGCTGATGCCATCACCTGTCTATTGCCTGCATGTTGCCAAATTTGGCTGCATGCTGCCTGGAGCGGTGGTTGAGACGTACTACTTACTTCTAGTTTAGAAGGAATAGCAGATACTGTCCCAGGACTGGTGACCCATGGATCCTGAGGAGGCCACCCCAAACCTGTCCACCCAGCTGCTTGAGCCGGCCTGGGAGACTCACCTGCTCCCACCAGCTGCCCAGCCACACTTGCAGCTTGGCAGTCCACCGCAGCTGTTGATATCACGCCAGCCTGGGGTGTAGCCACCTCTCTTCCAGTCCATACCACTGCTGCCGGTGCAGAAGGAGTCACTGGCCCATCGCTCACCATCTGGGTAGAGTCAGGGCTGGTTTCAAGAGCTTCAAGCCTCGCTAGAATCAATGCAAGGATATTATTGTTAGACCCTTGCCGCTGACCTATATTTGAGCTACCCAGAGCCTTGGCTTTTGTTCGCTTTGGCCTGGTGACCCCCCCTGTGGAAGTCCCCGGAGTGGCCGCCTGCTCTGAAACAGGCAGTGGCAACCCAGGAGCAGGGGTTGGTGCCACCCTCCCCCACTGCTCTAAAGCCTCAAGGCGCGCCAGGATGGCAGCCCATGGTGGCGCCTCCTCCTCATCTGAAGAGCCAGGCACCGGGGGAGGCCATTTTTGTGCTGCCTAACAGCCCTGCCCTTACCTTTTGCCCTCTTTTCCCTTTTTTGGTTGGCATAACTACTTACACCACCCCTGGTCTACAATAATAGTTATGAAAAATATTATTATTATTATTATTATTATTATTATTATTATTATTATTATTATTATAAGCCACTGACAATATGATGCAATGCACTTAGTTCAGGCTTTCGTTTATCAATAATCACCACAGTCAAAGTAGTCTTATTATTACAAGCCACTGACTGTATGGTGAAATTAACTTATTGCAGTTCTTAGTTCACAACAATAAATACACAAACAGTATCAGTGTCAAAGAAAGCAATACCAATATTATTGTTAAACTATTATAAGACACTGCTTAATGTATAAAACCCCTAATCATAAACCATGCAGCACCTATAATTTATTTATATTCAATAGAATCTATCTAATTGTGTAATTCAGATTATAATTGTGTTGTGTTCTTGTTTAACTGGCTGCCAAGGCAGCCTTGAGGTGGCGCTGCTGGAGTACACCAGGCGTCTCCCTCCCCCACCAGCCAGGGGGGGCAGCCGCATTTGGCTGAGTAGGCCCCTTTAATGAGGCCCATGCCAGCTGCAGCCGCTCCTCCAGACACGCGACCACCCTGCCTGCAGCCCACACCCCTAATGGGGAAATAAGGAGGCTGAAAGCGGCCTGCAAAAGGCTCCTTGCGCCACAAAAACCGAGCACCTAAAATGGCGCCGACCACGTGGCTGTGCCAAAATGGCCGCTGCCATTGTTCTGCAGCTCCGTCTCCGAGCTGCTCTGTCCCTCGATGTCGTGCTGCAAAGAGGAAGGTAGGAGGGAGGCTGGACTTAAATAAGCCCAGAAGCCCTGCCCCTCCATGTTGCATGTCGCGTGTGCTCAATAGGCATGATGCGCGATGTTGCCCCAAATCAAGATGGAGGCGGCAGCTTCACCCCCCATCTGCAACTATGCCCCGCTCGTCAGCTGTGCAGCGAGCGGGGCGTCATTAAGTTTCAGGTGCCAATGGAGCATCTAGGCTGAAAGGAAGTGTGTGTGTATATGTGTGTAGATATATGAAACCTCCTTGCCCTGTCTCCAACTACAAGACTCTTTCACAGTTCTTTTCCCCTATAGACATAAAAAAAGTTTATTTCTAGAAGTTGAGATAAGAACAGATCTTGCCCCCTCCCATGATACTGCACTCAACAGTATCTGGATAATCTGATAAGATTTACCCTTACTCAGTCCTCAGCTGCAGTGCCTTTCCTTTCTCTCACAGAAATCAATGGAAGCTATTTAGTTTTATGTAGAAAAGCAAAGATATTGAGGTGGGGAAAAGCCTAGCTTCCACCTCACTTGCTGCTGACCTCAGTGACTGAGGAAATTTTCTGCCACCATAACTGTATCTCCTCCGTTTAATTTTTTTCTAATAAAAGCCGATGAAAGCCATTCTTACTTTTTCTGACAAGCAGTTAAGAAGAAGCCTGCTGGATCAGACCAAAGTCCAGCATTCTTTGCCCCACAGTGACCAATCAGATGCCTGTGGGAAGCCAATAACCAGGACATGAGTGCAATTGCCCTTTCCTGCTTTCCCCCACCAACTCGTATTCAGAAACATGCTGTTTCTGTTCCTGAAGGTAGTGTACAGCCATTGGTAACCTTATCTTTCATGAATTTGTCTGTTCCCTCAAATGAGCCCAGTGCAAACCTCCTCACCTTTTCTGCAGGGCTGTAGGAAACAGTGGGACTGCCACGGCCATACTGACATGCACAGTGACTGGGGAGGCTGGAGTAGACAGAAGGTGGGGGAGGCAGGCAGATTGCTGTGGAGCCTGGATGCCAGTGAAACACTCTGGATCCAACAGAACCCAGACTGGCTCAACCTCACTTCTGGAAGAGCCTACCACTCAGTACCGGTGGCAGGCATCACATCACATTCAGTGGCTGGCAGAAGGTTTGACTTAGCTGGGCAAGCTGGACAGAGGGATGCCCCCCTCATTCTCCCCCCCCAACCTGGTGAAGTGGGGAGTGGTTGGATTGCTCTGTAAATACTTTTAAAGTTGTGTTAAGTTGGTGACCATCACAATATTGTATGGTAACAAATACCTTAATGTTAAATTAACGTTAAATTAACATTTCTACTAAGTATAGAAATCAGAGTTCTCATCCAGTACTACTCCATAATGTTGCATTCTCATGGGAATCTATATCATGGGTTCTTATGTGGCATCTGTCTCATGGGTATTGAGATAGGGTAAACCTTTTGGAAAAATTGTTCCTTAATACTGATTTTGACAAGGACAAATAGCTTAGCTTGTTTCAAAAGCTGGATAAGGTAGTGTGGTTTCTGTAGAACATGCATTATATGTGCAGGACTATACAAAATGTATTTATTTTAAATCATTTTACTTATTTCCTTTTTTAAAATCTTTTATTGTAATTGTAGTTCAACTGATAATTTCCTTGCCTTAGTTTTTTTGCCTTGTGTACAAAATTCATATCCAGCTAGGAATGCTATTTTATAAAGTTGTCATTGCATCTCTTAGACAAGACTCAGCAAGCATAAATGTTAGGGTTTAGTGAATAATATTTTATCAGGAAACACTGTGAATTTAGGAATTTTTGACATCACTTAATTGCATTTACTATGGTAAAGGATTGTTTTTCTTGATTGTGAAAGACTGCCAAACTTAAAACAAGTGCAGGTTTTACAAAGAAGATGGGAAAGAGGAAATTTGAGTGACCTCTGTTTTCTATGTCCCTACTTCTATTTTAACACAAGCTTTGGAAATCTTGTGCACCATCTGGTAAGCGTATCAGAATCATATATCCATTTTGAGCATGCTCAGAGCTGTTTCGGTCACATCTTCTCATAACTTTTAGCATGTTTTGGTAACCAGGGAGTGTTTCTTATTTTACTTAATCCTTTGCATTTATTCAGCAGTATTGGAAGGAGAAATGGCAGATGGCTTGTGTATGTGTTGCAACAAACTCTGTATTAAACATTCACATGCATTCACTCATTAAAAGTGCTTGGTGAGGCAGGGCAGGTTGATCTTAGCCATGTACAATTCCAGAGTATTTTCAGAAAAGATGTGTGGATCTGATTCCAACAGGCCCCTTCCCTAGCTTAAGTTCAAAATATCTTGGATGCACAACGGAGAAAAAAACTGCTATTGTTTATTGCTTGCTTTTTTGTGGGTTTACCAGTGAATTTCTAAAATGAAATGTTTGGGCTCTGTGCCTGTCTGGATACCTCACTGACTGCCTCCACATTCTTCCCCAAACCTAGAAGATATTCTCCCTAATCTCAGATGTTAAGAGGCTGATTATGATTACTCTGGTGTGATGTACTCTGTACATGAGTGGATATATTATGTCACATTTTCAGGACTGAGCCATGCATTGCAAATATGTTCTGCTGTGCTCTTCTTTGCCCTGGCTTAAATGAAACAATCTATTTCTTCTTGTTGTTGATTGGTTTGAATATCACTATTAGTGAGAAAGGATTAATTGAGTCGAATTCACAGCATGAATATATCCCATCAATGCCACCCACGAGTTTGAGTGGGAAACATTGAGATTTCAGAGGCATAAAATTGGAAAGTGCTCATGTATGGATGAAGGTGCATGAACATACAGACAGAAACAACATCCCACATATGCATGAATGCCATAGTGTGGACACAGCCTCTTTCCCAGCCTCTCTTTGCAATCTAAGAGTGCATGTAATTCTGTCTTGCAAACTGACTCAGGGCGCTTCCAGATTGTTGCTGTTTTCGTGTGGGATTCAATTGCATACTGGCAAATTCAGGTTGTGCAATTAAAGTCATTTTGGAGCTGTTGTGCAACAAACCTGCTCCCCCCAAATAGTGGATTTTTTGTGATAAGGAAAATCATGGGAAAACATCCAGGAAACATTTTCTTTGATCAATGTCATCTAAACTCCCCATAAACAAATCAGCATGAATGCTCAATAAGCAGGGTGTTTGGAAGTGATCTCAATAAGGGTAGAAACACACTCATTGCACGGTGCTAGTCAGTCCCCTCCCCTTTTTACTATAAAACTTTGTGGGAGCAGGTTGAATGGTTTTTTTAAAAATAGCTTCAAAGATTTCGCAACTGATGGGCAGATCAACTCCTTCTCCCTCCAGGTGTGGATAAAGGAAATGCTTTGCTGTAGGCAACTAGTGTGTTTATAGCCATTGTTTTTCTGTTAGTTTCTTGCTTGATTTACAAGTATCCACGAGGGTTTTTTTTCTCCTCTAACTGCAATCTTTGACCTCAGAATTAGTAACATTTCAGGTTCTGTATCCTTGCAAACAACAAAGGCCTTGCATGTCAAATTAGGCCCATTTACACCTGAACAATCACATTATCTTTAAATTGTGACCTTAGTGACATCTGGGCAACTCTGCTGTTTTCAGCAGGATTCTATTTAGCTGAAGCACGTCAGTGAGTGATCTTTGGCTAGAGTGTAATATGAACTGGCATACATTTTTCTCCACACTTCCTGCATTTGCTTGTTCCCTAGTGATAGGAAACATGTGCAATAATTTTCTGGTTGTGTTTTGTAGAGAATGTATTAAGCTAATACCTGCATTTATTGTTACTTTTGGGAAAGGAAGTTAATAGAACACTGATGTAGTGTGTCAGATTAAAAATCAAGCATAAGACCATAAAGGTGAATTTAATTAACTGAATGCTATTGTTATATTTTTGCATAGTTGATTACAGGTTAATAGTAAATAGGGTTGCCAGGTTCAATCCCTGAGACTGATCCTGTATCTTTAGGAGAAGAGAAAGTCAGCCAAGTGCAGGTGTTCTTGCAACTCTGTAATGGGGAAAAACAACAAGGTGGAATTCTCCCTCCCCCCTGCACAACTTTTAAAGATACAAAAGGTGTTTTGTATCTTTAAAAGTTGTGCAGGGGGAAGGGAGAATTCCACCTTGTGGTTTCTCCCATTACAGAGTTGCAAGAACACCTGCACTTGGCTGACTTTCTCTTCTCCTAAAGATACAGGATCAGTCTCAGGGATTGAACCTGGCAACCCTAATAGTGAAGCAAATAGAGGAATGAGACATCAATTTCAGACTTGATTAATATATTTTCCCATTCAAGAAATGTCGTTTTGCACAAGATTGTTACCCCTATAGATGTTTCACATTTTGCATTTTTTTATTGAAAAAGTCTCATTATATGGCACTGGACTTGACTCAGAACAGCACAGGCATAGCCCACAGTAGAGTTCTTTCATTGGCACTGCCCTCCAGTTCCCAAGCAATTTGTTTATTTAGTCCATTTAAATTCCTCTTTTCTTCCATCATGGAAGTCAAGGAAGCATACATGGGGTCCCTGGATAGTGTCCCATCCAGACATTGACTAGATTTAGATATGCTTAGCTTCAGCAAGATGGCTGCATCATGTAACCCCAGACCATGCCTTGGGACCTTTTCTTTAAAGGATAGTTCAAAGGTGCAGCAAAAGAGCTGTTGAAATGGAGTCTCGTTGACAAATAGTGACTATGTGCTAAAGGCATCCCGCATTCTAGAGTTCAGAAAAGAATTTTGAGACTGGAAACTGAAAGCAGCATTGTGATGTGCTGTGTGGTTGCTCCTGCCTCTCATTTGTTGCCTAAGGCTTACACGGATGGTGAGATCGTTCTAATGTGGCCTTTCTTAAAATGGAGAAGTAGAAAAATCATACATTGAACTTATATGTGTTGCCAAGTACTGTATATTATAAAGAATGTGAAAAAATTTATTAATGAGAAACAGAACCAAGAACTGATATGTAGATACAAGCAGTCTAGAAGTGATGAAAGGCTATGGAGGCTTCTTTTTCCCTCTTTTCCCCCTCCAGGCAAAATATGTTGCAAAAACACAGCACAGATGAGAAAAGGTTTAGGAAATGTGTGGCTCATGAAATGGCTAAAGAAAGATTCAAGCAAGCCCAGGCAAAAGTTGAAGCTATGAAGAAACCCAGAGTGACAAAACTGTACACATTGCCTGTGATTGGCAGTTCTGGCACTGCAGTGCCTGTAGCAGAGTATGCTGGTTAAGATGGTAATGTATAATATGGGAAGTGAACATAAGCCAAGTTGGGATTTGTTCTTTGAATGATCCAGATAAAACGTTAGTGTCTTATAAACTTATAATCTGCTTTTCTGTTTGTTAGTTAGTTATGTATGTATGTATATATGTATGTATTTATTTATTGCATTTATATACCGCCCTATAGCCGAAGCTGTCTGGGCAGTTTACAACAATTAAAAGCATTAAAAACAAATATACAAATTTTTAAAAAAACATTTTTAAAAAGCAATTTAAAAACACATGCTCAAATGCCTGGGAGAAAAGGAAAGTCTTGACCTGGCTCCAAAAAGATAACAGTGTTGGCACCAGGTGCACCTCATCAGGGAGATCATTCCATAATTTGGAGGCCACCACTGAGAAGGCCCTCTCCCTTCTTGTCATCCTCCGAGCTTCCCTCGGAGGAGGCACCTGGGGGAGGGCCTTTGATGTTGAGCGTAGTGTACGGGTGGGTTCATGCCGGGAGAGGCGTTCCATCAGGTATTTGAAACACAAGACCTTTTGATGAGCAGATATAGTACATCATTTGAAATATTTTGGTATATCCATGTGAGGAAGAAGAAGAAAATAGTTGTAGACTGTTGTGCTAATTGTTCGCAAATGTTGACTTTTAAGCACCAAACATTTCAAGTGTACATAGAATTACCTCTGTATTTAGCTTTAAAATTAAATTATTCAATGCCATATAAAAATAATTGGGGAAGAATTCACTGGTTGTTAATGTAGCCAAGTAGCATGAGTGCAATTAAGCATGTTGACTACACTTATTGCAGACAGGACTGCTGGAGCTTTGCCTCAGTGATTCCTCAGTAACTGTATATACAACAATGCCATAAGCCATTAGCTCTCGGTAGAATGTATTTTCAGTTGCTCTCTGGCTATGCCTAATGCAATAATTTGGTCCCAGCTGCTAACTTTCATTAACATGCTGTGTACTTTGATTAGTTTCATTAGCTGCTTTCCTATGTGTAATTAATTATGCTTCTAGTTGATTCTACTTTAATTCTTTGTATATATATTTCTCTGTGTGTGCTGAGCCAGAGGGAGATCAGACTTGGGCAGTTACTAGGAGAGGTGTGAGGTCTTTCCTCATCCCTCCCAGCTCACTAACAGAAAATCTTTATTTTAAACAGTCTCTTTAGAAATTTCTATAATTTTATATATGCCTTGCATTTTTTGTGGAGTGCACCCTTTTATAATTCAGGTATGGCACTGTAGATGGGGTGAGATCTCCTTTAATTGTTGCTTCCATCTGACACTTGAGACATGCAATAGTGTTTTAGAGAACTAGGGCTAAACTACATGTGAACACCGTTCATGCAATTAACAATTTCATAAATGGTTTTTGAAAAGCAAATAACAGTTTAAAGGGACCCATTCCAAATCAGAGCTTTGGTGTGGAAGGGGGGCTATATCTCTTTGCTCCCTCTTGTGATCCTGATGATTGGAGGCCCCTTGCCTGCTATCTGTATTGGAAGCAAAAAAAAAGCTGTATTTTCTACAGCCTGTAGACTATTTTATATCTCTGTACTCATCCCTGCCACCACCATCCTGCTCAGTTTCAGGCAATTGTCTCTGCCTCATTCTCTAAGCATCCATTCTCACACAGAGTGTATACCGGGTGTGATTAACTGTTGCTTCCCCCCCCCAAAAAAATTATTTGCCTGTCAGTTCCAGCAATCTCATATTTGCCCAAACTTTCTTACCATCATTTTTTTATGTTTGTGCATATCCTCGTGTTTCTTCTCTGTGTTCCTCCTAGTGCAATCAACTTCATTTATTCCTCCATGCAAATTCAGAAATGTAGACATGTGCATTCCATATTTTCAGATCATGCCTAGAGATGTGAAGGCCTGCGAAAAAAATGGAAAAATTGGAGGGGGTGCCATTTCCCCCCCATGTTTGTGGTTTTTCCTGGGCCTTCACATCTCTAATAATAACCATTTTACATTTTAAAAACCTGAAAAATCTTCAGATTATGTTCTTATATAACAATTTGACTTGCACAGGCTACAGAAAATCAACATTCAACTGCCCCCCCTGCATGTTTTGAGGCTTCACTTGCATTCCGTTTGGTATGCACTGCCCCAGGCTGTGTCCCTCTCCTTGTACCTCTGCACAGCCCTTAACTGCCACTTTGTCCAACTGCAAATATGGATCCTGACCATTTTTCTTGTTTTGGATTTACTTATTTATAGCATTTATATCCTACCCTACAGCCAAAAAAGGCTCTCAGAGCAACTTAAAAAATATCCAAAGATCCTCACTGCCCTCAGACTCACAATCTTAAAAATCACAACACTCAAGGATGAAAGAATGGTACGAAGGAGGGGAAAGCAAGCTCAAGCACAAGTTCTTACAGTTACAACTGATGCTAGTGGTGGTTCTGGCTGTCTTGGCCTTGATAAAGAGCAGTCTCTCACCTGAAACACTTTCACATCAGATCCAGAAACAGAGCTGGTGACAACATCCAGGCCAGGAGGACAGGGCAGCTCTTGCCCCACTGTTCTTCCTCGGAAAGCTCTTTTATTATGTAAGATACAGAGTATTTCTAAAAAGCCAAACCAATATTGTCTTACAAGTCTCTAGGTGTAAGAAGAGAAGTGCTAATTGTAAAGAAATAGTCATGGATTATTTGGATGCAAAATAATGCTTACAACTTTTCAGTGGCAATTAAGATAAATATTATACAGCCACAAGAGTGGCTGTATACTTTAGTCAGCATGGATTTTTTGCATTCTGCAATGTTAAATTGAAAATACCCCCATGCCATTCTGATGCTTCCCATAAGCTCATTTGAATACAAAACCTATAGTTCTGAACTCAGAAACACTTGCTTAACAACCCTCTAAATTTTCATGGTGATACACAAAACAGCCAGAGAGAATCAAGAGTTCAAAATGTAAAAATAGAGAGAGAAAAAAACAGACCCCTTTTGGACTTTTTTCTGTTAGAGTTCTCATCATCTGTTGAAATTGATTAAACGTCACCCATATTCACAGAGTACCTGCAATCCTATTACTGACCTTGCCCCATACTCTGACCTTCATTTTCTGCAGTTTAAAAGTTAAAAAAATGCCTGGCTGATTTTTAATTAATTTAAATAAATTTTGGCTTGAACACAATGATAATGTCAGGCATGCTCAGTAAGAACCAACTGTCAGTGTTCTAAAAGCCAGACTCCCAGCTACTTGGCTTGCCTAATCAGGGGTCCACACCCACACCAGACTTTGATTTCACTTTAGTTAGTCATGGCTTCCCCGAAAGGATCCTGCCAAGTGTAATTTATGAAGGGTGTTTAGAGGAGACTCCTATTTCTCTGACAGCTCCAGTGGCCAGAGTGGTTTAACAGTCAACTGCTCTGATTGAAGCCCCTCTCCTAGCAACTCTCAGCACCCTTCACTAACTACACTTCCCAGGATTCTTTGGGAGAAGCCATGACTATCTAAAGAGAAATAAAGGTATGGTGTGGATGTGGCCAGGGACAGCCTTGGTTTAAATTTTGTTGGGAGGCTACATGTGTCTGCTGCAGAATAAAAAGGTGGGGGAAACCCCCAAAAAGAATGATATTGTTCACAATATTTTCCTTTTGGAAAGCAAAGGGGCTTCCCCTCTGCCAAGTGCCCACCCATCCAATCTCCTCCCCTTCCCTTCCCCTTTCTGCCCCTTCCCCAGGTCAGTTTCACCTATCCTAAGCATCATGGTACAGGAGTAAATCCCACTAAACTCAAAAAGCATGCAAATGATCAAACCTGCCCTACCCTCCTCCTCCCTCCTATCTCCTCCCTATCCCCTTCCAGTTCCCTCTTTCCCCCTCCTCCTCCTTCCCTTGGCCTCTACCCTCCCCCTCCTCCTCCCTGATGGTCATTTTTACCTATCCTAGGAGTACGACCTGGGAGACCAGGGTTCGAATCCCCACACAGCCATGAAGCTCACTGGGTGACCTTGGGCCAGTCATTGCCTGTCAGCCTCAGAGGAAGGCAATGGTAAACCTCCTCTGAATATCGCTTACCATGAAACCCTATTCATAGGGTGGCAACACCTACAGTCAGCCCAAATAACAGAAACAAGACATGTGCTGTGCTAATCTTGTTTTAGCAGGGAGGAAGCAACAATATTAAAACAGTAGATATAGCTCAGATAGTCACTTTAAATACGTTTGATTTACTTTGCAATTTTAGTGAAGTTTCCTATAGGAAATCATTTTTGTTTGCATCTGTTTCTGTGAATATGTGAAGTACAGCAGCAACACTTTGCAACACTAAAAGCAAAGCTCCAAAAACAATTGTGGAATAATGGCATTGGCTGTTCTGCAGAATAGTTTCCAATGTACATAAGAAGTGTCTCAGTTTGCACAATATAAAACAGTGGGATGTGAAATATGTTCTAGCAATATTCTAGGTGTGCTCTATGTTTTTAATTGACCATGCCCACCTTTCCTTATGTGGCATGGTTTAAGCATAGCAGGGTGAAAACATGCATCTTGGGCAGGCTAAATTTGTTTTTTCCAACAGCTAGAGTCATTCCTGAAGTAGCAACTTACTGTAATCAGTCTGATTTTACATCAAACTGCAGTTTCAGATTCAACTGTTAATGCATCCCAAATAGAAATAGAGCAGAACCTCCAGTTTGAAACACAAAAGGCTGTTTTCACCATCATATGACATTGACCAATAAAAAGGCTTTGAAATTAATAAAAATAATTTTGACACAGATTTCTAGGATGAATAATAGAGAAATATAATTTTCTAGGTTAGATTCTCTGTAGAAACAGTAGTAACACAGAAAAGAAGCAAAGTAAGAACACCCCCAGCAAACATACAAAAATTAATTCTCCATCTTTGGAGATAGCAGGTGTTGCCAGCACTCACCATAAGCTCAGAGGCACATGTTACCAAATTCTTCCAAGCTACACAGGAAGTGGATTGGGGTATGAAAGACCAACCCAAATTGTGTTTGCATTTTGACAGCTTTGTAGGGCAGTCCAATATCTCAGAGAGGAGGTCAGGTCTCCTGCTCCCCTGGTGCATTCACTATAGCTGCCCAATTTCCCTGCTTTTTAAAGTTTGATAGAAATATCTGTGGGCTATAGGTACATTCTTAAACCCGCAAGGTTTTTTGCCTGTTAGTGCATCATTATTTGACGGTCCCCAAGCGATGTACACAATATGAAAAAAAAACACCACACTATAAAAACATAACAATAAACAACAGTAAAACAATAACAATAACTACCCCTACACAGCCACTGAAAGGTTTGGTAGCATATTAAAACAAAACATCTCAATCTTTCAAAACTGGGAGAAAAGATAATGTCTTCATCTGGCACTGAGAAGATGTCAGTGATGGTGCCAGGTGAATCTCACTGGGGAGCATATTCCACAGATCGGGAGCTACAACTGAAAAGACCCTCTCCCTTATCACCACCCTCCAAGCTTCCCTCAAAGGGGGGACCTGGAGAAGGGCCTCAGAAGGGTCCTGAGCTGTGTTAGGGTGAAGAGCAAAGAAACTGAATACAGTTTTCTGAGCATCTCACTTGTATGTTCCTCCTGTAAAAGATGGGCCACCTGTGAAACAGCAACAAATCAAAGCAGTCTTTCTTAATGTGTACTTTGGTAAAAACAAATAAGGATAAGGGTGGTGGGGGATAAGGCTAATAAAGGGGTGTGATTTTCATAGAAGCTGCTAAACAAGTTAGGAGTAAATGCAACTCCTAACAGATTTGGGAGACTAGGAAAATAAAATGGAGGTTACACTCTAGCTGAGTGTTTTCCCACATTTTGCAGAGCTTTAAGACCATAAAATGTAAGATAGACAGTGACACTCTCTTGTTACTTCTCATTGCTTCTCATCAGAAAAAAACAAAACTAGGTCTCTATTCATTGTTTCACATTTCCAAAGGAAATGATTTTGTCTGTATTTGAAAGCTCTCTTTTCTTAGGAATGTTCAACATGATGCATTTTCTAGGTAGATAATACTTTCTTGGATGAAATCGCAGATGCTCATAATACAGTCAGTGTGCATTCTAATGCAACTTAATGTGTCTGACATGAAGCCCAGTTGACAATGGATGTCTTAAACACCCCCAAAATGTGGCTAAAATCATTGGAACTTCCCTCAAAATTTCTCCATACACTTCAGCTGAGCAGCATCCTTCACTGCTACCGTAGATACTGTGTGCATTTGTCCCACATGATGGTGTACATGCAATTCCCTATGGGAAAGTGATACCTATGTAGGAAATTAATTATGTCTGAAGTAGCCTCTTTTAATGCTTAGTTTTTACTGCCTGTTATTTTTGTCAGTATGCGTTTGTGGCAAGGTGATTTTGGTAGAGGGCCCTCAGTGAGTCTTTTTGGCTCCAGCAACGATGTAATTTTCCCCAGGTAGCCTGCCATAACTTTGGGTATTAGCGCCATCTAGCATCCAAATGCAAGAATGCACTGAAGTCAAGACCTGGGGCATCAAGCCTCTCCCTCTCCAGTTCATTCTTGCCTTCGTCCGAGGCTAAACATATCTCTCTGTGTGAGGAATTTTTTTTAGGAGTTTGTGTTATTGTGTGTGTTTGTGTGAAAGTGTGTTTGTGTTTGAAGGGGTGGGCGGACTGGGGGCCCTTTCTGGGTTTCCCTATCCTTTATTTTTTGTACGTCCTTTCTTCCAGCTTTTGTTTTTTCTCTCCCTTCCCTTCCAACCCCTTTGAGGTGGCGGTGTAGCGTTCGTTTCCCACCCGTCAGACATTTCCCTGTTTTTTCTTCAGTTTGCAGCAGCCACTTTTGGGACTCCGTTGCTCTTTCTCCCCCTCCAGGAGCTTGGCTGCAGCTCCTGCCTCCCTCCCGGCTGGTTAAGAGCTCCTTCGAGTGCCGGCTCGCCTGCTCTCGCTGGCTGCGGCCGTTTCCCCCTTATTTCTCAGGAGCTCGCGATGCGGCTTTTCTCCGCTGTAAGCGGCGCCCACTCTCCCTCCCACCCGCAGGGGAGTAGACTTGGCTGGGCCTCGCACTTGCAGTGCCTTTGTCTCTTTGCCTGTTCTTTCCCCAAGCAATAAGTTTTTATTTTTTTTACTGGAAACTGACTGTGCCTTTCGTGGCAGTCTAAAGGGGAACTTCAGTCGTCTCCTGTTTGAGCGGCTGAGTTTTGGCGAATGCCATTACTCGTATTTTCCCGCCCTTCTTGCTGCCTGCCACTTCCTCTCCTTTCCCGCCCTTTTCGTACTCCCCCTCCCAGCTTCACCTTAGTCTCTCCTTTGTTTTTTACCTATTAAAAAGATATAGATATAATATTCGGCTATAGCAATCTAATAAGGAGCTGAAGCTAATAAGGAGCTGAAGTGGCTACATATACCGAATATATTATAATACTTGGCTACAGCAATCTAATAAGGAGTTGAAGCTAATAAGAGCTAAAGTGGCTACATTTACTGAATATATTATAATACTTGGCTACAGCAATCTAATAAGGAGCTGAAGCTAATCAAGAGCTGAAGTGGCTAACACTGTATGGTACCACACCTTACCCATTGTGTGCATGTGACTAACTGCTTTTGTGCCATATTGAATCAAGACTTTCTTTTGGCACTCCTGCCTGGACAGTGTATAATAGCGGTACTGCACCTTACCCATTGTGTGCGTGTATCTACCTGTCTGGTGCCATCCTGAATCAAGACTGTTTTCCCTGGCCTGGATATCCAACAAATCAAGTACAAGGAGCCACAGAGGTGACCAGATACATAAGTGCACAGGAGCAGTACTGTGCTCCTTCCTCTATGTGCTTGTTCCTGCATTTTTCTTCATGATGTTTCGTCACCAGTAGTGCACTTGGGGTTGTTACACCCCCCTCACTCATGGGCGTGTACTGAGACATAGCACACAGGAGCAGTACCGCACCTTCCCCATTGTGTGCATGTACTGGTCTCCCTCCACACCGCACCCCCTACCTTTGTGCATGTGTTGGTGACATATACTGCACCCCCACCTTGTGGATGTATGTGATGGTGGATCAGCTGCCAGACGTGGGTTGACAACAAATACTTTCCCGTGTGTGTATATTATGATGGATCAGTGCCCACTCGAGGTACCACCCAGCTGAGGTTGTACCTCTTCCCTTGTCCGTGGACATGTACTGATGTTCCCTATTCACTCCGCACCCACTAAGGACAGGCGACAGGTGAGTGTACTCCAGGCCAGGCCACAGGTGTGCGATTATTGTGGTTCTTAGAAGCACTTCTTGGCAGCAAGTTCCTTGCTTGGACCGTAGTTTGTGTTTGGATATCGCCCTTGGATACATCTCTGGGCTACATTCACAGGTTAACCGATCCCATCTACTGTGCACAATTGTTTTATTCCTTGGCTGGTTTTCCTGGCGGCATCTACAACTCTAAAGGGGGCACCTTGGCGAAGCTTGCAAACTGCTGACATATCCAGACAAGTGGGCTGCTGTTGCTGCAGAACCAGGATAAGTTATCTACGGTCCCTGTCAGGACAGATACAAGACCAGTGCAGAAGGACACTCTCTCTGTCCCTCCCCACTGTGTAATTAGTTTGGCTCTTAGTGGTGGTTCCACTCTCCTCTCTAACCATGATAAATGTCCACAGTTCCTGCCAAGCCACAGGCATGACCATTGTGGAAGGACACTCTCAATGTCCCTCCCCACTGCATGAGATTCTTTTAGCCCTTAGGAGTTTCTCCTCTCCTCTCACGAACCATGTTAGGTTTCTATGGTTCCTGTCAGGCCAGAAACAAGACCAGTGTGGAAGGACACTCTCATGCCCCTCTCCACTGAGTGCAATTATTTTGGCCCTCAGAGGTTGCCCCGGCTGGCCTTGTGAGGCAATGCTCCCTCTACCGAAGTGATTATGTGTTTGTCTTTCCTGGTATTTGGAACTAATTAGAGGCAAACTGCTTCCTCTGCCTCTGTTGGGCAGTTTCTGAGCTATTACTGCTCCCCTCTACCTTGGGTAGCTTTCTCAGAGTTCCTTTGGGCCCCGACCTCTCCCCTCTCCTGGGTTGGGTCCCTTTTGGCCTTTCCAATACAGCTTTTGCCTGCATTTACAGCTCATGAAAGATCAGACCTCCACACTCCCTGGGTGGAGTTATCTTGCTCCTTGTCATTCCGCTGATCTTCCCCTGCGGATGTTGCTATATGGTCTGGGCTGGCTTCCTTCTACTGTGTGGGCATTTTTGTGCCCGGATCATCCTGTGTTGGTTTCTAATTGTTTTTATTCAGGCACAGCTGGCAGTGATAGGCAGCAGCAATCTCTTCAGCAACAGTCAGTGATATGCAGCGGTAGCCCTTTCAGCAGCCGTCAGTTCTATGTCCTGCACAGCCCACATCAGAAAGAATTCTGCGGGGAGGAACGTTGCATGCAGTTTGGCCTTCACAAGGTGTACATTGACCCTTAGGTAGGCGAGGCAGTCCTACGGTGAGTATAGTGACCAAACTTGGAACTTCTAGGTATTCCTCCTCTGCAATTGCATCTGAGCAGCAAGGTTGGTGTTCAGCAAGGTTGGTGTTCAGACTGCTCGTGGAACGTAATGGGCTCTCTCTCAGCCTGTCCAGTGACTGTGGAAGGGTTTAGCCTTTTACTCAGAACCCTGGCAAAGGGGCCTAGCTCGCTGCCCAGTCTCCTTGGGCAGACAACGTTATAGCACTCTGCTGAGGAATTCCTGCCATTCTCTCTAGTGACTGGGAAAGGCGTCCAGCTATCTCTCCAGCCTTGGCCGGAGAGATGGCAATCTCCTCGGCTGGAATTTTGTCCAATCTTTTGCATGCAAAGCAATATCGTTTTTTCCCACTTTTGCCTTAGGCCTGAACTATAGCAGGTCGCTTCCAGGGGCAACAGTGGTGCCTCCTCTAGGGGCCTCAGTTATTCAACTTGCATCAGCCTCAGTTCTACGTTTCAGCCCTCCCTATCTCTGTGTGTACCTTGCAGGTCCTCAGACTGACTGGGTAGCATTTATTGTGGTAAATGATGTTTAGCAGAATTACACTATGAACTTGGTGGCTAGGGAACTCGTTACCTGCAGTTCCCTGGGGGATATTGTCTCTTTCAAATTCCATGCAGCCTTATTAGGCTCATTCCAATGTTCAGCAAACTGGACCCTGTCCACTAGCTGTTTGCGTAACTTCCCTCTAGATTCGTCCCATAGTTCAAGCTTCGGCTGTTTGCGTAACTTCCCTCTAGCTTGGTCTCGCAGCCCAAGTTCGGCTGCTTCATAGTCATGTCTGTTCTGAGGTGCAGTTCTCCTCGTAGGTGGGGATTGTCCACTCGAGTTTTGCCCATCAGTGCCGCTGTCAGTTCTTTCCCGGCTAACTTTAACAGTTAACGTTTTTATTTACAGTTACTAAGCATTGCATTTTAGTCAGGCTCTTTCAGTGTCTATCTTGTGTTTTTCGAGCTGAGAGCAATCCACCTGACACATGCATTTTTCAGTCATGACGGCTCCGACATGGATCTACATACAGCTTGTAAGGGGGCATGGCAGCTCCTTTCCCTTGCGTGGAGACTGTGCTATCATGCTGTCATTATATTCGGCCACGAGTCATCCCTGGTCCTCAAAGAGAGATTACTTCTGTTGGACTCATCAGATTAGATGAGCAGGCTACAAGTGATCCCAGTGGTCTGGACACTACATCTCCTGTTAGTTTCAACAGTTTGATAGTGCACCTGCTGGTTTCCTTGGTACTTCTCCTGGTACCTAGACACAAGGACAAAGTCCGAAGAGGTCCTTGGGACTCCCTGACTGGGCGGTTTCCTATTTGGTTCCCTCCTGGGCAGAGCACTGTGGAGTTTCGTCACTGTAGAACTTTATGTACTGGCTGCGTTGACTGCGGTTCTCCAATCGACTTGTCCTATTAATAGCACATTCTGGCATTGGAGCGGACACAGTTGATCTGCACAGGCCTATCACGGAAGTGTGCTGATACTTTGCTGGCGGCGTCTAGAAGACCGTCAACAAATCACATCTGCCAAGCTACATGGCCCGTCTTCTCTGACGGTATGCGTTCACAGCTCTTCACGAGCCACGTTACAACAAGTCTGACAGTGTCTTCATAGAGTGCAGAAGATGGGCTGACAGTTAAGACTGACACCTTGCTTCACCAGACTTGGTTTGATTACCCTTTGAGTGTTTCAATGGGCTCACATCCGATGATCGTAGGTTCTCCATAGGCAGCTGCCCTCCTTTCTTCACCAGTGTATCACCATTGCGACTGTTATCCTTCAAGGTCTTGTTCCTGGTGGCGGTCACCTTGGTGAAAAGAGCCCCAGATGGTCTATTCCAGATTCCTTTAGAAAACATAAGGTTGACTGTTACGCTTCTGCCGAAGCCTCTTTGGGGAGGCATGTTCTGCAACAGGTTCTTTCTGACATGTAATCAGTGGTGGTCCCTCCCTATTGGGGGGCTGCTTTGGTACATCCCAAAATGATGGCAGGCTACCTGGGGAAAATGGACCATTGGCCTCACCTGAAGGGTGATTTTTCCAGGTATCCTGCCATCACGGCCCTTCCTGTTGGAGTATGTCTGGATATTTTGTACCACCTTTCCAATTATTTCTGTTCAAAGTGTACTGTTTTGCACTGTCTGGTTAAGTCAAGACCTTTCTAGATCTGTTACATTGCATGTGGTTTCGTGTTATTATTAGGGACATTGTCTCTATTTTCCTTGCTGGTAGGCCCCTGGGCCTTTTGTACTTCTCAGATATACCACTTCGGACTCATTGCGAATGAACTGGAGTGGGAGGGGCTTGATGCCCCAGGTCTTGACTTCAGTGCATTCTTGCCTTTGGACATTAGATGGCGCTAATACCCCAAAAAGTGATGGCAGGATACCTGGGAAAATCACCCTTCAGGTGAGGCCAATGGTCCATTCTAAGAACTTAAGAAGAGCCTCACTGCATCAGACCAAAGGTCCATCTAATCCAGCATCCTGTTCTCACAGTGGCCAACCAAATGGGAAGCCTGCAAGCTCTCCCCACTTGTGACATCCAGCAACTGGTACTACTAGTACTGGTTCTGCTGAAAGTAGAACATAGCCATCATGGCAAGTAGGCATTATCCTCCATGAATTTGGCTTCTTTTTTAAAGCCATTTGAGTTGGTGGCCGTCACTAGATTTTTGGGAAGAAAATGGCATAGTTAACTATACGCTATATGAAACTACACTATATAACTATATGAAAAAGTATCTGCTTTTATCTTTCTTGAAGCTTCCAACATTCATTGGATGGTCCTGGATTCTAATATTATAAGAGACAAATAAAAACTTCTCCTTGTCCACTTTCTCCACACCGTTTATAATTTTATACACCTGTATCATGCCCCCCCCCAAGCATCCGACTGAGTCACTGGGGTTGCAGGATTCACCAACAGAAATCTTTGCTCTCCCTTCCCAATCTGCCTAGCCAGCTCTGCCCAATGCTCTTTTGATTGGTCACTCTTCCTGACAATAAAAGCTTCCATGTCAGAACTAGATCAACAGTGTAGTTGGCCATGTGACCTTATATTTAGATTGTGATATATTTCCTATGCTTCCCTTTTGGTCTGGCTTCCAGTCTGTATCATTCCCCAGTCTCCAGTTTCCACTTTTGGCTTCCATGGATTGCCTGTCTGCCTTTGAACTTTGTTATTCCTGACCAGCTCTGGGTCTCTTTTGTCTTTTTTTTTAACCTTTATTTATTTATTTTATTTTTATTTTATTAAATTTCTATACCGCCCCATAGCCAAAGCTCTCTGGGCGGTGTACAAACTAAACTTCCATCTACAATTAAAACACATATTTAAACAATTTTAAAAATCCAAATTTCAAAATTGTAAACATTTTAAGACAGACAAAAACACATATTAAAATACTAAATACTAAAATACTAAAATGCTAAAATGCCTGGGAGAAGAGGAAAGTTTTAACCTGGCGCCGAAAGGATAGTAATGTTGGCGCCAGGCGTGCCTCGTCAGGAAGATCATTCCACAATTCGGGGGCCACCACTGGGGCCACCACTTTATTACATTGAATGTAGGAAGCTGTCTTTTGCTGAGTCAGGCCATTGGTCCATCTAGCTCAATATTGCTTACACTGACTGGTAGTGGCTCTCAAATATTTCAGACAGGGTTATCAGAGCCCTATCTGGTGATGCTGTGGGAATTGAACCTGGGACCTTCTGCATGTCTTCATGGTTTCTAACTCTAGCTTTTCACTGAACTACACTGTTGTCTGTTTCAATTATGTCTCCTTCCACAGTTTATCAGAACCCTTCAGTCTTCAGACCTTGTTTGTCCACTGTAGCACTGATCCTAAAAGAAGTGTTGGATGGCTTATGCCCTTCCATCTCAAAAATGGAATGAATGGTTAATATATGTTGCCTTGACTTCTACCACTCTGCCAATTATCTAACATAATCAGTGGTAGAACCTCAGGTTTAGTCCATGGTATTGTTAGTGGGGGGAAAAATCTGTAAGCAGGAAGAAGGACCTCTGAGACCTTGAAGAGTCATTGCCAGTTAGAGTAGACATTACTGGACTTGATGGAGGAATGGTCTGAGTTAATAAAAGGCAGCTTCATGTTTTCTTCAAGCTTGTCTCATTCCCCAATCCAGCTTTGCCCATTCTACCCCACATATCAAGAGCTGTTATTACAGTTTCCAGTGGTCCTTTTCAGGCCAAATTCAACAATATCTTCAACAACATTTTTCTTGACCCATGCACCTCCTTACATTCTTTCTTTCCTAGCTCACCTTGCGTACCTTCAACAACTCATTCTTTTCCTCTAGACAATATTTACCAAGGCCAATGAAACTACAGTACAAAATAGGTACTTGTATATTCCCCCTTCCTTAGCCAATTGTTTCCCAGGGATGGGATTTAAATCAGGGAAACTGCTTCTTTCTAAAAAAAAATCAAAAACCAAAAAATCTAAGTACTGGTCTCCAGCATTGTGTTCCTTGCTTTGTCTTTGAGAAAAGGGTGGTAGCATAGACCTGCTTACTGTTCTAATCTTTTATCTATGAGGTTGACCATCAAATCTCTTTTTTAAATGAATGCCTGCCTTTTGCCTTCTGATTTGTTTTTCAACTTTTCCCACATAATTGGTCATTTTTTAATAATATATTCTACTCGTATATACACTGTGTATTGATCTGGATGTTTAATATTAAACAGATATGCCTTCCTAATTTCCTTATTGCTATTTTACTATGATGCATCTTCACTAGTCATTATGGTTTGATTGCTCATAATTAGCATTTTTCCTTTTTGCTGTTAATTGAATAAAGGTGTTATTTCAGATCTTCAGATCTTGTTCCTTTACCTCCTTGTTACTCGGCCACAGAAATTCTAATTATTGTCCCCAGATACAATTCTGAAAGCCACATTTCTGCTGAGCATCTCAATCTATGCAAATTTTCCTGCACCCTTCACATATGCCATTTTTGAAAATATTTTGTCCATGTTGAAGATGATTTCTCCTTCATATTCCTAGCCTGTAGTCCTAGTATAAAGGAATTTCCCTGTTCTACTTTATACTATAGTATTATAGTATATATATGGCACCTCCTATTATTTGCAAAGGGACAGACCCACAATATTCGAGTGTACCAAGATATTATAAAGGTATGAAGAAAAGAGGAAACCACAAAGGGTGTCCTTGAAAGACCATGGCATTTCGAGGGAAATAATTCTTCGGGGCAAATGCATCATTTTCATTAAGAGACTCCTAAAGCAATCCTGCATGCTCTCTGCTAAAGTAATTCCTGCTGAGTAGCTAGCTGTCCTTGTGCAAGTACATTTTTGGTACCCCTCCTATCAAATGTTTCCAGTATCTGAATAAAGAAAACTGTTGTCAAACCAGTTCCCAATGATTTTTGTAGAGAATGCACTTCATAATCCCAATTCTCTCAGTAACAAGCTACCACACCCCTTCTGTGAACTAATTATTGTTGTATTTTTCCTGTAGAGCAACAGGAGAACATTTCTGATTCCCTAGTCCTTCTGATTTTTTCTCTAAGGTGAAGCTAAACTAACTTACTCCAAAGCTAGATTTCATTGTATGTGGCGTACTTACTTTGAACTGTTGTGAATTATTGTTCATTGTTACAGAAAGCTGTGATGAATTGTTACATTTTGACATCTGTCTTTCAAGGTTTTCTATTCCAATATTCCAATTTATTTATAGTCTGCTCCACAGCTTGTTATTAAATATGTTTTTAAAATAATGCAAAGCAGTGTTCATGAATAATTTCTTTCTCTATTTCAAGTGAACCTTATCTGGACATGAAAAATGAGCATGTGAATGTGGAATCTGCCCACAGTAGAAATGGATAGAAAATTAATATCATACATTGTAATAACGAGTGAAGAGAACTGTTTATGTGAAGTATCGGGGAAGAAGATTCCAGCTGTGAGAGACTGGCCTGATAAAAATACTGGACTGTGCAAAAATGGCAACAATTATCAGCTGTTTGTGTCATGAAGAAATAACAAAAATTATATATATTTATAAATAATTTGATACATGTTGTTAATTTTTCTAACAATGACCAGCTTTATCAAAATGTACACATTTTCAATTTTTTTGTTTTACTGTACAGAGTAATCTTTTAAAAAAGGAAAATGTCTGAAATAGTGGGACAAAAAAGGTATTAGTTATGCAGTCATGAACTATTAAGGAGTGCTCATAGTGTTGAAGGAATGGACTGTTACTTGTATACATGGGTGGTCTGGTTAAATTTGTATGATGAGGACTGATATGATAAACCTGTCCTACTTTCTTGTGGATACTTTACAAACAAAATTGGACTACTGCTACTACCATGCCAGTACTTTCAGTAGGGGATCTCAGCTTTTTTCATTGGATTTTATTATTGCCCATTAGATCTTTGGGATTGTCAATACTACAGGTTGGGTTCATGTTCATTCCAGCCAGCCATTCTAGCCAAAAGAAATTGAGTATGGCTTCCTGTGACAATGTACTGAAAACCTTATATCTTGTCAATAAACTAATTCTTGACATGTCTCCTCTCACTTCTGACTTTTGGATAAGGTTGATGAACATGTCCACTTGCATTCCTGGCATATATTGACAATAATGAATAGCCTTTAATAAAGTTGTGGTCTGTTTAACCCATTTTCCTTCTAGCTGGCTATAAAATATTAAGACTCCTAGGTCCACATCATAGCTTCTAATCTGGGTATAGCATTGAAATTGAATTTGTGTCTCTAATAAGTAGTATTAATGACAAAAAGAAGAAATTTGATTGTATTGGATCTTTTGCCTTGTTAAGAAAAAACAGAACAATTTGAGGTAAAGAGAGTGCCACTGTGGAAATTACATTTCCCAAATGTTTTCATTTAACTGCTGGAAGTGGTACTACCAGTGGAATATTGATTTTTATGTATCCTAATAAATTGGTGATTCGGTATCTTTATGGTGTTTTCTTTTTTCCTTACTCATCAGAATGTGGATTGGTCAAGTTACTAATGGCTCAAATCAAATTAGATGTTGCATGGGAAATACAGCACAGGGTGGATAGTTCTACCAGAAATGGTGGACCTCCCTCCACCCTTGTCAGTGGAAGATCTTGCATCAAAGTAGCCAAGTTAAGCCAGGCACCCATACTATGATCTAGCTGCTTGACTTGTGTACCTGCCCCTACCCTCTGGGAGGGAAAACACTGAAGGGAAAAGACATTCACATGCACAGCATCTGGTCCAATTCCTGGACAAAACCATATATTTTTATATATGTGCATGTGTGTGTGGCAACATCCAACTAAGTCATGTTTGGAGTAGACCCAATGCAGTCAATGGACTGAAGTTACTTAAGCCCATTGATTTTAATAGTCTGCTTGAGTATGACAAACCCATAGAAATTTCTGTCCCGCCCTTCCAGTATGTATGGAATACTCAGGTTGGCTTGCAGCCATTGATATCATCCCATAGAAGCAGTTTAAAATATACATTAAAATTCAACAGAAATAGAAGCTAAAACTTAATAAGCAATGTCAAAATATAGATGTAATAGTATCCTTCCTACAGAGATGAGTAGCTAGTGGTAGATGGCCCTGTAGGAGGAGGGCTGTGATAACTTCTCTGCCTGTCCTCCTTACTATTTCTTTCCCACAGGGCATCAGGTGGCAAATGGCCCTGCAGTCCAGATGAAGCAGACTGTGGTCCTTTTTTTTTAGTGTTTGGTGTTGGGTTCAGAGAACAATTGTCTTAAATTTTATTCCATCAAGCTGAAACTATATTGTTCTTGATGCTAAAGCATAGGAACCTTTTTGGCATATAAGTCAGGTCCACACTTCCTGTATATTAAATTTATAGCTCACCTTTCCTCCCAAAAGGAGCCCAGGGCACCAAACAATAAAAACATATTTAAAACAATTAAATACAGATGCAGACTAGGATAAAGGTATCTACTTAGAAAGAGGAAAGTCTTGAGTAGGTGCCAAAAAGATAGAGGCCACACCTATCTAATATTTAAGGGGACAGAATTCCAAAGGGTAGATGCCACAACACTATAAGCTTGATTCCATTGTACAGAATATATAATAATAAATAATAAAACTTTATTTTTACCCCGCCCTTTTCCAATAGGACTCAGAGCGGCTTACAACTAAAAACAATATCGTTAAAACATACAGAATATATTATTAAAAAAGAATTAAACTATCAGGGAAAGTTAAAAACTACAAAATATAGGTTAAAACAGCGAACAATTTAAAATAATAAAACCATATAATATGATCACCAAGCCTATAAGACATTAATCCTGGTCGTTCTCTGTCCCAAATGCCCACTGAAATAAAACAGTCTTTACTTGTCGCCGAAAAGACGGCAAGGAGGGAGCTGATCGTACCTCACTCGGGAGGGAGTTCCATAACCTAGGGGCGACCACTGAAAAGGCCCTATCTCGTGTCCGCGTCAAATATGCTTGCGAAGGTGTAGGGAGCACAAGAAGGGCCTCACCTAAAGATCTCAAGTCCCGGGCAGGTTCATGTAGGGAGATACGATCTGTCAAATAGTCTGGACCTGAGCCGTATAGGGCTTTGTAGGTCAAAACCAGCACTTTGAATTGTGACCGGAAACAAATTGGCAGCCAGTGGAGCTGTTGTAACAGGGGAGTTGTATGGTTCCTGTAACCAGCTCCAGTTAGTACTCTGGCTGCAGCTCTTTGTACCAGTTTAAGTTTCCAAACAGTCTTCAAAGGCAGCCCCACGTAGAACGCGTTACAATAGTCTAAACGGGATGTAACCAAGGCATGCATCACCCTAGTCAGATCAGGCAGGTCCAGGAACGGGCGCAGCTGGCGCACCAGTTTTAATTGGGCAAATGCGCTCCTGGATACTGCAGCAATCTGGGCCTCCAAATTCAAAGCTGAGTCCAGGAGTACACCCAAACTGCGAACCTGAGACTTCAGGGGGAGTGCGACCCCATCCAGTACCGGTTGAACCCCTATTCCCTGATCCGGCCTCCGACTGACCAGGAGTACCTCTGTTTTGTCAGGATTTAATCTCAACTTGTTTACCCTCATCCAGTCCATCACTGATGCCAGGCACTGGTTTAGGGTCTGTACGGCTTCCTTGGCTTCAGGTGGAAAAGAGAAATAGAGTTGAGTGTCATCAGCATACTGATGGCACCAAATACCAAAACCCCGGACAACCTCTCCCAGCGGTTTCATGTAGATGTTAAATAGCATGGGGGACAAAACAGAACCCTGAGGGACCCCATAGGTCAATGGCCAAGGGGTCGGGCAGGAGTCCCCCAGTACCACCTTCTGGGTTCGATCCTCCAGGAAGGACTGGAGCCACTGTAAAACAGTGCCCCCAAGTCCCATCTCAGCAAGGTGGCCCAGAAGGATACCATGATCGATGGTATCGAAAGCTGCTGAGAGGTCTAGTAGAACCAGCAGAGACACACTCCCCCCGTCCAGTTCTCTGCGTAGGTCATCCACCAAGGCGACCAAAGCCGTCTCTGTCCCATAGCCAGGTCTGATACCACCTGATAAGATAGTATCTGCAGGAGGCCTTCACCTGCAGAGTGTAGAGATCAACTGGGTATATAAGGGTGAGATGATCTTTCAAGTATCCCGGTCATAAGCTGCACAGGGTTTATATACCAAAATCAGGACCTTGAACTTAGCTTGGACTCCCTTTGTTGTCCTACTGTGAGGAAGATTTGAAATTCTTGAAAAATAGAGTGACACTAGTTTTGTGGATATGATACAGAAGGCTTGTTGGAAGCCAGGAAGAGTTTGAACTGGTATTTCCCCCATCCTCCTTGATCCAAGAGAATACCACAAGGGCTTCTTATTCTCTCTTTCCATTTTCTACTCTGTAAAAAAATTCATCTGGTCTGCATTTTTAAGTGAACTAACTCAATTCACACCTCCCCAACTAATATATGGATCAGAACATAATTTGACATTCACACTTCTCTGAATTTTTAATACACCTCTGGGCTCAAAAAATCAAAATGTGTAAACAGATGCATATTTTCATATAAAATACATTGAGATAAAATAGACATTTAAATACATATCTTGATAAACAGGTATCTAGATATATTTTAAATATGGATTTTTAAAAAGAAAAAATAGAAATGGGATAGAACAGGCTTATGCATAAACACATACACAGTTGACACAGATAAGAAATAGAGCAATCTATCCATCCCTATGAAGGAATGAGCGTTTCCTTTGTGCTCTCGTTCCCCAGAGAGATTCCAGTGCCATCAGGGACACATCCAAATAATATGCGGACAGTAGATATGCTGCCTGCTTTATCTCACTCCAGATCAGTTCTTGATTGACATGGAAATGTGGCTTTCATTCTAAGTCAGTTAAAGGGCTCAGTCAAAATAGGAAACATCTTATTTCCACATACACAATTAAAATGCAAATGTTCTTGATGAGATCAACAAAGCTATATGGTATAAAGTAATAAAGTTTACAAGAATAGGTATATTTTTCCACAGGTAGTTACAATGTAATTTCTCACTAGTTCTATCGAAACTTTTTTGGCTCGCCTTAGAACACATTGGGCACTCTTGAAAAGGGACATCTGAATTCCCTCAAATGTTGCTTGAATACGATCTGATTTTAACCTAAGCATATTGACTCCCCCTGCCCCTAAGAAATTTCACTATTACAAAACTCTTAATTGAGGATTTCTTAAAATTCCTCAGATGTTTCATCTTCAGAGGGGTTTCCAAACTTGCTTTGGATTTCATTTTAGATGACATTTTGGTGCCAATTCTTTTTCCAGAGCCCAGTGTTATATCTGTGTTCTTTAAATTCAAAGTAATATGATAGGACAGGATATACTTGAATGATGTAGCTTTAATCTTTAGATTTGAATTTTCAGTAGAGCTTTCCAGTAGATGGCAGCATAAATTCAGTCTTTCTAAAAGTCTGCGTTGAATAAATTGCAAAGAAATGGCCCTTAATTGTGAAGGAAATGTTAATAGATGTCCAGAAACACAGCCATTAAGATGCAGTTTGCTAAAGGTATCCATGCTTGATGGAGTCTCCAAATATTGGATTTTAGTGTTAATAAACAACTGGGCAGATTGGTAGAGATCTGTACTTTTACAATAATAGGATTTTGCAGTTACCTGTAAAATGAATCTTTGTTTGCCTGACCAGGATTTTTAAAAAGCCTGATACTGTGTAACAAGAATGAACACAACAGGAGGAAATTTGCTGTTTTTATAGATGAGATTTATTTTAAAGATCAACCAGCAAGCAAGCTAGCTAGTGATTGATTGATTGATTGCATTTGTATACCACCCCATAGCTTAAGCTCTCTGGGTGGTTTACAACAATTAAAAACATTAAAAACAAATATACAAATTTAAAAACACATGCTAAAATGCCTGGGAGAAGAGGAAAGTCTTGACCCGGCGCCGAAAAGATAACTCTTGGCACCAGGCGCACCTCATCAGGTATATCATTCCATAATTCCATAAGCTATGATGAATTGTAGTTACCTATAGGAAGTATTTAATTCAGATTTCATTAGAAGCATATAATTTGAAAAGTCCTGTTGCTTTAAAGAGGGGAGGATTATTCAAATAATTAAAATATTTCATTCCTTCTACTCGCAGAATGTGACATTGTAGCAACAAACTCTATCACAACAGTGCATTTCCTACACTAGTTTCTGGAATTAGAAAGTGCATGAAAAAGGGAGCTGCTGCAATCTGAGGCTTTCAGCAGCATGTACATGAAGCAAAACAAATGCATTCATCACATCAGACAATGCACATGTTGAATATATGCAGTTTCTTACACAGGCGCTATGCATAAAATAGGAAATGCATGCTGCACAAATTGAAGCTCTAAGATTTTGACAGCCTGAATGTAAAAAAAATTCCTGTTCTTTTATTATAAAATATGTTAAGCAGATGTGTTTTTCTTGACAACCTGATAAGCTTGGACTCTAATCTGTGTGATAGTGATCACCTCTCACTGACGTGGAAACAGGAGATTCAGGAGAGACCTTGCAGGATCTGGCTTCTTGCCTCCTTCCCTTCAGCAGAAGCATACATTTTATTATTCAGCTACAAGAGAGGCTGTATACTATAGTCAGCATGGATTTTTTGCATTCTGCAATGTTAAATTGAAAATACCCCCATGCCATTCTGCTACTTCCCATAAGCTCATTTCAAAACAAAACCTTACAAAACCTGTAGTCCTGATCTCAGAAATGCTTAACAAATCTTTAAGTTTTCATGGCGATACAACGGTGAGAGAGAATCAAGACTTCAAAGTGCAGAATGGGGGGGGGAATCCAGACCTCTGTTGGACTTCTTTGTCAGTGGTCTAATAATTTCTTGAAATTAATTAAAAATCAGCCATGTTCACAGAGTACCTGTAATCCTCTTACCAGCCTTGCCCCATACTCTGACCTTCATCTTTGCAGTTTAAAAAAATGCCTGGCTGATTTTTAATTAATTTAAGAAATTTTGCATTGAACTCAATGATAAGTCCAGGCATGCTCAGTAAGAACCCACTGTCAGTGTTAACAAAGCCAGACTCACAGCTGTTTGACTTGGCTAATCGGGGCCACACCAACACCAGACTCCTATTCCCCTGACAGAGCTCCAGTGGCCAGAGCAGTTTATCAGTCAGCTCTTCTTCTGGGAGCTGTAGCTCTGTGAGGGGAATAGGCCCTCTCCTAGCAACTCTCAGTACCCTTCACAAACTACACTTTCCAAGATTCTTTGGGGGATGCAATGACTGTCTAAAGTGAAATAAAGGTCTGGTGTGGATGTAGCCAGTGACAACTTTAGTTTAAATTTGGGTGGGAGACTACATATGCCTGCTATAGAATAAAAAGGTGGGGGAACCCCCCCAAAATGATACTGTTCACAGTGTTTTCCTTCTGGAAAGGAAAGGGACTTTCCCTCTCTGCCCAGTGCCCACCCACCCAATCTCCCCCCCTCCCTCCCCTCCCCTCCCCCCCCTTCCCTCCCCCAGATCAGTTTCACCTATCCTAAGTATGATTGTACAGGAGTAAATCCCACTGAACTCAAAAAGCATGCAAATGATCAAAACTGTCTTCCACTCCTCCCTCCTATACCTTCCCTTTTGCCTCTTCCCTTACCCTTCCTTCACCCCCCTTCCCCTCCCCCTCCTCCACCATCAGTGTTACCTATTCTAACCATGGTTGCATGGGATTAAATCCCATTGAACTCAATAAGCATGGAAATTATCAGACATGCTTTTCCCCTCCCCTCCTTCCCCTCTCCTCTACCTTCTTCCTCCTCCCCTCCCCTCCTACCTGCTTCCATCCCCATCCTCCCCTCTGCCCTTCACCCTCCTCTCCCCCTGTGCTTCCTCCTCCCCTCCTCATCCCACTTGTGGTCAGTTTCAGCTATCCTAAGTATGATTGTAGGGGAGTAAATCCCACTGAATTCAGTAAGTATGCAAATGATCAATAGATTCTCAGAAACCTTGCACAGGATCCCATTTCTTATCTCCCAGATTAACAAACAGAAATCCACTAATAGGCAAATAAAAACCTTTGCAGTTTAAGAACATACCTATAGCCAACTGATATTTCTATCAAACTTTAAAAAGCAAGGAAATTGGGCAGCTATAGTGAATGCACCAGGGGAGTAGGAGACCTGACCTCCTCTCTGAGATATTGTACTGCCTACAAATTTGTCAAAATGCAAACAATTTGGGATGGCCTTTCACAGTACAATCCACTTCCTGGGTAGCTTGGAAGAATTTGGTAACGTGCCTCTGAACATATGGTGAGTGGTGGTAACACCTGCAATCAGCCCAAATAACAGAAACAAGACATGTGCTGTGCTAATCTTGTTTTAGCAGGGAAGGAGCAACATTATTAAGACAGTTGATATAATTCAGATAGACACTTTAAATATGTTTGATTTATTTTGCAATTTTAGTGAAGTTTCCTATAGGAAATCATTTTCGTTTGCTTCTGTTTCTGTGAATATGTGAAGTACAGCAACACTTTGCAAAATATATACTAAAATGACTCCAAAATCAATTATGGAATAATGGCACTGACTATTCTGCAGAATAGTTTCCAATGGACATGAGGAGTGTCTTGGTTTGCACAAGATAAAACAGTGGGAGATGAAATATATTCTAGCAAATTTCTAGGTGTGCTCTGTGTTTTTAATTGACCATGCCCACCTTTCCTTAAGTGAAGTAGTTTAAGCATAGCAGGCTGAAAACGTGCATCTTGGGCAGGCTAAATTTGTGTTTTCCAATAGCTAGATACATTGCATAAGTAGCAGCATATTATAATCAGTCTGATTTTATATCAAACTGCAGTTTCAGATTTAACTGTTAATGCACCCAACATACAAATAGAACATAACTTCCAGTTTGAAACACAAAATTCTGTCTTTACCATCATATGACACTGACGAATAAAAAGGCTTTGAAATGAATAAAAATAAATTTGACACAGATTTCTAGGATAATGAAAGAAATATAATTTTCTATGTCAGATTCTCTGTAGAAACAGTAGCAACACAGGAAAGAAGCAAAGTAAGACCACCACCAACAAGCATACAAAACTGTAATTCTCCATCTTTGGAGATGGCAGGTGTTGCCACCACTCACCATTTGCTCAGAGGCACATGTTACCAAATTCTTCCAAGCTACACAGGAAGTGGATTGGACGGTGAAAGACCAACCCAAATTGTGTTTGCATTTTTACAGATTTTTAGGGCAGTACAATATCTCAGAGGAGGTCAGGTCTCCTGCTCCCCTTCTGCATTCACTATAGCTGCCCCATTTCTCTGCTTTTTAAAGTTTGATAGAAATAGCTATTGGCTATAGATATATTCTTAAACCGCAAGGCTTTTTTTTTTTTGCCTATTAGTGAATTTATCCATCATGTGCCATTTAGAACTTTAAAATAAGTAGTAATTTTGGTTCTGCTTACCGCCACATAGCATCTCTTCAGTTCCCACTATTTCTTTAGCTTGTGGAGCCATAGGTACCATATTCAATGTGGTAAGTAAGCCAAAATCACATTTCTGAACATTTTCTTTAGGGTGGAATCATTTATTCCTTTGCTGGACGGAATGTTTTTCCCTAACATAAAACATGGAACTACAGAGGACCAGGCTACCTGAAAGGCCACCTGCCTCTGTATAAACCTGTAAGATCACTTTGATCAACTGGTGAAATTCCACTCCAGGTACCGCACCCTACAGCACATTACAGGGTGGGCATTTCAGCTATCACCCTGCCCTTCAGTCTGTCATGCATTAAGCATCATCTGTTAGTTACTTTCAGCCTCTTGTAAAGATTTATTTTTGCCCAGGCTTTCCCTGGCCTGTAAGATCAGGCTTTGTTTTAGGTGTTTGAATTCCCTGAAGTCCAGTCTTTAGCTATTCTATTCTTTTATACTACTGCTTTACAAGTTTTATGTTGTATTTTTGTTTTAATGATACAGTAGGGCCCCACTTATATGGTGGGTTACATTCCAGGCCCCTGCCGAAAAGCGAAACCTGCCATAAAGTGGGACATAGCGTGTGGTCAGCTGTACAGTACAGCTGATCTTGCGCTGCAGCTAATTGCTGTCAGCTGGAGCGCAGTAGCTGCAGCCCCTCGTGCTACAGCAGTTTTCCCCCGCTGGTGCCGTATTAGCAGAACACCAAAAGGGGCGCTGAAAAGCAGGCCCTCCTGTACTGTTTATTTTTATGTTCTACACCACTTAAGAGATTTTTAATCTCTCCCTCAACACATTTTGGTTCAAGCCACAGTTTCCTTTTCATTGCTCTGTCTGAGAAGCAATCTACGACAGTGATTGTTTTGTCTTTTAAAATGTTAATGTATCTGTGTGACCTCAGGGTAGCAAATCTACTAAAAAGGGGAGGATAACTGTTCCTGTTTTATTTCCATCATGGTAATAATGCTGTTTACCTTGCAGTCCTGTTTTCTGCCCTTTTGAAACACTCTGAAAATGATACTAATAGTCATGTCCTTGACCGTAGAAACATGGAGGCACATAGAGGAGAGCTGAGTTTGGTCAGAGCAATCTCTAATGAATTTCACAGCAGATGAGTGAGAAAACAAACTCAGAAAAGTATCTTATGCCCTTATGAAATGCATACTTGTTTGGGTTTGGACTGGTTTCCAGGAAGCACACAGATGTTTCTAATCTTAAGGTAAAAACAAAAACTGCCTTATCTTGTTAACTAGGCTAGTCTTATCTATTCATTCTGTCCAGGGTCTCAGGTAGATGTCTGTGCTCACCTGGACAATGGCCCTCCTATTGTATAGTACTTTCCCTTTGTCACGTACAATACAAACCATTACCCACTCCATCATTCATTAGATGAAGTGATGCCTTTTACCACAGATGAACCTAATGAAGCACCAGAACACACAAGAGGAGGTGAGAAGACAGATTTGACATTTTTACAGCAGGGAGGCCAATCTTGAAGCACCCTACTTGTGTTTAATCCAAATAAACATTTCCCTTCCAGGGTTGAGCCCTTAGAAAACCAGTTCTGTATGTTTTCAGCCACAGCTCTTCTTGGTGTGGCTGATTAGCTAGTGCATGTGTGAAGGATGGGGTAAGAAACCAAAACTGATATTTGTCCATCCCTAGCCTGTACCATCACAAAACCACCTCCTAATCCCCACAGTGTCATGGTCCTAGACCCAGAATTTTCAGAAGCAGGGTCTTCTTCTGATGACAGCCCTGAGGAGGAGATGGACCCACTCCTTGGTGTATCCAAAGCCCAAATCTCCTCGCTTAAACCCCGAGAAAACATCTTTGCCATCAGACTCCAATGATTAACCCACAGATTTCTCAGAGAATCAGAGTCCTGAGGATATATCCCCACAATATGAAACAGCAGAGTCTGGAAAAAAGTGAGTGGCAGCAGAAGAAAGCCTTTAACTAAGCAGATGCAGTATTTGGGGTGGGATCTCCAGTTGATAAATAACTAGGCTAGGCAATAAACAGCTGCCAATTGCTCTAGGATACTCCTGGGGCATATATAATGCCTTAACTGCAAGATCGCTAACCATGGTTCTGAAATGCAGATATATGTACTTCCCCAAGGTGCTGATTATGCTTTGCCTTCCAGTCTGGAACCGCTGCTTAACTCCCCTCTGCTTGAGCCATCACTTATTGGTGGTGGTGGGCATCCCTATTCATCAGCACACACATCAGTTTCACAACTATATTTAAATTCAGAGATGTGTAGTTTTTAAAAACAACAACAACAGACAATGAACGCATATTTAAACAAAGGAACATAGGTAAGATGCTTTTTAACAAATAAAAAGGTGAAACATCCTGTGTGAAGCAAGAGGAGATGCACATTTAATTTGCTGGTATGTTTCCCTGTCATTTTAGTAGTGAAGCTAGGATAAACCTGGACCCACCTACAAGTTCCCTTTGCAGATTAGGTCTAAAAAACTGCACGCTGTCAGTGCCACATGGCGAGCATGCAGAAACAGGGCCACATGTGAGCAAAACACCCCTTTCTTCAGTGAACAACTGCCTGTAGTGATTTTTAAGAGCAGCTGAACACAGGTACAAGATAATAAGTGAACAACCCCTCTTACTTTGGACAACTTCATGAATGATCAGGGTTGTAAAGGATTGCACAAATATCCAACTTGTTAGCATCAAGGACTATGTAAAGAAGTAGTCTAGCTTGTTGCATGGTATAGAAGGCCCTACTTTCGTTCCTCAGCCCCTTTCCAATCCTAATAGCAAGACAGCAAAAGATTTGGAACTTAGGAAATGTTGTCCCATCAAAATGTATATAGTATTTTAAACTCTCACTCCGTAGTTTTATGTTTTACTTCTACGCAGCTCCATTTCAGTGATGGAAGAGACGGAGAGTGCATTAACTCCCTGGCCCGAACTGCCTTAACATGATTCATTGTCCTATAGGGAACAATGTAACACACTGCCAAACCAGGTTTGACGGTTATTTGCCCGCAGAGCTCTGCTTAAAACTTGGTTAGCTTATTGTGGACATGGACAAGGGCTTTGTTATCCCAAGCAGCTTCTTGTAATGCTATAAAAGCAACCATAAGCCTATTCCAAGTTCACAAACTGATTGAAACGCTTTGGATACACCAAGGAGTGGGTCCATCTCCTCCTCAGGGCTGTCATCAGACGAAGACCCTGCTTCTGAAAAAGTCTAGATTTGTTGAACTGCCAACAGAGTCTTCAGATTTAAAAAGTGGCTGAACTGTTGTGTTATTTCACTTTGTCAAAATTGTGTTCAATGTGGCTACTGTGTTTGCATCCCCCCCATAACATGAGTTAGAGAAGAACCGTTCATTTTCATTTTTTTTTAAATTAACACCCTAAAGGCTGTGGGCTTGCATATGTCTGAACCAACACAGATCTAACAACACAAGAGAACTTTAATCTCACCTCAGATTCCAAGCATGATTCTTTCTGCACTTTCAGCTGCTTGCAAAAGGCTGCTTATAAAAGGCTGCCTTCCAAAACGATGGTCAAACTCGTGCTGGTCTATCCCTTCTTGAGATTTATATAAACACTTTGACTTTAAAGGTTTGAATTGGCCTCAACACTCTTTTACTGAAAGAAAAGCAAATCAGTCTTATATGAAGAAACTCCTTTATTCTATTATGTTACATTTGTATCCTGTCTTCCCTTCAATGAGATTGTTAGGCATTCATGGACAGGGGCACATCGAAGGGTCTTGCTTCCATTGCTACTGCCTTTCTCTTGAAATTAACAAATTAATAAAATCAAAGGCAATACTAGACCAGCCTTTCCCAACTAGTGGGCCACCAGATGTTGTTGGACCATAACTCCCATCAGCCTCAGCCAGCATTGCCAATGGTCAGGAAAGATGGGAATTGTGGTCCAACAACATCTGGTGGTCCACTAGTTTGGAAAGGCTGTGCTAGACTCAACAGCTTTTACTAGGCATTAGGTGTTAACAGAACACACTCAGTACCCCAGTCCATGCCAGTGAGCCCACTCAAGAGTTCTGCAAACAGTAAGTGCAGTCCTTACTTTACTTATTCAAGCAAGGCAGTTCCTTTCCTGGCAGTTCTAACTCAGCCTTTTATTGGGACAGGCACAAACAAGGGGGAAATCCTCTTAGCAGCCCATGCCAGTACCTTCCCACTTTTCTAAGTAAGCAAACATTGAGGTAACAAGAGATTCAGGATAGCTCATTTCTTCACAAAAGGACAGCCGATCACTGGGCACCCACATTCATCTCCCAGGAGACTTCTCTCTATCAGTCTCTGGTTTGATAGGGGTTCCTGCCAGAACAAGATTTATAGAAGGCTCTGAGGCATTTTCAAGGTCATTCCCCACAGCTGTATCCAACTCTAGGTGTTTTTGATCAGATGCCCTACCAGGCAGAATAAGGCCCTGATCCTGCATCCACATAAGTGGGAACCATAGGGTGGAGCAGGGCAGTCCTTGCCAGTCCTTTACAGGAATGTACATGGTTCTCCCCCACTACAATTTTATCTTCATAATAACCCTGGGAGATAGTGACTAGCACATGGTGGCCTAGCAAATTTCATTGCCAAGTGAGCATTTGGCACTCTAACCAATGCATCGCTTATCTTGTGAGTTCATCTTGCTTTATCTGTTCTGCATGCCCAGGGTTTCCTCAGCAGGCTGGATATTCTGAGACCTTTTCAAGCTCACTCCAGCCACTCAACCCTCTTTTCTCTCCATAGTTAATGTCTATGTAAGATTTTTAATGAGCTGCCTTACTTTAGGATGCTACAGGTGATAGACTTTCCAGGAAGCTGGATTGTGGAGGCTTTTGACTGGAAAAGTGGAATATAAGTACCTAAATAAAGAAGCCCTTCTCTTCTCAGTTCAGCTCTGACTCCTTCCATGAGTTTATTAGGTAGATTTACACAAACTGCTGTTGTCTCAGCTTCAGTCCCTCATCCACAATAGGGATAATAATACAGAGCTATCTGACAAGGCTGTTGTAAGGATCACTGGATGCAGTGATGACTGGATAGGTGAACATTTGAAATAAGCTTTATACTGTAAATGGTAAGTATTGCACGGGACAAAATGAACTCTTGCCAACACGGCTACTGTAAGTCAACCACATTTTGTTGGATCCAGTTAGTTGCACTTACGTCCCATTAAAATCAATGTGAAAAGTTAAGTCATGACTAACTTAAATCCTATTGATTTCAGTGGGAGCTAAGTGCCGCTTAGTCTGGATCCACTGTACTGCATTTTTTCTTACCCAGTTGCATTTTAGCTTATGGCACTATGTGCTTCCTCAGTTAGCTTGGGGAAAGGAGAGTGAGAACAGAATCTAACATGAACATCTACAAACTTTGTGTCATCACTAAAAGTGAGTCATCTATTCCTAAAAGTTCATTTTGCCACCACTCTGAATGAAGCTTCTAAAAATGGTGTCACCTTCTGGTCAAGCTTGTTGGATTGGATCCAGATGTTGTTCCTGTGAACAGATGGAAGGAAGGTGATTTTTTTTTGTCAATTACGCCTTTCCCATGTAGTCTCCAGCACCACCTCCCACATTCTTCTAGAGGATTGGGAGACTTGGGGTATGCAGGGACATACTGAAATCTGCAGAGGAAGGGAGGAATAATCAAAAGCCTCCTTTTCCTCCTTTGCTAGGGAAGGAAGGACTCTTTCTGTCCATGAAGGTGAAGTCTGGAGCCATCCCATTGTGTTTAGGATCACTGAGTTGTTTGAACTTGTGCTGTTGTCTTGTTATAGCTTTACAGAAGTTTTTTGTTTAAAGTACAGAAAATGAAGCATTTCCCCACTTTAACATTATATAAGTTAATATAGGAAACCCTAATTAAACTGCCAGCATTGGAGAGGAGGTTGTTGGAGGTGTAATGAAACCCACTTTTGTGGTATAAGGCACAGAGAGATCAGGTGAATAACAGAAAATTTCCTTTTCATATATCAGATATATTGCACTGCTGAAAGCTGTCAATATGTTTAGACCATGAAAATAGAAAGAAATGCATTTTACAAAAAGGAGAAAAAAGTTATAACTCATTTAGCAACCTAACATTAATTCTAAGAAAGTGGAGAAAATCAATAATGAAATATTATCAATTATTTTGGGGACAACAAGTTCCATCTTTGGCTGTCTGCAAGCTATATTTCTTAAATGTTTTCTTACTCTGAAAGCCTAAAAGGTGGTTTCAAGCTTATTTTCAAAATCTAGTCCAGTAATGATTTATGATTTTTTTAGAAGTGTGAAGGGTAAGGCATGTGATCAGTGGCATTTCCTATGAAAACACTGGATGTTTGTGTTTGCCCTTTTATGACATCTTTAAGTAAAAAGAAAATAGGCATCAGGCACCTTCACAGCGAGGATAAAGAAAATGAAAATCCAACAAGACTTTTAAATACCATCTTCTACACTTCATACAAAAGAGCCAAGAGGCATTTCAATGAGAGAGAGAGAGAGAGAGAGAGAGAGAGAGAGAGAGAATAAATATTTTAAAGAATTGAGTGGAAATCTCATAAAAATATAAAAGATTGCTTAATGCAAAACCAGAATTGTTCAATATTTTTTTTTTAAAGAAAAATAATAACAAAAACTTGCAAAGGACTCCTTTGGCAATATAAATGACAAAACAAAATACTTCTCCATTCAAGGAGTGGGATGCTATTGTACTACAAACCTGGTCACATACCTGTGGTGA
This sequence comes from Rhineura floridana, assembly GCF_030035675.1. Taxonomy (NCBI): domain Eukaryota; kingdom Metazoa; phylum Chordata; class Lepidosauria; order Squamata; family Rhineuridae; genus Rhineura; species Rhineura floridana. Next base: position 107,731,409 of record NC_084485.1, on the reverse strand, counting down.
TGACTTTATGTTTACCCTTTTTGAATGTCTCTTTTATGATGGGAGTGCTAGCAATTCTCGGGTGTGCTGTCCTCTCTTGATTTAGAGCAAAGAAGACTCCAAATTACCCAGTAGATTCCTGTGGCAAAGATGTGCAAATGGCTACTTTGATTGTTTTGATATGAAAAGCTGCATGCACAAATATGACGAACTGTGAAAAGTTGTGTAGTTTGTGTGTGTGCATGGGTTTTTTGGCACCTACAAGGATTGCTCTGCACATCTGGGAATGCTGCTTTCAATTTAGGCATCTCCTGGGTATTAGAGTGCCCTTTATCTTTGTGGAAGGGTTCAGAAGCTAAGACAGCATTTTATTATTGAAATAAGAAAATGGTTTGAAATGCCCAGTGAATATCTGAACAGTTCCTCTGCATGTAGGCTCATTGTTAGGTTTGTAGCCTGCTGCAGTGTGGATTTATGTGGGTGAAGGTGATGCATGAAGGATCCTGCTTTTGAGAGGAAGTGGCCATGGTGTTTCATGCATAGTTGTATCTCTGAACACATGCTCACACAGTTGGTCTGTCTCAGTATTGTCTACTCTGATTGGCAGCAACACTCCAAGGCTCTAGGACAGGGATTGAAAGAAGGGCTCTGTAGTCACAGGGGGGTGGGGGCACTACACATCTGCACTTGCCGATTGACTGATGCTCCATGAACACCCTTTAAAAGGGAGACAGAGCAACTGCTTTGCATGCAGAAAGTCCCTGTCATCTCCAGGTAGGGCTGGGAAAGACACATTTCTGAAACACTGAAGAGCTGCTCCAGTCAGTATAAACAATACTGAGCTAGACGGACTAATGGGCTGACTCAATAAGGCAGCTTCCTAAAAACCAGCAGCCACTTGCCATCACATCTTAAGCCAGCAAATTCCGTAAGTTAAATGAAGGAGTACTTTCTTTTGTCTGTCCTGAACCTACTGCCAGTCAACACTAGTGTTATGAAACTGGGAGAAAAATGTCTCTGTCCACTTTATAAACCTTTAATTTGTTCTCCTGCAGTTCTCTCCCTATCCCACTGAGTTACAAAGCTCAAAACATTTTAGGCTTTTCTCATAGGGGAGCTTCAAGCTCTTCCAAGCCCTTGATTGTTGGTTTGCCCTTTCCTGTTCTTTTTCCCCCAACTGTATCCTACCTTTTTGAGGTGGGGTGACCAGATCTATACACAGTATTCAAATGTGGCTATGCCATAGATTTCTCTAAAAGCATAACTGTTACTGTTGGCATCAGCTGGTTTTGTGATGTGCCCTCGTACTTTACACAAGCTTTTAATTTTGTCCTTGGAGTGTGGAATTCCATCCCTTTTGCATGGTACATAAACCGTTACTGAGGTGCACAACAATGTCATTGCTTGCAGTTCAGCAGCACCAAGTACTTAACACTGCACTCCCTTGTCTGTTTAAAATTAGTTTTTGGCACACCGGGGGGAGGGAAGCACAACTTCTGACACAGTTGTGAAGAGAGAGAAAAGTTTAATTCCTTTTGATTTCTGCCAGTTAGTATTAAATTTATGAGGCATGAAATAATCTAATTCTCAAAAATAGGCTTTCTATGAAGTTCCCAACAGAAAACATTTAAGCTTCAACCATATGGGCTTGGTTGTCACAACCCACAGGGACATCTATTTACTGACATCTTGATTTGCCTAACCTTGAAAGTGCTCAGTAACTAAGAAAGTTTTAAAGATAGATGCCAGGATCAAAAGAAGGACTCTGTAGACACAGGGGGGTGGGGGCACTGCACATCTGCACTTGCTCCTTTTACTCCAGCAATCTCTATTGTGCGCCATGCACATCTAAGCATGATGCTCAAACATGGCCACAACATTCGTGGTTACAGTGGTCAGAATTTGGTATGCCACAAGCCCTTCCGCCCTCAAGGTCAGGCAAAACAATTGTTGGCCTTTGCGGTCAGTTTCCCTTAGTCCCTCATTTGTTTCTTGCATCCAGGTGTTAGCTGTTCCTCATGCTACAGGGAACATTATTGTATTCACCTGTACTTCGCTTTGGACTGCTTGTGTATATATACAGACAATCCAATTGCATTACTCATTGAGACATTTGACTTTGACACAGTACACAGTACAGAAAGCGATTTGCTGGTCTTATAATCTTATAAGCCATCATGTGAGTATCAGATTGTCCTAAAGACTTATATGTACTATTTATTTATTTATTAAATTTATACCCTGCCTTATGGCCAAAAGGCCCTCAAGGCGGCTTACAAAAGAAAATGAACATAACAATACATCAATAGAACATAATACTTCAATAAAATAATACAATTCTCAAAATTAAATAACAATTCTTAAAATTAGATAACAAATAACATTATTAAAAGCAAATTATTGAGCAAGTGTTACTTTAAATACTTGTATATACATGTCCACAAGGCAAGAACAAGAATAACTCTGGCAACTGTTTTCTTTGTTATCAATCAAATTACTCATCATTTCCACAGTCAGCTGGGTTCTTCCTTTTCAGACATGTATGTGTGTATAATTTTATATGTGTGTAGAGTTAACTTGTCCCTTACCATAGCCCCTGATGAAAGCCTGCAGATAATAGGCTGAAACGCGTTGGGTTTTATCTATAATAAAAGTTCCTATTTTCCAGCATCTTGGTCTTTGACCCCTTTTTTGGTTTCTCTTTTGGATGCTAGCCACCCCCTGCTTTTTTTCTTTGCGGTCAGTGCCAGCCCAGGAGATGGCATGGCACTGACCAATCAAGAAACAGATTGCTCCCTCACTTCAGCCCCCATGCGACCTGCTGCAAAATGGCAGGCTAGTCTTCAATTCAACTGGCTTTTCTCCCTTCTTTACATGCCAGCCATAATGAGAAGAAGATGAAGAAACAGCATTTGTCAGTCCTCAAGGCCCAAGGCAAAAGTATGGGAAGTTTATCTACTTACATCAAGCATGATTTGCCTGTGAAATGGCTCTTGAAAGCACAGCTTTTGTGCTTAGAGATATATTTGAATACATTTTACACATGTTTACTAAATTTCTCTTCCTCTCATTTTAGTCTCTGTTATATTTTGAGTACTTCCCTTGATTTCTGTGTCAAAATGAGAGATAACAGTCGGTGCAGGTTACTAGAAATGAATCCAGCTGAGATTAAAAGATATTTTTGTTTGGAACAGCAAAAGGGACCAGATTTTGTGTAGCATCTTCCATGAAAGGCAGAAAAAATGACTGTATTCTGGACAATGACCTCTCATTAATTCCTTAGAAGTAAATGCTGCTTGTTTTGTTCTTTTATGCAGCTTAATACTGAATTTTCTGGATTCAACTGGAAGGCCAGGAAGGCCAGCCAACGTTTGTGGACATCTAAAAGACATACGGTATGTTCAGACCTTGTGGATCTCTCATTTCATTACTGATAATGAACAAAGAAAAATTGACTGACAGATGACAATTCCTTCCTAGACAGTAGTCCAATCTAGATAGTATTAGAGGATGGGGAGTGATTCCCCACTCCAGTCTCCCCCCATTTCCTTTCCTGGCTTTTGAGACCTCTGGCTTGCGAGAAAAAGAAGAAAAGATTATGTAGAAGTATGTCCACCACACAGGACTATGCATTTGGAATTTCATTTTTGCTCACAACAATGTGTTATAGAGAGGATACATAAACTCATTCAACCTGCCTTGCTGATTCAAGTCAAAAGTTCATCTAGTCCAGCATCCTGGCTTGGACCCTAGTTAGGCATCTGCAAATGGACAGGCTCCTTCTGTTCATAGACAGGACCAAGCTCCAGTGGAAGGTCTCTCTGGCAGAAGGGGGAAATAATTTTCACTAATGCCCCCTTCCTCATGGCCCCCTGTGCTGCTTTCATGCTGCTCTGGATGACCCTCTGGCCCTCCTAAGTAGATATTTGGGGCACATGGGTCTGCAATGGGAATGGGAAATCAATTTAAACGTGTTCCTCTGCTTCAGCTGTGGAATTATTCTGTGAGCAGAACTCTACGTAAGGGGTACTGCCATCAGTGGAAGCCTACTTGGATAAAAACTTCTATTTTCAATGGCTGCCAGTCAGCTGTGTCTAGGAAGCTCACAAGGCTTCCCCTGTTACTCCTTCCTCAGGATCTGGTAGAGCTATATTCAGAACATGGAGGATCTGGTTAGCTATTAGGGATAGTAATTAGGGTTAGAGGAGAAATTTGATTCAGTTCACATTTAAATTCAACTTTACCTAATCTGCACACTCACTTTGCATTTAAGAGCAAACCTATCGAATCTGCACTTTCTGAAACAATATGCAAACACTTTCTGCAACAATATGTGAACTGAAACACAGCCGACCCTGGAAATTTGCACTTCTCCAAATTTTGCAATGTAGTTCTCCAGCCAAGCAATGTATACAAAAATACATTCACTAGGGTAAAGTGTGCATAACAATGCATAGAATATTGAAAAATACCATACAAAATTGCCTTATATTAGGGGGAAATGCTTTGCAAAAATGTATGTGTTAAACAAAATTGCATACAAAATGTTAAGAGAAATTTGCACTGAAATGCTGGTGAATTTTAATGAGAAGTTTTTTTAAAAAAAGCAAACTGGTGTGGGAATGTGGAGAATTGAACTTGAAAATGGAAATGGACTGCCTTCAAGTCAGTCCCGACTTATGGCGACCCTATGAATAGGGTGTTCATGGTAAGCGGCATTCAGAGATGGTTTACCATTGCCTTCCTCTGAGGCTGAGAGGCAGTAACTGGCCCAAGGTCACCCAGCGAGCTTCCTGTGTGGGGATTCAAACCCCGGTCTCCCAGATTGTAGTCCAATACTCTAACCACTGTGCCTTAAAATTGGAAAAATTGAGAGAAACCAAAACTGACAGTTTTATCTATCCCTCCTAATAATACATCAGTTTTGTATTATTTCATTGTAAATCACAACTCCAAAAAAATGATGGAAAACCTCATTAATACACGAGAGGCACTACGCACACCACTGTGATAAAGGTGAAAGAAAGAAACTCTAGTTCCAAGAGAAGGAGGAAGACAGGTAGTACTCCCACCCCCGGTCCTCTCCATAAAACCATCACTCTAGTAACAGCTACATCTAGAAGTGGCAGGGAGAAAGAAGAGGTGTTTGTGACCTTGCTGCATGTACCAGAACAGTGTTTCCCCAGCCCACTGAAGGAGTGCTAATTTACAGTATGTCATAGGAATTTCAGTCTGTTCAAACAGTTCTGTTAGGCTGCAGTCTTACACACACTTCTATGCAGGTCCCATTAAACACTCTGGGATTTACTTCTAAGTAAAGTCAGGCTGCAAGGATCAGGCCATAAGGCCCCCCCCCTCTCTCTCTCCTCTTTTATGCCTGGCACATTGGTTTCAACATTACTGCATGAGGACTACAATTGATGAAACCCTTTGCTTCATAGATGTTTGTTAGGTTTGTGCAGCAGTGAGTTATGAGTAAAACATCCTATAATATAGTTTTCAGTTGAGCTCCCCTGATGGCACTACTCTGGTTCAAATAAATCCTGGTAGGAATGAAAAAGGTGTTGTTCTAATTTACTTATTTAAAACACTTATATACTGTCCTTCATTATCACTTTACAGGATGGTTTACAAGATATATTAAAACACCTTGGAATATCAATACAACCACTGTAGAACCCCCCCCCCAAAAAAACCCCTTGTATTCAAGTAGGTTGAGCTCAGAGTAGTTAGTTATGTCTGTTAACTTCAATGGGTCTACTCTGAGTAGGACTAGCATTGGATACCACCCATATTGCTAAAAGCTAGGTATTAAAATCATGAGGGCTGGAGTGGGCAGGGAAGGAAGAAGGCAGGAGGAAGGGAGAGTGGAAGGAGGAGAAAGGGAGATCTGATCATTTGCATGTTTATTGAGTTCAGTGGGATTTACTCTCATGCAATCATGGTTAGGATTGGTAAAACTGACCATGAGTGAGGAGGAGGAGGGGGAGGGGAGAGGACAGTGAAGGAGGAAGGAAGGGAAGAGGAGAGGGAAGAGGAGAGGGAAGAGGAGAGGGAAGAGGAGAGGGAAGAGGAGAGGGAAGAGGGGAGAGGAAGGAGGGGATTGGAAGTGGAGAGGTGAGGGGTGAAGGAAGGTGGAGGGAAGGGGCAAGAGGGAGGAGATAAGAGAGAGGAGGAGGGGAGGGCAGGTTTGATCATTTGCATGCTTTTTGAGTTCAGTTGGATTTAATCCTGTGCAATCATGCTTAGGATAGGTGAAACCGACCTGGGGGAGGGGGAAGGAGGAAGGGGAGGGGACAGGAGGAGATTGGATGGGTGGGTACTGGGCAGAGGGGAAGCCCCTTTCCTTTCCAAAAAGAAAACATTGTGAACAGTATCATTGTTTTTCACGGTTTCCCCCACCTTTTTATTCTACAGCAGGCACATGTAGCCTCCCACCCAAATTTAAACCAAAGTTGTCACTGGCCACATTCTCACCTGAACTTTATTTCTTTTTAGACAGTCATGGCTTCTTCCAAGGAATCCTGGGAAGTGTAGTTAGCGAAGGGTGCTGAGAGTTGCTAGGAGACACCCTCACAGAACTTCAATCAGAGCAACTGCCTGTTAAACCACTCTGGCCACTGGAGTTCTGTCAGGGGAATAGGAGTCTCCAATCAGCATCCTTCACAAACTGCACTTCCCAGGATTCTTTAGGGAAAGCCATGACTGTCTCACGTGAAATAAAAGTCTGGCGTGGGTGTGGCCCTCTGATTAGGCAAGCCAAACAGCTGTGAGTCTGACTTTTAGAACACTGACAGTTGGTTCTTACTGAGCATGCTCGGGCTTATCATTGACTTTAATGTTACATTTCTTTAATTAATTAAAACTCAGGTAGGCATTTTTTTAAAACTTTTAAACTGCAGAAGAGGAAGGTCAGAGTATGGGGCAAGGTCAGTATTAGGATTACAGGTACTCTGTGAACATGGCTGATTTTTAATGAATTTCAACAGATTATGAGAACTCTGGCAGAAAAAACTCCAAAAGGGCTCTGGGGTTTCTCTCTCTCTTTTTAGACTTTGAACTCTCGATTCTCTCTGACTGTTTTGTGTATTGCCATGAAAATTTAGAGGGTTGTTAAGCAAGCATTTCTGAGTTCAGGACTATATATTTTGTAAGGTTTTGTTTTGAAATGGAAAGCATCAGAATGGCATGGAGGTATTTTCAATTTAACATTGCAGAATGCGAAAAATCCATGCTGGCGTGGCTATAAAATCTATTAGCTATAGGTACATTCTTAAACTGCAAGGGTTCTTTTTGCCTGTTAGTGAATATTCTCTCTTTGCCTGTGGGTTCAACTAGAGATCGGGGAAAAATTCAATTCAGTTTGTATTTAAAGGCAAATATACCTAATCTACACTTTCTGAAGCAATATGCAAAACAAAACAGCTATCCTTTTAAATTTGCACTTCTCTCAATTTTGCAGTGCAGTTCTTCACCTAGGTAATGTGGACAAAAATGCATGACTAGGGTAATGATGTGCATTAAAATGTATATGTTAGTGAAAATAACATACAAAAATAATGTACACTAAAATGCGGATGAATTTTCATGAGGACTTAAAATCACACCAGCAAATGCTATGAAAATGTGGAGAACCAAACTTAAGATTGGGAAAATGAGAAACTTAAAGAAACCAAAACTGAGAGATTCACCCAACCCTAATGTCTGGAGTACTCACTAGGGATGTGAACACCCCCCCCAATCTGCCCCATGGCTCCGATCTGGGGGGGGAGCATCAGATCAACCCATCCTGGGTCGACCTGGGGACCACCTGCACCATCTCAGAGCCACTCTGGAATAAGTTCAGGGATGGGGCTAATGTTTAATTAGGGTAGCAGGGGAAGGAGACAATTCTGCAGGGTGCTGTTTTGCAAGCAGCTTTCCTTCAAGGAAAATACTTACAAAGCAGCACCCGCACCCCACAAGAACACTCCCTCAGCTCTTCAGTTATTGAGTGGAGGCCTCGATCCTGTGGGACAGGACTCAGGCAGGATGGAGAGCTACAGCACTTGGCTTACCTTCTTAGTCTTGGCTTTTTGTGGGTTTTTCCGCTTGATGGCTGCCTCTTTTTCCTGCCTCATGCCCCACCCCCTGACAGCCCCAGCTCACTCTGGGTCATCCAGTCCAACACATAGTGATCCATAGTTGTCTCAACATGCCTTGACCAAGGACCCAAAAACTCTGAATAGGCCTGATCTGTCTTGGGACATAGGCCTTGGCTGAACCCGATGCACAGCCCTACTACTCACTCAGGCTCCCACACCCTTATAAGGCTCATAAACATCTTTCTCTTTATTAGGAACAACACATTCAACAGCAATGCAGAGCAGCTTCTACAGGTTTCCATATGCAAGTAGTATAAATATCACTGCTATTGTCATGGTGCAAATGACTACCTTCTATATCCCTCATGCAGTGCCCTATGTCCATACAATGTGCTCTGAACTTGCTAATGCAAATGCTGTTCTCATCATTCAGGTAGATTCTGCTGAATTTGTGTGTTGTGCAATGGTCTGGACACCACACTCCCTCATACCCATTCCCCCTTCTAACATTATACAACCCTCTAAGATTATACAATAAAATGGACCTTCAGTCTCTTACTTTGTTTGGAGTATGTTCCCTTAGTGATGCATTGCAACAATTAATGCAGATCTCCATGGTTTGCCCTTCAGCTAGATCTACCATTTTTTGTACACATAACTAGGAAAATGTACTAAGATGGTGTAAAGTGAGGAACTTCCTTTGCTGAGTTTTCCTTCTTGATTGCCGTACTAAGACTAAAGAGGAGCGTGTTAGCTACTGAGAATAGTCTTCTCGGTAGCTGACTTGCCTCCTTTCACTGTAATTAGCTCCAATCAGCAGGAGAGGACACTGAAGACATAGAGACCCTGCTGGGACCTTAGTAGATCCCTTAGTAAGGTATCTAAGACCCCCTAGGGCCCTGGATGACTACATCCCTGCTTAGCAGAACAATCTGCTGTCTTTGCTGGAGAACTGGGATCCACCAAACATCTATAGCTTGCAGTTATTAAAGGTACAGACAAATTCTTGGATCCCAATTACTGGCTGCCATCACTTCATGAGGGTCCCCCCCCCCCGAATGAAAATATATCGGGCACATCCGAGCCAAAGATAAGCACTTTCAAATTGCATTTATTTTAACTGGAAATGTTCTTCTACTGCATTCAATAGCTTAAATTTTGCTGTATTATCTCCAGAGTAACAAAGCAGGGATCCGATAATGTAGTAATTCTTACTGAATTAGTTGATTTCTGAATGAATCATAACAGCTGATGAATACAAAGGATTTTACATGTTTTCTTTTGCTTTATGGTTGGGAATTTTTCTTTTATGGAATTCTGCCTGGAATTATGGATTTGTCTAGTCTGTATTTCTAAAACAGTGAACGGGTTTTCTTCCCACCCCAAAATAGAACACCTACACATACAGGGTAACAATGCAATTGGATAATCATTATCACAATCATAATACCTCAAACAAGCTTCAAGGTGACATTATAGTCACTCTGAAATTAGTATTACACTGAAGTGTTATTAAGTGACATTCATTTCATCCTGGCACAATGGTGACATTAGCATCTAATTATCTTGTACTGAAATCAGCATCAATCACCTTCTCTATAACATGGTGCAACCCTCAGTCTCTACCAGATTTGAAGGTGGGAGGCAATGGCAGAGAGTGTGGAATAATAAATAATTTTGCGAACCAGTCCTAAATATTTGCCCTTGGGGGTGAATGAGTTTGAAATCTCAAACATTAGGTGTCACCTCTTAAAAAACTTAACCTTTTCCTAACCACAGTTTTATGTAGTATATAGTGGGTTTTACCCAGTCATTTAATAAACATCTATGGTAGAGCTCTACCTCTAACCCTCATGAGTGATTGTAAATATGAGATCAAATTATAAGGGCTGGTTTACACATGCATACCCATCAAGAGATGATGGCAGCATCAAATGGAGCTTGCACATGGAAATGTACCAGCCCAGACTAAGCACCACAGAGAAAACTCAATATCACCTTAGATACAATGTTTTCCAGGGAGGACCATATCCATGTTGAGCTGTCAGTTTTTGCAATATCCTTATGTCTGTGCATATTAGCTGTAAAATAAAATCAGCTCATTTCAAATGTGTTGGAAGAGAGCTTTGCGGATACCATGGACTGCGAAAAAGACAAATAATTGGGTGTTAGAACAAATTAAACCAGAACTATCATTAGAAGCTAAAATGATGAAACTGAGGTTATCATACTTTGGACACATCACGAGAAGACATGATTCACTAGAAAAGACAATAGTGCTGGGAAAAAACAGAAGGGAATAGAAAGAGGAAGACCAAACAAGAGATGGATCGATTCCATAAAGGAAGCCACAGACCTGAACTTACAAGATCTGAACAGGGTGGTTCGTGACAGATGCTCTTGGGGGTCACTGATTCATAAGGTTGCCATAAGTTGTAATCGACTTGAAGGCACATAACAACAACAAAATTCAGTTGTGGACCATTTCCTGCAGTGCATTTGTGAATGGTAACTACAATAACAATCATGATTATGCCACCTATGTGGACGATGCTTTATGGAGTACAAGAAAACAGGTCCCTGGCCTGAGGACTGACAATCTAATATTCAGCATGTGGAAACAGAAAAGGTAAATGGAGGAGGGGTCAAAAAGGAAAGAAGATACCATTGTTAAGAAATGCACATTTATAAACTCTTCATATCTGTGATCTAGATACTCTATATTACTCTACACTGTAGGGTCTACATCATATTAACTAATTTAAAGAATAGGGCAGCAGATTAACAAGTGGCCACAACTATTATTGAAATTCATATGGATTAATAAAAACCCCAAGGATCAAGACTAAGACTAAATGTTTATGTGGAAAAAAATAGTTGAGATGCTGTTGTTCCAAATTTGAAACTGTATTATATTGCAAGTTATATTAATTGGTTAATATTGGCTAATAGACCCTGACTCTAAAGTATCAAAATTGAGAAATAACTAATAAGAGCTACTCCCCACAAGATATTATAAACTGGTAATAAAAATAGATCAAAGCAAGCAAAGGAACAATTCTTCAATTTCAAATTGGCTGAGAATATGGCATCATTATATGAGACTATTATATAACGGCCAACAAACTTCACCACTGCAATCAGCATTAAAATGTTTAGATAGATATGTGGATAGAGGTTTTAAAATTTGGAGAGAAAATAATGTTTTTCAGATACAAACAAGATAGAATGATTGAGTCCTCAGTAATTAGAATGCATTAAAACCATACCAGTCCACCACATTATGAGTATTTTCAAATAAGATCAGTAATAAATAATCAAGTAATGAGATAATCAAATAATGAGAGGAGTAACTTGTTTTGAGAAATTAATAGAAAAAAAGGCATTTGTTATAAAAAATAAATGCTTTACTCTTGAAATATGATACATAGCCCATGCACCTAAAAGGGAACACCATTAAACGGGTAAAAAATATAGTGAAGAACAAACCATTGGAAGTTTGGGAGAATTTGTGGAGAAGGACTATTATTTTTACTGAATTACACAGAAGGCTCAGCAAGAGAGGAGCATTAGGAGTTAACTTCATGTGTGTTAGGTGTGACAAGAACACTCTATGCAAAGGAATGGAGGCTGCAAAATGTACTGACAGTACATTGTTTGGGGAAATGTGGCATTTTGTCCTAATGGCTAAGTTGACAAACTATCTGCTGGTAGAAGAAAAAGGACAAGGGCAGAAATAATTTCACATTGAATTGGAAAATTTTGTTTGACTACTGTAGAAGAAATCCATTATTTCCTCACTCAAAGGACACTTTTGAAGTATTTTAGGAAATTCATATAGTGTATCACTAATTATATTATTGCTATATGTTTCCTTTTCTGTTTTGCATTTACTTTTGCATAAATAAATAATATAATAAAGAAAAACGAAACACTATTTGCTTTAAAAATGTTTCAAAAATACTGGGCCTAATTCCAGCAAAGTTAAGTATTTTCAAGCTTCACTTGAAATAGCAGCTTTTCTTTGTCAGACATAACATTTTATTATTATGCATCTTGTTTATCATAGGTATCTCTAAGGCTTCAGTATGACAAAAAGAACTGTATACTTGATTTGGAACAAAGCTTTACTAACATGACACTCAGTGCTTTACTTTGGATGAACCCTTGAGACGGAAATCAGCTCGACAGTAATAGTGAAATGTCTGGACAAATTCAAGGCTAATTTATGTCCCTCCATGGGCCAGTCACTGGCTCTCAGCCTCAGAGGAAAGCAATGGTAAACCACCTCTGAATACCATGAAAACCCTATTCATAGAGTCACCATAAGTCGGAATCGACTTGAAGGCAGTCCATCATTTCCTCAATAGCTGTGGTCACTTTTGATCTGCAGTTTAATGGTGCAATTCTTTTTTTAATTAACTGGCTTCAAAGAGGAAGATACAAATATCTGAACTGGATAATGGGCAACCAAATTAAGATTCATTATCATTTTTTGGAGGAAATGGCTAATGATTTCCCACCTATATATGTACATATTAGAAATGTATTATGAATAAGGTTAAGAACTGAAGAACGATGTTTAAGGAAGTTGAGTAATTTTGAAAGAATATTATGGGGGAGGGAACGCAAACAAAACAAAACAAAAGCCCAAAAATATATCAAGTTACAAAGAAAGACAATAATAATAGGGGACCAACATTTGTGAATAAGTGTGAAACTTTCATAGGAGTTGGATTAATGGAGGATTGTTGGAAATATATATAGAAATCTGTATAAATATACTGCTACCAATTATTTAATAGAGAATTCTTTGAAATTGTTAGTGCAATGGCAATGCATTTATCACCACCAGTGAGATTGGTCAAGATACATAGTAATAAAACTGATACTTGTTAGAAATATAAAAAATGAAGATATAATTGTTACCACTTGAAAGCGAAATATTATTGGACTATAATTGCAGAAACAACAAATGATAATTTGCAGATCAGAATGCCCCTTGATCTAAAATAGATATTTATTAACCTATCTCAAAGGTTCAGTTCCTCAAAGACAGATTATGGTTCAGTATAAGGTATTCCCTTTGAGAATGTGTCAAAAATATTGGGCATGATTCCACCAAAGTTAAATATTTTCACGTTCCACTGATTTTGACGGGGGTATTGGGCTCACGGTGAGCATAGTCTAGCCAAATTTAAGCACTTTTGACCTATTGTGATCAATGGAAGTGCTAAAATTTTGCTAGACTGTGCTTATTAATGCCACTGGCATAAGTTGCCTATGACATTAGATGCCTTATTATTCTTAAACGATCAACAAAAAAAGTTCTAAGTTGTCGAAAAGGCAACTTCCAGTGTAAAAACAGAAACTGGCAAATTTCTATTTGGCGTTTCTTATCATAAAAAAAGTAAATGTACTGCCTTCAAGTCAATTGCGACTTATGGCAACCCTATGAATTGGGTTTTCATGAGGCTGAGAGGCAGTGACTGGCCCAAGGTCACCCAGTGAGCTTCATGGCTATGTGGGGATTCAAACCCTGGTCTCCAAGGTCGTAGACCAACACCTTAACCACTACACCAAGGAAATGTGTAAAGCAATAAACTTTCACTCTCCCTGTGCTTTAAATTATTAGACATTCATTTAGAGTAACAAGGCAGCTCCACAGCTACTTTTTGTTAGCACTGTAAACAAAGGTATTGGCTGACAAAGAAGATATTTGGCACATTTCAGATGTAACAATCTCAGTTTTATCTACATGTTCCTCCTCCATCCTGCCCTTTCTCATGCACTGGAATGGAAGATTTCTGGGGTTTATTAAACCATAGTATCCTGTTACATCAGTACCAATAAACTATAATTGAATCTCAGACTTCAAATCAGGATACAAAAGCAGGATCAGATCCTGAGGGTCTGAGGATATATTCTGCAAACATTTATCCACTGTGAAAAATATACTCCTTCTTTTAAAAACTGAAAAATGCAAGGAACTTTTTTCACTTTTTTTCCTGCAGGAGGAAGGTGATGTTATATTTATTTATTATTTGATCTATATCCCACCCTTCCTCCCAGCAGGAGCCCAGGGCAGCAAACAGAAGCACTAAAAACATTTTAAAACATCATAAAGCAGGCCTTAAAATACATTAAAACAAAACAACGTTAAAATATATTTTAAAAAATATATAAATATATATTTAAAAATATATACCTGCAGAGCGCAGTGATCGACTGGGTATATAAGGGGTAAGACGGTCTTTCAGGTATCCTGGTCCCGAGCTTTATAGGGCTTTGTACACCAAAACTAGAACCTTGAACTTGGCCTGGTAGCAAATAGGCAGCCAGTGATATGCCGCTCCAAAATACATTCAGGCAACCTGCACAACCCCACACACTTTGTATTCAGACAGCAACATCAGAACTTGGGAAAGCCCCCTTTTCACACTGAGAATGTTTGCTGGAAAACATTCAGCTAGACTCTATTTTTGTATATCATTCCCAAACATACTGAAATCAGAATTTTGCTTGATGAAAGAGGCTTCAGTTGGTCATTTAAAATTGCAGCTGAACTCCAGAAAGGCATGTTGCTCAGCTTTTGCTGTATTCAGGAGCATGATATAACTTTTTCATTAAAAATCAGTTCATTACAGTGCATTTTGCCAACATTATTTGTGTGAGATCAAGAAAAGCAGAAAGTTTTTTTGTAACCAATGAACTCTTGATTATGACAGGCTACCTGTACCTTGTTCCTTGCTGCCACTCCTCTCATGGATGGGTTCCTCGTTGCTCATCTGCTGTGCCCACTGGCTTGTGTGTATTGTTGTTCAACGCCAGATCGGTACATAATAAGACCACTCTCATCCATGACTTGATTGTGGATGAAGGTGCCGATTTGGTGTGTATTACCGAGACCTGGGTGGGTGAGCTTGGAGGAGTTGATCTAACCCAACTTTGCCCACCTGGATACTTGCTGCAGCACCAGCACAGGCTGCAGGGACGGGAGGGGGGAGGAGTTGCTGTGGTCTACAGAACTTCCATCTCTGTCACCAGGAAATCACTCTGTCTTGGAGCTGGCTGTGAGGGCCTGCACCTGGTGTTGGGCCGAGGAGACAGCAAACTAAGGTTGCTGCTGGTGTACCATCCACCCTGCTGCCTGGCAGCTTCTCTGACCAAACTGGTGGAGGCCATCTCAGCTGTGGCATTGGAGCAGCCCAGAACGATAGTGCTGGGTGATTTCAGTGTTCATGCAGAGGCTGCCACTAGTGTTCTGGCTCGGGACTTCATGGCCTCCATGACGACCATGGGGCTGTCTCAAGTTGTCACTGCCCAAAACATAGGGCAGGGCACACCCTCGACTTGGTTTTTGCTCCAGATGAAGGATGGGGTGGTCTGGAGATAGGGGGGGGTGGATGTCACCCCATTGTCATAGTCAGATCACTTCCTTGTGAAGTTTAGACTTATGGCTCCAATCCTTCCCTGCAAGGGGGGTGGACAGATTAAGATGGTCCACCCCTGGAGCCTAATGGAATCCACTGGATTCCTGAATGCCCTAGGGGAGTTCCCAGTAGATAGAGCAGGTGACCCTGTTGAAGCCCTTGTCATGCTGTGAAACAGTGAGGCACATCGGGCTCTCGACACAGTTGCTCCTGAGTGCCCTCTCTGGCACTGTGGAGCCTGGCTTGCACCTTGGTACACCAGTGAGCTAAGGGCAATGAAACAGGCTGGATGATGGGTAGAGCGCAAGTGGCGAAAGACGTGCTGTGAGGCTGATCGGGCACGAGTAAAACATCATAACCGTGCCTACTGTGTGGCGGTGAGGGCAGCGAAGAAGGTCCACTTTTCTGCCTCCATCACATCCTCATGTAGCCGTCCGGTGGAGCTTTTCCGTATTGTCAGGGGTCTGTTGACATCAACTCCAGGAAATGGAGTCTTAGACCCTTCGGAGGTCCACTGTAAATTGTTTGCAAGACACTTTGAGGGTAAAGTTGTTCACCTCCGTAGCAGTCTTGATGCCCCATCTGCATATACTGTAGTCCCCAATGAGGTGTCCAGTGCAATGTCTGCTGCAATTTCTTGGGAACGGTTTCAGTTGATGCAGCCTGATGACATGGACAAGGTGCTTGCAATGATGCGGCCAGCAACATGTTTTCTCGACCCTTGCCCTTCTTGGCTTATTAAAGCTTGCCGAGGGGGTCTGACCGAGTGGATCCAGGGTGTCGTCAACACATCATTGCAGAAGGGAGTGGTTCCAGCTGACTTGAAAGAGGCGGTGATTTGACCACTCCTGAAAAAGCCCACCCTGGACCCATCGGTTTGTGACAACTACCGACCAGTTGCAAATACTCCCTTTTTAGGGAAGGTGATTGAGAGGGTTGTGGCACAGCAACTGCAGGTATTCTTGGATGAAACAGATTATCTTGACCCATTCCAGTCTGGGTTCAGGCCTGGTTATGGGACTGAATCAGCCTTGGTTGCCCTGATGGATGACCTTTATAGGGAGAAGGACAGGAGGAGTGCGACCCTGTTATTCTTACTTGATCTCTCAGTGGCTTTTGATACCATTGACCATGGTATTCTTCTGGGCCGACTTGATGAGCTGGGTATTGGGGGAACTGTTTTACAGTGGTTCCGATCCTATCTCCAGGGTCGTTCTCAGAGAATAGGATTGGGTGACTGTCTTTCGGCCCCTGGCAGCTGTGCTGTGGGGTGCTGCAGGGTACCATCTTGTCTCCCATGCTGTTTAAGATCTATATGAAGCCCTTGGGAGCAGTCATCAGGAGCTTTAGGGCGAGGTGTCAGCACTATGCTGATGATACCCAGCTCTATTTCTCCGTAACATCTGAATTGGGAGAGGCCGTGCAAGCCCTGGACAGCTGCCTGGACTCGGTGGTGGGCTGGATGAGGGCCAGTAAACTGAGTCTGAATCCTAGCAAGATGGAGGTGATGTGGGTTGGTGCTTCCTGAGTTCGGATAATTGGTCAGTTGTCTGGTTTGGACGGGGTCGTGCTCCCTCTGAAAGAGCAGGTCCGTAGCCTGGGGGTACTCCTGGATCCATCTTTGTCGCTAGAGGCTCAGGTGACCTCAGTGGCTAGGAGTGCCTTTTACCAGCTTTGGCTGGTGAGACAGCTGCGGCCGTTTCTGGACCGGGAGAGCCTGATCACTGTTGTCCATGCACTGGTAACCTCCAGGCTGGATTACTGTAATATGCTCTATGAGGGGCTGCCCTTGAGGTTGGTCTGGAAGCTGCAGCTGATGCAAAATGAGGTGGCGAGACTGCGCACTGAAGCAGAGTATCACAAACATATCACCCCGCTGCTGAAAGAATTGCACTAGCTGCCCATTTGCTACCGGGCCAAGTTCCAGGTTCTAGTTTTGGTGTACAAAGCCCTATACAGCTCAGGACCAGGTTATCTGAAAGACTGTCTTACCCCTTACTTACCCAGTCGATCACTGCACTCTGCAGGTGAGGTCCTCCTGCAGATATCATCTTATCAGGAGGTTTGTTCTGTACAATATTGGAAACGGACCTTTAGTGTGGCAGCACCTACCCTGTGGAATTCCCTCCCTTTGAATATTAGGCAGGCGCCATCTCTGCTATCTTTTCAGCACCTTTTGAAGACTTTTCTTTTTCAACAAGCCTTTTAAGTTGAGAGCTATCCCAGTCTGTGTCTGTGTCAGAATTGCTTAATATGTTTTTAATAATGTTTTTAACCCTTTAAAAAAAGTTTTTAAAATGTTTTTAATGCTGTTTTGTCTTAATGTATTTTAAGATTTGTTTGTATGATGTTTTAAAGTGTTTTTAGTGCCTTGTTTGCCGCCCTGGGCTCCTGCTTGGAGGAAGGGCGGGATACAAATTAAATAAATAAATAAATAATAATAATAATAATAATAATAATTTCAGAGCTAGCATTTTATCCACAGTTTACATCATAGAGAGGCACCAATAACATTACTAGAACTGGTCAGAAAATGAACAAAACATGTTGAATGCATTATTGAATATCATAAACTAAAAATATGTTGAATAAATGATGTGCAATGAATAATTCAGTTGCCACTACTATCCTGGAACCTTCATATTCTATCGTTTTTGTCCAGAAGGACCAATTCTATTGAATTACATTGAATTTTTCAAAAAAAATTGTATTTTTAAAAAATCCCTTCAGGGAACAACCAGTGTGGCATTTGAATTTTGAGTCTCAATATTACAAGTTAGGGTACACTCCTGTGAGACCAGAGCTCTGTGAGGGAGCCTAAGGAAGAGCCTCAAATAGGATGCAGCCAATAAAATGTAGGAAAGCTTCAGCTGCTGTTGAACGGCTCTACTGAATTGCAGCATGTTCAGAAAAACATGTGGAAAGGCAGTTGCTGAGGGTGTCATTGAGCCCTGTGGGAGACAATCCACACCCTGAACTCCATCAGTAGCAGGATTGTTATAAGAGTACTATCTTCTGTTGATAAATGATTGGCATTTTAAATTGCTAAAATCCATTATTTTCAGATCTTCAGAAGCCGCTTTTCCAGTGTGACGGAGCCACAACTAGCTTCCTGGCAGTGGTGTCTTTGCTGTTTACTGGCAAGGAGAGGGGCAGGTTAGCACCTTACTCCTCCTCCCTTCCCTGCAGGTAAGCAGCCCTGCCAGGAAGCTAGTGTTAGGGCTCTGCCCCACCAGGCAAGCTGTTTCTGATCTTCCTGTATTGTGGAATCCTGTCTCTAATGTCAGTTAGTTTTACCCACAATCTGTCAGTTAGTTTTACCCACAATCTGTGTTACATTGCCAAAAACGCTCACCTTTGTATCTCTCTTCTTCCAGTCATTTCTTGCTCAAATCACATTTTACAGTCAATCCTCCACCAGGCCAATCATTAGACTCAAAATTAATTCAAGGCTATGCCTTAGTATCAAGAGTAGCCAATATGGTACCTTGCAGATGTTATCAGTCTACAACTCCCATCAGCCCCAGCTAGCATGGCCAATGGAAAAGGATAATGGGAGTTAGAGTCCAACAACATCTGAAGAGCATCATGTTGGCTACCCCTGCCTTAGTATAAACGTTACGGATCATTAAGTTAAATGTACAATGAAGTTGTTAATTGCATACTTTATTAATGAATAGTATCAGCTATCAGAGCAGTTAGCACAATGTTTATTTATTTAGAAGAATGTTATCAATATACTGCTTGGATATTCACAAAGGCAGCCTTATCATTATTCACAGTGAGACAGAGAAACAAACATCAAATTTAATTGTGGTACCAGGCTTCAGAGCTGTAATCTGTATACTACAGCTAATGCTTTCATTACTTATCAATTCACTTATAATTATGCTATACACTCAGAAAAAGTTAAGCAGTTAACAAGCAAGAGTAGATCTTTCCTGACTGTTTACACAATGATTAAAATAATAAATGTAGACTGTGGAAGGAAGAATTAACGTGTAACTTGAATAATTAAGCATTATCTCAGTTCCATTAAATGCTAGGTGCATTTTCATAAATCAAAAGGTAAAGGTGTCCCCGCACTTGTTGTGCGAGTCGTTTCCGACTCTTAGGGTGACGTCTTGCGACGTTTACTAGGCAGATCGTATATATGGGGTGGGATTGCCAGTTTCTTCCCCAGCCTTTCTTTACCCCCCAGCATATGCCGGGTACTCATTTTACCGACCACGGATGGATGGAAGGCTGAGTGGACCTCAACCCCTTTTACTGGTGATTCGACTTCCTCCTTTCATTGGAATCGAACTCCTGCCGTGAGCAGAGCTTTCAGCTGCGTTACCGCCACTTACCACTCTACGCCATGGATGATCTTTTTCATATATCAAGGGACTTGTATTTCTAGCTTTAAAAGTAATCTTCCCATCATCTTCTGTATTACATAATTTTGTGTGGGTTTTTAATATGTTTGACATAATGCTTACACTATTTTAAAAAAGGCCGCTCATGTTTTAGGCCAGGGATGGAGACCCTATAGCTCTCCAGATGCTGTTGAACTCCAGCACCCATCAACCCCAGCCAGCATAGGCAATGCTCAGAGATGATGGGAGTTATAGACCCACAACATGTGTCATTCCTCACACACTATTGGGAGGAAGATGTGATGCTTCACATTCAGTCATATTCTGATAAATGCATTGTTTAAATTCTTGCAACATCATCATTAAACTGGTCTGTCACAGGCTTCACTCAGGACCAAAGAATCTTTTCAGAAATGATGTGATAATGAATCCCAAGGGAATACTACAATTTCTTCCAATGACCGTGCAATGCAGATAAGAACATAAGAACATAAGAAGAGCCTGCTGGATCAGGCCAGTGGCCCATCTAGTCCAGCATCCTGTTCTCACAGTGGCCAACCAGGTGCCTGGGGGAAGCCCGCAAGCAGGACCCGAGTGCAAGAACACTCTCCCCTCCTGAGGCTCCCAGCGACTGGTTTTCAGAAGCATGCTGCCTCTGACTAGGGTGGCAGAGCACAGCCATCATGGCTAGTAGCCATTGATAGCCCTGTCCTCCATGAATTTGTCTAATCTTCTTTTAAAGCCATCCAAGCTGGTGGCCATTACTGCATCTTGTGGGAGCAAATTCCATAGTTTAACTGTGCGCTGAGTAAAGAAGTACTTCCTTTTGTCTGTCCTGAATCTTCCAACATTCAGCTTCTTTGAATGTCCACGAGTTCTAGTATCATGAGAGAGGGAGAAGAACTTTTCTCTATCCACTTTCTCAATGCCATGCATAATTTTATACACTTCTATCATGTCTCCTCTGACCCGCCTTTTCTCTAAACTAAAAAGCCCCAAATGCTGCAACCTTTCCTCGTAAGGGAGTCGCTCCATCCCCTTGATCATTCTGGTTGCCCTCTTCTGAACCTTTTCCAACTCTATAATATCCTTTTTGAGATGAGGTGACCAGAACTGTACACAGTATTCCAAATGCGGCCGCACCATAGATTTATACAACGGCATTATGATATCGGCTGTTTTATTTTCAATACCTTTCCTAATTATCGCTAGCATGGAATTTGCCTTTTTCACAGCTGCCGCACACTGGGTCGACATTTTCATCGTGCTGTCCACTACAACCCCGAGGTCTCTCTCCTGGTCGGTCACCGCCAGTTCAGACCCCATGAGCGTATATGTGAAATTTAGATTTTTTGCTCTAATATGCATAATTTTACACTTGTTTATATTGAATTGCATTTGCCATTTTTCCGCCCATTCACTCAGTTTGGAGAGGTCTTTTTGGAGCTCTTCGCAATCCCTTTTTGTTTTAACAACCCTGAACAATTTAGTGTTTTCAGCAAACTTGGCCACTTCACTGCTCACTCCTAATTCTAGGTCATTAATAAACAAGTTGAAAAGTACAGGTCCCAATACCGATCCTTGAGGGACTCCACTTTCTACAGCCCTCCATTGGGAGAACTGTCCGTTTATTCCTACTCTCTGCTTTCTGCTTCTTAACCAATTCCTTATCCACAAGAGGACCTCTCCTCTTATTCCATGACTGCTAAGCTTCCTCAGAAGCCTTTGGTGAGGTACCTTGTCAAACGCTTTTTGAAAGTCTAAGTACACTATGTCCACTGGATCACCTCTATCTATATGCTTGTTGACACTCTCAAAGAATTCTAATAGGTTACTGAGACAGGACTTTCCCTTGCAGAAGCCATGCTGGCTCTGCTTCAGCAAGGCTTGTTCTTCTATGTGCTTAGTTAATCTAGCTTTAATAATACTTTCTACCAGTTTTCCAGGGACAACTGGACACAGATGTCGGTGATTGCTTCAACATTCATTGGCCAGGCTACATCCAGCTGTGCCAAGCCATGGATGTGCTACCAGCCTCATATTTGAGCAGACATGATATGACATGTATTCATAAATGTTAGGATTCAAGCCTTTTTTTGTATTCAACAACGTTCAGAAGACAAAATTGCAACCTGTATATGCCTCTTGCTATATACAGTATGCTGGGAGGAGGAAAAGGGGAACACTTCTCAGCATACCAGCACACTGGCTTTATTTCCATCTATACACTGGCTTTATTTCCCATGGTGTGGCCGGAGGAGGGGCATTTCTGGCTCTGTGGTTCTCTATCCCTCTCTATCTAGTCCTCAGGACTTATCTCAGAAACCCCCCTCCCCAGGCCAAACTCTGGGGTGTTGAGAGGCAACAAAAATGTGTTAACATTTGAACAGTTAAATAAATCAATGGGTGAGATTAATTATGTAAATTATATTGATCTCTTGACTATTCTAATGCATAATTTGAAGCTCAGTAATGCACAGAAATAATGACCAGGTCCTTCTCTCCCCCACCCCTTTCCCAATCCAGAAATAGCATTTTTATTTGTACTGACAAAGGAGTGGGACCACATTTAGACATGAACCATCATGGAATTTTGAACTTGACCAAAATGCTGGATCTGAGACAACTACCACCACCACCAAAAAACAATATTTCCCTCCTCTTCCAGGATTTCCCCCTAATAAAAATCATTCCCCCTCCCAATTTTTCTCCTAAGAATGCTTTAGGTATTCCCAGTTCTGTTGAATACCAGAAGCTGTGACACTGCTGTATTTTGGCATAGGATAATATTCATCTGTTACTTCCAAGTTTAATTAATTGGGGGTGGGCCAGTGGGTGGTTAGGTTAGGTGTCTTATACCAATGTGTTGGAGAACTATCCAAAAACAGGCATGGAACAGGCCAAGCATCTGTTAACTAACTCCAGCTGTGTGCCCGGGTTAGGCATCTTAATATAGAAGTCTTCAGATGCCCAAACCCCCTGCTTCTTTTTTTTTTACTGTGTCCATAGCTTCAATACACTAACAGAAAATGATCAGGGACTGGTTTTAAGGGATAAAGTTAAGAGTAACCCTATGAGAAATGACTCAGTGCTCGTTAACCAAGTACAATATGTTCTCTGCCTGGTCTCCTCCAAAAGCAAACAGTTCATTTTGATGGGTTTAGATCTGCACATTCTTGATGTATCATTTTAATAAAGCATAGGAAAAATGCATTACATTACAGTTCTTCCTCCCCTCACACTTTGGTGCCGCTATCCAGAAGGCGAATGGAAAATGGAAAGTTCAATAATTCATAAACAGACTCTCTCTCTCTCTCTCTCTCTCTCTCTCTCTCTCTCTCTCTCTCTCTCTCTCTCTCTCTCTCTCTCTCATTTTCTTGCTAGGAAGTGTTCAAAAAGAGTGAGAGTAATAGTGCCATGTACTGTGAGCTCCTTGTCTGCCTGAAGTAAATCCCTTTAGGAAGAGCAAAAGCTTAATAAGCAGGAATGTCGGGAAAGCCACCAAAGCCTCCATTTCAAGCAGATACCTATCACTCTCCTGTTATTTCTGTTAAGACTCATTTAATTGTCAAAGTTTCTGGCCTACTCTTCATGCCCAGCTTGTCATGACCTTTTTCATGGCCTAATTCATGTTCTGTGTTCTCTTTGTTATTTTATCTCAGACGTGATATCTACTCCCTTAACCCTAAATTGTTCTCCTGCTCAGGTTCTGTTTCCCTAAGCAAATCTATTTACTTATTTACTTTGCTTTTGTCCCCCTCCTCTTTAGCCCAAGATGTTGTTGGCGGGGAAATAATTTGTTGTTTCGCATGACTGCATAAAATCAGCTTCCGCATGACACAGAAGAGCTCTCTATAAGAGGAGTAATGGAGCTCATGTAATTCTTTCCTCTAAACTACCCTCTACTATCACAGAATTACAAGTTAATAGACTTCCCACTGTCAATAGCCCTGGACCTGGTAAGCCAATGAGATTTTTTGGCAGGTAGTCTTCTGCACTTTCCTTTAAAACTTCAAGCATGCTAGCTATACTAGAGTGGAGAAGTGGCCTTTGGACTTTTTAGTTTATAGAAAAGATGAGAAAGAGGAAACTTGCTACAGATGTACAAAATTATGCATGGTGTGGAGAAAGTAGATAGAGAAACATTTTTCTTTCTCATAACACTAGAAGTCAGGGATATTCAGTGAAGCTGAATGATGGATGATTCAGGACAGGCAAAAGAAAGTACTTCTTCACAGAGTACCTAGTTAAACAATGGAATTCACTCCCACAAGAGGTAGTGATGGCCACCAACTTGGATGGCTTTAAAAGAGTATTAGCCAAATTCATGGAGGATAAGGCTATCAGTGGCTTTACTGATGATGGCTTTGGAGGGAGTGCGTTTCGGAATACAGGTTGCTGGAAACTGCAGGAGAGGAGAGTGCTATTGCATTCAGGTCCTGCTTGTGGGTTTCCATAGGCATCCGATTGGCCAGTGTAAGAAGAGGTTGCTGGACTAGATGGGCCACTGGCCTGATCTGATCCAGCAGGTTCTTCTTATGTTCTTATGGCATTTCCTATATTAATCAGTTACATTTAGAGTTGGCACTGAAATGTAAAAAGAATGGGATTTGGGTTGCATATTGCAGTTCTGGTAGTTTTTGCATGTTGTTCATCTTGGCCCAGAAAATACTAATTGCTGTCATGTATACATCTCACAATTTGGCATTCTCACCATATTTTAGTCCTTTTGTACAAAACTGTCTGCTGTTGTGTAGAATTTTAAAGCCTTTGCATCAAAATCCTCTGCCGTGTAATCCTAGGCATCTTCTACTCTAGTTTCACAAATTCATAGGTCTGTATTGATTAGCCAAAGGCCATAGCCAATCATATCATGGTAAAATAAAAAATGGCACACCAATCAAATTATGATGTAAAACTCCAAACTAATAGCTGGTGTAGGCACAGTGGCAGTCAATCTGACACTCCTGCCACTGCACCCACACTGCACTGAGCTCTCCACAACTCACTCCTCTCACTCTCAGGAACAGGCAGCAATGCTTGGCATTGGGAAGGCAGGTGAGCAATGCTATCCTGCCTGTGCTGTGCTGCTTGCTGTGCTGCCTACTACTGGGTTTAGGATAAGTCTATCCAAATACTATTTATTTATTTAGATGATTTATATATCCCCCTTTGCACAAACCACAGGGCAGTTTAAAACAAAGTCAACTAAGATAAAAATAATACATAAAATCATATAACAGCACAGTCCTTAAAATTCACCACACCAGAACTCATAAGAACTCACTAAATAGCAATGCACCAAGAGCAGCAGCAACAACTGATCCATTTATCTAATCAGGTCTCTCCTCCTCCAAATGCTCCCAGAAAAGGCTGCATCTTACCAGCTACCTAAACTATAAACATTTTCAAAGGAATTCACAACTATTCAACTCAAATGCAAATAAATGACAACAAAACTTTCTCACCAATGATTTTTTTGAATACCCATCTGACACATTTATTCCTGCACTACTACATTTATCTACAGCTGCTGGATTCCCACCAGCTCCAGAATGGCCAATACAGGGATGATGGAGTCCAGCAACACCGGAGGACTCAGGTTCCCCACCCCTAATATACAATAACTAAATATTTTTGGACACATCCAGCAAGTTCCACTTGGAAGCATTTAGGAGATCATTCGGGAGCGTGATAAACATAAAGGGTACATCAGCAAAAGTAGAGCCTTTACTCTAAAAGTCTACACTTACTCTACTATAGAAAAGTATGGTAGTCAGGGGGGGGGGGGAGAAAAGCAAAGCCACCAGCATGGGAAAGCCTACTATTGACAATCAGGCTTCTTGTTTTGGAGCAACAGGAAGGCTGGTGGCACAAGACATGTGCACTGATATCGCTCATCAGTGCATGTCTTAGTGTCTGGGAAAGTCCCACTGTGGGCCTTTCTGATTGGTAGTGGCAGGCAAGTGTAACATTTGGCACGTTTCTCTTGTCTCTTACAGGATCCAGATTAAAATGTCCCCATGATAAAGTGGGACTTTGAGCAAGAACACCCAACTAATTACTGGATTCAGTTTCAAATTTGAGTCTTAGTGAGATAAAGGAAACCGGTATGGATGAATGAGGTAAAGCTTTTATTTTATTTTTATACTTGCATGCTGCTTTCCCTCCAAGGAGTTCAGAATAGCTTGTATATGGTTCCCAGAAGGTCTCCATACTAGATACTGTATATGCTTATTGATGTAAAATATATAGAAAACTTGGGGTTCTCTCAGTACCACATCCAACTACTTTACAATTTTGGATGAAGGTAGGTTAAGGAAAGAGCTCATCTGGCCAGCGGAGGAAGCCATATTTCCCCCCACCACCACCCAAGAGTGGCCCTCCATATGACTCAGTCCCATGAAATAGCACCCTTTGTATTGGGCCATTGTATGGACCAGAATGGTAACAGGTTGCTGAGTCCAATGTTTTTCTTAATACAAAAGTGATTCTATTACTGTGGAAACTCACAGCTACCTTGTGTCAGAATGGTAAGCCCCCCAGGCCTCAGAAATGATTGGAATTCACCCTCCCCACTGTGAAAGAGACCCAAAATGGTCCTCACTTTCATATGGGAAAGTGGGGGCTGAAGGTGGGGTTGAGAAGTATGGCCAAATTCTAGGCATGATGTGGTATGGGAAAACCCCACAAAAGCACACTGGACTGGACTGGGTGTGCTGCCTCCACAGGGTTTAGAATGGTATATAGGGAGGCTTCCTCTGTTGCGCTGAACAATTAATGTCCTTGTTGTCAACTTTAAAGTTACATAAATCTTCTGTTGTCATTACTTTAGTCTTCTTGATGTTTGGCTGTAGTCCTGCTTTTGTGCTTTCCTCTTTAACTTTCGTCAGCATTCGTTTCAAATCATTACTGGTTTCTGCTAGTAGTATGGTATCGTTTGCATATCTTAAATTATTGATATTTCTCCCTCCAATTTTCACACCTCCTTTATCTTGGTCCAATCCTGCTTTCCATATGATACGTTCTGCATATAAATTAAACAAATAGGTTGATAAAATACACCCCTGTCTCACACCCTTTCCGATGGAAAACCAATTGGTTTCTCCATAATCCGTCTTTACAGTAGCTTCTTGGGTACTGTATAGGCTGCACATCTGGACAATCAGATACTGTGGCACCCCCATTTCTTTTAAAGCGTTCCATAGTTTTTCATGATCTACACAATCAAAGGCTTTGCTGTAATCTATAAAGCACAGGGTGATTTCCTTCTGAAATTCCTCCATCCGTTCTATTATCCAACTTATGTTTGCAATATGATCTCTGGTGCCTCTTCCATTTCTGAATCCAGCTTGGACGTCTTGCATTTCTTGCTCCATATATAGTAAAAGCCTTTCTTGTATAATCTTGAGCATTACTTTACTTGCATGGGATACTAAGGCAATAGTTCAATAATTACTGCATTCCCTGGGATCGCCTTGCTTTGGAACTGGGATGTATATTGAACATTTCCAGTCTGTGGGCCATTGTTTAGTTTTCCATATTTGTTGACAAATTTTAGTCAAAATTTGGACAGATTCAGTCTCAGTAGCTTGTAGCAACTCTATTGGTATGCCATCTATTCCTGGTGATTTGTTTCTTCCAAGTATTTTAAGAGCAGTTTCACATCATATTCTGAAATTTCTGGTTCTTCATCATATGATTCCTCCATGAATGAATCTGTCATCCTGGCATCTCTTTTATAGAGTTCTTCAATGTATTACTTCCATCTTCCTTTTATTTCATCTCGGTTGGTCAGTGCGTTCCCCTGTTGATTATTCAACATCCCTACTCTTGGTTTAAATTTGCCTTTCATTTCTCTTATCTTTTGGAATAGGGCTCTTGTTCTACCCTTTTTGTTGTCCTTTTCTATTTCTTTACAATAACTATTGTAATAGTTCTCTTTGTCCCTACATACTAGTCACTGTATTGTTGCGTTTAGGGTTCTAACCATGTTTCTATCTCCTTTTGCTTTTGCTTTCCTTCTCTGAGTTTCTTCAGTTATCCATGAGAGCCAGTGTGGTGTAGTGATTAGAATGTTGGACTATGACCTGGGAGACCATGGTTCAAATCCCCACACAGCCATGAAGCTCACTGGGTGACCTTGGGCCAGTCACTGCCTCTCAACCTCAGAGGGAGGCCATGGTAAACCACCTCTGAATACCACTTACCATGAAAACCCTATTCACAGGGTCACCATAAGTCGTAATTGACTTGAAGTCAGTCCATTTCCATTTTTCAGTCATCCATTGAGGTCTTTCTCTCTTTTTAACTAGAGGTATTGTCTTTTTGCATTCTTCCCTGATATTGTCTCTGACTTCACTCCATAGTTCTTCTGGTTCTCTGTCAACTAAGTTTAAAGCCTCAAATCTGTTCCTTATTTGATCTTTATTATCTTCTGGGATGCTATTTAAATTGTATTTTGGCATTATGATTGCTTTGTTGTTGTTCTTTACTCTGATTTTCGATATTACCAGTTCATGATCTGTACTGCAGTCTGCTCCTGGTCTTGTTTTCACAGAAAGTATGGAACTTCTCCATCTTCTGCTACCAATTATATAATCAATTTTATTCCTATATTGACCATTTTGTGATCTCCACATGTACAGTCATCTTTTCGGTTGCTCAAAAAATGTGTTTGCAAAGAAACAAATTATTGGCTTCACAGAATTCAATACGTCTTTCAATAAGTCTTTCAGTTCATTAGCAACGCCTTTAAAACAGAATTCATTCTTAAGAGACAACGGCTAAGAATATCACTAACGTCAGGCAGAGCTACTCTAAGTTTTCCCCATTACTGTCATGAATCATCAGTCTTTATGTGCTCTTGTAACCCTAACATCACAGTGATAAACTTGCTAATGTGCTATGAATAACTAGGGCTAAATTCCAAAGACATAGCTTCACAGGTGAATCAGCCTGCTCAGTTACAGAAAGACTTGTCAGTCTATGTTTGCATACTGAGGCCATTATGCCTCTATGAACTTGTGGGGCCTAGCTGTAGTAGCAAAATAGAATAATCACATCCAGAATGGAGCTTTATAATTTCACAACATTGTGCTTTTTCTGATGGTGTGGTAGCTTTCATATAGGAATTCTTCTCACTGTCCCTTTCACAACCATTAGAGGTGTTTTTTTGTCATCAGTTTTCATGAATGCAGAATTAAGACACAAAACAGAACTGATTGCTTTTTTGTTCCAAGTGCCAAGTGGAAAGCACTCGCAGCTTTTGTTTTCCTTACCTACATTTGAATGGCTAAACCCAGAATATAAACCCAGTATATCTGTGCAACAAAGTAATCTGTGCAGAAAGAAAACATTGCATATGACTTTTTTTTAACCTGAGGCAAATAAACAATGCTACTGATTGTGTCCCCTTATGAACAGAGATTAGTTGTGTACCCCCAGAGGTCTCTTATCACCTGGGCCAATCTGCCCAGTGTCAGGATCAGGGAAGTCAGTTTTGATGCCACCCAAGTAATGTCCAGAAATGTATCTCTTTGGTTTTTCTCATAATGGAAACAGCTCCCATTAACTTACATGGAAGAAAAGGAAACAACCATATGAATGTGATCACTTGAGGACAGGACAATATCTGTAAGTGTGACCTAAGTGCAGAAGCCATAAATCTGGCATTTATGTTTGTGAGAAGCAGCAATCTGTAATAAGTGGGTGGAGTATGGCGGCAAAATCATTAGTTCAAATTCTCCTGAGTCAGGCCATCAAGTTAAATTATTGTCTATACTAACTGACAGTGGGTCTCCAAGAACATAAGAAGAGCCTGCTGGATCAGATCAGATTAGTCCAGCATCCTGTTCACACAGTGGCCAGCCAGATGTCTATGGGAAGCCCACAAGCAGGATCTGACTGCAAGAGCACTCTCCCCTTCTTGGGTTTCTGTTTTGGTTTCCCTGGAGATGTCAGGGATTGAACTAGCCATCGTCTGCATGCAAAGTGTATGCTCTACACTGAGCTACAGCCCTTTCCCTACTCCTGTTTTGCCTTTTAAGTATCTAACCCAACCTGACTACAATTACATGACAAGCAACCATCTCCCAATTTGTACACCCTCCCCAATATTCATTAGACACTCTCCTTCTCCACTGTCCAGAATCAAGCCACCAAACTTGCAACTTAATGACAGTCTTATGGTCTGATGAGGAGTTACCCCCCAGTTTGCTTGTCATGAGAGTTATTTTAATTTTAAACCAATTTTATACAGTGTCAGATTCGATAATATCAGTGTCACCACCACACCTTGCTGCTGTGGAACTGCTGCTGATGCTACTGCTAACACAGTGGCCATGCATGTCATCACGGATAATATAAGCCTGACATTAGAAAGATTAATTTACTGTGAAACTGACCCTCTAGAGACTAGCCCAGGCACTGGATGTTTCAGAGTTGAAAAATTGGATATTTCATTGTTTCTGAACTTCTAATTAGGTCTTCCAAAGTCACATAGACAGATGCATCAGTGATCCCTCATTCAATTTCCACCACTTCCCCACTGAGACTGGGCCAACTCTTGGTATTCCCTGCGTAGTTGACATTGTAACTTTTGAACATCTGGAAAGCAGCACATAGCTGGCAAACTGAACTCAAGGAATGACTGGACACTCATAGTATGTGAAAGCTCTTCCAGATGATCAACAAATGCACTGACGTCTGTGCACTTCTTGTTTCTGATGCCAGTACATTTGTTGATCATCTGGAAAGAACTTTCGAATGCTACAAGTATCCAATCGGCCTTCAAGGAAGTGTTTCTATTTCATGGCCATCACATTTTCGAATATTCAAAACACAATAAATAAGTTCTATGATATCACTGATGATAAATCCCCTGCCCCCCATACTTGGCTGTTGTGGTCCTCCCAAAAGACCTTTGGCTGCAAAAGGGAAATCACACATGGGGCTGAAAGTGGCTCGTCTCAAGGCAAAGTGTGAAGAACCCCGACCTATCATCAGAATTCACCCTTTCTCCAGTAACAACATTAGACTTTCCTTGTCATTTTTGCTGGATTTGCTGCCAGATGAAACTGAAAAGGGAATTCTTCAGATTGCCTTCAGACCAATCCACAGATGGAGAGCCTGCGGCCCTTCAGATATTGTTGGACTCTTACTTCCATCAGCTTCAACCAGCGTGGTCATTGGCTAGGGAGGATGGGAGTTTTAGTCTAACAGCATCTGGAAGGCCACAAGTTTTCCACCCCCTGAACAATGCATTTATTCTACGCTGCAATTTCCTTCTTTTTTTCTTTTTTTGCTGACACATAATAGATCCATCCTGATACAGTCAATACAAGTGTGTGGGACCAAGAGTTGTATACCTTGGGGGGGGGGATAACATGCTGTGATTCATCTTTTCTTTCTGGTGTGATCCCCAAACCATTGAAATGAAGTGCTTGCCACAGCTGCTTAGTGGGATTTAATCTGAAGCTAAGCAGGTCTAGGTCTGGTCAGTGCCTGGATGTATGCAACATTTGGCTCCGTGACAGAAGAAAGGTGTAAGGAAAGCATATATAAATGTAAGAGAATGAATCAATAAATTGATTGATTGATTAGTATCTGCCTGCCTGCCTGCCTGTCTGTCTATGTGCCCCTAGTAGGGATGGAGGAGAAACTGGATTCAGTTCATATTTAAATCCAAAACTATCAAATTCACATTTTCCAAAAAAAAAATGAGAACTGAAACACAGTGATCCTTTATAAGTCACACATCAGAATTTTGCGATGCAGTTCTGCAACCAAGGCTTACAAAAATGCATATATGAAGAGAAATTGCTTGCAAAAACGTGTTTATTAGGACAAATTCACATTAAAATGCTGAACAATTTTCGTGAGAATGTATTATTTTTATTTTTTTCAAATTGCTGCAGAAATGTGGAGAACTGAAATTAACACTGGAAAAATGAAAAACTGGGAGGATCAAAACCGGCAGATTCTTCCACCTCTGGCCTATCTGCATTCTCAAAGGCTATGAACTATAACATATGGAGAAATCTGGCTATTCCAAGACGTAGCTTGTACAACCCTGGCTTTGCCAGTGAACCCAATAACTTATGAGTAGTGTGTGTGTGGGAATCCTCTTTCCTAAACACACACACAAACAAAACACACACGTACCTGCCTGCTTCTGTGACTGGTTTCCAAAGACAGCAGTGGCAGTACAGGCCATCCACCATAAGCTAGGACTTTCCACCAATGGCGCAGGCTGCTGCTGGAGCTAAAGCTACCTACCAAAAGCTGTTAAATGGCAACTACAGCAGCAGCACTAAAAAATTCTTGAAACAAAATCCTAAATCGAAAAACACATTCCATGGAGCAACTGAGTTCTCTGGGCCATTTGTCATCAGCCAGATAATGCAGGCAAAACACTCCGCAGCAGTTCTAAAGGGAGAAACAGCTCTACAATGATGTGTCTATCAGTGTCAGTGAGACTCTCTCATTAACCTAGAAGGCCGATGATAGTTGGCTGTGGGGGCAAAAAATCATTGTTATCTTACCAGGGCACCATCCAGCAAGCAAAGTGTCCCCGTGCTGTATCTGGTGAAGCTGGTGGCACAGTGACAGAGAAGTACCTTGCTCAGTGCGTGCTGTGCTGAATGTATCTTGCTTCCAAACAAATCTGGAATTCTTCCCAGTTGATACGGTACATTTAGTTCTTGTAGTTTTCACATCAGTGCTATGACTTGGATGAGAGGAGATGACGAGTAGGATTGCTCCTGTTGGTTCTGTCTGCCTAATTTGAAAGGAAGGGGGATTTTTCTCCATCAAAACCTTTATCTCAGAAAAGATATCTGCCTGCTACTGGTGAGCTGGTGAAAACCCAACATTTCTGTTGCTTGATACTGTCCAAACAGCAGTGAGCATGCTGGTTATCTCAAGACTGTTGAGAGTAGGGATGGGTGAGAATTTCACTGAATACAGATTTAGCACTGGATTTTTCAGTGGTCTGCATATTTTCCATCTTTGAGGAGCAATCCTATTGGCTCTGAATTCAGCACATTTCGCCCCTCGAATATTCCCTCGAACATATTGTTCTTCTCCTGATTTTACTTATACCACAGCACAGCAGAGCAATACAGCTCTCTCTCTCTCTCTCTGTGCCACCCACCCTCCACATAAAAAATCCAGGCTCCAAATGAGGAGGAAGCAAGCAAGCCTATAATAGCAGAAGAGGACACAAAGCCACTTTCCTTAAAAAATATCAATAATTTCTTTCAAAATATCTTCTCCCCAAGTGTCAATAATTTCTTTCTAAATATTGATAATTCCTTTCAAAATATTGGTATTTTCTTTCAAAATATCAATATTAATATTTATATTTTGGGGGAGGAAAAAATTGAACTGGTAAAAGCAATGGATAGTGGACAAAGAACAAATTCAAACTGAAACTGCCTGTTAGGTCAACGGAATGCTTTCGAAGCATCATCATCGAATGGATCCCATCTCAAGACATCTGCAGAATTTTGTCAGCCATTTTGTGCTGTGTGGAGCTGACTGAGAATGAGATCGATGTACAAGAAGCTCAGTCACAACAGTGCATTTATGAAGAAGCTTTTCTCTTAAAAATATACTTTTTATGATTTTTTTCTGTCTAATGAAGCACATGTGATATTTGATGTAATCATACCTCAGATGGAAAAAATATTAATGAATGAAAGACAAATTCTATTTCCATTTACTAGTCCTTCCCTCCCCCCCTACTGACAGCATGGGTTCGGTATCATTGAAGTGTGTGTTCCTGCAACTGATTTTGGCTGGGATCCTGATTTGGCATTTTAGAAAACAGCTCACCTCAGTCTGAGGCACTTCATACACTGCCTGATTAGGCTCAGGGTTCAGTCAAGTCTGCTTCTTTCTCTCCTCATTCACCATTGGGAAATAGAATAGTAGAATTGGAAGGGGCCTATGAGGCCATCCAGTCCACCCCCTGCTCAATGCAGGAATCCAATTTAAAGCATACCCAACAGGTGGCTGTCCAGCTGCCTCTTGAATGCCTCCAGTGTTGGAGAGCCCACTACCTCTCTTGGTAATTGGTTCCATTGTCATACTGCTCTAACAGATAGAAAGTTTTTTCCTGATGTTCAGTTGAAATCTGGCTTCCTGTAACGTGAGCTCCTTATTCTGTGTCCTGGAATAGTGAGAAGAGATCCTGGCCCTCCTCTATGTGACAACCTTTCACTTACGTGAAGAGTGCTATCCTATCTCCCCTCAGTCTTCTCTTTTCAAGGCTAAACATGCCCAGTTCTTTCAGTCTCTCCTCATAGGAGAGGATTTGTTTCCAGCCCTTTTATCATCCTTGTTGCTCTCCTCTGAACTTGTTCAGTTTGTCTGCATCCAGAACTGGACACAGTACACAAGATGAGGCCTAACAAGGCTGAGTAGAGGGGAACTAGTACTTCATGTGATTTAGAAAGTATATTTCTGCTAATGCATTTGCCTTTTTTGCAGCCATATCACAATGTTGGCTCATATTCAGCTTGGGATCAACAACAATTCCAAACTCCTTGCATGTAGTATTTCTGAGCCATAAAATGGCTAAAGGTGTTTCCCCTCTTTTGACAGAAGTAGATGAAATCTGAAGACATAGTAGCTCCTCCAGGGTGAATTAAGGTTACCAAATTACAGGCAGATAGGTTCAGGGGGTTTTGTGCTGGGCTCTTTAATTTTCTTTTTAATGAAACATCTGTACAATGGAATTCTATGAAATCTGCAAGTGTAGTCACGTTGTGAGACCTTGCACACCCTGAACCCCATTATTGTTATTGGCTTATGTGTGATTGTCCAAGGGAATATGGGTAGAATGGCCTAAGTGTTTGCTTGCAAAAGAAAGAGCTAGATTTTGCTAAAGTGCTGCTTCTGGGCTTAAAAGGAGAAGTGAGAAAAGGCCAGGAATTCAAAATAAATTAGACATCTGGCAACATCCTGGTATGGCAAGTGGTAAAACATTGGCTAAAGCAACCTTGAATTGAATTGAAACTTCAATTATTATACATACATAATGGTTAGATGAAGATGAGCTGACACACTAGGACCGGAACCATTTTGTTTCAAGATAGCTCATACAAGGGAATACTTTGTAGGCACAAGATAATCTAATCTATGCCTATGATCTAAGTGTGGATTTTGGGATCAGGATATTTAGGGGACACAGCAGGGAACATACTGACTAAAAGGACAAGGAAGTAAGACCTGGTGATCCCATCTGGATATGAGTCAGACAATCAAATAAGAATAAGAAACTGAGTTAGAGGGGAGTAAATAGCAAAGGGACCTCAAATCTAGTCCAATCACAGTCCTCAGATCCCAAATGACATGAGTGATGAGTGCTGGGGCTGAACCTGAAGTCAATCCTACACCTATAAGACTTAGGTACCCAGATTTAGGAATGGGTCG
The DNA here is from genome assembly GCF_030035675.1 of Rhineura floridana. Lineage (NCBI taxonomy): Eukaryota > Metazoa > Chordata > Lepidosauria > Squamata > Rhineuridae > Rhineura > Rhineura floridana. Next base: position 107,696,114 of record NC_084485.1, on the reverse strand, counting down.
GCATCCTTCTTCTCGGTGGAGGGGGGCCCATTATCCGAAAAACATAGCTAGCTCTTCGCTTTCGTGTGTGTAATCCATTGTTTTAACTGTTAGATCTCTCTCTTCTGTACTAGGGATTATAAATTTAATAAACCTTTTTAGTATTTATTCTACTTTTGGTCTTCTGGTCTGTTAGTATTTGCCCACACAAATTTATACAGAGAGACAGCTGAAGGATTATCAATAGTCAGATTAGCTAAAATTAAGCAAATCTCTCTCTCCAAGGGAGCATTAAATTAATTTCCTCCAACACCTTCTGAGAACATGAGTCCTGCCATATTCAAAATAATGGTTGCAATGGTTTTCCTGCAAAGGTTGCCATTACAGTTTTAGGCTGGGTAAAAATAGACTCTTAATCTTAGCATTTTGTTGGTAATACGTCTGAAAATTGGTGAGAGAAGTGACACGGGGTCAGAAACTTACCAAATTGCAGACAAATAATTTCAGAGGAGCTAGGTACTTTTAAAGTTGATTTTGGGATGGGAACCACTAAAAGGCATTTATGTTCCAGGAAAACTATTTCAAGGTTAACCTGTTCATCACAGGAGGTATCTCTCCACCCTCTCCCTCTCTGGAGTTTCCTGTCTCTTACCCAATAACTCCATGCTGGTGTTATGGTATAATGTGAAATGTAGAGACATTACTTTCATTTTCAGGAGAAAGTTTTCTTTTTGAAAAAAATGAGGCATTACAAGAGCTTCTGGAGTCCCCCTTTGACTTGTGCCTGGCTTGTAGAGACTCCACTTTTCCTCTGACACCCCCAAAATCCCTCTGAGGCATGCTGCTTTACCTGGGGATTCAAGATTCCTCCAAATCCAATGTAAATCCACAATTTAGGCTGCAATCCAAACCACACTTCCTAGGGAGCATGCACCACTGAATTTAGCAGGACTTACTTCTGAGGAAACATGCACACACTTGCACTGTGAGAGGCCCAGACTGAGATGACCCTGTGATTCATGAGCTAAAAGGAGGCAAGTCACTAGATCTGATTCTTCATAGCACTTGGATTTGATATGCCTGCGGTTCCCTTCTAAATGTAAGATTAAATGGTCTGCAACTCTCAGTTCACATGAGTGATAATCATTATTTTTATTTATCACATTTGTATCCTAGCCTTCCTGCAAAGAGCTCAGACTAGCGCATGTGAGGGCTGTCCCTATGAGGTAGGTTAGGCTGAGAGAAAATGGCTGGGCAAAGGACATTGTGGCTATGAGCAGGAATTCAAATCCATATCTTGTCAGCGAAGTGCAATGCTCTATTGACCACACCACACTGGCTTGCTTGAGGTGGGATGAGGAAGCTGTGTTTAGTGGTTGAACACAACACTTCTATTTGCTGTTAATGAAAAAGCTGTTGAGGAGATGTTTCAGGAGGGGAAAACTCTATGGTTGTTTAGAATCGACAAGGAATGAATGGCTTCTCTTGATAGTATTTTTATAGGTGCAGATGGGTGGTGGGAGGGAACCAGCCACAAAGGGAACTCAATTTTATTTATCATTAATTTTGACTTGCTTCAGCAGATGTTTTTTGAGAACCATTTTAACCTGCTTAATTTGTCTCGGTATAATGGGAAGCTGATAGCCTCAATTAACAGACTGATTAGGAAGTTCTTTAATGAGTTCCAATAGTTTCACTCATTATTGCTGATTCAGTGCACTGACTCTTAGGAGCTGGGGATCTGAACTCTACAAAGCACTCCAAACACCCCAGAGGTGTTTCACTACAGGACATCTGCTGAGTAGCGCTGCTTTCATACTGGGTGTTGCATTATAAATAATGTTAAAAACGTTTAATTTAAACATGTTTTCCAAATGTAGAGTATGTGATAACTGATGGCCATGATGGGCTACTGGCATTCATTTGAAAGATACACCTGAGATAATGAATAATGTGAACAGAATAGTTGAGGGTTTTTTTTAATGTGGTGTCACGTTTTATTCATTAAAATATATTACATGATGATTCTAGTAATAATGGGCTCTCTTTTTACATTGACTAAAACAATGGAAGACAGGAAGAGGCTTGCTTCTCAGAAAACAATTGGACCACAGTCTGGGTTTGTTTGTTTTTTGCCTTGCATCTCTGGCTCTGTAAGAGCACATGACTTGCTCTTTCTTTCCAAAGGGGGCTGCCTTTGAAGACGGCTCGGAAATTGCAGCTTGTGCAAAATGCAGCAGCCAGATTGGTAAAAGGGACCAGACGGTCCGAACTATAAAACCGATTCTGGCCCCCTTGCATTGGCTGCCTGTATGGTTCTGAGCTCAATTCAAGGTGCTGGTTTTAACCCATAAAGCCTTATACGGCTTGGGACCACAATACCTGATGGAATGCCTCTCCTGACATGAACCCACCCGTACACTACGCTCCACATCCAAGGCCCTCCTCCGGGTGCCTACTCAGAGGGAAGGTGGAAGTCTGGCAAGAAGGGAGAGGGCCTTCTGAGTGGTGGCCCCCAAATTATGGAATGATCTCCCTGACGAGGTGCGCCTAGTGCCAACACTGTTATCTTTTTGGTGCCAGGTCAAGACTTTCCTCTTCTCCCAGACATTTTAGCATGTGTTTTAAAATTGCTTTTTAAAAATGCGTTTTTAAATTTGTATATTTGTTTTTAATGTTTTTAATTGTTGTAAACTGCCCAGAGAGCTTCGGCTATGGGGCGGTATACAAATGCAATAAATAAATAAACAAATAAAACACAGTATAAGGCAGCTTCCTATGTCCCTGATGTGTTGTTGAGGACTGGTGTGGCAGCTGGCTAGGAGATTTGAAGCAGGAGCTACATTTGAGAAGAGTCCCACGTATTTGTTCTGGAGCCTTCTGCAGATGCCTGCCTCTAATTCTGAAACCAGATACATGTTTTTGAAAGTTGCTGTTCTCGGGAAGCTGCCATTTATTATGCCACCCCGCCAACAGTGTGCTCCAAACATGGCACACACCAACTTTTGTACAGTGTGCATTTCTCCCCTCTTTAAAATAGAGTGGTAAAATGAGGTGTATGTTGGGTAATGTTAATTGTGTAGGGGAGCATGCTGTTTTGAACATAGGCACATGATCTGAACCTTTGATCTATTTTCTAATAAGAGATGCCTGCTGTGAAGCCATCTCTTTAGTCCTAAGTGTGTGTATGTAGACTTTCCTTGCTCAGTGGAGTGAGAAAACATTCTACCCATGCTCAGAGACATTATTTTTTGGCATTGCTTCATGTGTTCATAGCTGAGGAGGGGCCAGGCCTTATCCAGCACGCATGAACCCTCACTGCCCAGTGGGATCCCAGGGGCATTGGCTTGCACCACACTGAGGTCTAACACTGGCCAACGCCCTACAGTGTCTCTCCCAGCTGACTAGTTGGGGGACAAAATATTCCCACAGCAAGGATGTCAGAATGAAAGTGGATCGTCACCCTACTGCCATACCAACCCCATTTACTTGCAGTAACCCAATAAACATGTGGCCCGTTTTCACCCATACATTTTAGTTGGCTGTTTTATTCTCGTGGCTGATGGGGGGGGTGCATCCTGCATCTGCCTCACAATGTGGTTCTTTGTAGTTCTTCCAGCTGAGGTAGGAAGGAAAGTAATTGATATGAGTGCTTATATGTATTTGTGTGTGTCTATGTTTGTAAACACTCTTCTACTCCACCTTAAATCTCTGTTCAAGTACTATCTCATCATTTAGTGTGAAATTGGAAAGTTCTGCATAGAATTTGCCTTTAAAAGAGTAAGGAGTTCAGGCTGCATTCTGTAAACTAATCCTGAGATATCTGCAAATGTTATCCTATAATATTGTTTCCTACCAATTGGGCTCAAGAAAGCTGAAGTAAGATCTCATCAATCCCCACTGTAGCCTATCAAACTGTGATGACATTGAAGCCATGGGATCACTCATTTCATACCCACCAGGCATAGTATAGCTTTCACACCACTTCCAGCAGCTCTGGCTTCTGGTTTACAAAATAAGCATTATGATAATATATAATATCCCACTGATCAGTTAAATTAATTAACATTGCAAACCATATGATAAAATGCAATGGGGGCTAGTGGCTCCATGTCAGTAGGGTAGTGGAATCCGCTCTAAGTTTTAGTTGGGACTTTTAAGGAGCTGCCCAAGGTGCTGAAGTGCCTTGGGCAGCTTCTTGAAAGTTCAGACTAAAACCTGGAGCTGATTTCACTGCCCCACTGACATGGAGTCACCAGTCTCCACTGATAAAATACCTGTAGATCAGGGCTAGGAATATTTCCCAGCCTGAGGGTCACATTTTCTTCTGAATAACTTTCTGTGGGCTGCATGCCAGTGGGGCTAGAGGCAAAATGGATGTAAATTTTACCAGCATAGACTAGTTCCCACACAGACACACACACCCATCTTATCCTCTATCCAGGCAAGCAAGAGGCATTATTAGAGCTGAATGACACATCCCAGCCAGGCTAAAATAGTTGAGGAGGGTCCATATCAGCCTAATAGGAGGTGTGGATGGGGAGGGGGGTCTGGCCTGGGAGAGATTAGCCCAAAGGTCACATTGGGCCCCTAGGCCTGCAGCTCCCCGCTTCTGCTGAAGTCACACAAAGGAATATTTTGGAGGTATCATGGGGGACACATCTTCTCCTGAAGATCTTGAAGTTTAGACCTGGGCAGTAAGAATACTATTCTTTAAAAAAAAAAGAGGGGGGAGGGGAAGAAAGAATGAGAGAGATTGTTTCTAGCCACAACTGGGCTGCTTTCATTCTTCTGCATTTTGCAGCATTGGCCTGCTGTGCAATATTGTTCTCCCTGTGTTATTTTTCTTGGTGTCTCCGGATTTAAGTCCTGACAAGAAACAAAAAAGAGCATTTGCCCTTTGCAGTGAAATAATGAAAGAGGGGTCCCCTGTTTTATGGAAGCATAAAGTTTCATGACATTTATGAAAGCACATGTCATGAAGCAGATGGCTTGTTAGCCCTTATTTAGTAGTCTCATCCACACATTTGTGTTATATGTTTGTCATACATTTCTGAATTATGCAAAGATGCTATATGATACTGCCTTCTAACAGAAGAGGGTACCTCGAAAGACTGAACAGTGGATAGATTTGTCTAGTCACTATACAGTATTGAAAATTTCATTATCATGTGAAGATATAAAACGTGGGATGGAGAAAATATAGGATTGCTAGATCTCCAGTTTTCACCCAGAGACTCCAGATTTTTGGGGTTCACTCTGGGTCTCCAGGAGAGTCACCTCAATCTCTGGACACTTGGCTTTCTTTCTTTTTTTAAAATTAAGTTTCTAGGTAGTCTGGTTCACAAGATACACACAAAAATGTAAGCCACTCTCCTGTACTTCTGTTAAATTAGCTCGTAGCTGGCTGCTCTAACCCCACCCTTTCAAGTTTGTAGCCAATAAGTGAAGTTAAGGTTGTGATTGACAAGGCATTTGTTGACCTCTAGGCACTTGTTGACCTGTTGTTTTTCCTGCTTATCTGAAAATCTCATAAATTGAGTAATTATATGGCTTTCAGTCTTTTTCTCACTTGTGTGCAGGAGTTAAACAAGTTTAAATTTTCCTGGACTGTTGAAGAGGGCAGTGTTTTGAAAACCTTCCCAATATGAAGCATTTCTGGGAGTAAACCTGTAATGCTAATCCCACATACCCCGAGTAAACCCTATTCAATTCAATAGGACTTACTTTTGAGTAGACATGGTTAGGATTCTGCTGTAAATTAATGGGACTTTTGAGTGAACATAGCAAAGGATTGTGTTTGTGTTGTAAATCTTTCTCTCCTCCTCCAATCCTATTTTTAAAGCAATTAGGCAGGGCTTACTTAGATACCACTGCGTTTATTATGTAGGAAACTAATACGAATTTTATTTTTTTTAACAAATGTTCTGCAATGACCAACCAGTTTTGACAATTAACTATTATATGGGGTGTATGTATTTTTACATCTCCAGTGTGTGTGTATATATGCAGTCTTCCCAACAACCCTGTGAGGTAGGGTTGCCAACTTGAAACCAAGGCAGCTGACAATAAGAAATAAATCCCTTTAAAACCCAATAACTATAAAAACAAGTATAAACAGTTGCAAAGCATCTTAAAGTTGCATGATTCTGAATTTTGGATTGGGTGAGTGAAGATCCTTATCACTTGAGGTTGCAGTTCTGTGCATACTTTCCTGTTTGAGTAAGCCCCATTGGGACTTGCTTCTAAGTAAACAAGCATATGATTGCACTATAAATATCTTTACATATAATAAACATCTTTGACAGTCATGCTTATATAAATATTTCTTCATACTATGTCCCAATAAGTATCTGATTAAACAATAGGTTGTATATTATTATTTTCCTCTATATTTTAAGTGTGCCCTTCTTCCTTGAGGTGGGCATGGTTCCCCTCTGCTGTTTTCATCATGAGGGGCAGATTACGCTAAGAGATGGTGAGTAGCCCATGGTCACCCAGTAAACTTTGCAGCTCATTTCCATTTTTAAAAATGAATTAAAGTGATTTACATGCAAAGGCAAAGGCAAAAGTGTCCCCGCACTTATAGTGCGAGTCATTTCTGACTCTTAGGGTGACGTCTTGTGATGTTTACTAGGCAGACCGTATATATGGGGTGGGATTGCCAGTTCCTTCCCTGGCCTTTCTTTACCCCCCAGCATATGCCTGGTACTCATTTTACCGACCACAGATGGATGGAACGCTGAGTGGACCTCAACCCCTTTTACCGGAGATTCGACTTCCTCCTTCCGTTGGAATCGAACTCCAGCCATGAGCAGAGCTTCAGCTGCATTACTGCCACTTACCACTCTGTGCCACGGAGGATCTTTAAAAATGAATTAAAGCAATTTACATGCAGGCAAAGTTTATTAAGTAGATCCACACAATATATTTAAAGCACATCCAACTCACATTTAAAGCACATGACTTCCCCTAAAGAATTCTGGGAAATGTAGTTTCCCCCTCACAGTTATAGTTTCCACCACCCTTAACAAGCTACAGTTCCCATGATTCTATGGTGGGATTCATGTGCTTCAAATGAATGTGCTTTAAATGAATGGTGTGGATCTGCACTAGGTATGATGTGCATTTATTAGTGAATTGCAAAGAACAATTTTAAAATATACTTTTTTAAAACAGGGGAAGGGCTGTAGCTCATTGGCAGGGCATATGCTTTGCATGCAAAGGTTCAAAATTAAATTCCAGAATATTGCCTGGAATCCTGGAGAGCCAATGCTAGTCCATGTCATCACTACTCAGCTAGATGGTACCAAATGGCCCGAATCAGTATAAGGCAGATTCCTTTGTTTCTAAAAGTGGGAAGAGACCTAAGGGCCACAGTGATTCCAAAATGTATTTATGTATTTTATTTGTAACATTTCTATATTGCTTTATTGTAAAAAAAAATCTCAAAGCCATTTACAGAAGGAATTAAAACAATGAAATTATTGGCAAAAACAGTTAAAGACAGGTATATAAAACATTCAAAATAATAAAACCAACAGCGAGTTAAAAACAGATAAAAAAACACAATAGCTTCTACATGCCTGGGTAGGCTTTCCTAAACAAAAATGTTTTTAGCAGGTGATGAAAAGAGTACAGTGAAGATGCCTGCCTAATGTCAATAGGCAGGGAGTTCCAAAGTGTAGCTGCTGCCACACTCAAGGACTGATTTCTTACAAGAGCGGAACAAGTACTTTGTGGAACCCATAACATGGAAAACACACCTTGAACTTGGTCTGCTAGCAAATCAACAACCAGTGCAGATTTCAGAGCAGTGGTATTATGTTCTGATAGGGTCTCATTCATGTCAGTGATCGTGCCACAGCGTTCTGCACTAACTGCAGCCCCCGAGTCAAGTTGTGCTGCATGGGGATTTCTGTGACCTTGGTTGACTGGCTGCCAGGATTTTTTTAGTTTTGGTTTTTGGTTAGGAATCCTGACTGGTTGTGGAATGCTGAGTTTTCTGCCTTATTCATAGGAATTTTATTTATTTATTTATTAAATTTATACCCCGCCTTATGGCCAAAAGGCCCTCAAGGCGGCTTACAAAAAACACGAACATAACAATACATCAGTAGAACATAATACATCAATAAAACAATAAAATTCTCAAAATTAAATAACAATTCTCAAAATTAAATAACAAGTAACATTATTAAAAGCAAATTATTGAGCAAGTGTTATTTTAAATACTTGTATATACATGCCCACAAGCCAAGAACAAGAATAACGCTGGCAACTGTTTTCTTCGTTATCAGTCAAATTACTTGTCATTTTCACAGTCAGCTGGGTTCTTCCTTTCCAGACATTCAAATTCTTCGGTCCCCCAAGAATAAATGAGATAGGCTATGATGGAGGGAGGGGCCACCTGGAAGACCTGGGAATTAAACCTCCTCCAAACATTGAGAAACTCGACAGCGATGGCGAACTGCCCGGTGCTCTCCAGGCCATGGAAGAATTATCAAAGCAGTATGTGTCTAGCCTGCTGAGGCCCTGCACAGGAGCCCTCAGGGCAAGGTGTCGCCACAGACATACCCAAGTGCACCACTTGCTTCAAATTTTGTTGTGGTTGGTATGGTATTGCATTTGGGAAATCTTCACTGTCTTTTGTTTTCTTTTTCTATTTGCATTTCATTTACCTCTGACCATACTCCCTTACATCCATAGAAACAACAACAATGGTTCCATGTGCTCAGCTTGTCCTCCCTTAAACCCACTGATGATGCACCTTCTTGGTTACATGACAGTTTATTTCTTGCCCAAGAGTGGTAAAAGAGAATTCACATACTGGGTAGTGTGGCTGCAATTGTTGTTGTTCACAAGCTGCTGCCTATGAAGGTAGACCAAACCATGTGAGTTTTCTCTCTGTCAGTTATTACTCACTGGAATTGGGTTGGCTGTCAAAGCGAATTTGTAGCAGCCCACAGGGTAGTCAGAAAAGGGTAGAGAATCTTCTTACTCATTGCTCAGACCTCTTTCTGAAGTGAAGGCCAAGTCTGTAAAGAAGTTTGGAGTAGTCATGTTATTATATTATTTATTAAATTTATATACCGCCCGACTAGCAATAGCTCTCTGGGCAGTGAACACAAGAAATACAATAAAATCACATAGTATAATACAACCAAAAACATATAAAAATAAAACAATCTAAAATCAATCACAGCAGATTTTAAAATTACGTTAACTTAAATTAGTATGCCTCGGAAAAGAGGAAGGTTTTAACTTGGCACCAAAAGGATAACAATGTCGGCGCCAAGCGCACCTCCTCGGGGAGACTATTCCACAGTTCGGGGGCCACCACTGAGAAAAGGTAGGGGCAGGGCATTCTAGGCAGGGGGTTGCCAACCCTGCTTGGATATGGGTGTCTTTGCAGAGGATCCCTAGTCAAGCTTTACCAACAGCACAATCCAAACTATATCTACTCAGGAGTAAGTCCTATTGAGTTCTATGGTAAGTGTAAGTGTGTTTAGAATTGCAGCCTTCAGGGGCATCCATCTTTACTCCTGAGTGCTCCCATCTAACATCTCCACAACACTAGGCTCCTTTCTTCCTACAATGGCCTTCTGGTGACTAGCTTGGCCTGAGGGCACTGAAACCCTTCTTGCCAGAAGCAAGTAGGCTAGATTAAATGTTCCCTACCCAGGCTCCATCTTTTAGCTACTATTTCTATCTTAATTTCCAATCAGAGAAATTTTTCTGTTTGAATTGTATGTGCCAAGCAACTGTGGTTTATGCTTAATGTATCATGCTTAGTGACATCACTAGGGCCCGCCCCTGTGACATCACTAGGGCCCGCAATTGAAATCTCAGTGTTTGGGATGCTTCTGACGTGGCAACCCTATGAAAATATCAGTGACAGGTGATCGCTCTCTGATGGAATTCAAGGCCCTATGGGACTTGTTCCAACCAGGGGATAGGGACATAAGAATTTGCCTTATGCTATGTCAGAGAATTGGTTCATCTAGCTCAATATTTTCAGCTGTAACTGGGAATGGCTCTTGAGGGTTTTAGCCAGAGGTCTCACCCAGCCCCAGCTGGAAATGCTGAAGATTGACTCTAGGGCCTTCGGCATCCTCTATCACCGAGCTATGGCCCTTGCCTTTGATTCCATTCAATTCAAAAGAGGGTAAGCTGTGTCTCTTTCTTTCACACCCAGGGCATTCCATAACATTAAAGAGAATAGAGGCATCCCAAGCATTCTCAAGCATCCCTCATATGCCTGATCCTGAGTCAGGTGGACTGTTGTCTCCTCACTATAGTGGCCATGTAAGCCCTTTAGCCCGGGGAGAGAAAAGACACCTCCATCTGGATAATCTCAAAGTTGCCTTTTCCATTGTTTTCTTCCCTGTTTAGAAGAACTAAACATTCTCCATGTATGGGATGTCCCCCACTCCTCCATAAGAATGTATTGCATTTTGTAACTCACATTAGCTACTTTGGGACTATCCTCAGGAAGGGTACAAATCTAATGAATGAATAAATCAATAAATCTCTGGCCTACAGGGAGCTCCATGTCCATGAACAAAACTTCCAGAAATGCCCCAGTGCCGCTAAACCAGAGCATCTGAGTACTTACTTTTTAATCTTATCTTATTTCTTCATAATATTAAACAAATTCCTTGAGGACAAAATGATCCATTCATTACATCTATAAGGAAAAGAAATAAACATTTTAATATTTAATACATCTTAGCAACATGTCAGTAGCGAAACAGCCAAAAGGATCAGCTACATATCTGATGGTTGTGAACAAAGGTTTCTGATGTTAGATGGAAGCCTTCTACTCAGTGTGGACAGTGGAGGCTGGTTCACTAGAGCTGGTGGTGCACAGCCCTCCCAATGAGACTGTGAAGCATTTTTTTTAAAAAGAAAGAAATCCCACCAGAATCTCAAAGCCACACACTCTTTCCTGTCCCTGTGTGACCTCAGAGAAGCTCTGTATACAGAAATGTTAATCTACTGTTCTCTGGTCAATCAGCTCTCTGTATCACTCAGCCAAGACAACACAAAGTATAGCTATGGCAAAAGGTCCCTCCCAGGATTCTGTTTTTCAGCCCTCCTAGGAACGCTTCCACTCCATCTGTTGTTATGAGACTCTTTCTATAATAAATACTTAACTTTTACTTAATAATTTTGCATTCATTTTTGTGAATTGGGGAACTGGGAGGAGAAATAGTGGACAGCTTGTGTATGTGTTGCAATAAACTCTGTATTAACCATTTCTCTACATTCACACATTAAAAGCTGCAGTAGTTGCTGAGCTGAGCAGGGCAGGCTGATCTGAGCCACATGCAATTCTGCAATATTTTACAGAGTATTTCCAGAAAAGGTGTGTGGATCTACTTCCAAAAAGACTATGCTTCCCTGGTTTAAGTTCAGTCTATCTTGAATGCAGAGGAATGGAGGAAAATGCTGGTCCTGTAATTTCTTGCTTGCTTTTTTATGAGTTTTATCAGTGAATTTCTAAAATGAAACATTTTGCTTGTCTGGATATGCCTTCATATCCTTCCCCAAACCTGGAAGATATTCTTCCTAGTCTCTGAAATAACAGAGACTGATTATGATTAGTCTGGCGTGATGTACTCTGCACATGAGCAGATATTATTACTTCACATTTTCATGACTGAGCCATGCATTGCATATATGTTCTGCTGTGCCCTGGCTTAAATAAAACAATCTCTGTCTCTTTTTTTGTCCATTGGTTGAAACATTTTGTTCTTTTTATGTAGAGAAAAAAGTGTTTAGGATAATGAGATGTTAAAATTGAGTTTTGGAGGCAAGAAAACTGCATGCAACTGGAAGCAAGAGTTTCATTTATTTTAAACGTTTTCGCGAGTGCATTTAGTTTTCTGGCAATGGATAAGTAGGTGCAGTCAATACATGATTTCAAAAGCTTGTGTCATGCATTATGGCTTAATTTCTAAATAAGAGGTAGGGAGTCAATCTTGTTGGAAAATCTTACCTGGGCCTTCTTACATGAAAGCTTTATCCCTGTCCATAGATATGAAAAGAATAATTGATATATTTTTTTAGTGGCACTCGTATGCACAATGCCACACTTTCCTAAATAAGTGCTATGCTAGTCAACTATTACTGAAACAGCAAGGTTAAAACTTGCAGCATTACCAAGTCAAAATGTTACCGGCCACCACTGAGTGTGGGTATCTGATTCATTGGGGAACTCAAAGAGTACTCAAAGTGATATTCATATTTGTATGGCATATTATCATCTTACAGCACCAGCCTGCTGAGCTGCGCAACTTGGAATAAGCTCGATCATCAAACAGTGGTAGTGCTGGATGATAAAGGGCTGACTCATAAGTTACAACATTTTTAAGTGGAAGTGTTTTCTCTGTCTTATTATTAGTAATTTAATAACCTTTCTACAGCAGTATTCAAGGTGGTTTACAGCAAAAAACCAAGATAGATGAATGTACAGTGTAAAGCTCTCCCCACCACCACCACATCGCAGGCAATGCAAATAAGAAAAAAATAGAGTGGACTAAAGCAGCAGATCAAAAATGCAGTAGCAGAAATCAGCACCATTAAAATTCTGGGAAAACTTATCTGAAACAGGTTCCATATTTCTTCCACTGAAGTGCTACCTGTACGACAATTTTATTATGTGAGAAAAAGTTGGTGGTTGTTAATAGATGATGATGATAATGTTGCATATCTTCATCATTGTATCACAAACCTCAACAGCTTTGTATAAGTATATGCTTCTGTTTCACAAATACTTTTGCTAATTTCATTTTTTTTAATGGATGGCACTGTATCAGACTGAACTTTACATAGGGAATTCCCTGTTTGGAGGGGTGTGTGCAGTGAAATAGGAATGAATGGCTGCGTATAGCTGATTACCAGGGAGATGGGGAGAATGTGTGAGAGTGGAATAAATGATGGTTACAGAGGCCAGCTGGTGAGTATGAAGAATGAGTGAGCGGTAGAAAAACAGGCAGTTGGAAGAAAAGTCTTAGGGACACCAGAGGGGACATCTTGGAGAGTAGATAGGAAGACTCTGACTAGAAGTCAAAGGGAAGAGCCCAGTACTTTCCCGGGCCTTGACATCTTCAAAGGAGGCCATTCTGCATGGTCCTTTGCCTAACAAAGTGAGGCAGGTAGTTACTAGGCAGAGGGCCTTTTCAGTAGAGGCATCCAATTTTAATGAAGGCATTACTTTATCACTTGTTTCATCTCCAAGATGGGTTATTATACTCCCCAAATAAATCCTACCTCAGATTCTGGCCCATTGTAGTGCAAGGTACCAAAAAACCCTGCCCATAATAATTGGTTCAAAGTGATGAAGAAGTAGCAAAAGAGGAAGAACAAGAGAGTCACATTTCCTCTTTTTCTGCTTCCACTTCAGCATTTTCAAACTGTTGTCCATCTGGGAATGACTGGGCTTCTTCAGAAGAGTATTGAGGGTACTTCACTGAGAAGATCAATAAGTGACAGACAAGCTTGCATGAAATATGGCCTCCCACCACCACCACCAGTCTCCTGACATATGCAGCCAGTGACCAGGGATGTTGGGTTTAGGTTGTACAATGCACACCCAATTAATGTGAGCTCATAATGCCTGTCCAGTTTCCTGCATAAGGATGGGTAAATTTTCAGTTTAACTCAGTATTCCATTTTCCCAAGCTTAAGTTCAGTTATCCACATTTCTGCATTGCTTTGCATTTTTTCAAAAAAAAGAGTCCTCATGAAAATTCATTGGCATTTTAGCGCAAATTTATCTTAATACACATATCTGTGTATGCATTTTTGCCGAATATACATGTTTTTGCAAGCAACATTTCCTAAAATAGCACATTTTTGTATGCTATTTTCATTTAGAAATGCATATGGATGGAAACTTCACCCCCAGTATATTCATTTTTGTACACACTACTTGGATGGAGAACTGCACAGCAAAATTCAGAGAAGTGTGAATTTTGAAGGATGGTTTGTTTCAGGAAGTGTGGATTTTAGCAGTTTCATCTTTAAATGAGGGAAGCTGGTATAACACAGTGGGGAGGAGAGCCTGGCTGGGAGTCCAGAGTCTGTGAGTTCAAATCCACACTCATGTCTCCTGGGTGTCAAGGGCCAGCTAAAGATCACCCCCACAGTGAGTGGCTCAGGGGTTACATGCCCTGCCACCTGTGCAGCTGTGGGCAAGCTGCATAATCCCAAGGAGCCCAGTTGCCCCCCAGCTGGCAGTTGTGGACAAGGAAGGGGCTGGCTTGTGCAGTTGTGGCAAGCTGAGCAGGCCCTAGCCAGCTGTGGAGGACTAGCCTCAGAGAGAGGCAATGGTAAACCCCCTCTGAATGCCCCTTACCCTGAAAACCCTATTCATAGGGTAGCCGTAAGTCGGGATTGACTTAAGGCAGTCCAATTCCATTTCATCTTTAAATGAGAATTGAACCAAATTTCTCCCCTATCCCTATCAATGAAATGTGCCTGTTAAAATATGCTCCAGAATTATTTGTGAAGAGGAAAGAGCAAGTGTCCTATAGCTGTTCACAGGGAAGAGACACTGATATGCAAAAGGTTCCCTAACTGTAATGTGAGAAGTAAAGAGATCCATGAGCCACTCTTGCTGTATTACAGTTGAAGCCTAAGGTTGCCCATGCATCCTCTTAAATCCACTTCAATAGTTTTGTTTTTACTAATTTCAGTGATTCTGAGGACCATTGGGAGCCAAAATATCCCATTCCTCCTGTCACCTGGGCATATCATCTGTGGCTTTAAAAATCCCTGAGATTCAAGGAATGTGGAGTTCTTTGGGAGCTTCTCACTATGTTTTCCTGTGGAGGTGTCTTAAGATGATCCTTGCATGTATAAAATCTGCCTTTTCCAGAAGATAGTCATCATGCTGCTGCTTGTGATAATTAGGTAGTTAATATTTAATAATGAGGGATCTGCATTACAGCCAAACCTCTATTTATGGCCACCTGCTATCCATGGTCACCAGTGGTAATAGCCAGCAAAATCACATCCCCGCGAGCTCTGCTATCTGTTGCATATTATGTTCCTCTCTAATAGGTAACCACCTGCCTATCACACTTCTGGCCACCTGTGGGCTTGTCCAGCTGTGTAAATTGCTCAGCAATCAAGAGCCACTTTGAGATGGCAGAATATTTCCTATCACATTAGATGCTCTTTGACTTCCACATTGCAAAAGAGAAAAGTCATTTGCTTGACCTCCGAGCGTTTGTTTATTTATTTGCCAGCAAAATGCACAGCAGTGCCCCAGGCTGGCACTATACATTGCCAAAAAAGTCTTACTTGGCCTCCTCTATTTTATTTTTATTTTTGTATTAAAATACCACCTGTCACCAAAAGCAGTAAATGAACACATAAATAATCTCTATGGTGACCATTACGGACATGTAGGACTGTAATCCATTAATTGAATCTCTGGCTGAATTCCCAGTGAGATATCTCAGGGTTCAAACATTATGACAAGTCATCATTTTAAAGATGTATGTGTTCCTATCTGGCTTCAAGTGTTGAGCATTTCAGCACATGTACAGCATATGAGTCAGGCAGTCAGCAGTAGGTTCTTTCTTTTTGGCAACTTCTCTACAATGACCAATTAATTGTTTGCTTAGGTCAATTGGCTTTAAGCATTCTAAGCTGAAATCTATTTCCAATGGATACCTCTGAGCTCGAGGTGTCATGCTACAAAGTCTTCTTCCCGGGGGCTGGAGAGCAAAACACGAATGCCCTTTCCCATTGAATGTACTCCCACTAAAAAACCCTCTGAAATAAAAATGATAACCATCTGCTTTCTGGGAATAATGATTTGTGATACCATCATTTGTGCAGCCTGGTCTTCAGCACATTTACTTGGAATGAAGTTGCACTGTGTTCAATTGGACTTATTCTGAGTAAGTGTGCATAGGACTGCAGCCTTAGTTTGCTGAGTCCATCTGGTCAACACTTACAGGGGGAGGTACACTTGTATGAAACAGAGGATAGAGGTGGAACTCATCCCTCCAGGTTCCAAATAAAACTCAGCATCCGCCGACACTTATTGGCTCTGTTGGAGAATGGGAAAAAATAACAAAGATTGTATAGCACCTGCTATATGAATTGTTCTCATAGCCATTATAAAAGTTTAGCAGTTCAAGGTTGCAAAAAAGCATGCAGTACACTCCTAATATCCATTCAGAATTCATGCAGGAGATGGCATGTTTTAATGTTTCCCCATGTCAATCCTCTCTGCACAAGGAAGGGAGATTTTTCTTTTAATCTGAGAAAGCCTCTGGTCAGATTCCTCCACCCCTTCATTCTGTACAGTTGAGGAATGGCTTACGGACGGTTGTTTAAGAATCCCATAGGTGATTCCTGCAATTGTCACAGCATATTTTCTAGCTACCAGAACTGATTGATTTACTTATTGAAAATGTTTCCGCCTCTCCTGTGCTTGCAGTTGCTCACAACAACATTTCAAACAACTGAAAGATATCACACTCATGATTATGAGATGTTTCCCTTGGTATTTGCAGTTGTATATGTGAGGGCAAACATTTTTAAGAGAGCTGAAAGCAATTTGATCACTTCCCACAGCACACACACAAACATTTCTTCTGCCCCCTATCCCATCTGAGCAAATAGAGTTGCAAGTTTTTGAAGCAATGCAAAAACCCTGCAAAGCCTGTTTATCAGAGGTGAAAATGAGGTGAGTATACATGGCATGAGCTTCAACGCCTCTTTCAAGCCACCTTGAAGTCCTTGGAAACAAACTAACCAAACAATAACTTCTTTTTTATCTCCAATCAGCTTGGGGTTCTGTGGACAGTCACTGAGAATCACCTTGCTGATTGCCATTTGTAACATATGAACGAAACCTTAGCATATATTACATTGATCACATCAAAAGCAGTCACATGTAAGGCAGGCAAAGAAAACTTGAAGGACTGAAAGGGGGAGGAATTGATGGAAAAGAGGCAGGATATTATAATAATAATCTTTATTAAAGCATTTTTGCTACCAGAGATCTCTACAGGCAGCTTTAATTTTATCCCTCAAGGAAAGCCTAATATAGCAGAGGCCAAAATGTGTTGGGCTTGCCCAGGTAATACATTTTCTCACAGCATTTTGGGATTTTTTCTCCTTTTTGATTATCCTAAATTTGCAAAGTGACCTCATTAATGTCTGGAATTGGCATAGGTGACATTTAATAGCAAAGGACACATGTAATGAGTTGCTATGAGTCATAGCAAATTTCCTGCCACAGAGATGGAGCAGAGTTATGAGGGGTTTGTTAGCCAATGAGACCATGCTCTAGGAGGTATGGTTATGTATATGCTACGTGAATTATGGAAACAAGTGCACAAGCGAGTCACTTAGAAATGCGCTGAACCTTCAATAATACTCTGGCCCAGCATAGCCTTCCTTCCCCTCCACAGCTCTAAGCTCCTTCACAATCATGAGGCCTATACCAACAGTAAACTGTTTTTGAGACCAAATGTATGCATACACTCCTGTCTTCACCTTGCTTTTCCTCTCTCACACACAGACCATATAATTTCCTTCTGACAATTTCGTATAGCTCTGTCCCCTCTTTCAGCAAATGAAATGGAAATGGACTGCCTTCAGGTCCATTCCGACTTATGGCGACCCTACAAATAGGGTTTTCATGGTAAGTGCCTTCCTCTGAGGCTGAGGGGTAGTGACTGGCCCAAGGTCACCCAGTGAGCTTAATGGCTGTGTGGGGATTCAAACCCTGGTCTCCCAGGTCTTAGTCCAACACTCTAACCACTACGTCACACTGGCTCTCTTCAGCAAATGAAGGGGTGGGGTTTTTTGCTTTTCTTTTTCTTTTTTTCTTTTGTGTGTGTGCCAGACAAACACTCTACCTGTCCTATCTATCTCTACTATTTTGGAAAAATGACAGATAGTTGGATACCATTTGCAAAGGATGTGGTAGATTTCTTTAACATTTTGTAGTTGGAGACAAGTTGATTGCTGCTCTTGACACTATGGTTATTAGGAAGCATGTGTCTTTTCCTCTCTCCTGTCTATAATTTGGCAAGTTTTGTTGGGGGGGGGGACAACTTAAACTATTTAAGATCCAGAAATAAAGAGATCAATGCCATGTACTTTTGCAGATGGCAATTTTATCACTTTGCTAATAATCCAGGATTAAATGTGCCAGAAAAGGTTTGCGCAAGAAAAAGAACATCTTGCAACACTTCTAAAATACTATTGTTAATTGATTATCTGCAGGAATAGCTTACTAGAAGCACAAGCCTACTGCACCAGCTATTACGTATTGTTCCTATTCCTTCTGTGCCATCAGAAAAGTGTAGTCTTTATCAAACAACTAACTTCCACAGATAATAAATATGCAGAGAGAGTGAGTATCCTATCCACTGGCTCTTTGCTTTAGCTCCATATGTTATTCTGAATATTTGTGAGAGCCTATACTTACTTACAACCTATTAGTACATAATTTTAACTATTTTTGCATTATGAACCATGCAAAAATACAAAGCTCAGTAATAGGATTACAGGTACTCTGTGAACATGGCTGATTTTTAATTACTTTCAACAAATTATGAGACCACTGCCAGAACAAAGTCTAACAGTGGATTTTTTTTCTTTTTCTTTGGACTTTAAACTGATGATTTTCTCTATGTTTTATGTATTGCCATGAAAACTTAGAGAGTTGTTAAAGAAGCATTTCTGAGTTCAGGAATATAGGTTTTGTAAGTTTTTGTTTTGAAATGAGCTTATGGGAAGCAGCAGAATGGCATGGGGATATTTTCAATTTTATATGATGGAACATAAAAAATCCATGCTGGGTATAGTATACAGCCACTCTCGTGGCTGTATAATACTGAGTCAGCACACATACAAGCTGTGTGCATGTGTAGGCTCTGTACAAAATATCAGATAATGAGGTCATCGGGCATGATCTCAACTCCCAACCACATATGTTCATTGTCCACAGGATTTCATTGACTGAAGAGGGCATATGGCTTTGGGGAACACCTGCACCCATGACACTGCTTGTGAAAATTACTTTGAGATAGGTACCAGCAAAAAAATCAGTCCACAGAATGGGCCAAGTGTGATTTTGCTCAAGTGTGATGATCTAAAGATGAAGAGAAAGCTTCTCATTTCAAACTGATTCAGGCCTAACAATTGGGAGCCCTCTAACTAGTATTTGGAATTTCACCCAGCAGTTAATTACCCATGAACGATGGGCATATTGACTCTACCATTAGTGGTTTATTTATGAGGTCCTAAAAAAATCTTCAAAAATAGAATTTGCTTTCCTTTTCACAATTAATTCTGAATTCTCCCCAAGTGACACAGAAGCTTGAATGTTTTCCAATAATACTGCAGAGTTACACTATATATCAATCCCAGTAGCCAAATATGCTGACGATGAGTGAAGGTCAGAAAGTACATCATCTGTTACAGATCCACATTACTCATTTTCTGTTCTCAGTTTCTGGTATAAGTTGAGCATATCCAGTGTTCTTTTTCTGGTAAAAAAATGAGGTGCTGGCACTCATAACCTGATAAAAGTGCTGTGAATGCCATCAGGAAATGGTTGCCATGGACAGCAAAAAAAAGAGGTGATGGTACTCTGTACTGGTGAATTCCATCAGCAAAAAAGCACAGAGCATATTGATTTACAAGAGGCATTAATATAATGGCACCTATACTATATAATAGAAAGGTAACACAATGTGAAAGAGGACTGTGCTGAAATTCTCTGTTCTATACAACCAGGGCTGGCACCAGGCATGACTAAGCCCTGGGGCACCAGCCTGCCCCAGGCCTGCTACACCTGCCCACATACACCACATACCTCTCTCACTGCAGTGAATGCTGGGTGTGCTGCACACACATGCCTGCTGTCGCAGGAGCCTAAATAGGCTATTGCCTGCTATAGTTCAATGCTGGGAGCCCCTAACCTAAATGTTGCTACATTTTGAACCAACTGTAATTTCCAAACTGTTTTCAAAGGCAGACCCACCAATGCTTGTGTCACTGTGGCCAAGTCAACTGCCTCCGGGAACGGACACTGCTGGTAGACCAGTTTGAGTTGGCCAAAAGCATTCCTGGCTACTGTAGCCACCTGATGTTCAAGCAGCGGGGCAGGATCCAGGAGGACTCCCAAACTGCGGACCTGCTCCTTCAAGGGGAGTACAACCCCAACCAGAATAGGTTGCAACCCTATCCCTGGCACCGTTTTCCCTTGACCAGCAACACTTCTGTCTTGTCTGGATTAAGTTTCAGTTTGTTAGCCCACATCCAGTCCTTTACAGCCTCCAGGCACCGGTTTGGGACGAGCACTCCCTCCGTGCAATCAGGTAGTAGGGAGAAATAGAACTGAGTGTCATCAGCATATTGATGACATTGTACTCCAGATCTCCTGATGACCTCTCCCAGCGGTTTCATATAAATATTAAAGAGCATGGGAGACAGAATGGAATCCTGCAGTACCCCACAGGCCAACAGCCAGGGGGTTGAGCAGTAGTCTCCCAGTACCACCTGCTGGGTCCTGTTTGTCAGGTAGGACTGGAGCCACCATAAAACAGTGCCTCCCAAACCCATCCCAGCTAGACGACCCGAAGGATACCATGGTCAATGATATTGAAGGCTGCCAAGAGGCCCAACAGCCGATTGTATTGAAGGCCGCCGAGAGGTCTAGCAGCACCAACAGGGATGCACTCCCCCTGTCTGATGCCCAGCATAGGTCATCAAGCAGGGCGACTAAGGCAGTCTGTGTCCAATGACCAGGCCTGAAGCCTGATTGAAAAGGGTCTAGATAGTCCGATTCATCCAGGAAATCTTGGAGCTGAGCAGCCACTACCTTCTCAATCACCTTGTCCAAAAAGGGGAGATTAGAGACTGGGCAGAAGTTGTTAAGATCTACAGGTTCTAATGAAGGCTTCTTTAACAAAGGTCTTATCACAGCCTCCTTCAACAATGTTGGCATAGAACCTTCCCTTAGGAAGGTGTTAATTAAATTTGCCAACCAGTCAGCTACTCCCCCTCTGGCAGATTTGATTAATCAGGATGGGCAAGGGTCAAGAGAACAAGTAGTGGCCCTCATTTCTCCCGAGTCTTGTCCACATCCTCGGGCTTTACAAGCTGAAAAGTATCCATAGAAAAATGACCAGAGGAAGCCTCGGGGATATCTGGCCCAACTATAGTTAATGAGGAGTCCAAGTTAGTCTGAATGCAAGCTATTATTATTGTTGTTGTTGTTGTTGTTGTTGTTGTTGTTATTTCCATTTATAGACTGCTTGCTATCTAAAAGATCTCAAAGGGGTTTACAAAGGTACAATAAAAACATCAAATTAATTTACAAAGCAAAATACATAAACAATATCCATATACATAAACATAATATAAAAGTCAGAATTCACCAAGGGAAGCCCATAAGCCGCCCTTCCCGCTCTATGAAAGTGTCAGAATACTGAAATTATGTTGATCATGGAAGAGGGTGACAAGCAGGTAAAAGGTTATTGTTCCCCTGGTGTGGCTTGCCGCCATTTCTCTTGCCTCTCCTTCCTCCCAAGTGATGGAGAAATTTTATTTTTCTCCTGTGGGATTTGCTGGTGTCCTTTAAGTAATCAATGACACAGGCTTAAAGCAAAAAGGTAGGCCTTTTTTCTTACAAGCACATGGAGGGTCAGACCCCCAGAAAAGTCTGGAGAGGACTGGAATGAGGTACAGTATGCACAGATCCTTTATACCCTATTGAACACACATGTGACATTAGTTTACCAATCCCCTAAGTTCTTCATAACAGTTCTTCCCTCTTAAAATGTTTCCAACAAACCAGATAGCTTTATTTTAATGAATTCATGGATATTCATAGTTTTACAGATACCTCCCATCTCATTGTGTTCATGTCTTCTTAGATTGATGTGAATCTGTCCCCTTGACTGATATTACCACTATTCTACTGTCATACGTTGTTACTGATGATTTTGTACTATACATTCCATTCTGTCATGGCTCCTGATCAGTCAAGCTAGTGAGGAACATCTCTAGGACGTTACAACATTTTGAGTGATACCATTTGGTTCACCTAGAGTGACTGGAAGTTCTATGTGAAATTCCACTTGTAACTACCTTGCTATAGATTAATTTTAAATCACCACATTATAGCTGAAAGCCACACAATTTCAGAGCTTGGAAAAGTTACTTTTTTGAACTACAACTCCCATCAGCCCAATCCAGTGGCCATGCTGGCTGGGGATGATGGGAGTTGTAGTTTAAAAAAGTAACTTTTCCAAGCTCTGCACAATATAAAGAATGATCAGGGAACACAGTAAAGGAAAAGGGGTAACTCTGAGCCAGCCACTCTCCATCAAACACAGAGGGATGAAGGAGGTAGCCCACACACTTATTACATTTATGGAATAAAATACATATCATGCTATTATAAGATCAGTATCAAGTTCAAGCTTTTTCTCCCTTCCACTTTGATTCTGTTATGAAGACTTTTCCATACAAAACCAGGAATCTCTAATAATCTGCTTTCCCAAGATCAAATAGTGAAGAGTGCATTAATCAAAAGATTGTGCGCACTTTGTTTGGGACAGAATTCTCATTAAGGGTAGTCACTCACAGTGAGGTGAACATGACCCTTGCCAGTTAACTGATTTTCATTCTCAAGCTTCTGGGATATTATGATCCTCTGGGTATATTTTCTATATATTATATATTTATATTAAGCAAACATATAAACAAAAAGGATATATGAATTCTCCAAAATCTTAACTAAACTCCTCATTTTTACCATGGAAATCTAACCGGTTTCCCCAGAAAGTTGCTTTTCCTACTAAGCATGCATGATCGCTCATCGACAATATGTCTTCAATCATAGGTTAAACATACACCCAGGCCTATCTGCTTCTCATGAGCTGTGAACTTCAAGCTGAATTCGCTTTTTCTTATGATCTCAAGGCCTGTGGCCTTTTGCTTAATTTTATTATATATATATGTATGTAAGAATTATAGAAAAAATCCATTTTTTCTCCATCACAAGGGGTATGTGGGAGCGCCCGCCTGCTGTGAGACTCCAGGACTCAAGCCTCGGTGGGCCTCTGTGTCCGTTGTTCTGAAGGTGGAGCATCTCTCTGGGAGGCAGGTTGTGATCAGAGAGCAGGACAGGCTTTAGCTGGGGGCTAAAGAGGGTGGCTGTCGTATTGATGTTGATGGGGGACTGCATGTGACCCCCACAACATGGAAAATCAGAGGCTCAGTCTGCCTTGTCTGCATAGCTCCAGTGACTGGTCCCGTGACCAGGAGGACCTGCCTCCGAGGGGGTCCCCTCCGAATCTTCCTCGCTGGCGTCTCTGTCTGCACCGGCTATTTGGGCAGCCAGCAGCAGCAGTAAGAGGAGCACATCTGGAGTACTGTGTGCTGTTCTGGGAACAGAAGTTTATGATGGCTGTTGGCAAACTGGAATAAGTCCAGAATAGGGCAGCAAAGGAGTGAAAGTCCTGGAAAACCAAGTCCTCAGTGAAGATCATGCCACTCTGCCTGGTTGATCTGCAAAGTGGCTCGCAAACATGTCGTAATGAGCAACTGAGGGCTCAGAGTCTAATGTAGGGCCAAAGCCCCAAAGACCCTGGACCACCCGGAAAACCATCGCCAGACGACACTGAGCAGATGCAGTGGTGGCAGAGAAGTGAACTTGCTTCGCTGCCATCACCGCCACATGATAGGCTCAAAAATGAGCTCTAGCCTGTGTTCGGTCAGAAGCAGATTGAATTTTTCTCTATTGTTGCTGTAGCATTGTCTCTGCCATTTCATCAGGCCCAATATTCAAGTAAACCAAGGTGTATTACAGGCCTTCCCTGGTGGGAGAGGGAGCTTTGGAGCAACAGTGTCCATGGGGAGAAATTTCCCCATGATGAATGAATCATCTTAGTGCATGCCTCATTAATTCACTGGAATTGGTGCCCTAGAGATCGAATCCTCTAATTCAGTCATTGGGTACCTTTTGTAAGTATGCATCCAATGAAGTGGACTGTAATCAACAAAATCTTATCTATAACTATAATATTTTTGCAAGCAATTGTTTGTGTCACACAGCAGTTTGCTTGGCCACAGAGAGGTGGTGTTGAAAATTGCAGTGTGACGATTCTAAAGAGCCATGTAGTGGTGAGGGTGAACAAGTAGGTGGTTGAGACTGGGCAGAGAGTAAGAGAATGAGCTGGCAGCAGCATGGGGGGGGCAGACCAAGCACAGAGTGGGAGAGTGAGTGAGCAAGTGGCTGGTGGCAGCCTGTGTGAGCTGCAGTTCATGGGAGGCCATGTGGGGGGGAGAAGGGAGGGAGGCTGAGTCCAGGTGGAGAGTGAACAGGCAGCAGTGTGGGGAGGCCCAGACTGGATGGCAAGTGGAAGAACAAGTGAGCGGGTGGTGGCTGGTAGCAGCTTGCTGAAGCTGTAGTTCATGGAAGGGTGTGTGGTGGTGGAGAGGAAGGAGAGCAGGCAGGTGAGACCTGATGGACATCATGCAAATAAGTGGGCAGCAGCAGCAGGCAGCAGCCTGGGAGAACCATACAGCAACAAACTGAGGCAGCTCCTCAGAGGCAGGAGAGCATGACCATTGCTGCAGAGCTGCCCAGACCTTGCTGCCTGTCCTTCCTGTACAGGTCACCTCTACTGCCCACCTCCCTCCTTGGCTTCTCTTCTCTTCCATGGGATAAGGTCTGGGAAAGTGGTGACCTGGGGAAGGGGAAGGTGCTTTGGCAACCTGGGGAAGGGAATGGCATGTGAAGTATGCAGGGAATGGAGCCCCTAGGATCATAATAAATGTGTTACTCTTTTAAGGTGCCACAAGACTCTTTCTAGTTTTTGTTGCAAGAACTGCTCCTCTCAAAATTGCTAGAGTAGGTTTCGATTTGATTTATGACTACAGACTTCAACAATGTTTTTAGGGTTTTCATAGGTTATATCAATACATTGAATGCTGGAAAGTCCATCATCAGAGAACAAAGTCAAATGGGAGGAGATGAAGGGGGAGGGAGACTGGGATGGAGCTACACATCTCCAACCAATTGGACTATTGTGAAACAAAAGGCATCTACACTGGTCTCAGGTAGGGATGTTGTATTTAAATAAGTGTTCTCTGGATGTTATGATTTTGATGGCATGGGAAGTAATGAAATGAAAATGAAAATGAATACAAATATGACTAAAATTAGAGATCTGCATGATACTACTGATTTGGAACTTGAATGTAACATGGTGCGTATATATGGATTATGAAATATGTGTGCAAATGTGGAATATGTAGAATCACAGAAAAGGAGGAAGATAACTTATAACAAAGTTCTTGCTGGAAAAAAATATGCTATATTGAATGACTGAATTGTTCTTCTTTTGAACCTTCCATGATGGACAGTTTTAGTTCAATAAGAGTTAGGCTGAGACTGGACCTCTCAATGGTCTACAAAACCCTTTCTGCCAGCATCAGGGAACTTTCATTGAAACTCATTCATAAGTGGTATCTCACCCCAGGAAGACTGTCCTTTATTTCTTCTAACTCCACTCCCTTATGCTTGAGGGGGGTGTCAGCCTCTGGGAACCTACCTGCACATGTGGTGGATCTTCATCAGGTGCAGGTGTTGTGGGTTCTGGTGTTTCAAGAGGTGAGCTGTATTACTAGTCAGTCAATTCCCCTCTCCCCACAACTGGCCCTTCTCAAATCTTTTTATAGGTTTGGATCTTGATTTGAAAGGAGTTGATTTGCCATCTATTGTCTACAACTAGAATTGTTGTGGCTCTGAACTAGAAGGAGTTTAAGGAGGTTAGTTTGGAGCCAGTGTGGTATAGTGGTTAGAGTGTTGGACTATGACCTGAGAGACCAGGGTTCGAATCCCCACACAGCCATGAAGCTCAGTGGGTGACCTTGGGCCAGTCACTGCCTCTCAGACTCAGAGGAAAGCAGTGGTAAACCACACCTGAATACCGCTTACCATAAAAACCCTATTTGTAGGGTCGCCATAAGTTGGGATTGACTTGAAGGCAGTCCATTTTTTCATTTCCATTTCAGTTTGGAGCTGTGGTACCAAAGAGTCTGGTGTATAGCCCTTCTTGAAAAGTTGACACAAAAGTTAACAAATTTGCATGGACAAAAGAAATGAGATACCATTGATGCTATTTGGTTAACTTTGGTTAATTTTGTAAATATTGTGAAATATGTTCATTCTCCACCATCACCTTGTGCCCATTTTAGAAACATTGATCTAGCTATACTTGTGTGTCTCTAATCTTTTGGATATCCTTTCTGGGTTTATTGCACATAGAATAAAATATCTGACTTAGTATTTAAACCTCTGTCACACGTACTTCCCTCTGTTACTTGGCAGGATTTTGCTAATAATATTTTATATGCTAAGAAACATAGGTCTGGAACATGTTTCGTGAACCATAGGAGGGAGGGAGGAGAGGAGGGGTTGGTTTAATTTATTAATCTTAACATGTTGATTTCTGATTGTATGTAATGTGATTTGGATTTATGTTGTTTAAAACCCAATAAAGAAATACAAAATGAATAAATAAAAAATTAGGCCGTAGTCCTACATTCACTTCCCTGGAAGTAGGCTGTAATAGTGGGACTTTCTTCTAAGAATATACAGGGTTCTGCTGTAAACAATTTTTTCTATTTTATGTGACACTGTATATTAGATTAAGGCTAGTCTCTTATATGCGCATATTTGGGAGTACGTTCTATTGAGCACAATGAGGTTTTCTTCATATTGTACTATCATGAAAATGTATGCTATAAATAATGCTAATTATAAAAAATATTTTGTCTTTTGATATACTCAGTGCTACCAGAGGCTAGAACACACAACATCCTTTGGCACTTAGAGTTTTATTATTAACTGTATTTTTAACATTATCAGACGTTAAAGTTAGATAGGGCTTTTGATCCAGTTTATTAAAAGCAGTTACCTTTTAATGGGAGTATAGCCAAGAAGATCAAAGGCCCTTGTTACTTTTCATCTTACTGCAAAATTCCACTTCCAGATCTCTATTTGACCAAACTGTCTATTTCTGAAAAAAGTCACTTCCCTCAATAATTTGACCTGTTAAGAAAAAATCTCAATGCCTGCCTCCATTTTCATTTTATCCAAGGTGAATGCACTGGCCAGTAGCTGTTAAAATAAAATGAAGCTACTCTTTTTGAATGAATGAAAGAGCCAAATTTCAAATAAAGTGATGCCCTAAAATAATTCCCATTGGCCAAAGCATGCTTCTGTTTGGCTGGCATTCTCATCCTTAACACAAAGAAGTATTTCTATCCACTGCCTAACACATGGGCCACACTAGACATTTAATGTGCAAGCAGTAGCAGACAGTGTGGTGGAGATGCTTACCCAGCCTTCTAGCAGGTGAGTTGCTACTGCTTACCAGAAGAGGGAGAGACAAGGCAGGAGGGAGGGCAGGAACACCAGATTTGGCTCAATTGGTGCATTTGCACAACCCCTTCTAGTAAGTAGCAGCAACTTACCTGCCAGAAGGTCAGGTAAACTTCTCCTCCTCACTACACTGCCTGCTACAGTGTGTATGTAAAAATGCAAATAGTTTCAGATTGGGGAGTGCTGATAAATATCAGGATTGCGGCAGGTGGGAAGGGGGAATTTAACCCTTTCCCACCCTGATGAAGCTGTCCAGCCTCCTACCCAAAACACAACAGCAGGTGCACTTTCTTGTAAGTAAGGACTTGATACTCTATCCAAGCAGGTTAGCAGTACAGACTCAGTGTCATGGAAAGAGCCAGATACAATCCAGGAGCTCTGACAAGGGAAAGAGTTAGCAGGAAGAAGCCTGTTCTTGGAGCAAGGGCCAGGGTTCATAAGCCCAAGGTCTGTAGCAGGAGTTTCACAGCTGCATAGGAGCTGCAAAGTTGTTCCAACAAGTTTCCCCATCTACCCGCCAAACTTTTAAGTAGAGAATGGCCAGCTACTTGCCAGTGTCCTTTTACTCCTGAGGAAATTCCTGGCCTGGAGGCAGGTGCTACATGCAAGAGGACTTGTCTCCTCTTTTCTCTTGATGCGCTGCCTTTTCCTGGGAGCAATACTATACCTCCCTCCTGCTCTGTCACATCAGGCCGTGCCCTGTAGTCCTCCACTGGCAGGGAAGAAGCCTCTGTAGTTTCCGACAGCCCCCTCTTCTCCACAGGAAGATAAGAGGAAGCTTCTGGGACTCCTGCTTCAACAGCAAGGTCAGGCACATCTGGAGGTGGGAGGGGGCTCTGCTCCACTCTCATTCCCCTCTCCCTCCCATTCACAGTCCTCTTTCTCAAATGCCTGCCACTCCTGGTCTGAATCAGAGTCTCCAGGGGGAGTCATTACAAATGCCCTGAGGAAAAACTGCCTGTTGGCTGCAGCTATTCATCCCTCTAGCCCAGTATTTTCTTCTGATTGGCAGAAGCTCTTTAGGGTCTCAGACAGATCTTTTACTTCACTGTAACCAGAGAAACCAGGGAGTGAACCTGGGTGGGACACTGTGCATATAAAGTTTTGTCATTGAGCTACAGTCCCTTCTCATTTAAGTATACCCTGGACAAGAGGCTATTGTAAGGACAGAATATGGAGAAACTGACTGGTTCCCAATCAGAAAGGGTGTGAGACAGGGGTGTATTTTATCAACCTATTTGTTTAATCTATATGCAGAACATATCATACGGAAAGCAGGATTGGACCAAGATGAGGGAGGTGTGAAAATTAGAGGGAGAAATATTAATAATTTAAGATATGCAGACAATACCACACTACTAGCAGAAACCAGTAATGATTTGAAACGAATGCTGATGAAAGTTAAAGAGGAAAGCACAAAAGCAGGACTACAGCTGAACGTCAAGAAGACTAAAGTAATGACAACAGAAAATTTATGTAACTTTAAAGTTGTCAACAAGGACATTGAACTTGTCAAGGATTATCAATACCTCGGCACAGTCATTAACCAAAATGGAGACAATAGTCAAGAAATCAGAAGAAGGCTAGGACTGGGGAGAACAGCTATGAGAGAACCAGAAAAGGTCCTCAAATGCAAAGATGTATCACTGAACAGCAGAGTCAGGATCATTCAGACCATGGTATTTCCATTCTCTATGTATGGATGTGAAATCTTCGCAGGGGTGAAGGGCTGATTAAGATGGTCCGCCTCTGGAGACTCATGGATCCAGCTGGTTTCCTGAATGCTCTGGGGGATATTCCCAGCATGGCTGGTGATACTGCCGAAGCCCTTGTCAATCTCTGGAATATGGAGGTGACCCGGGTGGTAGACACTATTGCTCCAAAGCGCCCTCTCCCACCAGGGAAGGTCCATAATACACCTTGATTTACTCAAACCTTGGGCCTGATGAAATGGCAGGGATGACGGCTAGAGCAACAATGGAGAAAAACTCAGTCCTCTTCTGATTGAACACTGGCTAGAGCTAATTTTCGAGCCTATCATGTGGCGGTGATGGCAGCAAAGAAAGTGCACTTCTCTGCCACCATTGCATCTGCTCAGTGTTGTCTGGCGATGGTTTTCCAGGTGGTCCAGGGACTTTTGGGCTCTGGCCTCACATTAGACTCAGTTGCTCGCTGTGACATGTTTGCGAGGCACTTTGCAGATAAACTTGCTTGCATTCAGACTGACTTGGACTCCTCATTAACTACAGTTGTGCCAGATGTCCCTGAAGCTTCCTCTGGTCATTTTTCTATGGATATTTTTCAGCTTGTAAAGCCTGAGGATGTGGACAGGATTCTGGGAGAATCAAGGGCCACTATTTGTTCCCTTGCCCATCCTGGTTAATCAAATCTGCCAGAGGGGGAGTGGCTGACTGGTTGGCATATTTACTTAACACCTCCCTAAGGGAAGGTTCTATGCTAACATTGTTGAAGGAGGCTGTGATAAGACCTTTGTTTAAAAAGCATTCGTTAGACCCTGAGGATCTTAACAACTTCCTCCCAGTCTCTGATCTTCCCTTTCTGGGCAAGGTGATTGAGAGGGTAGTAGCTGCTCAGCTCCAGGTTTTCCTGGATGAATTGGATTATTTAGACTCTTTTCAATCAGGCTTCAGACCTGGTCATGGGACAGAGACTGCCTTGGTCGCCCTGCTTGATGACCAATGCTGGGCATCAGACAGGGGGAGTGCATCCCTGTTAGTGCTGCTGGACCTCTCAGCAGCCTTCGATACGATCGACCATGGTATCCTTTTGCGCCATCTAGCTGGGATGGGATTGGGAGGCACTGTTTTACGGTGGATCCAGTCCTACCTGATGGACAGGACCTAGAAAGGTGCTGGGAGACTACTGCTCGACCCCCTGGCTGTTGTCCTGTGGGGTACAGCAAGGTTCCATTCTGTTTCCTGTGCTCTTTAATATTTTTATGAAACCGCTGGGAGAGGTCATCAGAAGATCTGGAGTACAATGCCATCAATATGCTGATGACACTCAGCTGTTTCTCTCCCTACCACTTGATTGCAGGGAGGGAGTGCTCATCCTAAACTGGTGCCTGGAGGCTGTGAAGGGCTGGATGTGGGCTAACAAACTGAAACTTAATCCAGACAAGACAGAAATACTTCTGGTCAAGGGAAAAACTGCCGCAGAGATGGGGTTCTGGATGGAGTTGCACTCCCCTTGAAGGAGCAGGTCTGCAGTTTGGGAGTCCTCCTGGATCCTGCCCTACTGCTTGAATATCAGGTGGCTGCAGTAGCCAGGAATGCTTTTGGCCAACTCAAACTGGTCTACCTGCAGTGTCCGTTCCCGGAGGCAGTTGACTTGGCCACAGTGACACAAGCATTGGTGACATCAGGGCTTGATTACTGTAACACACTCTACATGGGGCTGCTTTTGAAAATGGTTCGGAAATTGCAGTTGGTTCAAAATGCAGCAGCCAGAATGTTAACTGGACCCAATTCAAAGTGCTGGTTCTGACCTTTAAAACTCTAAACGGCCTTGGACCAATATACCTGAGGGACCGCTTATGCCCATATGTACCTGCCCGGGATTTAAGATCATCTGCCTCTGGTCTCCTCTGTGTGCCTGGAGTGAAAGATGTTAGATTGACAGGCACGCGTGAGAGAGCTTTTTCAGCTGTGCCTGCCAAGCTTTGGAATACTCTACCCCAAGAAGGCCACTCTGCTCCCTCCCTGTTGGTTTTCCGGACACTTCTGAAAATGAACTTCTTCTGGAGAGCCTTTGGGAGGGACTGAAGGTAGAGCCTGACACTGATTTTATGCCTTCTACATTAAATTTTACCTTTGTAGTCCCTTTAGTACCACTCTCTCTGTATATGTATAGATATATAGATATTGTATTTTATGTATTTTGATTGTATTTTATGTATTTTAATTTATTTTACTGTTTTTGTGATTTTACTGCTTACGATTTTATTATGTACGTGTTTAATTTTATTTTTGTAAGCTGCCCTGAGTGCCCTATTATAGGGTAGAAGGGCGGGATAGAAATATTTTAAAATAAATAAATAAATAAATAAATTTGGACAGTGAAAAAAGTGGATAAGAGAAAAATCAACTCATTTGAAATGTGGTGTTGGAGGAGAGCTATGTGCATACCATAGACCGTGAAAAAGACAAATAATTGGGTGTTAGAACAAATTAAACCAGAACTATCACTAGAAGCTAAAATGATGAAACTGGGGTTATCATTGGACACATAATAATGAAAATACAGGATTAACTGGAAAATACAATAATGCTGGGGGGAAAAGAAGGGAGTAGAAAAAGAAGAAGACCAAACAAGAGATGGATTGATTCCATAAAGGAAGCCACAGACCTGAACAGACCTGGACAGAAGCCAGATCTGAACAGATCTGAACAGAGTGGTTTATAAGAGATGCTGTTGGAGGTCGCTGATTTATAGGATTGCCATAAGTCATAATCGACTTGAAGATGTAACAACAACCACCACCAATCCTATACATGTCTACTCAGAAATAAGCTCCATTGAGTACGATGGGACTTATTCCTAGGTAAGTGTGCATAGGATTCCAGCCTAATTCTTCCACTCAATTAAATGGGTCTTACATATGCTTAAATTGTGGCTGGAATGAGCACAAGGAATATATGTAATTCAATTTTATTCTGGATTTACAATATATCTGGATCCCAGTATTTAATCTGATGCACTTCTGCTGTGGAAATCATCACTGTGTGAACATAATGTGAATGAGAAATCTGAAATAAAGAAAAAATCTAGGAATGCTTTCAGAATGGAAATGCAACAGAATGGAAAAGGAATGAACAATCTGAAACTGTTCTTCCAATGGGATTTTTTTTAGAGATATAGACAAAATAAATAGGCTAGCATTACAGCTATTGATCTTTGCACTGAGCACCCTAATCCTCCTCTTCCCCCATAGGACATCATTCAGAGCTAATGGTCCTGAGCTCCTGATAAAGACACCTATCGGATTGCTGGGTTAGACCCAGAACAGGGAAATAGTATTAAAAAAGGTGGACTGATATAATCAATCCCCAAACTATTATGGGCTTGTAATTCTGAAAGGAAAGCTTATAGTCTTTTCCCAGTAAAAAGGCTCAACGACCACAGTAATGTGTGCTCATTTCGAAAGATGCCAGAGATCTCTCAAGCTGCTGCTGCTGCATTCAGAAGCAAATACAGTTTCTGTAATGACAACATTGGCAGAACTGTGAGCTGTGAATTACAATAATCCTGCCTAGATTGAGTTAAATCATGTAAAACTGTTTTCAGATCAGCGAGAGGCCAGACAAGATTTAATCCTTGCAAGGATTTTAAGATAACGTTAATATGTGAGGCTCTCCAGATTTCTATTCATCAACAGAAGTCCTAGATTCTTCACAGACGCAGAAAGCACATGCCTATAAAATTCACTAATAGGCAAAAAAACCCTTGCGGTTTAAGAATGTACCTATAGCCCACAGATATTTCTATCAAACTTTAAAAAGCAGGGAAATTGGGCAGCTATAGTGAATGCACCAGGGGAGCAGGACACCTGACCTCCTCTTTGAGATATTGTACTGCCCTACAAATTTGTCAAAATGCAAACACAATTTGGGTTGGTCTTTCAAACTTGTGTTTGCATTTTGACAAATTTGTAGGGCAGTCCAATATCTCAGACAGGAGTTCAGGTCTCCTGCTCCCCTGGTGCATTCACTATAGCTGCCCAATTTCCCTGCATTTTCAAGTTTGATAGCAATATCTGTGGGTACATTCTTAAACCGCAAGGTTTTTTGCCTATTAGTGAATTTCTCTGCTTTTTAATCCTGGAGGTAAGAAACGGGATCCTGTGCAAGCTTGCTGAGAATGCTTTGCATGCTTATTGAGTTCAGTGGGATTTACTTCCCTGTAATCATGCTTATGATAGGTGAAACTGACCACAGGGGATGGGGAGGGAAGGAAGGGGATGGGAGCAAGCGGGAGGGGGAAGAGGCAGGCAGATTTGATCATTTTCATGTTTATTGAGTTCAGTAGAATTTACTCCCCTCCAATCATGCTTAGGATAGGAGAAACTGATCACAGGGGATGAGGAGGGAGAGGAGGAGGAGGGAGAGGAGGAGGAGGGAGAGGAGGAGGAGGGAGAGGAGGAGGGGCAGAGAGGAGGAGGGGAGCAGGAAGGAGGGGAAGGGGAGGAGAAGGACAGGTTTGATCATTTGGATGTTTATTGAGTTCAGTGGGATTTACTCCCTTGCAATCATTCTTAGGATAGGTAAACCTGACCAGGGGAGAGGGAGGGACAGCTGGAGTGGGCAGGGAAGGTGGAAGAAGGAAGAGGGGAGGGGAGGAGGAAGGGAGAGGAGAGGGGAAGGAGGGGAAAGCCAGGTCTGATCATTTGCATGCTTATTGATTTTAATGGGATTTCCTATGTAATCATGTTTAGGATAGGTAAAACTGACCATGGGGGAGGAGCATGGGGAGGGGAGAGGAGAGGGAAGGAGAAAGGGAGGGGAGAAGGGAGCAGAAGGAGGGAGGGTAAAGGTGGGGATTGGAGGGGGAGGAGCAAAGGAAGGGGGAGGACCGATTTTATCATTTGCATGCTTATTGAGTTCAGTGGTATTTATTTCCATGCAATGATGCTTAAGATAGGAGTGGTGAGGGCGGCGAAAAAATTATATTTTGCCGCTACTATTAAGGCATCTCTCTCCCGCCCAGCAGAGCTGTTTAGAGTTGTCCGAGGGCTTCTTTTTCTTGGCCCTCAGGACACTGCAGATACTTCGGTGGCCCGCTGCAATGAATTCGCTGAGCACTTCCAGCATAAGATCTTATGCATTCGTCGGGACCTAGACTCTCATTTTATAGCAGATAATCCTAGTGAGGTGTCTGGAGCACAGTCTTATCATGTTTTGTTGGATGAGTTTCAGTCGGTTCAGTTTGAGGACGTGGACAAGGTACTTGGACAGGTACGTGCAACCACTTCGGTACTGGATCCTTGCCCCTCCTGGCTTATAAAAACAGGTAAGGAGGGAACAGTTGGCTGGGCCAGGGAAGTGATAAATGCCTCTTTACGAGAGGGAGTGGTCCCTGGCTGTCTGAAGGAGGCAGCAGTGAGACCACTCCTGAAAAAGTCTTCCCTGAACCCAGAGAATTTCAGCAGCTACAGACCAGTGGCAAATGTTCCATTTTGGGGCAAGATCTTGGAACGAGTGGTTGCTGACCAGCTCCAGGCGCTATTGGATGAAACCGATTATCTAGATCCATTTCAATTGGGTTTCAGGCCCGGTTTTGGCACTGAGACGGCCTTGGTCGCCCTGTTTGATGATCTATGTCGGGAGAGAGACAGAGGGAGTGTAACTCTGTTGATTCTACTTGATCACTCAGCGGCTTTTGATACCATCGACCATGGCATCCTTCTGGAGAGGCTTGCGGAGTTGGGAGTTGGAGGCACTGCGTGGCAGTGGTTCCACTCCTACTTGGTGGGCCGTCTCCAGAAGATAGTGCTTGGGGAACACTGCTTGACGCCGTGGGTACTCCAATGTGAGGTCCTGCAGGGCTCGGTTTTGTCTCCCATGCTTTTCAACATCTATATGAAGCCGTTGGGTGCGATCATCAGGAGTTTTGGAGTGCGTTGTCACCAGTACGCTGATGACACGCAACTCTACTTCTCCTTTTCATCCTCTTCAGGTGAGGCGGTCGATGTGCTAAACCGTTGCCTGGACGCGACAATGGATTGGATGAGCACTAACAATCCTGATAAGATTCAATCCTGATAAGATTGAGATGCTGTTGGTGGATGGATTTTCCAATCAGGTGGTGGATACATATCCTGTCCTGGATGGGGTTACACTCCCCCAGAAGGAACAGGTTCGTAGTCTGGGAGTCGTTCTAGACTCTTCCCTGTCACTCGAGGCTCATGTAGCCGCGGTGGCACGGAATGCGTTCTACCAACTTCGATTGGTAGCCCAGCTACGTCCCTACCTGAGTAGGGAGGACCTTACATCAGTAGTACATGCTCTGGTAACCTCACGTTTGGATTACTGTCATGCGCTCTACGTAGGGCTACCTCTGAAGACAGTTCGGAAGCTACAGCTGGTGCAAAATGCGGCGGCCAGACTGCTAACAAGAACGAAGCGGTCTGACCATATAACACCTGTCTTGGCCCGCTTGCACTGGCTCCCAATATGCTTCCGGGCCAAATTCAAAGTGTTGGTACTAACCTATAAAGCCTTATACGGCGCGGGACCTCGATATCTGTTGGAACGCCTCTCCCGCTATGAACCGGCTCATATACTACGGTCTGCTACGAAGGCCCTCCTCCGGGTTCTGACTCATAGGGAGGCCCGGAGGGTGGCGACAAGATCAAGGGCCTTCTCAGTGGTGGCCCCCGAACTGTGGAATAGTCTCCCTGAGGAGGTCCGCCTGGTGCCGACGTTGTCATCCTTTCGGCGCCAGGTTAAAACCTTCCTTTATTCCCAGGCATTTTAATTTTAATTTTTAATTTTAATTTTTGTTAATGTATTGTAATGTCTGAAACTTGATTCTGAGCCTTTGCTGTTTTAGACTGTGATATTTGATTTTAGACTGTGAAGTTTTTTGTACCATATTGTATTTTATTGTATCTATGTTCACCGCCCAGAGAGCTATTGCTAGTCGGACGGTATATAAGTTTTAAAAATAAATAAAAATAAATAAAGATAGGTAAAACTGACCATGGGGAGGGGGAGAGGATTGGAGGAGGAGGGGAAGGGGATTGGAGGAGGAGGGAAAGGGCAAGAGGGAGGGGATAGGAGGGAGGAGAAGGGAGTATGGGTTTGTCAGTAGCATACTTTTTTAGTTCAATGGGGTTTATTTCTGTGCAATCATGTTTGGACTGCCTTCAAGTCAATCCCGACTTATGGCGACCATATGAATAGGGTTTTCATGGTAAATGGTATTCAGTGGTAGTTTCTTTCCTCCACTGCTTTCCTCTGGGGCTGAGAGGCAGTGACTGGCCCAAGGTCACCCAGTGAGCTTCATGGCTGTGTGGGAATTCGAACCCTGGTCTCCTAGGTCATAGTCCAACACTGAGCTGGGGGAGGGGCAGAAGGTAGGGCAAAGGGGAGGGGAGGAGATTGGATGGGTGGGCACTGGCCAGAGGGGAAGCCACTTTCCTCTCAAAAAGCAAAACTTTGTGAATGGTACCATTGCTTTTCAGGGTTTCCCCCATCTTTTTATTCTACAGGAGGCACATGTAGCCTCCCACCTAAATTTAAACCAAAGCTGTCCCTGGCCACATCCACATCAGACCTTTATTTCACTTTAGACAGTCATGACTTCTCCCAAAGAATCCTGGTAAGTGTAGTTAGTGAAGGGTGCTGAAAGTTGCTAGCAGATGCCCTGTTTCCCTCACAGTGCTTCAATCAGAGCGGCTGACTGTTAAACCACTATGGCCACCGGACCTCTGTCAGGAGAATAGCAGTCTCCTCTCAGCATCCTTCACAAACTGCACTTCCCAGGAATCTCTGAGGGAAGTCATGACTGTCACGTGAAATCAAAGTCTGGTGTGGCCCCCTGATTAGGTAAGCCCAGCAGCTGTGAGTCTGGCTTTTAGAACACTGACAGTTGGTTCTTACTGAGCATGCCCGACATTATCATTCAGTTCAATGCAAAATTTCTTAAATTAATTAAAAATCAGCCAGACATTGTTTTAACTTTTAAACTGCAGAAGATGAAGGTCAGAGTATGAGGCAAGGTCAGTAACAGGATTACAGGTCCTCTATGAACATAGCTGATTTTTAATGAATTTCAACATATTATGAGAACTCTGACAGAAAAAAATCCAAAAGGGGTCTGGGTTTCTCTCTCTCTCTCTCTCTCTCTAGTCTTTGAACTCTCGATTCTTTGTGAGTGTTTTGTGTATCACTGTGAAAATTGAGAGAGTTGTTAAGCAAGCATTTCTAAGTTCAGGACTATAGGTTTTGTAAGGTTTTGTTTTGAAATGAGCATATGGGAAGCATCAGAATGGCATGGGGGTATTTTCAATATAACATTGCAGAATGTGAAAAATCCACACTGTCTATAGTATACAGCCACTCTCGTGGCTGTATATCATTATTGGAAAATGTATCAACAGTCAGGTTTTGTGTATGCTGCTCTCTCATTTTAACCATACAGAAAAATCAGGATAAATGTTGCTAGAATAATATAATATGGGTTGGATCCAGAGGTGCCTCTTTTGTAAGCCAATGGGGCTTGTGGAAAAAACCCCCTGAAATGTGTGCTTCAGTAAGCACATGGCATTATGCAATCTTTCACAAGATCTTGCACATCTTAAATAGGCACTAGCAGAAGGCATTGCACGATCTCATGCTCAAAACATTCCACAACTTCTCAAGAAGCATCCTTGTACTAAGTCGGTGTTGTACTAAGTCTTCCACAAGCATTTTGCCAACACTTTGGCACCGCCACCAAAATTTCTTCCACTGATGTATCTCTGGAGCCAACCTTATCGTACTATATGGCAGAAGAGAAGCTTGTCAGAGAAGTAGTGCCACAAGCTTCTGAAAAAGGTTATTGCCACCAGCCCAAGAACATTCAGCAGGGGCAGCCACTCCCTTAAAGAGCTGTATGGCCAAAGGAGGAAGCAAGAGAACAACTTGGCTTTGGGGGTAAGGCAAAGCCTTGCTTCAGAAAAAATGGGCTTCATTTCCCCCCCTTCACTACTGGGAAATTAAAAAATGGCTGTAATGTCAGTCAACTCTCCCTCCTTCCTCTCCCCACCCCAGTTTTTCCTCTACCTGCCCCCCCATGTTTTCGTTATATAGAAAGTTTAGAGACATTAGTCTTGCTTTTAGCAGACACTTGTATGCTTGGCACCTGAGTTGATGAGGATGCAGGAAGTGCTCACTTCAACTTGAGACACCTTGAATAGATGCCGCTTCATCTTTGACAATTCCAGAATCCCTCAGTGGTGGCTCAGTGCCACTGTCCTGACCTCCGGTGAGGTGCATAACTGCTGCTTACCAGGAGGTACAGGGGGAGGCAGCAGTGAGGCCGGTAGATTTCAAATCCATAAGTGGAGCTCCTAGCAGTGCCTTTGCACCATGCTGACTTCCTCCTCTACCTTCCAACTAGAAGTCAGATGAGCTTTGGCTCAGCAGTTGGAATTCATCTGAAGCCACTGCGCCCGCCCTCCCCATAAAATATAATGTAAAACTATGACCTGAAAAAAGACCAAAATCAAATTATGATACTTTGGGTCATGCTACATGTAGTAGAAAATGACTCAATAAATTGAGTTCATCCTCCAGATAGAAAGATCTGTCAATTTGGGTTCTCTCAGTTTCTCATTTTTTCAGTCTTAAATTTAGTTCTCCACATTTATCATAGAATAGCAAAGGTGGGAGGGGCCTATCAGTTACTGTCACTGATATATTCATTTTTGTGCACACTTTCTCCTAACATATGCATTTTAAAAAACATGGTTTGATTGGTGAACTGCATGGCAAAAATTTGAGTAAATGCAAATTTTGAAGGATGGCTGTGCTTTGGTTCTCATATTGTTTCGTAAAGTGTGACTTTGATAGATTTTGCTTGAAATGCAAACTGAATAGAATTTCTCACCCATCCCTAGTCCATCCCAATGCACGCTTTGCATCACAAACCTACCTTCCAAACATGTAGTTGGATAGTCGTAATCACTCCTGAGCTCCTGATCTATGGTGGTTGCTGTCTTCCCGCATGTTTGTTGTACTTGTACACCTAGTTGGCTCCAGAAGGGCCCCATGCTGGATCATATTTGGGCACAAGTTCAGTAGCATGAAACAAACTAGGGGGTGCTGTGTGTGGTGTGGTGTATTGGCTGGTAAGAATATGCAACCTTTAAAAAAATTCCATGGCGTGTTTGAGTTGTTCTGGACATTATGGGGGGAGGTGAAAGTGACAGGAATATGGGTACCCAAGACTTCCTGCTCTGCATACTTCTACATACTTCTCCATATAATCTGAACTAGATGCTTTGCAACATTTTTCACAGTGTATGTTACAAGCTTATGTGTCTCATGATATGGGAAGATGCAAATGGACATATAATTTTTTTTTACACCACCAGCCAAAAGTTTGCAGGGGAATTGGGACCCAGAGGAGGGGTCTGAATGCAAAAAGGATCTCATTTAAGTTCCCCCCATGGCTCCACCCCCACACCTCTGGAACACCCCATTTTCAGGGCTTCCACTGGCTCTCTGTCCACTGGGCTGGTCATTCCCGGTGGATCCCCAGTGGCACTGGCAGGCTCTGCTAGAGCCACATCTCTGCCATGGCAGAGGTCTGCTTCCGGCAGAGGCTGGCAGAGCCCGACACAACCAGCGCTCCACGGCATCCAGATCATCCCAGCCCAGTGGAAAGGTGAGTTGGATTGTGTTCTTACTCACTGCTGCCTTCCATTTTAACTTCCCACTGTGTTTGGTTCCTACTGCAGCATTGTTCAGGGCATGGTGGAAAGTTAAAATGGTGCCAGGACAGATATCAGTGCTGCAGTGGGCCTTGTCATTCTCGGGCAGCTCCCAAGGATGCCACATGCTGAAAGCTGCCACAGACCTGAAAGCTGCCACAGACCTGAAAGCTGCATAAAATGCCACTGCTTTTCCATGAAAATTTGCTTTCATACAAGTGTATACAAATGTTTGGCTGTTGTACCCAATAAATTAATGATGAGAATGGTACCAAATATGCATAAATAAACATATTATGGGTGTGGCAATCTCATTAATAGATCATGGGAAATAATGGATTGGATCCAAAGTTTTTATTTGATTCATGGAAGGAGCTTCTATTCAGGGAGAGTTCCACTCATATGGAAAGGATCCTTCAATGAACTCTCCTGTGAGTGGAAGCTCATTCCATTCATATATTAAAGACCCTTTGAATCCAACCTAATGGCTTTTGTGCTCTCATCTAACTTGCATACTATACACTAAGTTATTTGTGTATACATTTGGATGGACAATGATTCTGTAACAATGATTATTTTCTTTATTACATATATCTATACTCCACCCTTCAATACATGTATTTCCAGGCTGGCTTCATCCCCCTAATGGGGAGAAGCAGCCATTTTATTATTCAGCTATTAATATTGGAAAAAATGTTGTGCTTGGTTTGATGTCTCCACATTTAAATTACTTTTGCTAAGTTGGCTGCCCTTTGCCAGTCTTCTGTGTAACCAGCTTGTATTCTCTTCAATGTATTTGTATTTGTTAATCTGATGGGTGCCCACCATTTCTGACTTCTCCATCCCTCAGATGACTCCCTAGTGCAGCCTTTCCCAACCAGTGTGCCTCCAGATGTTGTTGGACCACAACTCCCATCAGCCTCAGCCAGCACTGCCAATGGCTGAGGCTGATGGGAGTTGTGGTCCAACAACATCTGGAGGCACACTGGTTGGGAAAGGCTGCCCTAGTGCAATC
Source organism: Rhineura floridana (assembly GCF_030035675.1). Taxonomy (NCBI): domain Eukaryota; kingdom Metazoa; phylum Chordata; class Lepidosauria; order Squamata; family Rhineuridae; genus Rhineura; species Rhineura floridana. The sequence goes on along the minus strand of NC_084485.1, from coordinate 107,655,233 downwards.
CGCTTGGTGTCTTGTCCATCTGTTAAGCATTGTACCTAAAATGCATTCAAGTACATTATTTTTAGTGTGCTTCTCATTGCAGGGGCAGACTAACTGCTTTTGTTTTTCTCGGGTCACATTAAGTGCAAATCAATGTGTAGAAAAGGCCCTGCAGTTGTCTTTCAATTGTATCTCTAAACTGCTCCCCAATTATTCTAAAAACAACATGCTCCAAATATAGTCTTGACTGCAGGGCTTTAAACCTATCACCTGTTTCTTGATGTACACTGTTATGAGATTTGACTTTTTAACGCCCTGTGGAGTCTTGTGCAGTCTATATTTACTTCAGGGTAAGACCCACTAAGCTAAATGGGGCTGGCTTCCACAAACATCAGTCTACAATCCTATATAACCCAGTTTCCTGAGAGTAAGCTTCTTGAGCTCACTGGGGTAAAGTAACTTGTATTTATTTTATTATGTATTCCTTACATTTACACCCTGCCTTTCTTTCATAATAGAACCCAAGATAGTATACATGAGCTTTCCAGGTGGTCTCCCATCCAGGCACTGACCAGACCTGTTTAGCTTCAGCAAGATGGTGGACTGATGCATCTTCAGAGTAGGAATCAAATAGATATGTATAGGACTGTGATGTTAATTAGATTATATCAGCTCCAGACATTCTTGGATGAAATTAATTATATTGATCCACGTTTCAGTCCCGCTTGAGGCCTGAAACAAGTTTGGCCATTTGATTATATGCTCTTCATCAGAAACTGGACAAGGATAGTAAGTCCATGTTGGTTCTGCTGCTTTCAATCTCATTGGCCAAAGAATCCTCCTTGACTATCTGGTAGGGATGGGTTAGGACAGCCTTTCCCAACTAGTGGGCCACCAGATGTTGTTGGACCACAACCCCATCTTTCCTGACCATTGGCAATGCTGGCTGAGGCTGATGGGAGTTGTGGTCCAACAACATCTGGTGGCCCACTTGTTGAGAAAGGCTGGGTTAGGACAAACAGTTTTGGAATGGTCCCAATCTTTTCTTGAAGGTTGGTCCCAGAAGGTGGCGTTAGGGGAGGGGACTCACTCCTGTTTGGTTCTTTGGCCAAGAAATCAGTTTAGTCCACTGTGTTGTTTAACTAGTGGAGGCTGGTCTATTAGAGCTACTGGAGCTTAGCCCTACCAAGTGAAATGCCCAACATTTTTTAAAGTTTCCCCCAAAATCTCAAAGCCACACTCTTTCCTGTGCCATATACTCTTCCAAAATCTATTTCAGCATAGAGGGTCTGGATACTTTTCTGTTAATCCCTCATGCTCTGGCCAATCAGCTTTCTCCACCACTCAGCCAATTAAAATCCAAAACTATTGCTATGGCCAGGAGGTCCCCACATCTGTCTCCAGGGAGAAAAAAATATTGTTTTAGCTTACTGGGACAAGTTGCCATTTGCCCTAGCTGGGCAGATTTCCCCTCTCTTCTGTTGTCATTATCTCACTTCTTTTAATGTATCTGCCCTTAATTTGGCTACCTTTTCAGTAGCCCAGGAAGCTGTTCTGAGCACGGTCCAGACTTCTGAGCTGTTTCCTTCTAGACCACACCTCCAAACTCTTTGGAGCACACTCTGTGTTCAGGTAGAAGAAGACTGTGGCTATTAGTTGAGCAGCTTTTTTTTTTTGTTAAGAATTTGGTGAGCGAGAGAGAGTGGAGAGAGTGTGGTAGACAATGCAAGTCTTCCTCTATGATAATTATTCATGTAGTTTTTACTCTTCTATTGCATTTTTGTAAATAGGGGAATGGAGGAAAAATGATGGACTGTGAAAAACTTGAGTATGTGTTGCAATTTGCAACAGCTTGTGTTGCTGCCTGCCTTATGCTGGGAGGAGGTTAATGTAATGCTGTGGCACCCCCTCCATCATTGCTATAGTGCAGCTACATGTGGTGAATTTGGGCCCTGAGGAGAAGCCTATTTAGCTTCAAAGGAGAGAGTATGTGGTGTGTGGAGGGTGGGGCTTCAAGTTCATTCCCTGCCCCCATTGCTGTTGAGTTCAGGATCTACCAGGCTGTAGGCCAAAAGGAGAGACTGGTCTGCCCAGTTCTGGTGGGGTGGGTGGATGGGTGAAGAAGGCTGGTTTAGAGGGGAAATCTCCTTTCTTTTGAGACCACTCTTGTGTATTAAAACCTGCTGTTATGATGAAGGTATTCCCCTCCTGAATTGTGGTATGAACATTCAGTTTGTAATTGAAAATGTAGATGAAACATGCTTACTAGCTACTCTGTTAAGGGCTGCAGACTGCAGTTATTTTCTATTATGTGGAGAGCTGTTCTATAAATCATTCCCCCAGGAATATCCTTCAGATTCCCTGAGGGGAAACTCTGAACTACTTCATAAGGTCATAGGCAACACATTGGGGAATAATGTTTTCTGGAATTGCACTTCTCTAACAATAAATGTATTTACACAAGTGTAGCATAGTGTGAATGTTGCAGTCTCTCTGGAACTTGCTTAGAAGCCACATGAATCAAACATTTCAAATCTATTGCTATAATGCAATGTGCTTGGTGTTATTTCTAGGTAACTTATTGGAGAATTCTGGGGTATCTTGTATGTGATCTATGGAGATCCTAAGGAATCCTGGTTCAGCTGTCTTGGAGCAAGATGTGAAAAGGGTGCTGGCAAAATCTGACTTCTATTGCACACTTTCATTGGAGTAAGCTCCATATAACACAGTGGGACTTATTTCTGAGAAAATGTCCATAGGATTATGCAACTTGACTGTTCCCTTGCTGGGGAACACTGCTCAGTTGATGGGAATGTGAACAGGAGAGTGCTCATGTCCTGCTATTATGTTTCACATAGGCATCTGGTAGGGAACAGAATGGACCTTCAGTCTGGTCCAGAAGGGATCTTTGTACATTTTTATGCTCTTTGGCCCTGCAAACACAATTCCTCCTTTGGCCCTGCCCACACAGCCTCACCAAGTTCAGAGTCCACTTGCTGCCACCGTGTTTAACATATTTCTGGAGCTGGATTTGGGGTGTGTTGTCACCAGTAGGCAAATAACATGCAACTCTATTTCTCCTTTTCATCTAATACCATGGTGTTGATGTTTTGAAACATTGCCTTCAGGTGGTAAGGAGATGGACACTGGTGTGCAGTTTCAACCTGCTTTTGATTGGGTAGTACTTCCCTTGAGTAATCCTGCACTCTGCTTAACACCTGGAAAACCAGGTGGTGGCTATGGCCAGGAGTGCCTTTGCCCAGTTGTCTGGTGTGCTAGCTGTGCCCATTCCTGAGGAGCAGGCCTAGCCACACTAACATATGCCTTAGTTACATCCAGATGGCAGGTGTTGCCACCACTCACCATATGCTCAGAAGCACATGTTACTAAATTGACATATTTGTGTTCAGAGAGGAGGTCAGGTCTCCTGCTCCCCTGATGCATTCACTATAGCTGCCCAATTTCCATGCTTTTAAAAGTTTGATAGAAATATCTGTGGGCTATAGGTATGTTCTTAAATTGCAAGGTTTTTTGCCTGTTAGTGAATTTCTCTGCTTTTTAATCCAGGAGGTAAGAAATGGAATCCTGTGCAAGTTTGCTGAGAATGGATTGAGGATTTGCATGCTTATTGAGTTTACTGGGATTTACTCCCCTGCAATCATGCTTAGGATAGGTAAAACTGACCACAGAGGGTGGGGACGGGGAGGAGGAGGACAGGTTTGATCATTTACATGTTTATTAAGTTCAGTGGGATTTACTGCCATGCAATCATGCTTAGGATAGGTAAAACTGACCATGGGGAGGGAGACCTGGAGTGGGCAGGGGAGGAGGAAGAAGGAAGAGGGGCGGAGAGGAAGAAGGTAGGAGGAAGGGAGAGGAGAGGGGGAGGAGGGGAAAGGCTGGTCTGATCATTTGCATGCTTATTGAGTTATGTGGGATTTACTCCCATGCAATCATGGCTAGGATAGGTAAAACTGACCATGGGGGAGGAGGAGACGGGGAGAGTAGATGGAAGGAGGAAGGGGAGGAGAGGGGAGCAGAAGGAGGGGAAGGGTGAAGGAGGGGATTGAAGGCAGGGGAGGGGGAGGGGTGAAGGAAGGGGATTGGAATGGCAAAAGGAATGTGATGAGAGGGAGGAGGAGGGGAGGGCAGGTTTGATCATTTGCATGCTTATTGAGTTCAATGAGATTTACTCCCATGCAATCATACTTGAGAATGAAATGGACTGCCTTCAAGTCAATTCCGACTTATGGCGACCCTATGAATAGGGTTTTCATGGTAAGCAGTATTAAGAGGTGGTTTACCATTGCCTTCCTCTGAGGCTGAGAGGCAGAGACTGGCACCAGGTCACCCAGTGAGCTTCATGGCTGTGTGGGGATTTGAACCCTGGTCTTCCAGGTCATAGTCCTAGGATAGGTAAAACTGACCATGGGGGAGGAGGAGGGGGATGGCAAAGGGAAAGGAGGGGAAGGGGGAAGGAGAGATTGGAAGGGGATGGGGTAGGGGAAGGGAGGGATGAAGGAAGTGGGAGGGGTGAAGGAAGTGGGAGGGAAGGGGCAAGAGGGAGGAGATAGGAAGGAGGAGGAGGGGAGGGCAAGTGAAGGGTGCTTAGAGTTGCTAGGAGATGCCCTGTTCCCCTCACAGAGCTTCAATCACACCACTCTGGCCACTGGAGCTCTCTCAGGGGAATAGGAGTGTCCTCTTAGTACCCTTCACAAGCTACACTTCCCAGGATTTTTTGGGGGAAGCCATGACTATCTAAAGTGAAATAAAGGTCTGGCGTGGGTGTGGCCTCCTGATTAGCCAAGCCAAGCAGCTGTGAGTCTGGCTCTTAGAATACTTACAGTTGGTTCTTACTGAGCATTCCCGGTTATAATAGACTTCAATGTTAAATATCTTAAATTAATTAAAAATCAGCCAGGCATTGCTTTAACTTTTAAACTGCAGAAGATGAAGGTCAGAGTATGGGGTAAGGACTGTAATAGGATTAGAGGTACTCTGTGAACATGGCTGATTTTTAATGAATGTCAACAAATTATGAGAACTCTGACGGAAAAAAGTCCCAAAAGGGGTCTGTTTTTTCCTCTCCCTCTTTTTACACTTTGAACTCTCTATTCTCTGTAACTGTTTTGCGTATTGCCTGAAAATCTAGAGGGTTGTTAAGCAAGCATTTCAGAGTTCAGGACTGTAAGTTTGGTAAGGTTTTGTTTTGAAATGAGCGTATGGAAAGCATCAGAATGGCATGGGGGTATTTTCAATTTAACATTGTAGAATGTGAAAAATCCATGCTGACTATAGTATAGAGCCAATCTCGTGGCTGTATAAATAGTTACCAAACAAGAAATTGGACTGAGATCACAGTGCTTGGGAAGGGGGACTGAATCCTTTTCTTTTGTGCAATTTACCTGATCAAAAACTTTTCAAACAGGCAGGGTAAATAACAGCTTCAGGATGGAGACAGTTCTAGTTGGGAGAATGGCACTAAGGGAAAGGTGAAACCCCTCTTCCCCTGTGCTATGGCACAGGTCTGATTCACCTTCCAAATGGATGCTATTTAGTATTTTTTAATTAATGTTTGTATTGCTTTTTTCTTTATAATCATATGACACCAAGTTAAATACACACAGCGGCTGTATTCAGACAGTGATTTATTCAATTTTCGTGGTTTCTTTACCTCATTTCTGTGCACTCATTTCCATGTTAAATACTCCCAGAATAAATCTGTTTGCAACCCTGTTAACCCTGGAAATCATGGAATTTTGATATTTTATTTTTCCCATGGTTTTCTTGGGATCACACCACCACTGCTCAGATAACAAAATTTGGGCCAGTATTCTGGCACACAGAAGCATGCATGTGTATAAAGATGTGTATGTGTGAGGACATATCCAATGTTGTCTGCTGTTGTTGTGTCACACTACACCCTCTGGTGTAAATAAAATTTAGTGTAACATGGTGGTATATTGAAGAAAAAAAACAGTACCATAATAACCAGATACTGCAGCAGGAAAGGAATATTAGAAATCAGGACAGAAACACTAGCATTAAAGCATTATAACCAGGAATAAACCCAAGTCAGAATGCAGCCTGAGACTGTAATAACAACATTCTTGGAACCTGTTTCCACACCGAATAACCTCCTAAAGTCTTTGCCCTCCATCCCACCCACCCCCTGGTCCCCTGGCAGAGATCCTATTCACACATCTCTGTCACATCTAGTTGCATCTTCTTTTTCAGGCACAATGCTACACTGTTATTTGGAGTGGAACTTGTTAGGAAATTTAGGATTTATTTGAATGAGTGACTATATACAAGGATGGCTAGGGATGGAAGGATCTGTCAGTTTCAGTCTGTCAGTTTCTCATTTTTCCAATCTGAAATTCAGTTTTGCAGCAGTTTGCATTTTTTTTTAAAAAATCCTCATGAAAATTCTTCAGTATTTTGGTGCGAATTTTCTCCTAATAAACACATTTTGTATGCAGTTTTGACAAATGAGCATCTGTCAAGCAATTTCTCATAATATAATGCATCCTTGTATGCTATTTTCATGAATATATTCATTTTTACGTACACTTTCCCGCATTATATGCATTTTTGTAAACATTGCTTGGAGAACTGCGTTACAAAATTCAGATAAGTGTGAATTTTGAAGGATGGCTATATTTCAGTTTTCATATTGTTTCAGAAAGTGTAGAGTTGATGGATTTGGCTTTAAATTGGCATTGAGCAGGGGGTGGACTTGATGGCCTTATAGGCCCCTTCCAACTCTGAAATGAAAACTGAATTAAATTTCTCCTCCATCCCCAGCCATCACTCTGGGGGGCATAAGCAGTGGTGAGTATAGCTAAAAGTGATTGTGGCCATCCCACATTTGCTCTCACACACAACACACACATAGCCTGCTCCTCAGCTGAACTGTGCAAATCAGCTGAAGAGGGGGTTATGCCCCCTCTGTACTCATGAACTAATTGAACTGATTGCTGGTGAAGGGACAATTTGCATCCACCCCATCCCAACACTGTCTACTTCTACATAAAAAAATCTGGGAAGGTGTTGGGTCAGGCCCCCCAAATGGGGGGTTAGCTACCCCTGCTATACATCTTCATGTCACCACCTTTTAGGTCTGGAGAAGCCAGGCACAAGGATCATGGTGGTGGTGGGGAAGGGAGGTCTTCTGTAGGCATAGACCATAGGACAGAGATCAGCTGCTGTTACTAGTTCTTAATAAAGACCATTATGTTTAAAGCATGTTATTCCTTTTCCCTGGAGTGACTAGTATGGAAGGACACAGCAGTCAGGAAGCAACACAAGAACTTTATTGTCTCTCAAGAAAAGAACAGAACAGCAACAGGAATCTCCTGCCTCCATCCAACACAGCTACTTCCACTGCCACCTAGACACTAAAATAGATATGACACTATCCACAAACTGACCCTGGGTGAGCAAAGGGAAAATCCTGTTCCTTATTCTCCATGCTGCCAACTCCACCTGGTTTCCCACTTATGCCGGCATAGTCCCACCACTGTAAGGATATCACTATGCTAGTCTGTTTTTCCCTACTGCTTAATGGTTGTGTTCTACAAGTGCAGGAGAGTTTAGGAACTACTGCAGCCTAACAAGTAAGTTTCAGCAGTGCATAGGATCACTGTCTTTGTCCTTGGTCCACTTCACACAGCTCATAGTCTTGTCCAAATCCTCTTACAGGATATTACTTTTTTGACCCTTCTGGAGACTGCAGCTTCATCGCTGAGTGCTTCCATATGAGTATGTATAATAGAGTAAATGATAAATGGTTTCATTCTTGCCCGGTCTAGCCTTGTTGTCTGACTGTCATGCTCTCTTTCCCAAACTCCATGGTGGCTGAAACTTGCTAAGCAGGCAACACAAAGAACGTGTCACACCTCATTTGTCCTGCCTCAGTTGGTGTACCTCCTTTCTTGGGTTTGGGCAGCCTTGCATGGTCGCTGGCCTCCATATGTCATAGCTCCATCGAAACAATGAAAGGACGAGATTTTCTAGGGCCATCGTACTGCTATTGTCAGAAGATGAGAATTCATGGCCGACCAGTTCAGCAGGCAGCAAAGCAGAAACTCTGTCCTGCAGTGATAACTCAGTTCTAGCTTTCTAGGTGTAAGTTTTCATGCAGTAAATTGACTGAACCTTCCATTGTGATACATCTTTGTGAAATGACTTTTTCAAACACACATACAAGGCGGGAAGTTCACAGAAACAGCAGTGACATACAGTTGCTGCCCAGAGGATAGAGAGAAGGGCCTTGATCGTTCTTTGAATCTTACAACCATTTTTTTAAAAACTCACCATCTCTTTGGTATGAAATGTTTTCATGATTTTTGTCTCTTTTAAATTGTCTTTCTGTATTTCTGTTGGGCCTGGATAAAAACAATGGGCATTATTCAATGAAATCCTTGCATTAGTGCAAGGATTAGTGGTAGCACAATGAATTTCTCTGTCTTCTCACCTGTGCATGCCCCGCACCATCCCCAGATCTGCTCTGGAGGTTGGGGGAAAACCCAGAACAGATTTAGGTGGCATGCAGGGGCAGGAGAAGGGGCAATGTTCCATTGCCAAAGGAAAAACCCTTGGATGGTAGTCAATGCTAATTCTGCTCAGAGTAGATCAGTTGAAGTTAACATACATGACTAATATAAGTTCATTAAGTTCAATGGGACTACTCTAAGACTTAACTGAATGCAACCGCTTGCACTGACGGAATCTTCACCATAACATTACACTGAATAAAACCCATTACAATCTTGTGGATTTTTAAGCGATTTGTAATATTTTTTTTTTACAGAAAAAATGTTCTTGTGTATACGTCGCAGTTTATAATAATTTTGAAGAACTCATCACAGAAATACCCAGGACTGAATGTGAACTAAATATAACTTTAAAGTAATGCTAATTCCAGGGGGAAAAGCAGACTGTGTCATCTTTGACAGTTTGATAGTCTGTGATATGTGTAACCAATTGTTCTTATTTACATTAATTTGCATTGTGAAAAGCAATTTTACAGTTTCAGTCAGGCTTAATAGGCAATTTGCAGCTCTGTGCCTAATGGCATAGTTACTTAAGCTTGCCCCAGGGGTGCTTTCTAGACCTGATACAGACAAAACCTTTTAAATTTTCGATTGAACATCTTAAAAAAAGTCAAAAGTCTTTTGCTATTAGACCTGGCTTGTACTTGCCTTGTCATATTTAATACTACCACAGGAGATGGGCTTTGATTCAGGTGCTGTTTTTCTCTGTATTGCAGAGGTCGTGATTCCATTTGGCAAAACATGATGACACAAATGAATTATGTTGTGTGTGTGTGTTTTATCCAAAGACATTTTAATGAAACAAGAAGCTACGTATAACAATGCTTTTGAAATATTTGCATCAACATTTGTGTGTGTGAGGTGAACACAGTTCAATGGGGCTCCTGCCTTCCTTTCATATCTATGAAACATAATTGCATACTTGTATTTATAAATATGCATACATCTTTCTTAGCACAGTTGAAGTGACTATATTTTACAAGGCATGCACACTGTCCCCCTGGTGTGAGCCAGTTGCATTGATTGCCAATTTACTTTGGGGCCCAATTCAAGATGTTGCCTTTAACCTTTACAACAGGGGTAAAGAACTTGTGGCCTTCTGCATATTGTTGGACTCCAGTTCTTATCAGCCTCAGCCAGCATAGCCAATTAACAGGGATTATTGGGATTGTACTCCAGCAAGAAATTCCCCACCCCTGTTTTAAAGCCCTGAATGTCCTGGGACCTTCTGTCATGGCCCCGTCAGAGGACTCCTCAGATGAGGATGACTCAGGAGTAACAGCAGCAGACCCAGGAGCAGCAGGAGACACGGAGGAGCTTCCTGAGAATCCAGCTCCTTGTGCCCCTCAGCTGCAGAGCACCCCAGGGACAGCAGAGGCCCTGCAGCCAGACACAGACAGTGAACAGGATACTCCCCCCTCACCTGCAGAACGTAGACAGCAGAAGGTCAGGCAGAAGAGAGGCAGGCCTGTCTCCTTAAGGCCCAAATGCTGAAGGCTCACACCTGCTGTCCATCCTGCTCTTTATAAGGCACACCTTGGCTGCAGCTTGTTGCTGACTGCAATGTCAGGCATGGCTTTGTGTAGATCTAGTTTTCCTGCAGCATCTCTTTGACTGACCTCCTTGGCAATTGATCCCGGACCTCCACTGACCTCGCTTCTGGACTTCTGACTCGGCAAGTATGCTTCGGATAGGCCTGGCAGATTTACAACCCGACTGCTGGCTAAGGACTTTCCTTCCCTGCCAAAGACCCAGGAATTTCCAGCCCCCCCGACACTGTTGATGCAGTGTAGAGCTGACACCTTCATACTGTAAAAACTGCTTTATTATTCCTCATATGAGCCCACTGATCAGTTGAAGTCTAGTCAGTAGACATTGTTGTCTGTGTGGACTGTGCAGCAGGTTTGAATGGCAGCTGATTGGAGCAGGGTTTTTATACTAACTGCTCCCTTTCTACAGTGCTCATCTTGTTTTCCAAGTTTAATGTTTGCTTGATAGTTGGTAAGTAGGTGTTAATGCCCTTTTGTTAATCAGGAAGCCAGGGGAACCCTTCTCCTGGAAGAGGTGAGGAAAAGACCCTTTTCAGCTGTCTTTTCAAAAGAGTTATTATACAGCCACAAGAGTGGCTGTATACTATAGCCAGCATGGATTTTTCACATTCTGCAATGTTAAATTGAAAATACCACTCATGCCATTCTGATGCTTCCCATAAGCTCATTTCAAAATAAAAACTTACAAATCTTACAGTCCTGAACTCAGAAACGCTTGCTTAACAACCCTCTAAATTTTCATGGCGATACACAAAACAGTCAGAGAGAATAGAGAGTTCAAAGTCTTTACAGAGAGAAAAAAAACACCTTTTTGGACTTTTTTCTCTCAGAGTTCTCATACTCTGTTGAAATTCATTAAAAATCAGCCATGTTCACAGAGTACCTGCAATCCTAATACTGACCTTACCCCATATTCTGACCTTCATCTTCTGCAGTTTAAAAGTTAAAAAAAATGCCTGGCTGATTTTTAATTAATTTAAGAAATTTTGGCTTGAAGCCAATGATAACGCGGGGCATGCTCAGTAAGAACCAACTGTCAGTGTTCTAAAAGCCTCACAGCTGCTGAGCTTAGCTAATCAAGGGGCCACACCCACACCAGACTTGATTTCACTTTAGACAGTCATGACTTCCCTCAAAAGATCCTGGGAAGTGTAGTTTGTGAAGGGTGCTGAGAAGAGACTCCTATTCCACTGAGAGAATGTTTTAACAGTCAGCCACTCTGATTGAAAGTTTGTGAGAGGGACAGGGCATCAGCACCCTTCAGTAACTACACTTCCCAGGATTCTTTGAGAGAAGCCATGATTGGCTTTGAGCCATGGCTTTGATAAATTGTTTTAAATTGTTTTAAATTGTGTTTTAAATTGTTTTTAAAAGGTGTGTTTTTAAATTTGTATATTCGTTTTTAATGTTTTTAGTTATTGTAAACTCCCAGAGAGCTTCAGCTATGGGGCGGTATATAAATACAATAAATAAATAAATAATGATTGTCCAAAGTGTAATAGAGGCCTGGTGTGGATGTGGCTAGGGACAGCTTTGCTTTAAATTTGAGTGGGAGGTAGGGTTGCCAGGTTCAGGTCTGAGACTGATCCTATATCTTTAGGAGAAGAGAAAGTCAGCCAAGTGCAGATTGCAACATTGTAATGGGAAAAACCACAAGGTGGAATTCTCCCTTCCCCCTGCACAACTTTTAAAGATACAGAACTTTTAAAGATACAGAAAGGGGAAGGGAGAATTCCACCTTGTGGTTTTTCCCATTACATAATAATAATAATAATAATAATAATTTTTGTGTCGCCTATCTGGCCGAAGCCACTCGAGGCGACGTACATATTAAAATTCAATAAAATACAATATAATTACAGAATAAAATATAATGCAGTCAACACTAATGCAGGCATAAAACTATGTAGGGCAATCAGAAACAATAAACAATCACAGAAAAATTAGCCCACCCCGGAGATCCCAAAGGCCTGTCCAAAGAGCCAAGTTTTTAAGGCTCGGCGAAATGTATCCAGGGAAGGGGCATGGCGAAGATCAAATGGGAGGGAGTTCCAGAGAGTGGGGGCCGCCACTGAAAATGCTCTCTCTCTAGTCCCCACCAACCTAGCTGTTTTCGTTGGTGGGACTGAGAGAAGGCCCTGCGTGGCAAGAACACCTGCACTTGGCTGACTTTCTCTTCTCCTAAAGTTACAGGATCAGTCTCAGTCCCTGAACCTGGCAGCCCTAGTGGGAGGCTACATATGCCTTCTGTAGAATAAAAAGTTGGGGGAAATGCTGAAAAGCAATGATACTGTTCACAATGTTTTCCTTTTAGAAAGGAAAGTGGCTTCCCTTCTGCCCAGTGCCCACCGACCCAATATCCTCCCCTCCCCTCTCCCTGCCCCGCCCCCGGGTCAGTGTTGGACTACGACCTGGGAGACCAGGGTTCGAATCTCCACACAGCCATGCAGCTTACTGGGTGATCTTGGGCTAGTCACTGCCTCTCAGCCTCAGAGGAAAGCAATGGTAAAACCACCTCTGAATACCACTTACCATGAAAACCCTATTCAAAGGGTCGCCATAAGTCCAATCAACTTGAGGCAGTCCATATCCATTTTCAAACATGATTGCACAGAAATAAATCCCATTGAACTCAAAAAGTATGGAAATGACCAAACCCACCCTCCCTTCTCCTCCCTCCTATCCCCTCCCTCTTGCCCCTTCCCTCCCCCTTGCCCCTTCCCTCCCCCTTCCTTTTCCCCTTCCTCCCCCTCCCCTTCCAATCCCTTCCTCCCCTTCCCCTTCCTCCCCTTCCCCTTCCTCCCCTTCCCCTTCCTCTTCCCCATGGTCAGTTTTACCTAGCTTAAGCATGATTGCAAGGAAGTAAATACCAATGAACTTTATAAGCATGCAAATTATCAATCCTGCCCTCCCCCTTCCTTTGCCTCCCTCCAATATGCTCTTCCCCCTCCCCCCTCCCTCTCCCCCTCCCCCATGGTCAGTTTTACCTATCCTAATCATGATTGCATATGAGTAAATCCCATTGAACTCAATCATGCAAATGATCAGACCTTTCCCCTCCCCTCCACCTCTCACCATATGCTCAGAGGCACATGTTACCAAATTCTTCCAAGCTACACAGCAAGTGGATTGGACTGTGAAAGACCAACCCAAATTGTGTTTGAATTTTGACAAATTTGTAGGGCAGTACAATATCTCAGAGAGGAGGTCAGGTCTCCTGCTCCCCTGGTGCATTCACTATAGCTGCCAATTTCCCTGCTTTTTAAAGTTTGATGGAAATATATGTTGGCTATGTTGTTGTTGTTATGTGCCTTCAAGTTGATTACGACTTATGGCGACCCTATGAATCAGCAACCTCCAACACCATGTGTCGTGAACCACCCTGTTCAGATCTTGCAAGTTCAGGTCTGTGGCTTCCTTTACAGAATCAATCCATCTCTTGCTTGGCCTTCTTCTTTTTCTACTCCCTGCTGTTTTTCCCAGCATTATTGTCTTTTCTAGTGAATCATGTCTTCTCATTAGGTGTCCAAAGTATGATAAACTCAGTTTCATCATTTTAGCTTCTAGTGACAGTTCTGGTTTAATTTGTTCTAACACCCAATTATTTGTCTTTTTTGCCATCCATGGTATGCACAAATCTCTCCTCCAGCACCACATTTCAAATGAGTTGATTTTTCTCTTATCCGCCTTTTTCACTGTCCAACTTTCACATCCATACACAGAGATCAGGAATACCATGGTCTGAATGATCCTGACTTTGGCGTTCAGTGATACATCTTTGCATTTGAGGACCTTTTCTAGATATCTCACAGCTGCCCTACCCAGTCATAGCCTTCTGACTTCTTGAGTATTGTCTCCATTTTGGTTAATGACTGTGCTGAGGTATTGATAATCCTTGACAAGTTCAATGTCCTCATTGTCAACTGTAAAGTACGTTCTTAAATCGCAAGGGTTTTTGCCTATTAGTGAATAACACCTACATTTTTCATAAAGCTATTGATGCCAGCCGTTTCTGTCGCTACTTAGATTTGGATTGTGTTTGCTATTGTTCTTGGTGTTCATTCTGTTCTAACGTGTGTTTAAAAATTATTTTTGATGCAAATATTTGTGGCATAAAGTATTTCAACAAAGAGCCTATATTTTTTCATTAATTTCTATTTGCAATCGATTATTGCTAAACAATTTTAAAATATTAACAAAAGTTAACAGAACAGAAATTAAAGTAACTACTACAGAATGTTAAATTAATCTGAAATATATTTAATTGGAATTCTTACAGCACTATATACTGTACCTTGGCAACCAATTTGGGATCAGGCCTGATTGTCAAACCTTGTCCAGGCTCCAAGAGAAGGCTGCAGCTTTGGGGTCCAGGTCTGGCACAAGCAAGTCAGGAGCCAAAGAGCAAGAGGCAGATGACATGGTTGGTGATGGGTCCGGTGTCAGGTTTTGAATCAGGCTAACAGGCAGAGCAGGTCTCTTGTGGCTATTTGGACTGAGGGCACTCCCAGTCTGTTGCTGTTTTGGGGTGGGATTCAATTGCATACCAACAAATCCAGGTGGCACAGTTATAGTTGATTGGGAGGTCTTAAGCAACACACCCAGTTCCCCAAAAGATCAGACTTTTTGAAACAAGGAAAGTGATGGGAAAATATACTGAAAATCCTACAAGTGTAGGATAACAGTTGCTTTGATCTAACGGCAAACCTCCTTGTCAACAAACAAAATGAATGCTAATTAAATAGACAATGTTGTTTCATCTCTCTGTAAACAAATTGGGATGGATGCTCAATAAGCAGATTGTCTGGAAGGGTCCTGACCTGAGAAGCTAGCTTGAGTATAATGGCTTTATAAGGCCTTGTGTGTCCAACTGATTTGCAGTGTAGGCTGGCAATATTCAAGCTGTGGGATCAGCAGACTATTCGGGCTGGAACTACCAGTTGTAGGGCATTCATGGTGCCTAATCTGCTTGTTTTCCTGAGGGAGCAGGTTGCTAGTGGTACAGAGGGCCTGTGAGGTGATAAACATCTATGTCATAGATTAAAATTAAAACACTGATGAGAAAATATGGAAATAAATTTTGGATCTTACTAACAAGTGGTTTTTTTAGCTTCTTTGTAAACTAGAAAAGACAGACAGAAGAAAGCATCAAGATTACCATGACCTATTGCTTCTTTGAAACTGTTGTTTTTTGACTGTGGTCCATAACCTATTTAACTTGTAACAATCTGATTGGCTTTTAAGTGGATTATGTTGAAGCAAAAGGGCTGTTGATTGCATTTTAAGATAAGAAACTCTTCATTCTAATGCAATATTCATAGAATTAATTCTAGATTCTTGTCATGTAGCTAGGTTTCTCTAGTTGCCATAATTTCTATGAAAATACCACTAGCCCTATCTCTGACCAGCTTGTATGGACCACCTTTTATAACCCCAAAAGACTTCTGGGAACTGTAGTTTTCACAAAGCTACAAATTTCCAGCACTCTTAAGAAACTACAATTCCTGTGATTATCTTTCAGTGCTATTGAAGTGCCTGGCATCAGAGGAAGGTGACTGGGAGACTGTCTCTGTCTTCCCACACTGTGTTGTAAACTACTGCCTTGCTTCTTCTGTCTGTGGCTGCAAACAGGCATATAAGTGAAATTTAAGTACATTCCAGGGAGAGATGGAGTTATGCCATAGGGGCAGAAGTTCTTTATAGGATCCAGAGATGCAATGAAAGAAAACATTAAGTGTGCTCTTTAACAGTTTTATTCATAAGACAAGGGTGAAAAGAGCAAAGCAAAAGCACATAATGCTACAGTTGTTTCAGTTGCTGGAAAATCCCCTCTTTTAGGAATGGCCACACTCCTGATGGTTAAAAAAAAAAAAGCTTCCTCCTCATCTCAAGGTATGTGGTGGGATCTTGCTGCGCAGGGGGACTATCAATCTTATATACTATTCTGCTGTACTGCTGAAGCCGAGTCACTGTTATTTATATTTCATTCTCCTGGTCTTGATGGTATTCTTGACAGGCCATAGGCTAACTTCACTTTAAAGGGGCGGCTGCTGGCTAAGAAAGATAACTGGCTCTTGGACACTAGCTGCTGAACTAGTGTCATGCACCTAGGATACTTGGCAACTGATCTGCAGCTTCTAGCCCTCCAGATGTATCCCTTCTCCCTCCCTCTCTCTCCCTCTCTCTCTCTCTCCACTGGCATCCTGCATTCATATACAGCCTTAACTCCTTAAAGGATATATCCTAAAAAGTAGGCTAATATTGTAATGGCACAGCTACATACAAAGTACATTATTAAGAGATCCAAGCCCCTACATAGGCCTCAGATGGGGCATTAAAGGGGCAATTTCTGGACTCCCCTTATCTCCTCATAAGACAATATTCTTGCACCTAGAACAGTACAGATGGGGAGTACAGATGGGGAGGCATTTTGTGCCCTCAGATTTGTGTTGAAATAGACACACAAAAATATTTTTGGGTGAATATTCGTTTTAAGAAGAACCAAAAGGGTGGAGGACAAAGGATGAACAGTCAAAAGGAGGAGGAGATAGTGAAGATAGTGATGAAAGAGCTAACACAATATTCATTAGTACAGGGGGAGGGGAACCTCAGGTCCAGGGGCTGAATATGACCCTCCAGGCCTCTCTGTCCAGCCCTTGAGACCCTCCTCCCAGCCACAGTAATGTCCATCACCAGTCTTGCTCTACACTTTCTTCAAGTGCTCTGGCCTGGCTGGGATGTGTCCTTCATAGGAATGGGAAGATCTGTTAATTTCTGTTCTCTGTTTCTCATTTTTCTTCCAGTCTTAAATTTCATTCTCTACATTTCTGTAGCAATTTCTGTTTTTTTAAATCTTCATGAAAATTCTCCAATATTTTAATGAGAATTTCTCTACTAAACTCATCCTTGTGTGCAGTTTTGACTAATGTATACATTTTGTAAGCAATTTCTCCTAATATAATGCATTGTTGCATATTATTTTCACTCATATATTCCTTTTTTATGCACATTTCCCTCTAATATGTGTATTTTTGCAAACATCGCAAAATTCAGATGAGTGTGAATTTTGATGGATGGCTGTGTTTTAAGGTTCTCATGTTTTGCAAAGTGCATATTTGATAAATTCAGGTTTAAATGCGAAATGAATAGTATTTCTTGCCCATCCCTGGTCCTTCAAATGAGATAATGCCTCTTACTTGCCTGGATGGAAGATGGACAGATGAGGGGTATGTGTGTAGAAACCTCTGACTTTTGCGTGGCTGGAATGTAGGAAAAAGTCATGTCCCTTGCTCCACCCACTTTTTGCCTCTGCCCCCACCCCTTGTCATGTCCCAGAATGTTCCCCACAATGAAACACAGCCCTTGTGCTGAAACAGTTCCCCACCCCTGAAAATAATTTAGTCAGGGATGTTGGCCTTCAGTGCCTGAGCCCAGTTTGACATTGCCTTTCAAAAATCTGGTTTAAATCTTGTAAACTAAATAAGGGGAAAGTTACATTTTCATTTTACTCAAAATTGACTTTTCAATAGAGAAAAGAAACGCTCCCTTTTGTAAGTGTGTGCCGTAATTCTTTATAATTTGTGCCACCTTTAATATTGCTTTTTATTTTGGCTGCACTTACTCAGCTGAACACGGTTGTAGTTTGCAGCATTAGCATTCTGTTTTCATAGGGCCAAACTTCATGTTATGCTAAGCATGCTGGTTTTTTATTATTTAAATGCAATTAGGACCTGTCACTAAAAGCGGGTGTGTATTTGGGAGCCTAGTGCACAGTTTTGAAATTTCCCATGCAGTTTTCCAAACAGCCTCCCCAAGCTGATCTTTACCCCCTAAAGGTGCTGTTTGTATCAAATAGCATTTTGAGGACAATTATTAGTGTTGGGCATCAAAATAGCACAGAGGAAAGGGTGAAAAAAAAATTCTTTGCCATGTTCCCAGTGTGGAATTGCCTCTGCATTGGCACTTTCTTTCATTAAGAAACATAATAGCAGGTCCTAACTGTTATTTTAAATAGCATACTTCACATAATGTGCAGTTTTGGTCCTGCAACGTGTTAAAACAGTTAGGCCAGTCAAAATGAGCAGTAAGTGCTACATACTGGACGAAAGAGCCCTGAAACTGTGCCTACTGTTTATGTCTGGGTGGTAGTTCTGGAGAATGGTACAAAGGCTTTTGCGTGTTTATTTTGTAACACAAACACAAAAGATAGGCAACAGTGGCTGATGTTTGCCTCCTGGGAGCTTAAATCTCTTGCTGGGTCTGTTGCTGCAGCTGAATGAGACTTCCCTCTTGTTTGCAGGGCGATTTCAGCTTCTTCCTCTTGCATTTGTCTATTATTCAGGAACGCCTTGACAAAGTGGAGCGCCTTGGTCTTTGAATCATCCCCACAGGGGAAATTTTTAAAAGTATGACTGTGCATAGCAGGCAAAGCAGTTTGCTGACATGTTATTAATATCATTCTCTCTTCTGTTCAGTTTAAGCTATTAAATAAGGTTAGCTTATTTGTCTTGTTCTATACAATGCTATGTGGATTGCTTTTTTAATATTTACTTCCTCATGTTATGATTATTTCTAATGGTTTCTAATTTTTTAATGTTATGCATAGTGTTCACTTGTTATGTTTTCAGGCACTTAGGGCACAATTTTGTGGAAAAGTGGCATACAAATAAATAGACGATGATAATGTTAACAGTGGAGGGTGGCCCATTTGGGTGAATGGGGCACCTCAGTCTGTCCTTGGCCAGCCTCCCACCTGGCTGCCTTCTTGCTTATAATGTGCCCAGTGGGTGACACTAGCTGTCAACTTCCTCCTCCTTAGGCTCATTAGCAGAAGTGAGCAGAGAGGAACATGGGAACAAAACTAGACTTAGTTGGCTCCACCTATTATGGGCTCTGTCTCCACCAGTCATTTGCCTCTGGCTCCACCTACTGTTGGCCTCCCTGTCTTCTGCCCTACAAGTCCCCATGGACACCTGCCTCCCTTGAATGTTAATTAGACAACCCACTGGTTCCTATGTACTTGGGAGTAAATTCCATTGATTGTTCAGCTACTAACTGGGCATTGTGGAATGCTGGGAGGGGGCACTACAGTCAGGAAGCTGGGCAATAATGTTCTTGTCTCTCTTGAACAGTAACAGAAAACTCTCAACTCCAACCAGAAGCAACACACAGCTCTATTTCTCTATAACATCTGAATCAAGAGAGGCTGTGAACATTCTGGATCGGTGTCTGAATGATATAGTGGACTTGATGAGGGCCAATAAACTTGAATCATTTGTTAATTTATATGTATAGATGCATATTTAGAAAGAATTTGTATAGTTTAAATAGAAATAAAATATATTTCACCATAGTGGGAAATACTGTAACTAGAGATGGAAGGATCTGTCAGGTTTGGTTCTCTGTTTTTCATTTTCCCAAACTTAAATTCAGTTCTCCACGTTTTTGCAAATTTTGGCAATTTAAAAAAAATCCTCATAAAAAGTCTCCAGCTGTCCTTGTGGAGCCAGCTTCCAGCACTTGTCCTGTCCTCTTGCACCATGTGAGAAACCAGCGGCCCCACCTGTGGGTTAACACTCTCTTGGGCTGGCATTCCTTCTGCTGAGCTAGATAGCCTTGCTCATGGACCTAGGATGATGAAAATCTGGAAATACTGTCCAACATTTTGGTGTGAATTTCTCCTAATAAACTCATTTTTGTATGCAGTTTTGACTGATGTACACATTTTTGCAGGCAATTTCTCCTAATGCAATGCATTTTTGTACATTTTCACTATTTTAGATTTTTTATTAATTTATTTAAACATTACAAACTAATAAAAACATAATGAAAGAAGAAAAAAGAAAAAGAAAATGAACAGAGTTCATCATTACATTTTCATACATTAATTCCTTAAATGTGGTGTTAAGTTGGGCCTTCCATTTATGCTATACATTACATCAATTACATATTTATTGATTTCTAATGTTTTCCCTTTTTGCCTTCACACGATCATTTCAGGGAGCTAGGTTTAATTTCCTTGTTAAGTATCAGTCAACTATTCCATAACTTGGAATATACCATTGACACTATAGGATCCCCCACCTGTTCACTAATAAATCTAATAAAACCCAACCAAACCAAACCACTGTGAAATTGTCTCTCTTCCTTATCTCTCATGCCAACCTTAATTTATTTGAAGCTTTTCCAGTACTGTAATGCTGTGTCCCATACCATATGATACCCATATTCTGTGCTAATACCCACCAGAACTTTCCAAAATCGAGCTATGGTGAGTCATGCCACCAACAATAAAAAATTGATTAATTTCTTATTCTGTAATTCTGAATCTTCATTCAAAAACAGCTTCAGTAGCATCAGTTCTGGGGACAAATTAATCTGCTGTTGTACTATCTGTCCTTTTCCCCTTGCAACTGTTGCCCAGAACCTTTGAACTTTTTGACATTTCCACCACATAAGGAAATAGGTTCCTATTTCCATACAGCCCCTCCAACAGAGAGGCTGTATTGATGGTTGCATAAATGAGATCTTTCTAGGTGTCATATACCACCTGTATACCATTTTAGCGAGAACTTTCTGTGTTTAGTGGATATTGAGGTAAATCACAGTTTGTACCACAAAGTCATTTTCCCTATTATATTCATTTTATGCATGTTTCCCCTAATATATGCACTTATGTGAACACTATTTGGTTACAGAACTGCATCAGAAAATTTGTAAGGAGGAGTTCGAAGTACGATTGTGTTTCAGTTCTCATATTGTTTTAGAAAGTGTAAATTCGATATATTCAGCTTTAAAAGTGAGCTGAATCAAATTTCTCCCCCATTCCTGTGATCAGGTGCCATGCATGCCTGCTCAGTCTGTTGTCCAGGTAATAACAACAGATGGGTAACTTCAAGGTCTGTTCTCCCTTCTTATGGCTCCTTCTCTTTAAATTGAACTTGGACTAGGGCAGCCCTTCAACTAGAGGGCTATCCTCTGATAGCTATTCAAGTAAGAGGACTGTAAAGTAGGACACATGACCACACTAGGCTGCCTCTATGCTTAGATGATCTTTGGAGGTCATTTTCTGACTAACCCTGCATCTAAAGTGAGGTGGTGGCAATTGGAGAGTTAGGGCCTTCTAGGCTGTGGTACCTTGTTTATGGAACACTTTCTTCAGGGAAACTCACCTGGCACAGACTCTTCTGTCTTTCCAGCACATGGAGAAGACCTTTCTATTTTCACAGTTTTCAAACTGTGGTGTAATTGTTATAATTGCTGTTTTATCCTCTCATTTATTTTTATTGTATATTTATATACCTATTTTTCTCTTTTTGATATATGCAAGCAGGGCTGGCACCAGCTTGCAGCAGGCCCCTTCAAGATTTCAACAATACCTTCAGTGAAGTCTTCATGTTCCTCACTCAACACTGAAAATATGGCTCTGGAATTCTTGATATAGTCATCTGAAATATGTTTCATTGTTTTCATTTGTCTCAAGGGTCATTGCTAGCAAATAAAAATAAATAAATCCCAGAACATAGCACAGTCATATGATGAGGAGCTATGAATTATCAATATGGCTGTTAATATCAATATATTACATTTGCATCCTTCAGTGGGGATCTGTATTTCAAGGAATGGATGATGTACCTTTATTTCATTGCAGCAAGGAATTGGAGAGAAATGGGCTCAGTTCACATTTTGAAGCAAACCTACCTAATTTGCATTTCTGGAACCAGTAAGTGAACCAAAAGACAGCAATCCTTTGAACTCTGCACTTCTCAAATTTTGTGATGCAATTCTTGAACCAAAACAGAGCAAAGAAATTGCATGTATTAATGAAAATAATATATAAAACTATTTATTTATTATTTATTTATTATTTGATTTATATTTCGTCTTTCTTTCCAGCAGCAGCGCAGGGCAGTACTGCATTTGGGGGAAAAGATTGCAAAGATGGGGATATTAGGCAAAAACACATACAAATATACATACATTAGGAGAAATACACCCCATTTTCGTGAATACTTTAAAAATAAAAACATTCCAAACTGATAGTCTTTTAAATATCACTCCCCTATATTTCTTAATCGTATTTTTAACTGTTTTAATGTTTTTGTGCTTTTATTGGGCATTGAGAGCCAGTGTGGTGTAGTCATTAAGGAGTTGGACTACAACCTGGGAGACCAGGGTTCACATCCCCACACAGCCATGAAGCTCACTGGGTGACCTTGGGCCAGTCACTGCCTCTCAGCCTCAGAGGGAGGTAATGTTAAACCCCCTCTGAGTACCACTTACCATGAAAACCCTATTCATAGGGTCACCATAAGTCGGGATCGACTTGAAGGCAGTCCATTTCCATTGGGCATGATTTTATTGTGAGCCACCCTGAGTGCCCTATGGTAGGGTAGAAGGGTGGGATAGAAATATTTTTTTTTTCAATAATTTTTATTCAGATTTTCATAAAACATACAAGACAAAATCATAAAACATTCAAAGACAAAAAACAAAATCAAAAATAGTTAAACAAAAAGAAAAAAAGAAAAAAAAAACAAAAATAAAAAATAAAGAGTAAAATATTGACTTCCCATTTGTCAAAGATCAAATCAGTTATAAGTCTATAATATATAACAATCCTGTCTCTTAAGTCATATTATAAAATCACTTTCCTCCAGTAGTTATCTTACTTAATCATCAAATCTCATAAACATTACTTTATTCTTTCCACAAAAAGTCAAAGAGAGGTTTCAATTCTTTAAGAAATATATCTATCAATTTTTTTTTCCAGATAAGCATATCGATTAATCCATCTCATTACTAATTATGATAATCTTATTGTCATAACCATAGTCAAAATAAACATTTCAATTAATCCATCACATCAGAATCTGTTAGGTTCAGTAATTTCAGTAGCCATTGTTCTATTATCCCTATTAGTTCCATTTTCCATCTTCCATCTTCAGTAGTCTTGTTAAGTCCAGTAATTTCAGTATCCAATCTTCCATTATCAGTATTCCATAATAATCTTGCTGTCAAAGCCATAGTCATATAGTAAGAGTCTGATGGGAATTACCTCTATCCCAAATATTTTCTTGCCATCCATTCTGAATAGGTTGCTGAAATACAGCTGTAAAATCATATCTCTGTTCTTTTTTTCAAAATACACTGGGTCATCTCTTGAAAGTTTTTCCATTGTCACATGGCTGCAGTTAATTCCATAGATTTTCTCTATATTGGGCTCCATCACATCATTCCAGTCCAGAAGATTATCCATGCCATTGATAACTTTATCTCTAGAATCTTCATTAATTTCTTCAGAGATAACATTGAGTTCCAAACAATAGATTTTATTTCTAAAGTCCATAGACTCCAAATCTTGTTCCTGTTCCACGTTTGTTCCAATCTCCGGGATCTCCTCTCTCACAGGGACCCCTGTTCCAGTCTCCAGGGTCTCCTCTCTCACAGGGACCCCTGTTCCAGTCTCCAGGGTCTCCTCTCTCACAAGGACCCCTATGTCTTTAATCTCCTGTGTCTCCAAACAATAGATTTTGTTTCTAAAGTCCATAGACTCCAAATCTTTTTCCTGTTCCACGTTTGTTCCAATCTCCGGGGTCTCCTCTCTCACAGGGACCCCTTCCAGGGTCACCTCTCTCACAGGGACCCCTATATCTTTAATCTCCTGCTTCATTTTACTCAATTCAACTTTCAGCTCCTTACAACCCTGTCGCAGGTTTTGTTTCGTTATCTCAATCTCATCCATTATTTTCTGAAACATAGTTATTTCCAGCTTCTCAGCCACTTTCTTAATTGCCATTTTAAAAGAAAAATATAGGAAAACCACTTCTTATTTCAGCAACAATTGGGTTAATACTCCAAACTTGGTGACATCACAGTATAAACAGAGCAGACAGCCTTATCTCTCCATGCTTAAGTAAACAAAATGCAGTTCCCAGGATCGAAACAATTAATGGCGGTCGTCAGGAAACAGATTCGTCAAAATAAAATAGACCAAAAAGAGAGTAGTCTCAGACAATATAATATTCTTCAAAATAAAAATCTGGAATAGAAATCCCTCTTCTGTGTATATCTTTAGAATGCAAATCCAGGACAGCTTTTTGCAACAAAAACAGAGATAAGCTATTAATTAGTGAGTAGCAGAGAGAAGTTATGGCTCCCCAGTGAGATGTCAAAAACCGATCAATCTGGCAAATCTCTTTTAAACAGCAACAATTTAAGTCAAGTAAAAGAAAAATATAGAAAGAAGGGTGCTTGCCTGTTAGTGCGTTCTCTCTTAGAAGATAAGATGAACGTTCGCTTTATCAGATAGAGCTTGTTGTTGAAAATCCGTCCCACCTTCGTCGGCTGGACCTCGTCCCATAAATTAATGAGATCTGGTCGTCCCAACAAAAATAGGCTTTGAGGTTAATCTCTTCGTTTCTCCCTACCCGGGAGAAGTTTAATCAGTCAAAAAAAAAAAAAATCTGACTGATATATCTGAATAAGCTTCTTTTGAGGCAGGAGCCCGTCTCAAAAGCAGGCACAGGCTAAGTCACCCTTCCCGGAAGTCCGGGATAGAAATATTTTAAATAAATAAAATAAATAATAAATGTGGAAATGGGGTCAGCTGAACTTAAGGTTGGAAAAATGAGAAACAGAAAAACTGGAATTGACAGGTTCATCCATCCCTGTCTGCAGCTCTGTGCTCCAAAGGCATACACTGAAAGAATCAGTCCCTTAGTTAGTTATGGATTCATGAGGAAGGTCAAGCTGCATAGATATTGGAATCCATCATTTTGTGTTGTGCCCTGCCAATGTTCCCTAATGTATTTGGCATGCCATTGTCTGCCAGTATGAAGGACATGTTGAATCTCTTTACATCTTGTTGATCTCAACAGCCATCCCAGCTGTTTCCCCCCTCTTTTCCTTTCTGGTACCCCCCATTATGTTTTCTAAGGTCATGTCATCTTTTCTGCATGCAGCAGCTATTCCTTACACATCTCCCTATCTCCCCTCTCTTGAGCTGCCTTTATAATTGGACTGGGAGTTGGCCTGGAGTTGGTCGAGTTTGAGCTTGCCACTCATGCTGTTGTGGCTGGGCACTTTGAGAGAGATAAGCATGAAGGTCATTTTGCATGCAAAGGCTTAATTGAAAAATTGGACAGTTTGAGATGTAAGCTGGATGCTGTAATGAGGTATTGTAATTGAAACGCACATTGTATGTTCAAGAAGAATTTTAAAGAGAATGCTTTGGGGATATGAGCAACCAGCAGCCAATGTTGCTCTGTTATTTGAAACAACATGTGGCATTTAGCCCTCTTCGCTGTTCTGTATTTTCCAAGTCTCCAACTGCCCTGCCCCAAAGGCCTCTGGAGCTGAAATATGGTGTGGATTTCTCCAGACCCTCTTCCTCATTGTCCCATGGAACTGCTCCCCTCTGCATTGTACTCTTTCCAAATTCCAGTACAACTAGGATATTTTTTTTAATTAATTCTAGAATTTGAGCATGTACTTCCTGTAGGGGTTTATTAGTACACAGAAAAGCGCCACACAAAATGAACTTTGAAGAAATTATATACAGTGACAATAAGACAGGTGGTGTTGTCCCCACCCCACCCCTCAGTATTTTTTTATTAACTACATTTTAAATATTAAATAGGAATCACACAAATATGTAACAGGAAATTGCCTTCATTTGCATATACCAAATCTATCATAAGTATGGTGATATCCTGTGAAGTTGATCATCAACCCCTGCATGCCACTTACCCACAAAATTGTGCCCAAAGTGGCTCACAAGGTATTAAATAATACCTTATACAATACTACTTATACAATAAGTAGAACAATTCAAAACATGTTAGAAATAAATCACAATATAAATAAGTGCAAAAAACAAAATAAGCTAACTTAATAGCTTAATTTAATAGCTTAAACTAAAGAACAGTGTATGAAACTACAAAAAATAATAATTAAATAAACTAAACTACACTAAACTACCAATACAAAAAAATGGAAGAATAGCATACAGACGTCTGTTCCAGACTTGCTTGCCACCTCCAAAGCACCCACACTCCCCATCCCAATCCAACCTGCATGCTTTGGCTGTTGTGCCGCTGCCTCCATTGGCCACCCACCTGCCTACCTATCCAGGCTGCAGCACATAGCTCACCCCCTCGCCTCCAGAAGTACCCACAGTCCCCACCTCCAACCGCTTGCCTCAACTGTTGTGCCACTGCCACCCCAGAACCCTACATCCAATCAGCCATCTTTGTTTCTTGGTGCCCTGCTGCCCTGTCCCACCCCTGGCATCACACTGTGTGATATCTTGACGGTGCGATGGCTTTGAAAACTATTATGTAGTATATGATAAGAATACTAAACTGTTCTGTGTTGACATGGCAGTAATCTATTTACTAATGTTGCACAGACTGTTTAGGGCTTAATTTAAGCCGCATGTACTGAAAGGCATCCTTCAGAGTCTTCTTCATGCTTAAAAAAGATCCATTTTGATAAACAATCATAACAAATCTTGCTTGGTTGTACTGAAATAAACTTGCAAGATCTAAGCATGCACACTTGAAGCAGGTCTACTGAGTTCTACAATTAAGAAGGAAGGATGCTGATAGGACAACAATATCATTTTGCGGGAGAGAGATTGATGACAGCTTTCAGTCGAGACCCAATAAAGCATGTTGTATGTTATTTTCATATATTCATTCTTATGCACACTTTCCCTTAATAGATGCATTTTTGTAAACATTCTTTGTTTAGAAAACTGCATTGCAAAATTCAGACATGTGCAAATTTTGAAGGATGTCTGTGCTTCGGTTCTCATATTGTTTTGGAAAATGTGGATCTGATAGATTCCGCTTTAAATGAACTAAATCAAATTTCTCCCCCTTCTCTAGGTCCAAACACAGGTTTAACGCATTATCTGAGTCCTCTTCACACCTTCTCCATATATTTGCTAAATGCATGGAAAAGGGTGTGACTGCAGAACTACACGGCAGGCCCTGCCCCAGATATTGCATGTATTCCTTCCCAGAGCTTGGAAAAGTTACTTTTTTGAACTACAACTCCCATCAGCCCAATCCAGTGGCCAAGTTGGCTGGGGCTGATGGGAGTTGTAGTTCAAAAAAGTAACTTTTCCAAGCTCTGTTCCTGCCCCTGCCCCCTTGACTCATGCACATTTGGCTGTACACACATAGGCACTCCATGCAGACAAGTCCCCTGAATACATATGGGCCACGACTGCTGGCATGCCTACCTCTTAGCCTAATCCACTGCATATTCACTATTTCTCAGTCTAACCCTCCTCACAGGACTGTTGTGAGGATAAAATGCTGCTGCTGCTACTGCTGGGAACAACATTGCATGCCACCCATTGTTCCCCTGGGTGAAGGGTGAGATAGAAGTATGTTAAACAAATAAATATGTTTTTCATATCCCAAATATAACTACTGTACACTTGGGAGTGAAATACATATTATGGAGAAATGCACGTATTAGTGTCCCAACAGTGCAAGGTATTTAAAAAGAAAAAAGAAAATCAGTTTTGGCAAAGGGTCTTTAAGAGTGGTGAAGCTGTGGGAGGAAGTGGTAATTTGCTGTTCGAAATTCCTGCCCCGTCAGCACTTTTTTAAAATAAAGGCAAACACATGCTACTTCACATCCGTGTACTTTTTTTTTTTTTACCCCATTGAGTAATCAAAAGCAGATCTAGGAAAATGTGTATATTCAGAAGTATCCACTGTCTTGTATGTCCTGTTTGGAATGCTCTCTCTTCTTCCACTGAGGCCAGCAATCTGCAATTATGCTTCTCACTATCTCATGATTTTACGTCCATGCTCAATTGAGTTCAGGATGCTATATTTAGCAAATCTCAATGACATTTTAAATTATCAGCATGAACATCTGGCAGTGTATCTACAGATGTGAAAAATCCAGTGTGTAGTATAGTGGCTAAGGCAGGCCTGCACATCTTGTGACCCAGCAAGCAGAGAGCATCCCATCAGCACATGAGGCACTTCTGTTTCTTGCTGTCTTTCCTAGGACTTCAAAATTACTAGGCTATGTTACATGGTGGGCCGCATTCAGCTGGATGAGTCATAATTTGTTCAGGCTTTGCCTCATGAGTCTGCTCAGCCATTAATCTTACTGGTGGCCTTGGGAAAGTCACAGTCTATGTCTTAGGGTTACTGTGAGGTTAAAGCACACCTCCAATACATTTGTAGCAAGGGCAGTATAAACAGCAAGCAACTATTCAGTCCATTATCATAGTAGGCAAATCAACGCCTAATCTAAACTGTTTGTGCTGATACAAATTAGCTCTAGAATTTTATCACTTGTGGAAATTGGGGAAAAAGGGAAAGGGAGGCCACGTTTAACGGAGGACAAAATAACAAATGACATTGAAGACATTTAGATGTATGGAACAAACGTGAAAAGTTCCATGGTAAACTGTGGCCACATCTGCACCATACATTGAAAGCACTATTATACCACTTTAACTCTCATGGGTCCCCCCCCCAAAAAAATCCTCGGGACTGTAGTTTGTTAAGAGTGCTGAGCATTGATAGACCTCCTTACCCCAATTGCCTTCAGAGAGCTACAGTTCTCGGAGTGCTTTAACAATCAATCCCACTTCCCAGAGAACTCTGGAAATTGTTGTTCTGTGATGGAAGAAATGGCCTCCTAACACCTCTCAGCATCCTTAAGAAACTGCACTTCCTGTGTTGCTCTGGGGGAAGCCCTGATGGTTAAAGTGGTATAATAGTGCTTTATATGTATGGTGCAGATGTGGCTTGTATTAATTGTTAGGCCAGCAATATAAAGGGTGGTGACAGATTCAAGAATCACATTTCCTTTTTTGCTTTTTAGAACTGAATTAGTACATAAGAACATAGAACATAAGAAGAGCTCTGCTAGATCAGGGTAAAGACACATCCAGTGTGGCCAACCAGGTGCCTATGGGAAGCCCACAAGCAGGGCATGAGTGTAATAGCTTTCTCTTGTTTGTGATCTCCAGCAACTGGTATTCAGAGGCATACTGTATCTGACAATGGAGGAAGTGCATAGACATCATGGCTAGTAGCCTTTGATAGCCTTATCCTCCATGAATTTGTCTAAATCTCTTATAAAGCCATCTAAATTGGTGACCATTGCTACCTCTTTTATATAGCATATATAGTATATGCTATATTGTACATAGTATACCCATTGCTATATTATGTGAATTCCATAGTAACTATGCACTGTGAGAAGAGCAAACTATAAAAAACACATGAAAGCAAACCTGATGAGATCACTGCCCACTTTTAACACAGCCTAATGTGTTTATGGAGAAAAGGTTGCTCTCTAAAACCATTCCTGGATAACTAAAACTGATTTTGGATGGCTGCAGCTATTTTGAAACTGGTGTGTGAAATTGTCATGCAGATGCACAAACTGGCATAATAATATTTTTTCTGAAATCTCAACCCAATAATTAAACAATACATGGCATTAGTTTAGGAATATCACTTAGGGAGGAAATATTAAACCAACAAAATAAACAAAAAAGTCATATTTAATTTGGTTCTTTGATATCTTTCTTTTTTGACATGTCTTCCTCCTCAAACAATGCAACTCTCATAATGTAAAGTCACACCCCTGGCTAGTTTTAAAGCACAAGAATGTTTTAGAGCATCTGACTGCCCATTGATGATTCAATACATCTGGTTCCTAAAAACCACATGGCAGTCTTGCACAGTCCACATGGCAGTCTTGCACAGTCCACATGGAAGTCCACAGTCCATAACAGAGAATCAGACTACACATTATGTAATATTCACTAATTCCTCTGACAGAGCTCCAGTGGCCAGAGTGGTTTAACAGTCAGCCCCTCTTCTGGTGATTTACAGCTCTGTGAGGGAAATAGGGCATTCTAACAACTCTCAGCACCCTTCACAAACAACACTTCCAGGATTTTTGGGGGGAAGCCATGACTGTTTAAAGTAGAATAAATGTCTGGTGTGGGTGTAGCCCCCTGATTAGCCAAGCCAAACAGCTGTTGTAGAACACCAATGGTTCTTACTGAGCATGCCTGCACTATCATAGACTCCAATGTTAAATTTCTTAAATTAATTAAATTAATTAAAATCAGCCATGCATTTTTTAAACCTTTAAACTGCAGAAGATGAAGGTCAGAGAATGGGGCAAGGTCAGTAATAGGATTATAGATACTTTGTGAACAAGGCTGATTTCTAATTAATTTCACCAAATTATGAGACCACTGACAGAAGAAGGTCCAACAGGAGTCTGGATTTTTTCTCATGATTTATACTTTGAACTCCAGATTCTCTCTGGGCATTTTGTGTATTCCCATGAAAATTTAGAAGGTTGTTAAACAAGCATTTCTGAGTTCAGGACTATAAGTTTTGTAAGATTTTGTTTTGAAATGAGCTTATGGGAAACAGCAAAATGGCATGGGGGTATTTTCAATTTAACATGGAGGAATGTCAAAAATCTCACAAGAGTGGCTGTATAATTTCTTATTGGTTGTTGCTTTCAGCTATCCTGAAATGCAAAGATGACACTGTCATTAGTGTTTGCTGTCTGTTGGGTTTGAATATATGAAGCTTGCCTCTGCAGGCCTGAAAAGAAAATATTGCCTAAAATCGTTAATAGGGCATGACTAGGGATGGGGGAGAAATTTGATTCAGTTCACATCTAAAGCTGAATCTATCAAATTCACACATTCTGAAATGATATGAGAACTGAAACACTGCCATCCTTTGAAATTTGCAAATGCAGTTCCAAATTTTGCAATGTAGTTCTCCAACCAAAAATAGTTTGCAAAAATGCATCAATTAGGGGAAAGTGTGCATAACATGAGTATATTAATGGAAATAACATATAAAATATATTATATTACGAGAGATTGTTTGCAAAAATGTGTACATTAGTCAAAATTGCATACAAAAATGTGTGGGTTAGGAGACATTCACACTAAAATGCTGAGGAATACCTATGAGGTTTTCTTTTTTCTTTTTAAAAAAACATCCAAATAGCTGCAAGGTTGGAAAAATGAGAAACTGAGAGAACCAAAATGCCAGATCCTTCCATCCCCAGGCATTACTTAGTTCTGAGAAGCCTTTCAGCTGCTGGTCCATGTGTTTATACTTGAATTTTATTTATTTATTTACAATTTTTATTTCTTTCTTTGCTTCCCATGGTGCAATAGTGAGAGGATATTGTCGTTAATAGCTCTAGTATTATCAGGACAAAATATGTCCACAACATCTCCAAAATCTCTTGGTACATGAGTAATCTTAAAACAGCAAGCATCAATTGCCTGTGATCAGGACCTCTATATGAGTCACTTTAGGGAATGCCAGAGACACTAGGAAGTAGGGTGGCCACTTATGCATTATCAAAAAAGGGGCAATAGGGGACAGTGATTTGCATAAAAATGGCAATATGTTCATTTACATGTATAGGTGCAATATGAAATAATGGGTGGTATCCAACTGACGTGTTTCATCAGTCCAAGGATTTATGCTTTCCCCCATCTCCTCCCCCTGCAACCCTCCTGAAAATGTTATGGGCTTTTGCCAACCTGGAGCAGATTGAGGGAGGGTGTTCCTAATTGTATAGTTTTTTTGTCTACACCCCTTCCTCTTTTCCCTTAGTAATGGCTTTTCACCATGAGCCTCTCCGTGTGTACACCTCATTTGGCTGAAATGCACCAGTAGTTTCCTAGATATTAACATCACATTGCTCTTTAGAACATGGGTACGTGCAGATTGCCTCTGACCTTTTGGTCTGCTTGCTCTCCTTTTCCCATTCTCACTCAAGTCTAACTGGAAGCCTAACAACAATTATATTTCCTGTTCTTGTATAGTCAACATGTTGCTGTAGGTATGAAACAGAAACAGGACAGAAGTCAAGTCCCAGTATCATGCAAGATAAATTGATGGGTCTAAATTTCTCCTACACTATGATTCTTTGTTTTCAAACAGGACTTGGGTCAGACAGCATTTGAACAGAGAACTTTACTGCAGTTTTCCAAAGTTGACTAGAGTATGTTAATGCCTATTTTTTACTCAGGCCTGAAATGGCAAAAGGTTATGTGGAAACTGAACCTCAGTTGAATACATTCAAGGATTTATGATCAAGCACTATTTCATTTTTTTATTTAGTGCCACAGGGTTGGATCCAGACTTGATCTTATGTTGACAGAAGGCACTGAAATCCACTGAAGACTCCCACTGGAACCAGGGAAGGGAAAAGAAGCAATTTTCAGATTCCCCACTGCCCTTGCAACCCCTCTCCCAAAAAACATCCTCCTCCACTGTTTCAGAGTGTCCTCCAATTCACTAAAGCAGATTTCCATGAAGACGAGGCTGCAGGAGAAAAAACAGATAGGTGAAAATCACCCTCCCTCTTTTATGGGAGTGTCCTGTGAGCATACGTCTGCTCACAGAAACTGTGGATCCAGCTCACAGTTTTAGGATTCCTTCCACAACCATGTTAATCTTTGATGGCTAAGCTAAAGCCACAAATTTAAGCTGCAAACCACAACTTTTAATTCCCTAGTCTGTATTTGATTTGTTGCAACACCCTCAGTTTAGCTGTTTTAAATTAATTCATATATACTATTAAATGAATCTAACTACTCCAGCTGATTGGAGCTTTTCTGGCCTTCTGATTAGTGCCTTCATGTAATGTAGTTTCATTTGCTTCTTTAAGTGCCATTAAGTGCTCAGCACTACGTTAAGAGGAATTTTTAATGGTCAGATTCATAGTATAAATTTGGCAACAACTGATAATTAAATTTACTAGAGTGCAAAGTAAGAGACAAACCTCTGTGGTCATCAAAGGTGCATGTCAGGAGATGAAGCAAAGGTTTGTTTCCTCAGCTAAATAGGAAGGGGAGGGGTCGTGAATTTCCACCTCATCATTATAAAAGCTTAGAAACAAAAGCTCTATCAGTTCTGACCTATGGCACATGAAAAAGTGACCATTGTCTTCTGGGACTCTTTTAAGAGCTTCTTGCCTTGTTGAAATAACCACAGCACTATTTTACTATCCTCATTAATTGACACAGCGGTTTGAGTGTCAGAGAAAATATAATGGCAACTTCAAGCAAAGATTTCTTTAGCAACCTTCCCCCCCCCAGTTCAATTAGATGGTGCCAAATAACCATCTTTATTATTTCCTGTTGGTTCCATACTTGAAAACGGGATAGATGTTTCTCAAAATTATTTGAATATTAGGCAGGCTCCATCTCTGCTATCTTTTCGGTGCCTTTTGAAGACTTTCCTCTTTCAACAAGCCTTTTAAGTTGAGACCTATCCCAGTCTGCATTTGTTAGAATTATTTAATATGTTTATAATAATGTTTTTAACCCTTTTTAGGTTGTTTTTTAAATGTTTTTTAGTGCTGTTTTGTTTTAATGTATTTTAAGATCTGTTTTTATGATGTTTTAAAGTGTTTTGGTGCTTTGTTTGCCGCCCTGTGCTCCTGCTGGGAGGAAGGGCGGGATACAAATTAAATAAATAAATAATAAAATAAATAATAAATAAAATTATCTTTGTCTTATATAAGGCAATTTGAAAGAAATTCAGTGTTATTGCTGTCTATTGGACATGTGAAGTATAACTGATGAGAGTTTAGTCTGATATCTGTGGAACATGACAAGACAGGGCCAGTTCATTCATATACTTGAGCAAAGGGGATGGAGAAATGTTCCTTGTGTGCTACACAACTGGGGTAATACACGTGGCCATCCAAAGGCTGTTTTCCTGTAAGACCATTAGGTCCAGGGTTTGAAACAACCTGGGAGCCAGATGTGGCTCTCTATTTGGCTGTCAGGACTGTCCCCATGCAACCCCCCCCCAAGCTCTCACCAGCCATGCTTTCCCCTTCCTTGAGTGTTTTGCTTGGCTGGAATGAATCCTTGAGCTCTGATAATGGTTTTTGTTTGCCTTGATGGAGGATAGAGAGGGATGCAAGAGTGTGAATAAACTAGCCTCCAGTGCAAATTCACATTTTTTTGCTCTTGCCTCTGGCCCTGCCCATCACTGGCATGTGGCCCCCTGTAGGTTGCCCAGAAGGAAACATAGTTCCCTCTTCCTGATTTGAAATTACCTAGCAGGATTTTCTTTCACCAGATTACAGTCCCTCACTATGAATCCTACAGTAAGCCAAAGTATGACTAGAAATGTGACAAAATTTGAATGTATTCTATTGGAACCTATGATCAGTACAAAAGGATTGGTTTTCAAGATCTGTTTATATCTTATTGAAATTGTCACAAGTATATCAAATGGATAAGAATAGAACAAACTATCGGGTACAAAATATGGGCAATTCAATCAAAGAAAACTATATCATCAATCCTTAGTGAGAGTTCCTTAAAATAATTACACCTATGGTACATCACACCAGTATGTCTGGCAACAGTAAGAAATGCAAATTCTACAAAACAATGGAGAAATTGCAATCAGTAAGGTGCATACATAATGGTCATGTTCTTTTGTATCACAGTTTTGGAACACGGTATCTGCAGAACTGGCCAACAGTACACATCAGACTATATATGTGACACCAGCATTCACTCTTTTAATAATTTTAGAGGAACAAAATGAAAAAGTGACTTGTGAGGAACTAATAGCATTTATATTGGTGGCTGCTCATAGACTAATAACCAAAACTTGGAAAACGGCAGAATCTTTGACACTGAATTCTTGGTACAGTGAGCTACGGCTAGGGATGGAGAAGTTCAGTTTGTTTAGGGTTATAATGCAAACTTACCTAATTCACACTTCCTGGAACAGTATGAGAACAGAAACACAGCTATCCTTTGAAATCCACACTGTTCTGAATGTTATTTGATTCTTCAACAAAATAATGTGTACAAAAATGTGTATATGTCTATATTCTATTATACAGTATATAACATCTTATCCCATTATGTATGAGTAGCCCCTTCCATCACTGTTTTTCCCTACTTTTTTCTCTGGTTATTAATATCCATTTTAGTCCAGCAGGCCTTTGGTACATGTGTAGCCGACAATGTTGTTTTGTTTTTGTTTTAATGCTTGGTTTTAACTCCTGATCCTGTCTCTTGGTTGGTTGTTTAATATTGTTTTGTGAAATTGTCATTTTCAATGTTGTAAGCCATCCTGTGTGGTGCTTTTGCACCAGGAAGGATAAATGTGCCCTGTTGAGCCACTTCTCCTTCCACAAGAAGAAAAATATATTCAGGAACTACCACAAATAAAGCCATAAATCACTCTATACAACACTGTGGGACCCAGATGAATAACGGTAGTTGCATTTAAATTTAACTAATTGTCATGCTAAGTAAATGACACCAAATTAAATTGGCAGTCCATGAAGATGAACACCTCTAATTATCTGCAAAGACAAGTATAGTGCCATTGGCTTTAGGGGCACATTTCTTCATGCGGCCCTATGAATATCCTTCAGTGTTTTATTATTTAGCAATGGCAGTGTAGTTTGTCCTCTGTACCCATTAATTCATGGCCTCTTAACATGAGACTGACAGGAAGGGTATTAATTGTGATGGTGATGTTGTACAAGTGGTCACCTGAATCTGAATGGGTGATCTGCAGGAAAAAGGATTTCCCCCTGTTAATAAAATACCATTTGAAATTTCCATTTAATCACTCTTCAGACCATTCTGGATAGATCATATGTACTGTTCAGTTAATAAAGAATACCTTGAGCAAATGTGATTCTACCTTCATTGCTACAATGGAACGTAGCAGTTCTGGACCCATGTGGTCAACATAGATCAAAAGTAGTTAAAGTTATCTTAAGGTTTTTTTGGCACTTCTCTTTATCTACTGGAAAAGTTGTCTCTTGATTAGTTTAACTGGACTCCATCAAATTGATTATTTTAAAATTAATTTTATAGTGCCAATGTTTTTGACAGCTTCCTACATTTAAGTAATTATTTCTGATGGGCAAAAGCATGCACACACTCTGGTTCACTTTGAATTGGCTCACAATAAGATAACCTATTTCTGCAAAGTCAGGAGATGATTTGTTCAGAGCCAATCTGAGTTAAATCACAACCCATTGGAGGCAGAGGAAGAGAGTACATATATGCATGTACATGTACACACAGACATATATATTAAGGAATAATATTCTTTCTGCATTGTACTTATGCAAACTGCCCTTTGCATAATAAAGGCAATAATGGTCTGTTTCACTTTATGGCCTAGATGGCCAAGGCCTATATCAAATATCTAGATTATCTCCCTTTCTTCTTTGAAATCAGCAAGCAGATGCTAGTGTATCAATATCTTTTTACGCAGGTATGGATTTTTCCTCCATAAGGCCTTGGGTCCAGTATACATCTTCACTAAGGGTAAGGAATCCTCAAGCAAAATTGAATTACGATAATCACATTCTAACATTAATTCTTCAAATATTTCTTTGAAACATCAGACATTTATGTTCAGCCTCAAACTACATCAATCACCAGTGCCACCTATAGATACCATTTAGCCCCCCCCATAATTTTCACAGTTCTTCATATGCATAATACTGAATCTTAGACTACAAACCACAAATGACCTTGCCAGCTTATTTGTATACTTATACTAAATGAAGCAGATGCATACACTTATGTCCTGAATCACAACTTGTTTTGTTTTGCACATAACTCCATTTACACAACTCCTTCCATTTTCCACAGTATGGTAGTCTCCAAGGTGTCACTGGTGAGAAGTGGTCCATTTGCTGCATTTGGTCCAATGCCTGATGTCACCACCTCTAGAGAAAGCCCTGAGAAGACAGACAGTTGTATGTTCTTCACACAATGGTTGCTTGACTTTGTGTACAGAAGGATAATTTTCATGCAGGAAAAAGGGTCTTATGAGAAATGGCCTTCACTTGCCAGTACAGGAGCTCAAAAGATTAGGCCATTAATGAAAGTCCAATGCATGAGAAAAGTAAACAAGTAGGAGTCGGGTTTGTCAGACAGTTTAAAGAAAACCTATTTAGTTCAATGATTAGGTCAGGCCAAATAAATTCTTGCCTTCTTCAAAGAAAATTGCTAGTGAATGTCTGGGCTGAAGTGATGGTAACTTCCTTGACATTGAAGATTTAGTTACGGGAGACAATAATGAACAGTTGAGAGATGTAATTTTAGATGTAAAAACAAGTGCAGAATCTGCAGATTTCAAAAGTGGACAGTGTTTGCTATTGTGATAAATAAATACAAGCTTCGTACATAAAGGATGACTGGCGGGGGGGGGCACCCTGAATTACCAACATCTCTATATTAGTAACAGTCTGTGAAATATACAATCTTGACAGACTTTGATATCTAAATCTTTGTCACATTATGTTATAATTTCTTCTCAGGCATTTCCAAGATCCACACTTTCATCTCTGTAGTAATTGGCAACTATCTGCTCACAATATGGTTGTCTCTCACAGAAATGATGGCAACCTCCCCTTGTTGGCATTCTTAGTGTGTGTGGGGTGGAAGAGTACAAAATGGAACAAGATGGGATGGACAACAGGATAGACAATTACACTGTTTGAAAATAAGTATGTATGGAAGGGGATAGTTAGTAAAGGTTGGAATACAGGGATGGTTATTAAGTAGAACAGCTGATATGATCAAACAGGGTACAAATACATCTAATTAAACAAAGATCAAACGGCCAAAACTTTAATAAGAAATGCTTCAACATAGTCGCATGTTGACACCTTTCTGAATGGTTCTGCTATGGAGAAACTGAAAATAATATTTCCCCATCTTCCAATAAGCCAGGTTCTGAAATTGTGCTATGTTTGAATGGCTGGTCCAGAAGGTGACTGGCCTTCTTGACTTTGTACAACAATTCCTCAGCTTATCTTGAACAACCTGATTTAAGAACAGATTTGGATATTGATGAGTTAACAAGTTCTTAATAAAGCTGTTTGGGATGAAAAAGAAAAGTCGGAAAGGTTTTTGATTTGGCTTGCTTAAACATCCAGACACGTTAAATGGGTTTTACTTTGACACAGTTTATCAAAGTGGCCAAGCCTATTAAGTATGCAAAATTGGTAATAGGCCATAACCTCCCTGGTCTGTGTCAGGAATTCTTGGTATATGCAGTCTCAAATTGCATTGACCTTTTATGCTGCCAAATTGCATTGCAATTTCATATCTAATTAGCTGTCTTCTCCAGTCCTGGGTTCCCTTCAGCATTTGCTACACTCTATTATTATTATTAATAATAATAATAATAATAATAATAATAATAATAATAATAATAATAATAATAATTTGTTTCCTGTGTACTAGCTATAGCTTGGGATATTTATTTACCCTTGTGTTTCAGTTTTCTAACAAAAATACCTCTCATTACTCAAAAATAAATAAAAAGGCTGTATTCAGATTAGAGCAATGGCCCTGCTAGGCTGGTGTCTTTGTCTCTAACCCCAGTTGTTTCAAGAAAAAGTACAACAGCAGGTTCTGGAAGTCAGGTTTTCCAAATTATGAGCTACAATTTTCCATTACTAGCACCTAGGGACTATTTTAAAAGAACTTAAGGTGCTGCTATTCAGTTGTGTATCCCTTCCCTTCATCCTTCCTTTTTCACTTGGAGTTTCTTTCTTTCTGATTGGCTCATTATAGGAAATAGGAATTGTTCTAACAAAATGGTGTTAGGTTAGATGCTTATGACTGTCCCCTGCAAACAGACCTAATCTTCCATTTATACTGATTCCTGTCTGTGTTTCCTATTTTTCTCTTTTGTTTTCATCCTCATCACATCTTGTGGTACCTGTCATGCTTCCTGACCGTCAAGGTGCGAGAAGTTCATGCTTCAGACCCAATTTCCACCCTTAGGGTAATTGTTCTGGAAACCAAATATCAAATTCCTCCTTGCCAAGGCTGTGCAAACTAACACCAACCCTGCAAGGTAGAAAGTAGGCTGCCACCACCCCTGTCACTGGTTCCACTCAGAGCTAGGGGAACTCTGAGCCCAGAAAATAGGTAAACCAAGGTCCTATAAGACAAGAGCCAAAGTTACACTCCTTGTCAAGAAACCTCTGGTAAAACCCCACAAATTAGAATTAAGCTTTTACTCCTTTTCCCTTTTGGTAGTTGCGTAGCTGAATGGTCAAGGTGCTGAATTCAGAACCACCCTTACCCTCAATGAACACACCAGGTTAAATAGAAGTAGCTTTATTCAAAAATGTAAGTGCACATTAAAATATAGCAGCAATCAGTTTGCCAAAACCTTTCACCCAAACAGGGGTTTAGGTACACATAAGAGAATTCATACACACAACAAGAAAATAACAACCTAGCTAACCTATCTACTTACATAGGAGGTAGTTGGGTGAAGTCTCGTCTCTCCTCAGAGAGAATAGCATCAGTTACAAGCAATGGAACCCTGCTTAGGTAACCTCCCATAGGCACCAGTCAGAAGGAACCTTTCAGAACCTTCCTGAGGGAACAAAGGCTATGGGTCTCAAGCCCTATACTTAAGGAAAAAAGAATCCCAACGGTCCCAGATTAATTAACCAATCAGGAGTCTTCTGATGTAATCCCTTTCTAGATGATTCTCCACTTTTTCGCGCCTTCCAGGCCCCCCTCCCAACAGGTTTTCAATCTTCTCAGACATGGATGGCCTTGAGTGCCAGGCTCTTGCTAATTAGCATAGATAACCAGGTGCTTCTGCTTAGGCCTCCCTTAACTGTCTTCAGCTGGGAATCAAAACTTAACATTTTTTCTCTTTCAGAGGCCTGTTTCTTAACAAGATGACACTCTCAGAGTTCTTTGCACTAAGCCATGATGTTTCATATAATTTTAATAACTCATGAACATATCCAGGTTCATGACACGCCCCTTTTCGGGAAGATGACATCTGAACTTGAACAGTTCTGCTTCATCGCCAACAGTAAGCAGGGAGAAAGAAAAAAACATCAAATCTAAACATATCAATACATCAAAAGCAAAACACATAGTATTTAAAAAGGGAAATATTTCATTAGTAAATTAAGCAAGTGTGCTACTTCCAGCCTTATGCCTTCTAAATAAGTTTCAGTAAGTACAAAAGAAAATTTGCAAAATAACAATACTTAGAGAGAAAAAAGGGACCCTTAAAATACCCACAAATTTAAGATAATAAAAAGAAAGACTTTATTAGGAAATAAAGAGATAGAATAAAAATGGGCAGTTCAAAAGCTAGTCCAAAATCCAGAAAAGGTCATAAGCTGTAAAAATCTTGTAAAAATCCAAAAATCATGTTAAAATCATAAAACAGTAAAAGCAGCGTCCAAAACAAGCCATAGGTCATCAGAGCCAAAAAATCAATCATCTGGAACAGGTGCACGGGATAATGCATCAGCTACCACATTATCACGCCCTTTTATAAAATGGATCGAAAAATCAAAATCCTGAAGGGCCAGACTCCAGCGCAAAAGTTTTTGGTTGGAATTTTTCATCCTATTCAACCAACACAAAGGTGAATGGTCTGTCTGCAATTGAAACTGGCGTCCCCATAAGTAAGGGCGTAACTTGTCAAGAGCCCAAACCAAAGCAAGACACTCTTTTTCAATTGTGGCCAAATTGCGTTCTCTCGGAAGCAGTTTTTTGCTGAGATATGCAATGGGATGTAAATCTTCATCAGCATCTCTTTGAAGCAAAGCGGCTCCTAGCCCATAATTCGATGCATCAGTTTGAACTACAAAAGGGCTTGAAAAATCAGGAGCTCTTAAAACTGGGTATTTGACTAATAGAGTTTTCAAAGCATCAAAAGCACTTTGACATTTGTCAGTCCAATTGACATGCATAGGCAGAGATTTTTTGCACAAATCAGTTAAAGGGGTAGCAATACTACTGAAGTGAGGTGCAAACCTCCGGTAGTATCCAGCCAGCCCCAAAAAAGATTGGACCTGTTTCTTAGTGCGAGGAACAGGCCAATTCTGTATAGCTTCGATCTTAGCTTCTAGGGGTTTCACACAATTCTGCCCCACCCTGTGACCCAGGTAGGCAACTTCCCCCAGCCCAAATTAACATTTCTGAGCCTTGATGGTCAATCCAGCATTCTGAAGTCTCTGTAAAACAATAGTCAAGTGTTTAACATGTGAATCCCAATCTGAACTAAAAATGGCTATATCATCTAAATAAGCACAAGAAAATTCTCCTAGTCCATTAATCACTGAGTTAAAGAGTCTCATAAACGAGGCAGGAGCATTCCGAAGACCAAATGGGAGCACTTTAAACTGGAACAGTCCCATGTGTGTAACAAAAGCTGATTTCAAAGCAGCATCCTCATCTAGAGGTACTTGCCAATATCGTTTGGTCAAGTCCAGAGTAGTGACGTACTTCGCAGCTCCCAGTCTCTAGTAAGTAATCCATTCTAGGCAAAGGATACGGATCCACTTGCGAAATCTGGTTCAATTTGCTGTAATCCACACAAAAACGTACTTCATTAGCTTCCCTTTTGGCTACCAACACAACAGGGGAGGACCAGGGGCTAGTGGACGGCTCAATGACTCCCATCTCCAACATAGCTTGGATTTCTCTTTCCACCACCTCAGCATTCAGTCCAGTAACTCAGTATGGTGGAGATTGTATAGGTGGGTGGTCACCAGTGTTAATAGAATGAGTGGCTAACTTGGTTCTCCCAGGCTTGCTAGAAAACATGGTTTTAAACTCAGACAAGACTTGGAACAACTGAGCACGCTGCTCATAGGTCAAATTCTCAGGCAGGGTAGCCTCAGCTATTCCCCCCTCCTGTTGACTCTCAGCAACCAAGTCCAAAGCATCTTCTGTAATCTCACACACATCGGTGCAAGCCAAAACCATACGTTTCCTAGAAAAATATTGCTTCATCATATTGACATGGAAAACTTTAGGTTTTCTATTGGAGTCAGGATAGGCAAGCAAATAGTTAGTGTCACTCAACTGAGCTTTAACAATAAGTGGGCCTTGCCAGGCCACAGATAGCTTATTGTCCACTTGGGCTTTCAGCACCAAGACTTCCGACCCCACAGCAAATTGCCTTGCTTTTGCATGTGCATCGTAATGGGCCTTCTGTTGTTGAGCCTCACCCAGGTTTTCATGGGCAACTGTCAGAACATCCCTCAAAATATTCTGCAGCTTTTGCAAATAAGTCACTACAGGCACAGGAACAAGGTCCAACTTTCCTTCCCATTCAGTCCTGAGCAAAGACAAAGGTCCTACCAAATCTCTTCCAAAGACTAGTTGGTTAGGACTAAAGCCCAGATTGGCAGAAGGTGTAGCTCTATATGCAAACATCAAAAAAGGTAAAGCCACATCCCAATCCCTAGGATGCTCTAACACATAGGCTTTCAGCATTCGGTTGATCGTCAGATTCATTCTCTCACAAAGCCCGTTTGAAGCATGATGCCCCAAAATTGTAGTGAGCTGCTCAATGCCAGCAAGCTCCCAAAGCTTTTGGGTTAGCTTGGCAACAAATCCAGGTCCTTGATCGGACAAAATAGTCTTAGGGCAACCCCAACGTGAAAATAACTCCAACAAAGCTCTTGCTATAGCTGGAGCAGTGATGGAACTTAAAGGGATGGCTTCAGCAAACCTTGTAGCAAAGTCAATTACTGTCAGAATAAACTTTTTTCCTGTACTGGAAGGATTAAAGGGGCCTAGTATATCCACGGCCACCTTAGAAAATGGTTCAGCTACTATCTGAGACACTTGTAGGGGTGCTTTGGGGTGATCTCGAGCATACCCCACAGTTTGACACACATAACAGGATTTTACATATTCCTTAACAGTCTTTGAAATAAAGGGCCAATAAAATTGTTGAGTGATATTAAACAATGTGCGCTTGACTCCCAAGTGACCTGCAGTCACAACAGCATGAGCCAACCGAAGCGCATCCATTTGAAACTTTTTCGGGACTACCAACTGAGTAACAGGTTGCCAGTCAATAGAGTTCCCTTGAGGTACATGCTCTCTGTAAAGTAAGCCATTTTTCCAATTAAATCTCAGCTTCACAGTCTTTGATAAAGCAGGTGGGCTATTTTCGGCCGCTTCTCTGCATGTTTGGAGGCTTTCATCCTCCCGTAAAGCTGTCTTAAATTCCTGGGAGCCAGCAGACTGCAGCTTGCATTCCATTTCCCCCTCTTCTGTGGGCTTTAAAATGACACATTCTTCCTGCAACTCTGGCAGGCTCCCAGCTCTGTCCTCTGAAACTTGCGTCTCATCGAGATTTAGGGGTAGTTTTTCCTCATTATCCTCCAGCCTTTCTGGGGGTGCTTGGGGCCTAGTGAGCACATTCACTTCAGCCCTTTGTACAGTCTCTTTGTGGTTTAAAAATAAAAGATCCACACCAATCAAAACTTCCCATGGACTTTTACCTCGATGGACTATGACTCTGTGACGTCCAGTCCAGTTCTTATACATAATAAAAACATCAGTCACTGGGACTTGGACTGTTTGTTGCCCATACGCTGTTACTGCAACTTTCAGTCCGGGAACAATTTGATCTTCCCTCACCAAGTGTCTGGCGATGCTTGTTACTTCGCTGCCAGAATCCTGTCTTCCCACTACTTTAATGCAGTTAATATACACAGGTTCTGAAAACTGAGTTTGGACCCACTCATTGCACTCTTGGGAAAGAAAGCTTTGAGAATCTTTCTCAGGAGGCTGACTGTTCTCTTCTCCTCCCTTCACCATCCCCTTTGCCTTGTGGATCACACTCACCGACGCAGCTTTCATGACAGGACCACGCGGAACTTCAGAACAATCCTATGAGTTTGGAGCTGAGAACAAGAAGTCGGAATCTTGTTCTTCTTCTCCTGCTGATGACCAAGATGAGATTTCTGGAGGCTCTGCATCAGACTCCTCCAGATCTCTTACACGCACAACAGGAGCAACTTTCGGATTTTTCCTTGCAGCTGGCGTAGGTTTAGACAAAACTTTAGCACAGGAATCTGCCTTATGCCCCATTTCTCCGCAACGGAAGCATTTAATTTCTCCTGGAAGTTTCTTTTGTAATGCATATGCTGGCGGAGCTGAGGCTACCTTGGGGTGACTCTGCCCCTCCTTCGCCTCCCTCGGTCGTTGCCATGGTTTCTGCATACTAGCCATTTCCCATCCAAACGGCTTGGTAGGAAAGTTCTCAGGCTTCTTAACAAAGACAGGTTTCTCATCTCTTGCTCTGTTTTTTGACATCCGGACTGCTAGAGTCCCAGCTTCAGCAAGCATCTGAGGTTGTTGATCTTTAACAAGGGCTGCCAGTTCTTTCGGGAGTCGTTTGTAAAACATTTCCCTGCCATATAGGTCCACAATTTGCTCTCGGGTTACAGCCTCGGCTGTGTTCACCCAACGCTCCACATTTCTCCCCATCCTTGCTGAAAATGCAGCATAGCTCTCCTTGTTTTTCTTTTGATCAGCTTCCAGACGCCGGAAGCAATCATCAGCAGACATAGCAAAATGAGATTGAGCTAAGGTGTAGAAATGGTCAAAATCATCAGAATATTTATCAGGTACTGAGTTCAAAAGTTCACGAAGCTCACCTTGAGCATTGATCCTTAACGCACTCATCCAA
The DNA here is from genome assembly GCF_030035675.1 of Rhineura floridana. Lineage (NCBI taxonomy): Eukaryota > Metazoa > Chordata > Lepidosauria > Squamata > Rhineuridae > Rhineura > Rhineura floridana. The sequence goes on along the minus strand of NC_084485.1, from coordinate 107,610,602 downwards.
TGTTCTTTTGCCACATGCTGGTCTCTGCAAGCACGGGTAAAAATTTGAAAATAAGTATAAATGTCCTCTGTCTCATAAAAGGTGGGAAAAGCTTTTTTGTGGAGCTTTGGTCCCACATCTCGCGCTTGCATCTGCTCACGAGATAGCTTTTCTCTGTCCTCACGAGCACGTTCATACTTCTCACGACTCAGCCAATCTTCTCTCATAGCTTCAAATTGTAGAGTCAGCAATTGCATTTGTTTTGCCAGGTAATGCTGTAAACCCTTAGGCAATTCTTCCTCCTCATCCTCAGATTGTTCTGAAACAGCACTATCTTCATGCTTAGGAGGTTGTTCACGAAACAGCGGAGCAGACTCACTTCTCTCCAGCTGCTCAGGCTGTAGAGGTGACGCGTCTCTCTCCATTTCTTCAACTTCTGTGGCTCCATTAGCCCCAGCAGTTTGGGACCTAGTTTTTGGCTTCTGCAACATCCTGCTACTAGCCTCAACTACCCAAATTAATAAACGGTTGTGTCAGAATTCTCTGTTAATTTAACATTTGCTGCAATGCACTTATTACACACAGTGTGTTCACCAAGAGCAAGTATGGTCTCGATCCCAACCACTGCCAACCATGTCATGCTTCCCGACGGTCAAGGTGCGAGAAGTTCATGCTTCAGACCCAATTCCCACCCTTAGGGTAATTGTTCTGGAAACCAAATATCAAATTCCTTCTTGCCAAGGCTGTGCAAACTAACACCAACCCTGCAAGGTAGAAAGTAGGCTGCCACCACCCCTGTCACTGGTTCCACTCAGAGCTAGGGGAACTCTGAGCCCAGAAAATAGGTAAACCAAGGTCCTATAAGACAAGAGCCAAAGTTACACTCCTTGTCAAGAAACCTCTGGTAAAACCCCACAAATTAGAATTAAGCTTTTACTCCTTTTCCCTTTTGGTAGTTGCGTAGCTGAATGGTCAAGGTGCTGAATTCAGAACCACCCTTACCCTCAATGAACACACCAGGTTAAATAGAAGTAGCTTTATTCAAAAATATAAGTGCACATTAAAATATAGCAGCAATCAGTTTGTCAAAACCTTTCACCCAAACAGGGGTTTAGGTACACATGAGAGAATTCATACACACAACAAGAAAATAACAACCTAGCTAACCTATCTACTTACATAGGAGGTAGTTGGGTGAAGTCTCGTCTCTCCTCAGAGAGAATAGCATCAGTTACAAGCAATAGAACCCTGCTTAGGTAACCTCCCATAGGCACCAGTCAGAAGGAACCTTTCAGAACCTTCCTGAGGGAACAAAGGCTATGGGTCTCAAGCCCTATACTTAAGGAAAAAAGAATCCCAACGGTCCAAGATTAATTAACCAATCAGGAGTCTTCTGATGTAATCCCTTTCTAGATGATTCTCCACTTTTTCGTGCCTTCCAGGCCCCCCTCCCAACAGGTTTTCAATCTTCTCAGACACGGATGGCCTTGAGTGCCAGGCTCTTGCTAATTAGCATAGATAACCAGGTGCTTCTGCTTAGGCCTCCCTTAACTGTCTTCAGCTGGGAATCAAAACTTAACATTTTTTCTCTTTCAGAGGCCTGTTTCTTAACAAGATGACACTCCCAGATTTCTTTGCACTAAGCCATGATGTTTCATATAATTTTAATAACTGATGAACATATCCAGGTTCATGACAGTACCTACATGCCACACTGGTAGCTTGTTCCCATAATTCCAAATCTGCTTTTCAGATTTGGAACTCACTTTGTGTTGTTACTCAACAACAAAACTTTGCATTACTTATCTGGTACTTTCTTTGCATGACCACAAGTTATTGTTGTTGTTGTTATCATCCTGTTGTTCCTCCCAAAGCAGCTCAAACTGGCAAACAACAAAACAATAACGGGCACCTTCTGGGATGAAGGGCGGGGTATAATAATAATAATTAATAATAATAATAATAATTAATACAAACTAAAGATCCTCTAACTAATATTTCAAGGTTATTGGTAACAATATCTTTCAGGCCTCAAAAGCCTGGGTGAACAGGAATTCTGCCTAAGGATTAATAATGAAAATATTATTAATTATTCATGAATGAAATTCTATTCTGCCTAACCATTAATAAAAGTAAGCATCAAGGCCTCACAGGTTGGCCTGCTGTTTTGACAAACATGCTTCTCTTTCCTGGGCTTGAGATCAGATGTGGGCAAGTTCAAGCCATGGCTTGAACATTCAGACTGCAGATAAAAGGAAGAAGAATTGGGAGAGCAAATGTGAAGAAAGGAAGAATCAGGGGCCTACCTAGTTTGAAGTTGCATCCCCTGACATCATGATATGTAATTGACAGGCAGGAAGTCCTGTTTATCTGTCAAAGTGAGCCCCAGAGGGGGTGGGGAAGTTCAGGTTCTCCACCCCTAATTTATCATGATAGAATTGTTACAATGGTAACTGACCTAAGAATAATAGAGCATGATTAGAGAGCTTTGAGTGCAAAATGGTGCTATAGTTATAGAATGAAGAATGACTCGTTTCTGTGGGACAGTGACTTTTCATAGAAAAAAGGCTCCCCCAGCCTTCCCTTAAGCTGAGAGCAATGTTCTTTCAAGACTTTACTAGAGACCAAGCCTTTAGTGTGACAGGTCCTGTCCTGTGGAACTATTTACCATTAGAAGTCCAGCAATCTTTTAAAAAGCTCTGCTATTTAGCCTTTGGAATGTGACTTTGTAACCAATCAGTTTTTATTAATGTTATTATACAGCCACGAGAGTGGCTGTATACTATAGCCAGCATGGATTTTTCACATTCCACAATATTAAATTGAAAATACCCCCATGCCATTCTGATGCTTCCCATATGCTCATTTCAAAACAAAGCCTTACAAAACTTATAGTCCTGAACTTAGAAACGCTTGCTTAACAACTCTCTCAATTTTCACGGCGATAACCAAAACAGTCACAAAGAATTGAGAGTTCAAAGTCTAAAGAGAGAGAGAAAAAAACCCAGACCCCTTTGAACTTTTTTCTCTGAGAGTTCTCATAATCTGTTGAAATTCATTAAAAATCAGCCATGTTCACAGAGGCCCTGTATTCCTGTTACTGACCTTACTCCATACTCTGACCTTCATCTTCTGCAGTTTAAAAGTTAAAACAATGCCTGGCTGATTTTTAATTAATTTAATAAATTTTACTTTGAACTGAATGATAATGTTGGGCATGCTCAGTAAGAACCAACTGTCAGTGTTCTAAAAGCCAGACTCACAGCTGCTTGGCTTGCCTAATCAGGGGCCCACACCTACACCAGACTTTGATTTCACGTGAGACAGTTATGACTTCTCTCAGAGAATCCTGGGAAGTGTAATTTATGAAGGGGGCTGAGAGGAGACTGCTATTCTCCTGACAGAGGTCCAGTGGCCAGAGTGGGTTAACAGTCAGCAACTCAGACTGAAGCTCTGTGAGGAGAACAGGGCATCTCCTAGCAACTGTCAGCACCCTTCACTAGCTACACTTACCAGGATTTTTTGGGAGAAGCCATGACTGTCTAAAGTGAAATAAAGGTCTGGTGTGGATGTGGCCAGGGATAGCTTTGGTTTAAACATGGGTAGGAGGCTACATGTGCCTGCTGTAGAACAAAAAGATGGGGAAAACACTGAAAAGCAATTATACTGTTCACAAAGTTTTCCTTTTTGAAAGGAAAGGGCTTCCCCTCTGGCCAGTGCCCACCCATCCAATCTCCTTCCCCTCCCCGTCCTCCTCCCCTCCCTGCCCTCCCCCAGCTCAGTGTTGGACTGTGACCTGGTAGACCAGAGTTCTAATCCCCACACAGCCCTGAAGCTGGGACCAAATTCTTCCAAGCTACACAGGAAGTGGATTGGACTGTGAAAGACCAACCCAAATTGTATTTGCATTTTGACCAATTTGTAGGGCAGTACAATATCTCAGAGAGGAGGTCAGGTCTCCTTCTTTCCTGGTGAATTCACTAAGCTGCCCAATTTCCTTGCTTTTTAAAGTTCAATAGAAATACCTGTTGGCTATAGGTACATTCTTAAACCGCAAGGTTTTTTGCCTATTAGTGAATTTCTCTGCTTTTTAATCTGGGAGGTAACAAATGGGATCCTGTGCAAGCTTGCCGAGAATGGATTGATCATTTGCATGCTTATTAAGTTCAATGGTATTTACTCCCGTGCAATCATACTTAAGAAACTGACCATGGGGAGGGGGAGGGGAGGGGGAAGGAGGGGATTGGAGGGGAAGGGGAGGGAACGGGCAAGAGGGAGTGGATAGGAGGGAGGAAAAGGGAGGGTGGGTTTGATCATTTGCATACTTTTTGAGTCCAGTGCAACCATGTTTGAAAATGGAAATGGACTGCCTTCAAGTCGATCCCGACTTATGGCAACCCTATGAATAGGGTTTTCACGTTCAGTATTCAGAAGTGGTTTTACCAGTGCCTTCCTCTGAGGCTGAGAGGCAGTGACTGGCGCAAGGTCACCCAGTGAGCTTCATGGGAAGGGGAGCAGATTGGGTGGGTGGGCACTGGGCAGATAGGAAACCCTTTCCTTTCCAAAAGCAAAACATTGTGAACAGTATCATTGCTTTTCAGGGTTTCCCGCACCTTTTTATTCTACAGAAGGCACATATAGCCTCTCACCCAAATTTAAATCAAAGCTGTCCCTGGCCACATCCATACCAGGCCTTTATTTCACTTTGGACAGTCATGGTTTCTCCCAAAGAAACTTGGGAAGTGTAGTTAGTGAAAGGTGCTGAGAGCTGCTAGGAGATGACCTGTTTCCCTCACAGAGCTTCAGTCAGAGGGGCTGATTGTTAAACCACTCTGGCTACTGGACCTCTGTCAGGAGAATAGCAGTCTCCTCTCAGCCCCCTTCACAAACTACACTTCCCATGGCTTCTGAGAGAAGTCATGACTGCCTCATGTGAAATCTAAGTCTGGTGTGGGTGTGGCCCCCTGATTAGGGAAGCCCAGCAGCTGTGAGTCTGGCTTTTAGAACACTGAGCATGCCTGACATTATCATTCAGTTCAATGCAAAAGGTATTAAGTTAATTAAAAATCAGCCAGGCATTGTTTTAACTTTTAAATTGCAGAAGATGAAGGTCAGAGTATGGGGCAAGGTCAGTAATAGGATTACACGTACTCTGTGAACATGGCTGATTTTTAATGAATTATAGTATTATTTATTATTTATTTATTTTATTTGTATCCCACCCTTCCTCCCAGCAGGAGCCCAGGGCATCAAACAAGGCACTAAAAACACTTTAAAACATCATAAAAACAATTCTTAAAATACATTAAGACAAAACAGCATTAAAAACATTTTAAAAGCTTTTTTAAAAGGTTAAAAACATTATTAAAAACATATTAAACAAATCTAACACAGAGACAGACTGGGATAGCTCTCAACTTAAAAGGCTTGTTCAAAAAGAAAAGTCTTCAAAAGGTGCCGAGAAGATAGTAGAGATGGCGCCTAATATTCAAAGGGAGGGAGTTCCACAGGGTAGGTGCTGCCACACTAAAGGCCCATTTCCTATATTGTACAGAACAAACCTCCTGATAAGATGATATCTCCAGGAGGCTGTCACCTGCAGAGCGCAGTGATCGACTGGGCATATAAGGGGTAAGACGGTCTTTCAGGTAACCTGGTCCTGAGCTGTATAGGGCTTTGTATACCAAAACTAGAACCTGGAACTTGGCCCGGTAGCAAATGGGCAGCCAGTGCAATTCTTTCAGCAGCAGGGTGACATGTTGGCGATAACCTGCTCCAGTGAGCAGTCTGGCCACCGCATTTTGCACCAGCTGCAGCTTTCGGACCAACCTCAAGGGGAGCCCCACATAGAGCGCATTACAGTAATCCAGCCTGGAGGTTACCAGTGCATGGACAACAGTGGTCAGGCTATCTTGGTCCAGAAACAGCTGCAGCTGTCTCACCAGCCAAAGCTGGTAAAAGGCACTCCTAGCCACTGAGGTCACCTGGACCTCTAGTGACAAAGATGGATCCAGGAGCATCCCTAGGCTATGGACCTGCTCTTTCAGAGGGAGTACAACCCCATCCAAAGCAGGCAACTGACCAAATATCCGAACTTGGGAACCACCAACCCACAGTGCCTCTGTCTTGCTAGGATTCAGACTCAGTTTATTGGCTCTCATCCAGCCCACCACTGAGTCCAGGCAGTGGTCCAGGGCTTGCACGGCCTCTCCCGATTCAGATGTTATGGAGAAATAGAGCTGGGTATCATCAGCATACTGCTAACACCACACCCCAAAGCTTCTGATGACTGCTTCCAAGGGCTTCATATAGATGTTAAACAGCATGGGGGACAAGATGGTACCCTGCGGCACCCCACAGAACAGTTGCCAGGGGGCCGAAAGACAGTCACCCAATGCTATTCTCTGAGAATGACCCTGGAGATAGGATTGGAACCACTGTAAAACAGTGCCTACAATACCCATCTCACCAAGTTGGCCCAGAAGGATACCATGGTCAATGGTATCAAAAGCCGCTGAGAGATCAAGTAAGAAAAAAGGGTCACACTCCCCCTGTCCTTCTCCCAATAAAGGTCATCCATCCGGGTGATCAAGGCCGATTCAGTCCTATAACCAGGTCTGAACCCAGACTGGGATGGGTCAAGATAATCTGTTTCATCCAAGAGTACTTGCAGTTACTGCACCACCACAGTATTATGTTTTTGTGTTGTACATCGCCTTTTTAAAAATCAAAGTGGTTTTATAAATATTTATATTTATTTAAATACAACAGCCATATTTCTTCTGCTTTTTAAAACTTGCCTAACTTTCGTAAACTAGGGATCCACTAAATTTCACTTTGTGGCATTTGGAAGCATTGACTTCACAACAACTCCTTGTTCCTATAAAATGCAGAAATCCTGCTTTTGCAGAGATAAGTCCCTTTTGTTTTTCAGTACTAGTTTCACAATACAAATCAGACTTTTATGCCTGCACTTACCTGGCATTTTGGTCGGTTGCCACTTTCTTTACTGCTGTAGGTTTGCCAATCATCCAGAACTGGTGGGAGCCTCTTGGCAACACTTCCTGACTCCTCCTTGGTTTTCTTTCTTGCTGTCAAATATTTTTTGGTCTGTGCTAAGGATTTATCAGTTTAATTAATCTACTCTGTGCAGTAGCATCCATATGAACCAATATGATTTCTGACAACGTGTCGTTGATCCTTAGAATCGCTGAATGAGTATAACGAGGTGCTGTTGTAGCACATGGCAGGATTTCTTATCACTGAGCGCTACATTTAGCGTTTTGAATTTTGGAGGAAAAAAATAATTTATGTTAATTGGAATTGAACTTCTGCCTAAAGATGAGGCCACTTTGGGCCATGTTTCTCCTTTGACAAGTTTACATTTTAAATGTGCCATTAGAGTGTTCTCTTAGAGGAACATCCCCAAGGAAAAAACTTACTACAGCAAAATTGCAGAGTTTGGTACTGTAAAATTTGCCACAGTCTAACACATAGACCCTCCCTCTGCATGCATGAGTGGAAAATGCTCATGTTCAGGGGGAGTGACAACATGTCCCAACATCAATACTTTGTGCTCTAAGGCACAAGGTTGGGGAAGCTCACGCCCAGGGGACAACATGGCCCTCCAAGCCTCTCTCTATGGCTCTTGGGACTCTTCCCAGGCCACACATCTTACCAGCTTGGCGTCACACCCTCCTTGAATGTTTTGGTCTGTCCTTGAACTCTGATCGTGCTTCTTGCTTGCCTGGATGCATAAAGAGGGGTATGCGAATGTGTGTAGAAACTACAAAGGTAAAATTTACATTCATTGCTTTGCTCACTGTTGCTTCTGCCCCCCCCAACACTGGCATGCCCCCCCCAGATGGCTGCCCAGAAGGGAATGTTGCCTTTGGGGTGGAAATGAGTACCCAGCGCTGCTCTAAGTGGTGCTGCTATAGAGGGTCCTGACCTTGGGGAAGGGGAAGGATGCTGCTTCAAGGGGGGCATGAAAAGCTCCTGTGTGTCATCAGAGCTGACAGCATGTTTGCTAGGTTTTAGAACTGCAAGTCGTTGTAAAGAGTAAAACAAAATCACAGAAAAGACTCTCCAGCAGGACTCTAAACAGTACCTAGAACTGCTCCCACAGACTAGCTGTGCATACGCCCTAGTTAGCTATCTGCTTGCTCTCTCCCCCTTCCCCCCAACTGTCAATGCCTGCTCTGCTCTTCCATGAATGTGTAGCTTTATTGGGTCAGCTGTATTTTTATTTTTGCTTCTTTTATACCAGTGATATAAGAAAGAGACTGAATGCAAACACACACCAATACATTATGTATTGTACTACTATCATTGCATTCTTATGCATGTTAGTTGTAAAGGTCTTTTAGCTACTTGGGACATTTTGATAAAGCAGTTTAAAATTAATGCATTAAAATCAAATCAGAGGAAATGACCATGAGCCACACTGGCTCATCATGATTAAACTAAATGAAACCTGCCCTTTACCTCCACACATCTTGGGCAATTATGCAACTTGATTTCCCCTGCTTTCTTTTGCTTTCACATTACAATGGATGATCACAGGCTAAATTTTTATACAAGCTTCAGCTATCAGAGTATCAGAGTTTGAAAAAACCTCCAGCTGGACAAGTGGCTATGCTAGATGACCTGAAGCCATTTCCAAACCTAAAGCAGTGGGATCTCTTCGAAATCACTCCAAACACAGAGCTGGCTGACGTGTGAAGTAGGTTGATATGGCTACTGTTTGTGGCTAATTGTTCCTTTGCCAGTTTGATTTAGTAGTCCAGAATGCCTTGTTGATATTTCCTTAGTGGGAACTAGTGGTCAGGAGGTACTTTGGAATCTCTATGCATTTGAATGGGATACCTTTCAGAGCTTCGGGAAGGTAGTACCTTCCCCTGCCCCCAGCTAAGGGGAGGGGCAGAGTGTGCATGTACATAGATTACATATATAAGAGTAGTGTGGGAGTGACAAATGCTGAGCGATAGAGTTGACTGTGGGGAGTGCAAAGTCTTTCACAGTCACACCATACATTTAAATCACATGGCTTCCCCTAAAGAATCCTGGGGACTGAAGTTTACCACTTACAGAGCTACATCCCACCATCCCACTACAGTTCCCATGATTCTTTGGGGAAAGCCATGTGTTTTTAAATGCCACACTGGGCTCCTACTGGGAGGAAGGACTTGATATAAATGAATGAATGTGTCAAATGTGCTTTAAATATGTGGTGCGGATGTGACCTTTCTCTGTGGAAAATATGTGGGGTAACGAACCTGCTGCCTTGTAAGAGTGCCTCTTTGTTTCTCATTGACATGTGCTCTTCTTCTAGGGATATTACTAAAGGAAATATTACAGGGACACCATCATCATCATCATCATTTATTTTTACAGTTGTCTCTCATTTAAAAAAAACAAATCTGGGTAGTGCTACCTTGGGAACTTCTAGCCACTTTCTAACAGGATATGACCTGAAACATTTTTGATCTGATGTAAACCACCTGTACAATGTCTTCCATAAGCACATATATCTCTGTGTTCATGGATCATGACCACTGATTTTTGGTGTAAGAAGATTCCAGTAAGATTTTGACAACAAACACTGCTTACGTATAAAACAGTTTTATTCTGTTGTTCTTGTCTATCTGGAATAACTAATAGATGAACTAGTTATTCACACCAATCTTTATCACATATTGTGCATTTCTAATTCAGCTATAATGATTTGTATTACCAGACAGTCATCTAACCCATTTTACCTGTAAAATGATCTAGAGACAACTTGATATGGAGCACAAACATTTGATACCCATATATTTTCAAAGCAGGGAAAACAACAAAACTCTGTGGCATTCATTCAAATGCCTACCACAGGTGGAAACACACAACACCATTCCTTCTAGTCAAATTAACTGCTATTGGAGTGAATATCTACATTAATGGGCACAAGTTGTAAGGCAATGATGGCCCTGACCTTAAAGCGTTCATCAGTTATTAACTTCAAGGGAACTTGGTCCTTTACAGAGAGATTACCATAACCATGCAATAACTAACATTTTTTGTGACCCATCAGCATGTCAGCTCAGAGATTTGCTTGCAAACCTCACTAAAGATCAGCCATCATTAAAATCAACCACATGCTGATTTAATCAACATATAGCTTTGTTAATTACTAGGATTTTTTCCTTCATGTCCATCTGCTTTTAGGGTTTTAGTGAACCTGCAACAGATGTTCATGTAAATATAATAAGCTGGTTGCCATGTAAATATAACATTGCCTAGAGTGCTTCTGTAATAGTCTTTAAGTTTATGTAGGCACTTCTTCCTATCACATGTTTAGTGATTTAAATGCAAAATGGATAACTTTGTTAAAAGCCCCATTGGATTAACTTTTTGCTTTAAGGTTCCCCCCCTTCATTTCTGTAAACTGAGCCCAATGGGATGATCCCCCAAAGATCTACCTTAGTATTTATGAGCAATGTAAAAATGAAAGAGATGTATCCCATTCACACTCAGTTCAACAGTATAACAAAATAATTATCACGCTTACAGTAAAGATGACTAATTCATCTTTCAATAATATAAGTGAAGTAGGAGTTCATGTAGCTAAATGTTTCAGCTTTGGAACTATTCAGTTCTTTCAGTCTATCAAGGTATCTAAATTCAATGAGTCCAAACAAGGGAAGTAACACTTCCCAGTTTAACATTTCATGGGAGGTCTCCTGAACTGTGTTTAAGATTTGATCAAAGTCTAAAAAAAATTCTAATGAGATCACACAAAGCAAATTAGCAGGGTTTCCCCCCCCAAGCTGAAATTACACTTTTAAAAAAGGCATTCCCCACAGTATAAAGAGTCATTCATTTCTTCCCCAACAGCAGCTGAAATATAAATGCCTGGGTGGTTGCAGTGTCATGCAAATTAAATAGAAATCTTAGTAACAATGAGAAGCATGGGACAATCTTACAAGTGATCAAAGCAAAATTCACAATTCAGTGTCCCCCTCCTACTCAGTTGAACATGCATGAAATATCTATATCTGTATCTATCACATATTTGGCACCATTTGTAAGTGTAAGTAAGAGCTATATCTCTAAGACTTTGAAAGTTTTATTTGCTATGTCATGTCTATAAGCATTTTCATAAGAGGTGTTAATATAGTATCCTTTCAATTTATCTCATTTGTAATTTAAATGGAGCTTACTTTTCATTTGATTGATAAATGCCTCTTCCGCTTTCTACATTGCATTAATAACATTCAAATGGGACTCATTCCAGATATGCAGCTCACACCAGTGCATGTTTACACCTTTAATCTCACTACTTACCACTGGTCATTATTGTTGGATCTCAAATTGGACACTTGGCGTTTTCTTTGTATAAGAGCATATTTATATTTCTCTTTCTATATAGTGCTTTATTTGTGAAAATAAAGAAACAAACAGTGTTAATACAAAGGAATGGTCTTCTAGACCCCATTAGTAGGGCTGGGCACCACAATCCCAGAGGCCAAAAGCGGCCCTCCTCTCTATCTGGCCCTCAGATAGCCATACCCCTCACAGGTCCTCCTTGACCCTTTTAAGTGCTTTTGCCTGGCTGGCATGTGTTCTTGAACTGTGATAATGCCTCTTGCTTGCCTGGTTGGAGAGGGGTGTTTGTGCTTGTGTGGGCTGGAATGTAGCCGCGTATGCACAAATGAAATTCATATCAATTGTTCTGCCTGCCTTTGCCTATGGTCCCTCTCATATATTGGCATATGGCCACCAGAAGGTTGTCTGTAGTGAATGTGGCTCTCAGACTGAAAAAGGTCCTCCACCTCTGCTATGAGCAACCCTTGAGAGAGCAGACATTCAGTTCAGTTCACTTTGTAATGAGAATCTCCCCGATTCACAGTTTCTGACAGAATGTGAGAACCAAAACCCAGCCATCCTTTGAAATTCACCCTTCTCCAAACTCTGTGATGCAGTTTCCCAACCAAAATGTTTGTATGAAAATGCATACATTAGGGGAAAGTGTACATAACAATGCACATCTTCGCAAAAATGCGTTAAATTAGGGGAAATTGCTCACAAAAATGTTTATATTAGGCAAAGGTGCATTTAAAATGTATATATGAGGAGAACTGTGCACTAAAGTGCTGACAAATCTGTGTGAGGACCTTTTTAAAATATATATATATCATAAACTGATGTGGAAAAACAAGCCGAACTTCAGACTGGACAAAACAAGAGAGAAACCAGAATGGACAGATTCACTCATGCCTACATAAGAGCAGTGGCAGCTGGTGGTGCCATGCTGAGCACCTTGAAAAGCTGGGTGGATTCCACTGCCCCACTGGCGTGGAGCCACCAACCACCACTACATAAGAGTAACTTCTGAAAAGGGTTACACTGAATAGGTAAATCTTCTTGTGCCCTCAATAGCTTTCTCTATTTCCCTGCATGTACTTTGTGCTCAAGCAACAAACAAAAAATGAACTAACCACAAAGATAATTGTTTTGTTTTCACTTATTCATTTTTCACTGTGATTCTACAAGTACTTGACACTAGAGCTTTCTCCTAGCTTTTTGATCATGAGCAATTGCACCTTGATAAATATGACTTTTCCTATTTGTGTGTATTTATTTTTAGTTCAGGTAAGTGGTGAAGTATAAGGCATTCTCAAAGTAAGTGGTGAAGTGTAAGGCATTCTCAAACACCTCCAGCCAGCCAACAGCCCCTCCTAACTTGTGGCTTCCTGGTGAAAAAAAGAAGGATGTCTGCCAGGAAATATGTGTTAATAAAAATAGACAGTCTAAACTAAACAGAAGCATTGTTCATGATCTAATGCTAGGAGAAAGCTCAAATGCCAAGTGCTTGTAGAAACACAGAAAAAATGAATAAGTGAAAACAAAACAATTATCTTTTAAGGCAGAACATTTTTCAACATTGTCTTATCTCATATTGATATGTTATCTTCAATGTAAGATATGCTGCAACAGAAAAGCAAGTCCTAAGGCCACAATTGGCATATCTGACCCACAAAAGATTGGCAAGCAGCCAGCAGTATCATATCTGAACAGGTGCCTTTTAAAAAAATTAATATTACCCCTGAGAATGGTATGAGAATCAAAATGATTACTGTCACAGGAAAGACAATGACAGTAATTAGCAAACAATTTTTCACTTTAACATTGCCAGGCATTTAGCCTTTTCATCTTCCGCATATTTCTGTCCCTCCTGAATTTGCAAAATTTTAGTGCTGTAGTGTTAAACATTAATGACCTGACTTGGGAATATGGTACTGTACTCTATTATTGGTGTGCTGAGGACTGGCTGACTTGTGTTCATATTTTGCAAGAAGGCTGTACAAACTGGAGAAGATGGGCCCCTGGATTATCTAGCTATGCAACATTCAAGTGGCCTAATAGTTCCTACTATGGATCAAATAAAACCAGGACACTCCAGCCCATAGGTTTTCTGAAAGTACTGGCAGTTTGCAGCAGACCCCACTGAGCTTGGTTTGCAGGGAGTAAAAGGACTTTGGAGTGGTTGCATACAAATCTCAGTTCTGTGCATGCTATGGGACTCTGTCTGGACCCAGTGTAACAGGATGGCTTCAGGCAGCCAATGGCTCCAGACTCTTTCATGAGCATAAGACGAAAGATCCAAAAAGGAGGACACACAAAGAAATAGCTAAAGCACCAGTGATGGGAATGGGCAGATGTTAAGCCACTCTAAAAGAAAAGACACCACCTCAATGGGCTATAGGTAAGCTCTGAAGGTCTGGCACTGTGGTTTCATTTCTGGGCAGTAGCAATTGGTGAGGTGGCACAGGCAGGGTTGTGTTACCTGCTCCCTGACATTGAGCATCACTGCCAGTTCCTGAAAGGAGCAAAGTGCAGGAAGCTCTGTGCAGTCGGGTATGGTGGCAGGAGCATTGGATTGGCTTCACTGCTGCACCCACACTGCATTAAGCTCCACATGCACCAGCAATCCCCCTCCCCAGAACTGACAGTGACACTCGATGTTGGGAAGGCAGGTGAAGAAAGCCACCCTGCCTGCATTGCTCCACCCATTGCTACTGCTGTAGATGGTGATTGGCTTCCAGGCAGTATCCTCCCAACCATTTCCATCTTTGCTCTCTTTATGTCTGTTTTACACACTTGCTGTCTAGCTCCTGAGGTTGCCTGTGCTGTAATGATTTGCAAATGGTATGTTCAAAATGGTTATGAACTCTTGTAACTAGAGTTATATTTGCAAATTCCTGTATTTCAGCACCAAAAATCAACATTGGTAGAACTTTGGTTCTCAAAATATTTAAAATTGGGATACCCAGTTGGCAGTGACTCATGACAGGGTCTTTTCAGTGGTGACTCTACATTTGTGGAATGCCGTCCCCGGTGAGGTGTGTCCGCCTCCATCATTATTTACTTTTAGGAGGAATTTGAAAATATTCCTTTTTACCCAGGCATTTGATGCCTGAAGGAGACTGTTCCTGGCTACCTGGAGATCACTGGATGGAAAAATGTTTTTATCCCTAAGTGTTTATAGAAAGATTTTATCTGTAATGGTTTTTTGAATGTTTTTAATTGGTTTTAGAATCCTTTTTCTGTTGATAAAATGTTTTGTTGATGTGTTTGCCACTCTGGGCTCCTTCGTGAAGAAGTGTGGGATATACAAATAAATTCAATAAATAACAATATCAAACCCAGGTACCTAACCTTGGGAATCTATTATTTAGCACTTGTATGCAAACAACTGCTTTCAGCTTCTTTTTCTTTAATTATAAGGTCTAAGATCCTGAAGCCAACATTTTTCTCATGCTAAAGACCACTACTTTGGATTTTGCGCTGTTAATAGCCAACTTATTTTCTTTAGGGGAAAAAAAAATCTACTGAACTGCATACTTAATCTTCTCATGCCAATTTGAGATGTTGAGAATAAAATCATAAAGAAGTATGTTTGCCAACTGATTCAGAATCCTAGGCATATGACAACTGATTCCATAAAATCTTTTGAATGGATTTCCTCTTGCACAACAGAACTTTCCTTTTCTCCCCTTCCACGTGTGGCTCCTGCCCCCCCTCCCCCAAATCTGCTTAGTAAGCTTGGGATCCTCTGGTTGGACATCCACAGAAGGCAACAGGTGGGAGGCAAGGAAGGGAAACTCCCACAGTGCATGTTGAAATCTAACACATAATTAGGCTGGGATGATTGGATCTCATCTTATATCTTTAATACAAAAGTTAAAAATAAATGGGGCTAAAATGCAGCCTTGGCCAACTATTTTATATGTAGGGATCTACAGACCCTCAAACATGTTTCTGTACAAAACACCCTAATTAAGAATAAGGGTTTCACATTAATATTTGTGTTTGACAGTCTATTCCAAACGCAATTTCTGTTTATTGAGCCAAAAGCTTCACTTAAAATCAATAGATGCAGTAAAAAAAAACTATCTGCCTTGTGCTGTTTATTTAGTTATCAAATCAAGGAATGTAAAACAGTTATCAGCTCTTGATCTGCGTGGAGTATGATCTTCAGTTGTCAGACACATCAATATAAAGGGGGGAGATGTAAACATTGGCATTAAATGGCAATGGAATCCCTGCTGGTGAGAGCTGAAGGGAACGTTGGATGACGTGGTTCAACCACCTCTGGGTCCCTCTCGCCCCCTAACCTTTATTCTCATCTATGAAATGGGAATATCACCTCATTCAGGGATACATTGTGAAATTTAGCAAGATAATATATGTGAAGATTTTAATGTACATAGATAAAAAGAATTATGTAAGAACTCAGTGCTGCTATTAAATTGCTCCCCCTGTATGTACTACTGTAAATATTGTGTTATAGAATTCACTGTATGTGAACTAGAGATGGGAAGGTCTGTCCATTTTAGTTCTCTCAGTTTCTCATTTTTCCAATCTTAAATTCAGTTCTCCGCATTTCTGCAGTAATTTGCCATTTTTTTTAAAAAAATCCTCATGAAAATTCTCCAGCATTTTAGTGCACATTTCTCCTAATAAACACATTTTTCTAAGCAGTTTTGACTAATGTATACACATTTGTGCATGTGCATATATTATGTATATTAATGTATACACATATATGCATTTGTGCATGCCAATCATCATACAAATGCATTTTTTTGCATGTCATTTTCAGCCATATATTCATTTTTATGCACACTTTCCTCTAACATATGCATTTTGTAAACATTGTTTGGTTGGTGAACTGCACTGCAAAATTCAAATAAGTGTGATTTCCTAAGGATGGTTGTGTTTCAGTTCTCATTGTTTCAGAAAGTGAGAACGTGAGTGATTTGGCTTTAAATGCAAACGGAACCAAATTTCTCACCCATCCCTAATGTGAACATGTACATGTGAAGGCCTGGCAAAAAAACTAAAAAAAAAAAAAAACCGTGGAGAAATGGGGGGACTTCCCCTCTGAATTTTCCAGGTATTTTTCAGGCCTTCACACCTGTATGTGAACCCCAATTTCCTTTGAGATGGATGTGGCATCACTGTGTATCTAAAGCCAAGCCAAAAGTTATTTTCAGAACATTTTTGATTGAAAATGGAGGCTGTGGTGGGAGAATTTTTAATTACTTCACTTTTTTATGCAACTGCCACCTGTTTCATGGTGTGAGCAATTGCACATCTGGATACTGGCAGGTCCTATCCATCCCCACTTCCAAAACTTGAGAGTAAGGGCTGGAAGTGTTGCCCTCACTCTGATTTGGCTTTATGATGACACCATGCAATCAGGTGGCATAATCATGAACTAGTTAGAGTGAGGGCAGGAAGCATTGCCACTGTTTGTCACCCCCCTCCACACACACACACTCTGAGACATTCCCTGAAATTTACAACGTACACATAGGATAGATAGTGAAGTTGGGTGGGGGGCATTTTGACTCAGTTCTGATATCTTTTCGCAAACCAATGCAATCCACAGCTAGGACATAAACAGATCCACAGAGCATATGGGAAGGAAGTAGGTACTGAGAAACAAAGAGCCGGCTCATCATTCCTTTAATTCAAATGTTTATGACCTATTTTCTTGATATGCCTCTTGTAAATCCTTATTTCTAATAACCATCAAAAGAGGGAGCCACCTCCAAGTAGAGAGAAAACTTACTTTATTTAAGCAAGAGGCTAGTGATATATTTGGCTTCCTAGAGATTGGTAGGCATGCCATTTCTCAATCAATCAATCAAACAATCAATCAGGAATTACCGTATTTTTAAGGGTAATAGAATACAAAACATTTTAATTCAGTTCTGATATCTTCTTGCTTACTAATACATTACATAGCTAGGACATAAACAGATCCACAGTGTGATAGCACCTCTGTTGGAGCACTGATGTTGAATAGCACTTATGTTATTCTCTCCCAAGGCAAGCACTAGCAAAAAAGAAAGAAAGAAAGGTTATGTGGGTTTTTGGACAGGGGAAAGCTAGGGGAGAGGTCCTTGCAGGCTAGGTCCCAGGGCAGCAATTACACCTACCCCAGCCCTTCAATCCCCAGAACAGTTTTACAACTGTTTCGAAAAGGTTTGCAGATTTTGTGAATATGTATACGAAATGTGCCAAGAGACAAACTACCTGAAAATGCATGAAGGGTGCAGTAAAATGAGGACTTGCTGGTGTGCATGCATCTAAGCTTTCTTTCTTTATTAAAATTGTTACACTCCACCTTTCCATCCCAAAAGAGATCTTCAAAGTTGCTATACATCATATTAAAAAAGCCCAAACAAATAAAAAAAACTTACACTGCCCTGAACACGGCAAGAGTGTGTAGAGGTCAAACTCGCAGGTCACCCGAATGGATAATCTAAGCAAAGTCACACTTGGAAAACATTGTTTTTTACCTGGAAAGCAAGGAGGAAAGAAAGAAATCAAATCTTCTGGGACATCTCGGATTACACTGAGTGACACAGCTTAGGTGTCATTACCATGAAGGCCTTGTATTACCCCACCCCAATAAATAGTTATGCAAGTATGAAATGGCAAGGGAAGCATGTCAAAGCATGATGAGAGCATGCCAAAGCTGTTTCACACAAGAACAGCCCTGCTGGTTTAGACCAAAGGCCAATTTGGCCAGCTTTCTGTTTCCCACAGTGTCCAACTAGGTAGCCCATGAGCAGCACATGAGCACAATAGCACTATTGTGGCTGCTGTTTAAGTCCCATATCCATCTTTATCCTATGAGTTCATTCTTAAAGGAGGAGATACATACTTTTGACTCTCCTTCTCTGATGTGTATCAACTCCACTGATGTGTATCAGCAGAGCTGTTGGTGCTCTTTTCTGAGTGGAAAGGAATACCTGGCACTGCTAACAAATAGCAGGACAGGTGAAGCAGCACTGAAGTAGGGAGCAATGTCTACAAAGTTCTAGCTTCTCAATATCTCCTCTTTCCCTGCCAGAAACATGCTACTACCAGATATTAAGGCAGTCTGGCAGCCGCTTGTCCCCAGAGCAGGAGAAATCAGGCTTTGCAAATATTTTCCTCTTAAGGAGCTGCAACAAATAAATAAAAATAAACATCACATCCCACTAGGCTTTAGAGGTCACTAATATACTGCATCAAAATTATACAGAATTCCAAGATAGAGTATAAAAAGCACAATTTAAAATAATTGCCGGCTCCTTTCAGCTTTTCAATAAAGTAGACTTTAAAGAGCATGTGGTGGCTTATTTTATCTCTGTAGTCACAAGGACAGGTTTAAATTAACAGAGTCTCCAAGGTCTGTTTGTTGGGAAAGGACCGACTACAAGATTTATTCTTCACATTAGCCAAGGAGAGACGTATATCCTGAAGAGTTGCCCCAAGCTTCACGAATCGTCAAGGGAATTTAGATTCATATTTCCAGCGTACACAGGCCAACATTTTTTCCTGGCATTAGTGACCAAGCTATCTATCAACCAGAGGGACTTTGAAAAAGTGATGTTGATGGTCCTGAGATGCTATACTCACACATTCGCAAAAATATATACCATAAATTTTGTTTCAGATGCTGATCCAGGTTTAAATGAATGGATGTAAGCGAGGCAGAAACATCTCAGTGACAGGATTCCTCCCTGAACTAAGCATGTTACAACATATGAAGGGAGCTATCTCACAAGCAGATGTGTGTTATGACAGCTCTCTCCATGTGATCTGAAACTCTGGTTTTGGGGATGAAAATCACATAAACTTCACAAGAGCTACTTTTGTGTTAAGTATATATGAATGTGTTAGCATCTCAATCAATAAAGTCAACTTTATATTGGCGAAATCCTTGAAATTTGTAGATGTTTGCGCACTTTTAAATTATACTTCTGTTGTACGGGGATTAATGGCAGGGCAGCAAGAATAGACTTTTCATGCCCCAATGGTTGCTAAAAGATGAAGGGTACAATCCAACTAGCATTTGCGCCAGACTGGGGTGAGTTGGATGTGGTGGACCCCTGGCTGAGCTGGCAGGCTCCCTGCACTGCTGGGCACTGCCGGGCTCTGCTGGCAGAAGACCCTCATCCCGGCTCAGCTGCAGTGCCACTGGGACCCTGTCAGCTCAGCCAGGGTCCGCTGGGGATGGTTAGTCTGGTTGATGGAGAGCTGGCAGGTGCCAGCAGAAGGCCCGAAAATGGGGCATTCTGGGGTGTGGTGGAGAAACGAAGGATGTGAGGGGGGGACCTAAGTGTCATACTCCTTGTGTTTGGAGAGCTTACGAAAGTCCTGATCCAGGTATTTGCGGGAGCTAGCTTTTACTTTGCTGGTCCCGCACATGGCTCCTGCCTGAGCTGGCATTCAGCCAGTCCGGCGGCTCCTGAACAGGTAGTGAATGCCATAGAGCTTTCTGCTGTCCCCCCTCCCACTGGCTTCCCATAATTTGGATTGCTCTGCCCGGCTGCAATCCTATACACACTTTCCTGGGAGTAAGCTCCATTGAAAACAATGAAGCTTACTTCTGAGTAGATATGTATAGAATTGCACTGTAAGGCTGCAAGCCAATGCATGTCTACTCAGAAGTAAGCTCCATTGGGTTCAATGGGACTTAGTCCCAGATAAGTGTATACTGGATCCAATACACACTTACCTGGGAATATGTTCCATTGAACCCAATGGAGCTTACTTCTGAGTAGACATGCATTGGCTTGCAGCCTTATACTTTTAGCTTGGAAGGACAAATACCTGCCACCTATTATGCAATGGTTTGGTTACCTAAATGCCCTTGCCACATTTGAGCGTACTTTCTATGAACACCCACTTCTTCTGGATACACATTTGGACATTTGTATTGCATATATTGATCTATATGTGTAAAATAAAACAGATGTATTGATGTTTAAATGTATTAATGTGAATTGATGGAGTGTTTTTTCTCCTTTTTTTTTTTGGTTTCTTTTGGCTGGTCTTTGACCGTAATAAAGATACTTGACTTGACTTTTGGTTTCTTCCTCTATTTTCCCCTTTTTTCTTTAATGAAATTACAATTAAAATCAATTTTAACAAATACAGTCAAACCACTGATGAGCAAATAATACATGTTTTTGGCAAGCCAATGCTGAGCAAATATCAAAGGGAATAAAAACAAATTCACATTCAAATCACCAACTTTCATGTTCAGACTTATCCTGGGATCACTGAAAATACATTTTAGACTGACTTAACCAGTGTTGCCAAAGGAGAGAATGAAAATTATTCAGAACTGTTTTTCCTTCACCACCTGACTGTTCTCTCTTGTGTAGCCTGATCTCGTACACTAGTCTATCTGTGCTTACTTCCAAATAAGGGTACTCAGAATTGCGGCCATGTAGGCTGATCCAATGCATGCTTATTTGGAAGTAAATCCCATTATTTTCACTGGGGCTTATTACGAAGGAAGAGTGCATGGGATAGAAGTGTTACTCTCCAAAAGCAAGATCAAATGCTGCTCCCACCTTTTGTTTGCAGCGGCTGAATCATCAACACAATCATTGATTTTGATAGGATATTTCAGTGTATAAAGTTCTGTACAACGTTTCTATCACCTAACAATCCCATCGATAAGAAAAAACTTGAATTTTTAGGCAAGGTTCATTGCTTGGCTATTAAGATTTAAGGCTCAGTCATATGTACATTCACCTAGGAGTAAGCCCTGTTAAAACACAGTGGCGCTTACTTCTGAGTACACAGGTACAGGCATGCACTGCATACTATTACCCCCATAGGCCTCCATTTAGACAAGGTTTTACTTGCAAAGTAAACAGCAGAATAGTAGTTAAGGCATTGAAGAAAGGAGTTTGGCTGGAAAGATGCTGAGAATTGATAGACATCAATAATGTATAAGTATTATGGACTATATGAAGATCTTAAACTCATGTTAAAATAAAAAATAAAATAAAATAAATAAATAAAAATGTCCTCATGTCCATCAAGACCTAGCATTATAGGATAACTTTGCACTCATATTATTTCCAGATTCACAAACCATAACAACAAATTCCTAGCATGAGAGCAGGACCGGCCCTACCTCTAGGCAGACTCAGCAGGACTGGCCGTATCATTAGGCAGACTGAGGCAGCTGCCTCAGGTAGCAGATGCTGGGGGGTGGGGGCAGCACCAGTGGGAAGATGTTTGCTACACAGCTTGCCCTGAATCCCCCTATGCTAGCCTGTTGCCCTCAGGTATGGTGGAGGTGCTGTCCTGCCACCAGTGCTGAAGTAAAGTAAATTACCAGTCCAGTTGGCTTTGGTTCATGGAATTGGTGTGTGTGGGCAGGGGGAGCAAAAGTTTTACTTTGACTCAGCCAGCAAAATGCCTTGTACTGGCCTTCATGGGTGGCAACTATGTTAGGAAAAGAAGCAAGAGTTGTTTGAGAATATTATGAACAGGTATAGTACAAACGCTTCATCTTCATTTGGTAAAGTAGCACACTAACCTGGGTGGCCTGCATTTCTTATTTGATATCCTATTTATTCATGGCAAAATTTACATCAGTTCTCCTTCAACAAACAGAGTTGACATGAGTAAGCATGATCAGTGAGTAAGTATGATCAAATTAAATTTTTTATTATTTAACCAAGGGCCATCCATTGTGCCAACAACAACAAAAATCACTCAGAGCAGGATAAAAACTGAACAACATATCTGACCTTCCACACCACATAATACTAATAAACAGTAGCACATTACAAAAGAAGTGAAATACTACATATATTTATAATTTAACTTAACACTTTAACCCAGAGTTAGCAACCACTTGTTACCCGGGCCTTTTCCCCAACTCCTCACTTTCATTGTTCCGAATCATGATGTCAGTAAACCATATGGGATTTGGCCCATTCCTTTTTAATAGACAGAACCTCAACAAGGAAGCTAGCTAGATCATATATGACGCTATGGGTCTGGACTGTCAGCGGAAATACCAGTATGTCCTCTCTTCCCCAATCCCTTTTGTCCCTCAAATATGAATTTCTGTCTTGGGCAACTATATAACCCTACATTGCAGGGTTCCAGGGTATCTACAGCAGGCTGTCCATGCTGACATCACCACTCCTCTTAGAAGTCCATCTGAACTGTCCTAATGTAACTGTAGAAGGAGAGCTATTCATTCTTGCCAAGGTAATTACTCTCCAACACTTTGGATATCTAAGTTTTGTTATGTGTGATGGGAGGGACCTCCTAATGTTCAGTCTTGTGTAGATGTTCTTTGTGTATTGATGTCTGCCAATAATTCATGGAGAGTAAGTGTGAACAGATCCATGTACACAAATTAATTATCTTGTATGCAAATTAATTGTCTTGTATGACAGAGATAGATCATGAATGCAAATTTTGCATCAAACATCTGAAATGGGCTACAATGTGCGCTGAAGACACTTTTCCATGAGATGCCATGATGCATCTATGAATAGCCCTAGCTCATGGTAAAACAATTCCTCTCAGTTGTTTGTCACATCTGAAGGACAATGCTGCATTTGGCAAAGCCCAGCTTACTTTCACCAAACTAAAAACGAGGAGCTGACACAGGATGGTGATGTGAAAAGGTAGGCAAGGCTGTCATACAGTTAAGAAAGCATTTCAGTGGGTGCTGGGTTGTTGTAGTAAAAATCACACCTGCCATTTTTACACAACAGTGATACTGGAGCCCTGTTTTCCTTTACACCATGCGTGGTCACCCTACTTTGAAGGCAGCTATTGAGAACAGAAAGGCTAGGTTTAAACAGTGTCGAAGTGGACTGTCATTTTCTGATGTACAGTCTGCAAATTTGGAGGAAACATCTACATCTAGCAGCACACACTGCCTAGTTTCAACACATAACTTTTCCCTTCACAGGAGGGGAAGTTGCTATTGGCTTTGTTAAATATCAAGAAACTTGCAAGTAAAACAGCCCCCCCTCTTCCCTTGAACAAGATTCTGCATTGATAATAGTTGTACCTCTTTTGGTAGGGTTTTTTTTTTTTTTTGGCTCTGCATCTCACTCTAGTGATCTTGCTAGCTTTCCAAATATGGAGGAATTATCTTTTGAAAAGACACAATACTTCTTAATGGAAGGCCTCGGGAGGTTCATCCATTCCCTGCCAGCATTGCCTAGCCACACAAGGGACATAATTGAGCCCTCAACAGCATTATGCATAATAATACCAGCTTAATATTTGGACTTGATTCCAAAGGCCACTGAAATCAGTAGGAGTCTTTTCATTTCAAGGGGGACTGTATCAAGGCTGTAAAGAAGGGGACATGCATACGTATTCATGCCTCTGGATTCATCAGGTAGCCATTGAATTGTGTCTGCGTGGGTTAGAATGAAAGCTTTGACGCTTTCTTTAGATTTACCATGCCAAAAATCATGCAGATGAAAACCGTGAACAGCTCTGCTCTTTCAAACTTCACTTGACAGGGACAAAGATATTATCATGCAAAGTTCAACCTTCATATTGAAAGCCAAATAAAGATCATGGATGACTTTATAGTCATTATTTAAGAAAGGGGAGTGACTCCTCTCTCTCTCTCTCTTTAAAAAAGGGTCCATCATGAAACATTTCTCTATTGTTGTTTGAGGCTGCTGGTGGTCTGGCAAAAAGGCAGTTAAAACCCTTGAATGTCTGTTTCATTCTATTTTTTCCTAGACCAGATAAGATGTTTATTTAAGCAGCACCCTGCTTCATCATGCAAGAACACAATATTGTCAAGGAGACTCTTTCTCAAAGGAATAACACTTTGGTATGTGATAGTTAGACCATTAATTCATCTTCAACCCCTCTTCAGCTTGTAATTGGAGATGGCTTGCTACTAATTTAACCTGGAGTTGTCATCGGCAAGCTGACATAATGAAATGCAGCAAATTCACAATATTTTTGCCAATATCTTTTATATGTGGCCTTCAAAAACTATCCCCTTAATAATAAAATATCAGCAGGGAGAGAAGCGATATTATTCTCCAGTTCATTATCTTTTTTGCTCCTTCTTGCTGGAGGAGTTGCATGGAGTCCATTCCCCACCCCTTTTAACAGCTGAGGTTTTTATTCCCTAAGTCACCAGCAGACATAAATATTAAGAGGCCAAACATCTTCTCCAGATTTATAAGGGTCTTTAAATCCTAGGAGAAGTGGGAACATTTAGGGGGCGCATCTTAGATCTTCAGACAGATGCTTTCATAATCATGAAACATCCACTGTATAAAAGGAATTCCACTTGAGAAGTTGTGTTGTAGATCAAGGACAGGTAATGCAAGTCCTACAGGCTATATCCAGTCTTCCAGAAAGGCTTTCCTATTGGAATTAGTGATGGACCCAACATTTTATTTCCTGAATCAGAAATATGATTTTGGAGGCTCATAATCCTTCTTCAAAATCAAGGTGAGCACTGCATACCTAAAAGCATTTCTCTGATTTGGATTAATTCCATAGATAGAGAAGACTTAAACTGAAGTGTCCTGAATAGGCCTTATGTTGACTATACCTGCTGTAGACTGCCTGGATTTATATTATGCAGTGCACTACTCTGAAGTATAATCTAAGGCTAGTTAAACACACTGTTTTGAAGAGCCAGATTAGGCTAGGTTATGTTGGAATAACTTCTATGGCTGGCAGTCTCTTTCATAGCTCTTTGAATATAGATTGAGCAAGCCACATAAAATAAAAAGATAGCCAACATGTTTCTTTCCTTTGCAACAACATTCTGCACTTTCTAAATTTAAAAGCTCCAAATATTCACTCTATGATTCACTCTAAAAGACCCATTGGATTGATTTTTTCCCCCAGAAACCCTCACATCTTGAACTGGGCCAACGGCATGGATTGGCTTTGAAGGAGCATAATCAACTGATGTTCTGAGCCATCTACACATCACTGAAGATGTACTTGAAGTTGATTTAAGAGCTAGCAATGGAAGCAGCGTAGAGAAGCAGAAAAGGGTGAGAGCTGCATATACAGGTGCTAAATCAAGCATATAATCTTTCTTGAAGCACACAGAAATAACATAAAATGCTTTTTCCTTTTTTAAAAATAAGTATCCTCCAGTCTAGGCTTAGCATCAGTAAGTGACATCCTCAGGTAGCTGATGAGGGCCCAGCATTGCTGATGCCCACCTTCTCTGGTGCTCTTTCAATGGGGCATTGTGAGCAATTACAAAGGAGTGTACCCGGTGCTCATCAGAGCAGCACCACTACTGCTCCCCTGTCCTCCTTGGTTACGCCCATCCACCACTAGTGAGGAAACTCACTTATGTAATTTGGAGGATTCATGTGATTCAGAAGCCCTGGCAGAACTTCATTTCCCAGGGTTCCCTGTGCTCAGCATGCTATCAGCCAGTGTGGTGGGGTGACAAAGAGAAGGAAGGGAGGAACCAATCTGATGAAAGAGGACATTTCAATAAATCTCCTGCTGTAAATAACATTGCCAGCTCTCCAGTTTTTGCTCGGAGACTCTGGATTTTTGGGGTCCTCTCTGGGTCCAGGTGAGCCACTTTAATCTACAGACTCTCAGCTTTCATTTAAAAAAAACCAAAGTTTCTAGGTGGTCTGGTTCACAAGATATACACCAAAGCGTCAGCCACCCCATCCCCCTGTAAATTCTGTGAAATGATGTCTTAGCTGGCTTCTCTAACCCCACCCTTTCAGCCTTGTACCCAATAAGTGAAGTCAGGGTTGTGATTGACAAGGGATTTCTTGGCCTCTAGGCAGTACCTAGACATCATTACAAAGGTAGAAACTGTTGTTTTTTCCTGTTAATCTGAAAAGCTCATAAATTGAGTAGGCATATAGATTTCACCAGTACCAAAGGCCATTTTCTTCTCTTGTGTGCAGGAGTCAAACAAGTCTAATTTTCCTGGGCTATTGAAGAGGGCAGTATTTTGAAAACCTTCCAAATATGAAGCTTTAATCCAGTACTTCCTTTTCTGGGAGTAAAACTGCAATGCTAATCCCACATATCCAGAGTAAACCTCATTGAATTCAATAGGATTTACTTTTGAGTAGACATGGGTAGAAGTGTGCTGTAAATTAATGGGACTTTTGAGTGAACATAGCAAAGGATTGTGTTTGTGTTGTAAATCTTTCTCTCCCCCTCCAACCTATTTTAAAGCAATTAGGCAGGGCCTACATAGGTATCACTGCTTTTATTATGTAGGAAACTAATACTGATTTTTAAAAAAATGTTCTGCAATGACCAACTTGTTTTGACAATATACTATTATATGGGGTGTATATATTTTTACATCTTCCACTGGTTGTGGAATGCTTTCTGCCTTACTCATAGGAATTTTGTTGTGGTTGGTATGGCATTGCATTTGGGAAATCATCACTGTCTTTTGTTTTCTTTTCCTATTTGCATTTCATTTACCTCTGACCATACTCCCTTACATCCATAGAAGCAACAACAATGGTTCCATGTGCTCAGCTTGTCCTCCCTTAAACCCACTGATGATGCACCTTCTTGGTTACATGACAGTTTATTTCTTGCCCAAGAGTGGTAAAAGAGAATTCACATACTGGGTAGTGTGGCTGCAATTGTTGTTGTTCACAAGCTGCTGCCTATGAAGGTAGACTAAGCCATGTGTGTTTTCTGTCGGTCAGTTATTACTCACTGAAATTGGGTTGGCTGTCAAAGTAAGTTTATAGCAGCCTACAGGGTGGACAGGAAAGTGTAGAGAATCTTCTTACTCTTACTCATTTCTCAAACCTCTTTCTGAAGGGTCAAATCTGTAAAGAAGTCTGGAGCAGACATGTTAAAAGGTAGGGGCAGGGCATTCTAGGCAGGGGGTTGCCAACCCTGCTTGGATATGGATATCTTTGCAGAGAAGCCCTAGTCAAGTTTTACCAACAGCACAAACCAAACCATATCTACTCAGGAGTAAGTCCTATTTTATATGAGGCTTAGTAAGTGTGTTTAGAATTGCAGCCTTCAGGGGCATCCATCTTTGCGCCTGAGTGTTCCCATCTAACATCTCCACAACACTAGGCTCCTTTCTTCCTACAATGGCCTTCTGATGACTCACCTGGCCTGAGGACACTTAAACCCTTCTTGCTAGAAGCAAGTAGGCTAGATTAAATGTTAGATAAAGTATCTAAAAATGACTGTGCTATAAAATGCACTGGCTCTTTCCCACAACTGTTTCTGAGATGCTACTTATCAGCCCAAATCTTCTGGAAAGGCTTTAATGTTCATTAATACCTTTGTTTTCAAATGTCTGAGAACTTTGGATATAGTTCTGGTGACCACACTCCAGAAAATATTTGTGTAAACAGATCTAAGATAATAGATTTAGGAAGACTATTTTAAGTTTATCCTAGATAAAATAAGTTATCTGATTATGTTGTAGAAATTGTTTCAATAGTGAGATTTTATATTAAGCCTGCAATCCTATACAACAGGTGTGGGGAACCTTTGACCCTCCAGATGTTGCTGAACTACAACTCCCATCACCCCGGCCATTTGCCATGTTGGCTGGGCTGATGGGAGTTGTAGTTCAGCAACATCCAGCGAGCCAAAGGTTCCTTATACCTTCTATACACACTTACTTTGGAGTAAGTCCCATTAAGCTCAGTAGGACTTATTTCTGAGTAGACATGCACTGTAAATGGATTCCTGTCCCTCATTTTATAGGTGGAAGTAAAAGACAAAGTATTTACATGCACATGTTAAAGATCAGTGTATGTGGAGCTCTAAACTGACTAGAGATTTAAAATTTCTAGAAATTTTGAAGCCAAATAACCGAGGCTTTCCATATTTTTTCTGGAAAAAAATGAATTTTGGGGAAAACAAAAAAACATGCAAGACTTTAGTACCCTTTAAAGATCAAAAGTCACTTTATTACCTTGAAAAATGAAATGGACTGCTTTCAAGTCAATTCTGACTTATGGCGACCCTATGAATAGGGTTTTCATGGTAAGCGGTATTCAGAGGTGGTTTACCATTGCCGTCCTCTGAGGCTGAGAGGCAGTGACTGGCCCAAGGTCACCCAGTGAGCTCCATGGCTGTGTGGGGATTCAAACCCTGGCTTCTAAGGTCATAGTCCAACACCTTAACCACTACACCACACTGACTCTTAGGAACATAAAATATATTATGTGTAACTTGGTTTGCCATACAAATTATCAAGTTTGGTATATTAAAAGTAGTTTATTCAGACAATAATTACAATTTGAATTTATTTAATTTTTTAAAAATGGTTTGAAATGGAGCTATAAGCTGCTGAACTGTAAGGAACCGAGCAAGTTTTGTCCGTTTATGAGCAAGCAAAAAACAATAAAAAATGAAGAAACCAGCAACATTGCCTTATGATGTTTCCTCCAGCTCTCCACCGTGTCAAGAGGACATAAAGCACTCAATTCTATAGAAAGAGCGGGGCAGGGAGGAGGGCATGAACCAAGAACCAAGACTGAATACTACATGAAATTTAACCAGTTTCACTTTCTCTGTCATTATCAGTTTCTGCTTTGTGTAGCTCTGTATGTTTCTCCACTCCCAGTCCTTTGAGGCCTAGTCAACGGGATAGAAACACATCCACCAACCATCATCATCATCATCATCATCATCATCATCATTATTTATTTATTTATTTATTTATTTATTTATTTTCATTTCTAGACCGCCCATAGCTAATAGCTCTCTGGGCAGTGTACAAAACGAGATTAAAATACAATATAGAATAAAATCAGTAACAGAGAGGAACACATTAAACTAAAACATTAAACATAAAACATTGAACATTAAAATGCCTGGGAGTATAGCCAGGTCTTAACCTGGCGCCTAAAAGAAAGAACCGTAGGCGCCAGGCGTATTTCCTCCGGTAAGCTGTTCCACAATTCGGGGGCCACCACAGAAAAGGCCCTAGATCTAGTAACAGTCCTCCGGGCATCCTGGTGAGTTGGTACCCGGAGGAGGGCCTTAGATACTGAATGAAGTGAACGGGTAGGTTCATAGCGGGAGAGGCGTTCCACAAGGTATTGCGGTCCCACACCGTGTAAGGCTTTATAGGTCAACACCAGCACCTTGAATCTAGCTCGGAAACAAATAGGTAGCCAGTGCAAGCGAGCCAGGACAGGTGTTACATGCGCAGATCGATTGGTCCTTGTCAACAGCCTGGCTGCCGCATTTTGCACTAGCTGAAGTTTCCGAATAATAATTACATTTGTATACCGCCCTATAGCCGAAGCTCTCTGGGTGGTTTACAACAATTAAAAACATTAAACACAAATATACAAATTTAAAAACACTTAAAAAAACCATGCTAAAATGCCTGGGAGAAGAGGAAAGCCTTGACCTGGCACCGAAAATATAGCAGTGTTGGCGCCAGGCACTCCTCGTTAGTGGGATCATTCCATAATTTGAGGGCCACCACTAAGAAGGCCCTCTCCCTTGTTGCCAGCCTGCCAGCTTCCCTTGGAGTAGGCACCCGGAGGAGGGCCTATGATCTTGAGTGTAGCGTACGGGTGGGTTTGTGTCAGGAGAGGCGTTCCATCAGGTATTGTGGTCCCAACCATGCCATGAAGAATAAGCTCCCAAGCAAAGAAGGCGCTGAATCCTTCTTCCCTCTCTTGTGTCAATGGCAGTGCCTCCTAGAGGCAGAAATATACCTTCCTCTTGCATTTGAGTGTTGTGCTGTCAGTGTACTCAGGACTTGCTTGTCCCGTGTACAAAAGTGGTAATGATCTGATACTGTACACAGTCTTCCTGTTACATAGTTTTTAGAAACCATTTGGAGGGAGCAAATCTATAAACACCTTGCTTAAACATTTTAGTCATCAGTCTAAAAGAAAATGTCATAATCCAAAGTTTTACAATTTTTCAGAAAAACAAAACAAGGCTTCTGAAAAAATCCTGGAAAAAAAACTGTCCCCCACCCCTGCTGTGAAATTCCCCCCCCAGTCTTCATATCTCTACATAAGACTGCCTCTACCTCTAGTTGTGGTGGTAAGAGGGGCCTTGCCTATAATGCAAGCTATATGCCCAATTCAGGAGGTAGTTGTGAATGCAGGATCTTTTGACTGATTGAGATCACCCTTATAGAATAAATAAAGTGGCACACAGAGGAGAATATTCTGTGAAAAGCTGCTGCTCGAAGTGGAAACTCTCTGCTGTCCTGTGTGGTGTGAGCTATTCACTGTGCAATCCTAACCATGTCTACTCAGAAGCAAGTTCTGCTGAAATCACTGTGGCTTGCTCCCAGGTAAGAAGGGTTAGGATAGCAGGCTTAGGGGTGCAGATCCTGCGACTGTGATATCCTCCTAGACCACCCAGCCAGGTAGCCTGTCAGTATTCCAGTAAAGCTATGAAAGCTTCTGGGCTGGACTTAGGCTCTGCCTAGGCAAGGCTCAGTATTTACCTTGCATGGTTGCTGCTGGATTCCCTTTCAGCCCAGCTCCCACAGACTTGTGTCACCTTTTCACTCTGCCAGTTTTCTAGGTTGCCTAAGTTCCAGCATCACAGCCTTTATACTGGGTAAAGTATACAGAGAACTTTGTATGGCTGCACTGACCCATTGCTGGATGGGAGGTGATTTTTCCTGCAACACAGGCAGTTGTATTAAAATAATTTCTTGTACAGATTGCTGTTGGTGAATTGAGGCAATTAGTGTTTCATAGACGATGGTCCAAAATAATTTGTTGCTTTGTATTCTCTCTGTCTCACTTGCTTTAAAGAATTACAGAAGATATGGAGTTTAAACTCCTTTTATTTTGGTGACCCTCTTTGATTTAGTCTCCTTTAAGACGTAATATTCCTCTTGTGTGTATAATTAAGAGGTGGCCTTTAAAAGCAATCAGCAAAAAATAGATCTGCTGGACAATAAAAGACTTTGTGCTTTTATCCAGTGTGCTGAATAAAAGTGGATAACGAAGAACCAGTTAGCAACTCCCCCCACATATTTATAATGAACAAAATCCAATATATTTCATTGAGTGGATCACATTCCTGATTTTGCCCAACCCATCTATATGTACAAAAATAGGGTTCAGTGCACTTTTTCCAAGTTGGATTTTCCAAGTTGGATCCAAGAGTCCTCTGCATGGTCAGCACCTCCAATCAATAGTTTGGACTGCACATACAGAGTCCTTTAAAAATGCTAAAATTCCACTGATTAACTATTAGGGATTGTTCTGAATTTATCACCCTCCTGTTCTTCCTTCCCTAATTGATTGGCAAGATATTAGTTATTTCAAATGGGCTGCATGCATATCGCCCCAGCTGTTCTGTTCATTGCAACTGTGCTCAACTTTAATTTTACTCAAGCGACTACACTAACTCATGTTAACATGCACAGATATCCAGTGCACTTCTGGGGATCTGAATCAAACAGGCTATTGAAGTTAATGGTGGTTGAAAGGATTTTGGATCACATGGGGGGTTGATTCAAATTCTATTTCTGTATATAGTTCCATGGATTGTTAAACCTTTTATGGAGGATTTGAATAATTATCTTGTATAATATGGTATATATTTTTTTACAAAAACTTCCCTATTCTTCATTATTCATACCTTCCACTCCTTCTAAGCCTCTTACGCATTTATGAAACTGAAGAGGCTAGATTCTTATTCCCCTAGTTTGTTACTGAGGTGTGAAATATGTGGTAGTTCCTTTAATGATCTCTGTGAACCCTCATATTCTCTTTTCAAAGAGTGATGCTAAATGGCAGAATATTCAGTCCAGCAAGCAATTTTTTAATGACCTGTTTGTCACTACTGATTATAAGAAGAAGCATCACAAGTGAATACACCACTCTTCAATTTAAAATGTAAGCCTGGTGTGAAATGTTTTAGCAGTTTGGTGGTAGTTCTGGGGGAACCATTTGATGTATTGTTGAAATACAGTAGCAACATCTAATGGGGCATTACACCCCTAGGCAAACTAAACAAATAAAAGAAACTGATAGCTAAAATAAAGAGCTTCCTATTGCCCTGATTAAAAGGTCCTTTAAGGCTTATACAAGAAGAGAAATCATCCAAGAAGATGTTCAGCATACAAATCTTTTTTCTATCAGGTCTCATATGTGCAAAACGAATAATATGTGGGATTGAAAAATACAAATGGACTGCCTTCAAGTCGATTCCAACTTATGGTGACCCTATGAATAGGGTTTTCATGCTAAGCGGTATTCAGAGGGGGTTTACCATTGCCTTCCTCTGAGGCTGAGAGGCAGTGACTGGCCCAAGGTCACCCAGTGAGCTTCATGGCTGTGTTGGGATCAGAACCCTGGTCTCCCAGGTCGCAGTCCAACACCTTGACCATTACACCACACTGATTGAAAACCATTTATTCAGCACCTAGAGCTACATGTTGAGTTATTATTTTGGACTAGATCTGATCAAACATGTTTAATAATATGTGTTTGGTGTTGTCTGCTTTGATACCAGCTGGGGAGGACCAGGGGTGACTGAAGCCAGGAAGCTGGTATCTGGTAGAATCTACACAAAGATTGTTCTAACCTTGCTCACAGTTTATTTATTAAATTTTTGTTTATTTATTAAATTTATATCCCACCCTTCCTCCCAGAAGGAGCCCAGGGAGGATCCTCAATTATTCTCCCTCTCTCTCATCTGAGGGTCCAATCTTTTCCCTAGACAGTCTCCTGCTTTGAATGTATTTAAATATTTTTTGTTGGTTTTTATGTTCTAAGCAATGTGCTTCTCAAATTTGTTTTTAGCATCCCTTATTGTCTCCTTGCATTTGTTTGACCAGAGTTTGTCTTCCTTTTTATTTTCCTCATTTGGACCAGACTTCCATCTTTTGAAGGAAGTCTTCTTGCCTCTAATAGCTTGTTTGACTCTGCTTGAAAATCATGCTGGCATCTTTTTGGCCCTGGTGGTAACTTTCCTGATCTGTGGTATACACTCCAGTTGAACTTCTATCATTGTGTTTTTAAACTCCCAAACATTTTGGAGTGATTTGACCCTCTGGACTTTGTCTTTCAACTTTGTTTTTAACAGTTGCCTCATTTTTGAAAAGTTCCCTCTTTTGAAGTCAAATGTGACTGTGTTGGATTTTTTGGGCAATTGGCTGTTTACATGTCTGTTCAATTTAATAGCACTATGGTCACTGGTCCCAATCAGTTCAATAACACTAATGCCCGGTCCTGGGTGCCACTTAAGAGTGAGCCCAGGGTTTCCATTCCTCTGGTCGGTTCCATGACCAAGTGTTCTAAGGCACAGACATTTAGGGTATCTGGAAGCTTTGATTCTTTGTCATGACTAGGACACATACTGGATGTAGCCAATCTATGTCAGGGTAGTTGAAGTCACCCATTATTAAAATATTTCCTAGTTTGGATGTTTCCTCGATTTCATTTCTCATCTCAAGATCTCCCTGAGCATTTTGATCGGGGGAATTCTAGAATGTCCCTAGTACTAAGTTACTCTTGGGGTGCAGAATCATCACCCATAACAATTCTGTGGAGAGGTCTGCCTGCTTGGGGGTTTATTGAAGGTTTTGTTCAGGTCAAGGGGCAGATGGGCCCTGGTTTCTTTGCACTGCTGCTAAACTTGCTCTGTTGCTTAACTCGCCTTGACACTTCATCAGTTGGGGGCTTACTTTAGCTCATGTAACAGGCTTCCTTGCTATGGTGTTCTAAATTTATATGTATGGCTGGTTCCTCCCAGTTACTGCTGCTAGCTAATTAGTTCAGGGGATGTGGCTTAAATCCCTACTCTTAGCCCATTTAGCCCCGTGAGGTCGGGGAGTGCAACAAAGTGCACCAAGGGGGTGGATTAAGTGAGGTTGATGGCACAACAATCAACTGAGAATTAACTCCTTGAGGGTTAACTGAGCCTTCCTTCCTGAGAGAGATTTGTTTAAAAAGTTTTAGTAATGATACCAAGGAAAGCTAACTAGCTTTGATTTTATTTTAATTTTATTTGCTTACAACAGCACACTTTTATCAATGAAAGTTGCCCTGTAGTTGTAAGTAGTGCCTTGCACTCTAGCCTGGATAAGATAGCCTAGATTTTAGCTGATTTTAATCTAAACAGGCGGCTGGCACTTCCAGGTGAGTTTATTTCCACCTAGAACAACTTAACCTTTTTTAATTTAGAAAAACAGAGATTGTTGAGTGTGCATGTGTTTAAGGAAGGCTAAGCCTCCTTTTTTAAAAAACTGAGCTGACTCTCCCACTGTATGTATTGTGGAGGTTCCTTTTTACCCCTTCTCCAAAACTGGAGTTTTCTTGCTAGGGTTGAAAGCCAGGTTTCTATAGGCTTCCTACCCCTAGAATTTGGCTCTTAAGTTATACGTTCTTTCAGGATTTGGCTCCTAGCTCACAGTGATCTTAAGGTGCCCTTATTACTCTGAGCTGTTTTAATTAACTAATTAAATGAATAGGTGTCCCTTACCCTCTTCTTGCTCTGCTGCTTAACTTGCCTTGGTGTTTTGTCAGCTGGGGGCTTCCTCTAGCTCATGGATTCTGGTTAGTGCTCTGAAATGCTCACTTGCTCACATATGTAGATTGCAAGATCTAGCCTTCAAAGATCAGTTGGATAAGAGGATATACTATCAAGAATTCTGAAAGGAAATGAGATCCCATAGCTCACTACTTGTGTCACCAAATGTAGTAAGAATGAACTACTGTGTCTACTGTCAACATGTTGACTCCAAAATGTAAAATTCACTTTGCTTGCAACAATAGTAATTAGCAATATGCTTTCATTAGGATATTGATCTCCAAATAGTAAACCTGCTTAACCTAGATTTAAAATATAAACCTTATACAGTCCAATTTTATTTTTATTTTTATTATTATTACTACTACTACACTATCCATGTACATGGATGCTTTGCAGATAATGAGAGGACAAGTCCCTGCCCTGAGTGGCTTCGAAGAAGTAGTGGAGGGAGGGAAATGGAGGAAAGGGTAAATAAAGGAAGAATATGTGATTATTCCAGTTACATGTACTTAGTCACAGCTAAAGTAGGATACTACTGTGAAAGGTTCTGCAGGAAATGTAGCTTTTGAGGATGAGATATGGCCTAATGGATGCATTATGGGAGCCAGTTCCAGCCATAAGGGGCAGGAAGGGAGAAAAGGTGGAAACAATTGAGTGATCCCAAGACCTTCAGATGTCTGCCTGTGTTGAAACTGGATGAGTGAAGGCTACATGCAGGGATATAATGGGATAAAAAAAATTGCAGTGACACGATTTGGTGACAATCGGGGAGTGGGGGAGAGCAAGAAGAGTTATGGAGAAAACCAAGGCTTTTGTCTATTGACAATGGGTAAGGAGGAGAAGTGGGCTGCAGGGCGGCTGAGATGTATGGTCTTGGAAACACTGAGCTTGAAATTATGATTAAGCATCCCACTGGAAATAGCAGAGAGGCACTTTCTCCTGCAACTTCTCCCTGTAGGTGGAAGTGTTGACTGTATATCAGATGATTATGTTAAAGTCAAATGAAACAGTATAGGATGAGGTTGTCCACAATGGAAGCGGGGTGAGGATCCATGCATGTTGTCCAAAATTAAACCTCGTTTGTCTGTCTTGTATCTTTTGTGCTTTGGCCTCAATTTTGTTGTTGTTATATGCCTTCAAGTTGATTATGACTTAGACCTACGCTGAAATTGCATCATCTAGAGATAGTTTCCAAAGCAGCCAAGTTCAGAACTCAGTTGCACAAGCAAACATATTGGATGTGCTTTTTTATCCATTTAATTGAACTCAAAACAAATTTGTACAGATTTTGGTCGGTAAACCTGAAAAAAGAATCTTGCTCTAGAGTTTTCTAGTGGATTTATTTTCTATGGAAAGTCCAGCAGAACACGGTGAAGTACTGCAGAAGTGTGGTATTTAGCATGGAAAACAATTAGGAACGTTGCTTAAATTGATTCACTTTGTTGGTAATAACTGAAGTAGCTGGTTTCTCAGCCATATTCTGTAATGGCCATTATGTGCACACCTACACAGTGCTTAGAATTGGATGATCTATGCTAGCACTTTTGGTATCTATTGGCAGTTCCAAAACAAATGGTACCCTGCTTCTGTCTAGTTACTGTATCGATTTCAAGCATAATTAATACCACTCACCTTAAGGATAGCAAATAAACCAGACAGCTCTGTATCAAGACAGAGCACCTTGTTGTTACAGATTGATTCGGTTTTGGTAAGATTAAGACAACAAGTTTTCCTAGCTGAACTTTGAACATTGCTTAAAAAAACTATTTCCTATGAATAGAATTGATCATGGGAAGTTTATTTGGGACTGAATGTGAGGTTAGAGACCAAACTGAGTATTGTTATTTTTAGGATGAGGAAGAGACACGTTTTCAAACCCTTTTGAGCGTTCAGGGACTAATTCTATTTTACATACCTAGGTGCTTTCTTCCTGAACAATTGTAGCACAATATGTTACATGTACACTGTGCTTAGGCACTGCATGTAGTTTTTGGCCATCTGAATTAGTAGACAGATGACAGTTGTTAGAGTTAAACAAGATTGCTGAACACCTAGGAGCCAATGAAGGGGGAACGGCTCCAAGTTCCCAGCACCCACTCACAAGAAGTAGGTGAAGAACCTCAGCAAACCTTATCACCAGACTGACACACAGACATATAATATTAACAGAAAATTATTTTATTGATTAACAACAGAATGATTTCCTTAGAAGAGAATGAAACATTATACAACTCACCGGAGAGTGGTGACAAGATCTAGAGCCTTCTCAGTGGTGGCCCCCGAACTATGGAATGGTCTCCTCGAGGAGGTGCGCCTGGCGCCGACACTATCATCTTTTCGGCGCCAGGTTAAAACCTTTCTCTTTTCTGAGGCATTTTAATTCCTGTTAATTCTAAATTATTATATTTTGATTTTAGACTGTACAGTTTTGTGTACAGTTTTGTGTTATTTTTATTGTATTTTTAATGTTCACCGCCCAGAGAGCTGTTGCTAGTCGGGCGGTATATAAGCTTAATTAAATAAATAAAATAAATAAACAAAATAATAAAATAGACATACACCCTTTCACACAGTAAGCATTAAGCACTATATTTACAAACTTAGAAGCAAGAATATGCATGCAAAGATTTCACTGATGGG
This sequence comes from Rhineura floridana, assembly GCF_030035675.1. NCBI lineage: Eukaryota > Metazoa > Chordata > Lepidosauria > Squamata > Rhineuridae > Rhineura > Rhineura floridana. The sequence continues at coordinate 107,573,153 of NC_084485.1, read as the reverse complement.
CCCCTCTGCTCAGATCATAGCTGGTCTGCTCAGAAGGTGTCCAATAAATACCAGACTTTGGTTTTATACCCTTCTCATTTCATGTTATGATTATTAATTAGGTCACATCTATTATTCCAATTGGTTAAATAACATTTCATATCCTAAAAAGCGTCATATCCTATTAAACTATCTCTACTCTAAAAAAGGAAAACTATACTGGTAAAAGGCGATACGAAGACCCCCAGAGTCATCACAACCTCCTATTTACCAGTCTCTGTACCCTACCATAGGGTCTGATGTATGTTGTTTGACCCCAAAATGTTCTAGCAGCCACTTGTTTACACCTGGGAATAACCACCACAGGTACGGTGATCGTGCCTTCTACATTCATTTTCAACCACAGTTCTTTGAATGTTTTGTTCCAGTTAACTGTTTAAAAATATTCTAAAATGATAGGCATTTATCGTTCTGACCAATCTTATACCTGGGAATAAGCCCCCATGGAACATTCCTGAATAAATATGTTTAGGATTAAGCTGTTAAAAGTGGGGTTTTTAAACTCCTCCATTACAATGTGGCCTAAATTGATTCACTTCTACAAAGCTAGGGAAGCAATTCACATCCAGTTTTCCTAGCATTTTGTTCAGTTCAGTTCAGTTATGGTTGTTCAGTGGATCTTGATGACATGCTGGTTATGACCAACAGTGTGAAGTAGGTGGGGGAAAATCACCCAACCAAGGCCAATCAGACGAGTAGGAGAGAATTCTATTTGGGCCCCAGACAAAATGACTGGCTAGTCCCAAACTTACAATTCTTAGGGAAGGCTGGTAGATGGCTACTTTGCATCACACTGAGGCTTAGGGAGACATGAGCAGCTGTTAAGCTCTTTGCTCCTCTTATATCCATAGTGGAAAATGTCTGATCTGTTGGCCTAATTAAGCTCACCAGACGTCGGTAGTTGCTTCACTGTGTCATTTTGGGCAAACCATGCACACTTTTTCCAGGCCTGATTTTATATATGGTGTCAGGTATGGGAAATGTCAAGCAAAATAACAGCAACAATCAGATATGCATTTTAAGTGTGCTCCCAATTCTTCCTTTGCAGACATGGCTTGAGGCATCCCTTTGCATTCTTGGCTTGAATTCAAGCTGCAAAGGAAGAATTGAGAGCACACTTGAATTCAAGCTGGGGACTCAAAGGGACATTTTTCTGATGCAGCCACAGCTTGAGCTCCAGCTGGGTTCCAAAGGAAAATGTTCCTTTGCAGGTGTGGCATAGAGATATATGAAAACAGTTATTCCATACAGAGAAACACAGCAACAGAACTCTCTCTCTCTGGCATAATATTTCAACTCAGGGTGGTGAAGACTCCCCAGATTGCCTTGGTATTTGTTCCCACCCAGAGCCAATGCACACCCTGCTATATAGGTGAAAATGGGGGGTTGTGAATGGTGCAGGCATCACAATAAAACTTGTAGGAACAAATGTTATCACAGAAGAAACAAGGCCACAGGTCCTCTCAAATGGCTTATTCAGAGAAAAAGTGGCATATGTTTTTGGAGTGGAGCTCTTTATCAAAGCAAATTGATGTGTTCTATTAAATTTTTAATTTGAGGAGTATTCTCTTTCAGCTATTTGAATGCAATGCTTCTTCTGTGGCATAAGGAAAGCCAAAATTGATTGCCAATGTCAGAAATGGTAACCAGTTTGTGCCAAATAGTAGCAGTTCACAATTTGCATGCATAGTATAAGGGAGATGAACAGCGGGGGCTGATTGCAGCTAACTGTCTAAATAAATGGTCTAGTTTATGAGTCCAGAAATACATGTAGTAAACATCTGGTGTGTGAAACACTGCTGGAATCATGGCATTCCACTGAATCATGATTTAAATGGTGCCAAGCTAAAATGTTCCCAGGGATTCAGCAGCCACCTAGCTGTTACTCTATATACCTTTTGTGCTGTTATTCTGTATACCTTTTGGGGGACAGAACTCAGCTAAAAAGCAGGAAATGCATTTTTTTATTGCCAAACAGTTAAAAGTTAAAACACTTTCAGACTTTGACAGTATTTTTCATAATAGTGAAAGGTAGACTATTAAATATTAAACTAGAGGCTGTTTAATGCTTATCCAATTGCCTGTCTACACTATATAATCACCATGTCATCCCTTTAAAGAAGTTTTTTTCTCAGGCGACAGAATATTAATGGCAATTTGTTTGTTTTGATCTTTCCATTTGTTTGCCATTTTAATTACTATTGAATTCCTCACAATGTCTGTTGTAAAGTGACACTAGGCAGCCAATAACTAATGGATTCTGAATGTTATCTTCCATATCTTGCCATCCCATGTGGTACTCTGTCACTCAAGCCAGTTCTCTTCATTGTAGTATTATTTTACACGGTTTCTAAAATTATTTGTACACTGTGCTTTCAAAAACAGATAACCCAAAATAGATGACCCATTGCAAATTTATGAACTGAAGCCAGATATTAATATCTTAAATCTTAAATCTGCTCATGATAGTTCAGCAAGACTGGCTGCAAATTGATGCCGGACAAATAGATAATCCAGCAGTCTGAACCCCCCCCCTTACATTCCCTAGGGCCATTTCGGTCTGTAACCTTGGTCCTGTCTCCACAACTACTTCCATGCCACAGTAGTCACTTATGTGCTGATATAGGACAGAGTTAGGCCTGCAGTCATTTCTCTCTTGGGCTGTATCCCAAATCTTAATAAGTCTAGCTCTTTCTACCATTTTGACAAACACTCTCAGGGAGGGGGGCAGCAGGCAACCTATGAGGAAGTGTCCAGTAATCCTCCTTGGACTGCAGTTCTGTCTTTGCCGCTGGCCCTTCAGAAAGAAACCACAATGCAACCTTTTCCCATGCATTTAATAAAGGGATAGGCTTCTTACTACTTTCTGGAGTGTTGTCTGTTCCAGCTGTGGGTCTCTACTAGGGAGTGATCCCCTTTCATTAGTGAGTTCACAACTGCTCTTCCCCATTTCTGTGGAACACATAACAGGCCTGTTACCTCAGTGTCCTTGGGAAAGGGTTAGGTTTGGTTATTATTGGTTGAGATTTTAATATTTTAATGTAACTATGTGTTTTAATTTTGTATGTCGCCCAGAGTGGCTGGATTGCCAGCCAGATGGGCGACTAATAAATTTAATAAATAAATAAATAAATAAAAAATATCTGAAGTCCTGTTATTTACAAAATTCATTAAAAATTATAACATTGGTGCTTTTCTTGAAAATAATTGAAAAAGTAGATTTTCAGGCACTGGGGCTACTTGACTACATCATTACACCTTCTACGACAGAGTCTCTCTGGCTCAGTTCACACATAATGCTAAGTGTGCAGATCCCTGGAGAGACTGCAGCCACTGCACTGCTGCTATGCTGTCTAGGGCTAAGCCACGGTTTATCTTCTGACAAGCTACAAGCTGTATACCAAGAACAAGCATTAGTTACAGCCAGGGCTAGTGCCAGACATGCCAGGGCCCTTAGGCACCAGCTTGCCCTGGTGCATGCACCTACCTGTCTCTCACAGGGAGGGAGCTTCTTGCACCCGCCCATTTGCTGGCTCTGTCTCTCCTGTCTGTTGCAGCTGCGTGGGCTGCTATGCATGCACATCGCTGCCATCAACAAAGAGGCTTCAGCCACTTAGGGAAATCTCGGCCGCTGTCTTGGTTGATGGCAGTCCTGTGCGCACAGCCCATGCAGCCTCAAAAGATAGGAGAGATGGGTAGATGGAGCCAGTGAACAGGCGGCCGGAAGAAGCTCCCTCCCTGCGATCTGCGGCAGTTACTCTGCCGAGGATTGCAGAAAATCAGCATTACTCCTCCTCCACCCTATGGGGCTCCAGGGGCCCTCGGCCAGGGCTCGACCTGGCCACCCTTTGGGACTGGCCCTGGTTACAGCTCATTTGCAGTGAGACAAACCATGAACCCAGGTTTGGATAACACACTAAGCCAAATCATGGCACAGAAGCAGCAGGGCCAGGGGAGGAGTGCAGTAACCAGAATCTCCTTACCAGGAACCCCCACACTCACACATGCACAAGGGAACAAGGAGTCTTATGCTACCCTCTCAACGAATCACTGTTTTCAGCACATTCAGGTGGTAAAGGTGCCTAATTTAAACCCTCTTAGTAGCATATATAGAAGGCTTTAGGTGTGAGATGACACCACCACTAAGAGTGAGTATATTCCTATTCCCCTGACAGAGCTCCAATGGCCAGAGTGGTTTAACAGTCAGCCCCTCTTCCCATAGAATTCTGGGGATTATAGCTCTGTGAGGGGAATAGGGTGTCTCCAAACAACTCTCAGCACCCTTTATTTATTATTATTATTTATTTATACCCCACCTTCCAGCCAAAGGCCCTCAGGGTGGCTTACAAAAAACACAAATATAAAAATACAGTATAAGATACATCAATAAAATAATACAATTTACAAAATACAATTTACAAAAGTTAAATAACTGCTCTCAGGCTAACAACGTAAGATGCACGACACATGAGGGAAAAGGGACAGGGAAGAACAAGGAGAAAAGCACAAGCTTCACAAACTACACTTCCCAGGATTCTTTGGGGCAACCCATGACTGTTTACAATGGAAGAAATGTTTGGTGTGGCCAGGAACAGCTTTGGTTTAAATTTGAGTGGAAGGCTACATGTGTCTGCTGTAGAATAAAAAGGTGGGGGAACCCCCCCAAAATAATTATATTATGAACAATGCTTTCCTTTTGGAAAGGAAAGGGGCTTTCCCTTTGCTGAGTGCCCACCCATCCAATCTTCTCCCCTCCACCTTCCTCTCTACCCCTCCCCTCCCCTCCTCGCCCTTCCTCCAGATCAGTTTCACCTGTCCTAAGCATGACTGCACAGGAGTAAATACTATTGAACTCAATAAGCATGCAAATAATCAAACCTCCCCATCCCCTCTACCCTCCTCCTCTATCCTGTCTTTCCTCTTTCCCCCTCTTTCCTTCCCCTCTGCCTCTTCTTTCTTCCTTCTCTCCAGCTCTCCTCCCCCCCCTGGTCAGTTTCACCTATCCTAAGCATGATCATAGGGGAGTAAATCCCATTGAACTCAACAAACATGTAAATGATCAATCCATTCTCAGTAGACTCTCAGAGGATCCCATTGCTTACCTCCTGGATGAAAAAGCAGAGAAATTCATGAACAGGCAAGCAATAGCAAACAGATATTTCTATCAAACCTTAAAAAGTAGGAAATTTGGGCAGCTATAGTAAATGCACCAGGGGAACAGAAGACCTGACCTCCTCTCTGAGATATTGTACTGCCCTACAAATTTGTAAAAATGCAAAACAATTTGGATTGGTCTTTCACAGTTTAATTCATTTCATTTTAGCTACCCAATCTTCTTGCTTTTAAAAGTTTGATAGAAATATCTATTGGATATAGGTATATTCACTAATAGGCAAAAAAACCTTGTGGTTTAAGAATGTGCCTATAGCCAACAGATATTTCTATCAAACTTTAAAAAGCAGGGAAATTTTGCAGCTGTAGTGAATGCACCAGGAGAGCAGGAGACCTGACGTCCTCTCTGAGACATTGTGCTGCCCCACAAATTTGTAAATATGCAAACACAATTTGGGTTGGTCTTTCACAGTCCAATCCACTTCCTGTGTAGCTTGGGAAAAATTGGTAACATGTGCCTCTGAGCATATGCTGAGTGGTGGCAACAGCTGCCATCTCCAAAGATGGAGAATTACATTTTTGTATGTTTGTTGGTGTTCTTACTTTGCTTCTTTTCTGTGTTACTACTGTTTCTACAGAGGATCTAGTGTAGAAAATTGTTTCCCTCATGATTCATTGTAAAAATCTGTGTCAAATTTATTTTTATTAATTTCAAAACCTTTTTATTTGTCGATGTCATATGATGGTGAAGATAGCTTTTTTGTTTCAAACTGGAGGTTATGCTCCATTTCTATTTTGGGCGCATTAACAGTTGAATCTGAAGCTGCAGTGTGATGTGAAATCTGATCGAATACAATATGTTGCTAATGGGGAATTCTATATATATAAACATTAAGCAAAATATATTCTTTTATAAAGCATTAAAAGTTTATAATATTTTAATAGTTTAGTAGCCAGCCAGAACCCTTTTCTCTTTGGAGCTGTCTTCCCTGATTGTGCTGGTATGTATGGTACATACATACAGAGGGGAGGAGGGGAAGAAGAGAGGAGGAAGAGAGAGGAGAGGGGAAGGAGGGGAAAGGCAGGTGTGATCATTTGCATGCTTATTAAGTTCAGTGGGATTTACTCCTGTGCAGTCATGGCTAAGATAGGTAAAACTGACCATGGGGGAGGAGGAGGGGGAGGGAAGAGTAGAGGGAAAGAAGAATAGGGAGAGGGGGACAGAAGGAGGGGAAGGGGAAGGAGGGAATTGGAGGGTGAGGGAATTGTAGGGGGAGGGAAGGGGCAAGAGGTAGGGAATAAAGGTAAAGGTTTCCCCGCACTTATAGTGCGAGTCGTTTCTGACTCTTAGGGTGACATCTTGTGATGTTTACTAGGCAGACCGTATATATGGGGTGGGATTGCCAGTTCCTTCCCCGGCCCTTCTTTATCCCCCAGCATATGCCGGGTACTCATTTTACCGACCACGGATGGATGGAAGGCTGAGTGGACCTTGACCCCTTTTACCGGAGATTCGACTTCCTCCTTTTGTTGGAATCGAACTCCGGCCGTGAGCAGAGTTTCGGCTGCGTTACTGCCGCTTACCACTCTGCGCCACGGAGGGTCAGGTAGGGGATAGGACGGATATAAGGGAGGGTGGGTGTGTCAGTTGCATACTTTTTGAGTTCAATGGGATTTATTTCTGTGCAATCATGTTTGAAAATGGAAATGGACTGCCTTCAAGTCGATCCCGACATATGGCGACCCTATGAATAGGGTTTTCATGGTAAACAGCAATTAGTGGTAGGAGGAGGGCAGGAAGGGTGGGGGAGGAGATTGGATGGGTGGGCACTGGGTAGAGGGGAAGTTCCTTTCCAAAAGTAAAACATTATGAACAGTATCTTTTTCAGGGTTTGCTCCATCTTTTCATTCTACAGCAAGGCACATGTAGCCTCCCACCCAAATTTAAACCAAAGCTGTCCCTTTCCACATCCACACCATACCTTTATTTCACTTTAGACAGTCATGGCTTCTCCCAAAGAACCCTGTGAAGTGTAGTTAGTGAAGGGTGCTGAGAGTTGCTAGGAGATGCCCTGTTCCCCTCACAGAGCTTCAGTCAGAGCGGCTGACTGTTAAACCAGTCTGCCACTGGAGCTCTGTCAGGGGAATAGGAGTCTCCTCTTAGCACCCTTCACAAACTACACTTCCCATGATTCTTTGGGGGAAGCCATGACTGTCTCAAGTAAAATGAAGGTCTGGCACAATGTGGCCAACTGATCAGCCAAGCCAAACAGTCTGGCTTTTAGAACACTGACAGTTGGTTTTTACTGAGCATGTCTGATATTATGATTGAGTTCAAGTCAAAATTTCTTAAATTAATTAAAAATCAGCCAGGCATTTTTTAACTTTTAAACTGCAGAAGATGAAGAGTATGGGACAAGGTCAGTAATAGGATTACAGGTCCTCTGTGAACATGGCTGATTTTTAATTAATTTCAACAGATTATGAGAACTCTGACAGAAAAAAGTCCAAAAGGGGTCTGGTTTCTCTCTCTCTCTTTTTACACTTTGAACTTTCAATTCTTTCTAACTGTTTTGTGTATCACCATGAAAATTTAGAGAGTTGTTAAGCAAGTGTTTCTGAGTTCAGGACTATAAGTTTTGTAAGGTTTTGTTTTGAAATGAGCCTATGGGGAGGATCAGAATGGCATTGAGGTATTTTCAATTTAATGTTGCAAAATGTGAAAAATCCATGCTGACTATAGTATACAGCCACTCTTACGGCTGTATACTTCTTAAACTGCAAGGATTTTTTGACTCTTAGTGAATATATGTGCAGGCCTCAGTTCTTCCCTCAGCTGCTCTCATCAACCAACTCCTCAGTCCAACTATCACCAACTCCAGCTGCCCTCTCTTACTGCTGTCAACTCCTTAAGTAACTCCTTACTGCCTGGTACCTCCAGCCAATCAGAAAGAATTTACCTGATCAGGCCCCATCTACTGACTAGAATCTTAAAGCGATCATGTCTCTCTCCGCTCAGAACTTGTCACCAAGCAACCACTGCCAAGCAGGCTTGCAACAATGCACCAAACCAAGGTCTCCTGGCAGTTACAGAGGTCGTTCAACACTTCCCCAAACACAAACAGACACATTCATAGCATTTCTCCACAGGTACCCAACTAAAGTCCTTGGGATACGGCAGCAGAACATACATTTAAACAAATCCGCCCTGGGCTGCTGCTGGGAGGAAGGGCGGGATATAAATCAAATAATAAATAAATAAGTATACATAAGATATGGATAAGACTGAAGAGGATTTGCACCTCTCACTTCAACAGGACAAGAAAGTTGCATTTTCCGTCCTTCATTGGAAGTCTATTATCTTTAACCTCTACATCCTCCAATCCCCTCTTTCAGTTACTGCAATATGGCATGTCCAATTAAATACACAATTTAAATACTTTATTGCTAGGACTAATCAGATAGTTAAACAGCTACAAATGAAGGTGAGAGCTATATTCACAATGTCAGAAAGTTATTTTACTCTAAAGAAAAAATGTTCTTTTACTGAAAGGCTGTTTGCCATGATGTTTTATCATTTACAATTTAAAGTTTGTTCATTGTTCTGAAAAGGTACTTAGCTAAGTACTATTGAAATGTAATTGCATCTATTAAAAAATTCTGTGTTCACAATGTTCAGAATGGTGTCTCTGCTTTCAGCATGAGAAATTATTTGCAATTGCTGGAGACAATAAAGTATTGACGAATGCTCTTATCAATGCAATAGAAATTCACCATATCTTCAGACTGAAACACTTAGCAGCCCAGAATTTATGGATTAGCTGTCAGAATATGCTATGATTTCAGTAAGCAGCTATAAAGCTGCTCTGCTGAAACAGTTGAACTCAGGTTGGAGCCATATTAAATCTTGACATTTTGAGGAAGTAAAATAAATGCGACATCTCACTCTTTTCTACCAATATGAATGAACAGGATTTTTGACTCCTTCCAAATCAGCAGGTGACAAGGGACATATAGGTCTTACGAGGTAGTTGGGGGAAAAAAATTAAATACTGCATTACTTAGAAAAATAATGCATTTACACCCTCTTAATGTCTTTAACATAAGGTAATTATTGTCTTCATGTTTTGGAATAGCAGAAATGTCTGCTATTGATAGCAAATGTTTCTTCAACCACGGACCTTAAAAACTTGCATTATGCAGATTTTCAATATGCTACACAAAATATCCCCTGCATTGGAAGTGATTAAATAGTTTGTGGGACACTGACTGGTGGACCACAAGCGCCATTCATGGGGTTTCCAGAAATTGTAGAACAATTTTTTGTATTTGGCCCTGCAATTGATTTTTTTTCCTGATGATTGACATAACAGCAGTTTTGATCAATGCCAGATTATCTAATGAGGCTCAGGTATAATACTGCACTGGTTTTGATGGGATGTTGATTCAGAAGAAATTGTTATAGGATTGGCGATAGTCTAATGGGATCTTTGGGCTCCCCTTGAAGCCTGTGGTTTGTGGGCCAGGGGTGAAGTAAGACACAGACACAATATGCATTGGGTTAAATAACGGGCCACTTTATTAACCAAATTCATATCAGAATAATGAACCTGCAGAGGGGACATGAGTGTGGGATTCTCCAGATGAGTCAGGCAAAGCCTGCTTGCAGCTGTTGGGGCGATTCAACCCCTGTCAGGTAAGGGGCTGCCAATCTGCCAACCGCTGCCCTGACCACACCCCGACGGTGTGTAGGGAGGCCAACCTGCATCATTGCCTCCCCTCGGTGCCCTGAAACTCCGAGTGGATGAGACATGTTGGCCCCAAAGGCGACCCTTATGCTGCCCTCGGGCCATATAACCCTGAGCTGTAGGCCTCCGGAAAATCCTATCACCTCCAAAGGTGCCTAAAGGTGTCATCTAGCTGCCCTTCACCTTTTACCTTTCCTGCACTTCCTTGCCACAGAAGAGCGGGCAAACCTCTGTTTAGTCCCCACTTGCCCTACCACCCCACAACAACTCACGCAGACCCCTCTGCAGGTCCCCTAAAAGGATGTCATTACCCATATCTGTCATGTGGACTCCATCTGACCTATATAGTTCTATCCTACTGCGTCTTATCTCTGGATGGTGAATAACAGATCCACCAGAGCCCAAAAGAGCCAGCCTGAGTTGCCTATTGACTTTCTTGCGGGTCCTATTTATGCCCCTAGGGTCACCTATACAATTCCAATGCCTACGGGGTAAAACATCAGACCACACCAAGTGCACTCCCGGCTAGTGCCCTTCAATGGCCCAGAAGTCAGCACACGCCTGCTCAATAAGAGCCCTGCCTTTCAGCATACCCAGGTCATTACCGCCCAGGTAAATGATCAAAAACTGTGGCACATCACGAACCACTGCCGACTGGAAAAGCGTAGGAAGGAGCCCGTCCCAGCGCATCTCTCAGCGGCCCAGCCACTGTACGGTGGCCCACTGGCTAAGCCCCAGCTGCGTGTCAATATGTGACATCACCGCCCTGCGGCCTGCCCAACAGATCATACTATGGCTGCAGAGGAGGATGCGCGCTCTTCCGTCTCCTCTCCAGTGGCCTGTCAAAACAAACAATAGGACTTATAACAGCAATAACCAACTTCAACATCTCATTTTCTGAATCCCTTTGAATGATCTAACATAGGACCTATATGCACTAGAAAGCCACCTCCTCAATGCCTGCAATCGCTCCTGTGAGAAGCCCAGGCATGCGGCTGTAGAAGCCACTCCAATCCAGAAGGAGTGAGTCCCGAACAACTGGGGGTCAAGACCCTAATTATTAAGGGCCTTCCTAGTTAATGCCCAGAATTGAAATTTTGAAAGGGGTTGGCCATCCTCGTGAATGAAAAGATAACCTGGTTGCTGGCCCCTCAGGGCTAAAAAACTCCTCAAAGCTACCACTGGGCAGATGTCCCAAGCCTGTGAGGGGGAGAGTAGCACCAGCTGTCCCTTCCTGTGCTGGCCAGTTTTTGACCATCGCAGCTGCAAGATGGCCTGTTCCTTCTGCCAACTAAGGTCAGAGATCAACAAGACCCATAGAGATAAATCAGCCTTGGACCTGGCCACCACCTCACTGATCTGGAATGCTCCAAAGAAAAGTGTAAGTGCGGCAGCATGGAATAGCCGCGCCTCAAAATTTGAAGAACATAACACCTCCCATTGCCTATGCAGTCCCCTCAGAATTTCTGGGTGTATAGGGGAGCGGGCATCCTGCACCCTTAGGTGCTCCTGTACCCAACCTTCCAACATCTTATGGATGCGGAAGTTGTCCGAGAGCTCTTGAAATCCCTGAGACTTAGCTAAAAAAGAAAGGCCAGAAAGCTTACCTCTAATAGTCTTGTCAGCAAGGCCCTTCCTTCTGCCTTCCACACAAAACTCAATGAGGTGCTCCACTGGGACAGGCCATTGCTGTACATATCCCCTTTCAGCCCTGAAAGCCAATAGCTCCCTACCTGATCTTTGGTAGCTGGCCATAGTGCTGGGTGCAATAGATAGGCTTATTGCCTTTTCCGATTCAGGCCACCAATCTCCCATAGCTCTGGTGGCACCACATCCAACTGAGCCCTGGCCCACAGTGCCAGCTGGCGAAATTTCTCCATCTGGTTCCATGACAGAGCATCAGCAATACTATTATCAATACTGGGGACGTGGCATGCCAGGAAGAGAATATTAAACTGGAGACAATGCAAAACAAAGGCGCGCACGAGGTGCATGACCCTAGGATTTTTTTGATGACAATGAATTAATGACATGCACTGTGGATAGGTTATCACACCAAAAATGTACTGTGATATCCCGTAACCTGTCTGGCCAAAGATGTATGGCCTCCACTATTGGAAAGAATTCCAAGAGAGTCAAATCTCTAACTAGACCCTCCTTCACCCAGGCCTGCGGCCAGCTACCATGGCACCAAGAATCATTAAAAATAACCCCAAAACCAAATGACCCTGAAGTGTCGGAGTGCACTTGGAGCTCAGCCTCCAGGAGGCGGTCCTGCCTCCAGAAAGAGATGCCATTAAACTCCTGTAAAAACGTAGACCAAATTGTCAGTTCAGCCTTAAAGGCTGCTGAAACTCTAATATGGTGACGAGGGTGAGACAACCCAGACATTGCCTCATACACCCGCCTAAGAAAGCTGTGTCTGGGAGCGACCACCCTGCAAGCAAAGTTCAGCGAACCTGCCAGCTCCTGAAGAGAAAGCAGGGTCACCTTCCTGGAGGCGAGAATGTGTGCCACTTTCTCACGTAATATGTCCAGCTTTGTTAGGGGAAGCCTACAGCATTGAGCCAAAGAATCTATTTCAATTCCCAGGAATGTAATAATGGGGGATGGGCGCTCTGTTTTCTCCCCTGCCAGTGGAACCCCAGGGTCCCTTGACAAAACTGCAAAATGATCCATAAGGTCCGTGCAATTGGCAGTGTGTGGTTGGCCAGCAAACAAAAAATCATCTAAATAATGAACCACTGAATGTGATTCCGACCGCCTTCTGACTGCCCACTCCAGGAAGGAGCTGAAACGCTGAAATACCAAGCAGGAGATCTAACAGTCCATAGACAATGCTCGGTCCACATAAAATTTTCTGCAAAAGAGAACCCTAACAACTCGAAATCCCCAGGATGGACAGGGAGGGGGTGGAATGCTGATTTTATGTCACACTTTCCCATGAGGGCACCAATTCCACAACGCTTAACCATATTGACTGCACAGTCAAAGGAGGTGTAGCGTACTGAACATAGATGTTGTGGGATAAAATCATTTACTGACTGGCCATGGGGATATGAGAGGTGATGGATCAGGTGGAACTCACCAGGTGTTTTCTTTGGCACAAAGGAGAAACACAAAGGGAAGAAGTGGGTGGTGATGAAAAGGGGCCTAAAACCCTACCTGCCTCCCTTTCTTTGTTAATCTACCTGTTCCATGCCCAAGACCTTCTTAAGGTTCCCGGACTGGAATGCATGTCTAGGTCCTGTGTAAGGGATCCAAAACCCTATTGTAAAACCCTCCAATAGAAACTGCGCTTCTTGAACTGAGGGGTAAAACTCCAACAAATGCCTTAACTCATGTAACTTAACCGGACTGGGCCCTGTTTCCATGAGTTGCCCTAGGAAGTCCTTGCTTCCTGGGGCCGGGGGGGTGTCCCTATTTCCTCCCCTAAAGAACCGCCTCCTGGGGCAGGCAGTGCAGGCATGCTGACCTCCACAGAGTGAGCACTCATGCCTAAACTGGCCGCAGGAACCACGGGATCTGAACTCCCAGCAGAGCAGGCGGGATTGAACCCCCTGCCCCACTGGCCTACAGGAGGGGGTTAACATTAACTGCCTTGTCAGGAGGTGTCCACTATCAGTTCTGTCACCAGGCACCGGCCACAAGTGAGAAATGAACTGTAACCATAGGTCTGCCTCTTTCTTGTCCCATGGGAGGGAAGTGTCATACGCCACCCTCATTGTATGAAAGCCAAGCCATCCCCTGGAATTCCGTGAAAGCGCAATAAATAATGTCCAGATATTTAATAAGGACGGGACCTCGCTGTGGCTGTTTTTGCATGATAACCCCCATGTAAGTCAGAAATGCGGGGAGCCAGTTAGCCCAAGTGTGCTCTATCTTGTGCCTCTTGGGCTTCTCCCCATCTTTATCCTTCCCTTTGTCTTTCTCCTTCCTCACTGGCTCTCTATACAAAAGGGAAAATAGATCAATGTATTTACCTTTCCATATCTTGTCCCTAGTTGCAGGCAACAAGTGAAACCTTCGCTAATATGTCAGTTGTAACCTCCGATATAGCAGCCCCAGATGAAGCAGTTGGATGTGGGAAAGCTGATTCCCCCGCTGTGGTCCCAGCCTGGGAAGACCCCCATACCTGCTCACAGGCCTCGAGCAATGTGGGTTGCTGACCCTGTGTGCTAGGCCCCACAGGTTCATGTACAGCCTGGCCCTCCTCCTCAGTCCCAAGTGGTGCCGAGAAAGGCCAATCCTGCCCTGGCCCCCAGTCCGGATAACCCCATGGAGGCCAGCCCCACATGGGGCCTGGTCCCTGTGAGCCTGTCATGGCACACTCACCAGAGCTACCCCCAGAACCAGCATCCTGTGATAACTGCTGAGTCGAAGTCGCAGCCTTGTCAGAAGCAGATGTTGTTCCGGCCAACCTGCTGGGCCTCGTCTCCAGGGCATCCAGTTGAGCTAGAATCAAATCCAAAGTTGCTTGGTTAGCATTAACAGAAGTAGGTTGGCCAGTGACTCCTGAGTTCACATTTTGCCTACCCCTCTCCTTAAACTGTTCAGCAGGGGGATTGTGAGCTGTAACCGCATCCACCAGAACGGGGGTGGATTGCTGAGAAGAAGAGGCAAGGGCTGTGTGTTCAGTAACTCCAGTACCTGCCGTCCGCTGACCCCTCCCCCTGGCCCGCAAGTTGTATCAGCAATTAATTGATTAAGGGTGGGTTGCTGCAAGGAAGCCCCCTCCAAGGTCTCCAGGCGAGCCAGGATAGCAGCCCAAGGTGGTTCATCATCCCTTGGCCTGGAAACCCTAGGAGGAGGCATTTCCACAACTAATCTAGGGGCCCTGCCCTTCCCCTTAGGCCCGCCTTGCCCTTTTTTGGGTGGCATATCTGCTTGTAAACAGTAACCTGGCTGATGAGGCCTTGGAGGCCAAACTCACAGCCCCGTACAGGCCAACCAAAACCTTTATTGAGGAGGAAGAAAAACAAAGTCTGCTAGGCCCAGGATCAGGCCCATAAAAAAGGCCTCTGCAAATGCCAAATGGCCCAGCTACCACACCCCATGGGGGAGATACAGCCTGAAAAAAGGCCCGGGAACGGGCCTCAGCAAGGCCAAACAGCCCGCTAATAACTCCCAGAGAGGGGAGCTAGGCCTAGAAGGCCCAGGAACAGGCTCCCACGAGGCCCAACAGCCTGTTAATCACTCCTCAGTGGGGGAGTACAGCCAAACAGGCCCTGAAGGCCTCCTGAAGGTCTAAAAAGACCGAGGAATGGGCCTCTGTAAGGCTGAAATGGCCAGGTAAGCCCACCCTTGAGAGAGAGAGGCCCAGACTTCCGGGAAGGGTTGCTTTGCCTGTGCTGCCTCTGAGACGAGCTCTTGTCTCAGAAGAAGCTTTTTCAGCTTTAAAATCAGTCACAACGCTCTTTTTGACTGATAAAGATTTTCTCCCGGTCAGGGAGAAACGTAGAGATCAACCACAAAGCCTGTTTTTGTGGGGAGGACTGGATTTCATTTATTTATGAGAGAAGGTTCAAACTGCAATGCCGGATGGACTTTCATCAAGCTCTTGCTGATTACAGCGACACGTTTATCTTTTCTTTAAAGAAAAAAGGACTTCAACAGGCAGATAAGCATCCTTCTTTCTATTTTCTTTTTTTACTTGGTTTAAATTGGTGTAGCAAAAAAGAGATTTGTCAATGAATCAGCTGTGAAGAACTTCTAGAAGTGAGTTTATGGCTTTTCTCTTTCACTAACGAAATTAAGGAGGAAAGAAATCGAAAAAGCTTATCTTTGTTTTTATCGCAAAAAGCTGTCCTGGAGGTGCATTCTAAAGATACCAACAGAAGAGGGATTTCTATTTCGAGGAGGGGGGAACAAAAACTTTTTTTTGGTCTATTTCATTTTGACGAATCTGCTTATTCACAACGCCACTAATTGTTTTGATGTTGGGAACTAAGTTTGTTTTTGTATTCCTGAATACATAGAGATAAGGCAGGCTGTATTGTCTACACTGATATAAGCAAGCCTGGAACATTAACCCAATTGTGGCTGAAATAATTTTTGTTTCTGTGGTTTTAAGAAAGACAACCAGGAAAGTGATTGAGACCATGGAAGAAATTATGTTTCAGAAAATAATGGGTGAGATTGAGATAACGAAACAAACCCTGAGACAGGGTAGACAGGAGATGAAAATTGAATTTAACAAAATGACGCAGGAGCTTAAAGAAACAATGGATTTTGTGAGAGAGGAGTTTGATGGGATAGGGAAGCTACAAGCCCTGGAGATTGGAACAAATATGAAATTGGAAAAAGATTTGGAGTTTATGGATGTTAGAAATAAAGTTTACTGTTTGGAATTCAACGTTGTCTCTGAAGAAATTAATGAAGATTTTGGTTGTAAAGTTATCAATGTCTTGGATAATTTTCTGGACTGGAATGATGTGATGGAGCTTGACATAGAAAAAATCTATGGAGTTGGCTACAGATATGTGACAGTGGAGAAACTCTTAAGAAATGAGCCAGTGTATTTTGTAAAAAAGAAGAACAGAGATATGACTTTGCAGCAATATTTCAGCAACATATTCAGAATTCTTGACTGGAATGATGTGATGGGGCTTGACATAGAAAAAAGTTATGGAATTAACTACAAATATGTGACAGAGCAGAGATGCACCCAGAGCAGAGATGTGACTTTACAACAATATTTCAACAACATATTCAGAATTGATGGCAAGGACATATTTGTGATGGGGGAAATTCCCATCAGACTCTTGTTATATGACTATGGCTATGACAGCAAGATCATCATGGGATACTGATAATGGATGAATGGATACTGAAACCACTGGATTTAACAGGACTATTGAAGATGGAAGATGGAATTAATATTGATAATGGAAGAATGGTTATGGAAATTATTGGACTTAACAGATTTGACGAGATGGATTAATTGATATGTTTACTTGGACTATGGCTATGACAACAAGATTATTATGGGATACTGATAACGGAAGAATGGCTACTGAAATTACTGGATTTAACAGGATTATTGAAGATGGAAGATGGAATTAATATAGATAATGGAAGAATGGCTATTGAAATTATTGGGCCTAACAGATTTGAATTAGATGGATTAAGCGATATGTTTATTTGGAGAAAAATTGAAAGATATATCTCTCAAGGAATTGAAACCTCTCTTGGACTTTTTGTGGAAAGAATAAAATAATGTTTATGAGATTTGATGATTAATTAAGATAACTACTGGAGGAAAGTGATTTTATAATATAATTTTAGAGATAGGATTGTTATATATTGTAGACCTATAACTGATCTGCGACAAATCGGAAGTCAACATTTTATTTTATTGTTTGGTTGTTTTTGTTTTGTTTTGTTTCTTGTCTTTGAAAATTTGAATAAAAATTAATGATAAAAAAGAGAGAGAGAGAGAGGCCCAATAGGCCCGTGAACGGGTCTCCGCAAGGTCTAACGGCCCACTAAACTCACTCCCCGTGGGGGGAGATATAGTCAAAGGCCCGGGAACTGTCCTCCGCAGGGCCAAATGGCCCGTCAACACTTGCCGCCTAGGCCAGGAGATTGGCCTTCATGAGGCAGAAGGCAAGGCTAAGTGGCCACGCAATCAATGCTCCCTGGAGGGAAGAAGAAGCACTAGCTCCACCCCCGTGACAGTCCAAAGAACTCAGGCCTCCGAAAAAGTGCATCTCAAAATGGGGCCCGCTGCACTGTCTTCGCGCTCTTCAAAATGGCACCCCCACACCACTTCCGGGAAGGGTGACTTAGCCTGTGCCTGCTTTTGAGACGGGCTCCTGCCTCAAAAGAAGCTTATTCAGATATATCAGTCAGTTTTTTCTTTTTTTTTTGACTGATTAAACTTCTCCCGGGTAGGGAGAAACGAAGAGATTAACCTCAAAGCCTATTTTTGTTGGGACGACCAGATCTCATTAATTTATGGGACGAGGTCCAGCCGACGAAGGTGGGACGGATTTTCAACAGCAAGCTCTATCTGATAAAGCGAACGTTCACCTTATCTTCTAAGAGAGAACGCACTAACAGGCAAGCACCCTTCTTTCTATATTTTTCTTTTACTTGACTTAAATTGTTGCTGTTTAAAAGAGATTTGCCAGATTGATCGGTTTTTGACATCTCACTGGGGAGCCGTAACTTCTCTCTGCTACGCACTAATTAATAGCTTATCTCTGTTTTTGTTGCAAAAAGCTGTCCTGGATTTGCATTCTAAAGATACACACAGAAGAGGGATTTCTATTCCAGATTTTTATTTTGAAAAATATTATACTGTTTTGAGACTACTTTCTTTTTGGTCTATTTTATTTTGACGAATCTGTTTCTTGACGATTGCCATTAATTGCTTCGATCCTGGGAACTGCATTTTGTTTACTTAACTATTGGAGAGATAAGGCTGTCTGCTCTGTTTATACTGTGATGTCACCAAGTTTGGAGTATTAACCCAATTGTTGCTGAAATAAGAAGTGGTTTTCCTATATTTTTCTTTTAAAATGGCAATTAAGAAAGTGGCTGAGAATCTGGAAATAACTATGTTTCAGAGAATAATGAATGAGATTGAGATAACGAAAATTGAATTGAGTAAAATGAAGCAGGAGATTAAAGATATAAGGGTCCCTGTGAGAGAGGTGACCCTGGAAGGGGTCCCTGTGAGAGAGGAGACCCCGGAGATTGGAATAGGGGTCCCTGTGAGAGAGGAGACCCTGGAGACTGGAATAGGGGTCCCTGTGAGAGAGGAGATCCCGGAGATTGGAACAAACGTGGAACAGGAACAAGATTTGGAGTCTATGGACTTTAGAAATAAAATCTATTGTTTGGAACTCAATGTTATCTCTGAAGAAATTAATGAAGATTCTAGAGATAAAGTTATCAATGGCATGGATTATCTTCTGGACTGGAATGATGTGATGGAGCCCAATATAGAGAAAATCTATGGAATTAACTGCAGCCATGTGACAATGGAAAAACTTTTAAGAGATGACCCAGTGTATTTTGAAAAAAAGAACAGAGATATGATTTTACAGCAGTATTTCAGCAACTTATTCAGAATGGATGGCAAGAAAATATTTGGGATAGAGGTAATTCCCATCAGACTCTTATTATATGACTATGGCTTTGACAGCAAGATTATTATGGAATACTGATAATGGAAGATTGGATATTGAAATTACTGGACTTAACAAGACTACTGAAGATGGAAGATGGAAAATGGAACTAATAGAGATAATAGAACAATGGCTACTGAAATTACTGAACCTAACAGATTCTGATGTGATGGATTAATTGAAATGTTTATTTTGACTATGGTTATGACAATAAGATTATCATAATTAGTAATGAGATGGATTAATCGATATGCTTATCTGGAAAAAAAAAATTGATAGATATATTTCTTAAAGAATTGAAACCTCTCTTTGACTTTTTGTGGAAAGAATAAAGTAATGTTTATGAGATTTGATGATTAAGTAAGATAACTACTGGAGGAAAGTGATTTTATAATATGACTTAAGAGACAGGATTGCTATATATTATAGACTTATAACTGATTTGATCTTTGACAAATGGGAAGTCAATATTTTACTCTTTATTTTTTATTTTTTTTTTTTTTTTTCTTCTTTTCTTTTTTTCTTTTTGTTTAACTATTTTTGATTTTGTTTTTTGTCTTTGAATGTTTTATGATTTTGTCTTGTATGTTTTATGAAAATCTGAATAAAAATTATTGAAAAAAAAAAAAAAAATGGCACCCCCACACCGCAGCCTTGCGCTTCTCGCCGAGGCGCAGTCTCATCTGATGCCAAAGAAAGAAGAGGCAGAGGAGGAGCCGGCGCAAGCTTAAATAAGCCCGGCCGTTCATCCTCTATGGTGCGCCTTGATGGTGTCATGCCAGTCCTGGTGTGCCTGCCCACTTCCACGATGGCGGCTGGGGATTCACTCCACGCCGCAAATCTCGCCGCTCGACCCGGTAAGTACCGAATGCAGAGCAGGGTTTTAGATCTGTAAGATGGGCTTCTGCAAGAGAAGTTGCTGCTATAATGGTCAAACTACTCTCTTTGCTTAGCTAATGACTCTAGTCAAATCTGTTAAGTATCTCTTTGTACTAAAGTGTAGGGCTGACTGGTTGCCACAGAAAGCTGGAGATGCTTCCACACCACAGGTTGGGTTACATTGGGCAGTGACCCCTCCCCTAGCTGGAGGTGATGTCATTGGTGAGTGTAAGAGTACAATAGACCACAGCAGCTAGTCATTGTCTTGGATTGGGCTGGGAAGAGACACAGGGGCTTTACTTTCTCCCACTGCTGAATCCAGAGTTATGGCTTTGTTCCCCCTCTCCCTTGGACACCTAATGGAAGAGACAGATATTTTGAATTGTTAATATTGTGAGCCTTTCTTCCTTATGCCCAGCCCGTGCTTGTGCATGTGTGTGTGCATGTAAATAAAGCTATATATCACAAAACTTTATGCCCAATAATGATTTTTAATGTTATAATGTTTCCATTATGTATTATGGTTCCTGTATTTTTGTATTTAGACAATTTATTTTTTAAACCACTTTGAGCACACATGTGTCCATGAAAAAATGCAGTATATAAACAAACAGACTGACTGTGAGTATAAGAAAAACAACTGGCCACTTAGATTTGCTATTTTAAACATTTTCTTTGGCAGATCAAGAATGGAAAGTCAATGTATTGTTGCACGCCACCCCAACCTCCGAGCTGTGAGATTTTTAGGGGTCCCTGCGCTTGCCCTGGGTTTGGTTTCCTTGGGAAGACGGTCAGCAGAGACTGTGGTGTCTTTATGAAATATGGTTTATTTATTTACACACATTCCAACCTGAGCTTAGGATGGAGGGGTTCAAGGCATCAGCAGTCCAATATCCAGCTTTTCCATCAGGGTGACAGGAGGCACCCCAAAGCCATGGTGCAGAGAGCCAGTCTCTCTGCCTGCCTCCAGTTACCAGCCTTTCTCAGACACAACTCACTACACAAGCCTCTCCTTGGCCCCAGGAGGGGCGGCAGGCTCTCCTGAAGAGTTTCAATGACAAAAGCATCTCCTTGGTCCGTTCACCAGTTGATGGAAACCTGATAGATCCATTAAACCACCTGGCCACTCTATTAGATTAACAAAAGAAACTCATCTGACCAGCAGAGTGAGTTTCTCACCCCCCGGGCACAAGTCTCCAAATCAGAGGCTGGAAGGGGACTCATAGAAATTATCCATCTCAGCCCCCCAAACTCATAACAGTATTTTTCAGTGGATAATGTTACTCCTTTGCCAGGAAATAATCTGCAGCTTTATTTGCTAAAATGAATATAAAAAGTATCACAACAAAAGAGCATGTGCTGTTCAATTCCTCCAGAACAGGGGTGATCAAGTACATCAGTGATGACATTTACTGATCCAGCCTCTTCATACCTATAGTCAAGATCTTTGTTCACTATCAGGCTGTAATGCTAAACACACCAACCTGGGAGTGAGTCCCATTGCATTTAGAGAGACTTATTATTCTTGAGTAGACTTACATAGGATTGTGCTGTCACATTCTAGAACTGGAAGTCTTTGCTGACTGCACACAACAAAATGTGAGGATTGTCTAGGAACCTATAGAGAGCAATATAATCCCTGTGTCTCCTGTAGAATTTTAACCAATTCATCTTGTCTTTCTTGTTCTTTGCTACACAGAGATGTGTATAAAAAGCCAAAGCATTACAACACACTTTTGAGCATATTTTAATATATTTTGCATTAAATTAAAGGGGAAGAGACTGGGGCGGGGAGGGCAGAATCCTTTACATTTCTGTAGAGTCTGTGTTTGTCTACCTCTAAAGCAGCACCCCCCTCCAAAAAACAGTACAGCTGGAGAAGAAGAATCTAAAGTCTTAAATATTGTGCCTGCAAGACTAATTATGCAGTTCAAACTTGTAAAAAAGAAAAAAGGATGGGTGGGGGAGAGGAGTCCCTATTGTTTATTTAAAGCTGCACAGCACTATGGCTCCATCATAATGAATGACACATATTCCAAAGCATGCACCCAAACATCTATTTTGGGGAAATGGGTAATTAAGCGTTTGTAATGAACTTCACTCAATTTAATCTCTTTTTAAGAGAGCTGCAAGAGTTAGAGACATGGTACATATAAAAAAGCTAACATTTCATTCTATCATCTTTGAGGAGTTGTTATCTCTTTATTTCGCCATGGTGGCATCTGCGTTTCTCATAACTATACAGCCACGAGAGTGGCTGTATGCTATAGCCAGCATGGATTGTTTGCATTCCGTGATGCTAAATTGAAAATACCTCCCCATGCCATTCTGCTTCTTCCCATAAAATGGAAATGGACTGCCTTCAAGTCGATCCCGACTTATGGCGACCATATGAATAGGGTTTTCATGGTAAGTGGTATTCAAAGGTGGTTTACCATTGCCTTCCTCTGAGACTGCGAGGCAGTGACTGGCCCAAGGTCATCCAGTGAGCTTCTTGGCTGTGTGGGGATTCGAACCCTGGTCTCCCAGGTCATACACTGCCACTCTAACCACTATGCCCCACTGGCTTTCTGCTTCTTCCCATAAGCACATTTCAAAACAAAACCTTACAAAATGTACCATCCTGAACTCAGAAATCCTTGCTTAACAACACTCTTAAGTTTTCATGGTGACATACACAACAGTCAGAGAGAATTGAGAGTTCAAAGTGTTAAACAAGAGAAAAAAATCTAGACCACTGTTGTACTGTTTCCTGTCAGTGGTTTCATAATTTGTTGAAATTAATTAAAAATGAGCCATGACCACAGAGTACCTGTAATCCTATTACTGACCTTGCCCCATACTCTGACCTTCATCTTTTGCAGTTTAAAAGTTAAAAAAAATGTCTGGATGATTTTTAATTAATTTAAGAAATTTAACATTGAAGTCTATTATAGCATTGGGCATGCTCAGTAAGTACCAAATGTCAGTGTTCTAAAAGCCAGACTCCCAGCTGTTTGGCTTGGCTGATCAGTTGGCCACATTGTGCCAGACCTTTATTTCACTTGAGACAGTCATGGCTTCCCCCAAAGAATCCTGGGAAGTGTAGTTTGTGAAGGGTGCTGAGAGGAGACTCCTATTCCCCTGACAAAGCTCCAGTGGCCAGAGTGGTTTAACAGTCAGCCCCTCTTCTGGGGATTGTAGGGTTTTTTTTTCCTATTAGTGAATATTTAGTTGAAGTCTTTGTCTCTGGTAACTGAAGAAGTAAGACATTATGGCCTAGTTCTCACTATAGTTGTAAACCTGTGCCTTATTTGTAGCACTTCAGGTAGCAGGTGGGACTCACATCTCTGAATGCTCCTGAGACAAGGGGGGGAAATGCCCTATAAATGGAAAACTAGTGAGCCAATGAGAAGGGCAGCCTAGAGCTTTTCCTATATGGAGGCATATTCAGTTATGTGAGCCCTCAGCTGATATCTGAAATGGCACAGTCTAACTACTTCAGTAAACTCTAGGCCCATATTACAACTAGGATTGCCAGATTCATGGCCTGAGACTGATCCTGTATCTTTAGGAGAAGAGAAAGTCAGCCAAGTGCAGGTGTTCTTGCAACACTGTAATGGGAAAAACCACAAGGTGGAATTCTCCCTTCCCCCTGCAAATGTGGATGTGGTTAGAGGGAGAATTGGGCAAGGCCAGAGGCAAAAGTGGGTTGAGCAATGGATGTGACTATAACCCTTGTACAGTAGTCTACATCCAGTCATGCAAAAGTCAGAGGTTTCTACACATGCACACCCTCCACACATCTCTCCAAACTCCATCCAGGCAAGCAAGAGGCATTTTCCTCTGAGATATATCTCACAAAGATATCGAAGTTGTTTCATCGGCCGGTGAAGATGCACCTCTTTGAGTAGGTTTTTGGGAAGGGGTGAGGTGTAGTGGCATTTGAATAGCTATTGCTGTTCTGGCTTTATTTGTAACTGAATTCTGCATTTTGTTTTAAGCTGTTTTAATCACATGTTTAATTTTTGGTTTTGATTGTGTATATTTCTGCTTTGAGTGAAAGGCAAATTATAAACTTTAAATAAATTCACTAATAGGCAAAAAACTTGAGGTTTATGAACGTACCTATAGCCCACAGACATTTCTATCAAACTTTAAAAAGCAGGGAAATTGGGCAGCTATAGTGAATACACCAGGGGTGCAGGAGACCTGACCTCCTCTCTGAGATATTGTACTGCCCTACAAATTTGTCAAAATGCAAACACAATTTTGGTTGGTCTTTCACAGTCCAATCCACTTGCTGTAAAGCTTGGAAGAATTTGGTAACTGCCCAATTTCTCTGCTTTTTAAAGTTTGATAGAAATATCTGTGGGCTATAGGTACATTCTTAAAACGCAAGGTTTTTTGCCTATTAGTGAATTTCCCTGCTTTTTAATCTGGGAGGTAAGAAATGGGATCCTGTGCAAGCTGGCTGAGAATGGATTGATCATTTGCATGCTTATTGAGTTCAGTGGGATTTACTCCCCTGCAATCATGCTTAGGATAGGTGAAACTGACCACAGGGGATGGGGAAGGGAGGAGGAGGAAGAGGAGGAGGGAGGGGAGGAAAGGCAGAGGGGAGGACTGGGGTTGGAGCAGGCAGGAGGGGGAGGGGAGGAGAAGGACAGGTTTGATCATTTGCATGTTTATTGAGTTCAGTGCAATTTACTCCTATGCAATCATGGTTAGGATAGGTAAGACTGACTGGGAGGGAGGGCTGGAGTGGGCAGGTCAGGAGGAAGAAGGAAGAGGGGGAGGAAGGGAGGGGGAGGCAAAAAGCAGGTCTGATCATTTGCATGTTTATTGAGCTCAATGGGATTTACTCCTACGCAATCATGGTTGGGACAGGAAAAACTGCCCATGGGGGAGGGGGAGGGGGAGGGGGGAGGGGAATATTGGAGGGGCAAAGGAAGGGGCAAAGGAAGGGGGAAGGGAGGGCAGGTTTGATCATTTGCATGCTTATAGAGTTCAATGGTATTTATTTCCATGCAATCATGCTTAAGATAAGTAAAACTGACCATGGGGAGGAGGAAGGGGGAGGGGAAGAAGGAAGGGGAAGGAGGGGATTGGAAGGGGAGGGGGAGGGAGGGGCAAAGGAAGGGGGGAAGGAGCAAGAGGGAGGGGATAAGAGGGAGAAGGGAGGATGGGTTTTATCTAGGGTTGCCAGGCTCAGGCATTGAGAATGATTCTGTATCTTTAAGAGAAGAGAAAATTCAGCCAAGTACAGGTTTTCTTGCAACACTGTAATGGGTAAAACTGCAAGGTGAAATTCTCCCTTCTCCCTGCACAACTTTTAAAGATACAGAAGACCTCTTGAAGGCTGGGCCTGGTACCCTAGTTTGATCATTTGCATATTTTTTGAGTTCAATGGAATTTATTTATGTGCAATCATGTTTGAGAATGGAAATGGACTACTTTCAAGTCGACCAAACGTATGGCGACCCTTTGAATATGGTTTTCATGGTAAATGGTATTCAGAGGTGGTTTTACCATTGCCTTCCTCTGAGGCTGAGAGGCAGTGACTGGCCCAAGGTCACCCAGTCAGCTTCATGGCTGTGTAGGGATTCGAACCCTGGTCTCCCAGGTCCTAGTCCAACACTGACCCGGGGGAGGGGAGGAGAGGAGATTGGGTGGGCACTGGGCACAGGGGAAAACCCTTTCCTTTCTAAAAGGAAAACATTGTGAGCAGTATCATTGCTTTTCAGGGTTTCCCTCACCTTTTTATTCTACAGCAGGCAGATATAGCCTCCCACCCAAATTTAAACCAAAGCTATCCCTGGCCACATCCACACCAGGCCTTTATTTCACTTTGGAGAGTCATAGCTTCTCTCAAAGAATACTGGGAAGTGTAGTTAGTGAGTTGCTAGGAGACGCCCTGTTCCCCTCATAAACCTTCAGTCAGAGCAGCTGACAGTTAAACCAGTCTGACCACTGGAGCTCTCTCAGTGGAATAGGAGTCTCCTCTCAGCACTCTTCACAAACCACACTTCCCAGGATTCTCTGAGGGAAGCCATGACTGTCTCACATGAGATCAAAGTCTGGTGTGGGTGTGGCCCCCTGATTAGGGAAGCCAAGCAGCTGTGAGTTGGGCTTTTAGAACACTGACAGTTGGTTCTTACTGAGCATGTCCAACATTATCATTCAGTTCAATGCAATTTTAAAAAAAATTAATTAAAAATCAGCCAGGCATTGTTTTAACTTTTAAACTGCAGAAGATGATGGTCAGAGTATGGGGCAAGGTCAGTAACAGGAATACAGGGCCTCTGTGAACATGGCTGATTTTTAATGAATTTCAACAGATTATGAGAACTCTCAGAGAAAAAAGTTCAAAAGGGGTCTGGGGTTTTTTCTCTCTCTTTAGACTTTGAACTCTTGATTCTTTGTGACTGTTTTGTTTATTGCCGTAAAAATTGAGAGAGTTGTTAAGCAAGCATTTCTAAGTTCAGGACTATAAGTTTTGTAAGGCTTTGTTTTGAAATGAGCTTATGGGAAGCATCAGAATGGCATGGGGGTATTTTCAATTTAACATTGTGGAATGTGAAAAATCCACGCTGGCTATAGTATACAGTCACTCTCATGGCTGTATAATAAACAGCACACTTCAGGAGTATGTCCAGCAAGGCAAAAGCAATTGAGTAGGGTATCTTGCAAAGCTGGTGAGGGGATGTGGTGTTGAGGAGGAGATATGGCCTGGGGAGAGTCCCAAGGACTGGAGAGTGGGGCTTGGTGGCTTGCATTTTCACGTCCCCCACCTGTATGTAATTCACTTCACAAACATTAAGGAATATTTTATTTCTTAGAAATTGTATTCCACTCTTTCATTCTGACTCAGGACAATACCACAGATGCTGCTTGTAAATACCTTAAGATGACCTATGAAACATATTCAAAGCACTTCACCATTTGTAGTAGTTTAGCCTATCTGCTGCAGTACCAACGAGGTAGGTAGATACTGCTGTTAACATTACCAAAAAGACATAGCTCTTCTGAGTTTTACAAACAGATGTCAATCTTACTCAGCTAAAAAAGAATATTGGGCACAAAATAATTCCAACAACCTACAAGGCCATCATCCTGAGGGTTTTCAGGTATGTGCATAATCTGCAAGCAAAAGTGAAGAGCCACTAAAGTTTTCATGATGCAAATGAAATTCACCTGAAGACAACTTAAAAGCAGCAGCAGCAGCAGCAGCAGCAAATTTTTTGAAAAACAACCTGGTGATTGTTAAAGCTGGTAATGTTGTTTTCACACACTGTTTGGTTTTATGTTATAGTGTATGGCATGCACAATGTATCAGGGGCCCCATCTGCACTATACATTTAAAGCAGTATCATGCCACTTTAAACAGTTATGGCTTCCCTCAAAGAATCCTGGGAACTATCATTTGTGAAGGGTGGTGAGAGTTGTTAGGAGAGCCCTGTTCCTTCCACAGAGCTACAATTTTCAGAGTTCCCTGGAAAGAGGGATTGATTTTTAAAGCACTCTGAGAATTGTAGCTCTGTGAGGGCAACAGGGCTCTCCTAACATCTCTCAATGCCATAACAACGCCCAGGATTCTTTGGGGGAAGCCATGGCTGTTTAACTGGTATGATACTGCTTTAAATGTATAGTGCAAATGGGGCCAAGGTTGGGGAAGCATTTTCAACCTGAGGGCCACATTCCTTCCTGTGTGAGCAACATTCCATGGGTGCATGCCAGTGGAGGGCAGGGCCAGAGGCAAAATTGGATGGAGCAATGGATGTGACTTTTGTCTTTTCTTCAGTAGGCTACATTTCAGCCATGTAAAGCTCAGAGGTTTTGTCACACAAAATGGAAATGGACTGCCTTCAAGTTGATCCTGATTTATGGCTACCCTGTGAATAGGGTTTTCATGGTAAGGGGTATTCAGAGGGGGTTTACCATTGCCTCCCTCTGAGGTTAGTCCTCCCCAGCTGGCTAGGGCCTGCTCAGCTTGCCACAGCTGCACAAGCCAGCCCCTTCCTTGTCCACAACTGCCAGCTGGGGGGCAACTGGGCTCCTTGGGACTATGCAGCTTGCCCACGGCTGCACAGGTGGCAGGGCACGTAACCCCTGAGCCATTCACTGTGGGAGTGATCTTTAGTTGGCCCTTGACACCCAGGAGACACAAGTGGGGATTTGAACTCACAGACTCTGGACTCCCACCCAGGCTCTCCTCTCCACTGTGCTATACCAGCTGTTTGACACACAAACCCAACCCCCAAACATTTATTTATCCAGGCAAGTAAGAAGCACTATTGCAGTTCAGTAACACATTCCAACAAGGCAAAAGCACTTGAGGAGGATGCAGAACAGGATCAGTGAGAGGTGTAGCTTGAGGAGTCATGGTATGGTTTGGGAAGGGTGTGAGGCCTGGGTAGAGTCCTGTGTCCTCAGGCCTGGAGGGCTTTATTTGGTTTCCAGGCCAGAGATTCCTCTTATTTGCTGTGAGTATTCAATTGCAGCGTGAGGAAAAAGTGAGGGGTGAGTGGAGGCAGGCTGGAAAAGAACATAACTCACGTTTGTTTGCATGTTTTGTTTTTTTGCTTTGTTTTGTTTAGTAGAAGGAACTGTTGCTCATTTGGAACATATATCTTTGGCATTTTAAGGCAGGATTGGGGCGAGAGATGTGCATGTGAGTGTGTGGCTAAGAGGAAAAAAAGATAACACTGTTACAGATTCAAAAAATGGCCTGGTTCTTGTGCTTTTAACAGCAGTTTGGTCTAAAAACAAACAACTCTGGTAGTAAGCTTGGCAGGA
Organism: Rhineura floridana; assembly: GCF_030035675.1. Classification (NCBI taxonomy): domain Eukaryota; kingdom Metazoa; phylum Chordata; class Lepidosauria; order Squamata; family Rhineuridae; genus Rhineura; species Rhineura floridana. The sequence goes on along the minus strand of NC_084485.1, from coordinate 107,544,460 downwards.
CAGAAGCATCCCAAACCCTGAGATTTCAGGGACGGGCCCTAGTGATGTCATGGAGGCATGCCCTGCTGATGTCATGGGGCATGCCCTAGTGATGTCATTAAGTATGATACATTAAGTATCAACCACAGTTGCTTGGAGCATACCACTTAAACAATAAAATGTCTCTGATTGGAAATTAAAATAGAATCTTAGCCAAATGAGGGTGTTTCCAGGTTCAGCTGAAGTGACAGGATTGATCCTTCTAACCTGCTTAGAGAGCTTGGGTAAGGAACACTTAATCTAGCCTACTTGCTTCTGGCAAAAAGGGTTTAAGTGCCCTCAGGTCAGGCCAGTCACCAGAAAGCCGTTGTAGGAAGAAAGCCTAGCGTTGTGGAGATGTTAGATGGGAGCACTCAGGAGTAAAAATGGATGGCCCTCTTGTAAGAAATCAATCCTTTAATGTGGCGGTACCTAAGCCTTGGAACTCCCTGCCTATTTACATTAGGCAGACGCCTTGATTGTACTCATTTTGGCACCTGCTAAAAACATTTTTGTTTAGGCAAAACTACTCAGGCATGTAGAAGCTATTATGTTTTTTATCTGTTTTTAACTCATTGTTTATTATTTTGAATGTTTTTAAGTACTTCTCTTTAACCGTTTTTGCCAATAATTTTATTGTTTTAATTCCTTCTATAAACCGCTTTGAGGTTTTTTACAATAAAGCAGTATATAAATGTTGTAAATAAAATACATAAATAAATTTAGGAGTCACTGTGGCCCTTGGATCTCTTTCCTCCTTTATACTGAGTCAGGCCATTTGGTACCATCTAGCTCAGTACTGATGACATAGACTAGCATTGTCTCTCCAGGATTGTAGGCAGAGATTGAATTTTGGAGCTTTGCATGCAAAGCATATGCCCTACCAATGAGCTACAGCCCTGTTTAAAAAAGTATCTTTCAAAATTGTTCTTTTCAATTCACTAATGAATGCACAGGGCAGATCCATGCCATGCATTTAAAGCACATTCAACATACATTTGAAGCACATTAATCCCACCACAGAATCCTGGGGACTGTAATTTGTTAAGAGGGTGGGAACTATAACTGTGAGGGGGAAACTACACTTCCCAGGATTCTTTGGGGGAAGTCATGAACTTTAAATGTGAGTTGGATGTGCTTTAAATGTTTTATGTGGATCTGCATTACTCCATAAACGTTGCATGCATATAAATCATTTTAATTAAGTTTTCAAAAGGAAAATATGCTACAAAGTTTACTTGGTGACCATGGGCTATGCACCATCTCTTACCCTAATCTGCCCTTCAAGGTGATAACAACAGAAGGGAACCATGACCTCCCCAAGGAAGAAGGGCACACTTAAAATTTAGAGGAAATAATCATTTCCTTTATTAATTTACAACCACAGTGTGAAATCAGATACATATCAAGATATAGCATGAAGAAATATTTATATGAGCATAGATGTCCAAGATGTTTATTATTTACACATCCTGTAAAGATATTTATAGTGCAATCCTATGCATGTTTACTCAGAAACAAGTCCCAATGTATTCAATGGGGCTTGCTCAGACAGAGAAGCATGCACAAGACTGCAGCCTCAAGTGATAAGGAACTTTACTCACCCAATCCAAAATTCAGAATCATGCCACGTTAAGCTGTTTTGCAACTGTTTTATACTTGTTTTATGATTATTAGATTTTAAATGACTTTATTTCTTGTTGTGAGCTGTCTTGGTTTCCAACCCTACCCCACAGGGTTGTTGGAAATATTCCATATACGCATACACTGAAGATGTAAAAATACATGAAAATGGACATGGACTGTCTTCAAGTCAATTCCGACTTATGGCAACCCTATGAATAGCTGAGGCTGAGAGGCAGTGATGGGCCAAGGTCATGCAGTGAGCTTCATGGATGTGTGGGGATTTGAACCCTGGTCTCCCAAGTCATAGTCCAACACTCTAACCACTATGCCACACTGGCTCTCTGTAAAAATACATACACCCCATATATTAGTTTATTGTCAAAACCAGTTCACCATTGCAGAACATTTAAAAAACAAAAAACAAAAAAGCAAGTGTTAGTTTCCTGACACATAAATTATTTTTTATTATTTTATTTTTATTTATTAAATTTATATCCCGCCTTATGGCCAAAAGGCCCTCAAAGCGGCTTACAAAAACATGAATATAACACATCATAAAGCATAAATACAATAATGCAATTCTCAAAATTAAATAACAAATAACATTAGGTTCACGCACACATACACACACACGGTCTCTGGCCCCTTCAGCAGTTGCTGCTTTTGTAGCTGGAGAGAGACAGGGCCCCGCCCTTCCAGGCCAGGTGGAAATCAGCCAGAAATGAAGGGAGCAGGTCTTGCAGAAACTCTCACAGGTAGATGGTCTCTGGCCTCTTCAGCAGTTGCTGCTTTTGTAGCTGGAGAGAGACAGGGCCCCGCCCTTCCAGCCCAGGTGGAAATCAGCCAGAAATGCAGGGAGCAGGTCTTGCAGAAACTCACACAGGTAGATGGTCTCTGGCCCCTTCAGCAGTTGCTGCTTTTGTAGCTGGAGAGAGACAGGGCCCCGCCCTCCCAGGCCAGGTGGAAATCAGCCAGAAATGCAGGGAGCAGGTCTTGCAGAAACTCACACAGGTAGATGGTCTCTGGCCCCTTCAGCAGTTGCTGCTTTTGTAGCTGGAGAGAGACAGGGCCCCGCCCTTCCAGGCCAGGTGGAAATCAGCCAGAAATGCAGGGAGCAGGTCTTGCAGAAACTCACACAGGTAGATGGTCTGTGGCCCCTTCAGCAGTTGCTGCTTTTGTAGTAGTGACATCTAAGTAAGCCCTGCCTAACTGCTTAAAAAAAAGGATTGGAGGGGAAGAAAGATTTACAGCACAATCCTTTCCTATGTTCACTCAAAAGTCCTATTAATTTTTAGCACAATCCTAACCATGTCTACTCAAAAGTAAGTCCTATTGAATTCAATGGAGTTATCTCCCAGATATGTGGAATTAGCATTGCAGCTTTACTCCCAGAAAAGCTTCATATTGGGAAGGTTTTCAAAACACATTATGAATAAGACAAATAAGCTGCCCTCTTCAGCAGTTCAGTAAAATTTAAACTTGTTTGACTCCTTAATTAGTAAAGTATAATACTGCAGCGTGTACACTTTTTAAAACTTGTGTTTAAAAATTATTTGAAAGATAAAATGCATAATATGCCATTTTTGCAAGTAATTAAACCCCCCCTGCATGTACACTTTTATGCCTGTCAAGATCTTGCCATAATCTTCTGTTGTAGTGCAATACTATGCATGTTTACTCAAGTCCCAATCCTGTACAGAGAAAGTACTCTTTATGCTGCTGAAAGCAGAGCTTGGAAAAGTTACTTTTTTGAACTACAACTCCCATCAGCCCCAGCCAGCATGGCCACTGGACTGGGCTGGTGGGAGTTGTAGTTTAAAAAAGTAAATTTTCCAAGCTCTGGCTGAAAGTTATATATTTACTGAATTCCTGATGTGAGACAAGCAAGAAAAGGAAACTGTGGGTTTAGGTATTGCCTGGGGGTCAACAAATCTTGCCAATCACAACCCTGACTTCATTTATTGGCTACAAAACTGAAAGGGCTGGGATTAGAGCAGTTGGTACTAACAGAAGTTGCAGGGGGCAGTTAACAGCTTGGATTATATCTTTTAGACCAGACCAGCTAGAAACTTTTTTTTTAAAAAAAATAAAAGCTAAAAGCCCGGGGATTAAGGTGGCTCACCCGGAAAGGACCTCCCAAAACCGGAGGCTCCAGGCAAAAACCAGAGACCTTGTAAGCCTATCCGGTAGTTAGTGGAAAAGTTTGCAAAAGTATGAAAAACCTCCTTTCCAAATCCTGCATTTAATCATGCACCTTATACCTTCATCTGTGTTTATTTATTTATTTCCTGAAGGGTCAAATTGAAAATGGACATTTGGCTTATAAATGATCCTATATTATCAGCCTTGTTTTATCAGATAAGCTATAAAACACCGGGAGTTGCTTTTCATTTTATATGACCTTCATCTTCTGCTTTCAAATTGTTCTTTCTTTCACCTACAGCACCTGTGCAATATGCTTATTTCAAAGATATGACTGTCAAATCATACAAGCAGATATTATCCTTTCTTGAAGTGACACTTGGCAACCCAAACTGATTATGTGACCCATGGATTTGTGTGTGCGTGTGTGTTCAACACACATTTTTATTGAATAACAACAAATGTTCTAAATATCCCCTTTCAAACAGCTAGGCAATAGTACAGCTACCAGCATTCACATCAATTAATTTTTTGCATATCAGTACCATATTTGCAAATTCTGCCCATACAAATGAGAAACAGAAGACCTTTATCCACAAATTTATCCCTGTCACATTATGATTTGACTTCTATTCAGATTGAGGTCACAAGCAATACTCAACAAGAAGCAATGAGAGTCTTTTGGAAACTAACCAAACTTTTTGACATATGTTGCATGGTCAACCATTTTGCCATCACTTTATAAAATGCTGTCATGTAAACAAATCTAGAAAAAGATTTAAAGAAAATAGGCAGACTTATTAAGCAAATTAGAAACATATTTGTGCAGCACAATTGTAAGCATGTTTGTATTGTAAGTAAGATTCACAGTGTTCAGACTAAATATTGAAAATGGGTTTTATATCAGGTGTGGGGAACTTTTGGCACTTCAGAAATTGCAGAACTACAACTCCCATAATCCCTGGCCATTGATCATGCTTGCTGAGGCTGATGGGAGTTGTAGTTCATTAACATCTGGCGAGCCAAAAGTTCCCCACGCCTGTTTGGTATTGTCTTCATTTCACCCTAAAAACTGCTGCTGCTGCTGCTGCTGCTATTGCTACTTCTACTGCCACTGCTCCTGCTATTGTAGTTGCTACTGCTGCTCTGACCACTGCGGATGCTAAGATAATGATGATGATGACTGATTAAATTTATATTCTGCATCTGTGTTAGAATTGCTTAATGTTTTTTAATAATGTTTTTAACCCCTTTAAAAAGTTTTTTTAATGTTTTTAACGCTGTTTTGTTTTAATGTATTTTAAGATCTGTTTTTATGATGTTTTGAAGTGTTTTTAGCACTTTGCTGCCCTAGGCTCCTGCTGGGAGGAAGGGCAGAATACAAATTAATTAATTAATTAATTAAATAAATAAATAAATAATAATAATATCCTGCCCTTCCTCCCAGCAGGAGATGAGGGCAGCAAACAAAACACTAAAAACCCCCAAAACATCTTAAAAACAGACATTGAAATATATTAAAATACAACATCTTTAAAATCATATTAAAACAAAACACATTTGAAGACATCTTTTCCAAAAAGCTTAAAAAAATCTTAAAAAGTAATTCCAACATAGATGCAGTCTGAGATAAGGTCTCTACTTAAAAACCTTGTTGAAAGGGAAAGTCTTCAGTAGGCGCCCAAAAGACAATACAGATGGTGCCTGTCTAATATTTAATAGCTGGTGCTATTTTATTTAACCTTCAACATTTACAAGATCAATATTTTACATTTGTGGAGGATTGCACAATGAATAGCTTGTCTATACATGGATTTATTTTAGGGGTTATCAGGCCTAAGACCACAACCATTCCAGCCCTCGCACCCCACCCCATACCAGGTTTGGAATATGTGCAGTAATAAACAAATGTTATTATGCCTACCTTTTCTCTTGCCATTGAATTACACCAGCAGCCACACTCCTTTGGCATTAGGAGAAAAGGCTTCTGTATTAAGTGCGATTTCCAAAGAAGCTGCAGCTGTAGTGCCAAGCTCACCTTGTAAGGGGTTGTCAGTACAGTGCAGGCCTCCAGAATTACTTGGCAGTAGAAAACTGGAAGCTCCCATTTATATTATGAAGAATTTGCATATGTGAAAAGTATACTTGAATTCTGAATAAGCATGATGCTTGTTTTCTACCCTGTTGGCACGTGCACAACACAAACTGCCTCCCTTCTTAGTTGCTAAAAGGTAGTGGTGACCTCCCATGTACTGCCAGGCAGATGTAATTTTTAGGGATGCAAGAGAAATTCAATTCAGTTGCATTTAAAGCTGAATTTATGATATTTGCACTTTCTGAAACAGTACAAGAACCAAAATACAGCCATCCTTCAAAATTCGGACTTATCTGAATGTTGTAATTGCAGCTCTACAACCAAAAATGTTTACAAAAATGCATATATTATGAGAAAGTGTGCATGAAATGAATATACTGGTGGAAAAAACATAAAAATGCATTATATTAGGGCAAATTGCTTGCAAAAATGTGTACATTAATCAAAACGGCATACCAAAATGGAGAAATTCACACTAAAATGCTGAAGAATTAGATGTTGTTTTTAAAAAGCAAATTGCTGCAGAAATGTGAAGAACGGAATTCATGATTAGAAAAATGAGACACTGAGAGAACCAAATTGGCAGATCGTTCTGTCCTATAAAGCACTATGCCTTCTTGTATATGTTATTTTTAAAAAGTTCACATTACATGAAGTTTGATTTCTCTTAATTCCTCGTTCCTCATTCATATTGCACTTTCCAGTATAAGTGAATAGCATCATAGAGAAATACTATAGAAATGATGGGAATGGAGGGAGAGTCTGTGGAGGAGGAACCACCAGTTCGTAAAGTGTGCTGGGTAGGGATGGGTGACTCTGTAAATTTCAGTTTCTTTCTGTTTCTCTTTTTTGCAGTCATAAATTCAATTCCACAACAGTCTGCAAATGCTTTTTTTTAAAGTTCTCATGAACATTCACCAGCATTTTACAACACATTTTTGTATGCAATCTTCCCCAGTTTAATGCCTTTTGTATGTTATTTTCATTAACATATGCATTGTTATGCACGCTTCACCTAGTATATACATTTTTATACACATTATTTAGCTTGAGAACAACATTGACAAGTTTGGAGTAGTGTCTGTTGGAAAGGATGACTGTGTTTCGCTTCACAAATTATTTCAGGAAGTGAAAATTGGGTAGATTTACCTTTACATGTGAACAAAATTGATTTTCTCCCCCATCCCTAGTGCTTGGCCTGCACCAGCCAGGGCAGAAGATAATGGGTGGCACAGTTTTCTTTTTATTCCTGCTGTGGTCAGGTTTCATTTTAATTGCCCTCCTATTGACTGCAGTAGGGATGGATTAACTATGTGACCTCCAGGACTGGTGTAGTATTGTAGCTGGTTTGGAGGGAGGGTGTCCGTGGATGGGAAGACTTTTACATAGTTTTACAGATCTATGCCTTCCCCAATCCACCACCCAAATGCCATTCTTTATCCCCTTTCACTCTGGTGCACTAGAGGAATGATGGTGGCATAGCTTTCCTGCATAGCTGCAACAAGGAGACCTCCAGAGGTGGACTTCCTTCTCCAGACACAGCCTTCCTTCCCAGACTTTGGAAAGGGAGTTCTGCCTCATGCTACAGCCTCTCAACTGCGCTCTGCAGAAGCATGTGGAAGGGAACTCCATATTTGTAATTATCTGCCTTTTTATCAGATAATGAGGTTTAAGGAGGCAAAGAAATGTGTTCACATAATATGAATTAATTGGGGAAGAACAAATGGGTTGTTGTAAATGACATTATTTCATCTGGAATTTTTTTCACACATTTTGCAAAGTCAGCTTTAAAATGCTTAGAATTGCTATCCTTTATTGGTGTCATGCAGGGTCCTTAGCTAGAATTATTTAACATGTTGCATCCTGGATGAGAGGGCCATCAGTTATTACAAAAATTAAGCATTACATGAAAAGCTTGGAAAGGCTTGTGGTTACACTATATTTTTATAAAACGAAGCTCAGCTTGATGGAAGTATATACTGTAGGTCAGTAGGCACTGGAGAATTGCAACCTAGAGTTCCCATATTTGCTTTTCCTATGGATGAAAATGGCTGAGAGTCTTGGTGGACCACTTAATGATTTTTCTGCCTTTTGTGCCAATTGTAATGTGCTATTCCAGATGCTGTATGATTTTTAATTGTAAGCTATGGACATGCCATGGACCACCTGGATGAAGTTCATGGACCACAGTTTGGGAACCCCTGTTATAATCAATTTTCAAAGAAATAACAACCCGTTACACTGATGGAGAATTTTTATTTTCTCCTATGGGATCATTGCTGGGGGTCCCTTAAGTAATTTAAAGACACAGGCTTAAAGCAAAAAGGTAGGCCTTTATTCCTTTACAAGCATATGCAGGGTCAGTTCTCCAGAAAGTCTGGAGAGGACTGCAATGAGGTACAGTCTGCACAGGTCTTTTATATCTTATTGTACACATGTGACATTAGTTTACCAATCGCATAAGATTTCTTCCCACAAAACATCACAATTCTTCCCTCTTGAAATATTTCCAACCAACCAGATAGCTTTATTTAAATGAATTACATGCATATTCATAATTTGCAGATACCTCCCATCCTATTGTCTTGTTGTCTTCTCAGATTGATGTCAATCTGTCCCCTTGACTGATATTACCACTATTCTACTGTCATACATTACTGATGATTTTGTACTATACATTCCATTCCATCATGGCTTCTGATCAGGGGACAGGGACATCTCTAGGACATTATAACCTGTTTTTGTAAGTGATAACATGATGCAAGGCCAAGTTTGTTCTCCTTAGAGTGACTGGAAGTTCTATATGAAATTCTAATGATAATTACACAGCTATAGAGAAAGATTAATTTTAAATCACCATATTATAGCTGAAAGCCACACAATATAAAGAATGATTAGGGAACGCAGTAAAGAAAAGGGGTAATTCCAAGCCAGCCACTCTCCATCAAACACAGAGGGATGAAGAAGGCAGCCCACCTCAGAATACCTCTCACCTGAAGAACACACTTATATTTAAGAAGTAAAATTATACACATAATGCTATTGTGAAATCAGTATCGAAGCCAAATTTTATCTTTCTACCTTGATTCTGTTATGAAGATTTTCCAGGAATCTCTAATAATCTGCTTTCCCAAGCTCAAAGAGTGAAAAATATATTAATCAAAAGATTGTACGCATTTTGCTTAAAACAATACCAAATTAATGATCTGCCAGTTATGCACTGGCCAATTTTGGCACAGAAAGAGCTCAGGAATTTACAGCAAGGTGAACTTGACCATTTTCCTGCTTTCCCTACACCCAGGCCTGCTTTTAATGCCTGTTGTGTGTGAATATAGGGAAAGAAATCCATTTTTCCTTCATCATTTTCAAGGGCCCATATTGCTTGGGGCCAGGATGCTTGAGGGATCCTCCATCAACACATCACCTCAAATGAGGAACTGTATCACACACACACAAAAATACAAAAGAGGACATTCTTATGTATAAAATATGCACATCCTAATTTATATAAGATGCAAATTTAGAAATAATTACTATAATTTTAAATAGAAATATAATACATCTCACCATAATGGGAAAGACCAGGTGACCTGTGTGTCTGCTCAGTCTGCCTTTCAACTTTGAAGCCCCTACTCTCTCTTCTTACGGTTCTTTAAACTAGCCTTGGGCCAGCCCTTCAGAGAGAGGACTGTTCTCTGTCAACCTTTCAAATAGAGAATAGTCCTCTGTAAAGTAGGACACATTATCACCCCACATATAGCATGAGAAAGAACTTCATTTCTGAATGTTCATGAAAGGTCCAAGTAAAATTGTTTATATATAGTTGTTTTAAAGCTGCTTAAGTATAAACGGATGTGCTCATTGTCTATAGTCAGAAATGTTATAATTGAGTTAAAGAATTGGCTTTGTTCTTTCCATATATAATAAAACATGGAGTTCATCATGAATGATTAGTTGGGTCCCTTTACCTTTCAAGGAAGCCTATGTGGGAGAGCGGATTTGCAGCAGCCAAGCTTTCAAGGCCTCACAAGGCTTTGTGGGAATTTAGAAAGAGCTAGGCCTTGCCTCAGATCCCATGAGACACTGATTAGATGCAGGAACTGGGCCTGTATAATGCCTCTCCTTGTGAAATGGCCTTTGGAGCAGACAGTGTGGAGTTGTAGGAATAGTCTTTGGTACGAGGGATGGGAGTTTATCTAAAATAGTTGGAGAACTACATCACAAGATTCAGATAAGAGCGAATTTCAAAAGATCACTGTGTTTTGGTTCTCATATTGTTTCAGAAAGTGCAAATTTGATAGATTTGGTTTTAAATGTGAACTAAATTGAATTTATCTTCCATCCTTATTACCCACTAAGCACTGCTTTTATTTTTTTAAACTATGAACATGTTATAAGGTGCCTCAATTACTACTAGTAGGATTAGGATCTTTCAAATTTTTTTATCATTCTAGCACGTCTATCTTTTGGCACAACAATAAGTGGTCCCAGTAAATTATCATATTAAACCAATTTGTAAAAGATATTTAAAACTGATGATATATCACAGCTTCAGAAAAAATATTGGTTATGAACAAACTCCCCTTGACTCAATTCAGAACTGGGCTTGCAAATGAAGCAATTTCACAGGGGAGAAAATGTGAAAATAGCTCGCTGAGCATGTAATGGCAATGTACCCAATGCAACATCCATAGAACCTCATATATACCTGGCATCAAGATGCTGAAGGTGGAGTTATACCCAATCAGATTTTCTGGGGATAGCTTGCACTTGTAATGCAACCAAGCATTACAAATTGGCCAGGTTCATATTTCAGGCAAGTTGAGTATGCATTTAGGTAACATAATCACACATTCTCCTTCCAAATTCTCCCCCCACAAGGATTCTGCTCTTTGTTTCTCTTGTGAGAATAGCCAACAGCTATCAAAGTTATTTGTGGGAAGGATGATCACCATGCATCTGACAAAGCAGGCTCTGTTTAAGGATAGGAAAATTAGTCTTTTTACAGTCCATGTCATTTTTGCACATGTTTACCCATAAATCTGTCTCATCCCATTTCTGCACTAATCTGTGATTTAATCATATGAAAATTTGCATGAAAATATGTCATATAAATATATGTTCAACATATGTCTCCCAAAATGCAACTTATATATATATATATATTTCTCAAAACCTATGTTTAAAAGCATAATTTGATAGTGCTCTTGAAGCAAGAACTGCTGCAGAACATTTGGGAAGTGGTAACACCAGTGTATACATTGTGATCTGGACATTAATCTGGGAGGTGTGGATCAGTATTTGCAAATATTTGCAAATTCCTCAGGCATTCCTAGTTTGGACCCATGACAGCTTTTGCCAGAATACTAATAGTCTTTAAGTGTGACAAGACTCTTGTTGTAGGCTAGCATGGCTTATGAAACTGTTCTGATGTTATTCTTTTCCTAATTCTAGGTAAAATTACTCTATCAGACTTCAGCTCATTTTTCTTGGCAATGTTCCTACTTTCTCCCCAAGGCCCATGATATCAAATATGTCCTTAGAATCATTCCAAGAGCCATTATGCAGTAATGCCTAACAGTGGAATCCTATGCATGTCTACTCAGTAATGAGTCCCATTGAGTTCACCTGTGTACAGGATTGCTGTCTAAATTCTCTGAGGGGGGAAAAAGAGGGAAATTGCATAGATATATTGTTAATTGGTCACCAGTTGAATACTGTTTTATTTGACAGCGGGCAGAGCAATCCAACTCGGGAAGCCAGCAAAAAGGGAGCTGGTGCACGAAGAGCCGGCGGGAAGGTCCGTGGCACCCAGTTGCCATTTGGGAGCCTCTGGCCTGGCTCAATGCTGGCACAGCTGGGAGCTGCACACAGGGAACGGAAAGTAGAAGCTGGTTCTCACAAATATCCCTACCGGGGAGTAAGCACTCTCCCTTGACTTCCTTGCAACTATTTTCTTAGACTGACAATTTTCCCAGTGTAACTTTTGACTGGATGGGACCCACAAGAGTGCTTGTATTGCAAATTCCCAGAAGGTTATCTAGATGTACACCAAGGAGGTATAGAAATGCCCCTGATTATTGCCCCAAATCCCTGATTTATGGGGGTGCTGACTGCTTCTGCACACTGTTACTGCTTAGAATTAGAGTCTGGAAAGTTCAAAATACAGGCTCCCTGACACAGTTACAGCATTTGGGAAGTTTCCCTGTGCCTTTGTGTTCAAAACAATACAGAGTCTGAGGAGTTTTGTTCAAGTAACCAAAACAATGCAGCTTGTCCCACACTTCTGCTCTGTCTGGTGGAATTGTATATGGCTTTCTTAGACTTTGAACGGATGATGAGCTAATTGGCTTATGAATGTTCTTACTTGGCTAATGTAAACAAGTAGCCTGAATGTCAAAACAAGCAATCAACCTTGAGAATGCAGCTGCATTCTCAGTCCAAGGTGTCACAAGGACAGGATCAGGAGACATCACTTGAGGGGGAAACCAGCTACCTGAATGATAGAAAGATAATGATCTCATAGATTGTGGAACAGCTTACCAGAGGAGATACGCCTGGCACCTACGGTACTTTCTTTCAGGCGCCAGGTTAAGACCTGGCTATGCTCCCAGGCATTTTAATGTTTAATGTTAACGTTTAATGTTTCATGTTTAATGTTCTAGTTTTAAAATCTTGCTGCTATTTGTTATTGATTTTATTGTAATACTGTATTTTAACCTTGTACACCGCCCAGAGAGCTACTAACTACGGGCGGTTTATAAATGAAATAAATAAATAAATAAAATAAAATAAATGTAAGGTGCCCCCTCCCAGGGGTTTTTTGGGGTATAAGTATGGGATCCCTAGATCAGGGAGATTAAGCCTCCAGGGGGCTGATGTAGCCTCAAAGTATCATCAAGAAGCAACATCCAGAAGACAGCAGACTCAACGCCTCCCAGGCAAGAATTAATGTGCTGTTAGGAGATTTCCAGCCAGTGAACAGGGGTAAGAGCATAACATATGGGGGGGAGAGCAGAAGTATGCTAGCTACTTAGTTCCATATTAGCTGTTTGGAAATCCTGCTCTAATAAAGCCTTTAATTTCTTCACTGCCAGCCATGTTCATTATACTTTTGAAATTCCAAACTTATTAGTCTTGTGCTTGGCAAAGGCTAGACACTTGGTGTTACAGCGCTCCAAACATGACTTGGGTATGGCTTAAGTTCCCCCCAGCCCCTCGTCTGACTCACCCCTGGAAACATTTTGTGGGCCTTCCACTGGCTTCAGCTGGCTCCCCTTCTCCCCAGCTGGGCTTCTCCAGAGGACCCATGGCTGGGCCAGCTGGCTTCTGGCTCTGCACGGCTCAGCTGAGCTGAGGGGTTTCTGCCAGCATAGCTCAGCTGAGCTGGGACCCAGCCAGTTCAGACTTTGGTCCACCCTATCCAAACCCCTCAGCCTAGCATAAACAGCAGTTGGATTACACCCTAAAGCATTTTATCCTTTTATGTTATTTTTATAGTAAATTGTAATTAGAGTTTGTTGTATGAATATATGTGTTTGGTTAGGATTAGTGTATGTATTTTTACATTTTTAAAGACATTAATTTTTGCCCAGATATCCTCTGTTTTAACTTTTCTCTAATTCTGCAAAACAGAGTGAGTTCACACGGCTTCCCATTAATGAGTCATTCATGTCTTATGTCTCCTGTCCTTTTCATGAAGGGAACTGCTTGCTAATTATGAAAACTATCAGTGATAGGTCACATCTAACTTAGATTTAAAATGGTCAAAATGTCATACATCAGATGCTGTAATTGCTTGAGAAACACAGTTATGTGAATCTTGTAGAAAAACGGAAAAATAAAATTTTGTCCTACTTAGGTGTTAATCCTGCTGCTCCTAGTGTTCTCCACACTTTTGGATTGACAAGCATGTTTGTGTTATTTGCCATTGGGACTTTGCATGGTGGCAAATACTGTATCGGGATTTGCACAAATGTGAAATATTTTTGCTGTTGGAGTTGGCATTGCAGGCCATAATGCCTTTGTTTTCACTAGGACTTAGTTTGGTGTAGGGATGGGTGAGAATTTTGATTCAGTTTGCATTTCAAGCCAAATCTATCAAATCCTCGCTTTCCAAAACCATATGAGAATAGAAACACAGCCGTCCTTTGAAATTCAAATTTTGTGATGCAATTTGCCAACTGAACAATGTTGACCAAACTGTATACATTAGTGAAAAGTGTGCATAAAAATGAATATGAGTGAAAATAATATACAAAATTGCATTATACGATTGGAAATTGCTTGCAAAAGTGTGTACTTTAGTCAAAACTAGCTACAAAAATGTGTTTCTTAGGAGAAATTTGCACTAAATGCTGGATAATTTTCATGAGGATTTTTTTTTAAAAAAAATGACAAATTGCTTCAGAAATGTTGAGAACTGAATTTAAGATTGGAAAAATGAGAAACGAAGGAAACTGAAATTGACAGATCTTTCCATCCCTAGTTTAGAGGTACTCTAGCTATAACCAGGGCATTGGCTGGAGGAGAATTTTTGCTCAGCATTTAGAGTGAGCTCCCCTTATTTTCATCTCTCTCACCAGTGAAGTAGAATATAGATCTGCAATTTAATCTGCAGATCTATGAAACTGTCCTCTGTGTGGTTCAATTATTTACATTTTGATGAGGGCAGCCTTTTCAGGAAATACATTTTTTAAACAATTTAAAACTGCTAGGAGCAACTGCTAAGTGTGGTGCATGTTACACTGGGTTAAAATACTTCTGAAAATGAACCTGGCAGTAACTGCACAACATGGCATGAGACAGAGGTAGACATATTTTTCCCATGCAATTTTACAGAGTAAGTGATAGCACATAATAGTTTTCTTGAGCATTTTCAAAAGCATTTTGAACCCGTGTAGCAGGCACCACATTTTCTAGCTTCTCTAAGCAGCTTGGAACTGTACAAGAAAGAAAATAAACAGTAGTCTTTAGATCACCTCACAAGAACCTAATTCTGTTTTAAAAATGTTTTAAAGGGTTAAAAATTCAGTGAAATGGTGCAGATCTTAAAAGGATTTTTCTAGAAGACAAAATCTGCATGGAAACAGGACAGAACTGACTTAATGAGAGACAGACACAAACAAAATTAAATCCATTCCATGCATCCTAGGCCAGACAACTACGAGACACTTCAGTTGAAGGATTATCTTGGTTGCAAATATTTTGGCTTATGTGTATAATTATATAGGTTGCAGGATTTGTGCAATATTTCATAAGGTAATCTAACAGAGCTCCAGGATCCAGTTCATTTATCCAGTTCAGGGCCAAGGCTAGCGTTTTTCAGATAACATAGGTAAACAATTATACGGCATAGTTGGAAGTTGCATGTACATTTCCTGACAGACTGTTGTTTTATGTTATGAAATATTTTCTTTATGCACACTGGAACAAGAACCTGCAATGAAACCTGATGGGATGTCAGCCACACAGCCCAGGTAGTTGGTGGATGCCTTCTTTATATTTTTCTTTACATATATCTAGTCTGTCTAGTATGTAGATTCTGGAAGGTAATATTATCATATCTAAACTAGTTTATTGCCATCATTTGTACTAAAAGTGTTCCTTTAAAAAAATACTTGTGGTGAGGGAGAATAAAGTTTAAGGAGAAGGTAGAGTTCCCTCTATATGAATTCAGTGATGTAGCCTGATAGGTGTAAGATTTTGAAGGATACATTTTTGTACAGAAGCTTGCACATTCATATTCTGATGCTGAAATAACTTCCCTGTGGTTTTTCTTTTTTACATTGTCTTTCCTGTTTAATTATTGAGCTGTACTGCAATAGCTTGACTCTTTTTGATGTAGCTACTTGTGGTCTGTACAAGCATTGAAAATCAGGTTGAAGACCACTCTGATAGATAAAAAATATTGTGCTTAAAAAGGATATGGTATTATCCTATGCACTGTATTGTTTTAAACTGAAGCTATTTAGCAAAAAATACTAGTTACAGAAATAACTGTGGTTCTTATGATTTCTGTGAGCTGTGACACCTTAAGAACATTCTTGATTACTGTTGGATTTAGAAATCTACTTATGTCTAAAATTCCAGACTGATTCTAGTGTAATGGCTTCCATCATATGAATAATTTTGAATAATTAAGGTAAGATTTACGTGGAAATGTCGCAAATGAATGGAAAAATCCAGGTGTATTTTGCATGGCTAATGTCTGTACTATCAGATTCCAGTAGGTGCCTATGAGCTTCGGGTTGATTGTGAGGTATAGATTAATGAATACCAGCAGTCATCAGGAAAGACCTAGAGAACAAGCTAAAGATGGCAATAATGGTTGGCTGGTGGGTTGGCATTTGTGGGAATTAAAAGAAACAAGGGATAAAGGAGGCCCAATTAAAACGTGAGAAGTCAAGGACTGCAGTGAATGGGAAGGGATGACTCTTTAGATCCAGGAACCTGATGTCTCACTGGGGAGATTCTTCTGAAGGGGAAACTATAACTAATGAAGCACTGTTGAAGACAATCTGAGTGGATTTTTGTATTTCCACTTACCTGAGTTGATTATATTTAGAACTGGGAAGAAACCATTTTTCTATGGGTATTTTTTAATGGTTACTCTGGTAACTTAACGCATTAGAATATGTGCAGAATGATCTGTGTCCTACCACCTTTACTTGATCATAAAGGGGAGGTAACCTGTTGTTATGCCTGAAAGCTGAAGGCCAACCCTGGTGAGTTATCCAATGAATGCCAGCTATTCACAACACCTGATGGTATTTCAGAATGATGGAAACATTTCTAAAGTGTTTTAGAACTCCTGGTTTACAGTAGGAGATATAACAGAATCTTAAAATTTATCTTTCTGCATATATATATCATAGCTTATGTGAACAGCATATAATAAATGCTGTACCGCCAGGAGCTAGAGGAGTGATAAATCAAGAGTGCATTGCGGGAAGTTAGAGTAGCGTGATCTCATGCTGCCTCTGAGGCAGTTGGGAGATGTGATGGATATCTGACCTTTCAGATATAAGGGAAGGAGAATATATTTCTCTTTTATAGGCACTAGCCTTTATGATTAAAGTTATATATATAAAAAGCTGTTTTATGCCTAGTGCTTTGAAGACTCAGTTTAAGATGTTACAGAAGCAGTTCATAAAAATACTGCTTTACTCAAATAACACAGTCACTACTAAAGGAATTTGGTTCATATATCTATTGACATTAATAATTTTGTTATGGTTTCTTTTCTTTTTGCTGCAGTATTTTTTAACTTCCCCCTCACATTTTCTGTAAATGCAGGGTCAAGGTAGAAAGATGAAGAACCACAAGAAAGGAGAACAGGGTTCTTGAAGCTGCCCATAAACAGCGAGTTTCTCAATAGCAGGCACAGAGGTCACCTGGTCACAATCTTTGGTCACCACTATGGTGATATGAATAGTATTTCTATTTAAATCATAGTTATATCTAAATTTGCATCTAAACCAGAGCTTGGAAGATTACTTTTAAAAAGTAATAAATTACAGTTACACTTACATGGCCCAGAGAAATAGTAATTACCATTACAATTACAATTGCTCTGAAAATAACTGATTACTTTACTTTTACTCAAAAGTAATCACTACAATTACATTTTAGTTACTTTTAAAAAGAAATTGCCTACAAGGTGCTGGTCTTGGCTGCTGCACATCTAAGTAGCCTAAAACAACATTAAAAATTAGAACACACACACAGAGGGTAGTAGAATATTTTTTTATCTGTAAGATTAACAGAATGGCATAACAGAATCTCATATCACCCCACCCCCAGCAATGGTGATACCCCAACACACATATAATTCACTTGAAATCAAATTTTACACTTGAAATGCTGCTTTTACAATACATTTCTGTTATGTCTCAAAGGAACAGGATGCTCAAAGAGCACGTCAGACAAGGGATGTCTTTTTACAGATTATGTTGCCACAAGTACAGAACAGATGTTCTACTGTGGCGCTTGAAGGCATGCCTGTGTTGTGCTGCAAAAAACAACGCAGCACCCCTTTCAGTTAAAACACTTTTTGATCAATATGGCAATCCCCTATCATCAAAGAAAAATGCAAACTTTAGTACTTTACTAGTTGCCTTTGTATTTTTTTTTTGTCAACAGTGTAACTTAGAGGTAACTTAATCCTGTACATACTTACTAGAAAGTAAGTCTCATTGAACTCATTGGGTAAACATGTATGAACAATTGAACTGTCAGAAGCAGAACTTAAGAGACATACTGTAGATAAACAGAAAATGCATATATCAAAAGTAATCCACCAGCATAAACGTTATCCCTTCTCCTGCAATTAAAAATGTGGTCTTGCCCAGAATATAGTGAAACTATGGAATTTACTACCACAAGAAGCGGTGATAGGCACCAACTTGGATGGCTTTAAAAGAGGATTAGACAAATTCATGGAGGATAAAGCTATCAACGGCACCTAGCAATGATGGCTATGTTCTACTTCCACTGTCAGAGACAGTATGCTTCTGAATATCAGTTGCTGGAAATAGAAACTAGGTGAGTGCTGCTTGTGCACTCAGGTCCTGCTTATGGGCTTCCCTTTAGGGCATCTGATTGGCCACTGTGAGAACAGGATGCTAGGCTAGATGGGCCACTGGTTGGATCCAGTAGGCTCTTCTTATGTTCTTGTATGTATTGCAACAAACAATGAAAATGACTTGTGGGGCCTTACATATCAGGGATAGCCAACGTGGTGCCCTCCAGATGTTGTAGGACTACAATTTCCATCATCCCTGATAATTGGTTATGTTGTCACAATGCTGAAGTTGGTTCCTAGTTCCTTATTTGCTTGAAAACTCAAAACACTAAAAAACAAGAAAAGTTCACAGCTACAGCAACTCCATAGGAAAGTTAACATGACTCTGAACCCTAAAATATATGTTGGGGTACCCCATATCATATATCGCTGTGATCTGGGGACTCTCCCTATCAAGAATAGCAAAAGAAATATTCAATCAAAATTATCAGGCTTCTGAAATGCTCATAAATGAGTAACGATGTCATAAAATCATAAAAAATAAGTGAGGGTGTCCACCCCAAAATTTGCTCTGGGCCAGGACAAATCATACACCCCAGGAAAGGGGAGGGTGTCATCTACGAGATGCCAGTACTTTCCGCCTGGCCCACAACTTTTGCTGGGTGCAGGGCATGTATAAGGGCATCCATGGACAACCAAAATGGTCAAAAAGATGCAGAAAAGATAAGAAACTGAGATTGCCCACCCCCACAATCTGCTCTGGACCAGGACAAATCATACACCCAAGGAAATGGAAGAGTATTAGCTACAAGATGCCAATGCTTCTCACCTGGCCCAGAGTTTCTGTTGGATTCAGGGCATGTATAAGGGCACCTATGCACAACCAAAAGAGACAAAAAGCAAAGAAAAGAAATCCGGGGGTGTTCACCACAAAATCTTCTCTGGGCCAAGACAAATCAGACACCCCAGAAAATGATAGGGTGTCCTCTATGCTATGCCAGTGCTTACGGCCAGTGCTTATGATCTATGTGGATTTTTAAAAAAATTATTGGTCTTCCCTGTTACTTACTTTGTTATAGTTCAATTTTTATTTTTAAAAGCCATTGATGTTGGTGACAGAAGGACTTGTGGCAGGGTCAACAAACAATGATTTCTTGAAGATGATGTAATTTCATTGATGACACTCTAAAGTATGCATGGATGGCATCTCATAGAACACACTCTCCCAGATGCATGGAAGTATGATATGTGGTGCTCCAAATCAACTTTTAGGAGGGGCACTCCAGTTTCTTATTTTCTTTCCTCTACATATTCACTATTTTTCTAATACATATATGCCCTTATCTGTACCATACATACTGGGTGAACCCTCTCCTGCATGCATAAACTTGTAGTGCCCAAAGCATGTTTTGGGGTGGGAACCCACAGTTCCTTATATACTTTCTACATTGCTTGTTGTGCATAGATGCACATATCCATTTCATGTGTCCACAATCCATTCCAAGCAGGATGCAGTGGCATCTCGTTGAGGGCACTCTCCCCTTTGCTCAGGTGAATGATGTTTCATGGCCCACAGGTGATTTTGGAGTGGTCACCACAAATTACATATTTTTCTCTACTTACTCTTCATTAGTTTAGTTCTGCACAGATGATGTTATGAGTGCCCTGCACCCAGCAGAACTATAGGCCAGGTGTGAAGTACTGGCATCTTGTAGAGGCCACCCTCCCCCTTCCTGGGATGTATGATTTGTCCTGGCAGCCAGGGTATAGTCCAGGGGCTCAGGGAGTAATATCCGCTGATCAGCATGAAAGGGGAGTGCGTTAGCCACTGAGAAGAGTCTTCTATTATGCTTCCTTGTCCTTTCCTCCTGATTGGAGCCAATCAGAGTGAAAGGAGGTGAATCACCCACTGAGAAGACTCTTTTCAGTAGCTAATACTCTACCCTTTCATACTGATCGTCTCCTAGGGACATCAGTTGTTGTTGGAGAAGGCATTAACAAGGACCTCATTCTCAACCCAGGAGCAAAATAAGGAGTGAGGGAGGTCTGGCTGTGGCTGAGACTATTATGAAGGGACCCTGCACGTCTGAATTTGCCAATACACTACTGCCTGGTACAGTGCAGATTTTTGGGTGGGCACCCCCAGTTTCTTATTGTTTTCTGCATATTTTTGTCACTTTGGGTTGTGCATAGATGCCCTTATCCCTTCCCTGCAGCCCAAAAGCTCTGGGCCAGATGAGACACACTGGCATCTCATAGAGGACACCCTCCCCTTCCCTGGGGTGTCTGAGTTGTCCTGGCTCAGAACAGATTGTGGGGTGGGCACACCCAGTTACTTATTTTTTATGATTTTATGACATCATTATGCATTTATGAGCATTTCAGAAGCCTGATAATTTTGATTGAGTAAATTTGTTGTTATTCTTGGCGGGGAGAGTCCCCAGATCACAGCAATGTATGGTATGGGGTCCCCCAACATATATTTTAGGGTTCAGAACATGTTAACTTTGACTTGGAGTTATTGTAGCTGTGAACTTGTCTTTTTTTAGTGTTTTAACTTTGAAGCAAATAAGGAACTGGGAACTAGGAACCAACTTCAGCGTCATTATGTTATCTGAGACTGATAGGAGTTGTAGTCCAACAACATCTGGACGGCACTATGTTGAAGACCCAAATAGATTAACACAACTCCCTTCCCACCTCCCCATCTGTTTCAAACACATCCAGAAAAGTATGTTTCTTAAATTCTATGTCTGACAGTGTGTTCCTTTCAGAGGTAAAAATTAATGTGCAATCCTATATACTTATCCATTTAACTCAATGAGGCTTAATTTGGAGTAGACATATAGGACTGGACTCCACCAGAATACATTTCAGCATTTCAGGGGCTATACTTTATTAATGCTGTACAACTACAACTACCAACTGCTGCTTATATACATATATTGTCTCAGCCTAAGCTACCTCACAGGGTTGTTGCAAAGATAAACGGGGGGAAGGAATGGCAATGGTCATGGCATTCACAAATAAAAAATAAATCTGGGGAGGGGACACACACAAGTAATAAGATGTCTGATAGATAGAACGTTAGCAGGTGAAGCTTTCCTCATAATTGTCTTTTCATACAAAAAAGGCTTACTCCATTTAATTTCTACCTGCCCCACAGCTGTCCATAAGAGCCTGATCTCCTGCAATGCCAGCCCTAAACCATGCAAAGAACTCAAGTAGAAAAAAACAACCACAGAATTTGGGCAATTTTTTTTAAAAAAAGAACATCTGTAACAGTATGAAATACGACATTCTCGGGCAAATAGAAGTTATGAGACAATAGACATAAAAACCCACACACAAAGTGTTGGCATATAAAAGCTGAGTCATTCCCCGAGTTGGGAAAGGGTTAACGTACGGCATTGGGAAAAGAAGCTACACAGCTGTGCCTTATCGGAGTAGCTGTGCTATAAAAACCCAAGGGCAATGTAAAATGTGTATGGGGGATGTAAGTGCTGATTCTTTGTATATCTGCTACCAAGAACGACTCCTATAAAGTGGGGTTTGCGTAATCAGACTTCTGTGTATGGACTCGACTTCCTTTGTGCCTGCTCTTTAGCCTGAGATAAGGCGACACCCTACTGCGTCGGGGCGCTGAGAACCAACACAAAGCCTTGACAAAGCGTGACAAAAATACTCTGAGCATGAGCATTTTCACATTTTAAATTTTTACTCATCATTGTTTTTGCTTATTTATTGCCTTGGGCCCATCCTGAACTCTCAGCCTAACGTCCCTCACAGGGCTGTTGCGAAGACACAGAAGGCAGAATTAAAATGGGAAAGAAGGAAACTAAGGCTGCAATGCAATACATGTCTACTGAGAAGTAAGCTTTATTGGTTTCAATGTCTCTTACTCCCAGGTAAGTGTGTACACAATGCACTTGCCTGGGAGTAAGTCCCATTAAACCCAATGGGACTTACTTCTGAGTAGACAAGTACTGGCTTGCAGGTTAGTCCTTGTATTACATGCATCAAATTTTACTTGCCTTAACCAGACTGATGCATTTTTGTACTATAAAGGGTCATATTTTTCTCCCTCCCCACTAATGGGAGTAAGTGCCATTAAACATACAGAGACTTACTTCTGAGTAGACTTGTATATATTGTACTGTAAGTCAGCTATACAATCATTTTTGACAAGTGCCTGTTTGAAACTCTTTGCATTTGCCATGGGGAGGAGGATTTTCACAAAAGAGCTTCCAGAGAATATCTTCCTCACAAGAAGGGTAAGGCAGGAAAGAAAACTGGAAGCAGCAGCTCTTTAGGACCCTGGCTGTTTGCTGCTGCAACTACTGCCTGCCCTTGCTCCCCATGAAGCCGTGGCTTTTGGCTCATGTCTCTCTCCGCTGGTAAGAGAGGTGGGGAGGGAGGCAGAAGCCATCTTGAGCTTTGTGTGCCCCCCACGCATCGTCTCTCACCTCCGCAAACAGTTTTTCATGTCCATTTTTCTGCTGCCTCCTTGCCCTCTTCTCCCTCCACTCCTATCCATTTTTAAACAATTGTTTTTTTCACCCTGTCTCGCTCTCCATCTCCTCCCTCATCACCTCCTAAGCACCCATCGAGCACAAGGGAAGAGCGATGCTGCACAGAAGCCCAATTTGAAGGACATGATTTTTATCCATAAATCAGAGGAGCAGAAGATTTCCCCTGTCCCCCCCCAAGTAACGCCCCAAAGTAACTCTGGAAAAATTACAGTTACAGCTCAAAAGTAATGCAGTTACTACTCGTTCTTTTACCAGCAAAATGTAATGAAGTTACCCACTCGTTACTCAAAAAATTAATAAATTACAAGTAACTAGCTATTTGTAACTAGTTACTTTCAAGCTCTGATCTAAACATAAATCAGCATGATATTTTGTCCTTTTTTTTCATGATGACCCTATGACTTTGGGATTCTGCAGCTTTGCTACAAGTGGATAGCATTTGTGTACTTGTTTAATAGCCTTAATATGCAACATAGTCAAATGCTTTCTTTTTAGGAAAACCTTTTGGCCGTAAATGGTTTCTGCTTTAATTGTTGTGGTTAAATGGTTTTTAAAATGTTTATATGTTGTAAAACGAAATTTCCTGTTTTTTATTGTTGTCAAATGGTTTTAAAAATTGTTAGGTTATTGTTTACACTTAGGTTGTTAGCTGCTTTGGGCTCACTGAAGAAAGGCAGGATGTAAATGTTTTAAACAAACAAAACAAAAGCATATTACAAATATATTCCACAATGGGGGATTTTGGGCCTTTGGGAATAGTGGAGGTACATTTTGTGCCCTCTTATTTTTCTGCACATCTTCTTCAGCTTCATGTAAGCCCTACACCAAGTATTGATGACCCTGATAAATGACATTTTGTGCCCATACAGAACCTGATACCAGTTTGTTACTACGAAATGAATCCTGCAGATACAGTCTTATCAGGAGGTCCATTCTTTTAGTGTTGTGGCACTAGGAATGAGACATTTCATGCTGTAGCACCTATTCTTTGGAATTCCCTCCTATTAAATATTAGACAGGGGCTGTCTCTTCAGTGCCTACTGAAGACCTTCATTTTCTAACAAGCCTTTTAAATAGAGATCTTTCCAAATCTGTACCTGTTGGAATTGTTTTTAGATTTTTTAGATGTGTAATTGTTTTATCGTTTGTGTGTTTGTTGCCCTGGAATTTCTTATTTATTTATTTATTTAAAAATATTTCTATCCCGCCCTTCTACCCTATAATAGGGCACTCAGGGCGGCTTACAAAAATAAAATTAAACACGTACATAATAAAATTGTAAACAGTAAAATCACAAAAACATTAAAATTAATTAAAATACATAAAATACAATTTAAATACATAAAATACTATATATTTACTATATACTATATATATGTTGGACTTTTCCATAACAGCAATAGAGATGCCAGCAGATCCAGCAGCATTGACCAAAAGGGAGAACTTTTGGATATACTCTCTGGACACATTGGCACCACATGGCCTGAACCTGGAGGAAAGCACCATCACTACTTAGCTTCTGCAAATGAAGCCCCTCTGAGCATTCCATCCTCAAAGCTCTATAACTGCCACCTTGGTAACAGCATTTGTATGTTAGCAGCTGATGAAGGCAGAAGCTGAAACGTTTTGTTAATAGAATAAAAACCTCTGTTTTGTTAATCACAATTACATTCATATATGTTTATGTGATTAATGGAAGGAATCCTTATAGGAATCCAGAGCAAGCATGAGTGAAGTTCTGTTTGTTGCTTTCAAAACTCTGTCTGTCTGTCTGTCTGTCTGTCTATTGTGGAAGGAATTCTGATTTTATCTCCTTAGAAACCCATCTTTTAAGTGTGTTCAATTTGCTGTGGTTAAAATGTATTGTTTGCAGTGGTCATTAAAATGGGGAAGCATATTTGTTTGGATGTTCTCCTAACAGTTTGTCAGAAGAGATTGTGGTTTGTGGTTAGCAAGTTTCCGGAGCCACAATCAAGGCAACTCAGTGTTAAAAAGAGGAACTGATGCAAGAATGTTTTCTTAGGAGAAGCCACATATGCTGAAAATATATTGTGTGAAGTGTAGAACTGTATTCTTCTTGAGATGTTTCTGGGTGTCTTGTTTTGTACCTTATGAGATGTCAAAATGTGGGTCAGAAGGGCATAAAAGCCCTTCCTCTTTCTTTGAATGGACGAAAACAGTTTGAGATGCAAATGCCAAGAACATGCCCTCAAGGGGAGGATACCCAGGCAGGGATTGGCCCAAGGGGGTCATAAGGTACAATGTATGTATGATGTATCAATCACTATAAAATGAATGTATTCCTATTGATTGGCAGAGTGTGAGGTTCAAAAGAACTCCCTCTCCCATTATGCATACTGGTATACTGGTATTTTTGTTATTGATCAATAAACCTCTGTCCTTTGGAGCACAATCGTTGTTCTGGAAAGTTTTCCCTTCTACAATCTGGTGTCCCTGGGTGGGCAGGACAAGAACAGGACAGCCCGGCCTGTTAGCTCCTGCCAAAAGACCACCCCCAGATTGGTTGCTCCCTAGGATATAGGAATTTGTGTGTTTGTGTTGTCTGTGTTTTTGCAACTTTGCTGAGGAAACCATCAATAAAAACTTTGAGCTCAAGAGCTCCTGAGGAATGGGTGAGTATAAAATTTATTAGGGTTTAAAAGGGGGAAATGCCAATTGGATGAGTGAAAATATTGAGAGCACATGGAAGGATGAATGTCTATGTGAGCATAGGAGTCCCTGGTATGTGACCTCGCTTTGAAGACTCTTCCCTTGTGTCAACCCTGGTGGTCTCCTGAAAGGGGGGCTTCTGTTTGAACACAGCCGATTGAACTCAGTGCTTAGCGAGTTTGCATAGTGGCGTATACTACCTTGCCATGAATGAGTTCATAGACCCCACAAGTGGTCAAATGGCCCTGCATGACTGAGAACTGTTTGTTTGCTTTTCCCATCCCTCTTTCCTCTGTCTGTTTAAATTGGAGGCTGTGTGTGGCTGTCAAACTGACTCTGGCTGAAATAGTGTCAGGGGAAAAGCCCTGACAGAGACGCACAATATTGAATGAGTGGGCTCTCTCTGCAAATCCAGGCTTGAATAATCGCTTGGTGCGACTGGCATTGGGAATTAAATAAGTGACTAGGGTAAAGGGAAAAGTAAATGGTAAGAGGTGCAAGCCGAGGTTAATGACTTGAGGATCCAATAAGGGTGAAAGCCATGACCCCGGCAAAAGCACCTTAGTAGAAGGGTGGTGTGGGACTAAGGTAATAAGAAAAAGGTGAAATTTGTCCAGAACTTCAATTCCCCTTGGAGTCAGGCCAGGGTTTAGGGGTCCTTTCGGAGATAGATAGTCCAGGATTAAATCCCTTCAGAGTAGGGCTAGGATTTAGGTCCTGTCAGAGATAAATAGACCATGAGTAGGTCCTTTAAGAGTCAGGCTAGGATCTAGGTCCCCTTGGAGAATAATTTTGTGGGATCTGGTTGGAGATTAGCCCTAGTGGGTGGAGGTCTAGGATCCCTGGGTAATGTCCACAGCCACATACAAGGAAACAAATAGGGACAGTAAAGAGAAAAAGGAATTTGCAGAGGAAGGTAGTTCTCGGCTTCCAATATACTCAATTTTATATTATAAGTGGAAATTGCAGCTGCCGCCGAAGTTTTGGACGGCAGCTGACTATTGCACACCTGAACTGCTTTATTTGCGGCTGTCAAATCAAAGGCACCCAAAAAGATGTTATACTGAGAAGTGGAGAAAACTGTTAGGCAAACAGTGGGATTTGAAACAGGGAACCAAACATAGAAGGTGGGCTTTTCAGCAGATTAAAAGGTTAGGGTTTAGGCCAAAGTTGTTACACCCTAGTTATACTCAGATATGCATATACACCCCACGGCCCATCTATGGATTTTGTAAAGAACTAATGTTTGGGTCCCGAGCCCTACAGAGGATTTGTTGTTGTGGAGAAAGGGAACATCTAAATCAAAAGCAAGGGAAAAGTGCAAAGTGGTCAGTTCTTTCTACTTGTCACTGGGCATCTTATATTAAAGAAATACCAGATATGGGGGAAGTAAATTCAAAACCTATGGAACTCCCCCAGAAAGGCACTCCAGCAGCTAAGCTACATGAAAAATATGGGATGCTGCCCATAAAATATCTTCCGCTGTGGCACGCCCATACTAGTAGCTTAGGAAGAAAGCAGAAGTGGCCAGAGGAGGGGTCATTTGACATTGAAAAAATAAAAGCATTGAGGAAGCGGCTGTATGAATTTGGCTCGCAGATTCCTCAAGAACAGTGGCAATCATTCAGGCTGTGGGAACTGGAGGCTAATTTGAGAAAGACAGCTTCTCAAGTTAGAAGCCTTAAAAATACAAAAACTCAAGTAACGGAACAACTGGCATCCCTCCAGAATCCACCACAGCCATCTACCCAAAGCCAAAATGAGGCAGCTGTTCAACCAGTTGAATCAAAGGGCAATACGGTTTTGTATCCTTTTCATAGTATTGGGAATAAGGAACAACAAATCCCAGTAGACTTGGGGGGAGTCAGGGAAATTAGTGTAGCTCATATAGATTTAAATAAGGGTCCA
Source organism: Rhineura floridana (assembly GCF_030035675.1). Lineage (NCBI taxonomy): Eukaryota > Metazoa > Chordata > Lepidosauria > Squamata > Rhineuridae > Rhineura > Rhineura floridana. The sequence goes on along the minus strand of NC_084485.1, from coordinate 107,516,943 downwards.
GTCAGTTCTCCTGTAAACTTATCAAGTCACCTAAAAGTGGGAAATTGGCCACAGCAAATTTTACCAGAAACAGCCCTTACATGGGCTGGACAATGGGGGGGGCAGAAATGTCTCCAACATCTCCTGCCCCTTCTGAAACAACACGGCTGGACTTACCGGATCCATTCAGTTCTCCCCCCCACAGTTCTTCCCAGAAGGAAGACTTAATTCAAGTGGAACAAGGGGAGGAAATACCCTTCTCTGATTTTAGTCAAAAATTTTCAATGTTTAAAAATGAGATGGCAGGGTTAGGGGAGGAACTGGCAAGCAGGCAAGTACCAGCAATGAATACACGTAGTAAAATACCTTCTACTTTGACCCCCAAAATGTTGATGCCAATAGAGCCTCCACCTCCTCAACAAACTAAGGCTGGGCAAAGCAATGGGGAGGCGGCACAAATATTACAGGGACTGTTTCCATTGAGACAACTGCTGGGGGCTCATGGAGATTTAGTCACAGTGCATGCTCCATGGACCCCAGGAGACTTATTAAATCTGACAAGAACATTTCCAAAAATAAGAGACGATCCTCAAAAATTTAAGGAAGAATTGGAAAAGTATTCACTTGTTACAATCCCAGCTGGGCTGATGTGAATCAATTATTGCGGGTTGTAATGCCAGCAGATATAGCTAAAAGAATTAAAACCTATGCTAATTGGCCTGATGAGGATTGTCCCTTAAGACATTTACCTGATCATCGGCAAGATTTGCTAAATGCCATTTTAGAAATATGTCCAAAGAAAGCCAATTGGATTAAAATTAATAATTGTAAACAAAAGGAGGGAGAAAATGCTTCTGATTTCATGGAACGAATGAAGACAATTTTAAATCAATGTTCAGGGATTGAAAATGCAGAAGAAAATGTTAGACCAGCATTGGTGGGAGCCTTGGTTCAAGGGTTATTGCCTAAAATAGGGGAAGCAATTTGAATACATGTAGTTGGATGGCAAAATAAGCAAATCCAGGAGATCATTGATCAGGCAAATCATTTTATGAATGTGCCAGTGAAAAGGAAAGAGGGCAAAGAATTGTTGGCAGCAGCTCTCCCTCCTTGGCCTCAAGGAGGTCAGGGAGGAGGAGCTGCAAGGGGAGCTACAAGGGGCATGATGAGGAGAGATTTGAGGGGAATGGGCAGGGGTCCAAACTGTTTCCATCGTGGTCAGGAGGGTCATTTTAGATGAGATTGCCCTGTAAGAGAACATAAAGATCAATTGGGTTGGGTCCTTTGGGAAGGTCATCCTGGGGAAAGGCAGAGGATGGGTTCCACTAAAACTTTTGGAAATCCTCAGGCGTATGCCTCAAGTAGACCTCCACCAAGGATGGTTCCCCCACAGGGGACAAACCCATCTAGTCCTCCTATACCCCTCAATGCCATCCAAGCTGGTCAGGAACGACAGGAAAATGAGGTGGCTTGAGATCAGTGGAATTGACAATTAAATCAACCAGGAAAGGATGGGGTAAAAGCGGAAACAGTGGCCACTATTATGGATGTGGAGACCATTATTCCACTTCCCAATGGGCAAACTTCAAAATTTGAATGTATGGTGGCAGGCTGCACTGCTCCTTTTCTGGTTGATACAGGAGTGTTCAAATCTGTACTAAGGGCAACTGATTTCTCTGATGTCCCTGGTACCTCTACAATTATAGAAGCAGTAGGGGTGGCAAATCAGCCAATTCCACATACAGTCACAGAACCTTTGCCAGTCACTATTGGCCCTCTGTCAGTGGATCATGCATTTTTGCTGAGTCCATCATCTCCAGTAAACCTCTTAGGGAGAGATCTTCTATGTCGATTAGGTTGTACTATATATTGCACTGAAGTAGGGGTATTTTTGGATGTGGACCACAGGAGATGTAATGAAGCAGTAGCTGTGTTAAATACCCCATTAACTCTCCCCTTTCAATTCCAGTATGGGAAGGGGTGTGTCTATTCACAACAGAACAAGAACGAATTATAGCTAAAGTTCCCCCTAAACTCTGGGCCATGCATGCGAATGATGTGGGGTGTATTCTGTCAGCCGATCCTGTTCATATTGCTGTAAATCCAGCCAAACCATTGCCCAGAATGGCCCAATACCCTCTGAACCCAAAAACGATTAAAGGGCTGAAAGAGGTCATCACCTCTCTTTTACAACAGGATATTATTGCCCCAATTCAAAGCCCTTGCAATACCTCAATTATGGGGATTTGCAAACCTTCAGGGAAATATCGTTTAGTGCAGGATTTGAGGAAAATTAATCAGGTAGTTCTGCCTTCCTTTCCAGTGGTACCCAATCCCCATACTATCTTAGCACAATTGCCTCCCATGGCACAATATTTCATGGTAGTAGATTTATGTTCAGCCTTTCCCCTCCATCCCTATTCATGAGGACAGCAAATTCCTTTTTGCATTCTCCTTCCTCAGGATGCAGCTATCCTGGAATTGTCTCCCACAGGGATTCTGCCACACCCCTTCCATATTCTCACACGCTTTAAAGGATTTGGATGATATTGTCTTCCAGCAGGGGTCAGTCTTGCTGCAATATATTGATGATCTTTTATTAGCTTCAAAAACACTTTGTGCATGCCCAGAGGATTCGGTCACCCTGTTATGTGCTTTGGCAGAAAAGGGACATAAAGTTTCAAAGGAAAAACTTCAGTTGTGTCTTCCTCAAGTACACTATCCGGGGCATGACATTTCTCAAGGCCAAAGAGCCCTTTCAATGAGCCGTATTGAGCCAATTTTGAAAATGCCCCGCCCAAGTAATAAGATGGAAGTAAGGTTCTTCACTGGCATGACGTCTTATTGCCGTCCATGGATCTTGGGATATGCAGAATTGGTAAAGCCTCTATTACAATTAACATTACAGGCAGCCTCTGACAAGGTAGTCTGGACAGAAGACTGTGAACAGACCTTTGTGGGTATAAAACAGGCACTTGTTTCTGCCCCAGCTCTTGGCCTCCCAAATTATGATCAGCCCTTTACGCTGTTTTGCCATGAAAGGGAGGTGCAGCAATTGGAGTCCTCATGCAGCTTCACGGCAATAAGCAGTGTCCTGTGGTGTATTTGAGTAAACAGTTGGATAATGTGGCGTGGGGGTTTCCACCATGTTTAAGAGCAGTAGCAGCAGCAGCAAGCTTGGTGGAGACCTCTGAGACATTGGTTCTCATGTCCCCACTAACAGTAATGGTCCCTCATGCAGTAGCAGCATTGCTGTTAAAAGCTAAAACGCAACATCTGTCTAATCAAAGATAGTCCAAATATGAGAATTTGCTCTTAACCCCAGCCCATATTACAATTCAGTGCTGTGCTAGCCTTAACCCAGCCACCTTGATCCCTATTCCAGGAGAAGTGTTGGGGGAGGTGGCCCATGATTGTGTAACTACCATGGAAATAATTAGTAGACCGCGACCTGATCTAAGTGAAATGCCTCTCCCAAATCCAGACGTAGTTCTTTATACAGATGGCTCATGCCTACGGGATGAGAGGGGCGATCTCTCGGCAGGCTATGCAGTCTGCTCCTCTTTTGAAGTATTAGAGAGTGCACATTTGCCCTTGGTGAAGTCTGCTCAAGTGGCTGAATTGATAGCCCTCACTCAGGCATGTAAAATGGGGATGGGGCTATGTGTCAATATATATACAGACTCTGCATATGCTTTTGGGACAGTTCATGATTTTGGACAAATTTGGAAGTACAGTGAATTCCTTACTTCTGCAGGAAGCCCTATAAAACATGGAAATTATAAAGCTGCACTTCTGGAGGGAGTGTTGCTGCCAAAAGAAATAGCAGTTATAAAATATGAAGCCCATCAACACAAACAGGATGAAATATCCAAAGGGAATGCAATGGCCGATACTGCTGGATAGGCTGCGGCCTGGGAAAAGACCACAGGCGCCTGGTTGACCACTGTGAGAACAGGATGCTGGATGGGCCACTGGCCTGATCCAGCAGGCTCTTCTTATGTTCTTATGTTCTTACGTTCACAGGGGAAGTTTTTGTGGGGATGTTACAGGAGAAGGAAATTAACCCTTGGGAAGACTTGAGAAAGATACAGGATGGTGTAAATGATGTGGATAAACAAGGGGTGTATCAGAGGAGTTGATGGGTGCTGGAGGGATAAGAAGGGAAGGCTGGTAATTCCTCGAGCATTATTAATATATTTTGCTAGAATAACCCATGGGCAAGCGCATTTAAGCCATGATGGAATGACAAGGGAATTGGCTCAGTATTGGTATGCTCCAGGGTTTTCCCAAGCAGCCAAAGAATATTGCCAGGCATGTCACATTTGTCAGATGCATAGTATAGGAAAACCAGAGCCTACAACTTTGTTTGCACCTCCACCCTCATGGGGACCATTTGTAAATCTTCAAATTAATTTTGCAAACATGCCCAAGTGTGGCCCATATGAATATCTATTGGTCATCATTTGTATGTTCTCAGAATGGGTAGAAGTCTACCCTTGTGCAAAGGCAGATGCTCTCACAGTAGTAAAGAAGTTGGTAAGAGAATTGATACCCAAGTTTGGAATTCCGGCTATAATAGATTCTGACCGAGGAACTCATTTTACAGCTGAAATAATGAAGGGGGTCTGCCAGGCCTTGGGAATCCAGCAAAGACTTCATACTCCTTACCATCCTGCCTCTAGTGGCCGGGTGGAAAGGACGAATTCTACCTTGAAAGGGAAAATAAGGAAAATATGTGCAGAAACAAATTTAAAATGGGTAGAAGCACTTCTTATAGCTTTAATGAGTATAAGGTCAACTTGTAATCGGAGATTGGGTCTGTCACTGCACAAAATTTTAATGGGACGGCCAATGAGATTGCCAAGTACACCACCCATCCCACCATACTGCAGAGACTTAGTACTGATGGACGATCACATGCTTACATACTGCAAAACTTTGTTGTCTTGCATAAGGTCTTTCCATGCACAGGTGGCTGAGGCACTATCCAGACCTGCTGAGCATCCCTGCCATTCCATAGAGGTCGGAGACTGGGTCTGCGTCAAGGTACATGTATGGCAGAACCCTCTGAAATGTTTGTGGGATGGTCCATTCTTAGTGTTACTGACCGCACATACAGCAGTCAAGATCCAAGGAAGGGATTCGTGGATCCACACTTCCCACTGCAAAAAGGTTCCACTCCCCATGGAAGGAGAAGCAAGCTATTCCAAGTGACCCAAAAAGTCTTGACCCCAGGGATCAGCAGAGGTAGTGGGGCATAATAACCCCCCCAACGAAAATCCCACTGTAGGCGGGAAGCTGGTGGGTGAAGATTGCAACAAGGACCTCAGCCACCCCACTGAATTGGTTGTCCAATATCAGAAAATTTATAATTTGCATCCAAGAAAATAATAACTATCCTAGAAAATTCAGCATAGCAGACCCATCCACTGCGATTCAGCAAACAAAGACTCTTAGAAAATGTTTAATGCCACTATTAGGATTTATTAGCATTGTACTGTTTTTATTATTGAAATTGAATCTGCATGATACAATCATGTTTTTCTGGATTCCACAGGATGAGACAGGAATGGAACAGGAACACCCTTTGGTCCCTGCCATTTCTGGTTCAGAATATTGGCCCTTGGTTTATCCCACAGGATGGGCAAGTGCCCGAAAGAAACGTTCCATTGATCCCCTAGAAAAAAGTAAGATTCCATCAGATTATCTGCAGTTCACAGGAAATACGTTCCTACAATTAACTTGGGCCTATGCCCAAGACTTAAATCAAAGCAATTGTTGGATTTGTTCTCATTTCCCCATAACTGCAGGGAAAGGGATGCCTATGGTTCCTGTGCCATTTTGCATGCAGGATTGGTGTGACTATTGGTATCTTCTTCAAGATTGTAATCAAAAGAAGTATGATTCTGTCTGTTGTAAGGGGTGTAAACCTTATGATTTGGCAGTATTTCTTGGGGGAGTATTTATAGAGCCCCCTGACAATGAAAATCCACCCCCAATCCATTTGGTGATAGAGAGAGAAGGATATCTATGTTTCACCAACAATATGAGCCGCATTCCTATGGGCCAGAGTAAATGCAAGTACTATGCTGAATGTGCCAGTCCTGTTGTTGTCCCTATCTCCTCATATGGGAATTTGTCCCTCATGTATACCATCAGTAGAAGTGATTGCCCTTCTGAAAAGAGGTGGACCTTGCAGAACTTGTATTATGTGTGTGGTAAAATGGCATACAAATGGTTACCTAATGGATGGATGGGATCATGTTACATGTCCTACCTGATCCCTGCTGTGCACCACACTAATACTTCCAAACTTCCTAAAACTAGGCCAAAAAGATTTCGGATGCCATGGGGACTTCAGACTGATACGGCCTTATCTTTTCTTTTCCCACCAGAGGCAGTCACCTATTCCTTGAGACAAATTAGACAGTTAGCTAAAATATTGGAGGTTGTGTCAAACAAAACTGCAAAAGCCCTGCAAGCCATAAGTGTCAAAATGCATGCCATGAGAATAATGGTATTGCAAAATAGGCTCGCATTGGATTTTTTATTAGAAAATCAGGGTGGAGTTTGCGCAATAGTGGGTACAAGGTGTTGCGTGTTTATTCCTGATAATGCCTCTCAAGTTTCAGATTTAACAAAGACATCTTACAGGCAGGAAAGGAGGCTGGGAATATTGGAAATTCAAACATGGCATGGGATATTGGAGTGTGGGTTCATGGTTTGGGGGAATTTTCAAGTCGTTGGAAGATATGATCTTGTATAGATTGGTTTGTCTAGTGATACTAGGAATGGTAATTTGTGGAGGATGGAAACTTTTTAATTACTGCCTAAGAGAAGGACTTAAAACAAAAAAACCCAGATCAGAATAAGAAAAATCCTACCCCCAGCTTTATCTCTATGAAAAGTATGTCCTCCAGCTAATGGCAGGAGGATAATCTCAGAGATCCCCATTATGCTGATACCATGTCAGAATCCATCTACCATCTTTCCCCCATAGAAAGGGAGAAACTTGAAAAACTCTCAGATTCAGATTCTGAGGAGACTCTGTCTGAGACCACGAAGGAAGAGGAATAAGGGGTTGGAGTATTGGATTCCTCGAGAATGGATGAAGGTATATGTGTCCTCCAGACTTGGGGGGGGTGTTACTAGATTAATCCCTATATCTTATCTCCTATATATATTTACAAGATTTATTCCAGATTGTTTTTGGGAGGATTGGGGTTTCAACGGGGGTAAGTAACTCCTTGAGAAGTTGGTGCCCTCTCGGTTGTCTCTCTGATTCCCCTAAATTGAAGCTTTATTATTTTAGGATAAAATGAATCGGACTTCTGAGGATCTTCCCGATTCCAGTGGTGAAGGGACCAATTGTAATACCCTAAGAAATGACTCAATATCGGAAGAAGAAAGCAGCCAAGATACAAATTTGAAGTTATTAGCTGAAATATCAGTTAGGCCCTTTAAAATTGATCAAGGAACTCAGACAGAACCAGTTAAGGTGATTCCACTAGTTCCAATAGCTCCCATACAAATAAAGAAAACCTTACATTGTCGTGGTTATAGCTGGTATGCTTTACAGTGTGCAGTAGAAGCAGTGATTAATAACACTATGAGTTCAGCAGTAGCCGGCAGGGTCTATGGTGTACCTCCAACTACTGTATGGGCTAAAGCAAGGAAGTGGAAGTTGACACATGGGAACTTACCTCCAAGCCAAATTAGAGTTCCCATTTGTCAATGTCCTCAGGATAAATCATGTCAAATTTGTTTCAGGGAGATGGATCTTTCAGGATGGGAATACCCTTCTGATGAGAATGAATAAGATAAAAACAGAATTCCACCGACTGAACGAGAACGTTCAAAAGGGAGGAAACTGTGGAAGGAATTCTGATTTTATCTCCTTAGAAACCCATCTTTTAAGTGTGTTCAATTTGCTGTGGTTAAAATGTATTGTTTGCAGTGTTCATTAAAATGGGGAAGCATATTTGTTTGGATGTTCTCCTAACAGTTTGTCAGAAGAGATTGTGGTTTGTGGTTAGCAAGTTTCCAGAGCCACAATCAAGGCAACTCAGTGTTAAAAAGAGGAACTGATGCAAGAATGTTTTCTTAGGAGAAGCCACATATGCTGAAAATATATTGTGTGAAGTTTAGAACTGTATTCTTCTTGAGATGTTTCTGGGTGTCTTGTTTTGTACCTTATGAGATGTCAAAATGTGGGTCAGAAGGGCATAAAAGCCCTTCCTCTTTCTTTGAACGGACGAAAACAGTTTGAGATGCAAATGCCAAGAACATGCCCTCAAGGGGAGGATACCCAGGCAGGGATTGGCCCAAGGGGGTCATAAGGTACAATGTATGTATGATGTATCAATCACTATAAAATGAATGTATTCCTATTGATTGGCAGAGTGTGAGGTTCAAAAGAACTCCCTCTCCCATTATGCATACTGGTATACTGGTATTTTTGTTATTGATTAATAAACCTCTGTCCTTTGGAGCACAATCTTTGGTCTGGAAAGTTTTCCCTTCTACACTATAATCTATCTATCTATCTATCTATCTATCTATCTATCTATCTATCTATCTATCTATCTATCTATCTATCTATCTATCTATCTATCTATCTATCATCTATCATCTATCATCTATCATCTATCATCTATCATCTATCTATCTATCTATCTATCTATCTATCTATCTATCTATCATCTATCTAGGGAGTGGTACTAAAGGGACTACAAAGGTAAAATTTATTGTAGAAGGCATAAAATCATTGTCAGGCTCTACCTTCAGTCCCTCCCAAAGGCTCCCCGGAACAAGGTTGTTTTCAGAAGTCTCCGGAAAACCAACAGGGAGGGAGCAGAGTGGACTTATTGGGGTAGGGTATTCCAAAGCTTGGGGACCACAGCTGAAAAAGCTCTCTCCCGCGTGCCTGTCAGTCTACCATCTTTTATTCCAGGCACGCAGAGGAGACCAGAGGCAGATGATCTTAAATCCCGGGCAGGTACATATGGGCATAAGCGGTCCCTCAGGTATATTGGGCTAAGGCCGTTTAGGGCTTTAAAGGTCAGAACCAGCACTTTGAATTGGGCCCAGAAACAAACTGGGAGCCAGTGGAGTCGATAAAGCACAGGGGTGATATGCTCCCTGCGCCGTGCTCCAGTTAACATTCTCCTTGGGAGGAAGGGTGGGATATACATTTAATTAATAAATAAAATCATCAGTATGATACAAGTGTTCTTAACCAATGTCATAATGGGTCTCCCTGAAAACATTTTTCACCAAATGATTGTCTTTAGAATCAAGCAATTTTGGTTCTTGATTCGTTCCCCTACATACTTTAAAGCAGCCTTTCCCAACATGTAGACCAGCAACATCTGTAGGACACCAGCTCCCATCATTCCTGACCATTGGTCATGCTGATTGGGGCTGATGGGACTTGTAGTTCAAAACATTTGGAGAGTACCAGGTTGGGAATTCAGCTTTCATCATACCATATCCCCCCTCCATTATATTATGTGGCTCCACCCATTACAAACATGAGCTTTGACTGTCAGTAGGAGTCAGAATGTTTATTTCTTTACTCATCAGGACTTGTTAGGACAATGTTATAATAATAATAATTTTTGCAAACCTGGAACAATTTCAGTGCCCGTTTTGCTCGTGGCTATTGGGGTGGGAGCTCATGATTCTGGTTTGGCTGCATACAAAAAAGTTACATGAAGCTCCTGGCATTGCATACTTTTTGCATGTTTCAGGCCCAACTATTATGCTAGATGTCATGGACTAGGGTCCTTTTTACCAGAATCTGAACCATTTCATGGCAACATTTGTTTCAATAACAATGTTTTTAAACTGGAGTCTCCGGGCAAAAACTGGAGACCTGGAAACCCTAGCTGGAATGTGCTTGTGTGTGCACAATTCAGTCTGCAAATCCTTACTCACTTAAAGATCAAGCCCGAGCCTATACACTTTAACTTTGCAAGATGTATATAAACTTTGCTTAAGATAGCCCACAACTCAATGGAAGATTTGTGGATCCTGGATTTATGGGGGCCTCTCTTCAGATGGTAATCTGTATTATCTTAGTGTGTGTTAATCCAGTTCGGCATTTGGGAGCCCTCCTGTTTATTGTTCTGAGTGCAGCCCTGAATGTCTGCCCCAAAGTGCTACCTGGAAGGCACCACTGGTATATCCTAACTTCAATACCTGGCAAGTCCAGTTAAAAAGCAGGAAGGCTGGGACAGACATACTTCTGACTGAGACCCTGGAATGCTCTGCAAGTCAGAGCAGACAATATTGCAATAGATGGACCTGACTCTGTGTAAGGCAGTGTCATATGTCATGTGTTAACTATGAACTGCTTCATCTACTTAAGACAAGACTCACAATTCAGTGCTGTCTATTCAAACATGGACATGATTGGCTTATAAGCATTCAAAATTGTTCATATCCATACAGGTCAAGCGGAATTTTGTATCCTGGCTGTATCTTTACAGGAAGCTTCTCCCTAAGACTGCTCAAAGATGAATGGCTTCATTATTCTGTCCAGGAAATGGTAGGATCAATTCTGCATTCCCGTCAGACAGTATTGTACAGCTTCATCATCATCTGCCATCATAAATTATTTCTAATGTTTCTTCTCCACGTAAGCCTGTGTTTCAAATCTAGTAGCAAAGAAAAATCTTGCTCTTGTCATTGTCATGTGAATTAGTAATGTGTGCTGGACGGTGTCCTGCTTCACATTTGATTTTTGCTAGATAAGCTAACATGCCTGCTTTTTTTGAGGGAGGTATGGAAGGAGAAACACTGTCATACTTAAGTGGCAATAGCTTATTAAACACCTTTGTATGTTTACCAGTCTCCAAGTAGCATTTTTCAATTATGATTTTAAATATATTACGATATTACACAATTAACATCAATCAATCTAATTAACAAACTACAGTTTGTAACATAAATACTTTGCACAAAGGTGAAATGCTACTGCTTAAGAGAACAACAAGGTGCTCAAAACTACATAAGGCTTCAAAAATACTTATTTAATCAGGCATAATGTTCAGAAAAAAGGGAAGTGTGAAATCACACAAAAGTTTTGCAAGAAACCCCTCCATTTCAGAAATCTATCTAGGAGATATTCAGATCTTCTAAATCTATAAGGTCACACACTTCTACAAGTTTGTCTGTTAGTCTGTCATCATTGTTTTCTTCTTGGCAGATGGAAGGAAGGGTGTCTGAAAGCTGCAAGGGAAAGGATAGCCAATCAGTAATCCTTTCACTTAAAGAAGAGAGCTCTACTCCCAATTCCTCTCCTTCCTTGGACCCACATTGGGGAATAGGACTGCATTGGCCCAATTTAGGGAGGCATGACACCTTCATGGTGTCAGCAGCCATTTGTTCAGATCTCAATTCTGCTTGAGTGCCTGTAAACAAACAGATCTCAGAACCAAAGAAAGTGGCAAAGACTGCCATGCTTAACAGAGTAAAAAAATGAACGCCAGCATACAATATGAGCAACTGCCAGCATAGATGCTGTCTGAAAAATCCAATAGTTTGACAGGGCAGGTGCACATTCTCTGAAGTTTGGGATACAGAAAAATCCTAAAGCAGACTTTGTATTATGCAAGGACCCACCCATTTCTAGGGCACATTTTCATACACACTTCTACCATTTAGTAGGCATCTTGCTAATATGTCCACAAAAATAGTCTAAAAGTCAACAGTAGAAACTTACAGCTGGCACTCCAGTGGCTAGTGACCACCATTTTTAAATCCTATGATTTCTCCTAGAGTGAAGTCAGTAAACATTATTTTCATTGCTGTTTGGCTTCAGAACAGCCCTACCTGATGATGTTATGTGGTTTGAAATATGGAGCTAATCACAGTGGGAGCAATGCTTCTTACCCTCTTTCTAGGGAAATGAGATTAAAATCTGGAGACTGTTCACAGTTGGGAGATTCAGGAGTGCCGCTAATGTCATAGCCAGGATCTTGAAACAGGCAGTGGCAATAAAAAAGATGAGTTCAGTGGTCAGTTTGGGGAACCCCTCTCCTGGTAACCTCCCAGATTTAACCTCTTTCAGTCCAGCTTTAGTGCTAGTATGCATTTTCCTAGGTTAGGGGTGGAGATCCCTTTTTCAGCCTATAGGCCACATTTGCTTATGGTGAACCTTCTGGGAGCTACATGCCTGTGGTGGGAGAGGTCAGAGGCAAAAGTGGGTGGGTCAATGGATGTGTTTCTTACCTAAGTACAGTAGGCTACATTGCAGGCAGGCAAAAGCCAGAATTTTCCACACAAGCTTGTGTACTCACACCTCCATCCTCTAGCTAAAGAAGAGGCATTAACACAATTCCGAGGACACATTCTAGCCTCACAAAAGCACTTGAAGCGGACACAGAGAGGGCTGCAAGGGGTGTGGCCTGGTATGGGGGCATGGGCTAGGAAGAGTCTTGGACAGAGAGGCCGGGAAGAGGGTCACATTTGGTTGCCAGCCTATTATCCTCCACCCCTGTCCAAATTTCTTTATCTTTGACTAACACAGCAGCAGCTTTTACTGAGAATTAGGCCTCAAAATATTTTGTTTGTATAGTCTGGCACATTCATTCTGATACAGTTGTTTTTATTATTGTGTATTTTGAGATCTTTAGGGAATCAATCGACTCTCCATTATCATGGTAAAATTACACTTAAGTGAATTACTTACCTCTCAATGAAAAATAAATATACTGTTTACTTCAAAATGGGAAGTGATATTCATATAGTTTATTTCTATTTTGCCAGCACCTGGGAACAATGCAATGTTATTTACATTTGAACCCCACATTTCTGAGTTAACCTGTCGGTCATAACTACATGTAAGAAGGTTAACAGGCATTACAATTGCTGTGACTATAACAGTTTGGAAGTAGTATTTTAAAAATTATGGACTGCCTCGTATCTGATTCTTCAAACTATACTGCTTTATGGCAAAACAGGTGGATGCAGCACTGAACTGAGGGACTTTTGCAACAGCACCTGGGCACAATCCAGCCAAAGTTATTTTTTAAACTCCCATTGATTTCAATAGAAGATATTTAAGCACATATTTAATTCCTATATTGAATTAAGTTACACTTAAGACATAACTTTAGCTGAGATTTATGCATGGAATATCTATATCTACCTTACTGCTTTCTTATAAGAAGCTTAGTTGGGTAGATGCTTCATCACCACTGGAATTCTGATGGAGGTCCAAGAACTTACACTTAGCACCAAGCACACAGGCCTGGATCGCACCATGGTGCAACAACAACATTGTTAAACAAACAATGTGCAGGTACATAGTGCTCGTAAGTCCTCATGGTGCTCCTCCCCCCACTCCTTTCTTCAGCATGCCAGGGAGGAAACACACCAGAGGCTGACTGGTTTGCTATTATAAGTGCAAATCACCACTCTTGGTTTGTTTCTCTCCTAACATACCATGGTGACAAACAGAAAACAAACCTCGGCTTACCATCATGGTTTGTTAGGAGAAACAAATGAGCATCACTGGATCTCATCTAACAGCAAGCCAGAGTCTGGTTTATTTCCTCCCTGGCGCACTGAAGGAAGGAGTGGGGAAGGAGCAAAGTGGGGTTTTTTTTAGCAGCATGCACCAGCATGCATCTTGTTCACATTAAACCAGAGTTTAGTGAAACATGCAAAGTCTAAAACAAATATTTGTTGGTAGTTAAATGCAATTTTGTCCTGGATTCTTCCAGATAGATGATGTACATTAATACATTGTTGGCTACCACAGGGGCATCTCAAGAGTATTATACCTACATTTGATTTATTTTGGCTTTATTTTAAAAAAGGAATAAAGGGACCCATTCTCTCATTATTCCTAAATCATAATCTATGTGATCATTTTTTATCTTTCAAACACTGATTGTACATGGATAATTTTGTTAGGTTGGTTTGAGAGCCTTTATTTGACAATCTGATTTTTAGCTGAATTAAAAGTAGAGCAGTCCAGAATGTTTAGAAACCCATCACTGCTAAATAAACGTGGATGATACCTTGTCATTTCATTTTCTAAGGAGTGTGATGTGTGCTTGACACTTTCTTTCCTATCACCTCACATGCCTTTTTTTGGGGGGGGAGAGGGATGTTTTTCTATTTGTTCAATGCTCTATCATTCTTTTATCTATGAATGACAGATATCTATAAGGCAAATTTGCCTGATCTCATGATGCCATTAAGGAAGGTGGCTAATTTCTAGAAACCAATATATATCAATTGAATATGGCTGGTGAATGCAGTCAAAGAGAACATTAATTTTTTATGTTGCCATTCTATATTCCTTCACACTTTTCTTTTTCCATGGGATACATCTTCCTGCCCAAAGAATAATCATGCGTACTACTGCAGAACTTTGACTCATAGCAGAGAAAGAATTACCTCTTGCCCTTTTATTCAGTTTCTTTCTATCTTCTAGAATTATGGGACTGAGAGATGGTCTACATCAGGGATGGGAAACCTGCGGCCTTCCAGATGTTGTTGGACTCCAACTCTCAACATAGCAAATAGTCCAGAATAGTGGTAGCTGGAGTCCAGGAACATCTGAAGGGCCACAGGTTCCCAACCCCAGGGTTATATGCATGCTACTCAGGCTTGACATGAGCACTTGGCACTCTTTGCCAGCTGGCAACTTCTGTTGTTGGCATGCATATTCTGTGTTTGGGACCTACATGGCAACCCCTGAATCTGAGCGTGGCTCCCTACTGCTGCCGCCCAAGTCTCTCGCCAGAAGCCCTCCAACAATGCTGCCTCCAGTGCTTCCAGTCCCGCCGGTCTTCACAGACTGTGATTTTAATATTTTTAAAAGGGCATTCAAGAGATCTTTCATGGCCCTTTATTATGTCAGAACAGCACCTTCATTCTTGTAGAGCATTATTTACTATAAACAGGCACTTAGCACAAGAAGAACATCATCAGTTGGGAGGATGCTAAGGCAATGAGAAATCCGTTCTCTGTTCTCAGTTAAATGGTTAAATGACATAACATCTTATCACTTGCCTGTCTTCAAAAACTTTCACATATATGGATAGCAGCAGCTTTGTGAAATTGATCCTCCAGAACAAGCAGGTTTCAGTCTTTGTCTGCATCTATTTATATTCAATAGAGCTGGTGTGGTACAATGGTCAGACTGCTGGACTTAGACTGGGAAGACTGGAGTTCAATTGAGCACTCAGTCCCAAGTGGCATTATGCCTGGATGACCTTAGAGCAGTCACTATCTTGTACTGAACCTACCTCTGTGAGGAAGAAAAGAGGGCACGCCCTGACCTTCTCGAAGAAAGGTAGAGATTTAAAATGTAATTAATAAAAATAAATGTTATTTCTGCCATATATTTACCCAATGGTACAGTCTGAATGCTGGCATGGTCACACAAGGGCAGAAGACATCAGGTAAGCAGATAATGTGGCATGAACCAAACATTTGTGACAATTCCTAAAAACTGACAGTTTCAGAGACAACCAGCAACAAAAGGAACCAGTAAACATAGGGGAGTTCTTCTTACCCAGAACACAGTTTAAAACAAAATAATCATATCTGGTTAAATGATGCTCATAGTGAGGGGGAAAGTAGATTAAATTGTTACATAATTTATTTTAGAAACTACATTTCCTTTAAAAGGCTTGTTCTAGACTGTGCCAAAATGACATGACAAAATTCTGTTTCTGCACAGTTTTACACTACGAGGTATGGATATAGAGTGGGAAAAATATACTTCTCTAAATATCCCCCTACCCTTTTAAAAATGGGCAGAATGCATTTTACCACTTAATTAGAGAACAAAAGATTACCTGTAGGCTGAAGAAACAGAATGAGAAATTTCAACACAGATGGTAAGTTTTTTTTAAAATGATCAATACGAATTTTGAAGTTTCTCAACCATAACCAATAAGCCGCTGCTACCATGACAGTATAATGAACTGTTTCTTGAGAGGTGAAGTTGAAAAATCTGCTAGGTGTGTGACAAATGCAAATTGGGCACCAACTACATGGGTTGTAATGCATAATTTTACATGTTAATCTAACCACATTTCTCAAGTACTTATTTCTCTAGGAGTTTTTATCAAACATTCTGCATCCTATGTTCATGAGGACAGAAGTGTCAACCAGGATTGACAATTAAATTCAGATTAATCGTGAGCTGAAGAGGGGAACCTTGGAAGAATTTGGGGCCTGTCAGAGGTGACACAAGATCTATATGAGGTGGCACAAGTTGAAGTGGGGATCACTGAAGTGCTTTGTGGTGCCTTGGCAATCCAGTTGTCAAAAAATATGCTGCTGAGAAGTGTCTGCTAGAAGTAAAATTAAATGTCTCTTATCTTTCTGTGTAAGGAACACATCACATCAGAGTGGGAAGATGGTGAAGGGGAGTCCCATTATGATTGACAGGTCCAGCCTGCATTTGAGGGAATGATTTTATACATAAAGTGAATCCATTTTAGTTCTTCCACCTGGGGCACCTCTCTCATGTCTGGAGTTTCACACCAATTGCCCACAACAAAACAGAGATTAAGTAATTCCCTTTTCAACCACCCCCAAACTGTAAAGGCTATCTTTGCATGAAAACCACTGTAGCTGTCCTTGCAAAGTCTGGCAGGATTCATCTCTTCAGAAGGGACTACTAATTTCATCCAATGCTGCCCAAGTTTTTTTTAAATGTTTGTTTAAAAAACAAACTTTAAAGATGTGTAGGACAAAAGTCCCTGGATGCATTTCCCTGTAATTTGGAAGGGTGTATCCACACTAGAGGGTCTGGTTTCATATGGTCTGAAGGCACATGAGGCGAGCTCCCTGCTGAAACTAAACAGGGTCAGGCCTGGTCAGTGCCTGGATGGGAGACCGCCTGGGAACCATATGTAAGCCTCCTTGGGTTTTTAGCATGAAAAGAAAGGTGGGGTATAAATGAAATAAATAATAAATAATAAATAAATAAAAGGGGAAATGTTACAGCCATTTTTAACTTTTGTAATAGTGAATTGAGAGCCAGTGTGGTGTAGTCATTAAGGTGGGGGACTACGACCTGGGAGACCAGGGTTTGAATCCCCACAAAGCTCACTGGGTGACCTTGGGCCAGACACTGCCTCTCAGCCTCAGAGGGAGGCAATGGTAAACTCCCTGTGAATACCGCTTACCATGAAAACCCTATTCATAGGGTCGCCATAAGTTGGGATCGACTTGAAGGCAGTCCATTTTTCAATAGTGAATTGGGGTGGGAGGGATGGTGACCCAATTTGCTAGTTTTGAAGATATACTGAGGCAGGCTGTTGTCCAGGGTGCCAAATCAGCTTTCAGTCCAAATCTTGTGGTTGGTGCTAGGGATGGGTGAATCTGTCAATTTATATTTCTCATATTTCCAGTCTTCAATGAAGTTATCCACATTAGTGTGTGCGTGAAAATTCATCAGCATTTTAGTGCAAATTTCTCCCAAGGTAAAGTTTTTTGTATATAATTTTCTCTAATGTAATGCATTTGTATATGTTATTTTCCAAATATATGCATTCATATGTACACTTAACTTTGGTATATGCATTTTTGTACACATTAATTTGGTGGAGAATTGTATTGCAAAGTTTGGAGAAGTGCAAATTTAGAAGCATGGCTGTGTTTGGATTTGTGTATGTTTCAGAAAGTGCAAATTAGGTAAGTTCACCTTTAAATGTGACAATTCTCTTCCCCCTTCCCTAGTCAGAGCACACACCTATACTACCAAATTCTCAACTTGACATATTTTGCTAAACACTGGGAAGCATTGAAGTTTATCCCATATATCCCAGATAAATCAGCTAAGATAGGAAAAGAGATATTCCCATAAGTTTTTTCTGGAAAACAAATTTCATAACAAGAGCAAATTTTACAGTCACACTATCCTAAACCAGTCATTGCTGATATGAACACCAGATGTTTTCATACAATCTATGAACTATTACAGAAATAACCAGGTTTTCTGTTTTCCTGCGTTAAGCCCACAAACTGATGAAGGCTTCATGTGTGCTGTTTGGGAACTCAGCAGTTTTTGGATCCTCCACCTCACCCCACTCCACTCCAAGAATGGCACAAACACATGACATGTGACAACATAGCATGCAATGCCTCCCTTGTAAAAACAGATGGGAAGGTTGAGGAATTGATGTAACCTGCCTTGATTATTGATGAGCAGTAAGTTGAGATGAGCTTGTAAAATATGCTCCATGCTAAGATGAAGCCTGGCTTTGTCCTCTGTGTTGCTACTGTATGTATACTGTGTTTTGGTTCCCCCCTCAAGAGCGGCTCAAAGACATGGCACGTGGTTTTAGACCTGAAACTAAACAAAGTAAATAAAAGATTTGTCCTCAGTTGAATCATCAATAAAAAAAGTTTCAGAAAGACTAGTGACATTTCTGAGGAAAGTTCCTCTCATCACGAACCATTATATTCCTCTATGTGAAACTGAAATCTTTTTTCTTTTCTTTTTTCTTTTCTTTGTCTATTTAGCATATATCAAAATACATGCTACTGAGTCCACTCCAAGGTAACTTAGAGCAGGGCCATTAGTGCTAAAGCACCTGCCCTGTGGAATTCCCTCCCTGTGAACATTAGACAGGCACCACCTATGCTAGGTTTTCAATGCCCATGGAAGACTTTTATTTTTCTCGACACTCCTTCTCAGAGATGATGGATCCCAGCAATGCATACTGTTAATTTATATGAACTGTAGAACTGAATTGCCTTACTCTATACTGATGTTTTAAATTCTTGAATTCTGCTTTGTTATTTTCTAAATGTAAATCAATAAAGATATTTTTGTAAATAAATAAATAAAAATGAAAAGTTGGACTAATAAGTATTTATCCTAGACTTACATCTAGCCCACTGTCTACCAAATGATGTAAACTGATTTAACTGATTTTAATACTGTGTTTTTATATTATTGTCACCTGCCCAGAGACCTTATGGTGAAGGGCAGGAAAGAAATCTAAATAATAATGATGATAACAACAATAACAACCAAATTCTGGCAACTCTGAATGGTAGTGGTTTGTCTGTTCCCAGAGTTCCTTTGTCAAAAAGGATGCTTGGAACTGGAATGGAGGCATCCTATATGCAAGAGATTCACTTTGTTACAGAGCAGTGACTCACTCTCTGCATGTGTTTGTGTGTGCGTGCTTGTGTATAGATGTGGATTAATAAACAAAAACATTAAAGGTCACATTTCTGACACCTTATGGATGTCAGAAAGCATTAAGCATGTAGTAGTAGTTTATTACGGTCAAAGACCAGACTAAATACACTCAGGGTCAAATAATCATAAAACAGATAATTATGACAGGACACACATTTTTTTGATAAAAATAATCACTAAAAACCCAAACTCAGGTCTGTATTGGCAGTTGAGTTAACTGTGCTCTTCGGAGTGAAATAGAAGCAGCACAAAATCTCGCTACCTTAATTGTGACCTGCGAAATTTGGTCAGATAAAAGATATCTGACATGGAAAGCAGCGTCCCTGCCTGGGAGACTTTGCGTGATCGGGGTGATCATCGTGTGTCGGAGATCATTATAAAAAGCACAGTCCAATAGAACATGTCCCACAGTCTCTACGGCACCCACTCCGCAGGGGCATAATTACTCAACATAGGGGATTTTTTTAAATCTGCCATCTAAAAAGGCTGAGGGTAGTACATTAAACTTGGCCATCACGAATGCTTTCCAGAGCCTCAGGGTAGGAAGGAAAGCAAGGTAACATGCAGGGGTAAAGGGTCCAGGGCAAGGTATAACTCCAAAATTGGGCACTAGTCGAGAACGATGATTTTGGAGTTCAGTGTCGAGGATTCATTGAGAGATTGCCTCCAGCGCCTTGGTATGGCCTAACAAAAGCACAGCAGTAGCCAAAAATCCTAGACTGGAAAGTTTCATAGTTAAAGTTTTCTTCCACCTCGACTGGAAGACGTCTGACAGGACAAGAGGGGCCAGAACCACAGGTAGAAACAGGAGTTTTAACCAGTACTTAAACTTAAGTGTCCATATACGGGCCTATATCGAGGGAAGCCCAGTTTCCAGGTGAAGGTAGGCATTAGGGATGCAGGATGGAATGCCCAAAATCGTCCTCAGGAATTTGGTTTGTATCACTTCGTATGGTGTGTATTTATTGTATACACTAATCTGGGAGCCGTATGTCATTTGTGAGATAACTTTGGCAACAAAGACTTGTATGACAGAGCGAACATGTTGCCCACCTTTGGTGAAAAAAAAGGACAGGAGAGCCTTAATGTTCCTCTCTGTGTTAGTAATGACAGTTTTAGTTTGTAGTTGCCATGATCCCGTAGAATGGAAATTTACTCCCAGGTACCTAAACGATGGTACTTGTTCAATTTGGAAGCCATTTAAGAGCCAGCGGTGCTTCAGCTTCTTTTTGGTAAACACCACTACCTTTGACTTGGCCTGGTTAATTTCTAGCAGATCTTTTTTGCAATAGTTCCCAAGCGCCCTCAGCAGGCGATGCAGGCCAACACTTGTTAGAGACAGAAGTACTGCACCGTCAGCATACAGGAGAACTGACAGGGGTTTATTCGCCAGAGTGGGGTGATGGGAGGAGACTGACGTCAAGCTGCTGACCAGGGAGTTGATGTAAAAATTGAACAGGGAGGAGGCCAGGATACAGCCCTGTTTAACTCCCTTAAAAGTGGGAATGGGTCAAGTCAGGCTACCGGAGTTGTTACATCTTATGCGTAAGTTAGTATTTTCATGTAGCTGCCGAATAAGTAATAGCAGACGCCTGTCAATGTTTGTAGCATCAAATTTTCCCCACAGCCTATCCCTGGGAATAAGATTGAAAACTGATTTAAAATCTATGAAGGCAGCGTAAAGGGCTCCTCCCGATTTGGTTGAGTATTTTTCCACCAGGTGTTGGAGCACCAGACCATGATCAATAGTGGAATGCTCTGCCCTAAATCCAGCTTGTTCCTCTGCCAAGATGTTTTCATGGTCCAGCCAGCTTTGTAGTTTTTCCAATAGGTGGCTGGCGTATAATTTACTGACGATGTTTAACAAACTAATAGGTCTGTAGTTGGCTGGATCTAAACAGGAACCTTTTTTGTAAATTGGGATAATAATTGCTGAGCCCCAGTCATCAGGAATATCAGCAGTGCGATCGATATACGTAAATAGTGCTGCTGGAACCAGTGCCCACCATTCAGTGTTTGATTTAAAAGCTTCTGGGGGAATATTATCGGGCCCAGGAGCCTTAGCCAGCTTCAGCTTTGCAATTAATGTAGTAACTTCCTTAGTTGTAACCGGAAACCATTCAGGAAGATCTTTTATAGAAATTTCAGCAAAATGAGAACGAATTTGGCCTCTAGCATAAATGTTGTAAAAATGCAGTTCCCAGGAATACACGGGAATATAATAGTCCAGATTGGTGGAGGTTTTGGGCCAGCCCCTAGCCACCAACCTCCAAAAGGTGGCTGAGTCCTTAGATCTAGAGGCTTGTATCAGGGACTACCAAAGCTGTTTCTGAGCCAGATTTTTTTCTGTCTTAATTAAAAGTTTATATCTTCTCTTTAGATCTAAGCATTCAGTGGGTAATACTGGTAAATTCATGTCTCTGTACAATCTGTACTTCTTAATTAGCAATTTTTTCATGTCCATACATTCCCTGTCAAACCATGGTTTGGAAATGCATGAGCGTGGATGGAGCCTTGTTGAGGGCATAACAGATAGACAATTTTGGAGGTCTGCCAACAGGGCTTGATATGTGATGAGCAGGGATTCTGTAGTTACTGCAGTCATCAAGGATTCATGATGGTGGAGGCATCGGGGAGAGTATAAAGTTCTCTTTAGATTGGTCTCTAGTTTGGTGGACCATTTAACGCGGGCAGCTCTTATTTCATATTCCTCTTCTGTAACCGGCACAATCAGCGTGAATGGTTTGATTACCACAAAAAAGGGATAAAGAAAGGGGTAGGTGATCACTTTTGGTGCGGTTACCTACTGTGCAAGGGGATATGCAGCTAAGCAGCTTGTGGGAGACAATAAAAAAGTCTATGGAGGATGCCCCAGAGCCTGAAAAATAAGTAAATTCGCCGTAACAGTTGCCTTCCACTGATCCATTTAGCAGAACAAGGTTCAGTCTATGCAGCATTTGGAGTAGACAAAAGCCGGCATAATTGTATCCCAAGTCTTTTGATCGGCGATCTGGTAAATTTAGGGCCTCATCCAGAGCAGGTGGAATTTCATGAAAATGGGCATATAGCGCTATATCGTTTGGGTCTAGTCTGGCATTAAAATCGCCTGCGATCATTATCACAGCTTTTGGGAATATGATGTTAAGTTAGTAATATAGTCATCCAAATTTTGATTAATAGTTTTCACCAGGTTTTTTTTGACATAGGGGAGGAAGATAGACATTAATCAATAGTAGCCCATTTAAACTTGATAAGAAGCGACATAGCTAGTCCCAGCCAAGGGGTTGGACTACTAATAGAGGCTCGGAGATTAGTGGCAACTATCACGCATAGGCCCCCTTTGGACTGTCCACCTTTATCACTCAGGGCAGCCTGCAGAGAGTAAACTGAAAAGCCATTTAATTTGGGCTCCTCTCTGGCCCAGGTCTCTTGGAAGAGAATAATGTCATATCTTTTCAGAAAGTCCAATGGGTCCGAGGCTTTAGTCTTCCAGCCTGAGATATTCCAGGAGAGTATAGATAGGTTGGATGTAGAATAGGGCGAGATATGTCATGCTGGAAAAGATGGCCGCATAGCATTGGGTTGAGCTATAATTGTGATCTTCTGGTCGAATATTTCCGGCAAAGAAGTTATTGTCTCTAAGTGTGGATCCAATCGGCTGACATTTGTCACCACCGCTTTAGCAGGAATAAAAGTGGGGGCCATAGGAGCAAAAGCCTTTTGCAGTGAACCTTTTTCTTTCTCTCCCAAGTATCTCATGTCTGTCCAAGATGGAGTTGGACGTAGTATAGATCTTGAGTAAGTTGTAGTAGGTATTAAGTTGTTTGGGGAGCATTTTTGGACTCCACTAGTTGGGGGCATAACAGCTTCAGGCACTGTCAGTGGGAGGGGAGTACTTTTAACTTCTGGGGGTACCCAGATTTGGGGCTTACATTCTGTAAAGCTGGCGTTTTGCATCCTGATGGGCTCCTCAGCACTTTCGTGGACTACTTTCTCAAAGCAGATGCCATGTCCAGATTTCATCATCCTGTCACAAAGGTGTAAGGTCAATCTCTGAAGTATGGATAATATTGGTTTGGTCAGGTGGGGGTAAATCTCCAAAAGCGGCAAGTAGCCTCTCCTCCTCTTCAATACATGAGGCCATCTCGCCAGTATTCACTGCGCTATTGTTGCCAGAATCATGTTTGATACTTGTCACATTCATCTGATGTTGGAGAACTTTAGGTGGCGGGTGGACTAACTCAGCTTCCAGCGTGATAGGTTTTTTGACTGTCTCACAGTGCGAGATTGATGGAAGTGCTTTTTTGTATGATAAAGGGCAAACAATTAGAGGTTGTGGTCGAACGCTATTCACGAAGCTTCTGTGTGTTTTTATGCCCAATGAGAAGAGTGCTCCTTTGTTTTTGATAAGAAGACTAGCACTATCTGGAGTACTAAAGGTCATTAACGCTCGTACATTGATGTAATTGTAATGTAGATATTCTAGCTGAGATATGTCCTCCAGTGTGATAAGACCAGGGATTATTCCGTCCAGGATCTTCAGAAGATGGCCTTTGAGTTCGAGCTGTGTGCAACAGCCTAGAGGTTTCGGGTAGTTAGATAGAACTAACTTTTAGTGATTAAGCACTAGACGCCAACTCAGCTCTGGGGGCATATTCCGAGGGTGTATTAGTTCCTTAGATGCGAACATCGATAAGTCACACTGTTTAAGGGACTGTAGTTTGTGTGAACTGTCAGTTGGAGGAAACAGTGGGGGGGACAGCTGTTTCGCCAGCCTGATTAGAGTTAGCAGTATCATTCTTGGTGCTTTCCTCGTGCTTAGCAGCTTTAGTTCTCTGGGTTCCCTTTGACTTAGCAACAGAGTCCAGTAGTTTAAAAAGCCTAGTAAAGTTCATCTTACTATAACGAGGAGGCTTTATATGTTTGATGTTCTTAGACTTCTTAACAGTAAGGTTCCTTCGTTTACTGGGACTTTTCTTAAATGCACCAGTGCCACTATGTTTTAGCTTGACGGTTGTCGTTAGTTGAGCAGAACTTGTACAGTGCTGGGAACTCATGTTCTTATTGTCAGAATGTAGATCAAATTTTCTGTAAGCCTCCACCAATATTGTTAGAAGATTATTGGTTTCGGTCAAAATGTTTTTATTACAGACTGTGTCCCTGGCTATCATAAGGAGACAGCACTCCATTGTAAAGCCGTCCTCTTTACCTTCTAGGCATGGCTTTGTTATTGGGTGAGAAAGCCCACTTGGGAGGGCACTGGTTTTTGAGTCGATGCAGGTTGGCTGCATAATTTGGTGCAGCCTCCAGTTTGATGTCTCATGCAGTTGTTTATTATCCAATGACACTGATAACTTTGGTACATCATGTAGTTCCTTATTTTCCACATTTTCCGCCCACGCTCCCAAGCTAAATTTGCAAAGGGGGGATTCCCAGTAACCATTTGGAGGGCTCCATTGTTATCAAGCGACCAGTCCACGGGGACGATTAGCTGGGCAGTATTTTCGGCATCTGTGTTCATGTCTTTTTTGAGAAAAATCCCTTAGAACTCATTGCCTCCTCTGTTCCCTCTGGACCCTCAGTTCTGTCAGTTCTCTCATTGGGAGAGAAAAAATGGGTCATCTTCATTTGCTTTAATCCCTTGAAATGCAGAGGCGTCTCACCTAGAGGAGTTATTCCCAGATTTCTATAACCACTTCTAGTAAGAACCATAATGTGGTGGTATCACCTTAAGAAAGGGAATGAGCTAGAGAGATGACTACTCACTGTCTGAAGCAGTGTGTAACAGCGGCGGTAAAACAATAAACAGCAGCAGTAAAACAAACCTTGCCCTATTTTTCGTTAGCTACTCCTTATCTGTTCCTCATAGCTCAAAGCTTCAGCAGCGCAGGGAATGAGGTAAGTAGGTTGTTCACTGAAATATCTGCTTAGTTGCTGCTGGTGGGGGTCTGTGGCTGTCTTGAATGAGGAGGAGAGTGATAAACGCTGAGCAGGAGAAGAAACTTCCCAGAGCCAAGGTCGTCCAAGTCAGGCGGTTAGACAGATAATTAGTAACGCAGTTGCAGAGGATAAGAGGAGGTGAAGTGCCAAATATGAGGCGTTAGAGATGGCATTTAGGAGTCACAAAAGGGAAATAGCCTGCGGAGCTACCGGCACGGCGTGTTCCTGGCTGTTGGCCATCTTTGCACTGCATCTTTGCAGGAAATAAATCTAAATAATAATGATGATAACAATAATAACAACCAAATTCTGGCAACTCTGAATGGTAGTGGTTTGTCTGTTCCCAGAGTTCCTTTGTCAAAAAGGATGCTTAGAACTGGAATGGAGGCATCCTATATGCAAGAGATTCACTTTGTTACAGAGCAGTGACTCACTCTCTGCATGTGTTTGTGTGTGCGTGCTTGTGTATAGATGTGGATTAATAAACAGAAACATTAAAGGTCACATTTCTGACACCTTATGGATGTCAGAAAGCATTAAGCATGGAAAAATGGTTCTTGACAGATTTTCCAGGCTGGACTCTAAAAACCTGCTAACTTTGCCAATGAGGAGTCATTTTAAAATCTTGCTCTTTGTGTGAGTGGCAGACAAAGTTCATTTGTGATCAGGGTTATATTGGATTTATTCTTCCTTTTATTAATCATATACGGAGAAAAAAAGAAATTAATCAAATCCTTTTTATTAGGACTCACGCTTACATAAAGGAAAAGATTGATTAAGTCAGAAAAAAAATATTCAGAGGATTAATGATATTTTAAAATACTCTGAGTAACACCCCTTAGATGAAGAGTCAATGTGGAAAAAGTCCTGTTGCTAGGAGACAAAACCCACAAAGTGTCATGATAATGTATTTCTTATTAAATAAAGATGTTGATTAATATATAGAAGCACTAGATAGAGCACAATGCAACATCTGTTTTGCATCACAGATAGACTGACCCAATTATTTTATATTTTAAAAAATATTATTTTTATTTTATGTAAATTAAAGTGTGCACATAAAATTTTAATAAGGTATTCAATACACTCAGATGACATTGGCCACAATCCAACATTTAGTGTGGCACACGTAAGCCCATTGCTTTCAATGATTTTTACAACAATGAATTCATTGAATTGTGGCCCAACTCTACAACATGGAAGCATCTGTTGTATGCGTATGCATGTACTGTATAGAATGAAAAAATGAAGGATGGTATAAGAAGGGAGGGAGGAAGTTCTGAGATTGGTGTTACCAGGGATGGGGAACCTGTGGCGGTCCAGTTGCTGCCTGACCATTGGCCATGTTTTCTGGGGCTGATGGGACTCAACAACATCTGGATAGTCCAGGTTCCACACCCATGATTTACAGTGATATTCAAAGCAGGCCTTCTACCTCATGCTGAAATGCACCAAATTGCAGCCAAAAGTAATCAATACCAGAGAATTTAGATTCCAATACATGGCCTTACATTTCTGCATATCCACAGAGCTGTGAAGACAACTGGCACTGAATAAAACTCACAGCTGTACTGAACAAGGCAAGCAGGCACTCCTATAGTACAGATATTTAAAAAAATTACAGTACATTGGGTTTTAAGGATTCATCCAAGAAGTGGTTTTCTGTATTGCGACTTTAGCAGTTAATGCACAATGAAAAATGGGGGAAATGTCCTTGGGAACTGGAACTAACTTTCCCCCAGGTTTGAGCACTTAGAACCTGTTGTGTGGACTGAACAGCCTTCACTGCCCATCTGGTGGGATCAAAATGGAAAGATGTCTGGACAATTCAAATGTGCTTAATGAGGTGGTTCTCACATACAGACTGTTACACCTTAGGTTCTGTAGGGAGAAGTATCCAGTTGGAATTTCTTCTATATGAAAACTCCTCTTCAGCAATTTATTATGTCTTTCTGACAGTCTCTCTGGGCAATTTTCACATGAGGGTGAGTTCAAACAAATGCCTCTCCATGTGAAATGTAATTACAGGGTAGACACTTTTCAGGTAACAAATGATTTGAGATGTCACACAAAGCTGACAGGTTTCAGTGCAGAGAAAAAGAGCAGGCATTAATTGCTTATAAATTAAGCACTTAAAAATGCTTAGCGTTGTTCTAAAATTTGATTGGGATTAACATACGATCTTATAAACTCCTTTCGAGGTTATACATTATCTGTGGTTAACAACGGAAAGTTGAAAAGAAATTGTCAATTAAGCACTTGGTTATTAAGTGGTGTGTGATCCTTATGCATTAGTAAATAAAATACTTATCTCTTCACAAAAAGAGCATAAGAAAAGTCTTACTGTATCAGACCAAAGACCCACAAGGCAGGCCTGAGTGCAGCTGCACTGCCTCCATTTGTGTTCCTCAGTAACTGGTATACTGCCTCGGATACTAGAGATAATACACAGCCATTATGGCTGGCAATAGTTGACAGTAGTATCCTTCATGTATTTGTCTAATCCCATTTTGGTCAGTGGGTATTACGATCTCTTATTGTAGTGAATTCCATAGTTTAATTATGAACTGTGTGAAGAAGTTGCCCTTGGGAAACCTGCAAGCAGGACCTGAATGCAACAAGCACTCTCCCCTCCTGCAGTTTTAGCAACTGGCCTATGGAGGCAGAGCATAGCCATCATGACTAGTAGCCACTGATAGCCTTTTCCTCCATGAATTTGTCTAATCCTCTTTAAATCCATCCAAGCTGGTGGCCATTACTGCCTCTTGTGGGAGCAAATCCCATAGTTTAACTGTGCACTGTGTGAAGAATTCTTTCTTTTGCCTGTCCTGATTCTTCCAACATTTAGATTTCTTTGACGATTCCAGATTCTAGTATTATGGGAAAGGAAGAAAAATGTCTCTCTATCTACTTTGTCCACACCATGCATAATTTCATATACCTCTATCATGTTCCTCCTTACTTGCCTTTTTTCCAAACCAAAATGCAGCACATGTTGTATCCTTTCCTTATAGGTGAATCACTCCACCCCCCTATAATTTTGATTGCCCTTTTCTGAACTTTTCCCAACTTTGCAATATCCTTTTTGAGATGAGGTGACCAGAACTGTACATAGTATTCCAAACGCAGTTGCATGATAGATTTGTATAACAACGTTACGATATTGACAGTTTTATTTTCAATCCCTTTCCTAATTATCTCCAACATAGAATTTGTGAGGCAGGTGCATGATGCATCTCCCCATCTGCAATGGGAATAAAACTGCCAACAATGATTTGTGGGTGAAAACAGGCCACAGCTTTCTTGAATACAGTGAGTAAGAGGAGTTGGCATGGCAATAGGACAAGGATCTACTTTTATTCCAATAGCTCTTGCTGAGGGAATGTTTGTCCACCTAGCTAGTAGGTGGGGAATCATCCTTGCCAGTGTTAGACCACAAATGTGTTCCAAGCAAATGTACTTGTGATCCTGCTGTCTAACTGGGTGGGGGTGAGCTGGGTGAGGCCCAGCTCCTCCTGAGCAAGGGGCATGATCCACACATACCCCATTAGACCCCTTATGTTTGATCCTGCCCAATGCCATTTCCACTTTAAGTTCTGACAGAAACTAAAAAGCAATTACTAAGGGATAGGCAAAAACATACGCAACTGAGAGCCAATTAGACTGAGAGCAAAAAATTCCTATCCAGCCCTGTCAACCAGGGACCCTTTTAAGAAAAGTTCAGTGACAAACTAAAACCATGGGAGGGCGGGTGGAGAAGCTGGTGTGTGTGAAGAAAGGCTGGTGGCAGCATGGCAGAGCCGGATTAAGCTGAAGGAGGGCCCCTAGGCTGATTGGTGTTTGGGGCCCCCTATCCCCACGCTTCACCTACCTTTCCGTTATTTTTTGCCACGCATGCAGGTTTGCCATCAATAAAGATGGCGGCCGAGGTTTCCCTAAGGAGCTGAAGCCTCTGCCGCCATCTTTGTTGATGGCAGCAACACGTGCATGTAGCATGCGTGCCATCAGCCAAGATGGCGGCAGAGGCTTCAGCCCCTTAAGGAAACCTTGGCCGCCATCTTTATTGATGGCAAATCTGCGCTTTGCAAAAAACAATGGAAAGGTAGGTAAAGCGGGGGGATAGCAGTCCGCAGATGCTTCCACAGATCGCAGAAGGCCCCCTGTAGCTCCAGGGTCCCTTGGGCCAGTGCCCCACAGGCCCCCAAGAGCTCCGGGCCCCTAGGCTTCAACCTACTAAGCCTAATGGATAATCCTGCTGTGCAGCATGGCTGTGGCCTAATAAAGGGCTGGACCTGACCACACTCCTCCAAGAGCTCTTGCTGGAGCTACAGGCGATTCCATGAGGGCTGGAGCATGGGCAGGAGATTGAATCTCCCCCGCCTGTTGCTGTCTGGAGGCCATGCATTGCCCCACACCAGTGTCTTGTGCTTATGAGTATGAGGCTAGGGTTTTCATAGCTGCCGTATGCTGGGCCAACATTTTCATTGAATTAGTCACATGACCTCTCCTTCCTCGTCTGTAGCCACTAGTTCAGAGCCCATTCATGTAAATGGAAATTAGGATTCCCCCCTCAGTGTGTATCACTTTGCACTTGCTTTCATTGAACCACATTTACCATTTGAATATTTATTCACTCCGAGAGATCTTTTTGGAGCTCCTTATGGTCTTACCACCAGCAGTCTGGTATCATCAGCAAAGCTGGCCACCTCATTGCTCACTCTAGATCTTTTGCAAATGTGTTAAACAAGTTAAACAGTGCATATTAAACAAGTTAAACAGCACAGGTCGCAATACTTCCTTCCCTACTTCTTATATCTCTCCATTGTGAAAATTGCCCATTTATTCCTACTCTCTACTTCCTGTTCTTTAGCCAGTTGCTGAGCTATAAGAGTGCCTGTCCTCTTATTCAGTAACTGCTAAGATAATGCAGGAGTATTTAGTGAGAGATTTAATTTTAAAAGTTCATTTTGAATTTTCAGTGCATATCTAAGAAGAATCCACATTTCATAAATTCTGGCAAGGAGTGATGGTGGGGAGCTGTTGTCTTCATGGACTTTCAGAGAACATCTGACTGCTGTTGTATGCTAGTCTAGATGAATTCTTGGCTTGATCCAGCAGTGGCTTCTTTTTTTAGCTTACTAGTACATGATGCTGGGGGAAAAAAAGTACCCTTACTATCTCCCTTTAAGCAACCTGCAATGTGCATAGTAACAGCATCTAAAGTAGGATCTTGCCCCCCAATCATTTAAGCATAATATGGTTGGTAGTGCTTTTGAAAAATCTACTGTGAGCCGGGGACTCTGGGGTGCACAGAGCTGAGTGGAATTTGGAGCATCACTACTTGGGTCAGGAGGCACCATTTATTTGTTTACGCATTCATTCATTCATTCTTACATAGACTTTTCCTCTCTGGCAGGGATATAGCTCTAATATATTAGCTCTATGAGATCACTTTCCAGGAAAGAATCAAATGAACACCTGGAACAAGAAGTTACTGAATTTGGTAGAGATAGTATTATTGGTAAAATGCAGGCTGAACTGTCTAAATTTAGAGGGAGGACCCAAAAGTAAAATCACCTAAAAAATAATTGACAGTCCTAAAAGTTTCAATAAAATTGATTGATAAATAAAGTGAAGAAGGCAGTGAAAAGAAGAATCTTTTGGTTCCAAAGTCTGTAACTAAAACTAGCTTTATACACTTCTGTCTTTTCTTCTTCTTCTTCTTCTTCTTCTTCTTCTTTAGTGGTATAGGAAACTATCTGTAATATAGGCAGTGATTCTAAAGTAGGATAAAGCAGAAGAGATGGATAGGATCAAATGTGTCTTGTATAATGTAAATGAATTAAATCATCTAGTAAAACATAACAACATCTCTACCTGTCTGAAGAGACATAAGGAAGACATGATATGCCTGCAAGACATCTCTTCTTACAAAGGGATGTTTAGTTTTTAATAGATTGGCAAGAGGTAAGTCTGTTATTCATCTGTCCATAATAAGACATAAGAATGTCTATTATGATCACAGGGAATAAATTATGGGAATTCCGAGGTCAGTATTCAGACAAGGAAGGAAAATACATAACAATAAAATAACTATCCTCCTCAAAATAGTGCTGGTATACACTAGGGGTATATATATCAGCTGTGTGTGTGTGACAAATAACAAGTTAAATAAAGAGGCAATCTGGTTTCATTGATTATTGAAACTAGAACTATGGATATATACAGCTGGAAATCAATTTATTTCCATAACTGTATTGTATCTTCACAACAAAGCCATAATATATTGTTTCTTTTGTTTAAATAAATAAAACCATATTTTAAAACATGCTTTTATTCTTTAAATGGCCAAGCCACAAATTAAACTTAAAAAAAAAATTATGGAGCAAGCCTGTGTTTCAAATGGACAGCATACACTCTAGATGACATTCAATGATGTCTGTCTACTTGCACAATGGAAATTTGCTTGTGCAACAGGACTTCTGGTTTCTCTCTCCCCCCATAGCCCCCTGGGTGCCTCCAAAATCTGCTCTGGATGGTCCCTCTCTAGAGCACATTGGGGAGAGACAAGGCTGACACCAGACCACAGTGGGTCCCTGGCCCCTCCCCCTGCATGCATGTGCTTAAACACACCCGGTTGCACCACCTCTTGCATCGCATTAGTGCACATGCTGCTATCTTGGATGATGGTAGGCATGCACACACAGCATGCTGATGAGGCAACGCAAGAGGTGGTACAACAGGGTATATTTAAGCATGTGTGCAGGAGTGGTGCTGCCTGGGAGAGTGGAACTCCTGCTCCACGGTCCATGTCACCATCTGGTTGTGATTTATGATCATACCCCATGATCTAATGCTGATGGGGATTGTGGAGTGGGACCTCTACCTCCCCAGCTTTAGGGGCCCTCAGCCTGCTGCAGGGACCCTCAGCCAGTACCCAACCTGGCTGTCCATTGGCACTGTACCTGGGGAGAGAGGCTTCAAGGAGGAAGAGAAGAAGGAAAAGCCCTGTTACACCATTTCATGCCTGCTTGAATAAGGTTGGATCTCATTCACAGATTCCTTGCTGGTATCCTGGCTGAATGGGGGTAATATGGAGGGGGGGAAAGCAAGTGGAGAAAGGGTGAAGTGTCTGTGATGTTCAGCTGTATATATGTTTATTATTGCTGTGTTTATGGTAAGTGGTGAGTGATGGGAGGGGGGAGTGAATGAGTTAGAATGTTGGTGAGTGCTGCTTGTGTCTGGCTGAGGAAATGTGGGATGGCTGCTCATATTTAAGTGCTTGGCACTTTGTCAGTTGGATAGGGATTTGATTCTCAAGTGTCAGGGTTTGTTTATGAATGGTGGGATTTGATGGGGATTTAGACTATAGGACTTAGTGTTAGTGATAGTGAAGGGCTGGGGATTTTAGTTAGATAGTGTAGTGTAGGATTAATAGCTTCTATAATATTATTCCTTTACTGTGTTAATAAATGATTGTTCGTTTTTCTTCTTCCCATGCCTGAGACTCAGTTACTTTACTAAGGGAGTGTAAAGTCACATAACAGTGGCATTCACACATACATCATCACACATCTAAGGAGTATTTGGGGCTAAGATAAAGGTCCTGGTGGCAGTGAAACTGGTGGTGGTTAGAAGGCATAGCCTGTTTGGGGAAGGAGGGAAGGCCTGGAAAACCAGAGGATTGCTCTTTAAAGAGAACAAGGATGCCAAAATGCCCCCTCCTGTATTTGCAAGTAAGACATTTCCTGGGACTAAAGAACAGGATAACTTCTTAGTTCTGCCTTCTGCAGCATCTGATCCAATTTTGCGTGAACAATGGCTCTTCTCATAAATGTATGTGGAAACAGCAGACAGTGTGCAAATGCTGCATGAATAATAGGCATATCTTTAAGGAAAGCTTTGTATCTACCCCTTCAAAATGTTGGCCTATGGGAGAAACCTAGATAATGTAAATTCAACATAAAAGTCCTAGGCAAGGATTATTACATGCTGGGCTCCTCTCTCCCATTTTGTGATGGTTCCTGCTGAGCTTCCCACCCCTAAAGACCCAGAACATCCACGTGCAGAACTCATGTAAATGTTGTGATAGAAGCTGGGAGAGGGGAAAAAAAGAAATTCTGGCATTTGCTTTCTTTAAGCTTAACCTGTTTGTGCATTCTTTGTGAGATAAGGATGGAGTGTCAGGCTTATCTTTGAATTACATTTCTTTTATCTGGGAGCTTACAATACCTGAACTGCTAAAAGGCGGAGGGGGAGGAGCAACAACAAAAAACTACATTTTAGAAGCTACACTGTCATTAACAGTTGTTTTGTACAAAATTAAACAAGAATAATTGCCTTGCCTACAATCACAAGAAGACTCAACTGCAGACTTGCGTTTACCTTCTTTACGATCCTCTTTTTGTTTTCTTGTTTTTTAAAAAATGTGCCTAACATTTATGGCTGTCTTTTTTTAATCTCACAATTTATTGCTGCAGCTTCCTCTTATGTTTTGTGACCTGCTGAGAGATCCCAGTGCAAGGATGATACAGTCCAGACCAGTGCCTGCCCACTTGAAGACAATGAATGTCATTTTTACAGAAATTCTTGCCGAGGGATACCTGGTAGCCAAGTTAATTTGTTGCTGCTGTTGTTGCTGTTTAAAAAAGGACTAGGCATTTAAATCAGTCCCCAAGAGACTCCTGCCTGTTTGGTACCAAGGAGTGATGGGGAAAGAGAGGGAGAGGGAAAAGTAAGCAAGCACTTTTTATTGTTCCTCAGCTTATAAAATGGGCACTAGGTCTAAACACTGGGCTCAGATTAAATTCTGGAAGATGTACAAACAAGCAAAATGGTTTAAAAAAAAAGCAGCACTGAGCTATTTCAGGTACAATATGTCCTTCCACTTTGGGGCAATTTCTTTTTGGCACCCCATTGTAGAACTTTACATGAGAAGGCAGGAGTCAGAAAAAATGGGAAGTGTGTCCCTGTTGCCGAGGCAAGCACAAAAATGCTTTTTAACCCTGGTCCAAGAAGATCCAAGCCTCCCCAGCCCCAATTTCTTGGAGCAGGAGGAGATAGCGGAGGCAGTGGCGCATGCTCCCAGGCCCTTGTGGAGATCCCCCCCCCTTGCTGGGATCTGGCATCGGGACTGATGGACTGTCAACTTTCTGCTGGGGCTTCTGGAACTTGCAGCCCCAGTCTCAGCCCACTGCAGAAAAGGATGCTCCTCTGGGGACTGGCAATACTCTCAGGTGCCCCTGCTGGCTCCAACCCCTAAGGTAACATTTTGGACCAATGGGCCAAGGGAGAGGAGAGGCAAAGACGTTTGTTAATGTTAAAAAATACTCCAAAAGCCCCAGGCACCTTTTGGAACAAGCAGTAAGATGATTGCCCATCCCTAGATGGGGCAGGATGTGGATTCAGATGCACAATAATTGAAAGTAACGCAGTGCAGATGGATGACATTCACATTCTAATATGCAGACACTAGCTGCTTGTGCTACATTACTTTCAGAGGCATACCCATTCAGATGTGCATGCCCCTTACTGTTCTGGCAACTAGAACTTGATTGTGGTAGGAAAGTCTTGCTGCATAGAACTGGTAGCCAATGTAAAGCTTATCACATTTTGGTAGTTCTGAAAGTTCTGGGAGATGGAGATGTGTTCCCCTGTAGAAGGTGGACAGTGTCATTGTTACATAGACAAGGCTGATGGGTTGTTTGGTGCTGTGACATCATCATTTTCACTAGGCGATCCCTGATTGATTGGGATCATACCAGAAGAAGCCCTTTCAAGTAAAATATTAAAAATGGTGCAGAAGTAGATCAGGTTAACAATTGCTGAAGTGCTGACGTTTAAAAACAGACCTGTTACTCAGCCTTCACACTGACCATCAAGTCTCATGAAAACTTTGTGCAGCAGTAAAATAAAGCACTGCTGCCTTACAGAAGTGAGCAATCTGTGGCCCTCCAGATGTTGTTGGACTCCACCTCCCACCAGCTCTAGCCAGCATGGCCATGTAAGATAGGCACTGTAGTCCAACAATATCTGGACGGCCACAGGTTCTCCACCCCTGCCTTAAACTGCAAAGGAAGCTATGACTAACTACTAATACTTCAGGTTTGAAATCGTGCTGTGATTTTTAAAACTTTCCCCTTAAATAAGTAAGTTATTATGATTTTTTTAGTCTGTGTTAATATGCTGAGCACAACCGGAATAAAAGTTTGGCACCAATCCCTATCTTTAGCTTTTAATCCCAAGAATCTCATCATTTTTTGTCTTAAAATGTAGGTTTCTAATTGCATTGGCTGACAAAAAACATACTTCTTCAATATCGCTAATTGTAATGTACAGCTTCACATTTGGTAAAGATGTGTCTGCTCTCCAAACATTGAGAGAGAGAGAATAATGGAAGGCAGGACATTTAAAAAAAAGAAAAGTAATATATCTGGGTTGCCCCTAGCACTGAAAGATATTTGAGAGATATGAAGAGATGCTTGTAAAGTATAATGGCAATGTGTGTTACTCTCTCTTAGAAGAAATATAACATTATCAGGACTGAACTACTAGAGACTGGATAGGATACGAAGTGTTTCCTCTCCTCTGCAGCTTATGAAATGATGCATTGTTTAAAAATAAGATTTTGAGCTTTGCAATTTTCACCACTGTCAAATTCTTCCTGGATGTATATGGCTTAGATATTTTAGATGTTTTAACTTATCACACAAAATATCCTTTTGGTTTGGCCATTGCATTTTCTGGAGGTGGGCGAGTTCCATCTGTCTCCATCCCCTCCTCCAGACTGACCAAGAAATAAGCTGATTTCTCTATGGAAAAATGGCAGAGAAATTGGCTAGTTTCTTGAGCCACTGCCCTGCCCCTGCTATTCCTCCTCCTCAAAGCACCATCCCAATTTGCTCAAATTTAAATCAATACAGTAAAGGACAGCAGTGTTAAAACAGCAGAGAAGAAGGAAGGTTTTCTTTCTCCGTCCCCATCTATTGCCCTGACGCATTGTGGATCACATCAGGGGTTAAGAACATAAGAACATAAGAAGAGCCTGCTGGATCAGGCCAGTGGCCCATCTAGTCCAGCATCCTGTTCTCACAGTGGCCAACCAGGTGCCTGGGGGAAGCCCGCAAGCAGGACCCAAGTGCAAGAACACTCTCCCCTCCTGAGGCTTCCGGCAACTGGTTTTCAGAAGCATGCTGCCTCTGACTAGGGTGGCAGAGCACAGCCATCATGGCTAGTAGCCATTGATAGCCCTGTCCTCCATGAATTTGTCTAATCTTCTTTTAAAGCCATCCAAGCTGGTGGCCATTACTGCATCTTGTGGGAGCAAATTCCATAGTTTAACTATGCGCTGAGTAAAGAAGTACTTCCTTTTGTCTGTCCTGAATCTTCCAACATTCAGCTTCTTTGAATGTCCCCGAGTTCTTGTATTATGAGAGAGGGAGAAGAACTTTTCTCTATCCACTTTCTCAATGCCATGCATAATTTTATACACGTCTATCATGTCTCCTCTGACCCGCCTTTTCTCTAAACTAAAAAGCCCCAAATGCTGCAACCTTTCCTCGTAAGGGAGTCGCTCCATCCCCTTGATCATTCTGGTTGCCCTCTTCTGAACCTTTCCCAACTCTATAATATCCTTTTTGAGATGAGGCGACCAGAACTGTACACAGTATTCCAAATGCGGCCACACCATAGATTTATACAATGGCATTATGATATCGGCTGTTTTATTTTCAATACCTTTCCTAATTATCCCTAGCATGGAATTTGCCTTTTTCACAGCTGCCGCACACTGGGTCGACATTTTCATCGTGCTGTCCACTACAACCCTGAGGTCTCTCTCTTGGTCGGTCACCGCCAGTTCAGACCCCATGAGCGTATATGTGAAATTCAGATTTTTTGCTCCAATATGCATAATTTTACACTTGTTTATATTGAATTGCATTTGCCATTTTTCCACCCATTCACTCAGTTTGGAGAGATCTTTTTGGAGCTCTTCGCAATCCCTTTTTGTTTTAACAACCCTGAACAATTTAGTGTCATCAGCAAACTTGGCCACTTCACTGCTCACTCCTAATTCTAGGTCATTAATGAACAAGTTGAAAAGTACAGGTCCCAATACTGATCCTTGAGGGACTCCACTTTCTACAGCCCTCCATTGGGAGAACTGTCCATTTATTCCTACTCTCTGCTTTCTGCTTCTTAACCAATCCCTTATCCACAAGAGGACCTCTCCTCTTATTCCATGACTGCTAAGCTTCCTCAGAAGTCTTTGGTGAGGTACCTTGTCAAACGCTTTTTGAAAGTCTAAGTACACTATGTCCACTGGATCACCTCTATCTATATGCTTGTTGACACTCTCAAAGAATTCTAGTAGGTTACTGAGACAGGACTTTCTCTTGCAGAAGCCATGCTGGCTCTGCTTCAGCAAGGCTTGTTCTTCTATGTGCTTCGTTAATCTAGCTTTAATAATACTTTCTACCAGTTTTCCAGGGACAGAAGTTAAGCTGACTGGCCTGTAATTTCCGGGATCCCCTCTGGATCCCTTTTTGAAGATTGGCGTTACATTTGCCACTTTCCAGTCCTCAGGCACAGAGAAGGACCCGAGGGACAAGTTACATATTTTAGTTAGCAGATCAGCAATTTCACATTTGAGTTCTTTGAGAACTCTCGGGTGGATGCCATCCGGGCCTGGTGATTTGTCAGTTTTTATATTGTCCATTAAGCCTAGAACTTCCTCTCTCGTTACCACTATTTGTCTCAGTTCCTCAGAATCCCTTCCTGCAAATGTTAGTTCAGGTTCAGGGATCTGCCCTATATCTTCCACTGTGAAGACAGATGCAAAGAATTCATTTAGCTTCTCTGCAATCTCCTTATCGTCCTTTAGTACACCTTTGACTCCCTTATCATCCAAGGGTCCAATTGTCTCCCTAGATGGTCTCCTGCTTTGAATGTATTTATAGAATTTTTTGTTGTTGGTTTTTATGTTCTTAGCAATGTGCTCCTCAAATTCTTTTTTAGCATCCCTTATTGTCTTCTTGCATTTCTTTTGCCAGAGTTTGTGTTCTTTTTTATTTTCTTCATTCGGACAAGACTTCCATTTTCTGAAGGAAGACTTTTTGCCTCTAAGTTTCAATGTGTTGTCTATTAGAACTTACAATCATGTCAAGGGACACTGTCGTTATATCCTGTGAAGGTTAGGAGGTTGATGCCCCCAATATCACCTAACTCTGGACATCTGATTATCTTTATATCCCTCTAAACCTCCCCAAATGTGGAAGATATAGCTTATCAATCTTTCCTCAAAATATATCATAAATATAACATAACTCATTTTCCCTAAAGTATTCTGCTGCTACCACTGAATTTCCAATGACACCTTATCCCCTTAGTACTCCATCAATAACGAAGTTGTGAGGCATTAGGCTAACAGGGATAGGATGAACAGACACACTTTTCAGGCATTGTTACCCTAAGAGGCAGCAGAGGTACAATGGGGCTGCAGAGACATGTGTTTAGCCTCGCCCCTGGGACCACTCATTTGACTTATTGCAGCCCCTCCTGTAGTTAAAGATCAAGGTATCTCACACAGGGCATTTCCACAGATATGCAAGATTTCCTGCTGCGGAAGTTTTTTTTTTTAATCATGCAAGGGACTGAGAGGAGTTATGTGGCCCCAGGGGCAGGGTTAAATGCCCAGCCCTGCAGCCCTGCTGTATCCATGATACCTCTTAGGATAACAATGACTGAAGAATTATTTAAGAGAATTGTTTAAAAGTATTTACTTTTTTAAAGTATTTACTTTTCAATAATGCAAATCTTATTTACATAGCTACCTAAATAAAAATGTCAGTGTCATGTGACAGTTCACAGCACCAGAGACAGGGAGTGCTGCAAACTGTAGCATTAATGCTCCCTGCACGCCACTTGCACTGCCCATCACTGTCTGCCTCAGCAAGCAGGAAAGGCAGCATCAGCAGCCTGGCTGGGAGGCTGGTTGGCACGTTGTGTGGCAGCAATGCTTGTCCAGAGGAGATAGTGGTGTGGGGCAGCAATAGCAGCAGTGGAAGCCTGGGCAGGTGGGCAGGAGGCCAGTCTGTGGCCTAGCTGCACTGTGCAGTGGGATTCTTTTTCTGGGGCACCAGTGGCAGCGGCAGTAGTGGAGGAATAGGTGAGGCAAGCTGGTTGGCAAGGGGAGTGAGAGTGCCTGAGGGGGCAAGGGTTGGTGAAGGAGTGGAGATTTTGGGAGGAGTTGGGGTTTGTGGGGGTTGGTGAGCAGAGTGAGCAGGGGTTGGGAAGGGGGGAAGTGGTGAGCAGAGCAAGCAGGGGGGTAAACCTGTCTAGTAATGTATATGTATATTAATAATATGCAGTACGTTTTGTGACAGTACTCATCAGTAGAGAGTACCAACATCTTTTTTGCTAGCAATGGTAGCCATTATATGCTGGCACCCATGGCACTTTTACAAAGATAGGAGGACTGGCACCTCATTTTTTTTTTAGAAGCACTGATAATATGTAACACTAGAAATTATCAATATGCTTCAATAGTTGTTTGCTTAAATTTGTACTGCTTCTTTAGGGAACCTGTTCATTTCCCCGATTTAAAATCCAGATGCAATTTTAGCTGTTCCAGAATGACCCAGAGGACAAAACTCGAAGTTCCCTCTGGTCAAGGAATCACCCAAAGGGTGCAGGTTTAAACAGAGCCTCTTAGCTGTCACTCACAATGGATAAGTGTCCTTCAGCTTTCCTTGAAGTCTTCCTTCATAATCAAGCCATGGCCAAGAAGGTGCCTGAGGCCAATTGCCTTGCACTGGGCACAGTTATTCTAGGGAACCACTTCTGGAAATGGTTTCCCTCTCCTTGCTAGCTGTCAAAGTTTCTGCCGTCATTGATTTCAGTTAAACTTCTGCTTATTGCTTAGGCTTTGTTGCTGCTTCATCAGGCTCAAACCTGCCTGAACTACTACCACAGACCACACTAACCTGGACAATTATGTGACTGCCCTTTTACACAATGCCAATCAGGATTCTCTGACCAGTGCATTGCAATCACCTCTATATTTGCCAGCCAAATATACCAGATGACAGGTCTAATGGTGAACCACTGAGGCTTCTTTGGTAACTGTAGCAGCTTAACTGACAGGCTGCCCACAAAAAGGTTAGCATACAAAGTTAAAGTTGGGCCTCAGCTGGAAATAATCCTTTCACCCCTCACTGCTTAGCACTTATCAAAGCAATACTCACTTGTATTTCTATATTTACATAGCTTTTAAATAATATTTTACTCCAGCTTTTGATTCTCTGCATGTGTGGTGATTAGTGTGTCAGACTGGGACTTGGCAGACAAGGGTTCAAATCCCCGCTTGGCCATGAAGCTTACTTTGGTGACCTTGGGCCAGCCACTGTCTCTCAGCCTAACCTACCTTATAGGGTTGTGGTGAGAATAAAATCAGGATGGGGAGAAAAATGCTTGCATGGCACCTTGACCTCCTTGCAGGAAAGGTGGGGTACAAATGTAATAATAAATAAATAAATATCTGTTGGGATTACTATAACTCTGAAGGGACACTGCTCTGGAAACGCTGGCATACTCCTTAGTATGGCAGGGCAATGGAGAGAAAAGGGCAGTGCCAGATTTAGTAAGCCATGGGGTAGAGTCTTACCTTATGAGGAGCCTATAAATATGTTGGAGATAACTAATAAGTTTTATTATAATGCATATAATCATAGAATGGTAGAGTTGGAAGGGGCCTATAAGGCCATCAAGTCCAACCCCCTGCTCAATGCAGGAATCCA
Organism: Rhineura floridana; assembly: GCF_030035675.1. Lineage (NCBI taxonomy): Eukaryota > Metazoa > Chordata > Lepidosauria > Squamata > Rhineuridae > Rhineura > Rhineura floridana. Next base: position 107,476,032 of record NC_084485.1, on the reverse strand, counting down.
AATCAAAGCATTCCCCACAGATGGCTGTCCAGCTGCCTCTTGAATGCCTCCAGTGTCAGAGAGCCCACTACCTCTCTAGGTAATTGGTTCCAATGTTGTATGGCTCTAACAGTTAGGAAGTTTTCCCTGATGTCCAGTTGAAATCTGGCTTCCTGCAACTTGAGCCCATTATTCCATGTCCTGCACTCTGGGACGATCGAGAAGAGATCCCAGCCCTCCTCTGTGTGACAACCTTTCATGTACTTGAAGAGTGCTATCATATCTCCCCTCAGTCTTCTCTTCTCCAGGCTAAACATGCCCAGTTCTTTCAGTCTCTCCTCATAGAGCTTTGTTTCCAGTCCCCTGATCATCCTTGTTGCCCTCCTCTGAACCTGTTCCAGTTCCAGAACCTGTAATTGAAATTGCTTTGGCTAAAATAACCTTTCATATAAAACCCAGCACCAAAATTCTGAATCCTGACCTCCCCATCCCAATCCACACCCTATCTCATCAACTTCCTTTCCAGGGCTGCTGGACTACTTGCATTGTTCACAGGTTGCCCCATTTCACTTCAGACCTCAAGAGGAGACAATTGGAGCTAGCCTATCAACACATTCTAAAGTCTTCTTCCATACCAGGCATCATTTCCACTAATCCCATCCTTGTGACTTTCCCACCTCTTTTCTCTCTCTTATGATATGGGGCCTCTGGATCTTGACATGGCTTAGGACCTCAACATGTCTTAGTCCAGCCCTGGTGAAGGGGAAAGAGAAGAAAAACCCTCAACCCTCTCCCTTCCTCTCAGTGCTGCTGCTGTGCTCTGCTCATTTAGAAAAGAATAAAAGGGGAGGGTGGAAAGGGCATCTTGTTCATTTGTGTGTGTGTGTGTGTGTCTAGCCTGCATATTGATCCAAGCCAGCAAAAGGTTTGGAGGCTCAGAGGTATCTTAAGAGCCCTAAGAATTTGTATTTGTGCCAGAGTCAGTAGAACTCTTGCAACAGCCCTAGTGTTTTCCCAAAGCAAAAAGAGAGGATTCAGCTGGACAGTGTCTACAGTCTTCCCATAATATTAGCAAAGTAGGCCAGTTGAGAAAATGTCATCCCTTATCATGCAAAGAGAACATCTTCAGTGCTAGGATTTTGCCCTCGCTTTGTGAGTTTGTATCTCCCCCATCTGTCCTTGAAGACCCACAAGGTAATACAAATCAAAACTAATACTGAATAATCACACTTTCTCTTGAGGGATTTAAAACAATTTTAAAAGGGCAGTCCCTGCATCTAACCTATTCCTTTTCTCCATGTTTCTGTTCACTTTCCCTTTGCATTTAGTTTGATTACATTCAGATGCGAATTCTTTCTACAGAATAACTAGCTGCAGAATTATCACCCTCATCTAAGTGTGTTTAATGTGGTGTGCTAGACAAAGAAATGTTTGTTTGGGATGTGGCAAAGGAGGACAGTTCTTCTTCCTTAGAATCCCTCATGTTCTTTGTTGTCAGCAAAATGCCCTGAAATCAGTACACAAACTAAATAATTCTGCATTGCTTCCTGTGCCTGGTGGTAGCATGTGTTGCTAATGATGACACTTACTGAAGCTGGTAAATGTGAAAGGACTCTGTTTTTAAAGAAACAACGCATTGCTGCTCATTCAGTTGTAGTATCACATCACTGTCTCTAAGGTGGCCAGAAGATATATTGGGGTATTCTGCTAGGTTATGGAATGGAACCAGACTTGGTTGCTCTGGTGGATAACTTTTACTCGAGAGCAGACATGTGGGAGTGATACACTCTTAGCTCCTCTGGACTTCTCAGTAGCTTTCAATACCATGGTTTTATTCTGGTTCTACTAATCAGGATTGGGTTTATGAGTGTTGAGCCCCAGCTATCCCAAGTGCATCAGGGAGAATGGGCAGAGGAGGATGAAACTTTTGAGAGCCTTGAGGGAGGGGGGAGTGCTAGCAGCCCTCCAGTTTCTCTGGACAATCCCCCAGGTGACTTGGACCCCACTCCACCTGAAGGCACCTCGCCACCTGCAAGAGCTCTGTCAGAGCCGTTGGAGAGCAATCTCTCTCTCTCTTGCCAACTCCATCCCCCAGGACTCCCCACTTGGACCTTCAAACATTTCCCTGCCAACTTGCTCCCCACCTTCTGAAGTTGAGCCATCACCTAGCAAGCCTTTACTGTCCGATGAACAGCCAGAGGCTCCCCCCCCCTCAAAATGCCACGAGAAGCGGGACAGTCAGAGGGTGGAAACTGCAAAACTGCATACAAAAATGTGTGTGTTAGGAGAAACTCACACTAAAATGCTGAAGAATTTTCATGAGTATTTTTTTAAAAAGAATTGTAAAGTGCTGCAGAAATGTGGAGAACTGAATTTTAAGATTAGAAGAAAGAGAAACTGAGAGTGTCATGGGCTCCAAGGAAATCCTTTGGCATGACTGAGAAGATGAAGAGTGAGGTACAAGTCTTGGGAAGGGGGTTGCTAATATGGATGAAATGAATAAAGAAGGCAGGGATGAGGTGCTTCCAGAAACATCTGGGTCTGTTAATGGAAAGGCTGAGGAAGGCCCAGAAGCTTCCCCCTTTTTGCCTGAGCCAGTTTGGGAAGAGTCTCCAGTGGCATCCAGCCCAGATCTAGCAGTAGTAAAGACAAACTATGACGAACAGCAACATCAAAGTAAAAGCTCTCAGTCTAAGTATGAGTTTATGCTATCGCCAAGGTTGAGGAGATTACAGAAGAGAAAGCTGCAGAAAATGCTTTCTGTGCCTCATAAAAGCCAGCACCTTGTAGGTAAAATGAGAAAGACCTAGAATTGTCCTGCAAACCTTGGCCCCACCTGGCTGTGTTATAAATAGGTTTTAGTGATACTGTTTTGCTTTGTTGTGGCAATGCCTATGCACTGTCACCTCCAACATGCCTAATTCCGTTATAAGCCGAGTCTTATGTTCCAGTGTTTTGAATCTTGCTAGAGTGTGATGCAGCATCTGTATTGATTTCGCAAATAAAGCTTCATGCAGAAAAATCCAGTCTTCTAGTCCTGCTTCTTTGATCAGGAGCCAGAACACAGAGAACCGAAACTGACAGATCCTTTCATCTCTATCCACAGTTGTCTATTTTGTCCCCCATGGTGTTATACTTCTACATGAAACTACTGAGAGAAATCATACAAAGGTATGGGCTACAGTGTCATCAGTATGCTTACAGTCCTACCTTTCCTTTCTATCCTCAGACCCCAGGGAGGCTATAAAAATCCTGAATCCTGCCTGAAAGCACTTCTGGAATAGATGAAGTCAAACAAGCTGAGGTTAAATCTGAGCAAGGTAGAGGTGCTGTGGGTAGGAAGATCGCAAGCTCTGGAAGGTAGTTAACAGCTGGTAGTGGATGGAGTGAAAGTTTGAGAGTACTCTTAGATTTGCCCTTGCCTAGGCAAGCCCAGGTGGCACCAATAACTTAGGAGTGATTTTTACAGGCTTCAGTTGGTATGCCAACTGCACCCCTATCTGGACAGGGCTAACCTTGCCACAGTGATCCATTCTCTGGCACATCCAGTCTAGACTACTGTAATGTATCCTATCTGAGACTGCCTTTGAAGATGATTTAGAAACTTCAGGTGGTCTGGAAGACAGCCACCAGGTTTCTACTGGTGGTCAGGCAGTCAGCATCTCTAACACCTTTATCATATCAGCTGCACTGGCCCAATTTAAAGTGCTTGTTTTTACTTTTAAAGACCTAAATGGTTTGGGCCCAAGCTATTTATTGCAATGCATACACCCATACTATCCTGTATACACTTTAAGATCTGCACTGTATATAATCTAAGATTTCAAATTTTCAAATATCTTTTCAAATATCTTCCAGGACTGATATTAGCTACATAATGGTCTGGTTGAATTATATTTGTTATTTCCCCCCAGCTTTATTAAAAAGAAAATTATATGGAGTGTTGATGTGTTGGAGCTTTAAGTTTTTAAAAGTTGTATATTATTCTTTTGAGGGTTTTGATTGTAGGCTGATTTTGGGGGGTACAAATCCAGAAAAAACAGCCTAATAATACTTAAAATAAATAAAATATCTGTGGGTGATTTTCAGTAGATCAGGAAGGAGCTTGACTGCCCATTGCTTAAGAGCAACAACAAAAAGTCTTTTCCTCATTCAAAATTAGGCAGCTAAGATTAAGAAAGCTTGTGTATTTTTTTAATTGACAGGATGTGAGCTCAGTTCTGGTACTGAAAATAAATTCATAGGCTGAGCATGCACCCTGAGGCACTATGTTCATTAATTCTAACAGCAAGTTACCCCACCAAACCATTAGTTTGCACCATTTGGTGGCCATTGAGGTTCTAGTAAAAAACAAACAAACCCAAAGTAGATGCTTCAAGCCTGAAATCTGCCTGCTCCTACTTATATAGAACAATCCTAACCATGTCTATTCAGAAGTAATTTCTGTTGACTTCAATGGGACTTACTCCCAGTCAAGTAGGATTAGAATTGCAACCAAAGGCATTAGCTGGCTTTAACATCAGGGGTGGGCTCATCAGGTTCCCCACTGGCTTGATCAACCTAAGAAATGTTAATTGTTTATGTGGTGGACAGTTATCCTCAGGGCCAAGTATTATACATTTGAACGAGGAAGCCAAAAACTGCTCTGCCATAGCTACAACAGTGGTAGAATCAATCCTCTTCCCACCTAATCAATCTTCATATAAGGGGAAAAAAACAAAATTTCAGGATGGTGGGTAATCTTATTTCATTTAATGATCTCACATAATAGCTTGTTTGTGGAAAGCTTGTTGGCCTTTGGAATGGTGTTCTGTCACTAAACAGTTGAATCGGGATCAATTCCTGGAACAAGAAAAAGAACATACTCCCTGTTTGTGTTGTTTGAGTCATGTTTTTAATGCGTCAGTAATATCTGCAATGCCCACTGCTGATGTAATGCAGATCTAATTCTCGGCTCATTTAGTTACTGCCTCAATAGGAAAACAATGCCTAGTGGGAGTGATGATTAAAAAGTAACAACAGAGATATAACAAGCATGGATAAATGAAATAAATTGCAGGAAACATATTAAAGGCAGGGCTTCTGGCACTATCCACTCACAAAGTTTTAAAGAACACTATCTGAGTCTTTATTCTTAATCTCTGTAATTATAGCCATCCCATAAGGTATGGAGAGAATGAAAGCATGACAGAGTACACCCCCTTTCCCTAATGTCATCAAGCATGGAAGAGGCATATCTCATAAAAATGAATCACACTGAGCTTGCCTCTCAAGCTGTTAACTCTTATTTAGAAGGAATTAGAATGAGCTACCAAGGCTGCAAACCTACTTACCTAAGAATAAGGACCCTTGAACTCAGTAGGGATGGGCTTTTTAAAAAAAATGGTTTGCATTTAAAGGCAAACTTACCTAATTTACAATGTCCATGTCAATGTCAATCAGCCTTCGGCTATGGCTCACCAGCCAAGGATGGGGATGAAATTCTCCCTCCTTGCTACTAGAACCAAGGGTGTGCATCCAACCTGTGCATCCTGGCCCCACTGTATTGGCGTTCACCCTGATGCACAAATCAGGCCCACAATGACACCTCCCAGATCCCTGCTAGGCCTGAAGTACTGGCAGTTCCCTACAGGGTACCCTTAACCCCAGAATGCCTCGGTATCCTGCTATTTACATCCTGCCTGCCTGCCTCACTTGCCTGAATTCCATGCCAGCCAAGACCAGCTAACCTCACCACTCCCCAAGCCAATTGAATTAACCCAAGCAGTACGGAGTAGTAAAATGAAAGGTGGTCTGAAATCAGAATCCCCCCCCCAAAATCCCTACTCAGCCCCACATGGCCACTAGCAATGCCCATACTATTGAGGGAGGGAGCACAGTGATGCAAAAGAGGCAGAGTTGAAGGAGGAGCTAGCTTTGAAGCCCCTCTCTTCCAGATTGGCCAGTCAGCCTCCACTTGAGTCCACCCCTCCCTATCAGGAGCAAGTTTATTTATTTATTTATTTATTGCATTTATATACCATCCCATAGCCGAAGCTCTCTGGGTGGTTTACAGCAATTATTAAAAACAAATATACATATTTTAAAACACAAAAAACAATTTAAAAACACAATTTAAAAAATTTAAAAACAATTTAAAAACACATGCTAAAATGCCTGGGAGAAGAGGAAAGTCAAGTTCCCGAGTCTTCTTGTAAAACGAGGTGGAGAGGCAAATGTGTCTCTGCGGAGAAGCGGGAATGATATTAGGAGAAATTTTCTCAAAAATGCTGATACATTTTCATGAGGACTTAATACAAATTGTGAACTGTTGTGGCAATGTGGAGAACTGTACTTAAGATTAGACTAAGATAACCTGAAATTGACACATTCTGCCATCCCTAGAATTCAAGTAGGACTTTCTCCTGAATAGACATATATAGGATAGACATATATAGAACGAGTTCATCAGCAATATGCCAAACACACCTTAAAAAGGAAATTGTAGAGTAGGAAAAGGTTCAGAAAAGGGCAACCAGGATGATCAAGGGAATGGACCGAATGTCCTATGAGGAAAGTTTGCAGCATTTGGGGCTTTTTAGTTTAAAAAAGTGAGGTGGCATGATAGATGTATATAAAATTATGCATGACATGGTGGAAGTGGACAGAAAGACATTTTTCTTCCTCTCACATAACATTAGAACTCAAGGACATCCAATGAAGCTGAATGTTGGAAGATTCCGTACAGACAAAAGAAAGTACTTCTTCATACAGTGCTTAGTTAAACTATGGAATTCACTCCCACAAGAGGCAGTGATGGCCCAACTTGGATGGCTTTAAAAGAGGATTCATAGAGGATAAGGCTATCAATGGCTACTAGTGGATAGTCAGAGGCAGCATGTTTCTGAATACGAGTTGCTGGAAACCACAGAAGGGGAGAGTCCTCTTGTGATTAGGTCCCGCTTCTGGGCTTTCTATAGGCATCTGGCTGACCACCGTGAGACCAGGATGCTGGACTAGATGGGCCACTGGCCATTGTTCTTCTGCAGAATAAATTGGGCATTCCGGATTTCATAGATGTTCTACCTATTGATATTCACACTGATATTTTGCACAGACCCAAGCCATAGAATTAAACCATTACAGTAGGGTCCCACTCATACAGTGGGTTACGTTCCAGACCCCTGCCTGAAAGCGAAACCCACCAAAAAGTGGAACTCACTCAATAGAATGGCACCCAATGCCCAAAAAATGCCGTATGAGTGGGGCCTTATTCTAATTGAAAGCCGCCGCATTAGCGGAACGCCGAAAAGCAGGCAGCCGAAAAGCAGGGCCCTACAGTACTGTTAGGGAGATAGTTAAGAACCTTAAAGACTTGGTCTCTTTTACAATACAAAACTATAAACATGAAACAACTCAACAGCATAATATCATCACACCATTTTTTATTTTCTCATAAAGGCAACAGAAGACCCTTTCCCAGTCTCTTATTGTCAACACCAAGAATCACAAATTATAATACTGACCCCACAATCTGTACTTTAACCTGAGTCTTCAATATTTCTGTACAGTGACCTTGCCCACTATCACTTTTTCTAAATGGAAACATAATTTTTAGGGAGGCATGTCTCATTGTATTTTTGTTCACAGTATAAGAAATAGTCATTCCTCACAGCAAAATATGGTTCTGATTATGCTAGCCCGTTGATCCACATATGTCTGATGGGTAAGCTTCTCAGCAATGTTCCAGAGAACTTACCGTCCCAACAATCTATGGACAACTCTATTGACCTTTTCCAATTTTGTGTAAAAAAAAAAAGTCTAGCTGCAAACAACATAAAGTGTACTATCTCTTTTGGTTTCAAATATGTGTCACTGAGCTACCTGGTACTATTAATTGCTTAGGCCTCTGAGTTCAGATATAGCAAGGACTATTCAACATTGGTTCCCACATTAGACAGGCAGTATGAAGTAAGCATGCTTCCAGTGTTGGCTGGTGCCCATTGGGACTTGTGGGGTGTAAGACAGAAGGTCAACAATAGGTGGAGCCAGAGACAATGACAGGGAGAGCCAACTAGTTCTCATTGTATTCCCATCCTGCTGAATTCTAAATCGGAAATACTTAAACTAAAGAGAAGGAAGCTGACAGGCCCTGTCACCCTCTGGACTGGTTGTAAGTAAGAAATAGCTATGTTCTTCTTGAGGGGTGTTTTACCAATGTGCAAGTGTGTATCAGTAAAACACTTTACAGGAAAAAAATGATACAGTTAAATGCATAATCATACCAAGCTGCTTTTTTACAGAGTTTTATCAATAAACCCATGCAAAGCGGTAATCTAGAGGGGAACAAAAATGCAAAGAAACTGAAAGCGCCGAAATTTCAGATTTAAACATCAAATAAACCAGGAGTGGAGTATAGAAATAGTACAGAATGTAGAAAATCCTCTCATCCCACCCTAGTATAAAGACTCTGATTTGGCCAGATCTAGGAGGAAAAACAAGTGGAGCATAACTTTCTTTTCTTACCTAGTTAAGTGTCATCTTCCACTCTTTCCACTCCAGCCTCCAGCAGCTGACCTCAGGGATCCTGGCTTGGAGACCCACAGTGGGGAGTCTGGATCTGGGTACAGATACAGATAGTTACCCACAATATTTTCCTGTCCGAGGATACTTCTTCACTGAGTTCCCTATTAAAGTGGTTAGGCAAGTTGCTTGTGCAAGTATGAAATTACGCACTGCTGAAAATTCATACCACTTCACTTACTCTAATGGAAATTCCTTTCCTATTGCCTCTAAATCTGATTGCAAAACACAGAGATTTAAAATGGAGGAAAGGGGGGGAGGCACCACAACAGCTGTAGTTGCTTGTTTAGATTACTGTAATCAGAAGGAATTCTTAGACAAAAGCTTTTCATATAACAGAAGCAAACGTAACTGCAGAGAAAACAGGGAGAGGCTGGTTTCCTTAGGAACAAGGAGGAACCCACGCAAAAGCTTTTCTTTGCTCCTCCTTTCATGACACAGTGTTCCGTTCAGGTTAGCAGCTCTCAAGAGGAAGTAGACATCTCTTGTTATCTGATTCAAAGTTGTCAAATGAACTGAAATGGAGAGAGCAAGGTGCAGATGCCAGCAAGCAACAGCTTGTGCACAAACCTGCCAGAGCATCTTTGCTGCTGTACAAATTACATCTATCTATCTATCTATCTATCTATCTATCTATCTATCTATCTATCTATCTATCTATCTATCTATCTATCTATCTATCTATCTATCTATCTATCTATCTATCTATCTATCTATCTATCTATCTATCTATCTATCTAATGTGCAATATTTTGGATTGTGTCTCCCCCCCCCATGAGTTTTGCAACAAGAATTGATGTGAGGACTCAGGAACAATAGAGGAAAAGAAAGAGATTAAAACCCATCAAATACAATAGTATAGTGTGAAAGTAAATGCAGTTCCCGGTATCTGTTTCGTTTACCTGTCCAAAAGGAGGGAGATTGGGAGCCTCTTCTTAGCACTGCAGATCATCTCCCCCTCTGTCAAATTCTCTTTGACTTGCACCATGTATTTGATTTTAGCATACAGAGAATTATGGATGAACAAAACCTGTTGAGTTTGTTTTGGACTTGATGAACGGAGCTATTGCCCCCACACCAAGAAGACTCGTGACACAAGGTGGAATAATGTTATATTTATTAAATATAACATTCTACATCAAATGCAGATAAGCCAATTCATCAGATTAAATTGCTTCGGGCAGGTGAGGCCTCTTACTTATGTGGGAATACTCCCACGCCTTCTAAAGGCAAATAGTCTCTCCAGACCTTAACTCCAGAGTCAAGGACGCGGGCGAAAACCTCCCTCCTTGCTGCTGGAATCAGCTGTGGTTCCAACCCCCGCACCACGGCCCCGCCGTACAGGCGTTCACCATGATGCGCGAGCAGGTCCCACAAGTACACTCCCCAGATCGCCACCAGGCATAAAGCCTTGATGGTTCCCTGGGAGTGCCCCTTACCTGTATGCCTTAACCGCCTCAATATAACCCAATATACCTCACCTGCCCGAATTCCATGCCAGCCAAGCAGAAACACCGCAACCCAACCCGACAAGCCAATTGAATTAAACCCAAGCAGCATGGAGTAGGCAAAACCAAAGGGATTCTGAAATCAGGATCCCCCCCAAAAAATTCCTACTCAGCCCCATTATGGCGACTAGCAAAGCCCATGCTGACAAGGGTGGGAGGGAGGGTGCCGCGAGGCAAAAAAGGCAAACCTTAAGGGCGAGAGCGGCTTTATATACGCAGCTCAAACCCAAACCTGATTGGCCCTTAGATCTCACGTGGCACAACTGTAAAACTTCGAGATCATTCCCGAGTCTTCCTATACAATTCGGGTGGAGGCAAAAAACGCCCCTTAAACAGGAACGCCATTTTCAGAAAAAGAATGCTGTTATTTTTACAAGCCCAGTGATGATTCAAACAGCCCCATCTCATTTCTGATGACATTAGGAGTGCATTCAGGTTTCCAAATGCCTCCAATCCTACTGTGAGCCCCAAATACTGCCGCTCTCACTTTCCCATTCACTTACCTGTCCTGGTCTGGGGGATGCAAAAATGACAGTAGAGAGGGAGATCTAGAGACCTGAGAGGTTCCTTCGCCATTTCCTCCTCCCTCCCTCCTTCCTTGGAATGTTAGCATCCAAGAATTACATCTTCCAGTGACCCTGATGCTTGAGACTGCAACCAAAAGAGAGGGAGAAAGAAGAAAGGGTGAGGCCTCTTATAAAATGTAAATGTAAATTTAATTTTTAGGTCGCCTATCTGGCCGAAGCCACTCTAGGCGACGTACATATCAAATTTCAATAAAATACAATAAAATACAGTAAATACAATAAAATACAATATAGTCAGCAGTAATAAAACAACAGCATATACAGTACAAAACAACGGGCATTCAGTATGTAATTAGCCCATCCCGGTGGTCCCAAAGGCCTGTCCAAACAGCCAAGTTTTTAAGGCTCGGCGGAAGGTGTCTAGGGAAGGGGCATGCCGAAGATCAGATGGGAGGGAATTCCAGAGAGTGGGGGCTGCCACCGAAAAAGCCCTCTCTCTAGTCCCCACCAATCTAGCTGCTTTTGTTGGTGGGATTGAGAGAAGGCCTTGCATGGCTGATCTTGTCGGGCGGCATAATTGGTGATGCTGGAGGTGCTCCTTCAGATACACTGGGCTGAGACCGTATAGGGATTTAAAGGTTAACACCAACACCTTGAATTGGGCCCGGAAAACTACTGGAAGCCAGTGTAGATTAAATAATACTGGCGTAATATGATCACAGCGACGACTGTTTGTAAGTAAACGAGCTGCCGCATTCTGTACCAGTTGAAGTTTCCGGACCGTTTTCAAGGGTAACCCCACGTAGAGCGCATTGCAGTAGTCTAATCGACAGGTGACCAGGGCATGTACTACCAGTGGGAGCTGATGAACAGGGAGGTAGGGTTGCAGCCTACGTATGAGGTGTAATTGGTACCAGGCTGCCCGGCTCACTGCCGAAATCTGAGCCTCCATGGACAGCCTGGTGTCAAGAACAACCCCAAGGCTGCGGACCTGGTCCTTCAGGGGTAATTGTACCCCATTAAACCTCAGGTCAACAGGACCCAACCTTCCCCTGTCTCCCACAAGCAGCACCTTGGTCTTGTCAGGATTTAACTTCAGCCTGTTCCTTCCCATCCATCCACTCACGGATTCCAGGCACTTGGACATGGTCTCCACAGCCAACTCTGGTGAGGACTTAAACGAGAGATAGAGCTGACTATCATCCGCATATTGGTGACACCGCAGCCCAAATCTCCTGATGATGGAACCCAGCGGCTTCATATAGATGTTAAATAGCATGGGAGAGAGGATAGAACCCTGTGGCACTCCACAAGTGAGAGGCCAAGGGTCTGAAACCTCATCTCCCAATGCTACCTGTTGACACCTGTCAGAGAGAAAGGAACGGAACCACTGTAAAACAGTGCCTCCAATTCCCAATCCTTCCAGGTGATCCAACAGGATACTGTGGTCAACGGTATCAAAAGCCGCTGAAAGATCCAGGAGGACAAGAAAGGTGAATTCTCCCCTATCTAATGCCCTCCTCATATCATCCACCAGAGCGACCAAGGCTGTTTCAGTTCCATGTCCAGTCCTGAAACCCAATTGGTATGGATCCAGATAATCCGTTTCATCCAAGTGTGCTGACAATTGGTTAGCCACCACTCGCTCAATGATCTTGCCCAAAAATGGCAAATTCGAAACTGGGCGGAAGTTGTTCAAAACTTGGGGATCCAAGGAGGACTTCTTTAAGATAGGTTTTATAATTGCCTCCTTGAGGGCCAGTGGCATCACACCCTCCTCTAAGGATGTGTTTACCACCGCCCTAATCCCTTCACCTAGTTTCTCCTTGCAACTCACAAGGAGCCATGATGGGCAAGGATCAATCAGACAGGTGGTAGGCTTCACAGATGAAAGCACCTTGTCCACTTCCTCAGAAGGGAGAGGCCGAAATCGATCCCACTGGACCAGATTGCAAGTGGTCAACTCTGATTCATTCACTGCATCCATGGCGTACGGAATCGAGCTCCTTAGGTGTTCGATTTTATCAGCGAAGTGCTTTGCCAATTTGTCACAGGAGGTCTTAGAATGCTCCAGGGGTACCTGAGCAACTGGACCAACCAGGCTTCGGACCACTTGGAACAACCTCCTGGGACAGCACTCTGCGGATGCAATAGAGGCAGCAAAGAACTCCTTCTTTGTTGCCTTTACTGCCACCTGGTAGGCAGCTACTGCTGCTCTGACCTGTGTCTGAGCACCTTCAGAGCGAGACTTCTGCCACCGGCGTTCTAGTCGTCTCACCTCCCGCCTCAGATTACGCAACCGGGGTGTATACCATGGTGCTATCTGAGTTCTATTCAGGGGGAGAGGACGTTTCGGGGCAACCCGGTCCAATGCCCTGGTGATCCCCTCATTCCACTCCATCACCAGGGTTTCGACCGAGCGACCTTCAGCAGGTTCCAATTCCCCAAGCGCAGTCAGGAATCCATCTGGATCCATCAAGCGCCTGGGGCGGACCATTCTAATAGGTCCTTTACCCCTGCGGAGGGCGTGTGGCATCGAGAATTCTATATTCACCAGATAGTGATCTGACCATGACACAGGGGTAAAAGAAGTAGCCCCCAACTTCAGAACACTTCCCTCCTTTCCCAGGACAAATACAAGGTCGAGAGCATGACTGGCTACATGGGTGGGCTCAGTATTACTAAGGTGCAGTTCCCAGGAAGCCATGGTTTCCAGGAAATCCCGAGGGGCTCCAACGAGAGTGGCCGCAGCATGCACATTGAAGTCCCCGAGAATTAACAGCTCTGGGGACAACGCTCGTACATTCGAGACCACCTCAAGCACCTCAGCCAGGGAGTCTGCCGTGTTGCGGGGCGGGCAGTACACAAGCAGGATCCCTAAACTGCCCTTCGGGCCCAACCTCCAGTACATGCAATCAACAAACTTGGTCCTCGGGAGCGGAGGTCTGTTGAAAACCAAAGATTCCCGATAGATGACTGCCACACCCCCTCCCCGCCTTCCCGCCCTCGGCTGCTGTGCGTAGCGAAAACCTGGTGGACACATGGCCTCAAGAATGGGAGCCGAGGCCTCGTCCAACCAAGTTTCCATGACACACACCAGGTCTACGCATTCATCCAAAATCATATCATCGATGATAGATGTCTTTTGTGACACAGACCTGGTGTTACACAACAACAGTCGAAGGTCGGTAGGAATCCTGCGTCTCCCAGTTGTCTTCTGGATTTGGGCAGACCCGGAACAGGGGATGGATATCACACACCTATCTCTTGTTCCTCTAGAGTGACATGGTCTGCCCCCAGCATCAACCCAGCATCTGCCGCCCAGTCTTGATATAGCTTGGCCCCCCTCCAGATGCCTCCAGATCTTTCATTTACAGTTGCTGATGCCACCACCAGGTCAGGCCAGGTACATGGAAGAGGGGCAGGAGGTCAGAATTCTTCTCCAACTTGGATTATAATCCAATCTGGAGAGGGAAAATTGGGTGGGTGCTCAGGCTGGGTTTAAGCCAAGCATTATAACCTGGGTAAATTTGTATCCTGAATCCTCTCCCCCAGCCCCCAAATTAGCAGCATCTCTACAATGAATATGTCATTCTCTCAGTCTTTGACACAGCTCTTTTCTGTTCCCTTCAATCAACCTGACTGCTACCAGAGGATCTGCTTCATGAAGTGCTGTGTGTTTGCTGTTATGTGACCCTGATGGTATTTTTATCATTTTTTTCAGATCACCACTGGCAATGGGCAGATCTTTGCCTTCTCTGACACAATCATAAAAGGTGAGAAACATTCAGGGTCAACTGTGCAAAATACAGCTAATGAAGTGGTGTATTGCTGCTGATCACTGATTGAGATTGTTTCTTAAGACAGCTTTGAGGTAGTTTTTTAAAAAAAGGACAGTGCATGTAAAATGCAATGGGTGAGGTCACCATATAGTGACCTCACAGGGGTGTAAATAACCAGAGGCAAGCAATCAGTCACTATGCAGGGCAGAGTGGTTGCTGAATGGCAAGTGTTTTACAGGAATTTGCCAGAGTGCTGCCCTAATTATCCTTCTACTAGATTGTCCAGATTGTCCTCATCAAGAGGAATTGTGTCTGATGGGTTTTCTCCCTGGTGTTCTCATAAAGAAGAATTGTATAACTCGTATCAGAAGGCTACCAAGGACAGTGAAAAAAATTAACTGGATACATTTTTTTCTAAAAAACCCCAAACTGGAATCATACACAATTTATCATCATCATTCTTGTAATTCTAAAGTGTATGCTGTCCTCATAATGGATTAGATTTATATATATATATATATATGGATTAGATTTATATATATATATATATATATGGGGCTCAACTTCTTCTTTGGCAGCTGCAACCAGAGCTTGCAAAAATTTATATACATTTTATTTTGCACCTGCAGGCAGGTTTTTTTTTTGCACTCATAACTCAGTTTGCAGTTGTGTTTGGGAAGATGCATGGCTTAGTGCCTGCTTAGCACTCATGGTTAGGAGACTAGCTGGGTTCCTGGATTCATCTGCATACCAGCTTCACTTTTAAAAGTAGAATGTTGAATGTCATCATGTTTCTGAAATTCACACTTAGGGTGCCTTTCAACCATTTCCGCAGAAGTCTTGCCTTGACTTTTGTGGGTAATTTAGTAGAGCTGAGGTGAAACCAAATTTGGGTTTTTCACTTTTTAACCAAAAACATGTATGGATCATACGTGGTTCCCCTTTCTAATATGCATTGATTTTCATCATTGGTTATGGTTTCCCAGGATTACCTTGACACTAGAGACACCTGGATGCCCTGTTTGGCAGAGTTTGGCAGTGCTGAGCACCAGCAGAGACTCCCATGCCACCAGGGTCCCCTCTGCTGAGGCTCCTGCTCATTCTCTTTCAGGCAAGCAGTAACAAGAGCAAGGGGAAAGGGTAGAACCCTCCACTTGCCTTGACCTCTTCTTCTAAGCAGTGGCACAGTTTGGGCAAGGAGGGAGACCCTCGCAAGGAGAGGGGGCACTGAAAAGAGGCATTTTGTCAAAGGACCTCCTCAAAGTCTGACCTGACATGGTACCATGCATGGTGGCATAATGTGATTCTGTGTGCTGGATGATGTCTTGTTGCTTCATTTACTTAAGAGGGATGGAGACCTGTTGCCATCCAGACAGAAGCAGCTCGCGTGGTAGGGTGGAGCTGCAATGCTAGCTTCTTGGCAGCGATATTCCTGTTGCTTACCAAGAGGGAGTGGGATGAAGCAGCAGGGAGGTCAATGCAATGTGGGCTCACCAGTGGGAGCACTGGATTGGTTCTGCTGTTGAGACTGTGCTGCGCCAATACCCCACCACCTCTCCCTCCCCACAAGTGAAAGTGACCCCTCTAGCGTAGCTAGTGTCCAGTCTACCAGGCGAGCCACTTCTGCATCCCACTGTTGCTGAACTACCATTCTCATCATCCTTGATATTGGGAGTGGGGGTCCAACAACATCTGGAGGGTCACAGGCTCCCCTTCCCTACTATTAATACTCCTCTTTTCTGATTGCCTGCTTTGAAAAAGCTGGTTCAGTTTTCTGAAGAAAAAAGATTTCACAGAATCACATATTGTTGTGCATGATCAAACCATTTGTGATGTGGGGTAAGATTAGATGTATAGCATGTCAGTCTTATTTATAGAAGTCACTGCCAACTGTGAAGGTTGGAGCATCTGTGCAAAAAAAAAGCACCAAACAATTTCAAAATGGGCATTGTTTCTTCACCTTTGAAAGCCCACATTTTGAGGCAAGTATACCATGAAATATTGGTGCAACCTAGTAAATAACTATTCTGAGCTTTCCTGAACTTACCCTGGGAGCAAGAGTAGCTGCCATGGAGGGCAGTGTTGTGGAGCCACCTTCTAGACTTTAGTGATGCTTCTATTTACCTGGGCAATGCAGGGGCAGGGCAGTTTGGAACTGCATGGGTGCACTGACAGAGCGCACAAGTCTGCCTGGACAGCTCCAACCTTGCCACTGCTATGCCCTTTCCATGCATCATCCAGGAAATCGGTAGTAATGCTGCTGTTAGCTACTCTTGCATGGATGGGTAATCATAAACCAAATCAAGGCATTAGCCAAAACAAGGAGTGCATATTTGTTTGGGTGTGATTGATGGGTGGATTTCTCAGAGTGTCAGTAACACAACTGCCCATGCAAAGAACCCAAAATTCTTGCATTTAAACTGCTGACCTTGACTAAGTTCCCCATCTAGCTTATCTAGGGGGGCTCGTAGTTCCAACTGGATTAGAACCATTCATAAAATTTGCCTGATGACTTTTGGCTTTGCTCATTCCTACAGAATGTACGGATGAATGCAAATTTCCTCCTGAAACCAAAACACTGATGGAAGAGAAGTCATAAAAAGGATTGTATAATCATTTGTCTCAAGCATTCAGTGCCTGTGTAATAATAGACAACACATAGACATCCTAAAGCCTGAAGCAAAGAAACAGCTTATCAACTCTATATCATGAGGAAACTATTTTACACATTAGAAACAACTGAGAATTATGATTGAAACTGACCATTTCAGCGCACAGATATACACCACATTTATGAACTGCGTGACTATCTCTGCATTTTAAAAAATGATATTTATGGTCTCTATGTAATACAACAAACACAGGATAACCCTTGCTGAATCTTCTAAGCATATGCAGCTGAAGGTAGCAGGGTGTATAAACAGTCTTAGATGAAACATTTGTCTAGCAGTGCTAAATACTATGGGAAGAATCCAACATTGTTTATGTGAACTTTCACTTACGCAGTTGGACTTCACTACATTCTCCTCTCTCAGTGCACCTCCTAAATTTGTTCCAGAGGATCTCTCAACTCTCTGGAGCAGATTTTGAAGGCACACAGAGGGCTGAAGGAGAGAGGAGAGGTCAGTGAAGTCATATAATGTGAGGGAAAATCCATTCAACTTGTGCATGGAGAGCATTGCATACAACCTGCCTGACCCCTTAGATCCTGATCACTGAGATCTTTGGGGGGGGGTCTCAGTTGGTGGTCCCCCATGCTTCAGATGACTTGTAGCTGGGTCCAAGGCTATAGAACTTGCTCCCAAATGAGATTTAGATTGGCACCCTCCCTGTTGAACCCCAGGTACATGACTACAACTCTCTTGTTCCAGCAGACGTTTTAAGGTGCTGTTCAGTTTTATGATACATTTTATTGTTTTATTTTCTGAATCATTTATTTTTATGTACAACAGTTAAAAATGTTAATAATTAAGTGGTATATAAATATCTTAATAAAGAAATAAAATAAACCCAGTGTTCTCTTTTTGTACAAGGGCATCCATACTGAGGGCTATTTGTATGGACCCATCATACATTCAAAGGATTTGCAAGGAGGATTGGGTCACACCCACTAGCAACACCCCTGATATTGATATATGTAGGGTTGCCAGGTTCAGGGCCTGAGACTGATCCTGTATCTTTAGGAGAAGAGAAAGTCAGCCAAGTGCAGGTGTTCCTGCAACATTGTAATGGGAAAAACCATAAGGTAGAATTCTCCCTTCCCCCTGCACAACTTTTAAAGATACAGAAGACCTCTTGGAGGCCAGGCCTGGCAACCAAGAGGTCTTCTGTGTCTTTAAAAGTTGTGCAGGAGGAAGGGAGAATTCCAACTTGTGGTTTTTCCCATTACAGTGTTGCAAGAACACCTGCATGTGACTGACTTTCTCTTCTCCTAAAGATACAGGATCAGTCTCAGGCCCTGAACCTGGCAACCTTAGCCAGTGGGCATGTCGGGGACTGGCTGGGTTGGTAATAGGGGCAGTCCTGCTTTCCCTTCACTGTTCACCAAACAAGAGTCTTGTGCAAGGGTTCTTGTATATTTTTCTATATTAAAAATAGCCACCCCAGTACATTTTTTCAACAAGTATTCACCTGTCTCATAGGTGTGTCCATAACAGTATGTCTTATAACAGTGATGGGGAACTTGTGGCTGTCCCAGCCAGCACAGCCAATTGTCAGGGATGATGGGAGCTGTAGTCCAATGCATTCTGAAGGGCTACATGTTCCCCATCTCTGTTGTATAAGACGTTAGGGGAGTTTCAAAATAGAACCAGTTTGAAAGATGCTTTGAAAACTGAAGTTGAAGGGTTTCTAATGAAATGTGGCAATGTGGCCCTGAAGAGATGCAAATGTCTCCCTTATTAAATATTATATGTTAAGTATGTTTCCTCCACCTTGTTTGTGTTATCTCTTTTGTATGTATCTTACAAACATGCAGTTAATTTTATTTTCTGAAGCAATTTTGATGTTATAATTTTTCACTTCCTTTAGAATAATAGGAGTAACTTACTCTAGAGCAAGAAAATGACAATGAGCTTCACAAGCAGAGTTCAGACTTGTGAGGGAAATGGTTAACAGTGGGCTGAGAGACAAGGAATGAAGGATTTTAGAAAGAAAGGTTCAGGCTGAAGGCTAATAGGAACACTGTGTTATAGGCACAGATGGTTTCTGAGCTATATTTGTTAATAATTTGGAGGTGTGAGTTCATAGCAAGAAGAGTAAGGTGTTCTTGGGCTTTTTTAAAGAAACAACTTTGTGTGTGTGTGGAAGAGAAATTTCAAATAATTGTACCATGGAAGTAACAGCAAAGCAGTTCTCACTACACAGATCTGGGGTAACCAATATGGTACCCAGATGTTGGACTACAACTTCCATCAATCCCAGCCAGCATAACCAATGGTCAGGCTATGATGGGACCTATGGCCAAACATCTGGAAGGCACCAAATTGGGTACCCTGATGTACAGTGTTCAATGTACATAAAACGAAGTGTGTGTGTGTGTCCATGTAGTGTGTGCCTATGTAGAATGCATTGAGGCTGAAATATTGTGCCTTGCATACAGGAACCAAATGTGTTCCTGGCAAAGACAATATTTGAAATAGGGTTGCCAGGCTCAGGGCCTGAGACTTATCCTGTATCTTTAGGAGAAGAGAAAGTCAGCCAAGTGCAGGTGTTCTTGCAACACTGTAATGGGAAAAAACACAAGGTGGAATTCTTCCTTCCCCGACACACAACTCTTAAAGATACAGAAGACCTCTTGGTTGCCAGGTCTGACCTCCAAGAGGTCTTCTGTATCTTTAAAAGTTGTGCAGGTTGAAAGGAGAATTCCACCTTGTGGTTTTTCTCATTACAGTGTTGCAAGAACACATGCACTTGGCTGACTTTCTCTTTTCCTAAAGATACAGGATCAGTCTCAGGCCCTGAACCTGGCAATCATAATTTGAAATGGGTACATCCCAGTTCTTAGCTCATTCCCTTTAATGCTATGCTGCAGTCGCTCTCTAAGGCTTGCTAAGACTCTGGCCTTCGTTATGAGCTATAAACTGAGACCCTATCACCTCAAGGGTCAGAGTTTCTAGAAGTCTAAAAGGTGCAGCTCCATTGATTTCAATTTGCACTCACTGAGGAGCTAGCCTGAAGACTTTTCAATGTTGAAAAATGGGCTAGCTTTTCTGTAAAGGTAAATCATTGTAACTCCACTATTACTAAAATGATGTCTTTCTCCTTTACAATATAGAAGCTTAACCACTGGAACAACATGCTTGGGAATATGGAGCAATCTCAAATCTTTGAATTAAGTTAGGGCTTTCTTTCTTAAGACCAATATTTCAACACAATTGAATTCATGAAATCTAAGTTAATCATGAGTAGAACTGAAACTAATATTCACAAATGTCTGAAACCTTTTTTTCTAATTTCACTGTGCAAGTTTTTAATGAGAAATTTGAGAGAGAGAAAAAATCAAATATATTATTTTGAATTTGATTTTTCCCACTCAAACTTCAAACTTTGAATCCTGTACCCATCAGTTTGGTACTTCTTGATTATTCTGATTTTGGCATGCTTCAAATATAAAATCATAGACTGTCATCTGTCAAATATTGTTTATTATTGCACAAGGCAACAAAAACATTGTGTCATATGTTGTATGTTCATCTGGAAACTGCAGCTGGAGCAAAATGTAGTGGCATAACTGCTCACTGGGGCAGGGTATTGCTAACATGTCATCCCACTGCTGAAAAAATTGCATTGGCTGCCCATTTGCTACCGGGCCAAGTTCAAGGTTGTGGTTTTGGTTTACAAAGCCTTATACAGGTTGAGACCAGGATACCTGAAAGATGGTCTTACCCATTATATACCAGTTGATCACTGTGCTCTGCAGGTGAGGTCCTCCTGCAGATACCATCTTATCAGGAGGTCCCTTCTGCACAACATAGGAAATAGACCTTTAGTGTAGTGTTACCTACTCTTTGGAATTCCTTCCCCTTAAATATTAGACAGGCACCATCTGTGTTATCTTTTTGGTGCCTACTGAAGACTTTCCTCTTTCAGCTAGCCTTTTAAGTAGAGATATTGTCCCTGTCTGCACCTGTGTTGGAATTGCTATATTTTTAAAGCTTTTTTAAAAATATGTTTTTAATGATCTTTTGTTTTAATATATTGTAAAGTCTGTTTTTAAGATGTTTTGAAATGAATGAATGTACTGCCTTCAAGTCGATTCCGACTTATGGCGACCCTATGAATAGGGTTTTCATGAGGCTAAGAGGCAGTGACTGGCCCAAGGTCACCCAGTGAGCTTCATGGCTATGTGGGGATTCGAACCCTGATCTCCCAGGTCGTAGTCCAACACCTTAACCACCACACCACACTGGCTCTCTCTAAGATATTTTAGAGTGTGTTTAATGTTTTGTTTGCCTCCCTGGGCTCCTACTGGGAGGAAGGGCAGGATATAAATTTAATAAATAAATTAAATAAATCAACAAATACTGTATAATACAAGGTTGGAGAACCTGTGGACAACAATTCCCATCATCCCTCACCATTGCCCATGCTGGCTGGAACTGATGGGACTTGGAGACCAACAACATCTGGAGAGCCAACGATTCCTCATCATTTGTCTAACAAAATATACCAGTGGTTTTAAACTTTTCTTCCAAGAAACGTTGGATTCTTTGGAAGTTAATTAAGGTGTTCTCATTTAGAAAAGCAGCTGAAAGACAGTTTGCCCTCTACTATTTTATTTATTTATTATACTTGCATACTGCCCCATAGCCGAAGCTCTCTGGGCAGTTTACAGTAACTAAAAACAAATACAATTTAAAATACATCTTTTAAAAACAATTTAAAACACAATTTAAAAATTTAAGATACTGATCTTCCTCTGTGATGCATACTCACAAAGGAATGATGGATATGGTGTAGGACTAAGGATGGGGGAAAATATGCGATTCAGTTCGCAGTTAAAGGTGAACTACCTAATTGGCACTTTCTAAAACAGTACTTCATCTGAAACACAGCCAACCTTTAAAATTCACACTTCTCTGAATTTTGCATTGCAGCTCTCCAGCCAAGCAATGTGTAAAAAAAATGCATATACTAGGATAAAGTGGGTGTATAGATGCATATATTATTTAAAATGATGTCCACAATACATTGGATTAGGGAAGATTGCTTTGCAAAAGTGTGTATTAGGTAAACTGCATACAAAAATGTACATAGTAGGAGAAATTTGCATTAAAATGCTGAGGAATTTTCAGGAGGACTTTTTTTAAAAAAAATCACAAAGTAATGGGAAAAAGTAGAGAACTGAATTTAAGACTGGAAAAATGAGAAAATGATAGATACCATAACCGACATATTTGTCCATCCCTACTTGTTTAGCTAAGTAGCAGCTGCAAGAGTGCAAAGCACTATATTAAGTTAACATTACATTACAGTGATCCCATTAAACTACATAAGACAAATATTTATACAAGGCAATACAAATTGTGTGCTGCCAATATTTAGTTATCATGAAAAAACAATGTAACTGTTTTTTGCTGGTTGGGCGGACATTGAAGATATTATTGCCACCATTTAAAATTCTGCTGTTTTTCCCCAAAAATAATGATTAAAGGTGGAAATCTATTGTGGTTTTAAAATGTTTTTAGATAACCTTTCTTTCTTTCTTTCTTTCTTTCTTTTTCTTTCTTTCTTTCTTTCTTTCTTTCTTTCTTTCTTTCTTTCTTTCTTTCTTTCTTTCTTTCTTTCTTTCTTTCTTTCTTTCTTTCTTTCTTTCTTTCTTTCTTTCAACTTTGCAACCATAAACAAAAACTTGGCTCATTTCATCTGTTTCAACATCTAGGAAATGCTTAATTTGGTGATATTTCTTGATAAGCTTAAATAGCATGCAGTATAAACCCATTTGTATTTACACATTTGTGGTTTTTTGCCTATGAATTCAATTGCTGTGAACAATAAATCTCTCTTAAATGTGACAGAAAGTGGGGGGGATTCTGTATTAATGCTTCATAATGGGTGTATAGTTAAATAAATTTTATGAAAGCAAAGGTGTCTCATTGTTACCAAGCCTGCTTTCCTGTAGCAATATTTTCACATGATTAAGTTAGCGATCAGATAACCTTCTTATGCAGTATATACCCAATAGCAATTTAAAAACTCAATATCTACTGTATTATTCTAAAGACTCATTCCATTTTCAGTGGGAAATGAATACAAAAATAAAGAGATAAACTAAATATAAAATGTAAAACATGAGAAAATTTATCATTTGCAAACATAAAAGCAAAAAAGGGTAGAGAAAGGGAACAAAAGGTAGGCAGAGTTATAAACGAACATGGAAAAAAGTAGATAAATATGCAGTGTTTCTTTTTTTTCCCCATATGCAGTTTGGCTGGGTTTTTATTAAGGTGCATACACTTCAGTTCAGGAAGTGTGAATTGTATAATCATCTCCATAATGCACTTTGCTACTGCAGGCTACATATCAAATTAATTTATGCCCTTCTGCAAATTTTCAGCTTCACTTGATACAAAACAAAAGGGAGCATTAGACCCAGCAGTGAAGCAACCCATGAACCAGTTGATTTACCTTACTCCTTGCACACAAGAATGAGTAGCTAGGTTTTAAAGACAAGAATATTGATGGGTTAGGAAATGGCAAAGAGTCAGTTGAGGATGAATCTGAAGAATCGTGATAGATTTTCAGGTTGTTGCAACTGTAAATTATTTTGAATGTCAGTGGCTAAGAATCTGTCGGTAATATCATCTATGTGGTATTTCTGGTTAAGAGCCAGACCATCCATTTCTCATTGTAGAGATCACTTCAATGAAAGAAGACTCACTGAAGTCAATACTCACTATTGACAAACATGCACAGTAATTTCCTATAGCATTTAGATTCTAGAACCAGTTTTCAACCTAATGAGTCATTTTGTAACAGATTTTCATCTGCTTTAGATAAATGCTTCCAAAAGTAGCCAAATGTGGACACATATCCAATTGAATTCTGTGGAATATCACAATTTCTCTCTCTCTCTCTCAAGGTTTAGACCTTATATTGGGAGAGAAGAAATATATCTTTCATAATGATTATGTATCCATGGAAACTTCCAATGTTACCTTAAGTGGCGTGAAAGTTGCTTTGCCCCCTCTTTCAGTGACCTTGGACATTCAGGGTCATGTTGGAGGAACCCATGCCAGTGTTGTTCCAATTTCCCAGACCAGTGATTCTGGTGTGGAGAAGGAGACATACCATGGGCTCCTCCCCCATGATTAAAATGTTTTTAAAGATGTTTTGTTTTAATATGTTTTTAATGGTGGTTGTGTTTTAATGTATTTTAAAGTCTGTTTTCACTATGTTTTAAAGTGTTTTTAGTGCTTTTGTTTGCCACCCTGGGCTCCTACTAGGAGAAAGGGCAGGATATAAATCAAATAAATAAATAAACAAACACAAATAATGATCTCAGATGTCTGACAGTACTGATCAGCACTGGAGGAGGTCACACTGCAGCAGCTCTTAAAGACAACATTGGAAGGGGTTCTTAGTGATTCTTCTCTGATACCCAAAAAACTAGTCATCCAGTTTGAGCCAGTGCTGGTTCTGGAGACAATTTTCTCTTGACTGCATATTATATCAGTTGAGCTTAACTACTTGCTAAAGATACTGGCATGAAGCACACATTCAGGTCTCCTTAAACCATGAGCAACCTTTTTTTAAAATCAGAATTTGCCTCCATTCTATTCCACAGATACTGGAGGGATCATCTGCACCATGCATGCAGATTACCAGCCCTCTCAATCACCTGAGTAACAGCTTGGTTCCAATAATGCCATAACATGAGCAGAATTTCTGCTTGCATAAGGGGAGGTGGTCTCCAATTTCTCTCAATATTGTCTCAGCCTTCTATGCAACACTGAATGCCATTCTGAAGAGCCCTTATTCTCATGAATGACCTTAGATAATCAGACAGCTGCAACAGGAAAAACAAGGAAGGAAAGATCCATTCCACAAGCAAAATCCTGCTTGGAGCCTTAAGAATACAACCCATCCTTCTTTCTTCCTTCCATCCCATCTGCCAATTAGCCTTTTAAAATGTATTATTTATTCTATTTAGTAGTCACCACATGCTGAAGCCTCTATGCAACATATGTTTACATAATTACAATAAAAAAGATTAAAACGTCCAAGCCAAAATACAGAAATGTTTATTAATGAACAAGTCAGACCACACTAAAAGACTTCAGCCTTGGTGCAATTCTTGCAACTGTCTTGCAAATGAGCCCTGTCTTGAAAGCAAAAAGTAACTGTGTTACCAAATGCCTTTTTAAACAGGCACAAGAAAAGTAACTTTGAAATTTCAACAGGGCAATAAACACTTCTGGTGGTGAAGAGGTTAAATGGTTTATTAGAGCAAGCTGTTTACATTGTCTGCAAGCAACAAAACAGTAAAAGAAAACTAATAGCTAGCAGGTCTTTGCCTCCCACCCCCCATGCTCCTGTCTTACATTTCTCTCACTGGCTGGAAACCTCACATACAGCTATAGTGAGAATCTTGTCTCTAAGAGTGGTTATGGCTCTTGCTTCTTCCTGATGTTGCTTCTTTATTCAAGGTCATTTCTCTACAAGCCATTTGTGGCTCTTTCAGCCCCCTAGAGGCTTAATCTCCCTGATCTAGGGATCCTATATTTATACTCAAAAGATCCACTGGAAGGGGGCACCTTATACCTATTAGATCGTTATCTAATCTAGCTTGGAGGTTACCAGAGCATGGACAACTGAAGCCAGGTTATCCCTGTCCAGATAGGGGGGTAGCTGGGCTACCAACCGAAGTCGGTAGAAAGCACTCTGTGCCACCGAGGCTACCTGAGCCTCAAGTGATAGAGATGGTTCTAGGAGAACCCCCAAGCTATGAACCTGCTCATTCAAGGGGAGTGTAACCCCATCAAGGACAGGTTAGACATCCACCTTCTGGTCAGAAGAACCACGCACTAGCAGCATCTCAGTCTTGTCTGGATTGAGCCTCAGTGCATTAGCCCTCATCCAGTCCATTGTTGCAGCCAAGCACCTGTTCAGCACATTGACAGCCTCACCTGAAGAAGACGAAAAGGAGAAATAGAGCTGTGTGTCATCAGCATACTAATGGCAACGCACTCCAAAGCTCTGGATGACTGCACCCAATGGTTTCATGTAGATGTTGAACAGCAGGGGGGACAGAACTGACCCCTACAGAACTCCATACTGGAGAGTCCAGGGTGCCGAGCAATGTTCCCCAAGCACCACCTTCTGGAGCCGACCAGTCATGCAGCAGCGGAACCACCGCCATGCAGTCCCTCCCACTCCCAACTCAGCCAGTCTTCCCAGAAGGATACCATGGTCAATGGTATCGAAAGCCACTGAGAGATCAAGAAGAATCAACAGAGTCACACTCCCCCTGTCTCTCTCCTGACAAAGGTCATCATACAGGGCGACCAAGGCTGTTTCTGTGCCAAAACCAGGCCTGAAACCCAACTGAAATGGATCCAGATAATCGGTCTCATCCAAGAGCATCTGGAGCTGGCCCGCAACCACTCGTTCAAGGACCTTGCCCAGGAATGGAACAATTGTCACCGGCCTATATTTATTAAGATTTTCTGGGTCCAGGGAGGGTCTCTTCAGGAGTGGTCTCCCTACTGTCTCTTTCAGGCAGCCAGGAACCACCCCCTCTTGCAGAGAGGCATTAATCACTTCCCTGGCCCAGACAGCTGTTCCATCCCTGCTAGCTTTTATTAGCCAAGAAGGGCAAGGATCCAGCACAGAAGTGGTTGCATGAACCTGTCTAAGCACCTTGTCAATGTCCTCAAGCTGTACCAACTGAAACTCATCCAAGAAATCGGGACAAGGCTGTGCTCTGGATACCTCGCTTGATTCACCTGCTATAACACTGGAGTCTAAGTCCTGGCGGATGCTAAAGATTTTTTCCTGGAAGTGCCTAGCAAATTCCTTACAGTGGGCCTCTGATGGTTCTCCCATGTCCCTGAGACCAGAGTGTAATAGCCCCTGGACAATTCTGAAGAGCTCCGCTGGGCGGCAGATTGATAATTTGATAGTGGCAGCAACATATTGTTTTTTTGCTGCCCTCACTGCCCCTAAATACAGCTTACCATAGGCACTTACCAGTGTATAATTGCATCCACTAAGAGTTCATCTCCATCTGCACTCAAGCCGTCTCATACATTGTTTCATCGCTTTCAGCTCTGGAGTATACCATGAAGCCGTATGAGCTCTACACAGGAGAGGGTGCTCAGGACCAATCATGTCAACCGCCTGGGTCATTTCTGTATTCCACAGTTCAACCAGGGTTTCAACAGGAGCGCCAGCCCTATCATCCAGAAAACTCCCCAGAGCCCTTTGGAAACCATCTGGATCCATTAGTCTCTGGGGGTGGACCAACTTAATAGGTCCCCCACCCTTGCAGAGGGGAAAAGCCACTGTAAGTCTAAACTTCAGCAAGCAGTGATCTGTCCATGACAGAGGGACTGATGTAAGCCCCCCCCACATTCAGATCACCAACTCCATATCCAGTTGCAAAAACCAAACCTAGAGTATGCCCTGCTATATGTATTCAGCCAATGGCATATTGGGACAGTCCCATGGTTGTCATGGAGACCATGAAATCCTGAGCTGCCCCGGATAAGTTGGTCTTGGCATGGATGTTGAACCAACAGTCTGGGGGATCACAACAGTACACCTGAGACCACCTCCGTCAGCTCAGCTAAGGAGTCTGTTGGGCAGCGGGGTGGGCGGTACACCAACAGAATCTCCAGTCTGTCCCACTGACCCAGCATAAGATGCAAACACTGCAGACCAGTAGTCACATGGACATGGTGCTTGCAGAGGGAGATGGAGCTCCTATAGACCACAGCAACCTCCCCTCCCCAACCCTCAGATCTACTTTGATGCTGAACCAGGTACCCTGGCAGGCATAGCTGGGAGAGACTGACTCCTCCCTGTTCACCCACCCAGGTCTCGGTGATACATGCCAGATTGGTTGCCTCATCCACAATTAAATCGTGAATGAGGGAGATCTTATTATGCACCGATCTGGCGTTTAGGAGCAGCATCCGGAGGCCTGAGAGCTGGCTGATAGGGCAACCAACAAACCTGCGGGTGTGGGGAGGACCGGAACAAGGCACAGTCATTAACTGCCTGGGCCGCATTCCCCTTACCTGGCAAGTCCTCCTCACAATGCCATATCTCCCTCTACCCATCACTACACTAATTGGGGGCCCCCTCAAGTCTCCCCCCTTGGCTGTGCGTCCTCTCTCCCAGGCACATGACTCAAGACCCACAAAAAGGCAGGCAAAGCAGGAGCAGCCTGAGCCAGACGGCTTATGTATCCCCTCCAGAGAAAGGACAGGTGGAAGAAATCAGCAACAGCTGGCTGAGTACCTGGGGCCTGGTCCTGCAAGGCATGACACCTGCCAAGCAGAAGTCCAACAGGGAGAGGGTGATGGTGGTTGTGGTAGACCAGCAGCAGCAAGCAGGCAGGAAGGCAGGAAGGCAGGAAGGAAGGCAGGCAGGCAGGAGTGGTAGCGGTGGCAGTGGCGGCGGTAGCGGCAGCGGCAGCAAACAGCTCTCTTTCCCTGGATGATGGTGGTCCCCTTCCTCCTGCAGGCACTGGGTCTCCCAAGCCACCTCAGCCAGCCAGCTTATGCATCCTCTCCAGAGAAGGGGCAGGTGGAAGAAATCAGCAACAGCTGGCTGAGTACCTGGGGTCTGGTTCTGCAAGGCGTGACACCCGTCAAGCAGAAGTCCAACAGGGAGAGGGTGGTGGTGGTGGTAGCCGAGCAGCAGCAAGCAAGCAGGCAGGCAGGCAGGCAGGCAGCAGCAAATGGCTCTCTTTCCCTGGACGGTGGTGGTTCCCTTCCTCCCTCAGGCACTGGGTCTGTCCAGCTTGAGACAGCCACAAACAAACCTACCTGGCATAGCAAGAGTGTGGGACAAGCTGGATTGTTTTGGTTACTTAAATAACTTTTCTCAAGCTCTCAATTTGAACTCAGGCAGAGTAAAAAACTTCCCAAATAATGTCAGAAAGTCTGTGCTTTAAGCTCTTCAGATTCTAATGCTAAGCAATAAGTGTGCAGAAGAAATCAGCACCCCAATAACTCAGGGGTATGAGACATGATTTACGGGACAGAGACCATGCACATACCATTCCTGAGCTTCCTTGTTACATCTAGATTCTTGCGGGGATTGGCAATACAGTAACCAATGTAAAAATGGAAAAGGGATGAAAATAGATCATATTAAAATAACACTAAAGGTTAAACGATGTTTGAAATAGTTTGAAGGTCTCAGAAAAGAGGAAGGGGAGGCACCAAAATGACATCAGAGAAGATGCCAGGTGAATATCTGTGGGAAGAACATTCCACAAAGTGGTAACCAGCACTGAAAGAACTTTATCTTATTGTCATCTTCCATATTTCAGAAGAAGAGGGCACTCAGAAGAGTGTCTCCATGCATTATCTTAATGCATGGTTAGGCATATATGGGAAGAGGCCATTAGGTAATGGTATCCCAATGCATGTAGGGCTTTATAGTTTAAAACTAGCACACTGAATTGGGTCCAGAAACAAATCAGAAGCCAATGTAGGTAGACAAGGACCATTGTAATGTGTCCCAGCTGGAAATCTTGCCACCATATTTTGAACCAGCTAGAGTTTCCAGACCTTCCTCAAAGATGGCCCCATATACAATGCATTGAAGTAATCCAAGTGAGAGGTTACCAGAGTGTGACCCACAGAAGCCAGGTAATCCATATCCAGATAGGAACATAGTTGGGCTGCCAACCTAATCTAGAAAAAGGAACTCCTCCAGTGACAGCAATGGATCCAAGAGGACTCTCCAGCTATGAACAGGATCCTTTGGGTGGATCAAGGATGAAAAAAGAATATGTGGTATGGAGGTTAGCATATTAGACTATGGTGGGAGAGACCCAGGTTCAGGTCCTCTAAGCCACAAAGGTCACTGGTCAAACTCTCTCTCAGCTTAGTCTACATTGTAGAGAGGCTAAAATAAGAAGGAAAAATCTAAGCCCCCTTGAGCTCTTTGGAGAAACCTAGGCATATAAACAAATGAATAAATAAAGCAGCAAAGTTTCATATTCCCAGCAGTATCCTTCTCCTTCTGGTACCTAAACATTAGATTTGTACTGCCATAGAATTTTGATTTAGTGTAATGGGCACAGTGAATAAAATACTCACTTTGTATAGAGGGCAGCCATGTTCAAGAGTCATCACGTTCAATGAGTGATCTTAGACAACTCCGTATCTTCCAGTTTAATCTACCTCAAAGGATTGCTTTGAGGATAAAGGAGAAAAATGATATAGGTAGCAGTGACTAACCAAGAAGGAAAGCTAGAGATCAATGAAAATGTCAAGCCAGTTTGTGGTGGCTGTGAAAAAAAGTGTATTCCAAGCTGGGAATCAAAAATAAAGCTGCCAATATCATAAAACTTTCAGGGCCATCCTGATCATGAGGCAAGTTGAGCCTTGTGGATTAAGAAGTGGATTGGGAGAGTGACCATCCTCATCTGCATGACACTTCTGTCCACTGGCTTGCCAACCATTCTTCAAAAAGAAAGCCGCTGGACTATTGAGCACATGGCCAGGCAGCAACCAAGGGAAGCTGGGTTTCTCTGTGATTAATGCATAGAAGCAGTGACAATGAAAGTTGAACAGTTTATTGTTAAGCTTGAAAAAGTGTTTGTCCTTGATATTCTGCAGGGAACTTGCTGCAGGGGTTATCTTGCCTAGTTTTTCCACATTGCGTTGTGCTGAGGAAGGGCACTATGGCCATATTCACACCATGCATTTAAAGCACTATTATACCACTTTAAACAGTCATGGCTTCCCCCAAAGAAGTTTGATAAAAGAATTAGGAGTTGTTAGGGGAGCCCTGTTCCCTTCACAGAACTACATTTCTCAGAGTGGTTTAACAATCAATCCTTCTTCCCAGGGAAGTCTAGGAACTGTAACTTTATGAGGGGAATAGGGGTCTCCGAAGAACTCACAGCACAACTACAGTTCTCAGGATTCTTTGGGGGAAGCCTTGACTGTTGCTAGTGGAATAAGAGTGCTTTAAATGTATAGAGTGAATGTGGTTGATGCCATGATATAGCATCTTTCTTCAGTGAAGGCACTGTGAAACAAGATGTTCCCAGAGAGCTGTTTGAGGGCCATAGGTCAGTGGTAGAGCACCTACTTTGCATGCAGAAGGTCCCAG
The DNA here is from genome assembly GCF_030035675.1 of Rhineura floridana. Lineage (NCBI taxonomy): Eukaryota > Metazoa > Chordata > Lepidosauria > Squamata > Rhineuridae > Rhineura > Rhineura floridana. The sequence continues at coordinate 107,444,871 of NC_084485.1, read as the reverse complement.
GTTCAACCCCTGGCCATCTTCAGGTAGGACTGGGAGAGACCCGCATCTGAAACCCTGGAGAATTATAATTATAAGCAATACTGAGCTACACGGACCAATGGTCTAGCTCAGAATAAGTCAGCTTCTGATGTCCCTATTTCCCCAAAGCTGTTTAAAGCCGCAGCCACATCATAACCATTGGGAGCAGGTGAACTTGGAAGTAGAGCAAATGACTGCCAGTCATCACCTGGTGGCCTACCTCAGGAGGCAAAATGTATTGGCAATACAAATCTATAATGTGTGAGCACACTTGGAATACTGTGCACAGTTCTGATTGTTGCTTAGAAAAGAATATTGTAGAACTGGATAAGGCAAAGAAAGGAGCAGCTAAAGTCATCAGGGAACTGGAGCAACTGTCCTGTGAGAAAAGTTTTAGGTTCTGTAGTTTTGTTTTTTGAAACAGCAAATAACAACCAAGGTTTATAAAATTAAGCAGTGGTATAGAGAAAGTGAGTAGAGAGACATTTTTTCTCCCTTTCTCATAAATACTGTAACCCAGGGTCCTCCACTGAAACTGATTAGCAGGAGATTCTGGACAGTCCTTCATACAGCATATATTTTCCTTATGGGATTTGCTACCACAGAATGTGGTGGTGGCCAGTAGAATGATGGGGAAATGCACTGGACAGTGTGGGATAACATTTGATTGACCCAATGTTCCCTGTAGAAAGATTTGCATGTGACATAGATTTCACATGCAGAATTGGAAGAAATAGAGTTTTAAAAATGTGAAACATAAATGCAGACAAATCACTACTAAAGAAAACACTCCACAGGCGCACAAGAGGGGAAAAAAATCAGTCATGAATAGAGATAGGTGAGAATTCAGCCGAATTCAGATTTAGCACTGGATTTTTCAGTGGGCCACATATTTTCCATTTTGCAGAGTGATCCTGTTTGCTCCAAACTTCAGAAGCTTTCTGCTAATACTGGATTCCCCCCTCCTTGAATATTCCATCAAATATATTGTTCTTTTATTGGTTTTACTCACAGCACAACATAGCAGTACAGCTCTTTCTCTCTGCCACCCCCCTCTTGAATAACCCAAGCTCCAAGCAGGGAGGAAACAAGTCAAGCCTATAAAAGCCTATAATAGCAGAGTAGGAATACACAAAGCCACTTTCTTTTCAAAATATTGACAGTTTCTTTTAAAATATTGATAGTTTATTTCACAATATCAGTATCAATATCTTTCTTTCAAAATATCAATATTAATATCAATATTAAAAATCAGACTGATAAAAGCAATGGATAGTGGACGACGAAGAATCTAGAATCTATACATCCTGTTAGGTTGATGGAATGCTTTTGAAGCGGCACTGGTGAACAGATCCCATCCCTAATCATGAGTAAAAGGTTGGGGTGTGTGGCTTGTTTAGAGTTGCTGATATGCTTGGGGACATTACAGCCTTTAAAGAGAGAGGAAAAAACTGAGACGAGGTGAAGACAGAAAAGGCTTTATGTAAGAAAACAGCTTTTCCTTTCAACTTTCCATTCCTTTACTGAAGTAAAAGCATCAAGTGAAATCCCTTCCTTTCTGCCAGCACCAAGTAAGAGGAGGACAAAATCTAGTCTGTATTATATTCTGCCTTCAAGAAAGGGCCCACTAGGCTTAGCATCCCTTATTGATGATACAAGGGATATATAGCAGTTTGTGTTTAAACTACCTATGAGCTCTGAAGATGCTAGAGTGATAAGAACACCCAGCTGAGCTATCCATGGCTTTGATGGATCGCTGGTATTAACAGTCCTAATCTTGAGTATGTCTGACAGCCTGAAGTATTAAAAAGGATCTTGCATTCTTTCATTCATTTCAAGAAATACATAAGAGCTTCTTGTTCACATCCTTACAGTTAAGGTCATGGCAGCAATTCCATTACAAACCGTTTTTCAACATTACATAATTACATTACTTCTTTTATAAAGGCTTCCTCTGATTTGACACTTGACAGACAAGATCCTTCTTGAAACCCAAATGTTTGAACTCAGTTGCTACTTTGGCCAGAGAAAAACTACTCAGTTTTAAAGTGCATTTAAGCTGTCCTTTCTATTTTGTACATATTTTATGTACCATTTAGCCTTCTGTTTTAAAACATCTATTTATTGGTATATACATTTTTTAAAAGAATGTAACATAAAACTCATTTGGCGATAGACTTCAACTGCAGGTTCCAGAGCTTGAATGGAAACACAGCTACGGCCCCTCAATGTTCACAGAATACATGTTTCAACTATTTGATTATCAGTTATAAGAGCATCTGACTCATCATGCAGTTGTACGATTGGTTGAGCAAGATGTCTGAAGGACTTTTCCAGTATGAGTCTTAAGAAATCACTCTGTGTACATATAGTAGTGTTGGGTGATGTTTGGAGTAGTACAAAAAAATGAAAACGAAAATGAGTTGTTCTTCTAGCAGAAGATGATCCGAAACATGTCAGATTTAAATGGCCAGTATTTAATTAGGCAATAATCTAACACTGAGTGAACAATACATTAGCCCAATGATTATTGGACTTAAGCCCAATGTAACAACTGTAGAAGTAATACAAAAGATACTTATGCATTCATAAACTTTTCACTCACAACTCCAACTGGCAGATTACTATACCATTCCTAATCTCAGTGAAGTTTATAAAAAATAGCATCAATGTAGGAGAAATAAAATTATCTCTTGTTACTAAAGCTAGTGCAATTAAACAAGTGATTATTTGGGGGCTTTGAAGATTTCATCATGCTATATCAGCAATACATTGAAGACAAGCATGTCTAAACTGACAGTAGAACAAAGAAAAGTGGGCCACAAAGCCTTGAAAATACATTCCTTATTAAGGGCCCCCAGTGTGGAAAGAGAGTAACACAATTAAATATAGTGAATCATTGCCTACAACTCCCTCTCATTGGAGATCAACCTTGCAAAAGTTGCCAACAACAGGAAAACTACGAAAATGATAAGAACTCTGATAATAAAGAAACATTAACCCTATCCATTAGAATCCCATAGCACACTGGATATATGTGACTTCTGTAAACTCAAGAATAATGTTGTTCTATCAGCCTTCATGAATAAAAGAGCAATTTCTAGTTGGGGTGGAGGGCATGGAACAGTGGATTCTGCACTGCATTCTCAGTCCTGTAAGTGTCTGCTGGCCAAGGTGAAAGCTGGGGCAGGGGGTAGTTAATTCTTTTTTGCTGCACCAGCTCTCAGGCTGGGGACCCCCGCACTAGGAAGGAAGACAGTTTTAGATTTAGTGGATCTGCTGGAGGCCCTGCTCCTCCCCCATCTCAATGCCCAAATGCACCCAAATGCGGTTACCAACCAGTGGAAATATTGCCAGTGGTGTCTTCTACTTTTCTGCCAATTGATACTATTTATTTATTTATTGTATCTATATACCGCCCCATAGCTGAAGCTCTCTGGGTGGTTTACAATAATTAAAAACATTAAAAACAAATATACAAATATAAAAACACATCTTTTAAAAACAATTTAAAACACAATCCAAAACAATTTAAGTTTGTTCTTAATGTGTTTGGGATTTATTGTTTTCACGATGGTTCCATGTCAATTTTTACATTGTGTTGCATGCTGCCTTATAATTTTAAATGAAAAGTGTATTTCTAATGAAAATATTTTAAAATAAAATAAATCCAACATAAATCCAAGATAGAGAAGGGGGTTATGCAGCGTTATGCAAGGGTACTCACATGCCTGCCGCACCCTGCACAGATAATAGGCTGATTATATCTCTGGTGCATATAAGGAAGTGCTAGCCATTTGCCAGCCATGTGTCTGCCCAGTGCTGTACTCTCTGCTTCATCTGCCTTCATCTGGGAGTAGAATGGGCATCTAGGGCTTTGTAATTTGTGCCCCATCTTACTGGTTGCTGCTATACATCAAACCAGCCCCATGGTTACTAGCTTTGGTGGCCCAACTAGTGAACACATTTAAGCATCATTGTCAATGCATAGTGGCTATCTCCCCACTGCTGATAACATATGTTCTGAGTCTTATTTTGAGATTTGGCTCACTGGAAAACCAGATCTCGTTCCTCCCAAATGTCAATTTATCATCTGACTAAGTGAGGTCTTGCTAAGTAAGATGCTGTGGCAGCATGTAGCAGACCATTCTTGAGGGTGGTATCCTAGCTAATGAAAATGACTTTCTTTCATAAATGCTTTGCACAATGAAGTCAATAGAGCCTTCAGCAGCCTATTTCATCAGGCAAGTTAAAATGTTTGCCCAGTCCTGCAATGAAGTCATGAGACTGGATGGGCCGCAGCTTTCTTAACTACCCCCCCCCTGCAATTAGCAAAATGTGCCAGCAACCAACAGGCTAATTCAGCCCCATCACTGTGTGTACTCTAATCTTAAGGCGAGAGCTGGGAGGATACGTATGAGAGATTGGTTGGGTAAGCCATCTTTTATCATAAAGATGCTTCAAAGTGGTTCTGCTTAATCCCTCCCTCCCCACAAGATAAAATATGACAGATTTGATATTCTTCCCTCAAGAATTCCTGCAGTATGAAGCAGGCGAAAAATGGTGCTCCCAGATGTCAGTGAGGACACCCGTAACATTTCCACTCAGTCGCTACAGGTGACTGACTCAGTCCTTCCTGCAGATTCTGAGGAAGGTGCGGTTCTGAGAAAATACTGGAAAGAAGAGGCAGTGCCAGGCTTTTACGGCTGCCTAAAATTTTCTCTGCCTTTAAGGAGGGAGAGGCAAAATTACCCTTGACTGCAGGACCCAAACTGGAGAAACACCATTCCTTTTATACAGACATTTCGAGGAACCTACTTTGAAAACATTAGTACTGATGTTTGTTTTTAAGGTTATTATGCCTATATGTAGGGTAGAATCTTTGCATGCGTTTCAATGGTAGTCAATCTGACATATCTATCATAGTAGGCAAAACGGTATAGAAATGACAAACATAAATAAAAACAATTGAACAACAATAACAATGATATTCCATGATCAGATAGGCCAAGTGAGATGACAGCCATATATCACGCTAATTACAAAAAAAAAATTTTTTAATGGACATAGTATGTATAATGTTCACATGCAGAAAATGTAATGTTTTGGACTTGGATCTAAATTTCTCATGAAGAACTGGAGTCCAAAGGAATGTATGATGGGATATGCTGGAACAATGAGAAGGTGGGAGGTAGAAGGGCTCTAGTATAAGGATAATCTGTGTACTAGTGCCATGAACTATGTTGGACCCAAACTTAGAAGAAATAGTTTCTCAATTAATTTTCCCAAGAAGGATAACCATGTTAATCTGTTGCCAGGGTTGGTCTGAGGTTGAGCACAGCATATAGCCCCACTGCAATTCAAAGGGCACAGTAAATGTAAATGTATTGCCTTCAAGTCGATTCTGACTTATGGAGACCTTATGAATAGGGTTTTCATGAGGCTGAGAGGCAGTGATTGGCCCAAGGTCACCCAGTGAGTTTCATGGCTGTGTGGGGAGTGCACAGATCAGTTGTGCATATACTGGGTGAGACAATCTTATGGGTATTTGAGTTCCAGCTTTGTACACCAGTACCAGCACCTTGAACTTAACCCAGTATCTAATTGACAGCCAGTGCAATATATACAGCAGTGACCTAACATGGTGGCATGATCTCTGCCCCAGTGAGCTGTCAAAGCGCTGCATGCTGCATGAGCTGCAGCCCCTGAATCAACCTCAGGAGCAGCTCCACACAGAGCGCATTGAAGCAGTACAACCTGGAGGTTACCAGAATTTTATATTCTGCCTTTCCTCCAACAAGCTCACGGTGGCATACATCGCTCTCTCCCCCTCCACACCCCATTTTGTCCTGTCATGTTGAGAGACTGTGATTTACCCATGAAAGTGCTATGTATTTCATGGCTGACTGGGGATTGAAACCTGGATCTGTCCAGTCCTAGTCTGACACTAGCTACTTCACCCACTGTCTTTCTGGCTAAGGGAGCAATCCTAACTATGGGAAACCAGAGTAAATTACACACTGGCTTATGTTAAGCAGGTATAAAGTACACCAAATCCAAACCCTGTTCCCTGGCAGAGGAAAAACAAGCCTTTAAAATAGAGTTTGACTTTCACCACCCATTTTGCCAGGGTATGTTCCACTGGCTTGCTAGATCACGTGATTGAGCTGAAGAGAATTAGGATCCAGCATAAGTCCCCTGCACTTCAGTTTCACCCCAAAACACTGGCTTATGCTAGCCTCAGCTAAGCTGGCTTCCTCTTTCAACAAGCCTTTTAAGTTGAGACCTTACCTCAGTCTGCTTCTGTGTTGGAATTGCTTTTTAATATGTTTTTTAAACCTTTTTTTTTTAGTATGTTTTTAACTTTTTTTTAAGATGTCTTCAAAGCTTTTTTAAAAACTGTTTTTAAAGATGTTGTGTTTTAAAGTTTGTTTTTATGATGTTTTAAAGTGTTTTTAGTGCTTTTATTTGCTGCCCTGGGCTCCTGCTGGGAGGATGGGCAGGATTATAAATAAATAAATAAATAAAATAAATCTGGGCCCTGGCTCAGCCAGTATGAAGGGCTTATGCTGGCAGAACCCCAGCTAAGTCAGAGTTCTACCAGATCCTAACTCATTCATCCTGGTGACATCCTGACACATTTTAGGTTTGGATTGCTCCTTAAGGATGAGCGAGTTAGGATCTTGCAGGTTTCTTCAAAAAAGTCTGCAGCTAAAAAATAGTTGTTTTTGAATTGACATGGGATGAATGAATGAATTCAGCACTGATCAATTATCAGACAGGAAAAACAAATTCTGCCCATGGCTTTGTAACCAGGGCAGTGTGAATTACTCCTGCCTCAGCTGCCTCCAACAGAAGACCAGCAGTAAGGACATTGGGATCTGTTCCCTCTTGGGCCACTTCCATACCGTACATTTATTCCACTATTGTTCCACTTTAAACAGCCATGGCATCCCCCAAAGAATCCTGGGAAGTGTCGTTTATGAAGGATGCTGACAGAGTTGTTATGAGACTTCTATTCTCCTCCAACAGCTATACTTCTAAGAATGGTTTAACAATCTATCCCTTTTCCCAGGGAACTCTGGGAGTTGTAGTTCAAAAAAGTAACTTTTCCAAGCTCTGCTCCTAACCACTCTCAGCACCCTTCACAAACTACACTTTCCAGGATTCTTTGGAGGAGGCTGTGAGTGTTTAAAGTGGAATAATAGTGAAATAAATGTATGGTGTGAATATGGCCTTGGTTACTGCCAAGCTGCATCAGCCATTTCCTGCCTTCCACCCCACCTGACCAAAATTGTTGAAGGAAAACTGTCCAGACCAAAGAATATGCTCCAAAAGACACAGGTTTATTGATCAATAACAAAGAAATACCAGTATGCATAATGGGAGAGGGAGTTCTTTCGAACCTCACACTCTGTGAGGATAGGAATGCAATAGGAATACATTGCTTTTATAGTGATTGATGCATCATACATACATTGTACCTTATGACCCCATTGGACCAATCCCTATCCGGGTATCCTCCCCTGAGGGCAGGTACCTGGTCCCAGTATCTCAAACTGTTTATGTCCGTTTACAAAAAGAGAAAGGGCCTTTTGCCCATGTTTTGGCATCTCACAAGGTACAAAACAAGACACCCAAAAACATCTAAAGAAGAGTTATAGTTCTAAACTTCACACAATACATTTTCAGCATATGTGGCTTCTCCTAAGAACACATTCTTGCATCAGTTCCTCTTTTTAACACGAGTTGCCTTGATTGTGGCTCCGGAAACTTGCTAACCACAAACCACAATCTCTTCTGACAAACTGTTAGGAGAACATCCAAACAAATATCCTTCCCCATTATAATGAACACTGCAAACAATACATTTTAGCCACAGCAAATTAAACATAATAAAAGATGGGTTTCTAAGGAGACAAAATCAGAATTCCTTTTACACCACTACAAGAATTAACAAAAAACATGTCTTATGTGTATGTGTATTCCAGCATTTTTTTAGATGTCAAGATCATATTATTCATATGAATAAGGAGGGTAATGCCTGCCACACATTATTGCCATAGACCCCATAAATGTTGAGTTTTGTGAAAGCTGGAGAATATTGGATCAAAGGGGACACGACCCTAAGCTTGTGGACAGATCACAAACAAACACTTCTGCTCCATAGCTCTATCTTTTAAAAGGCAGAACATTAATCAATACAATGCCTACACACTTGTACTGCAGACCGTCATTTATACTAGAGAAAATTTGACAGTATTTGCAATAGATGGCAAGATCTACTTATGCTGCACAACATAAATGAGTTTGCACTTGTGCAGTTAGTGTAAAAAAAAGGAATGCAGGGCAGCAGAAATAAAGATGTTATATAGTCACTACAAAGCAACGTAAGAACATTTGCCAACATGCCTTTAAATGGAAATTGCCAGTGATATCTCCCCCCTCCATAGAAGTCAGCAGAAGTGTATTAGATGAACCTTTCATGTCTCCCCTTTCCCTGTCCTCACAAGAGTACAAAGCTATGCAAGCTATAAAATATAACAGAGGAAAAGAAAGCTAATAATCTTTTCTTCCACTGATATTTTGAAGAATCCTCTTGAATCAGAAGAGGTAAACAGACTTAAGAATCCATGGCTGAGTACCAATGCATCAGTACACCAAAGCCAGAGTGGCAACTAATAGGATATACAAAGCCTTTGAATATTCTTAGAACACAGCATGTGTCAACATTCTTTGTTGACAAGAGGCTGATCAGGTGTGGTTCATTCAATTGTTTTAATAGCTAATCGTTCCAAGACAGTAGCCTTATATTCTGCCTGCAACACCTCAAGAAGGAAGGTCCCTTTTAACAGCCCTGGAAGCTCGCTGCACATTTTAAAAAAAATGTTTAGGTGTGATTGCTGGTTTTCTCTATAGACAATATTGTAACAGGCAAAGCAAAGTAGGAGTACTCTGAGGGCCTGTTTAAAATTAATGTCTCGACTAAAGCTCTATAGCATTTCAAGCATGAAGTCGGCTACATTTAACAAGGCCCTTGATTAGCAAATTTCAAAGGAGGATCAAAACCGAAGGAAAAAACCCAAATATTTAAAGGAGGCGGCTGTCATCTTCCTCCTTTATACAAAAAAGAAATGGGAAATGTAATTCTCTTTCATTTATCCAAGCATGTATGAATTAGTTTCAGAAGCAATTTTGTAGCAATTACAACCATCGCCAATGTATTAGATTTTCCAAAATATCCAGATTGCTTTCTGGGTCCCCCCCCAAAAAAAATTGATGTTTGAGCTGTTGCAAGCATTTGCATGTGTTATTAAACTCATAGGAAAACTGTGAGTCTTTAATCTATAAGTATTGTGATACTGATAATATCAGGATAAGGATATTGTTATATTTGGAGGACAGCAAAGCATGAATAAGTAGTATGAACTTTTTAGTATGTTATACTAGTACAGTGGGTATTTGAAAGTGCAATCCTGTACATCAGGAGTAGCCAACATGGTGCCCTCCAGATGTTGCTGAACACCAACTTCTGTGGTCACCAGCCAGCATGGTCAATAGTCAAGGATGATGGGAGTTGGAGAGCACAAGATTGGCTACCCCTGCCATACATGTCTGCTTATTCTCAAATTGGTATGGGATTGCATCTCTTATATTCCTTGGTAAGATGATGCACTTAATGTTTTATCTCTGAAATTATCTTGGGTGTCTTGTAGCCCAAATGTATTCACATGTATTCAGAAGTAAGTCCTACTGAATGCAGTGGGACTTCCTTCCAAATAAGTAATGCACATGACTGCAGCCTTATTTTATTTAATCAACTTACAATGGACTGAACCATTGCATATTCACTGCCTTCAAGATAAATCTAAGAAAACTAACAACAAAGATATCAACCTGAGGGGAAAAAAAGATTGGCCTCTTTAGCTAAGGAAAAAGAAGCTGTGAATTATCTTGTCTGACAGGCATATGATTTCTTTAGAGTTTATAGACATTTGGTCCCTTTCAGTTCTGAACTGGCATAGGATTTAACTTTATAGATTAGAATAGGTGATGCCCCCCTAAAAAATAATTAATTCCCTGTGTAGAGAGTTTGTTTTTGAAAATGATTTGTGTAATTTCAATGGCTCCAGCCCTGGTGATGAATGGGGGGAGTTTACCTACGTCTCTCCTCGGGGCTCTCAGTGTGGTCAACTACATTATCACTCATAAGACACTGAAAACCCTGGGCCACACTTTCAGAGTAGCGAACTGTCCTGATAGTGACCATTTGCCACTTGAATTATCTTTTTTTATCCCTGGTGTACTACAGCTGAATATACCACAGCATGCACTTTCTAGATTGCCTTTAGTAGCCAGCATCAATAAGATAAAGTGGTCTAATAAGACAGAATGGGACTTTAATAGTTTTACTCATTTCCCCGTACAATAGAAGCCCTACAGCAAATAACCACAGCTAACTCACCAAGTAAGGGCATAAAGATTTACAAGGATATGATAAAGGATATGAACATCATATTCCAAACGCCTACCAACTCCTCAAAAGTTCTGTTTGAAAAAAAAACTAGCAAGTGGTTCGATAGAGAATGCCTTGATCTCAGTAAAAGAATTCAATCTGCTTAACGTTGCTACCGATCAAATAATGAACGACAACTTCTGCATTCTTACTACGTGCTAAGGAAAGAGTATAAGAAGCTCATCTGTAAGAAGAAAAACGAGGCAATTAGGGAATCATGGCAAATGCTAATAGCAGCATCTATCACCCGCAGCACCAAGTCCTTCTGGAAACTCGTTTCCAGAGCTCTGGTCAATTATAATGGTAGCCCAGACTGCCACATCCCAGCTAACATCTGGGAGGACCACTTTCGTGTCATCTTTAATGATCCAAAATCATCAAATCCTAGCACTTCACCTCTATTCTCTCCGGACACTCCTGCCTGGCCTCCTGTTGATATTAACACCATCGAGGGAAGAACACATAGGCCTCAAATCAGGAAGCTCCACCCTTGATCACTGCCTGGTACTGGCTCATTTAGCTCAAAAATACTCCAAATCACGAGGCGGCAAACTTTTCACAGCCTTTATAGACTTGAAATCAGCCTTTGATTCCATCCTTCGTGATCGTCTTTGGAGCAAGCTAGACTCGCTGCTCGTAGAGAAGAGACTTTTGTTCCTGATCCGTGCATTGTATTGTAATACTTCCATACAAGTATGTTGCAGCTATCGAGGCCATCTCTTGAGAGAGATCACTCTTCACAAGGTGTCAGACAGGGGTGTGTTCTTGCCCCCTCCTTATTTAGCTTATAATTGGCTGACCTCCCTCCTGCCATAAAAATGTTACAATCCCATCCACCCAAGCTTGGGTCTACCAAAGTATCCATCTTGCTGTACGCAGATGACGCGGTTTTAATCTCCCAAACCCAGCTGGGCCTCAAAAGACTATTAAATGGTTTTGCGGAATACTGCGAAGCGAACCACCTCATAATTAACCATTCTAAATCCAATGTAATAGTCTTCTCCAGGAGGAAGGCCAGATTCTCCTGGTCTATGGGATCAGTCCGAATTGAACAAGTCAACTCTTATAAGTACTTGGGGATTTGGTTTCAAGAAACAGCCACTTGGAGAACCCAAGCTAAATATGCTAAGGCTAAGGCTGAGAAAAATCTGGGTGCACTGACCCGATTCTTTTTCACTAAGGGCAGGAAATTCGTGCCAGCTGCATCACGTGTTTTAAAAATTAAAATAGTCCCGATGACACTCTATGGGGCCCCAATTTGGTACCCCTTTTCAAAGGCTCATTGGGAGGAATCTATGCCACCTTTCTTAGATCTATTTTTGGTGCCCCTAGATGTGTCGCTGGAGCCACCCTTACTTTGGAGGCTGGCCTTAACTCCATAAACTGTCTAGCTTGGACAAATGTCATCCAGTTCTGGCTATGGTGCTGTCTTATGCCCTCTCAAGATTCATTCACCTATCAGATGATGAGAGACCCTATGAAGTCATCCTGGACCAAGATTGTTCAAGATAAAGTTGCATTGGTGGGTCTCTCATCCACTGAGTTGCTTTCCATGGAGCTTGGTACGGCCAAGGCGATTGTCAAACAGCGGCTAATTGATATAGACAATCAAGAGCTCCTGGCAGCTGCTTCAGACCCTTGTTCACCCCGTTCATTGAGACTCCCAGGACTCCCCTGCAAAGATGGGATGAGTTATCTAAGCTGTCTGTCTGTACCCAAGTACAGAAGGGCATTTTTCTTGGCCCGATTCAATGCCCTACCTTCTAATCTTCTTCAGGGCAGATATGAAAAAATCCCGAGAAATCTCAGATACTGCCCATGTGACAAGACTGAAGTCGAGTCTGTCTCGCATGCCCTATTTAACTGTAGGTACTATAATGGGGCTAGAAAAGATCTTTTAAACCCCATTTTGAAATCCTTCCTGGGTCGTTCTCTGGAGGCTCTTTTGTTTGTCCTCTTAGAGGGCACTGAAAAAGCAATCACGGTCCAAGTCTCTAAATTCCTGAACCTAGTTATAATTAACAGATCATGTATGGTTGCTCCACAAAATTAAACTAATTAATTAAAGTAACAAAAGAGTCAGAATACTCTAGTAAGCCCCTGTCCAGAGCCTATAAAGGTTTTGGTTATTGCACTAAAAGGCTACGCCCTTCTCTGGTCACTTGCCCTCTTGTTTAGTCCTGATTAAGATACTTGTTTAATTATATTTACATAACTTTGATTATGACTTTGTTTATATGTACGTTTTAACGTTTTAATGTTTTGTACTCGACCTCTGCTGTAATGGTCTTTGGACTAACCAATAAATAATTCTCCCTGTGTAGAGACATTTTAAAACCTCATCAGGATGGATATGTCAATTTTGGTTCTCTCAGTTTCTCATTTCTCAATCTTAAATTCAGTTCTCTACATTTCTGCAGCAATTTGTGATTTTTTAAAAAAAAACTAATGAAAATGTTTGAACATTTTAGTGTGAATTTTTCCTAATAAACTCTTATGTGCAGTTTTGACTTATGTTCACATTTTTGCAAGCAATTTTCCCTAACACAACACATTTGTATATTATTTTCACTAATATATTCATTTTTATGCACACCATCCTCCAATATATGCATTGTATGAAGATTGTTTAGTTGTAGAACTGCATTGCAAATTTAAGAGAATTGCACATTTTGAAGCATGGATGTATTTTGGTTCTGGTATTGTTTTGGAAAGTGCAAATTAGGTAGGTTTGCCTTTAAATGCAAACTGAAACAAATTTGCCCCCCATCCCTAATCAGCCCACAGGCTGGGGCTGATTCAGCCCCTAATAATTTTTTTCTGGCCATCCCAATATTCCATTTATTTTGGCAATGGCAGCAAAAAGAGAAGCTAGCCAGCCCAGGGGTGATCAGAGAGGTTTAACAGTTTGATGGAGTTGCATATTGTCCCCTCCTCAGTTATCAGGTCAATCATTTGATGAGCAGGGAGGGAGCAATAACCTCCTCCTTGGGCACGGTTGAATGGGCTAAAGAAAGGTTAGCTACCCCTGATGTTCATAGTGTCCTCCACCTTTATCTTCATAAAAATGTAGACTCTGTTCAGAGAAGAGAGAGAGACTGCACCTGGCTGAGCAGGGATTTGAACCCTAGTGTCCCCTTTCAACAGCTAATGCTCAAACCATTAAATCTCACACACTGGCTTCTCAGCTTCAGTGCTAAGGCTTGCTTACATCACAATCCTACAAACACCTACCACAAAAATAAGTCCCACTTAGGTCAATGAGGCTTGTTCTCAGCTAAGTGTCTATAGAACTGCAGAGTCAATGACCTTTCTGAATACAAAGATTGGTCTTAATATAGAAATACAACAGTTCAGAGTTTGGAATGAAAGAGTTATTTCGATAGTACATTTCAGACATCTTGCCTAGTCTTTGACACTTTTCTTATTATATGGTGATGAACTATATTTAAGAAAGAGTTTACCAGTTGCTGTCATTTCATTGTTTCACATTAGGTGGCCTAAGAGTTTAGTGAATTACATTATGCTACTTGATGCTTACTCCAAGAAATATGTGAAACTGCCATATGGTTATGAAAATGTTACAAGTGATCATTTGAAAGAATAATTGTGAAGCTATTATTATAGATGCTGGTTCAAACTGCAGTATTGTCAGTCTGCCACATGTTCAGTTAAAACATGCTCATAGTATGGATCCCAGAGGCTGCATAACCATTGTAAATATGACAGACACTCAATCTACACTTGAGTACAAAGGGAAATGCACAAAGTAGTATTTTTTTAGTGTGGAAGGATTTACATTATGCAATCCACACATTTGTTCCTATATTAGTAGTAAATAATAAAAATGCAAATATAAAAGGGGTCAAAAATTTGAATTGCATGAATAAGCACTTTCCTATGATCATGGAGATTTTATTATCCATTGACTGTATAACTGGCCAATGCAATTTTCCACAGTAAACTCAGTATTACCCTTCTAATGTGTCTCTGTGTGTATGGTTTTTGTTGTTATATTTGTAGCATAAATGAAAACAAAGGTTTTGGTATGAAATGTGATGCTGATGCTGTGAGTGGAATATTGCCTCTGCAGCTGTAGCATGACATACTTCTCCAATTCTGCAACCAATTTAAGAGCTCGTTGAAGTCATTTCTTAACAAACAGTTAAGCTAAAGTAGCTGGTACTTGTAGTAGTCTTAATTAATGTGATTTAACTATTTAGAATCCAAACATTCACATTTAACTGGTTTGTGGACCAAAGAGATAATCATCATCTTTGCTAAATTGGAAGAATACTATTGGTCTCTATGTTGAGGGAGATACTTTGAACTTAGTGATTTATTAATGTTTGTCAAACAGTCTGAAATGCTGGATGAATGAAATGCCCTGCAGAACTACAGTCATTGTTGTGATATAGCAATGAAAGATAAGTAAAACAGCAGCATTAAACTTATAGTGCTATGCTTCTATGTGGGATGATTGACAAAAGCAACAGTTGAAAAAATTAAGGAAATGAAATGGTGGAATTGCCTGTTACATTATGCAATATATGATGTATTCAGGGCCTTATGGAGCAATCATAACTCCTAGCTAGGAGCACAGAGGCAGAATGGAAATGGCAGGGCCTCTGTCCCACCCCAAGTCCTGCTGCTTGCACTGGACAGGTTGGAATGCAGTTTTCTGCTGTGCCATTTACAGGCTGGTACAGAAAAGAGGTATGGATGTTGCCCATTGTTAATAGTTGGATTGGTTTTGGATCTGGCCAGCCCAGCTCCACCCTCTCACTGCCCCTAAAACACCTCATTTCAGGTGTTTGTGCTGGCTACCACCAGCCAGGATACCACCAACTGTGTCTTCCATCGCTTTTTGATGGGCACACTGGGGACTTCCACATCAGCAGAGGTACTGGCTCCTTACAGACCTCTGTAGAGCTCAGAGAGAAACCTCCGCTGGATCTTAATTTTATTTATTTATTTGTTTATTGCATTTGTATACTGCCTCATAGCCGAAGCTCTCATAACTCCTTCAGCATGGTTGATTGCTCTTCTAATATTTTAATACAGACAATGGTGCTGTTCACTGAAGATAGTGCTGAAAGCCCATCACTTCCACTGCCTTAGACATTTATTTATTTATTTATTTAATTAATTTGTATCCCGCCCTTCCTCCCAGCAGGAGCCCAGGGCAGCAAACAAAGTGCTAAAAACACTTTAAAACAGATCTCAAAATACATTAAAACAAAACAGCATTAAAACATTTTAAAAACAACTTTAAAAATGGTTAAAACATTATTAAAAACATATTAAGCAATTCTAACACAGACGCAGACTGGGATAGGTCTCAACTTAAAATGCTTGTTGAAAGAGGAAAGTCTTTGAAAGGCACCAAAATGATAGCAGAGATGGTGCCTGCCTAATATTCAAAGGGAGGGAATTCCACAGGTAGGTGGTGCTACACTAAAGGTCCATTTCCTATATTGTGCAGAATGAACCTGCTGATAAGATGGTATTTGCAGGAGGCCCTCACCTGCAGAAGGCAGTGATCAACTGGGTACATAAGGCAATCTTTCAGGTATCCTGGTCCCAAGCTGTATAGGGCTTTGTACACCAAAACTAGAACCTTGAACTTGGCCCGGTAACAAATGGGCAGCAAGTGCAATTCTTTCAGCAGCGGGGTGACATGTTGGCGATACCCTGCCCCAGTGAGCAGGCTCGCCGCCGCATTTTGCATCACCTGCAGCTTTCGGACCAACCTCAAGGGCAGCCCCACATAGAGCGCATTACAGTAATCCAGCCTAGAGGTTACCAGTGCGTGGGCAACAGTGGTCAGGCTACCCCGGTCCAGAAATGGCTGCAGCTGTCTCACCAGCCGAAGCTGGTAAAAGGCACTCCTAGCCACTGAGGTCACCTGGGCCTCTAGTGACAAAGATGGATCCAGGAGCACCCCCAGGCTATGGACCTGCTCTTTCAGAGGCAGTATGACCCAGTCCAAAGCGGGCAGCTGACCAATTATCCAAACTCGGGAACCACCAACCCACAGTGCCTCCATCTTGCTAGGATTCAGATTCAGTTTACTGGCCATCATCCAGCCCACCACCAAGTCCAGGCAGTGGTCCAGGCCTCTCCCAATTCAGATGTTATGGAAAAATAGAGCTGGGTATCATCAGCATAGTGCTGACACCTCGCCCCAAAGCTCCTGATGACTGCTCCCAAGGGCTTCACATAGATGTCAAACAGCATGGGGGACAAGATGGTACCCTGCAGCACCCCACAGCACACCTGCCAGGGGGCCGAAATACAAACACCCAATACTATTCTCTGAGAGTGACCTTGAAGATAGGTTCGGAACCACTGTAAAACAGTGCCTCCAATACCCATCTCACCAAGTTGTCCCAGAAGGATACCATGGTCAATGGTATCAAAAGCCACTGAGAGATCAAGTAAGAATAACAGGGTCGCACTCCCTCTGTCCTTCTCCCAATAAAGGTCATCCATCAGGGCAACCAAGGCTGATTCAGTCCCATAACCAGGCCTGAACCCAGACTGGGATGGGTCAAGATAATCTGTTTCATCCAAGAGTACTTGCAGTTGCTGTGCCACAACCCTCTCAATCATCTTCCCTAAGAAGGGAGCATTTGCAACCAGTCGGTAGTTGTCACAAACCAATGGGTCCAGGGTGAGCTTTTTCAGGAGTGGTCGGATCACTGCCTCTTTCAAGGCAGCTGGAACCACTCCCTCATGCAATGATGTGTTGACCACACCCTGGATCCACTCGGCCAGACCCCCTCGGCAAGCTTTAATAAGCCAAGAAGGGCAAGGATCGAGAGGACACATTGCTGGCAGCATCATCGCAAGCATCTTGTCCATGTCACCAGGTGACATATTTCTGCATGATGACTTAAACATGATGACAGTGATATTAAAGTATGTTGTATTTAACTTTCAGATGGCATGGGCAAAATTTCTGTGCCAGATTAAAATGCTTGAACCCTACCCCCCCCCCCCCCCGGATATGCTATAACACTAATGTGGACAACATTTTTCAAGAACTGCATTGAAAAATTAAGAGGAGAGCATGATCCAAAAGATAAGTGCATCCCAATCTGCATATTAGTCTAGGAAGGATACAGTTTGATTCACTGAAAAATGTGGACCAAACAAAATTATCCAGTATGCTAAATACTGATTTGGAAGTGTTGGAGGAGTTGCAGCTGGAGAAACCAGGATCATGGCCAGGTGCATATGAGATGATGTCTAGAATAACCCAGTTCAAAGAATTTAGTTTTGCCACCACATCAAAGAAGACTCGTGACACAGTTATGGTATAATGTTATATTTATTAAAATATAACAGATATTAAGCCATAATCAAATTCAATCCAATTAATCCAATTTTTAACTCCTTCGGGCAGGTGAGGTGCAGACTAACTAGTAGGGAATTCTCCCTCGATCTTAAATCAGGTCAGTCACCTTGGACTGTAACTCCCCAACAAGGATGTGGGAAAAGCCATCCCTCCTTGCTATTGGAATCAGGTATGTGGTTCCAACTTCCACATCCTGGCCCCACCGTACAGGCGTTCATCATGATGTGCAAGCCCTTGCCACTAGGACACTCCTCAGATCTGCACCAGACATTAAGCACTGATGGTTCCCTAGGGAGTGCCCTTTACCAAAATGCCTCAGCCTCCTTCCTTTCCCCCCAAATACCTCACCTGCCTGAATTCCATGCCACAAGAGGGGATCAGCTGAAGCTTGTTCCCCTCAACCCAAAGAAAACAAACCCCCAAGCCCAACATAAGCTCCTCCAAGAACAAATCGCACCCAGTCTCCGAGAGATGGACACCATCATCCCGGAAAAAATATGGGGATAGAAACTGAATCCTTGCATGGGGAATAAAGGCTCCAACAAGCGATAAACCCAAGTCCCTAACCTTTTTATTAACCCACCTACTGGACCTATTGATCCTATTGGGGTGAATAGCACCCCTCCAAACTCTCCTCTCGAGCATATCTGACCACACCACGATGAGATCTGGATATGCATGTGTGAGCCAAGTTAAATTGTGAGTGATGCTGAACAGCAAATCCATATCTGGCCGCTGGACAAAATCGTTCTCACCCAAGTGAACTAACAAGACGTGGGGCTGATAAGCCGAAGACATTATTCGGCATACCAAAGGCAAAAATGCATCCCCCAACATGCCCCTCCAAGCCTCCCAGCTATCTGTAGCCCATGCAGAAAGCTGTAACTGTGTCACAGCAACAGAAGAGAAAGCCCTCAGGTGGGCCCAAAATAAAATAGAATGGCCACACAGGATGATCCTCACAGGGACTAGAAGGCTCCGCACACCTAAGGGAAACAGAGAAACAAAAAAATTAGAATCAGTACCATACATACGACTTAAAAGCTGCAGATCACCACTTGCCACTTGCCTGTATACTACGCTCATGCCCATGAGGGCTGCGGCCATGGCGGCCCTAATAGGAAAAGAATGCAGCCCATAGACTCCAGGATCACGCCCACTGGCCAACAAGGCCCGCCGAACAACGGCCTGAAACTGAGTCAGGGCAGAGCCATCCACATGGGCAAAGAGATAACGCTGGCCAGCTGGCTGAACAGAGAGGAATTGTCGCATTGCATAAACTGGGCAAAAATCAGTCACTGGGCAGCTACATAGAGACACAGCATTTTCACAGCCCTTTTGGTCAGTCTTAGAGACTCTTAAGGAGAACGTGACAGAATCAGCACCTAACTTGCAATCGCTAAAGCTTAAGGCTCAACAGGACACATCACACTTTGAGGAAATCAATAATTCACTAGGGCAAAATGCACCACAGAACATTGTCAGAGCTACTGCGGCGAAAGGTGCGACTCATAACGAGATGAGCATAAAGAACGAAACAAAGGCAGGATCTGGAGGAGGACATTGGGCGTGATTGACCTCCTTCGGTCAGGGGACTTTGGAGCGGAACGCAACCAACCCTCAAGGACCTTTCTGACCCTAAAATTTAAAGAATGATCTTGCAATCCTCTTGCCTTGGAAATAAAGGCCAGTGTGGAGAGGTGTCCAGCGATAGTTGTAACAGAAATATTTTGCCCTTTTAAATATAACATAAGGCTCCACAGGAAGGGAGGCAAAGCTGGCTCATATGGCCTGAATATGACCTGAACGCATGCGTACGAGGGCGGCAGCCGCTTCAGTTTCAAAGGAATGTAACTCATACTCTCCTGAATTTTGCCACAGGCCTGTAAGACCAGCATTGCAATTGGGTTAGGGCAGATCTGTTGAGGCGTATGAACAGGTAACACTGGCTTGTATGACCAGAATGCTTCCGGAATGCATACCCATGAAGGCAACAGCTGCAGCCGCTCCTGTATGAAGGAAATGTAACCCTTACACTCAGGGACCTCCCCATGGGCTCTTATAGCCCTGCGAACAACATACTAATAATTAAAATTGAGTCAATGCATAGCCATCGATGCATGAAAAGATAGTGCTGGCCCAGTGGCCTGACAGAAACAAAGCTCCATTAGAGCGAATCCAGAGACAGAGTCGGCAATGGGCAGCCCCTCAGCTTCACCACCCAGTCACTACCCCCTGGTCCGTCTTAAGCATATGCACTGAAAACATCACAGAAATGTAAGCGCAGGGCTCAACATGACGTGACTTGCTTGGAAAGCTAAGACTTTATGAGGGCAAAAGACTCCCTAAAAATCCGTTAAGGTCACTGCCTGGAATAATTTTCCCTCGTAAGGAGGGAAGCACAAAGTGCCAATCGAAGGCAGGAGCATCATGAGTACATCAGAGGTGAATGGCCACATAGGGCCAGGTGGGCTTAGGGTGGAATGCGACCAACCCCCTTTGATTTTCATAAAGTGGGTTCCTGAATGCGCTTGGCCTAGAAATTAAAGGCCAGGGCATAAAGGTGGCCAGATATATTTCCTACAGTGACACCCTGCACCTTTTAGGAGAGCATGAACTGCAAAGGTGTAAAACTGATATCGGCCATGCCCAAGGTAGGGCATGCGAAGAAGGCATCAGCCATGTCGTTCTGCAAACCAGGAACATGCCGAGCAATGAACAGAGTATTAAATTGTACATTGCAGAACACACGCACAAGGCGCGTCACTCCAGAGTTGGAGTTCTAGGGATTTACCACACAACCATAGCCGGATGCCACCCCAAAAAACTTACCGTGTGGTTCCGAAAGGCAGAAGGCCAGATATGTACCACAAGCACTATTGGAAAAGAGCCCGAGAAAATAAGGACTAGAGTGAGCCGCATGTCCCTCTAGGCAGCTGGCCATTGCTCAGCACACCCAAGGTTCCTGAAATAGACACCAAAACCCAACCACCAGCTGCATCAGAGCTTACCTGCAGTTCTGCCTCAAGAAACAAAGCCTCCTCTCCAAAAAAGAATGGCCGTTGAAGTCCTTCAAAAAGAAAGCCACATGAGGAAATCCTCTCACCTCCTATCCGAGACTCTACTGGAATGAAAAACATGAGGACACTCCTTCCCTGCCATCACAAAGGCACCGAAGGAATGCTCTGTTGGAAGAAACGACCTTGGAGGTAAAAATTAAGTGACCAAGCAACTCCTGAAATAGGAGATTAAGCATAGGACCAATGACATGATGCACTGCATTGGCCTTTGAGCATGGCAATACAAAATCCTCTAAATGTGCATTTGAAATAGCAACATAAAAACATGGAACTGCCTGAGAGGGTGCTTGTGCGCAGTGATTGCAGCCAGCCACAAGTTGCCAGGACCATGCTGGCCCAAAAGAGTTGGGTGTTACGAATGGCAAATGTTCAATCACTCACACCTCTGCCGGCAGCACCTGTACAATCCCAGAGAAGTGATCAGGATCTAGACGCCGGCCTGGTCATGATGCAAATGCCCACATGACCTATGCAGGCTTCTCACCAAAGGTTCTTCTTCAGATAATGTAAAGAAGAACTACCAGCCAGATGTACGTATGAATGTGAATCTGACAGGCAGCAATCGCCTATTGTATCCGAAAATGCCGTAAAATAGACATGGTTTAAGAGGGTAGCTGTATATCATGGAACATGCAGTATACAATTGATATTTCTTAGAAATAAATTTAAATAGATTTAAACAAGCCCTGTAAAAGCTTTATATTATGGATTTACCAAACACTAGATAAGCACTGGAAGCAAGGACCAGTAATCTATCATTCTTCAAATGAGCACATTTCTTGTGTCACTTAGGTTTTTCAGGGATGAAAACAGAGTATTTGAAACTACAGGCAGTAATATGCCGTAGGCAACCAAGCATAACCAAATAAGGCACGTAGAAAGAATTATTACTACTCCTACTATATACAGAACTACTGTCATATGCTTATTAGAGACTTTATTGTTGTTGTTATGTGTCTCCAAGTTGACCACAACCCATGGCGAGCCCATAAATCAGCACCCTCCAAGAGCATCCGCCATAAACCACCCCGCCCAGATCCTGCAAGTCCAGGTCTGTGGCCTCCTCCATGGAATCAATCCATATCTTGTTTGGCCTTCCTCTTTTTTTACTCCCTTCTTTTCCCCTATAAGCAATCCAATTTTTTAAATTTTTTTACATCAATTCCACCCCCCGTGAAAAAACAAATCATGTCCTAGAAGGGAAATAGAGCCAAATGTGGGCAACTAGAAGCTAACAGGCCACAGAATTGGGGTGACAGGAAGACTGCAAAGCAATCCAAAGGCCTCAGGGAAGGGGAAAATTAGATCCTACGCAAAAACAGAGAAGCAAACAGGAGTAAGGGAAGCCACGGAATAGACAGTATTATTATTATTATTATTATTATTAATCTTTATTTATACCCCACCATTTTTCCAAAACTGGAACTCTTTGTCACTGCGGCAGCTGCTACAGGCTGTAAATTGCACTCCCGCAACACCCAAGGGAAGGAAGAAGAGAGTGCAGGTGGGGCCAGACTGCCTCCTCCACCCACACACAAGGCCAGGAGAGCAGCCCGTGGGGGAGCACGGCCGCAAAGAATAGAGGGTTCCTGGTGCGCTCCCTCCCCTGGCGCTTTGGCGCATCTTTTTAAATATACATATAAATTCAGCCACAGGAGCAAACCTAAGCGAGGGGAACCACCCGCCCTCAACCTTCCCTCCACACACAAACAGACCAGCTAGGCCCAGGAGGCAGGGAAAGAACACGCAGCGAAGCGGGAGAACTGCAAAGGCAGCCACTTGCAGGCTCGACACCACGGCTCTAATGCCAGCCAGCTAGCTGAGAAAAGAGGGCCGGACACCCGCTGCCCCAGCTGACATGCGGGAGGAAGCCAGCGAACAGAGAGAACACTCAGGGAAACTAAGTAAGACAGCCACAAGCAAGCATGGATCAGCCAGCCGGCAAACCTAATAAAGCTGGCCCGACGCCTGACGCTCAGCTGACGCGCAGAAGGATGAATAGGGGAACCCCCCCACTGGCTCCCTAACGTGCCTAATCCAAAATTAGGTCTGGCAGGTGCAAGGAAACAAGCAATGGAAAAGCAGGAAACCCCCATAAGGAAATGCTATCACCAAAGACGTGCACGAATAGTAGCAGGATCAACGAAGGAGCACCAGCAGAACAACACCAGGGAGTTGTTACGCAGTGTACCACAAGGCAAAAAAGGCAGGTCTTCCAGGGAATAGCAGTGATTGATTGATTGATTGATTGATTGCACTTGTATACAGCTCCATAGCTGAAGCTCTCTGGGCAGTTTACAGCAATCAAAAACATTAAAACAAATATTCAATTTAAAACACATCTTTAAAAAACAATTTAAAACACAATTTTAAAATTTAAAACAATATAAAAACAATTTAAAACACATGCTAAAATGCCTGGGAGAAGAAGAAACTCTTGACCTGACACCGAAAAGATAACAGTGTTGGCGCCAGGCACACCTCGTCAACATCATCATTCCATAATTTGGGCGCCACCACTGAGAAGGCCCACTCCCTTGTTGCCACCCTCCAAGCTTCCCTCTGAGTAGGCACCCGGAGGAGAGCCTTTGATCTTGAACGTAGTGTATGGGTGGGTTCATATCGGGAGAGGCGTTCCATCAGGTATTGTGGTCCCAAGCCGTGTAAGGCTTTATAGGTTAAAACCAGCACCTTGAATTGAGCTCGGAAACATACAGGCAGCCAATGCAAGTGGGCCAGAATCGGTTTTATATGTTCGGACCGTCTGGTCCCTGTTACCAATCTGGCTGCTGCATTTTGCACAAGCTGCAGTTTCCGAACCGTCTTCAAAGGCAGTCCCACATAGAGTGCATTGCAGTAATCTAATTTGGAGGTTACCAGAGCATGGACAACTGAAGCCAGGTTATCCCTGTCCAGATAGGGACGTAGTTGGGCAACCAACCGAAGTTGGTAGAAGGCACTCCGTGCCACTGAGGCTACCTGAGCCTCAAGTGACAGAGATGGTTCTAGGAGAACCCCCAAGCTACGAACCTGCTCCTCCAGGAGGAGTGTAACCCCATCCAGGACAGGTTGGACATCCACCATCCGGTCAGAAGAACCACCCACTAGCAGCATCTCAGTCTTGTCTGGATTGAGCCTCAGTTTATTAGCCCTCATCCAGTCCATTGTCACAGCCAGGCACCGGTTCAGCACATTGACAGCCTCACCTGAAGAAGTTGAAAAGGAGAAATAGAGCTGGGTGTCATCAGCATACTGATGGCAACACACTCCAAAGCTCCAGATGACCGCACCCAACGGTTTCATGTAGATGTTGAACAGCATGGGGGACAGAACTGACCCCTGTGGAACCCCATACTGGAGAGTCCAGGGTGCTGAGTAATGTTCCCCAAGCACCACCTTCTGGAGCCGACCTGCCAAGTAGGAGTGGAACCACCGCCATGCAGTACCTCCCACTCCCAACTCAGCTAGTCTCCCCAGAAGGATACCATGGTCGATTGTATCGAAAGCCGCTGAGAGATCAAGGAGAATCAACAGATTCACACTCCCCCTGTCTTTCTCCCAACAAAGGTCATCATACAGGGCAACCAAGGCTGTTTCCATGCCAAAACCAGGCCTGAAACCCGACTGAAATGGATCCAGATAATCGGTCTCATCCAAGAGTGTCTGGAGCTGGCCTGCCACCACTCGTTCCAGGACCTTGCCCAGGCATGGAATGGAACATTTGCTACCGGCCTATAGTTATTAAGATTTTCTGGGTCCACGGAGGGCCTCTTCAGAAGTGGTCTCACTACTGCCACTTTCAGTATACCCGCAGATCCCTGTCTCCTAATTGGCCCTAACACCACCTGACCCTTCTGCTTTCTTCGAGAACCTTCCTGAGCCTTCTTCTCAATATGGGTGGCGGCATACACGCCCCCTCAAAGCCGGTTGAACCCAATTCTGAAGAAGAAAGCTGACACATGCACAAACGTATAGAATCTTAGTAAAACTACAGGTTGAAGCTGTTATTCTCTCACCTGGCACAGATAGTGGCGTGGGGGGTTAATGGTGTGGTATGTTCAATACATTTTTTCCCTCATCTGATGACACACATAGAGTAAGTTAGGAGCAGCAGTCAGTTTTAGTTACAGCAGGTTATATGCAAAAATTTCGATACAATCATGGGATATCCCTTTAACAATGACTAAGCAATATTTTTCAAAGAGCCCTGACATGTATATAATCTCATACTACAGCCACAGTTTGTAAGAAATTTGGCTGGCATATAAGAAAATTATTGAATTAAAAAGGAAAGGTGAATTGTACATGCAATGACACAAATAGAAGGAACATTCAGTTTTTTTAAATTGTAGATTAATTGTAATTTTTAAGTTGTCTATTAATTGTAAACTTACTCTAGAGTAAATGCACCTTCTGACCAGCCTTAGATTTTTCAAGCAAGACAGATACTCAGACAATACACGACATAGATGGGTTTCTCACCTATATAGTACAGAAACCTCCCCCCTCTTGTTTTTTTTATAAATATTTCAAAATGAAAAATGATATAAATTTACATTCTATTTTATTTATAGAAGCCTATTGTTTATATTATAGGAGCCTATTATTATATTGCACAAAACTTTCTAATAGTGACCACTGAAGAAGACCCAATAGAGGTCGAAACTCGTATGGTCCTTTTGGTCTTTTGCTAAGTTGTCTTCAGTTTGGTTTTTGTTTTAAGAATATTTGGTGAGTTGGTATATATGCACACAAATAATTGTGGATGTTATGTAAAGCTTTCATCTTCACACACTGATATATGTTATATTATGAAGACAGTTGTTTTTATTATGTTTTAAGTATGTGTAATGGTGATAACTATTAAACAATACATATGTGTTATAATACCTATATATATGTATATATAATACATATATATATAATACCCGAGATAGAACATTACTTTGCCCATTTCTTTTATTTTCAACTCATACTTTTACCTGGGACAGGAAACGGAAACATTATCCAAATCACTGAACAACAAAAAAGTATGAAAGATCATAAGTAAATGATTAGGAAATTTAATCCAAAGTGTTTATAGTTCATTGCGTATGGACTCTGTATCCTATGCACTTTTTATATAACAGAGCTGAAAGAGTAATGGTTTTGTAGAATCCCATCCCTCCGTCCCTCCTGGCCCTGACAATTTCCAAATGGGCCAGACAGGCCTATTTTGTTTATATGAGTAGGCCTGAGGCAGCACAATTGAGGGGGATACATAAACTACGATATCTTCTCTTTCTTTCTTCCCCCATAGGACCACTGTCAGATTGTTTTCCAGACTATTTGAAAGTAGTCAACCTGCTTCAGATAACATAAAATATATTCTGCACTTGTGTGCCAATCCTGTACATATGTAGAACACAGTCTTGGTTACACTTAGGGTTGCCAGGTCTACAGTTTTTGCCCAGAGACTCCAGATTTTGGGGTCCTTTCCAGGTGTGCCACCCCAATCTCCAGACTGTCAGCTTTCATTTTTTTAAAAAATTAAGTTTCTAGGTGGTCTGGTTCAAGCGATATACACCAAAAACGTCACCCCCCCACCAAATTCTGTTAAATGAGCTCATTGCTGGCTGCTCTAACCCTGCCCTTTCAGGTTTATAGCCAATAAGGAAAGACAGGGTTGTGACTGACAAGGGAGGAAACAGAGAAGAACTAGGAATTGTGGGGAAATGGGGCTTAGGAGACAGAAATGAAGCAGGAGAAAGACTTATTGAATTCTGTGAAGTCAATAATTCGTTTCTCGCAAACACATTTTTTGAGCAACCGAAAAGATGATTGTACATGTGGACATCATCAAATGGTCAATACAGGAATAAAATTGATTATATAATTTGTAGCAGAAGATGGAGAAGTTCCATGCTTTTTGCAAAAACAAGACCAGGAGCAGACTGTGGTACAGATAATGAACTGGTCATATTGAAAATCAGAGTAAAACTAGTTCTTTAGTTTTAAAGCCTCAAATCTGTTCCTTATTTTATCTTTATATTCTTCTGGGATGTTATTTAAATTGTATATTGGCATTATGATTACTTTGTTGTTCTTAATGCCAAAATACAATTTAAATAATATCCCAGAAGAATGTAAAGATCAAATAAGGAACAAATGTGAGGCTTTAAACTTAGTTGACAGAGAACCAGAAGAACTATGGAATGAAGTCAGAGACATTATCAGGGAAGAATGCAAACAGATAATACCTCTAGTTAAAAAGAGAGAAAGAACTCAATGGATGACTGATGAAACTCTTAACATGGTTAAAGGGAGAAGGAAAGCAAAAGCAAAAGCAGATAGAAACACGGTTAGAACACTGAACGCAACAATACAGCGATTTGTATGTAGGGACAAAAAGAACTATTACAATGGTTATTGTGTAGAAATAGAAGAGGACAACAAAAAGGGAAGAACAAGAGCCCTATTCCAAAAGATTAGAGAAATGAAAGGGAAATTTAAACCAAAGGTAGGGATGTTAAATAATCAACAGGGGGACACACTGACTGATCGAGATGAAATAAAAGGAAGATGGAAGCAATACACTGAAGAACTCTGCAGCTCTTAAAATATTTAGAAGAAACAAATCACCAGGAACAGTTGGCATACCAATAGAGTTGCTACAAGCTACTGAGACTGAATCTGTCCAGATTTTTACAAAAATCTGTCAACAAATATGGAAAACTAAATAATGGCCCACAGTCTGGA
Organism: Rhineura floridana; assembly: GCF_030035675.1. Taxonomy (NCBI): domain Eukaryota; kingdom Metazoa; phylum Chordata; class Lepidosauria; order Squamata; family Rhineuridae; genus Rhineura; species Rhineura floridana. Next base: position 107,417,156 of record NC_084485.1, on the reverse strand, counting down.
AGTGTTCAATATACATCCCAATTCCAAACAAAGGGGATCCCAGTGAATGCAGTAATTATCAAACTATGGCCTTAATATCCCATGCAAGTAAAGTAATACTTTACTTTTATAACAAAGACTGTTACCATATATGGAGCGAGAAATGCCTGACGTCCAAGCTAGATTTAGAAAGGGAAGAGGCACCAGAGATCATATTGCAAACATATGTTGGATAATGGAACCGACCAAGGAATTTCAGAAGAAAATCACTCTGTTCTTTATAGATTACAGCAAAGCCTTTGATTGTGTAGATCATGAAAAACCATGGAATGCCTTAAAAGAAATGGGGGTGCCACAGCATCCAATTGTTCTGATGCACAATCTATACTCTGGACAAGAGGCTACTGTAGGGACAGAATATGGGTGTGAGGGTGTCAGATGGGGTGTATTTTATCACCCTATTTGTTTAATCTATATGCAGAACATATATGGAAAGCGGGATTGGACCAGGATGAAGGAGGTGTGAACACTGGAGGGAGAAATATCAATAATTTAAGATATGCAGACGATACCATACTCTTAGCAGAAACCAGGAATGATTTCAAATGAATGCTGATAAAACTTAAAGAAGAAAGCACAAAAGCAAGACTACAGCTGAACATCAAGAAGACTAAAGTAATGACAACAGAATATTTATGTAACTTTAATGTTGATAACGAGGACATTGAACTTCTCACGCCTGGGTAGGTTTGCCTAAACAAACATGTTTTTAGCAGGTGCAGAGCAAGAGTACAATGAAGATGCCTGCCTAATGCCAATAGGCAGGGAGTGCCAAAGCTTAGGTGCTGCCACAGTATAGGACTGATTTCTTACAAGAGCAGAACAAGTACTATGTGGAACCCATAACATGGAAAGCAGAACTTGAACTTGGCCTGGTTGCAAACCAGCAACCAGTACAGATTTCAGAGCAGAAGTGTTATGTGCTAATAGGGTCTCACAGCAATCATGCCGCAGCATTCTGTACTAACTGCAGCCCCTGGGTCAGGTTGTGCTGCATGGGGATTTCTGTGACCTTGGACAGATCCCTTCTTCCTACAATGACCTTCTGGTGACTTGCCTGACCTAAGGGCACTTAGGACCATCTTGCCAGAAGTTAGTAGCCTAGATTAAATGTTCCCTACCCAGACTCCCTAAGCATTTGAGAAGGAATGATCCCATCACTTCAGCTGGACCTGGGAACACCCTCTTTTAGCCAAGATTGTTATCTTAATTTCCAAAAAGATATTTTTTTTGTTTGAAAGGTATGTTCCAAGCAACTGTGGTTGATGCTTAATGTATCATGCTTAATGACACCACTAGGGCCCACCCCATGACATCACTAGGGCCTGCTCCTGAAATCTCAGGGTTTGAGATGCTTCTGAACTACACTAAAGGTTAGTTGTAGTTACTGTCTGCTAAAATGTAACAGATATATGTACCTGTCATGAATTTGCTCTTACAAACCTTGGGGAGTTTTGCAGCTCACTAGAACTAAGCTCAGCAATTAATTCTTGATCAAATAACTAGGTAGCCAAAGATAAACCTACATGCTATCCCAAAATATATGCACAACAATGCACATATTTCCACTTCTTCGTATGTGCACGTACACACACACATACCTATCTATATAACATTGCAGTTTGAGAACTGACCTTTTAGATTTGAATAACAATATCAAAATACATGAGTTGCACTGAGACTCTTCACAATAGAAGTATTTTTTTATTGCAGATAGCATGCCTATTTCTGGCTTATCCTAGGAATACACTAATTTATATGCATCTGATAACCCAAAGAGGGGAAAGTGGGAATGAGTTGGCAGGTGGCCTTTCAGATTTAAAGGGCATATGGCATACTAGATGTTTGTTGCTAACTCACTCTGGAATACTAAAGACGTCATACAATATGTATACTCACTTCAATGTTTCTTTTTCATTTTGGAAAACACTGGATTTATATATATATATACACACACACACACACACAAAGCTAATAATGTCTAATACTGTTTAAATGTGAAAGAGCAATTTTGAGAGTATATTACATTCAGTTGTATGTTTATGTTTCTCTTAATGTGCATGTCAGCAATATGGCTGAGATCAACCCCCATGTCTGGCTTTATAACTTTATAGTTCATTAAAACAGAGCCAGTCTTCATTCTACAATGTCAAGCTTAATCCATTGCTGGGTATGCTCCTGCAAAACAATTTATATTATACGTCTCCAGTAATGTGAGAGCCAGGATGCACATGCCTTTTTGTCTTAGGGCTGATCCACACCTAAATGTGTCTTGTTCAGTACCTCGGTGTTTTAAGACTCAGGTGAACATGTGAATTGCCTCCATTGAGAAGAATTGTGTTCACAACATAAAAGCTCTGAAACCACTTTCTGCAATTTTAATCTAAAATTGCTACATACATATATTGAGTGGACATTTTGCATGTATCAACTGAACCTTCCAACTCTACTATTCTATGATTTTTGAACCCAAGAGAAGATATGTGCAGGGCTAGCTCCAGGTTCTACAACTGGTTGGCGTTTTAATTTCCCACAAATAGTGGAGCTACTTCATCTATATTATAAGTAATTAAAATGGCAGACAGCTCACAGATGCAGCCATCTGGCATGGAGGGTCCAGGGGTAGTGTCTGTGAGGTGCCTTGTAAGGGGGGCAGCTGCCTGAGGACGCTAGGTGCTGATGTCAGCCCTGGATTTGTGTGTCCTAACCCAACAGTTCTATTATACTGATACCGGAAAGAGTTTTCAAGAGGACTGAAGAAGGTGCAATACTGAGTGATTGTGTACTATGGTGTACATTTTCAACCCTGAAAAACCTGTGAATAGAGGTAATAGTGAAATTAGGGTGCACATCTTGGGCAACGTTACCTGCATCATGGTATCCAGACCCTCCCTTAGCATGTGGGCCCACCCCCACATTTGCTCTGGGTCACCGTCTTGGTCTTGGCCAAGTCACCGTAGATGCGTAGGCACCAGTCCCGGAACTGCCAGCCTAGCTCGCTGTCCCTGGGGTGGCTACCGCTCGCTGACCGCAGCAGGAGTGGCAGTGGCGGCTTCAGCATGGCAGGTGGGCGGGAAGGCGAGTGAGCCCCTGTCCCAGGCAGAAAGAAAGAGAGCGAGAGAGTACTGCACCCTGCCTGGCATGGTGAAGGTCAGCAGGCAGGCAGGGAGGAGCCAGCTGGTGAGCAGATCGCCAAGCGTGGGGGCCCCCCAAAGTGCAGGGCCTGGGACAACTGCCCCACTTCCCGGTGCCTAGGGGCGGCTCTGATGGTATCATTCAACTCAGTTACCTGTCTCCAGCCTCAAAGGCTCTGTGTATGCAGTGATTATCTATGTGAAGGGCTTATTGAAACAATAACAGGAACTGGGAACACAGAGTCCTTATACAAAACTTGATGAATATTGGAACCCCACATATTTTAATTAAATGTAACTTGAATCACAGTAATATTTGTACAAATATAAACTAGTCAAAATGAAACATACGTCTAGGAATATGTCATAACAAAGGTTTCCATCTTTTTTCAAGTTCCAAAGAAAGACTCTCTCCACACATCTCCTAGGACTTCCATTCATACCTCAAAACATAAATTATGACAATAAAGACAAATGTCATAAACAAGATATACGATCAGGCAAATCAAATGTTCTCCCCAATTTGTTGGTAACACAGAGATGTCTTTTAAATTTTGTCATAGATGTTTGACTAATAAACATCAAACTATATAAAATGACCTCTGGAGTCTCTTGTCCTTGTATCACCTTTATTGAGTTATTTTCTCCAGGACACCAATGTTCTTTAACAGTTGATATCATATGTCAAGGGTTGGTTCCTGGACTTTTTTCTACTGTAGTCAACCCAACTATCAGGATCATGTAAATACTTCATTCTTTTGATTGAACATCCATCTTATCTCTAAATCTATTTGATTGTATTGATTGTGGATTGTCACATTCGCCTGTAAAACACTTAACATCTCGAAGTGTATAGATTTCTGATACTTATTAACAGCTTCATTTGCTCACCATAAGTGAAAGTAGTCACTTTAGACATGGGCTCTCTCTCTCAGTCAGTGGAGTCTAGGGATTCTGGTTCTCATAGTACATTATTCATTTACATCTTACAATACTGTGTTTTTTTTTACATGTCATCAGACAAGCATATAACTTGCAAGACTGTGCACCTACATATTTCAAAAATATGAAGTTATGGTCAGCCTTCTTACAACTGATTTTTTATTTTTTTTAAAAAAACTTCTATTGTGAGTTTCTCCCAAAAATGGCATCCAAAATGACCCAACAATAAAGTCACATAAAATGATTATTATATAACAGCAGAACGAGATACCAGTGTGCAGCAGAATTTGATAAACAATACTGCAGTTAAAAACACAAATCAAATTAGTTTCAATAGTCAATATCAAAGTGGGTAGACAGCTGCCACCCCCACCCCAAGGGCAATAACACAACAAATAAAATACCCAAAGTCCAAGTAAAGAGGACAGATTTTGCATAATTTCTAGAAGAAAAAGAAGGTGTCAGGTCGTCCTCCAGAGGTAGGAGTTCCACAATTAGAAAAGGCCCTCTCTGCAGGACATTCTACTCTTGCAGACAAGGACACTGAAAGAAAAACTTCCAACAATGATCTCTGCTGTCAAGCTGATGCATAATTGTGGCAGGTTCATACAGATGGCAATTTGGGGTTTAAATCTTTTCTTATCTATTACAATTCAGCACTTATTTAGTGGTTACAGAATGCTGCTAGATTCTGAAAATATCAAACAAAAATGAAAGTGGAGATTGTGAGAATCCTGAATATTGCACCCAATACTAATGATGACACGGTTCTTTGCACATCATAAAAGAGTTCATTAAAAAATAAAGAAAGATTAGCTATGCCGGGGGAAGGAGGAACAAAACAAGCATTCATATAAGACATTAATCATAAACTATTGGTACATTAACAGTGAGTCAAAATGAAATCCTAGTCTAATATCAGAAACATCTGTGTATGTTAGAGGGAATCTAGATTATATATTAAAGCAAACACAAATCATTTTTATCCTAGTATGTTAGTATTCTGTTTCCATGCCAGTTGTGCAGCAAATTAGTACGAACAATATCAAACATCACCCCTTTAAAAATGTATCTGTCTAAGCCTGCTATGTACTTCCTTCTATTTCTCATACTTTTGGGGCCCAAGCCACTAATTCTTTTACGGAATCTATTATCATCCAATGATGTATATAGTGAAGGCTGTTGATAATTCCCATTGTAAATCTATTTTTGCCACCTGATCAAAATGTTAGGCTAAATTGAAAGGCTTGTTGCTTTGTCATTGGAGTGAAGGCACTTCTTCAGGTCTTGCTTCCCCTCTTGATCAGAGTGAGCAGGCAACAATATATTAAGTTGTCCTATATTAATAGCTGTGGCTAGCTGCCCCAGCTGTTGCTGCAGCCAATTAGATCTTACATAAAAAAATTACAATGAGGTATGGCTCAGCTACCAGGCTGCACCAAATTCCAATGATTAGATATTTTAAGGGGGGATTTAAGTCAGCTTTGCCCCCCTGGGAATGGGTAGTGGACAATGGGTAATGATTAAGATGACATGGGCATGAAACCCTTCTGGGAATGCAAAAGTTTGATTGCCTGTGGAAACTTTAACACTGAACTAGTTTTTAACTGATTTTGACACTGAACCAAAAGCTGCACTTTCAATTTGGAATGAGACCTACCTTTACCCTTTTGTTTATATGCTGCACTTGATAACCTTAAACCAAGCCTCAACTAAGACTGAAATGAGACTTTTTAAAAGTTGTAACTTACACTTTAGTTATGAAAACTGAACTAGATTTTACCTGTTATTAAAAATAAACTGAAAGCTGACACTGTTTTTTTTAAAAAAGCTAGTTTTTAACTGGATTTAAACTGAACTGAAAGCTGAAATGTTTAGCTTATACTGAAGAAAGAAGCTGCTGTCTGTGTGTCTGAGGGTTTAGTATTTATTAATTCTATTTTATTTAGTTTTTAAAATATGATTTAATTTTAGCTAATTTTTAAGTGTTCACTTATTTTAAGGTTTTCTGCCTCCCTGGACCTATTTTATACTTTATAATTTTTTTGTTAAGGAGGTTCTACTATTTTATATTATATCATTACTTATCATGGTCATCACTTGTGCCCATTGCCAAATTTCAACTAAAAAATCATGATTCAACTTAGTTCAGAAATCCATATTAGACTGTTGTGATTCTGTACCTTGGGAAGTAGAGACAGAAAAAAGTAAGCACTGGATGGATCAAGGAATTGTAGATTTGCCTGAAAATTATAGCCTTGGCTTAGTAAATTGTGTGAGTGCAGCGGATGAAACAGGAGATATTTACTTTCAGGAAGGAGATCCAGCCATATATTCTTATAATGAACATCCAGTTAACTGGTCATCTGATCCAAGGGGGAGTAGATTGCCCATCACTCCTTCTAATACAGACCTCTTCTTATAAAGAGACATTAAATAATTTGGGTAAAGCTGATTCAGTAGATACAGAGACTGAAACCCCTACATTGTGTGGTTTGTTAAGAGATCAATGTTTACTATCTAAGCAAAGAGCAGAGAGAATTGTTGTCAGCTCTTCACTGAGACAGCAGTGTCGGTGGGGGTGCAGGCAGGGCTGCAGATTCCTTGGTAATTGCCAGGCCGTAAGTCCTCAGCTGGCAGCTTGGCTATAAATCTGCCAGGCTAGCAAGGAGGAAGCAAGATAAGGGCAGAGGCCGTTCAAAGCTTATGTGCCAAGCCAGAAATCCAGAAGAGACATCAGTGAAGGTCCGGGTCTAGTTTGCCGAGAGATCAGTCCAAGTCAAGGTTCAGGGGATAGGAAGACACACCGTGGTCATGTCTGACGTTGTAGTCAGCAACAAGCTGAAGCCAAGGTTTGACTTTTAAGGAGCAGGTTTGTCAGCAGGTGTGAGCCCTCAGCGTTTTGGCCTTAAGTGGCCAGGCCTGCCCCTCTTCTGCCTGACCTTCTGTTGTCTACGTTCTGCAGGTGAGGGGGGAGTATCCTGTTCCCTGTCTGTGTCTGGCTGAAGGGCTTCAGCTGTGTCTGGGGTGCTCTGCAGCTGAGGGGCAGAAGGAGCTGGGTTCTCAGGAGTTTCCTCCATTTCTCCTTCTGGGTCTGCTGCTTCTGGGTCTGCTGCTGTTACTGCCGAGTCATCCTCGTCTGATGAGTCCTCTGACGGGGCCATGACAATTGTTTTATAAAATATTTATGCTGCAACAGGAAGTATCTGGCTTGAAAGCCATTGGTTGGGCTAGTAGAGCTTTGGATTCTGACAGTGGCTCCCCAGACAGGTATGCCTTCCCTGGAAACAGAGGACATCAATAGCCTGGTGGATCACCAAGTTAAGGATAAATCAGAGGTTGGTATGCCCTCTACAGATTTAGCAAATGATGTATTTCAAGATTGGAAAGCTAAGTCAGAAACTTGCCCTCATTCTAGTACTGGCAGCTCCTCTTATGTTCTTAATTTTCCCCCACCTGACTCAAGGTTGTTGATAATTGATGAGTACTCTAATACTGCCTCCCCTATTGCTCAAGTGAAAGACAAAGTAATTTGTTAAACTTTACATCACTAAACCTTGGTTATATGCCAATAGATGAACCCTTGGAGATTCCAGACAGTTTTCTACCCATCCCATACAACACAGATGAAGGGAAAGGGTAGAGAACATTGGGCTATCAGTTGTACCCAAAAACATAGAGAACAAGGGAATAAGATCTAGTTTGAAAAATGGCTCTCCTTGGGAGAGGCCTCTAGATGAACTGCAGGTGGTTATACACAATTGGCCAGTGAATAAACTATGTTGGGCAATGAGAACTGAGCAAGAACACGTAGCAGGAATTCAGTCCATCTTGGGGGCATCCTTGGATTTAAGAAGCAGAGTTTGTGGTAGATGACTGTCCCAATATAGATGAAGCATTATTGAATGAACTTTCCAGGATTCAGATGTAAATTTTGGTCTTTACAAGTTCAACGATAGAGAGCTGTTGTTTGAGTTAAAAGAACCTCAAAACAAGTCATGCTAATTGCATGTTAATTCCTCACTTCTGTTACAAGAAAGAGAAAAACACAACTCAAAAATGGTAATTGGGGTGGAAGGAGCTGGAAGAACCTGAGGTATAAGATTCCCTCATTTGTTACTTACCCAAACAAGATTCAGATACATGACCACAGAAATGAAAGGAAAAACAAACATCCTGACTCAAAAGCAGGAAATGGGATATATCTTGATAGGTTTAAGGATCAAACCCCTCCTTTCATAAACAAATTACTTCATAGTGATTGAATTGACCACCACAGGTCAATTGCTCAAGACAGTTTTAGATCTAGGGGCAATCATAGAAGGACAACTTTAACAACTCGGAGACCTTCAAAACTTTTTCAAAACGTTATAATTGGCTAGGTATCAACCAGAAAGGGCTGGGTATAATTTCTTGGAACTTGACGGGTTGGGGAAACAAACTGGTGGATAAGGAATTGTCTAGAATGCTCCAACAATACAATTTGTTTACAAGAGACTTGGTCCCATGAATATAATCCACTATATCTTGAAAGTCATAAATCATTCAGTCAGCCACTGTAAAGAAATTTTAAAAAAGGCTGAGGAAGTGGGGCCCCTCTAGAATGCACACCTTAATGTCATGAGGGGGCTTGAGAGTGTCAAAGAAGTTGAGAGCAATGCCGTCAGGAGTCTAGACCAAGAGGCTAGACTCATAGCAGGGGCACCCAAGGGGGAATGGTCAAAGCTGGGACACCAGCCTAAGATGCATCCAAACTCAGAGGAAGGCAATGGTAAACCACCTCTGAATACCTCTTACCATGAAAACACGATGAACAGAGTATCTGGAGATGGATTAATTCCATAAAAGAAGCCATAGACCTAAATTTACAAGATCTGAACAGGGTGGTTTATAACAGATGCTATTGGAGGTCACTGATTCGTAATTGACTTGAAGGCATATAACAACAACAACAAGGAAGTGGGGGCTTGGCATCTTTCATTTCAATGAATTGGCAGGAAAATCCCAGATGCTAGATCTTGGATTACAAAACAATTATCTTCTACCAGTACAAATTAAAACTGATGAAGGAAATACTCTTTTCTTTATAAACACCTACTCTCCCCCCCCTGGAAATTGCTCATTGGTGGTTGATGGTATGGGAAGATTTTATACTTCTTATAGAACAGATAACTCAGAAGTTTCCAAATGCATTTATTTTTATCTGTAGGGATTTCAATGCCTGAAATGGAGCAGGTTCGGAGACTTTTGCAACCATTAGGCCTAGATTTGGAAGGTTTTTTTAACAATGCACACCTTGATGGACAGTAAATATAATCAGCAGGGATTAAAGTTTTTAGAATTTGTATATCATCACAACCTATACGTCCTCCATGGGAGTTCAATGGACAAATCTAGGGGTCATTTTACTTATTTGAGCAAAGGTGGTGGTAGTGTTATTGACCACATAATGGTTTCTCTATTACAATTTCCTCTAGTGAATGCTGTTGAAGTACTTGAACGTACTGAAAGTAACCACTTCCTGATACTAGTGTCTCTATGTCTTCTAACTGAATGCACATTATAAACTGAAACAGTAAACTTGACTGGAGAAATGCTGGGTGAAAGGAGACTAAAATGGTCTTTAAGACTGAGTACTACTATCCAAGAGAAATTATACAGCAACCATATGGTGGATTTGTATTAATTATTCTGGGGTGAATCTATAACTCATATAGATGTTTTTCAACAAATTATCACAGAACTCAGGCTCTGCTTGATAATGGCTGCAAATGAAACCTCACTGGCATCATGTTCTGGCTGGTTTGGTGATGAATGCAAAGCAGCTAAGAAAGAACTGACTAGAAAAATAAGGGAATCCCACAAGAAACCATCAGAGGAATCTCTGGAAAATCGAATCAAATGTAGGTTGAATTATAAAAGACTGCTTTAAAATAAAAAGGATAAATACACAAAAATCTAGTGGCAGGAATTGGGTCTTGCAGTATTAGAACTGAAGGAAGACAAATTTTGAGAACTTGTCAGTAGGGACCTAAATGCGGTGACATCTACATTAGAAGCCTCAATTTCAGCCTCTACGTGGGTTAATTATTTTTCTAATATATTTGGTGGTCAATCTTGGCAATCATGTGAGGTAGGTGAGCAACAATATTTCCTTAATCTACCAGAATGGCAACCAGTTACCTGCAATCAGATAAAGACTATTATCTTATATCTGAGACTAAAGAAAGCTCCTGGAGAAGATGTGCTACCTCCAGAGCTTTACAAAGAATGTTTGTAATGGTGGATGCCAATTCTTGCTAGTTTATTTGCTAAAATAAACAGTACTGGATTAATGCCCCCTGGGTGGAAATGAGTATTATCGTCCCAATTTATAAAAAAGGTGACAGAAATGACCCACAAAATTACTGGCCAATCAGCTTGTTAGATATCTTCTCAAAGATATATACACCGTACCTTCTTCAAAAATTATTAGATCACTTATAAACAAATCAAACCATAAGTGAAGAACAAGCTGGATTTAGAAGAGGATATAGTAGTATAGATAAATGCTTTACATTAAACTACATCATAAGGCAAATACACTAAGAATACTAAGAAACATCTTTTTGCCGCTTTTATTGATCTGAAAGCACTGAAAATTATAAGGGCATTAAAGAAGTTTTATTATAATAAGGGAGGACAGTTGATTGAACCTGATCTAAAAAAATTTAGCAATAAGGTGATAACACAAATGCATTGTGGAGCTGAAATCTGGGGGTTTGATAGCACCACCATTAATGTCCTGGAAACTGTGCAGAATATTTTTTTCTGAAAACTCTATTCTCTCCCAGTTGCAACTCCAGCAGCCTTTTTGTGCACAGAATCCAGATGGCCATCAATTAAGACAAGAGTAGACTGTGCTCAGGTGAGATATTTTAAATGAATCACTACTCTGCCAAATGAACATCTTCCAGAAATATGTTACCTGGCAATGGGTAATAATCAACATTGGAAGTCAACTCTCCAAAAACTCCAGCGTAGCTACTTCTTCCCTGAGTTGAACTCTGCCTCTGGTATGAATAAGAGGCAATTAAGGGACAGGTTATTTTAGATAGATTCTACTAAGAGAGATCTGCAATTAATTAAGAGCTCTAAATTTTCTTTGTGGTTTCATCTTTTGAAAACAGAACATTTTAGAGCCTGTTATTTGTCTAAACAGAGGCCTCCTTCCCTAAGAAATTCTTTTACTGAATTGCGATTTAAAGTTATGCCAACTACAGTTCTGGACGGACATTATAACAAGGTACAATTTGAATGTAGATTATGTATCTGTGACCAACATCAAGTAGAAAATATTATTCATTACACACTAATCTGCCCTCTGCATAGCAACCCAAGAGAGAGATTCTTGAAACCCTTGCTAACCTATGGATATAGGAATGCCCTTGCAGAAACATTTCATTTTCTTTTGAGTGACACCAACAGCTATGTGACACATAAAGTGGCTGTCATTGCCTTGGCAGCAAAAAAGATTAGGAAGAAAGAAATAGACAAAATTGCCATCAACTGTCTTGGAGGTTCAGTGTTTTAAGTTGAAGCTGAGTTTGCCTGTGGTTTGCCTACCTGTAGTACTCTGTTATGTTTGAAATACTACTTTCTGTACACTTCTATATTTTAATGTACTTGCCATGGCCTTTGGCTAGTACAATAAATTTATTATTATTATTATATATAACTTAGACCGAGGCTGACCTCAGTTAGCCTACCCTCCTGCAACTGACCAAATGGCTGCCTGAGAAATGAACAGCAGGCAGTTGTTATGGGAACCCATAGGCAAAGGGGATGAGAAACAAGGATAAAATGAGGCCTGGCAGGGATAAGAGGACTGTAGCATCAATGCAATGGGCAAAATCCCACACATTTTCAACTCTCTCTTTTTATCATGCTAGTCTTCACTTTCTGTTACATGTCCTTATTTTTGTCTCTGTTTTACCATTGGGAGTGATGTAGGAGATGCCTTTTGAACATTTTGGTTGTGTAGAGCTAGTCCAAGATACTTTGCATCCTGAGGTTAACCAACTAATGGTGTGCATGCACACACACACAGAGTCAAGGTCCATGGTATTCCCAGGCCAGTTATTTTGGCACCTGAGACAGAAAATCCCACAACTCTACTCCTCCTCCCTAGCAGCAACAATACAACAATAAATGGAAAACAATCTGCTGCCCATTAATGACATTCAAAATCACCTGTCTGAGGCACCTGCCTCACTCTACCTAATGGAAGGTCCGTCCCATAATGTGCCCCAGTGTTGATATTTTCCCGTTGTCCTCCAGGTCCTTTGAAGGTATATATCTGAATGGGAAAGCAGAGGCATTGTAACTTTAGTGCACATGCATGCTTCTTACCCTTCCACACATACACCGGAACACCTACTGAGATAATTAATAGTCCATTAATAAAAAGACCCATTGTGAGATTAAATATTACATTAAAATAAGGGAAATTGTTATGATTCTATGTCGCTGGAGGTATTTAAGCAAAGTCTGAATGGGATGTTGTAGATTCCTGCCTTGAGCAGGAAGTTGGACTATATGACCTCCAACTCTAAAATGCTACAATTCTAACATTTGTTTTTCCTAAGCTGGCACAGGTCTGGCTATCTGATAGTAAATTAATGAAATGTACATTGGAGGAGGGAGGGAGAGCCTTCAGCACTGTGTGATGGAGACAGGAGATCTGGTTGATGTAGCAATGTGTGTTAAAAAAACCAGGACTGTTCTGTTTGTGAAATGCAGGAGAGTATGCAGTCCTTGACTTCTTTTTTTCATGAATACTGAAAACCAGACTGTTCTAAGGACTCTCAGTTAATGGCCAGAGAGCTAGACTGTTTTATTTGTAAATGCAGTGAGTGGGTACCTGGTGCAAAGTAAATCACATTGGTTCAGCAAAGGGAATTTTTGTGGAGTTTGTGTAGGCTGTCTTCTGGGAGAATGAGAGCAAGATGCCAGTACAATTGAAAGGCATGCTTAGAAGCATCCCCGTAAATGTCACCTAAATTCCTAAATGATGGCACACAAGTAGATAAGTGCTGCTTTTTCAAATAGGATCAAGCACAATGTTTGGCACGGAGACCAGTAAGTAAGGACGGCAATTTCATTAAGCCAGTTATGCAGAGCAGGCCTTTGTTCCAAGAGTGTTGGTGAGTGGCACAGACCTAGCGCATCCAAGCCAGAATATGAATTGCACACAGGAGGCCTGCAGAGTAGTGTTCCAGTCAAGAGAGAGGATTTATAGATTGTGCAGAAACTGAGAGGAGATTAAACAGAGTGGAGCCAAGAAAAAGGCTTAGACTATATTAGACATTCTGATTTGAAAAGGCAAAGTGACCAGAGGAACATTATAGATGGGCTCTGAGGTAGTGTGTGTGCATGTGTGTGTATACACATTATTATATTATATTATATTATATTATATTATATTATATTATATTATATTAGTGGTTCCCAAACATTTTTTTCACCCCACCCCACTTGAAAATTGCTGAGGGTCTTGGTGGACCACTTAATGATTTTCTTTCTGTTGTTTAGGGATTATAATGCACTGTGCTAGATGCCAAAATATATATTTTTAAAAAAATATGGAATTCAAATTTTCATACTGTAAAATACAATAAAGAGAATATCAAATAAAATAAAACAAAGACTGTTGCCATTGTGGACCACCTGTGTGAAGCTCATGGACCACACTTTGGGACCCCCTGTTATATATACACAATGTGGACAGCTAAAAGACATATTTGATTTTTTTCATATAAAAGCAGCACATCATCCCCTCACAACTTTCCATCACTGCTGTCTGTAATCAAGATCAAACGTCTCACAGAATAGGGTGATTTGAGTCAACATTAGTTATGGTTTATTTTCTTACATTTTATTCCCACCTTTCTTCTGTCATGGAACCCAAGCTAGCATACATATGGTTCCAATGGAATTTCCCATCCAGGTACTGATCAAACCTAAACCCACTTAGCTCCAGCAAGATGGTGGCCATGCCTGCCTTCAAACCATATCCTGGAACATATGCCATGAAGTTCTTTCATAGTTTTCTGTTAATAGGAAGTCTACCATGTTTTTCTGGCTCTGCCATGCAGGGCAGAAAGTAGAGGTGTGCTCTAGCATTAGGTACAAATGTGTTATACAAATTGGGGGTAGAATATAGAACTTGCTTAGGAAGTGGAGCACATTTCACAATTGCCAGAGATAGTCTGCTAAAAACTCAGTTGTTTATTTGGCCTGTTTTGATGTTTGAGAGCGTTATCCTGTCACCTGTTGACTTGCTCTTGTAAATATGCATTTATTGTATTCTGATGTTTATTTGTGTTTTAATATTATATTTTGATTTTATAATGTCTGTAAACCACAAAGGGATTTTTGTCAAAATCTTACATTTTCTAAATAAATAATAAAATAAATAAGTTGTCACTTTTGCTGACAGAACAGCCACAAAATCTACTGCATGCTCAGCCTGGGAGGGATTTTCTTCCTACCTCCTAGCTTGTGACTACTTGTTATATCACCAAACAACATAAATCAATGGCCAGTCAGGGTTTTGAACCTCATATCACTCATTTCCAGGGGAGATCATGGGAACTGCCAGAAAGGTGATTGTATAAGGAAAACATATTAGATTACAATAGTGTCTCTGAGTGCTGCATAGCTAAGCAAGAACACCAAGGAAAGTAAGAAACACCAACAGCCAGACAGGGAGCTTGCTTTTACTTAATTTTGTTTCCAACAGAGTATATAAGAGTAAAGGAAACAGTAGGGAGTTCTGGTCTTAACAATTCTGGATTGACATCTGTTGATTGTGTCATGGCACAATCAACACTTCCCCCGTTAACCTGCAGATGCTCTGCTTGCAGATCTGCAGTGTTCCTTTCCAGATGGCACTGGGGCCATGAGGACACACTTTATTACTGTTGGAGATAAATAGCAGACTTTTCCAATTAGTAGAGTATTCCAATTATGACGGCAGGCAGTGTTGCTCCATGATGATTCCCTGTTTCCCAGACTGCTGCTAATTTATCCCTGCTTAATTACAAAACTCCTCCCTTGTTTGATATTGTCTGCAGTAGACAAATGATTACACCTGATAAAATTGTTGCTTTCAAAGGTTTGCACCACATACATTTTGCATTAATATATCACTGAAAAATCTTTTAAAGCAGCTTGATGTCAGTTTAGACAAATACAGCATGGCCACTTAAGTCTTTCCATGTGCAAATGTATTTCTTCCCATCAGATACCCTACTGGGTACTATTTACTATAAAGTAAAAGGTCAACAATGGGCAGAGCAATCCAACTCATGGGAAGCTGGGGGAAGGGGTGCCAACAGAGGAGGAGCCAGTGGGAAGCTCTGTGGCATCAATTTCCTATTTGGGAGCATCCACCAGCACCCTTTTTGCCAGGCTGAGCTTCTCCTGCAGACCCCTGGCAGAGCCTATAGGGTCCCAGCTCTGAGGGGCCTTCTGCCAGCATAGCCAGGAGCCTGCCAGCTCAACCTGGGGTCTGCCATATCCAGCTCCCCTCAACCCGGCGAGTTGGACTGCACCCTAAATTTTTCCCTGTCTTTGGGATTTTAGAAATATTTATCTCCAGTACTCGTAGCAATTATTTTTCAGCTCTTTCCTAGTGACCTGCTTCTACTGCATCTATCCACAACCAGTCTATGTAGTAACAGGAAGACCCACAGAAAGAATGGTATGTTCAAATCTGTTTTCTCATCCTACTCCAGTGGATTTGCTATGGAAAAATAATTGTCTGATTCTGCCAGTTGGATTAAGCTGCCATTCCATCAAAAGTATCAGTTACTTTCTTCCCATCTTCTTTTCATCACACTCTGAGAAAATCTACTTCTTATATGCAATAATTATAGGTTTTTTTAACCCCTCCGCAGTCTTATTCCTGTAGTTTATTACTGCTCTCAAATGTTAATTGTGCTGTTTCTAAGTCCACCCTGTAACCCAGCTTTTCCCAGCTTAGTGTCTTCCAGATATTTTGGACAACAATGTTCATTGTCCCTGAACATTGACTGGCTGGGGTTGATGGAAGTTGTAGTCCAAAACACCTGGAAAGCTCAGGTTGTAAAAGATTGGTATAGTCTATGGGAACAATGTCACACAGCAGGGGTGTGGAACCTGTGGCCCTCCAGATGTTCTTGGCCTCAACTCCCATCAGCCCCAGCCAACATAACCAGTGATCAGGAATGATGGAGTTGCATTCCAGCAACATTTGGTGAGCCATGTATGGGAATGGCACAATCTGTCAGTTTCAGTTCTCTCAGTTTCTCATTTTTCTAATCTTAAATTCAGCTCCACATTTCTGCAGCAATTTGTAATTTTTTTTAAAAAAAATCAGCATTTTAGTGCAAATTTTGCCTAATAAATACATTTTGTATGCAGTTTTGACTAATGTACACATTTTTGCAGCAATGTATCCTAACATAATGCATTTTGTAAACATTGCTTGATTGAAGAACTGCATCACAAAATTTGGATACATGTGAATTTCAAAGAATGCTGTGACTTGGTTCTCATATTGTTTTGGAAATCGCAAATTTGATAAATTTGGCTTTAAATGTGAACTGAATTGAGTTTCTTGCCCATCCCTAGACACAGGTTCTCCTCCTCTGCCTTGCATGTTTAGTCATCAGCATTTGTCCACATTTTGATAGTGTTGTATCCAATGGTGGCTTTGCACTAGTGAAGAATGTTTCTACCGGCACAAGGTGTGGCACCCAATTTTTACTGATTTCCCCATAGCTATTGCAGCCCTCCATGTTATGCCACACAGTGCTCTGGAGGGGGGATCCTCAAATTCTCAGGAGCACATTTTGGAGACGTCAGGTCAATAGTGGGTAGGGAGATGGGCAAAAATGGCATGTTCCATCTTGCACCAGAGCAAGTGGTTTCCATTAGCACAAAGCCACAACCAATAGTAGTCTTTCCATAATCACTAGAAAGGACCAATATATGTTCAAGAAGAATCCATAATGATGTGTCTTGTACTTCTAATGTCATTCTCAGATTCTTGACTAATTCAGATAACTGTGCAGATGTTTACCAGGGCCAAAGATCCTGTCCTGATGGTGGAGGAGTAGACACTGCCCTTTTACCTCACTCATATAGATTGATTGCACGATCTTTCCCTACTTTGCTGAGGTGAAATACACAGTTTGAGCATCTGGAGTATTCATGCAACATGTCATGTGATGAGTGTGGGAGTGTTGGTTGTTTACACTCACTTTTCCACTATGGGAATAGAAAGTTACCCTTTGGTAAGCATCTGAAACCAGCCTGGGTTTTCTATTTAACCTCACAATGTATTTTGCCACCTCCTCCTCAACTGGGATAATGCTAAATAACTCTAAATCAATCTAAGCCTAAATGGATTCTGATTCATAAGGAAGAATAGCATGTTCCAAAGATACATTACAATAGATCTCTCTAGTAGTAGCCACAGGCCACTATCCTCCATTTAGGCACACTCTGTATTCATTGCAAGCTTTTCCTGTTTGCCCTTTGGGGGGAAAATCATGCTGACCATTCTTATTATAATTTTGGCTGGGATTTGCTGAATTTCATCCTGCTGTTTCTAAAGATTTGAATTACTGAGTGACTGAAATGTATGCAGATTCCACAAGACTCTGCCAGGAAGCCTTTTAGTTCCACCATCATTCTGCTTTGGAGGAGGAAAACTCATGCTGCCGAATGTTCAGCCAGTCTATGGAATATGTGTGAATTGGCTGTAATCTTACAAGCATGGCCTGTTGTTGGTAACAATAAAATTCAAGAAGATGGAGTGGGGAGAAAGGCACATACTGATTTGGTTTGTTTAAAGCTTTGATAGCATGTTGGCTCTCTTCAGCTTTTTTGAATGTCAAGAGTGGCAAAGTGCAGTTTGATCTGGAAAGCCACTGCTTGTATCAGAGGCATTTGACTTTTGGAAGGCTATCCAATGAGCTGTGGCACTTGTGTAGACAAGTAGCTCTCAACATTCCCTTTGTTCATATGAATATGTTTTTATACTGCCAACGACAAGGTTTTATTTATTTGACTTGTCATTTTCCACTGTAGAAAGACATGTTGTGGCTTGGAAGCATTAGGCCGGGAATGGCTCATTGGCATTGTTGAACTGATGATGCAGGCACGGTCTCTATGGCCATTTCAGGGCTGAAATATATTGTAACATTTCCTAGATCCTTTTGGAGAGTACTTCCCACTCTCCCTGCTCTGACCCTCAGGGGAATTGCTTGGTAACTTGGTGGCTAGTTGGTTTCAACTTCACTTGGACTAAATGTCCTCTAAAATATATATTGAAAAGATAAGTAGCTGCCATCACCTACTAGATTACAAAGCAGTAGGATATTAATGTGTTGAGGGGGAGGGATGGTTGCTTCAGTTCAGAGATTTAGCTGGGCTTCCAAGAAAAAAAAATCTAACAGTTTGCAGGTCTAACCACCTAACTCTGCAAACGGGTTAGCATACACTTTCTTAATAACTTTGACAAATGCATTAACATGGGTCAAGCTAAGATTACGAAGGAATGTTTCAATGGGGCAAGAGCCCAAACAGAAGGAGGGAAAAGAGTCATGAAAGAAGAGACTAGCTAGGATTGGAGAAAAACGAGCTGGAACAAAGGAAGATGAACTTCTCTCTTTTCAGAGCTTGGAAGTACAGTAGGGCTCTGCTTTTTGACGGCCAGCTTTTTGGCAGCCTGCTAATACAGCAGTTTTCAATTAGAGTAAGGCCCCACTCATATGGTGCTTGTTCCGCTTTTACAATGTTTTTCGGGTGTCGGGCACCATTTTATTGACGGAGTTCTGCTTTTCGGCGGGTTTCACTTTTAGGCAGGGGTCTGGAATGCAACCCGCCATATGAGTGGGGCCCTGCTGTAATTCATTAGGAAAAATGAATTACTTGTAATTTATTACTTTTTTGAGGAATTAGTGGGTCATTTCTTTACATTTTGTTTGTAATAGAACGAGGAGTAACTTCATTACTTTTGAGCTGTAATTGTAATGTTTCCAGCATTACTTTTGGGCGTTACTTTTGGAGGGGGGCAACAGGGGAAACATTCTGCTCCTCTCATATGTGGATAAAGATCATGTGATTCTGTGCAGCATCACTCTTCCCTTGTGCTCTATGGGTGTTTAGGAGGCAACAAGGGAGGAGGTGGAGAGTGAGACGAGGGTGGAGTGGAGAAAAAATGGTAAAAAATGGATGGTGGTGGAGAAGAAGGGCTGCAGACATGAGAGACGACAATGTGTGTGTTAATACTGTGTTTGCACTTGGTGCGAGGGAGTAGCCCTCTCTGGCTACTTTGCTGCATTTGCAGTTTTAACATTTTTGCACCCCCAAGAGAAAATGTTTGCTTTGTGGCAGGTCATGGTCTGGGATGTGATTGAGTGAGACAGACGATGCTTGTTGGCTGAGAGAGAGAGTGAGAGGGGGTTTGTATGTGGTGAGGCCCACCACATGTCTGTTAGACCCTTGCCCTTCCTTGCTTATTAAAAGTGCCAGAGGGGGCCTGGCTGACTGGGTGAAGGAAGTAGTCAATGCCTCCCTACAACAAGGGAGAGTTCCAATGTGCCTAAAGGAGGCAGTTGTAAGGCCTTTGCTGAAAAAACCCTCCCTGGACCCCTCTATTATGGATAATTATCGGCCAGTGTCTAATATCCCATTTCTGGGCAAGGTAATAGAGCGTGTGGTGGCCTCCCAACTACAGGGATTCCTGGATGAAACGGATTATCTAGATCCATTTCAGTCTGGTTTCAGACCTGGTTATGGGACGGAGATGGCTTTGCTCACCTTGGTAGATTACCTACGCAGAGAACTGGACAGGGGGAGTGTGTCCCTGTTGGTTCTGTTGGACCTCTCAGCGGCTTTCGATACCATCGACCATGGTATCCTTCTGGGTCGCTTTACCGGGATGGGACTTGGGGGCACCGTTCCTTCCTGGAGGGTCAAACCCAGAAGGTGGTGCTGGGGGATTCCTGTTCGACTCCTTGGCCGTTGGCCTGTGGGGTCCCTCAGGGTTCAGTTTTGTCCCCCATGCTATTTAATATCTACATGAAACCGCTGGGAAAGGTTGTCCAGAGGTTTGGGGTTCGGTGTCATCAGTATGCAGATGACACCCAACTCTACTTCTCCTTTCCACTTAATTCCAAGGAAACTGCCTCAGTTCTAAGCCAGTGTCTGATAGCAGTGGTGAACTGGATGAGGGTGAACAAGCTGAAGCTTAATCCAGACAAGACAGAGGTGCTCCTAGTCAGTTGAAAGGCAGATCAGGGAATAGGGGTTCAGCCTGTGCTGGATGGGGCTACACTCCCCCTGAAGACACAGGTTCGCAGTTTGGGTGTGCTCCTGGACTCAGCCTTAAACCTGGAGACCCAGGTTTCTGCGGTGGCCAGGAATGCTTTTGCACAGTTAAGACTAGTGCGCCAACTGCGCCCGTTCCTGGAGTCATCTGATCTGGCTATGGTGACACATGCCTTAGTTACATCCCGCTTAGACTACTGTAACACACTCTATGTGGGGTTGCCTTTGAAGACTGTTCAGAAACTTCGGTTGGTGCAACGAGCTGCAGCCAGAATGTTAACTGGGGCTGGTTACAGGAACCATACAACTCCCCTGCTGCAACAGCTCCACTGGCTGCCAGTCTGTTTCCAGACACAATTCAAAGTGCTGGTTATGACTTATAAAGCCCTATACAGCTTAGGTCCAGGCTATTTGTCAGACCGTATCTCCCTATATGAACTTGCCCGGGCCCTGAGATCTTCAGGAGAGACCCTTCTCACGATCCCAACACCTTCACAAGTGCAACTGGTGGGGACACGAGATAGGGCCTTTTGGGTGGCTGCCCCAGGCTCTGGAACTCCCTCCCTAGGGAGGCAAGAATGGCCTCCTCCATGCAGTCCTTCCGCTGACAGCTAAAGACTTTTTTCGTCCAGCAGGCCTTTGGAACTGAAGGTTTTAAGGGTAGTGACTGAAGAGGATGCTGTATGTTATTGTTTTACTTGTATGCTCCTAAACTGGGTTGCAGTATTTTAAGTGTATATCTAATTTGTTTTAACATCTTAATAGTTTAATCCTGTTTTAATGCTGATTTTATATGTTTATATGTTTTATATTTTTATAAGTTCTTAATGATATGTACTTATTTTTATCTGGAAGCCGCCTTGAGTTCCAGTTTGGAAAAAGGACGGGGTATAAATAATGATAATGATGATAATAATGATAATGATGATAATGATGATAATAATGATAATGATGATAATAATGATAATAATGATAATAATGATAATAATGATAATAATAATAGTTGCACAAAGCTCTGAGCGGTGGCCTCTGCCTCCCTCCCCACCTCCCTTCTCTTACCAACGGAGAGACAAGAAACTACCACTGCCAGCTAGTTGCCCAAAAGTAGCAGGGCTACTGAGAAAGCAAAGAGCAGACCTAAGAGTCTCCTCACAGCAGCGGCTTCGGGGTGAGCTAGGAGTAGGCAGTAGTTGCAACAGCAAGCAGCCAGGGTCCTAAAGAGCTTCTGCTTCCAGTTTTCTTTCCTGCCATTCATTTCTTCCTAACAACCAGGATGCATCTTCAACTTCTGAGAAAGGTATTCCCTGGAAGTTCTTTTGTGCAAATTAAAAAAATCCCCCTCCCCACGACAAATGCAGAGAGTTCCAAATTGGCACTTGTCAAAAATCATTGTAGAGTTAACTTGCAGTACAATATATACAAGTCTACTCAAAATTAAGTCTGTTTAGGTTTAATGGAGCTTACTCCCAGGTAAACCAAATTGGGTATAGGATTGCACTAATTAGGCAGAAAAAGGACTGTTTGAAGTCTTGAAGCTGTAGTAATTTGGGGGAGGAGAGAAAAAATATGACACTTTATAGTACTAAGATTTATCAATCTGGTTAAGGCAAGTAAAATTTTATGCCTATAATACAAGGACTAACCTGCAATCCAATACATGTCTACTCAGAAGTAAGCTCCATTGGATTTAATGGGACTTATTCCCAGGCAAGTGTGTCTTGGAGTACACACTTGGAGTAAGTCCCATTGAACCCAATAGAGCTTATTTCTGAGTAGATATGTATTGGATTGCAGCCTTAGTTTCCTTTTGCAGCCATTTTAATTCTGCCTTCTGTATCTTCACAACAGCCCTGTGAGGTAGGTTAGGCTGAGAGTTAGGGACTGGCCCAAGGCGATAAATAAGCAAAAATAATGATGAGTAAAAATTAAAAATGTGCAAATGCTCATGCTCAGAGTATTTTTGCTAAGGTTGCCAGATTCATGGCCTGAGACTGATCCTGTATCTTTAGGAGAAGAGAAAGTCAGCCAAGTGCAGGTGTTCTTGCAACCCTGTAATGAGAAAAACCACAAGGTGGAATTCTTTCTTCCTCCTACACAACTTTTAAGGATACGGAAGACCTCTTGGTTGCCAGGCCCAGCCTCCAGGGGGTCTTCTGTATCTTTAAAAGTTGTGCAGGGGGAAGGGAGAATTCCACCTTGTGGTTTTTCCCATTACAGAGTTGCAAGAACACCTGCACTTGGCTGACTTTCTCTTCTCCTAAAGATACAGGATCAGTCTCAGGCCCTGAACCTGGCAACCCTAATTTTTGCTGCTGTTTTGTCAGGGCTTTGTGTGTGTGTTTTTATGTCTACTGTCTCATAACTTCTTTTTGCCTGAGAATGTTGTATTTCATATAGTTACAGGTGTTCTTTTCTTTTTTAGAGGCCAAATTCTGTCGTTTTGTTTTTTAATTTGAGTTCTTTGCATGGTTTTGTTATGAAATGAGATATATAGTTTGGAAACTATAGTATGTGTAGTGTTGATATGACACAGCAGAAAATGGATTAACCTGAATTAACTTAGAATCAGAAAAGCAAAATTCCTCTGTGGATACTAAAAGTGCCTGAGAAGGCCAAAATGCTTAGTTGCTGTTTGATGCTCAAAATGCTAGCTTACCAATGTAACGGGACACCTTCCAAGAAGATAGGGACTGAGCGAAGAATATGGTGTGCCTGGGGGAGTTAAGAACACAGCGGAAGAACGCTCAAGGTTAGAAAGCTAGCTCAATGCAGAGACAATGAAATTCACTGAGAAAGTGTTGCTAACAAGATGGGAGGGGCTGTGTGTAAGGAGAACTTGGGAGCCAATATATCAATGTATCTGTGTAGCTATGCCTCAGACGGGTTTTCAGACACGAGTCGGATACCTGATCTCTCTTTTGCAAAAGAAGTTAATAAAGGTGTTGTTTTATATCTGGTTTCCCATCTGGTGATTATTGGAGCTTCCTCCAGAAGCAAAGGGCCTTTTGGTGTAACAGTTTGGGGCTGACATTGCAGGAGATCAGGCTCTTGTGCATTTAACAGCTGTGGGGCAGGTAGAAATTAAATAAAGTAAGCCTTTTCTACTGTGGAAATACAATTGTGGAGAAAGCTTCACCTGTTAACATTCTGTCTGTCAGACATCTTATTACTTGTGTGTGTCCCCCTACCCAGATTTACTTTTGATTTCTGAACTCCATGACCATTGCCATTCCCTCATTTATCTTACCCCCTGTGAGGCAGCTTAAGCTGGACAATATATGTACATAAGCAGCAGTTAGTAGTTGTAGTTGGTACAGCATTACTAAAGTACAGTCCCTGAAATGCTGAAATGCATTCTGGTGGAGTCCAGTCCTATATATGTCTACTCTGAATTAAGCCTCATTGAGTTAAATTGATAAGTATATAGGTTTGCAGATTAATTTTTACCTCT
The DNA here is from genome assembly GCF_030035675.1 of Rhineura floridana. Taxonomy (NCBI): domain Eukaryota; kingdom Metazoa; phylum Chordata; class Lepidosauria; order Squamata; family Rhineuridae; genus Rhineura; species Rhineura floridana. The sequence continues at coordinate 107,393,225 of NC_084485.1, read as the reverse complement.
GAAAGGAGCACGCTGTCAGACATAAAGTTTAAGAGACATACTTTTCTGAATGTGTTTGAAACAGTTGGATAGGTGGGAAGGGAGTTGTGTTAATCTAATTGGGTCATCAACATAGTGCCCTCCAGATGTTGTTGTGTTGCAAAAATGCTGTTCGTTTCCCTGGTAGGCTGTCTCTGAATTACCACCATGAACAAGAAGTTAGCCAGTCAGTCGAGGGTTCAACTCAAATCTATTATTCTGCAGAATAGAGACACACTCACCGCTCATGTGTAAAGTGAGCTGCCTGTGTTTTATAAAGCAGGCCTTCCTTATATACCTTATCACAACAATGTAATGTGCCCAAGGAAAATTACACAGCTCAAGCAGTTGTAACAAAGAAAACAAAAGACAAGATGTGCCACCGTTTGGCTATCTGCCCATTACATCTGCATACACAAGATAAACCAGAACTTCCAGCTAGTTTCTTTATCCTTAACTCAGTACATTGTAATCAGTTCCCTGAGGTCTTTTGACCTTCAATGTGGCTGTACTCTATTTCTATTATACATTATAACACACTCTGTATTTTCTCAACAGTTGGACTACAACTCCCATCAGTCTCAGACAACATAAGCAAGTCCTACAACATCTGGAGGGCACCACATTGGCTATCCCTGGTCTGTAAGGCCCCACAATTAACTTTTATTGTTTGTCGCAATACATACAAGCACAGAAGAAGAGCCTGCTGGATCCAACCAGTGGCTCATCTAGTCCAGCATCCCGGCCAATCAGATGCCCTAAAGGAAAGCCCACAAGCAAGACCTGAGCACACGAGCAGCACTCCCCTAGGGTTGCCATATTGCCCGGATAGCCGGGTTTTCCCCAGATTCTATGCATGCCACCCAGTGCCCGGATAGCCACTTACGTGGCCTGGATTCTCAGCTTTAATTTTTTTAAAAAATTAAGTTTCTAGGTGGTCCGGTTCTCGAGATATACATAAAAACGTTAGCCACCCCCCTCGACTGTTAAATCTTTCTTTAAACAGTACTGTACTATAGCACTTTGTAGCTTTAACCCCGCCCATTCAGCATTGCAGCCAATCAGGGATTGTGTTTCAGTTTCATTGACCTCAGGCAGTGTCTAGAAAACAAAATGGTGGTTTCAACCCCCCCCTCCCTGTTTATCTGAAAATCTCATAAATTGGTTAAGTATATACATTTCAGTTTTTTTTCCTCTTGTGTGTAGGAGTCAGAGCTTGGGCAGTGTTTTGAAAACCTTCCCAATACTTGCTTTTTGTAAAAGCAATGCTAATCCCATATGCCCAAAGTGAATCCCATTTAATTCAATAGGACTTACTTTGAGTAGACATGTTATGAATGTGCTGAAAATCAATGGGACTTTGGAGTGAATGTAAAAAAGAATTATGTTTGTGTTCTAACTCTTTCTGTCTCCAGTCCAATTTTAAAGCAAGTAGGCAGGGCTTACTTAGGTATTACAGTTTTTATTCTGTAGGAAAGTAATACTGATTTTTTAAAAACTAATACTGATTTTTCTGCAATGACCAACTGGTTTGACAATAAACTATTATATGGGCTGTATGTATTTATACATCTGCTGTGTGTGCGTGTGCGTGTATGGAGTCTTTCCAACAACCCTGTGAGGTAGGGTTGGAAACCAAGGCAGCTCACAACAAGAAATAAAGCCATTTAAAATCCAATGACCATAAAACAAGTATAAACAGTTGCAAAACAGTGTAAAGTGGCATGATTCGGAATTTTGGGTTGTGTGAATGAAGTTGCTTATCACTTGAGGTTGCAGTTCTGTCCCTGTTTGAGTAAGCCCCACTGAATACGCTGGGACTTGCTTCTGAATAAATAAACCTAGGATTGCACTATAAATATCTTTACAGTTTGTGTAAATAATAAATATATTTGATAGTCATGCTTATATACATATTTCTTCATTTATCATATTTTTGGTTTTTTGGTTAGGAATCCTGACTGGTTGTGAGATGCTTAGTTTTTTGCCTTACTCATAGGAATCTTGTTGTGGTTGGTATGGTATTACATTTAGGAAAGTGTTACTGCCTTCTGTTTTTTTTTTCCTATTTGCATTTCACTTATCTTTAACCTCACTCCGTTACAGCCATAGAAGCAACAGCAGCATATGCAAGATAATTAACTCCCATTAGTGATAAGAACAAGAATTTATAATTATTATTTCAATTAAAACAAGAGGCTTCTCAATACTTTGAAGAGGACCAGATATTTATTTTCTTTCTGAGCCCAGGACTGGGTCTTTCATGATGCCCAGGGAGCAGGAGAGTAGTCGATAAGACAGACATCCTGGCATTGGTAATCTAATTAGCAAGGTATGTGTGGGGTTGTTGCACACTTCCAGGCCCAGTTTCATTTTGAGTATGGAGGTGGAACCTGTGTAGATGTGGTTGAGAAATTTTGAGTTAAGCAAAGCTCTGCTTTTATCAAGCCTAAGAAACATACAGATACTTTGAATGTCTGAGTGCCTGCACCAGTGGAATACTGGAGGAACTTCTAAAACTTGCTGCAACAGTATTTAGAACTGAGGATGTGGTGTGAAAGACTCCTTTTCCTAACATTTTGGGTTGTTTTTCTCCACCCACCACATCTCTGAAATATATTGTATATGTTATAGTTAACCGTGCTGCTGCCCTGACTTACTTTATGTTTGTTGCTATTTTGTGTTTTTATTATGTTTTTATATTGATTGTGTATTTTTATTGTTTTTATTATATTTGTAAGCTGTGCTGAGCTCTGTGTTTAACAGCAAAAGGGCAGGATATAAATTCTCTTGATCAATCAATCAATACTCCATAGTGTTGGAAACTAGAGTCTAGGCATTTAAGGCTGAAAATGTTGCTTAAAATAAAAGATATCTCACATCTTTCCCCAGTTTTTGGTGGTAATTCCTAGGCACAAAAACAAAACAACTGGACAATCCAAATATTAATATGCAAATAATTTGCATAATATGCAAATAATTTGCATAATATGCAAATTAACCTGCCCGGATTTGTGGAACTGGAATATGGCAACCCTACACTCCCCTCATTCCTATTCCCAGCAACTGATATTCAGAAGCATACTGTCTCTGACAGTGGAAGTAGAACGTAGCCATCATTGCTAGGTGCCGCTGATAGCTTTATCCTCCATTAAGTTGTCTAATTCCCTTTTAAAGCCATCCAAGTTGGTGTCCATCACTGCTTCTTATGGTAGCAAATTCCATAGTTTCACTCTATGCTGTGCAAGACTACATTTTGAATTGCAGGAGAAGGGATAACGTTTATTCTGCTGGATTACTTTTGATATGTCCACTTTCTGTTTACTTATGTTATGTCTCTTAAATTCTACCTCTGACAGTGCAATTGTGCATATAGGTCTACCCAATGAGTTCAATGGGACTTATTTCCTGGTGAGTATGTACAGGATTAAGTTACCTCTAAGTTATACTGTTGACAAAAAAAATACAAAGGCAACTAGTGAAGTACTAAAGTTTGCATTTTTCTTTGAAGATAGGGGATTGCCATAGTGATAAAAATGTGCTTTAGTTGAAAGGGGTGCTGCGTGGTTTTTTGCAGCACAACACAGGCATGCCTTCAAGCGCCACAATAGAACACCTGTTCAGTACTGGTGGCAATGTAATGACTGTAAAAAGACATTCTTTGTCTGACATGTTCCTTGAGCAAAGATGAGACATAACAGAAATGTACTGTAAAAGCAGCATTTCAAGTGTAAAATTTGATTTCGAGTGAAAAAGTATACGTGTGTTGGGGTATCACTATTGCTGAGGTGGGGAGTGGATGTGAGATTCTATTATGCCATTCTGTTAATTTTATGGATAAAAAAAAGTTCTATTACCCTCTTTGTGTGTGTGAGCTTATTTTTAATGTTGTTTTAGGCTACTTAGAAGTGCAGCAGCCAAGGCCAGCACCCGACACTCCATTTAAAAAAAACACTTAGGTGTGATTGTAGTGATTACTTTTGAGTAATGGTAGAATAATCAGTTACTTTCAGAGCAATTGTAATTGTAATGGTAATTTATTCCTTTTTGGGGCCATGTAACAGTAATTATAATTTATTACATTTTAAAAGTAATCTTCCAAGCTCTGTCTCTTTTGCAGAGGGGCAGGAAGTGGGAACAAGCGAGGTCTCTATTTCTTCTCAGAGAAGCAGCCTCCCCCAGCCAAATTCAATGTTCTTTCAAAGTCCCATTGAAAGGGGCTTTGCTTCTCCACCCCTGGGGCTGGAAAGCTGGGGCCCTTCAGGCTGGCTTGGTTAACCTCAAGTCCTGGACATATCACTTCCTGGGACCTAGCCACAAACAGCCACAGCTAATCCTGTGTATCCAGGCATTGCTTACCATCTGCTAATGGCCCACAGTAGTACTAGAAACAATTTACCCACCCTCTGCCTGCTGCTTCAGAGATATAGATTCACTGATCTGGTTGAATCTGTGTAACAGAAATGGGAAGCCTATGCACAGGAGCCCAGTGTTTTAAGATTCCCAGTTCCTCTTCAACCATACTTCTACTTTCATACTCAAAGCAATCTACCTCTGCAGTGTGGCAGGTATATGCAGACACAATTTGACATGTATATAGGAAAAAAATACTTTATATGTTCTATATTACATTCATTAGTAATTATAAAGGTAGTATGGACCAATTCAAGAATTATTTTTTAAGAAGTTTTATGAAAGATATTTTCATATGGGCTGGCATCATACATACCCAATATCTGAAATGTCTACATTGCCATGGCAGACATGTTGAAGTATCTTATTGTTCTGCCAGTAAATATGTGCTATATTTCCTCAGCTCTCTGTATGAATGCATTATAATGCTGACATTCAGTACTGTCATTTTAAATGCAGACTTAGGCAAACTATGGGGGGAAAAATGTAGTAATTAGTGACTTGGTTTCTAAAAATCTCCTCTCCATCTTGTCCTCAATATTCATTTTTTAAAAACATTATTTACAAAACTTCTTCCAGCTGTCAATACTACTTCAGTCATGGCACAGCACCTGTTTTATGGATATAATATGAACAGTACTTTCTTCTTTCTGTTGAGTGACATGCAATTTCATTTGGCACCACACACTTTACTAGTTTCTGGAGTTCAGCTTGGTATATTGTGTCAGTACTCTGAATAAAACACCTGCTTGGTTTAGGAGTTGTTCCACCCTCCACCCTGCTTAATAACAATACTTTGCACAGATGTCACATTAGCAGGCATATATCTTATAGACAAATTGATGAGATGATAAAATTCATTTCAGTTTGCCACGTTGCACCCAAGCAAATTGTAATGCCTAGTCCCAACTTTAAATATGCTACATTTCAAATGGAATTGCTAGGCGATCCTTAGCTTTTGACAGACTGAGACAGCACTGAAACAATTCTTAGAGTATACACATCTGCACACGTTCAATCTACATGTGCCACAGCCTGTCTTAGCAGGCTCTCTGTGAGAAGTGCAGCACCGAGGCATCTTTCTGAAGAGCAGAAGATGCCAAAAATATAATACCTAAAGCTTGTGTTAAAAATACGTCTACATAATTTAGCTTCTAGCTTTGTTCAGTGGTAAATAATAAATGATCCAGAAAGCAGTGTTTTAGTTTGCACCATCTCAAATGTCAGAAGGAGTAAAAGGTGATCCACAATTTGTTCCATGAGAAAAACTATCACAACGATGCATTAGCTCTCTTTACGTTTTTATGAATCAGTTAAGTAACATTTATGTGTCCATTCACTGTCACCTGCCACATACTTGGCTGTTCTTCATTGCTGTCAATGCAGCCAGCCGATTATGCTGCAAACGGTTTTATTTATTTCTTAATTTTTTTAAGGAGGCAGTGTGCAGAGCAGTCCCTCATGAGGCCAGTTGTACATCATGTTTTCTAGGCCTTGTTTTTCACTGAGGTGGTAAGCCAATGCTTGGGCTATACCACTTCAGACAGGAGGCTGGAGTTCACATGAACTCTATTAAAAACTATAATTGTACGCTGAAAATTTGCAGTGCAAGAAGAGAGCTTGGTTATATATTATCCTTCTCCCTGATCTCTAGTTTTCCACATGGAAAGAAGTTTGTGCAGGAGTTAGGGGCAGGTAACTCAGATGACCATGTAGGGCACCAGGCTTTGGAGGCAATGGGCAGAGCTTGGAAAAGTTACTCTTTGGAACTACAACTCACATCAGCCCAATCCAGTGGCCATGCTGGCTGGGACTGATGGGAGTCGTAGTTCAAAAAGTTACTTTTTCAAGCTCTGGCAATGGGTGTGTCTGTCATGGACTACCTATCTAAAATTGAATCAGAATAGTACACTGGCAACACTGTATGGTCAGTGTTACAATAATATGCTGCTGCTGTTATTGTTATTGTTTGAGATCCAAGCCTGCTTGTGTAACAAAAATCTGCATGTGCAACAGGACTTCTGGTTTCTCTTCTCCCCCTGCAGTCCCAGGTATACCTTCAAAATCTGCTCTGGAGTGTCCCAGGAACCCTCAGGAACAGATCTGTGGGTTGCACAGGGAGCTGTGGAGTTAGATGAAAGAGAAGCTCTGATACATAAGAAGATGCCTGCTTGCACTAATTTGAATCTCACCCATTATTATTTACTAAAATGTATAGTATATGCCCATTCAACGAATAGTGTGCATGGCAAATTAAAAAGAAATTGAAGGGCTGCAGCTCAGTGGCAGAACATCTGCTTTGCTGCAGAAGGTCTCACATTCAATATCATGCATCTTCACGTAGGGCTGGGAGTGACTAGGAGAGTCACTGCCAGTAGTGTGGACAATACTGAGGTAGATGGACCAATGGTCTGACTCTGTATAAAGCAGTTTCCTATAGAACTGGCTACTTTCAATGGCATTTGAGAGAGTTCAAAGCCCCTCACATATATTAATTTACTATTTTTTACAATAACTCTTCAAGGTGGGTGAGTATTATTATCACAGAGAGTGAGACTGCAATAAGTCATTTAATCAGACCTAGGTGAGATTTATTTATTTATTTATATCCTGCCCTTCCTCCCAGCAGGAGCCCAGGGTGGCAAGATTTGAACTATAGGCTGCCAGGTTCAAAGTTCAGTTTTGGAGCTCTCTGCACACTTCAAGTGACATTTATCAGTGTGTGGGGAGGGGTGTGTGGGATCATGTCTACAGGCTCTGCTAGATGCTGGATGACATCCATGCATCAGTGGGTTCTACTGCATGTGGACAAATTCTATACATGGAGGTAGTCTGCCTATGCAATCTGTACCCTCACAAAAAGGCAGGGCTTGGATTGCCCAGAGAGTACCTATGCACATGCAAAGTATAGGTATGTTGGTTCAGTGCAGAACAACCCACTAAGGCACAGGAGTTGGAGGAGAGAGCCAACAGGCATTATCTCACTCCCATTTCAGGCATTGATATCTCCAGAACTGTTGTCAGCATAGATGGCGCCTTAGCACTATGTTCTGCTGCTGGAGTATTAGAAGGAGTCAAAAAGCTGTCTAGCTTAGCAGCTCCCTGATCTTCTCTGTAGTCCTTCACAGATCAGTCCACATGGCTCAGAATGCAGAGTGCCACAATCAGAGACCAGATGGTCTGCAAAAAGATGCCAGCAGAGAAAACAGCACCAAATGAATCAAACAAGCAGCACATCATCGCAATATCTACCCACCACCCACACAACCTTAAGCTTTTGCAGGGTGTTCTGACTATATATGTTGGTAAATAAGCAGTCCATGAAGAGGAGACAGGAAGGTGTGTGTTCTTTTTAAGATTCATGCAACTTGTGAGCTGTCATTTTCTTTTTCATAACTCCCACCTCAGAGTTATCCCGTAAAGCAGGAATGGGGAACATGTCGTCCTCCAGATGTTGCTGAACTACAACTCCAGTCAGGCCCAGCTAGCCTGGTTGACAGCAAGGGATGCTGGGAGTTATAATCCAGCAACACCTGAAGGCCCACTGGTTCCCCATCCTGCCTTAAACTGTGAAATGAGCAGCCACAGCTAAATAAGTTTACATGAGAACAAAGTAGTAGTAAGAACATTTAGCTATACAGTTCAAGATACCTTTATGGTGTGAAAAGCTCCGATTTGTTTTGAAGATGATATAAATAGAATAAGGCAAGATGTGCCCCCTTTATTAGTCCAAGGTTGCCTCATTTTAAGCTACCTACTATAGCTGTGCCTTTAAAAGCAGCTTGATGTGCAGACTTTAACAGGCAATAATATTTAGCCCTGCGCAGTGAAAAAGATTCTCTGACCTGCATATCAGGCTGCTCTTGAAGACATATGAGAGGAGGCTGGCAAGTTTTAGTCTAGTGAACTGGCAACCCTACACCAGTTCTTTCTCATTTATCATGGGTGATGCCACCCCAATTTCAGTAGTCATTGGTAGAGGGAGGTGTGGCCATGGGGAGGTGGTGAGCTACCATAGAAGATGAGGGCAAGGCTATCCACACCTTGTTCCTCGCTCCCATATCTCTCATGGATGGGTTCCTTGTTGCTCATCTGCTGTGCCTGCTGGCCTGTGTGTGGTGTTGTTTAACACCAGATTGGTACACAATAAAACCACACTCATCCAAGATGTGATTGTGGATGAAGGTGCCAATTTGGTATGCATTACCAAGACCTGGACGGGTGAGCTGGGTTGATCTGACCCAGCTTTGCCCACCTGTATACTCAGTACAACACCAGCATAGGCTGTAGGGATGGGGGAGGGGAGGAGTTGCTCTGGTCTACAGAACTTCCATCTCTGTCACTCTGTCTTGGAGCTGGCTGTGAGGGTCTGCAGCTAGTGTCAGGCCAAGGAGATATTAAACTAGGGTTGCTGCTGGTGTACCGTCCAGCCTGCTGCTCAGCAGCTTCTCTGACCGAACTGATGGAGGCCATCTCAGCTGTGGTATTGGAAGAGCCCAGAACGATAATCCTGGGTGATTTCAATGCCCATGCTGAGGATGCCTCTAGTGTTGGGGCTTGAGACTTCATGGCCTTAATGACAACCATGGGGCTGTTTCAAGTTGTCACCAGCCCGATACATAGGGCAGGGCCCACCCTTGACTTGTTTTTTGCTCCAGATGGAGGAAGGAGTGGTGTGGAGATGGGGGTGTGGATGTCACCCCATTGTCATGCTCAGACCACCTCCTGGCTCCGAGACTTATGGCTCCGATCCTCCCCTGCAGGGGTGGTGGACAGATTAACATGGTCCATCCCCAGAGACTAATGGAATCCACAGGATTCCTGAATGCCTTGGAGGAGTTCCCAGTAGATAGAGCCGGTGACCCTGTTGAAGCCCTTGCCATGTTGTGGAACAGTGAGGCGCATCAGGCTCTTGACATGGTTGCCCCCGAGCACCCTCTCCAGCATTGTGGAGCCTGGTTTGCACCATGGTACACCGGTGAGCTAAGGCAATGAAACAGGCTGGATGACAGCTAGAGAGCAAGTGGCAAAATACATGCTGTGATGCTGATCAGGCATGAGTAAAACATCATAACCATGCCTACTGTGTGACAGTGAGGCCCACTTCTCTGCCTTCATCACATCCTCAAGTAGCAGTCCTGTGGAGCTTTTCCATATTGTTGGGGGTCTGTTGACATCAACTCCAGGAAATGGAGTTTTAGACCCTTCGGAGGCCCACTTTGAATTGTTTGCAAGGCATTTTGAGGGTAAAGTTGCTCCCCTCCGTAGCAATCTTGATGCCACATCCACATCCACTGTAGTCCCCAATGAGGTGTCCAGTGCAACGTCTGCTGCAACTTCTTGGGAATGGTTTCAGTTGATGTGGCCTGATGACGTGGACAAGGTGCTTGCAACAATGCAGCCAGCAACACCTCCTCTCGACCCTTGCCTTTCTTGGCTTATTAAAGCTTGCCAAGGGGGTCTGACCGAGCAGATCCTGTTAACAGTCATCATGACTTGCATTTTATTGTGATTCCTATAGATGGCAGGTTATACAGGGAAGCAAAGAGTTAACAGCAATGGTTAACAAGGAGCTGGTTGCATCAGATTCACAGCTGCAGGACCATAGAGCAATTAAGGAAAGACCCATAAAAGAAAGGGGGTGGCTGCAGCAAAGGTGTGGGGGATGAAGGAGTCGTATGTTGAAGGTGCTATTATGTTTGTGTATGATCCTGTGTATCCAGAGAACTTTATTCGTGTGTCTCAAGTAAAGCTTCTCCTTAACAAAGCTGTGGCAGTCTATCTGGTGTCTTCTTACTGCTACAACTGGGCTACTGGGCTACTTATACTTTCTACAACTAGGTACTGCACTACTTGTGCTTCCAACAGATCCAGGGTGTGGTCAACACATCATTGCATGAGGGAGTGGTTCCAGCTGCCTTGAAAGCGGTGGTGATCTGACCACTCCTGAAAAAGCCCAGCCTGGACCCATTGGTTTGTGACAACTACCAACCAGTTGCAAATACCCATTTCTTAGGGAAGGTGACTGAGAGGGTCATGGCGCAGCAATTGCAAGTACTCTTGGATGAAACAGATTATCTTGACCCATCCCAGTCTGGGTTCAGCCCTGGTTATAGGACTGAAGCAGCCTTGGTCGCCTTGATGGATGACTTTTATCGGGAGGACAGGGGGAGTGTGACCCTTTTTTTCTTACTTGAACTCTCAGTGGCTTTTGATACCATTGACCATGGTATCCTTATGGTTTGACCTATTGAGATGGGTACTGAAGGCACTGTTTTACAGTGGTTCTAATCCTATCTCCAGGGGTGTTTTCAGAGGACAGCATTGGGTGATTGCCTTTCGGCCCCCTGTCAGTTGTGCTGTGGGGTGCCGCAGGGTACCATTTTGTTCCCCATGCTGTTTAACATCTATATGAAGTCCATGGGAGTGGTCATCAGGAGCTTTGGAGTGAGGTATCAGCATTATGCTGATAATACCTAGCTTTATTTCTCTGTGGCTAGGAGTGCCTTTCACCAACTTCAGATGGTAAGACAGCTGTGGCTATTTGTGGGCCGGGATAGCCTGACCACTGTTGTCCATGCACTGGTAACCTCCAGGCTGTATTACTGTAATATGCTGTATGTGGAGCTGCCCTTGAGATTGGTCCGGATGCTGCAGCTGGTGCAAAATGCAACAGTGAGACTGCTCACTGGGATGGGGTATCATCAACATGCCACCCTTCTGCTGCAAGAATTGCACTGGCTACCTATTAGCTAGTGGGCTAAGTTCAAGGTTCTAGTTTTGGTATCCAAAGCCCTATATAGCTTGGGACCAGGATTACTGAAAGCCCGTCTTATCCCTTATATATCCGGTTGATCACTGCGCTCTGCAGCTGAGGGCCTCCTGCAGATACCATCTGATCAGGAGGTCCGTTCTGCATAACATAGGAAACAGACCTTTAATGTTGTGGCACCTACCCTTTGGAATACCCTCCCCTTAAATATTAAGACAGGCACCATCTCTGTTATCTTAGAATCATAGAATCATAGAATAGTAGAGTTGGAAGGGGCTTATAAGGCCATCAAGTCCAACCCCCTGCTCAATGCAGGAACCCAAATCAAAGCATCTTTTTGGTGCCTACTGAAGACCTTCCTCTTTCAACAAGCCTTTTAAGTAGAGATCTTATCCCAGTGTGCGTCTGTGCTGGAATTGCTTTTTAATATGTTTTTAAACCTTTTTCTTTTTTAAAAAGAAGCTATTTTTAAAGCGTTTAAAAATGTTTTTAAAGATGTTTTGTTTTAATATATTTTAAAGTGTTTTTAATGCTTTTGTTTGCTGCCCTGGGCTGCTACCAGGAGGAAGGTCGAGATATAAATCCAATTAATTAATTAATTAATTGATTGATAAACAAACAAACAAATAAATATTTGATTTTCCTGAGAAATTTTTATAAAACCATAATGGAACAAAGAGTTAGAAAACACATCTTGTCGTCTACTAGGAGTAAAGTATTTCCAGTGATTAACTGGATGAATAATGTAATACTTCATTTTTTTTAATAATAAGGAGCATTTTTTTAAAAAAAATTGGGTGCTGATAAATTCATGGTGTTTGTCTTTGGTATTCACCTCTTAATGCCACAGATGGGTTCCTGCTGTAAGCCAGTGAATGAAGCAAACAATGTCTCCATCTTTAGCTGTCAGAGAAGATGGTACTTGAGTTGATGGTTTCATATCCATACCGATAAACATGGGCTGTAATGTATGAAAGCCACTGTTCCGTGACTCATCTGTGATGGAGCCATGAAGTGCAGTGACATTTCCAAACTCCCAGAGTTACAGAGTTATTGACTTGTGGCCTTAATAATAACTGCTTTCACATCAAGCTTTATTCCATGCAAGCAACCACAAGATTGCTGCAGGTATCATGAACGTTAGCAGAATATGCCTACAGTGTAAAAATGAACTTTTGGTTTCACATCCAAAGACTAGAACTGTGTTAAAGTAGGACTGCACTTTTCTCTTTTATGCAGAATGGAAAGAAAAATTTATTTCCTGTCTTCAGTGGCCAATATATGGCTGGTTTCCTTCACATTTGGTTGCTCTGTATAAACATTTGGTTACTTTATATAACTATAATCTATATCTATCCATTATCATAAAAATAGGGGGAGAGAGACTTGATAATATGCTCCTGAAACACCAATCATGTCATTGCTGTCTTAGGCTACAGTTAAGGTGTTCAACTAAATTCAGGCGATAGTAGAACAACTTCAACCAGAGCAAGAGGATTCCCCCTCTCTCCTCTCCCCATATGCACCCCATGCCATCCCCAAGTCTGCTCTGGAGGGTGGAAGAACCCGCAGAACAGATTTAGGAGGCGTGAGAGGAAAGGGAAGGAAAATTCCATTGTGCAAAGAACAATCCTGCCACTGATGAAATGTTCAACTTAGTACTATGTTGGATACAACCCATACAGGTAGGGTTGCCAGGTCCATGGCCTGAGACTGATCCTGTATCTTTAGGAGAAGAGAAGGTCAGCCAAGTGCAGGTGTTCTTGCAACTCTGTAATGGGAAAAACCACAAGGTGGAATTCTCCCTCCCCCCTCCCCAACTTTAAAAGATACAGAAGACCTCTTGGAGGATGGGCCTGGCAACCAAGAGGTCTTCTATATCTTTAAAAGTTGTGCAGGGAGAAGGGAGAATTCCACCTTGTGGTTTTTCTCATTACAGAGTTGCAAGGACACCTGCACTTGGCTGACTTTCTCTTCTCCTAAAGATACAGGATCAGTCTCAGGCAACCCTACATACAGGTAAGACACATAAGAAGAGAACAGATTTGGGAAGGGCACAGGGAGCACACAGGGACAGGGGGGAAATTCCATTGCACAGCCAGAAGTCCTTGAACTAAAGCTACTACTTTGTTGGATACCACCTAATGAGTTTGATCCATGGTTGCAACCTCCTTCCTTCCCTATGGAGGCTCTGTGCTTTAACATTGAGCAGAGTAGACAAATCAAAAACAGTTTGTGCTGCTTTTCCTGGCAGGAAGGAGCAGTGGCACAGAGAGCACTACTTACTGCATTTCTGGCTGAGTTGGTCCCCAAACTGTTGGGTGGTTATTCTGCCAATCGCTGGGTAGTTTGAAGACAAGTGACCAGAAGATCTGTTCCCTTACCTAGTTACAGAGGCGTCGTTTTTTTAAAAAATAGTCCCAACTTGTTGGTATGTGCCATGAACATAGCTTTGAAGTGGTTAGAGCTGTGGGCCTTTTAAAGCAGATAAATACATATCCAAGCTCTCAGAATGTTGCAGCTTGACTGACAGCAGCTACTCTGAAATTATCATCTCAAGCATCTCAAGCAGTGGTTGGTTGCTTATTTGTGGACTTCCCTGCTGGGTTGTCTTTATTGTGTAGTCAAGAAATGTGTGATAAAAAAATAAGCAAGGCATCTCTGTTTATGAACACAGCTGTATGGCTGGCACACTCCAGAAGGCTCCAGGCTTCATTGTTTACTTATCATCCATAAACTGAGTCATGAGAGGTACTGAGATCTTATTTTCCTGCTTCTGTTTTTAAAGTAATCGAAAACTCATCCCCCCCCCTTGAGATAGCCCCCAAAATGTAAATTCAACTTAAAAACAGTTGGCTCACCCACTGTTACAGCACTGATCAAGCTCAGAGATTCCACTTGCAAATGCAGATTGACAGGCATTCAAGGTTTCTCTAGGATGAAAATGACTGCATAAACACAGATGTCTAAATGTGCTTTTCTGAAATAATAATAAAAAATCTTGCAAACACTCATATACATATAGACATACGTAATCTCAGCTGGCAGAAATGTGATAAGATTTTCTGAAGTCTACTTGCAAGCATTTGAGAATATAAAGAAGTAGAAACTCTTTATGGATATGTGGCTTTAGCAAACCCATGAACTTCTTAAATCCTGATAATAGCTCAGGTGATCAATAATATGCAACAACTAACTCAGTCAATAGAATAAGGTTGTACCTCACCTTATCCAAATTGGTTCAGTACAAATAGGGTTGCTATATTCCACTTCCAGAAGTCTGGCCAGGCTAATTTGCATATTATGCAAATTATTTGCTAATTATGCAAATTAAGCATATTAATGGTTGCACTCTCCAGTTGTTTTTGTGCCTAGTAACTACCACCAAAAACTGAGGGGGGATGTGAGGATTTTTTTTAACTTATATTTTCAGCCTTAGATGCCTAGACTCTTGTTTCTAACACTTTAGAATATTTTTGTTTGTTTATTTAGAGGGTTTATATCCTGCCCTCTGAGCAGCTTACAAAAAAAATACAAAATTAGTCAATTAAAAGCAATCTTGTGATCAAGAGATAGTCTTAGCAACAATTAGGAAATGTGAAATGAACACTACAACCTGTAACACAGATAGAAATCAAGACTTCAATATTATCAATTCAGTCAATAATCTTAGTTAATTAGCTTCAAAGCAAGCAGTGCTGTCATAGAAGCCCTTCCAACACCAGACTATACTCCAGCACAAGTTTGAAGTACCTGAAGATACCCAAGCTTATGCTCATGCTGAGCAGTAAACTGAAGATCAGCAAGTAGATAGGAATGATATATTCTATTTTTAGAGTATTTAATATGCTGCTAGAAAGAACAGAACCTTGGTGTTCAGCAAGGTTTGCCTGAACTTCAGAGTATTTTGAGAGTCCTGCCAAAAAAAGTAGTAGTAATAAAAATATTTATATGCTACTTGTCCACAAAAAGTTCTCAAAGTAATTTACATAGCAAACTATATAATGTTTGAAATTTGGCTGTAAAAAAGAAGATAGCTACAAACCAATCATTTTTATTTCCAATTTTAAATAAAGAAAATTCTCCTCAGTCCTTGCAAAAACAAGAATTGGGCTCGTGTGAAAAAATAATAAAATGGAAATCCAGAAAAGTAAAGAAAATGATCTTAAAGTAAGAAAATGGATCCATTCTACAGCACTAAACTCTAAGCTTGCATCCATTAATTTGGCATTAGGAATAAGGGATTTCAGGCATTGCCTGGGGCAGACATGTCGCACCAAGAGCAAAATATACCACATAGTAAGCAAGTAACTTTTCCCAAGCTGGTGAGTGAGGGGTTGATTTTTCCATTCCCATTGATCTTATGGGGGGAATGTTTCGATGCCCCCACTGCACTGGATATAGCTCCAGTATGTATGTACATATATATGTACTGTATTATACAGCCACAGGAGTGGCTGTATACGATAGCTAGCATGGATTTTTTGCATTCCGTAATGTTGAATTGGAACCCCCCATGCTTCCCATAAGCTCATTTCAAAACAAAACCTTACAAAACTTATAGTCTTGAACTCAGAAATGCTTGCTTAACAACCCTTTAAGTTTTCATGGCACTACACAAAACAGTCAGAGAGAATCAAGAGTTCAAACTGTAAAACAAGAGGAAAAAAATCCAGACCCCTGTTGGACTTTTTTGTCAGAGTTCTCATAGTTTGTTAAAATTAATTAAAAATCAGCCATGTTCACCGAGTGCTTGTAATCCTATTACTGACATTGCCCCAAACTCTGACCTTCATCTTCTACAGATTAAAAGTGAAAAAAAAATGCCTGGCTGATTTTTAATTAATTTAAGAAATTTAACATTAAACTTAATGATAATCCAAGGCATGCTCAGTAAGAACCAAATGTCAGTGTTCACAGCTGCTGGGCTTGGCTAATCGGGGCCACACCAACACCAGACATTTATTTCACTTGAGACAGTCATGACTTCCTTCAAAGAATCCTGGGAAGTGTAGGTTGTGAAGGCGGCTGAGAGGAGACTCCTATTCTGTTGACAGAGCTCCAGTGACCAGAGTGATTTAACAGTCAGCCACTCTGATCGAAGGTCTGTGAGGGGAACAGGAATCTCCTAGCAACTCGCAGCATTCTTCACTAACTACACTTCCCAGGATTCTTTGGGAGAAGCCATGATTATCTAAAGAGAAATAAAGGTCTGGTGTGGATGTGGCCAGGGTCAGCTTGGGTTTAATTTTGGGTGGGAGGTTACATCTGCCTGCTGTAGAATAAAAACGTGGGAGAAACTCTGAAAAAGAATGATACTGTTCACAATGTTTTTCTTTGGGAAAGGAAAGGAGCTTCCTCTCTGCCCAGTGCCCACCCATCCAATCTCATCCCCTCCCCCACTCTTCCTGCTCCCCTCCTCCCCTCCCTAGGTCAGTTTCATCTATCCTAAGCATGATTGCACAAAAGTAAATCCCACTGAACTCAAAAAGCATGCAAATGATCAAACCTGCCCTCCCCTCCTCCCTCCTGTCACCTCCCTTTTGCCCCTCCCCCTTCCTTCACCCCTCCCCCTTCCTTCACCCCTCCCCTCCCCTTCCAATCCCTCCTTCCCCCTCCTACTACTTCTGTTCCCCTCTCCCCCTTTTTCCTTCCCTTTACTCTTCCCTCTCCCTCCCCCTCCTCCTATCCTAGCCATGATTGCACAGGAGTACATCCCATTGAACTCAATAAGCATGCAAATGATCAGACCCGCCTTTGCTCTCCTCTCCTCTTCCTTCCTCCTACCTTCTTTCTCTCCTCCCCTCTTCTTTCTTCCTCCTCTCCTGCCCACTCCAGGCCTCCCTCCCCATGGTCAGTTTTACCTATCCTAAGCATGATTGCATGATAGTAAATCCCACTGAACTCAATAAACATGAAAATGGTCAAATCTGCCCACCTCCTCCCGCTCCTGCTTGCTCCCATCTTCCTCCTTCCCTACCCATCCCCTGTGGTCAGTTAGCTATCCTAAGCATGATTGCAAGGGAGTAAATCCCACTGAACTCAATACACATGAAATTATCAATCCATTCTCAGCAAACTTGCACAGGATCCCATTTCTTACCTCCCGGAATAAAAAGCAGAGAATTTCTCTAATAGGCAAAAAACCTTACTGTTTAAGAATGTGCCTATAGCCCACAGATATTGCTATCAAACTTTAAAAAGCAGGGAAATTGGGCAGCTATAGTGAATGCACCAGGAAAGCAGGAGACCTGACCTCCACTCTGAGATATTGGACTGCCCTACAAATTGGTAAAAATGCAAACACAATTTGGGTTGGTCTTTCATAGTCCAATCCACTTCCTGTGTAGCTTGGAAGAATTTGGTAACATGTGCCTCTGAGCATATGGTGAGTGGTGGCAACACCTGCAATCAGCCCAAGTAACAGAAACATGTGCTGTGCTGATCTTGTTTTCCCAGGAGGAAGCAACAATATTAAAACAGTTGATGGAGTTCAGATAGTCACTTTAAATATGTTTGATTTACTTTGCAAGTTTAGTGAAATTTCCTATAGTAAATCATTTTTTTTTGCTTCTGTGAATATGTGAAGTACAGCAACACTTTGCAACACTAAAAAAAAGCTCCAAAAACAATTGTGGAATAATGGCACTTACTGTTCTGCAGAATAGTCTCCAATGGACATGAGGAGTGTCTCAGTTTGCAGAAGATAAAACAGTGGGAGGTGAAATATATTCTAGCAAAATTCTATGTGTGCTCTATGTTTTTAATTGAACATGCTCACCTTTCCTTAAGTGGAGCAGTTTAAGCACAGCAGACTGAAAATATGCATCTTGGGAAGGCCAAGTTCATTTTTTCCAACAGCAAGAGTAAGTAGCAACATATTGTAATCAGTCTGATTTTACATCAAACTGCAGTTTCAGCTTCAACTATTAATGTGCCCAAAATATAGAGTATAACCTCCAGTTTGAAACACAAAAGGCTGTCTTCACCATCATATGACATTGACCAATAAAAAGGCTTTGAAATAAATTTGACATCGATTTCTAGGATGAATAATGAGAGAAATATAATTTTCTAGATTAGATTCTCTGTAGACACAGTAGTAACGCAGGAAAGAGGCAAATTAAGAAGAACACCAACAAACATACAAAAATATAATTATCCATCTTTGGAGATGGAAGGTGTTACCACCACTCACCATATGCTCAGAAGCATGTTACCAAATTCTTCCAAGCTACACTGGAAGTGGATTAGATTGTGAAAGACCAACCTAAATTGTGTTTGCATTTTTACAAATTTGTGCTCAGAGAAGAGATCAGGTGTCCTGCTCCCCTGGTGCATTCACTATAGCTGCCCAATTTCCCTGCTTTTAAAAGTTTGATAGCAATACCTGTGGGGTATATGTACTTTGTTAAACCACAAGGTTTTTTGTTTATTAGTGAGTATGTTCTGGGATTTCCAAAGCAGATTTGGGTGGGGTGCAGGAGGTCCACAGGGAGAGGAGAGGGAGAGGAAGTCTTCCGTGAATACAGCCACTGCTCTGGTCTCTTGAGAGGTTTACAAGAAGTCCCGTTTCGCTTACCTGGCGAAGACTGGGCGAGCGGAGTGCAATTGTGGCCGAGGGTGAAGCTGCAGAAGCCATGGAAGGTAAGGGCAGCGTTGCACGTTGCGCTGAAATGATGCACAATGTGCTGCATGGAGGGGCAGAGTGCCACTGGGCTTATTTAAGCCCGCACCGCCCCCTCCTTCTTCCTCTTGGCTTGCAACAGTGAAGGAGGAAGATGGAGCGGCGTGGAACAATATTTTCTTGCGGCGCCAATTTCTTTGGCCATGTGGTCGGCGCCATTTTCTGGCGCTGAGTACAGAATACATCTGTATTTTGGCTGGCAGCGGCAGCGGAAGGACTGGGCCGAGTCCAGGCAGCAGCCGTAAAGGCTTAGGGGGCCCAAAGGGGAAAGGAAGGGCCAGCAGGCCTCCACCCAAGCACCCCCCAGTTGCAATGTTGTCAGATGACGATGAGGCTCCACCTTGGGCAGCTATTATGGTGCAGTTGGACATACTTGAGAGGCAGAGGGTAGGCTTACCCAGGCAGGATAATGTCCAGCTGGCTGTGATAGGGGCGGTGCCTGTGACACACGAAACGGCTGCAGTTCCTGCAGCCAGGCCTAGGTCCAGCAGGGCCAGGGGGCAGGGAAAATGCTCATCTGGTCAGCTGGTGGGTACTGACTCTAATGTTGCTGTGTTAATTTTAGCTTGTTTGGATGTGCTGGAGGCTGGGCCCAGTCATGCTTCAGCAACAGTGGTGAGGATGGATGCCTCTCCAGCCCCTCCAGTGGCAGTAGAGCCAGCTGCAGCATTGGGAGTGCAAGTATCTGGTGTCACGCAGTCCCTCAATGAGGAAGGCCGGCCCTCGGGAGCACCTTGGCTGGTGACAGGGACAGGTGAGTCACCCGCACCCACTCAGGAAACAGGGTGGCCAACACAAGGGTGGCCACAGTGGGCCTCAGGGCAAGCTGGACTACAGTGCACTCCAGTTAGCTCTACGCCACATGTAAGGCAAGGATGACTGACACTCAAGGGGGTCAGCCAACTCCATTACAGATGGCTTGCCACCAAGTTTGGCAACATACTGGGGGAGTGGCATCAGCTATGGCTGCCCCCTCCAGCATGGGGGCTGTGCAGCTTCCCACTCCTGTTCTGGAGCTGCAGGCCGCCAGTTCGGCTTCTGCAGCGGTTATGGACCCATTAGGTTCAATTGCTGCGGGAGCTATTTGTTTTGGTGCGACATCCTGTTCCTTGGGATTCCACTTGCTCCCGGTGACCAAAGAGAAGATTTGGCGTGGGGAATATGTGGACCTGTTTACTCTGCTTTACAGGGAACAACCCAAGAGAGATAGGGACAAGGATGGCAATGTGGAGCCTGAGCGGCCTAAGCGTAAGAAGGTGGAGCGAACATGGCATAATTGGTTGCCACCTTACCTCATTTACGCAGGAGTGGTGATGGAAAAGCTGCCATTGAAAGGCCCCTTCCTGATAAAGTATCTAGACATCATATACCGGGCCTATATTGAGTTTTCTGGCCTGGCTTGGCTGTCTTACGACGAGGCCTTCCGTATGCGGGTGGCCTTCAATAAGACACTCCCCTGGGACAAGAAAGAACCTGAGCTGTAGCTACAGTTCATGGCAGCAGCCCACGCCATGACTGGAGACAGGGCTGATAGTGGACACATTCTCAGCAGACAGTCGGCTGCTACCCTGCCCCACAGTAATGCGGGACAGGGGGTTCAACAATGGCTGTTCTGCTGGGAATTTAATTCCCGTGAATCCTGCACCCGCAACCCATGCCGTTTTCGGCACGAATGTTCTATATGTGGGGCAGCGCACTCATGTTCAACCTGCCCACGGGGGTAGGGACTATTATATATACTATTATATATACTATTATAGGGACTATTAGGGAGGCCGCAAGCAGCCCCCTATGGGAGCAGCTCAGGGAAAAGGTCCCCTCCCCAATTAAATTAGACAGGTTGAAATACCTCCTGGACGGTTACCCAAACCAAGGGTCCACGCGTTTTTTGTTGGATGGATTTTCCTTAGGCTTCCAAATTCTCTATACTGGCCCACGTTCAGCCTTTATGTCTCACAACCTCCAGTCTACGGTGGGAATGGAGGGTTTAGATAATAATAGATAATACATAATAGATGTATGTAAGTTTATAAATTTAAAGAAAAATATATTTTAAAAACAAAATAAAACAAATATGTCCTGTAAAGACATGTGAGCTTCAGGGATGTACGGAATGTTGTGTGCCAGTTGTAAAGGGCAGCAGGTAGAGAAATGAAAAACTTGGGAGGGGAGAAGAAGGAATTTGCTTTCTTATCTCCCTTTATATCTTAAGGACTGTATTCAGGGCTAGTCGCTTTCTGAGTAGATCCAAAAACCCATGGAAATTAATGTACATTATTAACTTTATTTAACATTATTGTAATCACTGTTTTTTAATAATGTTATTTGTTATTTAATTTTTGTAAATTGTATTGTTTTATTGATGTATTTCTATACTTGTGTTTTTCTTGTAAGCCTCTTTGAGGGCTTTTTGGCCAGAAGGCGGGGTATAAATAAACTATAATAAAATAATAATAATAATAATTTAGTACAACAGAAAATAGGCAAAGATGTGCAGGCAGGGTGAGTCCTTCACCCGTTCCAGTCTCTCCCTATCCCTAATCTTAGAGTGTCTCCTTTGGGTATTGTTCCCAAGAAGGCACTCGGGGAATTTAGGCTCATTCACCATTTGTCCTACCCTCATCTGTTAATGACTTCATTCCGGATAATTTGTGTTCTGTCCACTACACATCCCTGGACACTGCGGTGCGCATGGTGCGTTCCTGTGGTAAGGGGGCATTTATGGGTAAATGTGATATCAAGTCTGCCTTCCATCTCCTGCCAGTCAACGCGGCAGACTTTGAGCTACTGGGCTTTCCCTTTTTGGGCCATTTCTACATGGACAGGGCCCTGCCCATGGGGTGCTCAATTTCCTGTGCTGTGTTTAAGAGCTTCAGCTCCTTCTTGGAGTGGACTGTCAGGAGACAGTGGGGCTTACACACGGTGGTACACTATCTGGATGACTTTCTGTTTGCGGGTAGGGCAAACATGGGTGAATGCCAACTTTTAATGTCCCAATTTAGTGAACTAGCCGAGGATTTAGGTGTGCCTCTGGCCTTGGAGAAGGCGGAGGGCCCCGCCCAGGTCCTGACATTCCTAGGTATTGAAATGGATGCAGTGGCCATGAGTTGCCGGCTTCCCATGGATAAGATTAGTATTTTGCGCATTAAGACCTGGGAAGTAGCTGCGGCTAAGAAAGTTTTCCTTTCTACGCTCCAGGAACTAGCAGGACACCTGAACTTTGCCTGCAGGGTCGTCGCACCCGGGCAGGCCTTTTTGAGGTGTGTCTATGATGCTACGGCGGGGCTTTCACAACCCCGACATAGATTCAGGGTTACTGCGGCCTTGAAAGCCGACCTAGCTGTATGGTCCTCATTTTTGCAGGACTACAATGGGGTCTCCTTTTGGAGACAGGAGCGGCTCCTGGAGGCAGAGATGCAAGTTTGTTCTGACGCATCAAGGTCTTATGGATTTGGAGTAATATTCGGGTCTTCCTGGTGTAATGGGCAATGGCCTCGGGCTTAGATTCAGGAAGGGCTGGACAAAGACCTGACCTTTCTTGAATTCTTCCCCATTGTGTTGGCAGTACATTTATGGGCAAAGAGGCTCCAGAACTCTACTGTCCATTTTTGGTGCAACAACGAGGCCACAGTACATGTTATCAGTTCCCTTACATTCAGGAACACCAGGGTCATGGGCCTTGTCCGGGCTTTTGTTCTCCAATGCCTGCGTTTTAATGTTCTTTTTCAGGCACGGCATGTTCCTGGCATGGACAACAGTGTTGCTGATGCTCTGTCACGGTACCAGATGGACCGTTTCCGTCAGCTGGCACCGATGGCCAGGGCTCAGCCATATGCCATGCCCCCTGCAATTTGGGATTGGAGAGCGGAGTCGGAGAGGGCCATAAGCCTATCCATTGCCCCTGGCATACTCGCCAGCTATCAAAGAGCAGGTAGGGCAATTGAAGAATTTTGGGTCAGCAAGGGATACATGCCCCAGTGGCCCATTCCAGTGCGTCATCTGCTGGAATTCCTGGTAGATGGCAGGAGGAATGGCCTGTCCGTCCAAGCCTTACAAGGTAAGCTAGCTGGACTTTCCTTTATGGCCAAGGCATGGGGTTTTCATGACCATTCAGCGGATTTTAGGGTCCGACGTATGTTAGCTGGGTGGGCTAGGGAGCACCCAGCTGCCCCTGATCAACACCGTTCCATATCACTGGAACTGTTAGGCGGACTGACGACCCAGTGGCCAGAAGTATGCTCCTCCAGCCACGAAGTGCAACTATTTAAGGTGGTGTCCCTTACGCTGTTTTGGGGGGGCATTTAGAATTGGAGAAGTGGTGGCTAGGTCTAAACTCGACCATTCCCACCGTGCCCTCTTAATTTCGGATATCGTTATGAAAACAGGCGGCGCTTGCATTACACTGCATAAGTCCAGGACTGACCAGAGTGGTAGGGGGCAGACCATCATTTTAGCCCCTTCCCCTTTGCCACACATTTGCCCGGTGTTGGCCCTGCAAGCCTTTCTAAAAGTTAGGGGAGCGAGGAGTGGATATCTATTTATTCATGGAAATGGATCTCCCCTTACTAAATACCAATTTTGGGCGCTGACTAAGATGGCTCTGCAAAGACTTGGACTGGACCCATCGGGATTTGGGACCCACTCTTTTAGAATTGGAGCTGCCTGTACAGCAGCTGGGCTTAGGTTCTCACGGGCTAGGTTGCAGGCTGTTGGAAGGTGGACTTCAGGGGCCTATAAGACTTATGTTTGCCCTTTGAAAGGGCCTGGTAATACGGAAGCCTAATGATGTTTGCCTTGTTTTGACAGGTTGCTGGACGGGGATGGAGTAGATAACATCCTAATCTGTGGCCACAGCATGATTTTCTGGGCGGGCCGTAGGGCCATGTCATCTTGAATGTGCTCGCAGCTGGGGCTCAGCCAATGAGCTACTGTACAATGGCTTGGCCAGCGAGGGATGTGCTGGGATGGGCTCCTACCCGCCCTGTTCCAGCAAGGGTTAGTGCAAGAGGTTCCTCACATTTTGGTCATTCACCTGGGTGGTAATGACCTGGGTTTACTCAAGGGCAGGGCTCTTACTGTTCAGGCATGTGAAGACATGTGGTTTATAAGGCAGCGTTGACCTTCAGTTTGTCTGCTTTGGTCAGACATCCTTCCATGCAAGGAGTGGCGTGGTGTTCGGGACCCCAGGAGGATAGACTGGGCACGTAAGAGGGTCAACCAACAGATTCGGTTGGCTGTTCTTGAGGATGGTGGGTTGCCCATTTCCCATCCACTCATACAGCATTCTAGGGTTGAACTCTATAGGGTCGATGGCATTCACCTGTCGGATACAGGGAACAACATATTTCTGCAAGACCTGCAAAGGAGTCTGCTGGAAGTTCTCCTATGCAGTGGGGAAAGGGGGACAAAATAGAGATTTGTCCCCCTTTTATGGTGGTAAAGTGCGGGAAGGGGACTAGGTAATGACAGCTAGGTGGCCCCCTTAGGCACCTTTGGAGGTGACTGGTGGTTCCGGAGGCCTGCCTCTCAGGGTTTTACGGCCGGAAGGTAGGATATGGGCTGCTTTTGGGGCCATTCTTACCTCATCCACCTGAGGGTTCTATGGCCCCGGGGGGTTGGTGATGTGGGAAGCCTTCCCTACTCACCTACAAGGTGTGGCCAGGACAAGGGGTAAGCAAAAGGGGCTTACCTTTTGCCCCAGTAGGAGCTGGTCGCCCGAGAGCTGTAGGGCAAGCTGCTTGCCTAGAGTTAGTTCCCGCACTTAGGTTTCACCTCTGCAGGTCGCTTTAAAGATTTTGTTTATAATTTAATAAAGTGGCCTATTGTTCAACCATAGCTTCTGTTGTCTGCGTATTATTTCACCCATCGACCACAATTATGAACCTGAGAGGCTTGCTCCTTAAGTCAGATGGTTGTTTGCTGTCTCCCCTGCCATTCCCAGTTCAGTAGTGGGTTTGATGACATGAGCTATAATCTGCACTGTGATAGTGAGATTACTTGAACAAACCAGCTAATCCTGCCCCTTCTTCTTTGGTTCTCCCTGCGGCTACAACATGGACATATTTATTCCATGCCTGCCTCAACCAAACAGCCCTTTAACCTCTTGATTTTTTTTTTTTACTGCCAAATCTCTGTTCTGAGTGGCACAGGAAGGCAATTGGGTATGGCTGAATAACAAGGCCCCAAAGTTAAAACAAAACAAATTGAGAGCTTTTGCTTAAGATTTTTGTAAGGCAGCAAGTTAAATAAGTTGTTGAGAAGATATTTTGAGGGGAAGAAGCTTAATTTCTAAATAGCTTTTTTAATGCTCAGAAACAGTTTTCAATTCTCTGCATATTTCCCCCCGAAATAGCTTGAACAGTTATCCAGCAAATGAAATAAAATGCATCCAACTAAACCTTGTGTATACTGTTCTGAATTCTAGGTTCAATGCAGCCCCTTCCAGCCTGCCATCTTTCTTTTGATTACAGTTGTTTCTTTTTTCTCTGATAGTGCTCTAACTCCAACTCTGTTTATCACCTCTACTAAAATAGATAATGTCAACACACCAATTTTTAACCTCCTGGCCAATCAGAAAGGCAATAGAGTTCTCTTTGGGTTTCTTCTTTGCATAATTTATTTGGTTTCCCTTTTAGTTTTTAGGTTTCTATTTCTCCTTAAGTATTTTCTTGGTTGAACTTTTGACCTTCGTGTAAAGAACAGCCCCTAAAGCAAAAAGCAACCATTTTACATCCCCAAAACAAAACATCATGGCTGACACAGTTTCATTCCTCACAGGACATAACTGGTGATGGTGAAAAGCCTGCTGCCCCTCACCTTCCCCAAAGGGAAAAATGCCTTCACTATGCAGGAAAGAAAGGGCATAGCACCCAATAGAAGGCTCTAAAGAAGACCAGTGGGTTGCTTATCTAGCAACAAGTGGTGCTCTTCACCACACCAGTGAATCACACCACACCAGGTTTTCTACACCAGAGAATCATGGACTTTGACTACCATTGTAGCGCTTCTCATTGGTTCCAAAAGATGTGAAGAGTGTCATTTCCTGCTGGACAACCTAGTCCCATAGTTGTGCAACTCAAAAAGATGCATAGATCATCATTTGCTGCCAGAGGGGCATCCTGGTAGACAGCCCTTGGGGACTCTTCGGCCCTGAATGGGGCCCTCCATCTGTCATTGCCTTCTCATAGATGAGGCCTTTTCCTCTTAAGGGAAAAGGTAGCTGGCAACATGAGCTCAGTCACTGATGGCTTCCTTGAGATGGGCTATGCTTGCTCACTGATAGGGTGCTCACAAATATGCCCTCTTCAGATTCTCATGCCACCTTAGCCCTAGTATCCTGGAGCCAGCACAATTTTCCAAGAGGGTGGTTTTTTCCAGTAGTGACAGTCTGTCTCAGATGTTTTTCTGCTTGACTCTAGTCCAGTTAGAGAGCCAGCATACATTGAAGACTCCAGCTCTTCCTGTGTCTAGCGCCCTTGGCCTGTCTTTCTGTTCTTAGCTGCCATTCTGAAGTAGGGTTTGCAGTAGGAGATAATGATGGCTGAGACAGCATGAATGGAGTAATTTTTGTGAGTGTGTGAGAGAAAGATTTTTTCCCCTAGTTAAGAAAGAAATGAGCAAAGAAAAAATGGAAAGTGGGGAAATTGGCTAGAGAGAAGGCACAGCACATTTCTTAAATGCACAAGCAGCAAGCGTAGCCTTCTTGAAAATGAAGTCCGTATTGGGCATGCTGAAATGTTTAACAGAGGCATTAGCATAATCGGTCTCCTGCTTGCATTACTTTATCTCCTTACCATGGCCACCCTCTTTTCAGCATTACATTGATTCAATAATGCAGTTGCTTCCATAATAATCACAGAATACAAGGCCCATATCTTTACAGCAATGACAGTCTCAGGCATGATAAGTTTGTCATCTTGGTGGTGACACTGGGGATGAGGCATTTCCCCTCTTGCAAAAGTACAATTGCACTAGAATTGAAAGTGTAAAGCAGCACTTTGTACTTAAGGGAGCACAGGGCAAGCTGGATTTTTTAAATTACATATCAGATGCCCCAGCCATTGATTGTTTTTCTTATTATAACCTGCTAATTAGCAGTATATAACAAATGTAATAAATCTCCCTTCCTCTCTCTCAATCTGTCTGACACAGAGAGAGAGAGAGAGTAAGCAAGGTGAGTAAAGTCTTTATAACAAGCTGAACTGAACTTAGATTCATGTATTTTTACCAAGACCCCAAAGAGCAAACTACATGTACATTAAATACAAAAATACAAACTTCACCTGTGATCATTTTAACTCTTATTTGTTCTTATTTCCTGTGCTTGCAGAGCACAATTCTCTAGTGAATACAGTAGAATTGTCAACATCTATACTGTTTTCCCGCTCATCATCTGCATTTCAAAGTTGTTACCAAAGGATTTAACCGTGTTTCTATTATATTAGTGTACCAAGGAAAGGGCATAATCCATAAATAAGGTCAAGGTCATGTACAGAGTTCTTCATATTTCTTCTTAATACGATGTATGCTGCCAATCTGCCGGTCAGGACTGCTGATTTCATCAGACAGAAGACTAATCATGCAGTAGATACTGTGGAGTATGAAAATTTACAACTAACAGAAGCAACTATTTTAATTGTGCTTTTATAAAGAAAAAAGGGGAGGGGAATTTAACCTGTACAAATTTGTATAAAAGCATAATTTGGGACAGAGTTGTATCTTAATAGTGCTAATCATGCTCCAAGAGTCAAGAGTGTTGATATTAACTTTTTTTGTTAATGGTCAGACCAACATTTGGAAGATTTTGAAAAGGAAAATGGATCTACTAAGAAATATTAGAATTATTAACAGGTTTGGAATACAATTAACACTTCGGCATATAAGAAATTATTAGATGATCAAATGTCAACAAAAGAGCTCACTTGGCCCTATCACACATAGATATCTGTTAAATAAACTTGCCTTCATTTTAGCAAACAATATATTACTCTAAGACAAAACCAAGAAGTTCATCATTGCAACTCCTTCACAAAGCAGCTCACAAAGGCTAATTGTGTTTCGTGTTTGTTCTTTTTTTAAAAAAAATTATAAGAGTTTCTAACATATTAACAAGTGCAGTTCCCTACCCCATAAGTCAACATTATATAAGATTGATTTTGCCTTAGCCTCACGCAGGGATGGAAAGATCTGTCCATTTTAGCTCTCTCAGCTTCTCATTTTTCTAATCTTAAATTCAGTTCACCACATTTCTGCAGCATTTTGCCTTTTAAAAAAATCCTCATGAAAATTCTCCAGTATTTTAGTGGGATTTTCTTCTGATAAACACGCTTTAGGCAGTTCTGATTAATGTACAGTTTTTGCAAGCAATTTCTCATGATATAATGCATGTTTATGTTATTTTCACACATATATTTGTTTGTTATGCACACTCCCCCTAACATATGCATTTTTGTAAACATTGTTTGGTTAGCAAACTACATTACAAAATTCAAATAAGTGTGAATTTTGAAGGATGTCTGTGTTTCCATTCTCATACTGTTTCAGAAAGTGTGAATTTGATAGATTTGGCTTAAAATGTGAACTTAATCGAATTTCTCACCCCTCCCTGGCCTCATGATCTCCTAACGTAATAATGTTCTGCCCCTAACTGAAAAGCATCTATGGGATCTTGATTTGGGTCAGGGTCATGGTGTACATGATGGTGGTGGTGATGGTCAAACCCTTCTTCCTACATGGTAGCCTTGGTCCAGAGCTTGGAAGTAACTAGTTACGAGTAACAAATTACTTGTAATTCATTACTTTTTTGAGTAACGAGTGGGTAATTCCTTTACATTTTGATTGTAATAGAACTAGGAGTAATTTTACTACTTTTGTGGAGTAATTGTAACGTTTCCAGCATTACTTGTGGGCATTACTTGGGGGGGGAGCAGGGGAAGTCTTCTGCTCCTCTGATCTGTGGATGGAAATCATGTGCCTCAAACTGGGCTTCTGTGCAGCATCACTCTTTCCTCATGCTCTGTGGAGGGGTAGGAGGTGACGAAGGAGGAGGTGGAGAGTGAGACAGGGTGGAATGGAGAAAACAATTATTTAAAAAAACAGATAGTGGTAGTGAAGAATGGAGTAGAGGGGAAAAGGAGCCGGAGGTCAAGAACATGGATAAAGGAGGAGAAGGCGGCAGCAGCAGAATGGAGATAAAGAACTGTGGAAGTGAAAGATGACTCTGTGTGTGTGTGTGTGTGTGTGTGTGTGTGTGTGTGTGTGTATACTGTGTTCGCACTTGGCACACAAAGTGGCCTCCATCACCCTCTCTGGCTACTGTGCTGCATTTGCAGTATTTTAACTGTTTTGCATCTCAGGGGAAAATGTTTGCTTGAGTGAGTGTCCCTTAGTTGGTGGCGGGGCAGGGTCTGGGAGGTGGTTGAGTGAGAGAGATTATGCTTGCTGGCTGAGTGGAGGGTGGGGTTGCACTTGGTTTGATGTGCAAAGATCTGAGTAGAGGCCTCAGCCTCCCTCCCCACCATCCTTACCAGCGCAGAGACCACCATTGCTATCTTATGAATAAAAATATGTGTTTATTTTTAATGTTGTTTTAGGCTACTTAGATGTGCAGCAGCCAAGGCCAGCACCTTTTGGTTTTTTTTTAAAGTAACTGAAATGTAATTGTAGTGATTACTTTGGAGGAAAAGTAAAGTAATCAGTTACTTTCAGAGCAATTGTAATTGAAACGATAATTACTACTTTTTTGGCCATGTAACTATAACTGTAATTTATTACTTTTTAAAAGTAATCTTCCAAGCTCTTCCTTGGTCCAAATGGTACCCGCAGTGCTTCTATTATCTGCAGAAGTGAAAACAGGCATGTATGCGTTTAATAGCAGCTGAGGGGACTTGGATTGCCATGACGCTGGGGAAAAGGGTTAGTCACTCTTTCTCAGACTAACCCACATCATAGAGCTGTTGTGAGAATAAAATGGGGAAGACTGTGCCCACCACCTTGAGCCCCTTGGGGGAAAGGTGGGAACAGCTGCTCTTTAGAAAACACTGAGCCGGATGAACCAAGGTGGCTTCTTTCATTTCTATGCAGCCTTTCAATCTTGTTCCCTCATCTGCCTACCTACAACAGCCTCTATTCTGCTTCAAATTGTAGAACCTCCATGAAGTATCTGAGGCTAAAAGGCAGGCTCAGAGTGATGTAAACCTTCCATGAAACCTTGTTAGATTTTACATTTGTCTATAGACTAAGCATCTTTCTTTCTTTCTTTCTCTTAAGTGTCTTATTTTCTTAACTTAGGTTTATTAATTTCAGTGAGACTATTCTGAGTAAGATTTAATTGGATACAACCCATAGGAAAGATGCCACCTGTGAGCTCTCAGGGTCTGAGTCCCAGGAGACATGATAATGCTATATGAAAACCAATGGAAGCACACTGAGGCCCTATTCATTGACTAGAGAAGTAAAACCTCTCTCTGTATGTGTGTTTTAGGACTGTGCATGCCCCTCCCATCTGATTCAGGGTCTGATCTGGGTCTTCAGAGTGGTCCCAGTCTGACCTGGAATGATCCAATGCCAACCGATTTGGGGTCTTACACAATGTTTAATTGGGAATTAAAAACCTAATTAAACATGTAGTCAGGAGGTGGGTGTAGGACAGAGAGAGAAGAGTCATGCACATTGCCTGGGCTCTTGGTATAACCAGCTTGGCCTACCTATACTGCCTGGTAAAGGAAGAGCCTGGTGCTGCATTGGCTCTTACCCCTTCTGAGGCAAAACAACTGATCCTGTTTTATGTGGTTCACCATACTAAATTCCTGGTTCACACTGTGGGGTTCCTGAAACAAACCTTTTCAGTGTCTATGGCTCACCTTTCCCTACAGGACACAAAAATTGAAAGAGACTCACTTCTTCAAAAGTTCCTATGAAAATTCCAGCACACTAAATTGTTACTTCTTAAACAGATCTTTACCAACCAGATCCACAAAGAAATGTGAACAGGTCTGGATGGAAACAACAAAGCAATCCTATCTGTTAAAAGTGTAATGCTCTGAAAAATAGGGAAAAATAAAATACCTTATTTAAATTTCATGATATTCAAATCTGGGGGAAACATGTACATTCAATGTGTGAAATAGGAACAGTTTCATGGTCCTATTTCTTAGCAGAGATATAAACGCAAGCAGCGGGATGAGAATCAACCAGCCCACTTTTTCCCTCAGACACAAATAATAACAGACACAATCTTCTTAGGTAAAAGATAAAGAATGTTTACTCACAACCTTTCATATGTTCAGGAAACATAGGCTCTAGCTTAGATAGAAAAGTAGAAGTCTCAGTCCATGATAATGATCATCTTGGAGAGAACATGTACATGCTTCACTCTCCTCAGGCTTAAAGGAGTATATGCAAAAACTACCAGACAAAGGAGGAGGAAGAGAAGCCAGGTAACCCCACCCTTTAGGAAGTTACATCACTGGTAAACAGGTACATGGGATATTTCCCAAAATATCCCTTAAAGGGAACATGCAAATTTGCTTATTCTAACACTCCTCCTCAAATTTGCATGCAAGAACCCAACAACCCTGTCTTGACATGAAGGGCCTGATTAGATGCCAGTATAATTTGGATCTGATGTTTTTTGCAGGTCCTTTTAATTTGGACTGTTTGCATGACTTTTTTCCCCAATGCGAGTACATTCAGCTGCTTTTGCCTTTAACTCTGGATTAAATTGATGTGACAAACCCCCGAAATTGCTTTTAAAATCCACACCTGCTTCGGTGCGCTTCTACCGTGTATTACCTTTTAAGTGCCCTTTTTTTTGGCTGTGCAGTTTCTTTGCCATTAGATCCTTCCTTTCCCCTGCCCCTTTTAACTGTCTCTGGGCAGCATTTTGTTTCCTGCCGTTGACGAAGCAACTTCCACTTGCTCTTGCCTTCCTTTCTCCTGCTTCCCCCCAATAAATTTCCTCCCCGCTCCTTTAAACAAAATCACATTCATCCAAATTATTCACCCTAGAATATCTAATTCTGTGAAAGCTCTCTGGATGTGATGTGAGTGGGTGTTTTCCCCACCCCTTCATTCTCTCTCTTCTTCACCGACAACAAAACTCCCCGAGGGTAGCAGGGAAGAGCTGGAGCTCAGGAAATTCCTTCCTGGCTGCCAGAGAGGGAGACTCCCCTTCAACCTTGGCCAGCTCTCTCGCTTGAGCTGCTGGGGGGGCGCAAGCTGCTACGCGCCTCTTGTTACACCCAGGCTTGGAGCACGCACAGCCATGGTGAGAGGATGCTGGTGAAGGCGCCACTGGGGTAATTTATAAGTGCCCAAAAGCACAGGGGAAGGGGGAGCTGCCTTGAATCTCATCCCAGCATCTGCTCCACTCATCCCACTGCAATAATATTAAACAGTCAATGCTTCCTTCAGTAGGGCAGCTGTAAGTGATTCCCTTTCTTTCTTTTTTTTTTTACAATAATTTTTATTCAAATTTTCATAAAACATACAAAACAAAATAATAAAACATTCAAAGACAAAAAACAAAACAAAACAAAAATGATTAAACAAAAAAATAAAATGTTGACATCCCATTTGTCGCAGATCAAATCAGTTATAGGTCTACAATATATAACAATCCTGTCTCTTAAATTATATTATAAAAACACTTTCCTCCAGTAGTTATCTTAATTAATCATCAAATCTCATAAACATTACTTTATTCTTTCCACAAAAAGTCAAAGAGAGGTTTCAATTCTTTAAGAAATATATCTATCAATTTTTCTCCTAATAAACATGTCGATTAATCCATCTCGTTAATAATAATAATAATCTTATTGTCATAACCATAATCCAAATAAACATATCGATTAATCCATCTCATCAAAATCTGTTAGGTCCAATAATTTCAATAGCCATTATTCCATTATCCCTATTAATTCCATCTTCCATCTTCAATAGTCCTGTTAAGTCCAGTAATTTCAGTGTCCAATCTTCCATTATCAGTATTTCATAATAATCTTGCTGTCATAGCCATAGTCATATAATAAGAGTCTGATGGGAATTTCCTCTATCCCAAATATTTTCTTGCCATCAATTCTGAATAAGTTGCTGAAATATTGTTGTAAAGTCATATCTGTGTTCTTCTTTTTTACAAAATGCACTGGCTCATCTCTTGAGAGTTTTTCCATTGTCACATGGCTGCAGTTAATTCCATAGATTTTCTCTATATCAAGCTCCATCACGTCATTCCAGTCCAGAAGATTATCCAAGCCATTGATAACTTTATCTCTAATATCTTCATTAATTTCTTCAGAGATAACGTTAAATTCCAAACAGTAGATTTTATTTCTAATATCCATAAACTCCAGATCTTTTTCCAATTCCACATTTGTTCCAATCTCCAGGGCTTGTATCTTCCCTTTATTTTTTCTTTTCTCATCTCTGATCTCATTCTCCTCTCTCACAGGATCCCCTATTTCTTTAAGCTCCTGCGTCATTTTGCTCAGTTCAATTTTCAGCTCCTTACTGCCCTGTCGCAGGGTTTGTTTCATTATCTCAATCTCATCCATTATTTTCTGAAACATAATTACTTCCAGATTCTCAGCCACTTTCTTGATTGCCATTTTTAAAACCACGAAAACAAAACAAAACAAAAATAAAGAACCACTTCTTATTTCAGCAACAATTGGGTTAATATTCCAGGCTTGATGACATCACAGTATAAACAGAGCAGCCTGCCTTATCTCTCTATGTTCAAGAATACAAAACAAATTTAGTTCCCAGCATCAAAACAGTTAGTGGCGTCGTGAAGAAGCAGATTCGTCAAAATAAAATAGACCAAAAAGAGAATAGTCCCAGACAATATAATGTTCCTCGGAATAGAAATCCCTCTTCTGTTTATATCTTTAGAATGCACTTCCAGGACAGCTTTTTGCAATAGAAACAGAGATAAGCTGTTAATTTCATGAATAACAGAGAAGAGTTATAGCTCACCCAGAAGTTCTTTAAAGCTGATTCATTTGACAAATCTCTTTTTGCTGCAACAATTTAAACCAAGTAAAAAAAATAATAGAAAGAAGGGTGCTTGCCTGTTAGTCCGTTTTCTCTTTGAAGAAAAGATAAACGTGTCGCATTAATCAGATAGAGCTTGTTCGGAAGTTCGTCTGGCATTGCTGGCTGGACCTTTTCTCATAAATTAATGAAATCCAGTCCTCCCAACAAAAACAGGCTTTTGAGGTTGATCTCTACGTTTCTCCCTGCCCGGGAGAAATTTCATCAGTCAAAAAAAAAAATGTTCTGACTGATTTATATCTGAATAAGCTTCTTTTGAGGCAGGAGCCCGTCCCAAAAGCAGGCACAAGCGAAGTCACCCTTCCCGGAAGTCCCCAGTGATTCCCTTTCTTTCAAGCGCCTATTCCTCCCTTCGTTTAGGGAAACATTGCCCCTTCCCCGCCTCCGCAGTTAACATTCTAATGTGTGGGTGCGGCAACAAGGAAATTCTGATAGCAATAAACGCACACACGTGTGAATGCTAAAAAGAAAAACAACCAATTTATTCGTAGCAAGGGCGGAAGTATCTGAACTGTCAGAATCAATCGCAATGGAAAAAGCAGCATTTTTAACGTGGATCTTGGCTCATATGTGAACCAGCCCGAAGTCTCTGGAAACTCTTTTGGCAATAGTTTTGTCAAGATGTCAGCTGTCATTTCTGTAGGTGGACAGTAGTTCATCTTGATAAATCCTTTTTCTGTCAGCTCATGCACAACATGGTACTTTATCCCTATATGTTTAGCACGTGGTGTGATTCTCTTAGTCTGAGAAAGTCTAATACAAGTTTGGTTGTCTTCCATCATCTGGATTGGCCTTTGTACTCTTATTCCAAAATCCTTTAGTAATCTGTTAAGCCAAATGGCTTCTTTGCCTGCTTCTGCAGCAGCTATGTACTCAGATTCTGTAGAAGAAAATGCTATTATGTCTTGCTTGTGACTAGCACAGGAGATAGGTCCATCTCCATTCATAAACAGGAAGCCACTAGTTGACTTGGAGTCTGAACTGTCTCCAGCCCAGTCAGTGTCAGTGTAACACACAAGTTTTGGATCACTATCGGCTGGCAATCTCAGCTTAAAGTCCATAGTCCCTTTCAAGTATCTAGCCACCCTTTTGACAGCAATCCAGTCCTTTTGTGTGGGTGTGCTACTTTTCCTACATAGAATCCCTACTGCACTTGCTATGTCAGTTCTGGTGTGTGTGGTTAAGTACAGAAGCTTCGCTATTGCTGTTCTATACTTGTTGTTTGGTAAAGGTTCACCTACATCATTGTCTTTAAGAAAGTCTCTTGCCATGGGCATTGCTAC
The DNA here is from genome assembly GCF_030035675.1 of Rhineura floridana. Lineage (NCBI taxonomy): Eukaryota > Metazoa > Chordata > Lepidosauria > Squamata > Rhineuridae > Rhineura > Rhineura floridana. Next base: position 107,357,998 of record NC_084485.1, on the reverse strand, counting down.
AGGATAGGCATCTTTGAGTTCTAGAGTCTCTAAAAGATCAACAGTTTTTTGCTTTTGGTTGAGTAGGTAGGAGCCATCTGCTTCCTTTCCAATCTGGATGCCTAGGTAGTATGTTGCAGTGCCTAACTCTTTGATTTCAACTTTGTTTAAATGATGTACAAATTCTGTGTAGTCTTGATCTCATTGAGTTGCCACGATCAAGTCATCAATGTAAATCAGGATATAAGTCAAATGTCCATCTTTGCTTCTGGTGTACAGGCATTGGTCTGCCTCACCTTGCTTGAAGCCTTGCTCCTTGAGAATTTTATCCAGTTTCTCATTCCAGGCCCTTGCAGCTTGTTTGAGTCCATACAAGCCCTTTTTAAGTTTGCATACAAGATGTGCTTGCTTCTGGTTTAAGAAGCCTGGAGGTTGTTGCATGTACAACTCTTCTGTTATTTCTCCATGCAGAAAGGCAGTCTTGACATCGAGGTGTCTGACGTGCATCTGTTTGGAGGCTGCCACACTTAGTAGCATTCTTATTGTGCTGTGTCGGACAACAGGAGCAAAGATAGCATCACAATCCTCTCCATATTTCTGCAGGAAACCTTTGGCAACTAGTCTTGTCTTGTAGTGTTCAATTTCTCCTCCCGAATCTTGCTTCACCTTGAACACCCATCTGCATCCTATGGCTTTCTTGCCTTGCGGAAGCTCTGTCCGGGTCCACATCTTATTCTTGTGCAGTGCATCCATCTCCTTCTGAGCTGCTTTTCTCCACTGAGTGGCCCCGGACGCTGGCATCTGCTTAATCTCCTCCCAAGTTGATGGTTCACTGGGTAGCACCATCTTTGTGAGGTAGGACAGGCGTGGAGGTGGTACATCTTTGTTGATTCACGATGAGGATCTGGGAGCTTGTTCTGGGATCTGGTCTGGCTCTGCAGCATCTTCCAGTCCAGTCATATCATTCTCATCTGCTTCTGTACCGCTCTCAGCCTCAGCCTTATTTTCTGCAGTCTCTGCCTCTTCCTCTTCCTCAAGGCTTGGGTCAGGTTGTGCAGATGTCTGTGGTGTTACTGGTATTCTGTATGTGGGTACTGGCATATTTATGAGAGATTGGACGTGGTGTCCTTGCTCTTCTGAGAAATCTAGCACAGTCCCTCTTTTGTCAGCTCTGCTTTGCTCATCAAAGTGGACAACATGTCTTGTGCTAACTTCACCTCTCTTTAGGTTCATAACTCTGCAGCCTTTGCTACCAGGAGCATAGCCTATTAAAATAGTCTGTTCTGTTCTAGCATCTAGCTTCTTCCTCTTTTGTTTTGCTATGTAGGCAAAAGCAATGCTTCCAAACACTCTGATATGTGCCAGGTTTGGAATTCTGCTATGCCACAATTGGAATGGTGTTTGTGGTGCCCTTGGTTGGCAATCTGTTCTGGATATATGTTGCAGCCACGATTGCATCACCCCACAGTCTTTTGGGTAAATTAGCATCAGTCAGCATGCATTTAGTCATTTCCAGAAGAGATCTAAATCTTCTTTCAGAAATCCCATTCTGCTCTGGAGTATGACTGCCAGTCCTCCTGTGCAAAATGCCTTGTTCCTCCAGGAACCTTTGTGTTTGGTGCGATATAAACTCACTGGCATTGTCAGTTTGTAGAGCTTTTGGCCTCTTTTCAAATTTTGTGCTCACCATGGAGATGTAATTCTTCAGCATCTCATGTGTTTGACTCTTGTCCTTCAATAAGTAAGTCACACAGTACCTAGAAAAATCATCCACAAAAATGAGAACATATCTATTCTTCCCAAGTGAGGGTACATTAAATGGTCCACAGAGGTCACTGTGTATGAGATCTAGCACCTTGGTGCTTCTCTTTTCAGTTCTTGGTGGAAATGAGGGTCTAACACCCTTTTCTTCAATGCAATTTACGCACCTGCTTGCTTTATCATGGTACTCTTGGTTTACCTTGACACCTGTTGCAAGGTTCTGCTTTTGTAGTTCTAGGATCGCCTTTAGATCGCGATGTCCCTGTCACCTGTGCCAGAGTTCTAGATTGGGCTCATCCTTGTCCACCATAGCTGCATTTGCTTGTTCAGCTGAAAGACTTAGTTCATAAATACCATCATTTTCATAAGCTAGTGCAAACAAATTATTATCTTTGGTCACTGTACACTTTCCATCTTGGAAATGTTTTGCTAATGCTTTCTTATCTAATGCAGAAACACTTAGCATGTTGCAACTTATTCAGAAACAAATAAAACATGGTCTGCTACATTTTCTATGGTTTCATTGGGTAGCTTGCACTTTAGAGCAAGAGTTCCAGATCCATTAATATTCATATATTGACCATTGGCAGTCTGAATTCTCCCTTTAGTATCTCTGTTTATTTCTTCAAATAATGCTTCATTATAACAACTATGCTTGGGCAAACATGCTGCCATTCTCTTTGTTTGAAACTTGGAAAGTTCCCATTGGCTTTGAATTTTTGGGTGAGTCACAGTCCCTAGCCAGGTGACCATGGCTCCCACATGAAAAACAGCATTGTGATTGGTTTTGGGGAGGGGCTTTTCCCTTCCCTTTATTCTTCCTGCTAGCCAGGTAATTTGATCCACTCTCATTTGAATCTCTTTGGACAATGCATTCCTCTCTTAACTTTGCAAGAGGTTGTTCAAACTGAATCTCATGGTTGTGGTTTAAGAGAGAAATGAATGGTTCAAATCTCTCTCCCAATGTGCCCATAAGGAAACCCAACTTCTGTTGGTCATTAAATTCAAGTCAAGTTAATTTTATCTTGCTGAATATAGTAATCAAGGAAGTTATGTGCCTTTCACAGTCTCTCTTTGTTTCTAGTTTTAGCTTCATTATTTCATGAACCAACATTTTCTGAGATCTAAAACTTGTAAAGTCAAATGCTGTTTGCAGTTTAACCAGCATTTCCTTGGCTGATTTACATTCTGTTACATGGATCAGTTGATCATCCTGAAGGGAACCAAAAATTATAGCTTTTGCGATTGCATCTCTGTCATCCCAATGGCTTATTTCTTGGGCATCCCCTTCTGATCTAGGTTTCTCAATTCAGGAAAGAGCCTTTTCTGCACCCAGAGTTAATTTTAATCCTGCTTTTCCATTGTTGAAAGTTAACAGCAGTTAGCTCTGGCAGTCTGGCAAGACCTCTATTATGCTAATACATTCTTTCTTGCTTGTCTGAGAAGAGCTTTGGTTTGCAAAACAACTCAGAGAAACAGCAGCCAAAAAAAATCTCTTTAATACTAGTGCCTGATATAGGGCAAAGGGGGAAAACAAAATATGCCAAAATACTCAAAATAAAACCCAAAAAATCTGTTTAATTCTCAACTTATTTCTGGGCCAATATAACCTGTTTAGTATTTTAAAAATGTGTAAAATAGGAACAGTTTTGTGGTCCTGTTTCTTAGCAGAGAAATAAATGCAAGCAAGTGGGATGAGAATCAACCAGCCTACCTTTTCTCTCAGACACAAACAATAACAGATACAATCTTCTTAGGTAAAAAATAAAGAATGTTTACTGATGACCTTTCATATGTTCAGGAAACACAAGCTCTAGCTTAGATAGAAAAGTAGACGTCTCAGTCCATGATAATGGTCATCTTGGAAAGAAGCATGTGCATGCTTCACTCTCCTCAGGCTTAAGGGAGAATATGCAACTACTACTGGACAAAGGAGGAGGAAGAGAAGCCAGGTAACCCCACCCTTTAGGATATTACAACACTGGTAAATAGGTACATGGGATATTTCCCAAAATATCCCTTAAAGTTCGCTTATTCTAACAACATGTACATTCATAGTTCACGACAGAATACCATTTCCATGTGCTATTATACCTAAAGATTGCGGTCTGAATCATATCATGAAAGATTAGAGATCTATGTCCAAAAATGGTAAGAGCTTTTCCATAAGAGGATGGGCTTAGGAATGGCAGCCTTGAATTCCATTGTTTTTCTGGTTTTAAATCATGCTCTTTACATTATTTATACATTACTTTAGTATTTAATTATCTAAAAGTAGAGCCATGTACTCTCATTCCAGGAGCTCTTTACTATAAATATTCATATAAGTACTGTATGTTTTAAAATTGGACTGCTCTCTTCTAATCATGTGTTCATAATGAAATTTAGTTAAGTCTAATACAGGCATAATGTAGAGTAATGTATCTTCTGCACCTCAAAATGAATGTTAAAGAGTGTAAATTCATTATATTTTCTGTAGCAGATCTCCTTTTAATCTCTGTTCTATAGACATTAGAGTAATTTTTTTCCTCAACACACTGATTCAAAACGAATTTTCAGGTTTCTTTTTTTTTTAAGGAACACTCTTTATGAGTATACCCCTATTCTGCTGTGCCTTTTAGGTTTTCCAGTGGTTTTACTCTAAATTCAACATTAATTCATAGACGGAATTTCTATGGTGATCTTCCTTTGTCAGTGATCAAAGTTATTTGATTAGTGATGGGATAGATAGATTTTCCCACTCTTGCATCGCAATCCTATACATGTCTCCCTATACATGTCTACTCAGATGTAAGTCCCATTGAGTTCATTAATGGTGATTACTGTAAAGTAACTAGGAATAGGATTGCAGCTTTAGGTATTAGTTTGAATCAACAGTAGTGTGCAATCTATATCAGAATGCTCTAGAGTTTGAATAGGATTCTTGGATAAATTATTTTGTTTTGGAGGGTTAGGCATATGCTATTCCAAAATAGTGTCAGAGACATAGAAATCCTTCTTTGGTCCATTATCCTTCCACTTCGGGCAATGTTCCTATTTATAGTTGACACTCTCACACATTTAGAGGAAGGGTTTCTGGTATAGGAAGGGTTTCAAATTGATTAAGAACCATAGACTATGCTCTCCAAAGGGTAAGGTCATGTCCACCTATGAAAATTATGGAATTAGAGTTTTTAATTGTTGTACAGCTTCTTTCATGTATTTTAACAATTATAATATCTGGCATTACAAATTCTGTATCAACTATACTGTACGTATGTGATGCATACAAATGGTGTCAGATCACCTCAGTCCAGTTTGCTTTTGTTTGCTAGACCTGAAGTATGATATAGTGGTGATATAAGGTAAAGTGAAATAGTAAGTGTAAGTGGAAACTTTGAGCTATTGTATTTTTTCTCAGCACAGTTTTGAAACAAAGAGGATATGCCAAAATAGAGTTTAAAATCACTAGAACTTGTGGCCCAGAGCTCAGACCTCCCACATAAGAGAAGGGTTGTAGCTAATGACAAAGGGGATGAAAAAAGACTGGGAAAATGCTTCTGAATCAGTTATCCCATCAGAAGTACGCACTGAAGGGAAGGCCAAGAGGCCAATTATGCCTCCATCATTTCCACCTGAAGAGGTTCAGTATGAGAATCCTTCAATGCACAGGAACTTCACTCAAAATGGTTTTGAATTATTCCCTAAGTAATCGAACTTGGGACTAGCCAACTTATTGCTGGATTTTACACCAACAAAGCTATGATCATCCTCCATAGCTTGAAAAGGCAATGTCCTCAACATCGATTAAAAGGCTGAATTTGACAGGCTCAGCAGATTTTATAGTGACTCATATTCATGAACTATTGAAGAGCAATTTGACATTTTTTAAAAAGAAACCTTTCTAATTTTCTGATAGTTGGTCTTACTGGGAGAACTGTACTACAACTGTGAAATAGATCAATATCATTGTATTCTTCCCTTCCAGCACCCTCTTTTTCTTTTGTATTGCTCTGTTGACAAGTAAAAAACCCAACTGAAGTCAAATATACTAGATGTCTTGAAAACTATAATCATAAGATTGATCGACTTATGCCATTTTATTTTAACAATAGCCTTTGCTGATAAGAAAAAAAGGAATTTCCTCACTCCCAATCCATGAAACAGTTATTAGACACATATTACTTTGTTCACATAGTATAATCAATATAAGTTTCTCTAAGATGTGTTCAGCTTATATATGACTTTCAGGCACTCAAATTCATCTGAAGATACTTTTAACAAAGTGTATTATTACCAAAGCTAATAAAATATGTACACTATAACATTTCTTACATGTATACTTAACTTTCTGCAAAGTCATTCCCAATGAATATTATCAGAAGCCAAGTCCTGGTCTCAATAACTTTTATATTAGAAAGGGGATAGGAAAGCATCACTCACATAATGAAGTTAATTCAACTGCTGTTTGAAGAGAAAGGCACTTAACCAGGCACCTAATTTTAGACCTTCAACATTATTAATACAGTGAATATCTTATGTATTTTTGCTGTCCTAGTATTTATTTCCCTTGCGGCACTCATATAATGTCAACTATATAACCATACTCTCATGTTTATACTTTTTTTAAAAAGCATCAGTAATAAAATGCATTATAGTGGCAATTCTATACACATTTCTAACTGGCATGCATAGGTTGTATATTCTAGTATTCTATGTCACAGAATCAGCCCCTAGATTTGCCATATAAAGTATATTATTACCTTCCTTGTTACATTTTTATCCATCCTTCCTCCAACAAGATGGGATGACATCAATAGCTTCTCCTTATTTTTCCTCAAACAGCCCTATTAAGTAGATTAAGTTAGAGATAGGGGCTGGCTCAATTTCATCCAATCCATTTTATGGCTGAGAACAAATTTGATCACAGATTTCACCGTCTGTTCACAGATTTCACCATTTGATCCCAGATTTCTGACACTCCACAATACCACATTGGCTCTCAGCAGACAGACATGACTGCATTCATGATAGGGAAAATGAGGAATGGTGACTGCCAGTTATCTCAGGGTGGTGGTGGTGTGGGTGGGAGTGAAGCATTGATCTGCCACTGCTCAACTGATTTCTGCTTTTTCTCATATGTATTGAACTTCGGTTGTGGAAGAAGTGGAAACAGACACTCCAGGGCTGCTTTCACACTGCACTTTATCCTGTTATTCACCTATAGGTAAAAAAATCGTGTGGTTTAAGAATGTATCTATAGCCAACAGATATATCTATCAAACTTTAAAAAGCAGGGAAATTGGACAGCTATAGTGAAGACACCAGGGGAGCAGGAGACCTGACTTCCACTCTGAGATATTGTACTGCCCTACAAATTTGTAAAAATACAAACAAAATTTGGATTGGCTTCACAGTCTAATCCACTTCCTGTGTAGCTGGGAAGAATTTGGTAACATGTACCTCTGAGCATATTGTGAGTGGTGGCAACACCTGCCACCTCCAAAGATGGAGAATTTCATTTTTGTATGTTTGCTGGTGGTCTTCTTTTGTTTCTTTCCAGTGTTACTACTGTTTCTACTCAGAATCTTACCTAGAAAATTATATTTATCTCATTATTCATCCTAAAAATATGTCAATTTTATTTTTTATTAATTTCAAAGCCTTTTTATTGGTCAATGTCATATGATGGTGAAAACAGCCTTTTGTGTTTCAGACTGTGTTGGATTTTTTTCTCTTTCATTAGTGAATGATTCACATTTGTGAATATGAACATCTTCTGCCCCCTGACCTCACGTATGTAATATGTGGATAATAAAACTGCCTTAATACTTGATACCAGATTATTTTAAAGATTGCTGAGATAATGTATGTGAAGTGCTTTGAGTACTTAAGAAAAGCTCCAAATATATTTTTGTTAATCAATATTATTTTTCATTTTGTTTATAAAAAATCATACTATTGCTATTGTATTTTGAAAATATTGTCATTGTATTTGTATTTTTAGAAGACAGGTGGAAACAGATACAATAAACAAAAAGCATGCATGTTATATATTATTGCTGCTATAGGAAGGGCAGAATTGTGGCTTAGGGTCATATTTCTTTATATTTGGACACTGCTAATGGAAATAACAGTCCAAACCACTCTTATGCAGGTGGCCGTGGAATGAGTGCAGGTGATCTTCTGTCCAGCTTTCCTGACTAAGCTGGCCTCCCACCACTGATGGATTGACGAGGTGCCGACCTGCTCCTCCCTTCCACACAACATGCCAATGGGAGAACTGCTGGTAAGATCCCCACTTGCAGCAGCCAGTGGAAAGCCCTGAAATGGGGCATTCTAAGAAGAGAGGCTAAGTTAGCCCAAAATTCATTGGATCCTGAGCCAGTTTAACTGCAATCACATGATGGCACGGAGCCCAATCTGGGTGCAATCATTGCTCCAACTTCAGGCTGGTGCAGCAATCTGCCTGCCATCCATCCTGGTTGCTGTGCATGGCAGTGGTGGCCCCTCCACTCCATACAGCCCAATCAAGTGGCATGCACACGGGAGAGGTAAGTTTGGATTGTGGCCTAAATAAGCATTTCAAATCCAAAAGCAGGAAGGCCCCATCCATTCTCAACATAAATCTCTGACTTCAATTTGATACAATTAAAAGTTTCTGTTGTACACACTGATTTATGCAGGCAGAGTTCAACATTAACTTCAATGGAAGAAGCAGAAGCATCATGTATTAAATAAACAGGGAAGCCTTTCCGAGTTGAAAATTGTATCTGGCCATTACAGCTGCCACACACATTCATAAAACTGCTTGCTTCCTGATTGTTCACCTGAGGTTTCCTTGGTCTTGCTGTCTCAATGCTCTGCTTGTATAGCTACTGGCTAGCCATTGCCCCAGTATATTTTGCTGTCCATAAATTCCCATAGCAGAGTAGCCATTGCTGATTCACTGTATTCAGGGAGGACCTATAGCTCAATGGTAAAGCATGCACCAGAGCAGAAGTTCCTAGGTTTAATGTCTGGCATCTCCAGTTAAAAAGAGGTGATGAGAAATACTCTGAGACCCTGCAGAGCTGCTGCCAGTCAAAGTAGACTATGCTGGGCAATATGGACAAATAACCTCACCTAGTATAAGGCAGCTTGTTGTCCCCCAACAATGAAACAAAATCACTGATGTAAACATACGCATTCACTGCATTCTATGGTGGAAGGGGGAAAACCATGAATAAAGACTGCTACTTTTCGATTCATTTCAAAAGACACACTCCTATACAAGCTCCTTTAAAAAGATTGTAATTTTTCCTTCTGCTCCAGATTTGCAGCACTCTTAGCAACACAGAAATAAAGAGGCTGCTGAATCTTCATATTAATCCTAAAAACCTCTGTCTCTTATTAAGCTGCCAGAGATAGCTCCCACATTGTTTCTAACAGAAGGTAATTTAGACTTTCCCCACCCGCACTTCTTTATGTGTTGAAAATGTCGCCCATCATACTGGATAGGCGAGCTGCATAAATTGCTTTGCTAAAAAAACAAAATCAAAAACCCAGCAAAATTTATGTCTGTTTTAATGGGTTTAATTTTCTTTTAAGTTTTCTTATAAAAATATTTTAGCGCTCCAAAATCAAATAAATTAGCCAAAGAGCTGATTCAATGCTCTTTTCCACAGCAGTAAAAACTAAATCCCTCCAGACATTGCCTCGGCAAGATGAAGTATATAGAAAATATGTGTACGTAAGAGAAAGTGCGAGGTGGCATTTAAATAAAAAGAAAAGAGGAAAAGACATTATTACCTGTACTCTCAAAGCCATCCTCCTCCAACTGTCTCGTCTGATTCTACAGGTTTAGAATATCAAAGTACTGAAATTTTAAATCAGGAGAATAAAGCCTGAAACATTGGTAAAGACAGCTGAGATTACGCTGTAATCGCCTTCTGCTTTCTATCACTATCTTTAAAGGACTCATAATATTAGGTATGGGATTTGAATGTTTTAAAAACACAAAATCTTTCAGAAGCCTACAGTAATGGCTCTTTCTTCTCATTTTCTTTACTTACCATGAAGCAGAGCATGGCAATTATTAAAAATATTGGCAGCTACTAGCTGCAAAAAGTAGATAATGAGTGTGGTATTCCCAACACCAAGATACGCAAAGAACTATTGCAAAAATGTGGTTATAGAAGCATGAAGGTAGAACAATATTCTTTCTCTCAAGCATAAAATCCTGCGTCCAAGTGCCTTCCTTCCTTATAGATGAAAGTGATGGTGTTTTTAGTAGCAATGATGCCATGAGCCAAATGGTCTGTGGATCCTAGCATGCACATGGCTTCCAGCTCCATTGTAGGAAAAAGGGAATGCACACATTGAAATACTCCCAAGTATAATGAAATGTCCCTTCTCATAGAATAGTCCCTTCTGTTGACAGAACTCTGGACCACAGCTGTAACACTGATCTCTTTCACATGTTTATAATTTTATATTCTCCATGCAACATCTCCACAACTCCAGAAAAGTGTGTGTTCCGGGGGGGGGGCTCTTCACATGTTATATTGAAAGCCAATGTGGTGTAGTGGTTAGAGTGTTGGACCTGGAAGACCAGAGTTCAAATCCAACTCAGCCATTAAGATTGCTGGGTAACCTTGGGCCAGTCACAGTCTCTCAAGCCTAACTTATCTCACAGGATTGTTGTGAAGATCAAATGGAGAGGGAGGAGAACCATGTATGCCACCTTGAGCTTCTTGGAGGAAAGGAGGGATGTAAATGTATAAATAAATAAATAAAAATATTGAACAACTGTAGAGGGAAAAGTGGGATCATGTTCTAGTCCCACACCTACAAGTGAGAAAGAGCTTATATGTATCCAAATGTATGCACAACCAGAGTCTCTGCTTATCCAAGGGTTCCCAATGCTTGTAGGTCCCTTCACAGGTTATGCGAAATGCAAAGGTAGGACCAGAAGGCATGGGCCAGATCTGTTTTCGATATGCATTCCAAGGGAAGTGTCTCTAAATGAGAAGCGAAAAGGCCTGGCATGCATGGAAGATTGGAGGGCAGTCACAGATCATCACTAGACAAATTCTTTTAGGAAAGGAAATAATAGTATTTTGCCCCCACACAAGGAAGACTCGTGACACCAGACTGGTATAATGTTATATTTATTAAAATATAACATCGTAAATCAAATGTAATACAGGCAATTATTCAAATATCCAACTCTTCGGGCAGGTGAGGCTAAACCTAACAACGAGGGATTACACCCTCACCTTCTAAAGGCATCCATTCACATCATTACGTAACCCAAGAGTCAAGGACGTGTGTGAATTCCTCCCTCCTTGCTCTTGGAGCCAGCTGTGTGGTTCCCACCTCCACACCATGGCCCCGCCGTACAGGCGTTCACCCTGATGCGCAAGCAGGTCCCACAAGGACACAACCCAGATCGCCACCAGACACCAAGCCCTGATGGTTCCCTGTGGAGTGCCCCTTTTTCAGGATGCCTTAACTGCCTAATTTTAACCCCCATATACCTCACCTGCCCGAATTCTATGCCACAAGAGGGGATCAGATTAAGCTTGGTCCCCTCCACCCAATGAAGATAACAAACCCCTTAATCCCCCCATAAGATCCTCCAAAAAAATGTCACACCCTTGCTCAGAAAGATGAACACCGTCATCACAAAACAGATGTGGGGCATGGAACTTAATCCTTTCATGAGGAATAACTGCCCCACCCAAGGACAAAACTAGCTCCCTTACCTTCCTATTAACCCATTTCCTAGATCTATCTATCTTATTGGGGTGCAATGCACCCCTCCAGATCCTTCTAACAAGCATTTCGGACCATACAATTATAAGATTGGGATATACGCGGATAAGCCATGTGAGATCACGCGTAACTTTCAGCAGCAAATCCAACGCAGGACGCTGCACCAAATCATTTTCTCCCAAATGAATCAACACGATGTGTGGCCTATTAGCAGAGGACATGATTCGGCACATGGCAGGCAACCACGCATCCCATAACATGCCCCTCCGTGCATCCCACTGAACCGTAGCTGAGGCCGACAGCTGCAGCTGTGTGCCCGGAACAGAGGAGGATGCCCTCCGGTGAGCCCAAAACAAAATTGAGTGGCCACACAAGACGATCCTCACAGGAATTGGGATGTTTGTCAAACCTATGGGAAACAAAAACAAATTCCTCTGTTAAAACCTGGCATAAGACTTGAATGCATCAGAACGCCACCTGCCAATCGCCTGTATATCGCTTATACTCGTGCCCACGAGGGCCGCGGCCATAGCCGCACCAATCCGGAATGAATGCAGCCCATAGACTCCAACAGTGCAACCACTGGCCAACAAGGCCCGCCGAACAACGGCCCAAAATTGAAACTGAGTCAGGGCAGTTCCATCTGCATGTAGAAACAAATAATGCTGGCCCGCTGGCCGAATGGATAAGAATTGCCGCATTGCAGACACAGGGCACAATACTGGGACCTGGCATCGTTGTAACCACGATACTGCCACGGCCCTTTTGATCGGTCTTAGAGACACGCAGGGAGAACCTCACTATAACCGCACCTAATGTGCAATCGCCAAAGCATAAGGCTCGATTAGTCACATCACGCTTAGAAGGGGCAAGTATTTCACTAGGGCAAAAAGCACCATAAAACATCGTCAGAGTTACTGCGGCGAACAGGTGCGACTCATACTGAGATGAGCATAAAGAATTAAATAGTGCCAGGATCTGGAGGAGGACATCGGGCGTGATTGGCCTCCTCCGGCCAGCGGACCTGGGAGCGGAACGCGACCAACCCACAAGGACCTTTCTGACCCTAAAATCTACAGAATGATCCGGCAGCCCCCTTGCCTTGGAGTTAAAGGCTAGCGCTGAGAGGTGGCCGGGGATAGTGGAAACAGAATTATTGTGCCCTTTTAAAGTTATCATAAACTGCAATAAATGAGCCACAGGAATAGGCCAGACAAATGGCAGCTTCAAGCCGATGAGGAAAGCCTGGAACTTCGCAAAAGATCGCTTATACGCATTTTGAGTACTGGGAGCAAGAGCAGCTGCGATAGCAACCCCAACTTCTAGTTGCCAAGGTTCCACAGGAAAGGAGGGATTGGTACTGGATCCGGAGCCGCGCCAGGTGCAAGCTCCCGAAAGCGCGCCATATGTAATCGGGAAAGTGCATCAGCAACTGTATTCTGCAAACCTGGAACATGTCTGGCCAGGAATAAAACATTAAATCGCAAGCATTGCAATACAAAAGCACGCACCAAGCGCATCACATGAGGAGACTTAGAAGTTTGGGCATTAATAACGCTAACTGTGGCAAAATTATCGCACCAGAAATGCACTGTGCGATTTTGAAATGCCAATGGCCAGATATGAACTGCTACCACTATTGGAAAAAATTCCAGAAATGTCAAATCTGAAGTAATTCCGGTAGCCTGCCAACTTTCAGGCCATCGCTCAGCGCACCACTGGGATCTAAATATTACTCCGAAGCCAATGCTTCCGGCAGCATCGTAATGCACCTGTAATTCGGCTTCTAAGAGCAATTCCTCCCGCCAAAAGGAAAGGCCATTGAAATCCATCAGGAATTCCAGCCACATATGCAAATCCTCCCTCATCCCTGACGTCATCCTTATGAAATGGAAGCGAGAGCGAGCTCCCTTCATGGCGTCACATAAACGCCTGAGGAACGCACAACCTGGTGAAATAATTTTGGAAGCAAAAACTAAATGGCCCACAAGTTCCTGTAACTGGGCCAATGGTATCTTCTTCAGCTCTATGACTGAATGAAGCAGTTGACGCAGTACCACCAACTTCTCTAGCGGCACGGGAAGACTGAGCTACAGTATCTAACTGGATCCCTAAGAAAATAAGGGAAGTAGTAGGGCCCTCCGACTTTTCAGGTGCTAGCGGGACTCCCAATTCCTCAGTTAAATTATCAAAGGCTTGCATGAGATGTAAGCAATGAGAAGACCCAGCAGGCCCCACAAAAAAAAAAAATTATCAAGATAATGAGCAGAGAAGGAGGATAATGCTTTCCTCCTCAATGCCCATTCAAGAAATGTGCTAAATGCTTCAAAAGCAGCACAAGACACCGAACAACCCATTGGCATAGCTCTGTCTACATAAAACTGGTCCTGAACTTTAAGACCAAGCAAATCACATCTGCAGGGTGTACTGGCAAAAGGTGAAAAGCGGATTTTATATCACACTTTGCCAGTAAAGCACCCTTTCCAGCCTTCCTAACTGCTCTCACTGCCTCATCAAAAGAAGTATATCTGACAGAGGCATATAATGGGGAAATACCATCGTTGACTGAGGCTCCCTTTGGGAAAGACAAATTATGAATAAGGCGATATTCCCCAGCCTGCTTCTTAGGGATAATACCTAAAGAGGAAATCCTCAAATTTTCCAAAGGAGGAAAACTGAAGGGGCCTGATATACGATTGGCAAGTATCTCCTTATTAAGCTTGGCCAGCACTACAGACGCTAAATTACTGAGAGTGGGCTGATGGACTAATGATGTAGCAATCCTAGGGCCCTCAAAAGGGATACGAAAACCATCTGTAAAACCCTGAAGTAGAAAAGTAGCAGCCTGCCTATTGGGATAGAGCTCTAACAGCTTTGCTAAAGGAGCCAGCTTGATCTGGCTACTGGCCTTGAGACGTACTGCCACTATCGCCAGACCCACATTTTGGCTGTTGATGCTCCCCTGTACCTTGTCGAGCAGTACGTGCCCTCTGGCAAGAGGAACTAGAGTGGTTTCCTCCACACAATGCACAGACATGTCTGAATCTACAGGGATGCCTAGAGCATCGCCCATTGCTATTAAATGTCCAGCAGACTTGCTGGGATTGAACCCAATGCCCGCCTTGGCTGGAGCCATAGGCGGAAGTCTGTGCACGTGCCAATAAATACCCACTATCGGCTCTCTCTCCTGTAGTGGGCCTGGCGGAAGTCATAGATCTCAGCCACAGACCAGCATGTTCAATATCCCAACGACGGGTGGGATCCAATGCTGCTCTTTGCCTGAAATTCGTATCATATGTCAACCAAGCGGTTCCAGAGAATTCTCGGAAGGCCCTATGCACAATATCCTGATATTTTATCATGGACAAAGCCCTAAACGGATAAGCCTGTGTCATAACGCCCATATAAATCGTTTAGGCGTTCAACCAATTTGGCCATACACGATCAATCTTTCGTTTTATCGCTGCCTCACGCTCTTTAATTTCCTGACCATCCTTAATCTTAGCCTCATTTTCACGAAACAGGAGAGTAAACAGATAGATATACTCTCCCCTCCATATTTTTTCCTTCGTTGCTAACAATAAATGATCACCTAATGGAAGGGAAATATCGGCCTGCGGATAAACCCCATGTGGAAGGGGCAAATAAGCAGGTGATGGAGAAGAGGTAGTTGAAGGCAGCTGCCAAGGACTCACGGCAGCCGCCGGCCACAGAAGCTGTGGGTGCTGGGGGACCAAAACACCTCCCATAAAAACTACTGGGTGCGTAGCATCTCCCGACAAAGGAGAGCCAGTCGTTTGTACCTCCCTGTTAAGGGCATTGGAATCTTGTACATGTGTATTGTGAGCTCGTGAGTGCAAAAGTTGCTCACCTGTATCCGCAGCATGAGAGGCAACTCCGGGCTGTGCTGCCAACCCGGAAGCCCTAGGAGTAAACGCGGCAGCATCATGCGGGACCGGCAGCTGATCTTGCATAGTCGCAACAGCCGGCTGAAAACAAGGCGTGACAGAAGAAACGGAGGCAGGAACAGTTGGCAAACAAGCGGAAGGCGTCTGGGTAGCTGGCTCCTCACAGTGCGCTGCTGCTTCCAGAACTCTGATCCTAGAAACTAAATCAGCAAGAAGATGATTTGTAGGCATTCTGTAAGCCAACGTTGCAGATTTCTTACCTGCAGGAGCGGAACTTGTGCCAGCTTCAGCATCAAGCGGCTGCTAGTGTTCCTTTTCCAGCGCCTCCACCCTAGCCACCAAGGCACGGATGGTCTCCAAATCTTCCTCTTTGTCAGAAGACAAGTTCTGCTGGGGTGGAGGACGCTTTGTCGTTTGCTTCACAACCCGCACCCCTTTTTTCTGTTGAGCCTTCCTGGGTGGCATATTTGTAAAAACCAATCTACACAATTATGCAATGTACCAAAATGCAATCTCTACTAGATTATAAAGTTGACAAATTTAATAATAAATGGCACACATAAGTGCTAATTACACTACAACAATAAATTTGACTTTTATTATTATTATTATTATTATTTCTAATATATTAACTTATTCTTTATTTATTTATGTATATATGACTATGATATGGGGGGGAATTTTCAAGGTAAAGGGAAGTGGGAGGTGGGGGTGGGGTAATGTATTACACTCTAATAAACTGAACAATAAACCACTATGAAATGTAATTTAAAACTAATGCAATACCTTAATAATGAAATTAACTTAAGCAATAATTATGAATATATTTAAAAGTTTACTCAAAGTAAGATGAGGCAACTGCCAACTAAACCACAGGATCACCAAGCAAACTAAAGGAACTCAACAAGAACGTATGGGGGGGTCAATATTATAACGTTAACAATAGATAGGGCACAATTACTTAAATGCACGCAAACTGTAACAAGAACAAAGAATCAACCAACTCCAACCCTTCTTACTGAAACTTAAAAGGCAATAACTGTAACGGTAGCAAGGAAATAATAAAGCCTGTGTGTCGGCCCGCGCCGCGGGGCGTGTGGGCGGACCCCGCCGCCCAGCTGATCGTCGGAGATCAGATAAAGCAACTGAAGAGGCTTAAACAAGGAAACAATTGGCAAACGAAGCTCTAGCGATGAAAATACTTAGCAGGAACGCCCAAACAGCAAACGGAGCAACGTGTAAGGAGAAGAAACGCAGCTGCCGCAAGGCGAAAAAGGCAAGCGCGGGAAGGACGGAGCAGCCTTATATCTGCTGCTCCGCGCCTTCATCTATTGGTTGATTGATCTCACGTGGCTCCTAACTCTTGATTCTAGAATGTTCACAAGCCTTCCCTGTAATTATGGTGAGGGCAAATACGCCCCTTAAAAGGAACACCATTTTTAAAAAGCACTTCTAAACTTGATATTTAAAAATGGTATACAATGATGACTTAAAAACAATAAAAGAACAACATTACAAAACAGGAACAGATAAAAACAGGAATTCAGAAATAGCAAGGTCCAATCTCATGTGTCAGCAAAAGCCTGGGCAAAAACTTCACAACTTAACTGAAGCAACTAAGAGAAATATAGCAGAGCAAAGGGCATTCCACAGTGCAGAAGCAATGTCAGAAAATGCCTGTTTTCAGGTCATTATTCTGTAATAGGCTCCATCTGCACTATTTTTTAAGTAGTATCATACCACTATGAACAGCCATGGCTTCCCAAAAGAAGTTTTGGCAGAGTAGTTGGTTAAGGGTGCTGAAGGTTGTTAGCCTACTGTAACCCTGTAACCCTACTCCCTTCACAGAGCTACAGTTCCCAGAATTCCCTGAGAAGAGAGATTGATTGTAAAACCACTCCAGCAATTGTTGTTCTGTGAAGGGAATAGGGACCAACAACCCTCAGCACTCTTCACAAACGACGCTTCCCAGGATTGTTTGGGGGATGCCATGACTGTTTAAAGTGGTATGATACTGCTTTATATGTTTAGTGCAGATGGGGCCATATTTTGTAAACTGCGCTGCTGCAAGTAATCACAAGCAATCGTACAGTCTGTAGAGGGGCAGACAGTCTTTCAGGTAACTTGATCCCATGTTGTTCAGGGCATTATATATTAGTAACAAGACCTTGAACATGGCCTGGCACAATACAATGTTTTCATTCAGATCAAGAGATGTATTGTATCAGGAAAAACAGAGAAGGATCCTGAATCATCTTCTCATAACATTCTGGAAAATGTGCCATCACCCTTCCTACCCTAGAAGAGTGGCAGAAATGACTGGTACAAGCAGTAGTGTTTCATCAGCTAACAGGACAGACAAAATGCAGTGAATCTGTGTTACTATTCTTCATCCAATGTCGTTCCTTTTAGGGACGGATTTGCCGCCGCCATTATTAAAGGGAGGACTCGTGAATGCTCGCGATACAAACATTTTGGAGCCATGTGAGATCGTTCACCCAATCAGGAAGGGTGTTTGAGCAGCATATAAAAGGCTGCTTCTTCTTCCCGCTCTTGCCTTTTTCGCCTCGCGGCATATGCGGTTGGCTGGTGCTTCCCGTGGCTCCGTCAGCGTATTGGTTTGATTGTTCTCTTTCTCCTAAGTTATATTCGATCGTTGTAATCCTCACTCTTTCCCGATTTGAATTTCCCTCCCCGCTGAACAGCTGAGCGGCGGGCGACCGCCCGCACGCCTAGCGGCTTTTTTCCTTTTTTTTTAATGTTTCCCGTTCATTCTTCCCCCTCTCTTCAGTTCGTAAAGCTTCAGTTCTCTTAATTTCTTGGTCCCAATTTTGGAGTTTAGTTGGTGGAGTAGTCGTTCCTGTGTTAATTTAGAAGTTAATTCTCCGTTCTTGCCTGAGTTTCGTTTTTGTCCTCGTCTAACCCCTTTTATTTCCGTTTCTCTGTGTAATCGCTGTATATAGCATTTTGCTCGTTGATCTTGTAATTTAATTGGAGTCTCGTTATTTAATTTAATAGTTTTATCTCTCATAATTCAATTTTGTATGTAGTGCTAGTTATTCTGCAGTAGTTGTTTTTTAACTATAATTAGCTTATTGAAATTTAACACCCCCCCTTCCTTTTCCTTTTTCCGCCCCACCCCATAGTTTATAGTATAGTATTAATTTTATTACTCATTATCAAAGAATAAATAATAACTAATTATATAATTACTTTATAATAATAATACAATATATATATATATATATATATATATATAAATTTAATTAGCATAAAATTAAAATAATTTTAATTTTCGATTTTCTATTATAATTGGCAATTGTGCTAGTTGGTTAAATTGCAGAACTTGTTCATATTTGGTGGTATATATAAACTTTGTTAATTGTGTATTTGTTTATCCCGGTCTTTTGACCATGCCTCCCAAGAAGGTGCAACAGAAGAAAGGGGTTTGTGTGCTGAAGCAGGCCACCAAGCGCCCTTCCTCAATGCAGCATCAATCTTCTGACGAGGAGGAGGATTTGGGGACCATTCGTGCCTTGGTGGCTAGAGTTGAAGTGCTGGAAAGGGAACGCAGGCAGACTCAGGACGTTGATGCGGGTCCCAGTTCCGGACCTGTAGGTAAGAAATCTGCTAGGTTAGCTTCCAAAATGACTAAATCTCGTCTTCTCGCCGACTTGGTTTCTAGAGTTGGTGTGCTTGAAGATGCTACGCCCATGGAGGGGTCTTCGGTGCATACTCCTCCAGTTGGTTTGCCTGCTGTTCCGCCCACGAATCTTACCTTGCCTGAACTTGAGCATCGGGATGTACAGATGCCGGCCCCTCCAGCGCCCGCCACGTTCACTCCCGGGTCTCCAGGGTTCACCATGCCGCCGGTCGTTGCTTCTCCTGCAGCTCATACAGGTGGGCAACAATTACACCCTCACGCTACACAAGCACACGCCTCCAGTCCCCTTTTTCAGGAAACCCCTGCTGATGGTTCCCCGGTGCTGGGTGATTCTACGCACCCTGCTGTTTTTATGGGGGGGGTGTTGGTGCCTCAGCACCCACAGCTCCCTTGGCCTGCTGCTGCAGTATCTCCTTGGCAGCCTCCTGCCAATTCTTCCTCTCTGGCGCCCGCTTACTTGCCTCTTCCTCAAGGAATTTATCCACAGGGTGACACATCTCTTCCTTTAGGGGACCATTTATTGTTGGGAACAAAAGAAAAAATTTGGCGCAGAGAGTACATCGATTTGTTTTCTCTCCTGTTTCGTGAAAATGAAACAAAACCTAAGGATGGTCAGGAGGTTAAGGAGCGTGAGGCCGCTATTAAGCGGAGGGTCGATCGCATTTGGCCTAACTGGTTGAATGCCTACACAATTTATATGGGGGTTATGACTCAGGCATATCCTTCTAGAGCTTTGTCCATGATAAAGTATCAGGACATTGTTCATCGAGCTTTCCGGGAATTCTCTGGCACCGCTTGGCTTCGGTATGACGAGAGTTTCAGGCAGACGGCGGCATTGGATCCCACCCTCCGTTGGGATGTTGAGCATGCCGGGCTTTGGCTCCGATCTATGACCCCCGCCAGGCCCACCTTGGGCGATAGAGCTGATAGTGGGCATTTGTTAGCACGAGCGCAGACTGCCGCCTTTGGTTCCAACCAAGGCGGGCACTGGGTTCAATCCCAGCAAGTCTGCTGGGCATTCAACAGCACTGGCAGATGCTTCAGACGTCCTTGTAGGTTCAGACACGCTTGCGCCATGTGTGGTGGCACCCACCCCAGTTCCTCCTGCCAACTTGCACGCACGGCTCGCCAGGGCACAGGGGAGCATCAGCAGCCCAAACGTGGTTCTGGCAACAGCAGCAGTACGTTGCAAGGCCAGTAGCCCGGTCAAGCTGGCTCCTTTGGCTAAGCTGTTAGAGTTTTACCCTGATAGACAGGCTGCTAGTTTTATACTGCAAGGGTTTACTGATGGTTTTCGTATTCCCTTTGAGGGTCCACGGATTGCTACATCAGTAGTCAATCAGCCCTCTCTGAGCCATTTAGCGTCTGTTGTGTTAGCTAAGCTTAATAAGGAGATAAGTGCCGATCGTATTTCCGGCCCTTTTCCTTTTCCTCCTTTGAGAAATTTGAGGATTTCCCCATTAGGTATTGTGCCTAAGAAGCAGGTTGGTGAATACCGGCTTATTCATAATTTATCTTACCCGAAAGGTGCCTCTGTTAATGATGGCATTTCACCGTTACACGCGTCAGTTAAGTATACTTCTTTTGATGAGGCAGTGAGAGTAGTTAGGAGGGCTGGCAGGGGTTCCTTAATGGCGAAGTGTGATATAAAATCCGCTTTTCGCCTCCTGCCTGTGCATCCTGATGATGTAGATTTATTGGGTTTTAAATTTCAGGGCCAGTTTTATGTAGATAGGGCCATGCCAATGGGTTGTTCTGTGTCTTGTGCTGCTTTCGAAGCATTCAGCACATTTCTGGAATGGGCACTGCGGAGGAAAGCTTCCTCCTCCTTATCTGCTCATTACCTTGATGATTTCTTATTTGTTGGGCCGGCTGGGACTTCTCACTGCCTCTATTTAATGCAATCCTTCACCTCTTTAACTGAGGAATTGGGAGTTCCGCTCGCTCCTGAGAAGTCTGAGGGCCCTGCTACTTCCCTTATTTTCTTAGGGATCCAATTGGATACGGTAGCGCAGTCATCACGTTTGCCGTTGGATAAATTGGTTGCACTGCGCCAACTGCTTCGATCAGTGCTTGTATTAAAGAAACTTACACTGGGTCAATTGCAGGAGCTGGTAGGACATTTAGTTTTTGCTTCCAAAGTGATTTCCCCTGGTCGTGCATTTCTCAGGCGGCTATGTGACACCATGAAGGGTGTTCGCTCTCGTTTTCATTTTCTGCGTATTACAGCAGGAATGAGAGCGGATTTGCACATGTGGCTTGAGTTCCTGACAGATTTCAACGGCCTTTCCTTTTGGAGACATGAATTGTTATTGGAAGCTGAATTGCAGGTGCATTCTGATGCCGCAGGGGGAACTGGTTTTGGAGTAATATTTAGATCCCAGTGGTGCGCTGAGCGATGGCCTGCCTCTTGGCTGGCCAATGGAATTACTTCTGATTTGACATTTCTGGAATTTTTTCCTATAGTAGTAGCTGTACACATTTGGCTTTTGTCATTTCAGAATCGCACAGTGCGCTTCTGGTGTGATAATTGGTCCACGGTTTGCGTTATCAATGCACAAACTTCTAAGTCTTCCCGTGTTATGCGCTTAGTGCGGGCTTTTGTCTTGCAATGTTTGCGCTTTAATATTTTATTCCTTGCCAGGCATGTTCCAGGTTTGTTAAATTCCATTGCTGATGCCCTTTCCCGCTTACAGATGGCGCGCTTTCGGGAGCTTGCACCTGGAGCGGCACTAGATCCTGTGCCAATCCCACCTTTCCTGTGGAACCTTGGCAACTAGAAGTTGGGGTTGCGGTTGCAGCTGCTCTGGCTCCCAGTACTTGAAATGCGTATGAGCGTTCATTTGCTAAGTTCCGGACTTTCCGTATCAGCAAGGAGCTGCCTTTGGCGTGGCCTATTCCTGTGGATCATCTATTGCAGTTTATGATAACTTTAAAAGGGCAAAACAATGCTGTTTCTACTATCGCTGGTCATCTTTCCACGCTTGCCTTTATCTCTAAGGCACGGGGGCTGCTGGATCATTCTGTAGATTTTAGGGTCAGAAAGGTCCTTGAGGGTTGGTCGCATTCCACTGACCACTGTCCACGGTCCACTGACCGGAGGAGGCCAATCACGCCCGATGTTCTCCTCCAGATCCTGGCATTGTTTAATTCATTGTGCTCATCTCTGTATGAGTCGCACCTGTTCGCCGCAGTAACTCTGACGATGTTTTACGGTGCTTTTCGCCCTAGTGAAGTATTGGCCCCCTCCAAGGACCTACCGTGCCTTATGCATAGGCGATTGCACATTAGGTGCCGATATAGTGAGGTTTTCCCTGCGGGTCTCTAAGACTGATCAGAAGGGCCGTGGCAGTATTGTGTCTTTGAGCACTTGCCGGGTCCCTGAATTATGCCCTGTGTCTGCAATGCGGCAATTCTTGTCTATACAGCCAGTGGGCCAGCGTTATCTGTTCATACATGCGGATGGTTCTGCCCTGACTCAATTTCAATTTTGGGCCGTTGTTCGGCGGGCCTTGTTGGCCAGTGGTCGTGAAGCTGGAGTCTATGGGCTGCATTCTTTCCGGATTGGTGCGGCTATGGCCGCAGCCCTCGTGGGCATGAGCGTTAGCGATATACAGGCGATGGGAAGATGGCGTTCCAATGCATTCAAATCTTATGTCAGGCCTTAATAATAAGGTTTTGTTTTTGTTTCCCTAGGTTTGCTAAGCATCCCTATTCCCGTGAGGATCGCCTTGTGCGGCCACTCCATTTTTTGGGGTGCTCATCGGAGGGCTTCTTCGTCTGCTCCTGGGACCCAGCTGCAGCTTTCTGCTACCGCTACAGTTCACTGGGTAGCCCGGAGGGGCATGTTATGGGACGCGTTTTTGCCTTCTGTGTGCCGCATTATGTCTTCTATGGATAGGCCACATATATTATTGATCCATTTAGGGGAAAATGATTTGGTGCAGAGTCCAGGTGTGGACCTGCTTGTTAAGGTCACTCGCGATCTCACGTGGCTTATTAATTCATATCCACGCCTTATAATTGTGTGGTCTGATATGCTTGTTAGGAGGGTGTGGAGGGGGGCTATTCATCCCAACAGGATCGATAGATCCCGGAAATGGGTGAATAGGAAGATCAGGGCTCTTGTCCTGTCGCTTGGGGGGGCATTCATTCCCCACGACAGGATTAGGTTCCATGCCCCACATTTGTTTCGTGGGGATGGTGTTCATCTTTCGGACCAGGGGTGTGATTTGTTTTTGGAGGACATTATGAAGGGTTTAAGGGTTTTGTTGTCTTCATTGGGTGGAGTGGACCAAGCTTGAGCTGATCCCCTCCTGTGGCATAGAATTCGGGCAGTGGTATAGTGGGGGATTATATATTTAGGTGGTTAAGGCATCATAAAAGGAGCACTTCCCAGGGAACCATCAGGGTTCATCTCTGGTGGGGATCTGGGTGGTGTCCTTATGGGACCGGCTTGCGCATCATGGTGAACGCCTGTACGGCGGGGCCATGGTGTGGAGGTTGGAACCACGCGCATGGCTCCAAGAGCAAGGAGTGAGGATTTTACACACGTCCTTCACTCTGGAGTTATGCAATAATTAGAATTAATGCCTTTTGAAGGTGGGAGGGTAGTCCCACATAGTTAGGATTAACCTCACCTGCCTGAAGTAATTATATTTGAATGATTGGCTGTCTGGCTTTGGATTTAGTATGTTATATTTAATAAATATAACATTATTCCAATCTTGTGTCATGAGTCTTCCTTGTGTGGTGGCAATGAAGTAGAAATATCAATTGTCAGTCTAGTTAAAAGAAAACAAGCTGGCTTCTGGCATGGAGGCATCAATCTGTGTTTTCCCAACTTACCAATATTGTGACCAATGAAATTTGTTGTTGTTCCCAATAACACACAACCTCTGTAAGATGACACTTCTCAGAGTACCGTTGGCAGTGACAGCTAATTAGTGTTTTACGATTCAGTGACAATGTCATTTCTGAATGTATTGCAGTTCAAATTAATGAGTTAACATAGTGGCTCCTAGAGGAAGAATCTAAGCAATGACAGATAGGTAGCCAAACAAGTATCAGATTAATGACACGCCTGTTGACATTGTATTTGGAAATTCCTAACATTTCATATCAGTCTAGCTCATTCATGGCACTCCTAATAAACAACATTTCAGAAGTTCTGAAATTTGGCGGCCATGACCATAGTAGGTGTCATGCTAGATGCTCCCTGAGTAATATTTGAGGAAGAGGGGGATAAGCAGGTTTGAAAGTTTCCTGTATATTTTTACAACAATAAAACTATTACTATTATTACTGTTTTAATATCATCATCATCATCATCATCATGGAATTCAACCTAGACAGATAAATTAACTAGCTGATTTGCAGGCACATGTGCAGAACATCTTTAAAGTTAACTTCTAACTCTTAATGAAACTCTTCTTCATTGCTGTAATATCTTAGCAAACAGCTATTTCTTTGCTAAGTGTCTCCTTTATTTAGTTCAATCAATGTTCTTGATTGAACTGTCCTGGGCTCTTTTGGGAAGAACAGCAGGACATAAATTTAATAAATTTAAAAAAATTCAATCGATAGTTTCATGCAAACATTTTATACAGTTTTTATCCCTCATGCAGATCTTATTAATAATAATATTCATGGTTCCCAGTGTTGTTGTTTTTTGTTTGGATGGATAGCTGAATTTCCAAATGTCTTTCTGTCATGGCTGGCTTCCATTATGTTTCTAGGTTCAGTTAAAGTGTCTGTTTTAACCTACAAAGCCTTATGTGGCTCAGGACTCCAATACCTTATGGAGTGCCTCCTACCATATGAGCCTATCTGGACCCTGAGCTCATCTTCAGAGACTCTCTTGCAACAGAAGCTCAGAGGAACTTGACAAGAATGGGGGTCTTCTCAGTGATGGTTTGCCATTATTGTGCTCTCTCTAGGAGCTGCTTAGTATCCATACCGACCTTTTTTCAGTTCCAGGCAAAGACTTTTCTCCAAGACATTTGGCTGTTAACATCTCATTGCTGCTTCTGGGGGCTATTATCTACCTGATTAATTTTAATGGTGTTCATGCTTATGTTGTTGGATAGGGATGTGGGATTTTTTATTACTGTATTGAGCATCATTGTATGATCATGTGCAGTGTTTTAGATGTTTGTTTTAATGTTGTATGTTACTTTTGTACTGGCATTGCATCTCACTTTTTTTGAAAAAGCCTTTTTGTACAAGGTGTCAAACAATTATGTAAATAAATAAATAAAAATTGAGATTGTAATTTATGCCTACCATGAACTTTCATTTTGCCTTTCTTCTGTTGCATGTATTTTGTGCCATGAATGCTTTGATATTATAGTTTTCCCTGTCAAGTGATATTTGCTATTGCTTAATGTAGATCTCTTGAATTTTTTTTTTAAATTGTTGCCATCTCAATTAGCATCCATCCCGGTTAAAACTGAAGAACTGTAGCAGCAGAGAAAATTTAAATTTGCTGCACCTAGTTGGTACATCTAATACACCTTGTTTACACCTCATTAACAAGGTGTAACAAGGGTAAATTGTTCAGAATTAGAATACAATTAACCCCAAGTAGCTGAGTTCACATGTCAACTGAGGCTGGGTTGAGTGAACAATTATTTAGAATATGTCTGTACTTTCCCCGCTAATGCTGCAAGTACTTATGGAGAATTTACATGACACCATAAGGTAAAAAGCTGCTATAATTCTGTAATTTCTCCATGCTTGCACATTATTATAAACCCACCTCAACATCAACTATATATTTTGGAAAGTTTTTTCTCTTTGTCTATTCTTCATGCATTTGGGCACCTCTGAAGATTCCTGAGATCAAGGAGAAGGTTTTTGTCTATGTCTGGATACAATTTTGAATCAAGATGGTGGACCAAATCTTTCAAAACTGCACTGATTTTAACATTTATTTCAAAGGTGCACCATTTTTTGTTTGTTTGTTTCTGTTTCTTAGAATTGCCAAGCAACATCAAGCACTTTTTGCTAGTGGAAAAATAAACAAAAGGTAAAGTACCATCTATTTTGAATAAAATAATTTTACATGGGTGCATTTCAAAGTTGTAAACACACACACCACACACAATGACGATCACTCGTGGTCGAGTATGATTGTCTTCCAAGATAAGGTCTTTAAGAGTGGGTCCGTAAGTGACAGTGGAGGCAATTTCTGGATCCACACAGCCTCCCACAGTGAGGACATAGGTATCCAGATGAAAGATGGTTGTGATGAGGATTTGTTTGACTTGCCTTCTGCTTAGCTCGTTTGTCCTGTATTCATGCTTCTTTGAAGTCTATAGCACCTTTAATAATAGCAGACCTCCAACTGGGATGTTCATGGGCCAAGACTTTCCAGTTCTCAATGCTCATTTTATATTTTTTTAGTTTTGCTTTAAGAACATCTTTAAACCTCTTTTGCTGTCCACCGATATTCCATTTTCCATCCTTCAGTTGGGAGTAAAGTAGCTGCTTTGGAAGATGGTGATCAGGCATTCAAATAACATGGCCAGTCCAGCGAAGTTGATGTTGGAGGATCATTGTTTCAACACTGGTAGTTTTTGCTTCTTCCAAAACACTAACATTAGTCCGTCTGTCTTCCCAAGTTATCTGCAGAATTTTCCAGAGGCAGCATTGGTGGAATCTTTCAAGAAGTTGGGAATGGCGTTTATAAATGGTCCATGTTTCACAGGCGTACAGTAAGGTTGGTAGTACAATGGCTTTGTAAATAAGCATTTTGGTCTCCCTGCGAATATCCCGATCCTCGAACACTCTACGCTTCATTCGGGAGAATGCGGCACTTTCAGAGCTCAGAAGATATTGCATTCAGCGTCGATGTCAGCTTTTACGGAAAGATGACTGCCAAGATAGTGGAAGTGATCAATGTTCTCCAACGTCACACCATTAAGTTGGATTGATGGTGCAACAGAGGGACTAGTTTGCACCTGTTGATGAAGCACTTTGTTTTTTTAATATTAAGTGAGAGCCCAAGCTTTCCATATGCTTCTGTAAAGACATTTAGGGTAGCTTGAAGATCTTTCTCTAAATGTGTGGAGACTATTATCACTGGCATATTGAAGTTCTACGACAGAGGTTAACACTTTACTTTTTGCTTTCAGCCTACTGAGATTAAAATGCTTTCCATCTGTTTGATATATGATTTCCACACCAGTAGGTGTAGAATCATAGCAATGAAGATAGCAAATAAGGTAGGAGCAGTGACACATCCCTGTTTTACACCTGATCCAACTCTGAATGGATCACTCTGAAAGCCATTGTTATCCAAAATTGTCGCTGACATGTTGTCATGGAGGAGTCACAAAATATTCAAAAATTTATCAGGGCATCCAGTTTTCAGAAGGATGGTCCAGAGAGCAGTTTGATTCACAGTATCAAAGGCCTTAGTCAGATCAATAAACACAATGTATATCGGTTCTGCTCCTGGCGTTTCTCTTGAAGCTGTCGTGCAGTGAATATCATGTCCACTGTTCCCCTGGAAGGGCGGAAACCATTTTGAGATTCGGGGAGGACATCCTCTGAGATCAGTAGGAGGCGATTTGCAAGGATCCTTGCAAGGATTTTAGCTGTGGTATCAAGAAGAGAGATACCTCAATAGTTCCCATAATCTTCTCTATCACCCTTCTTAAAAAGAAATTTCTTCTTTTTTTCTTCTTAAAAAAATTTCAGTGTCTGGAAAAGACTATTGCCTGGAATCCTGGAGTACCAATGCTAGTCCATAGCACCAGTATTGAACTAGATAGCCAAATGACCTGAGTCGGTATAGGGCAGATTCCTTTGTTCCTAAAAGAGGAAAGGGACCCAAGGCCACAGTGACTCTGAAATTTTTTATATGTTTTGCTGACAACATTTATATACCACTTTATTGTAAAAAAAACCCTTAAAGCGGTTTACAGAAGGAATTAAAACAATAAAATTATTGGCAAAAACAAAAACAGGTATTAAAAACATGCAAAATAATAAAACTAACACTGAGTTAAAAACCAATACAAAGCATCATAGTTTCTACATTCCTGGGTACGTTTGCCTAAACAAAATATGTTTTTAGCAGGTGCCGAAAAGAATACAAGGAAGATGCCTGCCTTAATGTCAATAGGCAGGGGGTTCCAAAGAGTAGGTGCTGCCACATTAAAGGATCAATTTCTTACAAGAGCAAAAAAGAAATTTGGTCTTACCGTAAAATGGTTTTCTCTGTGCATGTCAAAAGCTGATCTCAGGTGGGTACCTACCAGTTGAAGGCAGAAGAGTTCTAAAGAATTTTTTTTACAAGGACTTCCTGCTCTGCGCAGCTCCTTAGTTCAGTTCTTAATAACAAACCAACCAACAAGAGGAAAGAACAAAGAGAAATAACAGGAACCATGGAAATGAAACAGTAGACAACAGCAGTCATACACTGTCTGTTGTAGGCCTAAGATGCAAAACAGTAATGGCAGCCCAGCTCTCCTAGGGAGTGGCCCTGAGATCAGCTTTTGACACGCACAGAGAAAACTGCTTCACAGTAAGACCAAATGTCTTTTCTCCTGTGCATGGAAAAGCTGGTCTCAGGTGGGGCATACTAAAGCTGACCCATGTATGGTGGGAATATCGCTGGGCTGAATATACTAGCGGTCTGGGAGAACATGCTGTAGCACCTTCCTCCCAAAAGCTGCCTCTGCTGAGGCAAATGTGTTAATCTTATAGTGCTTCATAAACATGTTAGGTGTGGCCCATGTAGCTGCTCTACAAATCTCTATGATAGAAGCATGGTGTAAGAATGCTGCCGATGTGGCTGCTGCCCTAGTCAAGTGGGCCACTATCCTGGCCGGCCAGGCTAACTTTAGTGATGCATAGGCCAGTGTGATACATGCCTTGATCCACCTAGCAAGCATGGAAGAATACACTTTCTTCCCTAAAGACACTGGGTGAAAGGACACAAATAAACTATCTGTCGCAGGTTTTTTGTTTTAGAAATATATACTTTCAGGGCTCTTCACACATCCAGTGAATGCCACGTTTTCTCTGTGGGGTGAATGGGATTAGGACAAAAGGAAGAAAGCACCAGCTCTTGCTGACAGTAGAAGGTAGACAGTACTTCAGGCCGAAAGGAAGATACCTGCCAGATGCATAAAATCTGCCAATGGCGAAGATAGGAGTTGGGTGACAGCTGAAATTATCTTGTCCACTCTGTCTTGTGCTAATGTTATGAGTCCCTGCTGTGAGTCTATGGTGGCCCCCAAATGTATTATAAGGTGGGCTGGACAAAGCTGGCTCTTTGTTTGGTTGACAAGGAAGCCGTGATCCTTGAGACATGCTAGGGTGATGTACACATCTTCCCAAGCCTTGTGGAGGAAAGGAGACAGGAGCAGAAAGTCATCTAGGTAAGGAAAGACATGGATCCCCTGCATCCTGAGGTGTGCCACCAGAGCAACCATGATCTTTGTGAATACTCTGGGGTCAGATGCCAGACCGAAAGGCATGTCTTTGTACTAAAAGTGATCCTCCCCCACAGCAAACTGGAGGTAACGTGTGTGAGGCGGAAAAACAGGGACATGCAGATAGGCCTTCAGATGGATAGATGAGAGGAAGTCTCCATTTCTCAATGCCTCCTTGATGGACAGGAAAGTCTCCATGCGGAATCTGCGGTATTTTATGAACTGATTTAAGTTTTTCAAATCGAGTACCACCCTGAAAGATCCGTCTTTTTTCACAACAGTGAAGAATATAGAGTAGTTTCCTGAAAACCTCTCGACTGTTGAGACAGGTTCTATTGCCGCAATATGCAGAAGGTGAGCAATCGCTTGTAGGGTCTTTTCCTTTTTGTCTGGAGACGTTGAGAGAGGGGAGGGGATGAACTTGGTTGGAGGAAGGGAGGTGAATTCCAGCCTCAGTCCGTATCTGAGGGTGTGCAGTACCCATTGGTCCGAAGATGTGTCCCTCCAGTGGTGGGCAAAGTGTTGAAGGTGTCCTCTGACCTGAGGGGCCCTGGCGTCAGAATTGATGCTTATTCCCTCAAGACTGGGATCCAAAACCCGATCTATTGGGGAAAGGTTGGCTTTTAGACTGGTTACATTGCCTATTCCAGAAGGAACGGCCGGTACGGGAATCCTTTGCTCTTTCAAATGCCCTGGAACCTCGAAAGTACTGGGAGGGCAAATAAGGATGGAATGGTCTGCAAAATAATATTTTGTCATCTCGTTTCTTGGTAGAAGGCATAGCTTTCTTCTTTTCCTTCAATTCCAAGACTCCAGCTAGGGCATCATCACCACCCACATAGGGCTCAGGCGGGAGGTTAGAGTGGGCTGCAGTATCGGCCTCCCAATGGCATAACCACAGGGTCCTTTGAGAGAAGGGGTGGTGGCAGGTGCAAGGGGGAGGTGGCAGGCACAAGGGGGAGGTGCCAGGCACAGGGGGAGGCAGCAGCAGGTGTGAGGGGTGGTGGTGGCAGGCACAAGGGGGAGAGGTGGCAGGTGCAAGGGGGGTGGCAGGCATGGGGAGGAGGCAGTGGTAGGTGCAATGTGGGTGGCAGCAGGTGTGAGGAAGGTGGCAGCAGGTGTGAGGGGGTGGCAGCAGGCATGAGGGGTGGTGGCAGGTGCAAGGGGGGAGGCAGCAGGCACGAGGGGGGTGGCAGGTGCTAGGGGGCAGCAGCAGCCATGAGGCGGTTGGCAGAAGGCCTCTCATGGCAGCAGGTGTGAGGGGGGAGGCAGCAGGCACAATCAGGGCAGCAGTAGGCATGAGGGGGCAGCAGGATGAGGGGAGGCACACACACACACACACCATCGTCACTCACCTCAGCTCTTCACCTCCATTCTGCTGCTGCCTTCTCCTCCATCCTTGCCCTCTGGTGCGGTCTGGCTCTCCACTTCCTCCATCGTGCCTCCTAACACAGATTACAAGGGAAGAGTGATGCATGCAGAAGCCCAGTGCGAGGCACATGTATTTTGTCCACCAATCACAGGAGCAGAAGACTTCCCCTGCTTCCCCCTCAAGTAAAGTCCAAAAGTAACACCAGAAACTTTAGCGTAGCTTCTAAAAATTAAGGAAATTAATAGTCATTCTATTACTAGCAAAATGTAATGAAGTTACCCACTCGTTACTTAAGAAAGTCATAAATTACAAGTAACTTGTTATTTGTAGCGAGTTATTTCCAAGCTCTGGGTATTGCATTTAGGAAATCATCACTGACTTTTTTTTCTTTTTTCTATTTGCATTCCATTTATCTCTGACCTTACTCCCTTATATCCATAGAAGCACCTTGTTGGTTGCATGACAGTTTGTTTCTTGCTCAGTAGAAGTAAAAGAGAATTCACATACTGTTAAGTGTGGCTTCCCAAGCTACTGCCTGTGAAGGTAGACCAAACCATGTATATTTTCTCTGTGGCAACTATTACTCACTGGAATTGGGTTGGCTGTCAAAGTGAGTTTATAGCAGCCCACATGGCAGGCAGGAAAGGACAGAGAATCTTCTTAACTGTTACTCATTTCTAAAACCTCTCTTTGCAATGAAGGGTCAAATGTGTAAAGAAGTCTGGAGTAGACATGTTAAAAGGCAGGCAGGACATTCCAGGCGGGGGTTGCCAACCCTGCTTTGATAGGGATATCTTTGCAGAGGATCCCTAGTCAAGCCTCACCACCAGCACAATCCTAACCATATCTTCTCAGAAATCCTGTTGAGTTCTATGGGGCTTCGTCCCTTAGTGTTTAGAATTGCAGATGTTCTCCCATCCAACATCTCCACAACACTAGCCTCCCTTCTTCCTACAATGGCTTTCTGGTGGCTAGCCTGGCCTGAGAGCACTTAAACCCTTCTTGCTAGAAGCAAGTAGGCTAGATTAAATGTTCCCTACCCAGGCTCTCTAAGCAGCTGGGAAGGAATGGTCCCATCACTTCAGCTGGACCTTGGAACACCCTCATTTGGTTAAGATTTTTATCTTAATGTCCAATCAGAGATATTTTTTTTGTTTGAGTGGTATGCTCCAAGCAACTGTGGTTGAAGGTTAATGTATTATGCTTAATGACATCACTAGGACCCACCCCTGTGACATCACTAGGTCCTGCCCCTGTGACATCATTAGGGTTCACCCCTGAAATCTCAGGGTTTGGGATGCTTCTGGCCTGGCAACCTTTCTATCACTAATGGATGATGACACACATGCATTTTAAATAGTTGTGCATCCTACAGAGTGTATAATACATATAAGAAACCATAATTGGATAATGCTCAAGATCCTGCTTCCATTATTTTGCCAAGAAAATTGGTGTTTTAAGTGTTTGTGTGTGCTATTCACCACTCGTGAGGCATGTGCATTTCATTCTTGGTTAGCTATCCCCAAATATAAAATCGGTCAGGTATCATCAGATCAGGGCTCTGGGGTAGAATTCAGGGCCAAACTCAGCAGAATCAGCAGGAGGGTCCCCAACTGTGGCAAGGCTGGCTTACCATATCCTCTAAAGAGCCTTTCCCAATAAGATCATTAAGTCCAAGCCTAAATTCCCTAACTGCAGCATTGTACAAAATGTCTAGATTCTGGATGTACATGAGCAAAATTCTGCAACCATGTGTCCCTTTTCTGAAAGCAGCTTTAATGTTCTGTAGAAATGCTATATCTAGATAGAACATTCTCATATTCCTCAAGATGAATCTTTGAGAAAGTTTAGAAAGACATTCACTCATTTTGTTTGATGCGTTCATGTGATAGCCATGCTATGGGCCCACCTGCCCTTTTGGAACCTTCATGGCATGCACGTTTTATTTATTGCTAAATTCTGCATTGCTAGAATTTATTATCTTTGCAACACTGAAAATAAGCAGTATGCCTCTGAATGCCATTTGCTGGGAATCACAAATGGGGAGAGTGCTATTACATTCAGGCCTTGTTTGCAGACTTCCCACAGATATCTGCTTTGCTGTGAGAATAGGATGTTGGACTAGGTGGGCCTTTAGCTTGATCCAGCAAGCCTCTTCTTATGTTCTCAGCAATCTCAAATAAATCACATTATGCTGCCTGTAAGAGCTTAAATTTCTATTGTTCCCACCAATCAATTATTTGTCATGGGGGTGGAGGGGAGAAAGGAAAGAAAAAGAAAAGCTAAAATATTATGTCTATCAACAGATTCTTCTTTCATTGACAGGTGTACTGTGCATCACAGTGATGTGTCTTTTGAAAGTGATACTAAATCATTGTCAGAAAATGTGAAATGTATTCATCTCTAATAACTTTTTTGTTAATTTGAAATGTGCCGTTTCCTGCTTTATTTGAAATAAGTCCTGCCTACCTCAGAGAAACAACAGTCTGCATTGCTTTATTTTTCCCTGAAATGTGATTTTCCCCCCACCCTCACCCTCCTACTTTCAAGATTTCAATGCTTTTGGCTCTGGCAAAGAAATCATTACAGGAAAAAATTCTCTCTTGAAGTGATGACAGAAGCAAATTTTTATTCCTTTGTAGAAAACAGGAACATTTTGAAGACAGACTTCTTTGTTCATTGTTTAAGGAAGTTGGAATTCTCTACTTCTTAAACCATTCATCCATCCCCATTTTTCACCTCTCCAAAGATGACTATTTCAGATAATGAGGTATTGTACTTTGAAATTCTTTTAAACAATACCTTTTTCTCTGGCAGTACATTCCAGTCATGTGATCATTTTCATGATAGCTTGGCAATTTGTGGTTTTTCTTTTGTGACTATTTATTTTCCCTGAAAAAAATTACAATATAAATAATCCTCATAAATCCTGTCATCCTGTTCTCCCCAGTGTGTGCAGACACTCTGCATATATATGGGCCATGTGCCATTCAATTTTATTTATATAGACACATATCACTAGAAAGGAAGAAAAAGAGAAGATGGCTTGGCAACTCCTGTGCCTTTAACAGCATCTTGATTTGCAGAAATCAGCAGGCCCTGGACAGAACAGCAGATTGAGGTGCTGTTAAGACTCTGGACTTAATGGTATTGCAGCAGGGGCTGTCTTTAGATGGTGACATACCTGATTTCAATTACTTTGAACTGTGGCAAGCCAACCCCAATGCATTTTGGGACCCTCCTTTTCATTTTGCTAAATGAGGCCTTGGATGCCTGCCCCAAAGTCTTGCAGTGATGGTACCACTGGTTAAAGGCACATGAGCAAAGGCCAGTAAATATAATGGCCCTAATCACAATCCTATTTAAATTTCTTAAAGGCATTTCAGAAGTTGCAAGATCTCAACCAATGCAATAATTCAATAAAGTCCATCTGGAGAGATCTGCCACTGAAGTGCTCATGGGTACAAATTCATTTTTAGCTTATCTGGTGGAACCACAAAATGGCTTCATCCAACTCTTGCACAAATTAACGTGCATGGAATAAAACACTAAATACATTTAGGCTGCAGTTCTACATTCATGTACCTGAGAGTAAGCCCTACTAAACTCAGTGGGACTGTTGATGCACTTCTCTTGCTGGTATGAGAGGTCTAAGGAGAGAATTCATTTCTAAAGCCTCCTGCGACACATTTGCTAAACACTTAGCCGATAAAATCGAGCGCCTGAAGAGCATGATTCTGGACGCCGTGGACACAGGAAGTGGGCCAGAGTCAGCCAGTTGCATTCTGGTCCAATGGGATCGGTTTCAGCCTCTCCTTGCTGAGGAAGTGGACAAGGTGCTCTGCACTGTGAAGCCAACCACCTGTCTGCTTGATCCTTGCCCTTCGTGGCTCATTATGAGCTGCAAAGAGAGACTGGGCGAGGGAATCAAGGCAGTGGTAAATGCATCCCTGAAAGAGGGTGCAATGCCATCAGCCTTCAAGGAGGCAGTGATAAAGTCCATCTTGAAAAAGTCCTCCTTGGATCCCCAAGAGCTGAATAACTTCCGCCCTTTCTCTAATTTACCATTCTTGGGCAAGGTGATAGAGCGAGTGGTGGCCAAACAGTTGCAGACACACTTGGATGAAGCAGATTATTTAGATCCATTCCAATCAGGCTTCAGGACTGGACATGGAACTGAAACAGCCTTGGTCGCTCTGGTGGATGTTATGAGGAGGGCGTTGGATAGGGGAGAATACACCTTCCTCGTCCTCCTAGATCTCTCAGCGGCTTTCGATACCATTGACCACGGTATCTTGTTAAATCGCCCGGAGGGGTTGGGAATAGGGGGCACTGTTTTACGGTGGTTCCATTCCTATCTCTCAGGCAGGTACCAACGGGTGGCATTGGGGGATGAGGTTTCAGACCCTTGGCCTCTTAATTGTGGAGTAACACAGGGTTCTATCCTTTCCCCCATGCTATTTAACATCTATGTGAAACCGCTGGGGGCCATCATCAGGAGCTTTGGGCTGCAGTGTCACCAATATGCGGATGACACTCAGCTCTATCTCTCATTTAAGTCCTCACCAGAGTTGGCTGTGGATACCATGTCCAAATGCCTGGAGTCCGTAAGTGGATGGATGGGCGAGAACAGGCTGAAGCTAAACCCTGATAAAACCGAGGTGTTGCTCGTGGGTGACAGGAGAAGGTTGGGAGATATAGACTTGGTGCTTAATAGGGTAAGGTTGCCCCTGAAGGACCAGGTCCGCAGTCTCGGGGTCATTCTTGACTCCCAGCTGTCCATGGAGGCTCAGATTTCAGCAGTGAGCCAGGCAGCTTGGTATCAATTACATGTGATACAGAGGCTGCGACCCTACCTTCCTGTGCACCTGCTCCCACGAGTGATACATGCCCTGGTTTCCTCTCGCTTAGACTACTGTAATGCGCTCTATGTGGGGTTACCCTTGAAAACGGTCCAGAAATTGCAACTGGTACAAAATGCAGTGGCACGCTTGATTAAGCATAGCCGCTGCCGGGATCATATTACCCCGGTGTTAGTAGATCTACACTGGTTACCAGTTGTCTACCGGGCCCAATTCAAGGTGTTGGTGCTGACCTTTAAAACCCTATATGGTTTTGGCCCAATTTATCTGAAGGAACGCCTCCAGTATCACCAATTATGCCGCCTGACAAGATCAGCCACACAGGACCTCCTCTCGGTCCCACCAGCCAAAACAGCTAGGCTGGTGCGGACCAGAGAGAGGGCATTCTTGGTTGTGGCCCCCACCCTCTGGAATTCTCTCCCTTTTGGTCTCCGACATACCTCCTCCCTGACTGGTTTTTGCCGAGCCTTAAAAACCTGGCTTTTCAGGCAGGCCTATGGGATCCTCGGGAGGGATTAGTTTTATGATGTATAAATTGATGTTTTAGAATAATTGATGATTTTGTTTTTGATTGTACAGTGTATTTTAATGTATTCCTGTAAGTCGCCTAGAGTGTCCGTTAAGTCGGACAGATAGGCGACTAACAAATAAAATATTATTATTATTATTATTATTATTATTATTATTATTATTATTAAAACTCTCACAGCACTGCCAACTTATACAAAACCATGACATCCTTCACAGAGTGCATAGTTAAAACTATGGAATTTTCTACCACAAAATGCTATGATGGCTGCCAACTTGGATGGCCTAAAAGGGGGATTAGATAAAAATCATGGAGGATAATGAAACAGTCCTGATAGTTGTACTTACATGCAGTATTGGAGACAGTATGCTCCTGAGAACCAGTTGCCGGGAAACATGAGTGGGAGAGTGCTATTGTGCTCAAGTCCTTTTTGAAATGAAAGCAAAAGGGCTTTCCCTCTGCCAGTGCCCACACATCCAATCTCCTCCCCTCCCCTCCCCTCCCCCTCTGTCCCTCCCCTTGCCTCCCCCTTCCCCAGGTCATTTCCACCTATCCTAAGCATGATTGTACACAAGTAAATCCCACTGAATTCAAAAAGAATGCAAATGATCAAACCTGCCCTCCCCCTTCTTTTGCTCCTCCTCCTGCCCCTCCCCTCCCTGTCCCCCTCCCCTTCCAATCCCCTCCCCCTCTCCTCACCCTTCCTACTTCCCTTCTCCATTCCCCTCCCCCTTTTCCTCCTCCTCCTCCTCCTCCATGGTCAGTTTTACCTATCCTAAGCATGAATGCATGGGGGTAAATCCCACTGCACTCAATAAGCATGCAAATGATCAGACCTGCCTTTCCCCTCCCCCTCTCATCTCCTTCCCCACTTCCTTCCCCACTTCCTTCCCCTCCCCTCCCCTCCCCTCTCCTCTCCTCTCCTCTCCTCTCCCCTCTTTCTCTGTTCTTCTTCACCTCTCATCTCAGTTCTTCCTCCTCCCCTCCCCACTCCAGCCCTCCCTCCCTCTTCTCCTCCTCCTCCATGGTCAGTTTCACCTACCCTAAGCATGATTGCACAGGAGTAAATCCCATTGAACTCAATAAGCATGCAAATGATCAATCCATTCTCAGCAAACTTGCACAGGATTCCATTTCTTACTTCACTGATTAAAAAGCAGAGAAATTCACTAAGGAGAAGAAAAACTCTTGCAGTTTAAGAACATACCTAGAGCCCACAGATATTTCTATCAAACTTTAAAAAGTAGGGAACTTGGGCAGCTATAGCGAATGTACCAGGGGAGCAGGAGACCTGACCTCCACAACATAATTTGGGTTGGTCTTTCACAGTCCAGTCCACTTCCTGTGTAGCTTGGAAGAATTTGGTAACATGTGCCTCTGAGCCTATGGCGAGTGGTGGCAACACCTGCAATCAGCCCAAATAACAAAAACAAGACATGTGCTATGCTGATCTTGTTTTAGCAGCATGGAAGCAACAATATTAAGACAGTTGATATATTTCAGATACTCACTTTAAATATGTTTGATTTAGTTTGCAATTTTTGTGAAGTTTCCTATAGGAAATCATTTTGTTTTGAATGTCTCAGTTTGCACAAGATAAAACCGTGGGATGTGAACTATGTTCTAGCAAATTTCTAGGTGTGCTCTATGCTTTCAATTGACCATGCCTACCTTTCCTTAAGTGGAGTGGCTTAAGCATAGAAGGCTGAAAACATCTTGGGCAGGCCAAGTTTGATTTTTCCAGCTGCTAGATTCATTGCTTAAGTGGCAATATATTGTAATCAGTCTGATTTTACATCAAACTGCAGTTTCAGATTCAACTGTTATTGCACCCAAAATAGAAATAGAGCATAAGCTCCAGTTTGAAACACAAAAGGCTGTCTTTACCATCATATAACACTGACCAATAAAAAGGCTTTGAAATTAATACAAATAAATTTGACACAGATTGCTAGGGTCATTCATTGGTGAACAGTTGTGGCCGAGTAAGATTGTCCTCCAGGCTAAGGTCTTTCACAGTGGGTCCGTAAGTGACTGTGGAGGCCAGTTCTGGATCCACACAGCCTCCCACAGTGAGGACATAGGTTTCCAGATGGAAGATGGTCAAGATGAGGATTTGCTTGACATGTGTTCCACTTATCTCATTTGGCCCTTTCGCCCTGTACTCATGCTTCTTCAAACTCCATAGTACCTTTGATAATGGCCGACCTCCAATTGGGACGCTCATGGGTCAAAGCTTCCCAGTTCTCGATGCTCATGTTATATTTTTTTAGATTAGCTTTAAGAACATCTTTAAACCTCTTTTGCTGTTCACCTATATGTCTCTGACATATTGTACTGCCCTCCACATTTGTAAAAATGGAAACACAATTTGGGTTGGTCTTTCATAGTCCAATCCACTTCTTGTGTAGGTTGGAAGAATTTGGTAACGTGCCTCTGAACATATGGTGAGCAGTGGCAACTGACAGAAATATCTGTTGGCTATAGGTATGTTCTTAAACCACAAGATTTTTTTCACCTGCATATATATGCATCTGGTTGGCCTTTGTGAGAACAGGATGCTGGACTAGATGAGCCTTTGAGGTGATCTAGCAGGGCTCCTCCTATGTTCTTCTCACCCAGTTGTATCTCAGGTTTGCATAAGTAGTAGGTCTTCATTATCATGTATTTTAACAAATTGAAGTTAGGGAACATAAGCCCCAAGGTGAGGGTAATAGAGTTAAGAACATAAGAAGAGCCTGCTGGATCAGGCCAGTGGCCCATCTAGTCCAGCATCATGTTCTCACAGTGGCCAACCACGTGCCTGGGGGAAGCCCGCAAGCAGGACCCGAGTGCAAGAACACTCTCCCCTCCTGAGGCTTCCGGCAACTGGTTTTCAGAAGCATGCTGCCTCTGACTAGGGTGGCAGAGCACAGCCATCATAGCTAGTAGCCATGGAGTTCCTTCCAGGTAGTTTAAGATAATTACATACAACAAGTGTTTATGGGTAAATTACATTCCTATAAAATCAGCATTTGCTACACTATATTAACTATCTGAATTCCATTCAAAAGAAATCTATTTAAATCAAGCCACACAATCCAACTTATAACAATGTCACTCTACTCCTCAGCAGGGATGAAATTCTCTATCTCTCTCCTAGGATAGGGGATCTGAGGAGCACAGGGGCAGGAATACCCAATGCATGGAAGCGATTGAGTGGCTATTTAAGTCTGCTCCACCCATCCTCTTCCTTCTTTTGCACCCATCCACCCTTCCTCTACAATATGGGCATTTTGCTAGTTGCCCTTTATGGGGGCTGAGAAAGATTTTTGGGCGGAGACTCCTGACTGAGTTTTGGACTCCCAAAATGTTAATGTTAGATGTTAATACAAACCCACTTACATAATCTGGTCATTGTTTGGCAGATCTTCTATTTGTTATATTTAATAAATATATCATTTCTGCCACGTCTCTTCAGTCTTCTTCCAGGGTGTGTTGGCAAAAGATCTTTGTCCCAGACTAGCCAGATTACTAAATCTCTGCTTGACTGGATTGTTGTGTTCCTTTTCAACAGACACTGGAGATAAATGAAATCTGAAAACCTACATCAGTGTAAGCCACTCCAGATAGAAAGGCAAAGGCGTTTACAACCGTCACCAGGAAAGGTTGTCAGTTAAAAGAAATGTTTTTAAAAATCCAGCAAAGCTTGTAGACACACTTTTGCCATCTCTCCTGCTTTGCTTCTAATTAGCCTGAATACAATCAAACAGCAAAGTCCACTGAAAAATATTCACCCCATTTCCTACCCCAGCCTGTTTTACATTATTGCCCAAAGTACTTTAACAGTCACCAGACTGTGACACTTGAGGAAGTGTGAACTTGCAGACCATTCCAGACTGTGAATTTTCCCACTTTATCGGTCACAGAAATATGTCTGTTTGCTGTGTGCTGTGAAAATCCGGCGTTCAATAATCTTGCTGTTTCTTAGCTTTTAAATGGTGTGGCATGGTCTCAACAATAATTGCACTCTGCTGCCAGGAGCATACAGGTCCAGAATATCACAGGGATAGCAAGTAAGAGTGGGAGGCAGGAGAAAAACATGGGCTGCATGGATTAATTTATGCCAGAGCACCTGCTCTCAATACCAAGGCTCGATTGTATAATGAAAGAGGAGATGAAAGTGTTCTTGAGCAGATGTGAAGTACATTTCCCCATACAAGTTGAGACCTCCCATATACCATGTCAGAAATAAAGCCTCAGTCATATGAGTTCCAGGCTGTAGTTGATTCAGCATGATAAATGTGCATTTCTGGGTCTATTTAAGACCCAAATGCAGCCTAAGACATTTGACTGCCTGAACCAAAGGTCAACAGCTACAAAAGGCAAGAGTCACATCCATTGACCAGCTCACTTCTGCATCTAGCTTTGCCCATCCATGGTATGTGGCCCCCGGAATGTTCCCCATAAGGCAAAGTGGCCCTCAGAGTAAAAACATTTCCCCAGCCCATTTGGTAGGTGCGGGTTTGCCTACACCCTATTTCTGGAAGGCTCGGGAAGGTTCTAGGAAATTGTGTAATAGGTCAGGTGGGGTATCTTGACCAATGGGGTAAGGGTTTTGAGCAGCTATATATAGCCTGCTCCTCCTTATGAGCGCGCCTTTTTTGCCTTGCGGCACGTTGGGAAAGGCTGAGAGACTGGCATAGTCCTTGCTGCCTCGTGATTCTCCTTGTGACTGATTGTTGGTGATCGTATTTGGTGACGAATTTTATTGCTTTAATTTATAACTTTATTTAATTGTTCAGACGGTGTTCCCAGAAAGCGGGGGGGGGAATCCCTTTCCTTCTAAACCCAACCCCCCCCCTCCGAAATATTTGTCCGTCCTCTAGCGTTAGCAGGGGATTGAGGGCGGAGTAGTATTCTTTGCTCCTGTGATCCCTGTTTTACTTAAAAATAAAATAAAATTACAATAAATAATCCCGTTCTTACCGCCTCGTGGTGCGTTGTGTGCCTGGTTAGTTTTTCTTTTGTGCCCTTGGCATCGTGGGCCTACCGCGCCTGATCGCGGAGGCTTGAGTGTGCTGTGTTTCGGCTGAACGGTGTGCGCGGGTGGCTTTCGTGTATCACGTGCTGCCGATAAAGTCGCTGCGTGGAGCCTGCTTCCGGTTTGGTAGCCGGAGTCCGTCGCTTCAGCGTCTTTTACCTTGCTTCCTCGGGGGTTCAACGCTGTGGTGAAGCAAGTAGGACATTTTAAAGCACCCCCCATTAGCTTTTCCTCCATAGATCAGCTGTGTGGCTGATCTGTAAACCATCATGGCGGCAGGAGTAACAGCTACGGGCGAGGGAGCTCCGCAACAAACAGCTTTTATGCGGTAATTTCTCCCTTGTTGGAGGTTACGATGCATTGGAAAATACGGGGTAGCCTCCCCCCCCTTATGTCACCACCCTCGGACCCGACCTGGATGCCAGCTATCAGAAATACGATGTAAGACTTTCACCTATGCTGGGCTGCCGCCGCCGCCGCCGTTTCCTGGTTGCCGGATTGGAGCTGGGGATGAGCTGCGGCCCTTCGGTGAGCCTGGGGCTGCGGCCTCTATTCAGGAGACAGCGTTGTTCGCCGCGGCAGTTTTTCCGTTGGCTGCTGGGGTTGGGGCGCGCCCCTGCAGCCTCCGTTGTCCTGCCGTGCTGGCCTTGCTCGTTTCGCCTTGTGTCGGCTGCGTTTTGCCTCTCATCGCCTTTGCTTTTGGCTTCTCGGGGAGAACTTTCCTGTTGGTCGTGTCTTCGTGGGGCCTGTTTGTGCCTCCTCTCGCTGTTTGCTACGCTGGATGCTGAGAGTGAGAGGAGATGCCGCTTTCGGTTTCGCAAATGACGCACCTTGTGGACTATACGGGCCAGAAGCTTTATTGAATTTTACTGTAGTAACCTTTACCTGTTGTTTTAGTTTTATTGCTGTTTTGATGTTGTGATACTTATATATTATGACTTTGTACATCGCTCAGAGTGGCTAAGTTTCCAGCCAGATGGGCGATAAATAAATCGCAGAAATAAATAAAATAAATAAAATAGATCAGCTGTGAGGCGGCGCGGGAGGTTTTTTCTTTAGCTTGCTTCCAGCCGTTTGTTTTTCCTAACTGAATTTCCCGCTTCTGAGTTGTTTCCCTGTGTCTCTGTTGTTTTCTAATTAACTATATAATATCCTCTCCGGTTTTATTTAATATTGTCCTTGTTTAGAGATCAAGTGGTTGGTTTGGGTTAGTTATAAATAAATATTTAAATTAATTATTAGTATTTCAGCTATAGTTAATTAATTATAATTAAATAAGTTTTTTTATATAAATTAAGGGAATTCATTTTGGATAAAATAGTTATATTATTATAAAGTTTTTGGAAGTTGATTGTATTATAATTTGCCCCCCCCTTTAAAAAATAAATAAATAAATAAATAAATAATAATTTTTTTATTGTTTTTAATCGCAATTTGATTCATTGCCTTTTTGTCTGTGTGCAATTGCCTTGCTCACATTTGAGCTAGTAGTCCAAATTAGTACCGGTTGCATTTCATTGTGAAGTTGGTTGCACCATACATTGTTATAATTGTTGTTGTACTTATCGCAAGCTTCGTAGGAAATCAACATGCCTCCCAAGAAGGTTTAGCAAAAGAGAGGGGTTCACGTGGTGAAGCAGGCGGCTAAGCGCCCCCCTTCACAGCAAGAGTGTCTTTCCTCAGATGATGAAGATGACATGGGGACAATTCGTGCTCTGGTTGCAAGGGTGGAGGCCCTTGAGCGAGAAAGCAAGCGTCCTTCTGAACCAGGGGCTGGGCCTAGTACCGCCCCTTCAGGTAAGAAGTCTGCCTGTTTGGCAGCTAAAGCGACTAAATCTGGAATTATTTCTGATTTGGTCGCCAGAATTGGTATCCTTGAAGCGGCAGCGCCCAGAGATGACTTCAACGTCCCTTCGGTGCAAGCCGGCACATCTGGGGCTCCTTCAGCATGCATCTCTTCTCCCATTCCGGTCTGTGCTGGTGCTGGTATTCCTCAGGATCAACTTCAGCAGGTCCAGCCAGATATACAAGTTCCTCCTCCTGTTACTTCGGCAGTTGCTACACCGGCAGTAGTGGCGTCGCCAGCGGCTGTTACGGGTGAGTGGTGTGTACCTTTGCATTCTACTGGTGCACAGGTTCAGCAGATTCAACAGTATCCTGTAGCTACTACAGCACTTAGTGGTGCGCAGCATCCCCTAGTTTATATGGGAGGCGTTTTAGTTCCTCAGCAACCCGTGCTTCCTTGGCCAACTGCTGCGGTAACCCCTTGGCAACCATCTGTGACTTCCGCTGGTGCCTCGGCTGCTCCGCTGCCTCTCCCCTCTGGTGTTTATCCACAGGGTGATGCTTCACTGCCTTTGGGCGATCACCTGCTGTCTGTAACTAAGGAAAAGATTTGGCGTGGTGAATATGTAGATATATTCACACTCCTTTTTCGGGAATCTGAAACAAAACCCAAGGAAGGTTCAGACTTTACTGAGCGGGAGGTAGCAATAAAAAAGAAGGTAGATCGCATATGGCCTAATTGGCTTAATGCATTCACTGTGTATATGGGTGTGATGACTCAGGTTTATCTATCCAGGGCCATGTCTCTGATTAAATATCAGGACATAATTCATAGAGCCTTTAGGGAATTCTCGGGGACCGCTTGGTTGCGGTACGATGAGAATTTTAGGCAAAGGGCGGCTTTGGACCCCACACTTCGTTGGGACATCGAACATCCT
Source organism: Rhineura floridana (assembly GCF_030035675.1). Taxonomy (NCBI): domain Eukaryota; kingdom Metazoa; phylum Chordata; class Lepidosauria; order Squamata; family Rhineuridae; genus Rhineura; species Rhineura floridana. The sequence continues at coordinate 107,313,991 of NC_084485.1, read as the reverse complement.
GGGCTTTGGCTGCGTTCCATGACTTCAGCCAGACCTGCATTGGGAGATAGAGCCGATAGTGGGCATCTTTTAGTCAGTACACAGGCTTCAGCTACCGGTGCCACCCGGGGCTGGCAGAGGGTTCAACCCCCTCAAGTCTGTTGGGCCTTCAATAGTTCTGGACGCTGTTACAGGCACCCGTGTCGGTTTAGGCACACATGTGGAATCTGCGGGGGTTCCCACCCTAGTTCCACTTGCCAACGAGCTCGTTCATCTCGCAGGGGTTCTGGAGACCAACAACCTAAACGTGGATCCGGCAACAGCGGCAGTATGTTGCAAGGCCAGTAGCCCTATTAGGTTGCTTCCCCTAGCCAGATTATTGAATACTTATCCCAATATATCTGCAGCTAGATGCCTTTGGTATGGTTTTTCTGAGGGTTTTCGTATTCCTTTCGAAGGCCCGTGAGTTCCCACTTCCTTTGCCAACCAGCCTTCTGTTTCGGCTTTGGCTTCTGTAGTTCTTATGAAAATAAATAAAGAAATAGCTGCTGATAGGATTTCTGGTCCTTCAACTAATCCTCCCATATCTAATTTGAGGATTTCTCCTATTGGTATAGTTCCCAAAAAACAGCCTGGCAAATATCGCCTTATTCATAATTTGTCTTTCCCTAAAGGCACTTCTGTTAATGATGGTATTTCATCATTATATACGTCCGTTCACTATACTTCCTTTGATGAGGCCGTTAAGGTTGTGAGGAAGGCGGGCAAGGGCGCTTTGTTGGCAAAGTGCGACATTAAGTCTGCATTTCGCTTACTCCCAGTGCATCCGAGAGATGTTGATTTATTAGGTTTTCGTTTCCAGGGCCAATATTATGTAGATAGGGCAATGCCTATGGGATGCTCTGTGTCCTGCGCGGCATTTGAGACTTTTAGCACATTTCTGGAGTGGGCTTTAAGGACAAGGGCAGGTTCTTCCTTGTCTGCCCATTATTTGGACGATTTTTTATTTATTGGCCCTGCAGGTACTTCGCATTGTTTGCAGTTGATGCGAACTTTTGAGGAGTTAACTACAGAATTGGGTGTCCCATTAGCTCCTGAAAAATCAGAGGGCCCTGCCACTTCCCTTTCATATTTGGGAATTATTTTGGATACGCAGTCCCAGTCTTCTCGTCTGCCTCCAGAGAAGTTGTTAATATTGAGGCAGAGGCTGCGTTCAGTTTTGACTTTGAAAAAGGTCACTCTTGCTCAGTTGCAAGAGCTTCTGGGGCATTTAGTCTTTGCTTCTAAAGTTATTTCACCAGGTAGGGCATTCCTTCGTCGTCTCTGTTATGCTATGAAGGGAGTTCGTTCTCGTTCCCATTTTATTAGGGTCACGTTGGGGATGAGAGAGGATTTTAAAATGTGGCTTACTTTTTTAAATAATTACAATGGCCTCTCTTTTTGGCGTGAGGATCTCTTACTGGAAGCTGAGCTATAAGTACATTCCGATGCTGCCGGGGGCATTGGTTTTGGGATAATTTTTAGGTCTCAGTGGTGTGCTGAGAGATGGCCTGCGGATTGGTTAGCTTCTGGGATTACTTCAAACATGACCTTTTTGGAATTCTTCCCCATTGTGTTGGCGGTGTACATTTGGCCTGTGGCATTCCAAAATCGCACTGTGCGCTTTTGGTGCGATAATCTGGCTACAGTGTGCGTGGTCAATACCCAGACTTCTAAATTGCCTCAAGTGATGCGCTTGGTGCGGGCATTTGTATTACAATGTTTGCGATTTAATATATTATTTGTGGCTCGCCACGTTCCAGGATTGGAGAATTGTGTTGCTGATGCTCTCTCACGCTTACAGATGGCACGTTTCCGGGAACTGGCGCCAGGAGCGGCCCAGGATTCAGTCCCTGTCCCTTTCTTCCTGTGGAGTCTTGGGAATTAGAAGTTGGGGACGCCATAATGTCTGCGCTTGCTCCCAGCACTCAGAGAGCGTATCAGTGGGCTCTTGCAACATTCCAAGCTTTTCGTGCCGGTGGTGCTTTACTGTCTGAGTGGCCTATTCCTGTATTACATTTGCTGCAGTTTATGTTGTATTTAAAAGGGCAAAACAATTCCATTTCTACCATTGCCGGACACCTCTCTGCGCTGGCCTTTATTTCCAAGGCAAGAGGATTGCAGGATCATTCTGTAGATTTTAGGGTCAGAAAGGTCCTTCAGAGTTGGTCGCGTTCCGCTCACAGGCCCGCTGACCGAAGGAGGCCAATCACGCCCGATGTACTCCTTCAGATCCTGCCTTTATTTAGGTCTCTGTGCTCATCTCAGTATGAGACGCACCTGTTCGACGCAGTAACACTGACGATGTTCTATGGTGCTTTTCACCCTAGTGAAGTATTGGCTTCCTCAAAGCGCGATGTGTCCTATAGAGCCTTCTGCTTTGGCGATTGCACGCTCGGTGCTGATATAGTTAGGCTTTCCCTCCGAGTCTCTAAGACTGACCAAAAGGGCTGTGGCAGTATTATTTCATTGAGAGTTTGCCAGGTCCCTGAATTGTGCCCAGTAGCTGCAGTGTGTTTATTTCTGTCAATGAGGCCAGCGGGCCAGCGTTACCTCTTTATACATGCGGATGGTTCTGCCCTGACTCAATTTCAATTTTGGGCCTTTGTTCGGCGGGCCTTGTTGGCCAGTGGTCGCGATGCTGGAGTCTATGGGCTGCATTCCTTTCGGATTGGGGCGGCTACGGCTGCCGCCCTCATGGGCATGAGCGTTGAGGATATTCAGGCGATTGGAAGGTGGCGTTCTTCCGCTTTCAAGTCTTATATCAGGTATTGACTCTGATGTGTTGTTTTTCTTTTCTTAGGTGTGCTGCGCCTTCCTGTGCCTGCAAGGGTCGTCCTGTGTGGCCATTCCATTTTATTTTGGGCCCATCGGAGAGCCTTCTCTATGCTTGCCGGGACACAGCTGCAGCTTTCCGCTAGAGCAACGGTTGGCTGGGAGGCTCAGAGGGGCATGCTTTGGGATGCACTCATGCCGTTGGTGTGTCGGCTTATGGCATCGCCTAACCGGCCACATATGTTAGTGGTTCATTTAGGGAAAAATGATATGGTGCAGCAGCCAGGTATGGACCTGCTGCTGAAGATCACCCGCGATTTTAATACACTTATCCAGTCACACCCAGACCTTGTCATAGTGTGGTCTGACATGCTGGAGCGATGTGTTTAGAGGGGTGCACGGCACCCCAACAGGATCAATAGATCCAGAAAGTGGGTGAATAAGAAAGTGAGGAATTTAGTTTTGTCACTGGGTGGGGCATATATTCCACATGACAGGATCCGTTTTCATGCCCCGCATCTGTTTCGAGATGATGGTGTCCATCTGTTGGATGTTTGGTGTGATTTGCTATTGGAAGATTATAGGTTGGGTTTGGGGGCTTTATTTTCCTTGGGTTGAGGGGAACAAGCTTCAGCTGATCCCCTCTTGTGGCATTGGATTTGGGCAGGTGAGGTAATTGGGGTTAAAATTGTGGTGGATGAGGCATTTTGGTAAAGGGCACCCCCTGGTGAAACATCAAGGCGTAATGTCTGGTGTGGATCTGGGGGGTGTCCACGTGGGACCGGCTTGCGCATCATGGTGAACGCCTGTACGGTGGGGCCAGGATGCGGAGGTTGGAACCACAAACCTGACTCCGATGGCGAGGGAGAAGTTTTCCCACATCCTTGTCTGGGGAGTTGCAGTACAATGTGACTGACTTGCCTCCTGGTTTGGAGGGTCTAGACCCTCATAGATAGTTTGTGCCTCACCTGCCCGAAGGATATGAGATTCATTAATTGGCGGATTGGAATTTGATTGATTATGTGTTATATTTTAATAAATATAACATTTCAACCATATATGTGTCACGAGTCTTCCTTGGTGTGTTGGCAATAACGGTCCTGCCCATTTGGTAGGGGCGGGTTTGCCTACACCCTATTTCTGGAAGGCTCGGGAAGGTTCTAGGAAATTGTGTAATAGGTCAGGTGGGGTATCTTGACCAATTGGGTAAGGGTTTTGAGCAGCTATATATAGCCTGCTCCACCTTATGAGCGTGCTTTTTTGCCTTGCAGCACCCACCCACCCCTCCCTTGTCAGTATGGGCTTTGCTAGTCGCCTGAGGGGGCTGAGTAGGAATTTTTTTTGGAGATTCTGATTTCAGAATGTCTTTGGTTTTGCCTACTCCATACTGCTTGGGTTTGATTTATTTGGCTTGTTCTGGGTTGGGTGTGGTGATTCCGGTTTGGCTGGCATTGGATTCGGGCAGGTGAGGTAATTGGGGTTAAAAATTGTGTTGGATGAGGCATTTTGGTAAAGGGCACCCCTGGTGAAACATCAAGGCGTAATGTCTGGTGTGGATCCGGGGGGTGTCCACGTGGGACCGGCTTGTGCATCATGGTGAACGCCTGTACGGTGGGGCCAGGATGTGGAGGTTGGAACCACAAACCTGACTCCGATGGCAAGGAGGGAGAAGTTTTCCCACATCCTTGTCTGGGGAGTTGCAGTACGATGTGACTGACTTGCCTCCTGGTTTGGAGGGTGTAGACCCTCATAGATAGGTTGTGCCTCACCTGCCCGAAAGATTTGAGATTCATTAATTGGCGGATTGGAATTTGATTGATTATGTGTTATATTTTAATAAATATAACATTTCAACCATATATGTGTCACGAGTCTTCCTTGGTGTGTTGGCAAAAGCTCTCGCCTATGAACAAATACAATATTTATTTATTTATGTATTATTTGATTTATATCAGGCCCTTCCTCCCTGTAGGAGCCCAGGTTGGCTATATAAAAGCAAACCTCTGTAGAAAAGGCGGAGGTACTAACATATGCTTTTTTTCAGTCTTGCCCCCACCCTGTTAAATGATGCTTGCTCCCAAGTAAAGTTGTGTTTGAATGCAGCCTCGTTCATCCTGCTTCCTGGCAGAACCTTTGTTCAGCAATTCAGAAGCTAAAAAGTAATTTTGATACATATCCTTCTTCAAAATGATTGGCATACATCTCCACCAACGAAGATCACCCTATTTCTACTCAGGGATGGATAGATGTGTGTGTGTGTGTGTGTGTGTGTATGTGTGTACACACATATGTATGTTGATATTTATTTATTTATTTATTTATTTGTTAAATTTCTATACCGCCCGACTAGCATAGCTCTCTGGGCGGTGTACAACAGAGAAATAATACAACAGAGAAATATATACACAGTATATAAGTAGCCAAACAATAATAATAAACAACAAACTAATAAAAACATCTCAATAAATATACAATTAAGCAATCCCCACACACTTCACAACAGTGTCTAACAAAAATATGCTATAGTCCAAATAACAGCAAAAATGAATCTCCAAAATTAAATCTTGACCCCAAAAACAACTAAAAACAACTAACCCCAGTAGTCTATAGACATCCTGAGCAGCAGGTTCACGCGCACATACACACACACTGGCCCCTTCGGCAGTTGCTGCTTTTGTAGCTGGAGAGAGACAGGGCCCCACCCTTCCAAGCCAGGTGGAAATTAGCCAGAAATGCAGGGAGCAGGTCTTGCAGAAACTCACACAGGTAGATATACATATTCCCTATGTACTGTATATCATATTCACGAATAGGCAAAAAACCTTGCAGTTTAAGAAAGTACCTATAGCCAACAGATATTTATATCCAACTTCAAAAAACAGGGAAATTGGGCAGCTATAGTGAATGCATCAGGGGAGCAGGAGACCTGACCTCCTCTCTGAGATATTATACTGCCCTCCACATTTGTCAAAATGCAAACTCAATTTGGGTTTGTCCTTCACAGCCCAATCCACTTCCTGTGTAGCTTAGAAGAATTTGGTAGCATGTGCCTTTGAGCCTATGGTGAGTGCTGGCAACACCTGCCATCTCCAAAGATGGAGAATTACATTTTTGTATGTTTGTTGGTGTTTTTCTTGCTTAGCGTCTTTCCTGTGTTACTACTGTTTCTACAGAGAATCTAATCTAGAAAATTATATTTCTCTCATTATTCACCCTAGAAATGAAAATTTCTATTTTCATTGCTATGATTCTACACCTTGTTGAGGGGAAACCTCCCACTGGTGTGGAAATCACATATCGAACAGATGGAAAGCTTTTTAATCTCAGTAGGCTGAAAGCAAAAAGTAAGGTAATTACAACCTCTGTTATAGAACTTCAATATCCCGATGATAATGTAGTCTCCGCACATTCAGAGGAAGATCTTCAAACTAGCCTAAATGTCTTTGCAGAAGCATATGAAAAGCTTGGCCTCTCGCTTAACAGCAAAAAATCCAAAGTGCTTCATCAGCAGGTGCTAACCAATCCCTCTGTAGCACCATCAATCCAGCTTAATAGTGCAACGCTGCAGAATGTCGATCACTTTCCTTATCTTGGCAGCTATCTCTCTGTAAAAGCTGACATCGATGCTGAAATTCAGCATCATCTGAGCTCTGCAAGTGCCGCATTCTCCCAAATGAAGCGTAGAGTGTTCAAGGATCGGGATATTCGCAGGGAGACCAAAATGTTTATCTACAAAGCCATTGTACTACTGACCTTACTGTACGCCTGTGAAACATGGACCATCTATAAACGCCATTCCCAACTTCTTGAAAGATTCCACCAACGCTGCCTCCGGAAAATTCTTGGGAATTTAGGTGGACTAATGTTAGTGTTTTGGAAGAAGCAAAGACTACCAGTATTGAAACAATGATCCTCCAACATCAACTTCACTGGACCGGCCATGTTGTTTGAATGCCTGATCACCGTCTTCCAAAGCAGCTAATTTACTCCCAACTTAAGGATGGAAAATGGAATATTGGTGAACAGCAAAAGAGGTTTAAAGATGTTCTTAAAGCTAATCTAAAAAAATATAACATGAGCATCGAGAACTGGGAAGCTTTGACCCATGAGCGTCCCAATTGGAGGTCGGCCATTATCAAAGGTACTATGGAGTTTGAAGAAGCATGAGTACAGGGCGAAAGGGCCAAATGAGATAAGTGGAACACATGTCAAGCAAATCCTCATCTTGACCATCTTCCATCTGGAAACCTATGTCCTCACTGTGGGAGGCTGTGTGGATCCAGAACTGGCCTCCACAGTCACTTACGGACCCACTGTGAAAGACCTTAGCCTGGAGGACAATCTTACTCGGCCACAACTGTTCACCAATGAATGACCCTAGCAATCTGTGTCAAATTTATTTGTATTAATTTCAAAGCCTTTTTATTGGTCAGTGTTATATGATGGTAAAGACAGCCTTTTGTGTTTCAAACTGGAGCTTATGCTCTATTTCTATTTTGGGTGCAATAACAGTTGAATCTGAAACTGCAGTTTGATGTAAAATCAGACTGATTACAATATATTGCCACTTAAGCAATGAATCTAGCAGCTGGAAAAATCAAACTTGGCCTGCCCAAGATGTTTTCAGCCTTCTATGCTTAAGCCACTCCACTTAAGGAAAGGTAGGCATGGTCAATTGAAAGCATAGAGCACACCTAGAAATTTGCTAGAACATAGTTCACATCCCACGGTTTTATCTTGTGCAAACTGAGACATTCAAAACAAAATGATTTCCTATAGGAAACTTCACAAAAATTGCAAACTAAATCAAACATATTTAAAGTGAGTATCTGAAATATATCAACTGTCTTAATATTGTTGCTTCCATGCTGCTAAAACAAGATCAGCATAGCACATGTCTTGTTTTTGTTATTTGGGGTGATTGCAGGTGTTGCCACCACTCGCCATAGGCTCAGAGGCACATGTTACCAAATTCTTCCAAGCTACACAGGAAGTGGACTGGACTGTGAAAGACCAACCCAAATTATGTTGTGGAGGTCAGGTCTCCTGCTCCCCTGGCGCATTCACTATAGCTGCCCAATTTCCTTGCTTTTTAAAATTTGATAGAAATATCTGTGGGCTATAGGTACTTTCTTAAACTGCAAGGTTTTTTTTGCCAATTAATTAATTTCTCTGCTTTTTAACCCAGGAGGTAAGAATTGGGGTCCTGTGCAAGTTTGCTGAGAATAGATTGATCATTTGCATGCCTATTGAGTTCAATGGGATTTACTCCCCTGCAATCATTCTTAGGATCGGTGAAACTGACCACAGGGGATGAGGAGAGTAGGAGGAGGAAGGGCAGGGGAGGGGGGAGGAGGGGGAGAGGAGCAGGCAGGAGTGGGAGGGAAAGAAGGGCAGGTTTAATCATTTGCATGTTTATTGAGTTCAGTCAGATTTACTCCTGTGCAAGCATGCTTAGGATAGGTAAAACTGACCATGGAGGGGGAAGAGGACAAGGAAGGGAGGGCTGGAGTGGACAGGGGAGGAGGAAGAAGGAAGTGGGGAGGGGAGGAAGAAGGGATGAGGAAGGGAAAAGAGAAGGGAAGGAGGGGAAAGGCAAGCATGATCATTTGCATGCTTATTGAGTTCAATGGGATTTACTCCGGTGCAATTATGGTTAGGATAGGTAAAACTGACCATGGGGGGGAGGAGGGGAGAGGAGAGGGAAGGAAGAGGAAGGGGAGAGCAGAGGAGAAGGAGGGGGAGGAGGAAGGAGGAAGGAGGGGATTGGAAAGGGAGGGGAGGGTGAAGGAAGGGGAGGGAAGGGGCAAAAGGGAGGTGATGGCAGGGAGGAGGAGGGGAGAAAATGTTTGATCATTTGCACGCTTATTGAGTTGAATGGGATTTACTCCCATGAAATCATGCTTAGAATAGGTGAAACTGAACTGGGGGAGGGGCAGGGAGGGGAGGGAGAGGGAGGAAGGGGGAGGGGAGGAGATTGGGTGGGGGTGTATTGGGCAGAGGGGAAGACTCTTTCAAAAAGGAAAATATTGTGAATAGTATCATTCTTTGTCAGTGTTTCCCCAACCTTTTTATGCTACAGCAGGCACATATAGCCTCCCACCAAAATGTAAACCAAAGCTGTCCTTGGCCACATCCACACCATACCTTTATTTCACTTTAGACAGTCATGGCTTTTCCCAAAGAATCCTGGGAAGTGTAGTTAGTGAAGGGTTCTGAGAGATGCTAGGAGATGCCTGTTCCCCTCACTACAGCTTCAATCAGAGTGGCTGACTGTTAAATCACTCTGGCCACTGGAGCTCAGTCAGTAGAATAGGAGTCTCCTGTCAACCCCCTTCACAAACTACACTTCCCAGGATCCTTTGGGGGAAGCCACGACTTTCTATAGTGAAATCAAAGTCTGGTGTGGGTGTGCCCCCCTGATTAGGTAAGCCCAGCAGCTGTGAGTCTGGCTTTTAAAACACTGACAGTTGGTTCTTACTCAGCATGCCCAACATTATCATTCAGTTTAATGCTAAATTTCTTAAATTAATTAAAAATTAGCCAGGCATTTTTTTAACTTTTAAACTGCAGAAGATGATGGTCAGAGTATGGGGCAAGGTCAGTAATAGGATTATAGGTACTCTGTGAACATGGCTGATTTTTAATTAATTTCAACAAATTATGAGAACTCTGACAGAAAAAAGTCCAAAACAGGTGTGGGTTTTTTATATCTCTTTTTATACTTTGAACTCTTGATGCTCTCTGACTGTTTTGTGTATCGCCATGAAAATTTAGAAGGTTGTTATGCAAGCATTTCTGAATTCAGGACTATAAGTTTTGTAAGGTTTTCTTTTGAAATGAGCGTATAGGAAGCATCAGAATGGCATGGGGGCTATTTTCAATTTAACATTGCAGAATGCGAAAAATCCATGCTGACTATAGTATACAGCCGCTGTCATGGCTGTTTAATTTTGGGGAGTGGAGGAGCAAGAAGGGAGAGGAAAGGGAGAAGAAGTGTCATTGTGGAGGTGGATGGCCTTGCACTTGTAGGACAACTTTTGTTAGGTATATCCTAGTGGTTGGCTATTCCTCATTGGAGTCCTCGGGCAATGTTCTAGACTTTTTGAACCAGAAAAAGCAGGGCATACAAGGTCAGGTTTCTCTCATGCTGCCTTTGCCCTTCTTGAGTGTTTTATGCATCAAGTGAGAAAGGTGCTGTTATTGGACCAATTGATGCTTTAACAGTCTTGGAGCCCTGGCAAATCTCATCACACTTAGAACCGGCTCATGGAGACCTGGCCAATTGTCATTCATGCTTTCGAGACTTCCATATGAAATGTATACTGCATGTTGGACTGTCCTTGAATGCAGAATTTGGCAGTCCACCTACTGACAGGTGTGGCTCCGTTTTCTTCTATTCCACTCATTGGGAGATAACTGCTTTGGCTCCAACTTGTTTCTGACCACAATTCCATTTTTTATTTTTATATTTTACATAGGAAGCTGCCGTATACTGAATCTAATCACTGGTCCATCTTGTTCAGTATTGTTGACACTGACTGGCAGCTGCTGTCCACGGTTTCAGCCAGGAGACATTCCCAAACTCTACCTGGAAACACTGGGCATTGAATCTCAAACGTTCTGCATGCTCTACCACTGAGCTGTGGCTTGAATCCTGATTACCTCAAGGAATGCGTCCTCCGCTATGAATTCCCTGGCACTTAAGATTTTCTTATGAGATACTGCTCCAAATTAGTAAATTAACCTGTACAAGGAGCAAAGCCTTCTCTGTAGCAGTCCTGATGCTTTTGAACTTTTTTTCCAATAGAGTTTCCATTTGCAGGCACCTAAAGACTATTCCCTTTTGGAGTACTTTTGGCTCTAAAATTTAATGTTGCTACTTCTGCTGCATTTGTTTTTGCTGCTTTTGTTTTTAATATTGATAGGTTTGTTTTACTGGTTGTTTGTATTGTTGTTGTTATGTGCCTTCAAGTCGATTACGACTTATGGTGACCCTATGAATCAGTGACCTACCAGAGCATCTGTCATGAACCACCCTGTTCAGACCTTGTAAGTTCAGGTCTGTGGTTTCCTTGATGGAATCAATCCATCTACTCCCTTCTGTTTCCCCCAGCATTATTGTCTTTTCTAGTGAATCATGTCTTCTCATGATGTGTCCAAAGTATGATAATCTCGGTTTTATCATTTTAGCTTCTAGTGACAGTTCTGGTTTAATTTGTTCTGACACCCAGTTATTTGTCTTTTTTGCAGTCCATGGTATCCACAAAGAACTCCTCCAACACCACATTTCAAATGAGTTGATTTTTCTCTTACCCGCTTTTTTCACTGTTCAACTTTCACATCCATACATAGAGATCGGGTATACCATGGTCTGAATGATTGAAACACTGAATGGCTTTAGTGTCCAGTGATACATCTTTGCATCTGAGGACCTTTTCTAGTTCTCTCATAGCTGCCCTCTCCAGTCCTAGCCTTCTTCTGATTTCTTGACTACTGTCACCATTTTGGTTAATGACTGTGCTGAGGTACTGATAATCCTTGACAAGTTCAATCACCTCATTGTCAACTTTAAAGTTACAAAAATCTTCTGTTGTCATTACTTTAGTCTTCTTGACGTTCAGCTGTAGTCCTGCTTCTGTGCTTTCCTCTTATCTTTCATCAGCATTCGTTTCAAATCATTACTGGTTTGTGCTAGTAGTATGGTATCATCTGCATATCTTAAATTATTGATATTTCTCCCTCCAATTTTCACACCTCCTTTATCTTGGTCCAATCCTACTTTCTGGATGATATGTTCTGCATATAGATTAAACAAATAGGGTGATAAAATACACCCCTGTCTCACACCCTTTCTGATTGGGAACCGATCGGTTTCTCCATATTCTGTCCTTACAGTAGCCTCTTGTGCAGAGTATAGGTTGTGCATCAGGACAATCAGATGCTGTGGCACACCCATTTCTTTTAAAGCATTCCATAGTTTTTCATGATCTACACAGTCAAAGACTTTGCTATAATCTATAAAGCACAGGGTCTTCTTCTGAAATTCCTTGCTCCGTTCCATTATCCAACGTATGTCTGCGATATGATCTCTGGTGCCTCTTCCCTTTCTAAATCCAGCTTGGACGTCTGGCATTTCTCGTTCCATATATGGCAAGAGCCTTTGTTGTAGAATCTTGAGCATTACTTTACTTGCATGGGGTATTAAGGCAATCGTTCAATAATTACAGCATTCCCTGGGATCCCCTTGCTTTGGAATTGGGATGTATATGGGACGCTTCCAGTCTGTAGGCCATTGTTTAGTTTTCCATATTTCTTGACACATTTTTATAAAAATCTGGACAGATTCAGTCTCAGTAGCTTGTATCAACTCTATTGGTATGCCATCTGTTCCTGGTGATTTGTTTCTTCCAAGTATTTTAAGAGCAGCTTTCACCTCACATTCTAAAATTTCTGGTTCTTCATCATACGGTTCCTCCGTGAATGAATCTGTCATCCTGGCATTTCTTTTATAGAGTTCTTCATTGTTTTGCTTCCAACTTCCTTTTATTTCATCTCGGTCAGTCAGTGTGTTCCCCTGTTGATTATTCAACATTCCTTCTCTTGGTTTGAATTTCCCTTTAATTTCTCTAATCTTTTGCAATAGGGTTTTTGTTCTACCCTTTTTGTTGTCCTCTTCTATTTTTATACAATAACTATTGTAATTGTTCTCTATGTCCCTACATACTAGTCACTGTATTGTTGCATTTAGGGTTCTCACCGTGTTTCTATTTTCTTTTGCTTTGGCTTTCCTTCTCTCTTTGACCATGTTAAAAGTTTCATCAGTCATCCATTGAGGTCTTTCTTTTTAACTAGAGGTATTGTCTTTTGCATTTTTCCCTGATAATGTCGCTGACTTCACTCCATAGTTCTTCTGGTTCTCTGTCAACTAAGTTTAAAGCCTCATATCTGTTCCTTATTTGATCTTTACATTCTTCTCGGATAGGTTGCCAGGTTCAGAGCCTGAGACTGATACAGAAGACCTCTTGCCAGGCCCAGCCTCCAACAGGTCATCTGTGTCTTTAAAAGTTGTGCAGGGGGAAGAGAGAATTCCACCTTGTGGTTTTTCCCATTACAGTGTTGCAAGAACACCTGCACTTGGCTGACTTTCTCTTCTCCTAAAAATACAGGATCAGTCTCAGGGCCTGAACTTGGCAACCCTATTCTGGGATGTTACTTAAATTGTGTTTGGGCATTATGATTGCTTTGTTCTTCTTCTTTAGCTTTACTCTGATTTTTGATACAACCAGTTCATGATCTGTACCGCAGTCTGCTCCTGGTCTTATTTTGGAAGAAATATGGAACTTCTCCATCTTCTGTTGCCAATTATATAATCAATTTGATTCCTATATTGACCATCTGGTGATGTCCACATGTACAGTCGTCTTTTCTGTTTCTTGAAAAATGCGTTTGCAAGAAACAAATGATTGGCTTCACAGAATTCAGTAAGTCTTTCTCTTGCTTCATTTCTGTCTCCTAAGCCCCCCTTTCCCACAATTCCTAGTTCTTCTTTGTTCCCTACTTTTGCATTCCAGTCCCCCATGATTATCAGCACATCTTGTTTTGGTGTGTGATCAATTTCTTCCTGTACTTCTGAGTAAAATCTCTCCAATTCCTCTTCTTCTGTCTTTGCTGTTGGAGCATAGACTTGGATGATGGTTATGTTAATAGGTTTCCCATTTAATCTCACTGATATCACTCTCTCAGACCTTGCATTGTAGCTCCTAATTGCTTTTGCTACATCACTTCTCACTATTAAAGCAACCCCATTTCTTCTTAATTTCTCATTTCCTGCATAAAATATTTTGGAGTTACTTGATTGAAAATGTCCCATTCCTGTCCATTTTAATTCACTCACTCCAAGTATTGTAATGTTGATATGTTCCATTTCTTGCTTGACAATTTCTAACTTTCCCTGGTTCATGCTTCTCACGCTCCATGTTCCTATTGTGTGCATCGTACAACTCCAGACTCTCCTTTCACATCTGTGCGCATCAGCCTATGGGCTTCCTTTCGGCTTTGACCCAGCTGCGTCATTAGTCACAGCACTACTTGTCCTTGTCCTTTGTTCTTCCCCAGTAGCTCGCAAAGTGCCTTCTGACCTGGGGGTCGTGTTGCATTTTGGATACTCTGTTCAAAGCATTTTCATGGTAAGAGGTGTTCAGAGGTGGTTTACCATTGCCTTCCTCTGAGTTTGGATGCATCTTAGTCTGGTGTTTCAGCTTTGACCATTCCACCTTGGGTGCCCCTGCTAGGAGACTAGCCTCGGTCTAGACTCCTGACGGCATTGCTCTCAGCTTCTTCAACACTCTCAAACCCCCTCACCACGTTAAGGTGTACATCCTAAAGGGGGGTTGTTTGTATACTGCTATGATTTTATTATTATTATTATTATTATTATTATTATTATTATTATTATTATTTGTTTATTTCCCGCCTTTCGGCCAAAGGCCCTCAAGGTGGCTTACAAAAACCACAAATATAAAAATACAATATAAAATACACCAATAAAACAATACAATTTACAAAAGTTAAATAACTGCTCTTAGGCTAACAATGTAAAATGCACGACACATGAGGGAAAAGGGACAGGGGAGAACAAGGAAAAAAGCATGCTCAGGCACCAGTTCTCAAATTGCAGTTCTTATCATGACCAGCTGGAATGGAAGCAGGTAGCCTGATAACATGGTGGCTACTGGAGAGGGCAAGGGCAGCTAATCGTTCAGCAGAGGTGATGAAACAGCTCACGGATGGATCAGCTTTGGCATGGAAACTAAACACATCTTTGCTGCTGAAGCCACGAGGCATCCTGGCGAGCACATTGTGTGGCACCCTCCTCCCCCACGCTCTGCCCCTCTCGTTTGCCTCTTGCTCAGGTTCCTTAGCTGCCATGAGGCTATGGAGACACTGGATATGCTCGGAGTCAGCGGGGGCTGTCTGGCTCGACTCTGGGTACAAGTCCCGGCAGAGCGGTGGCTGCTCCCAGGGGTCCCTCACTGACAAATGGATGTATATAATCTTATTTTTTAAAAAACAGGTACATATAAGAGACATTATAGAACTATGGGTGGCTGTCTGGTAATAGGCTAGACTCCAGATCAAAATGTCATGTCAGTTAAATTCAATTAAATTCTGTATTTTCAATGAGCTAGGAAGAAGGTCACATTTTAATATTGCAGGATGCCACTGTTTCTTTTTGCCTCACTTCCATTTCCCATACTAGTTCCAAATAGAAAAGATTCTGGATTGAATCCCAAGATTTACATTTTCCTTCCCAATGGATTGGAAGGAAATGGACATGCAAGCCTAATCACTCACATGGAAGGAGCAGACCACTTACACTTTTTGCATCAAGGAAGTGGAAGCTGCTGTCTGGAGAAGGTTAGAAAAATTATAGTTGCCTATACTTGGGTTTTAAAATATTTTGTTTCCATAAAAGTACAGCGCAAAATGAATACTGCACCTTCATAACTGTGTTGAACATAGAAGACGTGTGTGCATGCGTGCTGTGATTTCATTACCACACCCACAAATTTAGCATCTTGAGAATCCCTGTTCATTTTTTTAAAAAAACAGACAAACTTCTAGCCCTTAAGCCTGCAAGAGTAGTGTGTAGGCAACACACTGGTGAAAATCTCATGTTCCTTCTGCAATTGTTTAGGAATCTGTTAACTGTTGAGATCAGGCCCTTTTATTCTTCCTGAAGGAAGGCAGATTCTGCCACCCATAGAAGATATCAGGGTAAAAAAATGAATTAAAGATAGGCCTCCTGCACCCAAGTGCTTCCTCTTGCAGGTTTTTAATTTTTTATGTTTTTTCTCCCTAGATAATAGTGATTTGGGTCATAACTCATATTCATGCTGACAGCTAATTTGCAGCCTAATGAAATTCAGAACTGAAAAGATAATAAACCCTAAAAACAAGGATGGTAAATGGAAATGCTGTCAGGCCCTTAGTTTTAATAGCAGAGCAATTGGGTACCACCAGTAAAATAACAAAGCTAATTTTAATTTGAAGATTTGAGCATAGATGAGCTCATTTATCTTCGGTAAACATGGTCTTTCTATAGGTCCAAATATCTAAATAGAAGCCTAGCCATTTAGCATTATATATGTTCGCATATCTTTCAATTGCATTTACTGCACCATGTTTAAATGAAACCACCCTAATTAAATAGGGAGATAGAAAGCATGTTTTGCCAGTTTTATTTCCAGGAAATCCCAGCCAAGCTCACAGCTTAATTCAGCTGAGGTATCTAAATGCTAACACATTCTTCTGTAGGTGTTGGTGAGAGCAACACTGTGGAATAAACATGAGCAAGGATTGTATAACATAGACACAAGAGTCATAAAAAGAACTGTCCAGGAATTAGGCTGTGTGACAACCATAAGATGTAGGTCCTGTTAGGAGCACCTTTGTCTCCTTGTTATCTTAGAATCTGGTGCAGAGAAACACACAAAAGGGTTAGCTATGAGCTGGACAGTCCCTCATTCAATCTTGCCTAATTTAGATGACTCTGGCTTAGTTCTCACCAGACTTTTAAACCTGTATCTCGGCTCCACCCCTGCAGGTATCGACTCACACAATGGAATGCTCCCTTCTACCCGCTCGCATGGTTTCCTACACACAGGAAGCTATGCCAGGGCTAGGGTGATCACTAGCACATCACCAAAAAAGAAAGGAAATACTTTAACACATGAGAGAACAAAAGAGGGTACGTATATCCATAAAATTTGCATATGCTAATGTATAGGACTGTGCACCGGATTTGGCTGAAGCCCAAAACAAATAGAGTAGATTTGAGGGAGTTCTGGGCTTCATCTGAGTCAAGTGGAAACAGCCCTGGATCACTGTGGGTCAGGTTGGTCCACCCAGACTGATCCGGGGTTGTCAGGGGAGTAGGGCATCAGGCTGGAACAAGGGGAATCAGACAGGAAGAAGGAGAAGCAATGAAAGAAAAGGCCTAGGAGAACTAGCTATGCTTTCTTGGGAGAAGGTATGGTGGTGGTGGATGACTTTGGATGTGGGGTGCTCCTACCCTGTTCCTCTACTTTTACCCACTGAGTGCTACCTGAATGCTCCCACTGGATGCTCTCCTTCCTGCCTAATGTCTCACCTGCTGCAGCAACACCCTACAGGATTGATGTCTCCATTCAAAAATTGTTGTTGCACAGAGGATTCAATCCTGCAGGGTGCAAGATGCTCCTTCGCAAATGTGCCTTCTCCACAGAGAAGATACTTGTGAAGCAACACCTTGCAGAATTGAACCCCCCTGCTCTTAGGCAGGGGGAAGGGAAGAAGACATAGTGTCTCCTCCCCCCTCCTGATCATATGTCAATAAGTTTTTTTAAAATACCCTAATTAAATATTAGCCCCACCCCTGAAGTCAGTTGGTTCTGGATCTGGGGTAGTGTGGTGGTCTTCGAGTTGACCCAATGCAAGCCAGTCCAATGAACTGTCTGAACTGCTCAGTCTGATGTCCAGGTACTAGCTGTTGATGCACAGCTCCAAGGTCCCTGCTCTCCCTAAATGGATCTTGGACTGGATGACCTTTCAAAGTGAGGACTATCCTCTGTAAAGTAAGACCTCTGCCTTGCTGTCTGCATCTGAAATATGAGGGAAATGATAGTGAATTACTGATGCTGAATTATAGGCCTGCTTATACAGTATTGAGATAATGTATGTGAAGCCTTGTGAACAATATAAAATTGTGATGTAAATACTAAGATATATTCTTAGTTTATTTTCCATTATATTTCAACTGGCCTATATATAAATCAACCACCTTTTCAATTAATCCACTTCCCGAAGCTGTTAAAAAAACAAACACATTACTGATGGAAACCCATACCAGAATAAACTACCACAGTTTTCGTTTGTGATCTTGACTTGATGGTATCATTTCACTTGATGACATCATGCTGTATTTATATTTAACTCCAGCTTGCCCAAAGCAGCAGATTGTTTTCTTATATCTCAGTTCATAGTGTGGAGAAACCGCCTACTTAACTGAGATCCAGTTTCCATCATATGGTTGTTGGCTGGGCTGGAGGCTATGTATATGGAAAGGTAGAAACCAAGGGCTGGTTTCTTGGCATAGATGGTCAATGGATATGAAGGAACTGTTGCAGCATAGTGATTAGAGAACTGGATTTAGATCTAGGAGACCTGGTGTCATGGCCCCGTCAGAGGACTCATCAGACGAGGATGACTCGGGAGTAACAGCAGCAGACCCAGAAGCAGCAGACCCAGAAGGAGAAACGGAGGAAACTCCTGAGAACCCAGCTCCTTCTCCCCCTCAGCTGCAGAGCACCCCAGACACAGCTGAAGCCCTTCAGCCAGACGCAGCCAGTGAACAGGATACTCCCCCCTCACCTGCAGAACGTAGACAACAGAAGGTCAGGCAGAAGAGGGGCAGGCCTGTCCACTTAAGGCCCAAACGCTGATGGCTCACACCTGCTGACAAACCTGCTCCTTAAAAGTCAAACCTTGGCTTCAGCTTGTTGCTGACTACAACGTCAGGCATGACCACGGTGTGTCTTCCTATCCCCTGAACCTTGACTTGGACTGATCTCTTGGCAAACTAGACCCGGACCTTCACTGGCGTCTCTTCTGGATTTCTGGCTTGGCACGTAAGCTTTGAACGGCCTCTGCCCTTATCTTGCTTCCTCCTTGCTAGCCTGGCAGATTTATAGCCAAGCTGCCAGCTGAGGACTTACGGCCTGGCAATTACCAAGGAATCTCCAGCCCTGCCTGCACCCCCACCGACACTGCTGTCTCAGTGAAGAGCTGACACCCGGCTTCAGTCCTCACCATCAGCCTAACCTACCTCACAGGATTCTTGTGAGGATATAATGGGTGGACAGCCATTATGTATTGCCAGCCTCCTTGGACAGAGAGAGTTTTCTCCCACCGTTTGGGATAAAGGTAGAACTTTAGCTAAAGACTCCACAACTGTGGTGGCAATCACAAGAAGAAATGGACACAGGGTGAAATAATCCTTTCACTCTCCCATTGAAATCATTTCCTGTTGTTACCATTGAAAAAGTGCATAGAGGACCTACAGGGATATAAAAAAAAAGGGAGAAGGAAAGTTGCATCTCCAATGTCATTAAATATGTCATTGTAAGGCTTAACTACATGTTAGATCAGGGTTCTGGAACCTCAGGGGGCAAACATTGCCCTTCAGTCTTCTCTGTCTGGCCTTTGGGACTATCCCCACAGCACCTCACACTCTTCATTGACCCTGCTTTTCATCCTTCTTGATGGTTTTTGCCTGGCTGGAATTTGTCCTTGAACTCTGATCATTCCTTTTGGAGGCTAGAGAGAGGTGTGTAGAAACTGCCCTAGTGTACAACAGTAAAATTGACATTTGTTGCTTTGCTCCTATTTGCCTCTGGCTCTGCCCACCAGCCTTTGGACTGAGAAAAGCTCCCTGCCACACCTGCGCTACATGCAAACACATGTAACAAAACTCCCATGATTTCACAGCTCAGTTTGGGAGTTCTGCTTGTGCACAAAACATATGCGTGAGTCGAATGAACAAAGATTGTTAAGCTAAGCTCTGCCTGTCGTCATCCTTGTTGCCTCCTAGTCACTGTATAGAGCGGGGACCTTTCTCTACTTGCTAGAACCCTGCATCATCAGGATGCTCAATCACATGGGGAGTCCTCGTGAAAAGAGAAGGCTCTCCACTTCAGAGAGCAATGGTGATGGTGATGTGGGGGAATGGAGCTTAGCAAGCTTGCCCCCCACTCACTCTCTTTGTGTGTAGAGTTTACCTGTGAGCAGAACATCAAAACAGGGCTTAAGTAAAAACAGGTTTTGGGAAGGAAGGCACCAATTTGAAGCATAAAACTAGTAGGGGAGGGAGTACTCAGGATCTTCCTGGAAATTCATGGGGGGCAGAGCAACTTGGGAAAGAAAGTTGCAGTCAAATACATGAGAGGAAGAGAAAAGTTAAGCAGACCTTCCTCCTCCCACACCCATTTTTCAACTTTTCAACAGAAGCAGCACCAATGAGGATTCTGACTGATAGCTTTTAGGTAGCTTGCAATTGTTACTGAAATTCATTGTCCATTTACCTGACAGTAAGTCCCAGCAAACTCTCAGTGGGGCTTACGTCTGAGCAGACCTGTATGGGATAGCACCATGCATGTCAGCACTTCAGTAAATGCCCATCAGCAATCTGTATTTCTTAAGATTGTTTGGAAAACAATCTCAAGGCCAGCCAGGTGCCTTTGGCAAATGATGCACAGAGAAATCCAAAGCTGCCATATGCCAGGCTGGGGGGAAGGAGGGGAACCAAGGTGCCCCTCCATTCAGCTCTGCTAGCTGAGCCCACCGTCTGCTGCCACCTCCCTCCTTTCCCTGCTGAATGTGTGGGCAGGAAGCCCACTGGCAGGGGTGTCCTAAGGGTAGGGTGGGGGTGCAGCTGAGCTGGCCCAAAATCCAATGGATCCTGAGCCAGTCTTGCTGCCATCGTGCACCAGCATCAGGTTAAATTTATTTATTTATTTATTAAATTTATAGCCCGCCCTTTCTCCCAATAGGAGTCCAGGGTGGCAAACAAAAACCTAAAAACCTAAAAATATTTTAAAACAGACTTTAAAAACATTAAAACAAAACATCTTTAAAAACACCTTAAAAAGCAATTCCAACACAGATGCAGACTAGGATAAGGTCTCTACTTAAAAGGCATGTTGAAAGAGAAAGATCTTCAGCAGGCATCAAAAAGATAACAGAGATGGCACCTGTCTAATATTTAAGGGGAGGGAATTCCAAAGGGTAGATGCCACTACACTAAAGGTCTGCTTCCTATGTTGTGTGGAACAGACCTCCTGAACGGACCTCATTTGTTTGCCACCCTGGGCTCCTCCTGGGAGGAAGGGTGGGATATAAATAAATAAATAAGAAATTATCTGCAGGAGGCCCTCACCTGCAAAGCACAGTGATCAACTGGGTATATAAGGGATAAGACAATATTTCAGGTATCCTGGCTCCAAGCTGTATAGGGCTTTGTACACCAAAACCAGGACCTTGAACTTGGCCTGGTAGCTAATGGACAGCCAGTGCAATTCTTTCAGCAGCAGGATGACATGTTAGTAGTACCCTGTACCCTGCCCCATTGAGCAGTCATGGCACCACATTTTGCACTAGCTGCAGCTTCCTGACCAACCTCAAGGGCAGCACCACATACAGCACATTACAGTAATCCAGCCTGGAGGTTACCAGTGCATGGACAGCAGTGGTCAGGCTATCCCAGTCCAGAAATTGTTGGAGCTGCCTTACCAGCCAAAGCTGGTAAAAGGCACTCCTAACTACTAAGGTCACCTGGGCCTCTAGCAACAAACATGGATCCAGGAGCACCCCAAGACTGTGGACCTGCTCTTTCAGAGGGAGTACAACCCCATCCAAAGCAGGCAACTGACCAATTATCCAAACTCAGAAACCACCACCCCACAGCACCTCTGTCTTGCTAGGATTCAGACTCAATTTATTGGCCCTCATCCAGCCCACCAACCACTGAGTCCAGGCAGCAGTCCAGGGCTTGCACGGCCTCTCCCAGTTCAGATGGTACAGAGAAATAGAGCTGGGTATCATCAGCGCACCTCTGACACCTCACCCCAGATCTCCTGATGACCTCTCCCAAAGACTTCATATAGGTGTTAAACAGCATGGGAGACAAGATAATAATTCTCTGAGGCACCCCACAACTGCCAGGGGGCTGAAAGACAATCACTCAATGCTATTCTCTGACAATGACCCTGGAGATAGGATTGGAACCACTGTAAAACAATGCCTCCAATACCCATCTCACCAAGTTGACCCAGAAGAATACCATGGTCTATGGTTTCAAAAGCCACTGAGAGATCAAGTAAGAATAACAAGAATAACAGTAAGAATAATCACACTCCCTCGTCCTTTTCCCAATAAAGGTCATCCATCTGGGCAACCAAGGCCGATTCAGTCCCATAACCAGGCCTGAACCCATACTGGAATGGGTCAAGATAATCTGTTTCATCCAAGATTACTTGCAATTGCTGCACCACAACCCTCTTGATCACCTTTCCTAAAAAGGAAGTATTTGTAACCAGGGGTAGTTGTCACAAACCAATGGGTCCAGGGTGCACTTTTTCAGGAGCGGTTGGATCACTGCCTCTTTCAGGGTGGCTGGGACCACTCCCTCCCGCAATGACGCATTGACCATATCCTGGATCCACTTGGTAATACTCCCTCTGCAAGCTTTAATAAGCCAAGAAGGGCAAGGGTCGAGAGGACACGTTTCTGGCCACATCATTGCAAGCACCTTGTCATCAGGCTGCATCAACTGAAACCGATCCCAAGAAGTTGCAGCAGATTTTGCATTGGACACATCACTGTGGACTATAGGCCCAATTAGGACCTGATTGTGGGCTGTAGCACTAGCATGAGGCTGGCACAGGGAGAGGGTCCAATTGTCCTTCCCCATACATGTTCTCTGTGGCAGCCTTGAGTAACCAGACTGCAGATGCAGTGGTGACTGTACTGCTTGCATCCTAAATGTCATTCACCAGAAAAGGATGCTACCTATTACCATAGCTTGTCAATTAGAATGTGCAGAAGGTATTGTTAAAACACTAATCATTTTGCACCTTGGTAAGAGTCAAGATTTTCACTAGAAAAGACAATAATGCTGGGAAAAACAGAAGGGAGTAGAAAAAGAGGAAGGCCAAACAAAAGGTGGATTGATTGCATAAAGGAAGCCACAGACTTGAACTTACAAGATCTGAACAGGGTGGTTTATAACAGATGCTATTGGAGGTCACTGATTCATAGGGTCACATAAGTTGAAATCGACTTGAAGGCACATAATAACAACAAGAGTTTTATTTATTTATTTTTATTTATTTTATTCGATTTATTAGTCGCTCATCTGGCTGGAAACCCAGCCACTCTGAGCGACGTACAAAATAAAGGCATATAAACATCAGACATAAAAGTATATAAACATCAAAAAAGAAGCAATAAAACTAAACAACAAAGTAGAAGCTATCCCCCAACCCACACAGCCCAACCCAAAGATCAGAAAGTCCTCCTAAAGAAGCTCCCTTTTGAAGGCTGGAGGGTGGGGCAAGGCAGGTGGAAGCAGCCTCCCCTGATGGCAACAGAGTCTCTCTCCCCTCATAGTCCTTCTCTTGAGGCAGCTCCCTTTTGAAGGCTGGAGAGTGGGGCAAGGCAGGTGGAAGCAGCCTCCCCTGATGGCAACAGAGTCTCTCTCCCCTCATAGTCCTTCTCTTGAGGCAGCTCCCTTTTGAAGGCTGGAGGGTGGGGCAAGGCAGGTGGAAGCAGCCTCCCCTGATGGCAACAGAGTCTCTCTCCCCTCATAGTCCTTCTCTTGAGGCAGCTCCCTTTTGAAGGCTGGAGGGTGGGGCAAGGCAGGTGGAAGCAGCCTCCCCTGATGGCAACAGAGTCTCTCTCCCCTCATAGTCCTTCTCTTGAGGCAGCTCCCTTTTGAAGGCTGGAGGGTGGGGCAAGGCAGGTGGAAGCAGCCTCTCCTGATAGCAACAGAGTCTCTCTCCCCTCATGATTGGAGACTTCCTGAGAGACCCCTGAGGGACTTCCTACCCAGATAAAGTCAGGATGGAGGGCCTTATGAGAGACCTATTTAAGGTGCCCAAATTAAGAATGAAATATAAATGACAAATATAATTTAAAAATCTAGCTAGTTTGTTTTCCCCACAATAGCAATACTAGGAGATAATACCTGCAGTCTCACTGAAAGGCCACCATGACTAAGGGTGGACTTTCAGATGTTGTTGGACTCCAGTTTTCACATCCCTGACCATTGGCTATGGTGGTTTGGGCTGAAGGGAATTGCAGTGCAGCAACATCTGGAGGGCCACAGGTACCCCAGCTGTAATATAGACCATTTGGAAGAATAAATATCATGTCATATAATTTTTTTAAAAAATAAGAACTGAACAGGAAAACAACACTGGGAGGGGAAATAGGATTTTCCAAGTGCCTGAACATTTTTCAGTAAAATTGTCTTTTGGACCAGCTGATTAGCTATTAAGCATTTAAATGAAGGCAGCCTGTATTCCATCAATGTACATTTAATCATTGGATTCTGCCTGAATGCTGTCGGGACACATCTATGAAAATTGGTGATGAGTATGCATTAGGTTTGCCCTACTTGCAAACCATGTTTCAGTGTGATGTTTAATGCACTGCTTGTAACACAGCAAAGTAATAAACGTTGCACTGAACTGGCAAATTTTTTGAGCTCTGATTGAATTATCCAAATACGAAGAAGCGACTGGAAAAAAACCCATCTCAGCACAGAGTGGAAAAGCGTGTAGTTCAGATATGTTTTGGGAATAAAATTTGCACTGAAAGAAAAAAAACACAGAGCGGCAGTTATTTGCCTCATTCTCTTTTTGTATATTTTGCATATCTAGTGATTTAATGGCTCAGAACAGGCAATAAGACTTTCAAGAAAACAGTATTGTTATTATTACTAGTTAGTGGTCTATATTAATATAAATATAAATATTGTAAATAAATGCTTCTAAAGCTTCCCCACCTTGTCTTAAATACTGGCACACAATCTGATATTTCCACTCATTGGCCATATGAGATTATTCCTTTGTTCTGCAAGTTCTTTTCACTGGTTTCCACTCTGTTACTGTTTTCACTTTTAAGTTTTTTATGATCCAGGAATGGGAAACCTGTGGTTCTCCAGGTGTTATTGGACTGCAGCTCCCATCAAGCCCAGCCAACATGGCCAAGGGTCTAGGGTGATGGGAGTTGGAGTCCAACGAGGTCTGAAGGGCCACAGTGTCCGGTCTCTGTTGTAAACCCCATTCAGTTGCTCTTATTTAAATTGCACGGGCAGCCAACACATCTAGAGCACCCTCTCTGCTTCAGACCTTCCCTTCCCCAATGTGTGGGGCAGGACTAGCAGTGGGTCACAGGGATGAGGCCACTGAGTGCAGCCCCAGTCTTCCCCTCACATGGTGATAATCACCTGAAGTGTAATGTCTGAATAGGGTTGTCCTTATTTTTAAATGCCTCCATTGCCTTGTTCCATTGTATTTGTCTTCCCTTCTGTGTCCATATACTTCTATATGGCTCCATATAGGTTAAACCTAATATCACTCCATCTATAAAGTACCCTATCACTGGAATGCCCTTTCACCTCCTTTCCTGTGTTATGACAGTCAGGCACTACCTTGAGATACATCTATCAACACCAGCTTTTCCTGACTGACCCTCCTTCCCTTCCGTTCCTTTCTTTCCTGTCGTGATGTGTCATCAACTTTAGATTTCAAGGCTCATGCCCAGAATCTCTGTTTTATTTTTAGTATGTTTACTTTTTGAGTGTCCAGAGATGTTAGTCATCATCGTCATCATCAAATAGAATTAACATAATGTTAATACTAAAACCCACCAAATAATACTCATTCATTCCTGACTGCCAAAAACCAGTCTCAGCAGGAAGGCATTGTGATACTTCCAGATGATGAAATCAGTGAAACTACTCAGAATTCCTTTGCAGTTTTGTACTCTTAGGCTGCAATCCCATGCACAATTTCCTAGGAGGAAACCTTATTAAACACAGTTTAAACACAGAGATGCAAAGGACAGTGCTGTACATGCATACAACAGTTGTATGTTAGAGGCCATGAAGCATAATAAGAAGGATTTATATGTTATAACTCATAAATAGATAAATGTAGATTCACAAAGTAAACCTATGCATGTCTACTCAGAAGTCCAGCTCCGCTCGCCCAGTGAAGCCTGGGCGGGCGGCGCTTAATTGCAGCTAGGGGGTGAAGCTGCAGCCGCCATTTTTAATGAGGGCAGCATCGTGCATCGCATGTAATCGGCATGCGCAACGTGCTGCATAGAGGGATGGAGCGCAATGGGCTTATTTAAGCCCGCGCCGCACCCTCCTTCCTCCTCTTTGCCTCGCGACGCCCACCCCGCCCTCCCTCTTTTATGGTGTAATCAAGGTCTCTTTGGGGCTGAGTAGGAATTTTTATCCTGCCCACCCTAGTTGGCGGGCAGGTTTTTTGCCTTCTCCACACTATGACGGTGGGAGGGAATCGGATCAGGGGGAGTCATGATTAATGGGTGTTTTTGGCTAATTCGGCTAATTCGGCATGCTAAAATGGATACCCCAAGGGGGGCAAGTTTGGGGTTACTGATGTGGTAAGGTGTGGGAAGGGAAGTAGGTAAGGACAACTAGGTGGCCCCCTTAGGCACCTTTGGAGGTGATTGGTGGTTCTCCAGGCCTGTCTCTCAGGGTTTTACAGCCCGAGGGCAGGATATGGGCTGCTTTTGGGGCCAACTTACCTCATCCACCCGAGGGTTGTACGGCTCTGGGGGGTGGTGATGTGGGAAGGCCCCCCTACTCACCTACAAGGTGTGGCCGGGGCAAGGGGTAAGCAAAAGGGGCTTGCCCTTTGCCCCAGCAGGGGCTGGTCGCGCAAGAGCTGTAGGGCAAGCTGCTTGCCTAGAGTTAGTTCCGGCACCTAGGTTTCCCCTTTGCAGGTCACTTTAATGGGTTTTGCTATAGTTTAATAAAGTGGCCCTTTGTTTCAACTATAACTGCTGTTGTATGTGCTTTATTTCATCCATCGGCCTCAATTCCCATTGAGCTCAGCATATATGATTGCAGCCTTGCATAATAACGCTGTCAGTTTACATTAAAACTTATCAGAATTTATGATCATCACATTTCTCCTTTATATTTTTCTCTCTCCCTGCCACTACAGTTAGCATATAAACTCTATGTTTATTTCTGACTTCTCCCATAAGATATATCCATTTTGGATATATATATCCTAATTTTTAGATGCGTGTATTCTAAAAAGGCATGTCAGGGTGAGGGCCAAGGCTGTACTGGCCCTACAACATATTCTCTGTTCTCCTAGGCCACATTTATTCCACTATTATTCCACTTTAAACAGTCATGGCCTCCCCCAAACAATCCTAGGAAGTGGAGTTTGTGAAGGGTGCTGAGAGTTGTTAGGAGACTTCTCACAGGGCTACAATTCTCAGAGTGGTTTAACAATCAATCCCTTTCCCCAGGGAAATCTGGGAATTGCAGGTCTGTAAGGAGAATAGGGTTCTTCTAACAACCCTCAGTTCCCTTCACAAACTACATTTCACAGGATTCTTTGGGGGGGGAATATGACTTTAAAGTGGAATAATAACAGAAAAAATGTATGGAGTGAATGTGGCCCCAAGGGATTGTACGCACCATCCTTCAAGCATAGGAATGACCTCATTACATTTAAAGGACACACTAACCATTATACAGTAGAACAGCAAAAGTCAACCTCAGTTGGGGAAAATTTTTTGAATCAAGTAGTTAAAAGTGATCAGAGATATCTATATATGACAATAAGAAAAAATATACACAATCCTTTTGAACTACTATAATTGTAGCAAAGGTTCATTTTCTGTCTTCAGGAGACCATTGACTGTGTTTATGGCAGGCATAATTTTGTCCAATGTACAGGAGGAGATGGAGCACAGGATTGCAAGGAACCCAGGAGACCTTTGAATGATGAATTATTCCCTTTTGATAGGAAATGGGAAAACAGAACAGGAGGGGAGACATTGATAGATAGAATAAATATTGTCATTTGGAGAGAAAAATGAGCTCATCATTACAGACCAAAATAATATTGCAATGTTTCAAGTAATGGAGCTGCAGCCCAATTGCTTAAAAAAGGAAAAGCTATTGGGAAGGTATAATGGCAAAGGTATTTGACTGCAGACACTAAATCACACAGCCCTATGAAATGAATGATCTTCCTTAGGAATAATACATACGTTATTGTTTAGGTGATTTAACAGAAACAGCAAATCATCCTTAATGCAGGAGTTAGAAATGAGAAAACAAAAGAGAAATGTTGTGATAGTGATGATGTCCTTACAGGGAGAAGGTAACAAGTTCTCAAACAAATGGGGAAAGAGTTTAAGGCTGAGGAATTTGAAATACAGAGCAAACCATTGCATTTTCTGTTTGTGGAGTGGAATATCTAGGGTCTGATAGACTCATTCTGAAACAGATCAGTCAAGCGCTGGGAACAATTGGAGCATATTTAGAAAACACATATGGTGAAAAAATAGTTCTTGCGAAACATTTATATATAAAAAAACTGCTTCTACATTTTCCTTTACATATCTCAGATGTCCATGAATGCCAAGAATGAAGCAGTTCCACATGGTGATCCAAATCCAACACAGAGCTAGGTGGGCTAAAGCGGATTGAAATCAGTGGTTTTAAGGAGGCGCAGTACCCTGCTGGACTGTGCCAATGAGTAGAGTGCACCAAGCATTGCTTCTGCCTAATACCCATTATTCCTGGATGGATTGGTGGGGAATCACTGTCAAGGAAATTGCACTGTTATTTGTGGCCAATCCAGAGACTCCTTAGTCCCTTTCACACATTACTCATGTGAAGGGGCTACCACCCAAGTCCTTAGGCATTGGGCCACTCTCCTGGCCCTTCCCCCAGTGTTGGCAATTATGCCTGGCCCCATTTATAGACATCCTCACATTAGCATGGTCATCTGCAAAGAGAAAAAGTTGAGCAGCTGAAATTGGCTTCTACGTAACTGGGACATCAGCTTGATTGGGTGCCCTGATTTATGCAAGTAGGCTTTTACTTTGCAGATAGCAACCCCTAACATGCAATGTCTCAAGGCCAGGCCAGACAGTATGCCTGACACCATGGGTGAGGTCACGAGTATGACCCTGCTCCCCAGTACCTGTGTGATGACCCTTTCATGAGAGTAACATCTGAAGAGTTCATGGCATCTCTGATGCACATGTGGAACTCCAGTCAGCATGCAATACTTCTTCCTGTGTTGGATGGCAGCCTCTCTAGGCACACCTTCCTACTATCGAGTTCTTTCTGACATTAAAATCAGTGGCAAAGCCTACCTGCATGGGAGTTCTGTAGGTATATCAGCACACATTGAACTTTGAAGTAGAGATGCTGGTTTTCTAATAAATGCTTATGGTCCTTCCTTTTCATGGATGATTATTATCAGAACTGACAAAAGTGAAGAGGACTCCTTTTGAGGTTAGCAGGATTTTTTGGGGTGGATATCAGCAATTTCAACTTGTTTCTATGGCATTCTTAATTTTTTACTCCCTTATATGAATGACAATTCTTGGGAAATGTTGCTGTTCTGTTCTAGTATTTTAACTAAAGTAGTTCCTTGTGTCAAAGCACAGACTGCATCAAGCAAAACTAGCATGCTGTGAATGAGTCTGTTGTACAATATAGTGTCCCCAATAATACTTTCCTTCAAACTATATTTACTAATATGCAAAAAACCTTGCCATTTAAGAACGTACCTATAGCCCACAGATATTTCTATCAAACTTTAAAAAGCAGGGAAATTGGGCAGCTATAGTGAATGCACCAGGGGAGCAGGAGACCTGACCTCGTCTCTGAGATATTGGACTGCTCTACAAAGTTGTCAAAATGCAAACATAATTTGGGTTGGTCTTTCACAGTCCAATCCACTTCCTGTGTAGTTTGGAAGGATTTGGTAACATGTGCCTCTGAGCATCTGGTGAGTACTGGCAACACCTGCCATCTCCAAAGATGGAGAATTATATTTTTGTATGTTTGTTGGTGTTCTTCTCACTTTGCTTCTTTCCTGTGTAACTACTGTTTCTACAGAGAATCTAATCTAGAAAAATTTATTTCCCTCAGTATTCAACCTAGAAATCTGTGTCAAATTTATTTTTATTAATTTCAAAGCCTTTCTATAGGTCAATGTCATATCATGGTGAAGACAGTCTTTTGTGTTTCAAATTGGAGGTTATGTTCTATTTCTATTTTGGGTGCATTAACAGTTGAATCTGAAACTGTAGTTTGATGTAAAATCAGACTGATTCCAATATGTTGCTACTTCAGCAATGACTCTAGCTGTTGGAAAAAAGAGGATGCATGTTTTCAGCCTGCTATGTTTAAACCACTTCATTTAAGGCAAGGTGGGCACAGTCAATTAAAAACATAGAGCACGCCTAGCATTTTGCTAGAATATATTTCACCTACCACTGTTTTATCTTTTGCAAATTGAGACACTCCTGAGGTCCACTGGAGACTATTCTGCAGAAGTCAGTGCCATTATTCCACAATTATGTTTGGAGTTTTTTTAGTATTAATTTTGCAAAGAGTTGCTGTACTTCACATATTCACAGAAATAGAAACAAAAGAAAATGATTTCCTATAGGAAACTTCACTAAAATTGCAAAGGAAATCAGACATATTTAAAGTGACCATCTGAACTATATCAACTGTCTTAATAATGTTGCTTCCTCCCTGCTAAAACAAGATCAGCACAGCACGTCTTGTTTCTATTATTTGGGCTGATTGCAGGCGTTGCCACCACTCACCATATGCTCAGAGGCACATGTTACCAAATTCTTTCAAGCTCCACAGGAAGTGGATTGGACTGTGAAAGACCAACCCAAATTGTGTTTGCATTTTCACAAATTTATAGGGCAGTACAATATCTCAGAGAGGAGGTCAGGTCTCCTGCTCCCCTGGTGCATTCACTATAGCTGCTCAATTTCCCTGCTTTTAAAAGTTTGATAGCAATATCTGTGGGCTATAGGTACATTCTTAAACTGCAAGGTTTTTTGCCTATTAGTGAATTTTTCTGCTTTTTAATCTGGGAGGTAAGAAATGTGATCCTGTGTAAGTTTGCTGAGAATGCATTGATCATTTGCATGCTTATTGAGTTCGGTGGGATTTACTCCCCTGCAATCATGCTTAGGATAGGTGAAACTGACCATAGGGGATGGGGAGGAGGAGGAGGAGAAGGAGAAGGGAGGGAAGGAGGGGTAGAGGCCAGGAGGAGGATGGGAGCAGGCAGGAGGGGGAGAGGAGGAGGACAGGTTTGATCATTTGCATGTTTATTGAGTTCAATGGAATTTACTCCCATGCAATCATGCTTAGGATAGGTAAAACTGACTGGGGAGAGGGCTGGAGTGGGCAGGGGAGGAAGAGGGGAGGGGAGGAAGAAGGGAGAGGAGACGGGAACGAGGGAAAAGGCAGGTGTGATCATTTGCATGCATATAGAGTTCAGTGGGATTTACTCCTATGCAATCATGGTTAGGATAGGTAAAACTTACCATGGGGGAGGAGAGGAGGGGGAAGATGAAGAAGCAGATTGGGGGGGGCAAATGAAGGGGGAGGGGAGGACAGGTCTGATCATTTGCATGCTTATAGAGTTCAGTGATATTTACTCCCGTGCAATCATGCTTAAGATAGGTAAAACTGATCAAGGGGAGGAGGAAGGGGGAGGGGGGATTGGAAGGGGATGGGGATGGGGAGGGAGGGGCAAAGGAAGGGGGAGGGAAGTGGCAAGAGGGAGGGGATAGGAAGGAGGAGAAGGGAGGGTGGATTTGATCATTTGCATACTTTTTGAGTTCAATGGGATTTATTTCTGTGGGATCATGTTTGAAAATGGAAATAGACTGCCTTCAAGTCGATCCTGACTTATGGTGACCCTATGAATAGGGTTTTCATGGTAAACAGTATTCAGAAGTGTTTTTACCATTGTCTTCCTCTGAGGCTGAGAGGCAGTGACTGGCCCAAGGTCACCCAGTGAGCTTCATTGCTGTTTAGGGATTCAAACTCTGGTCTCCTAGGTCATAGTTCAACACTGACCTGGGGGAGGGGCAGGGAGGGTAGGAGGAGGGGGAGAGGAGGAGATTGGGTGGGTGGGCACTGGGTAGAGGGGAAGCCCCTTTCCTTTCCAAAAGGAAAACATTGTGAACCGTATCATTCTTTGTCAGGGTTTCCCCCACCTTTTTATTCTACAGCCGGCACATGTAGACTCCCACCCAAATTTAAACCAAAGCTGTCCCTAGCCACATCCACACCAGGCCTTTATTTCACTTTGTACAGCCATGGCTTGTCTCAAAGAATCCTGGGAAGTGTAGTTAGTGAAGGGTGCTGAGAGTTGCTAGGAGATGCCCTGTTCCTCTCATAGACCTTCAATCAGAGTGGCTGACTGTTAAACCACTCTGGCCACTGGATTTCTGTCAGTGGAATAGGAGTCTCATCTCAGCCCCCTTCACAAACTGCACTTCCCAGGATTGTTTGGGGGAAGCCATGACTGTCTCAAGTGAAATCAAAGTCTGGTGTGGGTATGGCTCCCTGATTAGGCAAGCCAAGCAGCTGTGAGTCTGGCTTTTAGAACACTGACAGTTGGTTCTTACTGAGCATGCCTGACACTATCATTCAGTTCAATGCAAAATTTCTTAAATTAATTAAAAATCAACCAGCCATTTTTTTTAACTTTTAAACTGCAGAAGATGAAGGTCAGAGTATGGGGCAAGGTGAGTAACAGGATTACAGGTACTCTGTGAACATGGCCGATTTTTTAATGAATTTCAACAGATTATGAGAACTCTGACAGAAAAAAGTCCAAAAGGGCTTTCGTGTTTTTTCCTCTCTTTTTAGACTTTGAACGCTCTATTCTCTCTGTTTTGTGTATTGCCATGAAAATTGAGAGGGTTCTTAAGCAAACATTTCTGAGTTCAGGACTATAAGTTTTGTAAGGTTTTGTTTGGACTACGACCCGGGAGTCCAGGGTTTGAATCCCCACATAGCCATGAATCTCACTGGGTGACCTTGGGCCAGTCACTGCCTCTCAGCCTCATGAAAACCCAATTCATAGGGTCGTTATAAGTTGGAATCGACTTGATGGCAGTACATTTACATTTACATTATGGAAAGCATCAGAATGGCATGTCGGTATTTTCAGTTTAACATTGCAGAATGTGAAAAATCCACGCTGGCTATAGTATACAGTCACTCTTGTGGCTGTATAATATTATACTTCCTGCTGGGAGGAAAGGTGGGAAATAAATAAATAAATAAATAAATAAATAAATAAATAAATAAAACCTTACTGGAAAGCCTACACAAGGTGCCTCACAATTATATCACTCTTCTGGAGATGTGATTGAATACTATCAGTGCTAGCACAGTAAGAGAGACATTTCTCTGCAAAGTTTGACAGAGATTGCTATCATTTCAGTGATGCAGAATGAAATATACAAAATAAGATAAATTGGTACTTATTCAATCAATGATACTTTTCAAGTGTTTGATTCATTTATTCCTTCCTTAGGGAATGTCAGGGGTGATCAACACTTCACCAGCCTGACTGGTAGGCACTTGACCTCCTGGATAGCCATTGCTAAAATTTAAATTTCTTTTTGAAGATCTGTGTAACGCTTCTTTCACAAAAATAACATATACTTATGGGATCTCTGATGCACAGCTTCAGAAAGAAATCCAGTGTTCACAATCTACATCTACCCAAGTATGTAGGAATCTAATGACTAGGAAGTTTATTCTTTCCAAATCATTCATTCATTCTTTTGTTCATGCAACTGGCCGCACACACAGCTGTAGCTATGTGGGAACTGGGTCTCCTCTGACCTTTTACATTCTGATGTTCTATAGCTAGTCTTTTACTAGATCATGCCAAAACTTATTAATCTTTTGATGTGATTCAATACATCCTCTTACTCTTATTTACAGGGCCAATTCAACCTGGCTGTTGTGGTACCACTCCTCACTTTGTTTCTTCTCTCAAGCCTCTCACTATTGTTTGAAATGTCACTGTCCATCTCATATTTTCTACCCTTATATTGCTCCTTTATATTATTCTCTTCACTTGTTTCTCTTTCTTCTCAGTTTTCCTATCAGCTTTTTGTGCTTACATCTGTTTTTCTCACTTGCCTACACTGTATCTATTTTTCCTATGTCTCTGTGCTCCTCTCTGTCCTGCCAACTTGGCTCTATTGGTACCAATCTCTCAATTCAATCAGAGATTAGTTGCTCCATTCCTTGCATGGGCTGTTTTTACCATGTTCCTTACCACTGGAAAGGTCTCCCATCTGACATCTGTCTGTTTCTATGTTACATAAGGATGGGGAACCAATGGCCTGGCAAGATGTTGGTGGACTTCAAATCCCATCAATCCCTGTCAATATGGGACTATAGTCCAACAATATCTGGAGGGCTTATGGGTTCCCCATTCTTGCATTAACAGCCCAATCCTGTGCTGTTCATTTACTCCAAAGTAGGTTCTGCTGTGTTCAATAAGGCTTATTCCCAGGTCAGGGTTTATACAGGATTGCAGACTAAGATATATTTTTTTCACTTTGGTTGTTAGTGATTGACACTCCCTCCCTTTTATTTTCTATCCCTTCTCTTCCTACTATGGCTTGGTTTTAATCAAATTATGAGCCTGCACTTATAGCCTGTTTCACTTTTCATTTTTGTTCAGCGCCTCACAGTTGTAGGGTTTTTCAGTAAATATAGACTTTTGATGGCAGATTAAAATCTACTGCCAATGTCAGCCCATTTGAATTTAATTATTTTAATGTTCCTCATTTTTTATTTTTTATTTCCTTCTGACTGAAATGAATAAGTGAAATGATTAAATTGTACAAAAGTTGTATTGTATTAAAATATGTTTTAAAGGCTCTTTAGTTCCATTAACAACTCTTTGAACTCTTGGATCATTTTTTTTCAAAATACAATCTGAAAATAAAATGGAATCCTGTTTACATCCTAATATTAAACTTCCTTGCCATCATATGGTATGGAAAATGGTTTGTTTTCATGTCATGTCAACAGAGAAGATCTACAAAATCAAACAATTATTCTCCTGCCCTCAGCCAGACAGGATTTTCAGCACATGAAGGTTACATCACCATAGGGCATTCAACAGCTCACTTTTACTAAGTGTTTTGCACATCACTTAATTTCAGGTTCTAGGGGGAGGGACTGTGCACCAGAAACATGGAAAAGACTGGGTTTTTGGATACTCTATGGCAGGGATCTCTAACCCGTTGTCTGCAGGTACCATGGCACCCTTAAAGGCCTCCATTGCCCCACCCCTGAAGGTAGCCCAGTATCTGAGCTTTCAGTTTTTTACAAAAGTATGTCTCTAGCCCTCTTAGAAATAAAATTATAGAGCACAATGGCCAGATCAGTCATCTCCAGGAATGTGCACCATCCACACACTAGTTTTAACTGTGAAAATGCACTCCTGGCCATTGCCAAAACCTGAGCTTCCACACCCAAGGCTGACTCCAGGAGTGCACCCAAACTGCAAACCTGTGTCTTCAGGAGTGTAACCCTCTTGAGAACAGACTGAATCCCTATCCTCTGATCTGCCTTCCAAATGACCAGAAGCATCTCTATCTTGTCTGTATTGAGTTTCAATTTGTTCGCCCTTATCCACTCCATTATGGAGGATAGACACTGGTTTAGAACCAAAACAGCTTCCTTGGATTTAGGTGGAAATGAGAAATAGAGTTAGGTGTCATAGGGAATGTGACCCCACAGTCTGGTTAGTGAGATGGCTGCTGCTGTTGCTACCAGACTTGCCAACATCTCATCTTTCTTCTTCCTACATTTACCAGCAACTAATATGGGGGACAGGCTCTCCAGTCTCATGTTGTGCACCTCCCCAATCTCCGAGCAGTGAGGTTTATGGGGTCCCTGAGCTCCTCCAGGGTTTGGTTTCTTTTGGGAAGAAGGTCAGTGGAGACTGTGGTGTCTTGATGAAATATAGTTTATTTATTTACACACATTCCAACCTGAGCTTAGGATGGAGGGTTTCAAGGCATCAGCAGTCCAATACCCAGCTTTTCCATCTGGGTTACAGGAGGCATCCTAAAGCCATGGTGCAGAGGGATAGCCTCTCTGCCTGCCTCCAGCCCCAGCCATTCTCTAGACAATTCCCTACACACACTCCAAGCACAAACCTCTCCTAGCCACCAGGAAGGGGGAGAAAGCTCTCCTGAAGAGTTTCAATGACAAAAGGGTCTTCCTGGACTACTCACCAGTTGCTGGGCAACTGATAGACCCATTATCCTACCTGGCCACTCTATTAGCTTAACAAAGGAGAGACTCATCTGACCAGCAGAGCAAGGTCCTCATTCCAAGGCACAGGATTCCAAATCAGAGGCTGGAAAGGGGACCCACAGGGATCATCCATTCCAATCTCCATGCTCATAACACTCATGATGCCCAACTCTCAAAAAGATTGGCCTTGCTCCTCCTGAGGTTAATAATTAGTTTCCAAATATGATTTGAGTGGAAGGGTTTCACAAAGTGATACACAATAAATGCATGTATGAATCAACATAGATTAATTTGGGATTACTTTAGTTTCAGAATATGTGGTTTTACCCTTTACCTTTTAGAAATGTTAAACTGTTTCCTAAACTGTTCAAATGTCTGAAGCTTACAACAGTGTACAGAAAAAGCAAAAGAAGTTGTGCTGGCCCATAAGAAAAGATGGACAAATGCTTTATTGGGTTTTAAATCCTTCACTGAAATTAAGAATGAAGTGCAGCAGGCACAGCCCTCATTTTTACAGTATTTACATTTTAAGAAAAAAGCAATATTTTGCTGGCACTATCAAATCATCGATCTGCTGCCCAGTGGAGCTCTTCAGAATTGTCCGGGGGCTATTACGCTCTGGGCCCAGGGACATGGTAGAACCATCTGTAATGAATTTGCTAGGCACTTCCAGGATAAAATCTTTAGCATCTGCCAGGACTTAGACTCCAGTGTTATAGCAGGTGAATCAAGCGAGGTATCCAGAGCACAACCTTGTCCCGATTTCTTGGATGAGCTTCATTTGGTGCAGCTTGAGGATGTTGACAAGGTGCTTGGACAGGTTCGTACAACCACTTCTGTGCTGGATCCTTGCCCTTCTTGGCTAATAAAAGCTAGCAGGGATGGAACAGCCGGCTGGGCCAGGGAAGTGATTAATGCCTCTTTGTGAGAGGGGGTGGCCCCTGGCTGCCTGAAAGAGGCAGTAGTGAGACCACTCCTGAAGAGGCCCTCCCTGGACCCAGAAAAATCTTAATAACTATAGGCCGGTAGCAAATGTTCCATTCCTGGGCAAGGTCCTTGAACAAGTGGTTGCAGGCCAGCTCTAGACATTCTTGGATGAGACCGGTTATCTGGATCCATTTCAGTTGGGTTTCAGGCCTGGTTTTGGCACAGAAACAGCCTTGGTCGCCCTGTATGATGACCTTTGTCGGGAGAGAGACAGGGGGAATGTGACTCTGTTGATTCTCCTTGATTTCTCAGCGGCTTTCGATACCATTGACCATGGTATCCTTCTGGGGAGACTAGCTGAGTTGGGAGTGGGAGGTACTGCATTGTGGTGGTTCCACTCCTACTTGGCAGGTCGGCTCCAGAAGGTGGTGCTTGGGGAACATTACTTGGCACCCTGGATTCTCCAGTATGGGGTTCCACAGGGGTCAGTTCTGTCCCCCATGCTGTTCAACATCTACATGAAACCATTGGGTGTGGTCATCCAGACTTTTGGAGTGTGTTGCCATCAGTATGCTGATGACACGCAGCTCTATTTCTCCTTTTCATCTTCTTCAGGTGAGGCTGTCAATGTGCTGAACCGGTGCCTGGCTGCAACAATGGACTGGATGAGGGCTAATAAACTGAGGCTCAATCCAGACAAGACTGAGATGCTGTTAGTGGGCGTTTCTTCTGACCAGATGGTGGATGTCCAACCTGTTCTGGATGGGGGTTGCACTCCCCATGAAGGAGCAGGTTCGTAGCTTGGGGGTTCTCCTAGAACCATTTCTGTCACTTGAGGCTCAAGTAGCCTCAGTGGCACGGAATGCTTCTACCAACTTCGGTGGGTGGCCCAACTACGTCCCTATCTGGACATGGATAACCTGGCTTCAGTTGTCCATGCTCTGGTAACCTCCAAATTAGATTACTGCAATGCACTCTACATGGGGCTGCCTTTGAAGATGGTTCAGAAACTGCAGCTTGTGCAAAATGCAGCGGCCAGATTGGTAACAGGGACCAGACGGTCCGAACATATAAAACCGATTCTGGCCCACTTGCATTGGCTGCCTGTATGTTTCTGAGCTCGATTCAAGGTGCTGGTTTTGACCTCTAAAGCCTTACATGGCTTGGGACAACAATACCTGATGGAACGCCTCTCCCGATACAAACCCACCCATACACTATGCTCAAGATCAAAGGCCCTCCTCTGGGTACCTACTCCAAGGGAAGCTCGGAGGGTGGCAACAAGGAGAGGGACTTCTCAGTGGTGGTCCCCAGATTATGGAATGATCTGGGTGACGAGGTGTGCCTGGCGCCAACACTGTCATCTTTTTGGCACCAGGTCAAGACTTTCCTCTTCTCCCAGGCATTTTAGTAGGTGTTTTTAAATTGTTTTTATATTGTTTTGAATTTTAAAATTGTGTTTTAAATTGTTTTTAAAATATGTTTTTAAATTGTATATTTGTTT
This sequence comes from Rhineura floridana, assembly GCF_030035675.1. Classification (NCBI taxonomy): domain Eukaryota; kingdom Metazoa; phylum Chordata; class Lepidosauria; order Squamata; family Rhineuridae; genus Rhineura; species Rhineura floridana. Next base: position 107,275,805 of record NC_084485.1, on the reverse strand, counting down.
TAATGTTTTTGATTGCTGTAAACCACCCAGAGAGCTTCGGCTATGGGGCGGTATACAAGTGCAATAAATAAATAAATAAAATAAATAGAGAACTATCGTTCAGTGAGGCAGAAAACCATGAGTGAACTTTTATTAACTCAAAAAGTTAAGATTACACCAAGCAAATTATATAATGTTCTGATGGGTTTAGATATCAGTTAATACATACCAGAGTAAATTGATAAGAGGACTAGGTCAGCAAATAAGATCATGTATATAAAAATGGATTTGGCATAATGTACCTCAATTAACATATAGCATAAATCTGAAAGAAAACTTGCATAAATTTATATTTTGTTGGTACCTGACTCCAGCATGTCTATTTTGTATATATAATGCCAGTGGAGACTGGTGGTTCTGATGTCAGTGGGGCAGTAAATCCACTCTGGGTTTTAGTCTGTCCAAGCAGCAGAGCAGATTCACTGCCCCACTGACATTAGAGCTACCATTCTCCGCTGTATAGTACTACTCAAATTAACTGTTGGAGATGCCAAATGTTAAATGCAGACTTGTTACATATACTGTATTCTGATCTCACCCCAATATAAGAAAATTTTGGGAAGATGTAACTAATGAAATAGAAAACATAGCTGGATATAGGCTACCACTAGACCCAGTTATTATACTATTTGGCTTGGTTCTTCCTGAAGATCAGGAAATGGTAATTCATTTTCTTACAGCTGCCAGAATAATTTCCACCAACTGGAAAAAAATTAGATCTCCTAAAACTGATGAATGGCTTCTTAAAATCTGGCACATAGCTTACACAGTGAAACTGACAAACCTCATCAGAGTCAGAGAAGTAAGGGCATCAGACAACTTTCTTGTAGAAAAATTGTCTTTATTATATATTGAAGTAATAAGATACAGGACGCAACACAGCCACAGGTCTTACTAGATTCGATATAATTCTGAGAAACAATAGAATATTAGAAATTATAATTTTATAATGACTTGAATTATGAAGCGTAATAAAAAACTATTTTTGTAACATGAGCTGAGCACAGATATACAGATATTTTTGAATTTTATATGTATATGACATTATGTGTTTTTAATGTTATCTATGTAAATAAAATAATAACAAACAAAAAAGTGGATTGAATTAAAAGATGTTTCAATATGAAACTAGCATGTTTTTTCAGGCATTTTCTGTTAATGAATTAAGGTTTTAAATAGCTTGTGTTCAGGTGTAATGGGCGATGGACAAACAGAATTCTGCAGAATGAACTGTAGGGAACTAATAGATTCTGGAGTGATGTGATGACTGGAGGCTATTGGGCCTTATGTTAACTAAAGCTGCAGTACATCCCAGTGTGGTCTTGGCGCAGGCCGAGTGTGGATGGGGCTGCTGTGGAATTCCTTCATGTACTTATTCTTCCAACTGAATTCTGTGGCCAGATTAAACCTAAAACAGACCTCTGGATGCAGTTGTCCAAACACTATTCTCTTCTCTGTGAGCATGTTAAAAAGACAAAGAAAACTTTTGAACTAGCTTTCTAAGAGAATGATGACAGCCATTCCCTCCTGATTGCTTGCTTTCCAGCAACAGCCATCATAGGCAAGGCCTCAGAACAGTTGCCTCTGTCTGCTACAGTTAAGAATTTATGAGCTCCGAGCTAGAGATTGTGTTGGTCAGATACATTTTTCTAGGTTGCAGCATTTTTTTAAAGTACTTAAGAATCCACTAACTTTTATTTGTTATTTTCTTAAGGGGCTGGTTGGGTAGATCATAGCTAGATAGGAATTCTTCAGGTTTTTTTTCCTCTCCTCAAGAATTCAGAGAGGAGGGCATTATATTAAATTATGCATTGTTGTTGCTCTGTCAATATTTTCTTTTGATTGGTGGAATTTGAGTGCATTTTTTTTAACTTGGAGGGAATATGATTCTTTACTATCCACACACCAAGTTAACTACACAGTGTAGTGTGTTCTTTGTGATGTGCCAAAAGATAAAAGAGGACATGTGCTGCTCTACCACTGGCATCTCTAGGTAGGCTAGGAAAGGTTTGTGTTGGAAACCCTGAAGAGCCGCTGCCAGTCAGTGTAGTTAATACTGAGGTAGAGCAGGGATAGCTGAAACTTTGTCCTCCAGATGTTGATTGACTGAAGGTTTCATCATCCCTAACCATTAGCTATGCTGGCTCGGGTTGATGGGAATGTAGTTAACAACAGCTTACCCCTAAAAATATGGCCTCCCCTGAGCTATAGGGCTCATCCAAACGGACCGGGATAATCCATGTTTTTCATATCCAGTTTGCCATCTGACAGTCCTCACTGTCTTTCCCCCCCGCTTTTTTCCGATTTAAAAAATACGTGTTTTTTGTGCCCACACATGCAGCGGGAAGACCCGTACATCCTTTCACTTTTTCCAAGCCCCGCCTGTAAAACCACCCCCATCAGCCAATTGGTTCACAAAAAAATGACGCTTGCTCCTCTGCCCCTTGCAATGCACAATACCGCGCATACGCTTGAATGTTAGAGCTCAAAAGTTTGAATTTCCGTGTGGCTGTAAAGGAGTTCCTTGCTGCTTGCTACTTACAGGTCTCTCTGTGGCACAATCAGTTAGCGCCTTTGGCTGTTAACTGAAAGGTTGGTGGTTTGAGCCCAGACAAGGACAATTCATGTTTTCTTCTGTTATTACCCATCACAATTATAACTCATTTTATCTGGGTTAGAACCAATCGGGGAGCAGGAGAAGGGATGTGAAGGGACAAAACTGCTGGCTCGCTTCTTTTGGCTGCCTTCTAAAAGCAGCTCCTCGAGGAGGGCCCCCCAACGGGGGTTCCTGCTCCCTGCTTTTCTACCTTTATGCGTATTAAGAGCATCTGCCTCGCATGCAAGCGGTCCCAAATTCAGTCTCTGGCATCTCCAGGATGGGCTGTGAAAGACTCCCGTCCGAAATCTTGGGGCTTATAAGCCACTGCTAGACAGGGTAGCCTGTACTGACCTCGATAGACCAATAGTCTGACTCGGTGTCAGGCAGTTTCCCATGGGGGGAGGAAGATGTGGGTAAGCGAGCTCCACAAGTCAGTGGGATGGATATCCCACAACAGATTGGTTGCGGGATGCATTTTTGTCCGTAGAACTAGAGCCCATCGAACTTCATGGGGCAATGAGGCTGCAACCCCCTGCAAAATGCCTGGAGAGTGGAAATTTGCTTCTGAGCTTGAACGTTAGAGCGCAAAAGTTTGAATTTTCCTGTGGCTGTAAAGGAGTTCCTTGCCACTTACTACTTGCAGGTCTCTCTGTGGCGCAATCGGTTAGCGTCTTCAGCTGTTAACTGAAAGGTTGGTAGTTCGAGCCCACCCAGGGACAATTCATGTTTTCTTCTGTTATTACACATCACAATTATAATTCATTTTATCTGGGTTAGAACCAATCAGGGAGCAGGAGAGGGGAAGAGACAAAACTGCTGCCTCTCTTCTTTTTGCGCTGGAAAGCCGGGACTCGGCTGCCTTCCAAAAGCAGCTCCTCAAGGAGGGTACCCCCAAGGGGGATTCCTGCTCTCTGCCCTTCCATTTTCAAGAATGCCTTGTCACAACCACTACCACCCCTCCCTCCCATTTACCTGCATTTCTGGAGAAATAAGTGGAATTGTCAGCCCTGTGTATCTCCAGAAATGTTAATATGTATAAAGGTTGAAAAGCATACAAGCGCCTTTGCGCTATAACGCAAATGCAAGCTAACAAAAATACAGGAAGGGACTACACTGCTCAAGGAGGGGCCCCCAAAGGGGGGGTTCCTGCTCCCTGCCCTTCCATTTTTGTTTCTTTTATTAGACGGAACACTGGAAAGCCTGGCTGCCTTCCAAAAGCAGCTCCTCAAGGAGGGCCCCCCAAAGAGGGGTTCCTGCTCCCTGCTTTTCTACCTTTATACATATTAAGAGCATCTGCCTCGCATGCAAATGGTCCCAAATTCAGTCTACGGCATCTCCAGGATGGGCTTCAGTGCAGCTGGGCTGTTTGCCTGCATTCCCTGCCTGATCCAACAGCGGCTCCCTGCACCAACCAGCCACACTTCAGTGAGACCAGCCAGGAAAAGGGGGGCTTTACACACAACCACAATTGCAGATCTCACCCAGAGCGGCAGCCCAGTTCGCAGGCTGGCTAAAAATAAACTCGGGATTTTGCATCTCTGCAGTAGTTGCAGAGCCCCCCCCCCAACACCCCACCATTGCGATGATTGGTTCAATTTTCCCAGGCTTCCCCCCCCAATATTCACGCACATGCGCAAAAGTGCAGATATATGATTGGCTGGAATGAGGAGAAGGGGCATGGGGAAACGCCCAAGAACCGCCCATCAGCTGTAAAGTCCGCCATATTGCGTCCTAGCTCCTGAAGGCACAGCAGATGATTCCCAATTTTAAAAGGCAAATCACGTTTTTTGCGGTATTGCCAGGAGTGGATTTAACCTGTGAAAAAGCGCAACAGCACATGAGGTCATATGGATGACCGAAAAATAATGAAAACACAAGCCGATCATGTATCACATTTTGCAGTCGTCTGGATGAGCCCATAGTCTGACTCAATATAAGGCAACTTCCTATGTTCCATCCAAATTTAGCAACATCAACTCTTTATTCTACCCACATGGATTTTGATGCTTGTGGCCAAAATCCAGTGGCAGGGTTTAAAACAATGGGTGGCAGTCAACTAACGCATCCCGTCAGCAAAAGGATTACTGCTAGAGCAATGGGACTTTCCCCCACTCCCTGCTCATACCCCATATGTTCCCAAATCTGCTGTGGAGGGTTGAGGGTTGGGGGAACCCCTTGAATAGATTTAGGGGGGAGAGGGGGACGTCCTGTTGCCTTAGTGGTAATCCTTGCGCTGATGCGACCCTGATCCTGATACAACCAACTCCATTTCAGCATGCCTAACTCTGTGTTAGATTGTGACTACTGGTTTGTTTTTTAGTGAGAATACATGCCAGATTAAAATACTTCTCTGAGTGTAGTGACCCTGATACAGTGTGACTTTCCCCCCCTAAGGAAACATGCATAATATTGGCTTGCCCAACGAATGTGGGTATTATACCCTACCTTTCTCCCCAGAAGGAGCCCAGGGTGACAAACAAGCGATAAAAACATCTATAAAACATCAAGGTACTCAGAAGTCTGTGTTTCTTTGGACAAAAATGATGCCATAATGGACAAGCATTACTAAGTTCTTTAATTTATTAATGAATACTTTCAGGAACTAAGATCCTAAATATTCTTGCCAGAAGATCTTTCAGCATCACAGACATAACATTGCCTCAGTGCTGGCATAATTTTATGTTGTGTAATGTTCTGCTAATGAATCTTTTCCTACACCCTGCCCTAAATATTTAGATGCTACCATATGAACTTCTAAAACCAGATTGTTTGGCAGGCAGACAAAACAAAATAAACACCAAATGCCTCATTGTTATCATATCAGTTAAGGCTAAAAACACTGCTTAGGTTTGTCCAGTGTCATATGCACAGCATCTGCACATTCACGTGTACTATATCATTCTTCATAGTTGTGGGATATATCTATATCTAGATATATCACAGGTGTGAAGAATGGTATATGTCTCTCTCACAAACATTTTTATGTACACATTCCCGTTAACATAATATCACATGTTCATAACTGGATCAGCATTTTAATACTTATTATTGTATGAACACAATTCCTACATGCCTTCTCTCTCTCTCTCTCTCTCTCACTCTCTCACTCACTCACTCTCACTCTCTCTCACACACACAAACACACAATGCAGCCTCAGGCAGTCTTCTCCCAACCATTTCAATGACTCACGTTCCTCCCATCTCCCTTCCTGGCTTTTCTGGACAACAATTTAATCATTTTGCCTTTTCTGATTTTTGTTCATCACTGCAGTGGAAACGTATCTCCACAGGGGATTTTTTCTTTTTTAAATCCAACATAAAATTGTTTTCATTCCATTGTTTTCATCGCATCCTCATTTTGCTGCATAGTTTATTTCAGAATTCCACTTCTCGTAGCAAAAATTACTTAAATGCCTAGTACTAAAATCTCTTTAAATACCCAGCTTGAAATGTTTGCTTAAATTGAGTCACCTTTGATTATTTTCCTGTGTTATCATAACATGTCTAGGCAGGCGCTCTCTCTCTCTCTCTCTCTCTCTCTCTTAACAAACTGAATTGAGTTTCATACTTTTTTATTTTGCTTGGCTCATTTACTGGAGATCTAAACATTAACTTTAACAGTGTTAAACTGAGGAAAACATGAAAGTATTAAAGAAAACGTGAAAGCATTAATTCATAATATGAATCGATTATCAGAGTATGATTACCTTGTTGCCTGTGGAGAATGTTGTTGCTTGCAAGTATAGGCACTATTGCTTATTACTGACTGTTCAGTGGAGAATATGGAGATCAACAGTTTTATATTTTAAGCCCTCACATCTTTACCTCCCCAAAGCTCAATCAATACCAGGCGGCATGTACTAAGTTTTGAGTCCTTTCCTTCCAGGAGGCCACAGGTCTATCATCTCAGAGGAATTATTAATTCACTTTTTTTCCCCATTTATCCTTAAACTAGCACTATTTCTTTCATTTTATTCTGGGACTAATTCAATCTTATTGGATTATTATTATTCTCTGTAATGACATAAAAATAGAGTAACTTATTCAGAGGGCCTGCACATCTAGGGTAATTTTCAGTGTCAGAGTATCCTTTCCCTACCTCTCCTCTGCAGTCCCCATACCCTCCCCCAAAACCCCAAATCTGCTCCAGAGGGTCCTCTAGCCCTCTGGGGCATACTTGGGAGGTTTATGGAGAGCTCCAGAGGGTGGAGGTTGGGTAGGGTTGCATATTGTCTGGTTAGCTGGGTTCTACTGGATTATAGCCCTGCTACCCAGCTCCCACTTAGCCCATTAGGTGGCCCGGATTGCCAGCATTCATTTTTTTAAAGCAAGTTTCTAGAAGAGTTGCTGGGTCTCTGGGCTGAGCCCTGCCCAGACTCCCAACCCTTGCCTTTCCCCTCCGGCCAGATGGGGGATGGACTGAATCTCTGGCGGGTGTTGAGCCACAGACAGGGAACTACTGCACCGGCATACAATCACCGCAAACCCCTCCCATCATGTGTGAGATTGTACCAGGGGAGAGAGAGGCAGGGGTTGTAGCTTCACTGTGTGGCTTGACTCCAGGGTAGTCAGGTGGGAGGAGGTGGTGGTGGTGGCAGCAGTAGCAGTGTGCAATGGGGGATGGGGCATCTGGCAGCAGCAGGAGCAGCAGCAACATTTCTCTGGTGCGGTGCCCATTCTGTGTGCCCCTCCTGTTGACATTGTGTGTGTGTGTGTGCTCTGAGATCAGTGCCTTGGCAGATCACAGCTTCCACCCAGCAACTGGGGGTGGGGGGAGTCACCTCCAGAGCAAAGCAGCAGCAGTAGCAGCAGCCTGCACTTCCTTCTGCTCCCTTGCTTTAAAGACCTTGCAGCTTCCACCCACTTTCCTCCTCCTCTGGCCTTCCTGAGCAAGTTGCAGTCATGGGCTCCCTTCCTCCCGTCCTCATCCCCTCCGCCTGATTCAAGTGCCTCACTCTTTCTAGGAGGCTGCTGCTGGTAATAAAGCATCTCTTTGTGTCCTGGTTCAGGGCAGCGTTTGGAAGCACCAGGGGTGGGGGTTGGCCAGCGCAGGGACCTGTAAAAAGATCACCTGTTTTCTGCAGGTCTTGCTTTCTTTGAGTTTCTAAAGTTGAGAGCCAGTGTGTCATAGTGGTTATGCTGGAAGACCAAGGTTCGAATCCCTACTCAGCCATGAAACTTGCTCCATGATCTTGGGTCAGTCACTGCCCTTCTGCTTAACCTACTTCACAGGTTGTTATGACGATTAAAATAAGAAGGGCTAGAACTGTGTACTCCACCTTGAGCTCCTTGGAGAAAAGGTGGGATGTAAATGCAAATAATAATAATGATGATGGATGGATTGCCTTCAAGCCGATTCCAACTTATGGGCGACCCTATGAATAGGGTTTTCATGGTAAGCAGTATACAGAGGGGGTTTACCATTGCCTCCCTCTGAGGCTGAGAGGCGGTGACTGGCCCAAGGTCACCCAGTGAGCTTCATGGCTGTGTGGGGATTCAAACCCTAGTCTCTCAGGTTGTAATCCAACACTCTAACCACTACACCACACTGGCTCTCAATAATAATAATAATAATAATAATAATAATAATAAAAGGACATTCCCAAGGAAGAGCTTCCTCCTTAAAAAAAAACACTATTTTTTTAGTGCCCTCACATTCCTCACATCTTCCCCCAGGTTTTGGTGGTAATTACTATGCACAAAAACAGAACAACTGGATAATGCAACCATTAATATGCTTAATTTGCATAATCAGCAAATAATTTCCATAATATTCAAATTATCCTGTCCAGATATGTGGAATTGGAATATGGCTATCCTATGGTTGGGGAATCTATTCCACAAATAGCACCCATTCCACTAGCAGACAGACAGCTGGCTATCACCCTTATTGGTCCCCCAGAACATAACAGCTATACATTACAATAGATGCTCACCCCTATGTTTGAAGTCTTGGTAGGCAACTTACTCAGGATGTTTACTGAGATCCTGGTAGCTTGCCATTAAACCAATTGAAGTTTTTTTAAAAAAAAATCTCAGTGAAAGCAATTTCAGTCACTTTCGGTTGGATTTTGTCATGGTGTAATAAAGAAAATAGGTGAGATATTGGTAGTGGAGGGTAGTTATTCTCAAACTTCACTGTTATTGGATAATACATAGCAGTAATATCCAATGCAATGGCCTTCAGATGTTGTTGGACTCCATCTCCTGTGAGACCCAGCCCTGGGCTTCTACTGAGAAGAAGGACGGGTTATACAGTAAATCTAACAAATAACTAACTAAGCAAGTAACTAAATGAAGCCCCACTTACCTGCGCAGCATGGATAAGTGGGGCATAGTTGTGAGGAGGGAGCGATGCTGCGGCGGCCATCTTCATTAAGGGCAACGTCGTGTGTCGCAGCGTTATGTGTGCGTGACATGCGGCAGGGAGGGGAGGGGCCATGGGCCTATTTAAGGCCAGGCCGCCCCTCCTACCTCCTCTTTCAACGAGCGACGAGAGGACGATGAGGGACATAGCAGAGAAAGCTGCAGGACAGTCGGTGTTGGTTGGGCCTATTAGGCCTAATTGGTTACCACCAGAGGGGGTTTTGGGAGTCCCAACAGCTGTGGGTGGTAGCGTTGCGGCGTGGCTGCGACTGGGGCAGGCCTCGTAAAGGGGCCTGACCAGTGGGCCTCGTAGTGGGGCCTAGCAGCGGCACATCCGATACCCCCCCCACCTAGCAGTTGTGGAGGGGTTGATTGAGGCTTTTTATTGAGCAGCGCCACGTTAGTGCTGCTGCTGGTTAAAAGAAAGACACAGGAAGTTTAAAAATAAATGAGACTATACTGGATATACAAACAAAATTAAATATAGTCATGCTAATACACTGGTTAAAGATAGACTCATGCACATAAAGGGAAATTAAAAATAAATCAGAATAAAAGGGACGAACAAAAGAAATTGTGTCTAATCCTTCTAGTTTAAGTTCCCTCTGAGCACTCCCCCCCAACAGGTTCAGCTTAGCCCCCCCTGATGATATACACAGGTTGGTTCTTTATTATATTATTACAGGGTGGATGCATGATGTGATGGCAGAGCCCTTTTGTGAGGCTTATGACTTCTTGCTAGGCCCAGACATAGGGGGAGGATTGCCCACCCCCGCAGGTTATCCAGCTTAGCCCCCCCTGATGATATACACAGGTTGGTTCTTTATTATTATACAGCCACAAGAGTGGCTGTATACTATAGTCAGCAGGGATTTTTCGCGTTCTACCATGTTAAATGAAAATACCCCCCCACTCCTGTCTGGTGCTTTGTATAGTCCCAATTCAAAACAAACACTTACAAGTCTTATACTGTTGGATTCAGAATCGCTTGCTCTACAACTCTGGAAGTTTTCTGGGTGGTACACAACTCCCCCACGGAGAATCCACAAGTTAAAGTGAAAAACGGGAGGAAAAAAAACTAGAAGCCGTTTGAACTTTTTTCCCTTGAAATTGACATAATCTGTTGTCATTGATTACAACTCAGAGATGACTGTAAGGTATCCCTAATCAAATCCCTGAGCTTGCCCCATACACAGTACTTCATCTGAAGTAGGTTTAAATTTAAAAAACGGCATAGTTTATTTTTAATTAATGTTTTAAAAATGCATTGGACCGGGTTATAACGTACCGCATGCGCAGTGGAAGGCAGTTCTCTTCCCCCTTCTAAGTGGAGAGCTAGACCACGTGGAGGGCAAGTGTGAAGGCAGCAGCAGCAGCATGGAGGTGAAGAGCTGTGGAGGTGAGTGATAATGTCTCTGTGTGTCTGTGTGTGTTTTACTGTTTCTCTGTGGCACGGACACTCCCCTGAGAGGCAGCCAACTGAGGAAGGAGACAGACGACGGAAGGAGGTGGAATGAGCAAGGTCCTCTCTCTCTGTTTCTCTCTCTCTCTCTGGCCCCTCAGTCTCTCCTCCTTTTTGTCAGGAGTGAACTAACTGAGGCGGCAACGACTGCTGGAAATGAAACATCAACAAGCACAGCCTCCCCTTGTTTTCCTCAGCAGAGCGTCATCAACTCTGCTGTTGTTTAAGGGGGGGGAAATGTGATGTTCCTATATTAATGTATATATGGTAAGTGTTGCTGTTTTAGAAGATACATGGTAAGTGGAGTGAAAGAGGAGGGGGAGTGAATGGGCAGTAGAATGCGAGATGATTGGCTGAGTGTTTAAAATGGCTGAGTGTATAAAAGGAAGAGTGAGAGTGGAATCGGGGGGGAGAAGAGAACTGAGTGGGTTGGTTGGTGGGGTTTAGAGAGTTGTTTGCCAGGAGGGAGGTGGAGTTCGGATTAGTATTGAGTATAACCATATGCTTATGTGCCTTAAGAAGAAATCTTGTTAATCTTCTTAGCTTTGTTATCTGTAATAAATACTTAATTTGGTTTACCAAAGGCCTGATCCTTGGCTGGGGTTTCACAGACCAGAAGGGAGGGTAAGGTAATGACCAAGGCTGAAGGGGAACTGTAACAAATGGTGGCAGCGGTGAAGAGAATAACAATACCAGTATTCAGAGTCTCTGGGAATACTAGTATTGGGATGTGACTGGTGGTTGCCTAGCAGGGGGATCTGTTGAGATCTGTGCTAGAGCGGGGAGAGAAACCATAAGAGAGAGCGGTCCGGACTGGTGGAGTCCCTGGTGGTGCCTAGTGACAGGCAGTAACCACGAGCAGGTAGGAACCTGACAGGGAGAGCCAGGGAAGGACGCATCACAGTCCTCTCTCTCTGTTTCTCTCTCTCTCTCTGGCCCCTCAGTCTCTCCTCCTTTTTGTCAGAAGTGAACTAACTGAGGCGGCTACGACTGCTGGAAATGAAACATCAACAAGCTCAGCCTCCCCTTGTTTTCCTCAGCAGAGCGTCATCAACGAGGGAAATGGGCCTTGTTATTCTCCCCCCCCCCTTCTTCTCTCTCCTGGCTACAGCACCTCTTACTGTTGCCGTTTCCATGCTAGCCAGCCAGCCAACACGTGCGAGTGAAGTGGTGAAGTCTTTTTTTAAAAAAACTGTAGCTGCTTTGTAGGAGTTGCTGTGTGAAAGTGTTTCTCTGCCCACTACTTTCAAGGAGTGCAGTGCATATCCGACCTGTTAAAAATGGATTTGGTCAGCTCTTTCCTTTCCCCCTCCAGAAATCTGAGCTGTCCTGCCTGATGGTATTCTGAGATAAGGGATGTTTTTAGGATGCTGATGTGTGGTGGGAAGACATAAAAGACTAAAATAAGGAATGCTTATTTTAAAATATTTTATTATATTATAAAATGTATATGCTGTTTTTAAAAAAAAGGTTTTGGCCACTGGTGATTAGATCATGTTAAAAAGAAAATAGAAGCCATAAATTGCAACATTAAGTCTAGGCAATAAATAGAAACATAACGAAAAGGTATCTTGGTGAAATTTTAAAAGCCAGTGTCATTCATATTATATATGGGGTTTTTAATCTTTTTTCTAATGCTACTATTATGCTGCACGGGTGAGCGGAGCGTTATTTAGATTTAGATTTCTTGTAACAGCATGTGACATAATTACAAAACATGTTCAGCCTTTCTATTGGATTCTTGTGTAGCTTGGAAGAAATTGGTGACATGTGCCTCTGAGCATATGGTAAGTGCTGGCAACACCTGCAGTCAGTCTAAATAACAGAAACAAGACATTATACAGCCACGAGAGTGGCTGTATACACTGTAGTGGTCTTGGTTTTGGCAGGAGCAAGCAACAATATTAAAGCACGTGATGTTCAGATATTCATTTTATTCATTTTATCTGATTTACTTTTCATTTTTAATGAAGTTTCCTGTGGTAAACTCTTTTGTTTCTCTTTCTGTAAATATGTGAAGTATAGCAACATTTTGTATAATTTATGTTGAAAACCTTCAAGAACAGCTGTGGAGTAATGGCATGGACGATTCTGCAGAATAGCGTCCAGTAGACATGAGGACATGCTAAGGACAATCATGTAGCCCTTGTACTTGACTTTAATGGCTATACTAGTGCAGTTGCACAAGTGCAAGGGCCATAGGATTCTCTTCATTGTGTCCTCCAAGCACGCACTAGCTTACCTCTTATTTTTCTGTTGTACCACGTTATAAAATGTGTCTTCTCATAGTTCTGTCTGCTCTGGTTACAGTATTCTCAGTCTGTCACTGGTACTGTGTTCATACAGTGTCTGATCTCAAGGCTCCAACAGTGGAACTAAAGTCATAGTGTGCTGAGTAGGAGTCTTTTAGTTTGCACGAGTAATTAAATCATTCTGATTGGACAAACACTACTTGAATCTGACAAAACAGAAGAAGAGGCAGTGTTTTGTACCCCCTCCCCCCAAGAAGTTAAATAGGCTGAGGAGTAGACATAACATTAACAAGCTGTTAAAAACAAGAGAAGCTTGGAGAAATGAGGGGAAAGGATGTAGATTACAGCAAAATTTCTCTGTCTTCCTTGTCAGTCAAAGACTGTTCAGTGGAAACGTGGTTTTAGCATGGTCATGAGGAAGGATGGAGAAAACCCAGCATTTTTTCATTCTGTATCCTGTATCCAGGTGGAGATTAAGGGTTTGTAGGGAAGAAGGTTTTACTTTCATTAATGCCAGGGAACAGAGACACCCATTTCTGCTACAGAGTTTATTATTGATTGAACAGTACTTTGCACCAAGAAATTGTATAACAAGATTCCGACTTATGGCGACCCTATGAATTGGGTTTTCATGAGGCTGAGAGGCAGTGACTGGCCCAAGGTCACCAGTGAGCTTCATGGCTATGTGAGGATTTGAACCCTGGTCTCCCAGGTCGTACTCGAACAACTACACTACACTGGCTCTCGCTTCATATGAACTGAGTGCCAAAAATATAACCAGTCTCTTTCCATTAAAAGAAATAAGAATAAGGAAAAGAGGAAACCTTAGATCTGGAATTGTCTGTGGTTTCTGCCAGACAGCATATCAAATTATCGGACCTTTAATGCTTCCTTGTATTTCAGATACAGCAGTTTCTATATTATAAAAGAAAATGTCAGCAAGAGAGATGCACAGATTTGCACATCATGTTAAATGTATTTTTTATGAAATTTGAAGCTGCAATCCTAAACAGGATTGCGTGCGAGTAAATCCCATTGAACTGAAAATCTGGCTTCCTGCAACTTGAGCCCATTATTCTGTATCTTGCACTCTGGGACAATCGAGAAGAGATCCTGGCCCTCTTCGGTGTGATAATCTTTGAAGAAGAATGCTATCATATATCCCCACAATCTTCTTTTCTCAAGGCTGAACATGTCCATTCCTTTCAGTCTGTCCTCATAGGGCTTTGTTTCCAGTCCCCTGATCATCCTGCTTGTCCTTCTCTGAACCTGCTCCTGTTTGTTTGCTTTCTTAAAGTGCAGTGTCTAGAATTGGATGCAACACTCAATATGAGGCCTAACCAGTGTTCAATAGATGGGAACTAATACTTTATGTAATTTGGAACTATGCTTCTGTTAATGCAGCCTAAAATAGAATTTGCCTTTTTTGCAGCCACATTGCACTGTTGGCTCATATTCAGCTTGTGATCAACAACAATCCCAAAATCCTTCTCATATGTAGTATTGCTGAGCCAAGTATCCCTCATCTTATAACTGTGCATTTGGTTTCTTCGTGCTAGGTGTAGAACTTTGCACTTATCCCTATTAAACTTCATTCTGTTCTTTTTTCTGTTCTTTTCAGCCCAGTGCTCCAGCATATTAAGAGCACTTTGAATTTTGTTTCTATCTTCCAGGATATTAGCTACCCCTCTCAATTTTGTATCATCTGCAGATTTGATATGAGTTCCCTGCACCTCCTCATTGAAGTAATTTAGAAAAACGTTGAAGAGTACTGGGCCCAGGACCGAGCCCTTTGGTACCATGCTCATTACCTCCCCCAAGCTTGAGAAGGAATGATCTCATCATTCTCAGCAAACTTGCAAAGGAACGCTAAACGTGCAAGGGAACCCCACCTCTGTTATAAAAAGCATGGAAATTCACTAATAGTTAAAAATCCTTGTGGTTCAAGAATATAGCTATAGCTACAGATATTTCTATCAAACTATAAAAAGCAGGAAAATTGGGCAGCTATACTGAATGCACCACGGGATCAGGAGACGTGATCTCCTCTCTGAGATATTGTACTGCCCTACAAAGTTGTCAAAATGCAAACATAATTTGAGTTGGGCTTTCACAGTCCAATGCACTTCCTGTGTAGCTTGGAAGAATTTCGTAACATGTGCCTTTGAGCATATGATGAGTGCTGGCAACACCTGCAATCTGCCCAAATAACAGAAACAAGACATGTGCTGTGCTGTGCTGTACTGGTCTCGTTTGAGCAGGGAGGAAGCAAGAATATAAAGACAGTTGATGTAGTTCACATATTCACTTTAAATATGTTTGATTTACTTTGCAATTTTAGTGAAGTTTCCTATGGTATATTATTTTTTTTTGCTTTTGTGTCTGTGAATACTGTATGTGATGTACAGCAACACTTTCCAACACTAAAAAAAAGCTGGAAAAACAATTGTGGAATAATGGTACTGCCAGTTGTGCAGAATAATGTCCAATGGACATGAGGAGTGTTTCAGGCTGCACAACATAAAACAGTAGGAGGTGAATTAAATAAAAATATGCAAATTTTAAGTGTGCTTTCTGTTTTTAATGGACCATGCCCACCCTTCATTAACTAGAGTAGCTTAAGCATAGCAGGCTGAAGGCATACATCTTTGCAAACCAAAGTTTATTTTTTCCAACAGCTAGATTCATTGCTTAAGTAGCACCATATTGTAAGTCTGATTTTATATCAAAGCGGAAGGCTTAGATGCAAATGTTAATGCACCCAAAATAGAAATATAAGAAGAAGAGTCTGGCTGGGAGGGGGCCCCTAGCTCAGAGGCAGGACCCACACAGTTTGTATGCAGAAGGTCCCATACTCAATATCTGGCATTTCTACTTTACAAAGGGTTCTGATGTAGAAGCACTGTGCACTTTATCTGAGACCTTGTACACTTGCTAATCAAGTCTTGGCCTCTTGGGCCTATGTTGCAGATCAGGATAAAATAGCTTCATGGATTTTGCTCACTAATCGAAATCAGCGTGACCTACAAAATGCAAGGTACTGTAAGCTAGGTCCAAACACCAGCCCAAGGAAATGCAAATGCCATCCAGAAACTAATTATATAGAATAGAATGTTATTTTAATACAATAGAAAAAGTCACTTTAATATGTATATGTATCATATTGTATACTATAATATATAGTGTGATTTATTTTGACCTGAAGATTCAAGGTTTTAAAGAAATGGATATTTTTATTATTATTATTATTATTATTATTTCCCCAAGGCTTGGAGTGGAAGAATGAAGACGTACAGGAAACTTGGCCTGGCCAAGATGCATGTATTTAACCTGCTATATGGGCATGGTCTATACAAAACATAAAGCACACCTAGAAATTTGCATATTATCCAACAATTGTTTTTGGAAGTTTTTAATGTAAATTGTACAAAGTGTTGCTGTACTTCACATATTCACAGACTCTTTTCAGATTTTCAGATTTAAGAATGTCAGAACTCACAGTTGCTTCTTAAGTGTATAATCTGTCATAGCGAGCCCTATGACTGCCATTCAGAGATTAAAGCAGAAGAGGTAGTAACTGCTGATACTTTGCAAAGTGTTGCTGTACTGCACATATTCACAGACTCTTTTCAGATTTAAGAATGTCAGAACTCACAGTTGCTTCTGTGCTTGGGAAGAGAGCCATTACTCTGGCGGCGGAGTAGGAGGTTGTGGAGTTGGAGCTCCTCCGCCGTTTATCATTTAACACCTTTAAAACATCTTTAAAACATCCTAAACATCCCTGGACTTATGTAGGAGGTGAGCTAGTATTTTGTCTCCCTCCCTCTGATACCATACTACAAAGATCTTCCCCAGCCTTTACCTTCCCTGTGCTGCGGCTGGTGTTCTTCGTCACGGCCGGGTGCCTTTTCGTTGCGCCCGCTGCGGTCGTGCTTTCCATCCCGGCGTGAGCTGGCTCCTCCGGCGTTGTGGCTGCTGTGGCTCGGGGTTTGCTGCGGCCTGCGGCTGCTGCATTTTTTGCTGTGGCTCGCCGCCCCCCTGTCGCTTGCTGTTGTGGTCGGGATGCCGTTGCTTGCGACCTGTGTCGTCTTGTGTCGCCGCTGCGGCCGCCTGCTTACTTGCTTGTTGTTGGGGGTTGTGCCGCCCCCGAGGCCCGCTTGTCTTTCCTTCGCCGTGGCTGTTCCCTGCCTGCCTGCCTGCCTGGACTTCCTGCTCGTACGCTGTGGCCGCTGTTGCAGGTTGGCCGCTGCTAGGACACCGGGGCGTTCCGGCCCTGCATCGTTGTCATCATGCCACTTGCCTGTTGCCTGACGTCGTTGTTGCTGCTGTGGGCCGTCCTGCTCGTGGGTTGCGCTGCTGGTGGGACGTTGTCTGCGTCGTCGTCGTGTTGTCGCCGTTGCTGTTACTGTTGCCTGCCCGCCCGTGCCAGCTAGGACTTTGTCGCTGTGACCTGGACCAGGCATTCTGTGGACCGTCATTGCAGCTTCAATGCTCTTGCTTGTGATCCATCACTGTGGCTGGTTACAGTTAGATGGCTCTTGGGCTATCGCTGCGACTACCATACTGGCCGGCTATCATGACCCAGGTGCTGCTTTTTACTATTGCGGGGGCTGCTTAGGCCGTTTTGAAAATTCTGGCCATTATTGCTGACACAGCTGATTATTTAATATGGAAGGAATTGTGTTAATTTAAACTGCAGTGTGTATGGATGTATGGGTGTGTGAATATGTATGAATGTGAAATTGGGCTGAATTATATTGATTTAGTTTAATTAATTTAATTTAGTAATTACAGCTGCAATAGGGTACGGAGGCGGGTCTCCGGATTAATTTTATTAGGGTGGATAGCCTGTTGATTAGCAGATAGGGATAGAGGCATGTGCAAGCCAGGGAGGGAGGTGGGGGGCCAAGTTATAGGAAGTTTGGGCGGCAGGCGCTGGAAGGGTGCTGCTGGCAGACCAAGCCGGAATAGGGGAACACGGGACAGATGCACTATATCTATCCCATGTTCCGGGTCTGCTCAGAACCAGACAAAAACTGGGGGACGCAAGGTTCCTACCGACCTTCGACTGCTGTTATGTAATGCCAGGTCTGTGGCTCAGAAAACCTCGCTCATCCATGATATGATCTTGGTGGGCGCGCAGACCTCGCATTTATTATGGAGACTTGGCTGGACGAAGCCTCTGCTCCCATTCTTGAGGCCATGTGTCCGCCAGGTTTCCGTTATGCACAGCAGCCGAGGGTGGGAAGGCGGGGAGGGGGTGTGGTGGTCATCTATCGAGACTCCTTGGTTTTTGCCAGACCTCCTCTCCATAGGACTCAATTTGTTGATTGTATGTACTGGAGGTTGGGCCCGAAGGGCAGTTTAGGGATCTTGCTGGTGTACCGCCCAACCCGCTGCACAGTGGATTCCCTGGCCGAGGTGCTGGAGGTGGTCTCGACTGTACGGGCATTGTCCCCAGAGCTGGTAGTGCTGGGTGACTTTAATGTGCATGCCGAGGCCGCCCTCACAGGAGCTCCTCGGGATTTCCTGGAAACCATGGCTTCCTGGGAACTGCACCTAAGTAACACTGGGCCCACCCATGTAGCTGGTCATGCTCTCGACCTTGTGTTTGTCCTGGGAGAGGAGAGAAATGGTCTGAAGTTGGGAGTGGCTTACGCCACTCCTGTGTCATGGTCAGACCACTACCTGGTAAATATGGACTTCTCGTTGCCATGCCCCCTCCGCAGGGGTGAAGGACCTATTAGAATGGTCCACCCCAGGCGCCTGATGGATCCGGATGGATTCCTGACTGCGCTTGGGGAATTGGAACCTGCTGAAGGTCGCCCGGTCGAAACCCTGGTAAAGGAGTGGAATGTGGGGATCACCAGGGCATTAGACCGGGTGGCTCCGAAACGTCCTCTCCCCCTGAATAGAACTCAGCTAGCACCATGGTATACACCGTGGTTGCGTAGTCTGAGACAGGAGGTGAGACGACTAGAGCGCCGGTGGCGGAAATCCCGCTCCGAAGATGTCCGGACACAGGTTAGAACAGCAGTAGCTGCCTACCAAGTGGCAATAAAGGCAGGAAAGAAGGCTTTCTTTGCTGCCTCTATTGCGTCTGCGGAGTGCTGTCCCAGGAGGCTGTTCCAGGTGGTCCGAAGCCTGGTCGGTCCAGTTGCTCAGGAACCCTTGGAACAGTCAAAGGCCTCCTGTGACTTATTAGCAAAGCACTTCACTGATAAAATCGAACACTTACGGAGCTCGATCCCGTGCGCCGTGGATACAGTGGATGAACCAGAGTCGGCCAGTTGCATGCTGGTAAGTTGGGATCGGTTTCAGCTTCTCCCTTCTGAGGAAGTGGACAAGGTGCTTTCATCTGTGAAGCCTACCACTTGTTTGACTGATCCTTGCCCTCCGTGGCTCCTTATGAGCTGCAGAGAGAAATTGGGCGAGGGGATCAAAGCGGTGATAAATGCATCCTTGAAAGAGGGTGTGATGCCATCAGCCTTCAAGGAGGCAATTGTAAAGCACATCTTAAAGAAGCCCTCCTTGGATCCCCAAGTTTTCAATAACTTCCGCCCAATTTCGAACCTACCATTTCTGGGCAAGGTCATTGAGCGAGTGGTGGCCAACCAGTTGTCAGCACACTTGGATGAAACGGATTACTTGGATCCATACCAATCGGGTTTCAGGACTGGTCACGGAACTGAAACAGCCTTGCTCGCTCTGGTAGATGATTTGAGGAGGGCTTTAGATAGGGGAGAATTCACCTTTCTTGTCCTCCTCGATCTCTCAGCAGCTTTTGATACTGTCAACCACAGTATCCTTTTACTTCGCCTGGAGGGATTGGGTATTGGAGGCACTGTATTACAGTGGTTCCATTCCTTTCTCTCTGACAGGTACCAACAGGTAGCATTGGGGGAGGAGGTTTCAGACCCTTGGCCTCTCAATTGTGGTGTGCCACAGGGCTCTATCCTCTCTCCCATGCTATTTAAAATTTATATGAAGCCGCTGGGGACAATCATTAGGAGATTTGGGCTGCAGTGTCACCAATATGCGGATGACACTCAGCTCTATCTCTCCTTTAAATCTTCACCAGAGTTGGCTGTGGAGACCTTGTCCAAGTGCCTGGAATCCGTGAGTGGATGGATGGGAACGAACAAGCTGAAGTTGAACCCCGATAAGACCGAAGTGCTACTCGTGGGGGACAAGAGAAGGTTGGGAGATATTGACCTGAAGTTCAATGGGGTGAGTCTACCCCTGAAGGACCAGGTCCATAGCCTTGGGGTTGTGCTTGATTCCAGGCTGTCCATGGAGGCTCAGATTTCAGCAGTGAGTCGGGCAGCCTGGTATCAACTACACCTCATACGAAGGCTACAACCCTACCTTCCTGTTCATCAGCTCCCACTAGTGGTACATGCCCTGGTCACCTCTCGTCTGGACTACTGTAATGCGCTCTACGTGGGGTTACCTTTGAAAATGGTCTGGAAATTACAACTTATACAAAATGCGGCGGCTCGACTACTTACGAATAGTCGCCGCCGAGAACACATCACACCAGTGTTGTTCGATCTACACTGGCTTCCAGTTGTTTTCCGAGCCCAATTCAAGGTGTTGGTATTGACCTTTAAATCCCTATACGGTTTTGCCCCAGTCTATCTTATGGGGCGCCTTCAACGCCACCAACTATGCCACCCAACAAGATTGGCCACACAGGGCCTTCTCTCAATCCCACCAACAAAAACAGCCAGATTGGTGGGTACTAGAGAGAGGGCATTCTCAGTGGCGGCCCCCACTCTTTGGAATTCCCTCCCACAAGATCTCCGGCACGCCTCTTCCCTAAATGTATTTCGGAAAGCCTTAAAGACCTGGCTCTTTCAACAGGCCTTCGGGATCTCCGGGGAGGGTTAATTGCTATAACTGAAATGCCTCCTGCCCTCTTTTAATATTGTTGTTGCAGCTGCATTGTTTTTATACTGTTTTTATATTGTATCATTGTATTTTCTCATTTTGTATTTTAACGATTTTGTACGTCGCCTAGAGTGGCCATTGGCCAGATAGGCGACACAGAAATTAAATTTATTATTATTATTTATTATTATTAAGTGTATAATCTGTCATAGCGAGCCCTATGACTGCCATTCAGAGATTAAAGCAGAAGAGGTAGTAACTGCTGATACTTTGCAAAGTAATATAGATTGCAAGATGTACAATGTTTAAAGAAAGGGTGTCAAGCATATTTCTTTGTGTATCCCCTGTAGAGTATAGGAATCATATAGAATATAGGTGTTAGAATGGAAAATTTTGAATTGATTTGTTCCATGTGAAATAGATCTTTAGTAAAAGCCAATGTTAAGTTGTCTGACATGCAAGGGTTAAGGGATGAAGGCCTACACTGGAACAACAAGTAAGACTCACATATTTTGTATCATCTTGTGGTGCTGTGCGTGACTATGCCAGGCCAAGACAAGACTCCCAAGACTCCCACCTGCGTGCTTTGTGCAATCTGCCTAGTGATAGAAGAATATATCTATGCTTGTGAGAACTGTAACTTTAGACCTCACTGGACTAGCAAGAGCTGTCCGTGATTCTCCGTTTGCAGACGTAATAAAGCTTTGGTTTGAAACCTTGAGTCTCACGTTGTTTGAGTATTGGGATCTCATCCAGCAGTACGAACCTCGGAATTGAGTTTAACAACTTGGCGAGCCAGCCAGGAGATTCCTCTGGTGACCCGTCGGCTCCTTGGGCCACACCAGAGAGCCAGGGGTAGAGCGCTCCAGGTCGTTTTGGCCTACCCTGGGGCCGGGCAGATCGGAGAGCAAGTAGCATGATGGTATCAATTGAGGACTCCCTTTTAGAGACTCGAGCAAACCAACGCCTATCCGGATGCGGATTCCTCTTCCCGATGAAACCCGGTAAGCATTGCGGGAATCTAAGGAGAGGTGGGACGATGAGAGCCTACTGAAAATCCCGGGGATCCTGTGGGAGGTGGAATCCCCATCTGACCCAGTGCATGAGTGTGACTGAGATGCAAAAGTGTTTGCGAAGTGAGTGTGGAGTCTGGATTCACAGTTCCGTCTGTCCCGCGAGGGAAGCGGCTGGAGAAAGATGAAGCGAGAGAAGTGGTGTGTGCCAGCTGGGTCAGGGTTGTGAAGCAACCAGGTGAAAACCCCAAGAATGGGAGTAGGGGCATCCAAACGAAAAGGAGGGACACCCCTTAGTTTAGTGTTAAAACATAAAAACTGGTTTTTGGGGAGATATGGGGAGGGGATAGTGTCTAACAAGGGAATGAAAATGTGTTGCCAGAAGGTGTGGCCAAGCTGGGGAGTAGGCTGGCCAGAGGGAGGAACGTTTGATTTAAATGTTATTCAAGCTGTTTGTAAACAAACCAAGACAGATGAGTATGCAGGTTCAGCACCAAATGCCGAAGTGTGGAAAGCCGTGGTGGAAGCTAGACCACAATGGCTTGTTGAATATGAATGTATAATACTTGGTAAAATAATGTTGGTAGCTAGATCCGGAGGTCAGAGACCCACGGACCCCTGCCCTATCCTCCCCATTGAGGAGGACTTTTTATTGGATAGCTCTATAGTTCAACCCCCACCCTATAACCCACAGCCGGCACTCGTTCATCGCCCAGCAACGCCAGCTCCCGGTATACCTCCACCCCCACAGACAATGTGGCAGACTAGTGAGGAAATAATGAAGGACCTTTGTAAACAGAGTGAGAGAAAGACTGGAAATGGAGGGGCAATATGGAAAAAGCATTTAGAGAATTAAAATCAGCACTGAGTCAACCCCCAGTGCTTGCCTTGCCTAACGACCAGAAGCCCTATAGACTCTATGTCACTGAAAAGAACGGAGTGGCTTCAGGGGTGTTGGCTCAACAGTGGGGCGATGGGTGGAGACCCTTGGGATTTTACTCGAAGATTCTGGACCCAGTAGCAAAAGGGTGGCCATCTTGTTTACGTGCAGTAGCAGCAGCAGCGGTATTGCTGAAAAAGGCTGAGAAAATTGTTTTGGGAGCCCCCTTAAACATTCAGGGACCCCACGATGTTGCAAAAATCCTGGGATCAAAGGCAGATAAAGTATTGAATCCTTCTAGGCAAACAGCATACGAGCAAACCTTGACAGGAAGGCGAGGCTTGACACTTTTGGTTTGTAACACTTTGAATCCAGCTACGCTCATACCAGAGCCTGGTGATCTCCTACATGACTATTTAGAAGTCTTGGAGCAGGATATTTCCATTAGACCAGGGCTGTCAGACATTCCCCTATTAGAAGCTGACCAAGTGTTTGTAGATGGGTCAAGCCGCATCTATGCTGGAAAACGCCTTACAGGAGCGGCAGTAGTAAAAGCAAATTCGGTAGTTTGGACAGGAAAACTTCCTGGAAACTGGTCTGCCCAGCAAGCAGAACTATTTGCAGCAACGAAAGCCTTGAAATTATGGAGAGGGAGGAGAATAAATTTATACACTGACTCTAAATATGTGTTCAGGACAGCCCATGTGTTTGGAGTTTTGTGGAAAGAACATGGCTTTTTAGGGAGTGATGGTAAGCCCATTCAAAATGGAGAGCAGATTCGGAACTTTTTAATGTCCCTATTATTGCCAAAAGAAGTATCAGTGATGCATGTACCAGCCCATGGGCGCTGCAAGGACCCTATCTTGAGACAGGGTAATAAGTTGGCTGATGAGGCTTCTAAAGAAGCAGCCCTAGGAGGAGAGACGGATCCTCCCCTGGAAGGGGCTCTGCTACCTAGTTTGCTCTTAGCTGAGTTGAAGCCCATTTATTCTCCTAAAGAAGAGGAAAGTGCACTAGAGGCAAAAGCGAAGAAAAGGGCTGACGGATGGTGGCAAGTACCCAGTGGACATATTATAATAACCAGACCATTGTTAAGACATTTGGTGATTGCAGCACACAAAGCTACACACTTGGGAGAAAGCACTTTGGGGGATTTGCTAATGCGACAATTAATTGCACCAGGACTATATGTAGAAACTCAAAGGGCGGCAACTCAATGCCCCATATGTGCAGCAGAGAACCCAGCCGGTGTCGGAAGGCAGAGCTGGGGTCCCAATCCCGGGGAGCTGGATCCCGGAGAGTTGGGAGAAAAGTATTCGGATGGATGGCAGAGGGAAGGGGGAGGAACTTCCCCCCTTCGGAGTGAAGACGAAACAGAGGAACTGCCAGTGATAAGGTCGCTTAGCAACGGGGAGCCTGAGCCCTCCCTGGACATTCTCACGCCTCCCCCTCTTTCAGGCTCAGAGCAAGAGGGGGAAGAGGGAGGGCTGCTCACAGCCAAAAAGCGGGGAGGCAGTTTACCATCAGCCCCTCCCCTATCCCCCATCCTGGAATCGGAAACTTCAGAAGAGGTGGGGGGATGCTTCCCCCCTCACCGCGCACACGCAGACAGCTGAAAAGACAGGAGAGAAGGGGGGAAGGTGGGCAGTACCTGAGGGGCAGTTAAGGAGGAGCGAAAGATTGCGCGCCCGTTTGGCCCCTTCTTAAAGAACAGGCGGGAAGAAGTCCCTTGCTCTGTCAACTTTCTCCCAATGCCGCAGGACCTGTATCCCTGTATTGCTTCATGAGAAAACGCAGTCTTTGTTTGGACATTACCCTAATAAAACAAGAATTAACTACAGCCGTTGGTCTGGTTCCTGAGTCACATCCTGGGCCTGACAGCTTGACAGACCCACCTAAATCACCCTCAACGCTCTCTTCACTTGACTGGGACAAGATGTCAAAGGGAGCAGCGGGGGGGACGAACCCCACTTCTGAGACGGAAGAAGTGGAACTCTTGAGGACTAAGGTAGCTGATTTGCAGACGGATGTTCAAGCCCTGCTAGCAGCAGTCAAGGTGCTGAAGACAGATAATCAAACCTTGAAGGCCACGATAGACCAGATGCGAACAGCCCCTCCAGCTGCCGTAGTAAAGGTTCCCATTGGATTGCCCCCAAAATACGCGGGACAAAGTGATCAGTTGGCAACCTTCGTGGCTCAATGTGAGTTATATCTGGATGTCAGGCACACGGAATTTCCAGACGATGGGGCTAAAGTAGCTTTCATGATTAGCCTCATGGAGGGAGAAGCTGCAAAATGGGTGACTCCGTATCTCGTGAGAAAGGATACTGTCTTAGGAAGGTACAGAGGATTTATACAGGAGATGACTGAGATGTTTCAAGACCCGCAAAGGGCTGAAACAGTAGCGCGGCAACTAGGTGCTCTGAAGCAAGCTAAAGGGACTGTTTCCGAGTACACTAACGCTTTTAAAATTCTGTCCCAGGAAACTGGTTACAATGACGCCGCCCTGATGTTTATGTACTGGAGTGGATTAAATGCTGAAATCCTGGATGAGTTGGCCAGGACCTCCCCCCCCCCTGACCTACCAGGGCTCATCCGGCTATGCCTACAGATAGATCACCGGATGGAAGGAAGGCGCCTGGAAAGGAAGCAGGAGGTCCCGAGATACTCAGCCTCGGCATCCTGCAACAAGACCCTTCCCACTGCAGTGATGGCAGGTAATGCAACTGAGGGACAGGGAGGGGCTAGGCCAAGACTGTCGGAAGAAGAAAAGGAAAGACGACGCCGGGAACGCTTATGCTTTTATTGTTCAAAGCTGGGCCATGTGGCCAGAGACTGTGGACTGAAAGGGGGGAAAGCCGAGCCGTCGGGAAACTAGAACACCCAGTCCACGTGCAGGCCGGTGGACTGGGGGCAGCGTTGTATAAAGGCCCCCCAACGATCCAACCACCCTCAAAGGGGGTGTTGGTCTTGCCTATTCGGATTACAACTTCCAGAGGAGTGGTGTTTAATTCCACTGCCTTAATTGACAGTGGAGCCTCCACAAATTTTATTGATGCAAAGTTAGTCAAGTGTCATGGAATTTCCCGGTGGAAACTGGACGCTCCCCTAGCTGTGGAGACTATCGATGGGAGACCCCTGAAGTCAGGAGGGGTGACACAAGCCACGGAGGAAGTGAAACTTCAAATCCCTGGGCACGAAGAGTTCATTTCGCTATTCGTGTCAGATCTCTCGAACTTTGAGGTGATTCTGGGAATGCCCTGGCTAGCAAAGCATGAACCCAAAATAAGTTGGAAGGAGGCGGTGGTGTGGTTCACCTCACAGTATTGCCAGGAGAACTGTCAACCTGAAGGAATCAAGAACACCCTAGCGGGGGCAGTGCAAGACATCGAGCAAGTGACCCTGCCGCCAAAGTATGAAGAATTCAAAGATGTGTTTGATGAAAAAGAGGCAGAGACTTTACCCCCCCACCGCCCTTACGACTGTGCGATTGACCTAGTGCCAGGAGCCAGCATCCCATCAGGGAGAATCTACTCTCTCACAGAGAATGAGAGGGAGGCCCTGAAGGAATTCCGGGATAAAAACCTGAGGCGAGGATTCATACGCCCCTCACAATCCCCTGCTGGAGCGCCACTATTGTTTGTGAAAAAGAAGGGGGGGAACTCAGATCCTGTAACGACTATCGCGCATTGAACCAGATCACCATCCCCAACACCTACCCGCTGCCCCTGATCTCAGAGTTGCTGGACTGACTGCGCTCTGCAAAAGTCTTCACGAAGTTGGATTTGAGAGGAGCGTACAATCTGATCAGAATGAAGGAGGGAGATGAATGGAAAACGAGATTCTTGACCGCTTACGGACAGTATGAATACCTGGTCATGCCGTTCGGGCTTTGTGGAAGTCCAGGAATTTTTCAAAAATTCATGAACGACGTGTTTAGAGACTTGTTGGACACGTATGTAATCTGTTACTTAGATGATATCCTGGTGTTCTCAAAGAACCAGGAAGACCACGACCAGCATGTGAAGACGGTGTTGAAGAGACTGAGAGAAAATCACCTGTATGCTAAATTAGAGAAATGTGGATTTGACCTCAAGTCTCTAGACTTCCTTGGATATCGAATCTCAGCGGAAGGCGTGGAGATGGACCCAGGGAAAGTAAGCTGCATATTGGACTGGGGCCAACCTGTCACCAAAAAGGATGTACAACGGTTTTTGGGGTTTGCCAATTATTACAGAAAGTTCATTCCAGGGTTTTCCAAATTAACAGCTCCTCTGACTGACTGTTTAAGGGGGAAGAAGAAGTTTCAATGGACAGAGAACGCCACCGAGGCCTTTGAGGAGCTGAAGAGAAGGTTTGCTACTGAGCCCATTCTGCGCTTTGCTGATCCGAACCGCCCTTTCGTAGTGGAAGCAGATGCTTCAGATTTTGCCATCGGGGGGGTCCTGCTACAATTAGACCAAGAAGGGAAGGAGCTGCACCCCTGTGCGTACTTCTCTCGGAAGTTAAAGCCTGCAGAGAAGAACTACACAGTTTGGGAGAAGGAGCTGCTGGCCATCAAGGACTCTTTTGAAAACTGGAGACAATACCTAGAGGGGACCTCTCATCGAATTGAAGTGCGCTCCGACCACAAGAATCTTGAAAGCCTCCAAACTGCCAGAAAGCTGAACCAGAGACAGATAAGATGGTCCCAGTTCTTCACTAGGTTTAACTTCCAGATTACTTACCATGCCCAAGCCAAAAATCAGAGAGCGGATGCCTTATCCAGACAGCCACAATACAAAGAAAGTGAATCCGAGGACCAGCCTCAGTACGTAATCCCGCCAGAGAAATTAACATTGGGAGTATGCCAGCCTTCATGGGAAGAGGAACTCAAAAAGGCACAACAAGAAGATGCAGACATGCTAAAATATCAGCAGGAGACGGGACAAGGTCAAGACTCAGAAGTAACCTTTCACTGGAGAAATGGACTGTTATGGTTCAAAACCGCCAGATATGTGCCAGAAGGGGAATTAAGGCTCAGAATCCTATGCCAGTGTCATGATTCCATCACAGCGGGACACTTTGGGATTTACAAGACCATTCAGAACGTGGCCAAGGACTTCTGGTGGCCTAAAATGCGTCGGGATATTGAGAGTTATGTAAAGTCCTGATCTGTCTGTCTGCGGACAAAAACACAAACAGGGACACCAGCAGGACTGTTACAACCATTGCCTGTCCCACATGAACCCTGGAAGGACCTCTCCATGGATTTTATAACTGATCTACCCAAGTCCCAAGGAATGACAGCCATCTTAGTAGTGGTGGATCTACTTACCAAAATGGCACACTTTCTTCCTTGTGCAGGGGCCTTAGAGGCTAAAGAAACAGCCAAGTTATTCATAAAAGAAGTCTACCGGCTGCATGGATTGCCAAACAGCGTAGTCTCAGACCGAGGAACTCAGTTCACAGCCAAATTTTGGAGAGCAATGTGGAAACAATTGCAGACGGAATTAAAACTCTCCTCCGCCCATCACCCCCAGACAGATGGGCAGACGGAACGCTTGAACGCCGTTTTGGAAAGATATTTACAAAGTTATGTGTCCTATCAACAGACTGACTGGGTATCATATTTGCATTTTGCAGAGTTCGCCTACAACAATTCTCTGCACTCCAGCACTCAACAAACCCCGTTCTTCGCTAATTATGGATTCCATCCTAAAGTCTTTCCAAGCAGCTCAGAAGGAATGCTGGTACCGGCAGCTGAGAACTTCCTTAAGGAATTGCAAGCGGCGCAACAGACACTGAAACAGCAGTTAAACGAAGCCAAAACGGAGTACAAGTGAGTTGCTGACCTGCACAGGAAGGAGGGCCCCCCCCTTCAACCGGGAGACCAGGTATGGCTGTCCACCCACTTCCTCCAGATGCCGGGCAAATGTAGAAAATTACAAGACAAGAGGGTGGGTCCTTTCGAAATAGAAACTCAAATCAATCCCGTGGCGTACCGACTGAAGCTGCCTGACACGTTTAAAATACATCCTGTGTTCCATCGATCCCTCTTAACGAAAGCCGCCCCTCCCAGTGAGTTACGGCCAGAGGAACCTCCTGGAGCTCCACTCCTGGTAAATGAGCAGCTTGAGTTTGAAGTTGAGGAGATCTTAGATTCCAGGATCAGACGCCACAAGCTGCAGTACTTGATTCACTGGAAAGGCTATGGGGTGGCTGACAGTTCATGGGAAGATGCAGCTGATGTGCATGCTCCAGAATTGGTAAAACTTTTCCATCAACGTTTTCCCCACCGTCCCAAGCCAGACAAGGGGAGGGGGGCACAGCCTGGGAGGGGGGATGGTGTCGGAAGGCAGAGCTGGGGTCCCAATCCCGGGGAGCTGGATCCCGGAGAGTTGGGAGAAGAGTATTCGGATGGATGGCAGAGGGAAGGGGGAGGAACTTCCCCCCTTTGGAGCGAAGACGAAACAGAGGAACTGCCAGTGATAAGGTCGCTTAGCAACGGGGAGCCTGAGCCCTCCCTGGACATTCTCACGCCTCCCCCTCTTTCAGGCTCAGAGCAAGAGGGGAAAGAGGGAGGGCTGCTCACAGCCGAAAAGCGGGGAGGCAGTTTACCATCAGCCCCTCCCCTATCCCCCATCCTGGAATCGGAAACTTCAGAAGAGGAGGGGGGGATGCTTCCCCCCTCACCGCGCACACGCAGACAGCTGAAAAGATAGGAGAGAAGGGGGGGAAGGTGGGCAGTACCTGAGGGGCAGTTAGGGAGGAGCGAAAGATTGCGCGCCCGTTTGGCCCCTTCTTAAAGAACAGGCGGGAAGAAGTCCCTTGCTCTGTCAACTTTCTCCCAATGCCGCAGGACCTGTATCCCCGTATTGCTTCATGAGAAAACGCAGTCTTTGTTTGGACATTACCCTAATAAAACACGAATTAACTACAGCCGTTGGTCTGGTTCCTGAGTCACATCCTGGGCCTGACAGCCGGCATTAAACCTCCACACCCAATGGGAGGCAGACCTTGGGCATTTTATCCATTTCAACGTCTTCAAATTGACTTTGCAGAATTGCCCAGAACAAATGGGTATAGATATTTGCTAGTAATCATTGATCAGCTTACAGGGTGGCCAGAAGCGTATCCTTGCAGAAATAACACAGCTGCAACGGTAGCTAAAATATTGTTGAAAGAAATCATTCCACGTTTTATGCTACCAGAAGTAATTGAATCTGATCAAGGACCACATTTTGTCTCAAAGATTGTACAGGGTGTTGCAACCGCTTTGGGAATACAATGGAAGTTACACACTCCATGGAGGCTCCAATCCTCTGGCCAGATTGAGAGATGTAATCGTTCTTTGAAATTGATTGTGGTAAAGATCTGTAGAGAAACTAAGTTAAAATGGCCTGAGGCTTTGCCATTAGCTTTGACTCGACTACGATCTACACCAAGGGGTGAGACTAAATTAACACCTTATGAGATGTTGTATGGCAGACCTTCTGATCTGGGTATAAGGGAGGGGCAAGGAGTATCTTATAATAGGGGAAACACAGTTACGAGAATATGTAATTGCCCTGCAGTCTGTTTTACATGATCTCCATAGGTATGCCAGAGAATTCCAGAGGTTGCCATTGGAAGGTCCAATCCACCAGTTCCAGCCAGGTGACTGGGTCCGTGTTAAGAACTGGCAGAAATATTCCCTAACTGACAACTGTGGACTGTGATGTTCCTATATTAATGTATATATGGTAAGTGTTGTTGTTTTAGAAGATACATGTGAAGTGGAGTGAACGAGGAGGGGGAGTGAATGGGCAGTAGAATGCGAGATGATTGGCTGAATGTTTAAAATGGCTGAATGTATAAAAGGAAGAGTGAGAGTGGAATCGGGGGGGGAGAAGAGAACTGAGTGGGTTGCTTGGTGGGGTTTAGAAAGTTGTTTGCCAGGAGGGAGGTGGAGTTCGGATTAGTATTGAGCAAAACCATGTGCTTATGTGCCTTAAGAAGAAATCTTGTTAATCTTGTTAGCTTTGTTATCTGTAATAAATACTAATTTTGGTTTACCAAAGGCCTGATCCTTGGCTGGGGTTTCACAGACCAGAAGGGAGGGTAAGGTAATGACCAAGGCTGAAGGGGAACTGTAACAAATGGTGGCAGCGGTGAAGAGAATAACAATACCAGTATTCAGAGTCTCTGGGAATACTAGTATTAGGACGTGACTGGTGGTTGCCTAGCAGGCGGATCTGTTGAGATCTGTGCTAGAGCGGGGAGAGAAACAATAAAAAAGGACAGTCCGGACTGGTGGAGTCCCTGGTGGTGCCTAGTGACAGGCAGTAGCCACGCGCAGGTAGGAACCTGACAGGGAGAGCCAGGGAAGGACGCATCACAGGTGGTGGCAGTAGCGGTGGGATACGAACAACAGAGAATCCAGATACGAACACAGGAGAATACGTCACAGGTGTTGGCTGTAGCAGTGAGATACGAATACTAGAGAATCCCTACCAGTGGTGTGGCAAACAGAAATAACAAAACAAGATTACTTGTGAGAGTGACTGGCAAAGAGTGTGTGGCAAAGAGTGAGTGAACTCAAACACCATGGCTGAATATATAAAAATGAAAAGAGAGGAGCTGGTGGAGAAGTGCATAACATTCAATTTACCTCACGAGGGTAAAGGGGTAGATGAATTGAGGGTAGCACTTATAGGATTTGCAACTGCCCAGCAAAAACAACCTGTCAGGGAAGAGACCCCAGAAGGATATTTAAGCAATCCCGCTTATATAGAGTACTTGAGAGAGAAGTTAAGATGGGAGGCTGAGGAAAAAGACAAGCAGAGGGAGTTGGAAGCTGAGAGATTGAGGAGGGAGGCTGATGAGAAAGAAAAGCAGCGGGTCTTTGAGGCTGAGGAAAAAGATAAACAGCGGGAGTTGGAAGCTGAGAGATTGAGGATGGAAGCTGAGAGATTGTGGATGGAAGGTGCAGAGAAGGAAAAACAGAGGGAGTTGGAAATTGAGAGAATGAGATTGGGGTTTGAGGAGAGGGAGAAGCAACGAGCATTGGATGCTGAATTGCAAGTAGAAAAGTTAAAATTTGATAGAGAGAAATTTCACTCTGAGGAGACAAGGAAAGACAGAGATGGAGCAAAAATAAAAATTACTCCAAAGGACTTTGCTGTCTATGAGCCTGGTCAAGATCCTCAAATTTACCTCAGCACCTTTGAAAAAGCAGCTCAGTTGTGGGGGCTACCTGAAGATAAATACATGCAGTATTTATCAAACCTGATTAAAGGGGAATTGGCTGAGGTATACCAATATTTCCCCTCAGACAGGCCCGTCACCTATGCTGAATTCAAAGAAGCAGTGTTTAAAAGATTCAGACTGGGGCCTGATTATTTTAGAAAGCTTTTCAGAAACTGCCAGATACAGACAGGGAGGTCTTTCGTGGAACTGGGGGCAAAACTGATGGACATATTTGGGAAATGGCTGACAAGTGCAAAAGCTCAGTCAGTGGAGGAGGTGAAAAACCTCATGATATTGGATCAATTATACCATCAGTTACCACCAGAAATAAGGCTCCTGGTCAAAGACCGTTCCCCTACATCGGTGCAGGAGGCCGCAGAGATGGCGGATCACTTCGCCTCCAACAGAACTGGCTGGGTGGGGAAAACATCAAGAGATTTTAAACCCAGACCATATAACGCTGGCAGAAGGGATGTGGTACCACAGAGAGTGAGTCCTCCAGTAAAATCTGAAGGGCACAGGACACCCCAGAGTGGATCTGTGTACCCTAAAAGTGAGGAGAAATTATGCTACAAATGTGGTAGACCGGGGCACCTATGTTTTCAATGTGAGGTTGCCAACCCCATTAGTAATCCTGCTCAGACAAGGGCAGTGAAAATAGAGCCTAAGGCTTTAGAAACAGCGAAAAAGGTTCAGTTCTGCCAGATAAACTGGACAGGAATAACAGACCTTGATTCAAGTCTGAGAGAGGAAGTGAGTGTACAAGGGGCAAATTATTGGGCATTGCTTGATACTGGTGCCGCTCAGACATTACTGAGGCCAGATTTAATAAAATCTGAGGTAATATTACCTCAGGAAACTGTGACTATCCAAAAAGTGAGGGGTCAACCAGAAAGTTTGCCTGTGGCCCTGGTGGATATGACTTGGAGAGGCCGAGAGGGCCGATATAATGTAGGCATTAATGCCCAGCAACAAGAACCAGTAATACTGGGAAGGGATGTAATGGCGCCCAAGGAAAGATCTATGTAGTGACCAGACAGCAAATTGGCAGAGAAAAAGAAGCCATATTAAGGGGGGCTGAAACAAACAGGGTGGAATCTGTTAGCCAGCATCAGGTCACCATAGCAACCACTAGCAGGCCTGCTGAAGGAGACAAACTGTATCATGTGGTCGCTGATAAGAAAGAAGCAGATCAATTCAGGGAAGAGCTGCATAAAGATATAAGTTTGAAGCAGATAAAGGAACAAGCTCTGACCCAACAGATTCCTTTCACTGACAAACTGAGGAATCAAGTTGTGTGTGAGCATGGGATTTTATATAGACTGTGGATGCCTGCTGAGAGAAAGGATGAATGTGAACCAGTGAAGCAATTAATAGTACCTAGCAAATACAGAACCAGATTGCTAGAGGTAGCCCACGATGTCCCATGTGCAGGACATCTGGGAATAAAAAAGACCAAGAGGAGATTGGCTGCACACTATTATTGGCCAAACATCTCCAAAGATGTAAAACAACATTGTCTATCTTGTGGAATATGCCAAAAGGTGGGGAAAAGTGGAGTAAAGACTAAGGCACCCTTAAAGCCCCTTCCTATAATTGGACAAGCCTTTTATAGAGTGGGAATAGATTTGGTGGGCCCTTTTTCCAAACCCACAAGGCATGGCAAGAAATATCTATTGGTGGTGGTGGATTTTGCCACCAGGTACCCAGACGCAGAAGCACTAAGATCCGTGGAAGCCCCTGTAGTGGCAGAGGCTTTATTAAAAATCTTTATGAGGCTGGGTTTCCCTCATGAAGTGCTGACGGATCAAGGCAGTGTATTCATGGGAGAAGTGATGCAATGTATGTGGAAATGTTGTGGTCTAAAACATCTAAAGACCACTACTTACCATCCTGCCACTAATGGGTTAACAGAGAGATTTAATGGCGTTTTGAAGGGCATGATCAGAAGCTATGTTCAAGATCACCCACAAGACTGGGATGAACGGTTGGGATGCTTCTTGTTTGCATACAGAGAAGACCCTCAAGAGTCAACAGGCTTCTCACCCTTTGAACTGATGTTCACTAGAAAAGTGAGGGGACCTTTGGAACTATTAAAAAATTCATGGGAAGGAACCCTGGGAGAGTACAAAACATCTGTAGTAGATTTTGTATTGGAGTTCCGCAATAAATTAACATCAATGATGGAGGTGGTGAAAAAGAATTTGAGTCAAGCATAGCAGAAGCAAAGTTACTGGTATGACAGAACAGCCAGGGAACGTGTGTATGATGTGGGAGATATGGTTATGGCGTTCATACCCAGGAAACATGACAAATTACAGGCTAACTGGGAAGGACCATATACCATCAGAGAAAGGCTTGACACAGTGACGTATGTAATCACCACAGATCAGTTAAACAAAAGCAAAGTGGTTCATGTAAATATGTTGAAGCCTTACCATACCAGGGATGCACAGGTGTTGCAAGTTACCTTATTCCCTGAGGGAAGTGGGCCTGAACTTCCAGATTTGGTACAGGAAAGCAAAGACAAAGGAGGGGTAGATCAAGTGGAAGGGTCAGAGGAGGTGAAGGAGGAAGTAAAAGAAGAGATTCTGAGAGTTTTGAAAACCTATAGGAATCTTTTTAGCAACAAACCTGGCCAAACCAGTATAGTTATACATTCCATTGATACTGGAGATCATGCCCCAATCAGATATGTTCCGTACCGTGTGAATGGGAAAGTTTTGAATGAGATCAAAAAGGAGGTGGAAGATATGCTGGAATTAGGAGTGATCAGGGAATCCATCAGTCCCTGGGCCTCAAGTATTGTCCTGGTTCCGAAAAAAGATGGAACGACAAGGTTTTGCATTGATTATCGGCTAATCAATAAAATTATTGTCCCAGATGCGTATCCTATGCCTAGGGTAGACGCAATGTTAGAGTTATTGGGGGCAGCAACCATTATCTCGACACTAGATCTCTGTAAAGGATTTTGGCAAATGGAACTAGACGAGCAATCCAGAGCCAAAACTGCCTTCAGTACACCAGATGGGTTATATGAGTTTGTGACCTTACCCATGGGACTAAGGAACTCACCAAGTTCATTTCAGAGGCTAATCAATACTGTGTTGCGAGGCATGTCAGATTTTGCAGTGGCCTATATCGATGACGTAGCCATTTTTAGCAAGTCGGTGCCTGAGCATGTCCAACACCTGACAACAGTATTGGAGGCCTTAAGAAAAGCAGGCCTCACAATAAAAGCTAAGAAATGCCAGTTTGGACTAAAGGAAGTAATCTGTTTAGGACATAAGGTGGGGAGTGGGAAAATCACCCCCTTATGGAGCAAGGTGGAGGCAATACAAGCGTGGCCGATCCCCTTAACCAAAAAACAAGTAAGGGCATTTCTGGGTGTGGCTGGATTTTATAGGAAGTTTGTGAGAAATTTTGGGGAAATAGCAACCCCCTTGCATGAATTAACAAAGAAGAAGTGTTCTGAGCGTGTGGTATGGACGGATGAATGTCAGAAGGCTTTTGATCTACTGAAGCAAGCCTTGTGCCAAGGACCCATATTAATAGCACCAGACTATGAGAAACCATTCATTGTGGCTACAGATGCGTCGGACCTGGCGCTGGGAGTCATCTTGCTACAGGAGAGAGAAGGCACCAGACATCCAGTGGCGTACCTGAGTCGCAAGCTGACGCCGAGGGAGAAAAACTATTCGTCGGTCCAGAAGGAGTGCCTAGCGGTCATGTGGGGACTGAACAAGTTGCGCCCATACGTGTGGGGACGAAGATTCACAGTGACTACGGATCATCGGGCCTTGTTATGGTTGCAGACTATGAAAAACCATAACACTATGCTGCAGAGATGGTCCTGGGCCCTACAGGACTATCAAGTGGACTTCCAGTTCATCAAAGGCAAGGACAATGTACTGGCCGATGGACTTTCCAGGCAAGTGGCTGAGACTGCAGTGACGTGACCAGACAGAGGAACAAAGAAAGACATTTTCCCCATAGAGACTTTTATTTGTTAACGCGACGTATAAATCCTGGAACAGGAATAATACTCTGCTGTTGTTTAAGGGGGGGGAAATGTGATGTTCCTATATTAATGTATATATGGTAAGTGTTGTTGTTTTAGAAGATACATGGTAAGTGGAGTGAACGAGGAGGGGGAGTGAATGGGCAGTAGAATGCGAGATGATTGGCTGAGTGTTTAAAATGGCTGAATGTATAAAAGGAAGAGTGAGAGTGGAATCGGGGGGGGAGAAGGGAACTGAGTGGGTTGGTTGGTGGGGTTTAGAGAGTTGTTTGCCAGGAGGGAGGTGGAGTTCGGATTAGTATTGAGTATATGCTTATGTGCCTTAAGAGGAAATCTTGTTAATCTTCTTAGCTTTGTTATCTGTAATAAATACTTAATTTGGTTTACCAAAGGCCTGATCCTTGGCTGGGGTTTCACAGACCAGAAGGGAGGGTAAGGTAATGACCGGGGCTGAAGGGGAACTGTAACAAATGGTGGCAGCGGTGAAGAGAATAACAATACCAGTATTCAGAGTCTCTGGGAATACTAGTATTAGGATGTGACTGGTGGTTGCCTAGCAGGGGGATCTGTTGAGATCTGTGCTAGAGCGGGGAGAGAAACAATAAAAAAGGACAGTCCGGACTGGTGGAGTCCCTGGTGGTGCCTAGTGACAGGCAGTAGCCACGCGCAGGTAGGAACCTGACAGGGAAAGCCAGGGAAGGGCATCACAGGGACCACCACAACAAGTCTTGTTGACAACCCACGCCGCAATCAAAGTCAGCGGGAACCCGAAGTGGATCCATACAGATCGGGTCAAATCTTCTTCCCAAGCAGTGGAACCAGGTGAGGAGGTAGCCAAGGACCTCCCACCAGCTGAGGGACAGGAGAAGGGTCCTGAAGAAAATTGGCTCTCGGAAACAGTGCCCGGTTTTGGCCTGAAAATTAAATTGCGGAGAATGCAGTGACTTTTGATATCTTCCAGCACCA
Source organism: Rhineura floridana (assembly GCF_030035675.1). Lineage (NCBI taxonomy): Eukaryota > Metazoa > Chordata > Lepidosauria > Squamata > Rhineuridae > Rhineura > Rhineura floridana. Next base: position 107,239,104 of record NC_084485.1, on the reverse strand, counting down.
TCTAGTGGGCATCTGTAGAGTTATTTGGTTATTGTTTTAAACGCCTTTATATTACATCTTAGGTATAAGTTATTTAGATAAGAATATGTTTTTAACCATTTTACTGTTGATATCCTCTACAGGAGCAGAGGGAGGTATCGTGGAATTAACCAGAAATATTTCTAAAATGTTTAACCTGACCAGTTGCTGGATATGTACCCCACTAGTAATACAGCTGGGACAAATACCTTTATACCCACTCCCTCTAACAGCTTTGGAATTAGCAGTGGATTATAGAAACAATCAAACCTGGGAAAAGGAGGATACTGTACAAGTTACACCTAGGAAAGGCCTTTGGTGCTGGGAAAATTACGAAGGTACAGGTCCATTTGTAGGACATTCCCCCTGTGTGAACACTCGCAAATGGACCACAGTACCTGTTCGGCCCAATGGGATTGTGTGTAATAGTTCAGTTCATAACGATACGCACATCAAGGGCTACGAGTGTACATGTAACTCTTGGGATTCCTTGGTCAATGAGTGTTACAACCAATCAAATTCAGGTTGTCAATGCCACCAGTGTAAGACCCATCCAGATTCGTTCTTTTCATCCTGGATATGCCGCCATTTAAATTTCAGTGGTACTTACAAAGATGTTACACAAAGAGTACGATGGGTAAATCAATCAGGTCACGTACAAGTGTGGAATAGCTCAATGGCCCACCGAGATTCATGGTATGGAAAACACTCCTTATCATGTAAGGCAGGCACCAATAGAGATTCTGCCTTCTTAATATGTAATCACACTTCCCAAAATAGTATCTCATATAGACCTTTTTATGGTTCATGGTATTCTACCCTTCAAGAGGGAGGTTTATCAGAATTTAATGGTTCCTTGACAAAGACTCAGACATCCATTTGGGCAGATGGAAAGAAAGCTCTCAAACACAATTGGTTTGTATGTGGGACAACTGCATATACTTCCCTACCAAAGGAATGGACAGGTTCTTGTTATATGGCTTATTTAATTCCACATGTACACATACAGCCCGAGGGAGACCATATATTTCGACCCCTATATACAAACAACAAAAGGAAAAGGGGGAGCATATTACACCAAGGGAATCATCAATGGGGAAGTAAAGTATGGACTCCTCAAGATTTAATAGATTATTATGAACCATTGACCTGGTCAGCAATCGGATTACAAACATCCAGGCATTTGACAAATGGAGTGCTCAGGCTACAAGCAGTGGTCGAAATTGTAGCAAATGCAACTGGGGATGCCATAAAACTCTTGACACAAGAAATAACTCAGATTCAGAATAAGGTAATTTTACATCAAGAAGGACTGGACTTACTATTAGCAAATTCTGGAGGACTATGCACAGTCTTAAATACTAGTAAAGATTGCTGCATAGAAATAGATGATAAATCTGAAATTGTTAATCAGCTAGTGGACCATGCTAAAAGGATAGCATATGTTGGGGATCAACACTGGAATGGAGTGAATATCAGCTGGCTGTGGAACTGGCTCCCAAATTGGGGTTGGATAAGGCATATGTTTGTGATTTTTTGTATAATACTATTAATTTTGTTGCTTCTTCCATGTATTTTGCCATGTGTCAGGTGTATGATGGAAAATGCGATGAAGAATTTAGTGCAAAGACAAATGATGGTCAGGTATCAAAGACTAAACCTAGAGGATTGCATGATTTAATTCTCTAAACACTTTTGAGGGAGGATTGTTAGAATGGAAAATTTTGAATTGATTTGTTCCATGTGAAATAGATCTTTAGTAAAAGCCAATGTTAAGTTGTCTGACATGCAAGGGTTAAGGGATGAAGGCCTACACTGGAACAACAAGTAAGACTCACATATTTTGTATCATCTTGTGGTGCTGTGCGTGACTATGCCAGGCCAAGACAAGACTCCCAAGACTCCCACCTGCGTGCTTTGTGCAATCTGCCTAGTGATAGAAGAATATATCTATGCTTGTGAGAACTGTAACTTTAGACCTCACTGGACTAGCAAGAGCTGCCCATGAGTCTCCGTTTGCAAACGTAATAAAGCTTTGGTTTGAAACCTTGAGTCTCACGTTGTTTGAGTATTGGGATCTCATCCAGCGGTATGAACCTCGGAATTGAGTGTAACATAGGCACATGTTACCAAATTCTTCCAAGCTACACAGGAAGTGGATTGGACTGTGAAAGACCAACCCAAATGGTGTTTGCATTTTGACCATTTTGTAGGGCTGTACAATATCTCAGAGAGGAGTTCAGGTCTCCTGCTCCCCTGGTGCATTCACTATAGCTGCCCAATTTCTCTGCTTTTTAAAGTTTGATAGAAATAGTTGTGGGCTATAGGTACATTCTTAAACCGCAAGGTTTTTTGCCTATTAGTGAATATTATTATAGGGTGGATGCATGATGTGATGGCACAGCCCATTTATGAGGCTTATGACTTCTTGCTAGGCCCAGGCATAGGTACAACTTCTTGCTAGGCCCGGGCATGTATGAGGTTTGAGGTACTTAATTATATGATTATTATACTACATACTAGTATATTGGTGGGGCCTAGTGAGCCTTTTTAGCCTTTGGGCCTTTCATAGTTATATGATAATAAGGGCGGAGATAACAATTTGCTAGAAAATGTCTAAATCGCTGTATCTTAAGTGAGCGGTCCTTTTGCATTCCAAGTGTTAATTTCAGGCTATTTGTTCACTCTGAGACAGAAGAGGCATTTACCTGAATTTAGTTAGGAATGGAAAGTTTAGCAGATGGTAATCATATTGATTGGGGAATAGGAATAAAGAGGAAAGCCCGATTTGCCTAATAGAGATCCCTCATATTACAGGATCTTAGACTCTTATTGACATAGGGCTGCCTTTTAAGGTCCAGGCAGACTCTTCCCCCCTTTACTGAGGATTGTGGCACCAACAACGAAACATCATTACCTGAAATTACATTTTAGTTAGGACTTCTGATATCATTACCTGGAATTACATATAGCGTGCAACTGTTGCATTGGCTCATCTATTTAGATATGTGTTGGAAAACCTGCTATAGTGCAGCCACATATTGGTGACAGCAACACATCCTCAGCATCTGCTGCTCTTGGATTTATGATATCATTTACTAGAAAGGGATATAGGATGTTAATTTTGCATTTTGGACATCTATTATGATAGGTGTTTGGAAGCCTACAAGGGGGAGGCCGCTGCAGTGGGTCAAATATGGGTGGCAGCGCCATATCTCCAGTATCTGTGCTTTGGGGAACTGGGTTAGCTGCACTAAAATGGTGGCTGGGAAAGTGTGCTTACTCATAAATTATTTCCTTTCTTTATGCGAAACAGGGAAATATGAGGCCAGTGGCCCTCACAGCAGTGAGGAGAAGCACCCAGCAGTAGCTGCTCAAGGAAAGCGTTCCTCCCCTGTTAAGCTCGAGGTACTGGGACCTTGCTTGCAGACTGCCCAGTTCCTGGGGAGGTTTGTTTTGTTATGGGGTTTTCTTTCAGTTTCTGGATCCCATATTGTAGTCTCAGGGCTTGCCTTAAGGGACTGCACTCTTAAATTTGTCTTGGGCATAGACGCAATGGCAATCAGTAATGGCTTCCTACCAGTTAGTTAATGCACTGCCTATGGGAAAGTATGACATCTAATCTGTTTTTTCATCTACTGTGGGGATACAAGGGGATTTATAGCTGCTGGGTTTTTGCCTTTTCAGTCAATTCTATGAGGTAGAGCATTACATATAGGCTGCTCTATTCTCGCATGGAGCGCTTCAGCTCCTTCCTTGAAGGGGCTGTTGGGATGGGAGGGTAAAAAAAAAATTTGGATGCATGTTAACACCTGATGTCACAGATTATGGAATGGCTATGTAACTGGTTCATCTGAATGGCTGTGTCAATGGACCATCCTGCCCGGTGTTAACCTTCCTGGGCATACCACCTAATTTACCACCAATCATACTCATGTGGTCAGTCAGTAAGGGTTTCATGCCAGTTAGGCCAAGAAAGTGTTTCTTGTCTGCCCTCCAGGTATTAGAGGTCTTTTCCGGTGGTTTATGAGGTTGTAGCAGGGCTTCCACAGCCTTACTACAGGTTCAGGTTTGTGGCTGTATAATAATTTAATGCTTGTTGTGATCAAATATTGATCAAGAAATTAGAGCCAAACTGCAGGTTACATTTTATATTCTTGCCCAAATCATTTGGTCTAGTTTTCCCACACTCCTGGGGAAGAACTAACTAACTTGCTGTAGAATTACGTGACATAGCTCAGGGCTAGAGCCTCTGAACTGCAGGCTGAAGGTCCATAGCATCTCTAGGTAGGGCTGGGAGGTAGAACTGGAAGTCCGTGGATGCATCGGGGTTTTTGTGCTGGCTGCAGGCTTGGACTTATAGGCAGTGAGGCTTGGGAACTCTCCCATCCATTTTAGTGGGATAACATGGTTGTACCTGTATAACATTGATGGACCGGCAATGTTGCTGGACAGGGATGGAGCAGCTGCGCACCCTATCCTGGGCTTACAGTTAGGCCTCAGTCAATGGGCTGCAGTGTGGTGGCTTGGCTGGCAAGGAATACTTTGGGACGGGCTCCTACCCACTTTGTCCCAGCTTGGTTCAGTGCAGACATCTCCGCATGTGGTGGTCATTCCCAACTCAGTATTTGAGGCAAGGCCCTGAGGTGGCGGGCATGTGCAGACATGCAGTTCGGGACGCAACGATGGCCTCGGTTACCTAACAGCATGGTCCTCAGTTTGGCAGGCATGTGCGGACATGCAGTTCAGGAGGCAACGGAAGGGCATGGCCCTCAGTTTGGCAGGCATGTGCGGACATGCAGTTCAGGAGGCAACGGAAGGGCATGGCCCTCAGTTTGGCAGGCATGTGCGGACATGCAGTTCAGGAGGCAATGGAAGGGCATGGTCCTCAGTTTGGCAGGCATGTGCGGACATGCAGTTCAGGAGGCAACGATGGCCTCGGTTACTTAAGGGCATGGCCCTCAGTTTGGCAGGCATGTGCGGACATGCAGTTCAGGAGGCAACGGAAGGGCATGGCCCTCAGTTTGGCAGGCATGTGTGGACATGCAGTTCAGGAGGCAACGATGGCCTCGGTTACTTAAGGGCATGGCCCTCAGTTGCAACGAAAGGGCATGGCCCTCAGTTTGGCAGGCACGCATGGCATGCAGTTAATAAGGCAATGTCGGCCTTGGGCACGTCTGCTTTGCTCAGACATACTCCCGCGAAGGGTTTGGCGTGGTGTCTGGAGCCTGATAGGGATAGACCAAGTGCGAAAGAAGGTCAACCGGCAAATTCGGTTGGCTATTCTGGGGCAGGGGGGGTTGGCTATTTCACACCCTGCATTCAGCATTGGATGGGTGAACCGTACAGGGCCGATGGCGTTCACCTGTCTGACGCAGGTAACGTCTTTTTGGCAGAACTGCAGAGGTGTCTGCGAGAGGTGCTTCTCGGCAGTGGGTAAAAGGGGACTAAATAGAGATTTGTCCCCTTTTTGTGGCGGGAAGGTGCGGAAAGGGAAATAGGTAAGGACAGCTCGGTGGCCCCCTTAGGCACATTTGGAGGTGATTGGCAGTTCCAGAGGCCTGTCTGTCAGAGCTTTGTGACTTGAGGGCAGGATATGGGCTGCTTTTGGGGCCAACTTAACTCATCCACCCGAGGGTTGTGCGGCCCCGGGGGGTGGTGACCTGAGAAGGCCCTCCTACTCACCTACTGGGTGTGGCTGGCGGAAGGGGTAAGCAGATGGGGCTTGCCCTTGTCCCAAGAAGGGGCTGGTCGCCTGTGAGCTGTATGGCAAGATGCTTGCTTATAGATAGTTCCGCACCTAGGTTTCCCTCTGCAGGTCACTTTAAAAGGTGTTTTTGTATAGTTTAATAAAGTGGCCCTTGTTCAAACCAAGCTGATGTGTCCTTGTCTTATTTCGCCCCTTCACGCGCAACTAATTAACATGGCCAATGGTCAGGGATAGTTGGAGTCCAACAGCACCTAGAGGGCATCATGCTGGCTACTCCTGATCTACAGAATGGCTTTCACAGTATTTACCTATTTTGGACCAAATGGATAGTATGGTAGATAGAGAAAAGGCAGCAAGAAAATGGAGGGTTGGAATTCTTTCATGAGAATGTATTAAACAATTTGATCAATAAATTTTAAATGATATACCAAATCTCAGGCGTACCAAATATTTTCATTTATTTGTTTATTTAATGATTTATTAGCGATCCTCTAGAATGCCCAGCAGCTCCTATTCTGTCTTACCTTTTTTGGGTGTGGGTGAGTGCTTGTTGCCAGAATTGTTGTTGAGTCCCAGATTCCTTGCTTACTGTGCTATGCATTTGCTTGCTATACATTCTTGCACATGCACTGAAAGCCACCAGACCTTTATGTGATATTTAGACTTTATAAGGTGGATGGCCAGCATCATTTCAGTTTTCTACTATGTGATTCAGTGTATGCAAATCAAACACTTTTATTGCCTCAGTATCTAAATGAAACAGGAAGAACTCTGAGTGAGCAACTGCCAGCAAACAACAACAACAACAACCCTGCTATTAAGAACACAGGAAGCTGCTTTATATCAAGATAGGCTATTAGTCAATCTAGTTCAGTATTGTCTACATTGATTGGCAGCAGCTCTCTCAGGTTTCAGACAGAGGTCTCTTCCAGCCCTTCATGAAGATTGAGTCTGGGATGTACTGGGACCTAATGCATGCAAAACACATATAAGATATGCTCTGTTTCATATGCAAGGTGTTACACTGACTGGCAGTGGCTCTCCAGGGTTTCAGGCAGGGGTCTTTTCCAGCCCTACTTGGAGCTGCCATAGATTGAACCTGGGACCTTCTGCCACTGAACCACGGCCCCTCCATTTCATATGCAAGGTGCTTTATGAGTCTTGACACAGGCCTCCTGGGCCCAAATCCTGAGTCTCACTCAGTTCTGGAACCCATATGTTTTGCTATGCACACACATGTCTTCCATCACCCTTTGTTTACCAGAGTGACCTTCCACCCCTGCAAGGGATCAAGACATATTTCTGGACATGTGAACTATTCTGCAGCTCCTTTTTTGTTTGTTTGTTTACTTTCTGTATTCTGTGGTTATTTATATTAAACGTCTTGGGCCAGGAGCCAAATGCGGCCCTTCAAGCCTCTCTCTTTGGCTCTTATGACAATCCACACCTCACACCCCCTCCCTGGCCGTGCCTCGCACCCTCCACAAGGGTTTTTGCCTGGTTGGATTGTGTCCTTGAACTCTGATGATGCCTGTTGCTTGTTTGGTTGGAGGTGAAGGACAGAGAGATGTGTGCACAAACGAGCCTCCTGTTCAAAGTTAAAATTGACATGTGTTGCTCTGCCCACTGTTGCCTTTGGCCCAGCTCCCCACTGGCATGTGGCCCCCAGAAAGGCATGTGCCCCTCAGGCTGAAAAAGGCTCCCCAGTCCTATTCTTGTGCATTTTCTTCTAGCTCTAGGCTATTTATCATTTCCCTGTTTTTATTATACCTTTTCAATCCAATTCATTTTTGTGATCATAGCTGAGATCTAAGACTGGCAGAAGAGCTGTCATTTTGGGGACCGTACAACTCAGGGTAAACAGAAATGCTAGTCTTTTTATGGCACTGCCAAGAGGCAGCTTTCTTATTTGATTTCACATTGCGGAGGCTGGGCATAAATCACAGAGACTGGGCAAAACCCAAACTAAATCTGGAACTTCCAGATTAGGTTAACCTCTTTTTCCTTCCTCAGACCACAGCTGTTCAATAGCTACAGAGAAAAGAACAACAAAATATTGTTTTTATTTACCAGTAAATCTTCAAATCCTTTAAAAAACAACACTGGATCTACAATAATTTTTTGTCAGTTCTAATTCCTAGCATTAAAATAATATAGCGGCCTCTGAGAAGGCAGGCATTTCATAGCTGGAAATTCTTATTATATTTAAACAAACCTATTAGCAAAGGGCAACAAAGACAGTGCATTATAATCCCAAGTATAAGACAAAACTCCTGACATTTTTGGAAGGATAAAGTTGACATTTAGAGATTTTAAAAAATCTAATGATGCTTCTGAAGCATTTCTTATAAATATATTGGGGTTTCTTTTTTTACACTAGTTATGACTTTAATTGACAGGACTCCCACTTTTGATCTCCAGCACAAAGAATCCAAAGGTGACCATATGTAGCGGCTCTTCGAAAGCATGTTTCATCATGACTCACACTGATTGTATTTCAGTGCAAGGGATGGCCCCAGGGACCAGGAGGTGCTGCTATTGTTTTTGTTGGTGGTGGTGTTGCTGTTATTAATTTCTAAAGCAGCTAAAGTTGACCTAACCACTGTGCATGATTAAAAAGAGAGTCCCTGACCCTGGTTTACATTCTACTAGATAAAACACTAGAGCCGCTGTTCCCAAACCTTTTTCCCCAAGGACCAAGGAAAATTGCTTTTGGTCTTGCTGGACCACTAAAATGATTTTTCATCACCATCATTAGCAATTGCAATGTTCTGTGCTAGGTGCTGTATGGTTTTTAATTGCATTTTTACTGCTTCTTTTATTTCTTCTATTGCATTTTATAGAATTCCATAGAATTCAAATTGTAATACAATAAAATGCAATTGAAGAAATAAAAATGCAATAAAAATACAACTAAAACTCAATACGAATATTTGGCATGGACGTGCCATGGACCACTGGTGGTCCACGGACCACAGTTTGGAAACCTCAGCACTAGAGGAAAGGAGGATGGGGTGGGAAGAGGCAAATACACAAATGCTGGCACCAGTTTTTAAAGTGATATAGTTGCAGTTATGGGGAACAATAAAGTTCCAGTTCTCAGCATCCTCAAACATCCTGAATAGCATTGGTAAGATGGCCATGATAAGGGCCACATTTTTTAAAAGCACATTACACATGGATGCTTTTCTTCATGTTATCACTTCAGTGCTTCTCACTGTCCAAGAAAGAAGCCAATCTTCAGTTTGAAAAGTGCATTGTTTCTCCAACAATAGAAAATGACACAGCAAGAACTGAAAGCAAAATTCAGCCTGCATGTCCGTGGAATCTTGGCCAAGGGATAACCAGGGCTAATTTTACTCTGTATACCTATCTACCTACCTATCTATCTACCTATACTATAGCCATCAGAAGTGGCTTGCTGACCAGGTCAGGATCACCATGTTAGCATCCTGGCTGGTGGGACATTCTTTACCAGGCAGCTGGTAGGTCAGTGTGGTGCAAAAGTAGTGGATTGGCTCAGCTGGTACATTTGCGCTGCATCAACCTCTTTGCCATCTCATCTCTCCCCTGTTCCTTCCAGCAAGCAACAGTAACCCACCTGCCAGAAAGCTAGCATAGTGGCTCTGCACTACTCAGTGAGCCACGTCTGATAGTCATGGAATGTGGGAGATTTTTATGTAGCTCGCTTTTGCTGTGAATCGTAACTGAATAGCTGCACAGTTTGGGGATGAAGAGGATATTGCCATAATATCTCTCCCTACCAACTGTTATCCAAAGATCTCTCTCTCTCTCTCTCTCTCTCTCTCTCTCTCTCTCTGCTTCCTAGAGAGAGCAAGAAACAGAATATCTGATTTTAAAAAATGAAATGCAGAATCAGCAAATTATTTCAGTCATTCAGCTTCCAGGCACAATGGATATTTAATCATGAAAGAGAGGGTTGTTTTTTAAAAAACATATCAGGCAATATATTATAAATTCTTAAGCCTTCATTATTGCTTTTGATTTTGCTGATTGCATATTAAGCATCTCTCTCTCTAACCACCTGGTTGCATGAATGAATGAAAGAGCTCCACTTGTTCAGTGAGTGATTGTTAATGTGTGCATTATAAGAGGGAAGAATTCCAGGAATCTTACAACAGGTTCTTGACCATACCAGACATATCCAATAAAAAGAAACAGCTTGCTGTGAGGCACTTATTACTCTGAAAACATGTGAAATAGATTGCAACTAAATTAGATGGTACCAGGGCCATTTTACAGCAACATAACAGAAATGTAGATTTCCACAAGAAAAAAAAATAGTGCATCTGGTTCTTTGGTGTCACAGCTGCTTGAGAAAGCCTCCTGCCAAAGCTACACAAATTTCTATCTATTTGGATCATTCAGATACATATAAGGGATATATAGGATATGTGATGCTTCTACATCCATAGCAACATACCTACGTACTCTTTTGTGATTTCACTTGCTGAGAAAAGTGAACTTCTGCGAAGCAATGAAATTAAAAACGTAAGTAGCTTCTGATGATTGGTATAGTGGGGGAAAATTGTAAGAAATTAGCATGGAAATGTAAGTATCTTCACTGATCTTATACAAATTCTTTTTTGCTTCATTTGGAATTTCCCAGATGTTTGGCCTCAGCAGGAACTGTCAAATGTGCCTTAAAGGTTTGCTTTCAAAAAGGCTTGACATCAATTTAGGGAGGCACAGACTCATGATGGCTGAACTCTCCTTATCTTGAATCATAATTGGCTTTCCAATTGTGGACACTATTGATGAGCACTTTAAAAAGTGATATTTTCCCTATATTGGTTGATTTGTGTGTATGTGTGTGTACATATTTGTTTTCACACCGTCACTTGGGAACTATAGTGAAGGAGCAATTTTAGAGACCAAGTATAAGAACACAATCATCTCAAGCTAACTGCAAACATTCTCTTTACAAACAAAAAGACCTGCCAGTCTTTTAAATCAATGATTAAAATAATAAGACTGCAATAGGGATGCAGTCTATCAATTTTGGTTCTCTCAGTTTCTCATTTTTCCAATCTTAAATTTATTTTCTCCACATTACTTCAGTAATCTGCATTTTTTTTAAAAAAAATCCTCATGAAAACCCTTCAGCATTTTAGTTATTTTCACTAATATATTCATTTTTATGCACATGTTCCCCTAATATATGCATTTTTGTAAACATATTTTGGCTGGAGAACTGCACTGCAAAATTCGATGTGTGTGAATTTGAAAGTATGGCTGTGTTTTAGTAAATGCAAATTGGATAGATTTGGCTTTAAATGAGAACTGAATCAAATTTCTCACCCATCCCCTATGCTGCAATCATATGTACACTTTGAAACCACTGCTAAAACAGAGTTTCCCCCCTCAATTTAACAGTGGTTTCAATGCAAACCACTTCCAGCTCCTGGAGCAAGACACATTCCTACTGCCCAGTCTATTCCTTCATGTTCATGTTCCACCCTGGTGTTCCCCATGACATCTTCCACCCTGTTCTTGAGGGTTCCACAACTCTCTGGAACTGATTTTTGGTGGACTTGAGGGGAAGCTGTAAGGGAAAGGAGGAACCAGTAGCAATCTCTTCTGCCATAAGCAAAGGAATCTGTTGGATCAAAAATCCTTCCCTGACAACAAGTGCACTCTGGATTCCACCCATGAATTTTTTTTACTTGTTTTATTTTTATGTGGTAAGCTGCCCTGAGAATATGTAGTTATGGGACACTCTATAAATGCTATAAATGAATGAGGCTTAGAGGCTTAGCTGAATGACCTCTGTTTCTGCCTATACAGCCACAACAGAATTCTGTTCAAGCTTGCAGCTAATCAAGTCACCCCAAAACTTGATAGGTAACATGAATCTCATAAATCAAGGTGCACAGTGCACACCATAGGGTGATAACAGTCTGGTCTTCTCTTTAGATAATTAGGAGCACACAAGTGGGGACTTCGTTAATGTGGTACTTTGTACAAAGGGAGCATTTCACAAACAACAGGCATCAATAGCTGGGAGAACAAAAAAAAGAGGGCTGATGAAAAACACTTCTTTTGGAATCCTTGCAGATTCCTTCTTTAATATGTGTTTTGTACACCCTGTGTAACTGGACTTCAAGTTTCACCTCTGCCAGAATCCTATTGTGTGACCCTGGCAAAGCATTAGTTTCCCACCTCATGTGTCCACCTATGAAATGTGAATAATAGTAGTCTCAGGTAATTGTGAGAATACAATAAAAACTGGAAGTACTTTGCAGATAAAACATTCTAAATGACAAATTAATTTATCTGACAAAATCCTCTTATAGTTGAAAATTTATGCCAGCTAATTTTTGGTGTCTACAAATTCCTTTTTGCCAGTTCTTGTCCATTTAATGAATGTATTTCGTGGGTATGTTTCTGAAGGACAGTTGTCAAACCACAGTATAATGCAGAACTATTGCAGGTTGTCTTTCACCTCCATGAATGGCTATCAGCTCTGAGAAACCACTTACATATTTATGCCATGTCTGCACAACTAATCTGGCCCCAGCAGGTGGTTCATTACTCATACACCACCTATATACACCTTAATTGACAATCTGAACTTTTCAAACTGATAGCTGTGGAATTTAGCTCAGCAAGAAACCTATCAAATCTTGCCATTGGCTCACTGGCCACAAACAAATGCTATGTGATCTGTTCGTAACTTGCATTACTACCAGTCACTTACATGTGTGATGCATTACAAACTGAGACTCTATTGAGTATGTGATGTACTTTTCTGTTCCATAATTGGACTCCCATCACATCCTGGATACATGGCAGACCTGTACATCTTGTGACCTACCAAGCTGAATATAGTTTGAATGTTTGACATGCTCTGTTTTATGGTTCAGAAAGGCAACAAAAACAGGTGGTTTAGCAAGTTACTTGTGGGCTACCTAACCTACCTTGTGGGTAACAACTTCTGCAGGATTGATAAATATTTTGGAATAGCAGGAGTTCATTGACATGTGGATTTCTTTGCATGTATAGATTGGTCCTCTCTGCCTTAATGAATGGGAATCTCTTGTGCAGGCAAGAGAATTGTATGTGCCCCAGACTCTGCATGGATCTCTGGACTGGAACAAGCATCTATATCTGATATTACAATGTTGTTGTTACCTGACTTTCATACCTCTTGATCCTGTTTCCTGTTTCCAGCATGAACAAAGCCTTTGCTTTTCTGATGTGGAAACTGAAAGACAGATGGGACAGATTTTCAAAGAGAAAATTTGACTACCTCAGTCAATTATTTTGCAATTTCCCTTCTGAAATTAGCTCCTTTTTAATATGGTTTTTTAATGGACAATAAAATAAAAAATAAGTTTAAGGCTAAATAAGGTTTTTCAAGTTTTCAAAATGATACTCTGAACCCTAACCGAGAGTAAGACAGGGCCAGAATCACCCGGTTCCCACACTATCAACATGGAAATTCTGAGCACAATTTCCATGGGGAGAACTTTAAATTATTATCATTATTATTATTTCAATTTATATACTGCCCTTAGCAGAATAGCTCTCAGGGCGGTGAACAAACAAGATAAAATACAATATAAAATACAATTGTTCTTTTAGCATAGACAAATACAAATTTGTGACATCAAAATAACATTCCTCAAACTTCCATTTTTCAGCAGAAAAGTAGTGAACAAATTTTGACTAAGCAAGCTTCACACCACTCTTGGCTTAATCACTAACCCTGGTGGCAGATCTGGTGACAGTTCGCCGCAAGGTGCTTATAGAGGAAGCTGCTTTGAGTCACCATTATAGCACATCACTGATGCATAGGCACTAAAGGCAGCGCCTGTGCAGCAAAGGCAAACCCTAATGGTAACTCACAACCACCTCCTCCACGAGCACCCCGTGGCAAACTGTCACCAGTTCTGCCAGCTACCAGAGAACAGTTTCCAAATATTAAAATATAAAACTCGAGCCTTTCTGATGTTTGGTTACAAGTGTCAACACAAAATTGTAGTATGCCGACAAAACAAAATGTTGTAAGAGCTGTACATCATACCGGTGAAGAATTAAAAGCAATACTTTTGTTGGATTCCCTTATAAAGTCTGCAACCTATTTTTTTATTATTATTTCCATGCTGCCTTTTGTTTTGGATATACCTTGTTGCCTTGGGAGCTTCTGGATTTAAAATAATTCAAGCTGTGAATGAAAATGTATCACCTCTATTGTATCAACTCTTTACACCAAAGCATTCCAAATAGAAACTTCTTTGTGCCCCAGAATCAAATTTAGAACATTTCCTTGACCCCTTGCCCTAATGGAATTTTCTTGCTTCTGGTCACTGAAAGCTGGTCTGCCTGACAGAGACTCCCTTCTTGAGCTACAATATATATATTATATTTTATGTATCTTAATTGTATTTTATGTATTTTAATTTATTTTAATGTTTTTGTGATTTTATTGTTTACAATTTTATTATGTACTTTTTTATTTTTGTAAGCCACACTGAGTGCCCTATTGTAGGGTAGAAGGATGGAATAGAAATATTTTAAATAAATAAATAAGCTAGAGGAGGTCGTACATACTATGTTAGTGAGGCTTCACCTGCTCTGTTAACATCACTCAGAGACCTTTTGGGGAGTGGGGAGAGATCATTTGCTGTTCATGGTGAACAGTGAAATGTAATCTTACAATAGGCTGTGTCCTTGATGCTGAAAATACTATATCCAATATATAGAATGACAACCGCCAGAGTGGTTTAACAGTCAGCTCCTCTTCCTAGATAATTCTGCTGATTGTAGCTCTGTGAGGGGAATAAGGGTCTCCTAACAACTCTCAGCACACTCCACAAACTACACTTCCCGGGATTCTGTAAGGGAAGCCAGGACTGCTCAGTTGAATAATAGTGGAATAAATGTATGGTGTGAATGTATGTATCTATGGTCATTCTCTACCAGTCAACTGGCTCTAACTCCACCCAACACTCCATTCCATACCCCTAATGTCAATCATCCTCCTGCGAGCTCTTCTGTCCACAGCCTTGGTACCTCTTCATGTGGTGGCTCAGTTGTTCACAGCAGCACAGTTGACTTCAAGGAGAGATGGTATGTCATGATATAGCTTCATTCCAGAGGCATTCTGGTGGGAGAGAGATGGCTGCTCTTCTTGGCCACATATTTTCTCTAACCAACAATCAATGAAAAAAATGGATATAAAAGGACAAAAATGTCTAAAATGATTTTAATGCTAGAAGTGTACAAAATATATTCAAGAAATAAATATAATATTGTTTTGCTTTTTTTAGAATCAGTGTGCAATATATCTTAGGGCCCTGTGTTGCAATTGTATTGAATACTGAAACGGCAAACGAAAGTTTTAATTTGCCAGATACCTTCTGACCACAGAAGTAATCTCTTGTGACTTAGAAATGATAGCGAGGGGCAATTCAGCAACTCTAAGCCTCAATGTAAATATCTTAGAGAACTGTGCTGGCTTTTTTTATGAGTGTTATATATGCCAACAAAATGCCTCATAAATTATTCACTCTCAGATTGGTATTTTGAAATCTTAGTGTTTGATTGTAATGTTCTAAGGCATCATGAAGGCTTTAATATTATTGTTATATATGTAGAGTATGTCAGTAAGATGCTTAGGAATATAGTTGCACATTGATTCTAAAAAATATGCATGTATTTTATCGTTTGAATACTCTTTGTGTTTGTTGCATAAAAATATTCTAGCTATTTGTTTATTTTACACTGACTCTTATATCTGTGTGTTCTCCAATAGTTGTTTAGGGCAAATATCTCCTTTTCTGTTTGAGAGATGTTTTGGCCTTATTTGTGCTCCTGATGAGATTGCTGGAAGCGTAATGGGAGCAGAACTTATAACTGAGCTGGGGGGGGAGGTTTTTCTCCCCCTAATTTGGTGGGAGGAGAGCTTGGCTTGCGGAGTCCAATTCAAAATTGTGCTGAGAAAAGTTTACCCACCACTTTAAAAACAAAAACATTTTGTTGAATAAAAACAATATGCAAATATTGAGTCAGGAAAAAACATGTAAATGAGTGTTGACATCAGCTTGGAGAATTTTTTGTTTCGACACATTTAGCTGTATTCTGATCTTTCATATTCACAGCTGCATGTGTCCCATTGTGTCCTGGGGCTCTTTTATTAAGCTCAACAGGTGGGGGTGGATCTCCCAGCTGTGAACGCAAAAGAAACCAGAACAGCTGTCACAGGCCAGGAGCCAAAGTGCTTTCTTTTCCCCCCTTTTCTTGGCAAGAAATCTTACTGAGGTAATCTATTTTATCTCTCCTTATAGGACACAACCAAGCTGAAGTAATGAGAAGCCCTGAAGTTGCATAAGGAGAAGTGGCTTGGATGCGGGCAATTCTTAATGTATCTTTAATATGGATGCTACACAGCGCTCTTTAATTTTATTAAGGGGTCTGTAATCCACCTGTACTGGTGCCATGTAAAACTCAGAAATAAATGCATAAAGGTACAAAACGGGATTTTGGGGAGGCACAAAGAGGCATGTAGCTGGAAAATTTCACTTGGAGAGGAGGACCAAGAAATTCTCCTGGGGCTTATTATAATTCATACACATAATGCATGCCGTTGCTACAGCATACCTTGTCATTCATAGAGTGCACTGCTACAAAACACCTGTGCTTTTCCCTTGTTTGTGTGTGTGTGCGCACGTGCGTGCATGCACATGCTTTGTTGCTTGGAATCACATTCAATAACATTTGAAAGCCTACACAAAACTGAGAATTTGCAAGCACTAATGCAGAAAAGCACACACTCACCTCAAATGCCAAATGATGGTAAAAGCAGGGAACTGCTGTTGTCCTCATGCCTGCTGCTTTTCAGATTCTCATAGTCATTTGACTGGCTGCTGCTACAAAGACAGTGTTGAACTAGTTGGAGACCAGTGAGTGGCCCAAGACCACAAACTGAATGCAAGGCTGAGGTTGGCATATATTGGTTACTGTATTACTGATATTGTGCACTGCTGAATTGTTGCTGTTAAAACTTTGTATGATTATTATTTTGTAATGATCGTTCATTTGTTGGTCGTTAGCCGCCCTGAATTCTAGACTGCTTGAAGTGTGGGATATAAGAATGAATAAAATAAATAAATATTTAAGCCCACATTTTTCTGCTCCAACAGAGACCCTTTTCACATGAAACAAACTGGTGAGGGTGGAAGACAGTTAACCTTCCCCATAAATCTCAGCACAAAGGCAGAGGTGGGGGTCTGTTCCTCAACCAACAAAACTACTCCTTAACTTACAGTACACTTTCTCTCTTTCAAGAGCATCCCCAACTCTCTCTTTCACATTCACATACACCTAAACAGACAAACCCTATCCCAATTTCCTCCACTGTTAAAATTCAATAAAATTCCATTCAGGTGGTGGTGGTAGTCTTACTGTGAGATGAAATGGCTGTTGGGTGGTCTGCCCCCCCCCCTTCTTCCTCCTCTTCCCTTTTTCTCCTTTATCCTGACTTGGAGGGGAAAAAAACACTAACTTTTTAAGGGGTGTATTTCTACCCCAATGCAATTTCCAATGTATGGTGGGCTGATGACTTGACCCCAGATAAAATTTGTGTCTGTGGTGTCAGATGAAGTGTGTTTGACAATACCCAAACACCCAGAGCTGGAAAACACTTATTCAGAGGAGGTACAATTTTTCTGTCCATTTAACATTTGCATCTTCCTCTGCATATTGAGTACACAACACAATTTCTGTTCCTTAAATAAGCTGTGGCTTTTATCTTCCAATTACAAACAACAGAACTATCTTTTAAAGTAACAATGTTATGAAAATCTTGTAAACTCCCTAGAAAAACTTTATTACAACTCAGAACTTAGATTAACTGTTTTTGTGGGGTGTTTTCTTACCCTGTTAAGAAACCTGCAAGAAAACTGTCCCTGGTTAGAGAAATGTCCCCAAACAACGGTATATGGTGTGTACTAACCTGTTGACACTGCCCAAACCTAGGGCTTGTCCAAACAACTGTATAATGTGCAATATAATTACTTTGTGTATTCGTTAATTTTCCATGGTCCATACGACGTCACCCATTTTCGCGGATTTTCTCGTGGTTAAATCTGCATCTGCAGTAATGCAAAAAATGTGATTTGCTTTTTTAAACTGGGAATCATCCGCTTTACCTTAAGGCGCTCGGATGCAATACTGCAGACTTTAGAGCTGTGGGTGGTCCGTGGGCAGTCCGTGGGCATTTCCTCATACCCCTTCCCTCATTCCCATCCAATCAAGTTTTTTCGCTTTTGCATATGTGCGCGAATGTCTGGGGAAATCCTGAGAAAACTGAACCAATCAGAGCAATGGGGTGGTGTTGGGGGCGCTCTGCAACTTCTACTGTGCAGATGCAAGAATGTGCATTTGCACAGAAGCAGCTACAGCCATTTATTTTTAGCCAGCCTGCGAACTGGACGGCCACTCCGTGTGAGATCTGCAATTGCGGTTGTTTGTAAAGCCCCCCTTTTCCTGGCTGGTCTCGCTCAAGTGCAGCTGGTTGGTGCAGGAAGCTCACTTTGCTCTTTCCTCCTCGCTCAAAGACAGACACACACACACAGGCACACACGGTGGAGAAAATCAAGAGCCTGGCACTTTGTACAGGGCCACAGGAAGGAAAGGGAGAAGGAGAGGGGTGAAGGCAGCGGAGCAAGTTTTGCCCGAAGTGGTTGGGAAGCTGCTGGGGAGGGTGGCTCTCCCCTGATGGTGCCGCTGCTGCTGCCGCCGCTCCTACAACAGAGCCGCCTGTGCATGGGCAGAGAGAGAGAGAGAGAATGAGGAGGAGTTGGGAGCCGCTGCCGAGCGCTGCACTCTAGAAAAGCTCTCAGTTCTGGAGAAAGATTTGGAGTTGCCAACCGTGTGTATCTCCTCCCTTTTCCAGCCTCTTGCTTCACACACAGCTGAATGTAGTTCAGCTGAATGTAGTTCTAAAAGTTCTAAAGCAAGGCTTTAAATCGTGAAAAGAGCTAAGCAGAGCCCCCCTTGCCTTTCTCCATCTTCCTAAAATAGAAGAGCCTGTTTGGGATTTTTTTTAAAAAAATTGGTAATCGTGGCATTCAGCAAGACTTAACCACAGGGGATCAAGTAGCTGTTTACTGCTGTCGTTCTGGTTAATTCCTGCCCCCCCTCCCGTTGGTCAGGTTCATTCTGCATCTCTTCGGCACCATAAAATGGACAAGGCAGGCTATATTATTAGACTCTGTATCTCAGTTGCACACATTAGCGAAATATCACAAATACAAGCAAACAACAATACAGGAATTAATGGCATATTCACTAATAGGCAAAAAACCTTGCGGTTTAAGAACGTACCTATAGCCCACAGTTATTCTATCAAACTTTAAAAAGCAGGGAAATTGGGCAGCTGTAGTGAATATACCAGGGGAGCAGGAGACCTGACCTCCTCTCTGAGATATTGTACTGACCTACAAATTGGTCAAACTGCAAACACCATTTGGGTTGGTCTTTCACAGTTCAATCCACTTCCTGTGGAGCTTGGAATAATTTGGTAACATGTTCCTCTGAGCATATGGTGAGTGGTGGCAACACCTGCAATCAGCCCAAATAATAGAAAGAAGACGTGCTGTGCTGATCTTGTTTTAGCAGGGAGGAAGCAACATTATTAAGACAGTGTCTCACATGAAATCAAAGTCTGGTGTGGGTGTGCCCCCCTGATTAGCTAAGCTCAGCAGCTGTGAGGCTTTTAGAACTCTGACAGTTGGTTCTTACTGAGCATGCTCCGCATTATCATTGGGTTCCAGTCAAAATTTATTAAATTAATTAAAAATCAGCCAACTTTTCAACTGCAGAAGATGAAGGTTAGACTGCAGAGCTTGGAAAAGTTACTTTTTTGAACTACAGCTCCCATCAGCCTAATCCAGTGGCCATGTTGCCTAGGGCTGATGGGAGTTGTAGTTCAAAAAAGTAACTTTTCCAAGCTAGAGTATGGGGCAAGGTGAGTAAAAGGATTACAGGTACTCTCTGGATATGGCTGATTTTTAATGAATTTCAACAGATTATGAGAACTCTCAGAGAAAAAAGTCCAAAAGGGCTCTGAGGGTTTTCTCTCTCTTTTTACACTTTGAACTGTCTATTCTCTGTGACTGTTTTGTGTATTGCCATGAAAATTGACAGGGTTGTTAAGCAAGCATTTCTGAGTTCAGGACTATATGTTTTGTAAGGTTTTGTTTTGAAATGAGCTTACGGGAAGCCTCAGAATGGCATGGGGGTATTTTCAATTTAACATTGCGGAATGTGAAAAATCCCCACTGGCTATAGTATACAGCCACTCTCGTGGCTGTATAATAACTGTTTGCTAGAGCGTCTCAGCCACCCACAACCATAGAGACTGGTGGTCTACCTTCCTAGACATGACACGTCGTTACTTGCTTGCAGTTCAAGGAGAAATAAGTGGAATTGCCTGCCTTGTGTATCTCCAGAAACTTTGCATAAAGGCAGAAAAGCGTACAGTTGGTTTTGTGAAATATCACAAATACAAGCAAACAAAAATACAAGAATTATTGGCATATAAGTGGTTTGTACGTTTCTTTTATCAGAGGGAACACCGCAAAGCCTGTGCTGGGCGCTTCAGTGCAGACTGACACAGCAGCGCGTGGGGATGTTTGCCCGCATTCCCTACCCAAGCCCAGAGTGGCCACCTTCTAGAGGGGCTGTTTGCTTCCCTCGGGGACAGCATTCCTGCATCCAAGCCGCATGACGCTCTGGGGCTGAACCCTGCCGTGAATGAGCCCAGGGGTAATGGGGAGATTCGCCTGGTGATTACAAGCACTGATCCCTTGCACAATCCCCCTGGATAGTCAGGGGCACCTAAAGACACACACCCCGGCTGGCCCCGCTCCGGAATGGCGAGCGGCAATGAAAGTGGCAGCAGCATCCACAGGGATGCCCTGGGCTTTGCTGGAGGCTCAGTGGGTGGGAAATTTTGGTGTTGGATGGTGTGAGAGGCATCTGTGTCCCCCAGAAGTCCAGGGCAACCTGCTGGCAGCCCGCTCCATCCTCAGCCCTGCTGGGGTGGGCAGCGTGGGCATGGGGTTGCTGAGCGTCAGTCTGCCCCACCTGCAACCAACAGCAAATTCAAATTTCGCACTCTTGCATCCAAGCTCCTGCGCATTAGTGTGCTTGGGTGCAAGGGGGGAGAGGACACATCATATTTTGCGGACCAATTGCCTCACAGGGAGTGAGGTGGGGCTTTGGGAAAACCTGAAAATAATGTGTTTAATGTGTGGGCGCAAAAACAGCGGATTTCTTTACATTGAAAAAAGCGAAAAAACAGCAGAAGTGGGGACTATTCAAGCACAACACGAATAGGGAAAATGTGGATTATCCAGGTGAGTTTGGACGAGCCCCTAACTTCCACTGTGCTGTGGTCCATATGCTGGTTTTCTTATCATCTACCCTACTGCATAGGTGGCTGTGTCCAATTGTTTCAGAAGATGCTGGAGGTGGAGATTGGGTTCTATAACCAAGAGAAGATGCCACTGCCTGGATGGGTGGGTTAGTTTGGAGCAGGCACACCTTGCATCCTTCACTCTGTCTCTGGGCCTTCCCTTCCAATCCCAGCAACTTCCAGAAAATGGGATGGGGTGGGGAATAGCTGGCACAGATAAAGGTGTTTCTGTCCTTTGAATGCCATAAAGGGGGTAGGAGGGCTGTTCATAACACTTCCCTGGCATTTATAATTCCCACCATTTGTTTTTTTCTTCCAAGAGCCCAAAGTGTGTCCTTTTGTGACAATGGGACCTTGGAGATATGATTGCAAGTTTGTTTACTTCTTTTTATTTATTTTATTTATTTTATTTAGACTATTTCTATACCGCTTAATATATAAAAAGATCTCTAAGCGGTGTACAGAGAAATAAAACAAGTACGTATTATAAAAATGCACAATAAAATAGTAATACAAAAAATACATACATGATACAAATTATTAATAAATAAATAACAACACAAATTCCTTCACACTTCCCCTCTCCACCTCCTGGGTCCCACGCAGGACTCCACCAATGCACCCTGGCTCTCACCCAAGGCCCAAACAAACACAAATCCCCCCAAAGTCTCACCAAAAAAGTGGGTTCCCAGGGGACCCCAAAGATGGCACTTAGGACCCACATTTTATAAGCCTGGGAACCATCTTGAATGCTGGATCTTTCCTGCCGCACATGAATTTGCTGAGTTCTTTTATCATGTGACTGCAAGCTTCTTTGCTTCGGAGGGGAAAATTTGACTCCAGTGATCTTTGTCATCCTCTCCCTGGCCATTTTTTCTATGGAAGAAACATGGGGTGTTTTACTACCCCAATCCATTAACATCTTCTGGAGTAGAAATACACCCCAACTGCAAAATTCAGTGCAGTTGTGAGATATTTAGTGTCCCATGTGTTTTTTTGTTTCCAGAAGAAAAACAGTAAGTAGTAACTGGCTGAAATTTGGGGTCATTGAAGGAATGACACTTTGTGACACGGTCCTAGACAGATTACCATGTAGGTCTAGTTATGTGTAAATTGTACAATGAAAACTGCACCTGAGGTAAGTTTTTGCCCCAGAAAATTGGATGAAGTAAGTGCCAAAGGCAAGGCAGCAGCTGAGCTGTTGCTACCAGCTCCTTTCCGCTGCACAAATTGAAAACTCCTCAAAGGGCCCTTGGAAGAAGGGAAATGACATAGTTTCCCTTCCTCCCAGGGGCAGACGTGACTGCTGAGCTGCTGCTGCTGCCTGCCTGTGGAAACTGAAACGTCCTCAAATGCCCCTGGGAGGAATGGAAATAACATCAATTCTCTTCTTCCCATTAGCAGTGGCACAAGGGCTGTGCTCTCTAACCACAGCAACCTGGCCACGCTTAGACTTTGGAGTAAACATCCTATCATCTCATGAGGAGATCCTAGAGCTCCTGCTGGAACAACAACAAAAGTCCTGTCTGGGACTTTGCCCCATTCTCTCCCCTCTCCAAATACAACCATGGACACTAATAAATCAACCCCAGCTAATAATTAGCCAAGCCCATGTTTTTCATACAAAAGGTCCAAGTTACAATCCATGGAATCTCCAGGTAGGGCTGAAACTCTGGAGAACTCCTGGCAGTCATTGTTGTCAATATTACACTGACTTGGTAGAAGATGGTTTATCATGTTCAAGAACATCTGTTACTAAGATTCTGGGTACTTTATAATCTTTGTATCGTTTATCTCCATGGCCATCCTGTAAATGGAAGGATTGCTATTTTGATGGGTAGGGAAATGACAGTGAGACTGAGTGACAGCTGGATTGGGTCCCAAGTGTACTGGGTGGAACTAATTGTAGGGCAAGGTTTTCCCCTGTGTGCTTCATTGCAAATCTTTAATAAATACTCTTATGTATCTATCATGAGGCACAAATAATTAATGAAACCTATAAAATTCCTAAGATGTTTATGTTGATTCATAAATAAATCATGCAGAGTGGAGGGAGAGGGAGATTTCCATTACCTCGGTTTTAAGCTTTTCTCTCCACCGTGAATTTCCTAGCAGTATTTCCCTGATAACTAAGCAGTTATCTGATGTTGTTCTCATTAAATGTATTTCCCCCAAATATTAAAGAATGCAGATTGAAGTCTCATAATATCTCCCGTTTGAAAGTTTGGATGGGGGGGAAAAAGCCAAGACTTTCTAAAGAGCAAGACTCAAATGGTGAATGTGTTCTTGTTTCAAAAGGAAAGCACATATGTTGTTAGTGGAATGCAGTGATTGATTTATTTTTATTGGAACTGGGAAAATGAATACTTGCAATGAAGGAAACACATTTGTCTTTTCCATCAAATTAAAGGAGACTGGATTTAACTTTTTAAATTGGTTGCATGCTTTAAAGATTTTTTTATTCCAATATTAAGTATTGATCAGGAGAAAGTTGAGGGCTCTTTTTTTCATTTTACAGTGTGCTTTGTGCTGCCAAGTACTATTTTAATACAGTGTACATATAAAGTTGACATAAATGCTTTTTGTTGTTGTTAACTTTTTTGTTGATATGTTTGCCACCCTAGGCTCCTTTGGGAGGAAGAGTGGGATAATAATAATAATAATAATAATAATAATAATAATAATAATAATAATAATAATAATAATAAAGTCTGAAAAATATATTTGTGGCAATTAGAGAGAAAATAGGTAACACCTCAAAACACACATAGTAATGTTCCTTAATTGTACAATGGATTTTCCACCACCACCCCAATGTGACTGAAGCCGGGGGTGGGCAATGATTAAATTTGTTATATATGTTTGGTGCAGCTAGTAGCATTTGCACCATGTCAGCCTTGACAGTGCCTTCCCTCTCTCTCTCCCAGCTTGCAGCAGCGATGCAGCCTAGGGGAGATCAGGTGAATGGCACAGCCCCATTATATTGTCCACTATTGGATGTAGCCAAAATAACCACATTGCTTTGACACCTCTTTATTTTCATAAAGCCATAACCTGTAAAAAAAATCAGGTCTTGACTCTTTTGTAAATGCATCTTGCTTTGACAAACTTCATTGGAAATATCTCTTTTTAATGACATCAGTATGACCTGCCTGCCACCTTCTTAGTTGCCATCACCTCTGTGGGGAAGTGTCCTGCCCGAAGCCAAAGGACCCAGTCTCACTCGGTTCTGTGAGTTTTTCTTTTTTTATTACAGTAATAGATACATCAAAAGCTTTGCGACTCATCATTCTGTCTACCCTATCTAGGAACTTTTGCCCTGACTAACACTGACTAAGCATGTCTTCGCACCTCTCAGCCATTGACTCAGCAAATATCCCTGCCCCTGAGTCCACTTAAGTAGGATGGATTTTTGCACGTAAACGAAGGCTCCTCCTCAGGCTCTTCTGTTGAATCTCCCACCTCTGGCACCTACAAGCACAGGGCGAAGGGGGTTGGAGCTCCGCTTCTCCTTCTGAATGGTGGGGGCTGACTGTCTGCTCGAGCATGGGAAGCTGTGGGGTGCCTGGCTAGGGAACGTCAGGTGGACCAGGTGGCACTTCTGATGCAGGTGAAGGGTGTGTGTCTAATGGAGCAGTCTCTAATGGGGCAGCCTCTGACAGTTCAGTCTGTGCTTCAACGGGGGGGCCAGGATCAGAGGGAGTTGGGTTGTCAGTGACAGGGGTCTGAGCGTGCTGTGAACTCCCCTCACTGCTAATCCTTTTCCCCAGCTCACCTGCCTAGTCCTCGATGTCAGTGTCACCCCCGTCAGTGCTTCCCCCCCAACCTGGGTCACAACCTGGTGTCCCCCTGGGATCCTGCTGGGAAGAAGGGTGGGATATAAATCAAATAATCAATCAATCAATAAATAAACAGGAGGTTTGTGGTGTGACACTGGAAAAAAAATCCTAGAGTGGGTTAACCATCAATCTCTCTTCCCAGGGAACTCTGGGAATTGTAGCTCTGTGAAGGGAATAGGGGTCTCCTAACAACTCTTAATACCCTTACTAAACTACAGTTCCCAAAGTTCTTTGGGTGAAGCCATGACTGTTCAAAGTGGAATGATACTGCTTTAAATATATAGTTCATATAGGGCCTAGTACATTTGAGCTTTCAGCTTCTTAATCAGTTTCCAAACCATTACTTCTGTTTGCAAAATTTTGGACAATAAAAACAACTAAGGCCACAATCCAACTTGAATTTACGCTAGGCTTAGGGGAGTTGGATGTTGCAGATCTCTAGCTGAGCCAGCTGAGTCCCAGCTCAGCTGGACTATACCAGTGTAAGTCCCTCATGGCTCAGCTGGGCCAGCCTGGCTCAGCCAGGACCCAACCAGCTCAGACGAGACAAGCACAAGTGGAGCCGGCATAAGCCAGGTTTGGCCCAAAAAAGGAGCGTGTTGAGGGTGTGTCAGGGGGAGGGCTGAGGTGAGGGTTGGCCATATTCAACTCATATTCAGAACAGGTCCCAATCCAGGGAAATGTTATGCCGGGGGGAAAGGCCATTCTAAGAAAATAATTGCAATAGAAGTCAATGGAGAGGGCTTACTCCCCACTAGGGGTATTTGGAAAAGCAGGCTTTTACTTTCTGGTCCCTGTGCACAACTCCCAGCTGAGCCAGCCTTCAGTCACCCCAGAAGCTCCTGAATGGCAATTGGATGTGGTGGAACTTTATCCCTGCTTCTTTTGCTCCAGTACAACTTATGCTGACTGCCCCTGAGTTGGATTGTGCCCTAAGGCTGCAATTCAATACACACTTACCTGGAAGTAAGTCCCATGGAACTAAATGGAGCTTACCTTTAAGTAGACATGTATTGGATTGCAACCTAAGTCATGTCATTTATGCTTGAAAAGTCACAGTGCTGCTTGGTAGGGAAAATCAAATACTGAATACTGAAAGCTAAATATACAAAACTCAATGCTTATGAGAATGCAACCCGTAACTGTTGTTGCATTTCTGTGGGAGAAGATTTTCGTATTTGCTGCTGTGCTTTGCTAGGATATAGACTGATCATTGTTGGCTACTGCATCATATTGTGTTATATTGTCAATTCTTTTAATTCTGTTACACTTTTTCAATAGTTGTTACTTGCTCTGGGATGTGATATAAATCTAAAGTAATAAAATAAATAAATAAATAAATAAACAAACAAACAGTTTCTAATTTCTGGTTTGACTACTAACAGGACTAAAAGAATAACATTTTGGGATCCCTCATCAAAGTGGCATTTGGGTATTTCCTTACCTGACTGATAATTGGCAGGCTCAACATTTTTTTATTATTTATTTTAAGATGCTTGTTGTCTGGGTTTGACTTATTCATTACTTAACAAATCCCTTGCATCTTTGGTTCAAATACAGCAGATATAGGAAGTTGAATTCAAGTGCTAAAAACCTGTGCACTCAGGCTAAATGGAAGTCTGAAAACCAGAGGAGAAAAAAGCGCTTTCAACTGGCATTGGCACAAGCATATCAAAGAACGCTCTGCATGGTGAATTATCCTCACACACTCCCTGCAGCACAAAGGTTTTGCAAAGTCCTGACAACACAGCATTTGAATGCAAAGCTCTAGAACTCCAGGTCAGACTTCGAGAATTCTCTGTTAAAGAGATGGGCTCTGTGTTGTATATAAATGAGTCTCAGTGCTGAAATGTTTGCATCGTTGTCTGCCTTCTGGCAACCTCAAGCACACACCCCACTGAGCCTGACAGTTTCCTTTATTTGCCTGGTAGGCCAGCTTAACTCTGCCCATTATAACCATTATGAAAACGTTAATGTTTAAAGGTCAGATCAAGAGAACTAGGGCTTGCCTTTATCTTCATAAGGTAGCTGCGGTGTTGTAAAATGTCTCAGGACTTTCACACACAATTGTTCCAAGTTAGCTTTGAATAGCTGGCACAGGACAGCTGAGGCTTTTACGCCTCAGGTTACTTTTTATTACAGAGATCGCTCTAGTTCAGCCTAGCCCCGAATACTGACCTTTAAATCCCTATACGGTTTCGGGCCAGTCTATCTGAAGGAGCGCCTCCAGCATCGGCAGGGATGCCGCTCAACAAGATCAGCCTCAGAAGACCTTCTCTCGATCCCACCCGTTAAAACAGCCAGACTGGTGAGGACCAGAGGGAGGGCCTTTTCAATAGTGGCCCCCACCCTGTGGAATTCTCTCCCAAATGATCTCCGCCATGCCCCTTCGATGATGAGCTTCCGCCGGACTTTGAAGACCTGGTTCTTCAGGCAAGCCTTTGGGTTGGGTTAAGTTTTTATGGTTGGGTTCTAATATTTTAACATTTTAATGTTTAATGTATTTTACTTTGTACGTCGCCCAGAGTGGCTGGACAACCAGCCAGATGGGTGACTAATAAATATAATAATAATAATAACAAGTTGGTGATGCATCCTGCCAGGTGGGCAGAGACCATTTCTTTATTCATGGGGAAGGGCCGTTGCTTGGTGGCAGAGCATCTGCCTTGCAGGCAGAAGGTCCCCGATTCAATCCCTGCCATCTCCAGGTAGGGCTGGGAATGCCCCTGGTCTGAGACCCTGGACAGCCACTCAGTATAGAGAGCACTGAGTTAGATGGACCAGTGGGCTTGACTCAGTACAAGGTGGCTTCCTATGTTTCTGTTAAGAATATTTATATCCCACCCTATATCCCTCAACAGAGCTAACAACAATCTGGCAGTAAACAAAAAATGAAAACAGCAAAAGAAAAAAGAAAAGAAAAGCAGCTACTAAAACCAGTCTCATCAAGATGGCTTTCAGCAATTAATTTCCCTGGTTTTTTTATGTAAATAGAAGCCACCAAGCTGCTGTGGATGGGGAGGGAGAGTTCAACCTCCCTGACCCATTCCTGATAAAAAAAAAACATTCTCCTGATGCTGCCATTTACATTTTTTAAAAGATGCATGTTCATTGCATTCATGCACTTGATGTCCCATTCAGTTCAGCCCTTCCTCTATTTTTTCTTTCCTCTGTGGTAGCAATAAAGTACTGTTGTATTTGAAGGGGAGACCTGCAGGATCATTGCTTGTTCTTCTGCTGCTGAACCCAGCTGCCGTCACTACCCTGCTCCGCCTCTTCAAAAACTGGTTGGCAAGTATCACTGATATATTAAAAGGCCTCTGCACACACAGCCGCAGCAAGTAGAAAAGAGGAAGGAGTCATATGCAGTGTCTGTCTGCATGCAGAGTTCCTCAACCAGTTAGGCATGAACACACAGAATATTTCTTCTCTCATCATGTCCCTAGCTGAGGTAGGGTGGGAGGACTGTAATGAATGAGTAGTGTACTACAGTGTCTTTTCAGTCTACTACACAGTCATGTAAGGTATAGCCATCTTTTCAATGACAGACAAATAACTTGGTGTGACCATGATGGACGACAATGGTAACCACAAGGTTAATAAGAAGTTTTAGTTTCAAGTGATTAAATATTAGGCAGGCGCTATCTCCGCTATCTTTTCGGTGCCTTTTGAAGACTTTCCTCTTTCAACAAGCCTTTTAAGTTGAGACCTATCCCAGTGTGCGTATGTGTTAGAATTGCTTTTAATATGTTTTCTGTAATAATATGCTTTTAACCCTTTTTTAAAAAAAGATGTTTTTAAAGCTTTCTTTAAAACATGTTTTTAACGTTGTTTTGTTTTAATGTATTTTAAGGTCTTTTTATGAAGTTCTAAAATGTTTTTAGCATTTCTGTTCGCCGCCCTGAGCTCCTGCTGGGAGGAAGGGCGGGATATAAATCAAATAATAAATAAATAAATAAGTGGTTGAAGTCTTGAGATTTTAGAATCAGAAATTTATTGTGACGTCTATTCTTTTTTGTTTGCTTGTTTCCCCTTGCAAGAGTTAAAATGCACTGGCACTGATATGTAGTAATGGCTGTTGCAAAAATTGTCAGCAAACTATCCTTTTGAGGATGAGGGAAGTATCATGTTTGTAATATACATTTTAACCTAGGGTTGCCAGGACAGCAGCACCCCAAACCCTTAGATGATAGGGGCAGGCCCTAGGGATGTCAGGGGTGTGGGTCCTAGGCTAGTGATATCATTAAGCATGATACATTAAGCACCACAGTTGCTTGGAGCATACCACTGAAACAAAAACATTTCTCTGGTTGGAAATTAAGATAGAAAACTTAGCTAAAAGATGGTGTTTCCAGGTCCAGCTGAAGTGATGGGATCATTCCTTCTCACCTGCTTAGAGAGCCTGGGTAGGGAACATTTAATCTAGGATATTTGCTTCTGGCAAGAAGGGTTTAAGAGACCTCAGCCCAGGCCAGTCACCAGAAGGCCATTATAGGAAGAAGGGTAGCTAGTGTTGTGGAAAAATTAGATAGGAGCAAAGTTTATTAAGAAGATCCATACAATACATTTAAAGCACATCCAACTCGCATTTAAAGCACATGACTTCCCCTAAAGAATCCTGGGAAGTGTAGTTACCCCCTCATAGTTATAGTTCTCATCACCCTTAACAAACTATAGTTCCCATGATTGGGGAGATTCATGTGCTTCTGGAGGCTGAGTTTTCTGCCTTACTCATAGGAATCTTGTGGTTGGTATGGTATTGCATTTAGGAAATCATCACTGTCTTTTATTTTTCTTTTCTATTTTCATTTCATTTATCTTTAACCTGACTCCCTTACATCCATAGAAGCAACAACAGAGGTTCCATGCACTCAGCTCAACCCCCACTGATGATACACTGATGTTTGTTTCTTGTCCAATAGTGGTAAAAGAGAATTCACATATTTGGAAGTGTGGCTGCAATTGTTG
The DNA here is from genome assembly GCF_030035675.1 of Rhineura floridana. Classification (NCBI taxonomy): domain Eukaryota; kingdom Metazoa; phylum Chordata; class Lepidosauria; order Squamata; family Rhineuridae; genus Rhineura; species Rhineura floridana. The sequence goes on along the minus strand of NC_084485.1, from coordinate 107,209,121 downwards.
TTCCCAAGCTGCTGCCTGTGAAGGTAGACCAAACCATGTGAGTTTTCTCTATGTCAATTATTACTCACTGGAATTGGGTTGGCTGTCAAAGTGAGTTTATAGCAACCCACAGGATGGACAGGAAAGTGCAGAGAATCTTCTTACTCTTACTCATTTCTCACACCTCTTTCTGAAATGAAGGGCCAAATCTGTAAAGACGTTTGGAGCAGCCATGTTAAAAGTTAAGGGCAGGGCATTCCAGGCAGGGGGTTGCCAACCCTGCTTGGATATGGATATCTTTGCAGAGGATCCCCTTGCCGAGGTTCAATCCAAACCATATCTACTCACAAGTAAGTCCTGTTGAGTTCTATGGGGCTTAGTCCCTTAGTAGGTGTGTTTAGAATTGCAGCCTTCAGGGTCATCCATCTTTATTCCTGAGTGCTCCCATCTAACATCTCCACAACACTAGGCTCCTTTCTTCCTACAATGGCCTTCTGGTGACTGGCCTGGCCTGAGGGCACTGACACCCTTCTTGCTAGAAGCAAGTAGGCTAGATTAAATGTTTCCTACCCAGCCAATGTGATGTAGTGGTTAAGGCGTTGGACTACAACCTGGGAGACCAGGGTTCGAATCCCTGCACAGCCATGAAGCTCACTGGGTGACCTTGGGCCACTGCCTCTCAGCCTCAGAGGAAGGCAATGGTAACCCCCCTCTGAATACGCTTACCATGAACATAGGGTTCATAGGGTTGCCATAAGTCGGAAGCTACTTGAAGGCAGTCCATTTCCATTTCACCCAGGCTCCATCTTTTAGCTAAGTTTTCTATCTTAATTTCCAATCAGAGAAATGTTTTTGCTTGAATTGTATGCTCCAAGCAACTGTGGTTGATGCTTAATGTATCATGCTTAATGACATCGCTAGGACATGCTACATGACATCACTAGGGCCCACCCCATGACATTACTAACCACCCCCATGACATCACTAGGGCCCGCCCCTGAAATCTCAGGGTTTGGGATGCTTTTGACCTGGCAACCCTAATTAGATGAGCCAGCTACGAGCTCATTTAACAGAAGTTGCAGGAGGGGGGGTGGCTGATGTTTTGGTGTATATCTGTTGAAACAGACCACCAAGAAACTTAATTTTAAAAAAATGAATGCTGAGAGTCCAGAGATTGAGGTGACTCACTCGGAGACCCAAAGAGGACCCCAAAAATCTGGAATCTCCAGGCAAAAACCGGAGACCTGGCAACCCTATTTTATCCCCAAATAGTCTTTTTGAAAGGAATAGATTGAGGTTGGATTGAATTACCAATTAAATTCTTCTAATTTTTTGTGAATCAGCACTTCATGAGTTGTTGATTATAGGATGCAGATCTACAAAGGAAGGGCATAATTTTAGACACTGCTGGAATTTGCATACATTACCACTGTAGGGTTAATCAAGAACCTCCCAATTAAAACCACTTCAACTGCCTTTTTCATTAACCATGGCTTCAGTGTAGAGGCAGGATAATACAATTATTATAATGTTTTATTAAAGAGCAGCATCCTTGTGGATGGCACTTTAAAAAACAAAATGAAGATAGTGGAGGTTTGTGTGTGAGTGAAGTAAGACAGCCATATGATTGCAGACAGTAATCACCTTAAAAGCTCTTGCTCAGGGAGCAGGATTTCAACGTTAAACACCATTTCATGGTAACCTATTGCTTATCAAATGAGTTCTAACCTGTGACAAAGATTATAATTCCCAGTGTTGGCTCAAGAAAACAGCTCATAGAAAACAGAGTGAGGACTCCACCACAGTCCTAACTGTTGTGCTGTGTGTAGTTGTGTTGCTTAATTTCATTTAAAAGCAGCACCACAGCAGCAGAGAGTAACAGCAGATGTTGAAATGCGAGTGTGCCAGCATGTGCGTGCGTTTGCCTAAGAAAGCAGGCTTTTACCCTGCATCAGCATCACTGAGAGTGGAGACTTAGTAAAATAAGAAAAGCTACTTTATTTAGAGAAATACATAGTAGATAGAAAGGCATACCTAGTTCTAACTAACTAGCTAAGTTGGAGGCATAATGCCCAGGTGTGGGAGTCAAAGGGATGTCTCCTCTCTCCTGGACATCCTGAGAACAAAGGAATGGAAAGGGCAGAAGGAGGTGGGGCAGGTAAGCTTCCCTAAAGACATCACAGTCTAGTGACAGAAGGAAGTCAGTCAGAGCATCACAGGTAAAAGGTAAACAAGCCTATCCATCTGGAGGACCCTAGCCCTATCTTCCTTCTGGAGCACAAACAAAAGAACAAAACAGGAGTTGCTCTTGCTCCACTTCCAACACTAATGATTTTAATAATTGGAGGTGTTTGCACACTACATTTCATGAGTGTACAATACTGGCATACTTGTGTACACAATACCCCTACATCTATTCATATATAAAATTCAGTGAGTGTATAGTCTGTGTACCTGTCCTGTACAAGTGTGCATTTTTTTGCACAAACACGAGGCTCAAAGGGATTCCTTTCCCTCCCCCAAAGCCTTGAGTAGCATGTCTAAGGAACCTGCCTTTGCTGTTGTGGAGATTCCTAAGGGCTGGATAGAGATGCATGTAGGATTACATTTGTCCCATAGGCCTGAGGCTCCCCATCCCTACCATAAAGGGAAACTACCTCCTTCCCACATGCACAAATTCAGGGGAAGGACACCATTTTTTTTAATGCATCCACAGAGGCAAATGAAGAACAAAATTAGGAGTTTCCGTGAATCTTCCTTCCTTCTTCAAATCTTGGTTGCTTGGTTCAGGCCTGTCCATTAATTGAAGGAGTACATTTACTTCTTGGGAGGAGAGAGTATCATGAAGTCAGCAGTCTCAGGTTAATCCAGCCTGCATTTGATGCTTGCCTCTTTTCTGATGCTTTCATATACTTCCTTATGTATCCAACTGTTGATTCTTATTTTATGCTTCCTACCTTGATGTCACCGACTGATGATCTTCCTTAATGTTCCCTAGGAAAGCTTTCGCAGCAACAGTTCAAAGAAATTGCAAAGTTTCTCTCCTTGCCAAAACTGTAAGAGCCGCAGAATGAAAGCAGTCGAGGATGTGAAGATTCCGTCTCTACCTTCCTTGGCTGGCAGTGACTTTTTTTTAAAGGAACCATTTATTTTTGCCTACTCAGCATGAGTGAAAAGTGCAGTGTGTGTGACTCTTGAAAGCTGTTTTTAATTCAGCAAGATTCAGTCCCTGTCTCAAGGATATGACAGCGGAATGGCCCGCACTCCTGCTATGTTGCTATTCCTGCTGGATTGGTCTTCTTTATAGGAGTCCATCATGCCCTTTCCACAGATATGGGATCGCCTTGAATGTTAAGGGTGAAAAACGTGCGAGATAATTTGTTCAATAAAGGTCAAGCTTAACTCCATTTCTTAGATGGAACAAATAAATCTTGCACATCGGGGATGACTTTTAAAAGATTTGTTAGGATCTCTAGTGATTCGTCAAAGGATACTCTTCCCCTTTTGTTATAAACTTTATTTGCAACCATATTTGTTTCTTTACATCCACATACAGTTTATAGAACACCTGTAGAAGTGAACCAAGCATTTGCAAATTGTCCCTGAATAAGACAATTCCCTCAGGGGATACCAAAGAAGCTTTCTCCTTCACTGTCTCTCCTATCTCCTTTATAGTGGTGAATATTCAGGCATTGGGGGCAGGAAAAGGGCCTTCTTGATCCTCTGTCTCCCAGAACTATGCAAGCATTGGAAAGTTGACACAATCTAAAACCATATCAAGAGCCCCAAGTAATTTGCTTAGAAATGCTAAGATGATATCTTCAGGCTTATGAGCCATTGAGAGATTCTAGCAGTCTAATCTTGCATAAGCCTAATAGAACACTAATTCCCTGAATATTACATGCTTGTTTTAATTCTCAGATAGGAAAAGCCCTGTTCACATGACATGTCCAGAGATGTGAATATGTGGAGTAAGAGAACAGGATCTTGCTTGCTGGCTTGCTGTCTCCTTCAGATCAAACTGTGTGTGTGTGTGTGTGTGTGTGTGTGTGTGTGTGTGTGTGTGTGCATGGGGGAAGGGGATGGATGGAAGGATCTATCAGTTTTGGATCTCTCCATTTCTCATTTTTTTTCAATCTTAAATTCATTTTCTCCACATTTCTGCAGCAATCTGTGAATTTATTTTTTTAAAAATCCAAATGAAAATTCTTCAGCATTTTAGTGTGGATTGTTCCTAATAAATACATTTCTGTGTACAGTTTTTACTAACACTCCTTTTTTTGCAAGCAATTTATCATAATACGATGCATTTTTGTATGTTATTTTCACTAATATATTCATTTTTATGCAAACTTTTGCCTAATATAGTTATTTTTGTAAACATTGGTTGGTTGGAGAATTGCACTGCAAAATTCAGATAAGTGAGAATTTTGAAGGATGGCTGTTTTGGATCTCAGATTGTTTCGGAAAGTGCAAATTTGACAGATTTACATTTAAATGTGTACTGAATCAAATTTCTCCCCCATCCCTAGCAGGGGGCAGGAGCAACAGGCATGATACTACTATTCCTATCCACACATGCATAAGAAGAACCTGCTGTATCAGGCCAAGGACCTACATAGTCTACCGTGCCTATCAGAGGATGAGTGCAACAGCACATTTATCTCCCTGGATATGTTTTATAAACAGACATGAAGAGGTCCAGTTTACCATACCATGGTCTGTGGATGTTTACCTCTCAGTGCTGAGAAGCGTTTTCTATTCCACCTACATCTTGTGGAATGCTCTCCCCTTGGAGATCAGATGGGCAACCAACCATTGGGTGCTTCCACCAGCACCTAAAAAAAATATTTTTCTTCACCAAAGCTTTTCCTGGTTGTTACTGGCTCCTGACATCTCTAGCTACTGTAACAGTTGATTTACTTATATGGTTTCTACTGTTTTATTGACCTGAAAACTGCCTTGGCACTTCTTTGAAATGAAAGGCGATATACAAATAATTTTAATAAGCAAATGATGGCAAAAATTAACAAGCTAAAATATCCTTCATCATAGAGAAGAGAGCCTGCATATAAGGGATTCAGCAAAAAGCAAAAAGGAAGAACTCATATCCAAGAGTACAACAAGATGACTAATAAAGGAGGAAAGGGGAATTCACTCCCTGCAGTCCTTAATATACTGTATCATGGTTAGGTTTGTGGGAAAGTTAGAGTAAAAACAGACTATGGAAATTATATTAATTCATTAATATAATTCTCATTAATTCTTGAGAGAATATACCTGTAACCTCTTGGGGTAAACCTATAGACCACTAGCTATGTATTGTGATTTAATAAGTAGTGGTGGACAAACTTCCCTTAGCTGTATTCACTACTAGGCAAAAAACCAAATTCTTCCAAGCTACACAGGAAGTGGATTGGATTGTGAAATACCAACCCAAATTGTTTTTGCATTTTGACAAATTTGTAGGGTAGTACAATATCCCAGAGAGGTCAGGTCTCCTGCTCCCCTGGTGCAATCACTATAGCTGCCCAATTTCCCTGCTTTTTAAAGTTTTATAGAAATATCTGTGGTCCATTGGTACGTTCTTAAACCGCAAGGTTTTTTGCCTAGTAGTGAATATAGCTAAGGGGAGTTTGTCCACCACTACTTATTAAATCACAATACATAGCTAGTGGTCTATAGTGAGCTTGGTGAGCTATGAGTTCTACACACATACGGTATCTTAATGCAATAAGTTTGTTCTTCTCTGTGTTTTGAATATCACAATAAAAAGAAACCTTTCAACCTATTATGGTGTCATTTTTTTAAATGTGACAGAAAATGGTTACATAACACAATTTGATTGATGTGTCCTGAAGCCAAACTCATTTTTGCAAAGAGTGAGGATATAAAACCTAAAATATAAGTAAACAGTACTCACACACTGTAGCTTGAGAAATCTGAATTGTGGACAGATGGTGACAGGTAAAGGATATCAAAGGGCTCTGAACCCCACAGAGACTAGTAGGCCTGTCTTGCTAAGATTTTGCAGTGCAGGCCTAGTCAGTCACTGTGAGGCACCTGCTGACATTGTAACATACTAAAAGATATTAGAAGAAAACGTCCTGATGATCTTGAATATTACAGCACTGGTGACAGAAAGAGTGAGAGAAGGAGAAAGCAGAGCAGTGACCCATGTCCAGGATATCATTATAAACCTTTTTTTTTTAATGTCACCAAACACAAAAAAGCAATTACTATCCCAGGGAACTGAACATCTCCAGACACAATGTACAGTAGAACCACTCAAATGCCTTGGCAACTCTTATCATCTTGCTAAAGAACGCAGAGTGTCACGCACAGGCACAGTACTGAAGAGTAAGGATATTGATGGATTACCTCCAGCCCATCATATACCACTAGTCAAAAGATGATGAATGGCTCTTCGTCTAGAAATCAAGCAAAGGGGGCAATGTGAGGTTTTAGTTTTCTCATGAGTACCCAATTATGAAAACTGTCTGGTAGACTGACATTGCTAGTAACAATTAAGGACTACATTTCTACTTACAGCATTTACTTCACAATAAAGTTAATGTAGGCATCAAATCTGTGGCCTTTGAAAAGGGTCATCTTCCTTTCTACTACAGAGAGTTTCTCTTCTCCCACCCTATCAACCAATAAACAACCCATCATGTTAAATGAAATGCAGAGATATATGTCAAATAAGCCCTTTGGTGCTGATAGGAAAAGCAGAAGCCAGGATGCAGGTTTCTCTAATGGAAAGGGCAAATTTTATTTATACAGAATGTCACATCTGGTGAGCAGATCCAATTCTTCTGAGATGATGACAGACATGAAGTGGTGCATCAGCAAAGAAGGAAGATTAACCTGACTTATTCATACTAGAAAAGATTCTTTTCGGCAGGCAAACATGTAGAAGAGATAATTCCTACACACATGCACACTGCTGATTCACCCCAAAGGGGTAAACCATTAAAACATTCCACCACCTTCACACATTCTGTTTCTGTAGTCTGAGGAACAGAGTGTCAGCAAAAGAAGAAAATATCAAGTTATTAGATTTAGAAAACAGTCCAAAAGTCTAATGGGGGTGGGGCGGTGGGAATAACCTTTTGCTGAAATTCTTGATTCTTCAAACAAGCCTGACAATGCCTGTTAATGTGAAGACGCACAACACTCTTCCCTATCATTGCAAATATGGACAATCAAAACATTAATTGACACTGAAGACTATTACCTTAGAACAGGACCTTATCTGCACCTGATCACTTTGGCACACTATACCCATCTTGTCTGAAACAGCTAGCTAGTTATACCAAGCAAGCTTGCAAAAAGAGGTTTTGAATATTTAATAACAGCCTTTTGGATGAACCAAAAATGGCATAAATTCAAGACTGCAGTGGAATTGTCGCTGACTCTGTGCATAGTTCTTCATACAACCTGTTTAGCCTGTCCAAATGATTTCAAAAGTGCCACAGATCTCCAGTGCTTTTACCAAACAAGTTTCTCTACACATGCAGTGGCTCTCCAGAAGTTTATCTCACCAGCTGGGATCTTCTGCATACAAAGCATGTGATTTACCACTGAGCTATGTAAAGGCTGACCTGAACATCCTCTTGCTTCCAAAACTGGTGGGCAGGCAGATAAGAAACACTTTAGAAGAATTTTGAAGGGGAGGATTGTCATACTTTTAAATGAGAGGCTCATATCCCACTCTTCACTTGCCAGGCTGTTAGGCTCCTATTCATTCCGATTGGGTGCATGATACCTAGGCCTGTCCAGGATCACTTCCAAACAGTCCCCAACTTCCATAAATCTTCACCACGCTCATCCTTTCCTGCACAATTATAACACTGAATCTTCCATCCTTTTCCTGGCTGACACTGTTCACAAGATTGGTCATGTTTCTATTTACATGTACATGTAATTAAATGTGTAATTCACCCCTCCCCCCAAAAAATTAGAATAGCCGTAGGACAAAAGAAACATGACACATTTGAATCTGTCTGGTTTGATTTTATTTGTTTTGCAAACAATGCAGATCATGGCTTCTCACCGCCCTTGGCATTCACTCACCTATGGACCCGATGATTGCAATTTCTTACTTTCATAGAAATATTTTTGCAGTCACTCTTGCTGGCTCCAGAGCACCTGGAAAGGAAATAAGACAATACTAAGACAAGGTATAAACCCATAACATAACTCTGTTACAATTACCAGCTTCTTCACATGTATGTCCTCTGCTTTTTGGATTTATTTGTTTCACAAGGGTGTCTGCTGCCTTGGGGGGGTATTGCCTGTATTTATTTATTTAGTATTTTATACTTCATTGTTTATCTCCATATATCTAAAATGCCTAATAGAAAGGTAATAGGAGGAGGAGGAGGAAGGAGGAGGAGGAAGAGAAAACTAGATGTTTGGGGGATCTTTCTTCTAGAAAGTTGCACTCCACAGGGTTTACTGCACTATGTAACTGCCAATTTTCCACTGCCAATCCATTTTTGTTCGCTTGGGGGAATCAACAAGAGCCAATCAATGTCAAGATAAATACAAATAAGATATTTATTTATACAAAATGGCAGGCAGTGAGTAAAATGGCTTTGCAGCGTGAAGTGCCAATTACAAGGTTACAAAATAGTGAGATGGTTAGTTGTTACCAATTAATGAAGAGGTTGTTCAAACCCATGTTGCCTGGACCAATAGGTCAAATTATTTCTAGGACAGTGACAGGAACTGAGGGAGTGTGGAGAGGCTGCCATATATGGAGAGGGGTAGGTGCTAAGGAACCAGGAGGGCTGCAATGAAAGCCTTGATGCACCAGGGGAATTGTTCAAATGCAAATGACTGGAGTTTGAACAATGAGAAAGTAGAAAGACAGTGAGATTTGAGAAATAGAAAATGTGGAGATTGGAGGGAGAGATGAAACACCAACATTTACCTATCCCAAGGAAAGGAGAAGAGGGGTGGTGGTGGTTCACTGAGTTTCATTGTGACCTGTGAATGGAGGGTCATGGCTGCGTGCTGGGGCTTTAGCAAGGGCCAAGCACAAATTTGTTAGTAGCTAGTCTGGCAGCTGAAAAGGCAGTTAGTAACCTAAGATATAAGTAGAGGCCTGCCCAACGGCTCATCTAGTCCAACATCCTGTTCTCACAAGGGCCAGACAGATGCCTATGGGAAGCCCCAAAGCAGGAGATGATTGCAACAGTGCCCTCCCCTGTCATGTTTCCCAGGAACTGGTAATCATAAGCATACTACCTCTGATATTGGTGGTAGTACACAGCCATGATGACTACTACCAATTGATATACTTATCTTCCATGAATTTTCCTGGTCCCTTTTTAAAGCCATCACTACATCTTGTGGTAGCAAATTCCATAGTTTAACTATGTGCTCTGTGAATAAGTACTTCCTTTTGTCTGCCCTGAAGCAGTGATGGGGTCACCTTTAGGCAGTCGTTGAACTAAGTCCAATTAACACCCTAAAGCTGCTCCAAAAATAGATAAAGATTCTCTAGCTTGGGCTTCTGGCAACAGTCCTGACTCACTCAAAATAAATTAACAAACATAGCTGGGAGGCAAGGGAGAGGAGGCAAAGAAAAGCTAAAGTCAAAATGAAGTCTGCACCCACAGGCATCCACAAAGCAGAGCAGGCTTGAAGAAGAGAGGTGTAGAGCAGCCTCCTGGTGTGTCCAAAAAGCCAAACCATTTACTGTTCTATGTGATGCCCAGTTATAAAGCAGGGGTTTCCAGATGGACCATAATCAAAAGGTGGTTATCTTAAGGACAGGAGTGTTTGGAAGGGCCACTAAATCCTATATTCAAGTATGTAATTTTTAGGTGGCATGCAATTTTCCTTCTGCAAGGTGATCATAACAAAGTCTCTGGCCAATGAGAGCTAACAGCCAAGTGACCAAGGTGTCCCTTGTGGGAAAATGTGGTGTGTCTTTTTGAGGAAATGCAAATTGAAACTATGTGTAATTACTGGTGGAAGATGCTTGCTACAGGAAAATGTCTGGGAAAATTAAAATCCAAATAAAGGTTTTTGCTTATATGGCAACATTTCCAGAAACTAAACAAGCATTTGTACATGTTGTAGCCAATGATACCCCTCAGTCCCATATTGTTGTTGTTGTTATTTTGTTGTTTACTACTAAAGTTTTGCCTTGAAGGAACTAGCAATTATTTTTAAAAAAGCATACCATACCAAATTAAAATACATCAAAAGATAAAAGAACATTATTAATTAAAAGGGCTCATCCTGCAATAACATGAAAAGGATACATCCTACCCATCCAACTGAAAGGTGAACACTAATTAAGAGTAAAATTCCTGGAGGAGTAAAAACATCTTCACCTGGCATCTAAAGATTGATAAGAATGGTGCTAGGCGCATGTCTCTGAGGAGAGCAATGCACATTTATTTATTTATTTATTGCATTTGTATACCGCCCCATAGCCGAAGCTCTCTGGGCGGTTTACAACAATTAAAAACATTAAAAACAAATATACAAATTTAAAAACACATTTTTTAAAAAGCAATTTAAGAACACATGCTAAAATGCCTGGGAGATGAGGAAAGTCTTGACTTGGTGCCAAAAAGGTAACAGTGTTGGTGCCAGGTGCGCCTCGTCAGAGAGATCATTCCATCATTTGGGGGCCACCACTGAGAAGGCCCTCTCCCTTGTTGCCAGACTCCCAGCTTCCCTCCGAGTAGGAACCCAGAGGAGGTTCTTGGATGTTGAGCGTAGTGTATGGGTGGGTTTGTGCTGGAAGAGGTGTTCCATCAGGTATTGTGGTCCTAAGCCATGTAAGGCTTTATAGGTTAAAACCAGCACCTTGAATCGAGCTTGGAAACATACAGGCAGCCAATGCAAGCGGGCCAGAATCAGTTTTATATGTTCAAACCATCTGATCCCTGTTACCAATCTGGCCGCTGCATTTTGCACAAGCTGCAGCTTCCAAACCATATTCAAAGGCAGCCCCATGTAGAGCACATTGCCATAATCTGTCTTGGAGGTTATCAGAGCATGGACAACTGAAGCCAGGTTATCCCTGTCCAGTTAGGGGCGTAGCTGGGCCACCAACCAAAGTTGGTAGAAGTCATTCCATGCCACCCAGGCTACCTGAGCCTCAAGTGACAGAGATGGTCCTAGCAGAAGCCCCAAGCTACGAACCTGCTCCTCCAGGAGGAGTGTAACCCCATCCAGGACAGGTTGGACATCCACCATCCGGTCAGAAGAACCACCCACTAGCAGCATCTCAGTCTTGTCTGGATTGAGCCTCAGTTTATTAGCCCTCATCCAGTCCATTGTCACAGCCAGGCACTGGTTCAGCACATTGACAGCCTCACCTGAAGAAGATGAAAAGGAGAAATAGAGCTGCATGTCATCAGCATACTGATGGCAACACACTCCAAAATTCTGGAAGACTGCACCCAACGGTTTCATGTAGATGTTGAACAGCATGGGGAACAGAACTGACCCCTGCGGAACCCCATACTGGAGAGTCCAGGGTGCTGAGCAATGTTCCCCAAGAACCACCTTCTGGAGCTGACCCACCAAGTAGGAGTAGAACCACCGCCATGTAGTCCCTCCCACTCCCAACTCAGCTAGTCTCCCCAGAAGGATACCATGGTCGATGGTATCGAAAGCCACTGAGAGATCAAGCAGAATCAACAGAGTCACACTCCCCCTGTCTCTCTCCTGACAGAGGGCGACCAAGGTTGTTTCTGTGCCAAAAACAGGCCTGAAACCCAACTGAAATGGATCCAGATAATCGGTCTCATCCAAGAGTGTCTGGAGCTGGTCTGCCACCACTCGTTCAAGGACCTTGCCCAAGAATGGAACATTTGCTACTGGCCTATAGTTATTTAGATTTTCTGGGTCCAGGGAGGGTCTCTTCAGGCAGCCAGGGACCACCCCCTCTCGCAGAGAGGCATTAATCACTTTCCTGGCTCAGCCAGCTGTTCCATCCCTGCTAGTGTTTATTAGCCAAGAAGGGCAAGGATCCAGTATAAAAGTGGTTTCATGGACCTGTCCAAGCACCTTGTCAATGTCCTCAAGCTGTACCAACTGAAACTCATCCAAGAAATTGGGACAAGGCTGTGCTCTGGATACCTTGCTTGATTCACCTGCTATAACGTTGGAGTCTAAGTCCGGGCGGATGCTGAAGATTTTATTCTGAAAGTGCCTAGAAAATTCATTACAGTGGGCCTCAGATGGTTCCTTGGGGCCAGCGTGTAATAGCCTCCAGACAATTCTGAAGAGCTCCGCTGGGCGGCATATTGATGATTTGATAGTGGCAGCAAAATAGTCAGAGAACAACTACTGTGAAGGCCTGATCTCATCTTGCCACTTTCCACACCTCCCTTGTGGGAGGCACATGAAGAAGGGCCTCAGATGGCAAACCCAGAGTCTGGCCAGATTCCTCTGGGGAGAAGAAGTTCCAACGGTCTGGGAAACTGAGCAGCATAAGGCTTTATATGTTAAATCTAGCACTTTGAACTGAGCTTGGAAACTAAATGGCAGTGAATGCAATTGAGCCTAGTGAGGTCAGCTAGCTTACATCAATGTTTGCCTCCTCTTTCACTTTACAATGTTATCACACAGGTTGCAGAGTGAAGCCAAAGTGGTCACATAATTCTGAGGCATGTGGAGAGTTCCAGATAGAGATGGGGTAGAAATCCTATTCAGTTCACAGTTAAAGCCAAATTTATCAGAACACTTTCCAAAACATTTTGTGATGCAGTCCTTCAACCAATGTTTACTAAAATGTATATATTAGGGGAAAGTGTGTATAAAATGAATATATTAGTGAAAAAACATTCAAAATGCATTATAACTGGAAACATTGCTTGCAAAAATGTGTACATTAGTCAAAACTGCATACAAAAATGTGTTTATTAGCACTAAACTGCTGAAGAATGTTCATGAAGATTTTTTTTTTAATTGCAAATTACTGGAGAAAACTGGAGAAAATAAAGATTGGAAAAATGAAAAACTAAGAGAACTGAAATGGTCAGAGCCTTCCACTCCTAGTTTCAGATGAACCAGCTTCTTGGTAACAGATAGCCATAATGTTTTAGTGCAATGTCGCTTCTATTTTTAATTTATCTGTTGTTTTTATATGTACAGTTGTATTGTAATCTATTTGTAAGCCACCATAAGGATATTGTTATAAATAAAAAGAAAGGAAAGTTCATTAGGTGCAAATAGATCAATGAGAGAGAGAGAGAGAGAGAGAGAGAGAGAGACTGAGAAGTGAGGGTGTACACATGTTCTGACCAATTTTTTTTTCATTTGATTCTAGTATGAAGTGCCAACTGTCTCTAGTACAGAAGAATATATCACCTCCTATTTAAACAGTAGAGCAGAAGTCAGGCTACTCTGTGCACCCATGAAGCAAAGCTGCAGGATAAATACCATCTCCTTCCAATTCATTGCAAAGGGAAAGGATATAATGCCACTGGCACTTGGATGGTGTTGGCAACAATCACTCTGAGAATAAAATGCCTATTTTTCTGTTGTCTGGAAAAGCCTTTAGTAACTTCACAGATAATTATAAAGTGACTAGCACAGTTTTCATAATGGCATTTCCAAAAGAACTGGGGGAGGGGGGGCAAAAATCAGCATTGGAATTGATTTCATATTTGCTCTCATGATAACTGCATCTGTGCATTTCATTGAACATTGCACAATGATGCATCGAGTCTATCAAAGTAATGTGTCATAAATATCCAGCCATATTTAAGTTACTGAGAGCCTCAAAACCTGTATAGTCTTGGTATATTCCATAAAGAATTAACCTACAAGGGAGTCAATGTGAACAGAGAATTGTGCTAATCAGTGGCAAAGCACTCCACCATGATGGGAATGGACGGATGTGGCATTCCCTCCCTCACTCTATTTATAATAATAATAATAAAATTTTATTTATCAGACGCCCATCTGTCCGACTGAACGGACACTCTGGGCGACGTACAATATAAAATACACTCAATATATACATAATCATCATCACAGTATTAATATCATAGCATCTCGTCTAACAGAACCATCCTACGCTAACATAGTATAAAACCTAACCCACCCCAGAGATCCCATAGGCCTGCCTGAAGAGCCAGGTCTTCAAGGCTCGGCGAAAAGTCAACAGGGAGGGGGCATGCCGAAGGTCAAAGGGAAGTTCCAGAGGGTGGGGGCCACGATCGAAAAAGTCCTCTCCCTGGTCCGCACCAGCCTAGTTGTCTTTGCCGGTGGGACCGAGAGAAGGTCCTGTGAGGCTGATCTTGTTTGGCGGCATATTTGGTGATACTGGAGGCGTTCCTTCAGATACACTGGGCCGGAACCGTATAGGGTTTTAAAGGTTAATACCAACACCTTGAATTGGGCCCGGTATACAACTGGCAACCAGTGTAATTCAATCAGAACTGGGGTGTATTTATTTTACATCCATTTCCCCCAATTTCAGATTAAGTTGATGCATCTGCCAAATGAAGGAAAAGTGCCCAAGAATGTCATCCCAGTGACATGCTCTGCCTCTTCTTGGTTCTAAAGCATGTCACTGTCTTCAATTACATGAAATCACTTTTGCCAGCTGATAAATGGTTTATTCAGCTGAAACCTTTCTTTTCTTAAATGTTATATTTATTCCCCAGATGTGTTCATAGGAAGAGTAAATAATCCTGCATTGTGCATCTTTCACAAAGATGAAAACGTCCAGTAAAAACATCCCTTGAGTCTTCCATGTTGGCCAGCGGTGAGAGAGCAGAGAGGCTCGTGGTCTGTGTGGATACTGCATGCAACCTATTTATGAAATCACTTTCCCTGGGGATCCACTCTGAGGACCAAACCACTTGACCTTCTCATATGATGAGATGCTGAATGCTAGGTTGTGAGCAAGTCGTGAATCCAGAGCTTCTGATGTTGCCAACACAATACTAGAGTATGGACATTGCTCTGACACAGCATCGCAATTCTTAATGTATCTAATATTTTGGGGAAGGACTACGGCTCAGTGGTAGAGCAACTGCTTTGCATGCACAAGTTCCCAGGTTCATTCCTGACATCTTCATGTAGGGCTGGGTGACACTCTTAC
Source organism: Rhineura floridana (assembly GCF_030035675.1). Classification (NCBI taxonomy): domain Eukaryota; kingdom Metazoa; phylum Chordata; class Lepidosauria; order Squamata; family Rhineuridae; genus Rhineura; species Rhineura floridana. Next base: position 107,194,048 of record NC_084485.1, on the reverse strand, counting down.
CTGAAATTATAATAATAATCATTTATTAAATTAATATCCTGCCCTTCCTTCAAAAAGGAGCCCAGGGCAGAAATGCTGGAGAGCCATTGATGCCAGTTAGTATAGACAGTGTAGAGCTATATGGCCCAATGGTTAGATTCAGTATAAGGCAGCTTTCTATGTTTCTCTGTTGAAGGTACAAAATAGGGCAGTGATGGTCTGGCAAGACCCTGTATCTTAAACAGAAAGAGAGAATGAAGAGTCAAAACGTCTCCCAATGTCCGCACCACTATAACAATTAAAGACTCCAAAATCATGTCACAATAAGGGTCGTGGCAGAGTGCATCGGTCAGGAAATGTTCCTACTTAAGGAGAATCAAATAGTCTGTAACTTGCTTCCCTTTGGCCTAGCACAAAACCTCTGTTGACTAGTTTAGGGGTAGGTGGTAGGTTGGATGAGCTTGCACCACCAACCTATTCACCAAAGTGGTTGGTTGCACCTCAGAGGTAGAAGGCCCTGTGTCATGCTTTCTTTATGCCCAATCCCTTCCATTGAGGGAGATGGTCTTTTGTGGGGTTGCACTGATAGATTATTATAGTAGAAGCAAGTCTATGAATTAATTACTTAGGCCTACGCTGTAAACAAACACCTTGATTTGCTGGTACTACTATATTGGATGGGGAAAGGAAAGGGTGTGCTAAGTGAGTAGAGAGACTATTTGGAAACATGTTCCTACTTAAAATTCTTAAAATTCTGTTATTGGATGGTCCATATTGAATAGCAGAGCACTCATATAAGCAAGTGACTCTTGTAGGCTGCACGGGAGACTTATCTGAGACTGAGGGCTGACATTTTTAGGAACTCACATCTGCCCATTCTAAATAGAAGTCTTTCAATGGTGTGTGCAAGATTTCCCACAAATCATGAACAAATTTTGTTTTGTATATTTAAAGTGTTAATTATTTAAATATTGAAAAGACTATATCCAAAAAAATCCAGCCCAGATTTCTTTTGACAATTATATCAAGAGAAACTAGATGGTGCCAAGTTTTAGTTTTCATGCGCTAATTCTCAATTGTGTTTTGCAGGCATTGGTTTGCTGACAACCATCTGTTTCAGCTAAATTTCTTCCTCAAAGTCAGCCCAGAGGAAATTAAAATACTGAGATCAGATATTTGCACAAAGAAAAAAGAAGTGGAAGAGGAGGTTGTTCAAGGTGTAAACAGCTTTTGTATTAAAGTTTCTTTAAAGTTAGTTTTACAACAAATGCAGTGGTTTATGTTTCAGCATTTCCATCAAACAATACAATTCCATGTCCTCCCTTCTTGTGAATGGATGGATCAGTCTGTTTCTGGCCCATGTCAATTTTACATATGTTTATTCATAAATCCATTCTGCCTAGTTTCTGCCCTTTTTTAAAAAAATCTACATAAAATTTGTATTTGTATATATCTTTACAGTGCCGTAACTAGCTTTTCATGTGCCCTATGCAAGGTTTTATTTTTGGGCCCCTTATTTTTTGGGGGGGGGAAATAATAATAAAACAAATACGATATAAAAATTGTGTATAAATAATTTTTGTGTAAACAAGAAATATACAAGATCATTCACATGTATTTATAAATGAAAATAATTATTTTAATTGCACTTTTCTGGCTTTCATTTCAGCAAATTCATTGATTACATCATCATAATTAATATCTTTAATGATATTATATTCAATCGAAATTATGGAAAGACTGGATAATCGTTCTTGTCCGATAGTCGATCTTAAATAATTCTTAATTAATTTTAACTTGCTAAAACTTCTCTCACACGAAGCAGTAGAAACAGGAAGAGTGAGAAAAGAGTGAGAAAGATGATTCCCCACCTTAACCTTAAAATATACGAACGTATTTTTGAGATATTTATTATTTAATAAAGCTTACCTACCTGTTTTCACAATAACACATAAACGCGAAAACAAAGTAATTCGTTCGTTATCAAATCACAAGTCGAAGTCAGACTAGTTAACAAACAGCGTCAACAATATTTTCAGCTGTGGTCGTTGGGTAAAAAGCGGCATAGACCACGACATAAACATAAACATTCGCTCCCATCGCGCGCGTGACGTGTCGATCAGTCCTGCGATTCAGTCATTCAGATGTTGGTGAGCAGAGGGCGTTGACGGCGTTCAGGGACTGAGCGACGCAATGACCAGTTGCTAAACTGCTAAATAACGCAATGGGCTGCCTGGGCCCACTCGACGCACTCGGTTCACCGACATCTGAACCACACAGCAGAGCATGGCGGCAAAATTAAAAATTTGAAAATATTATTATATTTGACAATTTTTTTGTCAGTTCTGGGCCCCGTGCCTGTGCACCTGTTGCACCTGCCTAGTTACGGCACTGTATCTTTAAATGTTTATGTTATCACCAAGTAGATATTTAAATATTATCTCACTGAATATGTATCTAAATGTATTTTATCCTAAACTAACATTTTTCTAATGAATTTTGATATATTGTTTGAGCTGAGAACTCTATTAAAAGATTCAGAAAGTAAGTTGAAGGATAATTATGTTCCAATCCACACATTAGTCTAGGAGGCATAGATCAGGTCAGTCTGCATTGGAATTCACAGAAATAAAATTCCTCAAGCATCTCTATTCCCCATAGGTTTCATAAAGCCAAGCTTTCTTAGCACATTTTGGAACACAAATAACATTTTTATCCTCCAGTAAGGTCTCAGTCATGTTTATTTATTATTTGATTTATATCCCGCCCTTCCTCCCAGCAGGAGCCCAGGGCGGCCAACAAAAGCACTAAAAACACTTTAAAACTTCATAAAAACAGACTTTAAAATACATTAAAACAAAACATCTTTAAAAACATTTTTAAAAAGCTTTGAAGACATCTTAAAAATGAAAAAGGAAAAAAGGTTAAAACATTTTTTTAAAAAAAAGGTTTACAAATGTATTAATCCCAACATGTTAGGTTACAATCAGATATCCTAAATACATTTAATTCCAAGACTGATTCATTGAAATCAGGATGCATAATCCTGCCACACTCCCTTTAAGCATATAACAGGTTGCTTGTGTACAGCTTTCTTTGGCTCAGGACAGCACATCTGATGAGCCCTATCAACCTAGAGCATGTATCACTGTTCTATCACAGCAACAACTAGACAGCCAGTCTCTACAGTCTGTAGTCCTGTTCTTCTCCAGTTCATTTTCCTCTTCGCTTCTGGCTCCTTTGCCCTTTATCTTCCATGCCATGAAACCTTGGCAGGCATAAGGCACCTGCATCCCATCAGCTACCATCTGATGTTCCACTGGGGGATTGCTAAAAGACATCCTTCTCAAGCACCCTGGGAGATGCTCGCTTTTGCCAGCCCCGCTGACTGGACTGGGTCGGATGCTGGGACTCTCGAATTCTTTTTATCAGTCAGCTTATGAAATGTGTTTGCTGACAGGTGTGGCAACCATGACACATGCATACGTTGCAAGTGCAAATATTAAATTATGTGCCTCTCACAGTGGTGGATCACTTGTCATGCTTCCGTGTGACGTTTCCTAATTAGCCCCTACCTGCATCTTGTGTGTATCCAGAAATATACCTCTGAATGACTCAAGGGATGTCTCAAATAATGTATCTCTTTTTATACTCCATATTGTATCAACAGGGGTAAAAAATCCTAAAACCTGTTTGTAATGTATTTAGGTAGCAACCAAATTTGGATAGCCCTGAACGCTATTAAATCTTTTTTTCCTATCAATTCCCAGTGGTACATTAATGCACACTGCTGGGAAATAGCTAGAGCAACATGTTTCTAAGACAACTGCTTTTTGATTTACCAGCTTGTAGGACAGAAGAACAAAGATACACACACGCTCTCTCCTTCTTAAAATCATTGAACTGTCAAAACACAAAGCCATGTCAGTGTATGTGTGTGTGTGTGTATTTATATATGTATACATATATACATACAAATGCTGTTACCAAGGTGGCAGTTATAGAGCTTTGAGGATGGAATATAAATATAATATAAAAGGGCTCTTTGAGCACAGGAAGTTTGAAAACCACTGCTCTAGAGGATAGTCCACCAATGCTTCTGTATTTTCCTAAGTAAGAAGCAGCCTGTCCGTATAGATATTTCTGGAAGAAACTATTGCCTGGAATCCTGGAGAGCCGATATCATCAGTACTGAGCTAGATGGTACCAAATGGCCTGCGTGGTATAAAGCAAATTCCTTTGTTCCTAAAAGTGGAAACAGACCCACAGGCTACAGTGGCTCAAAATATTATTTATGTATTTTATTTACAACATTTATATACCACTTTATTGTGAAAAATCTCAAAGCAGTTTACAGAAGGAACAAAACAATGAAATTGTTAGCAAAAACAGTTAAAGACAGGTATTTAAAAACATTCAAAATAATAAAATTAACAATGAGTTAAAAATGGATTAAAAACACAATAGCTTGTACCTGTCTGGGTAGGCTTGCCTAAACAAAAAAGGTTCTGAAAAGAGTACAATGAAGGTGCCTGCCTAATGTCAATAGGAAGTGAGTTCCAATGCGTAGGTGCTGCCACACTAAAGGACTGATTTCTTACAAGAGCAAAACAAGTACTATGTGGCACCCGTAACATGGAAAGCAAGCCTTGAACTTGGCCTGGAAGCAAATCTGCAACCAGTGCAGATTTCAGAGCAGAGGTATTATATGCTGATAGGGTCTGCCTTACTCATAGGAATCTTGTTCTGGTTGGTATGGTATTGCATTTAGGAAAGCATCACTGTGTTTTGTTTTTCTTTTCTATATGCATTTCATGTAACTTTAACCAGAGCTTGGAAAAGTTACTTTTTTTGAACTACAACTCCCATCAGCCTCAGCCAGCATGGCCACTGGATTGGACTGATGGGAGTTGTAGTTCAAAAAAGTAACTTTTCCAAGCTCTGACTTTAACCTCACTCCCTTACATCCATAGAAGCAAGAACAGTGTTTCCATGTATTTAGCTCAACCCCCTTAAACCCACTGATGATGCACCTTGTTGTTTGCTTGAAGATGTGTTTCTTGCCCAATAGTGATAAAAGAGAAGTCACATATTGGAAAGTGTGGCTGCAATTGTTATTGATCCCAAGCTGCTGCCTGTGAAGGTAGACCAAACCATCTGTGTTTTCTCTCTGTCAATTATTACTCACTGGAATGGGGTTGGCTGTCAAAGTGAGTTTACAGCAGCTCACAGGGTGGACACAAAAGTCTAGAGAATCTTCTTATCATTTCTCAGACCTCTTTCTGAAGTGAAGGGTCAAATTTGTAAAGACGTTTGGAGTAACCATGTTAAAAGGTAGGAGCAGGGCATTCCAGGCATGGGGTTGCCAACCCTGCTTGGATATGGGTATCTTTACAGAGGATCCCTAGTCAAACTTTACCAACAGCACATTCCAAACTATATCTACTCAGAAATAAGTCCTATTGAGTCCTATGGGGCTTAATTCCTTAGTAAGTGCATTTAGAATTGCAGCCTTCAGGAGCATTTTATTTATTTATTTATTTATTTATTTATTTATTTATTTACTGGATTTGTTAGACACCCATCTGGCCGGTTGTCCTGCCACTCTGGGCGACGTACAATAAAATACAGAATACATTCAGTATAAAAACATATACACGAAAATTAAAACCACGACTAATGACTACAAAACCTGAAGAACCTAATTCACCTCCCCAGCATGGTTGAAGAGCCAGGTCTTCAAGGCCTGGCAGAAATACATCAAGGAGGGGATCTGGCAGAGGTTGGTTGGTAAATAATTCCATAGAGAGGGGGCCACAACTGAGAAGGCTCTCATCCTAGTCCTCACCAATCTAGCTGCTTTAACTGGAGGAATATGGAGTAGACCATTCATGGTCGATCTTGTTAAATGGCACCCCTGGTGATAATGGAGGCATCACTTTAGGTAGACTGGGCTGGCATCAAATAGGGTCTTAAAAGTTAAAGTCAATACCTTGAATTTGGCCCGAGCAACCACCGGTAACCAGTACAATTCCTTGAGCACTGAAGTGATATGCTCTCAGCGGCTGCTGCCTTTAATCAGGCGGGCCGCCGCATTCTGCACTAATTGCAGCTTATGGACCTTTTTCAAGGGTAGACCCACATATAGTGCATTACAATAATCTAAGCGAGACGAAACCAAAGCATGAATCCAAAGCATCCATCTTTATTCCTGTGTGCTCTAACATCTCTACAACACTAGGCTCCTTTAATCCTACAATGGCCTTCTGGTGATTGGCGTGGCATAAAGGCACTAAAACGCTTTTTGCCAGAAGCAATTAGGCCAGAATAAATGTTCTCCACCCAGGTTCCCTCTTTTAGCTAAGATTTCTATCTTAATTTCCATTCAGAGAAATGTTTTTGTTTGAATTGTATACTCCAAGCAACTGTGGTTGATGCTTAATGTATCATGCTTAATGACATCACTAGGGCCCACCCCGTGACATCATTAGAACCAGCCCCATGACAATACTCAGATCACCCCTATGTCATCACTGAAATCTCAGGGTTTGGGATGCTTCTGACCTGGCAACCCTAACACAGCCCCTTTTAGACATGCATTGCATGAAGGGGTATTAGTGCCAGCGAATGGAAGCGAGTTCATCCAACGTCATCTGGATCAAGGAAGTCGGAGGCTTTTTATTTTATTTTATTTTATTTATTTATTATTTTTATTTCAATTTTGTTATTTTTTATTTTTCATTTTTATTTTATTTTTTATTTTTTATTTTTATTTTATTTTTTATTTTTATTTTATTTTTTATTTTTATTTTTTATTTTTTATTTTTTATTTTATTTTAATTTAATTTATTATATATTTTTTATTTTTTATTTTATTTTATTATTATTATTATTTTTATTTTCATTTTTGATTTTTTAATTTTAAGCTAATTTTAGGGGTGGGGGGCCTGCCTGATCGGCAGATGGGGAGGGGGACATGTGTAAGCCGGAGGGGAATAATGTGGGGAGCCACGGTATCGTGAGGCTTGGCGGCAGACCCTGGAAGGGCAGAGGTGGCAGGCCACGCCAGGTTAGGGGAACAAGGGATAGATGTATTGTACCCATCCCTTGTTCCGGGCCTGCCCTAAACCAGAAGATAACTGGGGGATGTAAGACTCCATCCAACCTTTGACTGCTGTTATGTAATGCCAGGTCTGTAGTTCAGAAAACATCACTCATCCATGATCTTATTCTGGATGAGCATGCAGACCTGGTGTGCATTACGGAAACCTGGCTGGATGAGGCCTCAGTTCCTATACTTGAGGCCATGTGTCCAGCGGGTTTCCGATATGCACAGCAGCCGAGGATTGGTAGGCGGGGAGGGGGTGTGGCAGTTATTTATCGAGAGTCCTTGGTTTTCGCCAGACCTCCTCTCCACGAGACCAAGTTTGTTGATTGTATGTACTGGAGGTTGGGACCAAAGGGCAGTTTAGGAATTCTGCTGATGTACCGCCCACCCCGCTGCACGGCAGACTCCCTGGCCGAGGTGCTCGAGGTGGTCGCGGCTGTACGGTTGTTTACCCCAAACTTATTGGTTTTGGGGGATTTCAACGTGCATGCCAAGGCCATTCTCACTGGAGCCCCTCGGGATTTCGTTGAAACCATGACTTCATGGGAACTGCACCTAAGTAATATGGGTCCCACCCATGTAGCCGGCCATACCATTGACCTTGTATTTGTCGCGGGAGAGAAGGAAAGTGATCTGAAGATGGGGACTGTTTCTTCCAGCCCTGTGTCATGGTCAGATCACTACCTGGTGAAATTGGATCTCTCTGTGCTGCACACCCTCCGCAGGGGACAAGGACCTATTAGGATGGTCCGCCCCAGTCGCATGATGGAGCCTATTGGATTCCTGAATGCGCTGGGTGATCTGGAGCTAACTGAAGGCCACCTGGTCGAAGCCCTGGTGATGGAGTGGAATAGGGAGATCACTAGGGCAATAGACCGGGTGGCACCGAAACGTCCTCTTCTCCTGAATAGAACTCAGACTGCACCCTGGTATACACCACGGTTACGCAGTCTGAGGCAGGAAGTGAGACGACTAGAGCGCCAATGGCGGAAATCGTGCACTGAAGGTGATCGGACACTGGTTAGAGCGGCAATAGCGGCCTACCAGCGGGCAACAAAGGCAGCAAAGAGGCAATTCTTTGCTGCCTCTATTGCGTCGGCAGAGTACTGTCCCAGGAGGTTGTTCCAAGTGGTCCGAAGCCTGGTCGGTCCACTAGCGCAGGAACCTATGGAGCAATCAAAAGCCTCCTGTGACACATTTGTTAAACACTTTGCCGATAAAATTGAGCACCTAAAGGACAAGATTCTGTACGTCGTGGTTACAAGTAGGGGTCCAGAGGCGGCCAGTTGCAATCCGGTCTGCTGGGATCGGTTTCAGCCTCTTCTCTCTGATGAAGTGGACAAGTTGCTCTCTACTGTAAAACCAACCACTTGCTTACTTGATCCTTGCCCTTCATGGCTCGTTATGAGCTGTAAAGAGAGACTGGGCAATGGGATCAAGGAATGGTAAATGCATCCTTGGAGGAGGGTGTAATGCCATTACCCCTCAAGGAGGCAGTGATAAGACCTATTCTGAAAAAGCCCTCCTTGGATCCCCAAGATTTAAACAACTTTCGCCCAGTCTCCAATTTACCGTTCTTGGGCAAGGTGATTGAGCGTGTGGTGGCAAAGCAGCTACAGACACACTTGGAGGAAGCAGATTATTTAGATCCTTTCCAGTCGAGCTTCAGGACTGGACACGGAACTGAAACAGCCTTGGTCGCTCTGGTGGATGATATGAGGAGGGCGTTGGATAGGGGAGAACATACCTTCCTCGTCCTCCTGGACCTCTCAGCGGCTTTCGATACCGTCGACCACGGTATCCTGTTGAGTCGCCTGGAGGGGCTGGGAATAGGAGGCACTGTTTTACAGTGGTTCCGTTCCTATCTCTCCGGTAGATATCAACGGGTAGTGTTGGGGGATGAGGTTTCAGACCCTTGGCCCCTCAACTGTGGTGTGCCACAGGGTTCTATCCTCTCTCCCATGCTATTTAACATTTATATGAAACCGCTGGGAGCCATCATCAGGAGTTTTGGGCTGCAGTGTCACCAATATGCGGATGACACGCAGCTCTATCTCTCATTTAAATCTTCACCAGAGTTGGCTGTGGATACCTTGTCCAAGTGCCTGGAATCCGTAAGTGGATGGATGGGAGAGAACAGGCTGAAGCTGAACCCCGATAAGACCGAGGTATTACTAGTGGGGGACAAGGGAAGGTTGGGTGATTTTGACCTGATACTTAATGGGGTGAGTTTGCCCCTGAAGGACCAGGTCCGCAGTCTCGGGGTCATCTTGGACTCCCAGCTGTCTATGGAGGCTCAGGTTTCTGCAGTGAGCCGGGCAGCTTGGTACCAACTTCATCTAGTACAGAGGCTGCGACCCTATCTTCCCATACATCTGCTCCCACGAGTGATACATGCCCTGATCTCCTCTCGATTAGACTACTGTAATGCGCTCTATGTGGGGTTACCCTTGAAGACGGTCCGGAAACTCCAGCTGGTACAAAACGTGGCGGCACGCTTAATAAAGCAGACCTGCCGCCGCGATCATATCACCCCAGTGTTGATTGAATTACACTGGTTGCCAGTTGTATACCGGGCCCAATTCAAGGTGTTGGTTTTAACCTTTAAAACCTTATACGGTTCCGGCCCAGTTTATCTGAAGGAGCGCCTCCAGTATCACCAAATATGCCGCCAAACAAGATCAGCCTCACAGGACCTTCTCTCGGTCCCACCGACAAAGACAACTAGGCTGGTGCGGACCAGGGAGAGGGCTTTTTCGCTCGTGGCCCCCACCCTCTGGAACTTACTTCCCTTTGACCTTCGGCATGCCCCCTCCCTGTTGACTTTTCGCCGAGCCTTGAAGACCTGGCTCTTCAGGCAGGCCTATGGGATCTCTGGGGTGGGTTAGGTTTTACACTGTATTAATGTAAGATGGTCTTCAGATGAGATGTTATGATATTAATAATGTGATGATTATGTATATGAGCAGATTGTATTTTATATTGTATTTTATATTGTATGTCGCCCAGAGTGTCCGTTCAGTCGGACAGATGGGCGTCTGCTAAATAAAATTTTATTATTATTATTATTATTGTTGTTGTTGTTGTTGTTATTATTATTATTATTATGTATAGAATGGGGCTGCAGGTCATGAGGTGCCACTCACCCTTGATTTCCACATATTAAGTATGAATACTGTTGCAAAAATACTCCGAACCAAGGGCGTTCTTTTCAGGTGGGAATGAATGCAAGAAAGAATGACCTGATACAGTAACAAGTTCAAAAGATTATATTTATCTAAGCTATTGCAATAGCGGCATGATCAGATACATCAGCAACAAAGGGCTGAGTTCAGTCGGCCCCAGGAAGAAAGAACACAGGCTTTTTATACAGTTTAAAATGCAAAACTACAAGAGTATATAAAAAAAACCTCTAGCCGTGAACCGCCCACTGGCTAAACTGCCCACATTCCTTTTGCATACCAGTCATTTGAGATTAATTTTCGTTTCTTTTGTTTCAACCTCAATTTCCTGCTACGTGACGGTGTGATTGGATTGCAGTGTGATTGGATTGCGATGTGATTGGATTGTGGTGTGATTGGATTGCAGTGTGATTGGATTTTTACAACAATACCACAAGGGAAAGCCTAGATTCATAAACCTCTAAATGGCTAGGCTTCTTCCTCATTCAAGATCCAAGATCTGGGCTCCAATTGTGTACGTTGCATTTTGTAAAAGCTAGAGCTTCCCCAGTGGATGGCTATTCAGCTGCTGCTTGAAGACCTCCAGTGAGGGAGAGCCTAATGCTCCTGCACACCTTCTCTGGGATGATGGGAGTCTAGGTGAGGCACAGGCATGCCCATCAACACGGAGGCGTCGCTGGCAAAGGCGCCGGAGGGCTCCCCTTTGCTCGCGGACTCCCAGGAGATGGAGAAGTTGCTTACCGCCGTTGGGCAAGCCCCCAAGGCCTTCTTAGCCAGCGGCGGGGATGACGGAGCACTGGGCAAGACAGAGAGGAACGGCCACCACAGCCTACCTTATGGATCCGGTGTGGAGGGGAAGCTGGAGGACACATTGCTCTCGCCGTTGAGGCTTAGCTTGGGCTGCGTCTCCTCCATGGCCACCACCTCCAATTTGCACGAGCCAGGCCGCTTGCGGGACTACCTGCCGCTTGCCATCCTCTCATGCTTTTGCCCCATCTGGCCCCTTAACATCCTGGCCTTGGTCTTCTCTATCATGGGAAGAATCCGATGATGTTGGTGAGATAATCTTTTGCAACAGCTGCTCAATGTTTGAGGACTAAAATTCCTGAAGTAGCAGTAGTACATTTTAAGGACAGATTATCTCCAGGCCTGTAATGAACCTTGTTTTCTTAACAATGTTAATATTTTGTTATTTAAATTTTTGTGCACTGTGTTTTTTCCCTGATGTGTATTTTGTATTTGTGTTTATTTATTTTTGTGAGCTGCCTTGAGGGCTTTTTGACCAAAAGGCGGCATAGAAATAGAATAAAGAATTAAATAATAAATTCTAGAACCCTGTATGATTTGCAGGGATGGACAGATCAGCCTGTTTCAAGAAGCCTTTTAAATTGAGATCTTTATCTCAGTTGGTATCTGTATTAGATCTGAATTTATGTATGTGCCACCATTGTTTTAAACTGTATATATACACACACATTTTAAAAATAATATATACAATTGTTTTTACTGTTTTTATATATGTAACTCGGTATATATGTTTTTACTATATTGTAAATATTTGGGATGCCTCATGGGAAGAGAATCATTTGCAATAGTAATAATAATAATTCTGGTTCATGTCCATTGTCCATGCATGCATTTGTTCCATCCTATTTCTGCATTTATTTGCAGTTTTAAAAATCTGCATGAAAATTGGTATTTACATATTATTTGCTTATGTATTTTAGCTCAAGAGAAGCATTCCCAAACATATTTTATTCTAACATACATGTCTTAAAAATGCATTTTGAAACTTTTTTTTACTTTTTTTTTTGGTGCTGAGACCGGCATACCAAAATCTGGAGAAGTGCAAAATCTGAAGGATAATTACATTCCAATATGAACATTAGTCTGGGAGGTATAGATCAGGTCAGTTCACATAAAAATTCTCAGAAACTGAATTCCTCAAGCATCCCTAATGACTTGGTTGGGAACGTGTGCAGGTTTTTCCTTATAGACAGCTATTCCTAATGTATGGGTGCTGAGGGCAGGGCCAGAGGCATGGCTGCACATTTCCATTCTGTGCATAATCCCCCTCATGCAATGCACATGTGAAGAGAGAGAAATGTTGGGTGTAAATACTAATAGCATTTAGTGTCTATTATCAGCCCACTAAGATAAATTATTGTTGGAAGAGATCCTTCATTAAAATGCAGCAAGGTATATATTAAAGCTTAATCATTTTGCCATTAAGGTCCAAGGGACTTTTTGTATTAAGAGCAGGTTCAGCTGTGCAATTTTAAACAACAGCTGCTGTTCAAACACACCATAATGTCATCTTTCTCAAAATTCATACAAAACGACGAACCTCATTACCAAATCGACGCTATTCCACACAGAAAAAACAATAGTATGAAAAAGGCACTATCGCTAATCAGTGTGTAACTGTTAATTTTAATTGAATTATAGCAAACTAACTCAGGGAGATAAGTCATCATCCTCTAATGCTTTAATTGTCTTTCAAATTTATTTCTCATATCCTAATTTACCATGTTACATACTCTGCTGAATCAGTTTCATGTTGAATTTGCAAAACTGTGTGATTTTTTCCCCTTGTTGTTGGAGAGACAAATGCAAGTGGATCATAATTGCCAAAGACTGCAAATGCAACACCCTAAGCAAAGCAGAACCCTGGAGTTGTGTGAAAGAACAGGAGGGCTGCTGGTTATAACAATGAAAGAGGGGATTTGCCACAGAGACATCCATTTCATCTGCAAACGCACATGTGGGTCATTTTTTTTATTTCTCTTGCATGTAAATATTGTTAACTTTGAAAGAGGAACTTTGATCCCTTGAGCCAATTAGGAGCAGACATTGAATTATTCTCTTCTCATCCTCTTGTTTGGAAGAAAGCCTTGCCCCCCTCCTTTCACTGGGTTCGGGTTGCGCATTAACGTAGATCTTCACTTGCATCCCTTCTCTCCTTTAGCCTGGCAGACTGTGCTCCTCTTCATAAATGACTTTAGTGTCTGGAAAGGCTCTTCTAAAAATAAATGAATTGTTCCACACTCCAACAGATATTCCTTCCCTTTTAGAGAACGGCTTCTGTCATAATGGATTATTTTGCCCCATCCTAGGCAAGCATATACTGTTAAGAATACAGGCACCTGATCTCAGGAAATGGGCATCTTGAGTTACCACATCCTGAAATAGAAAGGGTAACCAAACAACACCTTTAATTCTTTGGTGGCAACTTTCCAGCAAAAAGAATGATTCATTGTAGGAGAGAGGGAAAGGGGTCCTGTTTGATACAGGCTAACCATGTTTAATATCCTTTTTTAACACAAGCTATTCAAATTTTAAATACCTCATTTGTATTAATACCGTTGGCATAATATTAGACATTTCCCGAGTAGACAGACAAATACAATACACAAAAGAAATGGGCCAGCTGAGAGCTCTCAGAGGGCAACATTCAAAACCTTTCTCTAAGAAAGAGCTTGAGAGGGTTCCTGATTTTGTTTTGGAAATGATTAATTACAGCTAAGTGCTTCCAATAACAGCAATGTTTTAAAAAACCCTTTTGTAACATAGTAGAAGGCTATGTCTACATAGTACAGTGCTTACCATAAAAAACAGGCTGATAGTCACAAATGAGTATTTCCTAACACTCATTTTCACAACCAATATTTTAGTTCCATTGGCAGTATTAATTTTGCAACATGTCTGCAACCACGCAAGTGTAAAAACAGGTCACCAGGAGCCATGATTGGCCTTGGGTTAAGGGACTTCTGTTGAAGGTAGAATTTATTTGTTTGTTTGTTTATTTATTACATTTATATACCGCCCCATAGCTGAAGCTCTCTGGGTGGTTTACAGCAATGCCAAGATCTTAGGGCACAATCCAAAGTATTCCGTCCTGCCCGTGGGGCTTTGCAGAGCAGTGGGGCCAAGGCTACATCTGCAGCCCTGCTGCTCACAGTGGCTGTGGCAGAAGCTGGAGTACAATAGGGTCTGAAGCCACCATGCAATTGCTTGGACCAGGTTGGAATTCAGTGGATCCCAGTCTGGCTCAGCCACACTTACTCCCATGCAATCATGGCTTGGTTAGGTAAAACTGACCATGGGGGAGGAGGAGGGGGAGGGGTGTGTAGAGGGAAGGAAGAAGGGGTGAAGAGGGGAGCAGAAGGAGGGGATTGGAGGGGGAGGGGTGAAGGAAGGGGAAGGGAAGGGGCAAAGGGCAGATGATGGGAGGGAGAATGAGGGGAGGGCAGGTTTGATCATTTGCATGCTTATTGAGTTAAATGGGATTTACTCCTGTGCAATCATGCTTGAAAATGACATGGACTGCCTTCAAGTTGATTCCAACCTATGGCGGCCGTATGAATAGGGTTTTCATGGTAAGCAGTATTCAGAGGTGGTTTACCATTGCCTTCTTCTGCAGCTGAGAGGCAGTGACTGGCCCAAGGTCACCCAGTGAGCTTCATGGCTGTGTGGAAATTTGAATCCTGGTCTCCCAGGTTGTACTCCTAGGTTAGGTAAAGCTGACCATGGGGGAGGGGGAGGGCAGAAGGGAGGGGAAGAAGGAAGAGGGAGAAGGAGGGCATTGGAAAGGGATGGGGAGGAGAAGAAAGGGGTGGAGAAAGGGAGAGTGATGGGGATGGGGAGAGGAAGGGAGGCATGAAGGAAGGGGAAGGGAAGGGGCAAAAGGGAAAGGATAGGAGGGAGGAGGAAGCAAGGGCAGGTTTGATCATTTGCATGCTTTTTGAGTTCAGTGGGATTTACTCCTGTGCAATCATGGTTAGGGTAGGTGAAACTGACCTGGGGGAGGGGCAGGAGGGGGAGGAGGCAGACAAGAAGGGGAGGGGGAGGGAGGAAGGGGAGAGGGAGGGGAGGAGATTGGATAGGTGGGCACTGGGCAGAGGGGAAGCCCCTTTCCTTTCCAAAAGGAAAACATTGTGAACAGTATCACTGCTTTTCAACGTTTCCCCCATCTTTTTATTCTACAGTAGGCACATGTAGCCTCCCACCCAAATTTAAACCAAAGCTATCCCTGACCACATCTACTCCAGGCCTTTATTTCACTTTACACAGGAAAGGTTTGTAGTGTGTCACTTCATTAGAACAGCTGTCACTCACAGCTGCTGGGCTTGGCTAATAAGGGGGCCACACCCACACCAGACATTTATTTTTCTTTAGACGGTCATGGCTTCCCCAAAGAATCCTGGGAAGTGTAGTTGGTGAAGGGTGCTGAGAGTTCCTAGGAGACGCCTTGTTCCCCTCACAGAGCTTCAATCAGAGTGGCCGACTGTTAAACCACTCTGGCTACTGAAGCTCTGTCAGGGGAATAGGAGTCTCCTCTCAGCCCCCTTCACAAAGTACACATCCCAGGATTCTTTGGGGGAAGCCATGACCGTCTAAAGAAAAATAAATGTCTGGTGTGGGTGTGGCCCCCTTATTAGCCAAGCCCAGCAGCTGTGAGTGACAGCTGTTCTAATGAAGTGACACACTACAAACCTTTCCTGTTTCTGCAAATGGCATAAATGTAGCACTGAAGAATTTTATTTGCTCTGATAAATCAAGGCCTTCTATGTGGCAGACGCTTTCCCTAGTTTTCTTTGTTTTTAAATATATAAGACTGCAATTCAAGTTCCTTATAAAAGAAACATTCTGCTTCTTTTCTTGGGGAATTCTCATGGGTTGCAGCTGCAGGAGATATCACTTCCAGAGTCCACGGTACCCAGCATTACTCTGGGTGACGATGGAGAAAGGAGGAAGACGGGGGGGGGGAATCACTGAGGAGGATTCATCCATTCCTAGTAGCCAAAGATATGCATGGTCTGGTAATTTTTAAAATCAACACTCCTTTGCTCCTTGTCATGCACATCTCTCCTCTCCTCTCCTCCTCTCTTCTCAGTCTCCTTCCTTTATTTATTTTCTCTCACAGTTGTCCTTCAGACTCTCATTCTCTTCACTGCTCCGGAGCACACCCTCTTCCAAGCATCCTTCCCTTGGCTTGCTGCTTTTTTCAGGCCTGCCTTTCTCAGACTTCTTTTTCTATCTCTTCCTCTGCCAGCTATCCTGGTCTCTCTCTAGGATCTCAGCAGCACAGCCAATGGCAGCCAGAGATGCTACTGCCTGCTCCATCCTTCTGTGACTTTAGGGCAGCTTAGCCAATCACTGCCAGAGAGACGTCATCACTATCAATTCCATGAAATCCCACAGAACACAACAATAATACACCTATTCAGATGCATTGTGGCTGAATATGCAGGGGTAGTGGAGTCAGGATAATTCCCACTGGATAATTCCGCCCCTGAATTCATCATAACAGCAAGGTACAGATCTTGTAGCCAGATCCCAGAAAAAGTACAATGTGTATGCACTTAACTGCTGTCCAGAACTTATGACATATGCCTGAAGATCAGGGGGTGGGTGGCAGTAGGCATGATTCCAGGTCTCTCTTGCTCCTTACAGTCAAAATGCATAAGTTGTTCTCAACAAAGTTATATAGATTATCCTTGTCCTACCTTTTTCTCTAATGAAAACTCTCTTGATCTTTGTTTTGTTGTTGTTAGATTCTCCAGTGATTGCTTGTGGAGCAGATCCTACATTCCAATTAAATACTAAACTATTAATGTTTTAAAAAGCAGCTTATCTATACCAGACGTGTGGCTTTATTATTACACTGCATTACTGTCTATGGGTACAGCAGAGAGAACATATGGACAGTGTTGAACTCTGTATAAATTCTGCTTATGCATCATTTTACAAAAATGCTTCATGAAGTAAAATGAAGTTTTATTCCAGGAATATCTGAATCATGGGGCATTTTGTGGTTCAAAGAGAAGGAAGAGATGATTAACACTTTGAGTTCAGAAACTGTTATGTGCTGTCAGCTTAAACTAAGCTCTCCCCCTTTTTATACACTTTTTCTTACACACACACACACTGCACCATGATTTATCCTGTGTTAGTGTTGAGGGAAAAGGCAGAATGAATTAATATTAGGATAAGGTCTTCAGGTTGTAACAATATTCAGCATCTGTCGAACATGTACAATTATATTGGGAATGCCTTTGAAGACAAAATCCAGAAGATGCAACTAATAATGCAGCTACTTGACTACTAATAGGGACCAGCAGGTGGGAGCATATTTGCATCATACCTATTTTGAAACAATGCCATTGGTTAACGGAAAGTGCTGGTGCTTACCAACACAGCTTGGGACAGGTATTTTGTTGGCCCATTATCTCCCATACCTGTGTACCCATGTGTTGTTCCACACTGATTTGCCCTCCTTCTCTCATCACTGTATCCTTGGGTCCTTCATATATTATTTCTGGCTCCAAACCCGATTACTCTGGGTTCTAGAAAATATTTTTTGCATGCAAAACATTTCAACATATAAAAAGAAAATCAAAACAGACAGGAAACCCTGACAGATTCTCTCTTGGCGTTATAAGTCTACATTGTAGAGCTTTATAAAATGAAGCATGCTTCTACCAGAAATGTCCCCCACCCACCTCCCACCCCCAAAAAGAGGGAGGAAAAACTATATGACCCAGACGTTTAGGCAGCAAGTGCATTAGCAGTGGAGCACATTTTTAATGACTGGCCAATCCTTGCCAGGGGTTGTCCAATATTGCACATAAACCTTCTTCCAGCAGCCATTTGAATCTTTAATGAAGATTCTTAAAGCATGTTCTCACCCTATTTTGAATTGCTCTCTGCAAATGCTAGAGCAATGGAATTTTATTATAAAAAATGCCCACGAGAAGGAAATTAAAAGGTCATGAGTACTGGCTAAAACTGAATATTCATTAAGGCCACTGATAGAAATGATAATGGACATTAACCAAGGTGGTCAAGGAAGTAAATGTGCATGCTTTAGTTGTCCATAAGCTGCAGATGATTGGAAGTGAATGGTTAAGAATGGAGAACTCTTATAGGTTTGTTCAATTGTAACTATGGGGGAGGTGTGGTCTTTGCAGATGTATTAGAGCTGAGAAGCAAACTGGGCAGAGAATTTAGCTTTTAGAGGAAAAGCCCTGCCCCAACTTAAAATTTATTTTTCTGTCTTCATAAACATTTTCATTAGCTATTTTATGATGTTATGTGCCCATGATTCAGAATTCTATAGCAGAAGGAAGAACAGGTACAAAAACATCGTATAAATATTAATTTACTAGGGGCGTTCTTCAGTTCTGTGTGTACAGAGGCAAATCAGGGTGATGCAGGGAAGTTTCTCACATTTCTAAATTAGATTGCACCCTTAATGAGGCATCTCAAGGCAGATCAGGGACTCCATAAAAATGCATGACCATTTTATTTCTTTTCTTTTTCTGAGAAATGAAACCAAGCTGACTAGGGAAATGGTCAGAGCTTGAAAGGGAATGTGTGGAAAATTTTGTTTGTGTGTGCATCTTTTATTTTGATAGACATGTCTAGCTTTTAATCACAGTGAATTATTTTCCCAAGACACTCAAATCACATTGATTTGAGAGAAGGATGAAAAACTGTTTGCTTTTAATGTGGATTTGTGCAATGCTCTGTATCCCCAAAGATTCATTTTGGGGGGGGCGTGGAAACCCATCCCCACCTTAGAATAGGAAGGTCCTTAGCTGGGGATATTTTTCACCCCAGTTATTCCTTGCAATCTATCCAATTTTTCTACCACTCCCTCCCCTATCCAAGTCAATGGAGATCTCTCTCTCAGGGTGAAGGGCTGTATCTCCAGAATCCAAGGTATGGGGGGGGGGAGAAGCCCATCTTCCACCAATGATGCCTGAAGTAGCAGGGTCCTAGCTAGGAGGGGTTTGGCATTTTCCCCCACACCAGTCTTTCCTTTCTCTCATCCCCATCCCATCTCCTATGATTCCTGTTGTACCAACCCCCAAACAGTAAACTCTGCCCTTGTGGAGCATCACTGCAATATTATTCTGAAGTTTGGTCGGCTTATCTCCTCAGAATTGCATCCAATTGTGGCATGCAAATTGCATTCAGTGCTGGAAGAAAATGAAACAGTTGTAAATGTTTCATTTGTTTTTAAAAAATTAATTTTGAAGGCGCCCTGAATGAAAACTCCTGGGTGTATCTACCTAAAATTTGGCAGACTTAATGCAGAGGGGCAACTATGCCTACAAATGTCATCCATTTCTGCAAGTAGAGGGGAAAATGATAGCCATTTCTAGATTTCTCAGTGAATGAAGGTGAAACAGTTTATTTTTTAACAGATCTTGTTCAGTCCCAAGCAACAAGTCAAACTGGAGAGAGAGTGGCTCCAAGACAAATCAGACTGCTTTCCAAAGCTGCAGATAAAAGTCAAATCTTGTGGCCTGTGTACACCCCTAGCAGTTACATGGTTATTTTTTAAAATGAAAGCCTGATCATGCTACCAGTGGACCGGTGCAATTTCTATGGAAGAATACTTGAGCTGGATCCTGTGTAGTTCAACTATGGAGTGTTGAATATGAATATGGAGTGCATGGGATATAAGACAAGGGACTACTAGCTGCAAGAAACAAAGCAGCACTGGAGATAGATGTGGGCCATTATATCTAGGAAAGTACAGCAGAAGCAGGAGGTCGATCTCTCAACCTGTGAAGATCAAGTATTTCCTCCTCCTTAAAAGCGAAGCTCTAGGCAAATACAAATCAGCATAAAATATGTAGGTCCTAAGCTATGATCTCCGTTGCATAACCTAAGGATGTATACAACTAGTTGCCATGGAAAGATATTTAATGTTATGGATCAGCAGGTTTCTATAGCAAAACAGGGAGCTGAGGCACTGAAATTTGTCCACATTCAGTATTGTTAAAAGCCAGGTTGCTTCTGGACTCATCCATTTTATAATAGCAACATTTATCACCTTGTATTTTCAGCTGGGCCCTAGATAAGGCAACCCACAGGAAGAACATGTTTATGGGAGTGTGACAATTAAATGTGTCAGCATGCAAGATTTATAGCATGTCCAACAGAAGACAATTATCCATCTTTCCCTTATTGTTATGTACAAATTTGGATCACTCTAATTTCCTACTCCTGAATTAAAAGGACACAGATTAGCTCTATTATTTGTGTTAAATTGTCTCAGGATTTGAGATAAAGGTTGCATTTAAACAGCTAGTGAAGAGAAATTTCATAAAAGGAGTTTTCAAAAGTGCTTGTTAATGAAGAAACTTCTGTATGTATTTGTTTATCCAGCCAAACCTGCAGAAACCCGACTCCTGCCTTTGATCACAGAGCTAATTGAAATGATGAGCGCTGCACATCACTTTAAATTAAAACAGACCTGCCATCAACTTCGCTGAAGAAAGTTCACATGTATGGTGTACTTATAATACAATGAGTAACCACCCGCACACCTAGGCGAAGGAACAAAGTGAATGGATGAGAGAACATTGCCAATGTGTGTATACAAATATTCATAACCTAATCAAAGCTGGCATCCTAAAAAGCTTTGTAGCCAAAAGTAAGACTACTGGAGCAAGTGGGACAAACTCCCACAGAAATATGATCAAGATTGGACTGAAAAGCAAACAGTCCAAAGTCATTTACTTGGAAATTACAGGTATAGAATTGATAGCGAGTTTGGACACTATGTAGACGTAAGAGGGAAAGTAATTTGTATTCACTAATAGGCAAAAAACCTTGGGGTTTAAGAACGTACCTATAGCCCACAGATATTTCTATCAAATTTTAAAAAGCAGGGAAATTGGGCAGCTATAGGAATGCACCAGGGGAGCAGGAGACCTGACCTCCTCTCTGAGATATTGTACTGCCCTACAAATTGGTCAAAATGCAAACACAATTTGGGTTGGTCTTTCACAGTCCAATCCACTTGCTGTGTAGCTTCAAGATTCTGGTTTTGGTGCACAAAGCCCTATACAGCTTACCTCTTATATACCCGATAGATTACTGCGCTCTGTATGTGAGGGCCTCCTGCAGATACCATCTTTTCAGGAGGTCCGTCCTGCACAACATAGGAAATGGACCTTTAATTTTGTGGCACCTACTCTTTGGAAGTCCCTCCCCTTAAATATTAGGCAGGCACCATCTCTTATCTTTTCGGTGCCTACTGAAGACCTTCCTCTTTCAACAAGCCTTTTAAGTAGAGACCTTATCGCAGTTTGCATCTGTGCTGGAATTGCATTTTAATGTGTTTTTAAAGCTTGCTTGCTTTTTCAAAAAAAGATGTTTTAAAAGCTTTTTAAATAATGTTTTTAAAGATGTTGCATTTTAATATGTTTTAAGGATGTTTTGTTTTAATAAATTTTAAAATCTGTTTTTATGACATTTTAGAATGTTTTTAGTGCTTTTGTTTGCTGCCCTGGGCTCCTACTGGGAGGAAAGGCGGGATATAAATCTAATAAATAATTAATTAATATTAAATAAATGCCAGAGATTGAACCTGGAACCTCTTGCATGCAAAGCATGTGCTGTACCACTGAGCTACAGTGCTTCCTTACTTCCAATCTAAAATGTAGGACAAACACACACATAGCTGATAAGTGAAATTAAATCAACTGTGTAAAATCAGCTTTGTGAACCTCAAATACAGATGATTTCTCTTACTGCTTAGGAGGATTCAGCAAATGGACCACACCAATGCTTAGCTGCAGGGCCGGCGTTTGCAAACACTGCGCCCGATTGGGAACCTTATGGCAGGTGCCGATTTCTGTGAAGCAACAGAAACAAGCGTTGCTGAGCATG
This sequence comes from Rhineura floridana, assembly GCF_030035675.1. NCBI lineage: Eukaryota > Metazoa > Chordata > Lepidosauria > Squamata > Rhineuridae > Rhineura > Rhineura floridana. The sequence continues at coordinate 107,172,085 of NC_084485.1, read as the reverse complement.
GGACCCCCGCTAAGCGTGGGGCCCGATTGGGCCCAGTCGGTCCAATCGGTATTTTGCCAGCCCTGCTTAGCTGGCATATGTTCCTAGCTGAGAGACCAGAAGCCAACTGTACACTTCACCACAAGCTCACTGGCAAACCACCAACTTGATTCTACCTTCATTCCCATCTGTAAAATGGAAACAAAAGTAGCCAACCTTGAAGTGGTTAGTATAAGGATTAACACTTTTTGCTGCAATCCTATACACACCTACCTGGCAGCAAGTCCCACAAACCCAAGGAGCCCATCTCCAAGAAGACATGCACTGAATTGTACAGTTAGACTGGTTAAGTCTCCCTGAGAGAACTACTCTGGCATGATGGTGAATAGTCATAGATGTCAAACAGAAAAAAATCCCAGTTCAAATCTCATGTCAGTTGGTGACCTTTGACAAGCTACTGTCTTTCAACTTCCATCCCATTCCTCTCCCTCATCATAATCATAATACAGAACTACCTCACAGGGTTGTTGTACAGATAACTGAGATGTGATAGATGAAATGCATTGTAAATCCAATGATGTAGCCATTTTGATCAAGCTGCTTTCTCTTTAGCTCTCCCCAAATTAAAAAAAATAGTAATAAAATATATATCTGCAAAGGATCCTAAATTTAAAAATGAACAGCTTTTCTCAAACATAGGTCTACAGAGCAATGGTACTACCCATACAGATCATGACCTGCTTTTGCTTTAAACTAGATAGAAAGATAGACCACTTCTTCCTGGCCAAGACCTTTGCTCCAATGCTGTCATTTATTAATTTAAGAAAATATATGGTAAACAATAAAGGCACAACTAGCCCAATACAGTTCTTCCTATGGCTATTTGAACATCTGCATCAGCCTCCACTCATAATGTCACATAGTGGCCTCTGTGCTTATACAGCTAACACTACATCCCCCTTTCTGAGAGGCTGACATCTAAACAAATTTCAAACATTTTGGTGTGTGTGCTGAATAGTGTACATAGAAATGGGTGAGCTTCCCCTGTGCAAAATTGTATTTTTTTCTCATTCATTAATGAATCCCATGGGAGAATCTCTGATGAAATCTCTGATCGTTATCCAAGATCTCGCACTTTGCACATGCATGTGAAAAAGTGCATCTTGAAAAATCTCCATTTGAATCACTGAGGTCATTAGCAAGTCCTTGCAGTCAGAGAAGCTGGAAAGAATACACCCTGATAAATGATCTTCATCAAATAAGAGTGTCAAAATGCATAAGCTTGGGATCCAAACTTAAAAGAAAAGAACTGTGATTTTAATCTTGCCTAGCCTTTCATATTCTGAAAACTCTGCTCAATTAAGATTTCATTAATAACTTTCCGGCTAGCATAGTGATATATCTGTACCTATCTATATATCTCTATATATGGAAATCCATCCTTTCTTCCTCTCCCCTTTGGTTTTACACAGTTCGACAAAGAGAGGATACCAGGTTTGGGGAGATAAGATCATTCTACTGTGTGCGATACACTATCTTCATAGCAGAGTTTTTGTACAAGTAGAAGCTTGCTTATCAACCTGCTCAGCAAACCTGCAAGCTTTGCAGTAAACCAGGCTAGTGATGATTGAAGAATGGACAAGCTTATCATGGTCTGTTATGGAAAGTACTGCCAAAAACACAGGAGAAGTAAGCAGAATTTGTGTATGTCCAAAAGGTACTTCCTTGGTTGCTGTACATATATTGAGGCTCTTGAAATAGGCTCCGAATGGGGTTACTCCATACGGTATGATGTGGTTCAGCCATGTGGAAATGATCCATAGCAATACCAGAAGGTCCTGGTGTGAGGAGTCTATACCAGTAGTGGTGTGTGTGGTGGGGGAATCCTCAGAACACAGATATTGCTCCTGCTTACCTGGACCTGTTGAGATCGTGACCACACAGATGCACTGGTGGTGTCAATCTGGCAATCCCACCAGAGTGCCCATGTAGTCCTGACCTTGCCATCACCACACTCCAGCCTCCTTCAGGTAAGCAACAGTGATACTGGTGTCAAGAAGGAGGCTATGCCACTCTGCTCCACCTCATGCACTGATGTTGGTCTACTCCTGGTCCAGCTCCAATGATAGCCGTTTTCAGACAGAGCACTCACTGTGTGAATCATGTGTTCTTCATGAGGAACCAATAACATTAGATTCGGTCTCCATTAGACCCTGGAAAAGATGAACTGGATGTGTACCTGAGTTTCCTGATGATCTCCACTATCTTCCTTGCTCACGAGGAGTCTGAAATTTGCAATTTCACTCACTCAAATTTGCAATTTGCACTCACCCTAACCAAAATTCAACATATACATAGTCCCAGGCTGTGGTCTGAAGGCACATAAGGCCAGCACCCTGCTGAAGCCAAGTATGTTCAGGTCTGGTTGGTGCCTGGATGGGAGACCACCTGGGAACCATATATAAGCAGCCTTGGGTTTCTCTCATGAAAAGAAAGGCGGGGTATAAATGTAATAAATAAATATACTTTTGCTATTGCAGAGAGAGAAGGAAGGAAGGAAGGATTAGTGCTACTTTAAGGAAGTAAAACAGGAAATCAGTGATTGTCTCTTGGACTGCCAGAAAATGATTCATACATGTTCTTTGGAAGCTGGACTTAAGGACCAAACTACACATTCTGTAAAAAGCACACTTAAACTGGCCACCTTTACTTTGAAGAAAAAGCAGCCAAAGGGTCCCAGTTAAGAAAAAAACAAAACGCAGCCCAGGGTCCCAGGGACATAGCCTTGTCCCAGGCTATGAAGGTACATGAGGCTCGCACCCTGCCGAAGCTAAGCAGGGTCAGGTCTGGTCAGTGTCTGGATGAGAGACTGCCTGGGAACCATATGTAAGCTGCCTTGAGTTTCTATCATGAAAAGAAAGGCAGGGTATAAATGTAATAAATAAATAAGAAAGCATACTTAAATGAGCCACCATTATTTTGAGAATAAAGTAGCTGTAAGAAGCATGAATCAAGGAAAGTTAGAAATTGTCAAGCAAGAAATGGAACATATCAACAATACAATACTTGGTGTGAGTGAATAAAAATGGACGGGAATGGAACATTTTCAATCAGGCAACTACAAAATATTTTATGCAGGAAATGAGAAATTAAGAAGAAATGGGGTTGCTTTAATAGTGAGAAGTGATGTAGCAAAAGCAATTAGGAGCTACAACACAAGGTCTGAGCGAGTGATATCAATGAGATTAAATGGGAAACCTATTAACATAACCATCATACAAGTCTATGCTCCAACGGCAAACTCAGAAGAAAAGGAACTGGAGAAATTTTACGCAGAAGTACAAGAAATTATGGGAAAATGGGTCTTAGGAGACAGAAATGAAGCAGGAGAAAGACATTAAATTCTGTGAAGTCAATAATTTGTTTCTTGCGAACACATTTTTTGAGCAACCGAAAAGATGACTGTACATGTGGACATCACCAAATGGTCAATATAGGAATCAAACTGATTATATAATTGGTAGCAGAAGATGAAGAAATTCCATACTTTCTGTGAAAACAAGACCAGGAGCAAACTGCGGTACAGATAATGGACTGGTGGTATCAAAAATCAGAGTAAAGCTAAAGAAGAAGAACAAAGCAATCATAATGCCAAAATACAATTTAAATAACATCCCAGAAGAATATAAAGATCAAATAAGGAACAGATTTGAGGCTTTAAACTTAGTTGACAGAAAACCAGAAGAACTATGGCGTGAAGTCAGAGACATTATCAAGGAAAACTGCAAAAAGACAATACCTCTAGTTAAAAACAGAGAAAGAGTTCAATAGATGACAGAAGAAAGTCTTAAAATGATTAAAGAGAGAAGGAAAGCAAAAGCAAGAGGAGATAGAAATACAGTCATAACCCTAAATGCAACAATACAGAGACTAGTATGTTAAGGGACAAAGAGAACTATTACAATAGTTATTGTATAGAAATAGAAGAGGACAACAAAAAGGGGAGAACAAGAGCCCTATTCCAAAAAATTAGAGAAATGAAAGGGAAATCTAAACCAAGAGTAAACCAAGGGAACACACTGACTGACCGAGATGGAATACTTGGAAGAAACAAATCACCAGGAACAGATGGCATACCAATAGAGTTGCTACAAGCTACTGAGACTGAATCTGTCCAAATTTTGACAAAAAAAGTCAAGAAATATGGAAAACTAAACAATGGCCCACAGACTGGAAGCATTCAATATATATCCCAATTCCAAAGAAAGGGAATCCCAGGGAATGCAGTAATTATCGAACTATTGCCTTAATATTCCATGCAAGTAAAGTATTGCTCAAGATTCTACAACAAAGGCTCTTACGGTATATGGAGCAAGAAATGCCAGACGTCCAAGCTGGATTTAGAAAGGGAAGAGGCACCAGAGATCATATCGCAAACATATGTTGGATAATGGAATGGAGCAAGGAATTTCATAAAAAATTACCCTGTTCTTTATAGATTACAGCAAAGCCTTTGACTGTGTAGATCATGAAAAACTATGGAATGCTTTAAAAGAAATGGGGGTACCACAGCATCTGATTGTCTTGATGCACAACCTATACTCTGCACAAGAGGCTACTGTAAGGACAGAATATGGAGAAACCAACTGGTTCCCAGTCAGAAAGGGTGTGAGACAGGGGTGTATTTTATCACCCTATTTGTTTAATCTATACGCTGAACATATCATATGAAAAGTGAGACTGAACCAAGATGAAGGAGGTGTGACAATTGGAGGTAGAAACATCAATAATTTAAGATATGCAGATGATACCATACTACCAGCAGAAACCAGTAATGATTGAAACGAACGGTGATGAAAGTTAAAGAGGAAAGGACAAAAGCTGGACTACAGCTGAACGTCAAAAAGACTAAAGTAATGACAACAGAAGATTTATGTAACTTTAAAGTTGACAATAAGGACACTGAACTTGTCAAGGATTATCAATACCTCGGCACAGTCATTAACCAAAATGGAGACAATAGTTCCAGGCGCTATTGGATGAAACCGATTATCTAGATCCATTTCAATCGGGTTTCAGGCCCGGTTTTGGCACTGAGACGGCCTTGGTCACCCTGTTTGATGATCTATGTCGGGAGAGAGACAGAGGGAGTGTAACTCTGTTGATTCTCCTTGATCTCTCAGCGGCTTTTGATACCATCGACCATGGTATCCTTCTGGAGAGGCTTGCGGAGTTGGGAGTTGGAGGCACTGCGTGGCAGTGGTTCCACTCCTACTTGGCAGGCCATCTCCAGAAGATAGTGCTTGGGGAACATTGCTCGACACCGTGGGTACTCCAATGTGGGGTCCCGCAGGGTTCGGTTTTGTCTCCCATGCTTTTTAACATCTATATGAAGCCGTTGGGTGTGGTCATCAGGAGTTTTGGAGTGCGTTGTCACCAGTACGCTGATGACACGCAGCTCTACTTCTCCTTTTCATCTTCCTCAGGTGAGGCGGTCAGATGGTGGATACATATCCTGTCCTGGATGGGGTTACACTCCCCCTAAAGGAACAGGTTCGTAGTCTGGGAGTCGTTCTAGGCTCTTCCCTGTCACTTGAGGCTCATGTAGCCTCGGTGGCACGGAATGCGTTCTACCAACTTCGATTGGTAGCCCAGCTACGTCCCTACCTGAGTAAGGAGGATCTTACATCAGTAGTACATGCTCTGGTAAGCTCACGTTTGGATTACTGTAATGCGCTCTACGTAGGGCTACCTCTGAAGATGGTTCGGAAGCTACAGCTGGTGCAAAATGCGGCGGCCAGACTGCTAACAAGAACGAAGCGGTCTGACCATATAACACCTGTTTTGGCCCGCTTGCACTGGCTTCCAATACGCTTCCGGGCCAAATTCAAAGTGTTGGTATTAACCTATAAAGTCTTATACGGCGCGGGACCTCAATATCTGTCGGAACACCTCTCCCGCTATGAACCGGCTCATACACTACGGTCTGCTACGAAGGCCCTCCTCCGGGTCCCGACTCATAGGGAGGCCCGGAGGGCAGTGACAAGATCAAGGGCCTTCTCAGTGGTGGCCCCCGAACTATGGAATAGTCTCCCTGAGGAGGTTCACCTGGCGCCGACACTATCATCCTTTCGGTGCCAGGTTAAAACCTTTCTCTACACCGAGGCATTTTAATTTTTTGTTAATGATTGTAATGTTTGTAATTTGATTTTAGCCTTTGCTGTTTTTAGATTGTGAAATTTGATTTTAGACTGATGTTTTTGTATTGTATTGTATTGTATTGTATCTATGTTCACCGCCCAGAGAGCTATTGCTAGTCGGACGGTATATAAGTTTTAAAAATAAATAAATAATAAATAGTCAAGAAATCAGAAGAAGTCTAGGACTGGGAAGGGCAGCTATGAGAGAACTAGAAAAGGTCCTCAAATGTTTTTAAATTGTTTTTAAACACTTTTAATTGTGTTTTTAAATTGCTTTTTGTGTTTTAAAATTTGTATATTTGTTTTTAATGTTTTTAACTGCTGTAAACCACCCAGAGAGCATCAGCTATGGGGCGGTATATAAATGTAATAAATAAATATATAAATAAATAAATGCAAAGATGTATCACTGAACACATTACATGCAAAGATGTATCACTGAACACTAAAGTCAGGATCATTCAGACCATAGTATTTCTGATCTGTATGTATATATGTGAAAGTTGGACAGTGAAAAAAGTGGATAAGAGAAAAATCAACTCATTTGAAATGTAGTGTGGATACCATGGAGCACGAAAAACAAATTAAACCAGAACTGTCACTAGAAGCTAAAATGATAAAACTGAGATTATCATACTTTGGACACATAATGAGAAGATATGATTCACTAGAAAACACAATAATGCTGGGAAACACAGAAGGGAGTAGAAGAAGAGGAAGACCAAACAAGACTTGGATTGATTTCATCAAGGAAGCCACAGACCTGAACTTACAAGGTCTGAACAGGGTGGCTCATGACATATGCTCTTGGAGGTCACTGATTCATAGGGTCGCCATAGTCGTAATCAACTTGAAGGCACATAACAACAACAAGACCCTGATCTAGAATGTGCCTTCTATCTACACTGGCCCATTCACTAGTCTCCTGCTAAAAACTACTCCCCTCATGGATGCTGTTTTGCAGTAAACAGCACATTTTGGAAGGGAGTAAATGTTAGCAGGAAACTGGCATGGGGCTCTGCTCTGGATTCTGGATCAGAGCATCACAGCTACTTTATTTTCAAAATAAAGTGGTCTATTTAAGTATGCTTTATTGATTGCTTTCAAAATGAAACTGGCCAGTTTGTGGGGTGGGGGAGAGATAAATAAAATACCAGAGCGTGGAAGTAATTAGTTACAAAAATTGAATTACTTGTAATTCATTACTTTTTTGAGGAATGAGTGGGTTTCTTTGCATTTTGATTGTAATAGGAGGAGGAGTAATTCTATTACTTTTGAGGAATAATTGTAATGTTTCCAGAATTACTTTTCGGCATTACTTGGGGGGGGCAGGGGAAGTCTTCTGCTCCTCTGATTTTTAGATGAAAATCATGTGCCTCAAACTAGGCTTCAGTTTAGCATTGGTCTTTCCTCATGCTCTGTGGGTGGGTAGGACGTGACTAGGGAGGAGATGGAGAGTGAGATGGAGTGGAGAAAACAATTGTTTAAAAAAATGGATGGTGGTGGAGAAGAATGGAGTGGAGGGAGAAATGAACTGGAGGGCAAGAACATAAAGGAAGAGAAGGAGGCAGCAGCAGAATGAAGATAAAGAGCTGTGGAGGTGAAAGATGACAAGGTACGTGTGTGTGTGTGTGTGTGTGTGTGTGTGTGTGTGTGTGTGTGTGTGTGTGTGTGTGTGTGTGTGTGAATACTGTGTTTACACCTGACACCCAAGGTGGCCTCCACCGCCCTCCCTGGCTACTTTGCTGTATTTGCAGTGTTTTAATTTTTTGCATCTCAGGGGAAAATGTTTGCTTGGGTGGGTGTCCCTTAGATGGTGGCAGGGCAGGATCCAGGAGGTGGTTAAGTGAGAGAGATTATGCTGGCTGGCTGAGGGGGGGGGGTTGCACTTGGTTTGACATGCAAAGATCTGAGTAGTGCCCTCTGCCTCCCTCCCTTACCAGAGGAGAGAACACTACTGCTATCTTATGGGTAAAAAAATTATTCTACTACCTCTCCATGTGTGTGTGTTTATTTTTAATGTTTTTTTTAGGCGACTTAGGTGTGCAGCAGCCAAGGCCAGCACCTTGTAGGCACTCTAGGTTTGTTTTTTTTAAGTAACTTAAGTTAGTGATTACAAGTTAGTGTAATGATTACTTTTGAGTAACGGTACAGTAATCAATTCCTTTCAAAACAATTGTAATGGTAATGGTAATTTATTCCTTTTTGGGGCCATGTAACAGTAATTGTAATTTATTCCTTTTTAAAAGTAACCTTCCAAGCTCTGCAAACTATGAATAATATATCATGTAGCTGAGAGAACTGAAACTGAAAGGGAAACTGAGAGAACAGAAATTGGCTGATCCTTCCATCCCAAGACCTAACAACGCCGAAACATTAGGCCATAGCACTTGGTATCATAGGGATATAGATAATGCCATTTTTTAACATGTCAGCAATGAATAAACACAATGTGTTCGCCCCTTCATGGAAAATATGATGCATGAAGGAATGTTGGGGTTCCATATTTCATATTAGTCTTTGAATACCTGCAGATATTTGCACTGAGTCCTGGGCGCAAGGCTAGTTGGCATGGCCCAATTTATGTGTTAATCCAGCACACAGCTCATCTGTGTAGAATATAACTTATTTGCCAAAAGGTTTCAGTTGATAACTTTCAGGTAAACTGGTGGAGAGGGAGGGACGGAGGGGGACCCTGCCAAAGTGCAGCAGTGAATCTGAGCCTGGAGTTTTTGGGAAGGATGAAAGTCACTGTATCCTTAGAGCACCTCCTGATGATGGTTTCACTCATCCAGTCCTCAGTTTTGGCCCTTCTCCCCCCAAAATTTGACCAAAATGGTATCCATAGATGGGATGATAAGATGAGGTGCAATTTGGTTTTGCCTTGAGAACTGTATTTTTTTTACTTACTTACTTACTTGCAACATTCATATCATGCCCCTTCAACACAGTTATGTTCTCAAGACACTAATGGACATGTAAAAAATGTAGTATGTAATAATGGAGATCATTAGGAAAGGAATCAAAGATAAAACTGCCAATATCACAATGCGTTTCTACAAATCTATGCTGCAACCACACTTTGAATACTCTGTTCTAGTCAGTGCCTCAAAAACAACATTGTAGAACTGGAAAAGGTGCAGAAAAGGACAACAAAAATGACCAATGGGCTAGGTCAACTCCACTTTGAGGAAAGGTTACACTTGGGGCGTTTTAGCTCAGAAAATAGGTGAGTAAGGAGGGGCATGATACCGGTGTATAAGATTATGCATTGTTTAAAGAAAATGGGCAGAGAAATAGTTTTCTTCCCCTTACAAAATACTGGAGCCTGGGGTCATCCAGTGAGGCTGGGTGACTGGAGATTCAGGATAGACAAAATGATGCAGCACATAGTGTGGAAACTATAGCATTTGCTACTAGAAGATAGCTTTAAAAGGGGGATTAGACAAATTCATGGATGATGAGGTTCTCTAATGGTTATTGGTCACAACTACTGTATGCTATCTCCAGAAAGAGAGCCAGCATATTTCTGAATGAACTAGAGAGTACTATGTCCTTCCCACATTCAACTGGTTGGCCACCGTGAGAACAGAATGCTGAACTATAGGCCTTTGCTCCAATCCAGCAGGACTCTTATGTTATTTTATTAATATAGGACTGTATCCAACTCAGTCATACTCAGAGTAGACCCACTAAAATTAATCAACTTAAGTTAGTCATTAAATTCTTTGATTTTAGTGCATCTATTGTGAGTATCACTTAGGCAGATGCAACCCATAAAATTAAAAATACACAGAATTTAACTGTTGCTAAAGCAGTTCGTTGATGATGTGACATCTTACTGCTGTATCTTGTTGTTTTAATGCCAAATATATTTTCACTGCTAATAATGTAATCCTGTGTATCTCTACTCAGAAGTAGGCCCCATTGAATTCAATAGGACTTACTCCCAAGAGTGTATAATATTGCAGCCTAAGACTGCAATCCAATACATACTCACCTGGGAGTAGGTCCCATTGAATCCAATGGAGTTTACTTCTGAGTAGATATGTATTGGATTGCAACTTTAGTAAATAAAACTTTTTATTTTTATGCATTTGAAATAACTGAAAAGTTGAGCAAGACAAACTCTTGTCCAAAGATGTACAGAATACAGAAATCAGAATATTTTGAGATGAATGGGAAACAGAGACAAAACACATTTTAAGCAATGACTAATAAAGAAAATAAGTAATTGAATTAGTTTTTTTGTAAGAACTTCTTCAGTATGTTTCTAGAAATGGGGAATAAGCCATAAGCAATGATGTCAGGGTATCAATAATTTTAAAAACAAATCTCAAGAAAGGACTAAGAAATTCCCAAAATATTAATTTTGTTAATGAACATTGTAACAGGTAAACGCGCTGAACTGAGACAAATTAAAATTTCAAGGACAGTTTGGGTTGACTTTGCAGAGGTTTTGTTTTGAATTTAATCACATTAATTATTGTAATAATTAAAAATGTTATGCTAACATGGGTTGCAATCAGCTTATTATTTGCTGTTTATGTTCCTCCCAGATTATGCAGTTTTGTTACTATAGTGAGTTTAGGGCAAACCTTTCCAGGACCACCAATGAACTTGAAATCCTTCATGTTTAGATGCAGTTTTATGTCTGTCTCCCAAAATGACAGTCCCACAAAGCACTTAGTTATGTTCATTTGTGTATTCAAACTAACTCACTGGTCCTAACTTAAATGTGTTTCTATCCATATATTTTTTCCATTATTGGGCTGTTGTCTCAGAATTATTCCTTCCTGTTTTAATTTTCTGTGATAATATTGCTTTCTAAAATAGACTTGAAGATGATGATGATGATATCCCACTTTTCCTTCAAGGAGCTCAAGATGTGGTACAAACATGGATCAGGCAAAGAGTTCAGTAACCAGATAAGGTGGATCTTCACTATTGTTAACTTCTGCTCTGCTGATGTAAAGATACAGAATGAAAGCTCCATGTGCAAAAACAGTTTAAAAAAATAATGTGGCTGACTACTGCCGTGATACCAAGACTTCCAAGGGAAAGTTACAGGCCATTGCACTACATGCAAGTAAAGCCTGTGCAGGGCTAGTATGTTTGGTACATATCTTTCATCACTTTTCGCCATTCTCTGACTTTCCAGTTTAACCACACATACATAGAAGGACTGCAGTTTCAAATATGAAGGTTTATTGGTCATATTTATGCATTTCTACCTTTCACTCATTATCAGAAATACAAAGTACATTCTATGTATGGATTCCTATAGCTGTTCATGCAATCTTAAGTTGTTGCCGGCAACATTTCCTTGCAAGTCTTGATACCACTGCAGTAGTAGGTCATCTTGTTCTAAAGAAAACAGAAACTACTTTTTTCATATGAAGACCCTGATCTCCTGGACACACTCAGTGCCTGAGCATCTAAGAACAGATGTGACTCTAGGAGTACACCAGACTGTAAACTTACCATGGTCACAGAGTTAAGAATAACATTTCAAAAGAAACCACAGCATCTACACTGGCAGGGGTGGGTGAACCTTTGAAAACTGCCAGAGAAATTCACAAAATCTGTAATTAACACTGACCAGTAGATAGTTGCCTGACAATCTGTAAGCATTTACGCGGCATTGGTCAAGTTGATGCAATGGCACAGAAAGCTGAAGATCAGGGATTCCAGTGTCAGTGGTGTAATCGAGGACAGCACCACTCTGGGACTGTTTGCAGAACAGGAATAATCCACCAGAGCATTGGGATGATTGATGTACCCTCCTTGCTTTGCAAGTAAATGAGGTTTCAAGATTTATTTATTTATTTAGGTTATTTTCATGCCTCTTCTCATCAAGCAAAGATCACAGCACAGTTTTCCAGAAAAAATTAGCAACAATTAAAATAATGCAGCATTTAGAATTATAAAACCACAAATGATTGCTTCTGACAGGCTAGCATACAGGAAGTCAGAGAATGAGAAAAATAATCAAGCAAAGGATTGATGCGTCTTTTCTTTGATGGGGTTCCTACCTCATGCTACCAGTTTCAGTGGCAATATTTTTTTTTGCAGGATTGTTCACATTTCTAATTAGAAGCTAAAGGCTATGTTCCAGTTGGCTGAACACTTTCTGTTTTAGCTTAATGTATTTTACAAGTTGAACCTACGCAGTCAGAAGTAAGCACCACTTAATTCAATGGAGTTTACTCCCAGGTAACTATGCATAGGATTGAAGTCCTGCCACCTGGGTGATTAGGGATACGAACCCAGATCTCCCCAGCAAATTTCAACAGGCTAACAATTACACTACCCTTTGCCAGCTCACTATCCTATTCTAATACATTGGGAATTATTCTGCTGTGGTATGTGTGTAGATAGAATGGCACAGCTGTCTTCATTTTTTAACTGGCCTTGAGGTGATGGCTATGGGAACTGTCACAATGATTCCTAGTGCTTCAAAATTTACCACTAGAGTACTGAAAGGAAATATAGCCTTCACTTACTGAAGTGAACCTCCACAGAAACCCAACCATTAAATGAGCTTCTGTGATGTCACAGAATGCTTATTAGCAGTTTAACACCCAAGGTAAAGTGTCAGCAAAAATGACACTGGAAGGGAAAATTATGTGCTGTATCCTGTTGATGGGAATGGCTGAGGAGAAGTTAGGAGATCCGGGATTTAATCAAACAATTAGAATAAACCTTTGTATTCATTTTCCCAGGCTTTCACTGCTTATGTTCTATAAGCTTATAAAGCCTGTTGATAACTTGCAGCAGATGCTATTTTTAATAGCAATTTTGCTCAACATGATTAAGCTTATTTTTGGTTTAGGTTTTTATGGTAGCTCTACAGATTTGAGTCAAACTTCCTTACAATATGAATCATTTGTAACTTCACACCACATGTATTTCAAAATATTAATCTATTGTATGTATCCATATTCTGTTCTTATACAGAGCTTGCAACAATCTCTTATCCGGGGAATGATCAGATTTATGTCTCAGACACTGAAGGCTGATTGGGAATCATATCCCCTCAGCTCTGTAGTCAGGTCAGATGGATTATGAGCAGGATGCTATTCCTGAGGTCTAGGGGAATCCAACTCATCAAATTCTACCAATATGGTCCATTTTGTCATTTGCGTATCTTATTCTCTCACAGCGTTTGGGCTGTATCCAGCAAAGTAATTCTTCTAGCAGTAAAACTTCTGCTCATGCAATGAAACTTCCTCTCCCTCCCACCCCCCGAATCTGTTCTGGAGGGTTGGAGATGCCCACCCCCAGTGGTTTTGGAGGTACATGGGAGAAGGAGTGGGATGGGTTATTATGTAAGTTGAAGTCCTTTCACAAGCACAATTAGTTCATTGGATAGAACTCCCAGTATGCTATCCATTAATTGGGCAGCTTACAATAAACATTAAAATTCAACAATAAAATATATAATATGAAATCAGCCAACGGAACACTAAAAGCATATCTTAGCATTCACTTTTATAGGAAGTCTCATCATGGAGGTCAGTATTAATGTTGGCCTGTTAACATACTGACACTTCTCTGGATCAGTCCTGATAGGATGCTGTAGGGATTATTGACAACTCTTCAACCAGCCTGAGGATGTTCTCTTCTCTTTCTGTTTCCCATTCTGTAGCAAGATGAAAATCAAATGGCATTGGTGAGGATTTTACTACAGTTTGCTCTGTAATAAGCTAAAGCAGTAGTCTACCCACCACCCAGCGCCAGCTCTTATCTCATTAGTGTGTATCATCGGACACTAAATTGGTCCAAGGGCAGCTCAATACAGAACTGATTTTGGCTATGTAATCAAAAAGTGCAGTTTGCCAAAACTACTAACATTTGCTCTTTTTCTGATGTAGGTGATTACCAAACAATGTGACCTTTCTTATTTATTTATTGCTTGAAGAAATTAATTTAAAATTTAGCTGTTGCTAAATTAATCAGAATGGACTGAAATAACAGACAGAGCACTGCAGAGAAAAAAGATGTGTGTTCAAAGTCAATATTACGAGAACAAGATAGTTGGAGTGTGGGTTGTTGTTCGGTTGCAGAAAAGTTGCTATTCCATTTACACTACCAAGACCTTCACCTTTATTTCCCTGTAGAGACTGCTCCACATCGTTCCGCATCACAGCTTTCTTGTAACATGCTATGGGATCTTTTGCGCAGAAATGCTCACTTGCAAAAATGTGTGTATGTGTGTGGAGATACGTTGGACTAGTCTAACATTATCTCCAGTGTTATTTTAGGAATGTAGAAAGTGCAAAGAGATGATGGCCTTGATCCAGCTGTAGCTATGGGCCATTAGTCATATGTAAGAACTAGTGGTCTCAGATGAAGATGTACTTTACTATTCACATCGAAGGATGCATCCGACCTCAGTCCCATTATGCTATGGCTTTTGGTCAAAGCAAGTAAATATAATGGACTGAAGAGGGGGAAAAGTTAAAACTCAATCAAGTGCACAACCCTTCTATTTGTCAAAGCAGGTCTTTGGATCCTAGTCATTATATATAATGCCACCTACGAATGTACTGGGCATTTCACTACAATAATAGATGCATCCCTGTCCAGAAGAATGTTGAGTCTAAATGAGAAAGGGGTAACTAAGGAGAAGGAGTGAGGGATATGCTCATTTGTTTGCTCTTTCCATTTATTCTGACTTTGCAATTAATCTACAGTTAAGGGACTATGGGATCTTGTTGCATAACCATGCTGCATTATATTCTTTTTCTCTCTTTCCCCTCCAATTTTTTTCCAAGCAGTGAGAAGTTTCAGGGGTTAAAAATATAAGGAGAGGCCTGGTGGATCGGACCAAAGATCCATACTGTCCAGCATTCTTTTTTCACAGATGCCTATGGAAAGCCCACAAGCAGGACATGAACGTAAGAGCACTATCCTGCTCATGTTTCCCAGCAACTGGTATTCAGAGGCATACAGCCTCTGGTACTAGAGATAATACAGCTATCATGACTGGTAGCCATTGTTAGCTTTAATTGCCATACTTTTTATAGCCTTGTGTTTATTTAGAAATATACAGGTTGAGCACAGGTGAAACTTCAGAACTAAATAAACTCCAATAGATGTGCCAGAGTCTTGCAACCTTATAAAGAAAGGAGCAAGGCTGTGCTTAGAAGCTCTACCCACAAGCCCCTAATGGCCACATTCACACCACACATTTATTCCACTAATATTCCACTTTAAACAGTCATGGCTTCCCCCCCAAAATGATGGGAAGTGTAGTTTGTGAAGGGTGCTGAAAGTTGTTAGGAGACCCCTATTCTCCTCACAGAACTACAGTTCCTCAAGGGGTTTAATAATCAACCCCTCTTCCCAGGGAACTCTGCAAACTCCAGGTCTGTGAGGGAAATAGAGCTCTCCTAATAACTCTCAGCACCCTTCACAAACTAGATTTCCCAGAATTCTTTGGGAAAACCATGATTGTTTAAAGTGGAATAATAGTGGAATAAATATACAGTGTGAATATGGCCAATGTTGTGCACTTATTCCCTGTCATACTTTTGTACATCATGAAAGGAAGGGAGGAAGGGAGTCATAAGTGCAAAGTCACATTTGTGATGTAGGCATGGCTGTCAGATGGGCTAGATGGAGTCCATAACACTGAGGCCAGGGCGACTCAGTGTGGCCCCACTCCTTGCTTCCATGTTGTTGAAGATGGGGATGCAGAATGCCCAAATGGGGCTTCTGTTTGTTTGTTTATTTATTTATCTATTTAAAATATTTCTATCCTGCCCTTCTACCCCACAATGGGGCACTCAGACCGGATTACAATAAAATCACACACACACATAATAAAATTATACAGAATAAAGACAAAACAGTAAGTTAAAATACATAAAATACAATTATTTAAAATACATAAAATACAATAAGCATATATATACAAACAAACTGAGGGATCTACATGTATATATATATATGAGTACAAATATGGGGAGATAATAGTAAAAATGACAAGATAAAAATTGAAAAAGAGAAAATAAAAAATAAAAAAAACCATAGAAACAGTGTCAGACTCACCCGTCGGACCCTCTCAAAGGCTCTTCAGAACAGGATAGTTTTTGCGAGTTTCCAGAAAACCATCAGGGAGGGAGCAGAACAGGCTTCTTGAGGCAGTGAATTCTAAAGCATGGGAGCCACAACTGAAAAGGCTCTGTTGTGCATGCCTGTCAGTCTGACATCTTTAATTCCAGGCACGGCATCCAGGACGGTCCCTCAGATACACTGGTCCAAGGCCGTTTAGAGCTTTAAAGATCAAAAACAGCACTTTGAATTGGGCCCAGAAACAAATTGGGAGCCAGTGGAGTTGATAAAGCACAAGGGCAATATGCTCCCTGCACCGTGCTCCAGTTAACATTATGGCTGCAGCATTTTCAACCAACTGTAGTTTCCGAACCATTTTCAAAGGCAGCCGAACGTAGAGTGCATTACAGTAGTCAAGCCTCGATGTCACCAAAGCATGTGTCACTGTAGCCAAGTCAACTGCTTCCAGGAACGGACGCAGCTGGTAGACCATTTTGAGGTGGCCAAAACCACTCCTAGCCACCACAGCCACCTGAGATACAAACAGTAGGGCAGGATCCAAGAGAACTCCCAGACTGCAAACTTGCTCCTTCAAGCGGAGTGCAACCCCATCCATAATAGGTTGCAATGCTATCCCTGTCACAGTTTCTCCCTTGGCCAGTGACACTTCCATCTTATCTGGATTAAGTTTCAGTTTGTTAGCCCACATCCAGCCCTTCACAGCCTCCAGGCACTGGTTTAGGATGAGCACTCCCTCCCTGCAATCAGGTGGTAGGGAGAGATAGAGTTGAGTGCCATCAGCATATTGATGACATTGTACTCCAAATCTCCAAATGACCTCTCCCAGCGGTTTCATATAGATGTTGAAAAGCATGAGTGACAGAATGGAACCCTGCGGGACTGATGGAGATTTTTTTCTCCTCCTGTGGGATCTTTTGCTGGGGGTCTTTGAAGAAATTGGAAGATACAGGCCTGGTGCAAAAAAGTAGGCCTTTATTATTTACAAGCATATGCAGGGTCAGCCTCCCAGAAACATCCAGGAGAGACTGCACTGAGGCACAGTCTGCACAGATCTTTTATACAGTACTGAATACACATGTGACATTAGTTTACCAATCCCATAAATTCCTTCCCACATAACATCACAGTTCCTCCTCTCTGCAATCTTTCCAAACCAATCAGAAAGCATTAGGTAATATACAGGAATACCCCACATTAAAGTACTCAATGGGTCCAGAGCAAGTACGTAAACCGAAAATGTACTTAAATTGAAGCACTACCTTTTTTCACTTGCGCCACCACTGTGCCACCTCTCCTTCACGTGGAGCCTCAAAGTCCCACGCTAAAGCCTCTGCTGTTGTGCTGCTGTGCCTCTCAGCTGATCGTGATCGCACCTCCCAGCTGATTCGCAGTCGCACGGTTGCGTCTCTTTCCACCCTCCACCAAAAGAACAGGCCACAACCAAAGGTTAAGTGTCCGTTCTTGCAAAGTGAAGTATGTAAACAGGGGAATGGTGCTACTGTAAGTATGTCCGTCCTCGCGAGTGTCCGTAAAGTGAAGGTCCGTATAGTGGGGTATTCCTGTACTTCTTATTCCAATTTTCTCTCTGTCTTATTAATATCACCATTGTTCTGCTGTCCACCTTGATTAATGGTCTTTCAGGCCAGTACCATTGTGAATGTGCCTTCAAGCATACCTAGTACATACATTGTTTCATTGTTCTGATCAGGCATGCTGACCCAGGTACTCCTGCTTAGGTTTTGCCTCAACTCAGGAGGACTGAATTTCCATGAGCCCCACAGTATCTTAATAGGGTTTCTTATTTCTTATATTTTTTTTAGAAGTTCCATCTCTAACTGTAAAATACTTAACTGTAGAGGAAAAGTTATAATTAAAGGGCTATACTGTTCTGGAAGTTCACTTAGTTAAGAAATACGTTGGGCAATTCTAAAACCAGCTTTTTTTTCTCAGCCTCAGAGAAAATAGAAAAGGCAAGCTACCTCAGAATACTTTTTTACTATGAAAAACACACTTTCTGATGCTGTATTATAATATAACACACCGGATTATTTTAAAATCATTATAAAATCACACTGTTTGTCTCATTATAACTTCTAATATATGTTACATAATTTCCCCCCTAGATGGAGTTCTTGCTCTACACAAGAAACAATCTCCTTGGATCAAAACCAATATCATATCAATCACCGCTTACCAATGATATGCTGATTGGCTTTAGACAATAGACTAATTAATCACTTGTCAATCACGCACTGGCCGAATTTGGCACTAGCCGAATTTGACAAGGAAACAGAAGATCATAGAATCATAGAATCACAGACTAGTAGAGTTGGAAGGGGCCTACAAGGCCATCGAGTCCAACCCCCTGCTCAATGCAGGAATCCAAATCAAAGCATTCCTAACAGATGGCTGTCCAGCTGCCTCTTGAATGCCTCCAGTGTCGGAGAGCTCACTACCTCTCTAGGTAATTGGTTCCATTGTCATATGGCTCTACCAGTTAGCAAGTTTTTCCTGAGGTCCAGTCAAAATCTGGCTTCCTGCAACTTGAACCTATTACTCCATGTCCTGCACTCTGGGATGGTCAAGAATAGATCCTAGCCCTCCTCTATGTCCTCACTGTGACTCTTGCCTGCTTTTACTCACAGTCTGACTGAGGCCTTATGGATTTTAGGGTTCTCCTTGAGCCTGGATCTCAGGTCTTAATAGGCCTATAGGTCTATGCTTAACTCCTTATGATTATAAAACATACTTTCTTAATATCTATGATTATATATGTGTGAATATATACAATCCCCCATTAGGACCCCACAGGCCAAAGGCCGGAAGGATGAGCAGTAGTCTCCCATCACTACTTTCTGGGTCCTGTCCATCAGTAGGATCGGAACTACCACAAAACAGTGTCTCCCAAACCCATCCCAGCTAGACAGCCCAGAAGGATACCATGGTCGATCATATTGAAGGCCGCCGAGAAGTTCAGCAACAACAACAGGGTTGTACGCCCCCTGTCTGATGCCCAGCATAGGTCATCAAGCAGGGCAACCAAGGCAGTCTCTGACTGAAGCCCAATTGAAAGGGCTCTAGATAATCTGATTCATCCAGGAAAACTTGGAGTTGAGCAGCCACCACCTTCTCAATCACCTTGCCAATTAAAGGGAGATTATTTATTTATTTATTTATTTATTTATTGCACTTGTATACTGCCCCATAGCCGAAGCTCCCTGGGCAGTTTACAGCAATCAAAAACATCAAAACAAATACACAATTTAAAAACATATTTTAAAAAACAATTTAAAACACAATTTTAAAATTCAAAACAATATAAAAACAATTTGAAAACACATACTAAAATGCCTGGGAGAAGAGGAAAGTCTTGATCTGGCACCGAAAAGATAACAGTGTTGGCGCCAGGCGCACCTCGTCAGAATAATCATTCCATAATTTGGGGGCCACCACTGAGAAGGCTCTCTCCCTTGTTCCCACCCTCCGAGCTTCCCTTGGAGTAGGCACCTGGAGGAGGGCCTTTGATCTTGAGCGTAGTGTACATGTGGGTTTGTATCGGGAGAGGCGTTTGAGAGAGAGATTAGAGACTGGGCGGAAGTTATTAAGATCCACAGGATCTAACGAAGGCTTCTTTAACAAAGGTGTTATCACTGCCTCCTTCAGAAATGTTGGCATAGAACCTTCCCTTAGAGAGGTGTTAATCAAATGTGCCAACCAGCCAGCCAGTTCCAATCTGGCAGATTTAATTAGCCAGGATGCGCAAGGGTCAAGAGAGCAGGTAGTGGCCCTAATTCTCCCAGAGTCCTGTCCACATCCCCAGGCTTTACAAGCTGAAAAGTATCCATAGAAAAATGACCAGAGGAGGCCTCGGGGACATCTGGCACAACTGTAATTAACAAGGAGTCCAAGTCAGTCTGAATGCAAGCAATTTTATCTGCAAAGTGCCTTGCAAGCATGTCACAACAAGCAAATGAGGGATCAGAGTCTAATATGGGGCCAGAGCCCAAAAGACCCTGAACCTCCTGGAAAAGCATCGCCGGATAGCACTGAGGAGATGCAATGGAGGCAGAGAAGAAAGCTTTCTTTGCTGCCATCACCATCATATGATAGACTAGAAAATGATTGAGCTTTTCTCCATCGTCACTCTAGCTGTCGTCCCTGCCATTTCATCAGGCCCAAGGTTCGAGTAAACCAAGGTGAATTATGGACCTTTCCTCGTGGGAGAGGGCACCCAAGACATCTCCATATTCCAGAGATTGACCAGGGCTTCAGCAGTATCACCACCCATGCTAGGAACATCACACAGACCATTCAGGAAAGCATCAGAATCCATGAGTCTCCGGGGGTGGACCATCTTAATTGTCCCTAATGCCTACAGAGGATACCAGGGACACAAAGCCTAAACCTGATCAGGTGGTGATCTGTGCATGACAACGAAGTCACTAAGAACCCCTCCACCCTCAGATCACCATCTTCCTGTCCCGTACAAAACACAAGATCAAGTGTGTGTCCTGCCACATGCCTTGGTCCAGATGATATTAGAGACAGCCCCATGGTTGTCATGGCAGCAATGAAGTCCTGAGCTGGGCCTATGAGTATGACCTCGGCATGTATGTTGAAATCATCTAGAACAATCAGCCTGGAGAATCTCAAGACCAACACCAAGACCAGTTCAGGGAGGGACACTGTTGGGCAGGTGGTGGTTGGTACACCAAGAGTCCCCACTCTGTCTCCTGGACCCAACTCCAGGCACACACACTCAAAACCAGAGGTGTAGGGACAGGGTACCTGACAGGGGAGATTGATTCCCTGCAGACAATTGCGACCCCACCTCCCTGCCCTCTGGATCCAGGCTGTTGGAATATCACAAAACCTGGCGGGCAGAGCTAGGAAAGTCCCACTCCATTCTGGTCATTTAGCCAGGTGTTGGTAATACAAGCAAGGTCAGTGAACTCATCCAGGACAATGTTGTGAACTAATGTGGTTTTATTAGTCACTGACTTTACATTCATCAGCAGAACAATAAGATCCAGGGAGTTCCCAATGTGACTACCAGTATCCCATAGGTTGGGAGGGAGAACGGAAGGGACACAAGCCCGAAGATGTCTTAAGTCCCTTCCCCTGTAATGGCCGATCTGCCTCCCACCGCTGTTGCGTCTCCTGCCCAATATTACCTCAATGCCAGGCTCCCGACTACTCCTGCCCCAACACAAGTTAAATGTAGTCTGACACTGAAAAATTAAGTCAGTACAGGCGGTATGATTATTAATAAAATCCCAATAATGGGAGTCTGGAGCATTGTTTGACCAATCAGCAAAATTCCATGAGAAGGAGTTAGTTGACAATTAGATTTTTGTTATCCTGAATTAGTTTATGTCTTTCCTTGAATAAAGTTCCGAGGGATATACAACTCCTTTCAACTTTACTTTCGAACTGCCAGTCTGTTCTTTCAGTTTCCTCCTTAAATGCAGACCTGGAGTACCACATTCCTTATCTGGGAGGGATTGTAGAAAGAGACATCCCATTCAGATGTTTGCTGGCCACTGATAAGGACAGCCATAAGGCCATCATTAGCCTATGATACCCTAGGCCAGATGATGTGGCTGGGTGAAAACTTCCAGATAGGTTTGAGGCCCATTAACCCCCCTCTCTCATCCATAAAACAATGAGATGATTCAGCCCAACCTCCAATCCTAAAAAAAAAATGATTAATCCATTACAACACTAGTATGCCAGTGTCAGGCCTGATCAGGGCAATGAGTGGCTGAATCTAGATCTTCTGGATGTTGGTTTCAGTGATACACATTATGCCAAAGAGGAGAAGAAGCTGTGTTAGTCACTCAAGAGGCAGATCCAAGTAAATGCTTGATTTTATGTTAAAAAATGTCAGTTTAAGACATTATTTGCTTCTTTGTTTCAGAAACCCCAGATGTAACAAGCCTAATCGAATTAAGTCTGCACACCATTTTAATATTCTGATGACTTAGGCTGCAACCCTAAACCAATTTACCTGGGAGAAAGCCCCATTGCATTCAATAGGACTTATTTTGGAGTAGATATATAAATCCAGGTGTTTCCCTCCTCCTCTCCTATTTTGTTTAAAAACCAGCCTGATGAAGACTTCTGTGAACTCAAAAGCTTGCTTACTACTTGTGATATTTTAGCTGGTTCTAATAAATGTGTTACTGAAACTTGATTATGCCAAGCAGGGATCTTAGAGGGACAATACAACTACAAACCCTTTGCTATAATGCTTAATCAACTGTAATACTGAATTCAATGTTAACATCCACCAAAGGTCTTTTTCCAATATCAAATAATCTTGATTTAGTTTTTTGCTTTTCCATTTTTTGAAGACATCAATAGTGCACTTGTAATTTGAATAGTTGTGTAAAAGCTCCTTATTTCCTCATTTAGCTGTGCTAAAAATAAAAGGCAAGCAGTTATTTTAATTATAGAGTACATATAACAAATTGACATAATTATAATTAATGCAGGAAAAGCAGTGAGAACTTTGGGGAGTGGGAAATTAACTCAAGACCCAAGTTTGTGATAAGAAGATGTACTCTGTTCTCCTCAAAGACATACCATATTCAATTGATGTAATTTCCTATCTATTGTAATTAATCAATATGTAAATTAGGAGTAACCCGCTGCTATAAAGTTAAAGAATTAAATATTAGCCACAAACATTCTATATAATGGCCCCTGTCCAGCTAAAGTGAGTTGTGACTAAATCTTATGGAAGCCAATTCAACAAGATAGTTCTAACAAAATAACGTCCTATGAGATGTAGGCTGCAATCCAATACAAACTTACCTGAAAGTATATCCCACTGAATTAAACTGAATTGACTTTTGAATAGAGATGGTTAGGATTGCAGTGTTAGACTGCAACACCCTTTGAGGCTTACTTCTGAGTAGATTATAGAATTACATTGTTAGATGCTTACTACTAATTAGAATGTACTTTTGTATTCAAGAAAACTAGCTTTTCATTTGCATGTACAGATGTATTTGGAAATGTTTGCTAATATTCCAAGACTCCCCCTCATGCCTAACTTTACTTTAAAGATGGCTTGGAAATATCACAATCTTGTGAAAGAAGAAAGAAAAATGCATGAGACTAGATAGCAGAAGAAAATGATCCTAAGTAACAAGGAGGACTATCACTAGATGATACAGAAGGAATTTACACATTTATTACTAATGTCAAACAAAGTGACATCAATAAATGACAGCTTTGATGAGTCTTTATTGCAAAATTCCTTGCGCCTCATTAAATATGAAGAATACAGGAGTCAAAAGACAAATCTCGACATACCACTAATGAATGACATAAAAATGAAAAGACAAAAAGCAAATCAGTGCATTTGGTGAGGCCGTATTAGATCAGGAAATGTGACTAATAGGAGTTGAGTCTTTTTAGAAGATCAAGAAGGAAAGGAGAAGATGATATGAAGTGTATTGGTTATTGCCTGGAGTTGAAGAACCAAATTGTATTCACTAATTCATTTCCTAGCAAAGACAGAACTGTCGTTACTGAATTTAAAAATAATAATGGTGCATTGTAATAAGGAATGGTAGATTTTATTGCACAGGTGAATCATGCATGTCCTGCAAAAAGAGAGTCCAGAGCAAAAGCTAAATGAAACAAATCTAACTTAGTAGCAAATGTATGTTAATTAGTAGGTCATCATTCTCAAAATTTCTTTTTCAAATGTTGTCATGCAGTGTGTTGACCTGTTCACATCCTACATGTTTTCAAAGTTTTGCCAGACAGTAGTTTCAAGAGTTCTCAGCTGATGTTAGGGCCTTGGTTTGCTACAGATTACACTGAAATATAACAGAGACTGAAAGCTACAAAGAGCTTGCTTATCTAAATGATGCAATGGCACCATTTGCTTCCAAAAAAAGGTCAATTCCATCTCTGCTGTGTTAGGAATTTATTTGTTCAGGAGTATGTGTTGTGGACACCATGCTGGTGTAACACCATAAACTAATGAGTTTGGATGTTATTATCTAGTGACATGTAATGTCCTTCAGCTTGATTTAGAATTGGCTTGGCAATTACATGGTTTCCCTGCAAGACTTGGGATGGCGGGCAACTCTTATGTATTTTCCAAGACTTCTTTCCTGACTTACAGTGTTGGTGGTGCAAACTTATTTAATGTTGTTAAATGCATGGGTGTTTCCAGCAATAGCCATAGAAATACAACCTTTAAAAACACATGGAATAATAATCACATAACAGGTTTACCAGAAGCAAATGGAGAGAATTGAAAAGATACTCACCAAAGCAAAGGCAACCAGGAAACTTGCTCTGGTAGAGCATATCAGTAATTCAGACCTGCACTGAAGTAAGGGATTGACATCCAAGAACTTCAACATGTGCCCTTACAAAGCAGCTATTTTTGTAATTAGTATCATTTCACAGCAATCAACAAGAGTTTCTGCAAGAGAAAGGAATGTAGCATTAAAGGACTTTTTTCTACAGTGCAGCTGACTTTGGGCGATTGATCCATATAACATTTCTCCAAGCTTGAGCAGTGGAGGCTTGCCCATTAGGGTGAATGGGGCACTGTCCCATCAACCTCAGGCTGCCTTCTTGCTTACAGCCAGTCTAGGGAGTGGCCCTGCCTGTCAGCTTCTCTTCTGTAGTCTCAATTTTGGCCTTGTGCAACTTGGCAGGGAGAGGATGGCAACAAAACTAGAATGAGTTGGCTCTGCCTTTGTTGTCTCTGGCTACACCTACTGTTGGGCTCCTTGCCTTCTGCCCTACGAGTCCCAATGGGCACCAGCCACCATTGAGTGTGAGAAGACCTTTGGGAAGACCTATATAATACAGCTGAGCATTAAGACCTGGACAAATTTGTATTTCTCCCCAGGACAGTGGGGTGTACTGCAGAGTGACAGTGGCAGACTACAACTGGGAAGACTCAGGTTCAAATTCTTCCTCAGCCATGAAGCTTCCTGAAGATCATAGTCCAATCATTGTGGATTATATTAATCCAACAGAGTATACCCATTTAAATTAATGGACCTAAGTTAGTTATGTCCATTGATTTCAATAAGCCTACTCGGAGCAGGACTAACATCAAGAGCAACCCTCTACCTCTGTATTACCTACTTTACAAGGTTATTGTGAGGTTAGGTGGGGTGGCAAAAGAACCATGTTTCACATAAGGGTTCCTTGGGGAAAGGGTGTGATAAAAGTGTAATAAATTGTTTTAAAAATATCAGACATTTGGCCATAAGACTTTAAGAAACAATTTGGATTTGTTGACCAATATATATATTGGTATCAGCATTTGTATGTTGGCAGCTGATGAAGGCGGAAGCTGAAACGTTTTGTTAATATAATAAAAACCTCTGTTTGGTTAACCACAATTACGTTCATATATATATTTTAGGTGATTAACGGAATCCTTATAGGGATCCAGAGCAAGCTTGAGTGAAGTTCTGTTTGTTGCTTTCAAAACTGTCTTCTCTCTCTCTCTCTCTCTCTCTCTCTCTCTCTCTGTATATATATATATATATATATATATATATATATATATATATATATATATATATATATATATATATATATAGGATTCTTGCCTCTCCTAGTAAACAAAAGAAAATAAGAACCTTTTTGCTTTATACATCCAAAGATTGATCGCATCTAGCAACCTGTTTTCCACAGTAGCCAATCAGATGTCTCTAGGAAATCCACATGCAGGGCTGGAAGGCTATATCCTCCTCCTGTTCTTGCTCCCCAGCATACTGACTCTGAACCTGGATATTGCACATAGCCCTCATGACTAGTAGCCATTGATACATGGTTTTCCATGAGTTTGTTTAATTCCCCTTTCAAGGCCATCTAAATTGGTGGTCATCATCACATCTTGTGGTAGCAAATCTCATAGTTCAGGTGTGGGGAACTTTTTCAGCCCAAGGCTATATTCCTTCCTGGGTAACCTTTAGGGCAGCACATGCTGGTGGTGAGCAGGGCCAGAGGCAAAAGAAGGCAGAGCAATGAATATATTATTTATTATTTATTTATTAGATTTTTGTTCTGCCCTTTCTCCCAAGGCAGCAAACAAAGCCCTAAAAACCACTCTAAAACACCATAAAAACAGACTTTAAAATATATTAAAACAACACATCCTTAAAAACACATTAAAACAGGACATTTTTAAAAATATAAGTTTTTAAAAAAGCTTTAAAAACATCTTTTTTAAAAAAACAAAAAGCTTTAAAAACATATTAAAAAGCAATTCCAGCACAGACACAGACTGAATGTGAATTTTACTTCTGTAAAGTCAACTAGTTTCTACACATGCTCACACCTCTTTCTTTGTTCACCACCCAGGGAAGAAAGAAGCATGATCAGAGTACAAGGACACATTCTAGCCAAGCAAAATCCCTCAAGGAAGGTGCAAAGCAGGACTGAGGAGGGATGTGGGTTGGGAGAGTCCCGGGGGACAGATACAGAGCCCTGGGGGACTGTACTTGGCCCCTGAGCCTGAGGTTCCCCATTACTGACATAGTTTCACGCTGCGCTGTGGGAAGAAGTACCTTCCTTTTGCTTGTTTTCAATCTCCCATCATTCCGCTTCTTTGGGAATGAATGGGGGGGGCTTCTCTCTCCTGACTTTCTCCACCTGGTCCATAATTTTACAAACCTCTATCATGTCTCTCTTTAGTCACCTGTCTCCAGGGGTAATAATGACCCTTTTCCTCTGGCACTATTCTGGTGAATTCTATGGAAAACGCTAGCTTTGTGTCATGTTTTCCCTCGTTCATTTATGCATGAAAATCAGTCACCAGCAAAACTTTCTGATGTTAGATGGGAATCCTTCCAAATTTCATCAGACCATATTCCTTCCTGGAGGAATAATGCAATTATGTTTAGCATGCAGAATTACTTGGAAGGATGGTCATAGAATTATAATGACAGAAGGTAACTTGGAGTTCATCTTGTCTAAATCCTGTGCTCAGTGCCAGTGATGGCTGGCAGCTCTATGTCAGTGGGGCAGTGGAATCCACTCCCAGTTCTAGTCTGGACTTTGAAGGAGCTGGCCAAGGTCCTGAAGCACTTTGGGGAGATCCTTGAAAGTTCAGACTAGAACCCGAAGTGGTTTCCACTGCCCCTCTGACATGCAACCACCAGCCATCACTGCTCAGTGCAGGATCTGCAATGAAAGAAGCAACTTCAGCATCCCTGACAGAGCCCAGCCTCTGCTTAATTACCTCCAATGAAAGAGTCTACCCCCTCCCAAGACAGTCTGTTCCACTGTCGAACATCTCTTACTGTTAGGAATTTTCTCTTAATGTTTAGCTGACATTTACTTTCCTGCAGTTTCCACCAGTTGGTTCTAGTCCTGCCCTCAGGAGCAACAGAGAACCAGCTTGCTCTATCTTAAGCATGACAGCCCTTCACATCGTTGAAGGCCGCCATCATGCTTTCTCTCTACCTTCTCTTCTCCAGGCTGAACATATCCACCTGAGTTTTCCAATGAAAAAATATTACAGATTCTTGTTTACACTATTTCTTATGAACCTGTTTCCCACTGACACATTTCAGGTTACGATTAGAGAGGCATACAACTGGCAAATGTTTATTTGCTATGGTGCCTTAAACAGCCAATACTGCTGTGACTGGTATCCAAAACCCCAACTCATCACCATTCTTTATATTCTCTATTTTGGATTGAACAGGTGCATCACGTAGTTGCATACACCTGGCCATTTCCCGATCCAGCATACCTTTCTGCTTTTAGGTTGCCTCTTATTCACATCCATCCATCCTATTTATATATGATCAAATGTGTGCTTTGGGTCTACAATAGTCATCTTGTAATTGCAGGTGTCACATGGTTTGCTTGTGCAGCTTCAGGACAGATTTTCTCCTGCCTGTGAATTTATGCAGATCCCACTCCATAAAAGACATTTTATCTGTACACTTTGGCACTGCAAAGAAGGAACAGAGGTGCAATAGAACTAGGAGAGAGATGACATAGCCTGCAGTGTTCTTGCTGATCTATGCCTGCACTCTGCGATACTGTAGTTTCCATTCCACTCCCTTTGCCAATGTATATCATTCCTTGTCAAACGATTCACTGACTCCAGAGTCTATGACCGCTTAAAAGCTGTATCTTTTTTGGCAGGGTTACTGCTCCACTGTCTTCTTCCTTTTCAATTTCACTCCCTGGTTTGTTTCAGCAAAAAGTGCATGTAGCTGATAAGTATTGGAACCTTCCTTGAAGTTACCCTTTCAGCTAAGCAAAACAGAAGGCAGGGGACATAGTCACCATGATTCAGCCCCAGTGCCATCATTCAGGCTTGTATAATTTCAAGGCTGGGTCACTGTAATGCATTCTGTTTGCCACTGCCAGACAGGTGGTTTGAAAACTGCTGCTGGGGCAGAATGCAGTGGCCACATCTTCACGGCATCTTCTCCAGTTACCACCCTGTTGTCTTTTTGAGCATTAGCCAAAGTGCTGGTTCTGAGGGACCTGCAAAGCTCTGTATGACTTGGACTGTCCTTTCCCTCATATATTTGAATGCCTTGTTAACCATACCAGCTATGCAATAACTTTGAACTATCAATGCAAATAGGGGGGAAAAAACACTGTGCCATTTTACAGTTGGATCACTTTAGAATTTGCAGCTGACTTAAATGACTCCTGGAAGATCCAACAGGAGTTTGCTATTTCCCCCAGGATCCTTTCAAGAAACAATTAAAAAGACTCAGGAGCATAGCACAACTAGATCTAGCCTCTTTGACAGCAAACAGTATAGTACAGCATCCATTGTAAAGTTTTCCATGGTCCCTTATAGTTGCAAAGGACTATAAGATTAATGTGATACCATCAGAGAATCAGAAAGTCCTCAGCAAAATGCACCGCCCCTGCTCTTATCCATTGGAGGACAAACCATTTATTCATATCATTTATTTAAAATATTTCTATATGGCCTTCTCAAGGGGGTTTCCAAATGAAAGAAAGAACAAACGAATGAATGAACAAATGAACATGGATCCTACCCAACCAGTCCACTATGAATAGAAAGGCTCCTTCTGGGGAATTGGGATCCAAGGCATCTTGGACAGCTCCTTGAAAGTTGGACTAAAACCCAGAGTGGATTCACTACCCCACTGACATCGGAACCACCAGTCACTGTAAGGAAACTTCCACAGGTCACATGCCAGTGTTGGGTGGGCCAGAGGCAAAAGTGAGTGGATCCATAGATGCAACTCTTACCTTTGTTCAATAGGCTACATTCCGGCCACACAAAAGTTAGAAGCTTCTGCACTCACTCACGCATACACCTGCTTCTCTCCAACCTTCTTCTAGGCAAGCAAGAGGCATTATAATATATTCAAACACACTTTTCAGCCAGGCAAAAGCTCTCAAGGAGTGTAAGAGAAGCAGGACCAGTGAGACTGTGGCCTTGGGAAGGGCATAGCCTAGTCAGAGTCCCAAAGGCCAAATAGAGAAGAGGGCTGAAGGACTGAAGGCTCTCCACCGCTGCTTAATTTATTTATTTATTATTATTATTTATTTATTAAATGTATATCCTTCCCTTCCTCCCAGAAGGAGCTCAGGGCAGCAGTGCTAACAGTGCTACTATTTAGTGTTCGAAAGACCTGACACACATGATCTTGTAATAGAAAAATACTGTCTTGGTGAAACAGGGAATGAGTGCGGAAGAGTCTGGCAAGGGTTAAATTAACGTTGCCACCATGTTTTCAATAAAGATTCCTATGCCTTTAATAGTTGCATGTGAGGCAGAAATTCAACAGGTTCCTTGAGCTTTGGTGTTTCCCTATTCCCCCCCAAATGGCCTCACACCACTTTAAGAAAATGGACATATCACCTTTCCCCTCCCATAAACAAATAAATATTCTTTTCAATTATCTTTTCAAGGACGTACAAAACTTTCCTGCGGAATTTCTTGAGACCTATCAAAACTCTGCCAACTTCCCACAAAATTCCTGGTATGTATCACCCAGCTGGCAACCTCCAATTTTGCCATGGATTCTGTTTTACCCCAAATTATGTGGCAACTCTCTAGTGGAAGAATAGCACTGTTAGGATAGCCATGTGTCCTACTTTACAGAGGCCAGTCCTTTACAGACAGCCAGGGCTGTCTGGTCCAAGACTGCTTTAATGATATGGAATGCAAAAAAGGGAGAACAGGAGCCTTGAAATTGCCCATCCACGGTTAGCAACAGGCTAGTCAGCTGGTCACAGACTGCCCCGCAATAGAGAGATATACAGTATTTCTACTTAAATTATACTAACTATTCATCTATAATTACTATTCATTATTATTTATGATCATTTTATTAATTAATAGCCATTAATGCATACTGATCAATAATATTTTCATTTATACATATGAATTAGCATATGCACATTTTATACAAATCAGTGTCCTCTTTGGTGATGCCTAAGTGGCCACCCTGAACCCTGTGATCAGTAGTACTATAAAAGTCTTTCTCTGTATGCTTGGCATATAGAATAAGAATGCATTCAGAATGGTGCATGAATTGGTTGAGTGGTCCTCAGAACTCAAAACTTTTTCTGGGAAACACAGCTTTTAAAGGGAGAATATAGCTTTGCTCTCAATTATACCCTTGAGTTGGATTTAACATATTCATATGCATACAAAAACATGGTGGAGGTTCCTATCAAAATGTGAACAATGGAGTTTTTTAAAAGCTATTTGTACATGACTTATACTAGCATTGGAAAAATAGCAGCTAGCCACAGAGCCCTTCAACTATAGGGCACTGGCTTAGTAAAATTATAGGGGAAGAACTGTGGAATCTAGACATTCATTAGCCTTAGAGATGAATGCTACTCCCCCCCCAAAAAAAACTGGTCCTTACTGGTCCCAAGAAGATGGAGCAACTGTAGGGATACCATTGTTACTCTAAAATAAAAGTGATGCTATGGTGACATAAAAAGATACTGAAGCGTCAAGGTTGTGGTGCAGGAGAAAGTAAATGGACATATCTTTAAGAATGTGACAGTCACTTGAATCTCACATTTCTGTACCAGTAAAACACATGAAGACAGAGGAGGAATTGCTGAAAACAACATTCAGGAAATAGGTTTATAGGGTTGGAAGACACCTCAGAGGCAATCAAGTACACCCCCTTGGGAATATCTAGCAGAATTCTGTCACCCCTCCCTGATCCAGTGTTGAACATTGTTGTTCTATGCCTTCAAATTGATTCCGACTTATGGCAACCCTATGAATCCTTTTTTGTTGTATTCATAGGGTTTTCATGGTAAGCGGTATTCAGAGAGGGTTTACCATTGCCTTCCTCTGAGGCTAGTCTTCTCCAGCTGGCTAGGGCTGCTCAGCTTGCCACAGCTGCATAAGCCAGCCCCTTCCTTGTCTGCAACTGCCAGCTGGGGGGCAACTGGGCTCCTTGGGACTATGCAGGTTGTCCACAGTTGCACAGGTGGCAGGGCACGTAACCCATGAGCCACTCACAGTGGGGGTGATCTTTAGCTAGCCCTTGACACCCAGGAGACTCAAGCAAGGATTTGAACTCACAGACTCTGGACTCCCAGCCAGGCTGTCCTCCCCACTGTGCTATACCAGCTGTCATGTATTACTTTAGTATGCTAATGTATTACATTTTTTATTTTATCTTGTTTTTGTAAACCATATTGGAAGTTTTACAAAAGGTTAGCATATAAGTCTTTAAAATAAATATCAAAGTCTCTTTTGAGGAGGTTCTAAGGACTGGACAATAAGAATTTATTAACCCCAAGAGGCTGTCGGTTCTGAGTCACTGTGTGCTGAGCTGGGTAAGTGAAAAGCTGAAGGGCTCCATAGCAGCTTGAGTGTAAGAGGTGTGTCCTGATAGCTGTTGGTTAAAGGGATGTGGCCTGACATCTGCTGAGCGTAACTATCAGCAGCTGTGTGTGCTGGGAGTTTCCTTCTGTTTCCTGACTCTTAACTGAGTGGAGGAAGCTGCCTCAGGCGGTCCAGAGGATACACAAGTGAGTCAGCTTTCAGATAGTGAGAGAACAGGAGTTTGGCAGCAGAGTTCAGTGGGGGAGATCCCTAACAGTCTTTTTCTTGTAGTGTGCATTATAGACCAGTAGGACTCTCCTGTTAACTTTCAAGGAAGACAGGACAAAGTGCAGGCCATTCCAATACAAGTAGGGAGAGAGAAACGGTAATAGAGACTATGGACAGAAAAGACACCCACTGGTGGTGACCTGCGAGGTGTGTGCAATGTTTGTTCTCTTGCCTGAGAACAACATGGCGTACACATACAACAAGGGCAAGCTGGTTGCACTTTTGGAAGAAAAAGTGAGAGGCCTGGAGCAGCAAGTGCCCACACTCAAGGCTACAGGAGAAGTCAACGATTTCTTGGACAGATCCTGAAAGAACAAGAACGAAGAGAAGTACAAGAAGTGGAAGAACAGCAGCAAGTTGAAACAGAAGAGGAGAGTGTTGAGGAGAGAAAAAGCAAAGTGGAGGGAATGCTGTAGAAAAAGGTGGCAATTAGGAGCATAAGAGCTAGAAGACAATCTGAACCAGTAGAACTATGGAACTGCTTTCAGTTATTTCATGATGAGACTAGAGGACAGCCTGCAGAGGAAGAATTACAGGAAACCCTGCGGGATAGCAAGGAAGATTCATGTGAATTAGATATATTTTATAACTGTCATATTCTTTTTTTGTTTTGTATATGATTCACTTTGTTTTCATTTTATGTACATTGTTTAGAGATTTATTGCTCAATTATGTTACTTAAAATGTGGATTATGATTAGCAACTGTATTGAATGTAGAATTTATACTGATTTTTGTTGAAATGCAAACCACTTTGAGATTTTTTGAAATATAAAGTGGTATACAAATTAAATACATACAAAATACATACAAGAAGCTGAGTGCTTATTTTATTACTTACTGTTGTTATTTGGAGGAAGGGCAGGATATAAATTAAATAACAAATAAATACATAAATAAAATTTATATCCCACCCTTCCTCCCAGTAAGAGCCTAGTTCTTTCTCAAACTGGGGGAAGGTAACAAGCGGGGTGCTGCAGGGCTGGGGTGGGCTGCCGCAGGGTGGCCCTGGGCCCAGTGCTCTTCAACATTTTTATTAATGACTTGGATGAGGTGGTGCAGGGAATGCTTAACAAATTTGCAGATGACACAGAATTGGAAGGGACAGCTAATACACTGGAAGACAGAAACAAAATTCAAAATGTTCTTGAGAGGGTGGAGCATTGGGCTGAAAAGCAAAATGAAATTCAGCAAGGATAAGTGCAGAGTTCTACACCTAGGAAAGAGAAACCAAATGCACATTTATAAAATATGGAATACTTGGTTCATACTACATGCGAGAAGGATCTTGGGATTGTTGGTGATCACAAGCTCAATATGAGCCAACAGTTCAATGTGGCTGCAGAAAAGGGCTAATGCTGTTTTAGGCTGCATTAATGAAGTATAATTTCCAAATCGGATGAAGTACTAGTTTTTCTCTTTCCAGTACTGGTTATGAGTACTTCTTGAGTACTGCATCCAGTTCTGGACGCCACACTTTAAGAAAGACGCAGACAAACTGGAACAGGTTCAGAGGAGGGTAACAAGGATGATCAGAGGACTGGAAAAAAAGCCCTATGAGGAGAGACAGAGAGAACTGGGCATGTTTAACCTTGAGAAGAGAAGACTGAGGGGGAGATATGATAGCACTCTTCAAGTACTTGAAGGGTGGTCACACAGAGGATGGGCAGGATCTCTTCTCGATCATTCCAGAGAGTAGGACACAGAATAATAGGCTCAAGTTACAGGAAGCCAGATTTCGACTGAACATCAGGAACAACTTCCTAACTATTAGAGTAGTATAACAGCGGAACCCATTACCTAGCGAAATGGTGGGCTCTCCAACTCTGAAGTGATTCAAGAGGAGCTGGACAGCCACCTGTCGGGTATGCTTTAACGTGGATTCCTGCATTGAGCAGAAGGTTTGGACTTGATGGCCTTATAGGTCCCTTCAACTCTACTGTTCTATGATTATTTCAATAATCAATTTGCTGGGAAAGCATTTGCATTTCATCTGCAATGCTGTCTCTAAAATCAGTAGTGGTTTTACACCCTGAGATTATTGGTTATATATGATTAGAAGGGACTAGAAAATGCTATTGTGGTATTTCCTGTACATGGCTGTCTCCATCCAAATGGATGAGAACATAGAATGAGAGTGTCACTTGTGCATTCCTGGTTGTTCCACTTGATATAATTCAACCATTTATTTCATTTGATTCAAGATGGAACACACACCACACAACTGTATCTAGCCCAGAAGTCAAGAGCATCATTGAAAAGCTAGCCTTACATTTTAGGAATATGTCCATTCTTCAACTTTTCTCATAACTGTCTCTTATTTTCTTTTAATTTTTTGTGCCCATCTGTTCCTGAGGTCAAGGCAGAATTCTGATAAGGCAAGAGAATGTTAAAATTGTCAGTTTGTCTTTGATATAGTACACATCACCTAGGTTTTGCTGTTGCTGTGAGTACGAACAGAACTAAATGAAATGCATCCAGAATGTGTTTCCAATGCATTCCCTTTAAAAGGGCGGTAGACAGTAATGGCAAAGTGGATAGTTAGCTTGCTGTGTAGACTTATTGTAGCATATAAAAACTGAAAAATAAATCACTTCATACAGACAGATGTACTTTGCTACTAATTGTAAACCGCAGCATGCCCTTGAAAAGCAATTCAGTGTACTTTCTCCAGTTCAAACATATGTCTTTTATGCATTATCCAGATAAGATTGTATTTAGGTCAGCCGCAAAAGCCAGAATTTTTCAAATGTGGCTGGCTTTTGGATTGGATATTGAGTGCGGAGTGCGAGAACTGTTAAAAGGGACTGACTTTTCAGAAAGTGCTAACAGCTGCGTTTTAAATAGACTGTGACTTTTTCCATGGAAAATGTGCCTGAAAACAAAAGTTACTCTGAAAACATGATCAGAGGATCAAAATAGATGGGAATCTATCCAAGGGATAATATAGTTATCATTAACAAAAATATATCATATCGAAGACTCCAAGTCACAATCTAGAACTTGCTTCTCATGCAAACATCATTTGGCTGTTGTGTTTTCTACAATTATGGAGCCAAGAAGAAACCAATAGAAGCATTTACCTTCCAGGTGCTCAGGGGCAGGAAACATCAGGAGCAGGGAACCAAATGTGGCACTCCAGACCCCTCTATCTGGCCCTCAGGACTCTGCTGTTTCCCCAGACTCTGCCTCTCACTGACCCTGCTCTAGGCCTTCGTCAAATGCTTTTCCCTTGCTTGAATGTATCCTCGGACTATGACGATTCATCTTGCTTGTTTAAGTGGGAGATGTAGAGATGTAGCCTATTGTAGGAAGGTAAGAGTCAAATCCAGTTTTCTGGCCACTTTTGCCACTGGCTGCACCCATTCCTGAGATGTGGCCCTTGGGCTGACAAAGGTTCCACATTCCTGTTCTAGTTTCTTTCGCCATTCCTGCTGTTATTGTATGGAGAATAGTTAGAACAGCAGGCGGCAAGGGGAGGAGAATAAACTGTCTCCTTCTTCTAAGGGCATTTCTGCACAACAGGTGGACCACCAGTAGAGCAAGAACAGAAGGGATTTCTTCCAGCAGTGTCCCTCTTGACTCAGAGCTGTTCAAAACAGGTACAGAAGGCACTAATCTTAAACTAGATACATCTGGAGTACTAACAAGATTGTATCATGTCCACTCTGGATTAACTCATAAGTACTACCCCATCATTCCGTAGGCATAATAACTAATATAATACTATTTAAATGTCATTCTATTACAAATATGTTATCAAAAATGTAAAA
The DNA here is from genome assembly GCF_030035675.1 of Rhineura floridana. Classification (NCBI taxonomy): domain Eukaryota; kingdom Metazoa; phylum Chordata; class Lepidosauria; order Squamata; family Rhineuridae; genus Rhineura; species Rhineura floridana. The sequence goes on along the minus strand of NC_084485.1, from coordinate 107,135,958 downwards.
CAATCCATGTTTTATATCTTTTAACATCCTGAGGAGAAGCACAAAAGATTGGTTCAGGTTTGTTTTAGAGGTAATTCCATTTGGAGAGATACTCAGACCATATTATCTGCATTATATGTCCTTGGAAAGAATATATATTTTATTTTTCGGAGGCACATACTGCAGAATACATGGATTGGACAGTCCTCCAAATGCCTTTACCCTTTCACTTTAGCCAGTTCTTTGTTCTTAGGATCAGACTGGTTATTAATTTATTTGGTTAGTTAGTTTAAAAAGATTGTTCTGCATTGCTTATGCATGTGGTTATGGATAAGAAATTTCCAGTGTATGTGTCGTCATACAAAACAGAATGAAGAGTTTCTGTTCATTATTGGTTTAAAATGTAGTCACCCTGTTCTTTGAATCAGGTATGCACAATGTTATCCACAATTACCCACAATTTACTGGTTTCTTCTGAAATGCTGCATTTTGATGCTGTATAAACAAAACCGTTTCACTCCAGCTTTAAAAGTGTTGTCAGTGGCGAATCCCAGGTGTATACAATGGAAATGTTTCCTGGTGGTGGTCCTACATGACTGACATCAGTGATATGTGTGTGTGTGTGTGTTGCAGAGGAGCATCCTATTTACCACCCACCCACTGGCTGCTCACTGCAATCCTACCCATGTCTACTCAGAAGTAAGCTGCACTGAATTTAACAGGGCTTATTCCCTGGTAAGTGGGGTAGAATTGCAAGTGGTGAAAGATGTGCTGTGAGGCTGATCTGACATGAGTAAAACATTATAACCGTGCCTACTGTGTGGTGGTGAGAGTGGCCAAGAAAGCTCACTTCTCTGCCTCCATCACATCCTCAAGCAGCTGCCCTGCGGAGCTCTTTCATATTGTAAGGAATCTGTTGACATCAACTCCTGGAAATGGTATTTTACACCCTTCCAAGGATAGGGAAATCTGTCAATTTCGGTTCTCTCAGTTTCTCACTTTTCTAATGTTAAATTCAATCCTCTACATTTCTGCAGCAGCAATCTGCAAAAAATTTTTTTAAAAAATCCTCATGAAAATTCTCCAGCATTTTAGTGCGGATTTCTCCAAATAAACACATTTTTGTAGGCAGTTTTGACAAAGGTACACATTTTTGCAAGCCATTTCTCATCACATCATGCCTTTTTGCATGTTATTTTCACTCATATATTCATTTTTATGCACACTTTCCCCTAATATATACATTTTTGTAAATATTGTTTAGTTGAACTGCATCCCAAAATTTACTGTATTCATTTACCAGGGACCTTTACTGTAGTGACACCTACCCTTTCCCCCTCTCCTTAAATATTAGACAGGCATCATCTCTGTTATTTTTTCAGAGCATTCTGAAGACCTTCCTCTTTCAACAATCCTTTTAAGTAGAGACCTTATCCCAGTCTGCATCTGTGTTGGAATTGCTTTTTAAGATGTTTTTTAAGTTTTTTAAAGTTTTAAATAAAAAAGATGTTTTTAAGATATTTTGTTTTAATATGTTTTTAAAGATGTTTTGTTGTAATATATTTTAAAAGTCTGTTTTTAAGAACTTCTAGAGTGTTTGTAGTGTTTTATTTGTCACCCTGGGCTCCTTCTGAGAGGAAGGGCAGGATATAAATAAATAAATAAATAAAGTCTTGTTCATTTTTAAAAAAAGAGGTGATGGCAGCAGAGAGAGATCCTTGTTCATCTCTACACATCAATCTGTGTAAAGAAGAAGCGCGAGGATCTGTCTCCTCTCCCTCACTTTGATTATTTAAAGTGCCAACACCAGGAAAAACAAGAAAATGTTTTCTGGGGTTTGTGTGTGGAGTTGTAGGAATTAAAGCTCTACCAATATGTGGAGTTAGGTGGGTAGAGGAGTGGGGAGACTGGGCACAGACAGCGTGTAGCTGGATTTGCAAAATAAAATTGAAATGCAGTGAGAAGAAAAGAACCTTGCTGCGTTTTAAGCCTGTAATGTGTCTCTGCCCTCAGATCATCTGTAGAATGCAAGCTGAGTTCCAGAGTAGTGACAAAAGGTTTGGAGTATGACTGTTCATTTGGAACAATCCCTGTTTCAAAGGATAAACTGTAATAAGCAATGTCAGTAAGTGGAGTACGTTCAACACCTTGTGTTACACAAGAAATCAGTATTCCAAAGTGATCTCTTTAACCATTAGTATTAATGTATAATGGCCATCCTTCAAGACAGATGGGCAATGCCCCACACATTTTAGACTAAGTAAACCTTGGGCAGAAATCCAGAGACTATACAGACAAGGAAATTTGGTGAATGAATGTCTGCAGATTTTCGGAGAGGGGAGGAGTTTCTGCTCTTCATACCATAACTATGATCAAAAAAGCTGTTGCATTTTTCAAATTTGAGCTCAATTATCAGGGTCTTTTATGTCCTGTGGAGTGCAGGCATGCTTGCACACCTTTAAAATCTGATAGACAGCTATTGATACAACTTAGTCCAAGATGGCTATACTTGTTTGAGATTACTATACACTTCTTAAAAGATTTGTAATGGGAATTATGCTGTTCCCTAAATGATGTCATTTCACTAAAGGAGCTTTAATGGACTTGGTGCTCATCATAAACACATCACAAATAAATTGAATTGCCATTTTATCCACGTTGAAATGTGTCTAGATTGTATTTCCATAGTAAGAGCTGTATAAAACAGTGGCATCATTAACATTTATAGTTCTTACTGGTAAAGAGGCAGAGGACATACAGACTACTAAATGATACTGTAATTCAATTGCTCTCATATTAGGAACTTTAACATATTAAGGCTTGTGATATAACTTTCAATCCTGTAAGTCTGTCAGTAACTAACAAATGCTGAATTATCTCCTTCCTTAGACATACACCATTGGAATCCATTTAAAGTGCTTAATGATGTATTAATAAACCATGATTTTCCAGCAGAGTTTTCTGAACTCCACTCACTGGCGCCAGTGCCTGTGCTGCCAATCAAATCAGAATGTCATCATTCCCTCAGTAAATAAAGGTTAATTGGATGTACAGTTGAAAGGATCATGAACATAAGCAATACCTGCGATAGCCTTGTTCTGGGTTTAAAGGACTTGCCAGCTTTTTCTCAGAGATGTCTGTGCTCTTTGTTTCCTTGTAGCATTTATCTAAGGGAAAATTAGTTTTTTAGATAGGGGTATTTGTCATATGTCTCCTATATTATATTACAGCCATTTCTACAACTATTTTCTGGTAGAGTCATTCCCACTTCTAAATGTATTATGTCCAGCCGCTTCTCCTAGAGAAAGGCTTGAGGCAGTGTAGAAGGAAACAAAACAGTGACCTCTTGATAAAACCACCTTAAGGACATCATGATTGTCTATGTGGCTGATGATTAAATATTACTTTAAATCTTTATTTTTGAATTGATCAGTTATATTATGAATTATGCTGACTTGCCTATCCCCATTAAAATATCACTATCATGGAATCATAGTAGAGTTGGAAGGTGCCTATAAGGCTATCGAGTCCAACCCTCTGCTCAATCCAGGAATCCAACTTAAAGCATTCATCTGCCTCTTGAATGCCTCCAGAGTTGGAGAGCCCGCCACCTCCCTACGTAACTGGTTCCATTGCCATACTACTTGAACAGTTAGGAAGTTTTTCCTGATGTTCAGCCGAAATCTGGCTTCCTGTAACTTGAGCGCATTGTTCCGTGTCCTGAATTCTGGAATGATCAAGAAGAGATCCTGGTCCTTCTCTGTGTGACAACCTTTCAAGTGTGGTGGTCCAAAACTGGAAGCAGTACTCAAGATGAGGTGTAACAAGTGCCAACTAGAGGAGAACTACTGCTTCACACAATTTGGAAACTATACTTCTGTTAATGCAGCCTAAAATATTATTTGCCCTTTTTTTGCAGACATATTGCACTGTTGGCTCATATTCAGCTTGTTGAACAATCCCAAGATCCTTCTCACATATAGTATTGCTGAGCCAAGTATTCCCCATCTTACAACTGTGCTTTGGTTTCTTTTTTGTAGGTGTAGAACTTTGCACTTACCCCTGCTTACTTATTTGTAAATAGATAAATAAATAAATAGTAGCTGGTGATAGATGCCCTTTGCCATGGAGGCCATGTGGGCCTCCATAGACAAAAATGGTTCCAAAACCACCCCTATACTGCATATCTGTTTCATTAGAGAAAGTATAATCTGATCCAGAACAAGCAAAACCCCAAATTCTTGGACCTAGGAACCATTTACCCATAGTGTCTCTGTCTTAGCAGGATTCAGATTCAGCTTATTAATTAATTAGATAATCAAGAACAAAAGAAAACAGCCTCTGGCTTGGGCAGAAATGAGAACAGCAGACTGAGTCCTTTTAAAGAACTACCGAGGGAGATGACGCCAGATGTTAGCAGGCACAGGATGAAACACTCTCTGACCCATATGGTAAGTAGCAGGTAGTAAAACCTTCTCCTCTGGTGATGGTGGCCCACATCTTGTCACTGTTACATTTCCTTTTGCTACCCTGGCTCAGTAGTAACCATTCAGCTTCCTGTAATTTCATGTGATTTCTCACCTTTTTTTAATTGGAGTTATTCCAAAACTATTTCCAGTGGCACTGTAGATATGGGAGAGTAACCTCTCACATGCCTTCCGTCTGCATTTTAGGCACCAACTGAAGTCGTACAGGAGGTTATGTGACCGTGCACTTCCACTGGAAACAATGAGATGGTGTGCACCACATCTGCATGTGGTGCGCAAGGTATGGAAAGGAGTTTGTTCTGGCAGGAACGATGCTAGGTTTCCCAGTAAGTTCACACACCCACATGCAATGAAATCTTTATTGTGACTTAGGTATAGCATTTCAGGCACTCAGGGCAGTGCCCACATACACGATGGTCCAGTGCAGCAGCAATTTACAGCACTCCTTGCCATATCATATGCCCGCTTGACTATAGCCTTGCCAGGGTGTGATCTTTTTGCTCACTTATATTGAACAAAGGAAGAATATTCTATCCTTTATTGCACAAGATTCCCCCACACACTTGTTACTCTAAAGATAAAATTATGATATACTGCCTCCTAATGAATGCAGTTGTCTGAAAATGATGCTCTTCTACCACAATTACCGCTGCATGAACTGTGAGATCATGGCATGAAACAAAAATGCAGAAATAAGTGGATAACACTGAGAAAGAAATAATGAGGTCTCTCTCCCAGTTAGAAAGAGTCTTTGCCTATTGTCCTTTATTATGAAACTGGCACATTAATGATATGGCTACTGTGGGTTGATTCTGCATTCTTGTTGCATTGGCTTGCTGCATTCTCTGTTGGTATGACATTTAAAATATTTGACAATTAGCATCTATACAATAATCTATGGCATCTATGGGTGTGCATGGAAACATGTGGGTCTTGGATTGGCTTTACATGATGATTCAGTTTGCTTCAAATATTCGCTTTAATTGGAAATACAGCACTCACACACGGTGTCCTAATGGGCTAAAATAACTAGATGCAATGTCAGGATTGAACTGGGAGCTTACAATATGAAAATGAAATGAAATTTAGGTTCTACAGCCATAATATTCCTTAGCATGAAAAGTTATTCTTAAGTTTTGCATTTGAATAGAGGAGATTTTACTCTAAAGGGCATATATGTTTGGTGTGTTTTGCCTGAGCCTAGTTCTATCCTCCTGAAGGTGGTTAGGTTGATGAAATAATAATAATAATAATAAAATTTTATTTAATTAGTCGCCCATCTGTCCGCCTAAGCGGGCACTCTGGGCGACGTACACGATATAAATACAATGTAAAAACATATACATACAGCAAATTACAGTATTAACAGCAATTCATCTAACCATCCTTCAGTAATACAATATAAAGACCTAACCCACCCCAGAAATCCCATAGGCCTGCCTGAACAGCCAGGTCTTTAAAGCTTGGCGAAAACCATCAGGGAGGAGGCGTGACGAAGGTCAAAAGGAAGCAAGTTCCAGAGGGTGGGGGCCACGATCGAAAAGGCCCTCTCTCTGGTCCGCACCAGTCTAGCTGTTTTCACCGGTGGGACCGAGAGAAGGTCTTGTGAGGCTGATCTTGTTTGGCGGCATATTTGGTGATACTGGAGGCGTTCCTTCAGATAGACTGGGCCGGGACCGTATAGGGTTTTAAAGGTTAGTACCAACACCTTGAATTGGGCCCGGTACACAACTGGCAACCAGTGTAACTCCATCAATACTGGGGTAACATGATCTCGGCGATGGCTCTGCTTTATTAAGCGTGCCACCGCATTCTGTACCAGTTGTAATTTCCAGACCGTCTTCAGGGGTAACCCCACGTAGAGCGCATTACAATAGTCTAATCGAGAGGAGACCAGGGCATGTATCACTCGTGGGAGCAGGTGTAAAGGAAGGTAGGGACGCAGCCTTTGTACCAGATGAAGTTGGTACCAAGCTGCCCGGCTCACTGCAGAAACCTGAGCCTCCATAGACAGCTGGGAGTCCAAAATGACCCCTAGGCTGCGGACCTGGTCTTTCAGGGGTAATTTCACCCCATTAAGTATCAGGTCAAAATTTCCTAGCCTCCTCTTATCCCCCACTAGTAACACCTCGGTCTTGTCGGGGTTTAGCTTCAGCCTGTTCTTTCCCATCCATCCACTTACGGACTCCAGGCAATTAGACAAGGTATCCACAGCCAACTCTGGTGAGGATTTGAATGAGAGATAGAGCTGCGTGTCATCCGCATATTGGTGACACTGCAGCCCAAAACTCCTGATGATGGCACCCAGCGGTTTCATATAAATGTTGAATAGCATGGGGGAGAGGATAGAGCCCTGTGGCACACCACAGTTGAGGGGCCAAGGGTCTGAAACCTCATCCGCTAACGCTACTCGTTGGTATCTGCTGGAGAGATAGGAACGGAACCACCGTAAAACAGTGCCTCCTATTCCCAGCCCCTCCAGCCGACTTAACAGGATACCGTGGTCAACAGTATCAAAGGCCGCTGAGAGATCCAGGAGGATGAGGAAAGTGTGTTCTCCCTTATCCAATGCCCTCCTCATATCATCCACCAGAGCGACCAAGGCTGTTTCAGTTCCGTGTCCAGTCCTGAAGCCCGACTGGAAAGGATTTAAATAATCTGCTTCCTCCAAGTGTGTCTGTAACTGTGTAGCCACCACACGCTCAATCACCTTGCCCAAAAACGGTAAATTGGAAACTGGGCGAAAGTTGTTCAAATCTTGGGGATCCAAGGAGGACTTTTTCAGAATAGGTCTTATTATTGCCTCCTTGAGGGCTAATGGCATTGCACCCTCCTCCAAGGACGCATTTACCATTGCCTTAATCCCATTGCCCAGTTCCGCTTTACAGCTCATAATGAGCCATGAAGGGCAAGGGTCAAGCAAGCAAGTGGTTGGTTTAACAGTAGAGAGCACCTTGTCCACGTCATCAGGGAGAAGAGGCTGAAACCGATCCCAGCAGACCGGACTGCAACTGACCACCTCTGGACCACTACTTGTAACCACGACGTACGGAATCTTGTCCTTCAGGCGCTCGATTTTATCGGCAAAGTGTTTTACAAATGTGTCACAGGAGGCTTTTGAATGTTCCAAAGCCCTACTTTGCCTCCAAAACAAGCACTGGCTCTGGGCTTGATGTAACAGTGGTCTGCCCCAAAATTGAATATCTAGGGTAGGAAGTATAATGGTGCTCCGTGTCCAACCCAAACTCCTACAACTTGTCTTGGCTGAAGAGCCCTTCTGTTTTCTTATCATTGCTTCCTTCTCCTCCTCTGCAAAAGACCAGGACAAAGTTTCTTCTAGAGCTCTCCCTCCTCTGCTAGCTAGATTTGCATGTTATACTGCAAGAAATACAGATTTATCCTCTGAACAAGCCGAGGTGTGTGTTCCATGCAACAGAAATGGCCCATTTGTCATTTGTTGCCACTCCTTTGCTTTCACTGTATAAGACAAGCGTCCCTAACATAATGTGACAAATATTTGGAGTACACCACCAGTACTATTGCAGTCTTGAGGATTGGAGCCATAATCTACCATGATCCCCAATAAATATCATGTGGACTTTCAGATCTGGTGTCATAGTCAGCCTTTTAAAAATATTTGCAACCAGTCTTTCCTCATTCCTTTTCTTGTGGACTTTTTTTAAAGAAAACAACAACAGTCTTTTCAAGTTTCCTTATCTTTGGTCAGGTACGTTCAGCTTCCCTATCTCTTCCTGCTGTCCAAATTGACTTTTTTGGGGGAGCCACACTTCCTGTCTCTGACTGACAAGAGGATCTGTATCTGGCCAAATTGATTTTCTGTCTCTGCCTTGCACATTTCTTTTGTAGATGTATTCCATTTTAATACATTTCTTTGTCTTCTACCCCCTGGTGTGTGCTGCCTTTGTTACTCCAATATTTCCTTTCTTTTGCTCCCTAACTTTTGCTCTAATTCATGGTTCTGTTTCTCTCCCTCTTGCTTCCTACTATCAGTTTTATAATATTTGTAGACTACAGCAGTAAGATGCAAATAATAACTGGTTTTATTTCTTAGGTTCTTTCACACAGTTCTCAGTTTTGAATTCATCCTGGAACCACACCCTGAAAGCACAGGCCGCAGGCATGCTCAGATCCATCTTTTCTAAAAAAAAAAAAACACTTTACCATTTTGGCCACTAGGTGGCAACCACATGACCATATCTTATACTCCTCCCCCTTTAGCTTATACCAGCGTTTTCCAACTAGTGGGTGACCAGATGTTGTTGGACCACAATTCCCATCTTTCCTGACCATTGGCAATACTGGCTGAGGCTGATGGGAGTTGTGGTACAACAACATCGGGTGGCCCACTAGTTGGGAAAGGCTGGCTTATACTATCAACATACAATCTACCTATATTACTAAACACCAGATACATTGGTCTTAACAACATCCCTTGTGTTTACAGAGCTTGGAAAAGTTACTTTTTTGAACTACAACGCCCATCAGCCCAATCCAGTGGCCATGCTGGCTGGGGCTGATGGGAGTTGTAGTTCAAAAAAGTAACTTTTCCAAGCTCTGTGTGTTTATAAATTCAGCCTCTCCCTGGGCTTAGGAATCCTTTTTGAATGGTGTAGTGCAAGTGTGGGTGTTCATGGCTTGCCCACCACTGTCACTGGATGTTCTATCTCAGCAGGTGTCTCAGCAGGAGACACCTCTAAAACAGTGTTAGGATCTGATGCAGACATTGTGGGCCTGTCAATCTCTCTGGTTGTATCAAGTGGGCAGTGTAATGGTTCCATATCGATTTGCTTTTCTACTTCAGTCTGTGGACCCTCTGCAGGAAACTCTTCTCCATGGTACACTTGATTTTGGTATTGCCAAATATGCCTCCCATCTGGTAATTTCACCACCCATGAGAGGAGCCCTGCCTGTGCTACAAGACGACCTGCCAGCCAACGAGGTCCAGTCCCAAAATTAAGAGCATAAATTAGGTTGCCCACTGTTAGGATTCTTGATGCTGTTTTTAAGTCATAGTAGACTTTTGTGCTTCCTGCTTCTCACACACCTTAATAGCCTCATCAGGGTGTAGGATGTCCAGGTGTGTATGCAATTTCCTACCCAATAGTAGTTCTGTTGGTAATTTTCCTGTGGTGGAATGTGGTGTAACATGATACTGGAAAAGGAATTTGGCTAGTTTAGTCTCTAAGCTACCACATGTCATTTTTTTAAGTCTCAAAGTCTCTACAGTTCTTTCTGCTAGGCCATTGGAAGATGAGTGATGTGGAGGAATTCTTACATGCTTGATGTGGTTTTTCTCCAAACATTCTTGGAAAATTACACCCATGGCCCATTATCACTTACCACTACTCTGGCAATCCATCAAACTATTTGGAATGTGCATCTGTTATTATTAAGAACATTTTTTCCCATGAATGGACCAGAATAATCTACATGAAGTCTTGCCCAGGGTCATTGTGGCCATTCCCATGGATGTAAGGGTGCTTCTGGAGGAACATGGTGGTTGTATTGACAAGTCCCACACTGCCACACCACTGTCTCAATCTGCTGGTCTATTCGAGGCCACCACACATAGCTACGTGCTAATCCATGCATCCATATAATGCCAGGATGTGCTTCATGCAACAATTTTAGCACAGCAGACTGACTCCCTAGTGGTACTACTATCCGAGACCCCAACAATAAACATCCATCCTGGATACTCAAGGACTCCCTATGTTGATAGTAGGACAGTAAATCTGTGCTTCCGCCCCTTAATCCATCCATTTGTGACCATTCTTTGCACTCTAGATAACAGAGGAACTTGGTCAGTCTGTCATTTAATTTTTGCTGCATCTATCAAAGATGCGGACATCAATTCAATAAGAAGAATGTTTTCAGTAGGCCGAGGTACTGATTTTGGTAATCTGGTAGTGGAAGTCTGCTAAGGGCATCAGCATTACTCAGGGCTTGACCTGGTTTATATTCAAATTTGTAGTCATACGCAGACAACGTCAAGGCCCATCTTGGATTCTAGCAGATGCCATTGGGAGTACTGGCTTGTTCTCTCCCAGCAGACCCTGAAGGAGATTATGATCTGATTGTATGACAAAACATCTGCCATATAGATATTAATGGAATTTCTTTACTGCAAAAACCACTGCTAACCCTTCACTTTCTAGCTGTGAGTAGTTTTTTTCTGCTGGGGCTAGGGATCTTGATGCATAGCTAATGGGATGCTCTGATCCATCAGGCATTTGGTGGGCTAACACTGCTTCCACTCCATATGGAGAAGCATCACAAGACAAGTTCTTTACGACTGTCATAATGAATAAGGAGCATGGATGACTTCAACAAGTTCTTTGCTGCTGTAAAATCTCTTGCCTGCTCTTGACCCCAATGGAATCTTATCCCTTTTTGTAAAGCCTATGTAATGGTGCCAATACTGTTGCCAAATTGAGTAAGAATTTGCCATAAAAGTTTAGCAACCCCCAAAAGGACTTCAGTTCTGAAACTGACTTTGGTGCAGGTGCCTCAGTATTGGCGTGTACCTTCTCTTCCACAGGATGTATGCCAGCAGCATTAATTTTGTGTCCCAGATAAACAACTTCTGGGGCCCGAAAAATGCACTTTTCTTTCTTGAGATACATGCCTGCAAATGACAGCTTTGACAGTACTTTGTCTAGGTTCTGCAAATGTGCTGTCTCTGTTGTTCCTGTAATCAGAAAATCATCAAGATATTTTTATTATTTTCAAAGGCAAGGTCAGTAATAGGATTACAGGTACTCTGTAAATATGGCTGATTTTTTAAATTAATATTAACAAATCATGAGACCACTGACGGAAAGAAGTCCAACAGGGATCTAGATTATTTTACTTGTGTTGTAGGCTTTGGACTCTGTATTCTCTTTTAAGTGTCTTGTGTATCGCCATGAAATCTTAAAGAGTTGTTAAGCAAGCAGTTCTGAGTTCAGGACTATAAGTTTTGCAAGATTTTGTTTTGAAATGAGCTTATGAGAAGCAGCAGCATAGCGTGGGGGGTATTTCAGTTTAACATAGAGGAATGCGAAAAATCCATGCTGGCTATAGTATATAGCCACTCTCGTGGCTGTATAATAACAGACTAAAAAAATCCATTCTTGTTGCGATTTTAATTATGATTGCATCACAATAATTTCTGTGCTGTCTTTTACTGATGTGTACATATGGTCCTGTGTTAAACACTGCAGAAGAGAAGTCTTGATACAACCATAGGTACAATTATACAAGGAATGCCTTTCTGCAGCATTTTATCAGTGCTAGGGTTGTGTTCCGTGTTTGCCAGAGGCCTGAGCTGAATCGGGCCACTTCGGAGGCATTTAGGCTTCAGCTGAGTCAGGTTCAGACAGCCACGGATTGCTACAGGTCAGGTTGGATGAGATTCGTGGCTGTCAGAGGGTGGGGCATAGGGCAGGAAGAAGAGGCAGGGAGAGTGGGAAAATAGGGCCAAGACCTACCTTGGATCCCTGACTGTGTCTTCTGGGAGAAGGTAGGCCTAGCTTCCTGCCTGCATCTGCCGCCTCCCCCCCCATGCCCCCAGAAGGATCAATCCCCTAGTGATTCTGCATGATAAGGGGGATACTGTGCAAGTAGTGTTCTTAAAGGAAAGTTACTTGTTCAGCATTACCAGCACAGAATCATGCGCGCACACACACTGACCAGCTGTTCAGCCAAGGGGTAGGTAGATTCTGCATGGTTTAGGAAAGCCTTATGTGGAGCATCACCACAGCAGGATTGCCTCCTCTGCTGTTCAGTGGAGAGGGTGTTTCTGCAGAATGCTGCAATGCCTCCCCCCACCCAATCAGGTGGGTTGACCTGAAGAACCCCCTGGATCAAAGCCACTGGGCAGGTAGGGGACACTGTGTATAGTCCTAATCAATACACTGGCAGTGTTTGTGTGTGACAGCGTGTAGACATGAATGAATTCAAGGAACTGAAAACTGTGGCAAATTGCACAAGTGCAGTGTTCTGCACAAACGTCAGGAATGAAAAAATGGGAAAACAGAAAACCACCAATGCACTGGTTCCACTTCAGAACAAGACTGAATATATACTGTATCCTATTACCTCTTTCCACATGCAACATATCCAGGTGGTATACAAAATGTTCTCAAGTTCATTTTGCAAAGCATTCTTTGACCAGATGTGGGTACAGAGTATGTAGGGGGAGTGGGTGTGTGCATGCCAAACCCACGTCCAGTGTACTCATCACTGCACATCTCCCCTCCCATGTTGAGCAGGAAGATCTCAAGGGGACTTGTAAGCATATTTGACTGAACACACTTAGAAGCCCCCCGGCAATCAGGAACTGTGAGTTTTCAGATCTCCAAGTCTCAAAGTAGCCTCTAAGCATGTTCAGCCAAGGGCACTTAGAAACCCCCTTCAGATCTCCCTGCTCACTGCAGATGTTTGGAGATGGAGATGGCATGTGTGGATATGTGCAGGGATGTTGGGGTGGGGCTGACACATGTTTACCCACTTCCCTTACACTCATTAGGCCCATGTCCATTTCTTTAAACATATGAAGAAGGCTCAGGTAATTTGGAATTTGAGGGGGGAAATCAGATAGGGAAAATTTTGGAAGCATCCCTCTTTTATAAGAAGCACCAAAAAGCAAATGGAAAAACTAGTGTACCTAGTCAATGCCATGATACTTGGGTTGTGTTAAATCTCTTTAAATGCCTGTGCTCCAAGCTAGTCTAAGGTACTAGAAGAGTTCTACGGTCTTGCACTCTGCCTAACAGTTATTCCTACTGTCTCTGTTGTGTGTATCTAAATTAGATGTAGTAGTTTATATAAGTAACCATTATGGGAATTAATAGTAATGTTGTTTTGGAAAAAGGCTAAAAAAATAGCATCACCAAATATGTGATAATTGCTGTTACAATTATATTCTTTCCCTATTCTTTTGCTTTCACCATCCCATATTTTCAAGTTTATTTCTCCTTTCTGTCTCTATTGGAGATGAGGACCTAAAGGCATGAACTGCTTTCCCCTGTGCTTTGCTATAATTCCCCTAACTCACTGTAATTGTTTCAAGCATCTATCAGAGCACATTCACCTCTGCCGAGAGAACAATGCTGCGCAAGGTCATCTTGGAGCTTGACCTCAATACCAGGCAAAGAAAGACATTTATGGTCCGTGGCAAGGATAAGTTTGGGTTCCTGTCTGATTATCTCAGTCATCCTCTACATTACTTCCTTAATTTGTCTATCTTCTTGTCTAACTTTCTGATTTTTCTTTCCATATCTTTAAAACAGATCTATGATGAAGTACCAGTGATAGATATGTAGATAGATATGTAGCTGTGAAGATTCAATCTTGCCTGCATCTGCCAAGAAAGCAATGGAAATCAAGCTAGCGTCATCGTTTTACTCATGCCTGGATTCCTCCCTACATTTGGAAAGAGATGAGATAGCATTGCCACATATCTGGTAATACAAAATTGCATACTTATTAGAGAATGTCCATCTGTGCTACTCATATCTAAGAGTTGCTATGCACTGATGGAACCTCTAGATATGGAATGTGGTTTATTCCTCTTAGTGTTTTTCCAAATTTGTATTTTTTTACTTTAATTTTTTATTAATTTCAAAATTAATTAAGGCATAGAAACCAATTCATTCCATCTGTGTTAATGAGTGATAAAACTCCCCCCACCTCTTGTAGATAACACCTAAATAGCTGGTCAGTGGGAAAGGAACTATATGTATACCTCTCTCTCTTTCTCTCTCTCTCTCACACACTGACACATGACAGACACACACACAGAGACACACACACAGACTCTCTCTCTCTCTGTGTTTCTGTCTCTGTCTCCCTCTCTCTCTTATAAAGCTACTGTCCTCACCAGTCATTGATAAGCAAAGCCTGCCTGCTCATCCCTTTTAACCCCTAAGCATCTTAAAACTTGAAAAGCCTAGACAGGAATGCTTTAGAAGGTTGGACTTGATGGCCTTATAGGCCCCTTCCAACTCCACTATTCTATTATTCTATGTTTCTAAATTATACAATACATACACATGACATAGGTATGACATATTTGTATTAGAAATGAAATTATGGGCTCTTTTGTGCTTAGTTTTAGGCAGAAAGCCATAGGAGCACAGCAGAGTCTGGAGGAAGGTCCCAGCAAACCTTCCAGGGTTCCAGGCTTCCAGGGAGTGGGCCAGTCTGAACTGTTGTACTAGCCACTACCAAGTCAGGACTGATTGGCTTTGTACCAAAGAGGAAAGGTGGATAAACATGCTTTAGGCTTGGACCAGGTAGATTTTTCCTTAAAGAAGTAGTGAACAGGCAGTCAATTGAGACACTATGCCTTCCCTGGATACCATTTACCCATGGCCTTGGGTCATGGCACTTCATGGGACAGGAAAACATCCTGTGGGTCCTGCCCCTTAGAGTACAGATGGTCCAGAGTCCTCAAAGACTGTATGGGTGTACAAACTCAATTTCAGTTACCTTTGGCAAGTGTTTATTAATGAAAGAATCTGATATTCAAAGTTCAAGCTGTTTACCCTCTGTCCCCATAAGATAGAAATCCATCCCAGAATTAGCAGGTGAGATGGATTTTCTTGGTTTTTCTGAGGACCCAGTTTTTTCAAGAAGGCCTAATGAACTTACCCTTTGTGGTGAATGGTCCTTTTCTCCAATCTGAGGGCACATTGATAAACTCAAGGTATTGTCCAGATGAATATCTCCAGGTATTGTCTAGATGGTAACTTCCATCTATTTATCAGACCTGCTTACCAACATATGCTGTAGTTATATCCTTGGGACAGAAGTCAGAAAATTTATAACAAACCTCTGATTACTACCATAAAAACATGATTTATTTGTTTGTTAAATATATATCCTCCCCCTCCTCCCCAAGGATGCCCAGGCCAGTTAACATCTCCCTATTCTATGTTCATTAATCAGGGGACTACATTTTGAGTTTCCTCAAAGCCAATTCAGATGTCACATTCGAATGTTTTGTTTGAACTACAACATAAACGAAGTCAAACTTCCAAAATGTCCAGTACTTGAACATTTCCAGCTCATCTGACTTTGCTCAGGAGAACTGTTAACTTTCACATCTGTTGTATGTTTTACTGAATCCATTGTTTTCTATAATATTGTGTTGTAAAGTGTTGTAAGGCACCCTGGGTAATGCCTAAAAGGGTAGAATAAAAATAAATAAATATAAATGAAATAAATCTGAGAATAATATCTGAATGATTCCATAGTAATTGACTTGAACAGAGATTTCAATAATGCTTTGGAACTCAAACTCACGTAAAATGGTAGGATTTCATTCTTAGTCATCTTATTTAATTTCCCTTTTTATCTGAAACATGATAAAAAGGTTGATGTTCTTCCCGAACATTGTGTTCAGGTTGAAGGATATTCTCTCACATCTATTCAGCATGTTGAGTTTTGGTATTTTTGTTTTATGATCATCATGGGATTACATCCAGTTGGTGCCCTTGTGCAAGGATTTTTGATTCAGTAGGACACATCCACTAAGAGAGAAGGGGGGGCAATTTTTGCTGATTCCCTCTCCTCTCTGCAGCCCACAGAGCCTTATGAAAATCTATTCTGGATGTTCTCCAATGCTCTATATCAGATATTCAGGGAGGTGCCGTGGGGTGTACCAGGGATGGGGAAACTGACAAAAGTTGTCTTCCCTTGTCCTCCATTATTGGATGCCTCCCACTACATTGACAGTGGTAGGTTTGGAGGACTAATTATTTGTATATTTGAATTGAGATCTTGTGAATACCCTTTAGAAATACTTTATAATCACATAGTCATCTGACACTTGTAAAATGAAGGTTTTCCCCTAACATTTTCTCATTGCTTTACCGCTTTATCATTAAAATTGTTTGAGAGCAGAATGGGGAGAATATTTTAGTATGTGTGCTTACATAGTTACTTATCTAATGGAACCAGATTATTAAATTATCTCTTCAAGCATAGGAATCACTTCAGAAAGACCAAAGAACTCTTAACAATTACAGTGCATCCCACTTGTTGTGGGCTAATTGGTGCCCCCCCTCTCTCTGTGTGTAACTAGCACACGCACACACACACACACACACACACACCTGTATATTGCCAAATAAAATAATCACTTTCACTAAACAACTAAAATTAATCGGAGCTTACCTGTTTCGTTTGTGATCAAGGAAAGAATTCCTTGCTGCAAGATGTTTTCCTAATGCTGCAGAAGATCTAGATGCCTTGCATGTTGGTTTTTCCATGTACTCTCATGTTCTTAAAATGTACATAGGATAGCATGAGTACAGGCTTTGGTTCAGTGCTACAGCAGTTGCTTTGGATATGGAAAGCCCCAGGCTCTATCCTTGGCATCCTCAGGTAGGTCTGTGGAAGAAAACCCTTGTCTGATACCCTAGAATGAAGGTGGGCATAGTAATGCCTTTCAGATATTGTTGTATTCCAATTTCCATTAGCCTTAGCCAGCATGGCCATAAGTCATGATTGAAGTTATACTTCGACAACATCTAGGTGGCATCCCATTGGCTAGAGAGCTGTTTCCAATCAGAGCAGATAATAAGAAACTAGATGGACCAGTGATCTGACTCTGTATAAAGCATGTTCAAATGTTCACATACACAGCTTGAAAATGGCCACAGATGCATGGATCTACAATAAATGAGATATGACTGGTGAAAAATATTTGAGAAGTTGTACGAGAGACATGAATGTCAGACTCATGCCTGAGCATGTGCACTATAAACAGACACACACTCAGATATATAAAGTGAGAAAAACTAATTTGGGAACTGTTTACTTTGTTAGACATAAATCCTATAAAATGTTCCACTGACTATCGTAAGAAAATTGATTTATTTCACATTTCTAGTTTCAGTCCTGAAGATTATCTTTCTTCTTGTGCCCTGTTGTTCATCTAGGTGAGCTATTTAAATAACCCCATTAATTAGGGAAGAAACTGACCATTAGAGAAGGTCAGGTGTTCATATGGCTAAACATGGTAACTTGTTTTGTGGACTATAGATGGAAATTGTTTCACACCTTCAACACAGCTAAGGTGAGCCAGTTGTTCTTTGAGCACCTGGTGTATTGTATCACCATTCCTGCTAAATATTAATTGTTCACTGCAAAAGTGCTATCATGTTGATCTTTTAACTAGAATAGTTCTGCAAGTATAAAATGCCACAGCTCCACAACAAAGTGTCAAGTGAAACATCTCTAGTGTTTCATCTAGTCATGAAGCTAGGGAAATAAAGACTCTCTCTCTGTCTGTCTCTCTCTCACACACACTTTATATTAACAATAAAAACAATTCTCACCTAATCACATAACACAGGATTTAGTTTTTTTTTTAAAAAAATACAAAAATGAATCTAGAAAACCAGCAGCAGCATGAGAGACTGTATAATGACTGGTCCACATGGTAATATATTTGAGTATCTTCTGCTGGGCAGAAATTGTGGGTATGTTCTTAGTGCAATAAGTACCTGGCTCTTAGAGAACATGATTATTTGCTTGTTTGGACTGAGAAAAGCTGAAAGTAGACAAGTCCTTGAAAGGCATGATATATGTTGGCAGCTGCCATTTTTGTGGCAAAAAATGTATTGGGCAGGAGGGTGTCATACTGAGGAAGAGAAACATGATTCCTTTGAAGGGGCTCTTATGAATTAATATCCTATCACACCAGGGATATAACTTGGGGGTGGATCTGCTAGGTTCTGGTAGTTATTGAGAAGATAGAGAGATGGGATTGTGACATGCACAATTCACCACTTGGTACACCATTTAGAAACGGTGGTGTTAGTGTTATATAAATTGTTGAAATAGTAAAAACAAACAGTCTGCTTGAGCAAAGCTTAAAAATTCATGTGCTGTCTTAAAAGGCTGAGATGCTAATGGTTGTAATACACTTCAGCTCTAGAAATACTGGAAAATGTGGTTGTGAGGTTCAAATTTAAGCTGCTAGATGAGATCTACAAGAGCAGATTGTGCAAGCTGGCATTTTCAGAAATGCTACTTGTTCCATTAGACAGGCAGAGCTATGTGGTGCCAGTGCGTGGACACATTTGGTGGCATCTGGAGTAAATGTTTAGAACTTTAGAAATGTTAGGCATAGAAGAACAAACCAAGCGTGTATAAAAGGAAGGTAGGTAATAATGTGGCCAACTATAATGGAGGAAACCCTGGACTTAATCCTTAATGCCCAGAATCTTGTGTGAGCAATCAATGTGAAACTGTTCAGGAACAGTGGCCATAGTGCTATCAAATTCAACATTCTTTTCAATGCAAAGAAAAGGTTGCCAAGCATGAATGGCTAACTTGTGGCACTCCAGATATTGCTGAACTACAGCTTTCATCATTCCTGGCTATTGACCATGCTGACTGGGCTGATACAGTTCAGCAACATATGGAGGGATGCAGGTTAACCATCCCTAGTCTACAGATATGCCAGCATTCCAATATTTAATATTTCATTCCAGAAAAGGAAACTGCTAAGAAAAAGAGAGAGAGAAGAGGGAATTAGTCAAAATGAAGTTATAAGAGAGAGCCATGGGGGTTAAATCTCTCCATGGCTCTCTGAGGTTATTTAAAATCGCTATAAGCGAAGTTGTGATCAAATGCATACCACAGATATGGAAAGGTACAAACAAGGGCAAGATAACACCAGCATGGTTAACGAGCAACTTCAAGGAAGCTATAAAGACAAGAATGCTCCCTTGAAAAAGTGAAAGCCTTGTCCAAGTGAGAATAGCAACAACAACAAAAGAACAGACGCTCAGGCAAAATAAATATAAGTTAACAATAAAGTAAGTGAAAAAAGATCAAGGAGTATATTACAAAAATAAACAAATCAACAAATACTTTAAACAATATGCCGAAGCAGAAAACCAGCCACAGAAGTAGTTGGCCCATTACACAACAAAGGCATGACAGGATTACTCAAGGAGGGGAGGGAGAGAGAGAGAGAGAAGGGATGCTAGATGAATTCTTTACAACATTCTTTACTGTGTGGGATTATGGTCAGATACCTATGCCTAAACTTGATTTTCTTTTCTTTTTCAGAAAGAGGGAGAATTTGTCACATTACAGCTGCAGTTCTGTACCAACTTTCCTTGGAGTAAGCCCCATTGAGCTTAATGTGATTTATTTAGAATCATAGAATAGTAGGGTTGGAAGGGGCCTATAAGGCCATCAAGTCCAACCCCCTGCTCAATGCAGGAATCCAAATCAAAGCATTCCCCACAGATGGCTGTCCAGCTGCCTCTTGAATGCCTCCAGTGTCGGAGAGCCCACTACCTCTCTAGGTGATTGGTTCCATTGTCGTATGGCTCTAACAGTTAAGAAGTTTTTCCTGATGTCCAGTTGAAATCCGGCTTCCTGCAACTTGAGCCCATTATTATTCCGTGTCCTGCACTCTGGGACGATCAAGAAGAGATCCCGGCCCTCCTCTATGTGACAACCTTTCATGTACTTGAAGAGTGCTATCATATCTCCCCTCAGTCTTCTCTTCTCCAGGCTAAACATGCCCAGTTCTTTCAGTCTCTCCTCATGGGGCTTTGTTTCCAGTCCCCTGATCATCCTTGTTGCCTTCCTCTGAACCTGTTCTAGTTTGTCTGCATCCTTCTGAGTAGATATGTGGAGGATTGGGCTGTAAGTCACACAGAGATGATAAGACAGGAAGTTCTACAGCTAATCGACAAAGTACAAATGAATAAGTTGCAGAGTCTGAAGAACATATACTCAAGAATTCCAAAATTTAAACTTGTGTACTTTTCCACAGTAAAATAAAAATTGCCACTAAATTGCCCCCCCCACAGAGAGAGAACTGAATCAGTTTAACACCATTTTTAAAAAAAATAAACTGATTCACAGGGAAGGCTGGATTTAACAGACCTATGAACCTAACTTCTACATCAGGAAAATTAGTGGAAAGCATAATTATAAAGTATAGAGAACAATTCCTCTTGAAGAAGACCTAGCATTGCTTCTGCTAGGTGAGGGAAGTCCTACCTCACCAACCTTTCAGAATTCTTTGAGTGTGTCTGAAGAAGGGCTATAGTGGCAGAGCATCTCATCTCCATGCAGAAAGTCCTGGCATCTCCAAGTAGGGCTGGGAAAGACTCCTGCCTAAAACCTTGGAGGGCCACTGCCAATCACTGTAGACAATACTGAGCTAGACAGACCAATGGCCTGACTCAGTATTCCTAGGTTCTGGTGTTTGGAAAGTTCATTGAGGAAGAGCCAGAGCTCAGTGGCAGAGCATCTGCTTTGCATGCAGAAGGCCCCAGGTTCAATTCCTGGCATCTCCAGCTATGGCTGGGAGAGAACCATGTCTGAAATCCTAGAAAGCTGCTGCTAGTCAGTATAGACAATACTGAGTTAGATGGAGCAACAATCTGATTCAGTGCAAGGCAGCTCCCTATCTTCCACAAACTTGTAGGTAAAGGTTATTGTATGGTTGGATTTTCAAAAAGCTTTTAACAAAAGCCCTATTTGGGTGTTCTAATGCCTCACGTGATGAGGGAGAGAATGGACACAGCAGCTTCACCTCCTGTCACCATGGATTGAAACATTGGTCAATCTCTTTGCAATCCTTTTGTTTCAACAATCCTGACCAATGTGGTATCATCAGCAAAAGTGGCCACCCTGCTCCTCACCCCTAACTCTAGATGGTTTATGAACAACTTTAAAAGCACAAGTGCCAGTACTGATTCTTGGGGAGACTCCACTTTCTACAGCCATCTATTGGGAAAATTGTTTGCGACCCAGGGGTGAAATAAGACGCAGACACAATATGATGGGTTAAACAATGGGCCACTTTATTAAACCAAATTCATATTATGATAATGAACCTGCAAAGGGGAACATAAGTGCGGGATTCAACTGGTGAGTCAGGCAAAGCCTGCTTGCAGCTATTGGGGCGACCCAAACCCCTGTCGAGCAAAGGGGTGGAATCTGTCAACCCCTAGCCCTGACCACACTCCAATGGTGCGTAGGGAGGCCAACCTGCATCACCGCCCCCCAGTGCCCTGAAATTCCGAGTGGATGAGACCTGTTGGCCCCAAAGGCGACCCGTATCCTGCCCTCGGGCAGTAAAACCCGGAGCTGCAGGCCTCCGGGACCGCCTATCACCTCCAAAGGTGCCTAAAGGTGTCACCTAGCTGCCCTTCACCTTTAACCTTTCCCGCACTTCTTTGCCACAAAAAGGGGGGCAAACCTCTGTTTAGTCACCCTTTACCCCACATCCAAACAAGATGTCCTTCACACCCCTCTGCAGGTCCTCTAAAAGGATGTCATTACCTATATCGATCATATGGACTCCATCTGACCGATATAGCTCAGCCCTACTGTGCCTTATCTCTGGGTGGTGAATGACAAAACCACCAGAGTCCAACAGAGCAAGACGGAGCTGCCTATTCACTTTTTTGCGGGTCCTATTTATCCCCCTAGGGTTACCCATACAATTCCACTGTCTACGGGGTAAAATATCGGACCAAATCAAG
This sequence comes from Rhineura floridana, assembly GCF_030035675.1. Lineage (NCBI taxonomy): Eukaryota > Metazoa > Chordata > Lepidosauria > Squamata > Rhineuridae > Rhineura > Rhineura floridana. Next base: position 107,113,955 of record NC_084485.1, on the reverse strand, counting down.
TGCACACCCGGCCAATGCTGTATAATGGCCCGGAAGTCAGCAGACGCCTGCTCAATAAGGGCTCTGCCCTTCAGCATCCCAAGGTCATTTCCACCCAGGTGAATGACCAAAAACTGTGGTGCATCCCGAACCACTGCTGTCTGGAAAAGCGTAGGAAGGAGCCCGTCCCAGCGCATTCCACAGCGGCCCAGCCATTGCACAGTAGCCCACTGGCTAAGCCCAAGCTGCGTGCCCCAACGCGACTTCGCCACCCTGCAGCCTGCCCAAAAGACCATACTATGGCCGCAGAGGAGGATGCGCACTCTTTCATCTCCCTTCCAGTGGCCTGTCGAAACAAACAATAAAAACTCATAATGGTGACCCAAACAAGTCACAAACTGGTTTTTGGAACCCCTCTAAAAGGCCGAATATAAGACCTATAGGTTGTGGAACACCATCTGCCCAGGGACTGCAACCTCTCTTGGGAAAAACCCAAACAGGCAGCTGTAGACGCTGCTCCAATGCGGAAAGAGTGTGTCCCAAACATGCCGGGATCGAGTCCCATATGCCCCAGAGCTAACTTAGTAACTGCCCAAAATTGAAATCTAGAGAGGGGGAGGCCATCCTTATGTATAAATAAGTATTCGGGCTGTTGTCCCCGGACTGTTAAGAACTTAGACAATGCGGCTACAGGGCAAATCTCATGCAGCTGTGAGGGGGAAAGCACTACCATACATCCCCTCCTGCGCTGATCAGTCTTTGACCAGCGTAGCTGGAGGGTAGCCTGTCCCTCCCTCCAACTAAAGTCAGACAGCAAAAATGCACGGGAAGAGAGGTCAGTCCTGGACCCTGCCAGCACCTCGCTGATCCTAAAAGCTCCAAAGAACAGCGTAAGTGCGGCCGCATGAAAAAGCAGGGCCTCAAAAGACGAGGAACATAAACATTCAAATTGGGACAAGAGCCCCAACAAAAGTTCTGGGTGAATAGGGGACCGAGGATCAGAAGTGGCGGGGTGTTCCCTTGCCCAGCCTTCCAACATCTTACGAAGTCAGAAGTCATCAGAAAAGTCCCGCAAACCTTGAGACTTGGCCAAAAAGGAGAGGCTTACCTCTAATAGTCTTAACGGCAAGGCCCTTCCTCCTGCCTTCCACACAAAACTCTATGAGGTGTTCCACTGGGATGGGCCACTGCTGTACGTAACCCCTTTCTGCCCTGAAAGCCAATAGCTCCCTACCTGCTCTCTGGTATCTGGCCATAGTACTGGGCACAATGGACAGGCTTATCGCTCTCTCCGACTCAAGCTGCCAATCTCCCACAGATCTGGCGTGACCACATTCGGCTGAGCCTTGGCCCACGGCGCCAGGTGGCGAAACCTCTCCATCTGGTTCTGTGACAGAGCATCAGCAATACTGTTATCAATACCCGGGACGTGGCGCACCAGGAACAGAATGTTAAAGTGGAGACATTGTAAAACAAATGCGCACACTAGGTGCATAACTCTGGGGTTCTTTGATGACAAGGAGTTAATAACGTGCACCGTGGACAGGTTGTCACACCAGAAGTGGACAGTGGAATCGCGCAGCCTGTCCGGCCAAAGATGCACTGCCGCCACTATCGGAAAAAATTCCAGGAGAGTTAAGTCTCTAGTCCAGCCTTCCTGAACCCAGGTTTGCGGCCAGCCCCCATGGCTCCAAGAGTCATTAAGGATGACACCGAAACCAAATGCCCCCGAGGCGTCGGAGTGCACCTGGAGTTCGGCTTCCAGGAGGCGATCCCGCCTCCAAAAAGAAATCCCATTGAAGTCCTGTAAGAACTTAGCCCAGACCGACAGATCGTCTTTGAGTGCACCCGAGAGCCTAATGTGATAATGAGGACGGGACAAACCTGACATGGCGTCATATACTCGTCTGAGGAAAGCCCGCCCCGGTGCCACCACCCTGCAGGCGAAGTTCAGTGAACCCGCCAGCTCCTGAAGGGTGCGCAGAGTTACGCTCCTGGAAGTCCGAACATGAGATAACTTTTCACGTAGCAGCTGTAATTTAGCCAGTGGGAGCCTACATGCCTGGGCCAAGGTATCTATTTCGATCCCCAGGAATGTGATAATTGGTGATGGACCTTCCGTTTTTTCTTCCGCCAGTGGGACTCCAAGCTCCCTTGACAGTTCCATAAATTGATCCATAAGATCCTTGCACTCCCCCATGTGTGCCCGTCCAGCAAATAAAAAATCGTCCAAATAGTGGACAACAGAACATGATCCAGACCGCCTCCTTGCCGCCCACTCCAGGAAAGAGCTAAAAAGCTCGAATACTGCGCATGAAATAGAACAGCCCATGGGCAGTGCACGATCCACGTAATAATGATCCGCAAAAGCAAAACCCAATAGATCAAAGTCTCCTGGATGGATGGGAAGGAGGCGGAATGCAGACTTTATGTCACACTTCCCCATGAGGGCACCCACACCACACTTCCTCACCATGCGCACTGCACAGTCAAAAGAGGTGTAGCGTACCGAACATAAGTGATGTGGAATAAAATCGTTAACTGACTGCCCGTGCGGGTAGGAGAGGTGGTGAATGAGGCGGAACTCTCCAGGCGTCTTTTTAGGCACAATGCCCAGTGGAGAAACCCTAAGAGACGGAACAGGAGGGGAAGCGAAGGGGCCCAAAACTCAGCCCGCTTCCCTTTCTTTGTTAATCTTATCCAGAACAACCTGTTCCATGCCTAAGACCAACCTCAGGTTCCTAGACCGGAAGGCAGTCCGGGGCCCTGAATAAGGGATCCGAAAACCATTTGAAAAACCCTCTAAGAGGCAACGAGCTTCTTGAGCTAAAGGGTAAATACTCAATAAGTGTTTTAAAACTGGTAACTTAATTGGGCTGGGGCCCTTTTCCCAGAGGTGCGCCTGGGGGTCCTTGCTTACGCTGTCCCTGGAAGTCCCTATTGCCACCTCGATAGGGTCGGTTCCTAGGGCAGGCAGCGGGTGCGTGTTGACCGCCGCAGAATGTACACTCGTGCCTATACCAGCAAGAGTTCCTATTACACAAGCCACGGGAGCTAAACTCCCAGCAGAGCAGGCGTGGTTGAACCCCCTGCCCCGCTGGCCCGCGGGAAGGAACTTGTGTCAATTGCCTAGCCATGAGGTGGCCACTATCAGTCCTGTCCCCAGCCACCGACTTTGAATGAGACATGAACTGTAGCCACAGTTCCGCCTCCTTCCTATCCCATGGCAAGGAGGCATCATATGCCGCTCTCATACAAAAAGCCTCATCGTAAGAGAGCCACGCAAACCCCATGAACTCTGTGTAGGCCCTATAGATAATGTCCAGGTATTTAATCAGGACCAAACCGCGCTGTGGCTGTTTTTGTATGATCACCCCTATGTATGTAAGGTAGGCGGGAAGCCAGTTAGCCCAAGTGCGCTCAATCCGGTGCCTCTTGGGCCGCTCTACCTCCTTCTCCTCCTTTTTTCCCCTGTCCCTCTTAAGTGGCTCTCTGTATAACAGGGAAAACAGGTCAATGTAATCCCCATTCCAGATTTTGTCTTTTGTGGCTGGGAGCAAATGAAAACCTAGAGGAGCGGAAGTCTCGCTGAAAGGAATGGCGCCCTCTTTAATATGCCCCAGCGGGTCACTAATGCCCTGAGGGACCACTGAAACATCTAAAGAAACTGTGGGCTGGGGGGAGACGGCTGTCTCAACCATGGCACCTGTGCGGGAAGATGCCCAAACATGGTCACAGGCCTCAAATGAGGAGGGGGATAGTAACTGTGTGTCACCTGTCTGGGCAGCTGGAAGAGCAGCCTGGTTGTCAGTCTCAGTGATATGTGGAAGAGAGAAAGGCCAAACCTGCCCAGGCCCCCAATATGGGTATCCCCAAGGGGGCCAGCCCCACGCAGGGGGCAGCCCTGGGGCGCCTGTTGCTGTGTACTCACCTGACTTCCCATCTGACACAGCATCCAGAGATGAGTGTTCCATAGTGGCAGCGCGGCGTCCCTGTATGGGAGCCTCTTCTATTAACCTGCTGGGATCCGCCTCAAGGGCATCCAAACGAGCTAAAATCAATTCCAACATTGACTGGTTAGAAACAGGTGACAACAACCGCACATCCACGTTGGACTGACTGACCCCGGATGAGGCTTGGGCTACACTGGATGCTCTATTAACCTGCCCCCTGGTGCGCTTCGCCTGAGGAGCATTTGCCGCAACGGCAGTTTGCTGGACAGGTTGAAACTGGTTAGAGAAAGATCCCTCTAGGGCAGCGAGACAGGCCAGGACAGCCGCCCATGGTGGCTCACTAACCCCCGCCCCAGAGACCCCAGGAGGAAAAGACCCCATATTTTTCTTAGGGGCCCTCCCTTTTCCTTTAGGCCCACTTTGACCTTTTTTGGGTGCCATGGCCAGAGGAAGGTGAAAGACCCGAAATTCCAACCAAATTTCTAATTTTGTGTGTGTGTGTGTGTGTGTGTGTGTGTGCTTATATGTGTGTGCTTGTGTGACCAGAGGCTCCCAAGCTCCGAGTGAGGTGATATGTGTTCCTACCTCTATATCCCGTGGGCCCGCTCCTTGAAGGCTGAAAGCCTTGGAATAGGTGTGTGGGGGTTTATCCACCCTTTCCCTCCCAGAATTGGCCCCCTTAACTCTATCCGACCTCAGCAAAATGTGTATACGCCTCCTCCCTCCCACTGATGAAAAGCCTTAAGGGGGGGGACAAGTGTTTGACTGAAGCACTGCCTCGCTGGAGACGTGGCTTCCCCGACCGCCGCTGAGGGGGGAGGCAAGCTGCCAAGCCGCTGATGTCGCCGCCGCTCGGCCCGCCGCGCCGTGAAGCCGACGAGGCTCGACCCGCCACTGGCGTCGCCTCGCCAAGACCAGCTGTCGTGGGGGGGGCGAGCTGCCGCGCCGCTGTTGCTGCCGCCGCTAATGGGCAGCGCGAGAAAGGCCGGATGAACGGCTGAACGAGGCCGATGTTGGAGCCTCGTGCGCCTAAAATGGCACCGCTGTCGCTGCCTCTCGCTCGAAAATGGCGCCGTATAAGGAGCCAAGAGCGCAGGTACCTTGCTGTCAAAATTATAAAGAGGGAGAGGGGGGAGGCCGGCACGAGCTCGATTGCCCCGCCCCCTCTGGCAGCGCGCCGTGATGACGTCACACCCGTCCGGCGCGTCTGCCCTCTTCTAATGGAGGCTCAGGATTCACCCAGGCCGCAAACACGCCCCGCAACCCGGTAAGTCCTGGGTGTGAAGCGGGGTTATTCTTACTCTTTGGTTCCTGTTACTTAACTAGTTTCTGATCCACAAGAGAACCTTGCCTCTTATTCCATGATAGTTAAGCTTACTCAGGTGTCTGTGGTGAGGTACTTTGTTGAAAGCTTTTTGAAAGTCCAAGTACACTATGTCAACTGGATCATCTCTATCTGTATACTTGTTGACACTCTCAAAAAACTTGAACAGGTTAGTGAGATAAGACTTACCTTTGCAGAAACCATGCTGGTTCTGCTTCAGCAAGGCTTGTTCTTCTATATGTTTGGTTATTTTATCTTTAATTTACCTGCAGTTTTCCTGGGACAGATATTAAACTCACCAGCCTTTTATTTCCACCCCCCACAGATACCTTTTTTAAAAAATGGTGTTACATTGGCCACTTTCCAGTCCTCAGGTATGGAGGCTGATCTTAGAAACAAATTATATATTTTTGTTAGAAAATCAGCAATTTCACATTTGAGTTCTTTGAGTACACTCTGGTGAATGCTGGACACAGTGATTTGTCAGTTTTTATTTTGTCAGTAAGACATAGAACTTCACCTGTCATCACTAGTATTTGCCTCAGTACCTCAGACTCCCTTCCTGCAAAGTTAGTTCAGGTGCAGGGATCTGGCTATATCTTGTGCTATGAAGGCAGGCTTAATAATTTCTTCCTGATACATACATACGAGAAGGTCTGAGAAACTCTAAGCATCAGGCTTGTAGCTTTCTGCCTGAGTGAGAACTATTTTCTTCCATTTGGAAACTGGTTCATAATAATATGTGTGGCTGTAATCTCTTTCAGCAATGAATTTATACTTTGTCATACTTAACCTTTGTCATTTGTTTACAAAAATCATGTGGCCTTTATCATAGAAGTGTGGGAGCCTACCCTGGTTATTGGTTCATGCTCTGACAGAAGTATCAGCCTTGTTTTGAGTCCTTTAGACAGGAACGGGGAACATTTTCAGCTGAAGAGCCACGTTCCCTTCTGGACAACTCTCCAATGGCTACATGCAACTGGCAGGTGGGAACAGAGGCAAAGGTGGGTGGAGCAACAAATGTAAATTTTGCTTTTTCTACATGCATGCATGCACACGTGCACACACACACACACACACCCCTCTATCCTCAGTTCAGACAAGCAAGATCACAGTTCCACAGAATGAAAACATTCAACGTGCAAAGTGTGGCCAGTGAGGAGGGTGGTCTAGAGATAGTTCTGAGTGCCAGATAGAGAAGTTGGTAGGGCAGTTCCCCACACCTGCTGTAAGATAACTTCATATCTGCCAGACAGAGCAATTCATGACACTAAGGTGAGTATGGTTCTGGAGCGGGTGGTTGCGGCCAGCTCCAGGCGCTCTTGGATGAAACCGATTATCTGGATCTGTTTCAATCCGGTTTTAGGTCCGGTTTTGGCACTGAAACAGCCTTGGTCGCCCTGTATGATGACCTTTGTCGGGAGAGGGACAGGGGGAGTGTGACTCTGTTGATTCTCCTTGATCTCTCAGCGGCATTTGATACCATCGACCATGGTATCCTTCTGGGGAGGCTCGCGGAGTTGGGAGTTGGGGGCACTGCTTGGCAATGGCTCTGCTCCTACTTAGCGGATCGTCGCCAGAAGGTAGTACTTGGGGAACATTGCTCGACACCCTGGACTCTCCATTGTGGAGTCCCTCAGGGGTCGGTTTTGTCCCCCATGCTTTTCAACATCTACATGCAGCCTCTGGGTGCGGTCATCTGGAGTTTTGGAGTGCGTTGCCATCAGTACGCTGATGACACGCACCTCTACTTCTCCTTTTCACCTTCCACAGGTGAGACTGTTGATGTGCTGAACCATTGCCTGACCGCGATAATGGACTGGATGAGAGCTAATAAACTGAGACTCAATCCAGACAAGACTGAGACACTGTTGGTGAGCTCTTTCCCTGCTCAGATGGTGGATGCTTATCCTGTTCTAGATGGGGTTACACTCCCCTTGAAGGAACAGGTTTGTAGTTTGGGGGTCCTTTTTGACCCTTCCTTGTCGCTTGAGGCTCAAGTGGCCTCGGTGGCACGGAATGCGTTTTACCACCTGCGCTTAGTAGCCCAACTACGCCCCTATCTGGACAGTGATGATCTCGTCTTGGTTGTTCACACTCTGGTAACTTATAGACTGGATTACTGTAACGCGCTCTACGTAGGGCTGCCCTTGAAGACTGTTCGGAAACTTCAGCTAGTGCAAAATGCGGCAGCCAGGCTGTTGACGAGGACCAATCAGTCTGCGCATATAACACCTGTCCTGGCTCGCTTGCACTGGCTACCTATTTGTTTCCGAGCTAGATTCAAGGTGCTGGTGTTGACCTATAAAGCCTTACACGGTGTGGGACCACAATACCTTGTGGAACGCCTCTCCCGCTATGAACCTACCCGTTCACTTCGTTCAGTATCTAAGGCCCTCCTCCGGGTACCAACTCACCAGGATGCCCGGAGGACTGTTACTAGATCTAGGGCCTTTTCTGTGGTGGCCTCCGAATTATGGAACAGCTTACCGGAGGAAATACGCCTGGCACCTACGGTTCTTTCTTTTAGGTGCCAGGTTAAGACCTGGCTATACTCCCAGGCATTTTAATGTTTAATGCTTTATGTTTATGTTTTTAGTTTAATGTGTTCCTTTGTTACTGATTTTATTCTATATTGTATTTTAATCTCGTTTTGTACACCGCCCAGAGAGCTATTAGCTATGGGCGGTCTAGAAATGAAAAAAATAAAAAATAAATAAAATAAAATAAATAAATAAATAAATAAATAAATAAATATGGGTGGTGGAAGTGCAATGGATGGACAGCAGCAGATAATGAAAAAGCCGCCCATCTGCACAACAGATTTTATAAATCAATCCCCATACAGAGTGCTCAGAAATGTACTTCTCTGAATGCCAGTATCACATTCAGGATGGAAACTACAGCAGTAAAGGCAATAGCAACAAGCCAAGGTGTGTAAATCTATGTATTGCTGTACAATGCCATTTATGTAGATTACTGGACAGTACAAAGTAAATGTTATAATGGACAAGAGACAAAATTCTCTGGAGTAGAAGTGCCATCCTAGCAACAAAACTGGAACTGAACCAGTGACCTAAAGATCTAATAACAAAGGTTTTTAGAATGGAAGTCAGAGAAGCCAAGGTTGTATAGCTGCACAATAGCCCAAAACTCATTTATAGTCTGTAGATAAGGGGAAGAGTGGGCTTTTTCATAAACCTTTGTGAAGGTTACATGCAGTTCGTGTGGTGCCAAGCCTCTAGGAATAGAAAAAAAGAGAAGGAAGTCCTTGTCTTGATAACATGGATGGATTGCTGTTGTTGGGGAATTCTCCAAGTTTACCCTTTTCCCCAGAATAGTTTGACTATGGATTGTTCACCCCAAAGGTTGATTATCTTATATATAATGCCATTGTGTTCATTGTGTGTGTGTCATTTCAAGTCTGTTCTCTCTGATCTTCCTTCTCATCATTGATTTCAATCTTGAAATTCCTTGTGAAATTAGGTGACACCACATTTTTCTCCCAGGTTTGTGACACCACATTTTTCAGATCAAATTTCTTTTCATGTAGTCTTCCCCAGCCTGGTGCTGTCCAGTTGTTTTTGGACTACAAGTCCCATTAGCCTCAGCCAACATGGCCAATGGTCAGGGGTTATGAGAGTTGAAGTTCAACAACATCTGGAAGGTGCCAAGTTGGGAAAGGCTGTTTTATTGAGCCATTATTTCATCTTTGGTTTAGGGCATTTATAGTTCAAAAAAGTGTTAACAAAAGAGCATAAGAAGAACCTGCTAAATCAGGTCAATGACCCATATTTTCCAGCATCCAGTTCTTGCAATGGCCAACTAGATGCCTATGAGAAGCCCACATGTGGGACTTATGACAAGAGCACTTTCCCCTCCTGCAGTTTCTAGCAACTAGTATTCAGAAGCATACCGCCTCCAACCATGGAGGCAGATCTGGCCATCATGGCATATATTCTCTTAATGTATATATATCACTACCTAATTTAGTGTTTAGTTTTATTTTGTGCAAAATAATTTCTAGAAAACATAAAGTGGGAAGTACTTTGTTTTAAAATATGTCTTTTCAACTCTAGCTACAATGTTAATTATCATAATGTGGTCATTAGGATCACTTTCTGGTTGCAATAACACTGGCATGCTTTTTTAGTCATAACTAATTCCTATCAGGGGCTTGTGTAAATATAACAACATGAATTCCTCAATCATATTAGTATCAATATAAAGTTGCATGATCCCCTTAGGTCAGCCTTTCCCAACTAGTGGGCCACCAGATGTTGTTGGACCACAATTCCCATCTTTCCTGACCATTGGCAATGCTGGCTGAGGCTGATGGGAGTTGTGGTCCAACAACATCTGGTGGCCCACTAGTTGGGAAAGGCTGCCTTAGGTGCATTAGGCATAGGTAAGAAAAGATAAGCCAAAGTAACGTAATAGTCATTGTACTGATATTGAGTTGCACTAACAGTAAATCATGTCTCAGACTGTGGAAATAATTCAGGCAGAAAGTGGAAATGAAATAAATAAAAGTAAGGGGGCGAACAGTGTATATAGGAACTTGTATGTTTTTGAAACTTATGAACATTTATCTGCAGAATTCATCTGGAGCTCTGCTACCCAGTGAATTCCCATGAAATAATATCTGAACCTTTATGAGTACTCTGCAATAGGAAAGGAATGTCAATAAGGACGCAATAACACAAAACCTGTCGAATGAAATACCCTTTCTAAAAGGTGGAATAACATAAGGTTAAACACTAATGTACTTAATGTAGCAAAAAGTATAGAAAGACAAGAGGACTTGAAGAGAATACGAACACAATGTATTAACACCCAGGCTGACAGAGGGTGCTTTCACACTGCACTTTATTCCATTATTCTGATGATTTATTTCCCGTTAATTTGCGCATAAAATTTGAGCTTTCACATGACATAACGGGTAGCTCTGGAATTCTGGTGGAATGTAGTGCAAGTATAGCACTAAATTCCGCAATAAATGATACCTGAAAAATTCCAATAGCAAGGCCGGGGACATGGAAGATCACGGGAGTTTTGTGCTAGCTGCCGCTGCTCACGTGACAGCCATCCCAGCATGTAGTGCGTTCCTGCCCTTACAAACAGCCATCCCAGCATGCAGTGCATTCCCACCCTTACAAACAGCCATCACAGAATGCAGTGCATTCCCGCCCTTACCACTGCCTCTGCTGCTGCACTGCCACGCCTCTTAGCTGATCACGATTGCAATCGTGCCTCTTTCAAAACCCCCCCATGCTCCGAAAGAACAGGCCTCAAACCAAAGGTAGGTGAAGACCTGCTCATCCGGTGTTGCCTGAGGCCAAATGAAGGGGGGGGAACTCTGCTCTCTGTTCATTGTAGTGTGGCTGCTTTCACACATGGGGCTAATAGCGCCTTGAAAAGTTGTGGGGGAAATACACCAGTGTGAAAGACTGTTGCGCGAAATGCCGGTATAACAGGTACTGCAGTGTGAAAGGGATTTTTGAAATCCAGAACGAAGCGCTACCTTTTTAATCTGTTCAACTAGCACTATTAGCCCCATGTGTGAAAGCAGCCTATATCATAGTCCACAGAACACTCTGTCTGGAGTGCTCTCCATTTGTATGTTTTCCATTGGACAGTGCTGAGGGAGGTGGGGAAGTTAAAAATTCTTGAATCTTAATTTAGCAATACAGATAGGAAAATGAAAAGTAAGCCTCTATAATGTTATGGGTAGGGATGGAAAGACCTATCAGCTTTGGTTCTCCCAGTTTCTAATTTTTCCAATTTTAAATTCAGTTCTCCACATTTCTGCAGAAATTTTCATTTTTTAAAAAAAAATCCTCATGAAAATTCTCCACCATTTTAGTGCAAATTTCTCTTAATAAGCACATTTTTGTAGGCAGTTTTGACTAATGTACACATTTCGCAAGCCATTTTTCATCATATAATGCATTTTGACATGCTATTTTCACATATATTCATTTTTATGCACACTTTCCCCTAATAGATGCATTTTTGTGACATTGGTTGGCGAACTGTATCACAAAATTAAAAGAAGTGAGACTTTTGAAGGATGGCTGTGTTTCGGTTCTCGTGTTTCAGAAAGTGTGAATTTGATAGATTCAGCTCAGAATGTGAACTTAATCAAACTTCTCACCCATATGTAGTTATGGATCAGTCACCTACCAAAAGATGCCACCCTGGGCTCCTCCTGGGAGGAAGGGCGGGATATAAATCAAATAATAATTAAATAAATAAAAAGAGGAAGATTTCTCTTGGCACCCTCAATTTCCACCTTTCTACCTCAGGAACATTGATAAAAACAGAGGCATGACGCTAAGTGGCCATAGCTAAAGAGGATTTTTTTTTTTCCTCAGAAGTAGTGGTTGCGGGGAGGTTTTGACTACAGACACAGAAGTGTTCACTATATTTGAACAGGGGGGTGGGGACAATGTTGAGAAGAGAGCCATAATAATCTTCTCTAAGAGACAGTACTCTAAGAGAAGTAGAATGTGGCCCAGCATGCTCTGATGCCGTATATCTAAGCTTGATTCTCCTGTTGAAGTCCACAAGCTGCTGGTCTGTCCTCCCTGGAACCACATGGCATTTTATATTTAGTGCCTAAGATAATAACCTACCCACATGAATGCAATTCCATTCTTGCATTCAGGACCTCAGGGTAGTATAAAGTTGATTCAAGCACTTATCAATGGTAATTGAAAAAGTGGCGACAGCATGGGAATGCTGAAACCTAAGTGGAAGTGATTCATAATATACATTCTCTAACATAAGCAGGAGAAAATGCACAAAACCTTCAGAAGCCATTATCATGCTCACTCCTTGCTGCAAAGACAGCATCACTAAACTCAAAGCATACTAAATAGAAGGCCAAAGGAAAAAAGAAGCGTATGTTTTCTTTGGTATAATTCATAAATATCAGACTGGGGGGGGTGAATAAACAACCCACTGTCTATGAGTTTTTTTAAAGGGGTTAACACTTTTCAGATCTGGGACCTACCTTCAATTCAAGCATACCTTTGGGAAGCCATCTCTTAACTTTTTACCCTATATTTGTAGGGTGGCAGTGCTCCTGTGGCCACACTATGACTCCATAGTGGGTTTCACCCCACCCCATCCACATTTTATCATCGCAACAACCCTGATAGGTAAGTTAGGCTGAGAAACAGATACTGGACCAAGGTCATCCACCTAGCTTCATGGATGAGTGGGAATTTGAACCTGAGTCTCTCTGGTTCTACTCCAACATTCTACAATGTACTGACTCAAAGTTGGGTAGGTGAACAGCAGCAGTCTCCATTTCCAACCCGCATACATCGAGTAGACAGTATATACAAAGCCTAAATATGTACAAATTGCCAACACATAGGCTTATGTGGGTGAATGGGAAAACTGATTTATGCAGAGTTCCTGATTATTTGTATAGATCCTGTGTCCAGACAGTTGATACATTTCTAAGCCTCATTTGTGCAGTCTTCTGGATATGCACAGATCAGGGCCTGCTACCTGATTATGATCTCCATTTCACATTTTCTGAAACTGACTGATTGTCTGAAAAAGGGACCTATATAATTTTCTTTTAAATTGTCAGAAGAAAGTTAGCAGATATGATGTTGAGCAGCTGATTCATATGATCTCCCACTCAAAGCTAGCCCAAAACATTTTGCTGCTGGAAGTGGAACAGCAAATGGCACCCTCACACCCACCCACCCTGGTCAGGGTGTATAGTGTTGAAAGCTAGGCGACTTAGTTTGGCATCTGAGCAGAAAATCCCACAAGCGTCTCTCATGCATAAAAATACTAATTTGCTGCCTTTTCATGACATCCAAAATCACTTCACTCTGCCTAACAGTAAGGCTGGTCCTCATTTAATAACACATTAGCTTTGAAATTAATTTATCATTTTGGTTAATTTTGAGAATAAACAAGGAGGAAATGTAGAGCCCTCTACATATTGATAATAGTATAGTAATAATTATTACAGGGATTCTTAATAAAGCCTATTTTCATTCTAAGTTCATTTTACCATACCAGTTCTTGGCATTATCTTCCATTTTCTATAGATACAGTTTTTTTTACTTTATTTGAGAATTTATACTCCACTTTTCAATGTCTATATATTTGTAAAGCAGAAGTCATTTTAAAGCTATAATTAATAAAAACACAGTAATAAACATTAAGAATTCATACTAATCAGCCAAGGAAATAAATCCCAGTATTGTTCCAGCTACTAATCCAACACATTTAAAGACAGAGTGCCTACCTAATTAAAAAGTCGCAACAGCACACCGAAATTGGCCAAGGACATGGGCTCTGTGATCCACAGTAAATATCACATGCCTGCTTTCAAATTCTCTTTGATGGCCTTGATCCAACTTGTCCCTCTAATTTATTATCTCCCTAGAAATCCTGCAAGAAGACTTTATGCTCAGGATGCCCACCATCTGTTTGTCCCTTCACCTTATATGAAAACAGTGGGTGCCACAGCTTTTCCTATGGTTGTTTCCATCTGGTCTGAGTTCTTTAGTCTCCATACACTTCAGAGAACACTTCTGTTTATTTATTTATTTTGGCCTTTGCTTAAATCACATCTGAAAACAAAGTAATTTCTTGTGAGTAGTCAGGAAAGGAAAAAAAAATACCTGTGGGAAATGTATATCTCAGGCATAATTTATTTATTTATTTATTTATTTATTTATTTTATTATTTGATTTGTATCCTGCCCTTCCTCCCAGCAGGAGCCCAGGGCGGCAAACAAAGCGCTAAAAACACTTTAAAACATCATAAAAACAGATCTTAAAATACATTAAAACAAAACGTTAAAAATATTAAAAAACAACTTCTAAAAAGGGTTAAAAACATTATTAAAAAACATATTAAGCAATTATAACACAGACGCAGATTGGGATAGGTCTCAACTTAAAAGGCTTGTTGAAAGAGGAAAGTCTTCAAAAGGTGCTGAAAAGATAGAGATGGTGCCTGCCTAATATTCAAAGGAAGGGAATTCCACAGGGTAGGTGCTGCCACACTAAAGGTCCATTTCCTATATTGTGCAGAATGAACCTCCTGATAAGATGGTATCTGCAGGAGGCCCTCACCCGCAGAGGGCAGTGATTGACTGGGTATATAAGGGGTAAGACGGTCTTTCAGGTATCCTGGTCCTGAGCTGTATAAGGCTTTGTACACCAAAACTAGAACCTTGAACCTTGAATTCTGTCCTTTACCTTTCTTTGTCACACTTGTATGCTGCATGTTCAAATTCCAATGAGACAACTGTAGAGTAGTCCCCAAAGGATGAATTATTCTCAGAAGTATGAAGTATTGCATAGGGGTTCATCTAATATATCTTTTCCATATTTCAGTATTAGAATGCAAGAGAATCAGGAATTATAGTGCCAAATGGACACATGCTCAAATATCTTTCATTCTAGCTATCTTGTGTGGTGCAGGAGAGAAGATATTAGGCTGCTTGGATCAATGAGACCAGGGGTGCTTCCAGACAATCTGTCTGTTGTGCATTCATACTGATGTGTTTCCTTGGAGGTTAAGTGACCTTGCCTCAATGCAAGTGTTACCCCACAGTTTCCAGCACATTTTCCAGTCACTTTTCTAATACCTCAATCTTTTGGGGAAGTGGATTTGTTGTGCAAGACCAATAACTGGAATTACGCAACCTGAATTTGCCTGTATGTGATTGAATCCCACCTGAAAATTGCAACAGTCTGGAAGCATCCAATGACAGGCTTTGCTACTCAGCCATGAACCTTATTAAGTGACCTTGAGTCAGTCAAAATCTCTCAGCCTATTTTATGACACAAGGTAGTTGTGGGGGTAAAAATGGGTTATTTTCTATACATGTTGTTTCCTGAGTTGTTTGGAAGAAGGGGGTAATACACGTGTGAACTACAGTCCTTATTTATAATTATTTATTATGAAGATGAGAGGAGAAAGCATTTTAAGACCATTAAAAGTCCCAAATTCTCAACACTGTAAAAACCAGAAATACTTAATTCTAATTATAAAAGGTAATATGATTTTTTATTATTATTACAATTACTTGGATTCATACTTACTCATGCTAAGAGCAGACTCCTTGGGGTCTATGGGACTTAAATCTCACTGAAAGCATATTATCTTATGCTACAGGCAACTTCTACTTTGGAAACTATTCAAACCAGAAAATGTGTGCTTTCCATCAAAGAAATATGCATTATTGGCACTTGGCTGATTCCAAATACAAGTCACTTGCAAGAAGCAAGTAACAGATATTATCTAGGGAGTGGGAGAGTTGGAAATGGCATGGTCAAACCCAAGTTGCTAATGTAATGCCAGCAAGTGCTCGGGTTACAAGGCATACAACACGGGCTTTGTAAATGACTGCTCTATATGCTAAGCCCTGAAGGGAGCAGCTCTAGAGGCTTTCCTAAATGTAGCAAAAGGTCTCTCCTGAGGAGGGAAAAAACAGATTTGGGACAGCTCAGAGCTATCAGGGCACAAAGCATAAATAATTATAGAAGGCTGTAGCCACTTCTGTTATCACAAAACTTGTTTTCACTAACTCTTAACATTTTAAAACATCTTCTCTTTGGGATGTATTTTTTCATGCTTCATCTCTCCTTGAAGGTTATTTTATTGTGTTTTTTTACAAAAGTTTTCCTTCATCTATTTCAGCTTATAGGAGACTATCCTAGGAGTAATAGCTTTGGATCACCACAGGCCAAGGAATAATGTCCTAGAGTAACATGTAGTCCTCTTCATTTCCACAAGAGATTGCAATTTTTAATAAAGTCCTGAAAATTCATCAGTATTCTAGGGTGAATTTCTCCTAATATACACGTTTGTGTGCAGTTTTGACTAACATGCACATTTTTGCAAACCATGTTCCCCGAGAATATAATGTCTTTTTGTATGTCATTTTCATTCATAAATGCATATTATTATTGTTGTTGTTAACAATAACAATAGCAATAATTGAATTGAATTTATATTCCACCCATCCCCCCAATAGGCATCCAGGGCTGGAAACAAAAACATTAAAACACTCTAAAACATCATTAAAATACACATTAAAATATATTAAAACAAAACATCTTTTTAAAAAAGCTTTAAAAACATCTTAAAAAGCGATTTCAGCACAAACGTGGACTGGGATAAGTTCTCTACTTTAAAGGCTTATTGAAAGAGGAAGATCTTCAGTAGGTGCCAAAAAGATAATAGAAATGACACCTATCTAATATTTAAGGGGGTATTCCAAAGGGTATGTGCTACTACACTAAACGTCGGCTTCCTATATTGTGCAAAACAGACCTCCTGATAAGATGGTACCTGCAGGAGGTCCTCACCTGCCAAGTGCAGTGATTGACTGGGTATATAAGGGGTAAGATGATCTTTCAGGTATCCTGGTCCAAAGTCATATAGAGTTTTCTAACTCAAAACCAGAACCTTCAACTTAGGTAACCAGTGCAATTCTTTCAGCACCGGAGTGACATGTTGGTGATACCCTGCCCCAGTGAGCAGTCTCGCTGCTGCATTTTGCACAGGCTGCAGCTTCTAGACCAACCTCAAGGGCAGCCCCACATAGAGCACATTACAGTAATCCAACCTTGAGGTTACTAGTGCACGGACAACAGTGGCCAGGCTATCCCAGTCCAGAAACAGCCGCAGCTGTCTTACCAGCCAAAGGTGGTAAAAGGCACTCCTAGCCACTGAGGTCACCTGGGTCTCTAGCGACACAGATGGATCCAGGAGCACCTCCAAACTATGAACCTCCTGCTACCTCTGCCTCACCAGCAATTAAGTCTGGGAGAAAGGAAGAGTCAGTTGGGGAGGGGATTCACAGTGCTGGAGGATCATGAGGGGTTCAGGGAGAGAAAATGGCCTACTCCACTCGCCTTTTGCCATCTTTGCTGAGATCCAATGTTGTATAGTAGACAAAGTGGTGGACTGGGGATTGCTTCAAAATCCCAGCTCAGCTCCAAAACTCTCTGAATGACTTTTTGATAGCCATTGTCCCTCCAGCTAACCTATTTCACAGGGTTTTGTGAAAATAAATGAGGGGGAGCATGTGACAACCCTTAGCTCAGTGGAGAAAGGGCAGCATAAAAAATGTAACTTTCTTTGCTGGTGTATGAAAAGACTCGTGATTGCTCCCCACCCTCTAAGGTCACACAAGGAAAGATTGCAAAAAACGAGTAGAAATTAAGGCAAGCAAAGGGAGCTTGACTATTACTGGTTGTAAGACAGACAGGAGGAGGCAGCCAAACTGCTAGAGCAGACTGTCAACACAGCATTAATATTTTGATATGATATACAGCATTGATTCTTGATATGTATATACAGTGAGATTCAATAATATTGGTTAAATAAAAGAAACGGATTTAAGCAACGGAAAATAAGGGGCAGTGAAGAGATGTTAAGCTATAACTAGGCACAGCTACATAATTTCACTGAAATAAGATACAAAGTTGCCAGCACGTTACCCTCATACAGTACCAGGGAAAATAGCAGAAGGAAGATTATTCCTTTGGTTCAATATTTTAAGACTGCAAGTCTGTATACCCTTATGTGGGACTGGGAGTACCTCTCATTACTTAAGAGAACTTACATCTGAGTAGGGATGGAAGGATCTGTCAATTTTGCTTCTCTCAGTTTCTTATTTTTCCAGTCTTAAATTCAGTTCACCACATTTCTACAGCAATTTGTGATTTTTTTTAAAAAAAATCCTCATGAATATTCTTTAGCATTTTAGTGCACATTTCTCCTAATGAAGACATTTTTGTATGCAGTTTTGACTAATATACACATTTTTGCAAGCAATTTCTCATTTTTGCATGTTGTTTCATTAATATGTTCATTTTTCTGTACATTTCTCCCAATATACGCATTTTTGTAAATGACGTTTGTTTGGAGAACTGTATCAAAATTTTTGGATAAGTGTGAATTTTGAAAGATCCCGTTTTGGGGGGGGGGGCTGGTCATATCGTTCTGGAAAATGCAAATTCGATAGTGTCGGCTTTAAATGCAAATTGAATCGAATTTCTCCCCCATCACTACTTCTGTGTAGAGACAGAATGGGTTGCATGGGGTAGTTAGTTCAAGGGACCAAAATATGCTCAGAGAGTTAGTTTCATAAAGAAAAACAATTGGACTATTCATTAGAAGAAACACAAATAGTAAAGATAAAAACAGATAAAAGTAAGTTATACTTTATTAGTCAAAAGTCCTCTACAGGTGTTACAACCCAGTGTAAGGAAAACATGTGGGGGTGAGAAATGAGTAAAAGCTCCCCTCCATAATCATTTTCATTGCCCTCAACTCATGATGGGTGACTATATAAAGTGAGTAGATCAGTTTCCTATATCTGGAGATCCTCCACATTTCAGAACCCTGGAAAATCAGTGTTCCAAAATGCATGGGGAGCCTTCCAGATACATGAAAATTACTGCTTCACCCTAGTACTCTTCACAAGCTAGGGGTGACAGAAATTATGACACTCTCCCCCATGTGTTTTCCTCACACTAGATTGTAATGCCTGAAGAAAGCCCAAATTGCTAACATAAAAGGAGAAACCCCTTTTAGGGGCAAGTCAATAGCCCTATTCAAGCATTAAGTCCTTGCACAATTACAGTCACATTAGGGGAAGTGTAGGTCCACACTTGCTGCCCCTGCCGTCACCTCCATTGCTGACTCCACCACCTGCCATCCATGCATTAGGGAAGAAGGTGTGATTCAAATGGTGTGGGGAATATATATGAATAGAACAGGATCCCCTCCCCCTCATTCAGACCCTCTGTCATGCTCCAGTAGGTGCCCTCCGGGGCAAGGGTTCTAGTCCTTGGAGGTTTAACTGGGTTGAAGGTGCAGGACAGAACAAACCAGGATCAAGCAGAGGGAATCAGTTCAGGACCAAAATGTGATCGACACGAACCAAGGTCAATACCACAAGGAGACCAGGCAAGATGCAGCTCAGCAAGGAGGGGAGACTAATTTTGGGAACAAGGACCCAGAGAACAAAGAGCCAGTGATCTGTCTGGTTTGTCTTGTGAGAACTCTGAGTCTGGTTTCAGGTCAGAAGTAGGAATGACATGTTTTTCCCCACCCCAACATGCGGAGGGCGATCAGGCCAGGTAAAGTGTATGCTCTTCCCCTCACATGAGTGTAATTGTGTGGAACTTAATGCCTAAGTAGGATCAATGTATGCCTTAACTCAGGGCCAGCCTAGATATCTTTGCATCTGGTGTGCTGGCTTTTTAAAATGCATGTTGCATCAGTTTGTGGGGAACTGATAATTAACAAGCATTGCTGCAGTTCTGAGGCCAATACCTCTCCCAAAGCTGCTACTTGTTTGGAGTGGGTACAATCCTTCAGTGGCAACAATTACTATCCTGGGAGAGAAAAAGGAGGAGTGAAGTGGTGGTTAGTGTGTTCCATTTGGAGGGGGAGAACTACAGAATAGGTTCAGGCAGGGGCACGGAGAAGTGTAGTAAGAAGTAAAGCAGGATGAGTGATTATGCACTGGCTCTTCAGTGATGGAAGGAAGAGATGGGAAAAGATGGAATATGAGGTGGTGGGATCTGGAAGCTCCTGCAGACAAGGCCCTCCGAAAAGTGTCAACTTTCATTGGAACCCTATTGGCACTTTTTGGAGAGCCCAGTTCTCCCTTGTCTTTCTTGCTACTCGTACGGGGCCCCATCAGTTGTTTTCCTTCCTGAAGCTCGTCACGCAGGCTCATTTTCTCATTATAAATTGATGAGGGAGTATTATTGGTGTTGTGTATTGCCCCAAGCAAGGAGGGGACATTCCTGTTGGATTCCTCTTTGCTTATTCCACATTTTGGGGAGAAATCTAGAATTTTATCCTTGGGGCAAAGTGACAAGTGTACAAGAACTCTCCTCTGCTGGCTGTCAGAAGCCGTTGCAAGAGGACAAAGGGGGCTACCTAGATTCCTAAATCCTGTCCCACCACAAGTTCTGAATGCCTCCAAGATTTCATATTTTCCCCTGTAGGTTGTATGGTCCCAGGTAATAATCATTGGGCTATACACAGAAATGAGTATGGGTCAGCCAGAAGCTAATACTGGCCCCATGAGAGTACTGAAGGAGTGAAATATGACAAATTGCTTTGTTCTGAGCAGTCCTTACTGTGCTTTCCCATTTTTCTCATTGCCTGCAGCAAAGCGTCACCTCCCCCATACAAATGATTAAGACAGATAACAGGACTTCACAACACAGGCTGTCTGACAACCCTGTCCCATTGACACATGCTACTGAACAACCAGACAAGCTGTCTTTATTGACATCTGCTCTTGTTTCAGCACAAAAATTATCCTCTTGGGTTATCCTGGTGCCAGCTGCTCCAGAGCTGATGCCGTCTCCTGATTCAGCTACTCCTTACCTTTGTTACCACAAGCGATAGGATGTACACAATTAGGCAAAAAGTATTTGGAATGTCAGCAGAGTGCTTTTATTTCATCTTTAAGACACCCCTGGGGAATTCTGTTTCCTGGTTGTGCTTCATCATGCACTAGTTGGTCAATATGACACTGAGGCCAACAAATACACATATGTATAAAGAAATTCTCCCTGATTTTAGGTTGCAAATATCTGCTAGCAGCGTCAGTCAGCAATGTGAATCTACCTTTCTTTTTCTTCTTCATTGAAACCTAAAGGAAGTCATGTACAAATACAAATAGGAATTAGAATACTTGCAAACTGTGCTGCCATAAGCCTGTTCCTAGGTACTGTTTCTTCCTGTATATACTTTCTTAAAATTAATACTCAGATTTTGTGCTTTTAGATGACTTATGCATTGAAGAAGAATTTTTGAATGGAGGTGGCCTCAACATTTGAATAGGGGTGGCAGGCAAGTTGCATACATTTGAACTGGGCATTGAGATCGTAAGGGCAGGGAATACTGAGGAGAACTTTTCTTCAGAGGACCTAACAACTAGGGGCCCAAGAACCAGTTAGGTGTTTTAGGCCAGCTGCATTGCTGCTTTGTGGTAAGATTTAACTTTTAAAAAAGAGATTGTGATACACTTATGCTGCACTGGCTAGGGTTGCCAATCTCCAGTTTTGGCTCAGAGACTTCGGATTTTGGCGATTTTTCTCTGGATCTCCAGGTGAGTCACCCTAATCTCCAGACTCTTAGCTTTCATTTTTTAAAAATTAAGTTTCTAGGTGGTCTGGTTCAAGAGATATTCACCAAAATGTTAGTTGTGTCCCCTCCCATGCAACTTCTGCTAAATGAGCTCATAGCTGGCTGCTCTAACCCCGCCCGTTCATGTTTGTAGTCAATAAGTGAAGTCAGTGGTGTGATTGACAAGGGATTTGTTAACCTCCAGGCAATAGCTAGAACCCTTTGCAAGTTCAGAAAAGTGTTGTCTTTTTCTTCTTGTCTGAAAATCTCATAAATTGAGTAAGTATATAACTTTCAGTAGTAGCAACAATCCCTTTCTCCGTGTGTGCACAAGATGTAGAACAAAAAATCACAGCAGGATCTTGGTAGGCAATTATTTACAGTAAACAATTTCAGTTATGATTATATTAAAGATGTACATGAAGGATTTTTAAAATTATGTTTTATGATGTGCTTATTATTATGAAATTATATAGCATATCATACAATTATTTTTTTTAAAAAAAGTATACATGCAGCTTATGATTACAATGTGTTATACTTTCCTAATTATGAAGAGTTGAACATGTTTAAATTTTTATGGGATGTTGAAGATGGCAGTTTATTTGTCTAATTCATAGACCATTTTGAAAAGCTTCCCAATATGAAGCTTTAATCTTATACTTGCTTTTCTAGGAGTAAAACTGCAATGCGAATTGTACATACCAGACCTAAACCCCATTGAATTCAATAGGACTTACTTTTGAGAAGACATGGTTAGGATTGTGCTGTAAATCAGTGGGACTTTTGAGAGAATGCAGCAACGGATTGTGTTTGTGTTGTAAATCTTTCTCTCCCCCTCCAATCCTGTTTTTAAAGCAATTAGGCAGAACTTACTTAGGTGTCACTGCTTTTATTTTGCAGGAAACTAATACTGATTTTATTTTTAAAAATGTTCTGCAATGAGTAACTGGTTTTGACAACAGACTTTTAGATGGGGTGTATGTATTTTTACATCTCCAATGTGTGTGTATATATGGAGCGAGTCTTTCTAACAACCTTGTGAGGTAGGGTTGCCAAATGGAAACCAAGACAGGTCACAACAAGAAAGAAATCCATTTAAAATCCAATAACCATAAAACAATTATAAAACAGATGCAAAACAGCTTACAGTGGCATGATTCTGAATTTTGGGTTGGGTGAGTGAAATTATCACTTGAGATTGCAGTTCTGTGCATGCTTCCCTGTTTGAGTAAGCCCCATTGAATATAGGGGGACTTGCTTCTGAGTAAACATGCATAGAATTGCACTATAAATATCTTTACAGGCTGTGTAAATAATAAACATCTTTTGACAGTCATGCTTATATAAATATTTCTTCATACTTTGTCCCAATAAGTATCTGATTTCACACTATGGCTATACATTATTTCCTTTACATTTTAAGTGTGCTCTTTTTCCTTGGGGTGTCATGGTTCCCCTCTGTTGTTTTCATCCTGAGGGGCAGATTAGGCTGAGAGATGTTGAGCAGCCCATGGTCACTCAGTAAACATTATAGCTCATTTTAAAAAATATTAAAATAATTTACATGCAGGCAACGTTTATGAAGTAGATTCACACAGTACATTTAAAGCACATGCAACTCACTTGAAAGCACATGACTTTCCCCAAAGAATCCTGGGAAGTGTAGTTTCCCCCTCACAGTTATATTTCCCACCATGCTTAACAAACTACAGTCCCCATGATTCTGTGGTGGGATTCATGTGCTTCAAATGTGTGTTGAATGTGCTTTAAATGAATAGGGTGGATCTGCCATAGGTGTGCTATGCATTCCTTAGTGAATTGCAAATATCAATTTTAAAAGATTTTTTTAAAACAGGGGAAGGGTTGTAGCTCAGTGGTAGGGCATATAGTTTGCATGCAAAGGTCCAAGGTCCGATCTCTGGAAAAGACTATTACCTGGAATCCTGGAGAGCCAATGCTAGTCCACGTCAGCAGTACTGAGCTAGATGGTACCAAATGACCTGAGTCAGTATAAGGCAGATTTCTTTGTTCTTAAAAGTGGAAAGAGACCAAAGGGCAAATATGCCTCCAAATTTATCTATGTATGTTATTTACAACATTTTAATACTGCTTTATTGTCAAAAATGTGAAAGCGGTTTACAGAAGGAATTAAAACCATGAAATTATTGGCAAAAATAGTTAGACACGTATTTAAAAACATTCAAAATAATAAAACCAAAAATGAATTAAAAACAGATAAGAAACATAACAGCTTCTACATGCCTGGGTAGGCCTGCCTACACAAAAATGTTTTTAGCAAGTGCTGAAAAGAGTACAATGAAGGCATCTGTCTAATGTCAATAGGCTGGGAGTTCCAAAGTGTAGGTGCTGCCATACTGAGGGACTGATTTCTTACAAGAGGAAAACAAGTCGTATGTGGCACCCGTAACATGGAAAGCACACCTTGAACTTGGCCTGGTATCAAATCTACAACTAGTGCAGATTTCAGTTGTCTACTGGACCCAATTCAAGGTGTTGGTGTTGACCTTTAAAACCCTATACGGTTTCGGCCCAGTATATCTGAAGGAACGCCTCCAGAATCACCGATTGTGCCGCCTGACGAGATCAGCCTCGCAAGACCTTCTCTCGGTCCCACCGGTGAGAACAGCTAGGCTGGTACGGACCAGAGAGAGGGCATTCTCTGTTGTGGCCCCCACCCTCTGGAACTCCCTCCCTCTCGATCTCAGACATGCTCCCTCCCTGTCCAGCTATCGCCGAGCCTTGAAGACCTGGCTGTTCAGGCAGGCCTACAAGATTGGGACAGATTAATTTATGTTACAATTGAATTAATGAATGGTTTTTTAGCTTAAAATTTGATTATGTTGATGTATATGTATTGTTTTTATTGTTGTTCATCGCCTAGAGTGTCCCTAACCTGGACAGATAGGCGGCTGAAAAATAAAATTTATTATTATTATTATTATTCAGAGCAGAGGTATTATGTGCTGATAGGGTCTCATTCATGTCAGCAATAATCTCACAGCATTCTGTACTATCTGCAGCCCCTGGGTCAGGTTGTGCTGCATAGGAATTTCTGTGACCTTTGCTGACTGGCTGCCAGGATTTTTTTAGTTTTGGTTAGGAACCCTGACTGGTTGTGGGATGTTGAGTTTTCTGCCTTGATCATAGGAATCTTGTTGTGGTTTGTATGGTATTGCATTTAGGAAATCATCACTGTCTTTTGTTTTCCTTTATCTATTTGCATTTCATTTATCTCTGACCTCACTCCCTTACATCTGTAGAAGCAACAAGAATGGTTACATGTGCTCAGCTCAACCCCCTTAAACCCACTGATCTTGTTGTTTGCATGATGGTTTGTTTATTGCCCAATAGTGGTAAAAGAGAATTTGCATACTGGAATATATGGCTTCAATTGCTGTTATTCCCAAGGTACTGCCTGTGAAGATAGACCAAGCCATGTGTGTTTTCTCTCTGTCAATTATTACTCATTGGAATTGGGTTGGCTGTCAAAGTGAGTTTATAGCAGCCCACAGGGTAGAAAGGAAAGGGTAGAGAATCTTCTTCTCTTACC
Organism: Rhineura floridana; assembly: GCF_030035675.1. Classification (NCBI taxonomy): domain Eukaryota; kingdom Metazoa; phylum Chordata; class Lepidosauria; order Squamata; family Rhineuridae; genus Rhineura; species Rhineura floridana. The sequence goes on along the minus strand of NC_084485.1, from coordinate 107,088,970 downwards.
CATTTCTCAAACCTCCCTCTGCAGTGAACGGTCAAATCTTTGGAGCAGCCACATTAAAAGGCAGGCAGGGCATTCCAGCCAGGGGGTTGCCAATCCTGCTTTGATATCAATATCTTTGCAGAGGATCCCTAGTCAAGCCTTACGACAGCACAATCCTAACCATATCTACTCAGAAGCAAGTCCTCTTCAGTTCTATGGGGCTTAGGCCCTTAGAAAATGTGCTTAGAATTGCAGTCTTCAGTGGCATCCACCTTTATTCTTGAGTGTTCCCATCTGACATCTCCACAACAATAGGCTCCTTTCTTCCTACAATGGCCTTCTGGTGACTGGCCTGGCCTGAGGGCACTTAAACCCTTTTTGCCAGAAGCAACTAGGCTACATTAAATGTTCCCTACCCAGGCTCCCTAAGCCGCTAAGAAGAAATGATCCCATCACTTCAGCTGGACCTGGGAACACCCTCATTTAGCTGATTCCTATCTTAATGTTAAATCAGAGTTTTTTTCTGTTTGAGTGGTATGCTCCAAGCAACTGTGGTTGATGCTTAATGTATCATGCTTAATGACATCACTAGGGGCCACCCCATGACATCACTAGGGACTGGTCCATGAAATCACTAGGGGCCACCTCATGACATCACTATGGCCCGCCCCTGAAATCTCACGGTTTGGGACGTTTCTAACCTGGCAACCCTAAGTCCTACGACAAATCATGAAATCATGTGAAAGCATAGACCAATGTGGGCTGCCATTATGTTTCCCTGACAATGTTCCTGGTAGGCTTTCAGGAAGATTATGTGGGGGGAAAACATGGATGCCTCACCACCCCTGAGACTGATGGTACATCATCATGTCCCATTGCTCCCAGGAAGAATTTCAGCAAAAATTTTATACTGTATACTTAGAATCTCACACACTAGCCATTCGAGGCAGCTAGTATCTGGAAAGAAAGAAAGAAAGAAAGAAAGAAAGAAAGAAAGAAAGAAAGAAAGAAAGAAAGAAAGAAAGAAAGAAAGAAAGAAAGAAAGAAAGAAAGAAAGAAAGAAAGATCAGCCCTGAGATTACCTCAATTTTTAGGATTTTCCCTAAAACAAAAATCACATGGAATTGGAATAGGATGGATATATCATATGCAAAACGGACATTAGGAAGGGTCTCATGTCTTCCCTAGCAAATGACACCACTTCCTTAGAGAAGCTGGTCCTCACACTTTGAGAACTGTTTGACTTCAATTAAATTTGCAGAATTTTATTCCATGGTGGACCTAGAAGAGATGATAAGAAAAGTAGCTTTCACTGTGTGTGTTTTTAATATAACTTGTCTCTCTTTGTTTAATCTCTTCCAGTTTCCATGGTCATAAAAGTATTTTTCTTCACAGTTATTAAACATCCTTAAAATATAATTTCAAAAATGTAATAACCTTTGTCGTTGGTTCTACAACTTGCCTTCAGCCAGTATGCTGCTTGTGAAAAGAGAATTTGAAATTAAATTTGCTAATCTCAAAGAAAAGAGGCACTTAAAGGAAATATTGCCTTTACATTTATATTGCTTTGGTAAGCTAATAATAACTACTAATTCTATCAAGTTAACAAAATGCTTCAGTTAATTTTCTTTTCTTTGTAACAAATATCGGGAAATCATCAACCAAAGGAAATGCAAGCTCACTATACATTATATTGCCTACATATGAAGTAAAATGAAATCTAAGCATTTTTGAAAAGTGTTGACACATGGAAACATGGGGTGTCATTGTTTATTCAGTAGTTAAAGCAAGTCATCAGATGCAGTATGGGGGTTTATTTTTCAGATAATTTATAGTCCATACCATGACATTTAAACCTGATGAGGAAAACACACGCTCACACGAGTTAGATTGACTGACAGTGTGTCACCCAGAGCTAATTGTCAAGAGGATATGCATTAATTTGGCTGTAATATGAGAGAATTGTCAAGTTATGTATGTTCTTTACTCAGATCTTTTTTATTGTTCTTCATTTGCCACCATTTTATCTTCCATATTTTCATTGCAATCCCATAAAATACTGCAGGCAAATAAACAGGACCTATCTTTTTTTCAAGAAAGATTTTTTTAAAAAAATGTAACGAGAGGCAGTATACAATATAGTATGATGAGTGGGTAATCTGTTACTCTAGGAAAGGAGTTGAAAAGGTATAATATCTTCGATAATAGGTCATTTTAGTAACCTTACATTAACTAAAGTATAACAAATATTTTTTTTAAAAAAATGAAAATAGTCTTGGGAAGCAACTATCCTGAGGAATAAAATTTATAGAAATATGTATGAATAGAGATAATATGCACAAAATGAACACCTGCCAGATATTCGTCATATTTCCATCTCTTTCCCTCATGGCATTTTGCTGTCTGTTTGAGGCCATTTGGCCTAAAGCAATGATGGCGAGCAACAAGAGGTAAAAAACCAGGATGCTGAAAGGGTCTTTATTATGTACAAAAGTACTATATTAAAAATAGGTAGGAATTATAGTTGAAACTACAACAGAAATCTTGTGAAAAATTAATATCCAAAAGATGCTTGGAAATATATGATAGAAATTCAAAGCCCAACGCGTTTCAGCTTGTACAACCAAGCCTTCATCAGGGGACATATAAATTCTTCATCCGAAAACTATTTATGAAAGTTGGATGAAGAATTTATATGTCCCCTGATGAAGGCTTGGTTGTACAAGCTGAAACGCGTTGGGCTTTGAATTTCTATCATATATTTCCTAGCATCTTTTAGATATTAATTTTTCACAAGATTTCTGTTGTATTTTCAACTATAATTCCTACCTATTTTTAATATAGTACTTTTGTACATATATATATATATATATATATATATAATAAAGACCCTTTCAGCATCCTGGTTTTTTACCTCTTGTTGCTCGCTTTTGTGGATGCTACACACTCTACTAAAGCAATGATGGGCCTGACCATCAAAGCCATGGATCTGAGCCCAAAATGATACTCTTGATAGGCTTCAATTTTTAACTAGTTAGTTATATCTTTTGTTGAAGTCATAGTCAAAAGATTTCCCTTGTGACATCTCCCAAGCCCCAGAAAGCAACCGCAGTTGACAATAACAGAGTGGATGGTCAAAATAATCTAATTGATTGCATAGAACAGTAATTACAAAGTACAAGGAAGGGAACAATTATTCTATGGCCTTTCAGAACCCTGAGGTAAATTCACAAATAGGCAAAAAACTCTTGCAGTTTAGGAATGTACCTATTGCCAACAGATATTTCTATCAAACTTTAAAAAGCAGGGAAATTGGGCAGCTATAGTGAATGCACAAGAGGAGCAGGAGAACTGACCTCCTCTGTGAGATATTGTACTGCCCACAAATTTGCAAAAATGCAAATACAATTAGAATTGGTCTTTTTCACAGTCCAATCCACTTCCTGTTTAGCTTGGAAAATTTGATAACATGTTCCTCTAAGCATGTGAAGCATGCTGAGAGTTGCTAGGAAATGCCCTATTACCCTCATAGAGCTACAATTACAGAATTCTCTGGGAAGAGGAGCTGACTGTTAAACCACTCTGGCCACTGGAGCTCTGTCAGGGGAACAGGAGTCTCCTAACAAGTGGAATAAATGTCTGGCATGGGTGTGGCCCCCTGATTAGCCAAGCCAAACAGCTGTTAGTCTGGCTTTTAGAACACTGACAGTTGGTTCTTACTGAGCATGCCTGTGCTATCATAGCCTCCAATGTTAATTTTCTTACATTAATTAAAAACCATCCATCCATTTTTTTAACTTTTAAACTGCAGAAGATGAGTATTGGACAAGATCAGTAATAGGATTACATGTACTCTGTGAACATGGCTGGTTTTTAATTAATTTCAATGAGACCACTCACTGACAGAAAAAAGTCCAGCAGGGGTCTGGATTGTTTTACTGCTCTTGGATTGAGTCCGATTATCTGGATCCGTTTCAATCCGGTTTTAGGCCTGGTTTTGGCACTGAAACAGCCTTGGTCGCCCTGTACGATGACCTCTGTCGGGAGAGGGACAGAGGGAGTGTGACTCTGTTGATTCTCCTTGATCTCTCAGTGGCGTTTGATACCATCGACCATGGTATCCTTCTGGGGAGACTCGCGGAGTTGGGAGTTGGAGGCACTGCTTGGCAGTGGTTCCGCTCCTACTTGGGGGATCGTCGCCAGAAGGTAGTACTTGGGGAACACTGCTCGACACCTTGGACTCTCCATTGTGGAGTCCCTCAAGGGTTGGTTTTGTCCCCCATGCTTTTTAACATCTACATGCAGCCTCTGGGTGCCGTCATCCGGAGTTTTGGAGTGCGTTGCCACCAGTACGCTGATGACACGCAGCTCTATTTCTCCTTTTCATCTTCTGCAGGTGAGTCTGTGGATGTGCTGAATCATTGCCTGACCGCGATTATGGACTGGATGACAGCTAATAAACTGAGACTCAATCCAGACAAGACTGAGACACTGTTGGTGAGTGCCTTCCCTGCTCAGATGGTGGATGTTTACCCTGTTCTAGATGGGGTTACACTCCCCTTGAAGGAACAGGTTCATAGTCTGGGGGTTCTTTTCGATCCTTCCTTGTCTCTTGAGGCGCAAGTGGCCTCGGTGGCAAGGAATGCATTCTACCACCTTCGGTTGGTAGCCCAGCTATGCCCCTATCTGGACAGGGATGACCTCGCCTCAGTTGTTCATGCTCTGGTAACTTCTAGGCTGGATTACTGTAATGCGCTCTATGTAGGGCTGCCCTTGAAGACAGTTCGGAAGCTTCAGCTAGTGCAAAATGCAGCAGCCAGACTGCTGACGAGGACCAGCCGGTCAGCGCATATAACACCTGTTCTGGCCCATTTACACTGGCTACCTATTTGTTTCCGAGCCAGATTCAAGGTGCTGGTTTTGACCTATAAAGCTTTACACGGCGTGGGACCGCAATATCTTGTGGAACGCCTCTCCCGCTATGAACCTACCCGGTCACTTCGCTCAGCATCTAAGGCCCTCCTCCGGGTACCAACTCATCGAGAAGCCCGGAGGACAGTTACTCGATCTAGGGCCTTTTCTGTAGTGGCCCCCGAACTGTGGAATAGCCTCCCCGAAGAAGTACGCCTGGCGCCTACGCTCCTATCTTTCCAGTGCCAGGTTAAGACCTGGCTATGCTCCCAGGCATTTTAAGCGTTTATGTTATAATTTTTTTTTAAAAAATTCCTTTTCTTTTGTTCCTGCTTGTGTTCATTGTTTGTAGGCTGATTTTATTGTGATTTTGTATTTTAACCTTTTGTACACCGCCCAGAGAGCCATTCGCTATTGGCGGTTTATAAATGAAACAAATAAATAAATAAAAATAAATAAAAATATTTTAGTCTTTGAACTCTGGATTCTCTTTGTGTGTTTTGTGTATCAGCATGAAAACTTGGAGGGTTGTTCAGCAAATGTTTCTGGACTATAAGTTTTTTAAGATTTTGTTTTGAAATGAGTTTATGGGAAGCATCAGAAGGGCATGGGGATATGTTCAATTTAACATGGCGGAATGTGAAAAATGCATGCTCACTATAGTATACAGCCACTCTCATGGCTGTATAATCCATAGAAGCTTGCCATTTGTGTAGATGTGCATGTCATAGTAAATGTATAAAATCTGATGACTGAAAACTGGAGACATTTTTGGGCATTCACATTTATCTCAGATTGGTAGCAAGCCTTCACATGTGAATACTGACAAGATTACGGACATTCCCTATGATTACCACATGTAGAAACCTATTTTGACATTAAGTGGCTAATGAATGAATTAATGAATTTTGGGGGTGTAGGTAATGAGGTTCACGCAGCAGGCATAGCTTGAGGATGACTGGACATTTTGGAAAATGGTATCCATAGATTTAAGCCAAGCTGCTTATGATGTCTGCAATTTTTTTGCCATTTCAAACCATACCTTCAGCTATATACAGCTGAAAGTAGCTGTCATGCATGAATTTCTTATATAGGTCTATTATAGAGACAGTATTACATAACCTGTTTCCCTCCCTCCACTCTCTCCAGTGCAGTGGAATTTATGCTTGACCTGAAGCATTACGTATGAGAACTTCATTTTTCACATTCAGCCTTTCTTATCTCTGCCTTTCCCATTTTCTCCCTCTGCTCACTAGTTTTTAACCCTTTGCTTCTTCTTCCTCTGCCTCTGTTGCCTGGAATCCTCTCTGCACTCCACTCACACTACAAGTTGCCTATATATTTAAAATAAGGAAATGCTCCAATCCCTTGCCCAGGGCCAGCTCTACCATTAGGAGAGTGAGGTGGTTGCCTCGGATAGCAGATGGTGGGAGGTGCCACACGGCCTGTCCTGCACTTTCCAAGCTAGTTCTGTCATCAGTGTTGAAGTAAGATTCAACTGCCCATGTGACTGGTGTCTGTATGTGGAATGGGGAGGGGGGCGATCTTGTCTTTTGCCTTGGGCAGAAAAATGTCCTCACTGTATTGCTCTCTTCCATGTCAAACTCTGCATACTCTCCTGCCAGTAACAACCCCCTTTCCCTGTCAGCAGCCTTTCTGCATTCAGAACGCTGTGCTTGAGGGTGGGCTGTGATGTCTGATGGTACACAGATTATAGGACCCGAATGCCGCATGGCAGGGCCCTCTCTTCTAAGATATTCAGGGCAGTATAAATGGTTTTCTCCTGTATATTAGGCTGAGACGCAGTAATTGGCCAAAAGGCCTTGAGAGGAGTTTTGAACTCAGGTCTCCCCAGTCCTCATCTAATACTTCATAACTCTGGTGTCCTCCATATGTTTTGGATTACAACTCTCATCATCCCTGACCGTGGGTTATGCCAGCTGAGACTGACATGAACTGTATTCCAAAACCTCTTGAGACATCATGTGGGCTACCCTGCATCTAACAACTATACCGCATTGGCTCTCTGTTTTGCTCTGTATTGAGTTTTATAATTTATATTTATTGAGCTGTATATATCATGATGTGATGGGTTAATGGACAGCTAACCAACAATTACTGTCATATTCTGTATATACATGATATCCTGTGGACTTAGAGTTACCAAGTGTCTGGTTTTCAACTGGATACTCCAGCTTTTGGGGGTCCTCTCCAGGTCTGCGGGTGAGTCACCTTAATCTCTGGACTCTCAGCTTTAATTTTAAAAAAAGTTCCTAGGTGGTCTGGTTCATGAGATATACACCGAAGCATCAGCCACTGCCCCCTCTCACAACTTCCATGAAATGATCTCTTTGCTGGCTGCTCTAACACCACCATTTCAGGTTTGTAGCTGATAAGTGAAGTCAGGGTTGTGATTTGTTGACCTCCAGGCAGTGCCTAGACCTCACTGCAACACCAGAAAATGGTTTTTTCCCCCGTTTATCTGAAAATCTGATAAATTGAGTAAGTATATAGCTTTCAAGTTTTTTTCTCTTCTGTGCCGGAGTCAAACCCTGGGCTGTTGAAGAAGGCAGTTTCGAAAGCCTTTCCAATATGAAGCTTTAGTCCAATACTTGCTTTTCTGGGAGTAAAATTGCAATGCTAATCCCACATACCCTGAGTAACCCCCCTTGAATTCAATAGGAGTTACTTGGGAGTAGACATGGTTAGGACTGTGCTGTAAATTAATGGGACTTTTGAGTGAACATAGCAAAGAAGTGTGTTGTAAATCTCTCTCTTCCCTCCAATCCTATTTTTTAAAGCAATTAGACAGGCTTACTTAGGTATCAAAGTTTATATTATGTAGGAAACTAATACTGCTACTTTAAAAAATGTTCTGCAATGACCAACTGGTTTGACAATAAACTATTATATGGGGTGTATGTATTTTTACATCTGCAGTGTGTGTGTGTATGGAGTCTTTCCAACAACCCTGTGAGGTCGGCAGGGCCAGCGCCAAAGGGTGACAAGATTGGGTCCTGGCCGACAGCCCTGTGGCCTACAGGGGCCCCTGAACGGCCCCTCATTAGGGTGGGGTAGTAGCATAGGATCCCTGCCACAGATCGCAAGGAAGGAGCTTCCAGGCTGCCCGCCCTTTCTGTCACTCCACCTACCTCTCTCTCCTGCCTTCTGCTGCTGCGCACACTGTGCTGCCATCAACCAAGATGGCAGCGAAGGCTTCTTTAAGGGGTGAAGCACCTACTGCCATCTTGGTTGATGGCAGGCATGTGCACATGCATAGTGTACTGCGCATGTATGCCATCAACCTCTTAGAGAAGCCCCCACCACCATCTTGGTTGACCGCAGCACTGTGCGTATAGCATGCACAGCAAGAGGAGCAGGAGAGAGGTAGGTTGAACAGGCAGGAGCTGTGCACCTGGGGCAGGCTGGTGCCCAAGGGCCCAGTCATACCTGGCTGTGTGCATGCATGCATATGGGTGCTGGGGCCTGGGGCTGGCTGGGGCCGGCTCTGAAGGTAGGGTTGGTGATTGAAAACCAAGGCAGCTCACAATAAGAAATAAATCCCTTTAAAACCCAATAAACATAAAACCAGTATAAACAGTTGCAAAACAGCTTAAGGTGGCATGATTCTGAATTTTGGGTTAGGTGAATGAAGTTTATTTATTTATTATTTGATTTATATCCTGCCCTTCCTCCCAGTAGGAGCCCAGGACGGCAAACAAGAGCAATAAAAACACTTTAAAACATCATAAAAACAGACTTTAAAATATATTAAAACAAAACATCTTTAAAAACATTTTTTAAAGTTTAAAAACATCTTTTTAAAAAAATAAAAGTTGAAAAACATATTAAAAAGCAATTCCAACACAGATGCAGACTGGGATAAGGTCTGAGCTTAAAAGGCTTATTTGAAAGAACAAGTTTCTTATCACTTGAGGCTGCAGTCCTGTGCACGCTTCCCTGTTTTAGTAAGCCCCACTGAATACATTGGGACTTGCTTCTGAGTAAACAAAGTCCTGCTCTGCTCGCCTGAGCATAGCCTGGGTAGGCAGGACACAGTTGCAGCTGGAGGGTGATGCCCCAGTCACCATTTTGAAGAGGGGCAGCGGTTGCATGTTGCATACAACACACTGCATGGGGGGGGAGTGCCAGGGGCCTATTTAAGCCCATGCCACCCCCTTTACCCGCCTCTTGGTGTGTGATGCCTCAAGGAGGAAGACAGATGATGGAGCAACACAGGACAAGAGCAGCAGTGGCTATTTTTGGGGGCCGCATGGATGGCGCCATTTTGTGTGGTGCTTTGGGAAGCGGTGGCAGGGAGCAGGCCACATTCGTGGGCTAGACAGGCCCGGTGGTTGGCTACCACTCCTCACAGTTGAGGAAGTTCACCGGAGCAGCAGCTACTGAAGCCGCTGAGGCTACGAGAACTCAAGGCCTCCACGTGGGCACACCAGTTTAGGCGTGCCGCACCAGAACATTTACAGGCCACACTCGAGTGGTGCCCTTTTAAGGGCACCACGTGATCGGCCTAGTTCAGCCTCCACTAAGGGGGTGGGACAGGAGAGTTAGGCCTTCCCCCAGGGATCACCAGGGAGAGTTAGGCCTTTTCAGCCTGAATGGCTGGGGGGGTAGGCTGCAGTTGATGGCCTATGAGGGCCTGGGAGTTTGATCAATGTAGGCTTGCCTGGGTGTTGGGATAGGAATGGCCTATTACAGGCTTTTCATAATTGAGCAGTGCCTTTAAGCCCCTCTTACTCCCCCCACATTTAGGTCAATTAATTTTCACCAGGTTTTAGATAAGTAAGTTATTGTTTGGTTTTCCGTGTGTGTGTGTGTGTTTTGCTGGGCAAGACTCAGACAGCCTTTAGTGACACGCCACCTAAGAAAGGAAAAGGGAGGCAAAAGGGAAGGGTAAGGCCCCTGGGCCACCACCCAAATGCCCCCCCACTGGCTGTGTCTTCCAATGAAGAAGAGCCGCCCTCATGGGTGGCTATATTAGCATGCCTTGATGCATTGGAGAGGCGGTATACGGGGTCCACTGGACAGGATTTGGTGCATTCCCCGACTACAGTGGAGACGCCAGCCAGGCCTGGGACTTCCGCATGGGTTTCAGCTGGTCCTAAGCATGCTAAGGCTGGTGCACGGGGCAGTGGTGTGGGTGGTCATCAGAAGGGTGCTAACCCACAATTCTAGCCCAGCTGGATGCCCTGGAAGCAGGTCCTAGCTCATCCCTGACTGTAGCCGGGGGGCAGAGGCTTCCTCAGCCCCGCCTCTGGCACCTGGGACAGAAAGGGCGGAGGATGCACCCAAGGGTGGCTTGTCGATGTTGTTGGCTAAGGAGAGCTGAACAGCTGGTGTGACAGGACCATTGGCGAGGACAGGTGAGTTGGCATTGCCTACTCAGGCAAGTGAGTGGGCAGATTAGGGGTGGCCACCATGGGGGCCATGGGCCCCAGAGCAAGGCAGGCCATTCTCAACTCCTGGCAGGGTGGAAGCATGTCCTGTATCACAGACTAGGCAGTGAATGGTGGTGCCTCAGAGAGGTCACCAGCCTCAGCTTCAGGCAGCTTGTAACCAAGTTTGGCAACACACTGTAGTAGGACAGGTGGCTGCAATGGCTGCATCTACTGCAGAAACAGATCAGCCTTCTGTGCCAGTGGCAGCCGAGGTGGTGACTGAACTGCCCTCTTCAACCATGGTTCAGGACGCAGTGAAGGATCCATTTGAGTCAATTCCCTTCAGGGAAACATCTGTCACCCTGGGCTTTCAGCTGCTCCCTGTCATGAAAGAAATGATTTGGCGTAGGGAGTACATGGATCTGTGGTCCTTCATTTACTGTGAGCCACATAAAAGGGTAGGGAGAAAGGATGGAAAGGGCTCCTGCGAGGCCTAGGCTTAGGAAGGTTAACCGGATGTGGGTCAATTGGTTGCTGGCTTACCTGATTTACATGGGGGCCATAATGGAAAAGCAGCCACAAAGGGGGCCGCTTCTGTTGAAATACTTGGATATAACATACAGGGCTTATACCGAGTTTACTGGTTGTCCTATGATTAGGCCTTTCATATGCGGGTGACATTTGATAAGGCACTGCCATTGGACATGAAAGAGCCAGAGTTGTGGGTGCAGTTCATGGCAGTGGCCCGAGCCATGACTGGGGATAGAAGCGACAATGGGGACTTATTGAGCAGGCAGTCAACTGCTACCCTTCCCCACTTTAGGCTTTCAGATTCCTTATACTGGATCACAGTCTGCCTTCATGTCCCACAACCTTAAAGCTGTAGTAGGCATGGAGGCAATTGTTCAGGGGAAGATTGATAAGGAGGTATAGGCAGGGCGGGCAAGTGCATGGTCCGTTCCAATCACCCCCTACATCAAAGCTTAGGGTGTTCCCTCTTGGTGTTGTTCCCAAGAAGGCAGAGGAGGACTTTTGCCTGATTCACCACTTGTCCTACCAGCGAGGTTAGTCAGTAAATGACTTTATACCAGATAGTCTGTGTACAGTACACTACACATCCCTTGATACTGCAGTGCACACGGTGTGAGCCTGTGGTAGAGGGGCCCTCATGGGCAAGTGTGACATCAAGTCTGCTTTTGGCCTCCTGCCTGTGTACCCGGCGAACTTTGAGCTGCAGGGCTTTGTCTTCTTGGGCCAATTCTATATGGACAAAGCATTGTCTATGGGCTGCTCTATTTCTTGTGCAGTGTTTGAGCACTTCAGCTCCTTTTTGGAGTGGGCTGTCAGGAGGCGAGCAGGCTCGAATGCAATGGTACACTATTTGGATGACTTCCTATTCATGGGTAGGGCAGGTACGTGTGAATGCCAGCACCTGATGTCACAGTTTTGTGACCTGGTAGGGGAACTGGGTGTTCCCTTAGCTACAGAAAAGGGGGTCCAGGCCCTGTTTTAACATTCCTGGGCATTGAGATTGATTCTGGGGCCCAGTGTTGCAGGCTGACCAGGGAGAAGTTTGAACTTCTACACATGAAGATTAGGGAGGTTTCAGGAGCCAGGAAGGTGTTCCTTTCCACCCTCTAGGAGCTAGCTGGGCATTTGAACTTCACGTGAAGGGTTATCGCACCAAGCAGAGCATTTTTAAGATGAGTTTATGACGCCATGGTGGAGCTATCATGGCCCCGCCACAGGTTTAGGGTGACGACTTGGTGGTGTGGTCCAGGATTTTAATGGGGTATCCTTTTGGAGAGAGGACCGGCTCCTGGAGGCAGAACTACAAGTCCAATCCGATGCATCTGGGGCTTTTGGATTTGGAGTAGTTTTGGGGTCTTCCTGGTGTAATGGTCGCTGGCCACAGACCTGGATTCAGGAGGGGTTGACCAGGGATCTAATCTTTCTTGAATTCTTTCCGATTGTGGTGGTGGTCTATTTATGAGCAGAGAGGCTATGGAACTCTACAGTCCTTTTTTTGTGTGATAACATCGCTATCGTCCAGGTTATAAACTCCCTTACATCCAGGAACACTAGGGTTATGGGCCTTGTCCGGACTTTTGTTCTCCAGTGCCTACACTTTAATGTTCACTTTTGGGCACGGTATGTACCGGGCATTGACAATAGTGTTGCTGATGCTCTGTCATGGAATCAGATGGAGCGTTTCCATCAGCTGGCACTGCTGGCTAGGGCTCAGCCAGAAGCCATGCCCCTCATGATTTGGAAGATTGGAGAATGGAATTGGAGAGGGCCATAAGCCTATCCATTGGCCCCAGCATGCTCGCCAGCTATCAGAGAGCAGGTAGAGAGATTCAGGAGCTCTGGACCAGCAGAGGCTACATGCCCGAGTGGCCTATTCTGGTAAGTCACCTGCTGGAATTCCTGGTGGAGGGCAGGAGGAAGGGCCTGTCGGTCAGGACACTGCAAGGTAAGTTAGCGGGACTTTCCTTTATGGCCAAGGCTGGGGGCTTTCAGGATCATTCGGAGGACTTTAGAGTCCGCCTTATGCTGGCTGGGTGGGCTAGAGAACACCTTTCTACCGCCCTTTATTGATAGACCTCTTAATGGTCCTATTGGGCCAATGGGACGAAGTATATTCATTGAAGTATGTGTTCCACGCAGCGGCCTTCATATTATTTTTTTGAGCCATTAGGATAGGGGAGGTGGTTGCCGGGTCCAAGCTGGACTCCTCTCTGCGTGTCCTCCTGCTATCAGATGTCAGTATGGATGGGGGTTGTGCTAAAATCAAGTTAAGATGGTCCAAGACCAATCAGAGGCATAGGGGTCGGACTGTGGTTTTATCCCCTTCTCTGGTACCGGACATCTGCCCTGTGAGGGCTTTGCGATGTTTTCTGGAGACCAGGGGATCAGGGCCAGGTTATTTGTTTATTCACGAAGGGGGGGTCTTCCCTTACGAAGTTTCAGTTTTGGGCACTCACTAAGCTGGGGCTTATGGGCATGGGAGTAGACCCTCAGGGTTTGGGACCCACTCTTTTAGGATTGTAGCTGCTTCCATGACAGGAGGTCTTGGGTTTTCTCAGGCAAGGATGCAGGTCATTGGAAGGTGGAAATCTGGGCCCTATAAGAGCTCTATTTGCCCCTTTACTGGGCCTGGAGGTCCGGAAGCCTAAATGTTCATAATTTTTTTGTCTCTGGCAGGTTGCTGGATGGGGATGGAGCGGACATGCATCCCAATCTGCAGCCATAGCATGGTCTTCTGGGTGGGCTGTAGAGCCGTGAAGTCACTTGTTGGTTCACAGCTGGGCCTCAGTCAATTGGCCACAGTGCAGTGGCTTGGCTGGCAAGGGATGGGCTCCTAACCATGTTGTTCCAGCAAGGTTTAGTGTGGACGGTTCTGCACGTTATGGTCATTCACTTGTGGGGAGGATGACCTTGGTTTACTTAAGGGCAAGGCCCTCAGTTTGCAGGCATGTGAGGACATGCATTTTGTGAGGCAACATTGGTCTATGGTGTGTCTGATTTGGTCAGATATTCTCCCACACAGGGTCTGGTGTTGTTTGGGGGAACCAAAGGGGATAGATAGGGCACATAGGAAGGTCAAGTGACTGATTTGGTTGGCTCTTATGGCATATGGGGGATTGGCTCATCATCACCCCCACATCCAGCATTCTAGGGTTGAACTTTATAGGACCGATGGAGTTCACCTGACAGATGCAGGGAACAACATCTTTCTAGTGGACCTGCAGAGGTGTCTGCGAGAGGTCCTTCTCAGCAATGGAGTAAAGGGGGACTAAATAGAGATTTGTCCCCCTTTTGTGAAAGTAAGGTGTGGGAAGGGCAGTAGGTAAGGACACTTAGGTGCCCCCCTTAGGCACCTTTGCAGGTGATTGGTGGTTCCAGAGGCCTGTCTGCCGGGGCTTTACAGCCTGAGGGCAGGATATGGGCTGCTTCTGGGGCCAACTTACCTCATCCACCCAGAGTTTCATGGCCCCGGGGGGGTGATGTGAGAAGGCCCCCCTACTCACCTACAGGGTGTGGCCAGGGTAAGGGGAAAGCAGATGGGCTTGTCCTTGCCCCAGCAGGGGCCGGTCACCCGAGAGCTGTATGGCAAACTGCTTGCTTATAAACAGTTCCTGCACCTAGGTTTGCCCCCTGCAGGTCACTTCAAGGGGTTTTGTTATAGTTTAATAAAGTGGCCCTTTGTTCAACCCAACTTGCTGTGTCTTTGCCTTATTTTGCCCCTTGACTGCAACATAGAATTGCACTGTAAATATCTTTACAAGTTGTGTAAATAATAAAAAAAAATTTGATAGTCATGCTTATAAAGATTTTTCTTCATACTGTGTCTCAGTAAGTATTTGATTTCACATTATGGATGTAGATTATTTCCTCTACATTTTAAGTGTGCCCTTCTTCCTTAGGGTGGTCATGGTTTTCCATTGTTTTCATCCTGAGGGGCAGATAGGCTGAGAGATGGTGAGTAGCCCATGGTCACCCAGTACACTTTATAGGTCATTTCCATTTTGAAAAATTAATTTAAACAATTTACATACATGCAAAGTTTATTAAGTAGATCCACATAATACATTTAAAGCACATCCAACTCATATTTAAAGTGACCTTTAGAATCCTGGGAAGTGCAGTTTTCCCCTCACAGTTATAGTTCTCACCCCCTTAACAAACTATCATTTCTATGATTCTGTGGTGGGATTCATGTACTTCAAATGTGTGTTGAATGTGCTTTAAATGAATGGTGTGGATCTGCCATAGGTATGATGTTCATTCAAGAGTGAATTGAAAAGAACAATTTTAAAAGATACTTCTGTAAACAGGGGAAGAGTTGTAGCTGATTGGTAGGGCATATGCTTTGCATGCAAAGGTCCAAAATTCAATTTCTGGAAAAGACTATTGCCTGGAATCCTGGAGAGCCAATGCTAGTCTATGTCATCAGTACTGAGCTAGATGGTACCAAATGGCCTGATGGCATAAGGCAGAGTCCTTTGTTCCTAAAAGTGGGAAGAGACTCAAGGACCACAGTGATTCCAAAAATTATTTATGTATTTTATTTACAACATTTATATACTGCTTTACTGTAAAAAATCTCAAAGCAGTTTACAAAAGGATTAAAGCAATAAAATTATTGGCAAAAACAGTTATAGACAGGTATTCAAAAACATTCAAAATAATAAAACAAACAATGAGTTAAAAACAGATAAAAATAATAGCGTCTACATGCATGGGTAAGCTTGCCTAAACAAAAATGATTTTGGCAGGTTCTGAAAAGAGGCATCTCCCTAATGTCAATAGGCAAGGAGTTCCAAAGAGTAGGTCCTGCCACATTACAGGACTGATTTCTTACAAGAGCAGAAAAAGTACTATGTTGCACCCGTAACATGCAAAGCACATATTGAACTTGGCCTAGTAGTAAATCATCAACCAGTGCAGATTTCAGAGCAGAGCTATTATGTGCTGATAGGATCTCACTCATGTCAGCAATCATGCTACAGCATTCTGCATTAACTGTAGCCCCGGGTCAGGTTGTGTTGCATGGGGATTTCTGTGACCTTGGCTGACTGGCTGCCAGGATTTTTTAAGTTTTAGTTTTTGGTTATGAATCCTGACTGGTTGTGGGATGCTGAGTTGTCTGCCTTACTCATAGGAATCTTGTTGTGGTTGGTGTGGTATTGCATTTAGGAAATATCACTGTCTTTTTCTTTTTCTTTTCTATTTGCATTTCATTTACCTTTATCCTCATTCCCTTATATCCATAGAAGCAACAACAGTGGTTCCATGTGCTCAGCTCAATCCCCTTAAACCCATTGATGATGCCCCTGTTGGTTGCATGATGGTTTGTTTCTTGCCCAATAGTGGTAAAAGAAGTGTGGCTGCAATTGTTGTTCCCAACGTACTGCCTGTGAAGGTAGACCAAACCATGTGAGTTTTCTCTCTGTCAATTATTACTCACTGGAATTGGATTGCCTGTCAAAGTGAGTTTATATCAGCCCACAGGGTATACAGAAAGGGTAGAGAATCCTCTTACTCTTACTTATTTCTTAGATCAAACCTTACTCATTTATCAGGTCAAATCTGTAAAGAAGTTTGAAGCAGCCATGTTAAAAGATAGGGGCAGGGCATTCCAGGCAGGGGGTTTCCAACCCTGCTTGGATATGGATGTCTTTGCAGAGGATCCCTAGTCATCCTTTACCAACAGCCCAATCCATACCATATCTACTCAGAACTAAGTCCTGTTGAGTTCTATGGGGCTTAAGTGTGTTTAGAATTGCAGCCTTCAGGGTCAGCCGTCTTTACTCCTGAGTGCTCCCATCTAACATCTCCACAACACTAGGCTCCTTTCTTCCTACAATGGCCTTCTGGTGACTGGCATGGCCTGACGGCACTTAAACCCTTCTTGCCGAAAGCAAGTAGGCTAGATTAAATGTTTCCTACCCAGGCTCCATCTTTTAGTTAAAATTTCTATCTTAATTTCCAATCAGAGAAATGTTTTTGTTTTAACTGTATGCTCCAAGCAACTGTGGTTGATGCTTAATGTATCATGCCTAATTACATCACTTGGCCCGCCCCTGTGACATTACTCAGGTCCACCCCATGACATCACTAGAGCCTGCCTCTGAAATCTCAGGGTTTGGGATGCTTCTGACCTGGCAACCCTATGTGGACTCCCAACTGCAAATAAGATTGGGTCCATTTTTCAGACCTTTAGCAGTATTTTCATCTTGCATTTAGTTGTTATTCTAGCAAAACATAAAGCTTTTATTTTGGGTAAGTGCCTGTCACTCCCTTTGTGCCTGTTCTTCTATCTCTTGTGTGTATAACTGCAAGTTCAGATAATTATAGGGAAAGGTTTTCAAACATACACGTTTTTCAACTGACACATGATCATATCTTGATGTGTTCTATGCCTGTTCTCATTAAATTTTATACACTGCAAACCTGAACAAAAAGCTTGTGCAGTGTTAGAGAAGAATGATTCCTTTTTGCTTGCAAAAAGATTTATAGAGAAAAATCACTTGAACTGACAGCCACTGACACTATTTCTTATGGGACGTCATGAATCCCTCTCCTTTCATTGGAAAGTTACTATTTGTTTTTGTCTCAGGTGAAGAGTGGCAAGTAAATAATGATGATTGGTTAATTAAAACAATCCTATCTTTTACTTCAAATATTTCACATTTTTAAAATGATCTTTTTTGGGAAAAAAATCTGATTAAACCTCTGGTTTTAAGCTGGAAAATCAGACTTAGGATGCTGTGTGGATCTAATAATGTTCAAAAGATAAAGACCTCATAGATGTGCAGCTTTCCAGATAAACTCCCTTCTTTTTCCCTTGCTATGTGTACCTAGAATTAATAGCCAAAGTGAATAAAACGTTTGCCTAAAGTAAGTACATTTCAAATTCAAAACAATTTGACTTCAACATTTTTAAAAGTGTTTTTTTTAGTGTAGATTTCAGATTTCTAATTGCAGTTGTGGGGCAAAATAAGACACAGAGACATCAGCTTGGGTTGAACAAGGGCCACTTTATTAAATTATAGCAAACAAAACCCAATTTAAAGTGACCTGCAGAGGGAAACCTAGGTGCGGGAACTGTCTATAAGCAAGTAGCTTGACACATAGCTCTCGGGCGACCAGCCCCTGCTGGGGGAAGGGCAAGCCCATCTGCTTACCCTTTACCCCGGCCACACCTTGTAGGTGAGTAAGGGGGCCTTCCCACGTCATCCCCACCCAGGGCCGTATAACCCCTGGGTAGATGAGATAAGTTGGCCCCAGAAGCAGCCCATATCCTGCCCTCGAGCCTTAAAGCCCTGACAGACAGGCCTCCGGAACCGCCAATCACCTCCAAAGGTGCCTAAGGGGGCCACCTAGCTGTCCTATTTCCTGGCTGTCCTTACCTATTTCCCTTCCCGCACCTTCCCGCACCAGTGCAAGATGCATAGCCTGGTAGGGCATTGACCTGTCAAATACATTCAAGTTAGCCAAATAAGCCAAAACCGCCCCCTAACAACGCCCCCTAACCCGATTCCGTCCCACTCCCATGGTGTGGAGCAGGCAAAAAACCTGCCCGCCAATGAGGGTAGGCAGGATAAAAATTCCTACTCAGCCCCAAAGCGACCCCTAGGCACACCATAAAAGAAGGAGGGTGGGGTGGGCGTCACGCTGGCAAGAGGAAGGTAGGAGGGGTGGCTGGACTTAAATCAGCCCAGAAGCCCTGCCCCTCCACGCTGCACATCGCACGCAATAGGCGCAATGCGCGACATTGCCCCAAACAAAGAAGGAGGCGGCAGCTTCGCCCCATCTGCAACTATGCCCCGCTTGTCAGCTGTGCGGCAAGCAGGACATCATATCTGTGACAAAGGTACATGTATGATTGCTATAATCAAGTTCATTGTAAACAATACTGATCTGGATGGACCAATGGCATGACTCAGTATGAGGCAGCTTCCTATATGTTCCTACATGACTGGCTGCTTTTGGAGGACGGGGTTGCTTTTCTCATAGCAAACTTGTTGCCTTGCCTTGCTTTGTGTAAGAGCACCTTTGCTCTGATATTGGGCAGGAACCACTACCTGAGGCAAGGTGGGAAGGAGGCATTATTGGGCCTCAGGGAAGTGTCTCATATCCCAGGTAAGCCTTCCTCCCTATATACCTCCCAGCAGGTGAGTGAGGAGGCTGCCATGATGACACAGTCCCTTGTCCACTTCACAGAAATCTGTTCGAAACTAGAATCTGTTAACGTTGTGGCCTGGTTTACCCAATTTTGTGTCCAGTATCCTCCTTCTCTACTCCTTGCCCAGCTGAGGGAACAGCTGGATTTTTTAGGCTCTTCAAGGGTAAAGTCTTCTCTCTAGGAACTTCAGAGCTGTCTCCTGCCATGCAGCAAGGTGAAGCAACTTGCTTTAGGCAGCATGTGAGGGAGAACGAAATGAAGGAATTTATGTCTGAATGGGGCAGGAAGACTTTTTAAAGTGTTGGCCCTGGGGGGGGGGATTTGAGTGCTATTTTAGAGCACAAAATGTTTGTGTCAGCTCTGGGGAACTTTAGCACTTCTGGTTCACACAAAGTATAAAATATATGTGCCTTTTTGGAGCTAAGCTGATTTTTCTCAATGGAAAACACACACATTCCTGGCCTTTCCTGTTCAGGATGTAACTGAAAATATTCCTCCTGACATCTGTACCTTCAGTAAATATACACTCTATAACTTAGTTGATGATGATGTTTTTTTCTTGCTGTTGTGTCCTTGTACTGTATGTTTTTAGATTTTGTTGTTATATTCCAAGTACAATGTTCTAGATTTCTCCTGGTCTGTGTGCTAAGAGTCCAAAGTGTGTTCCACCACCTTTAGCTGGTGCACAAATTGCAGTCGTATCTGGAGAGCTCAGACGTAGCTACAGTAATGTGTGCTCTAATCACATCCAGAGTTGACTACTCATTTCACTCATTGGCAATCACTCGTGGCCAAGTAAGATTGTCTTCCAAGATAAGGTCTTTAACAATGGGTCCGTAAGTGACTGTGGAGGCCAATTCTGGATCCACACAGCCTCCCACTATTGGTTGAAAGATGCCTTGCTTGAATTTGTTCTATGTGGGGAGATTGGCACACAATGATCAACACACAATCTTGACAGAAAAAAGGTTAGATCCAATGGCATGGATACCACGACGATTGGAAGTCTTTTATCTGTTGCAGCCTTCACCCGCCTTCACAGCCATTGTAACATACACATTGCTATCCTCCACCTGTTCTGCCATTGAGGACATTCTTGGATCGTTCTTTGTCTGGTTCCTCTCCCTTGACTTTACCGCCATGAGTGACCCTGCTGGGAGTACATGACTCCCAAAGGCATTGCTCATAGGGTTCATTGGAACACACAAGCCCACTCACCACTACAAGGTGACAATCCAGCGAGGGTTGACTACCGTAATGCGCTGTATATAGGGGTGCCTTTGAAAATATCTCAGAAACTTCAGCTGGTTCAAAATATGATTGGCCTTAAAAGATTGGGGCCCAAGCTATTTGAAAGGACTGCCTGCGCCCATATCAACATACCTATGCATTAAGGCCTTCCACATTTGAATGCCATTTAGATTAGTGGGATTGGTGGTAATGAGGTAAAGGGCTTTCACTATGATGGCCTCACAGCTCTTGAATGTTCTACTTGTGGATCCCCAAAAGACTACCTTGGCTCAGATGTTAAGGAAGCTCTTGAAGACCTACCTGTTTGAATGACATTTTTCATCTGGGAAGTTTTTTTGTTTTTTAACTGTTGCTGATGTGGCAATCATTATTTATTTATTTTATTTATTATTTTATTTATATCCCACCCTTCCTCCCAGCAGGAAGGAGTCATGTTTGACATGATGAGCAAAGTATGTTTTACTGCTGGCTTATTAACTGTGAGGACATTACAGTAGTTTTATCCTGCTTTTATGCTCTATTGATGCTCTGGGCTCCTTTTTGGAAGAAGGCAGGATATAAATTTAATAATGCTTAAATGCTTAATAATGCTTAATAATGCTTAAATATCCTAAGTGCATTATATGAGCTGCCTTGAAAGAGTTTCTTCCATTAAACACATTTTTGAATGCAGTTTTGACTAACATACACATTTTTGCAATTCATTTCTCCTAATGCAATGCATTTTTGTATTTTCACTAATATATTCGTTTTTGGAAACACTGCTTAGTAATAACTGCAATCCAAAAAATCTGATAAGTGCGAATTTCAAAGGATGTCTGTGTTTCGGTTCTCATTTATTTATTTATTTTATTATACTTGTATACCGCCCCATTGTTTAGGAAAGTGCAGATTTGATAAATTCAGCTTTAAATGCAAACTGAATCAAATTTCTCACCCATCCCTACTGCACAAGAGTGGCTGCGTACTATAGCCAGCATGGATTTTTTGCAGAGTGGTTTTACAGTTAGCCCCTCTTCCCAGAGAATTCTGGGAACGGGAGCTGTTAGGGGAATAATGGTCTCCTAAACAACTCTCAGCACCCTTCATAAACTACAATTCCCAGGAATTTTTGAGGGAAGCCATGACTGTTTAAAGTGGAATAAATGTCTAGTGTGCATGTGGCCAGGGTCAGCTTTGGTTTAAATTTGGGTAGGAGACTACATGTGTCTACTGTAGAATAAAAAAGTGGGGAAAATTCTAAAAAAAATGATACTGTTAACAATGTTTTCCTTTTGAAACTTTCCCTCTGCCCCCATATCCTTCTTTTCCTATCTCTACCCCCTCTCTCCTCCACCTTCATTCCTTCCTCTAGCCTTCCTCCCCTTCCCTTCCCCCATGCCAGTTTCACATATCCTAAGCATAGGAGTAAAGGAATAAATCCCATTGAACTCAATAAGCATGCAAATGATCAAATCTGTCCTCCTCTTCTCTCCCCTCCTCCTCCCTCCCCTCCCTTCTCCCCTCCCCTCCTCCTCTTCCCTTCTTCCCCCTCCCCTCTCCGTTCCTTCTTCCTCCCCTTGCCCTCCCCCCCTTATCCTCTGTCCCCCATGATTAGGTTCACCTTTCCTAAGTATGATTGCATGGGAGTAAATCCGACTGAACTCAATAAGCTGGCAAATGATCAAACCTGCCCTCCCCTCCATTGTATTGTAGGGCAGTACAATATCTCAGAGAGGAGGTCAGGTCTCCTGCTCCCCTGGTGCATTCACTATAGCTGCCCAATTTCCCTGCTCTTTAAAGTTTGATAGAAATATCTATTGGCTATAGGTACATTCTTAAACCTCAAGAGTTTTATTAGTGAACAATCTTCTGGCATCAAATCATAAGCTAGTAGGAGAAGACAGATTCATACTATGCCTTGAAGAGAGCTCTGAGGCCTGAGCACACACAATTCTAATTTAGTTAGCTCAATAGGAAAGGTCCCAAGGGCATGTGGCAACATTTTCATCATACATACTCATCCCTGATAATGGGATTTGGAGGATCAGAAGATGGTAGCATCACTTACATAATATTTCACTTATCTTGAATTTAGATTTCTTGTGGAAATGTAACCAGTACCCTTCCTGGGACTACATGCCAGGAAGAATTAACTTCGTATGTTATAGAAAGTTCACAACACTAATGGGAAAAGTAACCAACTCTTAAAGGGCTGAGGAAAATGTGTCTTCTTCCATGCCATGTAAGAGTTTGCCGACAGATTGCTGCAGATGACCTCAGCTAAAGAGACCAGAGTTAGAGCCTTCTTTGATGCTTTGGCTCACGCTGAGGCCTAGGGAGGAAGGAGCTGCTGTCTTCTCTTGTTCTACCCCTACTAACAGCTACATAGTACCACTGAGTTCTCTCCAGTCTCATTTCTTCACTTTCATCGGGTGGGGAAAAACACACACACTTCACAAACACACTGAGGACCCATCTGCCCTATACATTTAGATACCACTAAGATACCACTTTATGGTTTCCCCCAAAGAATCATGGGAACTGTAGTTTGGTAGGGTGTTGAGAGTGGTTAGGAAACCCCTATTCTTCTTCTCCCAGAGCTATAATTCCCAGCATGATTTAACAATCAATCCTCCCCTGGGAACTCTGAAAACTGTAGCTCTGTGATGGAAATATAGTTCTCTAGATAACTCTTCAATATCATTTAGTGGAAGCCCTGACTGTTTAAAGTGGTATAACAGTGCTTTAAATGTATAGTGCAGATGGGGCCATAGTGAGTGAAGAGGGGAAATGTGAAAATTTACATCATGAAATCAACACACAACTTATTCTCAGGTCCAGTAAGAAACAGTAAACTGGGTAGGTGGCTAATTTTGTGTAACCACTCCTTCTTTGCTCACCTGATTTTGCCCAATATCAAATTGCTTTTCCATGCCATAACATTAATCTTGAACACCTTCTGTGTTAATATAATTTATGTCAATTTCATGACATGAAAATGTTGTGTCTCTTTGAGCAAAGAGAGCCCCAGCAGCTGAGCATGACAGCTAGTATGACACATTCTGACAACGCTACAGGAGAGTTAGACTGCTGGGATGAGGCCCGAGATGGGAAGTTAAAACACACAGCATATTTTTTTGAAGGCTGTTACAATAACCTACAAAGAACACCATCATAATAACCCAAACAAACAAGCCTAAACCAAACATGCTTAAAATCAGTAAAAGATATATTCAGATAATTAAACTGCCTTCATGGAAAGGTGGGATATAAATATTTCAAATAAATAAAATAAAATAAAATAAGGAAAAAGACAAGCAAGTAAACCGGGGGTGGGAACTCTTTTCAGCTCATGGGCTGCATTCCCTTGTGGGCAACCTTCTGGGGAGCTGCATACCAATGGTGGTGGAGCCAAAGGCAAAAGTGGGTGGAGCACTGGATTTGATTCACCTTTGTACAATAGGCTGCCTTCCAGCCATTTAAAACAACTCCCCAGAAGTTTACACACACTTCCATCCATGCAAGCAAATCACATTATCACGGTTCAAGGACACATTACAATCACGCAAATGAGCTCATGGAAGCTGTGGAGCAGGGCCAGTGAGAGGCAGTGGCGGCTGGTGGCTACATGTCAGTGAGGCAGTTGAATCCACACCTTGGACAGCTCCTTGAAAGTTCAGACTAAAACCCGGAGTGGATTCCACGGCCTCACTGACTTGGAGCCACCAGCCGTCACTAGTGAGGAGTATGAACTAGAAAGGGAATGTGGCCTGGAAAGAGTCCTGAGGGCCAGGTAGAGAGGTCTGGAGAGCTACATTCACCCCACTGGCCTGGGATTCCCCATCCCTCAAGTAACCCCTCAGTATTGTGTGGTTATATATAGAAAGACTTGGGAAGCCATTCAGAAGAATATTTTTAGAATCCAAAATTCATATTCTTAATGTTTTAAATTGTTTTAGTATCTTAAGTGTATGTTTCATGATTTTAATGTTACGAATAGTTTAATTCTATTTTAATTGTATATTTTTGTATGTTTTTTACCTATGTGTAGTTTTTATTTGTAAGCCGCCCTGAGTTCCAGTTTTGGAAAAAGGGCGGGGTACAAATAAAGACTCATTAATTCATTCATTCATTCATATTGGGAATTTTTTTTTTCAAAATTTGCCCCTGAAGTTATCATCTCAGCTCTGTTCCACTAATATCATTCTTAAAGAGAGAGAAATTAAAACTGAAATATATTTGATTAGCTAGTTAATATTTTGTACGACACTTTAGACAGAAAGTGCTCTAGCAGAGCTCTCTAAGTAGTGTCATTATGTGAGACTCTTCCCAATGCAGAACATGAAAGGCTCTGTAACAAAAGCAATCATTCTGGCTTTTATTTCAGATTATTATTTTAAACATGTCAAGATTGCTTTCTCTCTTTAGAGACAGAAAGCAGCTTGAAAAAGATGGGTGGTTTTTAAGAGAGAAAGAGAAACATTGTCATTGTTCAGCCACAATTAGGAACTGCAACAGGATTGTCGTTCTTTTCTTTTTGCCTTGCTGCAAGTACAGGGTGATAGCACAATGCAAAAATACACTGATGTGGCTGGTGGTATTTTCACTGTCCTGCTTGGATAGCTGTAAATTTCCACTACAAATAAAAATGTATATTTGACTTGAAGGATTCCTGTATTTCTACAGAACAGCACTCACTGATTCCTTGGGCACATACTAAGTTTACTTCTCCATCTGAGATGTGAGCCAATTGTTTTTAACATTTATAAATGCATTTTTGTATTTGAAGTAGATGAGTTATTTCAGGTTATTTGCCTTTTAAGTGTAATAACTGTGTGCCAGGCTGAAAACACATTGCTAAAACATAAAGAAGAGTCTGATCTACATTTTTAGATGTCATCTAGTACAAAGACTTTCTGGGGTTTTTTTCTTTAAAAAAAACAACAGGCCAACTTACTGGATATGTTTTCTATTGTCCTGCTTATATGTTAACATTAGAGAGCTATGCTCTGAGGTTTAGTGAAGGAAAATGATGGAAACCAATTTTGCATTGAACAGAGGAAGACAGAGTTCTTAGAGCCATAAGATACTGTGATTCTATATTTCTGTGATTCCAACCATTTTTGGTGGTTTTCCAAGCCCCCCTTCCAAAAAATGTCCATTTAAAAAAACATATATAACTGCATCCATAGGGGCCCCACTGTGGTGCTTTGATGCCAAAAGTTTGTTGTGCCCTCAGGTCCCCAGAATCTGTCCACTTTAATTTTATCATCGTCATCATCATCATCATCATATAATAATAATAAATTTTATTTGTTGGTCGCCCATCTGTCCAGGTTAGTGGACGCTCTAGGCGACTTACAATAATAGAGAGCAGTACATAATACAAAATAAAATACAAGCAAACACAATCATAATCAATTTAAAACCAATTTCTATTTAAAACCTTATAAAATTAATCCTCCCCAATCCCATAGGCCCGCCTGAATAGCCAGGTTTTTATCATCATCATCATCATCATCATCATCTTACTGACTACTCCCACAAGTGATTCTGTGATGCCCTCCTCCAGCTCCTCAAAAATTTCCTTTAAAAAAT
Organism: Rhineura floridana; assembly: GCF_030035675.1. Taxonomy (NCBI): domain Eukaryota; kingdom Metazoa; phylum Chordata; class Lepidosauria; order Squamata; family Rhineuridae; genus Rhineura; species Rhineura floridana. The sequence goes on along the minus strand of NC_084485.1, from coordinate 107,063,158 downwards.
GGCCATAACCATGTTTATAATTTGACCACAACCCCACTTATATACTTTGGGCACATTTTGACATGCATCCCTTGGAGGCGTGACCATGCATCAATCTGATTTTACACCATCTTTTTTGATTTTACCTCTTTAGTCCCTTCAGTAGCACTCCCATATATGTATATGTAATACTGTATTTTATGTATTTTCATTTATTTTTAATGTTTTTGTGATCTTTATTGTGTACAATTTTATTATGTATGTGTTTGATTTTATTGTAAGCTGCCCTGAGTGCCCTATTATAGGGTAGAAGGGTGGGATAGAAATATTTTAAATAAATAAATAAAATCTGTCTGGCTTTCAACCCACAAAAGGTTATGATCGAGCCACTTGATGCTGTTGGGCTGGGGGAAAGCCCTAAAAGCCAATTCAGAAAGAGGTAGCAGTGTTACAGTCACCTGTCTGGCCTTTCCCTGCCCAAGCTGCTTTCTTCCATCCAGGAAAAAAGTTGTGGGTATGTAGTTTCAGGATACAATTTTTAGCAAGAAGAAAAATGGCCAAAGAGAAGATTTAGTAGTCTCTATCACCACTATTCTGCAGCTCAATCTTGTTGCCTCCTGATGCTGCTGTTGATTAAATTATTCTTGCCCGGGGTGCAGAGTGGGGAGGTGAGATATGTGTAACTGTGTGTTAAATTTAGTTTGGTCCTATGAGCCTCAACATTCCATGTTGTTGTTGTACAAACTTATTAAACATGGGAAAGAAAAATTCTAGTCTTTTTCTGTCAGGCAACGGCACCCTGTCCGATCAGCTGCCCCTCATACACAACAACATTTAAAGGGGCATAGATTTCATCCATTTCTTCCCAGCTGTTTGCTTTTCCGCTCAACTTCCCCAGTGGGACTGTCTGCAATTCATGTCATGAAAAGTGAGTGCCCAAACAAATGCAAATAAATGAAATACAATAATGAAAATGCAAACAAACAAAACATTATATTCATTTTTCATGAAATTCATGTTTCATTTGAACAACAAAAACAAACGGAATCCCAAATGTTTATTTTTCCCCTTCCATATCCCTATGCCACATTATTTTGCTATAGGACCTGCATGTGTAGCATGTGTAGACAAATGACTAAGTTCCCTTTTCTCTCTCTCCTGAAAGAGCTCCTGTGTCTTTAGGAGCCGAATGGGAGGCGGAAATCTTGCAGCTGTAACTATTCCAGTGACTACATCTGCTATCTGGGAAAATGCTCATCTGTTGAATTTCTACCCATTAAGTTACTGCTAAATTAATGGGAAAGATCCTCCATGGTGCAGGGTGGTAAGCAGCGGTAACACAGCCGAAGCTCTGCTCATAGCTGGAGTTCGATTCCAACGGAAGAAGGAAGTCGAATCTCTGGTAAAAGGGGTCGAGGTCCACTCAGCCTTCCATCCATCCGTGGTCGGTAAAATGAGTACCCGGCATATGCTGGGGGGTAAAGAAAGGCCGGGAAAGGAACTGGCAATCCCACCCCATATATACGGTCTGCCTAGTAAATGTCACAAGACGTCACCCTAAGAGTCGGAAATGACTTGCACTACAAGTGCAGGGACACCTTCAAATTAATAGGAAGCCCTTATACCCAGTCAGTCCATTGGGCTATCTCACTCAGTTCAGTCTACACTGATTGGTGTGGCTCTCCAGGGTTTCCTAACATTCTCTGAAGATGCTAGGGATTGAACCTGGGACCTTGTCCATGCAAAAGCATGTGTTCTGCCATTCTTCATGGCCCTATCCAAACGTAGGAGCCTTGTAAGGAAAAAAAATCACAACCAGCAATTGAGCTTACGAGAGTATTTGGTGAGCAGAGATACCATCTGCATTCTACTCATCCAATGCTGGCATTATTTATTTGTGGCTGTAGTTTTGTTCTTTGTACTGAAGTTCTAAGTGAGCTTACTTGCAAGTAGGGATAGGTGAGAATTTTAATTCAGTTTGCACTTATTTATTTTATTTATTTATTATTAAATTTATATACCACCCGACTAGCAATAGCTCTCTGGGCGGTGAACATAGAAATACAAAGCATAAAAAATACAATAAATAACACAATATGATACAAAATAACACAATCTAAATCAATGCAGTAACATTTTAAATTTAAATCAAATTTAGATTAAAATGCTTTGGAGAATAAAAAGGTTTTAACCTGGCGCCGAAAGGAAAGCAGCGTCGGCGCCAGGCGCACTTCCTCGGGGAGACCGTTCCACAGGTCGGGGGCCACCACTGAGAAGGCCCTAGATCTTGTCATCACCCTCCGGGCATCCCTATGGGTTGGAACCCAGAGGAGGGCCTTCGTAGCTGAACGTAGTGTACGGGCGGGTTCATATCGGAAGAGGCGTTCCGCAAGGTAACGTGGTCCCGCACCGTATAAGGCTTTATAGGTTAATACCAACACTTTGAATCTAGCCCGGAAACATATTGGCAGCCAGTGGAGTCGGGCCAGGACAGGTGTTATATGCTCAGACCGCTTTGTTCTTGTTAGCAGTCTGGCTGCCACGTTTTGCACTAGCTGTAGTTTCCGAACTGTCTTCAGAGGTAGCCCTACGTAGAGCGCATTGCAGTAATCCAAACGCGAGGTTACCAGAGCATGTACCACTGATGTAAGGTCCTCTTTACTCAAATAGGGACGTAGCTGGGCTACCAACCGAAGTTGGTAGAACGCATTCCTTGCCACCGAGGCTACTTGAGCCTCAAGTGAAAGGGAAAAGTCTAGGAGGACTCCCAGACTACGAACCTGTTCCTTTAGGGGGAGTGTAACCCCATCCAAGACAGGGCATATATCCACTATCCGATCAGAGAACCCGTCCACCAACAGCATCTCAGTCTTATCTGGATTGAGCTTCAGTTTGTTAACTCTCATCCAGTCCATTATCGCGGCCAGGCAGCGGTTCAGCACATCGACAGCCTCACCTGAAGAAGATGAAAAGGAGAAGTAGAGCTGCGTGTCATCAGCATACTGATGACAATGCACTCCAAAGCTCCTGATGACCTCACCCAACGGCTTCATGTGAATATTAAAAAGCAAGGGGGACAGAACTGACCCCTGCGGGACCCCATATTGGAGAACCCACGGTGTCGAGCAATGTCCCCCGAGCACTACCTTCTGGAGATGGCCCGCCAAGTAGGAGCGGAACCACTGCCAAGCAGTACCTCCAACTCCCAACTCCCCGAGCCTCTCCAGAAGGATACCATGGTCGATGGTATCAAAAGCCGCTTCAAACGCAACCTATGAAATCTGCAGTTTCCAAAACAACATGAGAACCAAAACCCAGCCATCTTTTGTGTAGTGCCAATTACCAGAAGTCATCTCTATGTGAGGGCCAAGGAGATAGTATGGCATGCCCCATTCCCCTGTCTCCTTAATTCATGCTTCATGTCCCTGAGTTATTGGGGTGCTGATTGCTTTGCACACTGTAATTGCAATGTATTGAAATTTAGAGAGCTCAAAGCACAGGATTTGTGATATTATTTAGAAGAAGCTGAAAAAGAAGTTTCAACTCTGTCTGTATCCAGAAACAGTATCTGGGAAAGTTGTTCAGGTAACCAAAACAATGCAGCTTGTTCCACGCTTCTGCTCTGTCAGGTGGGATTGTTTATGGTTTTCTAACATTTTGAAGGGATGGCGAGCTAATTGACTTATGCATGTTCTCACTGGCTAATGTAAACAAGTACCCTCATAGTCAAAACAAGTACTCAACCTTGAGAATGCAGCTTGGACCTCAGTCCAAGATGTCCCAAGGGCAGGGTCAAGAGAGATCGCCAGATGGTTAAGCCAGCAATCAGAATGATGGGGAGATAATGATCTAATAGGTATAAGGTGCCCCTCCCAAGTGGTCTTTGAGGGATAAATGCAGGACCCCTAGATCAGGAAGATTAAGCCTCCAGGGGCTGAAGAAGTCCCAAGATAAAGACCAAGCCTCCAGGGGGCTGACACAGCCTCAACATATCATCAAGAAGCAACATCAAGAAGGCTGAAGACTCAACCCTTCCTTAGCAAGCATCCTCAGTATGCTGTTCATAGGTTTACAGCCAGTGAAGAGCGTAAGACCGGGGGGGGGGGGGAGGGAGGCACCTGTAAGCTATTTAGTTTCATTTTAGTTGCTTGTAAATGCTGCTCTAATAAACCTTTAACCTCTTCACCACCAGCAGTATTCATTATCCCTTTGAAACCTTGAACTTATTTGTCTTGTGCTTAGCAAGGGCTAGGCATTTGGCGTTACACTTTGAAATTCACATTTATTTGAATTTTGCAATACAGTTTGACAACCCAACAATGTTTACAAAAATGCATATACTAGGGAAACATGTGCATAAAAATGAACATAGGAGTAAAAATAACATGCAAAATGCATTATATGATGAGACATGGCTTGCCAAAATGTGTACATTAGTCAAAACTGCCTGCCACATACAATTAGACTATAGATCTCTTTATCAACTGTCTAAGCCTGTAGAAGTCACAAGACCAAAGGTTGCCACTTCTGTAACTTTGTATGGCTGCACTTGAGTTACTGAAGTGCTGACATCAAAAGTGAGGTAATAGAGCAAGGTATTTACAGGGCAAGCCGACTAGCTAAGTAATGAAGTCTTTTTGTGATCCCTTCATTGTACACCTTTTTATTGACTATAATTCCTGACTTCTGTCAGTGTAACATAGCCCCAAAATTGGCTACAAATACATCCAGGAAATAGTTTTCAGGAAAATTATTGGGTCATGCTAATGCTAGCAAGGCAGTTTTAACTTGAAATTCTACCGAGGATGGGGCGTGGAGGGGAGTACAACATGTTAAGGGATTGTTTCTTCCAAAGGGTGGAGGGAAGCAGAACAGTAAATATTTTAAAATGTAATTGGAAATGGATTTGAAGAAGGGAACGGACAGGGCTAGCCTATTTTATCTGTTTTTGGGAATTGAGCTTTCAACCTATTAAGGAATTTAGGTGTGCTAGAGAAAGATAAACTGTATCACAGCTTTTTCTTCTTTCATTTAGAAAGCGCTAATCACAAAATAAACTACATATGAGCATGATTGAAGAATAGTTGTGGGAACAACAACCTCAAGCGTTGCAGTTTCAGGGTTCCTATCCCCACAGAGTGGGAACTGACAGCTCTTGACTCTTAAGGAGAGTGTTGTTAGGCAGCTAAGCCATTTTACTGTCTGGGAGGGAGAGAGAGTTCAGCTTAGCCCTCCCCACCAATTCCCACATTCCCCAGCTTCAGGGTTGTTGTTGTTCTTTTCTACCTGCCTGCTCCTCCCTCAAGGGGCAATCTTTGCTTTCTCCAGGCTTCTCCTCTGCCTCCTCTTCCCCTTGTGTGGCTCCCTCTGAGGTTTATAAGCCATAAGGAGGAGTTTGGAAGCTTGTAGCATCTCAGCAGCAGCACCGTTCCCCAACTGCACCCTGTTCAAGTTGGCCACTATGTCAGGCTACTTGCAGTCAAGCAGCTGGTCTTTTCCTCTTGTTCCCCATATTATATAACAGGGCTGGAAAAGACTTTTATCTGAAACTTCAGAGAAGCTCTCCAGTTGGATTGGGTTGAAAGAACAGCATTAGGTAGAACTAGAAAGTTTAAGAGTTCTGAGAAAGCTGTTCGCAAATATGGCTTTTATTAAGCTTTTGCTCTTGCCTTAATGAGAAGAGGTTTTCCCCTCTCCCATTCTGGACATGTGTAAGTGGTTGTCAATGTGTCACATAACTGGGCTAGTAAAATGGGGAAAAAATTGCATTCAACATGTAGATAATAGTTATGGGGAAAATAAAGAAAACTGGATTCAGGAACATTCAAAATCCAAAGATGTTAAATGGCATGTGTAGAGAATTAAAGGGGCATTGGGGTGCACCTTTAATTAAAGCAAGAACAACAAACCCCCAAAATTCCACCATTTTAAACTTCAAACTTCTATAGCAACTGTTGAGCTAATAACATGAAGCTCAACAAAACTGATTTACCTGATGATGAATATGCCAAATTTCAGACTAACTTAATAAAAATTGCCAGTAGCTGGTCTGAGGGAGCCTTTGAAGTGCTGCACAAAGCAGGCACCCAGTGCTAAGCAGAATTGCCCATGCATTGGCTGATAGGAAAAGAGGGCAATCCTGCTTGGTCCATATGTATGAGAGAGCTCCCTGCAGGGAACTCTTGTGCACACCCAACCCAGTGCTAAGCAGCATTGCACTCCCCCCGCATCAGCTGATACAAAGTGAGGGTGATCCTGCTTGACCGACTGAGCGAGAGAGGTCCCTGAAGGAAACTCTCTCGCTCACTGTCTCTTCCTCGCACGTGCATATCAATTAATAACCCTGTGTACTAAGCAAGATGGCGGTAAAATCACAAACCTAAGATCGAATAGCACGGTGATGGTAGCAAAATTGGTAATTATACCTAGTTTAGAGGACAACATTGTCTAGGTCTTAATCCTTAGCTGCAGTGGTGGCTGGTGTCCACTGGGACTGATAAGGTGTAAAGCAAAGGGTGTAAGGCAGGAGGCCAACAGTGGGTGAAGCTAGAGTCAATGACAGCAGAGCCAACTCATTCTAGTTTTGTCTCCATTCTCCTTCTGGCTCTCAGCTCTGTAAAGGCTAAAGGGATGGAAGCTGACAGTCAATGCCACCCCGTGGCCCAGTAGCAAGTAGGAAGGCAGGCAGGAGTGGACTGATTGGGGGCAGACTGAGGTTGCTGGGGGAGTGACACAATTTCCCTAATGAATCAATGTTCACTACTTAGCTGTATTAGTAAATGAGCAACATTTCCTCCAGAAGGTTCTTCACACCCAGTGTTTAGCAAGCAAGGCACTTAGAGCCTACTGCTTTGTGAGTACATGATCAGAAATTATGTGATTAATCCCTCATTCTCAATGAAACTTTCAGGAAAACTAACAGATTGCATAAACTACAAAGCTAACTATTTCGTAAGTACATAATCAGAAGTTATTTAATGTTAACCACTTATTTCATGATAAAACTTGTGTTGATTGCTGCAAACTGCATGATCAGACCATTGACCAAAGCAACCTTTTATTTGAATATCTGCTCTGTTTGGACCAATTCTATTGATTTTTTACTCCAAACATTTCCCCATCAGATCCAAAGCTGTCTCACATTCCTTGTTTTATTTTATTTTTTAAAAGAAATGTCGTTCCTATTAGGGGCGTATTTGCTGCCGCCATTATTAAAGGGAGGACTCGTGAATGCTCGCGATATAAACATTTTGGAGCCATGTGAGATCGTTCACCCAATCAGGAAGGGTGTTGGAGCAGCGTATAAAAGGCTTCTTCTTCTTCCCGCTCTTGCCTTTTTTGCCTCGCAGCATATGCGGTTGGTTCGTGCTTCCCGTAGCTCCATCGGTGTACTGGCGTGCTTGTGACTACTTATTCTGAGATTTATAGCTTGGATTTTCCCTGTTTGATCGTTGTAATCTTTCTAGTTCATTTTCCCGATTTGAATTTCCCTCCCCGATACCCCGCTGATCAGCTGGGCAGCGGGCGTCCGCCCGCGCGCCTAGCGGCTTTTTCCCCGTTTGTTTCCCCCTTTTTGCTTTAAAGCCTCAGTTCTCTTATTTCTTTTGGTCCCAATTTCGGAGTTGTGGCTTGTGGATTAGTCGTTTCTGTGCCAATTTACATTTTAATTCTTCGTTCTTGCCTGAGTTTTCGCTATTGTTCTCGCCCAACCCCCTTTCCTTTCTGTTTCTCTGTGTAATTGCTGTTATATATTATTTTGCTCGTTGATCTTTTAATTTATTTGGAGTCTCTTTTAATTTCATTAATAGTTTTGCTTATTGTAATTTATTGTTTTGTGTGTATTGCTATTGATTCTATAGTTGTTGCCTTTTAAATCCTATTTAGTTGATTGAAATTCCACCCCCCCTTCCTTTTTTCAATTTCCCTTCCCCCCCCATAGTTTGTAGTATAGTATTCTATCACTTATTATCAAATAATAAATAACATTTAATTATATAAATAAACAATAATAATAATAATAAAATAAATAAATAAATTTAATTATCATAAAATCAATATATTTTCAATTTTCGGTTTACTATTATAATTGGCAATTGTGTTTGACGGTTAAATTGTAGAATTTTATTGACATATTTGGTGTTTTATAAAATTGGTTAATTGTATAATTGTTTTATCACGGTCTTTTGACCATGCCTCCCAAGAAGGTGCAACAGAAGAAAGGGGTTCGTGTGCTGAAGCAGGCCACCAAGCACACTCCTTCACTACAGCATCAATCTTCTGATGAGGAAGAGGATTTGGGGACCATCCGTGCTTTGGTGGCTAGAGTTGAAGCGCTTGAAAAGGAACGCAGGCAGCCTCAGGATGTCGACGCGGGTCCCAGTTCTGGACCTGTAGGTAAGAAATCTGCTAGGTTAGCTTCCAAAATGACTAAATCTCTTCTTCTCGCTGATTTGGTTTCTAGAGTTGGTGTGCTGGAAGCTGCTACTCCCATGGAAGGGTCTTCGGTGCATATTCCTCCAGTTGGTTTGCCTGCGGTTCCGTCCACGAATCTTGCCTTGCCCGCATCTGAGCGCCGGGAAGTACAGATGCCTGTTCCTCCAGCGCCTGCCACGTTCACTCCTGGGTCTCCTGGGTTCACCATGCCGCCTGTCGTTGCCTCTCCTGCAGTTTATACAGGTGGGCAACAATGACACCCTCACACTACACAAGTACATGCCTCCAGTGCCCTTCTTCAGGATACCCCAGCGGCGGGTTCCCAGGTGCTGGGTGATTCTCCGCACCCTGCTGTTTTTATCGGGGGGGTGTTGGTGCCTCAGCACCCACAGCTCCCTTGGCCGGCTGCTGCAGTGTCTCCTTGGCAGCTGCCTTCTAATTCCTCTTCTATGGCACCTGCTTACTTGCCCCTTCCTCAAGGAATTTATCCTCAGGGTGACACATCGCTTCCTTTAGGGGACCATTTATTGTTAGGAACCAAGGAAAAAATTTGGCGTGGAGAGTACATCGATTTGTTTTCTCTCCTGTTTCGTGAAAACGAAACAAAACCTAAGGATGGTCAGGAGGTTAAGGAGCATGAGGCCGCTATTAAACGGAGGGTCGATCGCGTCTGGCCTAATTGGTTGAATGCCTATACAATTTATATGGGTGTTATGACTCAGGCGTATCCGTCTAGGGCTTTGTCCATGATAAAGTATCAGGACATTGTTTACCGCACTTTCCGCGAATTCTCTGGCACCGCTTGGCTTCGGTATGACGAGAATTTCAGGCAAAGGGCGGCATTGGATCCCACCCTCCGTTGGGATGAGCATGCTAGTCTTTGGCTGCAATCTATGACTCCCACCAGGCCCACTTTGGGTGATAGAGCTGATAGTGGGCATTTGTTACCACAAGCGCAGACTGCCGCCTCTGGTTCCAGCCAAGGCGGGCACTGGGTTCAATCCCAGCAAGTCTGCTGGGCATTCAACAGCACTGGCAGATGCTTCAGACGTCCTTGTAGGTTCAGACACGCTTGCACAATGTGTGTTGGCACCCACCCCAGTTCCTCCTGTCAGCGTGCACGCACGGCTCGCCAGGGCACAGGGGAGCATCAGCAGCCCAAACGTGGTTCTGGCAACAGCGGCAGTACGTTGCAAGGCCAGTAGCCCGGTCAAGCTGGCTCCTTTGGCTAAGCTGTTAGAGTTTTACCCTGATAGACAGGCTGCTAGTTTTATACTGCAAGGGTTTACTGATGGTTTTCGTATTCCCTTTGAGGGTCCACGGATTGCTACATCAGTAGTCAATCAGCCCTCTCTTAGCCATTTGGCGCCTGTTGTGTTAGCTAAGCTTAATAAGGAGATAAGTGCCGATCGTATTTCAGGCCCTTTTCCTTGTCCTCCTTTGAAAAATTTGAGGATTTCCCCATTAGGTATTTTGCCTAAGAAGCAGGTTGGTGAATACAGGCTTATCCATAATTTATCATACCCGAAAGGTGCCTCTGTTAATGATGGCATTTCGCCGTTACATGCATCAGTCAAGTATACTTCTTTTGATGAGGCAGTGAGAGTAGTTAGGAGGGCTGGCAGGGGTGCTTTAATGGCAAAATGTGATATAAAATCCACTTTCCGCCTCCTGCCTGTGCACCCTGATGATGTAGATTTATTGGGTTTTAAATTTCAGGGCCAGTTTTATGTAGATAGGGCCATGCCAATGGGTTGTTCCGTGTCTTGTGCTGCTTTCGAAGCATTCAGCACATTTCTGGAATGGGCACTGCGGAGGAAAGCTTCCTCCTCCTTCTCTGCTCATTACCTTGATGATTTTTTATTTGTGGGGCCGGCTGGGGCTTCTCACTGCCTCTATTTAATGCAATCTTTCACCTCTTTAACTGAGGAATTGGGAGTTCCGCTAGCTCCTGAAAAGTCCGAGGGCCCTGCTACTTCCCTTATTTTCTTAGGGATCCAGTTGGATACGGTAGCTCAGTCATCACGTTTGCCGCTGGATAAGTTGGTTGCACTGCGCCAACTGCTTCGATCAGTGCTTGTGTTAAAGAAACTCACACTGGGTCAATTACAGGAGCTGGTGGGACATTTGGTTTTTGCTTCCAAAGTGATTTCCCCCGGTCGTGCATTTCTTAGGCATTTATGTGACGCCATGAAGGGTGTTCGCTCTCGTTTTCATTTTCTTCGTATTACAGCAGGGATGAGAGCAGATTTGCACATGTGGCTTGAATTTCTGACAGAATTCAATGGCCTTTCCTTTTGGCGACAGGAATTGTTATTGGAAGCCGAATTGCAGGTACATTCTGATGCCGCTGGGGGCATTGGTTTTGGAGTAATATTTAGATCCCAGTGGTGCGCTGAGCGATGGCCCGCCTCTTGGCTGGCCAATGGCATTACTTCCGATTTGACATTCCTGGAATTCTTTCCAATAGTAGTAGCAGTTCATATCTGGCCATTGTCATTTCAGAATCACACAGGGCGCTTCTGGTGTGATAATTGGTCCACGGTTTGCGTTATCAATGCACAAACTTCTAAGTCATCCTGTGTTATGCGCTTAGTGCGGGCTTTTGTCTTGCAATGTTTGCGCTTTAATATTTTATTCCTCGCCAGGCATGTTCCAGGTTTGCTAAATTCTGTTGCTGATGCCCTTTCCCGCTTACAGATGGTGCGCTTTTGGGAGCTTGCACCTGGAGCGGCACTCAATCCTGTTCCAGTCCCACCTTTCCTGTGGAACCTTGGCAACTAGAAGTTGGGGTTGCGATTGCAGCTGCTCTGGCTCCCAGTACTCAAAATGCGTACGAGCGTTCATTTGCTAAGTTCCAGACTTTCCGCATCAGCAAGGAGCTGCCTTTGGTGTGGCCTATTCCTGTGGATCATCTATTGCAGTTTATGATAACTTTAAAAGGGCAAAACAATTCTGTTTCTACTATCGCCGGTCACCTTTCCGCGCTTGCCTTTATCTCTAAGGCACGGGGGCTGCCGGATCATTCTGTAGATTTTAGGGTCAGAAAGGTCCTTGAGGGTTGGTCGTGTTCCGCTCCCAGGTCCACTGACCGGAGGAAGCCAATCACACCCGATGTTCTCCTCCAGATCCTGGCATTGTTTAATTCATTATGCTCATCTCTGTATGAGTTGCACCTGTTCGCCGCAGTAACTCTGACGATGTTTTACGGTGCTTTTCGCCCTAGTGAAGTATTGGCCCCCTCCAAGCGTGATGTGACTTATCGTGCCTTATGCTTTGGTGATTGCACATTAGGTGCTGATATAGTGAGGTTTTCCCTGCGGGTCTCTAAGGCCGATCAAAAAGGCCGTGGCACTATTGTGTTTTTACGCAATTGCCAGGTCTCTGAATTGTGCCCTGTGGCTGCAATGCGGCAATTTCTGTCTGTTCGGCCAGCGGGCCAGCGTTATCTTTTCATTCATGCTGACGGTTCTGCCCTGACTCAATTTCAATTTTGGGCCGTTGTTCGGCGGGCCTTGTTGGCCAGTGGTCGTGATGCTGGAGTCTATGGGCTGCATTCTTTCAAGATTGGTGCGGCTACGGCTGCAGCCCTCGTGGGCATGAGAGTTAGCGATATACAGGCGATTGGAAGATGGCGTTCCGATGCATTCAAATCTTATGTCAGGCTTTAATAATAAGATTTTGTTTTTGTTTCCCTAGGTTTGCTAAGCATCCCTATTCCGTGAGGATCGTCTTGTGTGGCCACTCAATTTTGTTTTGGGCTCATCGGAGGGCTTCTTCGTCTGCTCCTGGAACCCAGCTGCAGCTTTCTGCTACCGCTACAGTTCACTGGGTAGCCCGGAGGGGCATGTTATGGGACGCGTTTTTGCCTTCTGTGTGCCGTATTATGTCTTCTATGGATTGGCCACATGTATTATTGATCCATTTGGGGGAAAATGATTTGGTACAGAGTCCAGGTGTGGACCTGCTTGTTAAGGTCACTCGCGATCTCACATGGCTTATTAATTCATATCCACAACTTATAATTGTGTGGTCAGATATGCTTGTTAGAAGGGTGTGGAGGGGTGCTATTCATCCCAACAGGATCGATAGATCCCGGAAATGGGTGAATAGGAAGATCAGGGCTCTTGTCCTGTCACTTGGGGGGGCGTTCATTCCCCACGACAGGATTAGGTTCCATGCCCCACATTTGTTTCGTGGGGATGGTGTTCATCTTTCAGACCAGGGGTGCGATTTGTTTTTGGAGGATATTATGAAGGGTTTAAGGGTTTTGTTGTCTTCATTGGGTGGAGGGGACCAAGCTTGAGCTGATCCCCTCTTGTGGCATAGAATTCGGGCAGGTGAGGTATATATGGGGATTATATATTTAGGCGGTTAAGGCATCATAAAAGGGGCACTTCACAGGGAACCATCAGGGTTCATCTCTGGTGGCGATCTGGGTAGTGTCCTTGTGGGACCGGCTTGCGCATCATGGTGAACGCCTGTACGGCGGGGCCATGGTGTGGAGGTTGGAACCACGCACATGGCTCCAAGAGCAAGGAGTGAGGATTTTACACACGTCCTTCACTCTGGAGTTATGCAATAATGAGAATTGATGCCTTTTGAAGGTGAGGGTGTAGCCCCACATAGTTAGGATTAGCCTCACCTGCCCGAAGTAATTATATTTGAATGATTGGCTGTCTTGCTTTGGATTTAGTATGTTATATTTAATAAATATAACATTATTCCAATCTTGTGTCACGAGTCTTCCTTGTGTGGTGGCAAAGGGGCAGTTAGATTTCCAAGTAGTTCTCTACCATGGCTGGTGCTGTGAGATGGAAGAAGTGCAAGGCTGGTAAAATCAAACTACACATCCAAGGAGACAGTACAACAATGCATATGTGCATGGCACCACCAGTTCACATATGCCACAATTATGAGGTGACATTTTTAGAAAGCTTAGTGAGAATTATCATAGATCCTGAACCACTTCTGAATTGAGCTGAAGGGAGTTTGTCAATCCCTAGAGCTATACAGTTTCCAAGTACAAAATGCCCATGAACATGTTGCTAGCTCAGGAGTTTCCTGTGCAATAAAGCTGCACTCAGCTTTCAGAGCAGTTTTTGATTTAGACTGAGCATGATAGTTCCCCATCTATGTATGCCCTCCAACATAGCCCATCTGATGCTCTCAATATGCTAAACACCAGACTTTAAATTTGCTGCTTATAGCAATGAATGCCAGATGTCCATTAATAATGCTGATACTGACACTTTCATCAAGATTACATTGTGAAAGTGTTTCCAGGATTGCTGAAGAAACAGAGAAAAATATATATTTTATGCATACATTTTTTTAAAAATCCTTTTTGTACAATAGTATGCAGCCACAGATATTTTAGAAGCAGATAAGGAATCTTTATAACAACTTAGAACTATGTTTTCTAATCAGGTTAGAATCAATCTTTGCTTGTAGAATGTATTACTGAGTGAGAAGCATCAGTTTTAAAAAGCATAATACCCATGGTCAAGTGTCCCTACTAACATCCAAGTTCTATCATAGCTATTTCCATGCCACTGCTCTGATAGTCCATTTTAAATTTTGCTGCCTATCCAGCCATTGTGACAAAAGGGAGGCATCCACATTTTTCTGTCTAATAATTTTTTTTGGAAATATATGATCTGCTGGTGCATAATTTTGACCTTTTCAAAATCCTTCAGTTCAACCAGCTGGTCACTCTAAGCATTTGCAACAGGTTAGCTTCTCTACCTTTTTTTAATGCAAAGAGAAGGAGTAGAATGGTCAGCTATTCAAAATATTGAATATTAAAAAGGTCAACAAAGTACAAGCACAGCAATGTGGAAATGAGACAATGTGATTCTCAATTCCTCATTTTGGTGACAAAGATTGTAGCAAGAAGATAAAATGTCACAACACGAATCCATTTCCAGGAAAGGAGTGGGGTGTGGTACAGAATGAATCAATGTATGCTAATATCTTAACACTGCAATATCAGACTCAGAATTAAATCTTAGGGAAGTTGACCCTATACCAGCCTAGGAGTATTCATTTTCCCTGGATACAGTTTTTTTTACAAATCAAGCCACACCTTTTATGGTGGGAAGTATACTCCAATGGAATCTTTTCTTACTAAGTGTGGTGTAATTCACTGTTCTTCAACCTTGGGTCCCCAGATGTTCTTGGACTACAACTCCCATCATCCCCAGCCACCTTCTCCACTGATCAAAGGGATCATGAAAGTTGTAGTCCAACAACATCTAGGGACCCAAAGTTGAAGAACACTGGAACTGTACTGTAGTTGATAAAATGTTGGGTTCAAATACATACTCAGCAGTAAAAACCAGCAGGTGATGTTGGACAAGTTACTACCTCTTGGCATGATCTATCTGAGGCATGTGGAATGAAGCAATCACATGGGGATAAATAATTGGGCGGCGGGGGGGAGAGACGTATTTTATTGGTCTTGGCCATGCAGTGCTTTCATCATCATAAACTTTGGGATAGGGTTTAGCAAAAACAAAACAAAACACTCTTAGCTGTTTTTATCATAAAATCTGTTTTTGTTTAAAAGGCATTGAAGTTTCATACCCAAATCAGTACTTGAGTCTTTTCTTTTTGAAGAACATTATATAGCAATTCTTCTGTTGCAGTTTCTAGACTATACATGGAATGACACACTAACTATTATTCTGTATTATTTCTCTGAGGGACAAACCAGATGTTGGCTTAATAATATGTGCATGCATCTATCTTATTTTTCCGTAAATAATGACAGAACAATTCTTATAGGGAAGGCAGTGTGCATGGATTGGAAGCTTATCTCTTCTTTCCCTCACTGTGATTGGAATGGAGATTGCTCCTCTGCATAGAAAGTTAGTTTTAATGAAGCTTGGAAGATTACTTTTTAAAAGTAAAGTAATAAATTACAGTTACAATTACATGGCCCAAAAAGTAGTAATTACTGTTACAATTACAATTGCTCTGAAAGTAACTGATGACTTTACTTTTTCTCAGAAGTAATCACTACAATTACATTTCAGTTACTTTTTTTTCAATTAATTTTTATTCAAATTTTCAAAACCAAAATACAAAAAAAACCACAAATCAATAACTAATACAAGAAAAGAAAAGAAAAGAAAAGAAATATAAAAATATTGACTTCCGATTTGTCATAGTTCAGCTATAAATCTATAATATATAACAAACCTATCTCTTAATAGATTATAAAATCACCTTCCTCCAACGGTTATCTTAATTGGTTTCAAATCTCATTAACATCATATCATTTTAATCTTCCACAAAAAGTCAAAGAGAAGTTTCCAATCCTTGAGATATATATCAATCATTTTTTTTCCTAAATAAACATGTCAATTAATCCAACTCATCAAGTCTACTAAATCCAGTAATTTCAAATCGCTCTTCTGTCTTTATCCATATTAGGTCCATCTTCCATCTTCCATCTCCACGCATCCAAAAATCTTGCTGTCATAGTCATATAATAAAAGTCTGATAGGAATTTCCTCCATCACAGATATTTTCTTGCCATGAATTCCGAACATATCACTGAAGTATTGCTGCAAAGCAATAAATAAATAAATAAATAAAGCCGCATCTCTGTTCCTCTTTTCCACATGATACACTAGTACATCTCTTGAAGATTTTTCCAATGACACAAAACAGGGATTAATTCTGTTAACTTTCTCCATTTCAAATTCCATCAAATCCTTCCAGTCCAGGAATTTTTTTGAACCGATAATATCTTTATCTCCAATCTTTTCAATTCCTTCAGGGACAGCGCTGAATTCCAAACTATAATAGTTGTCTCCAGGATCCGTCAGAGCCAGGAAATCCAAATCTTTTTTCATGTCCATATTTAATCCAATCCCCAAAGTTTGAACCTTACCTTTAATTTCTCTTTCATCTTTTTTTGATTTTCCAGATCTATCTTTATTCTCCTTTCTCATAGAATCCTGAATTTCTTTCAGCTCCTGTCTCATTTCATGAAATTCATTTTTCCACGCTTGTCTATTATTTCTCAGTTCTTGTTTTATTGACTTAATCTCATTCATTATTTTCTGAAACATGTCTAAAGATAAAGTCCCTTCTTGTACATCCATAATCTTCTTAATTGTCATTCTTAAAGCCAAAGGAACAAAACTCCTTCAATTTTCAATGTCCCAAGCAAAGAGCAGTTTATTTCTTTATCCAGTTACAAAGGAGTTAATCTTTCCAACCAACTGACGTCACACGCTAGACAGTCCTTATCTCTTATATGCCCAGAAGTCCAAAAACAGCTTTAGTTCACAGCGTCCAAATAACTAGTAGCAGAGAGAATGAGCAGATTCGTCAAAAAGAAAAGTAGATCAGGAAAAATAGTCCCATGCATATATTACACAAAAGTCTTATAAATCAAAAAGATTTTTCTTTTCTCTTCCAATCAGAAATCCCTCATCCGTTGTAATCTTTAAAATGCTATTTTCCATATCAGCTTTTTGCAATAAAAGAAAGATAGGCTATTTTTGTTTTCTTCCCCCTTAGTTCCGTGAGTAAAGAAGGAAAGTCGTAACTCACCTAGGTTATCTTAATTGCTGTTACTTTGACAAATCTCTTTAGCTGTATAGATAAGAAAATGATAAGCATAGACAGGAGGATGTTTGCCTGCTAGTCCGTTATTCTTTAAAGAAAAAAAAAGGTCACTAATTCAGCTGAGCTAGCATAGAAATCCTCGCTCCATCTGAGCAGCTGGAAGCCTTTCTTTCGCAGACAATTCTGACGAATTCCAGACTCCCACAGTCACGACAAAGCTATGTGGGAAATCTCACGTTTCTTCCTTATCCAGAAGAAATTATCCCCAGTCAGAAAAGACCCTTCTGACTGAATTTATAGCTGAAAAAGTTTCATCTAAGACGGGAGCCCGTCTCAGAGCTACACAGGCAGAGGGATCCTCCTGGGAAAGTCCCACATTTCAGTTACATTTTTAAAAAACACTTACAATAATAATAATAATAATAATAATAAAATTTTATTTAGCAGACGCCCATATGTCCGACTGAACGGACACTCTGGGCGACGTACAATATAAAATACAATATAAAATACAATCTCCTTATATACATAATCATCACATTATTAATGTCATAACATCTCATCTAAAGACCATCTTACGCTGATAGTGTAAAATCTAACCCACCCCAGAGATCCCATAGGCCTGCCTGAAGAGCCAGGTCTTCAAGGCTCGGCGAAAAGTCAACAGGGAGGGGGCATGCCGAAGGTCAAAGGGAAGTAAGTTCCAGAGGGTGGGGGCCATGATCAAAAAAGCCCTCTCCCTGGTCCGCACCAACCTAGTTGTCTTCATCGGTGGGACCGAGAGAAGGTCCTGTGAGGCTGATCTTGTTTGGCAGCATATTTGGTGATACTGGAGGCGCTCCTTCAGATAAACTGGGCCGGAACCGTATAGGGTTTTAAAGGTTAAAACCAACACGTTGAATTGGGCCCGGTATACAACTGGCAACCAGTGTAATTCAATCAACACTGGGGTGATATGATCGCGGCGGCAGGTCTGCTTTATTAAGCGTGCCGCCGCATTTTGTACCAGCTGAAGTTTCCGGACCGTCTTCAAGGGTAACCCCACGTAGAGCGCATTACAGTAGTCTAATCGAGAGGAGATCAGGGCATGTATCACTCGTGGGAGCAGATGTATGGGAAGATAGGGTCGCAGCCTCTGTACTAGATGAAGTTGGTACCAAGCTACCTGGCTCACTGCAGAAACCTGAGCCTCCATAGACAGCTGGGAGTCCAAGATGACCCCGAGACTGTGCACCTGGTCCTTCAGGGGCAAACTCACCCCATTAAGTATCAGGTCAAAATCACCCAACCTTCCCTTGTCCCCCACTAGTAATACCTCGGTCTTATCGGGGTTCAGCTTCAGCCTGTTCTCTCCCATCCATCCACTTACGGACTCCAGGCACTTGGACAAGGTATCCACAGCCAACTCTGGTGAAGATTTAAATGAGAGATAGAGCTGCGTGTCATCCGCATATTGGTGACACTGCAGCCCAAAACACCTGATGATGGCTCCCAGCGGTTTCATATAAATGTTAAATAGCATGGGAGAGAGGATAGAACCCTGTGGCACACCACAGTTGAGGGGCCAAGGGTCTGAAACCTCATCCCCCAACATTACCCGTCGATATCCACCGGAGAGATAGGAACGGAACCACTGTAAAACAGTGCCTCCTATTCCCAATCCCTCCAGGCGACTCAACAGGATACCGTGGTCGACAGTATCGAAAGGACGAGGAAGGTATGTTCTCCCCTATCCAATGCCCTCCTCATATCATCCACCAGAGCGACCAAGGCTGTTTCAGTTCCGTGTCCAGTCCTGAAGCCCGACTGGAAAGGATCTAAATAATCTGCTTCCTCCAAGTGTGTCTGTAGCTGCTTTGCCACCACACGCTCAATCACCTTGCCCAAGAACGGTAAATTGGAGACTGGGCGAAAGTTGTTTAAATCTTGGGGATCCAAGGAGGGCTTTTTCAGAATAGGTCTTATCACTGCCTCCTTGAGGGCTAATGGCATTACACCCTCCTCCAAGGATGCATTTACCATTGCCTTGATCCCATTGCCCAGTCTCTCTTTACAGCTCATAACAAGCCATGAAGGGCAAGGATCAAGTAAGCAAGTGGTTGGTTTTACAGTAGAGAGCACCTTGTCCACTTCATCAGAGAGAAGAGGCTGAAACCAATCCCAGCAGACAGAATTGCAACTGGCCGCCTCTGGACCACTACTTGTAACCACGACGTATGGAATCTTGTCCTTTAGGTGCTTGATTTTATCGGCAAAGTGTTTAACAAATGTGTCACAGGAGGCTGGCCTTGGCTGCTGCACATCTAAGTAGCCTAAAACAACATTAAAAATAAACACACGCATACAGAGGTAGTAGAATAATTCTTTTTATCCATAAGATAGCAAAGGTGGTATCTCCTCTGGCAAGGGAGGTGGGGAGGGAGGCAGAGGCCACTATTCAGACTTTTACACATCAAACCAAGTGCAACCCCCCCCCAGTCAGCAAGCATAATATCTCTTACTTAAACACCTCTCAGACCCTGCCCTGCCACCAACTAAGGGACACTGACCCAAGCAAACATTTTCCCCTGAGATGCAAAAAAGTTAAAATACTGCAAATGCAGCACAGTAGCCAGAGGGGGGGGGGAAGGCCACTTTGTGTGCCAACTGCAATGCAAACACAGTATTCACACACACACACACACACACACACACACACACACACACAGAGTCATATTTCACTTCCACAGTTCTTTATCTCCATTCTGCTGCTGTCTCCTTCTCCTCCTTCATCCATGTTCTTACCCTCCAGCTCCCTTCCCCCTCCACTCCATTCTTCATCACCACCATTCATTTTTTAAAATAATTGTTTTCTCCACCCCATCTCACTCTCCACCTTCTCCCTTGTTGCCTCCTACCTACCCACAGAGCATGAGGAAAGAGCAATGCTGCACAGAAGCCCAGTTTGAGGCACATGATTTTCATCCACAAATCAGAGGAGCAGAAGACTTCCCTTGCTTCCCCCGCCAAGTAATGCCCAACAGTAATGCTGGGAACATTACAATTATGCCTCAAAAGTAATAAAATTACTCCTAGTTGTATTACAATCAAAATGTAAAGGAATTACCCACTCGTTCCTCAAAAAAGTAATCAATTACAAGTAATTCGTTACTTGTAACAAATTACTTCCAAGCTCTGATGTTGTGTGTGTGTTCTGTTAGAACAGCACGTCTGAGGTGGTTACAAGGGTAAAAGGTAGATTCTTTATTTCCCTTACTTTCAATGCATCTTAATGTGTAGAAGTCTCATTTTCATTTTCTGTTTCACTCAGCTGTTGCCTACCTGCCTAATTTATATTGCAGAATTCATTTAATTCTGGATGTAACTTTTACTCACTCATCTTGCTTTGCCTTAGCTGTAAAAGTCCCAGGGGTTACCAACATGTTGCCTGCTGTTGCCAGTGTGCCTGCCAATGTTGCCAGTGTGCTTGCTGTTGCCATTGTGCCCATGAAATATTTCTCCCTCAAAGTCGAAAATATGTGCTCTTCTTGCTCAGTTCTGTTTGCACTGGCTTTGCCTCATATTCACTGAAGAGATCTCCTTCAACATGCCCTAATTTCATTTACTTGACACTTATCCTCCCTTCCATTCTGAACAGAGAACTGGTGCAATGAGCTTCTCTCTCTGAGCAAGGACAGCAGTTGCTGATGTAGGTGCCTTTTCCCCATGAAGAAGGGGCCATGCTTGCCCCATTTTGTTGTCCTGTCTCCTTTTCTGCTCTTTTACACATGACAGCTATTTTTGTTATGTCACCCGCCTATTTTGCAACTGGCACCCATGACAGTTTCTCAAAATTCCAAATGGTGCCTACTTGTCCCAAAATGATGACATTAATGAAAGCTTTTGAATGGTTCACACATGAACATTGACTCATATAACCATATAGTCTAACATTGGATGGATTGTCTTTTATTCATTTAAACTGTTTATTGTTTTCCTCCCCACAGAGGCCCTAACAGTGCTTTTTTTAATTTCTTTTGACATGCCCTTTTGCCCTCCCCAGTCTTCTTCCGTTTCTCAGTATTGGGCATTTTCACCAGTCTTTATATGACACTCATTCCATTTTTGCTCTTGCCTTAATTGTCTTCTCTCTACATCCTCTGCACTTTTGCAATCTTGTGTCCAAACTGGATGGAACATTCCAGTTGGCATCTTACTATGATTATGTAGGGAAGCAGAAGTAGCCCTGATGATGTGCATGCAATTAAAATTATTGTTTCAAATCTTCATCCAGGCAGAGAAGAACAGTGCAGGTAATTCTCTGAGCATACCAGCTGTCAATACTGAAGCTTCTTACATTCATCTTGTGGACCACTTCCTTCTGTGCAATGCACCCTCCAGATTCCCAGTTGTATCCTGATTGCATTCTATTTCTGACATAACCAGGTTTGCAACAGAAAAAAAACTTCATCTCTTATCTCTTTTGGCATGTGGACTCCGTGGAATGTAAAACAAAACTCCTACCCAGTGGAAGTCAAAACGCTGTTAATGGCAATGTGCACTGAATTTCTTCCCAATGAAAAGTTTATCAGTTCTTGGATCACGCTTTTCAATGTCATTTTTTTAAAAAAGCCACATTATTCTTTTCAACTTGGCTTAAGAAACAAATGTCACCTGCTGGATCAGGCCAGTGGCCCATCTAGTCTAGCATCCTATTCTCACAGTGGCCAACCAGATGCCTATGGGAAGCCCAAAAGCAGGATCTGAGTGCAAGAGCACTCTTTCCTTCTGTGGCTTCCAGCAACTGGTTTTCAGAAGCATACTGCCTCTGACTATGTTGGCAGAGCATAGCCATCATGGCTCATAGCCATTAATAGCCTTATCCTCCACAAATTTGTCTAATCCTCTTTTAAAGCCATCTAAGTGGCTGTCGGGGAATGCTTTGATTTGGATTTCTGCATTGAGCAGGGGGTTGGAGTTGATGGCATTATAGGCCCCTTGCAACTCTACTATTCTATGATTCTACTATTCTATGCTAAGTTGGTGGCCATCACTGCCTCTTGTGAGGGCAGATTCCATAGTTTAACTATGCACTGTGTGAAGAAGGACTTTCTTTTGTCTGTCCTGAATCTTCCAACATTCAGCTTCATTGAATGTCCCCAATTTCTAGTGTTATGAGAGAGGGACAAAAACTTTTCTCTATTTACGTTCTCCAAGGACAATAGTCAGAGTCAAGGATGATGGGAGTTGTAGTCCAGCAACATATGGAGAGCCGGAGGCTACCCATGCCAACTCTAGTGAGAACTGAATGAGTTTCCAGCATCTTTCCCAAATTACAATTCCGAAGCCTCTTTGGGAGAATGAAAGTATAGACCTGCAGTGAAGCTTTGAAGATTATCTGAATATTTGTATACTTACCTCAGTTATATGGGTGGGTTAGGTGATAGCCACTTACATGACCAATAATGTGAATGCCAAAAGATGTGAAGGTCCTGAGATTATGAATGTTTTAGGGAGTTTTAAAATAGACTTGCACAAAATAAGGTTATAAGTGAAAGCAAAGATTCCTCCCTACTGAAAAAGGGGATTGATGCCCTTGTCAAAACCAATTCAGTATTAAAAGCACACCTCCATTATACCCTCAAAGGAAAGCTACATCTTTGTAAATGAATTAAAGGAGGTTCTCCTCATGGCTGTTGTTCAGATACAACCTAATGAAATTGTACTGTCAGGCAGTGACAGATCTAACATTTCTTGGATATCATGTTAAGGTTTCCTTATGTTCAATTCTGGGCAATTACAGCTCACAGTTAGTCTTAACAGAGGGCAATATGCTGTGTCATCATTTGCATGGACACTGTTTGTGGTAGTCACTGAAGTCCTAAGTAAAAATAAATGGCAATAAAAACTCCAAATTTTACTGGTTCTTAAACAAACTAGCACAAAAAAAGCTTGGTTCATATATATAAAGCACCTTCTATAGCTTTTTTTTTTTTTTTAAAGGAAAGAAATCTTCTCAAATGCAAAATCTTCTTGGGTAATTCTACAGAAAAGTGCCAAATGCAGACCAATGGAAACTGTGATAAAAACATTGTTTGGCTATTGTACTTTTTATGTATGCAAAAAATGCTTTACAAATAGTGGGAGTGAAATCATTGGCAAAACAGTTCCTTAAAGCATCTTAGTTTTCTAAAGCCACACTTATCTAAAATTTAAACAAAGAACAGCAGCCGGCATGTGATTATGAAGCCAGAGCAAAAAATGTGGTGTGTGTGTGTGTGAGCAGCCAATTGTCAAAAAAAAAGAGAAGAGGGAAGGGATTTCTGAAGCAGACGGGGGGCTGGAATGCTTTTGGGAAATGGGAATAGAGTAGTTTTCAAGATATTTGGAACTTTAAATTATTCAGAACCAATACAATTCAAAGTAAAACACATGTATGTGTACCATCTGCTTCTCTCCAAAGAGTAGTCTTCTGAGAATTAATTTCAGCTGCCAGAGATGCACAGTTGGAAACGAGACTCTGGTTTACCACAATCATTGCTTGGAAACTGAAACTTAAGGAGAAAGAGGCAAAGTGAGTGTCCAAAGAGAAAAGTGCCCCTGGGAGCACAGCAATTGCTGTGAAGTGTCTAGATACAAAGAGACAAATGAAGTTCAGCCACTGAAGCCAAGCTCAAGGATAAGGTTGGTTGCTATTCCTAAAAGGATGAACTTCTGAGTCATCTGGAAAGCTGACTTTCTGGCTAGAAAACAGAGCTTTTGTTCCTTCTGTTCAAGAAAATAGAACAGGTGAAATGCCTTGTAGACACTGTAGACCAAGAGTATGATATTTCCCACAAACTGGAATGAATGTTAGCACTTCTGTTAACTGTGAGGGTACAAGATGGAGGTCAGAGGTTTTGTCATTTGGTTTGTATTTTCTCCTTTCAAGCTGGAATTGGGATGTGGCCCTCTTGTAACGAGCCAGGGAACAGGGTTCTGGGGTGGTTTCCCTGAGAATCATAGGAATGAGAGAAGACTGTATTTTATGCATCCATCTGTACTAAAGGGGGAACTCGTCATACACAAGACATCCCTGATAGAGTAGTCCAGGAGTGGCTACACTGTGGCACTCTAGATGTTGCTAAATTACAATGCCTATCATCCTTGACCATTGGTCATGCTGGCTGGGGCTAATGGGAGTTGTAGGTCTGCAGCATCTGGAGGGACTTATCTAATTTGTACTTTCCAAAACAATACATGAAATGAAACTCAATCACAAATTTACCTAAGTAATGTGTAGAAAAATGCATATACTAGGGTAAACCATGCATGTAAATGCATATATTAGTGAAAATAACGTACAAAAAGGCTTTATAGGGAACATTGTTTTGCGAAAATGGGTATGTTAGACAAAACTGCATACACAATCATGAATATATGGAGAAAGTCACACTAAAATTGTGACAAATTTTTATGAGGACTTAACATGGCTGTGCCAAACTTCTTTATAGACTTGACCATTCACTGCAAAGAGAGGTTTGAGAAATGAGTAAGAAGTTATTCTACCCTTTCTTGCCTACCGTGTGGTTGCTATAAACTCATTTTGACAGCCAACCCAATTCCAGTGAGTAATAATTGACAGACAAACTTTGCCTGCTCTACCTTCACAGGCAGTAGATTGGAAACAACAGCAATTGCAGCCACACTTCTCAGTATGTGAATTCTCATTTATCACTATTGGGCAAGAAACAAAGCATCATTTATTTATTTATTTATTGGATTTGTTAGATGCCCATCTGGCAGGTTGTCCTGCCACTCTGGGTGACGTAAAATAAAATACATGGTACATGCAATATAAAAACATATACACGAAAATTAAAACCACAAACTAATGACTACCAAACCTGAAAAACCTAACCTAATCATGCAAACAACAAGGTGCCTCAACAGTGAGTTTAAGGAGGTTGAGCTGATCTCATGGAATTACTATTGTTGTTTCTATGGATCTAAGGGAGTGAGGTCAGAGGCAGATGAAATGTAAATAGAAAAAGAAAAAGACAGTGATGATTTCCTAAATGCAATACCATACCAACCACAGCAAGATACATATGAGTAAGGTAGAAACTCAGCATCCCACAACCAGTCAGGATTTATTAACCAAAAACCAGCCATCACAGAGATCCCCATGCAACACAACCTGACTCAGGGGATGCAGTTAGTGCACAATGCTGTGGCATGATTTCTGACATGAGTGACACCCTGTCAACCCATAATGCCTCTGCTCTGAACTCTGCACCAGTTTCTGATTTGCTACCAGGCCAAGTTCAATGTGTGCTTTCTATGTTACGGGTGCCACATAGTATTTGTTCTGCTCTTGTAAGAAATCAATCCTTTAGTGTGGCAGCAACTACGCTTTGGAACTCCCTGCCTATTGACATCATCATCATCATGAAAGAGCAGGTCTATAGTCTGGGGCTGCTCCTGGATTCATCTTTGTCACTAGAGACCCAGGTAACCTCAGTGGCTAGGAATGCCTTTTACCAGCTGTGGTTGGTAAGACAGCTGCAGCCATTTCTGCACAGGAATAGCCTGATCACTGTTGTCCATGCACTGGTAACCTCTAGGCTGCATTACTGTAATGCAGTCTAGGTGGGGCTACCCTTGAGGTTGGTCCGGAAGTTGCAGCTGGTGTAAAATACAGCAGCGAGACTGCTCACTGGGGCAGGGTATCACCAACATGTTGCCCCACTGCTGAAAGAATTGTACTGGTTACCTATTAGCTACTGGGCTAAGTTCAAGGTTCTAGTTTTGGTGTACAAAGCCCTGTAGAGCTTGGAAACAGGATACCTGAAAGATCATCTAATCGCTTATATACCCAGTCAATCACTGCACTCTGTAGGTGAAGGTCTCATGCAGATACCATCTTATCAGGAGGTCCGTTCTGCACAACATAGGAATTTGACCTTTACTGTAGTGGCACCTACAGTTTGGAACTCCCTCCCCTTAAGTATTAGATAGGTGCCATCTCTGTTCTCTTTTTGGCACCCACTGAAGTCCTTCCTCTTTCAACAAGTCTTTTAAGTAGAGACCTTATCCCAGTCTGCATCTGTGTTGGAATTGCTTTTTAATGTTTTTAAAGCTTTTTTTTTTTTAAAAAAGATGTTTTTAAAGGTTTTTTAAAAAAAAGATATTTTAAAGGTTTTTTAAAAAAGAAATATTTTTAAAGCTTTTGAAAAAAGTTTTTAAAGATGTTTTCTTTTAATATATTTTAAAGTCTGTTTTATGATGTTTTAAAGTGTTTTTAGTGCTTTTGTTTGCTGCTCTGGGCTCCTACTGGGAGGAAGTGTGGGATATAAATCAAATAAATAAATAAATAAATAAAAATCATCATCATTTATTACCCACCATTCACCCAGAGGTCCCAGAGCAGGTTACAACAATTTTAAAACACAAATTATGTAGGCGCCTTCATTGTATTCTTTTTTGTAAACATTTTTGTTTAGGCAAGTCTACTTAGGCATGTAGAAGCTATTGTTTTTTTCTCTTTTTAACTCATTGTTGGTGTTATTATTTTGAATGTTTTTAAATATCTGTCCTTAACTGTTTTTGCCAATAATTTTATTGTTTTATTTCCTTCTATAAACCGCTTTGAGGTTTTTTTTACAATAAAGCAGTATATAAATGTTGTTTATTACTTTTTGTTACTAGAAGAATGAGACTGTGAATAACACCATGGGTCGGGTGGTTCTACTAGCAAAGTTGAAGTTGAAATTGTGTTACTTCTCTTCTACTTTTGCCATATTGACTAGTTGTGTAATAGGATTGTTACAATGTGTTATGTTATATTTATAGTGTTGGTATGGTTTTTGTGCTGCTGTGATATCTGTCATTTGTTTTTTCTCTATTATTGTTGTATTATTTCACTTGAAATTGTTTTTGCCATTGTTTGACTTGCTGTAAGCTATTTCATATGCAGTGTGTTTTTGTTTTCCTTTTTGTATGTCGCTTCGAGTCCTATTTTTTGGGGAAAAAAGTGACTAACAAATGCTATTAATAAATAAATAAATAATAAATAAAATACATAAATAAATGTCAGAATCACTGTGTCCCTTGGGTCTCTTTCCTTTTTTAGGCACAACGGAATCTGCCTTATACTGACTCAGGACATTTGGTACCATCTAGCTCAGTACTACTCACATGGACTAGCATTGGCTCTCCAGGCTTCTAGGCAATAGTCTCTTCCAGAGATTGGATTTTGGACCTTTGCATGCAAAGCATGTTCCCTACCACTGAGCTACAGCCAGGAGTATAGCAAGACAATTTTCATTGGGTCGGCAGAGACAAAAATGAGGGGGGCAGAGGGGTTGGGGTATCAGTCACTACAAAAGATGTTTCTGGGGAAAAGTTTTCTTAGGTAATGATAAGAATAAACCCCAATTTATGCATTTTAATGAGAAACTATGATTTGTGAAGTTTACAAAAAAAGCAAATCAAATTAAAACACAGTATTTTCCACATGCAAAATAGTTATGTAAGCTAAATAACAGTGACTAGGAAGTAAATGTATATTGTGTATGTCATCCTACCATAATGATCTGAACTGTTAATAAAGTCTAATACACTGTGATTTTTGTGCAAACTTGCAGAGAAACTTTTCACTTGAAATTCCTTCAGATATGTTACTTTCAAAATTCTGCTGCCTAAAGGCAGCAGAAGAAGCCAATGTGGATTCACAAAAAGCTTAGAGACAATCTGAAAACAAAAAAGGACACATACAGGAAGTAGAAGGAAGGCCAGGCCACAAAGGAAGAGTTCAGACAAGTAGCACATAATTGCAGGGATGGCATCAGGAAGGCTAAAGTTGAGAATGAGCTGCGTTTAGTGAGAGATGCTAAAAGCAACAAAAAAGGTGTCTTCAGGTACATGCACAGTAAAAGACAGAGAAAAGAAATGGTGGCACAGCTACTCAATGAGGATGGCAAAATGATAACAGATGACAAAGAAAAGGCAGAAGTGCTCAGCTCCTACTTTGGCCTAGTCTTCTTCCGAAAAGGGGTCTATGACCCTCTTGGCAAATGTGAAGTTGAAGAGGGCAGGATTGCAGCTTGTGATTGATAGACAAATGGTCAAGGAATACCTAATCACGTTGAATGAGTTCAAATCGGCAGGGCCCGATAAACTGCATCCTAGATTACTGAAGGCACTGGCTGAAGAACTCTCAGAACCACTGTTTATTATCTTTGTGAAATCATGGCGGATGGGTGTTGAGCCTCAGCTCTCCCAGAAGGGACAGGAAGGGGGGAGGCATGAGTTTCAGGCACCTCTGCTGCCAGAAGACACAGAAGACTTGGGAGTTGCTGAGTCTGAGCGGGACCTTGGGGAGGGGAAGCGAGCCTGAACTCTAGCCAGTTCCCACGGATGGCACGATCTCCGAGGAGGAGAGCGTGCTGCCCCCAGTTGCTGCTGAGGACCTGTTGGGGGAAGCTCCAGCAAAAGTGCCAACTCCTCCCTTACCAAGCAGTTCCCAGGATGCCACCAGCGTGACACAGCCCCCTGACCTCGACCCAGTTACTCAGGAGCAGGTGTTTTCCGATGAGAGAGACATGCCCCCCATCACCTCGCTCCCGCCGCAGCAAGAAATGGACAGGGCAGAGACAGGACTTGCAAAGGAGTCAGAGATTACGATCAAAAACGTTCCCCACTTAAGCTTGCCGCTCACAGTGGGGAGCTGCTGAGTCAACTTCCTTCATACGCCGCAGAGCATGTCTAGAGTGTAGTTAGGGATTTTAGTGAGTTAGTACAGGTTTTTCTATGAAGTGCAATGCCTTTGTTGTATCCATTACTTTAATAAAATGAGATTTAATTGCACCCACGTCTCAGCCTTGTAGTTCCGGCTCTGGACGGAACAATGGGTGGAGTGCTGGATAACTGGAGGGGGGCTAATGTTGTTCCTATCTTCAAAAAGGGCAAAAAGGAGGAACCTGGGAACTACACACCAGTCAGCCTGACATTGATCCCTGGAAAAATTCGGGAGCAGATTATAAAGCGGTCAGTCTGTAAGCACCTTGAAAACAAAACAGTGATTACTAAAAGTCAACTTGGATTTATCAAGAACAAATTTTGCGAGACTAATTTTATCTCAGTTTTTGTTTGGGTAACCTCCCTGGTAGACTGTGGGAATGCTGTGGACTTAATATATCTTGACTTCAGCAAAGCTTTTGACAAAGTGTCTCATGATATTCTGATAAACATGCTAGCTAAATGTGGGCTGGATGGAACAACTATCAGTTGTAACCACAGTTGGCTACAGAATCATACTCAAACAGTGGTTATTAATGTTTTCTTCTCAAACTGGGGGGCAGTAATGAGTGGGGAACCACAGGGCTGAGTCCTAGGCCCAGTGCTCTTCAACATTTTTATTAATGACTTTGATGAGGAGGTACAGGGAATGCTTATCAGTTTTGCAGATGATACAAAATTGGGAGTGATAACTAATACACTGGAGGACAGAAACAAAATTCAAAGTGATCTTGATAAGCTGGAGCACTGGGCTGAAAACAACAGAATAACACTTAACAGGGATAAGTGCAAAGTTCTACACCTAGGAAAAAGAAACCAAATGCACAGTTATAAGATGGGGGACACTGGCTCAGCAATACTACATGCAAGAAGGATCTTGGAATTGTTGTTGATCACAACCTGAATATGAGCCAACAGTGATGTGGCTGCAAAAATGGCAAATGCTATTTTAGGCTGCATTAACAGACGTACAGTTTCAAAATTGTGTAAAGCACTAGTTCCTCTCTATTCAGCACTGGTTAGGCCTCATCTCAACTACTGCATCCTGTTCTTGGCACCACACCTTAAGATGGATGCAGACAAATTGGAACAGGTTCAGAGAAAGGCAACAAGAATGATCAGGGGACTGTAAACAAACCCCTGTGAGGCGATACTGAAGGAACTGGGCATGTTTAGCCTTGAGAAGAGAAGACTGAAGGGAGGTATGATAGCACTCTTCAAGTACTTGAAGGGTTGTCACACAGAGGAGATCCAGGATCTCTTCTCGGTCGTCTCAGAGTGCAGGGCATGGAATAATGGGCTCAAGGGGAAGCCAGATTTCAACTTAACATCAGGAAAAACTTCCTAACTGTTCAGGCAGTATGACAATGGAACCAAATACTTAGGGTGGTGGTGGGCTCTCCAACACTGGAGACATTCAAGAGGTGGTTGGACAACCACCTGTCAGGTATGCTTTAATTTGGATTCCTGCATTGAGCAAAGGGTTGGAGTCAATGGCCTTATAGGCCCCTTCCAACTCTGCTATTTTGATTCTATGAGGTTTTTTTTCTCTGATGAACAACTAAACACCTGTATGGTGTCAACACATGTCAAAGTTCAGAATGAATTATCACATACAGCTGTAGATTCACCAAAGGCAGGTCCTGCAGCATACAAAGTGTGCATGAATGGAAAGGTTTCCTTGTACAGGTACAATGTTTTGTACTGTAAACTCGTGAACTGTAAGTTCAGTTCTCCTGAGGTAGCTGCTTCCTAGAACTAACTATCCTGGTCTCCTTTGCCATGCCAGGAAAGCAATTAAGAGTAGTTTCACTTTAAAAATTAAATTAATATCTATAAACATCTCTTTTCATAAGGAAATGCTTGACAGCATGTCACAATGGAATTATACATCTCTCTGAACTACAGCTGCTAGAATCAATTGTACAAGCACACAATCTCTGTTTTATAGAAACGCCCTGGGCCAGCCAGCTAACGCTGCTTCTGATGGCTCTACTGTCAAATCTCACACACCCTATTTTGGTAGTACATGAGTTCTCATGAGAAAAGTTAAATAAGATACATTATTATTTTTCAACTTTTTTAACATACTAAGGAAGACATGCCCCCCCAGATGCGCACACACACTATATTCCCCATTGTCTGGCCTATGTTAGCAAGGTCTTATTAGGCTTCCTGGGCCCTGGAGAGTCAACTCATTCACCTCTCTTCCTCTTTTGAGGTCCTGCCCTAAACTAGGTTAGGCTAGGGTTGCCATATTCCAGTTCCACAAATACGGGCAGGTTAATTTGCATATTATGTAAATATTTGCATATTATGCAAATTATTTTGATATTATGCAAGTTATTTGCATATTAATATTTGGATTGTCCAGTTGTTTTGTTTTTGTGCCTAGGAATTACCACCAAAAACTGGGGAAAGATGTGAGAAATCTTTTTTTTAAAAGCAACATTTTTAGCCTTAAATGCCTAGACTCTAGTTTCCAACACTATGGAGTATTTATTGACTGATTAAGAGAATTTATATCCTGCCCTTCTGCTGTTAAAAACAGAGCTCAGCACAGCTTATAAATATAATAAAAACAATAAAAATACACAATCAATATAAAAACATAATAAAAACACAAAATAGCAACAAACAAAAAGGAAGTCAGGGCAGCAGTACGGTTAACCATATATGATATATTTCAAAGATGTGGTGGGTGGAGACAAACAAGAAGCCAAAATGTTAGGAAAAGGAGTCTTTCACACCACATGCTCAGTTCTAAATACTGTTGCAGCAAGTTTTACAAGTTCCTCCAGTATTCCACTGGTGCAGGCACTCAGACATTCAAAGTATCTGTATGTTTCTTAGGTTTTATAAAAGCAGAGCTTTGCTTAACTCAAAATTTCTTCTCCCTTTGATCAACCGCATCTACACAGGTTCCACCTCCCTACTCAAAATGAAACTGGGCCTGGAAGTGTGCAACAACCCCACACATACCTTGCTAATTAGATTACCAATGCCAGGATGTCTGTCTTATCGACTACTCTCCTGCTCCCTGGGCATCATGAAAGACCCAGTCCTGGGTTCAGAAAGAAAATAAATATCTGGTCCTCTTCAAAGTATTGATAAGCCTCTTGTTTTAATTGAAATAATAATTATAAATTCTTGCTCTTATCACTAATGGGAGTTAATTATCTTGCATATGCTGCTGTTGCTTCTATGGCTGTAACGGAGTGAGGTTAAAGATAAGTGAAATGCAAATAGGAAAAAAACAACACAAAAGGCAGTATCACTTTCCTAAATGTAATACCATACCAACCACAAGATTCCTATGAGTAAGGCAGAAAACTCAGCATCCCACAACCAGTCAGGATTCCTAACCAAAAACCAAAAATATAATAAATGAAGAAATATTTATATAAGCATGACTATCAAATATATTTATTATTTACACAAACTGTAAAGATATTTATAGTGCAATCCTAGGTTTATTTATTCAGAAGCAAGTCCCAGTGTATTCAGTGGGGCCTACTCAAACAGGGACAGAAATGCAACCTCAAGTGATATGCAACATATGGGATTAGCATTGCTTTTACAAAAAGCAAGTATTGGGAAGGTTTTCAAAACACTGCCCAAGATCTGACTCCTGCACACAAGAGGAAAAGAAACTGAAATGTATATACTTACCCAATTTATGAGATTTTCAGATAAACGGGGGGGGGGACCACCATTTTGTTTTCTAGACACTGCCTCAGGTCAATGAAACTGAAACACAATCCTGGCTTCTCTGATTGGCTGCAATGCTGAACGGGCGGGGTTAAAGCTACGAAGTGCTATAGTACTGTATACAGTACTGTTTAAAGAAAGATTTAACAGTCGGGGGGGTGGCTGACGTTTTTCTGTATATCTCGAGAACTGGACCACCTAGAAACTTAATTTTTTAAAAAATTAAAGGTGAGAATCCTGGCCACCTAAGGGGCTAGCCAGGCGCCGGGTGGCATGCAAAGAATCTGGGTAAAACCCAGCTAACCAGGCAATATGGCAACCCTAGCCAATCCCCTTCACCATCCATTAAGGCTTGTGTTCGCTTCATTCACACTTCTAACTCTTCTATTTAATGTGTTCACATTCCCTTGGTAACTTTGCCCTGCCCTCTGTTTGGATGCCTAAACTGTATTTCTAAAAGCTCAACTGAAGTTGTAAGTTATTCCAATACTTTAAATTTGGGGATTTAAGGAAAATTTCATTTGGGGAGGCAATGTCCTGTTCCCCCCCCCATCACTACACTGCATATCTTTTATACAGAACCAGGCCATCTAGGATGCACACCTTAATGTGGTGAGGGGGTTTGAGAGTGTTGAAGAAGCTAAGAGCAATGCCATCAGGAGTCTGGACCAAGAGGCTAGACTCCTAGCAGGGACACCCAAGGCAGAATGGTTAAAGCTGAAACACCAGACTAAGATGAATCCAAACTCAGAGGAAGGCAATGGTAAACCACCTCTGAATATTTCTTACCATGAAAACCCTATGAACAAAGTATCCAAAATGCAACACAAGATAGTGCTGGAAGATGAGACCCCCAGGTCAGAAGGCACTCACCGAGCTACTGGGGAAGAACAAAGGGCAAGGACAAGTAGCACTGTGACTAATGATGCAGCTGGGTCAAAGCCGAAAGGAAGCCCATAGGCTGATGCACATAGATGTGAAAGGAGAGTCTGGAGTTGTACAACACACACAATAGGAACATGGAATGTGAGAAGCATGAAGCAGGGAAAGTTAGAAATTGACAAGCAAGAAATGGAGCATATTAACATTACAATACATGGTGTGAGTGAATGAAAATGGACAGGAATGGGACATTTCCAATCAGGCAACTACAAAATATTTTATGCAGGAAATGAGAAATTAAGAAGAAATGGGGTTGCTTTAATAGTGAGAAGTGATATAGCAAAAGCAATTAGGAGCTACAACGCAAGGTCTGAGCAAGTTATATCAATTCCTGTCATTGTCAGCCCCAAGAGCTCTGGCAATGGCAGGCCTTTGCAGTCATGCTGGGGAAGACCTGGCATGGCTTCAGTGCCCCTCCCCTTTTGGGCATGGCATGGCCACGCATGCCTGTCACATAGGGGGTGGAGCCCTGCTCCACCTCCCCTTGGCCTCTTTCTGGCCTGATGCGACGACGGAGCAGGTCGCTTGGCCCTGTTAGGTCGCTTGGCTCTCTTAGGTGCTTTAGGCCTTAGATGGAACAGGTTGCTAGGCCACTTTAGGCACTTTGGGCCTTGGCTGGTTATCTGTTTCGGCGGCGCACAAGGTTAGAGAGAGAGGACCTGGTTGGTCAGTTTCTCAGCATTGGAGCGTGAGAGAGAGGCTTGGAGCGGTTGAGGCAGGGGGCCCGCAAGGTTTGGAGTCTGGGCAGAGAGAGTCTCTGCTAGCCCTGGCAGGCCTGCTTCACTTAGCAGCCTCCTGTGCAGTCTGGCTGGCCTGTTAAGGGCCTGGAGGACTGGCATTACAAGGTTTGGAGTCGGGGCAGGGAGAGTCTCTGCTAGGCCTGGCAGGCCTGCTTCATTTGGAGGCCTCCTGGGTGGCCTGGCTGGCTTGTTAAGGGCCTGGAGGGCTGGAATCATTTGGGGCCTACAGTTGGTGTTGGAGCATGGGTGGTAGTTTGGGGCCGTGTGACTGGGCCTTTCTTTGCCTGGTGGATATTTTGGGAGTCTTTCTGTGAGGCAGCCATTTTGGAAAGTTTGTCATTTGATAGGTGATTGGTAGCCATTTTGGAAAGGTCATCTGGAGGGTGGCCATTTTGTTGTGGTCATCTGGAATGCAGACATTTTGGTAAGGTCATCTGAAAGGTGGCCATTTTAGTAAGGTCTTCAGGAGGGTGGCCATTTTGGTGAGGTCCTCTGGTAGGTGGCCATTTTGGTATGGTCTTATGCTGGCAGCCATTTTGGTAAGGTGATTTTTAGGTAGTAGCCATCTGGGTTGTGGGCCATGCCTCCTAAGAAGTGGGGGTGGCCCTAGGAGATGGGCAAGCCCCCAAAGCAGCCTGCTCAGCAGTGGCCTCCTTCACTCAGGACATGTCATCCTCTGTGGATTAGGGCCCTGATATAGTATCTGCATATTCAGGGGCAGTATTTGCTGGATATGGAAGGGGTGTTTCTCCTTTTGCCCAGAAGCAGCCTATGAGTGATGATTGTAGATAGGTTGGGGGCCCCGTGGGCAGGGGCTGCCTACCTCACTGCCAACCCGTTGTCTTCTGTCCAGGTTGGTGCAGTTCCATTTGGGGAGATGTCAGCTCCTCTGGGGGCCCATTTGCTGCTGGCAACAAGGGAGCATATTTGGAAGGAAGAATGCATGGATGTGTTTTCCCTGTTATACCGAGAGCCCGAGCAGAAGGAAAGGGATAAGCAGGAGGAGGGAGATAATGAGAAATTTTAAAAGGAAAAGGTGGATAGGACCTGGGGTAATTGGATGGCAGGAATTTTAATTTATATGGGGGTGGTGATTCAGCACCAGCCTATGAGGGCAGCAGCTTTGGGGAAATACCTGGACATAATATTTAGGGTGCATACAGAATTCATGGGGTCAGCATGGCTGGCCAATGGTAAATCTTTTATGATGAAAGCGGCAGTGGATTTAAACCTACAGGGGGACAGAAAGGACTCTGGTTGTTTGCAGTTCATGATTGCAGCTCGACCCGTGCAAGAGGATAGGGCAGATAGTAGGCATTTACTGGGTCAGTCTGACACTGTGGCGCCTTCCCGCGGGTCCACAGGGCAGGGGATTCAACCCTGCCTGCTCTATTGGGAGTTCAGTGTTAAGGGCTTTTGCAACAGGAACCTGTGTAAATTTAGACATGAGTGTTCCATCTGAACTGGCTCCCATCCTTTTACCAGCTGCTCTAGAGCTGAGGGGTTTAAGGGTTTTCAGAAGGGGAAAAGGTTGGATCTGGAGGGCAGCCTTCAGGTAAGGGGTCCCACCCTGATTAATATTTGTGGGTTTTGTCTTTGCTCCGTCAGCATCCTAGGCAGGCAGATGCACTCTACGTGGGGAAATGTTTTTGGTTTGGTTTTAGGATTTCATTTTTTTTTTCAAATCAAATCAAATCAAATTTTATTGTGCGGTCATAGACCCAATATACAACTGATTAAAGTTTCAGATTAAAACAAATAAAACGAGACGATACAGAATCATCAGCTAAAAAAATTAGTCTACAACAATCAGTCATAATGTTAGGAACCATTTTTACGTAGGCTCTGAGCTAGAATTAGAAACTGGGCAACTGATTCAGTGGTACGCTTGTCTATATCAGACAAGAGATGGTTCACTAACCACTTGGTGGGCCTGCCAGGAAAAGCTTCGATACATGGCGAAATAAACCTGGCACGTACATCTTTATATAAGTCACAGGTAAGAAGAACATGAGCAATTGTTTCTACCTCCCCCTTCTTGCAGATACAGAGTCGTTTTTCATATGGAGTTCCTTGAAAGTGGCCCTCTAAGAGCGCTGAGGGGAGGCAGTTGAATCTAGCCCTGGCAAACAGATGATGAAAACTTTGTATGGTCAAATTGGCAAGATAGGCCATGGGTTTAGGGAATGGAGGGCTTAAGCCAAAATAGAAAGGGGAACAAGTTTTACGAGCAATGGCCATTGAATATTGGAGGGCTATATCCTTGATACACTGGCCAATAGTGTGATTAGCAGAGTCAAAATCCATAAAGGAAAGCAAATCCAGTGATAGGCCAAGTAACTTTACTTTCTCATTAACATTTTTGGACCAAGAGCTGAGGTGAGGGTCTTTCCAAATTAAATTTAGGTAGCCTAAAGAATGGGTAGCATAAGCAGCTTTGGTCCAGAATCTGAAAGCATAAATCCAGGCAGAGCATTCAATGGAATTTAAGCCCGCTTCGAGGCGGAGGCCAGCTGCCGAGGCACATCGAGGCATTCTAAATATAGAACGCAGGAAGATCGAAAGTATCGATTCCACTTTGGCATTAAAGCTAAAAACCCACAATGGAATACCATAGAGGAGTTGAGGGAGGATTTTAGCTTTAAAAGTCTGGAGAGCAGCCGGGATATACTGGCCGCCCTGGGTAGAAAAAAATTGAAGAATGGCCTTAGAGGTGTTACGGGGAGTTTGAACTGCAATTCGGATGTGTGTAGACCAGGAGAATGTCGCACAGAACAAGATCCCCAGGTACCTGTACTGTTTGACTTGATCACTCTTTTGGCCATTTATTAGCCAAGAATGGATTGCCGAGCGCTGAGAGAAAGCCATAATTTTTGACTTATTGAAATTGATGGTAAGGGAGTTTGTGTCACAATAAGTCATAAAAGCACGTAAGAGGCGTTTTAGGCCAATCTTCGAGAGGGACATTAATACAGTGTCATCTGCATAAAGTAGTAAAGGACACTTAGTATCGGCCAGTTTGGGAGGATGGAAGTTATCAGCAAGGCAGTATTTACTCAGATCGTTGATAAAAAGATTGAATAGGGTAGGGGCCAGTATGCATCCCTGACGTACTCCTTTTGTGGCAGAGATAGGATTTGTCAGACTACCATCCATGCCACATCGCACACAAAGTGTTGTGTGCTGATATAAATGGCTAATCAAGAACAAGAGTCTCATCAATCGATGTCTGGGATAATTTAGTCCATAGTAATTCTCTCGGGATGGAGTCAAAGGCGGTCTTCAGATCGATAAAGGCAACATATAAACCATTACCGAAAGAACATCAATACTTCTCTGCCAGATGGTTCAATACTGCACAATGATCAATAGTAGATCTGCCCTTTCTAACACCAGCCTGCTCTCGACCCAATATATCCTCTTCCTCTATCCAGGAGGTCAGTCTCACATTTAGAAGTTTAGCGTAAATCTTTCCCACAGCTGACAGAAGGCTAATGGGTCTATAGTTGGTGGGGTAGTCCCTATCCCCCTTTTTATATACTGGGATAACAACCGCCTCAAGCCAAGCTTGGGGAAACTTGCCCGTTAGGTTAATCAAGGTGAAGAGGTTGGTCAGTACTGGGGCCCACCAGTCTATACGCGTTGTTATCAGTTCAGGAAGAATTGAATCAATCCCTGGGGCCTTACCAGTTTTTAAGGACTTAATCAATGTAACTATCTCAGATTGTTCAATTGGGGGCCAAGCTGGCAACGTGCTTATGTCTATAATAGTTGGCATACATGAAGAGTAGTCTGAGGAATTTGCAAACAAAGCAGAGAAATGGCGTTCCCATATAGCGGGCGGGATGTTACATTGGGAGTTAGAAGAAGAGCCCAAGGCACCTGTAACCAAGGACCAAAAGAGCTTGGAGTTATTATTTAAAGAGGCATTTATTAGAACCTTCCATCGCTCTTGAACATCTCATCGTTTTTTGCTAGCAATCAGTAATTTATATTTCCTTTTAATAAGGTAATATTCCGATGGCAGTGTATTTACATTATCGTTTCTATACCTGATATACACCCTTCTCAATTGGTTCTTAGCCTCATGACAATCCTTGTCAAACCAGCTAGAAGTTTTTGTCCTGAGTGTTTGAGAAGAAGGGGGTGGTGGCCTTATGGCCATCTTCAGGGCCGAGGTCAGAGTAGAATAGATACATAAGCCAGCCAAAATTTCACTAGCATCAGCTAATCGGGACCTAAGATCCAAGCTCGAAGGAGAGTCTAAGAGGTTAGACACCTTCTCAGCGATCGTATCCGACCAAAAGACTCTCTTATAGGAGGAGTCAGGTGCCTGGACCTCATAATGAGGATTTATCTCTAGGTGGCCTAACTTTGGTATTCGCAGGGTAAAAGTTAAAGGTAAATGATCACTTTCAAATCTCGCATCAACTGAAAAGTTGCAGATTAAATTAAAGAGAGATTGGGAAATCAGCACATAATCCACCACACTACTTCCATGGCTAGAGATGTAGGTGAATTCTGCAGGATTGTCAACTTTTGTATGGCCATTAAGAATCATCAAATTTAAATGGGCCACTAATTGAGTCAGACAGGTTCCCGCATAATTCACCTTTAGATCCTTGGAAAATCTGTGAAACCTAGGAATAAAGTTGTCTGTATCTATTCCTCCCCATAGTTTGGATAAGAAAAGGACATTGTTATTCGGGCCAATTCTGGCATTGAAATCTCCCATTACAATGGGGTATGCCCTAGGGTATAGAGCTTCTAGTTCAACTACATATTTTTCCAGATTTTCCCAAGACGCTATTATACCACGTTTGTGAGGCGAGGGCGGGATATATACATTAATTACTAAAAGGGTGATAGTTCTAAACTCAATTAATCCCGCAATTGCAATATTTCCGCATGGCGGAAGCTCTCTGATGTTCATATGTAGAGAAGTGGAAACCAGAATTGCTAAGCCTGCCTTGGGCCTGCCTTTCCCTTTAGGGG
The DNA here is from genome assembly GCF_030035675.1 of Rhineura floridana. Lineage (NCBI taxonomy): Eukaryota > Metazoa > Chordata > Lepidosauria > Squamata > Rhineuridae > Rhineura > Rhineura floridana. Next base: position 107,024,012 of record NC_084485.1, on the reverse strand, counting down.
ACTCAGCAAATAACTCTAATACTGAAAAACCATTCACATAGATTATTTTACAAGACCAGGTTTCCTGTATAAATATCACATCATGGGTACCCAAAAATTCCCTGAACCCAGGACAGTTTTGTTTAGACGTCCACCCCGCTATATTCCAAGTCAGGAAATTAATTTGGTCTATTTGGGAACCAGTCTGACCCCAAACCGATTATAGAGGTACGCCATCCTCCCCTGACATAGACCTGGCTGGGGGGGCCATCTCTAAGCGGGGATTGTCAAACGCACTCCATCTTTATCCAAAAATATGGCACCAGACCTTACCAGGGGCACACACGAGGACACCTTTGCAGTCCCTATTTCAGGGGGCCCCACCAGGACATGAGCCAGTTCCTCAGGACCAAGATATCTGGATCTATCCCAGTCCAAACCCGCCATTAACGGTTTATGCGGGGTGTTAAGGGAAGATTTCTTAGGAGAAGCCTGTACCACACCATGGCTATTAGTTGGTTGGTGGTTGTGATCTCCCGAAGGGGAGCGCATAAAATCCTTTGGTGGAGAGGAAATTTGAATCAAAGAGTTGATCGCGATCTGTTGGGTGGTCTTTCTCTTAAGAACAGATCTCACTTGAGTGCATTCCTGAGATGTGGGAGTCATTTCAACTTCAGGGGAGATGGCATGGGCAAGAGTGTCTCTTAACACCGTCAGTCGGTCAATGATCTCCTTCTGAGATCTTATAGGCAGGAAGTGGGACGAGTTTATAAGTTCCTTCTCTTCCCAGGTTGGGGCAAAGATTAGAGTAAAGGGTTGTGGCTGTTGAAGATGTGGATCCAAAAACATGGAATGGACTTCAACCAGAGGCTCGTCCAAACACCAAGGAGAGTTCTTTAAATTTTCCTTTATATCACAGCTCGAGTTTTTACTAAAAAGTTGGATGGGCTTCTGGTTTGCAAATAACCTACTTAAAGGTAGCCCTGCACGATAAAAATTATCCTTCTCTGTATATAGCCGCATCAAGGACGTCCAGGACCCAAAAGTCACCACTACTCTGGCATTTTGATAATCATAAAATAGGTATTCAATGTCCATAATGTCTTCTATCAGGCCACATTCTGGGACGATGTTACTCATCACATCCTGTAAGTGCGCTTTGCGTTGGTAAAAAAGTATCATACCTTTTGGTTTTGGAAAGTTGGAAATCACTAATTTGCAACGGCTCAAAGACAGATTCCAGTTTTGCTGGGATATAGGAAGAGGGGAGTATCGCACCTCATCTTGCAGCAATAAGTCAGAGTCAAGGACATGTTGCCACGGATCTTGGATTTCATCACCGGGAGGCATGCTCTCAGTTAAAGCATTTGGAGGTGTCTCAGAAGGTAAGGGGGTATAATTAGGCCCAGTAAGTGGATGCGGTGGTATGCGAGGAAGATCTAGGTGTCCAGCAGTAGGGCAGTCCTTAGTGTTCTGGGAAGCTGACGTAGATAACCTGGACAGCTGGGTGGGAGTCCGTGGGGTTGCTTCCATTATTTTGAAAGCTTTTTAAAATCCATTCCCTTGGAGCGGGTTGAAGTATTTTTCTTTTTCCCTTTAGACTTAAGATTTACAGTTTTCTTCTTCAGGGCCACCTCTACTCCCTCTGATTTCACAGGTTTGCGCTTGGAGCCCTTCTTTGTGTTTTTGGGAGCGAGGGTCTTCATTTGGAGAATAGGAGAGGTCTGAGTACCCATATGAGTTCCCAAGCACTCGTTGTGGGTTTCCCAAGTGGGAGATTTATGGAATTCGGCTATTACGACCAAGAGAGCATAACATTCCGATAAGAAGTTCTTGATTGAGTCGAGATCGTTAGCCAGCAGCTGTAAAGATGACTCCAATTTAAGGGGGTATACTTTATCCATCTCTTCCAGCTCCGCTTGCCTTTGTAAAGAAAGTGTGATCCAGGGGCTTGTGAGATTATTAGGCCTGGATAGAGCAGAAGGTGTCAAAAAACCTTCAGAAATCTGGAGCGGATCAGGGGCAGAAACCCCCCATTCGGGCAAGGGAAGAGCATCCTCAATCTTACTTCCAGGAAGCGGGTCATGTGAAATGTGAATAGAGCAACACCCTGTCCCAGGTGTGTCGCTAGGCAAATCTACTTGAGGGATATCCACTTGTGCAATTTCTGTGGCTAAATCCACTCCCTGGGAGGGTCTATCATAAAGATATAGGTCGCTTTTAGTATAGTCCATGGACCAGTCCAAACTAGGAGGATTATGAGATGATACTTCTACATTATGACATCCCTCATTAGGGGCAAAAGAGCTTCCTTCGTTGCACTCCTTGCAGCCCCCTTTCTTGGAGAAGTACGAAAGGATTTTCGCTTGTTTCTTCCCTTTCTTTCTTGGGGGGTCTATGCCTGTGAAAGTAACCACCCCTAGTGTCTTGGATGCTTGATGCGTAAGCACCATGAGTGAAAGTTCAAGCTTGGCTGAGTGCGGAATTCTTGGCTGGATATAAAATTCAAGTACTAGCAATATATTAGAGAGCAGCTGTAAATAGACAGCTGTAAGCAGAATGTTAAATTTCACACACTGAGACTATGTTTATTGTTGAGTCGAGTTCTTATCACCGGGAGTGAGGGGGAGGAGAGGAGGGAAGCCGGTCCGGTGTCTTTGCTATTTTCACCCTCAGATAGGAGAAAATCACTCCTATTGCTGCTTCAACAAGCACTGCAGACTATAAGTATTATTTTGGTTAGATTTTATCCAGCTGTAGCTAGGTCAGAGCTTACCAAATATGATGAGAAAGCTCGGTGAAGACTGGGAGTTGTTTCCTATACCTCTAACACCATCGCCAGGATTTCATTTGTTGGGGAGCATAGCCCTTACATGTCAGGGAATTTTAAGTCGGTAGTTGGAATGGAGCTAGTGGTGCCGGAGAAAATAGATAAGGATATTTTTTTTAATTGTTTTAAATTTTTAAATAGAGTTTTAAATTGTTTTTAAAAGATGTATTTTAAATTTGTATATTTGTTTTTAATGTTTTTAGTTAGTGTAAACCGCCCAGAGAGGTTCGGCTATGGGGCGGTATATAAATACAATAAATTAATAAATAAGTAGCTGAGAAAAGGGTACTGGGTCTATTTGACTACCCTACTATGCTTGCTCACAGCAGTGTTTTGACCTATGTCTGTATTTTGACTGATGTCTGCTGAGCTAGGAGTGCCTTGGCCATGGGAAAAACGGAGGGTCCTTCACCTGTACTTACCTTTTGGGGAATTGAGCTTGACTCAGCGGTGCAAGCTTGCCGTTTACCAGCAGTGAAGTTAGGGAAGTTGAAGCATAACGTGGCCAGCATTAGATGTACCAGGAATTTTGGAGCAATTTAATTGGGTTTCTTTTGGCGATGGAACATTATTGGAGGCGGAGTGTAAATTCACTCTGTTGCCTCTAGGGCTTTGGGTTTGGGGGTTATTTTTCAGGATAACTGGTATGCAAAGGCATAGCCAGTGGAATGGGCTGAGGCTGTTGGGCTTTCATGGGCTTTGGGTATCTTTATGTAGTTCTAGCTCTGAGGCAATCTTATTTCATGCAGTGCTGTTATAGCATGTTTTTTGTTTGTTTTGTTTTGTGGTGGGGGGCTTTTGGACGGGAGAGTTGCTTTGCCCCCTTTTTAGAAATGACGGATCTGGTCGGGCTTTGGAGGTGATGTTTTGGTAAGTTGCGCAAGTCAGAGACTGACCAGAGGGACTGAAGTTTGGTTATCACTTTGGCCTCTTCCATGTACACAGGCTGTGTGCAGTCCGGGCTTTAGGTTCATTTTGGGGCTTAAAGGTAAGCTGAGAGGGTTGTTATTTTGTCACCAGGATAGTCAGCCTTTGACTCAATTTCAGTTTTGGTCCATTGTTAGATGAGCCTTGTCACTGTAACCTGACCAGTTTCTGAGATGGGAGGAACAGAAATAGCCATCTTCGAGACTTGTATCAGGAGTAGGAAACACACCTGAGAAGTCGAAGGGATGGAGTTTGCACATGGTACATTGTGTCCAAGACTGTTGTGGCCATGATTTATTAGGGGTCATTTCATCAATTCTTTCCACATACCATATCTAATCCCAACTGATCTACTGTTATGCTGAGCCAGCAAGAGCTGCTCTGATAATAAGGATGCAATTACCCAGTATGGACATTATGGAAACTACTACTCACATTATAATAGAGTGCAGTGACCACTCTCTGCCTTTGAGGGGCTGACTGGAGCTTCTAATTATGGTCATATTTGGGGTTGGATCCCAACCAGTTCGGTACACACTCTTTCCAGATGGGTGTGGCTTCTATAGTAGCTACGTTGGGCTGTGGGAGCACAGCCATGCAGGCAGTGGGGCACTGGCAGTAGGCCATTTAAGAGCCCTCCTTAACCATTGTGCTGCTGAGCATATTGATAATTGTTGTTACTGTTTTAACAGGTTGGAGGGTGCTAGAGAGAGTCAAGGTACTCATGGTACACAGATGGAGTTCTGGGCCAAGAGGAGGGTTTCGCATATCAGGTACAAAATCTAGTTGGGGCTCAGCCACTCCTCTCTAATCCCAACTGATCTACAATTATGCTGAGCCAGCAAGGGCTGCTCTGATTATAAGGATGCAATGACACAGTATGGACATTATGGAAACTACTACTCACATTATAATAGAGTGCAGTGACTCTCTGCCTTTGAGGGGCTGACTGGTGCTTCTAATTACGGTCATGTTTGGTGTTGGATCCCAACCAGTTCAGTACACACTCTTTCCAGATGGGTGTAGCTTCTATAGTAGCTATGTTGGGCTGTGGGAGCACAGCCATGCAGGCAGTGGAGCACTGGCAGTAGGCCATTAAAGGCCACAGATGGAGTTCTGGGCCAAGAGGAGGGTGTCACAGATCAGGCACAAAACCCAGTTGGGGCTCAGCCATTGCTCTCTGGTCCAGTGGCTGGGAAGATGTGGCATGCTGTGGGAACGCCTCCTGCCTACGCTGTTTGATGCTTTGTTGGTGCAGCACCTTCCACAGGATTTGATTATACATTTGGGTGGCAATGGCCTGGGAATGTTGAAGGGGAAAGCCCTTATAATTCAGGCTTGCCTGGACTTTGCGGCCATATGCAGTGGCCTAGGACCACGATTGTTTGGTCCGATATCCTCCAGAGGAGGATTTGGAGGGGTGGGAATGATCCTAGAGGCCTGAATAAAGCTAGTCGAAAGGTAAATAGGGAAGTCCGGCTCACCCTTGCTGATAAGCAGAGCGAGGTAATACATCATCCGCAGATGAAGTGTGGCAGGGCGGATCTTTACTGGCCAGACAGTGCTCATATGTCTGACCTGGGTAATGATCTGGTTTTGACTGATCTGCAGAGTGCCCTGCACATAATTATTTGTCGCAGGTGGGGGAAGAGGGACTAAGCTGAGGCTTGTCCTCTTCTGTGGTGGATAGGTGTGGGAATTTTACAGGATAGGATTTGGTGACCACCCTTAGCCACCCTTTAAGGTGTTCGGTGGGTTCTGAGGCCTGCCTTCCAGGTTGTGTGGCTGGTTGGCAGGATAAGGCTCACCTTTGGGGCTAACCTGTAACACCCACTCAGAGGTTGTGTGGCCCTGAGGGGGGGTGGAGCAGGAAGGCCTCCCTAACCACCCTGTGGGGATGGGGTCCGGAAGAGGGGATTGGGCTTGAACCACCACCTTTCCCATGGCAGGGTGCCCTCACCCGATTTGGTAAGAGTTAGGTCCCACACTTGTCTCTGCAGATCATTTATTATGCAATCAAGCATTTAATTGGCTTTATTTAAATAAATGTGGCCCTTGATTTACCCACACTTCATCTTGTCTTGCCTCTTCATTTCCCGGCTATGCACTGCAATGAGATTAAATAGGAAACTTATCAACATAACCATCATCCAAGTCTATGCTCCTACAGCAAATGAAGAAGAAGAGGAATTGGAGAGATTTTATGCAGAAGTACAGGAAGAAATTGATCACACACCAAAACAAGATGTGCAGATAGATAGATAGATAGATAGATAGATAGATAGATAGATAGATAGATAGATAGATAGATAGATAGATAGATAGATAGATAGATAGATAGATAGATAGATAGATAGATAGATAGATAGATAGATAGATAGATAGATAGATAGATAGACAGACAGATGGATAGATGGATGGATGGATGGATGGATGGATGGATGGATGGATGGATGGATGGATGGATGGATGGATGGATGGATGGATGGATGGATGGATGGAAGGAAGGAAGGAAGGAAGGAAGGAAGGAAGGAAGGTAGGTTTGGGGTTTTTTTAGTGCTAAGCATACATTTGCCATGGAAAAAAATAGGTCAAAGAGGAATTTTACACACACAGAGAGAGAGAGAGAGAGAGAGAGAGAGAGAGTTCCAGCACAGTTCATGGACTAAATCTGTTCCCACCTCCATGTCCAAAGAGGTGATCAGTGTTTAATCTTTGCTCAACAGGCTATGTGAGCTCACCCTGTATACGAAACCAGAAAGAGGAAATGTATGTACAGCAACTCTTTACATAAATATTTCCCCATCAAGGTATGGTATTTCCCATATGTATGTTCATAGCCCCTAGCAGAATCAAGACAACAGAATCCCAAAAGCTAAGAGCATATTATAGTTTATTGTAAACAGCATACCATATCCATTGGTACATGTAGTCCTAAGTGGATTTATGCATTTTGTTCAATATAGTTAAAATATTCCATATGCCATACAATCCATGCTATTTTATTGTAGAATCAACAGAGACTGAGCTCTTGGGTGTTTTTTTTTTCTACTTAAGTCACACTCAGTCTAGGCATATTTCATATTTTTTGCCCATGAAAAGCACTTCTTGACAAATTGGTTTCATTTCGAAAACAAAAGCTCATTGCAGATTGATTCTGCATTACCACAGTGTGTCCATTTCAAAACAGATGTAGGCAGTCCTAGCAATGGGGATGTATTCACAACTGTCCAATGACATTGTCGATCGGTGTATAGCGAGATGGCAAGGTGTGAGCTTTCAAACATGCAATTTAATCAAGGGAAAGGTTTTTAAACCTGTATTAAATAACCACACCAACCCATTATAAGAACATAAGAGCCTGCTGGATCAGGCCAGTGGCCCATCTAGTCCACCATCCTGTTCTCATAGTGGCCAACCACATGCCTGGACAGCAGGATCTACAATCGATCTAGATTGAAAGCCACAATTTGAGGATGAGCATGAATGATTCTGTACTGAGAAAAGCTACATTTTTCTGCTACAAACAGGTATGTGTATGCAGCCATAGAGCACTGTCTAGAGCTTGTGCAAGCTTTGTTGAAAGGAATGGGACTTGCACAAAAACACATGCCCATGCCCTTTTAAATACAATTTAAACCTGTTATTCTAGCTGGTTTTGCCATTAAAGATACAGTAGAAATGTTACTTCATTTTTTAAAAAATGTCATACATTTTAATTAATAACTCAAACTTGTTCACATGTTAACATGAGAATAAGCTCCTTAGAACATAGAACTTACTTTCGAGTAAAACATGGATAAGATTACATTGTTTCTCAAGCAGATGTAGGAAAGTGAATTCAAATCACGGTCAATATGACTTTTATATGATTGGGCATTATCAGTTCTAAGTAGTGAGTTATGCAAGTAGCTATCTTCAAATAAATGAGTGGTATACATACCAAAAGAAAAGAGAAAAAAAGGCATAACATCAAATGAAACAGAGCATGTGTAAAAAAGGGTTAAAATCTGTATTTGTGAGATCCTCTCTAACTAAACTTGGCTTTGGCCAATGGGAACACTTAGCAATTTTAGTCCACAAGCATCCCTCTTTCCATGGCTACAAATGATCCCGTGAGGAATTAATCATCTTCTTTCTTGTGATATTTCAAGCCTCTTCCATCAAGCCACTCCATTCTTACAACCAAAACCTGTTCATGCAAGAATGATTACCAATTTAAGTAACCCAAAGTGTACAAAACCTATGATGCAGTGTGGTGAAACATGAAGAAGAAGAAGAATTTGGAACCTTTAATTAATTTGAGCAATTGGCAGTGTCGAAGTGGCAGCAGAAATGAAATTCAAAAAGGCAGATGGGTTTTTGTTTGTGTGATAATCTGCTGCTCAGGGCCAGAAATGGGAGCTGAAAATAAAATTCCATCTGCAGACTTTGTTCAGACATACCGAAGAAGCAGAATATCAAGAGAAGGGAATTTTGACCCCTTTATACAAGTAACCAAAGAAATTATTAGCAGTTCTGCTTTTATTTCCAGCACAGCTATACTGAACCAATTGTGGTTGATCACTAAAATATGAAATTCTTTATTAATGATGGGAAAATTTGTTCCCTGAAGTGCATCCCAAAGAGAGTTTCAGGTTATTGAGAAAGGGTCATTACTATCCACTCTTTTCACAGAGGCCAGGAAAATGGATAATGTTGTTTTTAATTGAATTTCCCATAAAGGCAATCTACCCTTTATAACAGAGAAGTTTTCTGTTATTTGATGACAGAGCCAGATACTTTTCTAGACTGCGTGCAGATTTGTTGTTCTAAACTATTGAAGTGATTAACCAAATGTTACCTTTAATGCAGCACCACAATAAGGACTCAGAATAGGTGATATGTTTCAAGAGAAAGATGGATATTGTGTGTGGAAGGGCAGTGATGGCTATTTTGCACGTTGTGGTGGGATAAATCATTAGTATGTTGAATCTATTCCTAACAATTAAAAAAGCTCACTTCAGATGCTCTAAAATAGTCCACTGGAGCCTTTCTGTGAATGCAGCCACACAGAGAAAGGAATATCTGACTCATTTGCATCTAAGAGCCAGAGAGACAGGAGCACAGGCCCATCTAGCTCAGTCTTGTTTATGCTGACTGGCAAGGTTTCAGACATTGCTTAGAGAAGCCAGGGATTGAACCTGGGACCTTTTACATGCAAAGCAAATGCTCTGCCACTCAGGTATGGTTGAATTCCCACATGCATGGTGTTCTGCTGATGGAATGCAGCTGCTCACAAGATAGGAAGAAGTTTTCTCCAGTTCCTCCTCTGACTAGATCGTCTCATTCAGTTCAGTGAAGGTGAAAGTTATGAGCAGGAGCCTCCATTGGGTCTCAGTCCCTTCCGCAAGCAGAAGGATCTACTTTCATTCATGAAAGAACTGCACTGAATCCAATCCAGTGACCACAGTGATAAGCACTGCTTCTTAGAGCTGATTCCCATCCAATCAATGGTGTTTGAGTGAATTATCACTGGTGCATGTTCATGTAGTTCCATTCATGCAATTGCACTGGATCTGCCTTCAACACTTTCAGTTCAAGCATGTGAAGCAACTCCTGTATTATTTTTGTTCCTGATAAATTTCATTCTGGACGCTTACTTTCATTTTTGCAATGTTTAGAATATCTCTTGATTTTTGAGATTTGGATGTTACATTTGAGTCTTGAAAGAAAACAAAATTAGAGAGAAAGGCACTTAAGTAAATTTTATCCTAAAACAATGCTGGCTTTATCAGGCCCTGTGGGTACAGCATCTCCTTTCAAAATGCTAGATTAAAAGAAAAATCAGATTCGGCTGCACACAGGAAACTGATGTTGATTTTTAAGGAGGATTTTTGCTGGAATGACAGAGATAATTATTTGGAAAAGTGTCCGAGCATCATGTATTTGCACTGTGTAATGGACTTGATATTTCTAGGGAGCAGAAGTGAGGTTTAAGGTCTTTCCATATTTGTCTTTAACTTAAAGTTCAGCAAATTTCAATTTTTGTTTTCTTCAAACAATATTCTACACAGTTGTCAGAGCCCAGGGACTGATGGAAGCTTATAAGCCATGAGGGTATCAAAGTTCTCTCAAATCCTCACTTTCCATTCTTGCTCTAGTTACAATTCCATTTTGTTGCCTTTGCTTTTCTGATTTTCCCCAGTATGCTTGTTCTACAGAAGCACATGCATCCTTAAGTTCTTTCATCATACTTCGGTAAGGTTCAGTTGAAGGAGGGGAAAGTTTCTTTATGCAAAAAGGTCCCATTCTTCTGCAAAACATCTGATATAGACAATAGTAAGGTCCGTCGTTGTGCAGGTTGGAAAAAATATTCATGGACTTTGCTGCAGGCCAGGCCTGTGATTGCCAAAAGTATCTATTACCCTGGTAAGTATGTACAGGATTGCAGTCTGAACTGATGAAGGAGGCTCTATGAGCTTTTCAGGGAAAATGGGTTGAATCCAACTGTGTGCTTCCAGTTGCAGGAGACTCTTTGATTCAGTGGAAGCTTCAATGAATGAAAGATGTGATGGAACTTTTGCTGATTCTCCTTTCCCTCCTACACTGTCCCCTAAATCTGATCCAATTGGTTTGGAGATCCTTCAGAACTGCATGAGAGGTGGTTCAGGAGGCTGCAAGAGAAAAGAGGAATTTGTGAAAATTGCCTCCCTCTAATTGCTGTTCATGAAAGCTTCCACCAGATCAAAGAACCATTCCTGCATTAAAGGACACAGATACAACCCAATTTATCTTGCAGGCAAATTGTGCTACACAGGAATGGGAAATCTGTTTGAGATAAAACTTTGGAACTTGTGACACAATTTAAAAACAAAAACAAGAAGTTAGTCAGGTTTCTGTCATTTTGAATCTTATTTGGTGCAGTGGATCCTTTTGAAAATTGTTGGTTAGTGCAGCTGGTCTACCAATAATCTGAACAGAATGTTAAATAATACATCACTTTACACCCTAAATCAAGTGCTGAAGTAGCCGATCTGTCCATAAACCCTTTCAGACTCATAATTCCCATCTGACCACAGATCCCTTGCCAGAGTATTGATGTTTCCCAACAATGGTTTAGGTATAGGTTCTCAGTTTAGTGAGTTAGACAAGACAGGAAGGACCTTGTGATATGCTCCTGTGAATGTAGGGTGTCAGGTTGGATTTCCATCTGTTTTTGCATTCTGAGTTGCACAATGTAGGACCCATCATTCCTATCCATGTTACATTTCCTCCGCATGTTGCTATTGCCAGATGTTTAGCTCTGACCACAAGACAGTGCAAACATGCTCAATGCTGGCCATCTTGTGAATATTTTCTTTTAATCTGATAGAACTAAATCTCCTCAGAGAGGTGTGTGATGTTCCTGTATTAATGTAAATATGGTAAGTGCTGTTTGTATAGAAGATACATGGTAAGTGGAATGAAAGAGGAGGGGGGAGTAGATGAGCAGTAGAATGCTGGATGATTGGCTGAGCATTTGAATGGCTGAGAGTATAAATGGAAGAATGACAGTTGAATCTGGGAGGGTGTTTAGAGGTGTTTGGAGGTGGCGAATGGTGGAGTCCCTGGTGGTGCCTAGTGAAAGGCAGTAGCCACAAGCAGGTAGGAACCTGATAGGGAGAGCCAGGGAAGGGCGTCACAAGGTGCAGCAGAAATAACCTATTTTTTTTAATCTAGAGGCAGAATTATATAACTTCACAAACACACACACACACACACACACACATTAGGAAATCCTGGAAAAATAGGTGTTGCCAGTCACCCTGAATTCTGTGAGTCTCTTGTGCCAAGCAACCATAATGTTAGTTATAAATTAATGCAGTGGAGGGGGCAGAGGGAGAGAAGCATGATTAAAATGGATACAACTACTGGAGCAGAGTGTGCATTCCTAATGTACATATTAAATTATTCCATGGGGGGAGGGAATCAACAATTTAGCATTTGAAAGATGTTGGAACTGTTTTTAACTGGTTTGTTTTGAAAACAAATCTCTGTTTCATATTACATTACATCACTGAATTATTTTTAACACTTCAAAATACCTAAATTATTTGATCTAACCTGCTTTTACAAATATCAAATTAATGTTCACTTTTTTCTCCACTTGTACAGCCTAGACTGCATTACGACTTTATCAATTGGTCTTTTTTTAATAGAGAAAGCTATTTCGATCCAATTTTGTATGTCATGTTACAGATAAATGAAAGCAAAGACCCCCCTGTATTGTATGTGAAATCTCTAATCTCGTAGCTCTAGTGTAATGCCTTAGACAATCAAGCTAAATATGTCAAGGGACTTTTTAATACGCTGCATTGATGAAGCAAGGGTATTAAATTTATTCAACCATGAAGAAGACTTTGATTATCACACACCTCAGTTGTACTTCTATGTTGACCAGGAGAGAGAAAAAAATAAAATAGAAAATGAAATGTGATTAGTTCCTGATGGGTTTAAATTCCTTTTCTACACATGACATGAAGTGAATTCATATTACCACCTTCTATCAAGATCCCCCTCCCTCCTCATATCTCATCTGCAACACAGCAAGTCAGTTTGATAACATTCTTATCAATATCTGAACAGAAAACATATGGAATGGTGCAATTATTGCCATCTTATGATTTGCTCACTTAAGTGGGAGATCCATTGTGCTTCCCCTGAGCATTATAAATGGCCATAGCAATTACTTCAGATAACATTGGCTGCAAATGTATTGTGCTCTCTCTCTCTCTCTCTCTCTCTCTCGGTCAATATACTTAACAGTACAGATTCTGAAAACTGATAAGAATTTTTTAAAAAACAAAATTATTTTGCAGTTGAAGCTTAACAAACACCTATTTTTAAAAGCTTAGTAAAGGTGTTTTTTTTGGGGGGGGGGAAAGCCATAATGCATTTGAGTGAGACATGATTATAGTACGTTTAAGCCATTGTCAGAAAATGGAGAAATTATGGGCAAGTTTAAAAGCCTGATAATTATAGAGTCACCTAGTTTTGGCAGCACTGTAATATTCATTTTCTTGTTTCTTAGACAGATGCTGATTTGGAAGATTTTAGGGAGAGCAGACTGTTAAAAGGGAATTTTTTCAGCACAGGTTCTCCTGTTGTGATCTTATTGGCTACCATTATTTCACACATGCTACTTGTAATGCTTTTCAAATGATGAAACATAGACAGCTTCACGAAATCCTCTAAGAAGAGTGAAATCAGTTTCAAGTATTGCCATAATATGTCGCATTACTGCTATATTGGAATGTCATGATCAACCATGGTTTATCCAGATGGGAACAAGCCTAGCCTCCTCCCAGGTTCAAATGCTCCACACCACTCCTTCTGCAAAGCCAGGGGTGAGAAGTTCAGAACTTTTGCTTCCATTTTTGATTAGTCGCGGTTTTATGGCTGAACCCTCAACTGTGGTTAATCTCAAATATGGTTAGTTGAAACAAGCCAACTTCATAAACCACATTTTGAAGTCGGCTTGTTTCAATCAAACTATTGTCAAGTTATATGAAAGCTGTAGGAAAGAAAGAAAGAAAGAAAGAAAGAAAGAAAGAAAGAAAGAAAGAAAGAAAGAAAGAAAGAAAAAGAAAAAGAAAGAACATTGAAATCTTCCAAACTCCTTCTCGTGACTGAGCTGAAGGAATGGAGGTGATGGGGAGCACATGAACCTGAAGACGCTAAGCTTGTTCTCAGAAGGATAAACCATATCTTATCATGGCATTGCTCCACATTTATCTCCATTTTTATGCCCTATTGGTGTGTATAAACACCAATGTGTGTTTAAATAATCCCCTTTGGACATTACATGCTTTTAAAAAAATATTATTTACTTTTTATAATGGAAAATAATACAGTATACATTTGGAATTGAAATAACAGGAAACAACTGAGAACAATAACCACATTTGCAACAACTTTCATCCATAAAACTGAGAGCACTTCAGTCCTAAAAAGGACTGGGTAAAGTGGAGGGAGCATTGGTGGATAGAATACATTTGAAGAATAAAACAATGAGGGATTGAGAAAGAATGCATGAAGACATTGAGGGGAGGCAAATAGAGAGACGAGGAGGGGGGGATGAAGAAATAAGCATATATGTGTCTATATTAAATTTACAAACAACGCCAAACAAACTTGCAGTTAGGAGGAATTAAAGAATGGAGAGAGTGGTCAGTGAGATGTGATATAAATGGCCACCAAATTGCAGTATAATCTTCTGGCTCAGTTTTGCCTTGAGGTGATGGGTGAGTTTTTCCAACAAGGTTATGCAAACCTGGTTTCTTGTATCAGTTTTCCAGATTAAAATCTGAAGCATTTTCCACCCTTGAGAGATTATCAGTCTAGCAGCAACCAACAAATAACTTAAGGGTTTTGAAGTTAGATCTCAGTTGTCTCCATAAAACATAGACAAAAGGCAAAGTGCAGGGTCCAAGTATATTGTTTGACCAGTGATGGCACTAATTTCAGAAATTATAAGGGACCAACACTGATGGATAGTAGGACAAATCCATAAATGCCAATAGGTTCCCACAGAGCCACAGTTACACCTACAAAAACCATTGCCATCTCACCAAATGTGGGTGTACTACCACCTGTGGATGACTTCCATCAAATTTAATGTTGGCAGAGACCAGTGAAAATGGTTTTGAGGGCCATATTGCCAACCAGCAGGCTGTCTCAATTTCTCTGCCAAGATCCTGTTCCCAGATAGCTTTAAGGCTCATGGGTTGTGTTAACTGAACATCTAGGAGCATTGTATAAAGTCTTGAGTCCAGACCCCGGGTTTTGAATGTAGAAAGTGATAAAGCTGATTCAAAAACTGACAGGGATTTGATTACAAGACTACCGATCTTGGGCTTTTTGATAAAGTGGCTGATTTGATACATTTTGAGCCAATTAATCTTAGAACCCCTCAACTTGAGAATTGCTGATTGGATAAAGGCATGTTTTGGTCATAGAAGTCTCATAAGGTAACCAGCCCCCTATTCTATAAGAGGCATGCAAAAGCTTTGTCCTTCAGATAGTTGGCTGGGTAGAATGGTGGGGAATAGTGGGGAAACAGAAGGCAAGAACTTTTTGGACCACTTGAGCCATATAGTTAAAGAGCATTTAGTTAAGGGACTGTCCGCCTGGTTTCAATGTGATTTGAATGTAGGAATAAGAGGGAATACATTCAGCGGAACTGGAAGCTCCCTACAGTCTTCCATTCTCACCCATTGTGGTGTTGTTGTATCATAGGAAACAACTGTCTCAGTTAGAAGGCATCAAAGTAAGTTTACAGGTGAGGGATACCCCAGCCACCGAAACGAGAATGTAGGTAAAGGTGAGTTGTAGCTAATCAAAGCATCTTCAAGATGAAAATGAATATATTAAACAAGATGTGCCGGGACCTCATCACCCTGTTAGGAATCAACAGTGGGAGCACTTTAAATAGTATTTATTTATTTATTACATTTATACCCCGACTTTCTTTTCATGATAGAAACCCAAGGCAGCTTACATATGATTCCCAGGCAGTCTCCCATCCAGACACTGACCAGACCTGACCCTGCTTAGCTTCAGCAGGGTGCTGGCCTTATGTGCCTTCAGACCATAGCCTAGGAGAAAGAAGGCAGGGTAGGGTCATCATTTTTACAGATGCAATTCTATCTAGTACAGATAAATGAAGGTCCTGCCACATAGAGAAATCTGATTTAATTCTATTCATAACTGGGGTATAATTTAAAGAAAAAAGTTTGTCTAAATTTCTGGGTATTTATATTCCTAAATATCGCAAGGAAACCAGTCAGAGTCTAATGGCAAAAGACCATCTAACTAGGAGCTGAGTCCTAGGGCTAATGTTCCAGAACATGGCTTTGGATTTGTCATAGTTGGTTAAAAAAAACAGTCAATTTGCCAAAGTCCATTAATATCATTTTAAGGACAGGGAGACTGAGTACTCTCAGACTGGGTCTGAGAGTAAAACTGTAATATCATCGGCGAACAAACTTAAAAGATGTTGATTACCGTCAATAATATATCCTTTCAAAAGGGATTGTTTCTTAAGGATTTTACCAAAGGTTCTAAAGTTAAAATGAATAGCAAAAGAGACAGGGGGCAACCTTGCTTGGTGCCCCACTGCAACAGAAAAGACGGGGAATCTATATTATTAGCCCATTCTACTGCCGTTTTTGGCCTATGTAACTTTTTAATGACACTTTCCAACCTCTGCCCAATGCTGCATCTGTGCAGCAATTTAAGGAGATAGGGCTATTCTAGGCAGTCAAACGCCTTAAAAACATTGAGGGTAATTAATGCTAGTGGGTTGCCTGACTTCCTGCTATGGTAAATTAAGTCCAAAATACACTGAATAGAGTTGGTCTTTTGGTGACCAGGAATAAACCTCACCTGGTCAGGTTGAATATAGTAGGCAAGGTGAGTATTAAAAAGAGAGGCTAATATGGTGGTGAAGATTGGTCTTGGTTGAAGAGAGAAATGGGGTGATATGCATTGACCAATGCAGGTTCAAGGTTTTGGTTTTACCACAATTCTTGTCTCCACCAGGACTCAAGAACCTCCCCACCATCCATGATGGCATTAAAGAGTGAAGTTAAGTGAGGAGCAAAAAAGTTCCAAGAAATGCCTATAAATATTGCCAGGTATACCATCAGAACCGAGAGACTTATGGGTCTTAAGCTTTGAAATGACCTGTAAGATGTCTTCAACTGATATGGGCTCATTTAGTAAATCTTTGAAGTCTTCCCATAAGGGTTGGATATTGACTGAATCCCAAAAGTGGTTAATGGCTGATTTGTCTGGGCTGGAAGAACAACAGAGTTTAGAATAGAAAGAGGAGAACTCAGTGGCTATATCACCCGGATCCCATATTTGTGTCCCATTCTGTGCATGGATTGATATTATTTTACATATGGCCCTTTTAAGTTTAAGAGTGTTAGCTAATCATTTAAATTTTTTATTAGCATAATCATAGTATTTTTGGTTTAAGTATATTTAGATGTCAAGTCAATTTCCAGGGCCTCAAGGGAACAACACTTAATGTCTAGGGCTCAAAGGACTCTGCGAGATCCAGTGTGCCTATATTGTTCCTCCAGGCCGGCAATCTTTGCCCAAAGATGTGCTCCTGCTGAGAAGGTCTACCTTTTGAGTTTAATAGATTCACTTGTTGCAATTCCATGAAGAAATGCCTTCATGGAATCCCAAACTACAGAGGGAGTTCAGTCACAGTCAGTATTATGAACAAAGTAATTGGATAGAGCTTCTTGGATGGTCTGCTTAATACTACTCTGACCAAGGAGGGCTGAATTGAAGTACCAAATTGGTGAGAAGCGTAATGGGCGGTGGAATCGGAAGAAGCCAGAACTGGGGCATGGTCCAAAATGTGAATGGTTCCAAAGCAGAGGCAGTCTAGTAGGTGTCATGGCCCCATCAGAGGACTCCGATGAGGACGACTCGGGAGTAACAGCAGCAGACCCAGGAGCAGCAGACCCAGAAGGAGACACGGAAGAGACTCCTGAGAATCCAGCTCCTTCTCCCCCTCAGCTGCAGAGCACCTCAGATTCAGCGGAGGCCCTGCAGCCAGACGCAGACAGTGAACAGGATACTCCCCCCTCACCTGCAGAACATAGACAGCAGAAGGTCAGGCAGAAGAGAGGCAGGCCTGTCCCCTTAAGGCCCAAACGCTGAGGGCTCACACCTGCTGTCCACCCTGCTCCTTATAAGGCACCCCTTGCCTTCAGCTTGTTGCTGACTGCAACGTCAGGCGTGACTTTGTGTATTCCCAGTTTCCCTGCAATATCTCTTGGACTGACCCCTTGGCAATTGATTCCGGACCTCTACTGACCTCGCTTCTGGACTTCGGACTTGGAAAGTAAGCTTCAGACAGGCCTGGCCCTTATCAGGTTCCCTCCTCATTGGCCTGGCAGATTTACAACCAGTCTGCCGGCTAAGGACTTCCCTTCCCTGCTAACGACCCAGGAATTTCCAACCCCCACTGCTGACTCAGTGCAGAGCTGACAGTAGGTCACTATCAGGCAGTATGTAATTGATCCTCAAAAGGGATCCATGGTGGGAAGAAAGTTAGGTGTATCCAAATTCAGTGGGATGTTGTTCCCGCTATTTATCTCTGAGGTTGTGCTTAGACAGCAGCCTAGTGAATGTTGCCTCTGGGGATGGGGTGATTGGACGATTAAAGCCTCTACTGTCCAAGTTTTCTTGATGACATAAATTAAAATCACTCTCTATCAAGACCATGCCCTCTTTAAACAATGAAAGTAAACCCAAGACCCTTTGCAAAAATGTTCTTTGTCCTTGGTTAGATGTATAGACAGGCAATTGTTAACAATTTCCTTCCCAATGTTTCTTTAATGAAAAGAAAGTGTCCCTCTGGGTCTAGTTTGATTTTATGAAGCTGAAATGGAAAAGTCAAGTTCAAAATAATAGCAACTCCTGAAGACCTACTTGAACCTGGAGCTGTTGTTATGACACACGCTCTTGGGAACCTGAGTGTGTGAACTTGCCACCCACAGGTTCTAGGTTACGAGAAGTACTGGGCAAGGCATTCAAGCCTCTAGGGCTAGAGAGATATTTTCTGGAAGAGGGCTGAATGTCCATCGAGTTCCAGGAATCCAGTAGAAGGTAATCACAATTCCCGAGTTCTGCTTCTATTTCTTCTTTGCTCCGCAGAACCTTTAAGCCAAGTAGAACTAAGATGCAAGTTGCTTCCTTCTTGCTGGTACCAGAGTGAGGGATCCCATCAATCGTAACCATAAGGGGGAATGGAAAGCCCCAATGGTAGGGGATTTTTGCTACTTGTAGGCATTCAGTCACTGGGCGGTGATAATGACGTCTCTGCAGACTCTCACTGCTTAGATCCTGGAGTATCATGAATTCAGTATCTTGAAATTTGAGGTCCTTCAATCCCTGGGCTCTTCTCAGGAATTCCTCTTTACTCAAATGGTAGGTGAAATGGACAACAATGTCTCGAGGCTTCAAAGTATTATTGAAGTTAGCAGGGGACAAGCGGTGGGCACATTCTGTGTCTTTTGGAGAAAGGTCCCAGTCTGGGAACAGGGTCACCCACCAGGCCAGCATAAATGATCTTACATTGTTTCCCTGTGTTTTTCCGGGATCCTGTGAAAATGCAGGTTTTGCCTATGCCCCCTAGCCTCCAAGTCTGTTAACTTCAGTTGCATATCTATCATCGCCATTTAATCCGGTGCAGTTGTTCTGAGTGTTGGATCCCAAGATCCATAGTTCCAGAGGCTATAGTGGTGACATCAGCTAATTTGGAATCTAGTGTGGCTAATTTTGATTCTAAGGGTTTAAGGCTTTGTGGCCATTCTTCCAAGAGGTCCTTACGTTGTTCTTGAAACTGTGTGGTGAACTCACATTGTATGAGCACCACCAAGTCTTCTCCCTCAGGCTTGCCTGGTTTTCCTGCTGTGGTGGCCATGTTTGTAGCCCTGCCCGGCAGTGATGATCTACCGCTCTGCTGCCGATGATCTAGCATATGCACTAGAAAGTATGTGGTAAGAGATCTCTCACCTACCAGTGGTGATCTCCAAGACTTTCCCAGTCAGGGGCTGCCAAGAGATTTGTGATCTGGGAGGAATAAGAAGGGGCTATAAGTGATTAATTTGTGATGGAGTTAGAAGCTTGCAGAATAGGCAGCCATTTGGCTCCTATGATGTCACTTGCCCCATTTACATGCTTTTTGAACACCCCCTAAAACAATTGCTATAATGCTTTTTTTAAGTGCACAAAATGTTCATACAACTTGGCTGCCAGTTTGGCTTCTTATTTCCAAATTTGGGCTGTGATTATCTAGTTCACTGGGAGCTTTGGAAATGAGAAATACTGAGTCTAATGGATACTTAAACACCAAACAGAGAGTAGGTTTTAATAATGCAATTGACACAGCCCTGAATTTTCCTTCCGAGTCCCCCACCTTTTAGCCCAATGCAAAACTTGAGATGATAATGTCTGCAACATTTATGAGGATACTCATGAAAAATGTCTGGAATTATAACATAAATATTTTTACTGGATATTATCATTTGGTTCTCCAGAGTTCACATTGCCTTTTGTAATTATTTCAGTCATTCATGATCTAGCAAGGACACATTTGCCCCATTCTCTGCTCTGAAATGGGTCTCATTACGTTATTGCATTTCATAAGGATGCTGTGATGGCTTTGTTCACCACCCATGCCCCCTATAGCACCCCGTTTCTCTTGTTAGCATGGCATCTACCCTACCTTCCCCTTTCAACTTAAATATACAAAAAGGGTAGGGACACATTACTGGCTTAAAATGCAGTCACCCCATTCTTTGGATCCAGGTACACACAACATTCCTCACAATTACACATAAACCACTGGTTTCTTCTGAAATACTCTTTTGATGTAATATCCCTAAAACCAGCTTCACTCCAACTTTAAAACTGTTTGCGTGGCAAATCCCAAGTATATACAATGTAAATGTTTCCTAGGGTGGTCCTACATGTCTGACATCAGTGGTGTCTGTGTATCACAAAGGAGCATCCCATTTCCCACCCACCCACTGCAATCCTAGCCACATCTACTCAGAAGGAAGCTGCATTGAATTTAATGGAGCTTACTCCCTGGTAAGTGGGTTAGGATTGCGAATCTCATTCATTTTAAAACAAGACATGATGGGTGGGGGAAAAATCCATGTTCATCTTTGCCCAGCAAACTCTGTGAAAAAATAAGGGGGGATCTGTCTCCTCTCAGTCACTTTATTTAAAGTGCCAGCACGAGAAGAAACAACAAGATGATTTCCAGGGGGGTGGAGTCGAGGAATTCAAGCTCCACCAATAGGAATTAGCTGGGCGGAGAATTGGGGAAACTGGGTATAGACAGCGGGTGGCTGGAGACTCTTGGATTTGCAAAATCAAACTGAAACACAATGATAAAAAACAGCATTGCTGCATTTTTAGACTATAACATGCACATAGCCAAAGTATGGGATTAGCCATTTGCCATTTAGAGCTGAGTAGGAATTGCCTCTGATTGGCTGTTTTTTAACCTACTCTATACTATTGAACTGAGAAGTTTCTTGGGAAGGTTCTAATTGGCTTTTTTCATCACAACTAGCATGTAGTGGCCAGGGTTGGGGGGTTAGCTTAGTTCACATGATGAGTGCCTACGGGACATCAATTTGGTGACGCGGTGTTCACACATACTACTATTATTGTTAAATTACTTGATGGGGAAGTTGGAGTGAACATACTTTGAGTGCTATTATCCTGGCTCCCAACCAGAGAAACAGACTCAGGACTCGATGCCTGGGTTTTTCTGTATATAGCTTTATTCCAGAAAACAGATCAGGGATCTAGCATCTCATGCCAGGCCTAAACCGGGATTCAAACAGGAACAGGCATACTAGATGTTGGAAGCAACAGTAGTCAAGTTGTTGCCACAACAAATGTAAGCAATGCTAATTCTATATATTCAGAAAAAGAGAGGGCATTTTAATTCAGGCTCTTCTCAGCATGAGCTGCAAGGCAGTGGCTATGATGGGGTGTGTGTGGATAAAACTGGACTACTTGTAACCATCTTTTCTCTAACCTCCATGACCTTGGAGACTTGCCAGTCTCTGACTCTGCTGAGTCACTTACATTTTCTCCTGCCTGAGAAGTTCCAATGTTTGTTAGCACTTATCTCTTTTCCTGTTATGCTTGGCCTTGGTGCCAACAGAGAGTCATCTCCAGCCACCTTCAAGGCTTTTGCAAACCTATTATCTGTAATCCCCTCATTTCCTACATCAGTACTGGCAATGTCCTTCCCTGTGTCAGCAACTGCTTCCCCATCAACCTTGCCAGAGATTCTCCTCGAGGCCCATGACAGCTATCAAGAGCATTCCTCAGAACACTGGACATTGTGTGTGTATGTTTCTCTGTCTTACCGCCCCAGATGGTTGTTTAAGCAAGTCAGATGAGTCTGATCAATGGCCCTGAGCTTTTGGGATCACCGAGGTTAAGGAACGGAAGGCTCTTCTACCCCCTTCACTATGTTAGCTGGCCCATACTGTTTACCTAGTTTTTTCTTCCCTTTGTAAGTCCTTTGTGGCCTTTGACCCCACATATGCATTGTGTACTTATTTCTGGTGTTGGGAAAATGTGTAGTGTCACATTCCACATTGCCCTGATACTTCATATGCTAATGCATAGCCAAAACAGGGAAGAGGTTTTCCCTGAACTTTTCACTCTCCATAAAAAGGTTGCCCTGTTTTGGCAGTTTTCTGAAAATCTTCTAGGCTATATGTGAAAAAGAACAAGATCATTCATCACCTTTTAAGGTGTGGCAGCTGTCACTTTAAAGGTGACAAGTAGCCAGCTCTGTTCTGCTCCCCATCTCTTGGCAAGTGTTTTGTCACAACACAGAATGAAACTTACTAAGTTCTTCTTTTGTGCTCCTAGGAATTTAGAGCTGCTTTAGTTTCTCTATAAAACTGGAATATCTATTTACCAATATTATTTATATAGGTGGCCACAAAAAGTTCAAATCTAGATTTTGAGTATAACGTATAGAAGTATCACTATTTTTGAGAAAACTTGAAATTAAAAATGCAAAATGTTGGCTAAAACATTCTCTGTCCTGTGACAGAGCCCAATGTAGGGCTGGGGGACCTTTGGCCCGCCAGATGTTGCTGAACAGAACCACAGTTCTCATCATCTCTGATTATTGATCATGCTGGCTGGGGCTGATGGGAGCTTAAGTCCAACAACATCTCGAGGGCCAAAGGTTCCCCAGCCCTGGCCTAATAGGACAAAGCACACAAATGTTTTCAACCCTGTCTACTTCAATTATATAATTGAAAAATCTCCTCAGCCAAAGGATCAGCCAGATATGTGAGTTCAGTGGGGTTTACTTCTGGTGGGCATGCGGAGGTCTGTAGAGAATAGAGTGCACAATAAAAGTTGATATCTTTGTCTTGAAAAGACTCAAGTATACCTCTTAGAGATAGGCTGACCAGTTCCTGCAATTCATACTTAAGGGTGATCAGAAAACAGATGGAGTGTATGTGTTATGATTGGCTGCTCATATCATAGATAACTAGTTGTGTTCCACTTAAGATAAAATTAGCTTTGCTGACTTTTCCCTCAGGGATTGTTTGTTTTTGTACTTTTAAAATGGGTGTCAACAGTGTCACGCTTTCCCAACCATAACAGGCCTAGACAATCAGAGTGAAAAAGAATGATTTTTGGAGATACAAACCTAGTTATGCTGATTTCTATCATATATAGAGAATCACTAAGTGGTGGTGGTGGATTAAATTAGTTTGAAAGAAAACTGCAAATAAATCAAAATAGTTTGATTATGTTTTCTGAATTGAGCTATTAATAATAATGATCTTGAACTGGACAGAGACATTTTAGATTAATACTGCCTCATATTTCAAACCCCATGATATTGCCCAGATTGCTCCGATGAAAATTGGACAATTGCTTGTCTGTCTTAAGAGTATTTGTTTTTCTTTTAAAAAATGATTCAGCACACACATTTGTTGAGAAATAGATATTGTTTGTACTGGATTGGAATGATACATTCCAAGATACTATTTCTTCTTATCTGTTGTTGTCAGTTTTATAGTACATTGTGTTTTCTTTTTTAAAATATGTAATTAAAAATCATGGCCAATATGAACTAAGGTTGAAATGACCATTATTTTTCATCTTCTTTGCCAAGCTGTACAAAATGTGCATGGTGTTGGAGAAGCAACGGCCAATTTAAACAAATAAGCTGGTATCCAAAAATATCTGAAATAAAGGGCATGAGAAGCAGGAAGCAGAATATAAGATGGTTCAAAAATAAAATAAAATTCTGAGAGACAGTAAGAGATGCTACTTTTTCATAAAGATAAGCAATTGTAAAGGGCAAAAGACCACAACAAAGGTCAAATGTCTTTAGAAATATTGGATGCATTTTAACTAGTTCAAGACAGGAAAAGGAATGCAGAGAGAGAGAAAGAGAATTGCTGAAGTGCCTTCTTTTATATTTGCGTTTGGTGTCCAAGACAAATGATAATAGCTATTTTAAAGCCCTCCAAGACTATTTCTGTGTAAGACAAATGCTCTCAGACCTTTAACCAGAGCAGCCTAGTGAACGTATTATTAAGCAGGACCCTGTGTATCTTGTAACTGAGGAAATGTTTGGAGAGTCTGGAATTTGTCATCAAATGCTAATGATAGAAAAGGCTTGCAGCTCCAGAAGGTTAACTGTTAGGACTCAGGCATGTTGAAAGTAAGGGTGCTGCTAAAATAATAGGTAAATTCTCAGGGCCTGACTCACCAAGCAAAGCCTGTTCACATCCCTTTTTATGCCTGCGCATTCTAACACTACTGAAAATGACATGGTATTTCTTTTTAATGATAGTAGAAACATGAATTTGCCCGGAGCCCGTTATTGTTTTCTTGGGGCTAGTTTCTTCTTCATGATCACTAGCAAATATGTGCTTGGAAAGTCCAATGGGTTTTTGTGAGCCACATTCAATTCAGATCACACTCACACACACATACACACATACCACCTGTGTGTGTGTGCATTTTCATACACTCAGCGAAAAATGCTACCACAGCAAGTTGAGAAAGAGAATCTCTAAATAGGAAGTGAAGATTCTTATCCAAGAGTGATTTAAAATACCCCTGAGGAAAAAAATTCACAACATAAAAGACACTTTGGAATCATTTTATAGGAAGGCGGAAGAGAAAAGATGGTAGCATAATAAACAATGGAGACATTTGTCTTGCTTTTTTGTTGTCCCAAGTTGACTCATATAGGCAGAGCTGCAGCAGTTTTCCTTTGTTTTGCTTCTTTCCAGTGGCAAGCCTTTGCACCAGAGACGTGTTCCCCGTTCAGGGAGTGTCACACAGTTAAAGAAAAGTTAATTTAAGAAACATATGAGGTTAAATCAATTGTTAATACTAGATAATTCCAGAAGAAAATATTTCCTCATTGTTTTCAGATGAGGCATCCATGTGTCACATGAGGCATGGACCATTGTGTCTATAGGCCATTCTCTCTGCCAGAAGAACATCATTTTTGCCTCATCCAATGGTCCTTTGGCTGCCCTTCTTTAGGAGCATAGGATCACTGCCTAAACAGGGTTATTATTAGGATCCTCTACAGCTGTTTGTCAAGGGCTTTTAAGATAGGATTGCAGCAGGGTTACTCCTAGTCCATAAGAGTGATCCAGAGGCTAGGCTGTACTTAAAGGAAGAGTGCACAGTTCTTCCTATGTGCCTGAGACTTCACCACAAAAAATCAATGAAAAAATAATGCATTTAAATGGACACTCCAATAAATCGAGCAGCAGACTGACAAAAAAGTTAATTTTAAATTTAGCATGGTTCATTAAAATAGTATTTCAAAAATCTATGGGGGACTGATGCTCCTCTCTCACACCACCTTTGAGAAGGTGGTGCCTGCCTGGTATGACACATCATCTACTAAGAAGACTATTCAAAGGTAACCCCATACAGAGCATTGCGGTCATCCAGTCTTAACGTAACTGAAGGCATGTGTTACCATAGGCAAGTCTGACTTACCCAGGAATAGGTGCAGCTGGTGCACCAGCCTGAATTGGGCAAAAACACTTCTGGCCACCCTACCACCTGGTCCTCCAGATGTAACCAAAGAGAGATCTCTCCAAATTGTATAAGATTAATTAAACCTTATAAATAAATATTTATTTAATTGGGTGACATTCCCACAATGAGGATGTAAAGCTGCACTCAAAAGCCCACTTTTTTCAAGGGGAGTGCAACCCCATCCAAAACAGATTCAGTCCCTGTTCCAAACTCTCTCCCTCCTAACCAGGAGTACACCTGCCTGGTCTGGAGTTAATTGCAATTTGTTATCCTGCCAGAGCTAATTCTTTTGCACATTAGTGGCCCTTAGGGTTCCATTAAAAAAATATGGTACATCTCACCATCTTGTTTTCTGGCTCCCATCAACAGATTGAGACTCAGGACTTTCAGCTCGGTTATTGCCAATGGCTTTAATCCACAGGTTAGCACACGATTGGGACATAGATCAGGTTGCAGACCACACAGAGTTCAGACCACAGCAAGGCACTATTCAGCATGGCTGCATGAGCAAATACATTGTCACAACACCTGACACAACACCTGAATCCTCCATTTGAAGGACAGGGTGGACAGGACTACTTGTGCAGGACTTGTCTCTCAGCTTAGGACTGGACAAGGCAGTGGGCACTTGTACATGTAGGGTGGTGACTGGGCTCAGGGATCAGTCTGTTTGTGCCTGCAGTCTTTGCAACGGCCATGGCTGGGGACGCCTCCAGCACCGTCTCCAACACTGGAGGTGGGTCAGCAAAATGAGGCTGGCCAGGAAGTGAAAAGGCTGCTGCAGGCAGGGCAAGGGGACAGGCTGACAACTCAACCCCTTCATCCACGTTGGCTGACACCTCGGGGGAAGGGCCATTGACAGGCAGATCACTGGGTCCCTCCCTGGCATCATCATCCATCACGCCATCAACAATGAGCTTGATCAGACACACAGGTCACCGTGTCACAGGCTTCCTCACTGTAACGACATTTACTGTATTATAATTAGAATTAAATTAAATCATAGTAATTTTTTTCTAAATTTGCATATATACATATAAATTGGCATATGCATGGTATGATGCAAATCTGCCTCCTCTTTTGTGCTCCCTCCCTTTGGGTGATGCACTTGCCCTTTTTTGCTAATGCATAAGTGGCCATTGTAGGCCCAGCTTATGTGACAGTGCAGAGTATGCATTGAAATAAAGAAAGGAAAGAAAAAATGCCTCCTCCATCCAATTGAGTGTGATAACCAGAAATTCAGCCCCACAGATGACCAGCTAAACCTGCACTATCAGAAGTTAGGTACTGCAAGAGGAAACTGCAGTCTGAGGGAAACATGGCTGCTATAAAGAGGTATGGTTACACCCCTCAGTCAGTGACTGGTTGTGTTGCCAGTGTGAGGCTAGAGAGCTAGAGACAAAAAATCCTTCCCCTCCTAATGAGGTAGGTGGAGGATAATAAACAACTGCATAGTTTACACATACACATAAACACACCCCAGAACATATCAGAACAGGGCAACTATTTCTGCCACCATTTTTTTCTTCCTGAGGTTTTGTGGCTTCAACAGCTGCCAGACAGGCAGAAAACCAACTTATGCCATTTCCCATTACTATATAACAATACTTGGGAAAGTACCATTTGTTGAATTTCTGTTTATCATATGGGCTTAAAGACAGATGCCCTGCTAAAAGAAAAGTTGGCATCCCTACCTTGTCTCCACTGCATACCCAGAGAACAGATGCAAAAATAATTGGTTTTTCTCTCTCTCACATACAAAAAATACAGCTTACCTAACCACTACATAGTTTCATCACATGCACCTGTATCTTAGACAGAATTTCTTGGAGGGAAAAAAGAATGTCAGTGGGATAGTCTATACTGTAGGTTTTCTTGTGGTAAAGTAAACATGTTTACATTTGGGTTGCCTTATGACCAAAGAACTGGGAAGTCTTGGAGTATTTGAAACTGAGCAGAGCAGATTTATAGAGCATAAATCCCCACAGAAAATGACCATAAACAGGAAGCAGTTGGTATTTACAATGTGTAATAACATCTGTTTGAAAGTAGTGAAGTTCATAAGAGAGTTAATATTCTAGGAAATACATTTGGTCAGTACAGTACAATTTTTTGTATGGGTTGACACTAAAATGTGAAAGTTTAACTGTACAGGTTATGCTATGAATGCAAATCATGTCATAGCATGCTGACTACATTCTGTGAATCTTGAGTGTGACAGATGAGAGAGACATCTTGAGAAGCCTTGCATTTTAATAGTGTTTCGGCTGAAGAGGATAAATATAGTCTTCAGCTAAGAACACCAGTGTTCACAATTTATTACAAAAGCAGCAAAACAGAGGGAGTTTGGTTAAAATACCTTTCAGCATTAAAATACTTTGCAAAAAGAATATTCAATAAATGCAATATATCTAGAGGTGGGGATAAATTTGATTTAGTAAGCATTTCAGTGTGAACCTAGCTAATTCATACTTTCCAAAACAATGTGTGAAGTGAAATGTAGTTATCATTCAGAAGTCTCACATATCTAAATTTTGCAATACAGTTCTCCAACCAAAAACAAAAGTGTCAAAAAATGCATATATTAGGGGAAGGTGCGCAGACAATTGCATAGAGTGGTAAAAATAACACATACAATGCATTACATTAGGGTACAGATGAGTGAGAAATTCAATTCAGTTTGTATTTCAGGCCAAATCTATCAAATTCACACTTTGTGAAACTATATGAGAACCAAACACAGACATCCTTAAAAAGCCACACTTATGTGAATTTTGCAATGCAGTTCACCAACCAAACTATTTACAAAAATGCATGTGTTAGAGAAAAGCTCCTGCTGGGATGAAGGGCAGGATATAAATCAAATAATAAATAAATAAAATGAGTGAAAATAACATACAAAAATGCATTATATGACTAGAAATGGCTTGCAAAAATGTGAACATTATTCAAAACTGCCTACAAAAATGTGTTTATTAGGAGAAATTTACACTAAAATGCTGGATAATTTTCATGAGGATTTTTTTTAAAAAAATCACACTTTTCTGCAGAAATGTGAAGAATTGAATTTAAGATTCAAAAAATGAGAAACCGAGAGAACCAAAATTGACAGAACTTTCCATCCCAATATTAGGATCAATTGCTTGACAAATGTGTGTATAGGAGAAAACTGCATTCAAACATGTGTATATTAGGAGAAATGTGCTATAACACCAATTTTGTGAGGACCTTTTAAAAACAATTGCAGTGATGAAGAAATGAAGAAGAAATATGGTGAACTGAATTTAAGATTGGAAAAATGAGAAAGTGAGAGAAACTGAAATTGACAGATTGATCCATCCCTAACTATAACGTCATTCAATAAATTCAATATAACATTTAAGTAACTATGCAGCATGTGCCCTTCAAGTGTCCAAGCAATTAATACTCCAAGGTATTATTATCATTATTAAAATTAGAATTTATATTCTGCCCTTCTTCCCGAAGGAGCCCAGGTGGCAAGCACATCAACATTTTTTTAAAAGGTATGGGCATTTAAAATAATATCTTATATAACACCTTCAAGATGTGGGCAGCAGTGAGCTGGTTATTTTTCTTACACAGCTGAATGCATATTTTAAAGCCTCACTAGAGTTATTCTGCTCATACTGTGGTGATGACGGGAGAAACATCATATAGCCTTGTGTCAGGGCACAACCAGCCCCAAATAATAGAACTGTGACACACAAGTCAAGCATTTCAGAAGAGAGTTTTTCTCTTTTTCTTTTTTTGCAGGCTGTCAGTGCAATGCAAAGCTGAAAATGTCTGCAGTAATGAATGATTTTTTTCTCTCCAGAATTGGCTCTTCAATTGACTACCAGCCTAGCTGTAAGTGAATGAAGGAAGCCACATGGATAGCTGGAGGACATAAAATAAAACAGAAATTTATTTCGAATGATTCATTTTAAAATGAACATAAGGATTCTTCTGGGAACACTGGTTGATTTCTAATATGAGAAGGGAATTCTCCCTGGAAGCTGCACCATTGGCCCTGGAAGCCCTTTCCCACTAGTCCTCCCAAGATGTTTTAGGGCAGATGCAATTGCTCAGTAATAGGGGGAAAGCAGCATGCACATTCTCAGAGTCTGCCTTGCTCGTCACTGCTGCAATAGTTGGCAATAGTTGGCAATAATGGACAGGTCATCTTTTCCTGTGCAGCCACACCTTTGCGACCAACTGTTTGCAGTAGCTGCAACACCTCTACAAATCTACTATGCTATCAAAACTCATAATATAGGGAACTGCCTTATTACATCAGGTCCATCTAGTCCAATAGTGACTAATATGCCTGGCAGTGGTTATCAGGGATTGTAGGTAGAGAAAAGTGCACACCACCTTCTACCTGATCTTTAAACAAACAAATATACCTGAAGATGTCCAGAATTAGACTCAACGGCTCCTGTATGCAAAGCATACCACTGAGCTCTGGTCCTTCCAATAAACTGTAGTAGATGGATGGCCAAGAACCAAAGTGGTCATTATTAGCAGTGGTGATAATGTCTGCAATGCTTATTTATGTATTTAAAACATTTATACACCACTTAATAATTTGCATTTCCAAGCAGTATACATAATAATAATAATTATTATTATTACTCTTTATTTTTACCCCGCCCTTTTTCCAAAACTGGAACTCAGGGCGGCTTACAAATAAAAACAACACATAGGTAAAAAACATACAAAAATATACAATTAAAATAGAATTAAACTATTCGTAACATTAAAACCATGAAACATACACTTAAGATACTGAGACAATTTAAAACATTAAGAATAGGACCATAGAACAGTACAACAGACCTTATGAGGTCCTATCTTAAACATCTTCTAGTCCAAAAGCCTGTCGGAATAAAAAAGTCTTTGCCTGCTGACGGAAGGATAGCAAGGAAGGGGCCATTTGTGCTTCCCTAGGAAGAGAGTTCCAGAACCTGGGGGCAGCCATCGAGAAGCCCCTATCTCGCGTCCCCACCAATCGCGCTTGTGAAGGTGTTGGGACTGAGAAAAGGGCCTCTCCAGAGGATCTCAACACCCGGGCAGGCTCATATGGGGAGATACAGTCTGACAAATAGCCTGGACCTAGGCTGTATAGAGCTTTATAGGTCAAAACTAGCACTTTGAATTGTGACCGGAAACAAACTGGCAGCCAGTGGAGCTGTCGCAACAAGGGGGTTGCATGGCCCCTGTAACCAGCTCCAGTTAGCACTCTGGCTGCAGCTCTTTGTACCAGTTTAAGTTTCCAAACAGTCTTCAAAGGCAGCCCCATGTAGAGCGCGTTACAGTAATCTAAACGGGATGTAACTAAGGCATGCATCACTGTAGTCAAATCAGGCGTCTCCAGGAACGGGCGCAGCTGGCGTACCAGTCTTAGCTGGGCAAAAGCACTCCTGGCCACTGCAGTCCCCTGGGCCTCCATGTTCAAAGCTGAGTCCAGGAGCACACCCAAACTGCGAACCTGTGTCTTCAGGGGGAGTGTAACCCCATCCAGCACAGGCTGAATCCCTATTCCCTGATTTGCCTTTCGACTAACCAGGAGCACCTCTGTCTTGTCTGGATTTAATTTCAATTTGTTCGCTCTCATCCAGTCCATCACTGATGCCAGGCACCGGTTCAGGACCAGGACAGCTTCCTTGGCTTTAGGTGGAAAGGAAAAATAGAGTTGGGTGTCATCCGCATACTGATGACACCGAACCCCAAACCCCCGGACAACCTCACCCAGCGGTTTCATGTAGATGTTAAATAACATGGGGGACAAAACTGAGCCCTGAGGGACCCCATATGTCAATGGCCAAGGAGTTGAACAGGAATCCCCCAGCACCACCTTCTGGGTTTGTCCCTCCAGGAAGGAGCCGAGCCACCGCAACACAGTGCCCCCAAGTCCCATCCTGGCTGAGAGGTCCAGTAGAACCAACAGGGACACACTCCCCCTGTCCAGCTCTCTGCGTAGGTCATCCACCAAGGTGATCAGAGCTGTCTCTGTCCCGTAGCCGGGCCTGAAACCAGACTGAAATGGGTCAAGATAATCCGTTTCATCCAAGAATCTCTGGAGCTGGGCAGCCACCACATGCTCTATTACCTTACCCAGAAATGGAATGTTGGAGACTGGCCGATAATTACCCATTATAGAGAGATCCAGGGAGGGCTTTTTCAACAAAGGTCTTACAACTGCCACTTTTAGGCACATTGGAATTCTGCCTTGTTGTAAAGAGGCATTTACCACTCCCCTCACCCAGTCGGCCAGTCCCCCTCTGGCACTCTTAATGAGCCAGGAAGGGCAAGGGTCTAGCAAACATGTGGTGGCTCTCGCCTCTCCAAGGATCTTGTCCATATCCTTGGGCTGTACAAACTGAAAAGAATCCATTGTTATTGGACAAGCAGGAGCCAAAGCTACATCCCTTGAGACTGTATCAATTTTAGCGTCGAAATCAGAGCGAATCTGAGTGACTTTATCTGCAAAGTGCCATGCAAATTCTTGACAGTGGGCTGTTGAGTGGTCTATATTACCCTCTTGGGGGGCTGAATGTAAGAGACCCCTGACCACTCGAAACAGCTCCGCTGGACGGCTCCCGGCAGACGCAATGGTGGCAGAAAAGAAAAGTTTCTTCTTTACCCGCACTGCCACGGAGTAGGCCTTCAAATAGGCTCTAGCCTGTGTTCGGTCAGACTCATTCTGAGTCTTCTGCCAACGTCGCTCTAGTCCCCGTCTTATTCATTTCATTGCCGCCAGCTCCCTGGTAAACCAAGGAGCTGGTTTGGCTCCACTCCATGAGAGGGGATGCTCTGGGGCAATCGTGTCCACCGCCCTGGCCATTTCCCCATTCCAGAGATCAACCAGGGCTTCGACAGAATCGCCTGCCGAGGTGACTGGAAAATCCCCAAGAGCCATCAGGAAACCATCCGGATCCATCAGTCTCCTGCGGCGGACCATCCTAATTGGTCCCCCACCCCTGCAGAGTTTCTGAGTCCCAGTGAGTCTAAACCCAACCAGGTAGTGATCTGTACATGACAACGGTACTACAGAGAGTTCCTCCACACCAAGATCACCACCATCCCAACCCGCACGGAAAACAAGGTCCAAAGTGTGGCCAGCGGCATGAGTGGGGCCAGATAATACTTGGGACAGACCCATGGTTGTCATGGAGGCCATGAAGTCCTGAGCCACTCCCGACAGAGCAGTCTCGGCATGGATGTTGAAGTCACCCATACCACAAGCCATGGGGACTCCAACACCAACCCCAAGGCCACCCCGACTAGCTCAGGAAGGGAGACTGTTGAGCAGCGGGTTGGGCGGTACACCAACAGAATCCCTATTCTGTCCTGGCCACCCAACTTCAAATATATACATTCGAATCCTGAAGACTGTGGGAGAGGGCACCTGGTCAGGGAGATGGTATCACGATAGATCACTGCAACTCCACCTCCCCATCCCCCAGGTCTCGCCTGCTGTTGCATGGAGAAACCTGGCGGGCAAAGCTGGGAGAGATTAACCCCCCCAGATTCATCCAACCAGGTCTCCGTGATACAAGCCTGGTCGGCGTGCTCATCCAGGATCAAATCCTGAATGGCCGTTGTTTTACCATTCACCAACCTGGCATTCACAAGCAGCATTTTCAACCCAGGGGAACTGTCACCACAGCTGTCCAGACTATTTGAATGGGGAGACAGTTT
This sequence comes from Rhineura floridana, assembly GCF_030035675.1. Classification (NCBI taxonomy): domain Eukaryota; kingdom Metazoa; phylum Chordata; class Lepidosauria; order Squamata; family Rhineuridae; genus Rhineura; species Rhineura floridana. The sequence goes on along the minus strand of NC_084485.1, from coordinate 106,990,942 downwards.
GGGGGCAACCAACACCCTATTACGCTTCCATCTCCCTTGATGACATAACTGTCTCCCCACTCCATATCTCCCTCTGCCCTCCAAAACATGAATGGAAGCCCCCTGGTTCCCCTCCCCTACCCACTTATATTGAAAACACATCCTTCCTTAACAGCAGGCAAGACTGTACTCTTAAAACCAACACCCTACAACCGACAGGCAATAAAAACAATCCATAAAATAAACAATAGAACAATAAAATCATCATAAAACCAAATATTACCTTAAAATGCTTGCTGGAACAAGGATGTTTTAGTCATATGCCTTAAGTTCAACAAGGTGAGTGCTGGTCTAATCTCAGTTGGGCCCACTGCACTTAAAGCATGGCTTCTAGTTGTTACAAGCCATGCATCTGAGCCATGGGGGATCGCCAACAGAAACTCCTCCAAAGATCTCAGTGATTGGGCCAGGATACAAAGGATCAGGCGATCCTTAAGGTATCCTGGACGTGAGCTGTTGAGAACCTTTTAAGTTATTCCAAGAACCTTGAACCCAGCCTGGTAACATATGGGCAGCCACTGCTTGTCATCCTGACTCCAGAATCAAACACTCTTTCTTGTGTAGTTATGGAATACCATGGTTGTGTTTCTTCATACTGGAGCCGAGAGATGGAGTTCTCTTAATCGGGTAGCCCTAGATGGGTAGTTCTTCCATGTACTTTTGCCTTATTCAATTCATAGAAGAGCTATAACAGTATGTGCTCAATATGCACCTGTTTAACTGAACAATGTATTGGAAATCATGGAGCTCAAGCTACAAAAGTTAAATGCATTCCCAGAAATCCCTGAAAAATAATTGTCCCATACAGGACTTACTTTTTCTCCTACAGAATAATAGAGGTAGAAAGAAACTTGGAGGTTTTTTCAGTTTAATTCCCTAGACCAGGCTAGGGAACCTTCAGCCTGTTGGCCTAATTGTTCCCAATAGGGACCCCAATTTGATTCATGATGCCATTTTTCCCAAGTCAGACCCAGTGCCCTATCTTTATACAGCCACGAGAGTGGCTGTATACTATAGCCAGCATGGATTTTTCACATTCCGCAATGTTAAACTGAAAATACCCTCATGCCATTCTGATGCTTCCCATAAGCTCATTTCAAAATAAAACCTTACCAAACTTACAGTCCTGAACTCGCTTGCTTAACAACCCTCTCAATTTTCATGCCGATACACAAAACAGTCAGAGAGAATAGAGAGTTCAAAGTTAAACAAAAAACTAAAAAACCCAGAGCCCTTTTGGACTTTTTTCTGTCACTGTTCTCATAATCTGTTGAAATTCATTACAAATTAGCCATGTTCACAGAGTACCTGTAATCTTAATATTGACCTTGCCCCATACTTTGACCTTCATCTTCTGCAGTTTAAAAGTTAAAAAAATGCCTGGCTGATTTTTAATTAATTTAAGAAATTTTGGCTTGAAGCCAATGATAACACGGGGCATGCTCAGTAAGAACCAAGTGTCAGCGTTCTAAAAGCCTCACAGCTGCTGGGCTTGGCTAATCAGAAGGCCACACCCACACCAGACTTGATTTCACGTGAGACAGTCATGGCTTCCCTCAAAGAATCCTGGGAAGTGTAGTTTGTGAAGGGTGCTAAGAGGAGATTCCTACTCCCCTGAGAGAATGATTTAACAGTCAGCCACTCTGACTGAAGGTCTGTGAGAGGACTCTCAGCACCCTTCACTAACTACACTTCCCAGGATTCTTTGAGAGAAGCCATGATTGTTCAAAGTGTAATAAAGGCCTGGTGTGGATGTGGCCAGGGACAGCTTTGTTTTACATTTGGGTGGGAGGTAGGGTTGCCAGGTTCAGGGCCTGAGACTGATCCTATATCTTTAGGAGAAGAGAAAGTCAGACAAGTGCAGGTGTTCTTGCAACATTGTAATGGGAAAAACCACAAGGTGGAATTCTCCCCCCTGCACAACTTTTAAAGATACAGAAGACGTCTTGGTTGCCAGGCCCGGCCAAATTCTTCCAAGCTACACAGGAAGTGGATTGGACTGTGAAAGACCAACCCAAATTGTGTTTGCATTTTGACAACTTTGTAGGGCAGTCCAATATCTCAGAGAGGAGGTCAGGTCTCCTGCTCCCCTGCTGCATTCACTATAGCTGCCCAGTTTCCCTGCTTTTTAAAGTTTGATAGAAATATCTATGGGCTATAGGTACGTTCTTAAACCGCAAGGTTTTTTGCCTATTAGTGAATATATTTTAATTCCTCATGTGTTTTTGGTTGATGCACTAGTGGGCATGCCAATTTTTGAAAGTAGGTTTGATAATTTTTAAAGTTGGTTGTTTAGTTTGTGGTTCACAAGACAAGATTCCTCTCCCCACCATCACCAAAAAATAGTTGGTATTCCTCCCCCCCACTGTCTGAGTCACATTCACATGATGCATGCCCTGCCTATGGCATGTACATAAAGAACCATGGTATTGTTCTGTAAATTACATACCCATTAAAAAAATTAAGTTAATATTTCAGCAGTGAAAAAACCTGTGCCAATTAACTCCAACACAGCTACTGCCTTTTTTGAACACCTAGTGTGAACACCTAGTCTGAGGTATTCACACCATGAAGGCACAAAATAAGCTCATAGTACTCTCAATTTACATTGCAGAAGACCATTTTCAGGGGCAAGGGGTCTCACCTCAAAATACATTCACATATTGCAAGCTGGATAAATCATATTTTGAGCCAGATATAACTGAACTTTGATGCCATCTGTAGAGTGAACCAGGTGGCAGAACCAGTGTTGCTTGCCCTTCAACCTTTAATCAGTTCAAAATACGGCTCCCATTAAAAATTAGTTGCCGACAAAGGTTCTCAGGGAAGAGATAACTGGGAGGCTGATTTACATTCCATAGAAGTTTTATTGTAATCAATTGCATTAGAGATGTATAGAGCAAACAGCATGTCAGCAGTGTCATATAAGCACAGTTTAATATATCAGTGGAACAGAATGAAAAACAGAGATTAAAAAGACAGACTTTCTACATGGTGGGATAATACTGGCTGACTGAGAGGCAAACAGCTTGTTTTCTGAAGAATGGGGGGCATCGTTTGCAACACACTTTGTGAAGGAAGCAGTCCCATGACAGATTTGAAATCTTCAAGACAGCTTTATAACTTTATCAAAGAAAAACATCAAAGTATGAACTTTGTTCTGCAAGAAAAAAAAGTCAGAAAGGGAATAATCAATAGAAACCACAACAAAATATAAGATCAGGATAATCATGTTGTATCAAAAAGGTGCATCTTTTTTGTGATGTGTGATACTTTTCTCCATGACAGTTTGGTCTCAATGGCACAACAAGAGACAACTTTTTTTGTGTGTTTTGATTGACAGGGAACTCTAATGTCACTAGGCAAATGCCACTGAAGTAAAAACTCAAGAGCATGGAGGTAATTGGATCCATAAGGTACCTGAAAAATGCAGATTGGATATTCAACAGCTGTAGAAACTATCTGGGAAAATGACTTTGATATTGCTATTTATCATCTATCCATGCCAATTCCAAAGCAAGGTAGAAACCTGAGAAGGAGTGAAGATAAAAGAGGTTTTAAAAAGATGTTTTGTGACTCTGCAATACATTCTAGTTACACTCCTTTTACAGTGCAAGCAACTAAAGGACAACTGGATGTGATCCTATGTCCAGCTGCTGAACTCAGGACACGGGTGCCACGTGGCCTTGGAGACTAGCAATGCTGACACAATTTGTCATTGCTGTGTTTAGAAAACAAATTTGTCTGGCTTGTAATGCTCAGCTATTTGTTGAAATGACTGCAATCTGTTGAAATGACTGCTGTAAACTGCCCAGAGAGCTTCGGGTATGGGGTGGTATATAAATGGAATAAAATAAATAAATAAATAAATAATTCTTCCCCAAACTTCGTCTCCAGCTTGGATCATAATCAAAACTAGTGTGCTTCCCTGGGATGCTACAATGGCAGCATAAGGTGTCAGGGACCCTGGAAAAAAATAATTTTCTCAAGTATGGACAACAGGCACCCACAAAAATGCATGTTCCAGAGAGCCAGGGCTAGGCCGTGGGCCCCATTCTGAGGTGATCCAGGAGCCAGAAATTAGGGCTGTGTACAGCCCTCCCTATTTGCCTCGTGGCCCTGATCTGTGAGCCCCAAGAAGGGCCAATCTGCCCTGTCCCAAGATGGGATCATGCACTCCACCCCAGATAAATTCCTGAAGTTATTCAGGGGGTGGGGCTTCTTCATGCAGGGAAGCCTTCCACGAAGGAGCAGTGACCGGCACCATGCAGAATGAATCCTATTGCTTATCATCTGTTAAGCAAGAGGATTCCCCACTGTGGAGTGCTGCTGCTTTGCAAGAGACTTCCCTGCACGCAGAAGCTGCTAGCGAAAGGGATTTGGTACACGGGGCTTGGGGAGGCCTGGCAAGAAGGAGGAGAGTCTGAGTAGAAAAGGCAGGCACCTATCTTCTCCCTCCTCTTCTCCTTTCTGCCCACGGCTGGGTCTTCTTTCCACCCTAAGCCCTGCCCCCTGGTAGTCCTGGATCACTCTGGGCTGCCGTACTTAACTCAAAGTGATCCCGGGTGATCTCAGCCCAACTCAGCTGATGAACAATTTGGCTTGGGCCTCAGCTGAATATGGAGCACAGCCTTACCAGAAACCTGTGGGGCAAGCTGATTGCCAGAATCGAAAGTAAATCAGTACCAAAGGGCAAACAAGGAAGTCAGACCAAAGGACACCGATGATACAGGAATACACCAAATCTTGAGCAGGGGTCAGCTTTTTGAGCAATGTGCAACTAGAACAGGAACTCTTTCCTCTCCAGGAGGATCCAATGGCCAGCCTGGATAAGCAGACTCAGTCTATGGCCTGAAGGTACTTCACTCAGATGTTGTCAACTGTAGTTCAGTGGTTCACCACACCACATGAGGAGCTTCACACAGCTCCTGACACAGGGCTGATTATGTCTGCAAGAGGGCCACATCTATTCATCAGCTGCAAGGGATTTTGGCAATATTCAGAGGGTGAATTTTGGGGGTGAAGAGAAAGTTTGTCAGTATCCTGCCATCTTCTGACAGCCATAATTTTAATTTTCCCAGAATGCCTAATGGGCCATATGATTTGCATGCAAAATGTTCCAGGTTCAACCTCTGCCATCTCTACGTAGGGCTGGGAAGGACTGGATAGATGCTGTCAGTCAGTGTAAACCATACTGAGTTAGATGGACCAACGCTGTGACTTAATACAAGGCAGCTTTTTGGGTTCCTATACCCTGGAATAATACTAAGTCATGATGTAGTGCAATTTGTGGGGGGGGGATAGGGAGCAGTAAGGGCCATCCCCAGAAGACTGTCACCTCCTGAAAATGAGAAAGAGGAAGATAGTTTCACCTCGTTTCACCCTCAAGTCCCCCCTTCATTCAGCCCAAACTTTGACTCTTCAAATTTTCAGCCCAGATGCACCCTCAGACACTTTGTGGCATCCTTGGAAGATGTTATTTCCCCAGAAACTCCAAAGAGCCCTGGGATATGTATCTTCCTTGATTCCTGATGTCCATGAAAGGAACTGCTGGCAGAAAGCATGTGGCTGAGCTTCTGAGTCTTTTGTCTGCTGCTGTTTCCCACCTCACAGGCACATGAGCCTGCAGCTTGGCTGGAGGAGTGAGCCAAAGCCATTGGGGAAGCAAGAAACCAGCTTGGAAGAGCAGATGCTAATGATGTGCCACTCCTGATGTGCTACTACTTGGCAAGAGGAACAGTTGCATGGCAGGAAGATGAAGAGGCCTAAAAGACCCAGGCATCTCACTAAGGTTATGAACTGGACCTGCAAAATACCCAGCCGATAAACTGGTCCAATACTTCCTTACTCCTGATAAGGTTATGAACTGGAACTGCCAAATACCCAACAGATAAACTGGTCCAATACTTCCTTACTTCTGATCTGTGGATATGCAGATTTTATAATCCCAATGGCAAATTCTGACAGCAAAAGAGCAATTTTTCCCAGCAAATTAAACCACCTTATTTTGTCCTCTTTATGTGATGGGTCAAGTAATGAGTACAGCACATATTTGGACTCTCCCATTGCCAGCAAGAAACTCCATCTGCAATTTATTTTAATATCGTTTTGATTTATCTACTGTACATATTGTATTTCTATTGTGTATTTCTTTTGTAATATGTATTGATATTGAATACCACTTTGGGGGCCTTGTTGCCAAAAGGCAGTATGTAACTAAACTATGCTGCTGCTGCCGCCGCTGCCGCCGCCACCGCTGCTGCTCAGGGCTCAGGCACCCTATGAAAGTACATCACCCAGGATTTCTGATGTCACTGGCACAAGGCCAGTTAAGGTAGGAAGTCTGTCACCTGACTCCTAACCAGAGCTTGGAAAAGTTACTTTTTTAAACTACAGCTCCCATCAGCCCCAGCTAGCATGGCCACTGGATTGGGCTGATGGGAGTTGTAGTTCAAAAAAGTAACTTTTCCAAGCTCTGCTCCTAACTGAGCAGAGGAGAGGGAGCTGCATCAGCTGGTCCAGAGGAGATACAAGCGAACCAGATCTCAGAAAGCAAGCAAACAGAGTAAGCGAACAGGGAGAGCTAACAGGAGTTTGGCAGAGGAGTTCAGTGGGGGAAGTCAAGGGGGAGGTTCCTCAAAAAATTGTCCTTTGTACAGTGTACCACATACCAATAGGACTCTCCTATTTACCCTGAAGGAGGACAGGACAAAGCACAGGGCATTCCAATACAAGTAGAAAGAAAGAATACAAGTAGAAAGAAAGAAAGCAATAGAGACTATGGATGAGAAGGACACTCCAATGGTGATGACCTGCAAGGTGTGTGCAATGTTAGTTTTCTTGCCTGAGAACAACATGGTGTGCATGTGCAACAAGTGCAAGCTGTAGATGCTGTTGGAAGAAAAAGTGAGGGGCCTGGAACGGCTGGTGGCCACACTGAAGTATAAGGGAAGACGAAGAGTTCTTAGATAGAATGCTGGAACAACAACAGCAAAGAGAAGTACAGGAGGTGGAAGAACAACAGCATGTTGAAGCAGAAGAGGAGACTGTTCTGGGGAGCAACAACAAAGTAGAGGAAACTCCATGGAAAAGGGTGACAGTTAGGAGTGGAAGAGCTAGAAGACACCCTTCACCAGTGGAACTATGGAACCACTTCCAGGCACTTGAGGATGAGACTGGAGGACAACCTGCAGGGAAGAATTACAGAAGGCCCCAAACAACAGCGAGTGAGAGGCTGAAGCTCACTCAAGCAGAGGCAATGAAACCATGCCCCACTACATGAAGAAGAGAAGAGTAGTAGTAGTGGGAGACTCCCTGCTGTGTGGGATTGAAACTCAAGTGTGCTGAGAAGATCCATCAACTTGCCAGGTGTGCTGCCTCCTTGGAGGATGGATTAGAGGTGTGACAGAAGGGTTGCCATCACTCACAAAGCCCACTGACAGATATTCCTTTCTTCTCATCTGTGTGGGAATGAATGATACTAACAAGTGGAGCTACAAAGAAATCATGTCAGACTTTGAAACTCTGGGAAGGAAACTGAAGGACTTTGGGGCCCAGATAGTTTTCTCATCTATCCTTCTGGAACTTAGAATAGGCGTGTAAAGGGAAAGAAAAATACTCTGGGTGAATGACTGGCTACGAAGGTGGTGCTGATGCGAGAGATTTGGATTCTGGGACCACAGGCTAACCATCCTGGAAGATGGACTGCTGGCAAGTGATGGGTTGCATCTCACAAGGACTGGAAAGAATGTATTTGGCCACAGTATGAACAAATTCATCAGGAGAGCTTTAAATTGAATCCTAACGGGAAAGAAGACGTAAACTTGGCAGTAATGACTAACAAAGGCTTGTGCACAGTAAAAGGAACTGAGGAACAGTTCTCATGGGGCCCAGTAATAGTCTTCATAAAAATGCAGGAAGGAAGTCAGGCCATAAATCACATGGTCTTTGATGTGTGTATACTAATTCCCACAGTATGGGGTCCAAACAGGACAAACTTAAACTCTTAATACAGGAGAGTAAATATGACTTGATAAGTATAACTGAAACTTGGTGGGATGACTCTCATGACTGGAATACAGTGATTGAAGGATATAACTTGTTCAAAAAGAACAGAAGGAGAAGAAAGGGAGGTGGAATTGCACTATATGTTAAAAATATATATCCCTGCACAGAAATACAGGAAGATGAGCTTGGTATCTGTACCGAGAGTATCTGGATTAAAATGAACAGGGCAAGGAATAAAAGGAACACAGTAGTTGGAGTCTGTTGGGAGACAAATTCTGCCAAACATGGCCCCTCCAATAAATTCCTGACTTGCACGGGAGATAACTTTCTCCTACAGAAAATGGAGGAAGCAACTAGAGGATCAGCTATTCTTGATTCTAACCAAAAGAGATGACTTGATGGATGAAGTAGCAGTTATGGGAACTTTGGAGGAAAGTGACCATGCTATACTAGAGCTCTTGATTTTAAAAGAAATAAAAACTGTGGATAGCCAAACACATACTCTGGACTTCAGGAAAGCCGATTTTAATCAGCTCAGAACAATGGTAAATAAGGTTCTGTGGCAAGTGACCCTAATGAGAAAAGGAGTCCAAGATGGGTGGGAGTTTCTAAAAGAGGAAATTCTAAAGGCACAATGACAAACAATTCCATCAAGGAAAAAGGGGGGAAGCCAACAGAAGAAGCCAGTGTGGTTTCACAAAAAGTTTAGAGATGACCTGAAAATAAAAAAGGACATATGCAGGGAGTAGAAGGAAGGACAGACCGCAAAGGAAGAGTACTGACAGGTAGCATAGAATTGCAGGGATGGCATCAGGAAGGCTAAAGCTGAGAATAAGCTGAGGTTAGCGAGAGATGCCAAAAGCAAAAAAAGAGAGCTTTCTTCGTGTACATCCATAGTAAAAGTCAGAGAAAGGAAATGGTGGTACAGCTATTCAATGAGGATGACAAAGACAAGTCAGAAGTGCTCAGTCTCTACTTTGGCTCAGTCTTCTCCTAAAGAGGGTCTATGACCCTTGTGGGAAATGTGAAGTTGAAGGGGCAGGATTGCAGCTTGAGGTTGATAGACAAATGGTCAAGGAATACCTAATCACTTTGAACAAGTTCAAATCTCCAGGGCACAATGAACTGCATCCTAGAGTACTGAAGGCACTGGCTGAAGAACTCTCAGAACCACTATCTATTATCTTTGAGAAACTGTGGAGGATGAGTGAAGTGCCGGATGACTGGAAGAGGGCTAATGTATCCAAACTCAGAGGAAGGCAGTGGTAAACCACCTCTGAATACCTCTTACCATGAAAATGGGAAACCTATTAACATAACATTATCCAAGTCTATGCTCCAACGGCAAACACAGAAGAAGAGGAATTGGAAAGATTTTATGCAGAAATACAGGAAGAAATTGATCACATACCAAAACAAGATGTGCTGATAATCATGGGGGACTGGAATGCAGAAGTAGGGAACAGAGAACTAGGAATTGTGGGGAAATGGGGCTTAGGAAATAGAAATGAAGTAGGAGAAAGACACTGAATTCTGTGAAGCCAATAATTTGTTTTTTGCAAATACATTTCTGAGCAACCAAAAAGACTGTACATGTGGACATCATCAAATGGTTAATATAGAAAACAAATCAATTATATAATTGGAAGCAGAAGATGGAGAAGTTCCATACTTTCTGCAAAAACAACACCAGGAGCAGACTGCGATACAGATCATGAACTGGTAATATCAAAAATCAGAGTAAAACTAAAGAACAACAACAAAGCAATCATAATGCCAATATACAATTTAAATAACATCCCAGAAGAATATAAAGATCAAATAAGGAACATATTTGAGGCTTCAAAATTAGTTGATAGAGGCACTTCCGGGGGCCGACACCGATAGTATGGCGGCATGAGACAGGAGCTCCATAGCCCAATTATCAAAACAAGCCCAAACCAGAGAAAAAAAATAGCCTGAATGGAAGTGAAACTTCAAAGGAATGCAAGGGGAATGTCAACAGAATTGTCTAAAAAGCAAAAGAAAGATATCACTGCCTACTTCAAGCTGCAAGATAAGACACATGAACGGCGAGTGACACAAGGCAGCTCTGAAGAGGAAATGGCATCCGGAGTGTCTCAGTGTTCTAGAGACGAGCAAGGGAAGGGTGAGTCTTCAACCCCACCGGAGATTACAAACACAGGAAGAAGGAAGAAATTTTACAATACTTAAAACAATTTAAACTAGAACTTAAGGATACTTGGACACAAATTTTGGATACCAAACGAGGGGATTTAAAGCAGAAAGTGATGGAAGTGGAAAAAACTGCTGTGAGTGCAATGGAAAAGGTATCAGTACAAGAGGAGAAATATAAAATACTAAAGAAGCAAATCTCTGAAGTTAAATTAAAACTGACTAGCCATGATGGCTGTGCTCTGCCACCCTAGTCAGAGGCAGCATGCTTCTGAAAACCAGTTGCCGGAAGCCTCAGGAGGGGAGAGTGTTCTTGCACTCAGGTCCTGCTTGCGGGCTTCCCCCAGGCACCTGGTTGGCCACTGTGAGAACAGGATGCTGGACTAGATGGGCCACTGGCCTGATCCAGCAGTCTCTTCTTATGTTCTTATGTTCTGATTGATCAGGAAAACCGAAATCGACGTTGTAACGTGCACCTTCACGGAATAGCCGAGGATCTGGAAGAAAACGATGCAAAAACTTTCGTGGCAAAATGGTTGACTTCATTACTGCCTGATTTCCCCATTGATCCGGATGATTTAGAAAGAGCTCATCATGCAGTGGGGCTAAAGAAAAGAAATACACCACGAGACTTAACCATATGTTTTGGTCGTTATAATTAAAAAAAAGCACTAATGAAAAATCTGAGGGAATTAAAAGAAATATAATGCCAAGGTGAACCTGTTCTGATACTACAGGATTTAGCTACAGAAACACTACAAATGCTCAGAGGACTATGCCTCTTCACTTTAAAATTACAAGAAATGGGGATTCGCTATTCATGGGGCTTCACATTCAAATTAGTGGTCCCCTATACGGGGGTCACTCATATTGTGACAACAGAAAAAGAAGCTGTGCAGTTATTTAAAAACCTGTGTTTAGACCTCCCTGAAGGAGTTTCAGAAGAGGACTTTGGGAAACAAAGACTCAGCGATGAATCTGACGGGGAGGAGGAGGAATGGGAGCAGGTCCAAAGAAAACATCTTGATAAGCCCAAAAGCATACGAGGGAAGACAACACGAGGCATTCCAGGCCGTCAGCTCAGAGAAACAACACGCCGAAAGAGATAAGCTGGAAGGACTTTTATTAATGAATATCCTAGTAGTAGGGACTATAGTATCTTCTGATTATGTTTAAAGGGCTAGAGGGACTCTTCTCTCACATAGTCAGATCTATGCCACATATAGATCTGAACTATTTGCCTCACTAGTTTCATACTTTTTTTCTCTTTTCCTTTTTCCTTTTTCTTTCTCTCTCTCTTTCTTCCTTTTTTTTTTTTTAGTTTAAGAAGTTCATATTGCGGGAAGGTGCTCCCAGCACTCCCGAGGGGCAACACAGATTATATATCTTTTTCTTTTTAATTTTTCTTTCCCTTTTTTTTTCTTTTGGGTGGGGAGAAGGTTGGTTGCCATGTTCATTATTTGTTAATTTAATGGTTGAATTTAATTCAGTTGGGAAGGGAGGAAGGGGGAGGTCAGTTGGTAGGGGAAGGTTAATGGGAAGGATATTAAAAAAGAAATCTGAGAGAGGAATAAATACTTTAACAGTTAGGCAATCTCCATGGCTGATTTAAAAACAGTCTCATTTAACATTAAAGGGTTAGGCGGTGTGATAAAAAGAGCCAGGATGTTTAAACTGATCAGGAATCTGAAGCCAAAAATAATGATGCTACAAGAAACTCATAAGGCAACTTTAAAGGATGGTATATTCAACAGTAAACAATGGGGGAAAATATTTATAGCTAAAGGATCTTGCAAAGCAAGAGGGGTAGCAATTTTAATCAAGACCAAAATTGACTTCAAAGAGACCAAAATAATGAAAGATAAGGAAGGAAGATTTATTTTTGTGGAAGGAATTTTGAATGGACTAACAAAAATTACATTAGTGTCAATATACAGCCCAAACACAAATCAACTTACTTTTTTAGACAGAACCCTAAGAAAATTACGTAAATTTACAGAAACAGAATTATTGATAGGAGGGGACATTAATTGGAATCTACAAGGTGCAGTAGTAGTTAGAGATGTGAAAAATATTAAACAAACCAGAGAGGAATCCCAACACCATAAACAAGTAATGAAATGCATGGAAATCTTACAAAAATATGAACTCCATGAAACATGGGCAGAATTCTACCCAAAAGATTACACACATTCATTTTACTCACGACCTCATGGTTCATTCTCGAGACTGGATACAATAATGGCCACAAGGGGTATATTACCATGGTTAGTTAGAACAGATATAGGCCCAATAAACATATCTGACCATGCCCCAGTGCTCCTAGAGATGACAATGTGTGCCAAAGAAAAAACAACACCAATATGGTGACTACACCCTACCCTAACAGCACAACAGGAATGTAAAAATAGAATACAGGAGGGGATAGTAAATTATTTCAGAGAAAATCATATTAATGACACCTCAGAAGGGGTGAGATGGGATTGTATGAAAGCAGTAATCAGAGGGCGGTATATCAAAGAAAACGCCATTATTCAAAATAATACTAAAAAACAGAAATCAGAAACAGAAAAAACAATAGAAGCCCTAACAGTACAATATAAATGCACTGGTTCACAAGTTATTAGACAAAAAATGGAAAAGAAAAGAACAGAATTAAACTTGCTAGATATTGATAAACAATGGTAGATTTGCTCTATGTTAAACAAAAATATTATGAATGATGGAAAAGGATGTTAGCAAATAGAGTAAAAAAAAGGAAAAATAGAAACAGAATAGTAGCTTTAACAACTAAGGAAGGAACAAAATCCTATAGTGTAAATGAAATGAAGAAAATATTAACCAAATATTATGAACATTTATACAAAGGAACAAATATAGACAGGGGATCTATAAAAGAGTATCAACAAGAAAGTAAGATTATTGGTTTAACAAGGGAGCAGTCAACATATTTAGAACAGCCTATATCAGCAGAAGAAATAAAAAATGTAATAAAAAATTTGAAGTCCCATAAAGCACCAGGCCCTGATGGTTTTACAGCTGAATTTTACAAAGTATATGCCGAATTACTGCTTCTGCAACTTTTGGAAGTTTTTAATGTAATATTACAGGGAACTCAACTACCGGATTCTTGGAAACAATCAAGGATAATTCTCTTATTAAAACCTGGTAAAGCTCCAGAACTTCCAACTCATATCGGCCCATTTCATTATTAAATGTGGATTATAAAATCTTTGCTACTATATGGGCAAACAGATTAAAGCTAATGATAGGAAAAATAATCCATCCAGACCAGTCTGGGTTTATTCTCTAAGGGCATATAGCAGATCCAATTAGGAGATTACATAGTGTAAGCATGTATGCAAAAAAATCCAAAATATCATTAGCACTTTTGGCTCTAGACCTATATGAGGCCTTTGACAGTGTAAACTTAAATTTTTTGTTAAATATTCACAAGTATATAAATTTGGCCCAAAATTCTCGCATGTTCTACAAACAATTTACACTGAAACATCAGCGACAATAAGATTTAACAACATAGAAACATCTCCCTTTAAAATCCAATCTGGTACCAAACAGGGATGCCCTCTATCTCCATTATTATTTGATCTGGTAATTGAATTTTTAGCAGACAAATTAAGAAACAATGATAATATTAAGGGAGCGCAAATTAAAATTCAAACTCATTTAATAAATTTGTATGCCGATGATATGGTACTTATGTTAGAAAATCCACAAATAAGTATAAGACATATTAAAGAGGAATTAGAATATTTTAAAAAAACATCAGCATTGAAAGTCAACTACACAAAATCAGATTTGTTATGCTGCAATATACCTCCTAAAGATCAAATTAGTATGTCCAATCAACTTAAAATCCCATTAGTTCACAAGTCATTTCGTTATTTAGGAGTTCAAATTACAAAAAATATTAACAAATCCTTCCAATTAAATTATGGAAGGATCTGGAATCAAATAATAGTAGACATCAAAAGATGGAATAAAATGAACTTGTCGGTAATGAGTCGAATATCAGTTATAAAGATGATGGTGCTGCAAAAATTTACGTACTTGTTTTATTTATTACCCATGGATATTGCACAATTTTTTTAAAAAATATGGCAATCAACAATTAATATATTTATTTTCAAAAGTAAAAGACCTAGGACACCAAAAAACTTGAGATGTAGGAGGGTAGAGGAAGGAGGATGGAGAATACCCCTATTGAAACTATATTAAGATGCTTACCAGCTTAGACATTTGATGTCCATAATCAATGACTCTCAAGAAATAGATTGGGTTTGTATAGAAAAGTCTTTATTCCAAGACACAGATCTTACAGTATTACCTTTTATTAAAAAAGAAATTAAAAAGGGAATACAACAACAACAACACACAAGTATTATTTCTATATTAAAGGTCTGGAAATATAGAAAGGAATCTTTGATGCCAGGGATATCCCCACTGATACCAATTTGTGGACACCCAGATTTTTATCTAAAACAGAGAAAGATAAACAAAAAGGCATTAAAAGAAAATCAACTTTATAGATTAATGCATTACTACACTGACTTATTACCCATATCTAGGACTGTTTGGAGGACATCACTGAAGAATTCAAATATTACATGGTTAGCATGGTATCAACTATTTACATTTATCAGAAAGCAACACGTCATACAACAAGGCACTAGAAGTTTGACAGATTTTGAAAGAATGGTAGTTAATACAACAGAAGAAGATAAAGGGCAAATAACTACCTTATATAGATTACTACTCAAACAGGATTTGGGACCCCAACAAGGGTTACAACCTGCTGGGAAACTGACTGGGCTGTCAAAATTGATCAAGAATATTGGACAAAATTGTGGGGGAAATTTCCTTTTAAAGCCACATCAGTTAAATACATAGAAATATCACTCAAAATATTACAAAAATTGTACTTAACGCCATCCAGAATAGCAAGGATAAACAAGTCCTACTCACCATTGTGCTGGAGAGGATGTGGAGTCCGAGGATCTTATGGTCACATGTGGTGGGAATGTGAACGTATTCAAAGATTCTGGATAGAGGTCTTTGAAGAAATATCCAATATAACGGGAACGAAAGTAATAAAAACATCGGAATTGGCATTACTTAATAAATTTGATGGTCAAAATCAAACCATACTACACAAAAAGCAAATCGAGTATCTCCTAATAGCAGCACGTATGCTGATAGCCAAATGCTGGAAGGAGGCAAAAGGATTAAACATTAGGAAATGGTACAGTATAGTATGGGAAATAGCATTTACAGAGAAACTCACTCAATGTCTGAGAGTAGTAAGAGGACAAAATAAAAAAGATAGTTTTGCTACAGAATGGTTGTGTTTTATTACATATACAAACAAAACATCAGCACCAACACAGGTTCCAACTGCCTTTAACAGCTTATGGTTGTAATAAAAATAATATCTTGATTCGAGATTTGTCAACTTGTAAATTAATCATCATCAAATAACCAATGTTAAGTATTATGTATTGTATTTTTATTGCAAGTAGATAGCGATAGACTGAAAACAAACACATATATAATGTATCAATCTTTGTATATATGGTCTATGAACTATGTTAATATTTAAACTATACTTTATCTATATATATTCCCATAAAAATGTAATAAAAATGTTAATATTAAAAAATGTTAATATTTAAACTATACTTTTATATATTCCCATAAAAATGTAATAAAAATTATTTTTAAAAAATTAGTTGATAGCGAACCAGAATAACTATGGAGTGAAGTCAGAGACATGATCAGGGAAGAATGCAAAAAGATAATACCTCTAGTTAAAAAGAGAGAAAGACCTCAATGGATAACTGAAGAAACTCTTAAAGTGATTAAAGAGAGAAGGAAAGCAAAAGCAAGAGGAGATAGAAACACAGTCAACAACAATATAGGGACTAGTATATAGGGACAAGGAGAACCATTACAATAGTTATTGTATAAAAATAGTAGAGGACAACAAAAAGGGTAGAACAAGAGCCCTATTCCAAATGCTTACAGAAATTAAAGGGAAAATTAAACCAAGAGTAGGGATGTTGAATAATCAACAGGGAACACACTGACTGATAGAAATGAAATAAAAGGAAGATGGAAGCAATACACTGAAAAACTCTATAAAAGAGATGCAAGGATGACAGATTCATTCATGGAGGAGCCATATGATGAAGAACCAGAAATTTTAGAATGTGAGGTGAAAGCTGCTCTTAAAATACTTGGAAGAAACACATCACCAGGAACAGATGGCATACCAGTAGAGTTGCTACAAGCTACTGAAACTGAATCTGTCCAGATTTTGACAAAAATTTGTCAAGAAATATGGAAAACTAAACAATGGCCCACACACTGGAAGCATTCAATATACATCCCAATTCCAAAGAAAGGGGATCCCAGAGAATGCAGTAATTATCGAACTATTGCCGAACTAATCCCATGCAATATCCCAATGCTCAGGATTCTACGATAAAGCCTTGTAACATATATGGGGCAAGAAATGCCAGATGTCCAAGCTGGATTTAGAAAGGGAAGAGGCACCAGAGATCATATCACAAACATACGTTGGAAAATGGAACGGACCAAGGAATTTCAGAAGGAAATCACCCTGTGCTTTATAGATTACAGCAAAACCTTTGATTGTGTAGATCATGAAAAACTATGGAATGCTTTAAAAGAAATGAGGGTGCCACAGCATCTGATTGTCCTGGTGCGCTACCTATACTCTGCACAAGAGGCTACTGTCAGGACAGAATATGGAGAAACCGACTGGTTCCCAATTGGAAAGGGTGTGAGACAGGGGTGTATTTTATCACCCTATTTGTTTAATCTATATGCAGAAGACATCATACAGAAAGCAGGATTGGACCAAGATGAAGTAGGTGTGAATATTGAAGGGAGAAATATCAATAATTTAAGATATGCAGATGATACCATACTACTAGCAGAAACCAGTAATGATTTGAAATGAATGGTGATGAAAGTTCAAGAGGAAAGAACAAAAGCAGGACTACAGCTGAACGTCAAGAAGACTAAAGTAATGACAACAGAAAATTTATGTAATTTTACAGTTGACAACGAGAACATTGAACTTGTCAAGGATTATCAATACCTTGGCACAATCATTAACCAAAATGGAGACAATAATCAAGAAATCAGAAGAAGGCTAGGACTGATAGGGCAGCTGTGAGAGAACTATGTAAGTAAGATGTATCACTGAACACTAAAATCAGGATCATTTAGACCATGGTATCTCTATGTATGGATGTGAAAGTTGGACAGTGAAAAAGGTGGAAAAGAGAAAAATCAACTAATTTGAAATGTGGTATTGGAGGAGAGCTTTGTGCATATCATGGACTGTGAAAAAGACAAATAATTGGGTGTTAGAACAAATTAAACCAGAACTATCACTAGAAGCTAAAATGATGAAACTGAGGTTATCGTACTTTGGACACATCATGAGAAGACAGGATTCACTAGAAAAGACAATAATGCTGGGAAAAACAGAAGGGAGTAGAAAAAGAGGAAGGCCAAACAAGAGATGGATTGATTCCATAAAGGAAGCCACAGACCTGAATTTACAAGATCTGAACAGGGTAGTTCATGACAGATGCTATTGGAGGTCACTGATTCATAGGGTTGCCATAAGTCATAATCAACTTGAAGGCACATAACAACAACAACATATTCAAAAAGGGCAAAGAGGAGGAACCTGGGTACTATAGACCAGTCAGCCTGACATCAATCCCTGGGAAAATTCTGGAGCAGATTATGAAGTGGTCAATATGCAAGGACCTGATGCGTGTGCTTTGATCATTATGTCTCTACTTGTTATTTTGGCTATAAATGGTCCTAATATGTCTCTATATTATATTTTGTAATGGTAAGACTGATACTTTCAATATCTGATTTTGGCCACAAAATGCTATTGCAGAGGATAAACAAAAGTAACTGAGAGTGAGGGTAATGTTTCTTGGATCAGACTTATTTGTTAAGTTTAGGGTCAGTTTAGGGTCACATACTAAGCAGGAGGACATCCCATTGTTACATGGGGAATCATACTTTGCTATGTTCTTAAATCACTGAGACAAGCTCAAGGAGGGGTAAGCTCTTGGAAGCATGGGAATGAACTGGGAAGCACTGGATGAATGGATTGAGCTGGGAAGCATTGCAATGTACATATTTTTCAGAGGCAATGGACATGCACTTCATTCCTTACCGTAATCTTATCTACAATCTAATAGAAGTCTCACAGTGTCCCTTCCATCATCAGGAAACATTTGAGAAGAGAAGGGGGGAAGCAATGGTGGTAGATTTGCAGTAAAATGTGCATGCTCGGAGGACTCCAGTTTCCATCATGCTTCCAATGACATCAGCAGCAGCTGAAACTTCATGGGCCAGATGAAAGCAATTTAGTAAAAGAAGTACGCAGCTATGTATCAGATTTTCTGATAATTCATTCTGATAAGGTGGTCAACATAATATGAACTGCATATATCTTTAGCTGGAACTGTTAGTGGGCATCTGATTTAGTAACATCAATTATAGCACATGCCCCAAAGTCTTCTTGCTTAAGAATATGGTTTGCATGAAATTATTATGTGTGAGCTATACAATTTCCATAATCACAGCAGTGGCCAAAATTCTTTGCAAGGCAAAAAAAAAAAAGCATTGCAATAAAAGCAGAGGCATGAATAAATTCTGTCTTGATTTTTGTAAGAACAGTAGGGGTGAAAGACCTGAATTCATCATCCATGTACATGTTTTGTAGTTGGGTCTTGTATATACTGGAGGGGGGGCATTCTCATTAGTGTCAAAATGATTGTCGCTAATACAAAGACACTCTTTCTTTCAAGCTGCAGTCTTCTTTATCAGTAAAACAATGGGAAAGTTTAATAATAAAAAAGAAATAGGCAACTTTCTCTTCTTGTGATACACATTTCCCCCCTTTTTATTAGGTCTGAGATTGAAAAGGGGTATTGTTGAGGAATACAGGCTTTCCGCAGTGGGCTGTGAGATGAGATAAGAGTGAAATACTGAACACCCACACTCACAAACAGAATGTGTGAAAAATTGAAATGATAAGCTTTTTGAAGTAGGTTGCTCTTAAAGCGATTGAGGTAGAGTATTGTATCATGTCTGTGGGGAAAGCTGAGGAAAATGGTGGTGTAATAAATTAAAATTGGTGCCAGTTCTGCTCAAAACTATATATATAGTTTATAACACACACACACACATATATAAAATAAAACTATATATATATTTCATTGTGTCAAGGTTATGTGACTTTAAGATCAGAAAGTGCAATAGCCATAAAACATATAAATCCCAGATGGCTTAAAATTAAAGGTTTGATGCCCAAACATGAACCTATCTTTAACAGGAATAAGAAAGTTGGAAAACTTTTAGAGGACCCTATTCCTGCCCACCCCATTTTTTTTTTACTGTAGGATATTCACTGCAAAGGCTGCCTTTGGTCAATTATGTTAGAATGTGACATGTTAGTCCACTTATATAGGCCTCTTTTCATAGCTATAGTGACATTACTGTCAGAATCTATTCAAGAATATTTTGAATGTAAAGAGAAAGGCTCAAACAGCAAGAAACCTGGGTTCAGCCTGGTTATGGGACTGAATCAGCCTTGGTCGTCCTGATAGATGACCATTTTCGGGAGAAGGACAGGGGCAGTGCAACCCTGTTATTCTTACTTGATCTCTTGGTGACTTTTGATACCATTGGCCATGGTATCCTTCTGGGCTGACTTGGTGATATGGGTATCGGAGGCACTGTTTTACAGTGGCTCCGATCCTATCTCTAGGGTCGATGTCAGAGAATAGCATTGGGTGATTGTATTTCAGCCCCCAGGCAGTTGTGCCGTGGGGTGCTGCAGGGTACCATCTTGTTTCCCATGCTGTTTAACATCTGTATGAAGCCGTTGGGAGCGGTCAACAGGAGATTTGGAGCAAGGTGTCAGCAGTATCCTGATGATACCCAGCTCTATTTATCTGTAGAATCTGAATCGGGAGAGGCTGTGCAAGCCACAAGCTGGTGCCTGGACTGTGTGGTGGGCTGGTTGAGGGCCAATAAACTGACTCTCAATCCTAGCAAGAGACATTGTGGGTTGGTGGTTCCCAAGTTCAGATAATTGGTCTGTTGTCTGCTTTGGATGGGGTCATACTCCCTCTGAAAGAGCAGATCCGTAGTCTGGGGTGCTCCTGGATCCATCTTTGTTGCTCGACGCCCAGGTGACCTCTGTGGCTAGGAGTGCCTTTTACTAGCTGCAGCCATTTCTGGACAGGGATAGCCTGACCACTGTTGTCCATGCACTGGTAACCTCCAGATTGGATTACTGTAATGCGCTCTATGTGGGGCTACCCTTGAGGTTGGTCCAGAAGCTGCAGCTGGTGCAAAATGCAGCAGCAAGACTGCTCACTGGAGCAGGTTATTGCCAACATGCCACTCCACTACTGAAAGAATTGCACTGGCTACTTATTAGCTACCAAACCTGAAAGACCGTCTTATCCCTTATAGGCCCAGTCGATCACTGCACTCTGCAGGTGAGGTCCTCCTGCAGGTACCATCTTATCAGGAGGTCCGTTTCGCACAACATAGGAAACGGACCTTTAGTGTAGTGGCACCTACCCTTTGGAATTCTCTCCCCTTAAATATTAGACAGTTGTCATCTGTGTTATCTTTTTGGCACCTACTGAAGACTTTCCTCTTTCAACAAGCCTTTTAATTAGAGACCTTATCCCAGTCTGCATCTCTGTCAAAATTGCTTTTTAATATTTTTAAACCTTCCTTTTTTAATGTTTTAAAGCTTTAAAAAAAATGTTTTTAGAGATTATATTTGAATATATTTTAATGGTTGTTGTGTCTTAATATATTTTGAAGTCTTTTTATGATGCTTTAAATAAATAAATAAAGAAAGAAAGAAAGAAAGAAAGAAAGAAAGAAAGAAAGAAAGAAAGAAAGAAAGAAAGAAAGAAAGAATGGTTGTTGGATTTGCCCTGTGTTTAGTTGTGATTAAGGACAGGGCTGGCGCCAGGCAAGACTGGGCCCTTGGGCATCAGCCTGCCATGGGCACACAGCTCCTGCCTGTTCCACCTGCCTCTCTCCTGTCTTCTGCTGCTGTGCACGTAGGCCTGCCATCAATCAAGATGGTGGCGGAGGCTTCTCTAAGGGGCTGATGCCCCTGCTGCCATCTTGGTTGATGGCATGCAAGCCCAGTATGCTATGTGCATGCACATGCATGCCATCAACCAAGATGGCAGTAGGGGCATTAGCCCTTTAAAAAAGCCTCCACCACCATCTTGGCTGATGGCAGCCTGTGTGCACAGAGCACACAGCAGCAGAAGACAGGAGACAGATAGGTGGAGTGAGCAAATGGGTGGCAGCCTGGAAGCTGCCTCCCTGTGATCCGCAGGAGGGACCTTGCCATGGATCATGGAAGGGGAGCACTACTCTCCCAGCCTAACAAGGGGCTCTTCAGGGACCCCTTTGGGCCGCAGGGGCCCTCGGCCAGGGCCTGATTTGGCCGCCCTTTGGCACTGGTCCAGATAAAGGATACCATCTACAAAACACTGCAGTTGTGTACAACTTTTATCCTTTACGATGGAACCTACATAAGAACTACATTGATGATCAATTTCAGCAAACAGAATGTGGACACCAGCAGTATTTGGCAAATTGTCTGCTGGGATGCTACCTAGCTCAACACACAGAAGGTTACAACTTTCTGGACAAACTCCCCCCCCCAAAAAAAGCACCTCTTCTAAGCATTGCTAAAAATGCCTTCCGGTGGTGCAAAAGGTGGACATTAAACTGTTATTTGTGTAGTTTTAAAAAATAGACTTGCATTGTGTCATCAGTTCTGGGAGGAGAGGCACATCAAATCCCACCCCATCCATTTATGTGTTCAAACCCCACACATCTCAAGCTGCTCTGCCTTCCAGACTCCTTTTGACTCCCAGCTCTGTATCTACTTGGTCTCTTCTCTCTCCCTAGCTTGCTCTTTCTGATATTTTCTCTCTCTTTCCCATATTCCAGAGATAGGGAACCTCTGGCTCTCCAGATGTTGTTGGACTCCAACTTCCATCATCCGCACTTGACATCTCCAATAATGGCAAGGGTTTATGGGAGTTGTAGCAACATCTGATTAGCCCACAGACTCCCAGAGGCCACATCTGTCAACATTTATTATCACCAGGGCCCACTGAAAACCTGGGTTGGTGCCAACAACACAAAAGAGGGAAGGAGTGATGTGCCAAGTCCCAAAGGTCACCAATGTACTGTATCTGGTCAGGTTTTGTTCTGAGATGACTAATGAACTTAACACAAACATTCCCCTTGGATAAAACTGTCTGCACAGCAATCTTTCTTTCCACAATCACTTCAATAGTGGTTCTCGTTTTTATTGCTAAGCAAATATGTAGTGCACTTTAGGCACCGCCATATACACTAATTATGGTGAACTCTCCACTGTATGACGGTTACTTTCCTAAACCTTTCATTATACCTGCCATGTGAACTTTAAACACTTGGCATATGATAAAGCTACAGTTATAAAAACACAGGAAAGATGACTTTAATAAGCACCTCAACCGTTGTCAAAAGAACAGTTGGGCGGGCAAGATAAACTGAAATGCAGGCAGGCCAGATGAAAATGCTAGCTTATGGAAATAGATGCCTAAGGACAGGTTTGCTAATCTTTTGGGGGTCTGCGGGCACATTTGGAAATCAGAGAATCTATTGTGGGCACACACACACACATTGCAACCAATAACCATAATCTATATTATTGGCTACAGCATTTATTTGGGCTGATTGCAGTTGTTGCCACCACTCACCATATGCTCAGAGGCACATGTTACCAAATTCTTCCAAGCTACACGGGAAGTGGATTGGACTGTGAAAGACCAACCCAAATCGTGTTTGCATTTGTAGGGCAGTCCAGTATCTCAGAGAGGAGGTCAGGTCTCCTGCTCCCCTGGTGCATTCACTATAGCTGCCCAATTTGCCTCCTTTTTAAAGTTGGATAGGAATATCTGTGGGCTATAAGTACGTTCTTAAACTGCAAGGTTTTTTGCTTATTAGTGAATAAAGTATCTAGATTTTGTTGTCATTGTTTTGTTGTCTCATTGTCATAAGCAGCAAAAGTGTGTTTCAGGTAGAAGTGATCTATCTGTGGCAGAAAAGTCATGTTGCCAATCCAGTAAGTAGGATGTGTGTTAGCCATACAGGAATCCAAGATGGCTGATGTGAACTCATATTTTACTCAATATCCAAGTTCTCACTAGAGATAGAAAACCAACATTCCAGTACAAAGCCAACTTTACAGGAACCAAGAAGAGCAGTCATTACATTTTCCTCATAGCTTCTATATTGGGTCCATATATAGCCCTTGTGAATATACCATTTTGTTTATTATAAGATACTCTATTGAAACTAGCAAAACATGGAAGGTATTTCTTGAAGGTTACAAAATGCATTAGATATGTCTCAAAGAAGGTTCACGGCAATAATTGTCTAGGTACACCTGCAGGAACAGTACTCACTGAATGTAGTACCGTGGCAGTATGCAACTCTTGTTATGGAAGAGAATTATTGACAGACTATCATGTTGCGTTGCTGCACCATTCATGATGCCTTCATTTGCATCATTCTTGCTACTTTTCTTTTACACACAAAGTACGTACTGAAAGACTGTTAAGAAAAACACACAAAGTAGAAGATGGAACCTCCCAACCTGTCTCACTATATAAGGATCTATGTGATCCCATTTGTAGGCCTGAAAGCTCTTAAAATAATGTTATATTGTACTCTCTTTATAGTACCAATGGATGAAATTGTTACAGTTTGCTCTTTCCTCAAGCCGAACATATGTCTATGTGTTTCATTGCCTATGAGCTATGTATCATTAATATCTTACTTACATTTGCTACAGAAATTTTTTTTGGGGGGGAAGAGTGAGACTCATTATAACTTGAACAAGTAGGCTAGTGTCAATTACATTGTTTTTAGTAATGCAACTCTGCTATGAAGTATTTTAGTGAGACCATTTGCAAGGTGTTAGGAACCAAGACTGTAATCCCAACCTCACTTATCAAAGGATTTCACATGTCCAACATGTGGACCAGGGGTGGGAAGAAGGTATTTTAAGTGTAATTTCCAGATGATCAACAAGCGACTCTGACTCCCAGTACTTTAACAAAAGCAGCAGCAGCAGCAAAATAGCTTGAATTAGGTTGCTGAAATGAAGAAAGTTTGGTGGTTGTAATGGGGGGACCAGGAGTGTATTTGTGTGTGAATGGACTGTAAGGTCAGTTCTGGTCCTGAAAACAAATTCCTGGGCTGAACATGTACTCAGAGGCACCCTGCTCCTTAATTCTAAATGTCTGTTTGTGGCACCATTATGCATCTGGCTCTGGTTAGTGCATCTCAAGGATCTAGTAAAAACAAACTAGATCCATCTAATCTGAAGTCTGCCTGCTCCTGACATAGACACTCAGGCCTGCTATTAAAAACAAACAGAAGATGAAAACAATATTAAACTTTCTTGCACTTTTTGGCTATAAATGTTACTCAAGCTTATAAACCAGTGTAAAGTAATAAGGCATTTCGTTAATTATCACACTTCTGGTAAGGAGAACTACTTATTCATTTAGCACCTGATACTCTAAAAAATGTAAGTATGCACTTGACTCTACTAGAAGCACTCTTAGTTCAAAGTTAGATGCATGTGCATGCATGACAACATCAGAACTTTTTTGGGGGGGGGGGTTCATGTGGTTTCTAGACAGATAAGAAAATAAGCCACAAGAAAACTTTAATAAGAGTGTTCCCCAAAGGGAGTATTTGAGTTCAGTGATTAATGGCAAGGAGTCTGCTTAATTGCAACAGTAATTCTACTTAATTGGGACTTCTTCAGGCTATGAAGTGATCCTTAGCTGTTTTTCTTGATATTTCACTTTTTTTCTCTAGTTTGATTCTCCATAGATACCAGTGTAAATATCTGTTTAGACTCTATAATGTGAGTAGGAACTCAAGTGAATTAGAAGTAATTGTATGGGGGAATCAGTTGGGGCTGGGACCAGTAGGAAAACGAAAGTAGAGTTTTTGGTTATGCAGCAACACACTGTGAAGTAAAGTTTGTTCCTTCTAACCAGCATTTGTGGTTCATTTCAAATATTGCAAATATTACATGGTGTCAGAAGACTACTTAAAAACATAAGGCAGTGAAAAATGGACCAGCTAAAGCCTCCAGGAACATTGGTGTTTGAAGGAAATGCAGCAGAGAACTGGAGAAGATGGAACCAAGGGTTTGAATTGTACTGCATTGCAAGTGGAGCAGATAAGAAAAATGAGAGACTCCAGTCAGCATTATTTCTGCATGTGGCAGAAGCAAGAGAGGTATTTAATACTTTCCAGTTTGATGATGATGCAGATAAATATAAAATTCAAGTTTTGATGAATAAATTTGAAGCATATTGTGTGCCCAGAAGAAATGTTACTTATGAAAGGCACAGGTTCTTCACTAGAATACAGAGTGAAGGAGAAAGTATAGACCAATATGTGACTGATTTGAAGCTTTTGGCTCAGACCTGTGAATTTGGGGAGCTGTGTGATTCTCTTATTAAAGATCGCATAGTGTGTGGCATTCAGAAAAACAGATTGAGAGCCAAGTTACTGAGAGAGAGTGATTTAATCCTTGAGTGTGCAGTGAATATATGCAGGGCAGAAGAAGTGACTGCAAAACAGATGAAAGATTTTGGGGCAACAGAAAAACAAATGGATGCCTTACAGGACAAAAGTACCTTTGAAAAGCCAAAAGTAAGCCAGCCTCAGAGCAAATGGAGCCCTGGCACTACTACCAGCCCCCAAGAAAAGGAAATGCCACAGAGACCTGTAGAAGCAGCAAAGGCCTGCTACAAGTGTGGTATCAGTCATCATGACATAAATGCTTGTCCTGCAAATGGGAAGGAATGCAGAAGATGTGGCAAACTTAATCATTTTGCTAAAATGTGTAAAACTAGAGATAGAAAACTTCAACACAGACAAATGTTCTCAGTAGCAGATACAGCTAAAAATGCTCATGATTTCTTCATTGGCACATTGAATTCTACAGCTCTGGAAGATGAATGGTGTGTGGATCTTCTCATAAATGATCACAAGTATGTGACCTTTAAGATTGACACAGGAGCACAGGCTAATGCAATGTCTTTAAAAACATACAAAGCCTTGCAAGCTGAACCACTTCAGCATTCAAATGCCAGATTAATAACCTACTCTGGAGAAAGACTACATGTGTCTGGTAAATGTAACCTGGATTGCAAATATAAAGATCAAAGAGCTAAGTTGGAATTTCACATAGTAAGTAGACTTTGATACACAAGCTGTACTCGGTCTCCGGGCTGTGACTAATTTAAATTTGGTGCAAAGAGTTAATTTAATGAAAAGAGCTCCAGTAGATCAATGGGATGTTGCAGTTGAATACAAAGATGTATTTGAAGGCTTAGGTTGCTTACCAGAGAAATACGCCATCAAAATCAACCCACAGGTTCCACCTGTAATTCATGCACCTCAGAAGGTTCCAGTGGCACTAAGGGATAAAGTCCAAAAGGAACTGACTCGTATGGAGCAATTAAAAGTCATAGTTAAGGTAAAAGAACCTACAGAGTGGGTGAATTCAATCATGGTTGTAGACAAGCCTGGCTGGGACCAGATAAGAATATGTTTAGATCCAAGAGATATGAACAAAGCAATTTTAAGAGAACATTTTCAATTGCCTACTGTAGAAGAAATTACCAGTAAGCTAGCAGAAGCAGAATTGTTTACGGTTCTTGATGCCAGTAGTGGATTCTGGCAAATTCAGCTAGATGACAACAGTTCCAGGCTATGTACATTTAATACACCTTTTGGCAGGTACTGATTTACAAGAAAGCCATTTGGTATCTCTTCAGCTCCTGAGGTCTATCAGAGGATGATCCAACAGACATTTGAGGGTATTGATGGGGTCACATGCTACATAAATGATATCCTGGTTTGGGGGAAGACCAAACAGGAACATAATGAGAGACTGAAGAGAGTTCTGGACAGGTGCCGAGAGAGGAATCTGAAATTGAACAAAGTGAAATGCAAATTTGCCATGACTGAAATAAAATATCTAGGACACATCTTAACCAAAGAAGGACTAAAACCTGATTCATCTAAAATAGAGGCCATCACTGAAATGCCCAGCCCAAGTAACAAAGCTGATCTTCAAAGATTTCTACTAATGGTGACTTACCTAGCAAAGTTTATCCCAAATTTGTCAACAGTAACAACCCCTTTAAGACAGCTGTTGGCCCAAGATGTTGAATTTTGCTGGATGTCAGTTCATGAAACAGCATTCACACAGTTGAAAGAACTATTAACAAAAACTCCTGTTTTGAAATATTATAATGTGAAAGAACCTGTAACTCTGTCAGTGGACGCTAGTTCTACAGGCTTAGGTGCTGTACTGTTGCAAAGAGGTGCACCTGTTGCATATGCTTCTAAAGCAATGACTGCGGCCCAACAGAACTATGCTCAAATAGAAAAGGAAATCTTGGCAATAGTGTTTGGATGCACAAGATTCCATCAATTTTTCTATGGCAAAAAAGTGACTGTGGAAACGGACCACAAACCATTGGAGGCAATTTTCAGAAAACCTTTGCATAATGCACCTCCAAGAATCCAAAGATGGTAGTTAACACTGCAGAAATATCAATTACAAGTGCACTATAGACCAGGCAAAGAATTAATCATTGCTGATGCCCTGTCCAAGGCATATCTTGAACAGGGTGAAGGAATAAGTTCTGAAGAAGCTGAGGTTGCTGTTAACTTCATGTTATCTTATTTACCAATCTCCGAATCAAACTGAAAGAATTTCAGGTGGCTACTGAAAATGATAGCATTTTACAAATCCTGAAAAATGCCATTTTGCAGGGGTGGCCATATAGAAGAGTAGAAGTTCCAGAGTGTATATGTGTTTATTGGAATTACAGAGAGGAATTAAGTGTTCGTGATGGACTCATTTTTAAAAGTGACAGAATCGTAGTACCACAAGATTTGAGGAAAGAGATGTTGAATATTATACATGAGAGTCATCTGGGTGTTGAATTATGTAAAAAGCGGGCACGAGAAGTTGTGTATTGGCCAGGTATGTGTGCCCAAATTGAAGAATTGGTACTGTCATGTACCACATGTCACACCTTCAGACATAAAAACCAAAAAGAGCCAATGTTACCTCATGAAATTCCAAGAAGATCTTGGCAGACGCTAGGAATGGACTTGTTTGAATTTGAAAGAAAGGACTATCTACTTTTGGTTGATTATTATTCAAAATATGTGGAAATATGTTTGCTTGAAGACACTACAAGTAGATCAGTAATTTTACACTGCAAATATATATTTGCAAGACATGGTATACCTGAAGAGGTTGTCAGTAATAATGGCCCTCAGTTTTGCTCTAGAGACTTTAAAATGTTTGCCAAAGATTGGGACTTTGTTCACACAACATCCAGTCCACTATTTCCTCAATCAAATGGAATGGCAGAAACAGCGATCCAAACAGTAAAGAGGATTCTTAAGAAATCTAGTCTGAATAACACAGATCCTTATCTTAGTTTATTGGATTACAGAAATATGCCTACAGTAGATACAGCCTCACCTGCACAACTTTTAATGGGGAGACGGTTAAGAACCAGGTTGCCTACCTCAGCACCGTTGTTACTACCTCAGCAGGTGACATAGAGACACATCTGAAGAGAAGACAAGAAAAACAGAAGCTTTACTTTGACAAAGGTTCAAAGCCTTTACCACCTTTGCAGGTTGGTGATTCTGTTAATGTTTGGCAAAATGGAGTGTGGAAACCAGCGAGAGTGACTGGACAAAACATGACTCCAAGATCATATTCGGTTCAGACTGATGATTTAGCTGTCTACCGAAGGAATAGAAGAGATCTTCAAAGCACTCCAAGTTGTGAATCAAAAATGGATGAGACTACTGAGACTGCAACTGCACCTCCATCAGAGGTAGACCTATCAGAGTCTCAAGACAACAAAAGTGGAACAGTTGTAGCACAAAGTGCCAGTGATATACCAGAGAAGATTTTGGACTCTGAGTTACCTGTTACTACATCAAGAGGCAGAGTGATCAGAAAACCAATTCGATACAGACAGTAGTTTCTATCTTTTTCTTAAAAATAAAAAAGGGAGATGTAATGTGAGTAGGAACTCAAGTGAATTAGAAGTAATTGTATGGGGGAATCAGTTGGGGTGGGACCAGTAGGAAACCAGTAGAGTTTTTGGTTATGCAGCAACACACTGTGAAGTAAAGTTTGTTCCTTCTAACCAGCATTTGTGGTTCATTTCAAATCTTGCAAATATTATAGACTCTATATACAACCAAGGTTTTAGCACAGTTTAACTATGCCGATGGAAGCAATATAGATAATACATTTCCTGTTCAGCACCTGCTATTTTCAAGGCAGGAGTCAGTGCAATTCTATGCATGCATACTCAGAAGGTGAGACATAAGGATCTGTCAATTTTAGTTCTCTTAGTTTCTCATTTTTCCAATCTTAAATTCAGTTCTCCACATTTCTGCAGCAATTTGTGATTTTCCTCATGAAAATTCTTTAGCAGTTTAGTCTGAATTTCTCCTAATGGCTGGCTTTTGCTTCTCATGTTGTTTCGGAAAGTCCGAATTTGATAATTCAGCTTTAAATGTGAACTCACAGTTAAGTTAGCTTTAAATCCCTACTCAGACTTAAGTCCTACTGTTTTCAGTGGCAATTACCCTCTCTAGTAAGGATTTCAGCCTTAGGGCAGTGGCATTTTGAAATGTTGCCATTAGCTTCAGGAGGAAATAGATCAACCTCTTTCTTAGATGTGCTGTGCCTCTTTTCCCTGCAAGAAAATAGACACTTGTGATGCCTCTCATGCATATGTTGCCTTTTATTAGCAGTTCTCTGCTTGTTCACATGCATTCCTGGCTTGTTGATCAAGTCCACATACTCTTTGAGGAAAGGAGTGCCTCTAACTCTCTGGTTACAATCCTCAAACCACATTATCAAGATCTTCTTTCTAATCGTGGTCAGAAAAAAAGCTCTTGAATGTTACATGCAGTCATATCTGTCCTCCTGTTTTCTGCTTCAGCCATAAGTGCCATAATCCGTTTGAGAATGCCTTTCTTTTCTTTTCCCTTTTCTTTTTTGCAAGATAACTAGCCTATGTTTTCACATCTAAGCAACAGAGATCAAACATCAAAACACTATGGAGTTTATCCAAACAGAACTAAGCCTTCTGGGGCTGCCACCCTGCCCAGCAGCCCCGATTGGATGCACTGCCATTGGCTCTGTGCCACAATAGCTGCAATTTAACATCACTTGTCAATGAAAACACCAGACTTCCCTGCTGAATAGAGCCCTCAGAACAAGGGTGGTGGTGGGGAATGGTCAAAGAGGATAGGAAGGCAGCTTACACCAGCACCAATGGCAAAACTTATTTTGACAAGATAAAGCACTAGAGCACTGAAACCAAAACTGTTGCTTCATTATTCAGCCTGAGACAAAGAGATGGAGAGAAGGGAGAGGAAGATATAGCAAAAACAATTTCTGTACCTTCGGCGAGTCAGCAACAACAACAAAAAACAAAGGCACTTCCTCTCTTGATGTTGTACTAGAGCGATGAGCCAGCATGACTTTCCCCAAGGAGCCATGACTAATGACATTGAAAAGGAAAGATCAGTTTTCCCCATTCAATACTTTAACCTTTTTTTCCCTTCAGACTGCTAGTTGGATGCTTCTGATCAAGGGTGTCTTTTTGTAGCGAACATGGAGAGAGAACAGAACTTTGCTAAGTGAGCATTATGTTCCACTGATGTATAAATAAATGTAGAAGTAAATACAGAAAATGGAATTTGCATAGAAATGGACTTTTGTGGCCTGGGACAGGCTAGATTTATAATACGTGCATGCTAGTTCATCCCTGAGGATTTTTTTCTTCATGGAATCTAGGAAAGAAGTGCTATTCTGCCACTGTGAAAGAGATTACTATTTGCATATACATTCCCATTATTGCAATATCTTGTTTGGTTTGCTCTTACAACCCATAATTATTAGAAAGCCTTGTGTAAGTGACTCCATTATGTTCATCCCTGGCATTGTCCCTTCAGTGCAACTCTCTTTGCGAAAAAGCTGGCCAAAAGATGATGCTACTGTGTTTGCAGTGCTCCATGTGGGGGCAGGACTATAATGTTTGAATGTTGCTTATCGTATGGATTAGCCAGATTTGAAGAGCTTCCGTGCCAGTTGCCACCAGGAATGCTTACTGCTGTCATGAGGGTTCTACACATGGTTGGGCTAGTCCATTTGACCAGAAACTGCTTGCTGGACTAGACAGACCTTGGTCCCAAACAGCACAATTCTTCTAATATGCTTACTAGTGAGACTTACAACAAAATGGTACCATGCATCTCACCCCACCCCCATTAGTGTTCTTATTCCAGACTCCAGCTAGCCTGGGCCTTACAGTGCTTGTTCAGGCCTTTGGGGTGGAGTGAGGGAATTCCAGGGGGAAGGAGAGAAATAATAACTTACTACTGGACTTTCCCTGATGTGCTATACAGTGTTAGAGAGCAAAGGGTTTGAGCCTGGCTACCAGTCCTGAATGTGGGCATTTCAAAACAGCAGGGTGATGGCTTGAGAGAGAAGGAAAGGGGAAAAGCCTTCACTCCCTTGCTTTTGGGCACTCCTGTTTCTCTTCTAAGCTGATAAACACCCAACCACCCGGGTTTGGTATTAGAAGGAATGATGTGTCCCACCTCTGCTGCTACCAGCTCTGCCACCTTCTAGTGCAAATAAGAGAAACTGTTAAGACAAGATTATTTCTCACTGCAGTGCTATATTGGGGAAAGATTTGGCAGTGAATTCTGTTTCCCTCACCTTTTCTGCCAAGGGCTTCTCAAGGAAGTATCACTGCTATAGAGAGCCACAGGAAGTAAGCAGGCCTTGGTTACTGTTGGGCAGGAATAGGGAAAAAGTGGCCTTTCAGATGTTGCTGGACTACAGCCCCCATCATCTCTGACAATTGGCCAGGCAGGCTGGGGCTGATGGCAGCTGGACTCCAACAATACCTGGAGGGCCACTAGCTCACCATCTCTATTGTACAGCAATCAGACAGAACAAGAAAAGATATAGGCTTATTTCTCCTTGAGATGATAAATTTGAGTATCACTAAAGGCAGCAGATGCAGGCTCACATGATCAGATACTCTTCCATTAAACCTTCTCCAGCATTTCAGGGGAAAGGCTTGCTTGCATCCCTCATCCCTAACTTCTACTTCTGGGTAGATGTTTCATTTTTGTATGAAGTAGTAGTTTAACCGTATGATCATCCTGAGCTGTGTTCTTAAGTACTACAGCTCAGTCATAAATTTTGCACCCTAGTGAGAACTAGGCCTAAGTCACAAGGGAGGCCAGGTGAACAAAAAACATCAAGGGGTTTTAAGATGGAAGACAAGGGGTTTTGCCTCTCTTCTTTCATATTTCAGGGATGGGAGAATTGCAAGGGTGGGGAGAGAGGAAGCTCACCAGTGCTTCTCCAGCCTCTCCTATGTAATGGCCATAATTATGGAGGGAGGACAAATTTGGTTCAGTTCACATTAACAGGAGAACCTACCAAATTTGCACTTTCCAAACCAATACACTAATTTGAAATTTGAACTTCTCCCAATTTTGCAATGCAGTTCTTTAGCCAAGTAATGCGTACAAAATGCATATACAATGGTACATAAAAGTACATATATTGGCAAAAGAACACATTAAAATGCATTATATTAGGAAAAATACCTTTGCAAAAATGTGTATATTAGGCAAAATTGTATACAAATGTGTATATTAGGAAAAATTCACACTAAAATGCTGATCAATTTTCATAAGGACTTTAAAAAAACTGATGTGGAAATGCGAAGAACTGAACTTAAGATTGCAAAAATGACAAAATGAAAGACATAGAAATTGTGTTCTAAGTTTTTCTTTTCTGTGTGCAGATAAGATTCAGGTTTGTGACATTGAAAAATGTTTTTCCCTTTTCACAAGGAACACCTACCCTCTTTGTCTTGACTTTCTTGTGCAGCCAGTTTCCAAATCCCTGGTGTGTTTTTATATGGTACCAGAAAGAACAACATTGAATCAAATCTTTCTGAATTGCAGTCTTCAGGAACAAATGTTTCCAAGAAATTTCATGGCAGGAAGGGTGATTATGATGGAAACATTCAAAATCAATTAGCTGTTGTTTGGGGCTTGTATAGCCCCTATTCAGTAGACATTTGGCCAGTGGTGCTGGATGTATAGATGTGAAGGCCAGGTAGTCCCAGTTTTCCCAGTGGCCTTTTCTTTCCCACTTCTTAGAATAGATCTGTAGAAATTGTGCTTTTGGAGTGAGCCAAAAGTAGTTTATAAGGTTCTCTGTAAATCTGAGAACAACATATTTGGCAGAAATATAGCACAAATAACCAGTTTAGTGCAGAAGCACATTAATTTCAAACAGTTACTCTTCCAACTACATAAATAGGCATGGCTATTTTCATATGACTATCAAAAACCCATTTATTTCACTTGGGAGTAGGCAGTAGGCAGTAGGGAGTAGGAGAAAGACAGAAGGAGCTGTATCCATCACTCTGCAACAGGGACAGAAAACCTCAGATGTAAGGGCTGAAAGCAGCTCTCAACACCTCTAACCAGTCCTTGGGACTATCTCCAGGCCACACCCCTCACTAGCTATGCTCCATATCCTTCTCCACTTTTGCCTGGCTAGAGTGTCCTTGAACTGTGATAATGTGTTTTGCTTGCTGGAATGGGGGATATGGATGTGTGTGTGTGTGTGTGTGTGTGAGAGAGAGAGAGAGAATGAGTGTGTGTAGAAAACTCTGACTTCCTAGAAGGAAGAAAAGAGTACCAAAAAAAAACGATGATAGCTTCACTGAAAGTTAGACATGAACTAAACCAACAAGAAGAGGTTTAGAACAGTCCTAGAAGAAAATAATAATAATTAGCAGAGGATGTACAATATTTAAACAAAATTACTTCAGAGACAGTAAAAATAACCACCAATGAACTGCTAGAAAATGTCATATTTGTTATTCAAAGGCTGAGGTTTTGTTTTTTATCCTTAGCTGATTACAATCTTTATTTTGTAGAACAAAAGGCATTTTCATTAACACACACACAGTAAGTAAGAAATACTTTTGGCCTTTGTCCAGATGCTCAAAATCCTGCAAATGGGTCATGGTGACTCAGGTACTATGGCAACAGGTCATCTGTGAAAATAGATAGTTCCTTAGAAGATGCAAAAATAATGGCATCATGACCTTCTGGCTATGCCTCGTGGTCTTTAAAGTACTTCAAGCTACGAGAACTCAGTTACTTTCACATTTTGAGACATATTTCCAGTCAGATTTCTTTGAATCTGTAAAATTAGAAGTCAATTAATGCAACGTAACATTCTTACATGAAGCAAATACGTGTAGTTTGGCAAGTGTTAGAATTTTCAGCCTAGTATAGATTTTTGTAGGTCATAGTCTAATAACTCTAGGCAAAAGAAAGTTAATACATGTCAAGTAGTGGCACACACATCCCCCACTGTGGTCTCTAATGAGTCGTCAAATCTCTGGAACTGCATAATTAGAACAAGAGATGCTAGATCACCTCCTCTGGAAGAATTACAGTTATGTTCATGTGTGTGAGAAGATTCTAGAAATTAATATATGAAAAGCTATTCTAAGGTCACCTAGTTGAGCCCCTTTCTTTGATACAGGATTAGTTATGCCCAACTAATAGCCCTTAAAAATTGTTCTGTGGTGATGTAGAATGGAAGGTGTGTGGGAAAATGACCGCCCATATTGGGTCACAAGTAGGAAAAGTGAAGAACAAGCATGCACCAAATCCTAGGAGTGCAACAGAGAAATTCAGTAAAATACAGTTATATTTAGAGCACTGATTATCTATTCAGTGAAAGTGCTGATGATCTTCTCAGTTTCATCTCTGCAATGAAGGAGCTATTCCCATATTTCTGCACAAGATTTTCAGTTTCACCACTCTTTCTTACAGCCTTTGCAAGGAACTCTCTGAACTTAAGCAAGATATAACTGACAATATTGTTCCCTCACCTGTAGCAAAGGGGTATGGTTGCCCCCCCAACTCCCTTCCTCAAAGAAGACTCAGGAGATTGGCATGGGATTTGCCCCCCACCAATCTGATCCGCCCCGCTCTCCCCCAGAAACATGGATAAGGGGGAGGCAGGAAAGAAGGGGCCCTCCCCAGGTGGAAGGATAGAGCAGCTGTGACAGCAAAAGCCTCCCCATTGCAGGAAGAGGAAGAGGAGGTGCCATACCACAGGGAGAGTGACAGCCTGTAGGCTATGGTGGGAAAAATATGCTTAATTCCAACCGCCGGGGTTGGAATTAACCAGATAATCATCCATTCCAGCCTGCTGCCCCATGGTGTGACACCTCCTCTTCCTGTTCTTCCTCCTCCTCCACAGTCTGGCCTGTGATGGGGCAACAGCAGCTCTATCCTTCCACCCGGGGAGGGCCCCTTCTTTCCTGCCTGAACACTTCCTCCTTGCATTTTTGCTTCGCTCGCACACCTTCCCTATGTGCAGTGTGGGCTTTTGCCAGTCACTTGTCAGAAAAGGCTGAGTAGGGATTTTTTTGAAGGGATTCCTTGATTGGCCTTAGGATCTCTCCTTTTTCCCACACTTCACACTTTAGGGATGAATTGGATCGGCATTTGGGAGGGATGTGGTTTGGTTGCTCTTTGGACATTGACTCCAGGCAGGTTGGGGAGATGAACACTAGGTATACTGAGGCATTATTGGGTTAAGAGCACTCTTCAGGGATCTGCCAGCTCATTGTGCCTGGGGGACATACACATTTCAGGTGAATGCTGGATGGAGGGGCTTGGGTGGCATGTTGGGTTCATACCCAAGGCTTAACTAGCTAGGAGGCAGAATTTCGTCCCCATGATTTGCTGGGGAGCCACTCAGTGCAACTTATCATATTCCTACGGATGGTTCCCTACCAGAATTAACTAAAATCCTCATGTGCCAATGCATTCTGAATTCAGCTGATTTGGTTAGTTTGGTCTGCAGTTCCTCCAAGGCATTATATTAATAAATATATCCATTATACCAATGTTTTGTCTCATGAGTCTCCTTTGGGGATGTGGGGGCAAACTAGAGTCCTTTCAGTATAGGAGTGAAACTGACTATGGTTTTCAAAGCCCTAAGCAACACTGAAAACTGACAGAATGTACATACCACTAGATTGTTTGAAAGGATTGCCTCACAATTTCCACAGTTGAGAATGAAACTTTCAGGAGGCATGTCTCTGTTATCTATAAAATAATGTTAGTGACACAGTGAAGGAAGCTTGAAGGGATGATTAAAGTGAAGGTGCACTCACTCTGATTCAAGTTGCAAAAATGATTAGACAGGAAATGGATGAACATATCAGGTCTTGTAATGGACAATGTGGGAACAGCTGCCAAATTAAATTTGTACCCCTAAACACTGCTTGCTATTGTGCATATGATTTTAGAACATGCATCAAAAATGATGGCATTGTCACTCAGCCCACTCATATAATATCATAGCTTCTTGGGTTTTTTCTAAACAAAATGATAAGCAAACTGGAAATATAGTGAGATCCCAGACCATAGAAGCTTGCTTGACATGTGCTTCAGACTTTCATAGAATCATACAATAGTAGAGTAGGAAGGGGCCTATAAAGCCATCGAGTCCAACTTCCTGCTCAATGAGGAATCCAACTAAAAGCATACCTGGCAGGTGGCTGTCCAGCTGCCTCTTGAATGCCTCCAGTGTCGGCGAGCCCAATTGGTTCCATTGTCATACTGCTCTAATTGTTAGGAGGTTTTTCCTGATGTTCAGTCAAACTTTGGCTTCCTGTAACTTGAGCCCATTATTCTGTGTTCTGCACTCTGGGCTGATCAAGAAGAGATCCCGGGCCCCCTCTGTGTGGCAACCTTTCAAGTACTTGAAAAGTGCTATCATACCTCCCCACAGTCTTCTCTTCTCAAGATTAAACATGCCCAGTTCTTTCTGTCTCTCCTCATACAGCTTTGTTTCTAGTCCCCTGATCATCCTTGTTGCCCTCCTCTGAACCTGCTCCAGTTTGTCTGCATCCTTCTTAAAGTCTGAAGTCCAGAATTGGATGCAGTACTCAAGATGAGACCTTACAGTGCGGAACAGAGGGGAACTAGTACTTCATATGATTTAGAAACTACACTTCTGTTAATACAGCCTAAAATAGCATTTGCTTTTTTTGCAGCCAATCACACTGTTGGCTCATATTCAGCTTGTGATCAACAACAATTCCAAGATCCTTCTTGCATGTAGTATTGCTGAGCCAAGTATCCCCCGACTTATAACTGTGCCTTTGGTTTCTTTTTCCTGATGTAGAACTTTGCACTTATCCCTGTTAAATTTCATTCTGTTGTGTTCAGCCCAATGCTCCTGCCTATCAAGATCACTTTGAATTTTGTTTCTGTCCTTCAGGGTATTAGCTATCCCTCCCAATTTTTTATCATCTGCAAATTTAGTAAGCATTCCATGTATCTCCTCATCCAAGTCATTAATAAAAATGTTGAGGAGCACTGGGCCCAGGACAGAACCCTGTAGTACCCCTCTCGTTACCTCCTCCAAGTTTGAGAAGGAACCATTGATACACACTATGTGAGTATGCTTCTGTAGCCAACTGTGGATCGACCTGATAGCTGTTCCATCCAGCCTGCTAATCAGAATATCACAGGGCACTTTGTCAAAAGCTTTGCTGAAGTCAATATAGAAAAAAGAACTATGGAAATACTGGCTTTTTAGTATCTCTTAAATATGGTTAGAAGTCCTATTTCTTTGTGCCAATGTGTAAATCTTCAGCTGGGAAAAGAGACATTTGCTTGTAAAGTGAAATTAAGATATTTGAAGTACCTCCTCTTCCCATAGGATCCTGTCCACCATTTTGTTCAACGTTTGTGGTTCTGCTATATCCCCCACCACTTCCAGATGCACAATTGGTTGGGATGCAAGATATGGCCTTCCAGTTGTGGCACCAAGGTTGGGGAACTCCCATCCTTGAAAAAATTGGTTGGTCCCCTCTTTTCTAGCTTTAAGCAAGTGCCTGAAACTTTTTCATTTCACCAAGATATTCATGTGGGTTAAAGTTTTGTCTCATTTATTTTATCTACTCTCAGTTTTAAGATATGAAATTTATTTTAGAAATCTGAAGGGGTTTTCTTTACTTGAACTATTTATGATCTTTTTGTAAGCAATTTTTATAATTTTTTTAAATAAATAAACCTTGATAAGGGCAGCATATGACAATATTAATCATAAACCAAGCAATACAGTGTACAGGCTTTCCATGAGGTTAGCATATTTGTACTCATTCATGCAATATTAATTAATTGATCTGGTGATTATAAGGTGATCAATTAATTTTGAGTTGGTGTGACATAATGACTGAGTTTCAAAGGAAGAAATCTCCAATTTGAATCTCACCTTTGCCATGAACTAATTCAGTCAGGGATGAGGAACCTCTAATCCTCTAGATACTGTTGGATTCCATTTGTTTATTTATTTAATTAATTCATGTCCCACCCTTTCCCCCCCCCCACCCAAAAGGAGGCCAGGGTGGCAAACAAAAGCCCTATAAAACATCTTAAAAACAAAATATCTTTAAAAACATCTTAAAACAAAACATCTTAAAAACATTTTTTAAAAAAGGTTTTAAGAACATCTGAAAGAGAATTCTAGCACAGATGCAGACTTGAATAAGACCTCTACTTAAAAGGCTTGTTGAAAGAGGAAGGTCTTCAGTAGGCACTAAAAAGATAACAGAGATGGTGCCTCTGGGGAGGGGGAGGCAACTGTCAGTGCCACAACACTAAAGGTCCATGTCCTATGTTTTGCAAAACAGACCTCCTGATAAGATGGTATCTGCAGGAGGCCATCACCTGCACAGCACAGTGATCAACTGAATATATAATGGGTAAAATGATCTTTCCCATTAGCCCCAGCCAGCATGGCCAGTGGTCTGGGATTATGGATGTTGCAGCCCAACAAACATCTGGAGGGCCACAGGTAACCCAGCGTTGCACTAGGTTGTCTGAGGCAGAGTACCACCACCGCAGGCTTCCAACAACAGCTGCTCCTCACTCAGTAGTACCAGGACTAGAGAGAAATTGCTCCCAGTCATGTGAGACTTAGCAATGTCTCATGGGGTCCCTCCCCTTGTAGCCCAGCCTCACTGTGTGAGTGACTATACCACAGGAGTGTCTGGCCAGGCAGTAGCCACCATTCATTCACTTTGTCTTCTGTTTGAAATGCAGTGACTGATACACACCAAAACAGAAGAGAAAATGGCCCATCTGTGGTTCTTCACATGGACTCACTATGCCCCTGTACCCACACTCTTCCTGTAAAGCTGAACTGATGTCTGAATTTTATGGATTCTTTGAATGGATGGATGTGAAGTGGAACTATGTCTCTTCTTCATGGCCTCATCCCAGCTTTTTCATGCAGCTTCGCTCCTCATTATGGTGGATACTGAGTAGATTTTTGAATAATCAATTTAGCTTTAGGTTTACATTTCCAGGATTGACCTTGTTGGGTTTCCATAAAGAGATTAGCTACGCTGCCACCTGCTGTAGCTTTACTTTCTCATATATTTAAAGATGTGTGGATGTGTTTTGGAAGGAGCATGCCTGTTTCTTCAGTATTGATAAGGCTTGTAGTAATGATTAAGAATCCCTGCAGACATATCACACCAATAAAATCTGGCACACATAAACTTTAGTCCAGGACAGATTTATCATCTCTAAAGCTCTTTGCAAAATGTAGTGCACAGCATGCCACTAAAATCACACACCCCTGCAAAGACATCCAAAGACTGACTGACCTTCTGAGAGAGAAACATTGTCAATCTAGTCTTGAAATAATTATAATTTTTGTCATTTAATTGCAGTGCTTGTGGGGGGAAAGTGCAAATGAGTGGCCCATTTTATAGCTTTAACTGGGCTATTTTATCTCTAAAGAGTGATGAAAGGCTATTTATAATAATTACCTTAATTTAGCCTATTGACCTGATAAAGAAATGTTAGCTATATTTCCATGAGACTCTGAGTTACTATTGAATGACAAAGACAACACACATGCTACATTATCAGGGTTCTAAGATACGTTTCTCCTTAACAGATTGTGTTCATGTATGCAGAGATTCATCCAATATAAATATATATATTGAAACAGAAAGTTAGTGTTGTTCAATAGAATCAGGCTGCCAATGACAATAAAGTGAGGGTGCTTTCAAACAGCAGTTTATTCCCTTGCCCTGATGGTTCCTTACCTCATAATTTTCACTCTTTTTTGTTTTGTTTTGGTATTTCACATAACATAATGGGCAGTTCCGGAAATCTAACAAAATATCGTGGAAGTTTAACATTTGTTTCCATGGTAAATGATTCCAGAAGTATTCTGTTTGCAAGCTCCAAAATGCAATAAATCACAGGAGTTTTGTGCTGTAATTTTCTCACGATCATGCTACCATCACTGAAGTGATCAGTTGGGGTGCAGTATCCCAGCATGCAATTCACTCCTGCCTGGTGTGTTGTTGTTGCTGTTTTGCCTCACAGAAATTGTACCAGTATTCCAGCATAAGCTTGCGTAGCAGTTCCCGCCACACAGACCACACAAAAATGTCAGAAGCTAAAGGAAGAGGGGTCACATGGTGATGTAACAAGATTTTAGACCTTCTCCAGATATACACCAGCATAAAAGGATGAAGAAAAGTTCATGCACAGTCATGCAGTGAATTATGGGGGAACTACAATGTGCATGCATATAATGGTGATAGAAACAAGTCATTGTTTGTTGCAGCAGTGTGAAAGGCATTTAATGCAACATGGTGATGTATCGCCCAAAAAGTCAGGATTCCTTAATTCAACAGGGACTGCAATGTGAAAGGAATCTTAGGAATTAGGACAGAAGTGCTACCATTATAATCCACAAAACTAATGCAATAAGCTTCCTGTCTGAATGCAGCCTGAGCTACTCAAGAATGGAATGAGAGAATGTCTAACCACTATCAAATGGTAATAAAGAGCTAGTATTTTCAGAGGTAGCTCATGAAGGGAAGCAGAGGCAGTGGCAGAGGCGGTTACCCTGAAGCTCCCCTAGCCTTGCTGCTGCTGCCTTACTCCACCCCGTTCTTGTCCTGATGAGCATCACTGCCAGAAGGATCCCACTGCCTCCACCATCCCTCTACAAGCCAACACTGAACATTACATTAGTAGTAGTAGTAGTAGTAGTAGTAGTAGTAGTAGTAAATTGCATTTATTTGTTGCTTATAACAAAATGTCTCAAAGTGAATTAAAATTATAAAAGCATACATAATACAAATTTTAAAAGACATCAAAATGAATTAAAAAATGAATTGAAGATGCTCTTTTGGTAATAACATAAACAGGAGAAATCCTACCCTACCCTATTAAAGGTGAACACCAAATACAGGCTTGGGTATAATCATATCCTATAACCCCAATTAGGACCCAAATATTTGGGTGAACAGGAATTTGTCTGCTGCCTAAAAAGTTGGCAATGATGGTGCCAGGTGTATCTCTTTGGGGAAGGTATTTCATAGTCGGGGAGCCATCACTGAAAAGACCCATTGCTGTGTTGCCACTGTCCACACCTTCATTGGAGGAGGCACACACAAAAAAGATGAATGCAGGGTCTGGATAGGTTCATGTGGTAAGAGGCATTCCCTTTTCTCCAGAGTAAATCCATGGTCTTCTGCTAAGTGCATAACTTTAAGTATTTGCACCTTTCCACAGGGAATCATTCAGAGGTGACTCATGAGGAAGGTCATCCGGAGGGTTCAAATATTTTTGTTCACACATGCCTCGTAGTAAGATTTTAGCTAATTGCCTTGTTATTGTCATGCATAAATTTTATGTAGTTCAACAGCTCTTAGGATCGCTCTAAATTTACCAACTCCTGTTGTCAAATTTCCATTTTTGAAGTACAAGACATGGACTCTCTGAAGCCCTGTTTCTAAAACATATCCAAGTCCTTGTTCATGTTCTGCAGTCCCTGGCTTAGGGCTTCTGTTCTGTATATTGGTACTTATTACCCTTCCTATCTCCTGGTGGTACAGAAGGGCTATATCTCCAGCCTTCTCATAGCATATACAGTAATGATATGGAGGTTATTTGTTGATGAAGAAATTGACAACTTTTCTAGATAAAGTCCTTTGGTAAAATATGCTTCGGCCATCATCCTCAGCCGATAAGGATAACAAGCTGAAAGTCATCAAGGCCCACTCTAGCATATGTGTTAAGAGCTTCTTTGTAATCACCTTCCACATGATTTGATTTGGCCATAACTAAGTTGGCTTCTTTTAAGAACTCTGGCTTTAGATTTCCTCAGTCAAGTGCTACAGTGAGATGCTTCCTGACTTCAATTAACTTTGGCTGGGGATCACAGGGACTAGCACCCTGCTTAAGAAGGTTCTCCTTCAGAAAGAAATCTAGCTTAGATTCTCCAAGGAGGAGTTCAGCCATGTCATTGTTAGTGATGAGCTTGTCCGAGAACTGCTTGATGAGCTTGGGGATCCTCTCCCACTGGCAGTCAAAGCAGCACCTCTGAATCTCAGTCTCCAGCTGAGAACCCCTTTTCTTGGTGGCCATAGCTGGAGCAGCCCCAAGGACATCCAGCAGTTTGGCAGGGGTGGTGGCGGCTGCAGGGTGCCTTTTTGGCAGTGGAATGAGCTGGGTTGTGGCTCCCTCCTGGAGTAACTTCCTATTTGCTTCTGAGCCTAATTCAAAGTGCTGATTCCTACCTTTACTGTAAATCCCTAAAATCACTAACAGTACAACACAGCCCCTCTTATGCTTGTGCATGTCTGTGCATGTTTGCGCGTGTGTTTGAATTGGGCAGCAATGTCCCTCTTCTAGGGACGGGCAAGAAATTTTATTCAGTTCGCATTTCAAGCTAAATATATCAGATTTCCATTTTCTGAAACAATATGAGAACAGAACACAGCCATCCTTTGAAGTTTGCATTTGTAGTTTGCAATGCAGTTCGCCAACCAACCAATGTTTACCAAAAAAAAATCTTGTAAGGAAATGTGTGCATAAAAATGAATATATGAGTGAAAATGATATACAAAAATGCATTATATGATGAGAAATTGCTTGTAAAATGTGTATATTATTTACAATTACCTAC
The DNA here is from genome assembly GCF_030035675.1 of Rhineura floridana. NCBI lineage: Eukaryota > Metazoa > Chordata > Lepidosauria > Squamata > Rhineuridae > Rhineura > Rhineura floridana. Next base: position 106,947,360 of record NC_084485.1, on the reverse strand, counting down.
AAAAATGTGTTTATTAGGACAAATTTGCACTAAAATGATGGAGGATTTTTTAATTAAAAAAAAATTACTATTTGCTGCAGAAATGTGGAGAAATGAATTTAAGACTGGAAAAAAATGAGAATCTGAAGGAACCAACATGACAGAACTTTACACCCCTACCCTCCTCCAAGCTCTTCTGGCTCAGTTGGCCTCCTGCTGGCTGCTGCTGATGGAGGGGCCCAAGCATCATTCCATCATCACTGAACTCCCCCTTCCAGTTGCTGGACGTGGGGCAGGAGGCCCACTGGTGGTATCCCGGCTGGCAAGAGCAGGTGCAAAGTCTTCAAACAGGACATTCTGAGGGCAGGGAGGGGATGGGTTTGAGTTGACCCAGAATGCACTTGACACAGAGCTGCTCTCATAGCCAAAGTGTAATCACATTGAGCCCAATCTGAGCACGATTGCTGTATCAGCCTGGAGTTGGTGCAGTAATAAGATCCAATCGCCTCTGATCATCCTGCTCCTCACCTTCCACCACCACTATGAGTGGCTGCTCCAAAGACATGGTGGGGGCTCCACCACTCTGCAAAGCCTCAAATCCCAAACTTTTCAACATGAGAAAAGAATGATGAAGTGGGAGGGTTGCCTTTTTAGGCTGGTAGGCAGTGAAGCCTGATCTGCTAGAGTAAATGGGGCACTGCCCCACCAGCCAATGTACCTGCCATTGGCTCTGGTTCCACCTCCTGCTGGTCTCTCTGCCTTCCACCCCACCACCTCCAATGGATACTAGCCACCACTGGTGATCAGTGACTACATTTCCAGGTTCTCCTGGGATGTTTGTCAGCTTGTTGAAAAACAAATATGGTACATCTCTCTACTCAAAGCCTGACAGACTGGCTACCACTGGTGTTTTCCACTGGGAAGATTCTTTAGTATCTGCAGAATTTTGAATCCAACTTCAGGAAGGTGCTGGATCAATTAAAGTAACTATTGAGGTTTCTTGTAAATAGTCAGCTCTAAGGTCTCTGTTGTCCTGTTTAGATCGTCTTTCAAGTGGAGGCTGCTTCTTAGATATTCAGTGTTTATTTAAAATGTGATAGATGGCAGAGAACAGTACAGTCTCTTCTGAAGAGCACACACCACCACATTATAAAACAAACAGTTATTAATCACTTTTATGGCCCTTTTGAGCTTTTAATGCTTTACAATAATTCTTCCGTATATCCTCACAACATATCAGATTATAATTCCACTTCTCAGATGGGGACTTGCAGTTTAAAGACACTAATTGGATCAGGATCAGCTGGTGGGTTCATGGGTGAGCTGGCATTTTCAGCAATAGGCAGGAAAGTCCAATTTAACACTAGCTTTTCACCAGCAATATCATAATTGCCCTTGCAGTGTAGCAGGAAGCAGAACAACAAACAAACAACAACAAGGCAAGTGCTGCTCTCCATAGTGCTATGAAGAAAATGCATGATTATATTGTAAAATATACTTATTTGTTATGCAATAGTGAGAACTTCCAGGTGCATTCTGAAGATGCGTCTGGGTTTGGTTGGTACCTGGATTGGTGGGTACTACCTAGGAGCATTATGTATCTTGTCTTAAGACCTTTGATTTCAGTGGGTCTACTTTGAGCATGACTTAGTTGCCTATCTCCCATTGATCTTAATGGGACTTAAATGGTGAGGATCATAACCTTAGTTCTGTTGTCAGAATGTGATTTTTTTCGATACCATTAATTAGTTATGGGTGCTTATTCTGAGCCCCTGGATGGATACACTCTCCCAACCCATAGCTGATATTCTCAGCCTCTGAGTTTATACAAAGCCTTTTGTGTGTGTGCTCCTTCGATAATGTGTACTATCCTTGTATTTATTTTTTTTTTTTCAATAATTTTTATTCAGATTTTCATAAAACATACAAGACAAAATCATAAAACATTCAAAGACAAAAAACAAAATCAAAAATAGTTAAACAAAAAGAAAAAAAGAAAAAAAAAAACAAAAAAAAAATAAAGAGTAAAATATTGACTTCCCATTTGTCAAAGATCAAATCAGTTATAAGTCTATAATATATAACAATCCTGTCTCTTAAGTCATATTATAAAATCACTTTCCTCCAGTAGTTATCTTACTTAATCATCAAATCTCATAAACATTACTTTATTCTTTCCACAAAAAGTCAAAGAGAGGTTTCAATTCTTTAAGAAATATATCTATCAATTTTTTTTTCCAGATAAGCATATCGATTAATCCATCTCATTACTAATTATGATAATCTTATTGTCATAACCATAGTCAAAATAAACATTTCAATTAATCCATCACATCAGAATCTGTTAGGTTCAGTAATTTCAGTAGCCATTGTTCTATTATCCCTATTAGTTCCATTTTCCATCTTCCATCTTCAGTAGTCTTGTTAAGTCCAGTAATTTCAGTATCCAATCTTCCATTATCAGTATTCCATAATAATCTTGCTGTCAAAGCCATAGTCATATAGTAAGAGTCTGATGGGAATTACCTCTATCCCAAATATTTTCTTGCCATCCATTCTGAATAGGTTGCTGAAATACTGCTGTAAAATCATATCTCTGTTCTTTTTTTCAAAATACACTGGGTCATCTCTTGAAAGTTTTTCCATTGTCACATGGCTGCAGTTAATTCCATAGATTTTCTCTATATTGGGCTCCATCACATCATTCCAGTCCAGAAGATTATCCATGCCATTGATAACTTTATCTCTAGAATCTTCATTAATTTCTTCAGAGATAACATTGAGTTCCAAACAATAGATTTTATTTCTAAAGTCCATAGACTCCAAATCTTGTTCCTGTTCCACGTTTGTTCCAATCTCCGGGATCTCCTCTCTCACAGGGACCCCTGTTCCAGTCTCCAGGGTCTCCTCTCTCACAGGGACCCCTGTTCCAGTCTCCAGGGTCTCCTCTCTCACAAGGACCCCTATGTCTTTAATCTCCTGTGTCTCCAAACAATAGATTTTGTTTCTAAAGTCCATAGACTCCAAATCTTTTTCCTGTTCCACGTTTGTTCCAATCTCCGGGGTCTCCTCTCTCACAGGGACCCCTTCCAGGGTCACCTCTCTCACAGGGACCCCTATATCTTTAATCTCCTGCTTCATTTTACTCAATTCAATTTTCAGCTCCTTACAACCCTGTCGCAGGTTTTGTTTCGTTATCTCAATCTCATCCATTATTTTCTGAAACATAGTTATTTCCAGCTTCTCAGCCACTTTCTTAATTGCCATTTTAAAAGAAAAATATAGGAAAACCACTTCTTATTTCAGCAACAATTGGGTTAATACTCCAAACTTGGTGACATCACAGTATAAACAGAGCAGACAGCCTTATCTCTCCATGCTTAAGTAAACAAAATGCAGTTCCCAGGATCGAAACAATTAATGGCGGTCGTCAGGAAACAGATTCGTCAAAATAAAATAGACCAAAAAGAGAGTAGTCTCAGACAATATAATATTCTTCAAAATAAAAATCTGGAATAGAAATCCCTCTTCTGTGTATATCTTTAGAATGCAAATCCAGGACAGCTTTTTGCAACAAAAACAGAGATAAGCTATTAATTAGTGAGTAGCAGAGAGAAGTTATGGCTCCCCAGTGAGATGTCAAAAACCGATCAATCTGGCAAATCTCTTTTAAACAGCAACAATTTAAGTCAAGTAAAAGAAAAATATAGAAAGAAGGGTGCTTGCCTGTTAGTGCGTTCTCTCTTAGAAGATAAGATGAACGTTCGCTTTATCAGATAGAGCTTGTTGTTAAAAATCCGTCCCACCTTCGTCGGCTGGACCTCGTCCCATAAATTAATGAGATCTGGTCGTCCCAACAAAAATAGGCTTTGAGGTTAATCTCTTCGTTTCTCCCTACCCGGGAGAAGTTTAATCAGTCAAAAAAAGAAAAAATCTGACTGATATATCTGAATAAGCTTCTTTTGAGGCAGGAGCCCGTCTCAAAAGCAGGCACAGGCTAAGTCACCCTTCCCGGAAGTCCACTATCCTTGTATTTATTATTTGCATTTTGCTGATGATGTATGGACTATTATAGAACATTTCTGCTTCTGACAGTTTTCTTCCCCAAAAGGTGGAGCATTATTCACTCCAGGATGTGGTCTTCCAAACATAATCAGGGCTTAAAACGAGCACAGGAAACTGCCTTACAACAGGTCAGACTGTTTCCCTAACTAGCCCAGAACTGTCTTCTCTGACTTGTAGGAACTACCCAGGAGCAGCGGTCCTTCCAAACACCTCCTACCTGATCCTTTTTCCATTTCAGATTCCAGCGATTAAACTGGAGATGCCGGGGATTGCATATACTATCGGCATTCAAAGCCGGTGTTCTACACTGAATCATGGCTCCTCCTAACTTCCTGATTTGGCTTCCTGCTCAGAATGCAAAAATGGGCATTGTCTAGCACAGGACTGAGGAAACTTTTTTAGCCTAAGGCCCACATTCACCTTCTGGGGCCACATGCCAGTGGTGGACAAGGTCAGAGGGAAAATGATGAGGCAATGAATACAGTAGTGGCCATTGGGGCTACATGGATGAGGCTGCGTTGCTCTCCCAGCGTAGTCCTTTTGTCATATCGCTGCTGGTTCCTGGCAGAGGGAGGGGCAATGCAGAGGGAAGCTCAACATGGTGTGAGTGCAGCCTTTGGAGTTGTATGGGCTCTGCCGGTGCCCTGCACCATTCTGAGCTTCCTGATGCCTTGCCCCTACCCCTCTTCCTCTCAGTAACTGGTGGCAATGTCAGGAAGCTGATACAGCAACGCCACCTGCTCAGCTCCACCAGCTACTACTGAAGGGATACCAGTGTTCTCTTTGTACAGTAGGCCAGTTTCTACACCTACTCACATACCCATTGCTGTTCTCTGTCCAGGCGATCGAGAAGAATTCAAGGACACTTTTTAGCTAGACAAAAACACTCTTGAAGTATGTGACTGGGGAGGGGTGTGTGGCCTGAGAAGAGTTCTGAGGGCTAGGCAGAGAGACTTGGAGAGCCACATTCACCCATTGGGCCTGAAGGTTTTTTTTAATTACTTATTTATTTAGTAAATTTAAATCCCATCCTTCCTCCCAGAAGGAGCCCAGGGCGGCAAACAAAAACATAAAAAAACACTGTAAAACATCTCGAAAACAAAAGACTTTAAAACGTATTTAAATGAAACACCTTTTAAAAAAGAAAAAAGAACAGCTTTAAAAACATCTTTAAAAGCAGTTCCAGCACAGACGCAGAATGGTATAGGTTCTTCACCCTGTTCTAGCACTTGGCAGACTGCAATACTTGGCTATCTGGGTGATTGGTCAAAAGCACTGTTTCATTCTCATATCAATATGCACAAACAGCAACACCAAAATCAACATTAGATGATGCCCTACCCCGTTTTGTTCCTCCATTACAGATGTGGTGGTAGGTTCAAGGGGCAAGTCTATCTGGATTTGACTTTGCTTGCTTTTAGGTGGGTAGTGGAGATAGTTTTACTTGAGCGAGCCTATGGGCTTATCCAAACGGAGCGGGATAATCCACGGTTTCCATATTCGATTTGTCATCTGATAGTCCTCACTTTGCCTTTTAGTTCGCTCTTTCCCAATTAAAAAAACCCGCTTTTTTGCACACGCAGCAGTAAGACCCCTACATTCTTTTCGCTTTTTCCAAGCTCCGCCTCTAAAACCTCCCCCTATCAACCAATTAGTCAGCAAAAAAATTACGTATGCTCCTCTCCCACTTTGCAATGAAGCACAATATGGCTGTAAAGGAGTTCTCGCCTCGGAAGGAAAGGCTGCTGGTCGGTTTCACGCCTGCCTTGTTTGTATTTGCGATATTATGCTTAAATGAATGTATGCTTTTCTGCTTTTATTGATATTTAAGGAGATACACACACTGGCAATTGCACTTATTTCTCCAAAAAAGCAAGAAACGTGTCACCCCCCCTTCTCCCTTTCCTTCCCACTGAGAATGAAATTGACAAAGCTTTCTGGAGCAGTCTTGAAACCGACCAGCAGCCCTTTTCTTGTTTGTATTTGCGATATTACACTTAAAGGAATGTATGCTTTTCTGATTTGAAGCAAAAACCCCAGCAAGTACAATGAAATTGACAAAGCTTTCCAGAGGCAGGCTGAAACCGACCACCACCCCTTTCTCGCTTGCTATGCATTGCAGATCTCACCCAGAGCAGCCGCCTAGTTTACAGGCTGGCAAAAAATAAAATGCATCTGCGCAGTAGTTGCAGACCCCCCCAACACCCCACCATTGCGATGATTGGTTCAATTTTCCCGGGCTTATTCTCGCACATGCGCAACAGTGCAGATATGTGATTGGCTGGAATGAGGAGAAGTGGCAAGGGGAAATGCCCAAGAACCGCCCATCAGCTCTAAAGTCCGCAGTATTGCATCCTAACTCCTGAAGGCACAGCGGATGATTCCTGATTTTAAACAGCAAATCGCATTTTTGCCGTTATTGCAAGGAGTGGATTTAACCCGCGAAAATGCGTAACAGCGCGAGACGTCATTTGGACAACCGAAAAATAATGAACACACATAGCGGGCGTGTCACACATTTTGCAGTCGTCTGGATGAACCCTATGTTCCCTCTCCTTGGTCTTTTCAACAGCAGCATTAGTCTGGCTGTATCTGTATTTGCCACTTTCATTTTAGGTTGTCTTTGTTGTTTCTATTCAATTATGTAAGCCCCACTGATTATCTTTAGATAGAAAAGCAGGTAAAAAATAGCTATAAATAAAAATAAGATAAAAGGTGCAGGCCTGGTCAAAATGATAAATATTTGATTTTATAATGATGTATTGTTTGGTGTAAGCACAACATATGATCTGAAACAACCATGCTTTACCCTTGTGAAAGCTTTTAGTTGGCTGGATGCAGCAATCCATGGTGCTTGCTCTTTCATCTGCAAATTGTATCCTCATTTATGCCAAATACCACCTTTTAATTTATTGCCTTGGGCAGATGCCAGGAAGCAAGAATATCTTAGATGCCTGACACAGTGCCTAGTTGCTGCATTATTAAGATTTAGTAGACCTCAACGCTCTCTTTTTATTATTCAGTTCCAAAAAAAGGTCCATCTACCTCATCTCAAGCTTCAGATTTAACCCAAGGGATTATACTCGGGTAATGCAACAATGAATTGGCTTTCTGTGTGACTGGCAGGTTGATGACAAGTTTCCTTAATATCGTCAATATTTCACACATGCAAACACAACATGCACACACCCACATGCAGACAAGAACACCAGTGCCTTGCTACAAACATATTCTGAATATCCAGTTTACTTCAAGGGATTTCTGTTTCATATGGGCATAACCCTTATGGTGAATGGGTGGTATCCAATGGTAACTGTCTGATGATGTTAGCATAATGGGGAGGGAGGCAATTTTCGGCAATCCCCCTTCCACACTGTATTCCCATTCCACCCCCTCAAATCTGTTCCAACAAGTCCCCCAACCTGCTGGTGCACAATCCAACCTCCTACTTAATCCAAGAAACATAGAGCTAGAGCTTGATTTCCTTCCCTTGCTTTAGTAGGCTTTATTTTCCATCATTTTGACACATGTAAATATGACTCCTGCTCCATATTTTAAGAACCTAAGAAGAGCCCTCCTGGATCAGGCAAAGGACTCATCTAGTAGCACCCTCTTCTCACAGTGACCAAGCAGATGCCCATGAGAAGCCTGCAAGCAGGACATGAGCACAACAGGATGTTCTTCACTTGTGATTTCCAGCGACTGGTGTTCAGAAGCATTCAGAGCACTGCCTCTGACAGTGCAGGTAGAACATCATGGCTAGTAGCCTTGATAGCCTTCATAGATTTGTTTAATTCTCTTTTAAAGCCATCTAAGCTGGTGGTCACAGCTACCTCTTGTAGGAATTCCATGGCTGAACTATGAGCTGTGTAGGAATGGGATGCATTGGCCAATGCTGGTTTGAAATCATTCCGTCGACCTAACAGGCCAGTATCGATTTGAAGTCATGCTTTGTCCACTATCTGCTGCTTTTACCAATCCATTTTCCCCCTTCCCAAAAATATTGATATAAATATCAATATTTTGAAAGGAAATCTTAATGGGGTAAAATTGCCCCTGAAGGATCAGGTCCGCAGCCTCGGGGTTGTTCTTGATTCCAAGCTGTCCATGGAGGCTCAGATTTCGGCAGTGAGCTGGGCAGCTTGGTATCAACTACACCTCATACGGAGGTTGAAACCCTACCTTCCTATTCATCAGCTCCCACTGGTGGTACATGCCCTGGTTACCTCTCGTTTAGACTACTGCAATGCGCTCTATGTGGGGTTACCCTTGAAAACGGTCCAGAAACTACAACTGGTGCAGAATGCGGCGGCACGCCTGCTTACAAACGGCTGCCGCCGTGATCACATCACGCCGGTGTTATTTCATCTACATTGGCTTCCAGTTGTTTTCCGGGCCCAATTCAAGGTGTTGGTCTTAACCTTTAAATCCCTATACGGTCTCGGCTCCAGTACCACCAACTAAGCCGCCCGACCAGATCAGCCACGCAGGGCCTTCTCTCCGTCCCACCAACAAAAACAGCTAGGTTGGTGGGGACTAGAGAGAGGGCATTCTCAGTGGCGGCCCCCACTCTCTGGAACTCCCTCCCGTTCGATCTTCGCCATGCCCCTTCCCTAGATACATTTCGCCGAGCCTTAAAAACATGGCTCTTTAGACAGGCCTTTGGGGTCCCCGGGGTGGGCTAATTTCTTTATATTGTTTTAAAATTGTCTATTGATGGCCCTGTACTGCCGCTTTTTAAAATGGTTATTGTTGACTGCGCTGTATTTTATTATGTATTGTATTATTATGTATTGTTGAATTTAATGTTGTACGTCGCCTAGAGTGGTTTCGGCCAGATAGGCGACTCAAAAATTAAATTTATTAAAATTTATTATTATATTATTATAAATATCGATAAAATTATCAGTCTTAATATTGATATTTCAGAGGAAGATTTTTTTTTAAAAAAATCTGTTTTCAAAAATTAGCCATGGAAAATCCAATCTGCAACAGTAAGGAATATGCAAATTAATGGAAAATTTGGTACCAAATCCAAATTGGTTGCAATTCTAGCACATCCCTAGAGCTGCATGAAGAAGCACTTATTTTGTCTGTCCTGAATCTTCCAACATTCAACTTCATTGGATGTTCTTGAGTTTTAGTGTTATGAAAGAGAGAGAAAAACTTTTCTTTGTCTACCTTCTTGTCGGAAGGCAGAGCTGGGGTCCCAATCCCGGGGAGCTGGATCCCGGAGAGTTGGGAGAAGAGTATTTGGATGGATGGCAGAGGGAAGGGGGAGGAACTTCCCCCCTTTGGAGCGAAGACGAAACAGAGGAACTGCCAGTGATAAGGTCGCTTAGCAATGGAGAGCCTGAGCCCTCCCTGGACATTCTCACGCCTCCCCCTCTTTCAGGCTCAAAGCAAGAGGGGGAAGAGGGAGGGCTGCTCACAGCCGAAAAGCGGGAAGGCAGTTTACCATCAGCCCCTCCCCTATCCCCCATCCTGGAATCGGAAACTTCAGAAGAGGAGGGGGTGATGCTTCCCCCCTCACCGCGCACACGCAGACAGCTGAAAAGACAGGAGAGAAGGGGGGGAAGGCGGGCAGTACCTGAGGGGCAGTTAAGGAGGAGCGAAAGATTGTGCGCCCGTTTGGCCCCTTCTTAAAGAACAGGCAGGAAGAAGTCCCTTGCTCTGTCAACTTTCTCCCAATGCCGCAGGACCTGTATCCCTGTATTGCTTCATGAGAAAACGCAGTCTTTGTTTGGACATTACCCTAATAAAACACGAATTAACTACAATCGTTGGTCTGGTTCCTGAGTCACATCCTGGGCCTGACAGCTTGACAGAGCCACCTAAATCACCCTCAACGCTCTCTTCACTTGACTGGGACAAGATGTCAAAGGGAGCAGAGGGGGGGAACAACCCCACTTCTGAGACGGAAGAAGTGGAACTCCTGAGGACTAAGGTAGCTGATTTGCAGATGGATGTTCAAGCCCTGCTAGCAGCAGTCAAGGCGCTGAAGATGGATAATCAAACCTTGAAGGCCACGATAGACCAGATGCGAACAGCCCCTCCAGCTGCCGTAGTAAAGGTTCCCATTGGATTGCCCCCAAAATACGCGGGACAAAGTGATCAGTTGGCAACCTTCGTGGCTCAATGTGAGTTATATCTGGATGTCAGGCACACGGAATTTCCAGACGATGGGGCTAAACTAGCTTTCGTGATTAGCCTCCTGGAGGGAGAAGCTGCAAAATGGGTGACTCCGTATCTCGTGAGAAAGGTTACTGTCTTAGGAAGGTACAGAGGATTTATACAGGAGATGACCGAGATGTTTCAAGACCCGCAAAGGGCTGAAACAGTAGCGCGGCAACTAGGCGCTCTGAAGCAAGCTAAAGGGACTGTTTCCGAGTACACTAACGCTTTTAAAATTCTGTCCCAGGAAACTGGTTACAATGACGCCGCCCTGATGTTTATGTACCGGAGTGGATTAAATGCTGAAATCCTGGATGAGTTGGCCAGGACCTCCCCCCCCACTGACCTACCAGGGCTCATCCGGCTATGCCTACAGATAGATCACCGGATGGAAGGAAGGTGCCTGGAAAGGAAGCAGGAGGTCCCGAGATACTCAGCCTCGGCATCCCGCAACAAGACCTTTCCCACTACAGGGATGGCAGGTAATGCAACTGAGGGACAGGGAGGGGCTAGGCCAAGACTGTTGGAAGAAGAAAAGGAAAGACGACGCCGGGAACGTTTATGCTTTTATTGTTCAAAGCCGGGCCATGTGGCCAGAGACTGTGGACTGAAAGGGGGGAAAGCCGAGCCGTCGGGAAACTAGAACACCCAGTCCACGTGCAGGCCGGTGGACTGGGGGCAGCGTTGTATAAAGGCCCCCCAACGATCCAACCTCCCTCAAAGGGGGTGTTGGTCTTGCCTATTCGGATTACAACTTCCAGAGGAGTGGTGTTTAATTCCACTGCCTTAATTGACAGTGGAGCCTCCACAAATTTTATTGATGCAAAGTTAGTCAAGCGTCATGGAATTTCCCGGTGGAAACTGGACGCTCCCCTAGCTGTGGAGACTATCGATGGGAGACCCCTGAAGTCAGGAGGGGTGACACAAGCCACAGAGGAAGTGAAACTTCAAATCCCTGGGCACGAGGAGTTCATTTCGCTATACGTGTCAGATCTCTCGAACTTTGAGGTGATTCTGGGAATGCCCTGGCTAGCAAAGCATGAACCCAAAATAAGTTGGAAGGAGGCGGTGGTGTGGTTCACCTCACAGTATTGCCAGGAGAACTGTCAACCTGAAGGCATCAAGAACACCTTAGCAGGGGCAGTGCAAGAGATCGAGCAAGTGACCCTGCCGCCAAAGTATGAAGAATTCAAAGATGTGTTTGATGAAAAAGAGGCAGAGACTTTACCCCCCCACCGCCCTTACGACTGTGCGATTGATCTAGTGCCAGGAGCCAGCATCCCATCAGGGAGAATCTACTCTCTCACAGAGAATGAGAGGGAGGCCCTGAAGGAATTCCTGGATAAAAACCTGAGGCGAGGATTCATACGCTCCTCACAATCCCCTGCTGAAGCGCCACTATTGTTTGTGAAAAAGAAGGGGGGAATTCAGACCCTGTAACGACTATCGCGCATTTAACCAGATCACCATCCCCAACAGCTACCCACTGCCCCTGATCTCAGAGTTGCTGGACCGACTGCGCTCTGCAAAAATCTTCACGAAGTTGGATTTGAGAGGAGCGTACAATCTGATCAGAATGAAGGAGGGAGATGAATGGAAAACAGGATTCTTGACCGCTTACGGACAGTATGAATACCTAGTCATGCCGTTCGGGCTTTGTGGAAGTCCAGGAATTTTTCAAAAATTCATGAACGACGTGTTTAGAGACTTGTTGGACACGTATGTAATCTGTTACTTAGATGATATCCTGGTGTTCTCAAAGAACCAGGAAGACCACGACCAGCATGTGAAGACGGTGTTGAAGAGACTGAGAGAAAATCACCTGTATGCTAAATTAGAGAAATGTGGATTTGACCTCAAGTCTCTAGACTTCCTTGGATATCGAATCTCAGCGGAAGGTGTGGAGATGGACCCAGGGAAAGTAAGCTGCATATTGGACTGGGGCCAACCTGTCACAAAAAAGAATGTACAACGGTTTTGGGGGTTTGCCAATTATTACAGAAAGTTCATTCCAGGGTTTTCCAAATTAACAGCTCCTCTGACTGACTGTTTAACGGGGTGGAAGAAGTTTCAATGGACAGAGAACGCCACCGAGACCTTTGAGGAGCTGAAGAGAAGGTTTGCTACTGAGCCCATTCTGCGCTTTGCTGATCCGAACCGCCCTTTCGTAGTGGAAGCAGATGCTTCAGATTTTGCCATCGGGGGGGTCCTGCTACAATTAGACCAAGAAGGGAAGGAGCTGCACCCCTGTGCGTACTTCTCTCGGAAGTTAAAGCCTGCAGAGAAGAACTACACAGTTTGGGAGAAGGAGCTGCTGGCCATCAAGGACTCTTTTGAAAACTGGCGACAATACCTAGAGGGGACCTCTCATCGAATTGAAGTGCGCTCCGACCACAAGAATCTTGAAAGCCTCCAAACAGCCAGAAAGCTGAACCAGAGACAGATAAGATGGTCCCAGTTCTTCACTAGGTTTAACTTCCAGATTACTTACCATGCCCAAGCCAAAAACCAGAGAGCAGATGCCTTATCCAGACAGCCACAATACAAAGAAAGTGAATCCGAGGACCAGCCTCAGTACGTAATCCCGCCAGAGAAATTAACGTTGGGAGTATGCCAGCCTTCATGGGAAGAGGAACTCAAAAAGGCACAACAAGAAGATGCAGACATGCTAAAATATCAGCAGGAGACGGGACAAGGTCAAGACTCAGAAGTAACCTTTCACTGGAGAAATGGACTGTTATGGTTCAAAACCGCCAGATATGTGCCAGAAGGGGAATTAAGGCTCAGAATCCTACGCCAGTGTCATGATTCCATCACAGCGGGACACTTTGGGATTTACAAGACCATTCAGAACGTGGCCAAGGACTTCTGGTGGCCTAAAATGCATCGTGATATTGAGAGTTATGTAAAGTCCTGCTCTGTCTGTCTGCGGACAAAAACACAAACAGGGACACCAGCAGGACTGTTACAACCGTTGCCTGTCCCACACGAACCCTGGAAGGACCTCTCCATGGATTTTATAACTGATCTACCCAAGTCCCAAGGAATGACAGCCATCTTAGTAGTGGTGGATCTACTTACCAAAATGGCACACTTTCTTCCTTGTGCAGGGGCCTTAGAGGCTAAAGAAACGGCCAAGTTATTCATAAAAGAAGTCTACCGGCTGCATGGATTGCCAAACAGCGTAGTCTCAGACCGAGGAACTCAGTTCACAGCCAAATTTTGGAGAGCAATGTGGAAACAGTTGCAGACGGAATCAAAACTCTCCTCCGCCCATCACCCCCAGACAGATGGGCAGACGGAACGCTTGAACGCCGTTTTGGAAAGATATTTATGAAGTTATGTGTCCTATCAACAGACTGACTGGGTATCATATTTGCATTTTGCAGAGTTCGCCTACAACAATTCTCTGCACTCCAGCACTCAACAAACCCCGTTCTTCGCTAATTATGGATTCCATCCTAAAGTCTTTCCAAGCAGCTCAGAAGGAATGCTGGTACCGGCAGCTGAGAACTTCCTTAAGGAATTGCAAGCGGCGCAACAGACACTGAAACAGCAGTTAAACGAAGCCAAAACAGAGTACAAGCGAGTTGCTGACCTGCACAGGAAGGAGCCCCCCCCTTCAGCTGGGAGACCAGGTATGGCTGTCCACCCGCTTCCTCCAGATGCCGGGCAAATGTAGAAAATTACAAGACAAGAGGGTGGGTCCTTTGAAATAGAAACTCAAATCAATCCCGTGGCGTACCGACTGAAGCTGCCTGACACGTTTAAAATACATCCTGTGTTCCATCGATCCCTCTTAACGAAAGCCGCCCCTCCCAGTGAGTTAAGGCCGGAGGAACCTCCCGGAGCTCCACTCCTGGTAAATGAGCAGCTTGAGTTTGAAGCTGAGGAGATCTTAGATTCCAGGATCAGACGCCACAAGCTGCAGTACTTGATTCACTGGAAAGGCTATGGGGTGGCTGACAGATCATGGGAAGATGCAGCTGATGTGCATGCTCCAGAATTGGTAAAACTTTTCCATCAACGTTTTCCCCACCGTCCCAAGCCAGACAAGGGGAGGGGGGCACAGCCTGGGAGGGGGGATGGTGTCGGAAGGCAGAGCTGGGGTCCCAATCCCGGGGAGCTGGATCCCGGAAAGTTGGGAGAAGAGTATTTGGATGGATGGCAGAGGGAAGGGGGAGGAACTTCCCCCCCTTTGGAGCGAAGACGAAACAGAGGAACTGCCAGTGATAAGGTCACTTAGCAACAGGGAGCCTGAGCCCTCGCTGGACATTCTCACGCCTCCCCCTCTTTCAGGCTCAGAGCAAGAGGGGGAAGAGGGAGGGCTGCTCACAGTTTACCATCAGCCCCTCCCCTATCCCCCATCCTGGAATCGGAAACTTCAGAAGAGGAGGGGGTGATGCTTCCCCCCTCACCGTGCACACGCAGACAGCTGAAAAGACAGGAGAGAAGGGGGGGAAGGCGGGCAGTACCTGAGGGGCAGTTAAGGAGGAGCAAAAGATTGCGCGCCCGTTTGGCCCCTTCTTAAAGAACAGGCGGGAAGAAGTCCCTTGCTCTGTCAACTTTCTCCCAATGCCGCAGGACCTGTATCCCTGTATTGATTCATGAGAAAACGCAGTCTTTGTTTGGACATTACCCTAATAAAACACGAATTAACTACAATCGTTGGTCTGGTTCCTGAGTCACATCCTGGGCCTGACACTTCTCCACATTTGGAGAATGTATGTGTGTGTGTATCAATATCTGCTTCATATGAAGGATATGTATGCCTTTGCATACAGTTTTCCTCACTACCAACCATTTTTGGACCCTTAGGCAACAGTCAGCATGGCTGCTCATTTTTTAAATAATATTTTTATTTACATAAAATGCTTATATCTGCTTTAGTGATGTGCATCTGTTCCAGATGAAGTCCAAATTCTGTCCAAAGTCACATCTGCACTTTCTGAACAATGCAGTTCACCCAAGCAGTGCTTTCAAAAATGCATATATCAGGGGAATGTGGGCATAAAAATGAACATTAGTGAAAATATCATACAAAAAAAGAATTATATTAGGGCAAATTGCTTACAAAAATGTGTTTTTTTTAAGGAGAAATTCACACTAAAATGCTGAAGAGTTTTCATGAGGATTTTGTTTAAAAAAATCTCGAATTGTGCAGAAATGTGGAGAACTGAATTTAACAGTGGAAAAATGAGAAATGGAGAGAACCAATATTGACAGATCCCTCCATCTCTAGGGAAAGTCCCCCCCCAAAGGACCCCTTTGCCCCCAATGCTCCTTGGCAGGGTGGTGATGGATTTTTCCTCCTCTCCATGTTTTTCCAGACCCTTGGGTTGTGACACATTTTCAAAAAATATTTTTGAAGCAGGGAAAGCTTAATTCCTAACATTTTTTCTAAAAGCTTACCCTCCCTCCCTATTCTTCCTTTTAAAGCCGCATCTTCTATAACAGTTACCTTACTGGTGCTTTGGGGGCTTTTTACCTAGGGCTCTCCAAGGCTTCTCTGAGATGGTTCAATGGACATTTAATCAAACAGAGTGCTACACTATAAAGATAAAATTCATTTCCTGTCCCTTCCAAAGCCCCCCCCTTTTCTTCTTTTTTCCTCTTTACTTAGTAACTGCAGGCACATATGAATTTTGGTTATATACCCAGGTTATATAAGTTTCATCTGGGCTACCCAACATTGGTTACTAAATATTATCAAATAGTGCAAACAGTTTGAAGAAATTAGTTTCAGGAAAGTTGATCTATTATTATTATTATTATTATTATTATTATTATTATTATTTATATCCCACATTTTTGCCAAAGGCCCTCAAGGCGGCTTACAGAGAAAAATCAACACAAGTATAAAATACATCAAAGAAAGCAATACAATTAACAAAAATTAAACTAAATACAAATAACATTATTAAGAAAAAATGTCCAGGAAAGAAACTCAGAGTTGAAGACCTTCTCTAAAAAAGACATCCATCCTTTTTCCTGCAGTGTTTTGCATCTCAGTGTCCCAATTCCCTGAAGCCTGTTCAAACTGAAGGCGGTGGTGGCTCCATGGTCTCTTCGGTAGTGCCAGCTCCTGCAGCTTGAGTCCCCACGCCCACCAGCGGTGTGTTGTGGGATCCGGTGAGGATGAAGCTGCGGCTGGGGGAGGTCTTATAGAACTGCACTGCAGGGATTTAGTCCCCTTTTCCACTCCTCCCAAATTTGATGCTTTTTTTGTGCAAAAGATGAGCACTCTCTATGGTGTGTGTAAAAGAAAAAGGTTTCCAAAATGCTGCACACACCCCATTCAGTTTTAAACAATGTAAACCTCTTCTTCTCCCAACTTCTGCTCTGTTTTCACCAGCTGCATTCTGATTCAATGGAATTCTGTTTTGCCTGTTTGTTAAACTTAATGCTATGTTATACCTTGGGTTAAGAAGATAAGAAGAACTCTGCCAGATCAGGCCAAAGCATTCTGTTCTCATAGTTGCCAGCCAGATGCCTAAGGGAAACCAGCAAGCAGTACCTGCGTGCAACAGTATCCTTCCCATTTGCAATTCCTAGCATACTGCCTCCATCAGTGGAGTCAGACTAAAAACTGGATATTTCTTACATGCTTCTTAATTTTGCAAGGAACAGCTGGAATACTAAAACCATAAGCATTAAGGTCCAATAGTCCTCCTATTGATGCCTCTGATATAGCAAATGCTACCTCTGCTAGTGGTTCTAAGGATGTTGATCATCTGATGTCACAATGACCACAGGTGCAAAGGGCTTTGAAGTCCTGAAGCTTGAACTTCAAAGCTGTTGGTCAGTGAAGCAGGCTGTGAGACTCACAGACAGGGTTTTTAGCAGAGAGAGTGAAACCTGAAGCAGAAGGGTTAAGCTGTGAGAACAGAGCGCCAGGTTTGCCAAGGTCAGTAGCTGGCTGGGAAGCCTGATAAGGTGGGAAGCTTGGAAAAACTGAGAGTGGGGGAAACTGTCTGTGGAGAGAACTGTGTCTAATGTCTTTGCCTAGTAAAGACTCTTACAAGAAACTTGCCTGGCCTAGCTTATTCCTGTTCTATGCGGCTCTTGGATTCCATCCTTGTATGATCTACACACGCACACACGCAACAGGGGTTATGGGCCCAGCTTATCATACATGGTAGCGGGTCCGAGAGCTGTTGACGTGGCGTTGGTGCAGAGAGAAACAAAGTGCAAGTGAGAGGCAAGTAAGAGTGGGCAACATGGCTGTAAACCTGTTATCCGGATGCTGATGGAGAGACTGAATGCTGTAAACTACTCCAGCTGGAAATGGAGAATGAGAGCAGTTCTGATTAAAGAAGATTTGAATGATGTCGTGGAAAAACCCCCTCCGGCAGCTCCTTCAGCACCGTGGTTGAAGAAAGACGAGAAAGCGAAGGCTTTTATTACTCTGGGGCTGTCTGATTCTCAACTGTTGCTGGTGAGTAATGAGCCGACAGCTAAGCAGATGTGGGAGAAGCTAAGAGCCGCTCATGTGCAGCAAACTGCTGGGAGCAGGCTGTGTTTAGCACGGAAACTTTATCAGATGCGTTTTACAGATGAAGTGACTATGACAGAGCATCTGGCTGAATTTCGTAGATTAAATGCTGAGCTGCAAGATAGAGGAGTGCATCATAGTGACATTCAGATGGTCTATATCCTGTTATCTTCATTTGATCAAAAATAGGACATCCTGGTATCTAGCCTGGAAACTTTACCCGACGGAAATCTGAATTTGGACTTTGTAGAACAGAAACTTCAACAAGAGTAGAATAGAAGACAAGATAATAAGAAAACAGAGTTAAAAGAGACTGTGGCTGTACAACAACAACAAAATCAAAGAAGCAGGAAAGAGAATAAAATATGTTATTTTTGTGGGTCCCGTGGACATATACAGAGACATTGTTTAAAGAAGAGGAATAACAGGGACTTTGGAAGTCAGAGAACAAGCATGAACTTTGTTACTAAGGAGGACAATAAACTCATTAACTCTAAGTGGCTTCTCGACAGTGGAGCGTCTAATTGCCTAATCACAGACTCTAGTTTATTTTACACTTCAAAGCCGATGCAGGAGAAGCTTTATCTGGCTGACGGATCGACTCAGGACGCGATTGCAAAAGGCACTCTCAGGTTATGTAATTTGGGAACTATATTGACAGATGTATTACTAGTGTCTGGTTTAAAATATAACATTCTATCAGTAAGAAAATTGGCTCAAATAGGTTGTAAAGTTACATTTGAAGGGGATAGATGTTTTGTGAGAAAAGATGGTGAAATATGCATGCAAGGGAAATTACAGAACCAAATGTTTATGGTTGAGTGCAATCTTGATAAACACACGTGTGCTTGGATAGGAGTTAATAAAGAGAAACATGATAATTGTTTCCATGAATGGCACAGAAAATTGGCACACGCACATTTCGAAAAGGTACAAAACACCCCAAAGCATAGTCAAGATTTGAAGTTAACACATTGTGAACATGTGGATGAGTGTGAGGTATGCTATAAAACAAAAATGACTGTGACTCCGGTAAATAAGAGCTGTGAAAGCACAACCACTGAACCCTATCAGCTCATACATGTGGATTTGGCTGGACCTTTCCAGTGCTCAAAAGGTGGAGCAAGGTTTTATTTAGTGATTGTGGATGACTTCTCCAGATTTACACATGTGTTCTTATTGAAAAAGAAAAGTGAAGCAGAAGAGAAATTAAAGGCATTTATACAGAGGACAGAGACACAATATGGGGTTGTTATCAAAAATATCAGATCAGATCGGGGTGGAGAATTTACCAGTAATTCATTTAAAACATATTTGGAAAAGAAGGGAATAATACAGAGTCTCACTGCTCCCTTCAGCCCATCCTCCAACGGAACTGCAGAGAGGAGGAACCGGTCATTGCAGGATTCAATAAGAGCCATGCTAGCAGATGCAGATATGAATAACACTTATTGGGGTGAATGTATTCTATACACTGTTTATATTCAGAACCGTCTCATGCACAGAACAATAGGCATGTCTCCCTATGAGAAACTGACTGGAAGAAAGCCCAGGGTGAAACACATAGAACATTTTGGGGCAAAATGCTGGGTACATATTGCAAAACAGAAAAGGCATGGTAAATTAGGCTCAAGAGCTCAGGCAGGACGCATTTTGGGATTTCAGAATTCATATTATAGAGTTTGGTTGCCTGAGAAACAACAAGTAGTGTTAAGCAGAAGCATAAAGGTGATAGATAAACCTTGGAGAGACAGTCAAACAGTTATCCTAGATAGTGCAAACAAGCAGGAAGCAGCAGATGTTCCTTTTGGGCAGCAAATTCCATTAAGAACTGCATTGACTGATCTAATACACGGTGGCAAACGTACTGTAAAAAGACTGAGAGGTGAAGACATGGCAATGCAAGATACAGAAATGCCAAGTACAAGTGCAGGAACAAGTGCAGGTCCAAGTAAAATAGAAAGTGAGGAAGAAATGGAAATAGATAATGTTAGGAGATCAGAAAGAAAAACGAAAGGTCAACCACCTCAGAGATTCACATTTAATGTTACACAACAGAATAATGAAACAGACACATATCCAGTAGAATGGGAAAAAGAAGGACCAATAGATAAAGAAACAATGGATCTAATGTGGAAGTTTTGTGTTGAGGAATGAAATATAAATGTATTATCAAATAAAAGTGAACAAAATGAATCTGTGAAACTTGTGTGAATAAAGAAATAAAGAAACAAGAACTGAACTGAAAATGTAAATAGAAACTGTAAGAAAACAAACCATGTACTGATATGTATTGTAATGAAAAGTTAATATTGTAGAAATGTAATGATGAACAATGAAGTTTTGTAATCTGTGAGTCTCAGGTGGGGGCTGTTGGTCAGTGAAGCAGGCTGTGAGACTCACAGACAGGGTTTTTAGCAGAGAGAGTGAAACCTGAAGCAGAAGGGTTAAGCTGTGAGAACAGAGCGCCAGGTTTGCCAAGGTCAGTAGCTGGCTGGGAAGCCTGATAAGGTGGGAAGCTTGGAAAAACTGAGAGTGGGGGAAACTGTCTGTGGAGAGAACTGTGTCTAATGTCTTTGCCTAGTAAAGACTCTTACAAGAAACTTGCCTGGCCTAGCTTATTCCTGTTCTATGCGGCTCTTGGATTCCATCCTTGTATAATCTACACACGCACACACGCAACAAAAGCATCTTGCAACAGGTTGCTAAAACAATGTCCCCCCGCTATGTTTTAGCAGGGCTTTTGATGCAAACCCTTTCCTGATGTGCACACTGTCAACACAGCATTTAATGCTATCCTTCTGCCCATCAAAGGATGTCATGAGAGATGTCAGCTGATGGGCGGGTGGGTACGGCTTGGGAAAAATGCCCTAGCAGGATAGCTTAGACTACCTGGAGGGCCAAGTTTGGTCTGTGGGCTGGAAGTTCTCCACCCCTGCCTTTCAAAAGTATACAAGTTCTTGCACCACCAAAGTAGCTAGTCTTCAGGAAGGCTTGTCTTGGGATAATTTCAAATATCAGTGAACACTCATTGCTCCTCATGGAGCAGCCTGTTGATGGCTGTTTTATTAGCTGGCTAACGCATTGATCTAATAATAAAAACCTCTAACTATCACAATGAACTTTTGCTCTTGTGGAGGAGATATGTGGAGTCATTTCTATGAAGCATTTTTCATTTCCAGGATAAACTGTTTATCTTGGTGCAGCACATTTTTGTTGTTTAAAATGCACAAGGCTATGTACGCCCATGTAATCTAGTCTTAATTTTTATTTTTTTAAATGGCAATAAGGATGCAGAGAAATCCTAAACAAGTTTAGTCAGAGGTAAGTCCCACAGAGTTCAATGGAGCTTACACCCAGGCAAGTGTGTTTAGGATTGCAGCCTTACCTGTGGGGCTAACAGCAATAGTTTTCTCTTCCTGCAGGCCTGGAAATCAGGCCAGATATAAAACTAGCAATATAAATGCTGGATCTTGCACACACCCTTGATTTGATAATCAGCTGTACATATTATCTGAGCTAATGATTTAAAATGATGCTAGAGACAGGCTCTGTTTTTTGGCTGTTATATTCAGATTCAATATTTTATGTTTCCCAATATACCATTTTTAGTTAGCTATTACAGCTATGGCTGTATTGGTTTAAGAGATAGTAACGGTGATTCTCACTGTAGAAACTACTTGGATTTGTTCTCCTCATAATTAAACCACCTATCAGATCAGCTGTGTGATAAGAAGAGTTATCTAATGGGACACAAAGCTATAAAAAGACATATAAAAAGGCCTAAGTCCAATATCTGATGAACACAAATGAGTGCCACTGCATGGGAAACCCTTCTGTATTTGGTCTTGTATGTGCAAAAGGGTGCTGAAACTAGGACAGGAACAGATTCAGTACCTGAAATACTGAATAAGAACATAAGAACATAAGAACATAAGAAGAGCCTGCTGGATCAGGCCAGTGGCCCATCTAGTCCAGCATCCTGTTCTCACAGTGGCCAACCAGGTGCCTGGGGGAAGCCCACAAGCAGGACCCGAGTGCAAGAACACTCTCCCCTCCTGAGGCTTCCGGCAACTGGTTTTCAGAAGCGTCCTTGAAAATTCTTCTGGACACTAAGAATCTATGTGGAACAAGCACACACACACACAAAAATGAAGGAAACTCAAATCAATCTTCTGCTTGGTGGAAGAAAAGCAGGGAAAGTTTCCTGTATGGGAATTTCTGGAACAGGACCATCTATGTCAGGTTATTCATGGTCTACAAACAATTGACAAAACAGTGTGTTTGGTCATTACAAATTAGAGTTATGCACAAATGGCCTATCAAAATTTACCACCATATTTGTGGGCAGAGAAATGGGGGGGGAGACTTCACAGCATTTATCAGGGGAAGGAGAAATTATCCTACAGTTTCTTGCAGGTGGGGCTCACCACTGACAATGGTGGCAGTACACCCTCTCTCTCTTTTTCTCTGTCTCCATGTGTGTGTGTGTGTATTGGCATGTAATTGATAGCAGCAATTTTGTTGATAACCTGGACACCGTTTTGCATCCTCTGCAATAGCAGGCTAGCATAGTTTCAGAGCAGAGAGAGAGAGTGTGTTGGGGTAGGGATGGTAGACACCACAAAAACTGAGAGAAAGTCTGGTTCAGCTCTATTAGGGAGACTGCTCTTGCACTCAGGTCCTGCTTATGGTCTTCCCATAGGCATCTGGTTGGCCACCATGAGACCAGGTGGCTAAATTAGGTGGGCATTAGTTCTGGTCCAACACAGCTCTTTTTATGTTCTTAAATTATTAGTGTATTAAGTGGAAGGCATTTTTGTCTTCCTCAGATGGTCCATGTCAAACTGTATAATCAACAACATCTGTAAAGCATATGCCTAAAGAATTGAGGCTTGCAGCAATTTCATGGAACATAATGTATTCAAAAGCTATTCAGATTCTTCAAGATACACACAGTGCCCCTCTGAGTCCAGTTGATAGAAGACAAACAATGGGGAAAGCTGCCTTCTTCACACCCAGATTGCACCTACAGCTAGCCAGGGTTAAAAACAGGATAGTGGACTAAATGGATCTTTGGTCAGATCCAGGAGGCCATTTATCATGTTCTTATATTATTGCCCCCAGACTTGCTCAAATAAATAATACTCACCAGCGATCAAAAGCAGATATAAATTTATAGGTTTTTTTCTTCTTCATGTGTACCAAAATGGTTTAGCTGGCAGTTGTGTCTATAACAGAACGAGGGTAAAAAATTATACAAGAGCTTAAGTTTGTGTGGCTTGGGGGCTCTTGCAGGAAGAAAAATGCTTTTGAAACTCAAAGTGGCTGACGCTCAAGAGGATCTGTAGTATGTTTGTGACTCCGTAAGATAAACTTTTTTTTGCTCTTTTTGATGCTCCTATTTGTTCTTTGACTCTTGTGTTTTCTTTGTTGTTTCCCTATTTGTAACTATTTGATTAATCTGTAGTTTAGACCAGATTGCATTCTGATTGGAAATCTTTTTGAAGCATATATCTTAGGAAAAGACACCAACCTGCCTCTCCATGAAAGCTTACATAAATTAGTGCTTATGTTCCTTCTCTTAGTTTAATAAACAAGGACTTAAAGAAAAGTGCAACAGAAGCAGGTTATTATGAGCAGGGCCTCTGGAGATCTCGATCTATTCTATGATATCTATTCAAGCATGATAGCAAGATGAACCTTCTTGAAAAGGTCAAATTCCATCTTTTCTATATCCCTAGCTTTTTAATTGGTTTCATTGGAGAATCAGGAGTGCAGCGGGTAAGGGTGGCTTCAAAGGAACAATCAGGAATTTAAAATCTGCTCCCACTTCTTCCTTTGCTAGAGCAAGGCATGGTCGCAACTGCCCATCAGATGATGGGAGAGTAGAAATACACCTTGCTCAAAGGAGTGGAAAGTGGTTTCCATTCAATAGAAACCACTTTTCCCTATCCTGTTATCATGGAGAATGAGGGCCTTAGGGAAGGAGAATGCTCATCTGAGGAAGAAGGAAATGCTCCCTTAGAAAGGACCCATTCCTTGGGGGGGAGGGGCAAGCAGCTATCCTCTCATGCTTAGGATATTTCTCTGGAGGGATCCTCATAATGGGTGATTTGATCAGGTGCCCTGCTCGGCTCCTTTCCACCCCTGAGATAGTGAAGTGTTTGATGGGTGTGCAGACCACAGGGTGATTTGCTTGCCTGGTGTAAAGGTTGCAGATATCACCTGTCATTTAGATAGCTTGGTAGATAGTGCTGGGGAGGAGTCAGTGGCCGTGGTGTGTGTTAGCATCAATGACATGGGGAAATGCAGCTGTGAGGTCCTGGAAGCATAATAGAGGTTGCTAGGTAGGATGCTGAAACCAGGACCTCCAAGATAGCTTTCTCTGAAATGCTACCAGTTCCATGCACAGGTCCAGCCAGCCAGGCATAACTTTTTGATTTCAATGCATGGATGAGGCAGTGATGTTGGGAGGAGGGGCTTGGATTTGTTAGGCAGTAGGGGACATTTTGGGACAAGCCAGGCCTCTGCAAAAGGGATGGGCTCCACTTGAACCAGAATGGAACCAGACTGTTGGCACTTAAAATCAAAAAGGGGGCATAGCAACTTTTAAACTGATTGAGGGGAGAAAGCCAACAGGAGCTGAGGAGAGTCCAGTTCTGAATAATTCTTCCCCCATGGGATAAAGACAAAAAAATGATGAAAATTTAAATGGTGTGGGCTTAGAACTAGGTGTTGTGAGTGCAGGGTCACAGGATAGCAATCCAGAAAGGCAAAATTACCACAGGCCAAACCAAAACCTCTGTACCAGAGACAGCTAACAGAGACAGTGTATACAAGTGTCTATATGCTAATACTAGAAGCCTCCAAACCGAGATAGGATAACTGGAGTGTATACCCTGTGCCAGCACATTGTATTAGCAATAATAGCCTTAAGCTGATCAATATAGAATATAGTTCTGAGTTGCCTGGAGGCTTGTATTCCCCTTTCAGGCCCCAGCATCCTTGGGTATGTCAGATCACCTCATAGCCACCTGCAGTCTAATCTAGGTGTTCTAATGAGGATATGATGGCTTGCCCAGTATAATGCTGGGAATGTATCTTGTTAGCTCAAAGGCATCAAAGGAGCCCAATTAGGCATATATTCAAGTATATGTTTATCAGTAGGTATTTCATAGTTGGCTTAAATCTAAGTTATACTCCAAAGGCAGGTGGATGGGTCGAAGGACGGTCAATGAGCAGATAATGCAGCAGTTGCTTGTTAGTGCATGAGTCAAATAACGGTCAATGATGAGCTTTGCTTGTTAGCAAAGATGGAGATAAAGATGGTAGCTATGTAGTTTGCCAAGAGAAGATGTCAAGGTGCTCCAGGAAAGATATTATAGTTTTCTAATAATTAGTCTGCTTTGAAGGTGTTCTGTGAAAAGGTCAGAACAGCCAATTATATGCAACAGATGTCATTATATGTTACTTCAAAGTGTGTAATCTCATTAATCATATATGTAATTTCATGTGTATGCCAATGATATGTGCCAAGATTTATGCTATATAAACATGACCTGTGCCCAGTATGGGTGTTCAGTCTCTGACGTCCGCTACTGCAGAGCGGTGGGACTGATCCACTTTTATTGGGAATACTTGGCTGAATGCTGTAAGTTACTCAATAAATTTTAACTCTTTGTAAGCAAACCTCTTGTCTGCATCTCATCTCTGGTATCCCAAAACAACCTGAAGTGTTACAATTGGCATCACAAACAGGATCCAGACTTGAGTATGTTTAGATTTAGGGGGAAAGAGGAAGTAACGGAAGTCGAAGTGCAAAATCGCCTTCTGGGCTGGCCGCAGCATGAAAGATGGGGGCCAGTGGCCAAGGAGATATCTGTACTGATGGGACAGATGGCTTGGCCAGAAATAGAGAAAGACTGCACACCAGCTGGCCTGGTGACGGCTGTTGAGTCTCTGAAGCTGGAAAAGTGGTCAGCTAGGGAGAAACAGTGTGCAGGAACTCTAGCTTGGCTTTTGCTGACAGCTGTGCGAGCTGCCGGGCAAGAGGAGCTGAAATGGAAGTTAAAGGCAGGAAAGCTCGAGGATGAGCTAGGAAAAGCAAGAGATATCAGAGTCCTGACTAGGGAAACGTTGCAAGACAGTCTTGCCACTAATGAAGCACAGGAAGATTGCACACCAGCTAGGAAGAAGAGCAGGATACGAAACCTGTGGTGGAGAGCTGAAAAATGGGCAGGAAGGCTAATTTGCTGAGCCCAGAAGAAATGCCTGAAGAATGCCAAAGTGCGTAGCATCATCACCTCTCCGGAAACTAAAGATCAGGGAGAGGGGGAAGGTGAGACGGCAGCTAATCCTCTCTCAGAGAAGGGAGAGTGCCAGGAAAAGAGCATCTCTGAAGAAGGGGAGGAAGCCCCATATGAGAAAATGAGAGCCCTACCGGAGCCGTGGGATGAAGCCCCCTATGAAGAGATGGGAGCCCTGCTGGAGCCCTGGCAGCAAAGGGAAGAGACCCCCTGTGAGATGGCAGCCTTATCTGTGCAGCTACGGCAAGAGATCAAAAGTGACCCAAACGTCCAGCTGCAGAGCACCCAGATTGGGGTGGCTGAAGAGGCCCAGATGGTGAATGAGCAGCTGGAGGGGGTGGACTGCGAAGAGTTGCCATCAGTAACGGAGGAAGAAGAGGAAGCCATGAGTATGCCAGCGCCTACCAGGGAGGAGGACTGCAGAGAGCAGGAAGCAAACCCCCTGGTAAGGGAAGAAACTTTAGAGCAAGTTCAAGTAGGGGCTGAAGAGGAGGTGCTGCCGATGAATTCCTCTGCTCCGTGCGAGAAAATACAGGAGAAGGAATGTGTGGGAGATGGGCAGCTGCTGCCGGAGCTCTTCACTCTGTGTGCTAGAGAAATAGAGCAGGGAGAGGGAGGGGCGTGCCCACCAGATCTTTGCATTCTGTGTGCTCCTGTTACAGAGACAGTGCTGAAAGAGAAGCCCTTCATTCCCTGTGTGCCGGCCATGGAAGAGGAAAAGCTGGAGGTGTGTGAGTTAAAATCCCCCAGTGACATCGCCCCTGGGATGCGCCGTGATGATCCCATAAAGGGAGAAGCAAGTCCTATGGTGGGGGCAGTCCCTGGGCGCATTCCAGCCGTAACAAGCACCCCACACCCTGTGAAAGTTAAAAGGCACAGGGAGGGTTGTCTACAGTTGTTTGAGCCCCTGAGTTATTGTGGAAAAGGGCAAAAGCAATTTCTCGCTGCCAACCTGGGAGGGTTGGGCCCGCTAATTGCAAAGAAGATTCCCCCTGATAAGAAGGACGCTGGCTTGCAGCAGGGAGCAGCCGTTGCCTACCAGCTGGAAGACCAAACTTTCTCTTGGGAAGAAGAGCAAGGTCAGCCAAGTCAGGGGGCCGAATGGTGTGCTGTTTGGGCAGT
Source organism: Rhineura floridana (assembly GCF_030035675.1). NCBI lineage: Eukaryota > Metazoa > Chordata > Lepidosauria > Squamata > Rhineuridae > Rhineura > Rhineura floridana. The sequence goes on along the minus strand of NC_084485.1, from coordinate 106,920,216 downwards.
GATCACAGGTGAGACAAGAGTGTCCCTGCATGTCTACATAAGCCCCTGGGCAAAGAGTAAAGAAGTAAAGAAATGGGCAGAAGAGGAAGGAGTGGCTTGGATCTACCCTCCAAGAGCAGCCGCCCTAATCGAAAGAACCAGCGGTCTGAAACAGCAAATCAAACTTCTGACAGTCAGGTCGGATTGGAAGCACTGGAAAGAAAGAAACCTGGAAGAAGCCAGCCATCTACTCAGTCAGAGAGGGCCCCTGGGGGGAGGGTCACCCATGGAGCGGCTTGTGAATCCTCCTTCGCTTCAGGAAGCAGGGGGGCACATGTGGCTCAACAGAAGACCTGCTGCGTGCTGCCAAGGAAACACCGCTGTTCGTGGAAGAGGAATCCTGGCACCCTGCCTGTGGCCGCAGAAATCAGCTTGAACTGGAACCTCCTGAAACCCACAATGGGGAAGAGCCATGTGGGCGAAGTTATGCACATGAAACTGTATGCTGGTTTGTGAGTAAGAATTTTCTTAATGCTGGCAGTGTTGCTATGTATATGTAACTGTGTGCGATAAGAGCGTTTTCGCGATGATTTTAGCATTGCCTTTTTTTAAAAAAAGGCTGCTGAATGCTTAAGATTTATTATGGTGTGTCTGTTAGTATGTGGGAGTGTGTATAGTTGGTTGGGGGGAGGGAGAGAATTAAGTTCTTTGTTCTTCCTTTTTCAGTTATGATACAGCTCACTGCATGCTTGTGGATAATCTGCTGCATTCCATTGGTCTGGACAGCGTCTGAAGTCAATGCCTATGTACAACTCAGCTATAGCCTGGCCAAGCAGGAAAATCAATATGACTGCTGGATTTGCTCACTGATGCCTCATCATTCTGCTGGTTTTCCTCTAATGGTGGTGGATTTTAATAAAAGCTTATTGTGTGCGTTTTATGATTTTCTAAATGAAACCAAGCAATTGCAGAAATCTTTACAGTCAGTAGTCACCCCACAAGATACTGAGAAAGGACCCAAATGGTTTGATGTGGGGGCCACCCAAGCCAGAGCAGTTAGAATAGACACCCAAAAATCCAACTCCACTGTTCGGATTAGAGGGGGATTTGAGCAGTTACATGATGGGTTAGGATGGGTCACCCCCTTGAGAGTAAATGCCCCACCACAGCCTGAAGTTTGTTGGGAACAAGTAAAGCACAATAGAACAGAAGCTAAGTTCCAGAGGCAAGTGGGCTTCAATAGGGGGTGTCAGACAGTGCATACATGTCCCAATCCCAGAAATAGTGAGCAAGGCTAATATGTACTAGTTGGACCGTACGACCTGGCCTTAACTGGGCAGCCCCTAATGGTAGTTATTGGATTTGTGGGGAGAAAGCTTGGCCGTGGTTACCCCCAGGATGGATAGGGAGATGTTCTCTGGGATTGTTATGGGGTCCACATAGATTTGAGAAAACCCTAGAAAGTCCTTTTGTGGGAAATTATAGAGCCTGGCAAGTAAGATGGCAAAGAGACATTTTTAGTTTGGCTGATTATGCCTGGGTCCTGTTGCCTGGAGGAGGGGTGGCGAATATTATGTATAAAGTAAACATCTTTGGAAGAGCAATGGAAGTAGCTTTAAATGCCACAGCTCTGGCCCTAGAAGCAATAGGGATAGAAATGACCAGCATGAGAGCAGCAGTCCTCCAAAATAGACTCGCCCTGGACATGTTAACTTCGAGCATGGGGGGAACATGCACGATGTTACAACAAGAATGTTGTGTATATATTCCAGATAAGCAGAGTGTCATTAATAATAGTGTAGCAGCATTGTATCAGCAAAGCAGTAGAATTAAGCATTTGGAAGAAGATTCCTTTTTAAATCCTATTTTAGAATGGTTTCAGGGAATAGGAGGCTGGTGGAAACAATTATTCTCTATTGGGCTTACTCTTATTTGTGGTGTTATATTAATATGCATATGTTTGTCCTGCTGGCGTAGCTTTAATGGGTAAATAGTTAAGACTACCCTTGGGGTCAAACGACAGGGCAAATGAAGAACCGGCCCCTTCGGGGGTAAGAAGAGAATGTAACGCGAAGGTATTGACGTCCTTTGACCTTCCAGGGGTGGAATGTATACCCTGTGCCAGCACATTGTATTAGCAATAATAGCCTTAAGCTGATCAGTATAGAATATAGTTCTGAGTTGCCTGGAGGCTTGTATTCCCCTTTCAGGCCCCAGCATCCTTGGGTATGTCAGATCACCTCATAGCCACCTGCAGTCTAATCTAGGTGTTCTAATGAGGATATGATGGCTTGCCCAGTATGATGCTGAGAATGTATCTTGTTAGCTCAAAGGCATCAAAGGAGCCCAATTAGGCATATATTCAAGTATATGTTTATCAGTAGGTATTTCATAGTTGGCTTAAATCTAAGTTATACTCCAAAGGCAGGTGGATGGGTCGAAGGACGGTCAATGAGCAGATAATGCAGCAGTTGCTTGTTAGTGCATGAGTCAAATAACAGTCAATGATGAGCTTTGCTTGTTAGCAAAGATGGAGATAAAGATGGTAGCTATGTAGTTTGCCAAGAGAAGATGTCAAGGTGCTCCAGGAAAGATATTATAGTTTTCTAATAATTAGTCTGCTTTGAAGGTGTTCTGTGAAAAGGTCAGAACAGCCAATTATATGCAACAGATGTCATTATATGTTACTTCAAAGTGTGTAATCTCATTAATCATATATGTAATTTCATGTGTATGCCAATGATATGTGCCAAGATTTATGCTATATAAACATGACCTGTGCCCAGTATGGGTGTTCAGTCTCTGACGTCCGCTACTGCAGAGCGGTGGGACTGATCCACTTTTATTGGGAATACTTAGCTGAATGCTGTAAGTTACTCAATAAATTTTAACTCTTTGTAAGCAAACCTCTTGTCTGCATCTCATCTCTGGTATCCCAAAACAACCTGAAGTGTTACACTGGAGTGCTTGGTCTTAGAGGACAGCATTGATATAGTGAGCACAACTGAAACCTGGTGACATGGAGAAAACCAGTGGGACATGGTTATTTCTAGATATAAACTATATGGGAAGGACAGGGAAGGACATATTGGAGATGGTATTACTCTATACATGAAGGAGGGCACTGAATCCAGCAAGCTAGAAACCCCAAAATAGGCAGAGTCCTCCACAGAATTGTTGTGGGTGGGGATACTGTGCCCCAAGAGTAATTTAGTACTGAGGCTGTTCTATCGTTTCCCTGATCAAAATGCTCAGGAAGATCTTGAGATGAGAAATGAAATTGAGGAAGCAATGTTGTAATAATAGGTGCCTTCAACTACCCTGACAGATTGGCAGCATATGTGTCCCGGTCATAACAAGGAAGCAAAATTTCTAGATACCCTAAATGACTGTGCCCTAGAACAGTTGGTCATGGAACTGACCAGAGGGATGGCGACCTTGGACTTAATCTTAAGTGGCACCCAGGACCTGGTGCAAGATGTAAGTGTTGTTGAACCCATCACTGGGAACAGTGTCCCTAGTGCTATTAAATTGGAGGTGCAACCAAGAGGTCTTCTGTATCTTTAAAAGTTGTGCAGGGGGAAGGGAGAATTCCACCTTGTGGTTTTTCTCATTACAGAGTTGCAAGAACACCTGCACTTGGCTGACTTTCTCTTCTCCTAAAGATACAGGATCAGTCTCAGGCCCTGAGCCTGGCAACCCTAGTTGTAAATCTTTCTCTCCCCCTACAATCCTATTTTATTATGTAAGAAACTAATGCTGATTTTATTTTTCCCCAAAAAATGTTCTGGTTTTGACAATAAACTATTATATGGGGTGTGTATATTTTTACATCTCCAGTGTGTGTGTATATTGAGTCTTTCCAATAAACCTATGAGGTAGGGTTGCTGTTTGGAAACCACGGCAGCTCACAACAAGAAATAAATCCCTTTAAAATCCAATAACCATAAAACATGTATAAAACAGTTACAAAACAGCTTAAAGTGGCATGATTCTGAATTTTGGTATGGGTGAGTGAAGTTCCTTATCACTTGTGGTTGCAGTTCTATGCACACTTCCCTGTTTGAGTAAGCCCCATTGAATGCATTGGGACTTGCTTCAGAGTAAACATGAATAGGATTGCACTATAAATATCTTTACAGGTTGTGTAAATAATAAACAGCTTTACATTCATGCTTATATAAATATTTCTTCATACTATGTCCTGATAAGTATCTGATTTCACATTTATGGTTGTACATAATTATTTCCTCTACGTTTTAAGTGTGCCCTTCTTCCTTGGGTGGTCATGGTCCCCTTCTATTGTTTTCATTCTGAGGGACAGATTAGGCAGAAAGACAGTTGCAAAACAGCTTAAAGTGGCATGATTCTGAATTTTGGTTGCAGTTCTGTACATGCTTCCCTGTAAACATGCATAGGATTGCACTATAAATATATTTATAGATAGTGTAAATAATAAACATGTTGTTTTCATCCTGAGGGGCAGATTACGCTGAGAGAAGGTGAGCAGCCCATGGTCACTCAGTAAACTTTATAGCTCATTTCCATTTAAAAATAATTAATTAAAACAATTTACATGCAGGCAAAGTTGATGAAGTATATCTACACAATAAATTTAAAACACATCCAACTTGCATTTAAAGTGCATGACTTCCCCCAAAGAATCCTGGGAAGTGTAGTTTTCCCCTCACAGTTATAGTTCCTTTACAAACTACAGTTCCCATAATTATGTGGTGGGATTCATATACTTCAAATGTGTGTTGAATGTGCTTTAAATGAATGGTGTGGATCTGCCCTAGGTATCCTGGGCATTCTTTAGTGAACTGAAAAGAACCATGTTAAAATATACTTGTTTAAACTGGGGAAGGTCTGTAGCTTAATGGTAGGGCATATGCTTTGCATGAAAAGGTCCAAACTTCAATCTCTGGAAAAAACTACTGCCTGGAAGCCTGGAGAGCCAATGCTAGTCCATGTCAACAGTACTGATCTAGATGGTACCAAATAGCCTGAGTTGGTATAAGGCAGATTCCTTTGTTCTTAAAGTAGAAAAAGACCCAAGGACCACAGTGATTCCAAACTATTTATGTATTTTATTTACAACATTGATATACCGCTTTATTGTAAAAAACCTCAAAGCGGTTTATAGAAGAAACTAAAACAATAAAATGGTTGTGTATTGGCCCTCCAGGCTTGCCATACAAAGCACTGCTGAGTCTGCCCAGGGCTGTGGGAGGTTTGTTTCAGTTCTGAGTTGCAGTTTGGCATACAAGCAGGACCGTGCTGTGGGCCTTGTTCTCTTCATTTCTTTAGTGATGGTAAAGTTCTTGTTGTTGTATATCCTCTGTGTGGCCTTTTCCTTCAGAACACCTTTTTAAAATTATTGACAAAAACAGTTAAAAACAGGTATCCAAATACATTCAAAATAATAAAACCAACAATGAATTAAAAACAGTTAAAAAATAATAGCATCTACATGCATGGGTAGGCTTGCCTAAAAAAAAACGTTTTTAGCAGGTGCCAAAAAGAGTACAATGAAGACACTTGCCTAATGTCAATAGGCAGGGAGTTCCAAACCATTGGTGCTGCTACACTAAAGGATCAATTTCTTATAAGAGCAGAACAAGTACTATGTGGCACCCGTAACGTGGAAAGCACACCTTGAACTTGGCCTGGTAGCAAATCGGCAACCAGTACAGATTTCAGAGCAGAAGTATTATATGCTAATAGGGACTCACTCATCTCAGCAATCATGTCACACCATTCTGCACTAACTGCATCTCCAGGGTTCGGTTGTGCTACATGGGGATTTCTGTGATGTTGGCAACTGGCTGCCAGGATTTTTTTTTAGTTTTGGTTAGGAATCCTGACTGGTTGTGGGATGCTGAGTTTTCTCATAGGAATCTTGTTGTGGTTGGTATGATATTGCATTTAGAAAACCATCACTTTCTTTTGTTTTTCTTTTTCTTTTTCCATATTATTTACCTCTGACCTCACTCCCTTACATCCAACAACAGTGGTTCCATGTGTTCAGCTCAACCCCCTTAGACCCACTGATGATGTACCTTGTTGTTTGCATGATGGTTTGTTTCTTGCCCGGTAATGGCAAAAGAGAATTCACATACTGTTAAGTGTGGTTTCAATTGCTGTTGTTTCCAAATTACTGCCCATGAAAGTAAACCAAACCATGAGTGTTTTCTCTCTGTCAGTTATTACTCACTGGAATTGGGTTGAGTATCAAAGTGAGTTTATAGCAGCCCACAGGGTAGGCAGGAAAGGGTAGAGAATCTTCTTAATTCTTACTAGTTTCTCAAACCTCTCTCTGCAGTGAAGGGTCAAGTCTGTAAAGAAGTTTGAAGCAGCCACGTTAAAAGCCAGCCAGGCAGGGCATGCCAGGCAGGAAGTTGCCAACCCTGCTTTGGTATCTATATCTTTGCAGAAGATATCTAGTCAAGCCTTACCAACAGCACAATCCAAACCATATCTAATCAGAAGTAAGTCCTGTTAAGTTCTAAATAAATAATTCGAACCCTGGTCTCCGAGTCATAGTCCAACACCTTAACCACTACACCACACATGAAATTAAAATGGCTATATGAAGCAAGTTACATAAATACTGGTTAAATCAGTGATATCAGGATAGTTTCAGGACAGTTCTTCTGTATCATTATTCCTATTTAGTTAGTTATTTCTCTGACTGGTAGGCATGTTAAAGGGTATGGGCTTATATGTCCCATAGGTCACATCCACACCATGCATTTAAAGCACATTTAATACAAATTTAAAGCACGTCACTTCTCCCAAAGAATCTTAGGAACTCTTGTTTACCCCTACAGTTCACAGCACCCTTAATAAACTAAAGTTCACAGGATTCTTTAGGGGAAGCCATGTGCTTTAAATGTGCTTTAAATGTGCTTTAATGTATAGTGTGGGTATACCCTCAGACAATTGCTGTCACCTTCTCTCAGTTCTTGGGATAAACCAGGGTTTAAAATGAAATGCAGACCATTTATTAGAGCAGTTTATAATTACATATGCAATTTTGAAATTGCTAGTCGCCTTGCATTAAATTTCCATTTCATAAACAAAGCAAAATGAAAGGGGGCAAGGGGAAAAAGTCAGTACAGTTTAAAACATACCAGGTGCCAACTCACCAGAGAGCAATTCCATGATGTGTGACTGTACTAAACAGGGGGGCAATATGGTGAATGAGTGGTGAGTGGGTGATTTACTTAAAGAGTTCCCAAATAATGTAACCAGAAAATCACTTGGCGCTGTTTATGTGGCAAGCAGGGGAAACAGGTGTCCATTGGGACTGGTAGGGCAGAAGGCAGGGAGGCCAACAGTAGGTGGAGCCAGAGGTAATGATAGGTAAAGCCAGAGCCAGTGACAGGTGGAGCCATCTAATTCTAGTTTAGTTCCCATCCTCCTGCTGAGTTCTACAAGGGCAACACTGAGACTAAGAAGGAAGCTGACAGCCAGGGCCATCCCCTGGGCTAGCTGTAAGTAGGAAGGCAGGCAGGTATGAAGTGGTTGGGGGCAGACTGAGACTGGTGGGCCAGTGCCTCACTTGCCTCAATGGACTAGCCTCTCCTGCTGGCAAGCATTATTCTTTGATGCTCTGTTAAAGCACACATCTTGTCTCTGTTTTCTATCTAAACATCACCACGAGAAAGCAATTATGGATTTCTGTATTTTTGAAAATGAGTGTTCATCTTTATTTTCTGATAGACACAGCTAATTAGCAGCGTACTAAAACAGGCATGCAAGCTTTAGCAGAGTGTCTCATTTTTCTACTATGAGTTTTTTGTTTTGTTTTTTACTTACTACAGTATCTCTGCTGTCCTTGTGTTGCATATATTTTAAATGGCCACCAATCAGTCAAATGCTGAAAGCAGAGCCAGCCAATTCCAGCTGACTAGAGGGAAAACCTGCTTCTTGTATGCCCGCTTTTAACAGTAGCTTAATTGGTGTTTAATTATATGTGTTGTTGTATGTTTCAGGAAATACAAGATACCCACAGAAGTTTATTTATTGACACCATATGGCAAGCCCATAAATCATGGCTGCTTGGAATGTTAAGAATTCATACCCAAGTGTAAGGTTTGCTGAACAGTGTATAGGCATGTGTACAAAACTCGTGAGTAAAATATGAAGAAGTAGTAAAATATGAAGAAGTGGTAGTTTGGAATAGGATCGTTACAAATTCAGTGGGAAGAATAATGGAAAACATGGGCTTCTGGAGAAGTTGACTTTTGGTAGTTTGCTTTGGTCTACCTTCTAGATGCTAGCTCACAGTTTGCTAAAGTGAATACATAATATTTTGAACTAGTAATAAAGTTGAGTGCACTCCTGTGGATTACTGGTGCTCATTTATGGCTAGCTGATGTAGGGCAGTTTCCGTGTGGATTCTCAGACACAGGACTCAGTTTAAAAAACAGTGTGCTTGGTAATCTTAGGTGTCATGAGAGTTCAGTCTTTGGTGTTTGACCTGTAATTGCTCATTCATACATGCAAGTCATCACATGGTTTTACAGTCATCAAGCAATATAAGTGCAATCCGCAAAAACCTGTACAAACAGTACCAGAACTAGGTAGAGCTATACAAGCTGAGGCTGAAAGTCCGTTGTTGACTCACAAATCCAGGACATTTTATAATAAATAGTGGTGTCCTCAATGCCCCCACTTTTTCATTTTTACAACTCATGCTGAAGCATTTATTTTTCTTAAAGGACATTTCCTAAAGGGCATTTCGATCTGACTTCATTCATAGATAACTTTAATACATTTTTATTGACCTCAAATGTCATTCCAAGAGCTGATTCATTTTTTTAAAATCCATAAAAATCACAAAGACAGGAATGGTAATAGATAGGAATGATAATATAATTCTTTCCCACCCAACACTCAGATTTGGGGCTCTGAAATTGCTTGATCTTGATACTCCTATGCAGAAGCAATCCACCATAGGTTGGTTTTTAACTTCCAGTTCATGTCATTCTTTTTTTAAAAAGTTTTCACTTTGTATAATCCCCCCGTATATGTTAGTGACATTGGTAGGTTTGCCAAAGTTCCTATTAAAGATAGGTGCTGTCCAACTGGAACTTGAGACAGTTTCCCGTGTGGGTTTTTTTACTATAGATCTTATCAGTCGATCCCCTTATGAGGCAGTTTTCTGGTCAATCCTTAGGGACTTTTCCTTGAGGAATCCAATAAATCCATTAATGAACAGGTAGCAATATTTCTGAATGTAGTAATATATCTTAGACATGCAATGATTGTTAGCTCTTAAATCCTCACCTTTCTTCTTTTGATTTTATGGTTGTGTTTTTTTCCAGTTGTGTACTTTTCAATGGTTGCTTGACCACAACAAAAAATTGTTGTTCTCAGTGATATGAAACAGTGCCTATGATGAACATTGATCTCCCATTGGCCAGCAGACCTTGTGTACTCTGTAGCAATGTACCAGAGCACCTGGGGGAGAGGAAAGAGACAGACTTCCCTCTTTCCTCTTTCCTCCATACTGCTGCTGTTCCCACTACCTACTAAGTAGGGATGTTGGAGGCATCCACTGAAAACAGTCTACAAAGGGGGTTTCCTTCCGTCCACCCACTTGACCCTCATCATGGAACAGATTCTTGCTATAAATACTTTTTGCCTTAGTTAACTACCAGTAGGTTTTTTTTGAAAGCAATGCTCACGTAGATACATAAATATCGGTGTTATGGTGGGCTCTGTCACCAAACCAAAGTGGAGAGCAGGAGATGTTCTCTCACACCTCCTACCTTGGCAGTTGTCATATGCTGTATTAAGGATTGTAGGAATAGGATCACTTAACAGAGCAACCCTGTGTTGATAGTAGGGAGTTCATGTCTGAGCTGCCACCACTCACTGTGGCCAGGGAAGGAGGCAGAGACTGGCCATTCTTTTTTCTCCTCCCAGTATGGTAAATGGGAGAGAATTAACTATGGTAGCTCCAGATCCAGTAGAACTCAGCATTTGGGAAGTGTGTCAGGTGAATTAGGGCCCTTAGGATCCAGCAGATCCTCATCTTCTCCTGAAATTTCCCACAGTCGCCACCGTCACCTCCCCCGCTGCTGATGGAATTCTGCAGGCAGGCAGAGCCACCGACAGATAGGTAGAAAGGGGGTCATACTCTTAGCTTTCATTTTTTTTAAGTAAGTTTCTATGTGCTCTTGAACAAAAAGTTATACACCAAAATGTAAGCTGCCCCCTCCCACAATTTATGTGAAATGAGCTGGCCAGCTGCTCCAATTGCCTCCCTTTCAGGTTTTTAGCCGAGTGAGGCAGAACTATGATTGACAAGGGATTTGTTGAACAACAGAAAATATCTAGAAATACTTTCAAGTCCTGAGAAGAGCTGCCTTTTCCTGCTTGTGTGCATGTGCACATCACTTGAATAAGCGTATAGCTTTCAGCAACAGCAGCACATGTGTCTGCCTGCCCACTTTTCTCTATGTATGCACATCCAGCATGAGATGCAGAAGATCAAAGAAGCACACACAGGACAGAGGACAGCAGAATCTTGGTAGGCATGTGCAGTAATGTTGATCATAAAAGTATAGATGCAGGGTTTTTTAATTATTTGCAAAAACTAGCATATTATACAATTTATCTTTCAAATAATTTTGAACAGAAATAAAGTATATAAGCAGCTTATGATGCCATTACAATGTGTTATATTTTTCTAAATATAAGGAGTTATACAAATTTAAATTTTCCTGGGCTGCTTAATAGGGCAGTTTATTTGTCTAATTCATAACCTGTTTTGAAAACCTTCCCCAAAAGAAGCTTAATCCTATACTCACTTTTCTGGGAGTGAAGATGCAATACTAATCCCAAACCATTTCTCTACCATCCTATTTTAAGGCAGTTAGGGAGGATTTAATTAGGTGTCACTGCTATTATTTCTTAGGAAACTAATACTGTTTAAAAAACTTTCTGTAATGACCAGCTGGTTTTGACAATAAACTATTATATGGGTTGTATGTATTTTTACTAGGGCTGTGCACATACCCTCCCAATCCAATTTGTGACTCTGATTCGAAAACACATATCAGGCCCAATCTGGTCTGGACAGAGTGTGACCAGATCCAGCACAATTTGAATCCAAATCCGGACCAGAATCCAGATATTACAAATGTCAGTAAATCCCATTGTCCTATGTTGCAAAACTGAAACAGACATAACATTCTTGTTTTTGACCTAGAGGCATGAAATTTGGAGACATGGTAGCTGATATATACAGGGAATTAAACCTGCTAAGTTGCAGGTAGATAGCCCAAGGGGTTTTCATGCTAGCCACATGTAAAGTTTAAGACATTTTAAAATTAAAACAGACTGTTTGGAGTCATGAAATTTGGAGACATGGTAGCCCCTATGGAGGGAATCAACCCTGCCAAATTTCATGAGAGTAGCTCTAGGGATTTTCATACTAGCCACCTTTCAATTTTGCTTTTTTCAAAACAAACAAATAAATAAAAAGACTGTGAATGCTCAGTCATGCCAATTCTCATGCTGCTGTGTTTTTCCTGTTCCTTTCTTCAAACGTTTGAAAAAAATGATGTATTTTTAAAATTAGATTTGCAATACTTGACATGAGTGTGTAGCATTAGGCAGGCATGGGCTGGCAGTACAATGGAGGAAATATGTGCATGGGTACATGAAATTTGAGGACATGGTAGCTGCTTTAGAGGGGATTAACCTTACCAAATTTCAGGTAAGTAGCTCCAGGGGATTCCATGCTAACCACCTTTAAAGTTTGGTTTTTCCAAGAAAGATTTTCTTAAAAGACTGTGAGTGCCCAGTCATACCATACACCTGTGCCTTTTTTCAAAAGTCCCTTTTCCCTGTCCCTTTTTTCAAAAATTTGAAAAAATTGAGGGTTTTTTAAAATTAGGTATCCAATACTAGACACACATAGATATTTATTTAATTAATTTATTTAATTTTTATTTAATTTATATACCGCCCTAAGCCAAAAAGGCTGCCTGGGCAGTGTACATAGAGGATAAACAAGAAAATATATGAATAGAACAAATATAAGAAATATAAGATAGTATCAGGCAGGCATGGGCTTGCAGCACCATGGAGATAATATGCATAAAGGCACATGAAATTTGAGGATGTGATTGCTCCTATAGAGGGGATTAGCCCTGTCAAATTTCAGGTGAGTAGCTCCAGGTGTTTTCACACTAGCTAAATTTAAAATTTGCTTTTTCCAAGAAATATTTTCCAAGAAATACCCTGTCATATTGGGGGCAGATTGCCAACAGCAGTAGTGTGGGAGAGAAAAATAAAAATATTATTTAGTATTAATAATGTTACTGTGGTTAGCAATTGGAAACAATAATAATAATTCTTAACTCAGAATGCTGGCTAATATTCCCACAAGGTTTGGCTGTCTGGCTGGATAATAATAATAATAATAATAATAATAATAATAATAATAATAATAATAATAATAATAATAATAATAATAATAATAAATGTGTAACCATAGAAGCCAGCTGCTTCTTATTTTTTGTGGATAGCAACTGGAAAATAGTAATTATAATAATACAAAATTCAGAAAGTTGTGCCTAAATATGCCCACAAGAATTTAATAATTATTAGCAATCAGAACTGAATAAAAAAAGACAACAACCTTTTTTTAAAAAAATGTAAATAATGATGGGACTAGGATTGATTTGGAAAGAACAGAGACATATATAACCTGAACAAATGCCACCAAAACCCACCAAACATTTCTAAGAGACAGAACCTACAAAAGATTTCTGCATTTTAAGACTTCACCTCTTCTAAGCACTGTGATTGGAACATGTTGGGTGGGGAGATAGCATTCTAACCTTCCTTCCTCTCTCCCCACTCTGGTGTTCTCCTTTATGATGTTGTAATTGCTCCATTTCAGAGACACAGTACAGTATCTTTATTGCGGTCACAGACCCGAAATGGAAAGAGTGCACAATGGGTTAAATACAAAGAGTAAAAACAATGATGTTTACAAACAGAGGGATAGCAGAATACATGATCAGGGATAAATTACAATATAATTCTCTGACGAATAATTTGGGCAGCATTAATAAATTTGGCAACCATAAGTGTACGAGATTTATTAGAACCAGACATCAAGGTTTTCAACAGGGAGTCAGATGACTTGCCTGGGAATTTCTTAATTATAGATTCTAAGTACCTAGATCGTTCGGTAATATAAAAGGGGCAGTCAAAAAGAACATGGGACAGGGATTCAATGGTTGCAAGGTTACAGGGACAAAGTCTCCGTTCAAGGGGAATACCCTGAAAACGGCCTTCAAGGAGTGCAGAGAATAAACAGTTAAACCTAGCCTTAGAAAAGGCTAGGTGGTATTTGGGAATGACTAAAAATTCTAAATATCGAGCAAAAAAAGGAAATGTGAATCCTAGGCCCAAATTTGAGGGGGAACAGGTCTTGGCAGCCATCGGGAAAGCAGTTTGGAGATCTATATCGCTGATGCGGGTTTCAATGGAGCGTCTAGCCGATTCTAAATCTAGAGAGGCAAGAAACTCTATAGAGAAACCCAGACTTGTTAGTTTGAGCTGGAATATTGTATTCCAGCTGTTTGGGAAGGTATCAGTCCAAAGCAAGGATAGATAGCCTGAAGATGTAGATGTATAGACTTGTTTAAGCCAATATCTAAAGGCAGCAATCCAAGCGACAGATTCAAGGGAAGGCATGCCAGACTCTAAACGTAGGGCTGCTGCAGGTACACACCTAGGGACACCGAAAAGGGCACGGAGAAAAGTAGATAAAACAGATTCAACTGAAGAATTAAAACTCTGGATCCAAAGTGATATTCCAAAAAACAATTGGGGAAGAATTTTAGCTTTAAAAACTTGGATGGCAGCTGGAAAATACTGTCCACCCTTAGTAAAATAAAAATTTAAAATACTCTTTAATGTGTTGCGAGTGGTCTGGACTGCGGAACGAATATGGGGTATCCATGAAAGGGAGGAATGGAATGTGACACCAAGATATTTATATTGTCTAACCTGGGAGATCTTCTGGTCACTGATTGTCCAATCGGAAACTGCTTTCCGGTTGGAGAAGACCAGAATTTTCATTTTGGAGTAGTTAATTGAAAGAAGGTTGTCATTACAATACTTTTTGAAGGTCCTAAAGAGTTGTTTGAGTCCGACTTTAGACAAGGATAGGAGGGCTGCATCGTCGGCATAAAGTAGGAGGGGACAGATTTGGTCGGCCACCTTAGGGGGGTGAAAATCAGGGGAACAGCAGCGGGCATTCAGGTCATTTTAAAAAAGATTAAACAACAAGGGGGCTAAAATACATCCTTGCCTGACTCCATTAGTGACGGGGATGGAGTTGGTTAATGTTCCATCTGGGCCACATCGCACACACATGGTGGTAGACTGGTGTAATCGTATAATAAGAAATAGAAGTCTCTTATCCATTGTGGATTTCATAAGTTTGGCCCACAACTTGTCTCTAGGGATGGAGTTAAAGGCAGATCTTAAGTCGATGAATGCCACAAAAAGTCCGTTACCCCTAGGGCCTTTGTATTTATCTGCCAGGTGGTTTAGGACGATGCAATGATCGAGTGTGGATTTACCCTTCCTAAAACCCGCCTGTTCCCGGCCAAGGATATGATTTTCCTCTACCCAGGAAGATAGTCTGCAGTTTAGATAGGATGCATATAGCTTGCCCACAATTGAGAGTAAGCTAATAGGTCTATAGTTTGCTGGAGAGTCTCTAGACCCTTTTTTGAAGATGGGGATTACTATGGCTTCTAGCCAGACTGTAGGAAGGCAGCCAGAATTATTTATGTTTGTGAATAGAGTGGCAAGTAAAGGGGCCCACCAATCTTGGTGCATTCTTAGTAATTCAGGGGGGATTAGGTCAAGTCCCGGTGATTTACCTGATTTTAGGGCATTAATTAGTGTTTTGATTTCAGATTGTGTGACAGGGGGCCAAAGAGGAGAGGACGAAAGATCGATGCGTAAAAGACAGTTCGAGGGAGAGTCTGGAGTTTGAAACATTTGTGAGAAGTACTGCTTCCAAATATGGGAGGGAATATTGCAAGGAAATGGATTATGTGACGTTAGGGCGTCAGAAACTATTGCCCAAAAGATCCTAGTATTATTCAGCTTAGATGCATTTATTAAGGCCTTCCAGCTGTCCTGTACTGCCTGTCTCTTTTTAGTTGCAAGGAGGAGCTTATATTGTTTTTTGATGATGTAATACTCCGTGGGTAAAGCAGTTAAATTGCGGGATCTGTACTGACTATAGATCTTTCTCAGGTGATTTTTTGCAGCTAAGCATTCTTTGTCAAACCATTTTGATGGGAAAGAGTGGTTGGGGTTGGTTGGGGTTTTAAAATTGGGAGAAGCGTAGACATCAGGTGGGAATATTCATTTAGGACGCATACCGGGTCGTCAGCAGTCATTATACGGTTTTTAATGTCTCGGGCCTGAGAGGAATTGTGAAAAACCGCAGTCTTAGCAGCTAGTGCAGCAGACCATTTGGGTCTCTTATGATTAAGTGAAGATGGCTTGTCCACTATATTATATTTAATCAGAGAATGACACTTCTCAGGCTACTAGCCATGATGGCTGTGCTCTGCCACCCTAGTCAGAGGCAGCATGCTTCTGAAAACCAGTTGCCGGAAGCCTCAGGAGGGGAGAGTGTTCTTGCACTCGGGTCCTGCTTGCGGGCTTCCCCCAGGCACCTGGTTGGCCACTGTGAGAACAGGATGCTGGACTAGATGGGCCACTGGCCTGATCCAGCAGGCTCTTCTTATGTTCTTATGTTCTTAAAGGGAGCGAGAAATTTAGGGGTAAATGGTCACTGTCAAATCTAGAACCAACTGAAAATCGAGTGTTCGGGTGTAAGAGCTGTTGAGAGATTAAAATATAGTCTACCACACTGCTTCCTTGGGTTGAAACGTATGTAAATTCCACACATTTATCGACAGGCTTAAGACCGTTTAGTATAACTAAATTTAAACGTCTCACTAGATTTATTAGGCGTATTCCCCCGTAATTTACCTTGAGGTCTTTGGATGTCCATACGTGCACAGGAACATAAGGTTCAGTATCTGCCCCCTCCCAAAGTCTGGAGGAGAAAAGGGTGGGATTATCAGGTCCAATTCTGGCATTAAAATCCCCCATTATGATGAAATAAGCTCTGGGGTGGGCAGATTTAAGTCCAGTTATGAAGTCTTCTAGGACTTCCCAGGCCTGGTTAACCTCATTCCTGGAAGGAAAAGGTGGTATGTATATATTGATTATTAACAGAGATATGTATTTCAAATCTAGAAGAACTGCAATTGCTAAATTCTCACAAAGCAGGAAGGTCTTAAAATTAAATGGTAAGGAAGTCGATATTAGCGTCACTAGTCCTGCCTTTGATCTGCCATTTCCTCTTTCTTTAGGGGGCACTGCAGGAAGAATAAATGGGGTGAAACCGTCCAGGTATATTTTGTTAGAGCACCACGTCTCCTGTAAACAAATTATGTCGAAGGACGTTAAGAAAGCAACTAAATCTTGATTTGATTGTTTGGACGCCCAGCCAGCAATATTCCAGGAGAGGAATTGAAGTTGGTCTCTTACTAGATGAAGGAGTTTCCAGGAAGTCCAAGATGGTAGAAAAGGTCGTCAATTTATTTCTGTAATCTGGTTGAGTGTTCCAGCCGTGTCCACAAATATGGCACCTGAACGTACAGGAAGAGCAGTATGTTTGTTGTTGTTCGATGAGGGCCTGGCACGACAGGGGGGAAAGTCACCAAGTTCCTCTGTGTCCAGAAATCTGGCTCGAACCCAGTCCTCCTTGGACAGAGGGGGTCTGGAAACATGGTTCGTATATGATACTGTTATTGAACCTGGGTGGTTCTTCTTAACGCGGTCAGAGAGTATTTTGGAGTCATGGCAGCCAGAAGAAGTTAATAGATGTTGAGGTGATGGAGCACTAGAGTGGGATCCCCTAGAATGTTCTTGGGCTACTGAACATACAAGGATGTCTCTTAGTTGGGTCAGTCTTGTAATTATCTCTTGTTGGCAATGAAAAGGAAGAGATTGGTAGGACTCAATGAGCTCTTTTTCTTCTGTATATAGGGCGGTTGTGTCAGCCACCAGTAGACTGGGAAAGATGTCCTTTAGTTCTTGAGTAAGCTGTGGCAAAGGACTGGAGGGTAACGTAGAGTTAGCACAAACTGATCTAGTAAGTCCAGGCTGATGATTGACTAATGGAATAGGGGGGGCTACTTTGACAAAGTAGCATTGGATATTTATACCTCGTTTCCTTAGTTTCTCTCTGGCGTTGTAGATCTGGTTGGCAAAAGTCGAAGAATGGAATGTCACAATCAGAGGCCAAGGCTGTGTGCTAGAAGATAAGTTGGTCATATATTTGATGTAATTGGTACGGCAAGGAGCAAAAAGGGACTGACTGAAACAGGTGTCCAAAAATGGGATATTAGGGTAGACAGGCTGGTTACCAAAGGTTTTGAAATGACATCTGATTGCAAGCTTTTCTGGTATCAATTTGAGTCTCCAGACACTGGGTTTAGGTGGGCTTGTTGTTTTGCATGCAGTATAAAAAGTTTTCTGCGGTGCCTGCGAAGGTAGATGTCTTTCCACAGAGGTAGATATACTTTGATCACAAGAGGGGGTTATACTTTTTTCCTTTGGGTGTGTCCCCTTTGTTTCCCGCTCATTTTTACTGTTTTTAGATAAATGTTGCTGAACCGAGTTTACACGATGAGTGTGAGAGTCCAACAGTTTAAAAAGAGGCTTGAAGTTCATTTTTCCTACGGAGCTGGGTTTATAGTTTTTAATATTCTTTGGTTTTTTTGTCATCCTGGAGACTGCGAGGGTTTTCGTGAGTCCCTTGCCCTTATTCTTGCCGGGCCCTTTGCTTGTCTCTTTGTACTGGGCACGAGTAGTTGAAGGGCTCACCGGGGATCCAGATTCTTTTGTTTTCTCGTGTAAGAGAGGCCCCATGGCCTGGACCAAAGTGGTTAACAGGCTGTTTGTTTCTGTAATATATGCTTTAATTAAAGTCAGCTCTTTGAACAGAAGCGGTTCCCAATTCAGGGGAGGGGGTTTAAGGCCTGGGGATGTTACGTGGGTTAAGGGCTTCTTCACTGGAATCATCATAGAAGAGATTGAATGTTGCGTCTGGGAGTCTTGAAGCGAGTCGATGGTAATTATCTCAGAAGGAGGGCCATCAGTTTCCAGGCTTAAGGAACAATTAAAGCCAGCGTCCAATAACTCTTCTGCTAAAGTTGTGGCGGCTGAAATAGGTTCACTTGGTGTATTAAGGAGATGATAGTCTATTGACCAATCGTGTGGGCTTTCAGACTGGGTCGTATATTTCTGGGCGCTTTGCAACTGCCGGGGAAGTTGCATATTTTCATACGTATGCGTAGGAAGGAAGAACTGGGTAATCTTTGCTTGGTGTTTTTGTTGTTGAAACTCCTCCTCCCCCAGAGATAAACCCAGTTCCTGGTGTCTCTTTCTTGTAAGGACCATTTGTGGGAACTTTGGGGGATATTGTGCAAAAAGAAGTAGCACCTGATTATAAATGTTTTTAAGTAGCTCTTTAAATCTGAAGCTGCCACCGAAGAAATGTCTCTTGGCAGGGAGAAAAGCAGCTACAGAGAAGGCTTCCACAGCTCACGGCAGCTGTTGGAACATATCCAGAGTAAAATGAGATGTAATAGTTGCTCTGAAAGCACAACAGCTCCCACTCAGACTACTGGAGGAGGAAAGTTCCAACAGAAGCAAATTGGAAGGATTTATGATTATAGTCCGGAGAGGAGATATGAAGAGCAGCTTACCTGAAGAGACGGCACTGGAAGTCTCCATTTCAGAGACACCCTGTTGTGGTTCATTAGGGACTGTTTTGAGCTACAGATCTGTACAAATCTCTACAAATAATTTCAGGACTAGCCAATCCACTCTGCAGAGATTTTTAGCTGCTTCAGTCTGATTTCGACAGAATAAAAATAGGCCCAGATAAGTCCTATTTGGTTTGTTATTTGTAAAATATAGTCCACAGCCCTAATTTTTACACCTCCAGTGTATGTGTATGGAGTCTTTCCAACATGCTCTGTGGGGGGGGGGAGTGGTTTTGTTTTAATTTGCTGTAAAATATCAGGACTGTGGAATGTTGCAGTTAAAGCAATGGGGGGGATGCATTTGTGCATGTTTCCCCCCTCACTGCAAGGTTTGTGAATATGACACCTCACTTTTCTTCCTGAGTCCTACTTCTCTCATTTATCTTTGCAACAATCCTGTGAGTCAGGTTAAACTGCTAGTTGGTTCAGTCAAGTTGCACAAGTTTTTTTAGCTGCTCCTATTTTTTAATGTTACTTTAATGTTTAAATATTGTTTAATAATTATGATTTTTGAACTATTTAGGACTGTGAAAGGCAGGTTAAAAATTTGTTAAATAAATACATTGAGACTGTGGATTCAAAATAGCTGTTCATATTGGTAATATATGTATATAAGCAGCAGTTCTTGCCAATAGATTGCCGGAAGCTGGGGGAGGGG
Organism: Rhineura floridana; assembly: GCF_030035675.1. Classification (NCBI taxonomy): domain Eukaryota; kingdom Metazoa; phylum Chordata; class Lepidosauria; order Squamata; family Rhineuridae; genus Rhineura; species Rhineura floridana. The sequence goes on along the minus strand of NC_084485.1, from coordinate 106,900,671 downwards.
AATGTAGGGGGCCAAATCTACATACAATGTACCAGGGCCAGGAAATTCATTTGGCACCCCTGCTGGCAAGACATTTATACTCAGCTTTCTGTAGGTGTACCGGGGAGCCGCTGGAAATGTAAATGCTATCCCACCACTAGGCCTCCTTCTCCGTCAGTGGACCATCAATTACGCCTTATCCAATGGTTCCTCAGCCAGCCTTTGGCTGGCTTTAGGATTGCACCCCAAGTAATTAATCTGTCATTAATTAAAATGCAGATCAGTCTTCAGAATAACATTGTTCACTTCACTCTTTTCTTGCATCTTCACACTGCATGTCACCAAGCCGGCTACCAACTCACTTAATGCCAAAGCTGCAGAGCCAATTTTATTTATTCATTTATTTCATACATTTCTAACCTGCCTTCACCTTGTGTATCCCAGCATGGGATACATTTGCAATCACTATAACATATCACATAAATCATCTATTAAAAATAAAACAATTGTTGAATAGCAACCATAAAACAGCAGGAAGGAAGAAAACATGTATTTTAACCTCTCCCCCCAGAGGCCAAGATAAAGAAGTCTTGATTCATCTCTGAAAGGTATATGATGATTGGGACAGATGTGCCACACTAGGGAGGGCACTCCATAGCCTGGGCACCAACATCAAGAATGCCCTCACATGTGCCGCTACCCCACAAATGTCACTGGGTGGCAGCATTGCTAACAGGGCCTCCCCTGCTGAGTACAGAATGATATATTTTGTGTATCATAAGAAAACCTGATAAACACAAGAGAAGTATGCAGTTAGATGAGTTTTGCACCAATTTTAAAGAACAGACTCACTGCATAGTTCTCATTTTGCTGTGTTTTCATTCATTGTAAACTTTAAAAAAACAGCTTCAGGTATTCGTGTTTTAAGCCCATGCGGGACTAGTTTGGTCAGAGCTCCATGTAATTTTGTTACCCTGTAAAGGGGCTGACTTTTAACAGACCATGAAAGTGTTCATTTCCTTAGAAACAGAGTGGGCTTATTTGCTCCTGGATTTCCTCAGAGTTATGGGGTGAGCATAAGATAAAATATCCCGTCTCCAGAGTTGTCAAAAGGGTAATTGTGAAGAGAATAGAAAATGAGAATGGCATCAGCTGCTATGAGATCTCCAGATGGAGTGTTTCCTCTGTCTCACAAGCATCTTGAGCTTTTCCATTATTCCCTTAGTATCCAGTTCATATTGCGATGGAAAAGATTAAAGACTTGCTTTAATTAAACATGTATATGTACCTCACTTGCCCTTTAATAAGAGAAAATATTTATAGCCCTATGGCATTTTTTTAGCATTTGTGGCCTAGAATTAAACCACATCACTACTATGAATTTTAAATTTTGTTTTCAAACAACTGTCCACCATAAATAACACTGAACCATTCTTATCCCAATATATTTTAGTTCTATAATTTTTTTTCTCATACCATGCTGCCTTTTAATTGCAATTATCTGTCTGGTTTACCTTCAGAACAGAACAAACATATAAGGAACATCAGCAAGAAAGAACAAAGTTAGAACAGAATGCAACAAATACTGAAATAGTACTAAAACAAATATTATAAAAAGATCTTTGTATGGCACCACAAATATAAAAATGTAGGTGCCTTCCAGGGAAGAGAGTTCCATAAGTGAGGCCCACCACAGAGAAGGCTGTTTCCCCTGTGGCCACCTGCCTTACCTCAGCTGACAAGGCAGCCAAAGGGTGGACTCCAAAGGGGATTCAAGTGCATAACTACTGTGACTTCACTGGTAGCCGTTCCTTACAACCCCACCCACCCTATCCAAACACCAAAATAAAAGTTATTTTGGAGAAGGGGGAGAAGAGACATAGCCAGCTTTGAGGGGACCCTAGGTGAGGGGGCTTCTGGAGCCATCTGCTCACCTCTTGGTGCTGTTTGCCATTTTTTAAAAATCATTTTTGAACAATAGGGCCGCTCATCTGCATGCTTGCCACTGCCTGTCTTCTCCCACTTACTAATCTTCTTCTGGCTGCTGCTGCACTTTTGGACCTAGCTGCCTAAGTAGGAGCCTGGGTGGTTGGAGATGACAGGCAACAATGCTTGCCAGTGCACAGCACAATGAGCCATCATTTTAATTTAACAAAGTGACTAGAGTGGGTGTGAGCTCAGCCAATCAGATGCCACATTTGGGGTCATGGGGCCCACAAAGGCATCAGAGCAGTGAAAAGATGTGCCTCTTTGGTCATTATTGGAGGGGAGCAGGCTGTGGGGAAGTAGAGAGCCCAAGTATAGACAGGAGATGTTGCATGAGTTACATTCCATGATCTCCATCAAGACATAAAACTCTGCACATTATTTGTAGCCTAGTGTTTCCCAACCTTTTTTTATTTTTTTGTTGCTGGACTACAGTTCCCATAATTCCTGACCATTAGCCATGCTGGCTGGGGCTGATGGGAGTTGTAGTCCAGCAACAAAAAAATAAAAAGAGGTTGGGAAACACTGCGAAGGCCCCTCTGATCATCTGTTGCTCACACTACTTTCCTTTTCATACCCAAAAAGCCCTAAGAAGAGGGCTCCTTGGCTAGGAGAAGGAGACTAGTGGGGAAAGGGGAGTGATGTGAAAAAACAGTTGGGCTTTTCAAGTTTTTCTGTTGATTGCATGGGGATGAATGAATCTGTTCTTTCTTTCTTCTTTCTTTCTTTTTCTTTCTTTCCCACATTACACATGCGTTTGTCCACAATTTGTTCTGTCCTGGGCTCCTTTGAGAGGAAGGGTGGGATATGATAGGTCCCGTTTCCATTATACTCAAGGCCCGATAAGCATGTCAATATTTGCCTCTTTCCTTGTCATGTATTGGTTGCTAGCCATACAAATAGGTCTGAGATGAGAGTGGGAATTTGTTTAATGTCTGTTAGTGTCACAAGAGCATTGATTGTTCCTTCCACCAGGAGAAAGCAGTGATGCCCCTCTATGTAGTTCCTAGTTGAAAACATTTATTTGGGGAGAGGTTCATTCCCAAGTAAGGTACATTAGTTCACATCCCCTTCCTGCTTTTTGACAGCTTTCTGACCAGCACAAGAAGTCAGAAGACAGATGTCAACTTGCAGACATATGGGACATTATTTCAGAACATCAGATCACCAAGACAGGTTTTGATGATGATCAGAACTAGGTTAAAATTTGAGTTTTAAAAAGGTTAAAGAATTCTTCAGGGATTTAAAATTCATCAAGTTCTGGTAAAGTTAGGGAGTGACTATGCAGACATACGTCATGGATGGAACCATCAGGAAGTCACTCTTGATTGACCAGTAGAGGTCAGCAGAGTGGTATGGGCAGGGCAGCATTGCTCACCTGGCTTCCCAAGACCAGGTGTCAGTTACTAAGAAAGGGGGGGACTGTGAGGTGCAGGGGAGTTCAGTGCACTGTGAGCACAGTGGTGAGTGCATCAGATTGGCTCCACTGCCGCACCTGCACCATCCTCCCCACCACCTCACCCTTTCATTCTCAGTAATAAGCAACAATGTTTGGCATTAGGAAGTCAGGAAAGCAATGCTGCCCTGCCCACATGCCCCACCAAATGCTACCGCAATTGACCACTCAATTTGTACTGGAACACAAGAACAAAACCAGACTAAAGCATATGTAGGGAGACTGACAGTGCAAGCCTAACCATGTCTACCCACGTCTGAATTATTGAATTTAATTAGCATGGCAGACCAAGCCATTTAAGATAGGGATGTGCATAGCATTCAGATGAATCCTGATACTGAGGGAAAGTGGGATGTGTTTGAGGTATTTTGGGCTCGTCAGAGGTGATGCAGGATATCTATGAGGCAGCTTGAGTCAAAGGAGGGACCCCTGAAGTACTTCATGGTATCTCAGTGATCCACATTTTTTTTGCAGAAAAAATCTGCATACAGACATCTGCTGAAAGCAAAAATAATGTCTCTAAGCTTGCCCATAATTCCAGGTCAGCTGATTGGGGAAAGGAGAACAAACTCTAGAGCTGGGATAGGGCATGAAGAAAGAACTCCAATGTGAATGACTAGTTTATAATCAGAGGGAAATATCTTATCAGTGCTCTCCAATCCCAGTCCTTTGAGGGGGAAGCAGTATGGCATTGGAATTTATGTCTCTAAGCTTAAGAAGGATAGGATTGGGAGTGGGGAGGTGGAGTTTCTTTGTGACTGACAGGTGTCGCTTGCAATCAGAAGGAATGAGTTTAACCTGAAAACTGATTTTAGCCCTTCCCATCCCAAAATCAACTGAAAAGGTGCCTAGCCCAACCTCTCTCATGAACCTAATTGTCTGCAGTGTGGCAGGTTTCTGCACTTCTCTCATGTCTGCAATTTTCATTTCATGAAATTGCATGTCTACAATTGCCCACAAAATAGTAGGATATATTTATTCCTTCTTTCCACACCCCAAAACTGTAATGACCGCCCTTGTAGGAAAATCTGCAGTTATACTTCTGAAATGTTGTGTGATTCATGCCTTCAGAAGGACAAGCTTACCTGCAAATTTTATACAATTATGGCTAAAAATAAGTTTTAAACAGTTATAGTTGGATTCTTTCATGGGAAAACCCCCATTTTAGAGGTGTCCAGCACAAAAACTGCTGGTCCTATTTGACTGTAATTTGGCAGGCTTTATCCACTCTGGAGGAGCTACTAATCCATCTAAATTCATCCACTTCTATCAGAAGGGGAAAATGTTATAGCCATTTTGTCAGGCCCAGGATGGGACTCAGGAATCAGACTCGTGGTTGAAAGCAATTCAGTTTTTATTAAGGTAATATCCAAACAGAGACTGCGCCTTCTCATGAAGCAACACAGAGTTACAGGTCCTGCGACTTAGAAAGAGAGTTGACAGAGCAAGGAACTGCTTTCCCGCCTGTCTCTTAAGAAGGGGGCAAACGGGCGCGAAGCCTTTCACTCCTCCTTAACGGACCCTCAGTCACCACCCTCCGTCCCCCCCTCCTTTCTTGTCTCTTCAACTGTCTTCGAGTACGCGGCGACGGGGGAAGTACGGGCCCCTCCTCTTCTGAAGTCTCCAACTCCGGTATGGGGGAAAGGGGGGCAGTTTTAAAACTATCTTGCGGCTTTTCTGTCTTGGGCAGCCCTCCCTCTTCCCCCGCCTGTTCTGAGCTTCGGAGCACAGGAGGCGTGGGAACTTCAAGGGAAGGCTCTGAAGCTGTAAAGCCTTCAAAGTCCCCATTGCTAGGTAACGCTATCTCTGGAATTTCCTCTGTTTCGTCTTCGCTCCACTCTGGCGATGAAACCCCCTCCCTTCTCTCCGGTTCTTCTGAATCCAGTTCTGCTGAATCCCAGGGACCCCAACCCTGCCCCTGGACATCATCCCCTCTCCCAGGCTGAGCCCCCCCCGACTGGCTTGGGGCGATGGGGAAAACGTTGGTGAAAAAGTTTTACCAAATCTGGAGCGTGCACGTCAGTTTCAGCTTCCCAAGATCTATCTGCTGGCCCATAGCCCTTCCAGTGAATTAAATACTGCAATTTGTTGTGCCTTATTCTGGAGTCCAGAATTTCCTCAACTTCGAACTCAGTCTGCTCATTTATCAGGAGCGGAGCCCCGGACTTCCGGGAAGGGTGACTTCGCTTGTGCCTGCTTTTGAGACGGGCTCCCACCTCAGAAGAAGCTTTTTCAGATATAAATCAGTCAGAACATTTTTTTTTGACTGATGAAATTTCTCCCGGGCAGGGAGAAACGTAGAGATCAACCTCAAAAGCCTGTTTTTGTTGGGAGGACTGGATTTCATTAATTTATGAGAAAAGGTCCAGCCAGCAATGCCGGACGGACTTCCGAACAAGCTCTATCTGATTAATGCGACACGTTTATCTTTTCTTCAAAGAGAAAACGGACTAACAGGCAAGCACCCTTCTTTCTATCTTTTTTTTTTTACTTGGTTTAAATTGTTGCAGCAAAAAGAGATTTGTCAAATGAATCAGCTTTAAAGAACTTCTGGGTGAGCTATAACTCTTCTCTGTTATTCACGAAATTAACAGCTTATCTCTGCTTCTATTGCAAAAAGCTGTCCTGGAAGTTTATTTGTTGTACACCGCCCTGAGAGCTTTCTGCTATAGGGCGGTCTAGAAATGTAATTAAATAAATAAATAAATAAATAAGTGCATTCTAAAGATATAAACAGAAGAGGAATTTCTATTCCGAGGAGAAAAAAATAAAAAATATGAACTTTGGAACATTATATTGTCTGGGACTATTCTCTTTTTGGTCTATTTTATTTTGACGAATCTGCTTCTTCACGACGCCACTAACTGTTTTGATGCTGGGAACTAAATTTGTTTTGTATTCTTGAACATAGAGAGATAAGGCAGGCTGCTCTGTTTATACTGTGATGTCATCAAGCCTGGAATATTAACCCAATTGTTGCTGAAATAAGAAGTGGTTCTTCTTTATTTTTGTTTTGTTTTGGTGGTTTTAAAAATGGCAATCAAGAAAGTGGCTGAGAATCTGGAAGTAATTATGTTTCAGAAAATAATGGATGAGATTGAGATAACGAAACAAACCCTGCGACAGGCCAGTAAGGAGCTGAAAATTGAACTTTGCAAAATGACGCAGGAGCTTAAAGAAATAGGGGATCCTGTGAGAGAGGAGAATATCAGAGATGAGAGGGGAAGGAGTGGAGGGAGGGTGCAGGCCCTGGAGATTGGAACAGATGTGGAATTGGAAAAAGATCTGGAGTTTATGGATATTGGAGGTGGAATCTACTGTTTGGAATTTGGCGTTGTCTCTGAAGAAATTAATGAAGATATTGGAGATGGAGTTATCAATGGCTTGGATAATCTTCTGGACTAGAATGACGTGATGGAGCTTGATATAGAGAAAATCTATGGAATTAACTGCAGCCATGTGACAATGGAAAAACTCTCAAGAGATGAGCCAGTGCATTTTGTAAAAAAGAAGAACAGAGATATGACTTTACAACAATATTTCAGCAACTTATTCAGAATCGATGGCAAGAAAATATTTGGGATAGAGGAAATTCCCATCAGACTCTTATTATATGACTATGGCTATGACAGCAAGATTATTATCGAATACTGATAATGGAAGATTGGACACTGAAATTACTGGACTTAACAGGACTATTGAAGATGGAAGATGGAATTAATATGGATAATGGAATAATGGCTATTGAAATTATTGGACCTAACAGATTTTGATGAGATGGATTAATCGATATGTTTATTTGGACTATGGTTATGACAATAAGATTATTATTATTATTAACGAGATGGATTAATCGACATGTTTATTTGGAGAAAAATTGATAGATATATTTCTTAAAGAATTGAAACCTCTCTTTGACTTTTTATGGAAAGAATAAAGTAATGTTTATGAGATTTGATGATTAATTAAGATAACTACTGGAGGAAAGTGATTTTATGATATAATTTAAGAGACAGGATTGTTATATATTGTAGACCTATAACTGATCTGCGACAAATGGGAAGTCAACATTTTATTTTTTTGTTTAATCATTTTTGTTTTGTTTTGTTTTTTGTCTTTGAATGTTTTATGATTTTGTTTTGTTTGTTTTATGAAAATTTGAATAAAAATTATTGTAAAAAAAAAAATATCAGGAGCGGAGCCCCCGGAGTCTCCTCTGGCCGTAACTCACTGGGAGGGGCTGCTTTCTTTAGCAGAGATTGATGAAACACAGGGTGCATTTTAAACGTGTCTGGTAACTTCAGTCGGTACGCCACGGGATTGATTTGAGCCTCTATTTCAAAAGGCCCCACTCTGTTGTCTTGTAATTTCCTACATTTGCCTGGCATCTGAAGGAAACGGGTGGACAGCCATACCTGGTCTCCTGGTTGGGGGGGGACTCTCTCCTGTGCAGATCAGCAACTCTCTTGTACTCCATCTTGGCTTCGTTTAGCTGCTGTTTCAACGTCTGTTGCGCAGCCTGTAATTCCTTCAGAAAGTCTCCTGCAGCAGGCACCAACACCCCTTCTGAGCTGCTTGGGAAGGCTTTAGGGTGAAATCCATAATTAGCGAAGAACGGGGTTTGCTTAGTGTTGGAGTGTAAGGAGTTGTTATAGGCAAACTCTGCAAAATGTAAGTATGACACCCAGTCAGTCTGTTGGTAGGACACATAACAATGTAAATATCTTTCCAAAACAGCGTTCAGTCGTTCCGTCTGACTGTCTGTCTGGGGATGATGAGCTGAAGAGAGTTTTAGCTCCGTCTGCAGCTGTTTCCACATTGCTCTCCAAAACTTAGCTGTGAACTGAGTTCCTCGATCTGAGACTAGACTGTTTGGCAATCCATGCAATTGGTAGATTTCCTTGATGAATAACTTGGCTGTCTCTTTTGCCTCTAAGGCCCCTGAACATGGAAGAAAATGCGCCATTTTGGTGAGTAAGTCTACCACTACTAGGATGGCCGTCATTCCTTGTGACTTTGGTAGATCAGTTATAAAATCCATGGAAAGGTCCTTCCAGGGTTCATTTGGGACAGGTAGCGGTTGTAACAGCCCTGCTGGTTTTCCTGTTTGTGTTTTCGCTCGCATACAGACAGCACAGGATTTTACATAGTCTTCAATATCCCAACGCATTTTAGGCCACCAAAAGTCCTTGACCACATTCTGAATGGTTTTGTAAATGCCAAAGTGCCCCGTGGTGATGGAGTCATGGCATTGACGTAGGACTCTGAGTCTTAATTCCCCTTCTGGCACATACCTGGCTGCTTTAAACCATAACAGTCCAACTCGTCAGTGGAAACTTACTTCAGGGTCTTGATCCTGTCCCGCCTCCTAAATATATCGTTGCATGCCTGCGTCTTCCTGTTGGGCCCTTTTGAGTTCTTCTTCCCATGAAGGCTGACATGATCCCAACGTTAATTTCTCTGGTGGGATCACGTACTGAGGCTGGTCCTCGGACTCGCTTCCTTTGAATTGTGGCTGTCTGGATAAGGCTCTCTGGTTTTCGGCTTGGGCATGATAAGTAATCTTGAAATTGAACCTAGTGAAGAACTGGGACCATCTTATCTGTCTCTGGTTCAGCTTTCTGGCTGTTTGTAGGCTTTCTAGGTTCTTGTGGTCGGAGCGCACTTCTATCTGATGAGAGCCCCCCTCCAAATATTGTCTCCAGTTCTCAAAAGAATCCTTGATGGCTAGTAGTTCCTTCTCCCATACTGTATAATTCTTCTCTGCAGGCTTTAACTTTCTAGAGAAGTACGCGCAGGGGTGCAGTTCCTTCCCTTCTTGGTCTAACTGAAGGAGGACCCCCCCCGATGGCAAAATCCGAAGCATCTGCTTCCACAACGAAAGGGCGGATTGGATCGGCAAAACGCAGAATGGGCTCAGTAGCGAATCTTCTTTTCAGCTCCTCAAAGGCATTTGTAGCGTTCTCTGTCCATTGAAATTTCTTCTTTCCCCTTAAACAGTCAGTCAGAGGAGCTGTTAATTTGGAAAACCCTGGGATGAACTTTCTGTAATAATTGGCAAACCCTAGAAAACGTTGTACATCCTTTTTGGTAACAGGTTGGCCCCAGTCCAATATACAATTCACTTTCCCTGGGTCCATCTCCACTCCCCCCGCTGAGATTTGGTACCCAAGGAAGTCCAAAGACTGGAGGTCAAATCCACATTTCTCTAGCTTAGCATACAGATGATTCTCTCTCAGTCTCTTCGACACAGTTTTCACATGCTGATCATGGTCTTCTTGATTCTTTGAGAACACCAGGATATCATCTAAGTAACAAATTACATATGTGTCCAACAGGTCTCTAAACACGTCGTTCATGGACTTTTGGAACACGCCTGGGCTCCCCGAAAGTCCGAACGGCATGACCAAATATTCAAACTGACCATAAGAAGTCAGAAATCCTGTTTTCCATTCATGTCCCTCCTTCATCCTGATCAGATTGTATGCTCCTCTTAAGTCTAGCTTCGTGAAGATTTTTGCTGAGCGCAGTCGGTCTAGCAGCTCTGAAATCAGGGGCAGTGGGTAACTGTTAGGTATGGTGATCTGATTCAATGCACAGTAGTCATTACAAGGCCTGAGCTCCCCCCCTTCTTCTTCACAAACAGCAGGGGCGCTCCAGCTGGGGACTGCGAGGGACGTATGAATCCTCGCTTCAGGTTCTTTTCCAGAAATTCCTTCAGGGCCTCCCTCTCAATCTCTGTGAGAGAGTAAATTCTTCCCAATGGAATGCTGGCTCCTGGCACGAGATCAATCGCACAGTCGTAAGGGCGGTGGGGGGGTAAAGTCTGCCTCTTTTTCATCGAATACATCTTTGAATTCCTTGTACTTCCAGGGGAGGATCACTTGCTCGATCTCTTGTACCGCCCCCACTAAGGTGTTCTTGATTCCTTCTGGTTGACAGTTTTCCTGACAATACTGATAAGTGAACCACACCACCACCTCCTTCCAACTTATTTTGGGTTCGTGCTTGGCTAGCCAGGGCATTCCCAGAATCACCTCAAAGTTCGAGAGATCTGACACGTACAGCGAAATGAACTCTTCATGCCCAGGAATTTGAAGTTTCAATTCCTCCGTGGCTTGTGTCACTCCTCCTGACTTCAGGGGTCTCCCATCGATGGTCTCCACAGATAGGGGAGCGTCCAGTTTCCACCTAGAAATTCCATAATGCTTGGCTAACTTTGCATCAATAAAATTTGTGGAGGCCCCACTATCAATTAGTGCAGTAGAATACCACTCCTCTGGAAGTTGTAATCCGAATAGGTAGGACCAACACTCCTTTAGAGGGAGGTTGGATCATTGGAGGGCCTTTATACAATGCTGCCCCCAGTCCACCGGCCTGCACGTGAACTGGGTATTTTAGTTTCCCGACGGCTCTGCTTTCCCCCCTTTCAGTCCACAGTCTCTGGCCACATGGCCCGGTTTCGAACAATAAAAGCATAGACGTTCGTCTCTCCTTTTCTTCTTCTGACAGTTTTGGCCTGGCCCCTCCCTGTCCCTCAGTTGCATTACCTGCCACTCCTGAAGTGGAAAGGGCCTTGCTGCGGGATGCTGAGGCTGAATATCTCGGGACCCCCTGTTTCTTTTCCAGGCTTCTTCCTTCCAGCCGGTGATCAATCTGCAGGCACAGCCAGATTAGCCCTGGCAGGTCAGTGGGGGGGGTGGTCCTGGCCAGCTCATCCAGGATTTCAGCATTTAGTCCACTCCGGTACATAAACTTCAAGGCTGCATCATTATAACCAGTTTCCTGGGACAAAATTTTAAAAGCGTTAGTGTACTCGGAAACAGTCCCTTTTGCTTGTTTCAGAGCACCTAGCTGCCGCGCTACTGTTTCAGCTCTTTGCGGGTCTTCAAACATCTCGGTCATTTCTTGTATAAACCCTCTGTATCTTCCTAGGAGGGCATCCTTTCTCACCAGATATGGAGTCACCCATTTTGCAGCTTCTCCCTCCAGGAGGCTGATCACGAAAGCCACTTTAGCCCCATCACCCGGAAATCCTGCATTCCTGACATCCAAGTATAACTCACATTGAGCCATGAAAGTTGCCAACTGATCACTTTGCCCCGCATACTTTGGGGGTAATCCAATGGGAACCTTTACCGCAGGGGCTGGAGGGGCTGCCCGCATCTGATTGATTGTGGCATTCAAGGCCTGATTATCCATTTTCAGCGCCTTGACTGCTGCCAGCAAGGTTTGAACGTCTGTCTGCAATTCAGCCACATTAGTCCTCAAAAGTCTCACTTCTTCCGTCTCAGAAGTGGGATTCGTTCCCCCCGCCGCTCCCTTTGACATCTTGTCACGGTCAAGTGGAGAGAGCGTTGAGGGTGATTTAGGTGGCTCTGTCAAGCTGTCAGGCCCAGGATGGGACTCAGGAATCAGACTTGTGGTTGAAACCAATTCAGTTTTTATTAAGGTAATATCCAAACAGAGACTGCGCCTTCTCATGAAGCAACACAGAGTTACAGGTCCTGCGACTTAGAAAGAGAGTTGACAGAGCAAGGAACTGCTTTCCCGCCTGTCTCTTAAGAAGGGGGCAAACGGGCGCAAAGCCTTTCACTCCTCCTTAACGGACCCTCAGTCACCACCCTCCGTCCCCCCCTCCTTTCTTGTCTCTTCAACTGTCTTCGAGTACGCGGCAACGGGGGAAGTACGGGCCCCTCCTCTTCTGAAGTCTCCAACTCCGGTATGGGGGAAAGGGGGGCAGTTTTAAAACTATCTTGCGGCTTTTCTGTCTTGGGCAGCCCTCCCTCTTCCCCCGCCTGTTCTGAGCTTCGGAGCAGAGGAGGCGTGGGAACTTCAAGGGAAGACTCTGAAGCTGTAAAGCCTTCAAAGTCCCCGTTGCTAGGTAACGCTATCTCTGGAATTTCCTCTGTTTCGTCTTCGCTCCACTCTGGCGATGAAACCCCCTCCCTTCTCTCCGGTTCTTCTGAATCCAGTTCTGCTGAATCCCAGGGACCCCAACCCTGCCCCTGGACACATTTGCTGATTTACCAATTTTAAATGGGGGTGAGATAAATGAACCAGGCTTGGATCCCCAAGCTGAACTAGGTAACCTCCAGATTGGCCTGTTTTACAAAGTGCCAAATTTGGGTCTGAATCAAACCTAATTACTGAAAACTAACACATATGTCTGGATCATTAATACCGACCTACTTCCAATAGTGGAACATTGCAAATCAGTGACCACCTCCACCTCCCAGCAGAAGCTGAGCCATTTCATTCTGCACTGTCTGAAGCTTGCTGTAGTCTTCTGAGACAGATCCACAAGAGAATGAAGTACAGCTATTGTCATTCAGCTTTGGACATCTCCATAGACCATTTGGACTGAAAGGTTGAACTGTAGTACATGACATAAAATGATGCACAAATAAAAACCAAATTACATCCGACACCATTTGTCTCAGGAGATTTTGAGGGAGTTCAGTAAAACATTATGTGGAATTACAAGTGCAGGAGGGAGGGAGAGGGGATGGAAATCATTTTACAGAGTAAAATTAACAGTTCACCTTTTAAGTCAGCTTTTGAAAAGTCTGCCCACATGTAATTGAAATGCTAATCTACAGAATTTAAATATCACACAGAAGCGGGAACTAAACCATTAAATTTATAAAGAAAGATCACTTATTTGGTTTTACCCTTTATAATGAAAATTATTTTCTTATTTAAGAAAATCAAAGACCTCTTACTATTTGGCTTATTTTCTTAAAAAAAAAGGAGTAATGAGCAGTAAACTCGGCAATTACATATATTACCAAATGTCATTTGTTAAACAATTGCATCCTGTGAAGAAGAAGAAGAAGCAAAGAAAGGAACTTGGTCCGATTTCATACTTCATGATTTCTCATTCTCCACTGAGATGCTTGAATAATCTTTTTGCACAGCCCTGCACCTAAAAGTAAAACATCACTATGTCTGCTAAGCTACATGCTTAATTGAAGTGCTTTTAAAGTCATTTTGCGTGCTAACTCAAGCCACATTGCATTTCCCCTTTAAAAATGTCGGTGGGTCTACTGCTCTGAACATAATAAGAGCCCTGCAGATCAGGCCAAATGGCAATCTAGTCCAGACTCCTGTTCTGAAAGTGGCCAACCAGATGCCTACCCTCCGCATTTGTGATCCCTTTGAGTATGACTTACTTGGACATCATCCGCTGTTTTTTAAAGCTAGAAAACAATATTAGATGTTCTGTCATTTAAAAAACATGACATATAATAGCATTCAAATGTATATTCCTTTCCCATTAGATCAGCCTTCCCCAGTTTGGTACTCTCCTAGATTTTTTGGACTACAATTCCCATCAGCCTCCAGCCAGCATGGCCAATGGTCAGATACAACAGGAGATAGGGAAGCCTGCACTAGATCAGCCTTTCCCAACCTTTGGGTCCCCAGATACTGTTGGACTACAACTCCCATCAGATCTAACCAGCATGGCCAATGGTCAGGAATTATGGGAATTGTAGGCAACAACATTTAGAGACCCAAAAGTTGGAAAAGGCTGTACTAGATCATAGTTTTCACAGGCCATTTTATCTTCCTCATTGATTACTGAAGTTATCATAATTTTATGTACAACTCACGTATTAATATAAAGTAGTATATTACAGTAGCAAGTATTTTTAATTCCTCTCCATTTCTCCATCCAACAATTGTAGTTCGGTTTTGACTTCTTCTGAGGGTCAAACTAGACATGCCATTGAATATATATTCAGTAATAGGCAATAGTATCCCATTTCTTACTTCCCGGATTAAAAAAGCAGGGAAATTCACTAATAGGCAAAAAACCTTGCGGTTTAAGAATGTACCTATAGCCCACAGATATTTCTATCAAACTTTAAAAAGCAGGGAAATTGGGCAGCTATAGTGAATGCAGCAGGGGAGCAGGAGACCTGACCTCCTCTCTGAGACATTGTACTGCCCCACAAATTTGTCAAAATGCAAACACAATTTGGGTTGGTCTTTCACAGTCCAACCCACTTCCTGTGTAGCTTGGAAGAATTTGGTAACATGCCTCTGAGCATATTCTGAGCATATTCTGAGAGTTGATAGGAGATGCCCTGTTCCCCTCACAGAGCTTCAATCAGAGTGGCTGACTGTTAAACCACACTGGCTGCTGGAGCTCTGCCAGGGGAATAGGAGTCTCCTCTCAGCATCTTCCACAAACTACACTTCCCAGGATTCTTTGGGAGAAGCCATGACTATCTAAAATGAAATCAAGATCTGGTGTGGGTGTGGCCCCTGATTAGCCAAGCCAAACAGTTCTGGCTTTTAGAACACTGACAGTTGGTTCTTACTGAGCATGCCCAGCCTTATCATTCACTTTAATGTTAAATTTCTTAAATTAATTAAAAATCAGGCATTTTTTAAACTTTTAAACTGCAGAAGATGAAGGTCAGAGCATGGGGCAAGGTCAATAATAGGATTGCAGGTACTCTGTGAACATGGCTGATTTTTAATGAATTTCAACAAATTATGAGAACACAAAAAAGTCCAACCGGGGTCTGGTTTTTCTCACTCTCTTGTTACACTTTGAACTCTCGATTCTCTCTGACTGTTCTGTGTATTGCCATGAAAACTTAAAGAGTCGTTAAGCAAGCATTTCTGAGTTCAGGACTATAAATTTTGTAAGGATTTGTTTTGAAATGAGCTTATGGAAAGCATCAGAATGGCATGGGGGGTATTTGCAATTTAACCCTGCGGAATGCGAAAAATCCATGCTGGCTATAGTATACAGCCACTCTTGTGGCTGTATAATCTTTGCATATAACCTGCAAATGTATATTGCATCAGTGCAGAGGGACTGACAATTAACAGGATTAGAGCAGCTATTTAACAGAAATTTAACCTTTTCTTCCTCTGCTTTGTTTGGTCCTGAGTTCAGAAGCTGGTATTGTTTGGGGGGGAAACTCTCCACTGGTGCCAATGTGGGATTCTTCTGCAAATACTAGCTGCAGAGGAATGATTTTCTGAGAGCCACATCCAAGGTAAAAACATTAAATTCTCTTTTCACACCTCCTCTGGTCCCATTAATAATCAGCCTCCCACTTCACCCCTACCCAAGATGATGCAGTTTGCATTTTTAAAAACCTGTCTGTTAGATGCTAAGATACACTAAGGGGGCAATCCTAATGATGCGTGTGTGGATTTGTGGTTCAAGATGGGAGATGGCACATCCATTGCATTAAAATTTCACATATAATTGTATTTGTGTTGCCTCTTTTTCCTTATATTGTATGTTATTGTATACAGTACAATGCAAAATATAAGAAATAAAAGAAGCAATAAAATACAACTAAAATCATGCAGCATCTAGCACATCGCATTATGATTGCTAAACCAGGCAGAAAAATTAAGTGTTCTACCAAGATCCTCAGCAATTTTCAAGAGATTCATTGGGAACCACTGCCGTAATTTGATCGGATGCAGCCCTGGGTTCCTACTGAGAGAAAGGGTAGGATATAAATCTAATAAATACATAAACTAATTAAATAAAAATTAATCTGCCATTCTCTCATTCTAAAATGTCCAAAAGACCACAGAACTCAGTTCAAGGGTAGAAAGAGAATTGTTCTGCTCCTTTCTATGGAGAGCTCTCATCTCCAAATACACATCATGCCAACAAGCCATTTTTTTTTAAAAAAAGAGGTCATTAGAAAATAGTCTGGTGCATATTTATTTCTTACAATCTGTGACCCTCCCTTACCATGCATTCATTATGTTCTCCCCACAAATATGGCACACTATGGCCTGCTTGCCCTTGTGCTGCAAATCCATGACCAGCACTATTTCAGATGAGCCGATTAATTTGTAATTATTTGTGAACTCTTTGTCTGATGAGTTACAGAGCTTCTCTTTATAGGAAATTGTTTTTCCCCTGTAAACAATTCCAAGGTTCAGCATTTTGGGACCGCCTTTTACCATAGCAACAGCAGTAGGTTTGCTGCTAGAGAAGTGCATGTTAGAAGGTCGTAGCCCCTCCTTGCTTGACAATTCAGAAATGAAGGGACTAAGAGTGGCTATTTATTATTTGAATTGAAAAGAAAGAAAAGAACAAGAGGAAGAAAGCCAAGTCAAGCTTTAGAAAAGGCTAAAGGTGCAGAAGGTAAGCTTGCAGAGAATTATGAATTAATCATTCAATTTCTGAAATTACAGAGGGCTACCTGACAATTTACTGGTCACTACAGGATGACCCATTTCATGTGAATAAAGCTGCTTTGGAGAAGCAGGGCACATTCACAATCACTTTTGATCTTTCCCCACAAATTCAAAAATGGGCATGAGATGTTTTCAGCAGTGTTCAACTTATTAGCTCTTTTCATACACCATGTGGCACAGCTCACTGGATTGAGGGTTTGGAGGGGAGGGGACAGCTAGCAAGTTGTTTATGGTGATCAGAGAAATATTCTTCTCTGTGTGCATTCTCTTAATGTAATCAATATGAATAATTGTACAATGAGTTTTCTTTTTCTCATACCAAGATAGAAAATTTAACCATTCTTGGCAAAATATCTCATCACTGAGATGTTAATTCTCACTGATTAAGGCCCAGTTCACATGGCAGTTGTGAGGCTCTTTCACATTGATTGACTTTTCGCTAGCCTGATTAAGAACACAATCCTATACATGTTTACTCAAAAGTAAGTCACACTGGGTTGTATTCAGCACAGCACTACTCTGATTGTTCCATTAGTGCAAAGATTTATCTTTGTGCAATGGAACAATCTCCCTCTCTCCTCTCCACACGTGTCCTTTGAATCCCCCAACCCTCTAGAACAGATTTGGGAATGGCACAGGTTGTTGGGGGAAGGAGAGGGGGGATCCTGTTGCGCTAGCTCTTGTGTTAGGCTAGCACAATTTTTTATTTTAGTATCACCCATTAAGTTCAATGGGGCTTTTTTCTAGGACATGAGTGTAAGATTGAAGCCTAACTTTACCTGCATTTGAGCAAGATTTCCATGCTTTCAAACTGCCAGTGAACCACCATTGCTATGTGCAAATAGTAGTAGCCTTCCCTCCAGTTACATGGAGTACATGTTACATTTGCCTAAAATGCCATGTGAATGTTCCTGAGTTATTTCAGGCCTTTCCCACTACCTCTCACATCATCTGGGGGAAAAAAATACTAGTGACTTATGGAGTGGAATCAAGTGGAATGTCAATTATTCAAAAAAGAGGGTTTTTTTAAAAAAAAAAATCCAGCAGCAGAACAATACTATACATATCTGCTCAGAGGTAAGCCCCACTGAGTTCAATGGGACTGATTTTCCAGTAAATATATATAGGATTGCAGTAGGATTGTCAGATCTCCAGTTTTTGCCTGCGGTTTTGGGGGTCCTCTCCGGGTGAGTCACCTCAATCTCCAGATTCTCATTTAAAAAGGTAAGTTTCTAGGTGGTGTGGTTCAAGAAATATACACCAAAACATTAGCAGCTGCCAGGGCCAGCACCAGAGGGAAGCCAGGTTGGGCTATGGCCGAGGGCCCCTGGGTCCCAAGGGGCCCCTGAAGGGCCCCTCCCTGGGGTGGGTGGGTAGCAGTAGCTTCCATGATCCATGGGATCGATCGTGGGAGTTTCAAAACACCACCCCACTGCCATGCAGACCCCACAATGGCCACTAGCAACATGTTCTGCTTAACTCTCAAAGTAAATGCTGGTCGCCAGGGCTGTGTCAGGCATGCCGGAACCCATCACACTGCAGGTGCAAGTCTACTATCAACCAAGATGGCGGCCAAGGTTTCCGTAAGGACCTGATGCCTCTGCTGCCATCTTGGTTGATGGCAGGGATGCGCATCACTACTGCTACCCACACACCCTAAGGAGGGGCTCTTCAGGGAGAGGTAGGTGGGATGGGCATGCATGCAGGTGGGCGTGTGCCAAGGTCCAGGGCAGGCTGGAGCCCAAGGTCCCCAGCATGCCTGGCACTGGCTCTGGCTACCACACCCCACAACTTCTGTTAAAAGAGCTCATAGCTGGCTGCTTTAACCTTACCCTTTCAGGTTTGTACCCAATAGGTGAAGTCAGGGATGTGATTGACAAGGGATTTGTTGACCCCCAGACAATAGCTAGAACCTATTGCAAGGCCAGAAAACTGTTCTTTTTTCCTGCTTGTCTGAAAAGCGCATAAACTGAGTAAGCTAAAGTCTCTTTCTCTCTTGTGTTCAGGATATCTAACTGTCGTTACAATGTGTTATGCTTTTCTAATTATGAGGAGGGAAACTAGTTTACATTTTCTTGGGTAATTGAATAGGGCAGTGTTTTGAAAACCTTCCCAATATGAAGCTTTCATCCTATACTTGCTTTTTTAGGAGTAAAGCTGCAATACTAATCCCACATACTGGGTTAAAACCCCACTGAGTTCAATAGGACTTACTTTTCAGCAGACGTGGTTACGATTGTGCTGTAAATTAATGGGACTTTTGAGTGAACATAAAGGATTGTGTTTGTGTTGCAAATCTTTCTCTCCCCCACAAATCCTATTTTTTAAAGCAGTTAGGCAGGGCTTACTTAGGTGTCACTGCTTTTCTTATGTAGGAAAATAATACTTTAAAAAAATGTTCTGCAATGACCAACTGGTTTTGTCAATAAACTATTATATGGGGTGTATGTATTTTCCACTGTGTGTGTATAAGGAATCTTTCCAACATCCCTGTGTGCTAGAGATGCCAAGTGGAAAAACCATAACAACAAGTATAAAACAGTTGCAAAACAGCTTAAAGTGGCATGATTCTGAATTTTGGTTGCAGTTCTGTACATGCTTCCCTCTTTGAGTAAACATGCATAGGACTGGGCTCCTACTGGGAGAAAGCGCTGGATATAAATCAAATAAATAAATAATAAATAAATATATTTACAGATATGGTAAATAATAAACATTTTGTTTTCATCCTTAGGAGCAGATTAGGCTGAGAGATGATGAGCAGCCCATGGTCACTCAGTAAACTTTATAGCTCATTTCCATTTAAAAATAATTAATTAAAATGATTCACATGCAGGCAAAGTTTATGAAATAGATTCACACAATACATTTAAAGCACATCCAACTCACATATAAACTGCATGACTTCCCCCAAAGAATCCTGGGAAGTGTAGTTTCCCCCTCGCAGTTATAGTTCCTATCACTCTTTACAAACTACAGTTCCCATGATTCTATGGAGGGATTCATATACTTCCAATGTGTGTTGAATGTGCTTTAAATGAATGGTGTGGATTTGCCCTAAGTATGATGTGCATTCAAAAGTGACTTGAAAAGAACAATATTAAAATATACTTTTTTAAATGGGAAGGGCTATAGCTCAATGGTAGGGTATATGCTTTGCATGCCAAGGTCCAAAATTCAATCTCTGGAAAAGACTGTTGCCTGGAAGCCTGGAGAGCCAAAGCTAGTCCATGTCATCAGTACTGAGCTAGATGGTACCAAACGGTTTGAGGCAATATAAGTCAGATTTCTTTGTTCCTAGAAATGGAAAGAGATCCAAGGGCCACAATGACTCCAAAATGGATTTATGTCTTTTATTTAAAACATTTATATACCCCTTTATTGCACAAAATCTCAAGGCTGTTGACAGAAGGAATTAAAATAATGAAATTATTGGCAAAAACCATTAAGGACAGGTATTTAAAAACATTCAAAATAATAAAACCAACAATGAATTCAACACAGATGAACAATATAAAAGCTTCTACATGCCTTGGTAGGCTTTCCTAAACAAAAATGTTTTTAGCAGGTGCCGAAAAGAGTACAATGAAGGTGTCTGCATAATGTCAATATGCAGGGAGTTCCAAAGCATCAGTGCTGCCACACTAAAGGACTAATTTCTTATAAGAGCAGAACAAGTACTATGTGGCATCTGTAATGTGAAAAGCACATTTGAACTTGGCCTGGTAGCAAATCAGCAACCAATGGAGATTTCAGAGCAGAGGTATTATGTGCTAATAGGGTCTCACTCATGACAGCAATCATGCCACAGCATTCTGCACTAACTGCACCTCCAGGATTAGGTTGTGCTGCATGGGGATTTCTTTGACCTTGGGTGACTGGCTGCCAGGATGTTTTTAATTATGGTTTTTGGTTAGGAATCCTGACTGATTGTGGGATGCTCAGTTTTTTGCATTACTCATAGGAATCTTGTAACCTCACTCCCTTGCATCCATAGAAGCAACAACAGTTCCATGCACTCAACTCAACCCCTAAATCCCACTGGTGATGCACCTTGTTGTTTCCATGATGGTTTGTTTGTTGCCCAGTAGTGGTAAAAAATAATTCACAAACTGGGAAGTGAGGTTTCAACTGCTGTTGTTCCCAAGCTATTGCCTGTGCAGGTAGACCAAACCATGTGAGTTTTCTCTCTGTCAGTTATTACTCACTATGATTGGGTTGGCTATCAAAATGAGTTTATAGCAGCCCACAGGGTAGACAGAAAAGGGTAGAGAATATTCTTACCCATTTCTCAGACCTCTTTCTGAAGTGAAGGGTCAAGTCTATAAAGAAATTTGGAGCAGCCATCTTAAAAGGCAGGGGCAGGGCATTCCAGGCAGGGGGTTGCCACCCTACTTAGATATGGATATCTTCGCAGAGGATCTCTAGTCAAGCTTTACCAACAGCACAATCCAAACTATATCTACTTAGAAGTCAGTCCTATTGAGTTCTATGGAGCTTAGTCCCTTAGTAACTGTGTTTAGAATTGCAGCCTTCAGGAGCATCCATCTTTACTCCTGAGTGCTCCCATCTAACATCTCCACAACAGTAGGCTCCTTTCTTCCTACAATGGCCTTCTGGCCTGAGGTCACTTAAAGCCTTCTTGAAAATGGAAATAGACTGCCTTCAAGTTGATTCCGACTTATGGGAACCCTATGAATAGGGTTTTCCTGGTAAGCGGTATTCAGAGTTGGTTTACCTTTGCCTTCCTCTGAGGCTGAGAAGCAGTGAGTGGCCCAAAGTCACCCAGTGAACTTCATGGCTCTGTGGGGATTCCAATCTTGGTCTCCCAGGCTGTAGCCCAACACTCTAACCACTACACCACATTGGCTGTCAAATTCTTCTTAGGCTAGATTAAATGTTCGCTAAATGTTAGGCTCCCTAAGCAGGTGAGAAGGAATGATTCCATCACTTCAGCTGGTCCTGGAAACACCATCTTTTAGCTAAGATTACCATCTTAATTTCCAATCAGATAAAAAAAAATTATTTTGAATTTTATGCTCCAAGCAACTGTGGTGCCTAATGTATCATGCTTAATGACACCACTAGGACCTATTCCATGACATCAGCTTCTGCAGGAGTGAGACTGTGCTGGGACCATCAAGGGGCAAGCTTTTCCATCTGCTTTGCCCCCCACCCCTGCTCTTAGTGACACTTTTCTGGGGACTGCCCCCAGGAGGATGAATGCGTTTGGTTTGCTGTTCTTGTTTTTTTAGAAATGTTAGAATTTTGTTAGTTTGATTTTTTTTTGTAAATTGTATTGAATTTTATTTGTATTTTGTATTTGTATTTTTATTTGTGTGTAAGCTGCCTTGGGGGGCCTATTTGGCCAAAAGGCGGCCTAGAAATAAAACATAACATAACATCAGTAGGGCCCACCCCCAAAATCTCAGGGTGTGGGATGCTTCTGACCTCGCAACCCTAAATTGCAGTCACAGTTAACAGTTTATAGGAATCCATGTTCTTGTACTAGTATAACAGGCCAGGATACCTTACCCCATATGTCCCGAATCAATAATTGAGTTCATTTGGGGGAACACTGTTAGTGGGTTCTGTGACGTCCTTCCCCGGCAGCACCTGTGAAGCTCTCACTTGTGGCTACCAGCAGACAGGATCATCAGGTTTATTTTTACCTTTCATCGCACTAGCACAGTTCTCAGAAGATCCCCCTGCTAGGCCTTACTACCCAACACTCTGTATCTCTTATAACCTTTAGACTGTGCCTTAGTCTCTGCCAGGCTATCTCGATACCTTGTGTCTATGGGTAGAGGTAATTCCCAAACCCCGCTGCAGCCTATTGCACTGAAGCTTACAGCTCTGGGTTTCTCTGTGGTACTGGATACAATATCCTTTCCTCCGCCGCTGCCACCATTTGATACAACTGTTCAGCCTTGGTTACTTGCTATCCCCACTGGTTTGTGTTTCCCAGCTGAAGGAATCAGGCTTTTGTTTAACCAAGAAATATTTATTTAGTATCAGAAATAACAAGATTACTTCATTACTTTGTTGACAAGCTTATGGTTTCATATATGTTCTGACATGTACTTTACTCCTCATTAATTGCCTCAGAACTCCGACTCACTCTCAACAACAACAACCTCCAAACACCACCAAAACCTCTCTTTCACCTCTCTCAACCTCCAACATCCACCACCCTGATTCAACTGTCATTCTTCCATTTATACTCCCAGCCATTCAAACGCTCAGCCAATCATCCAGCATTCTACTGCTCATGTACTCCCCCTCCTCTTTCACTCCACTTACCATATGTCTTCTATATAACCAGCACTTACCATATTTACAATATAAGCAGGAACATCACAGGCCCCCATGGACCAGAACCACAACCCATGTCAACAAGAAGTCATGCTTTCAGTGTTGTGGGCCCAGCTCTGTAGAATTCCCTCCCATTAGAAGTCAGGCAGTTATCGTCTCTGCTGAGTTTCAGATACCTGGTTAAAACTATTCTATTTGTGGAAGCCTTTGCACCATGAATGCTTCTCAGATGTGTTTTTTTAATGTTTTGACATTTGTTATTTTAATTTCTGAGATTTTTTTGCAGTTTAATTTGTGTTTTACATTTTGTGCATTTTTTATTGTTGTGAGCCGCTTTGAGACCTGTGTGGTGAAAAGTGGGATTTAATTTTTTTATAAATCATCATTGTCGTCGTCATCATCTATGGTCTTTGTATCCCAGCCAATGTAGTGTATGTTGTCATCCATTATATATGACACCCAAACAGTGCTGCTTGATGGACACATCCTAAGTTCAATAGGCAGAATCTGGGGCTCCTCTTTAGAATGAGCATTGCAAAGTGAGACTTTTTGTCAGAATGCTAGATTTAGCATAGTTCCAGTATTGGTAGAAATGCACATCCTTCATGGAATTCAGCTTGTGACTTTTGTTCTTTAAAATCTACTACATCAAATCTTCACACTTAACTTTTTGTTGTTTCATTTTAAGTCTGTCTCTTGTACAATAGCTCAAGTAATTTCTGTGTGTTCTGCTGATCTGGAAATCTAGAGCTTCCTACTCTTCTGCAGAATAGACTGTAGACATTATAATATAACAGAAAGCTAAAGCACTCTTCTGTAGTAACGTTTTTTTAAAATAAAATAAAAACTATTCCCTCTGCCTGAGGACCAAGAGGGGTGATTTTCACTTAGGGAAGTTTTTCCTAGACTCGCAGACAGAATCTTAGCTATGAAGTGTAAGCATAAATCATTGCAGTATATAACCTGCCAGATATTCTGGGTTTATTCTGTCACACAAGGGGTTGTTTATCCATTGGGCAAGCAAGTCTCTATCACTGTTTTCTAACTATGTGCCTTTTAGGACATTTTATGAGGTCTCTAACACCTTTCAGCTTCAGTCTTACTGATGAACATTCTTTTCATAACCTCTTGGATAGAGAAGTTGGTTTAAGAAGAACAAAAAGACAGCTACATATCTTGATATTTAAATAGGGATGCTTCTGAAGTTCTTATCTTAAAACCTCCCTGAACTACCCAGTGATTTTCACAAGGGGAGTGAAGAAGAACTGCCCTGGGAGTGTGTATCTGGCATCTGGGTGCTTGCTACAAGCTCCTTGGGGTGCTGTCTGTCCAGACAGCTGAAGTCCCTGGTGAATGCTGCAAGGACTGGGACCCCCTGCCTGGCCCTTGCTCCAGAGAGAAGCTGAGGTTAATCTCGCAGCCTCTTGCAACAGCTGCTGGCTGGGCCAGGAGGCATAACAGCCCAGCTGCCCTTGGGGAGCCCCTTAGGGAGTCCCGAGGGCGAGGGTGCTACCCCCCTTCTATTACTTTTTCTTGTTTTTTAATGTGTTCTCTGTTAAACCAGTCTATAGGAGACTGGTGGTGGGGAGGGCGTGTGGTGCATGTGTAGTTCCTGCACAGGGTGGGAGCCTGTGCAGTGAACTGAATGATAGGAGAAAGTCGCCAGATGCCTTCAGAGTGAGAGTCTGTAATTGGCAGAAGGCTGGCCCTCCCTGGGTGTGAGACAGGAGGGGGAGTAGATGGGCCCTGTGTGAAAAGGTTTGAATGGGTGTGACTGTTCCCAATCCTCGCACAGGCCTACAGGCTTTGATGGTGGGCTCGCATTGGGCCCATATCAGGTGTTTAGGAGGAGTCTTAGTATGGAGGAATATGGGTGATGCCACCCCAATTTCAGTGATTACGGGCAGAGGGAAATATAGCCATGGGGAGGTGGTGAATTACCATAGAAGGCAAAGGCAAAGCTATCAGCACCTTGTTCCTTGCTGCCACTCCTCTCAAGGATGGGTTCCTCGTTGCTCATCTGCTGTGCCCACTGGCCTGTGTGTGTTATTGTTTAACACCAGATCGGTACATAAAAAGACCACTCTCATCCATGACTTGATTGTAGATGAAGATGCCAATTTGGTGTGCATTACCGAAACCTGAGTGGGTGAGCTTGGAGGAGTTGATCTGACCCAACTTTGCCCACCTGGATACTCGGTGCAGCACCAGCACAGGCTGCAGGAATGGGAGGGAGAAGTTGCTGTGGTCTACAGAACTTCCATCTCTGTCATCAGGAAACCACTCTGTCTTGCAGCTGCCTGTGAGGGACTGCACCTGGTGTTGGGCCAAGGAGACAGTAAAGTAGGGTTGCTGCTGGCATACCATCCACCCTGCTGTCTCTGACCAGCTTCTCTGACCCAGCTGGTGGAGGTCACCCGGCTGTGGTGTTGGAAGAGCCCAGTATGATAGTGCTGGGTGATTTCAATGTTCATGCTGAAGCTGCCTCTAGTGTTCTGGCTCAGGACTTCATGGCCTCCATGACGACCATGGGGCTGTCTCAAGTTGTTATTGGCCCAACACATAGGGCAGGACACACCCTCAACTTGGTTTTTGCTCCAGATGGAGGAAGGGGTGGTCTGTAGATAGGGGGTGGATGTCAACCCATTGTCATGGTCTGATCACTTCCTGGTGAAGTTTAGACTTATGGCTTCAATCCTTCCCTGCAGGGGTGGTGGAGAGATTAAGATGGTCCGCCCCCAGAGACTAATGGAATCCACTGGAGTCCTGAATGCCCTGGGGGAGTTCCCAGAATATAGAACAGGTGACCCTGCTGAAGCCCTTGTCATGCTGTGGAACAGCGAGGCACGTTGGGCTCTTGACACAGTTGCCCCCAAGCACCCTCTCTGGCACTGTGGAGCCCGGCTTGCACCTTGGCACTCCAGTGAGCTAAGGGCAATGAAATAGGCTGGACGATGGCCAGAGCGCAAGTGGTGAAAGATGTGCTGTAAGGCTGATCGGGCATGAGTAAAACATCATAACCATGCCTACTGTATGGCAGTGAGGGCAGTGAAGAAGGCCCACTTCTCAAGTAGCCGTCCTGTGGAGCTTTTTCGTATTGTCAGGGGTCTGTTGGCATCAACTCCAGAAAATGGAGTCTTAGACTCTTCAGAGGCCCACTGTGAATTGTTTGCAAGGCACTTTGAGGGTAAAGTTGTTCGCCTCCATAGTAGTCTTGATGCCCCATCCACATCTACTGTAGTCCCCAATGAGGTGTCCAGTGCAACGTCTGCTGCAACTTCTTGGGAATGGTTTCAGTTGATGTGGCCTGATGACGTGGACAAGGTGCTTGCAACAATGCAGCCAGCAACATCTCTTCTCGACCCTTGTCCTTCTTGGCTTATTAAACCTTGCCGAGGGGGTCTGACCAAGTGGATCCAGGGTGTCGTCAACACATCATTGTGTGAGGGAGTGGTTCCAGCCGCCTTGAAAGAGGTGGTGATCTGACCACTCCTGAAAAAGCCCACCCTGGACCCATTGGTTTGTGACAACTACCAACCAGTTGCAAATACCCCTTTCTTAGGGAAGGTGAATGAGAGGGTCGTGGTGCAGCAACTGCAAGTACTCTTGGATGAAACAGATTATCTTGACCCATCCCAGTCTGGGTTCAGGCCTGGTTATGGGACTGAATCGGCCTTGGCCGCCCTGATGGATGACCTTTATCGGGAGAAGGACAGGGAGAGTGCGGCCCTGTTATTCTTACTTGATCTCTCAGCGGCTTTTGATACCATTGACCATGGTATCCTTCTGGGCCGACTTGGTGAGATGGGTACTGGAGGTACTGTTTTACAGTGGTTCCAATCCTATCTCCAGGGTCATTCTCAGAGAATAGCTCTGGGTGACTGTCTTTCGGCCTCCTGGCAGCTGTGCTGTGGGGTGCCGCAGGGCACCATCTTGTCCCACATGCTGTTTAACATCTATATGTTATGAGTGGTCATCAGGATATTTGGGGTGAGGTGTCAGCAGTATGGTGATGATGCCCAGCTCTATTTCTCCATAACATCTGAATAGGCAGAGGCCGTGCAAGCCCTGGGCCGCTGCCTGGACTCAGTGGTAGACTGGATGAGGGCCAATAAACTGAGTCTGAATCCTAGCAAGATGGAGGCGCTGTGGGTTGGTGGTTCCTGAGTTTGGATAATTGGTCAGTTGCCTGCTTTGGACGGGGTCGTGCTCCCTCTGAAAGAGCAGGTCCGTAGCCTAGGGGTGCTCCTGGATCCATCTTTGTCGCCAGAGGCCCAGGTGACCTCAGTGGGTAAAAGTGCCTTTTACCAGCTTCGGCTAGTGAGACAGCTGTGGCCATTTCTGGACCGGGATAGCCTGACCACTGTTGTTCACACACTGGTAACCTCCAGGCTATATGTGGGGCTGCCCTTGAGGTTGGTCTGGAAGCTGCAGCTGGTGCAAAATGCGGTGGTGAGACTGCTCACTGGGGCAGGGTGTCACCAACATGTCACCCCGCTGCTGAAAGAATTGCACTGGCTGCCCACTTGCTACTGGGCATGTTCAAGGTTCTAGTTTTGGTGTACAAAGCCCTATACAGCTCAGGTCCAGGATACCTGAAAGACCATCTTACCCCTTATATACCCAATCAATCGCTGTGTTCTGTAGGTGAAGGCCTCCTGCAGATATCATCTTATCAGGAGGTTCGTTCTTCACAATATAGGAAATGAACCTTTAGTGTGGCAGCACCTACCTTGTGGAATTCCCTCCTCTTGAATATTAGGCAGGCGCCATCTCTGTTATCTTTTCGGCACCTATTGAAGACCTTCCTCTTTCAACAAGCCTTTTAGGTTGAGACCTATCCTAGTCTGTGTCTGTGTTAGAACTGCTTAATATGTGTTTTAATAATGTTTTTAACCCTTTTTTAAAGTTGTTTTTTTAAAAAAAATGTTTTTAACGCTGTTTTGCTTTAATGTATTTTAAGATCTGTTTTTATGATGTTTTAAAGTGTTTTTAGCGCTTTGTTTGCCGCCCTGGGCTCCTGCTGGGAGGAAGGGTGGGATACGAATTAAATAATAAGTAATAAATAAATAAATAAAATAGCAGCCCACCATTGTCCCATTTTTAAAATCACTATTTTTAAAATAATGTGCTGTGCAAGCAGAATTTGCAGTAGCTTCTAATTCTGTTAGTTTGTGCTCCCGGCCCATATAAATGTGGCACCATTCAACACTTTCTTCAGTTCATTTGCATCTTCTACCCTTCTATGTTGCCCTCCCATGCCACTAGAATGGCTTTACACATGGACTATTCCACCAGCCTATCTGAGGCATGTTCTCCTAGTATATCTGTCACAGCAGATGCCTATCTGGCGTTCTGCTGGAGCAGCCCTCAGTGTCCCTCAGCACGTATATCTTCCATACAGATTTGCTCCTCAGCCTTTATTATGTTAGCTGCTGTGCAAGGTTTTATCTGAAGTGTAGCATAGAAATGTCTTAGACAAACAAAGGAATATCCAAAAGGTAGATAAAATAGTGTAATCAATTGACATGGGCTCCATCACTTTTGGACACACATATGTCACATTTATGCTTGCGAAAGAGACTGCTAGAAAGCTCTTTTAAAAGATAGATTGTAAAGAAATTTTTTAGCAGTGAACAGTTGACGATAGTAAGAGCTCAGCAAATATAGATAAAGGACAAAAATCCCATAGTCAAATCTGAGAGAGAGTCTGCAGTTCACAGAATGAATTTAGATTCAATAGGAGCTATTCAATAACAGATCAAATGTACAGAACCATTTGTTGCAGTCCTTTTTCAAAGATATAGCCCTTGACAATGCATATACATTGCCTGCTCCTCGTCCTGATGCAGATCTGCTCAAATTAGCTGTGAACTTCTGAAAACTGTGTCATTGAACTATAAATCAATGATGTTATTATAAACTACAAAGGTAGCACACTGAAACCCTCTCTTTACACTGTCTAACATCATCCATATTGATGTTTTCTGTCAATATGTAATAATGCAATGTCACACTTGATAGGCCATGCAACAGAGTTAACGCTGATGCTGTACAAAGTTATGTGCCTCTTCCAAACAGAATAGAGAAGAAAACATTTGTGTATATAACTATATGTCATTTTACATTGCATAATCAATCTGATTATTGATCTGACTAAGTTTTGGAATGGTAGTTACAACAGGAAGTTTAGAAATAAAATGCTCTGCTTTTTCCCTCAAAAGGCTGTGTTAGAAGTCTACAAAAAAGGAGACTGATTTTATGTTGCTCTACAGTCTTGGACCATACATTATGCATATTTATTGTGATATTTTATTGTTACATGTATTAGTTGATGGATGACATATTTCCTGTTGATTTAAATGTGAATTGCATCCAATAACAGTAATTAGTTCGTAAGATATAGGTAGCAAAGTACTTACAGACCTCATCTTGTTGCCCCTTCAGTAGTGGTTTGGTACTTGCTCCTATTATTCATACTTCAGGGATGGGAAACTGAGGGTAAGAGATGTCATGACTTGACCAAAGCCATCTTGTAAGTCTAGGTGGCCACAGATTTAAAAAGCCTGGCTTCTAGAAATCCAACATCCCAGTCACTGGACCACACTTTCCTTGTTGAAAAAAAATTGCTGCTGTTATGAGTGGAAAATTCTATTACCAGGTAGTAACTTTTCATCTTCATGAAATATATGAAATTTAAGATATTTCTACTGTTTCTTCACAGTACTCAAGTACAAAGAAAATGCTTTTTGTGAGAATAATGAAGAGCTGTTCAAAACGTATGAAAGCATTTATCTTCTGAAGTGTGGATGCTCTCACGGAAAGCCATAGTATTAATGGACCTGAGTGCTGTCACAGGTAAGCTCCAGAATAATGTCTACTGGTACAATAATGAGCCCTGTGCTTATATTTGCCAGCTGTTGGATAATAAAATATCTCTTTTATCTTTTCATATCTTAGAAAGTCATGGTGGAATTGGCAAACAACTGTGCTACACATGGGGAAATTAAGACTTGACAGTACTGTCCATATGGAATCTTTTGTATAGAAATATCAATCCATTGTGTCCCACTCCCTAGTTTACAGGATATATCAGGGCTATTTGTCATATGTTACATAGCAAATGTACACTCAGCTTGGAGCCTCAGCTGGCTCTTCAACAGATGATATACCTGGGTCTCCAACCCCACTTGATGTGCAACTATATGATACATGTGTTTGCAAACACAACGTACTGCATGCGTTCACAGTATGCATTTTCCCAATGAACACTTTAAAAGCTCTTAGGTGTACACCAAAAAGTATAATGTGGGGAGAAGCACCAAGGCATAATCAGAAGAGTGCCTTAAAGTTATCAGGAGCGAAGTGTGGTCAACGAAAACAATTATGTGAGGTTTAGGTGACATATGGCCCTTCAGATGTCATTGGACTCCTGCACCCACGAGTCCCACGCAGCATGCCCAACGGACAGAGATTATTGGAGTTGTAGTCCAACAACATCTGGAGGGCCACAGATTCTATATCCCTGGTATAGCAGGAGGGAAAACCAGCTAGGGAGAAGTTACTGTACTCCAGAAGAATTGTGAACCGAGGTTCATAAACCTCTTGCTTCTCCTACCATCCTAGATGATGATGATGATGATTTCATGAATTGCTTCCTGTAAAGCATCTCAAAGTGATTTCACAATATAACAATACAATTGTATCTATATAAAAACAATTACAATTCCATATAAACCGCCCAGAGAGCTTGGGCTATGGGATGGTATATAAGTACAATAAATAAATTAATAAAAATAATTGTGTATATAAAATAATTTCAAATAAATTCAGATACTGACTGAGATAAAAATCAGAAGGCTTGTTGAAAGATGAAAGTCTTAAAGAGGTGTCAAAAAGGTAATAAAGATGGTGTCTGTTATGTAGATGGAGGGAGTGATGGAAGTGAACTGTCCAGCAGCAGCCAATGTTGTGGAGCTGTACAGCTTACCTAACCTCCCTCTGGCCGCATCGCTGCTGCATGCAGGGATGGGCAAGGGTGAGGCAGCGGTGAAGTCAGCATGGTGCAAATATACTGACAGGAGCACCAGATTGGCTCTGCTGGACCATTTGCACCATGCCAACCTTGCCACTACCTTGCCTCTCCCCCTCTACATCCCAGTATACAGCAGCATCTTGGCCAGAGGGAAGTCAGGGAAGTGCTGCAGCCTACACCATCTGCTACTGTCCATTAGTAGACCACAATGAATGGCTGTGTTCCACATGGCAGGTCACATGTTCTGCTGGTCTTTTTGCCACATTACCAAAGCAATCCCACCGCAGGCCTGCTGGCTCTGGCTAGTCAAGGTGAAATGTGGGGATATGGCAGCTTTTAATTATATTTGTTGTGCAAGCTGAGGACATCCATGGCACCTTGGATCCTAGAGATACAAAGCCTCTGGCATCCATTCCTTCCAAAAATGCGGTCTTAATGTTTGATGTGGTGTAATTGGGTTTATAACAATATCCAGAAACAGTTCCATTCAATTGCATTAAGTCTCACAACCTACTTATAAAAGTTATATCCATCCATAAAATACCTCTCGGTATTAACATCCAAAACACTTCCTTGTCACTGCTTCAACATCTGACTCTAATGAAAGCATTTTCAACTGCAGAGTTCATTTATTTAACCTTTATCAGCTGAATACAAAAAGCGGAGAATGCTTATGAGTTCATTGCTTATGATTGATCAACAGCAAAGGAATCAGTTATCACTCTCTGTTAGGAAGCAAACTGTTGTTTAATAGGGTGAATGGCTTTACTTCAGTTCACTGGATTCTAAATGGAAAACTCTGAAGGAAAAAGAATCAAGAGGGTAAATTAAAAATCAATGAAAAAGTGTTTTATTTTCTCTTTTGCATTGCTGGTGGTTCTTTTTCATTTTCCCTCCTCCTTTCATAAAAAGGTGCATGATACTTTAAATATTGATTACTTGCGCACACGCACACACAGCATGCTCTCATAGTCTTTTAGCTGTAGTGCTAACCTGCCATGCTCCCTTTCCTTCCCATTCTATCCAATACCCACCCTCCAAAGTTCCTTGTGGTGTGACACAGCTAACGGCTGATCTCTCCCAAGTTTTCTGCAATTCACAGAGAACTCTAGAGAGAGACCTGAGTTTCCTTGGGCATTCAAACCCGAGGACCAGGTGCATGCCTGTATTGAGCAGTTCTGTGGAGGTTTGTTTTCAGCTTCTATCTAAAATGACTGGAAGAGTTTATCCAGAAGTGAGGAAGAAGTACACCAATAATCTTTGTCTAGACCTAGGATAGACAAGTGGGATCTACAACAAAATGATATGGTGTATTTTTTTAACCTCCTAACTTCAGTTCTTCTGTTTAGGATTCTAGGCAGCCATGCCTTCCTCTAGGATACTCCATCCCATGATTCCCCTTTTCTGTTTTTCTTTTCCAACGAATTCTCCACTTTCCTTCCCTATTGAGCACGGTCAGTCTTCATCAGATTGGTTTGCAGGTTAGATTTTTTTTTTTTTAAGAATTGTTGAACCTTCCCTGGACATGCTGATTAGGACTGGGCATGCCACTACTACCACAAGCTGGTATGGGGCCTGATCCAGGGGCCAATCTGGGGCCAATCCGGGACTAACGCAATCCAGATCCAGCCCCTGAATCAATTTGGGGGACAGCCCTTATGCTTAATGAAGGTTTTAAACCCTTTTGAACATGTGTCGGGAAAGGAAAGGAGACACTGTTTATTCTTCCCCCTCCCAACCTGATGTTTAATCAGGGTTTTAAAACACTGATTAAACATTTAGAAAATGCCACTGTGTCTCCTTCCCACCCTTTCCCTTAATATGTGCTTCAGAGACCAGGACTGAACCTTCTGATCACCAGCTGGTAAGGAGAGAGTTCATTCCTGCTGGGTGCTGCTTTGCTAATATGTTCCCTGTGGAGAATGTCCTGGTGAAGCAGACCCCTGTAGCCAACAAAACTGAACCTGCCTTCACCAGCTGATGAGTAGAAAGTTCAGCCCTGCTCAGTTTGGCTGCATGCACATGGTTCCCTCCCGAAACCAGGCATGCACAGGCAAAGTGCAGTGCGGGGCTGCTTGAAAGGCCTTTTGCAGCCCTATGCGGCATTTTGTTTCACCTTTTTCCTCCCACCATTCAACTGCCCCACCTTTTGACAGCCCTGGATGGCTCCTGATGGACGATCTCACCTGCCTCACCTTCCAGGGCTGATCCAGGGCTGTCTCAAAATCAATCCAGCCAAACCTCAGATCCCCCTGAATCAACCCTATTTGGTTTGGGATCTGGGCTTTGGCTGGATCCGGTTCACAGCCCTAATGCTGATACTTCCTTCTTGTTCCTCAGTGGTCCTGTTTTGGCTCCAATTCTATCCACACTCACCTCAAGTTTGCTATTAAAGACAATGATGAAATAACCATATTACAGCAATTGTGTAGACATGAACCATTAAAATAGAACTTTTGAGAAAGGTTTATTGCAAACTCATGTCAACAACACACTACATTCAGTACATGTTACACAGCTGTTCGAGTAATCTGTCAATGAAATGATAGTTTAGTCATATTTTACTATCCACCACATTTCCATTTCCTTCCCTCACCTGTTTTCTCTTTCATTTCCCTTCCTCTACATGCTCAGGAAGGGATAATTTTGCACAGTAAGGTATCTTCTGAATAAGCAGGGTGAAATTCAAAAGGCTACTTGTAAAGATAGAGAGCTATGTAAATCCAATCTGTAATAACTATAGTTAACGGGGAAAATGCTCCATATTGTTGGTCTGTGGGGAGTTCCTTTATTACCATCTCATCAAGACATTTCTCCTTCTAGTTATGAAGACATTCCGTACCTGAAAAATTAATCCCAAAGAACCTTATTACACAGCTAGGAAACCATGCAAAAAAATGTAGTGAAAAGTTTGATCAAAGTGAAAGACATTCCTATTTTAAAAGTAGAAGCTGTCATTTCCCATAACATATATTGGCCTTCTCCATTTGTTGCATTTCGCTGGGTTTCTTAAGCTCAACACATATCTGTGTCAATTAATGTCAAATCTTATGCAGCATTTGATCAGCCCCACATAGAATAGCATTGAATATTAAACTAGTACATTACCAGTTCAATCCTATACATGACTACTCAGAAGTAAGTCACATTGAGTTCAGTGAAGCTTGATCTCAGGTAAGCAGATATAGGAGTGCAGACTAAAATTACTCAAGACTAGGAATTGGAAGAGATTTATGGTCAGTTATAGTGGATTTCAAAAATGCATCACTAATCTATTGAATATTAAGTAACCTAGTCTTATTTTAATTGTATCTCAATGGAATAAATCTGGCATTAAACACAGGATCTGTCCATTGGCAGGTTTGAAATGGTTGCATTACATAATCCAATGCATGTGGACTGCAGCCTTAATCTCCTGAGACAGAAAATCTGTGTTAACTCACCATCATTGTTCTGCAGACATGTAATGAAAATGTGTGATTCTCTTAGAGTTAAAAACGGCAAAATCCCAATTGTTTTCAGTATTTTCTCACATTTACAATCTTTGCTCTGAAGGGCTTGCAATTTGGAATGAATTTCTATGAGACTTTGCAGAAAAGGTGTGTGTGGAGGTTCAGTGACACAATCAGCCAACTCAAACATTACAGTACATTATTAAGTGGTATCTGAACATCATCAGTTATGTTTATAATACCTGTTATGCAACTAAAACTAATATCACTATTCACTTCAATAAAGTCAACTTTCATTGCTAAAGAACAAAAATTAAAAAATGGGTTGTTGCGACAGTGTAGTGCAGCTGTAACCTGAACTCTCTTTTTTGTTTTGTTTCTTATAAAAGCCATATTTTCTTCCATTGGAGTCAATGAGAGACATGACTGCTTTGAAGTGTTTCCTAATCTTTACATGACACCAGTGCACTTGCTGAAATCTAAAACGAAGCATCTACAAAAGCAGAACACAAGCAAAAGAAAGATGCTTGTGTTATGATGGATGAAATTAAACTTCCATTTCCATTGCAAACACTTGGACATATGGACTGTAATTGGCGAACTTTAAGCAGAGATTTCAGCTGTATCTCACCATACAGCAGTTAGTACAGCTGAAAAGCCTGACAAATGAAAAATAGCATGGCTTCTCACAATTGCAAGGTCACCAGCAATTGATAGCTTGAATACATTTACATATATTTGGCTGCTTCTGAGTAAGAAGCAAAGGGGGGATGTACATATACAGAGAGAGGTGAAACAGCAAAATGAATGATTTGATTATATGCACTGCTTATTGTAGGGGTTTGAGCCATATGCAAAGATGCATCTCTGCCTGGTTGAAAAAGAAAAAGAGAGGCAATCATTGTCTCATCTTCACATTACAAACCACATTGGGGCAGGTGAACACCAATTTCCTCTCCTCAAGATTAGTAGGTGTGTGATTTATTCATTGAGCCATCTACTCAGTGGATTTTGGTGCAGTGCTTCTTACAATTTAGTTCAAATGGTGTAAATCTAACTCTCAGTGGCATCTGCTCCTTCTGATCTAAGCCTGAAGATCAAAGCAAATAGATGTTGTGAAGGAACAAGGAACTACTAGGGATAGTTCTTTATGTACACACACAGAGAAATACAAAATTAGAATTACCTACATGGTGATAATGGACTGAATGAGGACCAATAAATATGAATTATGAAGCATAATCCAGATAAACAAAGATGTTGTTGGTGGGTGGTTCTTCTGGCCAGCTGAGTGCTGTGCAGCCTGCTCTCGATGGGGTTACACTCCCTCTGAAGGAGCAGGTTTGTGGTTTGGGGTTTCTCCTGGATCCATTGCTGTCACTTGAGGCACAGGCGACCTCATTGGCATGGAGTGCCTTCCATCAGCTTATCCTGGTAGCCCAACTGCAACCCTATCTGGACAGGGATAACCTGACTACAGTAATCTATGCTTTGGTAACCTGAAGGTTGGATTATTGCAATGTGCTTTATGTGGGGCTGCCTTTGGAAGTGGTTTGGAACCTTCAATTAGTGTAGAATGCAGCTGCCTAACTGTTGACAGGTTTGAAGCAAACAGATAATATAACATCAATTCTGTTCCAGTTATGCTGGCTGCCTACACACTTCCGAGCCCAATTCAAAGTGCTGGTTTTCACTTATAAAGCTCTTTATGGCCCAGGACCTCAATATCTTTTGGAATATCTTCTGGAACACCTCTCCCGATGTAAACCCTCTTACGAGGTCCTTCACCAAGTCCCCCGTCTGAGGAAGGCTCATGGTGGTGACAAAGAAGAGGGCCTTTTCAGTTGTGGGCTCCCCATCTGTGGACTATGCTCCCCAGTGAGATCTGCCTGGCACCTTCATTGACATATTTTTGGTCCCAGGTAAAGACTTACTTTTTTTCCCAGGAATTTGATGTTGTCTGTTATTAGTATGCTGCCAAAGCTTCCTGTGGCTGCATGCGGATGTTGTTTTATTGTTTTGTTTTTATAGTATATTTGTTTTTGTTTTTAACATTGTTGGAGTTGCTTGAAGACCTTCAGGTATAAAGAGAGTAAAAAATCTAAATAATAATAA
Source organism: Rhineura floridana (assembly GCF_030035675.1). Classification (NCBI taxonomy): domain Eukaryota; kingdom Metazoa; phylum Chordata; class Lepidosauria; order Squamata; family Rhineuridae; genus Rhineura; species Rhineura floridana. The sequence continues at coordinate 106,864,142 of NC_084485.1, read as the reverse complement.
TAATACATATTTACATAGATGCAAAGATGGCCTATTGATAACCTAAAAATGCATGTGAAGCCTGCTTTAAGGTGCCTGACAGGATTGATGGGTTAGCAAAATATGAACAGCTCAGCCTGACTGAGAAGGAAGGACCACATGGGTTCCTTATGACACTTGATCCTTGTTGGGCTGGAAGATGTAGTACCACCTTGGCATCTGCAGTGGTGGTGCTCCAACATACCGGGGATTAGGCCAGCAGTCCAGTTTAAGACTCACAGTACAAGTGCAAGGTTCATTATGCCTTTATGGGGGTGCATATTCAAGTCTGCTCCATGTTCCTGGGCAACCCATTTTATGAGAGCCTTACCCTAGTGTTAGTATTGCAAATATGTCTTTAAAGATCCCTGCCTCTTACAGTCCTTTAATGATGACTAAGGGTGCAGTCCAACTCATATTTAAGCCGGGCTGATGGAAGTTGGCTGATGGAAGTTGGATATGGCGGACCCACAGCTGAGCCAGCAGGGTCCCATCTCCACCAGAAAAAGCCCTTCACCTCAGCTACACTGCGGCAGAGCTGGGACCCTGCTGCTCAGCTGGGAATCCACTGGGGAAGCCCAGCCCAGTGGAAGGGGTGCTGGTAGAAGCCGGTGGAAGGCCTGAAAAAGGGGCATTCCAGGGGCGTGTTGGAGGAGAGGCCAAGGGAGGGATTTATGCGACATCCAAATCCTGTTGGGAGCGCTCTTGCTGGTCCCAATCCAGGCCAAAATTATGCAGAGAAAAAGGTCTAACAAAATAATTATAATGGAAGCCAGTGTTAGGTGAATAGGTTGTTGTGTCTAGACCTGGGGCCTGGGAATGCCGCATGTAAGCAATATAAGTGCTTGCTGTATGTGACAAGACGCTCTCTTGGCCACTGCCAAGCACTGGGCAGGAGATGACTCAATAATTGGTCATTCTTTGAGTATAAAGATCTGTGCAGCACCTAGGGAAAGATGCAGAAAGAGACATCAGACCGTGGCTAAGAGGCCTAAGGTGCATGGCCAAGGTGACCCAACAGGAGATTAGCACCACAATTATAGATGTTGGATGGCAACCAGTTGTTTCCTAACCCTGTCTTTTAATAAATATTTTATTTAGCTTTATCAAACTGATGGCTTTAATTGCCTTACCAGTATCAAATGTGACTCCCTCCTCTTGGTGTCACACTCAAGAGTGCACTCTAACTCAAGAATGCGTCAGAGTGGCAGTCAAATAAGACCTTACTTTCCCTTACCCACCTTACTGAATGCCAAACAGACCAGATGGACCAAATCAATATAAACCATATCCTACAGTGTGAGGTAGGTAAAGAAAGGGAGTCCCAAATGCCTATCCGGGGCTCCCCCAGAAATACCTACTTGGCCCTAGAAAAGGCAACTGGCCAAAGCCCACAATGTAGAGGGAGGGAAGGCACTGCAGCTGTGGAAGTAGGGTGAATACAGGACAGAGTTGTGTGCTCTGTACTGAATCACTCCTCCTACTGGGCACTCCTGCCCACATGGATTATAAACCTCTCCCCGGGGAAGAGACCAACTTGAGGCTCTTCCAAGGAAAAGGGGATGGGGCAAATCTGCCCCCATTAAAGGTGGGAACATCATTCTTGGGAGAAGAAACCATGATCTTCAGTACAGTCAAGACAGAGATGTTGGCAAAAGTCACTTATTCTGAACTCCCATACAAAATGACCTGATCTGCATCTTGTGTGATATGAGGATCAGAACCTAGGTATAAGTTGGATCAAATTATCTTAATGTTTCATCGCAGTTCTTGGCAGTAAAAATATGCATATATAAAAATATGCTTATATAAAAATATGCAATTAAATATATATTTTTCAGAGAAAATACACATTTAAGTAAAAAATAGATATTTAAACACACATTTTGCTATGATTTTTTAAAATGCAGATTAATATGGAAAGAGAATGGAATTATGGGCAAGAAACTGCAAAAAAGTTCCATACAGGAAATAGACAACTCCACCCATACCTTGGTCGGGATCGGAGCCCCACTCGTACACCATGAAGAATGAGCTTGCCAGGCTGAATACTTTCCCAATCTGGCACCCTTCGCTTTTTTTTTTTTTTTTTGGATTACAGCTCCCATACTCCATGACCATTACATGCTAGCTTGGTCTGATGGGAATTGTAATCCAAAACATCTAGAGGCCAGCAGGTTGGAGAAGGCTGACTCAACTGTAAGTTGCTGCTTTGAAGCTTCTGAATTCAACACCTTCAATAGACCTGATGCTAGTACAGCTGGACAGCTCCTCTCTGCTAGAACCTCTAGTGGCTGACATTGCTGGACAGCTCCCCAGTTCTGTTCAGTAAACTGGAATGGGACAGAGGTCCTCATGGGGAATCTGTAAAGCATGCAGACAAATTTACCATGTGAAGGGAATGGCAAACAGCTTTACACATTATAGTAGAAATGTGCAAAGTTCCCCTGAGTAATTTAATCAGTAGAACTGTCACCCAACTACAGACATTTTAGCCAATTAATCAAACTGCTTTTAATTGATTAATTAATTGATTAAATTTGTGTGCATTTGCATGTGACTGACAATAAGAAAAAAACATTATTCTTGGTTGTCAGATGACACATGCCTGTGTTGCAGCAGTTGTCTTCTTAGAAGAGGCATTCCTCTGATGTGAGCTTGAACGGATACTTCTAAGATTGATATTAATTTTTAAAAGTATGTGTGTGTGTGTAACGTTGCCTTATTTGGCACCACAACGTATCTCACTGGATATATTACTAGACATCTGAAATTATCTCATATGCATAAATAAAAGCAAATATTCAGTCCAAGAGCTAAACGGATTTTACAGGATGAAGAACCTGCACAAAAGAGAACAGCCAGTCTCAGAGTTATTGGGTGACAGGAAGATTATCTGATTACTGAAGCTGCAAATAATATCCTTTTCCAATAGAAACTTCAATGTAAATGGACTGTTGCTCTCCTTGACAGTTAAAATTTGTGTGAATAGTTCTCAAGAGGGACAAAAGAGGTGATTTCTTATATTTATAACATTACAAATTACATAGAAACTCTAAGGGCCTGAAAGCAGTATGAGAAACAGATCTCAGGACTGTGATTCCTCAGGAGAGGTGGGATGGAATGTGGAATAACCAACCCATGCAAATTATAGCAGCCTGGACATGGGGCTCTATGCTGAAGTGAGTGCATCATTGGCACTGGACCCCAGTGAAGATGCATTGTATCAAAAATACCTTATCACCAATGTGTTAGAGGGGATGTGGAATGAAGGGGGTCTTTCTCCCATGGTGGGCAACTATGGATGAGGTCAGTGCAGACCTTTTTGGTTAAAGTTGCATGGGATAATGTCAGATACAATCAAGCAATGGATCAAGTCACATCCAATGCTTGGATTTCTTCCTGACCCTGATCCTCATAAGAAAGTGTTTGATGAGTTTGTTATTAATGTTGCTGGTGGCTGCATAGTCTGGAAATCACACTCAAGTTACCTGATCTAAGGCAGCTTCAGACTATCAGAAATCATGCTCTCAAAGCACAATCCTAATCATGTCTACTTAAAAGCAAGTCCCATTTAATTCTATGAGGCTTACTTCCAGGTAAGTGGGGTTAGGATTGCAGCCTGATACATCACAATGAGCTAGCTTGGAGATTAGAAAAAAACCAAGTGAAATTCATAGAAATCTGGTTCCCTCAATTAATTTGTGTTAACAAAAGAGTACACTTGGACCTCTGGCAGACCAAGTATTACTCTGTAGGGATTTTTTTTTGTCTTGTTGTCCTCCAACTTGTGATGGGTGACCTTGTGAAGCGGGAAATCTTCTGTACTCATAAAGGCTCCCTGTTCATTTTGCAACCCTGATTTTGCAACCCATAAATTGGAGGGCAATGAGAACAGTAACAAAGAGTTGGAACTAGCAAACTTGTCCCCACTGCCCTACCTCTCTTGTAGTAACAACCTTTATCAGTTATGCCTGAAGAGGAGTATTTTAATAGTATTTTCATATTGTTGAAAGAAATGATAGGCTTGGGCTCTACTACCTTTTTTACTTAGCCAGTTGTTTCCTTCATCCATGAATATGAACTAAGAGTAGAGCTCAATTCAACGGTAAGTGAAGGTTAATTTCTTGGAAAAGAATTTTCTGCAAAAGCTGTTGGGCCACTTCACCTATACCCAACAATACATGGCAAAATGCCTCAGCCCCAGCTTTGCCACCCAAACATAGTTTGGAGGATTCGGGGAGGCTATTTTCACTTGGGTCTCATTTGACCATACATAAGTTTTGGTCTATGACCGTAATAAATGATTCATTCATACATACATAAGTATCTGATGTGTGGTTAAAATCCTCCTTGCCATAGGGCAGAAAGATACAGATGACCAAGCTTCCCCAAGGGGTGAGGAGCAGGGGAGAAATCCCAATGTGCTAGCACTAATCCTTGCATTACCACAAGAATTTAGTTGAATACCACCCTAAGTGTCCATTGTGGTGACACAAATAAACACAAATTAGAATCTGAAGATCAACATTGGTTGAGAGCAAGGGTAGCCAGCTCTCATCATTTGTGACCCTTGGCCATGCTGGACAGGTCTGATGGTAGTTGGAGGCCAAAATATTTGGAGGATACCACGTTGGCTAACCTTAGTTGAGAAGAGAGGGGATTTTAGACATAGTAGAAACAATGGATTCAGAACTCATTGAAAACTGTTGGCATGGCATTAATCTCTAGCCTCCATCCACACAGTAAGCACTTTGTAACCCGTGATGGAGGCTGTGAACAATTGTTTCCCTATGGGGTTTCCAGGCAGCTGCCATGCCGTAAATAAGCTTTTAAGCAGCTAGAGTGTGGTTCCCACTCCCATTCAGAGTATGACCATATCTTCAAGTCATTTTTCCCTTGAAAGAGTATGAGAAATTATTACTGAGCTGGACTGAGGGCAAATGTCTCTGAAAGGAAAAGAATTTCAGATATTATGTTGGTAAAAGGTTTATATAATGGATTGATAAATGGCACAGTATATGCTGCTATAAAAACACCTACTAGGTTTCCAGACAAACTGCTTTTCAGAATTTCAGGTTGCCACAATCTGACAGTAGACTGTAGAGGCTTCTGCCATCAACATCATGGCGTTAGTTTCATGAAACATGTATTGCTCCATTGTAGACAGGCGCATCTCTCAGGCAAACATCACATATTTTTGTATTTACCTTCTGCAGCTTGGCAGGTTTTTATTCAGTAGAGTAGGGCTGCAATCCTATACACATTGTCCTCTGAATGGGACTTACTTCTGAGTAAACATGTGTAGGTATACCTGACTGGGATACCTTTTGCGGCCAAGGGTAGAAATAATACACAGACACAGCAATCTGGGTTCAACAAAGGGCCACTTTATTAAACTATAAACAAACCCCTTAAACTAACCTGCAGAGGGAAAACATAGGTGTGGGAACTGTCTATAAGCAAGCCGTTGCCATACAGCTATTGGGCAACCAGCCCTTGCTAGGGCAAGAGCAAGCCATTCTGTTAACTCCTTACCCCTGCCACATCTGTAGGTGAGCAGGGGGGCCTTCCTACGTCACCACCCGGGGCCCTACAACTCCAGGTGGATGAGGTAAGTAGGCCCCAGAAGCAGCCCATATCCTGCTCTTGAACCCTAAAGCCCTTCTTGGCAGGCCTCCCAAACCACCAATCACCTCCAAAGGTGCCTAAGAGGGCCACCTAGCTGTCCTTACCTACTTCCCTTCCCTCACCTTGCCACACAAGTGACCAGACAACCTAAACTCAACTCAGGGAATTAACCTTAACCTTGAATTAGCCAAATTAGCTGAAATCAGCTATTAAACACAACGCCCCCTAATCCAATTCCATCCCACCACCACGGTGTGGAGTAGGCAAAAAACCTGCCTGCCAACCAGGGTGGGCAGGATAAAAAATCCTACCCGAAGCGACCCAAACACACCATAGGAATATGAGGGCATTGCATGCCAAGAGGAGGATTAGGGGGGCAGCACAGGCTTAAACAAGGCCTGATGCCCTGCCCGCTTTGTGCAGCATGCCTCACATGCACTCAGTGCGCAATGGGTGACCGCTGCCCTCCTTCAACATGGTGACCGGGGCTTCAATCCCTGGCTGCAAATATGCTCCACCCACCCAGGCTGTGCTCAGGTGAGCAGAGTGGGACATCCCAGTCTATGTTGGAATCGCTTTTTAAGATGTTCTTAGAGGTGTTTTGTTTTAATATGCTTTTAAATATGTTTTGTTTTAATATGTTTTAAAGGTGTTTTGTTTTAATATGTTTTTAAAATTTTGCTTTTAAGGTGTTTTACAGTGTTTTAGTGTTTTTCTTTGTCATCCTGGGCTCCTTCTGAAGGGGGGGGATATAAATTTAATAAATAAATCAATAAAATCAACATAGCCACATTGATCAGATCAGCTTTGCCAGGGATCCATACACCTATACATTCTAAAAATATAAATACCCAAGCTTTCTGAATCATAATTGACTGAACAGTATCTTCCAGCCCTGATGTTTGTACTGGGCCAGTTTAATAATTGCAAGAGGACCAGAAAGGGTAAAGTTTTGTTGCTGCTCCATAGCTTAGTTTAAGAAGGCTATAGGGGGGTTTATTTAAAAGGATGGTCAGGAAGTGTTGTGGATTTAATTAAGGGTTCCCTATCTCCCACTCCTCATTTTTTCCATCTTTGTCCTGGGCCCTCCCATCTACATTTTTTCTGGAGTTCAAGTATATTGAACAGCAGCAGCAACCAGCTGTGAAGCTACTGTTTAAAATGATTAATTGTCAGTTTTATTTCCTTTAGAGTTCAAGATGGCTTACAATGATAATAAAAGCAATAAAATACAACAATTAAATAAGAGCAATAAAATCATTTAAAACAAGAGCAGTAGAATCATAATAAAACCAGACAATCAAAGCCAGATTTTTATTTTTTAAAGAGATTTACATATAATTAGGACAGATGAGCAAAAAAATCTACTCTCCAATGGCCAAATGCCTTCTGTGACAGGGAAGGCCCCCTTTTGCAAGGATTCCCAAGAAATAAATACTGATAGGCAGTCCTCAGTTAGACTGAACCTCCTGACAAAACTCTAAGTTATCTAATGACTTGGGAGATTTTGAAATTCCACTGGCAAGGATGCCTTGCCTTAAACCCAATTCTAGAAATATGACACAGTAATGGGCTTTGGATTTACTTTGCTAAGCCTGGAAGATGCCAAATCTTACAAAATCTTGCGAACTATCTTTAGAACACAACCATGCAGTCTAGTACATTGGGAAGATTTGGAGAGAAATGTTATAGAATTGCCTTTTAAAACCAATGAAGTCAAATGTCAAAGTATGAAGAATTTTATTTCTGGAAAACGGAGGGAGAGAAAAGGTAACACAGATACTTGCAAATAAAAATCAAGCATCAGCCTCTTAACTAGTTACATTTTACCTGCTTGGCCTTCAGAGCATGTGCACAATTATTGTGAAAAGAGAGATTAAAACTGAGAATGTTTTAGGAAGATAAAAACAAGTATAAATAACGCCCTGCTTGCCGCGTAGCTGGCAGGCTGGGCACAATTGCAGGTTGGGACAAAGCTGCTGCCTCCATCTTGAATGAAGGCAAAGTCGCACAATAGGAATGCTCCTCTAGCATGAGCTATTTTATAAATTATTCCACACTCCCCCCACCCCCATATATTGGTCCAGTGAGAGATGTAGCCACTTACAGGGAAAAGGCACAAGCTTTGTCAGAGTGGGTCATGAGTGGTAAAAAATGATGATGGTGGGATAATATCATAATCAAAGCCTAATCGTCTCATTAATTAAGAGCAATATTGTAGTACATATTGGCTTCTAGAATTATTATTACTCAAATGCCTACTAAAATGTGTGAATTTATCTTCTGGCATGGCTTGCAGGCAGGCAAAGCATTTGGTGGAGGTTAAAAAGTTCAATTGCAGTTTTAAAGCGTGCTTGAACTTTAGGCATGAATAATCATTGATCCGCTCTTCAGCTAACCAATTTTCAAATCCCCCCCTTCTCTAATTACTTCCAACCAATACAGGAATGAAAAGCTCTTCATTCACTTCACTGTGTGGTGATGCAATACAGTACATAGCTGTGCCACTCACAGTGCTGTTCCAAGTAAACCTTGCTGAGATTTGAAATGCTGCAGTATTTGAACAAACTCTTCTTTGTTCTGCGACATGTAGCTTTAGGGTAGCTCTCTCCATGACATACGTCTTGGCCTGCATTCAGTTCCCTTCACATCCCTGATGGCTGATAACAACACTGAGCTGCATGCCATTAACAAGCTCTATGGAAACATATTCTTAAGGATATAGGAATGCTTGAGGAATTTGTACTCTACTAATTCCACTACAGAATGACCTGATCCGCTCCTCCAGGACTAATCTTGTGTGAAAGAGGAAGATCCGTAGCTCATTGGTAGAGTATCTGCGTTGAGGTCCCAGGTACAATCCCCAACATCTCCAGAGAGAGAACCCTGCCTGAAACTCAACAGCTGTCAAACAGTGTCAACAATACTGAGCTAGATGAACCAATAGTCTGACTGAGTACGAGACAGCTTTATACATTCCTATGAATCGGAATATAATTATCCTTTGGATTTTGCACCTCTCCAAACTTTGCAATGCACTATTTGGCATATATGTGTGTGTGTTTAAAATTTTAGAATTTTAGATTATTTTAGTTTTTTATTTTTAGATAAACTTAAGTATTTCCATATGTGTGTTTGTTTGTTTTGGTCAAATTTGAATATGATGTTATAAGTGATGAGTGAGGATATGATGTATATGGGTGCTGAACCTAGGTAATTATTCATGTTTGGTGGGTTTATTTGGCTTATTGAACTTTCCCTTTTAAGTTATTTTATTTTATGTTATTTTCCAAATTTTAATTGAGTGTGACTGCTTGTGGGGGGTTTTATGTGAACTTTTATTTCATTTCATTGTGTCTTACTTATTAATTGATGGCTGCAGATATGGAGTTTACACTGAGAGATTTGTACGTTGTAAAATTACAATAAAATTTATGACCAAAATAGAAAGAAAAAAGAAAAGTGTATTTCTCAGATGAAATACATTTGGAAATCCCTGTTTTGTTAGAAAATATATTAAAAATACATACTTAAATAAATAAATGTGTATGTTTCATGCAGGTTTTTTGGGATCACACCCTCTTCCATAAATTTAGGAGGAACGAGTAATTTCCAACTGAATATTGAGAAAGTCTTGGATGACTCACTTTCATTCCTCCCAATATGTTACATGCAATCCCGATGAATTAATAGCTGAGACCTCTGAATTCCAAAGTTTTGAAGACAGTTGTCTAGCATGCCTATGTTTCATACCCAGAATGTAGGTAAAGGATGTTGGACATACAATCCCTATGCAAACACACATCTGTCAATGAATGAGGTGGGAATGGGGCCATGCCCCACCCCTGACAACATATGATGACTTGTCCCTTCTCCTGGCATCTACACATACAGTGCAAATGTCTGCAAGCAGCTGTATACATGAAGGTTTCCACATGACTGTGCTCTCACACAGTGAGCAGGGGAAGGAAGGAGGAAAGATACATAGGGCCCTATGGTGATCCTTTACCCCAAGAGAGATCATACCCCAAGTTCCTCAGCAGATTCATAAGAATTGCCTGTCTCCACATGTGTCTGCCTGTACTTTGAGATCCTCAACAGAAGCCTTCATACAGATTCCCCAGCTGTCTGGGGTGTGGCAGGTGGCTACTGGGGAGAAGGCCTCTTCAGTGGCTTTGGAATGCTCTTCTCAGAGAGGCTTACTGGGGACCCACTCTGATGCCTTTTCAGCATCAAGCAACCCCCCCTTTTTTTACTTATTTTACAGAGGTTCATTTATTTATAAAAATATATATTTAATGTAAGCTTCTCTGACATATAAACTGAACTGCTGCTGCTGTGATGATGATGATGAAGCAGAAGCAGCATATAGTGCCATTAGAGAAATGTATGGCATCTAGGATCTGAGAAACTGCAGTTAGTTCCATATGCCCAAGGAAAGCATTTGGGTTTGTGATTTTCAACAGTAGCTCCTCTGCCCCCTGCCATTGCAGAGGGAAAACGTTTTTGAAACTAAGGAACTTGGGAAAGCAATTTGCCATATGGTATTCTGGGCTGCGGTTCAAAGTGGGAGGTGGAGTCAAACATCCCACTGTGCTTGTCAAAGCCTCTTGTCCTTAAAGTAGCTCTTTGGATATCTGACATTGCATACAGCTCTGAACAGGCCACCTTAGGAAGCAGAACTGGAAAAGGTGCCAGTAAAATTATTAGGGGGAATCAATCATTTTTGAAGCTAAACAGTTTATTTATTAGGTTTATTTCCTGCCCTTTCTCCAAGGAGCTCAGGATGAGATATTTATTTATTTAGTACAGTATCTGGCCCTTCCTCCCAAAGAAGCCCAAGACGGCAAACATCAAAATATGTATTGCACAATTCAAAATTCAATAAAATATATATTTAAAGCAATTAAAAACCATTTAAAAACATTTAGAACATCTAAAAACATTTTGAAAATATGTCGTCTCCCAAACAACAACTTTGAGCCCCTCCAGACTGGTGTTTTATTGCAGGCATATTCTGCAACATGTTGTTGACAAAAGTCTAGTGTGTCAGTGGTGGATTTGTTCTGCATTAGTTTTTCCTGTGATGCTTCCCCAATGCTACTTACATGATTGCTGCCCAGAGGGCCTATAGCACAACAGAAGCGGGACAAAATTAAAGCAGAACATTTGGGGTATAAAGAGGTACAGGATTTCAGCATGAAGTTACAGGATGCATACTGATTAGAAATGAAGCATCATCCCTACGTTTTTGCAGAGACAAACACTATTGAAAGCGTGATCACATGTGACCATCCCAATAGCATCATGAACACAAATCATAATATGTGTGCAATAAAAAAGACATCTGTAGGAGCTCTTTATGAGGTAGGTCTGCCTGAGAGGCTAAGGTAAAGGCTGAAGCTAAGTCTCCCTGGTTTTAGTCCAACACTCTAACCACTACACAGCTCTCTCTTTCCCTCTCCTTCTCTGCTTCTTTGTGTGAAAATTGATCCACTGGACCAGAATTACCAACAAACATGTACACATTATTTCCTTCTATCCTCAAAATTTTGTCACACCACATAAGTTCCTTTTCAGGGTGTCGCTGCCAAATGTGAAAAGCTTGTAATGCTGAACATTGGTAATTAGATCAAGATTCAAGCAATTTGCTGTAGGCTCTGAACTTGAATCATCCTTCATGTGCCTCTGCTAGATGCGTCTTTAAATTAGATTATAATGAGTTTGGCAGCACTATTAATAACACAGCAAGTCATGGGAGAATATGGTTTTATACACACAGTATAAAATGCCTCATCATGTAGGTTTTTAAAAAATATATTTTTGTTTATCAAAGGAGGGGACTGTCCAAGCTTCTTCTCTTTTAATTAGAAAGCCAAATATTAGGGCACTTGGGCTACCGAAAATAGTACAGTGGCTCATATTCAGGTTTAAACAGAATGGCTAAGACGAGTTAGTTCAAAATGGCATCCTTAGCTTAAACACCAATGGAGTTCTTTCCCTATCTCTAGAGATTATTTTGTTTAAAGAGTGTAATGCCTTGTCTTAATAAATCCAGCTGCTAAGAATTGGTCTCATCTAAATTATTCAGTCTCTCTTCATTTTTGAGTCACCGCTGAAAGATTAAAGTGATTGATTAAACAAGGGGCAGTGGCACATAGCGTATCTGCCTCGTGTCAGCACTGAGTGGAACTTATGAGTTAGTTAAGTATATCTTGTAAACGGAGATGAACTAGAGTGCGCTAGGCTTAGCATGATAAGTATATTTGCTTCACTTCAATCAAAGTAACGCAGCAACTCTGTTTTTGGGTGCCAGCAACATATAATCTCAATATGCGGACAGAGTGTAGTCATGCTTGCAATAAAAGGCATTTTCTCTTGGAAAGTTATAGAGCAGATCAGGCAATTCCTTTTTTTATTGTTACAAAGCCTGTTGGTGGCAGAAAAGCTTACAAGCTTTTGACGTGCATAGAACGTGTCAACCAGGATGGGAAAAAAGCAAATTGCTTCTGAACACCAGTTGCTGGGGAGCAGAAGTAAGGAGACTACTTTGGGGCTCAGGTCCTGCTTGTGGGCGTCCCATAGATACTGCATCTGGCTGGCCACTGTGAGAACAGAATGCTGGACTATGTAGGCTTTTGGTCTGATCCAGCAGGGATCTTCTTTTGGTCATATGTAATTCTAAGACCATTCTTATTCTTTAATTTCTTTATGTAGCCAGCTTGCTAATCAGAACCATTAACAGTCCAAGTCCATTAACACAATGGGAGGTTTCCCGTTGCTTTCAACTGAATATGCACATACTAAATAATCATTTTATTCAAGAGCAGTGGGTTTTTTTTAAATCTCCCATTACAAACATCCAGAAGAATACATATGGCAACAAATACTTACAACAAATTAAACCACAACTTTATTAATGATAAAAGCAGATCACAATTAACTATTTCATTGACAGCCTCCCATCCATTCTTCAGTGGGGGTATTCTAACTACCAGGGTGGGAGTTGGCAATACCAAACCTTATCTTCAAGCATCAGATCAGTTAGAAAAGAGTTCCTTGCTCTTTCTTGTCCAGACACCTTAAAAGTGCATCAGGGAGGTTCTGCCTCTGTGACAGGTTGGTTTAGGAAAGCCATCTTTCACCTTTTACATGCTTCAAGGCTTCTCCCAGTTTGGCCTTGATTCATCTCCATGTGCACTAAACCAGCTACATGGCCAAATTACACCAACATCAGTGGTGAAGAAAAACAGGTGATTTGCCCTATCCAGCTGCCTGTGCTGAGCATTCCTTTGCTCTTGTGGTCTCTTTGTCTTATTTGTTTTTAATAGTTGCCTACCTAAATTGGAAAGGGAAGATGTCCACATACTGTCCCTTCCATCTTTGTACAACAAGGCATTAAATAAACTTCTTCAATGGGATTTTAGCCCTGGAGCAGTGACATCTACAGACAGAGGTGGTCATAATGAAGTCTATAGCAATTGAGTACAGATCAGCAGCTGAGACAAGCCAGGATGTTGAGGATTGCAGCTTTCCTCTGTGCTGGGCTCGTGGGAGGTGTCTTGCCTTTCCTTCTTCCTACAATATAATGTTGGCAGTATGGATCTAGAGTCTAGGGACAGAAATTCCCTGCATACAGTGGTCTTCCATATATCAGTTGTGAGCCCATTTGAAACAGCCATGAGGAGCCTCTGGGGCAGATGAGTTTGGGGATGGATTTTGGGACTGGACAGCTGTACCACTATGGCAAGTGTTGGAAGTTTCACTTCAATCAATGCATTGCCTCGCTGTGTGCTCTGAATCAATTGACCATTAGGGGCAATAGATACAGTTAGTCAGTTGAAAGGGCCCCTGCTTGAATACTTCCCTCATGTGTAAGCATGCCTCTGATTGGTTAGACTGATATTCTCAGAGCTATCATCACTTCCAGTTCCTCTGCCATTTTCCCACAATTCTCTCTCTCCCTCCCTCCCTCTGTCCCTCCCTTTTGAATTCAGCTGGTGCAGATGATTAGGCTTTCCTATCCATGTGTGCTTTCATAATAAAATGAGTTTATTTAAGATAAACACCACTCTCTTTCATATTCTTTCCATATCTCCAATGAACTCTGCTGAATAAAGCAATTCTCTTTAGCAAGATGTCTATCTTCCTCAGGGATCCTCTTCTGATGTTACAAACAAAAAGATGGAGGGGGCATATGTAGCCATCTTCTCTTTCCAATTTAGGTAGCCAAAGATTAAAAACAACTAGACCAAGTTTTCCTCTTGTTTCTGTACATGCCTTCTGGTGCCATTGTTCTTTTGTGCTGGTGGCAGCTTTAACACCATCAGCAAATCTGTGGCTGAAAGGAAGGATGGGTATCCTCATAGAACTTTGAAAGGGAACTTTTTTCCTTTTGTATAACATTGGTGCTAAGCAATTATAGGCCTCCAACCTCCATCTAAGAACCTGGCTCATTCCATGAGAACACCATAGCTGGCCCACTGAGGATTCTGAGGATTCCCGCATCTGAGAAAGCTGATGGGTATTATTATTGTCAGACACTTATCTCAAAGTGACTTACATTAAAAAACCAGATAAAACACACATAGTTAATCAAATCTAAAATTTGCCAATACATTAAAAGCCAAACAAAGACATACATAACAGTCAGTTAAAATGTACTGGTCTTTGCTTGATGCCTAAAGATGGATAAAGATGGTGCCAGGCGTGCCTCCCTGAAAGCATCCCACAGCTGCAAGGCATCACTGAAAAGACCCATTCTTGAGTTGCCACCCTCTGAGTCTGTCATGGAGGGCACATGTGTAGAAGGGCCTCTGATGACAAACGCAGGGTCCGGGGTGGTTCATACAGGGAGAGGTGGTCCTTGAGGGGTTAAGGTCCTGAGCTACATAAGGCTTTGTAGGACAAAACCAGCACTTTGAATTGTGCCCGGAAGCTAACTGATAGCCAGTGCAGTCATGCCAGAATTGGTGTTATTTGTGTGAGCTGACTTATCCAAGGGTCAGCAATCTGGCTGCTGAATTCTGCACCAGTGCGAGTTTTGGAACTGTCTTCAAAGGCAGCTCCATGTATAATGCATTGCAGTAGTCTAACAGTCACACACGGGGAGGAAAGACTCAGAGGTTGCCTTTATCAGCTCTGTGACCATATAAATAATTTTGATGTTGTCTTCTCTGAGAGTTATTTATATCCAATCATTTATCTCTTTACCACCTAGTTTTGTTTTATCCTTCCCTTCCAAACTCTTAAGTTAGCTTGTAAGGAAAGTGTAAAATGGAAATAAACTTCAGGCGTATCTCTAGAGGGGGGTAGAGAGAGGCAGCCAATTGGGACCCTCTTCCCCTGCGTGCATGACCATTACTTTCTTCGGCTTTCTCTATGCAAAGATACAGATGCACACATCTGTCTGTTTCCAGCTCACTTTTACATGTCTCACCCATAATTCCATTCTGTTGCATTTTATTCCCATCAATCTGTGAATTTAAAAAGAAATGTATTTAAATATGTATTTTGAAATGTGTGATTTCTCTTAAAACTACCAAGAATATGCAGATAAGCATGTTGGATGGCTAAGTTCTCATCTGCATATTAGTCTGAGAGATGTAGATCAGGTCATTCTGTATAGATCGAGTCTTCAAGCATTCTTTCTGTTAGCATGGGACTTTTCTCAATATGACAGAATCAGGCTGCTCTCATATAGGGAACGTATAGCTTTAATCTATGGCCCTGTTTTCAGAGGCTGTGGATTTGACAATTCTGACCTTGTTGAGCTTTGCTCCTATTGGACAGCCTCTTGTATTGAGCACCCATTTATGTTGCTGATGAATTGTCAGGGTTTTTTTTAAATAAAAGCCTGACAAAGGGCACTATCTAACTTGTATTTACATTGGTCTGAGGGGAGTCGGATATGGCGGACACCTGGCTTAGCTCCTCACCTTGGCTCAGCCATGGCAGAGCCAGGACCCTGCCAGCTCAGCCAGGGCTCCACTAGGGAAATGCAGCCCAGTGGAAGGGATGCTAGCATAATCTGGTGTAAGGCCTGAGAAAGGGGCATTCCAGAGGCATGTCAGAGGAGGGGACAAAGTGGGGCACTTATGCCACACCCAAATCCCATTCGGAGTGCTCCTATGGGTCTAGATCCAAGCCAAAGTTACACCAAGAAAAAGGTCATTCTAAGAAAATAATTACAATGGTAGTCAATGGGGAGCACTTACTCACTGGTAGGGATATTTGTGAGAGCCTGCTTTTTCTATTCCATTCTTGTGTGCAGCTCCTGGCTGAGCCAAAGTTTAGCTGTCCCGGCAGCTCCCCAATGGCAAATGGATGCTGCAGAGCTGCCTGTGGGCTCTTTCACCGCTGGCACCCCTTCCACTGGCTTCCCCTGAGTTGGATTGCTCTGTAATTATATGCAGCATTATACATACAACCCCCCATATCTTTTTATACGGTTATATGCATTGTTGTGTGCATCTATGTGTTGGTTACTTTCGGAAACCTGGAGTGATTATTCTTATAATACGTATATAATGTTATGCATAAAATAATGTGTATAATAATGCACATAATTTGGGATAATTGTTTGTATTTTTAGTGGAACTGTGGGGAAAAATCTTTGCATCTCATTGAGATTAAGGCAGCAAAACTGGAATTAGAGAAAAATCCATGTGCATAAGCTCAACATTGAGATTTTCAGAAAATTCTGTCCATACTTTATGCACACTCAAAAGGAAGAAGCAACCCTGTTCTCGCTTGTATTCTTTTGAAAAAAGGAATGGTCATTTTCCTTCCAAATCCCAGTGGATTGAGGTTTCATGCCTGAGGTCTCGATCATGATCTTTACTTTTGCAGTCAAGGGCTGAAGAACTCTGAAATGAGGCTCACCCAAGACAAGCCTAGTTCCACGCTCAAAAGAAAATTCTGTGAACAAGCTTGGTTCAGTTCACTGCACGATCTGTTAGAGAATGCTTCTTTTTTGGTGTGTGTGAGGATAAGCATTGCTGTGACAAATTTTCACCCTAGAAGATTTTCAAGGTGAAAAATAAAGCTTTCAAAGAATGTGAAAAAGTCTCTTGGGGAAAAAAAAACCTCACACTTTTTCATGCATGTATGCTGCTCCATGTGCACTGTTCTCAGGCCTTCTGTACTGAGATCCCGGCCAACCAAACATCACGAGGTCAGCTATGGCTACCTGGTGGCATCACCAAGGATCAACAAAGCCTTGCATTGTGCTCACTCTGAATGGGGGTGGGCGACAGTGAAAGTGCCCTCATTGCTGAGTGAGTACTGCTATACTGCACTACCTGTTCCATTGCCTTCCAGTGCTGGAGGGCTAGATTTTCTACCCAGATCCAGAGGACTCAGATAGTGATGCCATAACTGTAATGGTTCTCTCACATGCCACATCTGTTTGAAGGCACAGTGGGTCTGAAGGCTGATTGGTGGTTGGAGGGGGATGGATTAATTCCCAATCACACTCTCTCTGAAGTTGTTGGGAGCATGATAGGGACTGAACTGGCTTAGAACAGGGGTAGAAATTAATCGGATTCTTTTTGGAAAGCTGATGCCGCCGAAAATAGCTCCATTTTCAAAATCCCATTTTGTTTTAGTATGTTTTACAGTGTTTTGGTTTTAAGATATTTTGAAGTGCTTTTATTGTTTTTCCTTGCTGTTCTGGGCTCCTTCTGTAAGGAAGGGTGAGATATAAATTAATTAAATAAATAAATTTCAAATCCAAGTGGAGGGTGTGACTATGTCAAAGTGTGGACAGAGATGTGTATTCAGATGCTCATTCAGATATGCATGCCATTGAAAGTAATGCTGCATGCAGAAGCAGCTATAATAGCTTCCTGGCAGGTGGGTCGCTGTTGCTTGCTAGGAAGGAAAGGGAGAGGACAGAGGTGGAGGGGAGGTCACCATGGTGCAATCATACTGTAGAGCCAGCCTAGCACTCCTGCTGGTGCATTTGAACCACAGCAACCTGCTGGGAAGCTAGTGTTGTGGTTTTGTCCCATGCAGTGAGCTACCTCTGGCTGCATGGAAGAATGACATGAACATCCAGGTGTGAACTGGCATGCTGTTACCCCACTGCCTCCCTTTTACTGTGATGCTGCTCTGGATGTGCATCCCTAGTTCTGTCACAACTGATCTACTGCACAAATTGGATTAGGCAAAGATTGGCAGAGAGGACATGTTGCTCCATAGAACATGTATTCACTAATAAGCAAAAAAAGTTTAAGAACGTACCTACAGCCAACAGATATTTCTATCAAACTTTAAAAAGCAGGGTTATTGGGCAGCTATAGTGAATGCACCAGGGGAGCAGGAGACCTGACCTCCTCTCTGAGATATTGTACTGCCCTACAAATTTGTCAAAATGCAAACACAATTTGGGTTGGTGTTTCACAGTCCAATCCACTTCCTGTATAGCTTGGAAGAATTTGGTAACATGTTCCTCTAAGCATGTGAAGTGTGCTGAGAGTTGTTAGGAGATGCCCTATTACCCTCACAGAGCTACAATCACCAGAATTTCTCTGGGAAGAGGGGCTGACTGTTAACCCACTCTGGCCACTGGAGCTCTATCAGGGGAACAGGAGTCTCCCAACAAATTGAATAAAGGGCAGTTGAAGGACAGAGAAAAAGGAGAGGAGAGAGGGGGAGGGGAGAAGAGGTGAGGGGAAAGGCAGATCTGATCATTTCCATGTTTACTGAGTTTAATGGGATTTGTTCCTGTGCAATCATAGGATAAGTAAGATTCACCATGGGGGAGGAGGAAAAGAGGGAAGGTTAGCTTTCTCCTACAGCAATAAGACATTTTGAATAGGTAGGGTTTTGACCTTTAGAGAATGGTTTTCTATGGCTGCCTATTGTAATTATACAGTGTATAGTTGTTCTGTTTTTACTCTGGCTTTTATTATGGTTTATGTTTTTGACTGTTTTATTGCTGGCTTTTACTTTTACCCTTTCTTTTTATATTGCTATTTTTACTGTGCTGTATTTTACTATTTTTGTCAGCCGCCTTGAAGTATAAGAGGAAAGGAGGAGATAAATGTTCCCGCTTTCCCCCCTCCGCAGATATCCTCAACACTTTCTGAGAATGCCTCAGCACTAAGGATGAAACTGAAAGACAAACCTACCTAATTCACACTTTCTGTAACAATATACAAACTAAAACACTGCCATCCTTTGAAATTCACACTTCTTTGAATTTTGCAATGGTGTTTTTCAGCGAAGTAATGTGTACAAAATGTGTATACTAGGGTAAAGTGCACATAAAAATGTATTTATTAGTGGAAAGAACATATAAATATGCATTGTATTAGGGATAATTGCTTTGCCAAAATGTGTATATTAGGCAAAATTGCACACAAAGAAATCTGATGAATTTTCATGAAGACTTAAAAAAATCACAAACTTATTTTAGGATAAATGTTTTGCAAAAATGTGTACATTAATCAATACTGAATACAAAATGTGTTTATTGGACTAAAATGCTGAAGAAAATTTGTGCAAATTTTTTTTAAAAAGCACACACCCTGCAAATTGCTGCAGAAATGTGAAGTAATGAATTTAAGATTGGGAAAAAGGAGAAATAGAGAGAACTGAAATTAACAGATCCTTCTATCCCTAATGTGAATGAGTCATCATAGATCCAACACCCCTCACAGACCTTTAATATCATCCATTGCCACCTCAAATGAAATACTTTTCAACAGAGACAGTTCACAGATGTCCATTACATGTGCAGATTAATCAAATGATGAGGAATCAAGTTACATGTGTGTATGTGTGAAGGAGCCCAGACCTAAGCAATTTAATTGATTTGTCCCCTCTTGTAAACCTTGTATTCTCCTCTTCAGTCCTCAGCATACATGATTTATTCTTTTTTCATGTAATGGCTACAAATAACATATGAGAAAAGCAACTGCAAGTGATGTATGCTCTGTGCTAGAGGTATACAGTTGACCTAAAACCATGGTTGTTACAAGACCACAAAAGCAAAACTCCTGAGTGAGTGCTGTGAGTAATTTAGAAGCCCAGAGAGTTAAGACAAAGCTGTGTTTAAACTGCTGGGCTCTGGGTTTGCCGAAAAGCACAGCTGAGCAATTATTTTTAAAGCGCATTTGTTTTTAACTTCACTAAAAATGTTTCTTAAAGACACCATTGGGGGCCACCTATCAGAGGGGTTCACTACACAGACTACCTGTGCTATGCAGCCAAGGCTTTGAAATCTAACAATTTAGTGGTTTTTAGTGGTTCAAGTATGGGTGAGGTGTACATCACATATACAGTATCAAAATATTTAAAGCACAGCCCTTTTTCAAGCTCCAGGAAGCTTCTTCTCTCACCCCCCACCCCCTGGTTCTGATGTGGTGGGATAGATTTTGTCCATAAACATATCCAATCTCTTTCCACAATACGGTCCTGAGTAGTTGTGATACAAGTTTCTCAGGTCTTAGTTGTTCTGTGCTGTGGCAACAGTATAAGCAGAAAAGGATTTCTCTGATAAAGCTTTCTCCCTTGCCCCATCCTGCCACCATCCTGTCCCTGCAGTGCTCCGGAGCACTCCTTTTGGGGAACCGATGCTGCGGTAAATTCTGCCAGCTTGATTTTTGCCAGCTGAGCCCCAGCTGAACTGGAGGGGCCAGAGTGAGGGATTTATTATGCTGGCATAGTCCTTGATCAGCTGTGAAAGTCCAAGATCTGCTGAATTTCTTATTCTGGAAGATCTTGGGTTTGGATTAAGCTGTTAGCCGACAAACATAAACTCAACTTTCTGTGGGTTTTATGGTATTCTGCTTTACCTGTAAATGTAAAAGATGCCCCACTTGCTTGATACAAGTGGGACATGCAACAAAACACACCTATGCTTTGGAACTGCCTTCATTAGGCAGGAGCTTTCACTCTGTTGTTTTAGATGCCTGCTAAAAAGTCTTTATTTTGGCAAGCCTACCCAGACATGCATTTTCATTGTCTAGGTTTGTTTTAAACTTTTGACTGATTTTTAATTGATAATTTTCTTATGCATGCTTTCATTTTTAAACAGTTTTGGGGATTTTAGCTGTGTTTCAAAGATACTTTAATTATGCAGAGCAGGAGTGGGGAACCTTTGGCCTTCTAGATGTTGCTGAACTACAACTCCCAACATCCCTGGCCATGCTTGCTGGGGCTGATGGGAGTTGTAGTTCAGCAAAGGTTCTGTACACCTGAAATAGAGACTTATATGATGAAGGGGTCTATAAATCTTTCTAAATAAATAACATGTTGCACTGCAGAGTTTTCCTGTTCAGGGCTCCAACCAGCTACCCATGATCTCTTCCAGGATACATCCGTCCATTTCCCCTCCTCTTGATTTTCTCCTCCCACCTGAAACAGTCAGTCAGCATTTTGTTGCCACTTAATCCTCTGGGCTATTTGCAGGGGCAGTTAGTTTCTTTTAACATGTTTGGGTATTTCTGCAAATGTTGGAATTTTACCAGTCCTGCTGCTTACTACATTTTGCTCTTGGGCTTGGATGGCACCAATTTGGCTGTGTAACGATTAGCAATTGGATGACTGAGTTCACTGTTAGTATAAAGGTAACAAAGATGAAACCATACCAAAGCATACTATACCAGTGTTTCATTGGCATGGTAAACATTGTTCCAGCTCACATGAGAAGGCCCTTCATGCAAAAAGTTTCCTACATGAAGGCCTGCTCATGAAACAGAAGACATAAAGGTAATCCATTATGTACACTGAAGGAGGACTGTAATATGTATATCTGTTTTTTTGGTATTATTGACATCTGCTTATTCCTGTTTGTACAATATAGGTTGTAGCTCCCCTTCCAAGATGTTTTATGTGACCATGAAAAGCTCAGAGAGAGGTCTAATTCCCTATTCAAGCTCTACAAGGATTAGTCATTCTGAAGCCTCCCTAAAGAATGGATTGGGTTTCACAAACCTCTTTAATTAGGAACATTAAGCTTATGATCATATGTCATGTGTGAGTGCAATACATCCTGAGCAGAAAGGAAATTCATTTTCGTGAAAAATACCTTTGAAATCATTGACAGAGGTTGTCAATGTTTTGTCCTTGTTTATCCAGACCTCTAGCCTGATCTACCCTAAGGCTATCAAAGGAAAGAAATCCACTATTCTGGTCAGCCAATGACAATCTCTTCAACATACCCTTTTTGTTTGAATTTGGAGCAGGGATGGGATAACCAAGAAAGCATTCTTAGTACATAGGTAAAAGGATGATATTGTTGCGCACCTCCCCCAGTCTCCGAGCTGTGAGATTTCGGGGGTCCCTGTGCTCCTCCAGGGTTTGCTTTCCTTTGGGAAGAAGGTCAGCGGAGACTGCGTTGTCGTTATGAAATATGGTTTATTTATTTACACACATTCCAACCTGAGTTTAGGATGGAGGGGGGTTCAATGCATCAGCAGTCCAATATCCAGCTTTTTCATCTGGGTTGCAGGAGGCACCCCAAAGGCCATGGTGCAGACAGCCAGTCTCTCTGCCTGCCTTCCAGTTCCCAGCAATTCTCTAGACACCCTAAAACTACAAGCACAACCTCTGCCAGCTGCCAGGAGTGGGGGGGGGCTCTCCTGCAGAGTTTAAATGACAAAAGGGGTCTTCCTGGCCCATTCTACGTTGCTAGGCAACTGATTGGCCCATTACCTTACCTGGGCAATCTATTTGGTTAACAAAAGACTCATTAGACCAGCAGAGAGTTCCTCATTCCAAGGCACAGGATTCCAAATCAGAGGCTGGAAAGGTGACCCACAGGAATCATCCATCCCAACCCCATGCTCATAACAATATCTTATGTACTCAGAGACACAGAGAGCTATAATTCATCTATATGTACATTTTGGTTTTTATTTTTATTACAGAGGCCAGCAATAAAGCATTTCCAAACAAAACACTACACATTCTGAGAAACTCTATGCTGATGAGGATTTCATTAAGAACCACCTGTCATTAATACACATTTTAATAAGTAGAAATTATAGCCCAGGCCCATGGTGAATTATGATGGGGGGGGTTTCCTTTCAACATTGCCGCCCTGGGGTCCTGCTGGGTGGAAGGGCGGGATATAAATCAAATAATAACCAAACAAACAAATATTGGTTTGTGAGACGGAGCCCACCTGGAGAACAATCCCATGCTGTAAATCAGGACAGTCATGTGGGATTACCATGGCCAGTAAGGAGAGCTTGCCCTTATACATGTATGTGGGCTGGCAGCCCGCCACCATCAGGATTTCACCAACACCACCCATTTCATACTGACTGTAGGCAAATGCTCAGACAAGGACCATGGTGGAACTGAAAGGAGTAGGATGTCACAGCTTGGTCTAGAACCAGTAAAAGGGGGTAACTGAAATCTACCTCACAAAACTCGTAAACCTATGTCCAGGCTGCATCATGTCAGACTGCAGGTGTAGGTTGGTAGCACTGAATGCTTATCCATACATCTCCATGCAAAAAACTCTCTTCTCAATGAAAACTAGATGTTTGGGGAAAGGATTCTAGCTTAGTCTTCTCTCTAAAATGCTAGCCTCTTGTATGTGCTTGCAAGAATTTTTTTTTCAGTATGGATGAGTATTTCATCATGTGAGCCCCTGGCTGCAGTCTGAAATGGTATAGCACACCCAATTTTATTACCTCAGTGAGAACCAGGCCTGAGAGGTAGGCCTGGTGTAGTTTGGGGTTTGCTCAGATATCCTGCTGGGTCCAGTTGATCTTACTGCCCTACAGCTGCTGGACAGGAATGGTCCTTGGCATGTCTTGTAGGCCTGGATGATTTGCTTGCTTTTGTAGCCAGGAAGGAAGATTCCATGAGAAGGATCAGTAAACCATGTTCTTCCTTGTCCAGAAAGAAAATAGCCACACTGGAGAAATCAGATTCAGATTTGTGATATTTGTATTTCATGCATTGAAAATCTATTATGTTATAACATGGGCTTTAAAATTCTTTGTCCACGGTCTTGTCTTCTTCCTTGGGTTCAGTGCTAAGCATATTCTTGCCTGCCTATTATTCTGTCAGACATATATTTCCATTAAAACAGGTTTATGGCTGATAATTATAAGGTCAATTAAATGTATTTCAGTATCAAACAATTACCTTTTTAAAAGAATTCTCTTCTCTGTGAAATAGTTGCAAAGCACATCATATGGTAAAGGGTTTATGTAGGTGTGCTAACAACACATCCACAACTTTCTTCAATTTCGTTCTTGTTCTCTACCTATTCATACTGGTGTGAACTATTTCAACATTCACATTCAGAATTGCACACTGAAATATTCTATCATAAAATTATTCATGTAATCCATATTCACTCAACTGCAATATCTACATTGTTCCATTGCAAGACCATGGCTCAGATGCAGAGGCTTGCTATCAGTCCTTATTGCAAGTGATCAACTGGGTGCCATTTTCCCCCTTAAGTATTATTTTTTCCAGGAGCAAAAGAGCTCCGTCTTTTGTCAGTCTTGCCCTTTTTAGGAGCATCATTTTGAACACAGAAGAATGATTTCTCACTATGTACATTTCTCTATATATCTTTGCACTAATTTTCAAAATACTGGGAAGGATCCTTTGTCTCCTGAAAAAATTATGATTAGGTTTTCATGCAAGCAAGATATCATATTAACTAGAAAGCTCTAAAACCCAACCCCTTTCAAACTCTAAATTGCTTATTTGAAAGAGAAGAAAAGTAGAACGATGGCAAAAAAAAAGAGAGAAAGGTTCCTAATTTAAGTCTGCCAGGGGGTGGTATCTAATTTTCACTTTGAATAGAATATTGCTCCAGTAATTATCCTACTATTTAAGAACAAGAATAATTAGTGTAGTAACCTCTCAGTCTAATAGTATCCCAGCCTACTGTAGGCATGAACCCTACAATTAGAGTTGGAAAAGATTATGAAACTTTTTTACAGTAAATTTTTCTAAATATTACTGTGTAAATAGATTATTAATAAGGCTGAGGTTAAATGGGGAGGGCCAGTGATTCTTCTTACAAAGGTTTTCATAGAATCATAGAATAGTAGACTTGGAAGGGGCCTATAAGGCCATCAAGTCCAACCTCCTCCTCAATGCAGGTCCTGAGAGTTCTTCAGCCAGTTCCTTCAATACTCTAGGATGCAGTTTATCGGGCCCTGCCAATTTGAACTTGTTCAAAGTGATTAGGCATTCCTTGACCATTTGTCTATCAATCTCAAGCTCCAGTCCTGCCCCTTCTACTTCATGTTTCCCAGGAGGGTCTTAGACCCTTTTTTGGGAGAAGACTGAGCCAAAGTAGAAATTGAGCACTTCTGCCTTTTCTTTGTCATCTGTTATCATTTTGCCATCCTCATTGAGTAGCTGTGCCACCATTACTTTTCTGTCTTTTACTATGGACATACCTGAAGAAAGCTTTTTTGTTGCTTTTAGCATCCCTCGCTAACCTCAGCTGACTCTCAGCTTTAGCCTTCCTGACACCATCCTTGCAATTCCGTGATACCCCCACAATTTCTTCTTGTGAAGTGCATCTCCGTTTTCAGCAATGCTTTGCTCAGGACATTGCTCAGAGAAGGTGTGACCCAACACATATTCAGGCACCCTGCACCCACTGTACCCCATGTTCAGACAGCAACAGCAATTCATTGTGTCCTTTTGAGCTCTCCTTTTCTTCTCTGTCTGAGTCACAGAAAGCAAGCAAAGCTAGTTCAGAATGAGGGCAAAACCCTGAATTGGCTTCATTTGCCCTTCAAGCCATTTTCATAATGATTAGCTGTATGGTGACTGTGAAGAAGGAGCTATTGAAAGAAAGAAAGAAAGAAAGAAAGAAAGAAAGAAAGAAAGAAAGAAAGAAAGAAAGAAAGAAAGAAAGAAAGAAAGAAAGAAAGAAAGAAAGATGGCATCATAGTTGTAGTAAATCAGGACTGTGGGCAGTACCACACTGGTACATAAAGGGGTAAGTATTTGACTGGGTGTGTTTTAGAAATGTTTTAGGTGCCTTTCAAAGCATGCTTTTCCATGTGCAAGAAGGTGTTTACTGAAAGACATTCAGCCCTGCGCTACAACTAAAGAAGGTTTTGAGGGAGAAAAACTGGGTAGCTCTAGAGAATGGGAACAACTGGTCAAAAAGAAGGAGGCAGCTGGCAGAATCCATCAGGAATATTTCAGTCTCAAGACTTAATGAAATGTACATTGAATAGCAGTCCTTGTGCCATTTCACAATTCCCATTCATTTCTCAGTCTGCCATGCCAATATTAGTGGTCTTCTTTTCAAAGAATCTCATGAAGTTTGACAAACATTTTTGGGTCACATACCCAATCTATCACACTTCATCTTTAGTAATTTCTCAAGTTTGAATATCTTCAGCTATGAATCTGTTTGTTCCTTCTAAGGTGTACATAACTCTCACAGGTGTCAACTGAATGTCCATGTGTACTAGAAGAAGGGAATACATAACCTCTAGAATTCTCAGCATTATGTAAAACCTCTTTTACCACTTTGTCTTTGAACTTCCTAACAAGCCGATCTATCTCAGAAAATAACATTAATCAGATTCATACATTGTAGGCTGCAAATACAGGATCACATTTTTTTACTTGAACTGAAGGATTTTTTTTTTTACCCAAAATGATGGAACACCATAGATTCTAGGATGGGTCCAAAGCCCATAAAATCAGTGGAAATGGCCTTATGGACTTCAAAGACTTTTATAACAAGACTTTCCTTTATTCTATCAATAATTATCATAAAATTGTTGTGGAGTAAGTCTGGGTCAAAACTACAACAAGGTGAGATTTTAGCATAAAATATTAATATTTTGTTGGAATGTGATAGGCAAAATACATAACATTCCTGTTTGAATGCATAATATTGTTATACATAAAAACAGAAAAGCTGAAAATGTAAATAAATAAATAAATCTGGTAGATCCTAACTCAGATTAAGTTTATGTAGGTACCTCTCTTTCCTTGTCTTAAAAACAGCCATACTCAGTTGAATTTAAACATGGATATCATTAAATAGTACAATTTTTTTTACATGACTTTCTGTGACATTTGGGACACTGAAAATCAAAGAAATGCAAAGGTGGGAAACATTTGAATAATATCTGTTCTATAAATCATTGTGACTTATCAAACTATGCATTGATCATTTTTATTGTTAGCCCTTTTCTTTCTCCCGTTGCAAATAGATAGCAACAGACTGTAATCCATTTTGGTTCTATTACTGAGCATAATCATTGTGCAAGGTGATGCATTACTTTTCATGTAAAAAGTACCTCAATTGGAAAAGCCATCACTGTCAGTCTAAGGTATAATAGCTTTTACCTTTTTGTAGATTGCAACCATAGCATTTAAACAGCTGTGTTGCATTGCTTATAAAGGAAGCACATGTATGTCTTTCTTAATACAATACAGCCATTTTTGCCTATCTGCCACTCAGCTGACACCAGAATGGCAGGTATCACTTGATTTCCAAACCACCATTTAGAGTATCTATTCCCCCCAAGGCAATTTACACTGTAATTAATATATACACAATCTACTAAAACAAAATTCTCAGAGTGGCTTACAAACATAAAAATTACAAAAGCAACTGATAAAATCAGTATCATGGACCTCTTTCATGGAGCCAGTTGCCAGTTTGGGTGGGTGAAGCCAGAACAGATTTGGAAAGGTCTTCACTTGCAGACCACACGGTCACCATATGAGACAATGTTCAGCTACTTGGTGAATTGATGCACATAACTAAAATAAAAGTATATCAGGATTGGTTGTGTGTTCTCTGAATGAACATGCTTCTTGATAAAAATTGGGACAATTACTAGATGAATTGATGATTGGTGAGTGGTCAGTATTCATCATCAATGTTGCTGCCCAACAAGATCAGCCTCAAAAGACCTCCTCTCCGTCCCACCAGTTAAATCAGCTAGACTGGTGAGAACTAGGGAGAGGACTTTTTCAATCATGGCACCCACTCTATGGAATTCGCTCCCAAATGACATCCACCATGCCCCCTCCATAATGAGTTTCCGCTGGACCTTGAAAACCTGGCTCTTCAGGCAGGCCTTTGGGGTGGGTTAGGTTTTGGTGTTACTGTTAGAATTTTAAGGTTTTAATGTGAATTGTATGTTTTATGTTGCACGTGGCCCAGAGTGGCTGAAGAACCAGCCAAATGGGCGACTAATAAATTTAATAAATAAATAAATAATATGTAAATTCATTAGAAAGATTGTTTTATCAAGAAGCAAGCACTCTCAGATTTTATGAATTCAACAGGGAACATTTGAATAGTAATAATGATGGGTATGTTCTACTACCAGTACTGGAGGCAATAGTCCTCTGGTGCTGGGGAACACAAATGCTATTGTGCCCATGTCTTGCTTATGAACTTTTCTTGGATATCTGCTTGGGCACTGTAAGAATACTGTATGTGTACTAGATGGGCCTTTGTTCTGATTCAACTTCTTATATTCTTTATAAGAACAAGTCCGGATTCAAAGATCAATTAGGATCAGAGGGCAAACCAGAATCATGGCCAAGAAACAAGCCAGGAGTCAGGACCTTAGTGAAATCAGAGGGAAAATCAAAGGGTAGGAGTCAGGACCAAAGAGCAAGAACAATGCAAGACATACTAGAGCTTAGGTAGACCTTATTACTTAAGCATGGTTCACTTGGAAAAGGAAGTCCTTTAAACTCCTTTCTGCCTTAGAGGAGCCAATTGCCAGCTTGGGTGGGTGAAGCCAGAGCAGATCTGGAAAGTTCTTCACTTGCAGACTACACTGTCACCATATAGGCCACTGTTCGGCAGTCCCCGACAGGCTGTCAGTGACCTGGAATGACTATGGTACAATCCACTACTAGGTTATTATGCTGGTCCCATTCATTTCAATTTAGTCTGCATATAGTAGATTGTGAAGTATAGCTGTCGCACATTTGTTATTATAGATGAGCATCTTTTTTCCTTGCTTAATTGGAAGTTGAACTCTTACATCTTATCACCCTAGTTTATTAAAACCCATGGGCAAACAGCATTCTGTTCTTGTACCACATTTTACGATTATTGATGTTCTCATGCAGTACTGCGTGAATAAAACATGTTTGCTATTAACCCCCCCCAAAAAACACATTCCCATATGTACTAGCTTCAACAGCACTGAAGTTAGTAATGCTATAATCCTATACAAACTCATCTGTGAGTAAGCCCCACTGAATATCATATACATGATGCCCCGCTTGCCGCGCAGCTGACGAGCGGGGCATAGTTGTAGATGGGGGCAAAGCTGCCACCTCCATCTTTGTTTGGGGCAACGTCATGCATCGCGCCTATTGCACACGTGCGACGTGTAACGTGGAGGGGCAGGGCTTCTGGGCTTAGGCTGCCTTGACAGGATCTTAGACTCTTGTGACATGGAAGCTGCCTTTTAAGATCCAGGCAGACTCTTTACTCTTTCTTGATGATTTTACAACGCTAGGAGAAAGCTGCAGTGGGTCCAACTATTGGTGACAGCAGCATATCCTCAGTCTCTGTGCTTTACGGGAACTGGGTTAGCTGCAACAAAATAGTAGTTAGTAAGGTGTACTTACTCATAAACGATTTCCTTCCTTTCTTTGCAGACGGATATGGGCAACAGTGAGATATGAGGCCAGAGGCCTTTAAAAGGGTAAGAAGAAGCCCCAGCATAAGCTGCTCTGGGACATGTGTCCCTCCCCAGTTAGACTCAAGGTACTACAAACTTCGATTACAGGCTACCCAGTTTAAGGGGAGGTTTGTCTCTGTTATGGTGTTTTTTCCTTTTGGTTTCCTGATCCCATATTCCAACTCCGGGCTAGTCTTCCCGGCCTACAATATTAAATCTGCCTTAGTTATAACAGTAATGGCCAGGAAAAGATTGCAAAGATGTACAGTTGGGCAGGGTTCTTGGCCCCTTCCCAGAGGCCTCTTTTGGTGTAGGGACCTAAGAGGCAGCAGGCAGATTACACCTGATTCACCGCTAGTCTTATTTAAAGGGTCGGGCAGTAATGGGTTCATACCAGATAGTCTAGGAACAGTGTGGTACTCTTTGGGATGTTTTATGCATTTTATGTGACAGAGCATTACTTATGGATTGCTATATTTTTCTCATGGAGTGTTTCAGCTCCGGGGGGGGGCAGTCAAGAGCAGAGCTTGGAAGATTACTTTTAAAAAGTAATAAATTACAGGTACAATTACTTGGCCCAAAAAGTAGTAATTACCGTTACAATTACAATTGCTCTGAAAGTAACTGATTACTTTACTTTTTCTCAAAAGTAATCACTACAATTACATTTCAGTTACTGGCCTTGGCTGCTGCACATCTAAGAAGCCTAAAACAATATTAAAAATAAACACACACACACAGGGGGTAGTAGAATAAAAAAAATTATCCATAAGATTAACATAATGGCATAACCGAATCTCACATCCCCCCAAGCAATGAAGATACCCCAACTCTTGAAATCAAATTTTACACTTGAAATGCTTTTATAATATGTTTCTGTTATGTCTCAAAAGAACAAGATGCTCAAAGAGCATGTCAGACAAGGAATGTCTTTTTACAGTCATTACGTTGCCACCAGTACTGAACAGGCGTTCTACTGCGGCGCTTGAAGGCATGCCTGTGTTGTGCTGCAAAAAACACCGCAGCACACGTGGAAAGCCATGGAGTGATGACACTTCCCTGCTGGGAGACCTCAGGTACCTCACCAGTTCCTCCTCAGCAGTGTCCACTGCTGACTTCTTGCCCTGGGCAGAAAGTTAAAGAAGTCATCTTCTAAGTCATCTCCTTCCTGGTCTTTATCTGAAGACTGATCACTGTCCTCATTAAGTACACCCATCTTTATTTCAGCTTTCAACAAGGCTTCCATTGTGTATCTAAGAAAGAGAGAGGATATGTTAACACATATATGTTAGGAAACCATCATCTGCTCTTCATTTCCTGATGCTTGTCATGTCCCCTGGTTCAGGGTCCAGCCTGAGCCTGTGGATGATGACATGGAAGGTAGGAAGGTGACCAAGTCACCACACTCATGGGGCAGCACAGCAGACCCTTAAGGATTACCTGCAGCAACCCAAGGTTGTGATGAGGAGCCCCAGGAAGAAAAGGCCCAGCTCCTGCCCACCACCTTAAGCCCTCTGATGCCTCCCTTGAGACAACT
The DNA here is from genome assembly GCF_030035675.1 of Rhineura floridana. Taxonomy (NCBI): domain Eukaryota; kingdom Metazoa; phylum Chordata; class Lepidosauria; order Squamata; family Rhineuridae; genus Rhineura; species Rhineura floridana. Next base: position 106,833,326 of record NC_084485.1, on the reverse strand, counting down.
TTTCCCTTGGAGTAATCCACCCAAAGGGCTTCCCTAATGTTCTTACTTGTTGGTATGGGTGGTGGCCTGACACGATTCCAGCCAATCTAGTTTGAAGCGAGGGTGTAGGCAGGCTGCCAGAAGAAGCCTCTTGTCCTCCCAGATAGCTGCAAACCGCTTTCTTAGGGCTTCGCGCACACCTCTCAGCAGCTGAAAACAGTATGTGTACCTCTCAGGTTTGTTTTCCAGTCCTTCTAACTTGCGGTCCAGATTGCAGAGCATTGGTAGCAAATACCCCATGAACATGCCGTTCTCCCGTTGCAGGATATCTAGGGACTGGGCTAGTGGCTCCATAATCTCTGTGTATTCCTGTACCACTTCAATCTCAGCAGCTGTGATCCTGGACAAGGAGCAGCGGTCCATTATGGCATGCATTTTTAGTGGCACAGTTGACAGGAGCTCATGTAGTTGCTTCAACGCATCAAAGGTGGAATTCCACCTGGTCTTATTCGGTACCTTCAGATACACACCACATTGCGCACGGATATACTCAGCAATCTGGGCTGACTGGTTCTGCTTGGACCACAACTTGCTGCACTTTCCCATCAAGGAACGAAACTGTTTCTTGAAAGGACCAAGAAGACTACTTTTGGAGGAGTCAGAAAGCATGGCCTCTATGTCTTGTGTTGCCACAAGGTTGAGGGTGTGGCTAGCACATCTCTGGTGTGGTGGTAAAACAAAATCCTCTCCTGACTCTGCAGCTTCTTCCTCTGCCTCAGGTCCTGTGTCCAGGATCTCACAGATAGGCACAAACTCCACCTCAGCCTCCTCCTCCTCCTGGTTATCACCATCATCGTCACTGGTGCCTGCAGCTTCCACTGGTTCTTTGGCCATGAAAACTCTGAACGCTTTCACAAAGTTGGAGCCATTGTCTGTAGTAGTGCACATAACTTTGTCATGGATCCTGTACTGCACATGTACATCATGCAGTGCTTTTGAAAGGACATCGTATGTATGGCGCCCCTTCAGACGCTTACAAGCCAAGGCCCCGACCTCACGTTTCAGGGTAGTTGGGTTGATCCAGTGGGCTGTTACCCCAAAGTAACTCTTCTTGCCATTGGTCCAACAATCTGCAGTGGTTGCTATATATGCCACAGCACCCATTCGGTTTGCAAGAGTTTCTCTCATGTGGCATGCTCTCTTCTCAATTCTGTCTCTCAGAGTCTTGGCACATATGATGGTGAGATCTTTGGGGAGTCCAATGCGAACCAGATTAATGAATGATGGTTTGTCCACAGTCTGAAGTGGTAATGTCTCCTCTACAATGAAATCAATGATTCTCCTGTTGAGATTGCTCTGGGTGACAGGCTCCCTGCCAGATCCCCACCTCTCAAGGGTTGTCTGCTGCTGCTTCAGCATTTTGGGAGGAGGGGTGTCATGCATTGGTTCAGGAAGGCCACGTCTCCTTGCCTTTATTGCTTCTTCAATTGCTCTCAGCTTCTCAGGGTGTGCCCTCTGAGGAAGAAGAACAAAGCATGAATCCAAGAAAAAATGGAAGAGGAACTTCACAATTTAAACATAAATAGACAATGGACACTCTTTGAGGACCAGCATGACAAAGGCTTACCTCAAAATGTTTCTTCACATTGGATGAGGAGGAAACAGCTGATCTCAGATTTTTGATCCTTGGAAGGCAGTAATTGCATCATACAACAACATTTTTCCCACTCTGGCTCACAAATGTACAAGCTTTCTCAAAGCCAAACCATGGTACTTGCTGTTCTGCAGATGTGGCTGTGGGCAACTGGCACTGCTTCATGCCCTCCTCCTCCTCATGCACAGGGCTTCCTTTCTGAACCTCACTTTCTAGTTTTGCCTCCTCAGGATCAACAAGCTGTGACTCAAGTGGCCGCACTAACTGACTGCTGCTCTCAGCAGCAAAACCTGCAACAGGCGTCTCTGTAATAAACAAGAGATAATGCTCCTATATGGGTGAACTTCAGCTGTGATGTGCCCCCATCTCTTCCCCATGCTGCAAGATGCCCCAGTCAGAGTGGAAGTAAGCAGGTCGATAGCACAATTAAAAGAGATCCTATTTGCATCATTTTTGCTCACTGAATAACCCTGCCTGGGCCAGTCTAACCTACTATCGCACAGGGTTGTTGTGAGAACAAAATGAGACTAGGGTTCAAATCCCCACATAGCCATGAAGCTCACTGGATGACCTTGGGCCAGTCACTGCCTCTCAGCCTCATGAAAACCCTATTCATAGGGTCACCATAAGTTGGAATCAACTTGAAGGCGGTACATATATTTTTTATTTTGAATATGATGATTATGATAATAAATATGCAGCATTTCAAATTAATTCTGTATGAGAAGCATTCCATGCCAAGCTTGGAAAACCAAGGATGAGGTAGACAAAAATACTTTTGACAAAATGCCATTTATCTTTTATATCTATATCTATAATTAGCAAAACAGCTGAATGATGTATGTAAAGTATTTTTTCTTTCCCTTTTCTTTTTTATTAATATTTCAGTACTACTGCTAAAGTTCTGATGAAAGAATAAAGCATTCATTAGCCAAATTCAAATGGTTAGAACACATCACATAAATTCCACTGAAGTTGAAGTTTTTGCCATAGAAAATGAAAAAAATATAACCTATGATAGCCCAATAGACAATCAGAACTAATATAAAACCCTATTGCTTCTCATTTGCAAATCTTGCAAGATCTAAGGTAACTCTAGATCATGTGAGTTCAGGTGATGCATGTTATGTACATTTGTATAGATATTAGCAGAGATTGTCAACAGTCTATCTCTCTCTGGGACTGGGAATCTCTCTCTTTCTCACAGAACATGAGTTTGAGAGCTGGGGGACTGAGAGGAGGAGCTGCAAGGACCCTACTTCTCACCTCATCTCTGCCAAGAACAAAAAAATCAGCCTTAAGCCATTTATTATACGCCTAATGATTTTTTATTTTTATTATTATTATTATTATTACTGAGACAGTTTTTGTCCCACATACAATTCAGTCTTGTGATTAAACAGGACAGTTTCAGAAGTGCCTTGTGATTGATGGGGGGGCGGCAGCAAGGCAAGGAGAGGCAGTGGGAGGGGCAGAAGGGGCCACGGGGGTGGGGTGGGGTGGGGGCAAAAGGGGCCGCGGGGGGGCACACACACACACACACACACAAATCATTGTCACTCACTTCCACAGCTCTTCACCATTCTGCTGCTGCCTTCTCCTCCGTTGTTCTTGCCCTGGCTTTTTCCTCTGGCGTCCATTTTTTCCTCTCAGACGCTAGCAGGCCCTGCCTATTCACCTCTTCCCTCGTGCCTCCTAACACAGATCACGAGGGAAGAGAGAGTCTGCGCAGAGGTCCAATCAGTGTGAGGCACATGTCTTGTGTTAACCAATCACAGCCAGGAGCTGACTTCCCCTTGTTCCCGCCCCCAAGTAACGTCCAACCTAATGTGGAAACGTTAAAGTTGCAGCTGAAAAGTAGGGAAATTACTAGTCGTTCCGTTACTTGCCAAATGTAATGGAATTACCCACTCGTTATTTAAAATTGTAACTAATTACAAGTAACTCGTTAAAAATAATGAGTTACTTCCAAGCTCTGGTCAGGAGACAAGTGGGTTCAGAAGCAGTGAAGCCCTATCTGTATGATTGGCTGTGCACGGCCCAGGGACAAGCTTGAACTGTTGCAGATCGGGATCCTGCAGTTTTCAGGGGCCAGGAAAGTTTTTTTCCTTTCTGCCCTCCAGGCGTTAGGGGTCTCTTACGGTGGGTTATGATGACATGGCAGGGCTTTCACAGCCTTACTATAGGTTTAAGGTTATGGCTGCTTTAGGCACCAACCTGGCTGTGTGCCCCCCCTTTCTTTTACTGCAGCTGCAGGCCTGAATTTGGGAGGGGTTAACTAGGGATTTCACCTTTCATTAACTCTTTTCCAGTGCGTAGGAAGTCAACTTATGGGCTGAGGGGCTCATGGCCATGGGCCAGGTTTGTAGCTCCCTTATATTTAAGAGTACTGGGGGTTAGGGCCCTGTCTGTTCCTTTGTTCTTGAAAAGGTTTCTGCAGTGCTGTATAAACCGCACATTTGGTGATGGGGGAACAGAGTCGGAGATGGCCATAAGCCTATATGATTGCCCCTGCTGATCGCCAGCTATCAGACTGCAGGAGGGGATTCCCAGGAGTTTGGGGCCACAGGGGCTGGGTGAAGGGGGCCTATTCCAGTGAAATGCATGCTGGAATGCCTGTGGATGGTAGAAATAAAAGCCCATCTGTCAGTGTGCTACGAGGTATGTGGGCGGAGTTGTCCTTTCCAGTCAAGGTAGATGGCTTTCAGGACCATGTAGACAACGCTTGGATATGTTATGTGCTGGCCAGCTGGGTGGGAAAACACTCACATACCCCTGATTCTCATCCCCACCTGGGAATATGAGTCAAGAAGGTGCCTGATTGGTCCTCACCATTCAAAATTCAGCAGTTGTATGTGGCAGTCCTCACACTAATTTGAAGCCTTTTGGAGGGGGCAGGGGTTGCTGAGGCAGGGTCAGACTCTTCCCTACGAGCCGGTGGCCAAGGCTAGTTTTCAGGCAGACCGATGGTGCAAGGGTCACACCATCATTTAATCCTGCCCCAGGACGGGACACCTGCCAGGTGGGGGCGTTATATTGTTCTTGGATTACTGAGGCTCCAGACATGGTTGTCCAATATTCAGGAAGAGAGATCTCCCTACGTTAATTTCAGTTTAGCATCACAAGGCCTTGGAGCGGATCCCATGGGATTTTTAGGGACATGCTCCTCCAGAATTTGGGTTGCCTACATGGTAGAGGAATTGCCTACCTGACACGGTCTATCTTGTGTGGGCTTTGCAAGTTTTTCTGGGGGTCAGGAGATCTAGAGAAGGATATTTGTTCACCCATGCAAGTGAGGATCCCCTCACAAAATACCAGTTTGGGCACTCACAAAACAGGCATTATAGGGGCTAGGGACCCCACAGGGTTTGGAATCCACTTATGGAATTGGAGTTGCTTCTACGGCAGCAGGGCTCTGTGCCAGTGAGGATTCCCTCACAAAATACCAGTTTGGGCACTCACAAAGCAGGCTTTACAGGGGCTAGGGCATGGCCCCTCAGAGTTTGGAATCCACTCTTTGGAAATGGGAGCTGCTTCTACTGCAGCAGGTCTTGGTGTTTTCCCAGGCAAAGGTGCAGGCCGTTGGACGCTGGTCCTGGTGCTTATAAGGGCTATATTCGCCGCTTTCAGAGGGCCTGGGAATTCGAAAGCCTAACACGTTATAATTGTTTTTGACAGGTTGCTGGACGTGGACGGAGCGGGCACGCATCCTAATATACGGCCATAGCATGGTCTTCTGGGCAGCCCCAGGTGCCGTGAAATTGAGCATGGGCTCACAGTTGGGCCTCAGTCAATGGGCTGCAGTGCAATGGCTTGGCTGGAGAGGAACGCATTGGGATGGGCTCCTACACGCTTGGTTCCAGCAAGGTTCAGTGAGGATAGTTCTGCTGTGGTGGTCATTTGCCGGGGTGGGAATGACCTCAGTTACCTGAGGCAGGGCCTTCAGATGGCAGGCATGTAAGGACATGCAAGTGATAAGGCAACAGTGGCCTTCAGTACGTCTGCTGTGGTCAGACATGCTTCCACGCAGGGTGTGGCGTGGTGAATGGGATTCAAGCACGGAAGAAGGTCAACCTGCAGATTCTGTTGGCTCTTCTTGGGCATGGGGGGGTTTGCCATTCCACATCCCCACATTCACCATTGGAAGGGTGAACTATACAGGGCCTATGGCATTCACCTGTCAGACACAGGTAACAACATATTTTGGGAGACCTGCATAGGTGTCTCCGAGAGGTGCTTCTCGGCAGTGGGGTAAAGGGGACTAAATAGAGATTTGTCCCTCTTTTGTGACAGGAAGGGAAATAGGAAAGGACAGCTAGGTGGCCTCCTTAGGCACCTTTGGAGGTGATTGGCGGTTCCAGACACCTGTCTGTCAGGGCTTTTACAGCTCAAAGGCAGGATATGGGCTGACTCCGGGGCAGCACTGATGCAGGAAGGTGCAGGAAGGGAAATAGGTAAGGATAGCTAGGTAGCCCCCTTAGGCACCTTTGGAGGTGATTGGTGGTTCCGGAGGCCTGTCTGTCAGGGCTTTTACGGCTCGAGGGCAGGATATGGGCTGCCTCCAGGGCCAACTTATCTCATCTACCCAGGGGTTATACGGCCTCGGGTGGGGATGATGTGGGAAGGCCCCCCTACTCACCTACAAGGTGTGGCCAGGGTAAGGGTTAAGCACATGGGCTTGCCCTTGCCCCAGCAGGGGCTGGTTGCCCGAGAGCTGTGTGGCAAGCTACTTGCTTATAGACAGTTCCCGCACCTAGGTTTCCCTCTGCAGGTCACTTTAAATTGGGTTTTGTTTGCTGTAATTTAATGAAGTGGCCCTTGTTCAACCCAAGGTGATGTCTCTGTGTCTTATTTCGCCCCTCAGTTGCAAAGGGTTATGCTGCAAGTATGACTATGCTGCAATTTCTATTGAGACAAATGAAACATGGCAATTATAACTAACTCAAGTTACTTTTAACCCATGTGTTTGGGTAGTTTACATCAGGTTGCCTATGGGATACTTTAGGTTCATTGTAATGTTTGCATTTATTTGACAATTTCCAGTAACTGATATTGTCGAAACTAATACTTAATGGTCCCTTAAAATTTCATGTGTATTGTTTTTCGTGGTATTGAACATGATATTATATTGGGTATGATATAAAATTAATGGGTGAAGAATTTGGGTAACTTTTCAAGTTTGTCAGATTTCATAGGATAATTGAATTTTCTTTTAAAGTCCCCCCCCCAAAAAAATTATTTACTTTATTTCACTTTGTTTAATTCAATTTTGGTTTTAATGTTATTTTTTGTGATTGTTTTCTTTTATAGATTTTCCAGTGTAATGTATTAATTACTTACTGGTTACTGTAAATAGCAACTCAAACTGGGAGAGTTATATACCATAAAATTACAATAAATTAATTTTAAAAAGTTATATTGCTTTCAATAGGTTTTAAATCTCGTTCTCACAAACAGCAGGCAAAGAGGCTAACCACTGTCTAGAGCAGTAGTGGATAGCGTGGTGGGACTCTGCTGCTCTCCTGATCACACTCCAGCTGAGTCGCTGCTGAACACTAGGGCTGAGAGGGGAGTGAAGAGGCAGCAGTGAGGTCAGTGCGGTGCAAATGCGCTGGCGGAACCAATTCAGCCCTCCTGTCAGTGCATTTGCACTTCACCAACCTCACAGGTTCAGAGCAGGCGTTCTCAAACTGTGGTCCACAGCATGTCTGTGGATTTGTGGTTGAACCCAAGAGAAAGCATATACATTATATTAAACATTCATATTGATTTTAATTAGATTTTTATTGCTGCTTTTCTTTTTTACAATTTATTGTATTACCATTTGAATTCAGTTTGAACTGCAAGCAATAAAAATAGTGAAACTCAGCATTTAGCACAGTACATTCCAATTGGTACAATGGAAAGTAACATCATTACATGGACTGCCAAGACCCTCTGCAATTTTCAAGTGGTCTGGGGGGGGGAGTTTGGGAACCACTGGTCTAGAGCATACAGCTTCATGCTGATAGTGTAGGTGTACGTGACTGAATATTGTTCCATACCAAAAATAATAAGCAATATTACTGGATTGTATTCAGCTAAGTCCTACTCACAACAGATCCATTGAAATTAATGAACCTAAGTTTGTTATGTCTGTTAACTTCAATGGGACTACTCTGAATAAGATTAATGCTGAATATCACCCAAAGCCCAGTGACAACTAGCTCAGGTAGAACCCTTCTCTATGACATGATCATTTTCTATTGAAGGGATTTCCCCCCAATGGGCAACTTGTCTCTACCTGCAATCTGAAGTGGTATAGTCCAGAAACAGGATGACCTTCTTATTTACTATTTATGTGTGGGAGTCCCATATAACAACTAACTTTAGCTGTGTTGGGTTCATTATCCTTTGTCTTCATTTCTTCATTTAGCATCACAAAAAGGTTTTCTTTAAACAACATACTTTTTACATAGGATTAATGAGTTATGTCTTTATGGGCTCCTGCATCTTTAGCTTTCTTCAAAAAAGTAAATTTGGAGGGGAAACCTGTATGGAGGAGACTGAATTGGTTAAAATAATGTTGAGTTCCTGAAAATCAACACTAGATTTTTCCCCTCGGCATCAGATGAACTGTCGCTGCAGGGTTTCTGTCTGACATTTATTATTTGCACTGATAAATTTCACAGTTAAACAAATACACTAAAATTAATGAATATTAATCAAAGCAGTTCACCAGTGATAAATTCCAAAAGACCATGTTGTTCCATTGTAACAAAAACAACAGAGAGTTTTGTGGCACATTAAAAATTTCCAAATGCTGCAGTCTTATACCCTCCTACCCTGGGAATAAAGCCCATTGAACTCAATGGGACTTACTTCTGAGTACATAAATACAGGATTTTGCAGTAAATGTACCAGTCGTACTTAACCAAGAACTTCCCATCAGAATTGTTCCCCACTTTGTGAATTACTAGATTTTGTTTGCAGAGCAGCACCGCCAATCCATTTATATTTCACCATCCTTCTGTGTTTGATTTCCAGACTTTGTGAAGATCTCTGAGTATGCACAGCCCTGAAGGTTTCAGTTTACATCTTTCTTTTTCCTTCCTGGGCACCAACTGCCATATACACATTGATATACTCAGTGGCATGGTCACATGCCTTATTACACTGTGATTTATTCAATGTTCACTTGCCCTTTTGGTAACCTATATGGGAAAAAAGGGATGCGAGTTGTGGCAAACTGAACATGTACTCCCTCCAAAACTGCTATTAGAAATTCTTCAAGTTAAACCAGAAGGTGGGTATTGTGGATCATGGGGCAGACCACTTCACTCCAATGAAGTGGAGTTGGGAGCATCTGTTTATATACCCATTTCAACAAATATGTTCATGTTTAAAGTACCACTTGAACTGTAATGATGGTGCTTGAACTGTAGTGATTGTAAAGCCTTATAACCTCCTATGTATCTTACAACAAACACACTACAGCTGACTTCCTTAGTTAAACTGTTGTCAGGGAACTTGTGCAGTTTGTGCCATTTTTTATTTTTTGAAAGGGGGGATATTTTCACTTCACAGAACCCAACACATCATTGCTGATTCATGCAATCACAACTCTGGGAGTTTACAAAGTGTTGCAACTTAAAAGATGTGCATAAACAGCTATCTTGCCATTTATAAGGCAGACCATATGACCATCTGCCTTTTCTTTTTTACTATAACCAAACAAAAGTGACATGAAGGATGGATCTTGTCATTTAAGATGTAGCAATTTCTTGATTCTTGTTAGCATTAACTGAAGCTCTTGTTTGAACAGCCTCCGGGAAGGTGATTACTTTCCCCAAAGTGCAGAAAACATCAGACTCTGATTTATCCCTAGCTTGGATTTCTGTTGGAGAAAACAGTTCATTTGATTCCATTCTGCTCAGGCTTCGTTCCTGTCTTACAGCTTGGAATATTGATCATAGGACTCAAGGCTTCCTGAAGGATTATAAAATGCTTTTCTATATGCCTTTGCAAAAAAGCAACCAACCAACCAACCTCCAAGGCACTGGGAACTTCAGACTTTTCATAACTAATGAATCAAACAAAAAAGTAGTGTTACCTTAGCTGATAACCTTATCTAAAGAGGCTCAGTAGCTCAGTGTTTTGAGAGTGCTTTTATGCAGATTCCAGCTGTGTCACTATTAGTCAAGCCTTTGCATTTCTCCTCTAGGGAACCTGTATCTAGGGAAACTGAGAGCTTTATTTCTGCCCTCTTCTTCCCCTGCCTTGGCAACCCCTTTATCCTGGTTTCTCTAAAGTTCTCCCGTTGCACAAGTACTATTCTTACATTTCATATGACAGTTTGTGATGATATTGTACCTTTGGATAAATCATCACGCACTGGCCATTGATCCAATGATGTGATTTGACTAGAGGTTCAAAGTCATTCAACATCTGTCCCTACTGTCCCCCCCCTTCACTTGTATGTATGACTTCTTAACGGACTGTATTTTTTTACCCTATGCCAAGTTCCTAAAGCCTGCTATTAATTACCTTGGATGGAATTCAGAAACAGAGCACTGTGCCAGAAATAAGAGAGTGGTCCCTGAGATGTACAAGGAACAAGCTGGCCTTCTGCTTGTTAATTCACCATACTGTACACTTCATCACAGAAGTGGATGAGGTTGGGAGGAGGATAATTGATGGAGCGTCTTATAATTAGGAGATGCTCAGCACACAGGCAGCGGTAAGTTGTAACCCTGCCACAAAGAAGGGAGAAATTGCCCTTCTTTAGGAAGGGAAATCACCAGTTCTTTTAAAATACTGTGGTATGTTCAGATTAATATTAAAAAATAAAAAGAATCAACAGTTCATAGAGAAGAATTCTTTCACAATAATGGGCTGATGGTGAGTGTCTGGAGCTGGCCTGCCACCACTCGTTCAAGGACCTTGCCCAGGAATGGAACATTTGCTACTGGCCTATAGTTATTAAGATTTTCTGGGTCCAGGGAGGGTCTCTTCAGGAGTGGTCTCACTACCTCCTCTTTCAGACAGCCAGGGACCACCCCCTCTCGTAGAGAAGCATTAATCACTTCCCTGGCCCAGCCGGCTGTTCCATCCTTGCTAGTTTTTATTAGCCAAGAAGGGCAAGGATCCAGCACAGAAGTGGTTGCACAAACCTGTCCAAACACCTTGTCAATGTCCTCAAGCTTTACCAACTGAAACTCATCCAAGAAATTGGGACAAGGCTGTGCTCTGGATACCCCACTGGATTCACCTGCTATAATACTGGAGTCTAAGTCCTGGTGGATGCTAAATATTTTATCCTGGAAGTGCCTAGCAAATTCATTAAAGCAGGCCTCAGATGGTTCTACCATGTCCCTGGGGCCAGAGTGTAATAGCCCCTGGACAATTCTGAAGAGCTCTGCTGGGTGGCAGATTGATGATTTGATAGTGGCAGCAAAATATTCAGTCAAGCTGAATGTTTACTATGTACAGGAATAACTTTCAAAATGGCCCCTAAACTGGTTGTTTTATTAAATCAACCCTGTCTTGTCCCTATAAAACATCACAAGGCTGTTGTGAGAATTCATGTCCTCTTACAAGGAAACGGTGGTGAAAAATTCCTTATGCTGATTACAAATTCCTGTGAGAGAGAGTTGAAAATTGGAGCAAGTTCTGCCACAAGGGAACTGATAGGTACACTCATGCATGCAGGTATGCACATACCTAGTTGTGCACACCTCTGGGTCACAGTCACAGAGACTCCAGATACACCAGGTTTTAACACAATTCACAAACATGAAATGTAACTGATTTGGCTTGGCCGAATCTGAAATGGAATGTAATCTAAGAGCATAAGAAGAGGCCTGCTGAATCAGACCAAAGCTTGTCTGATCGAGCACCCTGTTCTCATAGTGGGCAAGAAGATGCCTATGGGAAGTCCACATGCAAGGCATGAGCACAATAGTACTCTCCCACTCATGATCTCCAGCAACTAGTATTCAGAGGCATACTGTTTCTGCTGCTGGAGGTAATATATCCATCTTGACTAGTGTTCCATTAGCTGGTGCTGGTTCAAAAGCATTGCCTTGACCTGACAGGCTAGTATCAATTTGAGTTCCTTCTTTGTTAGGTGCTGCTTTTACCAATCTGGGTTTTTTCTCCCTTGCAAAAATATTGATATTAATATCAATATTTTAAAAGACAGTATCAATAATTTTAAAGGAAATCGACAAAATTATCATTCTTAATATTGATATTTTACAGGCAGATTTTTTTAAAAAAAGAAATCCATTTTTGAAAATAGCCATAGAAAATCACTACATAAATATCCAATCAGCAACTATAGAGAATAACTGAATTAATGGAAAATTTGGTACTAATCTGGATGAGGCAGAATTCTAGCACATCCCTAATCATAACTAGGAGCCATCAATAGCCTTATCCTCCATGATAGCCTTATAGCCTTTGAAAACACTCAGTTCTCATGGGAATTTACCAAACAATAATGAAACAAATGACCATGGTAAAAGGGGGGAAAATGCTGGAATGAAGCCAAGACACCATTTCAGATTTCATTGTATTCAGAACAGAGTGAGGTTCCAGGTAAGTGTGGAGATCATCACATCAAGGTTCAATGGATTGTTGTCAGATATATTGGAGATGAAGCTGCAAAAGTGACCTATTTTAAGAATATTTATTATTTTATAAAGAAATCAGAGATAGCTAGTAATGCATAGTTAGTAGTGCTGCCACATCCATTTGTCTAGTGCAACCCTTCGGTTTGCAGAGCCCAGTAAATTGATCAAAAACATAAATTCTCCTGAAGGATAATCACATGTAAACCAAAACATGACTTTAATGTCTTCCCTGCTCTGTTCAATGCTACATGACCATTTCACCAGGAATAAGAAAAGGGTATGTTTAGACACAAAATATGTATTTATTTTGCAGTGGGGTTAAACATTCAATTATTGTTTACAAACTGGGGATGAGGGGGGCGAACAATTTCTTTTATGCAAGTTCTAATAGGTTTTGTTGCCCTTGAAAACATTTTGAACAAAGGGTATTGGTTGTTTTACTGTGAACTCAGGTGACCTTTTAAAATATTGCTAATGTTAACTCTATGATAAAAATCAACAGTTCATACTGAAGAATTATTTCAAAATATTGGGTTGATGTTGCTTTCAGAATGGTATGGATACTAATGGCCACATTAATATGAATGAATATAACAATTAATTAATCCAGGCTGATGGAGACAACTGGGCACTGTACTTAAAAGCATGTGGCTCCCATACTGCATGGGGAAGCAGTTGTCCATAGCCTCCAGTGATACATTTTAGAAGTTACAGAAAACTATTTCCTTCTGAAATAGAAGCACCATGTGCTTGCTAAGTGACTGTGGTCAGAGCATAGTTTCTAGACATGGGAGTAAAAGAGAAAAAAGAGTACTGTACATTTAAAAGTTGTTGACTAAAAAAGACACCTCTTCTACCATAGTTTTCCTGACCAGAGGAAAGAGGAAAAGAAGTTACAAAGAAGTTATATACAGCTGTCTATATCCAAGGCACAATCCACCCATTCATAGGTGGAAATATTCTTGGGAATTCTAGTGCTAGAACTATAGAAGCCAGGTCTTCTGTGCTACATGGGCAACCGAAAAAATGTAAAAGAGAAGTAGTCAGAATGGTCATAAATCAGCACATTTTCACAGGCAAGTGGAAGATGCAGGCACTACATTGGATGATGTCAGAGGCTACCTTAAAATGAATCACACTATTGGATCCTCTAATTCAGTACTGTTCACTCCAACTAGCAATAGCTATCTGATATCTCAAGTAGAGTCTTTTCTCTGCTCTTCTCTTTGATGTCCTTCTGACTGGCAAGGCCAGTCTGGGACCTTACAAATCTACATTATGTCTTCCCCAGTTTGCCCTCAACTTCTATTGACTAACACACAGGGAGGATCAAATTGGAGAAGAAGGCACAGTTTAAGAATATAAGAACATAAGAAGAGCCTGCTGGATCAGGCCAATGGTCCATCTAGTTCAGCATCCTGTTCCCACAGTGGCCAACCAGATGCATATAGGAAGCCTGCAAGCAGGACCTGAGCACAAGAGCAGCCCGCCCACCGAAATTTCCAGCAGCTGGTATTCAGAAGCATACTGCCTCCAACTGGGGAGGCAGAGCATAACCATCGTGGCTAGTGTCCTTTGATACTCTTATCCTCCATTAATTTGTCTAATCCTCTTTTAAAGCCGTCTAAGTTGATGGCCATCATTACCTCTTCGGGAGCAAAATCCATAGCTTAACTTTGCACTGTGTGAAGAAGTATTTTCTTTTCTGTCCTGAATCTTCCAGCATCCAGTTTCATTGGATGTCCACAAGTTCTAGTGTTATGAGAGAGGGGGGAAATTATATCCACTCCATGCCATGCATAATTTTATACTCTTGTATCATGTCACCTCTTACTTGCCTGTTCTCTAAACTAAAACGCTTCAAATGCTGCAACCTTTCCTCATTGGGGAGTCACTCCATCCCCTTGATCATCTTGGGTGCCCTTTTTTGAACCTTCAACTCTACAATATCCTTTTTGAGGTGAGGCAACCAGCTCCTATGGGTAAGGACTGTACTCCAGTGGCAGAAGTTCAAGAGTGCCCCAAGTTCAACTTTCAGCATCTCCAGGAAGAGCTGCAGGTGGGGCTGGAGATGTCTGAAACCTTAGAGAGCTGCTGCCAGTCAGTGTTGATAATACTGGGCTAGATGAACTGACAGTATAGAGTAGCTTCCTGTGTGCTTTCCCTCACCTCTTGGAGCCTCTTCCTATGTCTTCCGTTTATCTTCCTCAAGCCTCATTATAAGCCACATATATTTCAAGCCTGCATTTCTTTCAAACGAAAGAAAAAGAAGAAAAGGAGCACCTTGCTCATAAAAGTTGTCAACTGAAGAAAGGCACCTTGCTTACCGTCAGGTGTAGATGGAAAGACTCTTCACAGTCCTGATACTGGGAGCTAGAAAGGACAAATCTTCTGCCCTTTTCTCCCATTAACCAGACATTTCTGAATTGGGATTTGATTTAGGAGTCCTGCAAAAGTCAATGGACTGAATCCTGAGAGGTGCTAAGCACCTCCTGTTTCTATCTGGTGGAAAAAAAGGAGTTGCAGGTGCTCATCGTCTCTAAGAAACTGGTCCAGTGACTGGAATGTAAAATGTGACATTACTATTATCTCGAGCTCCAAACGCTCCGAACAATTAGCTTCATTTACGCAGGCAGTCCATTCGCCCAGTGATGTGTCACATTTACACTCGTAACTCCCGTTAGCAGTAATAGGAGTTAACAGCATAAATTCCCCATGAAGCAAGAGATGAATGGACTCCGAGGAGTGAAACATTATGAAACCCTTTGCAATTTTATCCTCTTCTGAAACCATCTGATTCTGCTGAAATGTTCTCTTGGTGGCTAGCAGGGCATTGCCTTTTCAAAAGCTTATGAGCCAACTGCGTATCTAAAAAAATAAAACAAAGCATATCATTAATTATGGTGTTAAACAGGCAGCTTGCTACTGATTCATTAATTCACATCTAATCTTATTATAAAGAAAGCTTGAAAAGGCTTTGAACTGTATGGCTAGCTAATACATGCATCTTGAAATGCTTGAGCAAAAGAGAGAGAAAATTGTGCTGCATGGAAACTTGTCCTCCCATTTCCCTGCAAGATGTCTGACCTTGCAAAAGAGGCTTCCATTTTTATGCCTCGTTCTTAGGGTGCTTTAAAATTTCTGTAGAATTTTAGTGGGTATGGGATTGAGTTTACATAAGCTTTGTGAGATGGCTGTGGGTAGCATTTTGTTTTCTTTCCATTAAACATTTTTCCATTGCTGTGCAGTCTCACTTGCCGGCTATGCTTCCTGATCTGAAAAGACCGCATGGGAGGAGTTGGTGCACTTGCTGATTTTGTTTTTAAGGGAAGTTCTTCCTTTACCTTTTTTTTTTAAAAAAAATTCATCATGATTTCTTTAAAAGTAAAAACACTTTATCTTTTTTTAAAAAAACAGCTGTTGTGCACACTTTAGACTGCCTTTCTACCCTCCTGGGTTGACAGGAAGCTCAGCTCAGGACATCATGGAGTTTTCAGGAAGTAAAAGCCCCTGGGGAATGCAGACCCCTACAGGGAAGACTTGTTGAATTTAAAAAAAGGACACTCACAAACAGGCAATAGCCACCTTGAAAGCCCTGCACCCTAGCCATGAGAATTTCACAAATACCTTCTCTCCCCTTTGATCATTTTCAAATGCATTTTCATTTCTCATGAATCGATGGAGAATGGTAAAAGGGAAAAAAACACAGAAAAGGTTTTCATCACAGCTCTACTGTAACCTGTTTAATAAAGCATCTGTGCCACCCGTCACTTGCGAGTAAATATAGAAAACCATTTATCAAGTACAACGAACCATGATGTGGATGTACCTTAATGGTATATTGCCTACCTATAATGTCCTACAAGTGATTATGAAAATAGTACTACTCACCAACTCACAGATTTCCTAATAGATGGAAGGGAAAGAATGTTACAAGTGACTTGATTTCCCTACAACTGCATGATGGTAATTGGTCACTTAATTACTATTATTGTTCATTTATTTATTTTAACATTGCACTCTACCTTTCTACCGAAAGCTTGAAGTCATCAAGATGGCTTACATAATTATTTGGAAAACATAGTAATTAATTAAAATATGAAAGTAAACAATATATTAAATAGTAGACAATCATCCAAACTCTGGGGTGTAATTACTCCCCCTGGTGCACTTTTCATTGCAGAATTGACACAGAAGTAAACCTACAATGTAGTCCTTCTAGGACATTACATACACTGTGTAGTAAACCTTATCCCAACACTTTAGCAACACACCATTTATAATTTTCTTTCTGTACAAAACAAATATACAGACAACACCTGGGACAAAAAGTATCTCTAGAAAACCAAGCAAATTTTACAGGTGGGGTGCTCTTTCTTTATTTTTGTTTTTGTCAGTATAACATATTGAGATAAACCTTTCCCAACATTTGAGGACATTTTACTACCATCAGATAGACTGGAATTTAGCTTACAGTAGAAAAACGTCCCCCAAACCTTTTGTGTTATAGAATAAATTTATTGCAGATTGGTTATCTAATAATGCTTTATTTGATACTTGCTTAAATTATACAGCCGTAAGAGTGACTGTGTACTACATCCTGCATGGATTTTTTGCATTCCACAATGTTAAATTGAAAATACCCCCATGCCATTCTGATGCTTCCCATAAGCGCATTTCAAAACACAACCTTACAAAACTTATAGTACTGAACTCAGAAATGCTTGCTTAACAACCCTCTCAGTTTTCATGGTGATACAAAAAACCCTCAGAGAGAATCAAGAGTTCAAAGTGTTAAACAAGAGGGGGGAAATCAAGACCCCTGTTGGACTTTTTCCATCAGTGGTCTCATAATTTGTTGAAATTAATTAACAATCAGCCATGTTCACAGAGTACCTGTAATCCTATTATTGACCTTGCCCCATGCTCTGACCTTCATCTTCTGCAGTTTAAAAGTTAAAAAAAAAAAGCCTGGCTGATGTTTAATTAATTTAAGAAATTTAATATTGAAGTCTATTATAATGTCAGGCATGCTCAGTAAGAACCATAAGTGTTCTAAAGACTCACAGCTGTTTGGCTTGGCTAATCAGGGGGCCATACCCAGGCCAGACATTTATTTCAGTTTAGACAGTCATGTCTTCTCCCAAGGAATCCTAGAAAGTGTAACTTGTGAAGGGCACTGAGAGTTGTTAGGAGACTCCTATTCCCCTGACAGAGCTCTAATGGCCAGAGTGGTTAAACAGTCACCCCCTCTTCTGGGGATTGTAGTTCTGTGAGGGGAATGAGTGCCGATGTGGCCAGGGACAGCTGTGGTTTAAATTTGGGTGGGAGACTACATGTGCCTGCTATAGAATAAAAAGGTGGGGAAAACCCTGGAAAAAAAATACTGTTCACAATGTTTTCCTTTTGGAAAGGAAAGGGGCTTTCACTCTGTCCAGTTCTCACCCATCCAATCTCCTCTCCTCCCTCTCCCCTCCCCCTTCTCCCCTCCCCCTCCCATTCCTGCCTTCCCCTCCTTCCTGCCCCTTCCCCAAGTCAGTTTCATGTATCCTAACCATGATCGTACAGGAGTAAATCCCACTAAACTCATAAAGCATGCAAATGATCAAACCTGCCCTCCCCTCCTCCTCCCTCCTATTGCCCCTTGCCTCCCATTCCTTCACCCATCCCTCTCCCTTCTCATCCCCTTCCAATCCCCTCCTTCCCTCTCCTCCTCCTTCCCCTCCCCTCTCCTGTCCCTCCCCCTCCTCCTTGGTCACTTTTCCCTGTTTCTAAGCATCTTTGCACAGGAATAAATCCCACTGAACTCAATAAGCATGCAAATGATAGGCCTGCCTTTCCACTCCCCTCCCCCTCTCCTTTCCCTCTCCTCTCACTTACTCATCCCTTCTTCCTCCCCTCTTCCTTCTTCCTTCCTCCCCTGCCCTCCCCAGCCCTTCCTCCCTCTCCTCCTCCTCCTCCTCAATGGTCAGTTTCACCTATCCTTCACATGATTGCACAGGAGTAAATCCCACTAAACTCAATAAGCATGCAAATGATCAAAACTGCTCTTCTCCTTCCCTGCCCTCCCCCTATACTTCCTCCTCCTTCCCTCCCCATCTGTGAGGCGTCCTTCCCTGGCTCTCCCTGTCAGGTTCCTACCTGCGCGTGGTTACTGCCTGTCTCTAGGCACCACCAGGGACTCCACCAGTCCAGACCGCTCTCTCTTATTGTTTCTCTCCCCGCTCTAGCACAGATCTCAACAGATCCCCCTGCTAGGCAACCACCAGTAACGTCCCAATACTAGTATTCCCAGAGACTCTGAATACTGGCATTGTTATTCTCTTCACTGCTGCCACCATTTGTTACAGTTCCCCTTCAGCCTTGGTTATTACCTCACCCTCCCTTCTGGTCTGTGAAACCCCAGCCAAGGATCAGGCCTTTGGTAAACCAAATTAAGTATTTATTAAAGATAACAAAGCTAACAAGATTAACAAGATTCCTTCTTAAGGCACATAAGCATATGGTTTTACTCAATACTAATCCGAACTCCACCTCCCTCCTGGCAAACAACTCTCTAAACCCCACCAAGCAATCCACTCTTTCTCTTCTCCCCCCCAGATTCCACTCTCACTCTTCCTTTTATACATTCAGCCATTTTAAACACTCAGCCAATCATCTAGCATTCTACTGCCCATTCACTCCCCCTCCTCTTTCACTCCACTTACCATGTATCTTCTAAAACAACAACACTTACCATATATACATTAATATAGGAACATCACATTTCCCCCCCCTTAAACAACGGCAGAGTATTATTCCTGTTCCAGGATTTATACGTCGCGTTAACAAATAAAAGTCTCTATGGGGAAAATGTCTTTCTTTGTTCCTCTGTCTGGTCACGTCACTGCAGTCCCAGCCACTTGCCTGGAAAGTCCATCGGCCAGTACATTGTCCTTGCCTTTGATGAACTGGAAGTCCACTTGATAGTCCTGTAGGGCCCAGGACCACCTCTGCAGCATAGTGTTATGGTTTTTCATAGTCTGCAACCATAACAAGGCCCGATGATCCGTAGTCACTGTGAATCTTCGTCCCCACACGTATGGGCGCAACTTGTTCAGTCCCCACACGACCGCTAGGCACTCCTTCTGGACCGACGAATAGTTTTTCTCCCTCGGCGTCAGCTTGCGACTCAGGTACGCCACTGGATGTCTGGTGCCTTCTCTCTCCTGTAGCAAGACGACTCCCAGCGCCAGGTCCGACGCATCTGTAGCCACGATGAATGGTTTCTCATAGTCTGGTGCTATTAATATGGGTCCTTGGCACAAGGTTTGCTTCAGTAGATCAAAAGCCTTCTGACATTCATCCGTCCATACCACACGCTCAGAACACTTCTTCTTTGTTAATTCATGCAAGGGGGTTGCTATTTCCCCAAAATTTCTCACAAACTTCCTATAAAATCCAGCCACACCCAGAAATGCCCTTACTTGTTTTTTGGTTAAGGGGATCGGCCACGCATGTATTGCCTCCACCTTGCTCCATAAGGGGGTGATTTTCCCACTCCCCACCTTATGTCCTAAATAGATTACTTCCTTTAGTCCAAACTGGCATTTCTTAGCTTTTATTGTGAGGCCTGCTTTTCTTAAGGCCTCCAATACTGTTGTCAGGTGTTGGACATGCTCAGGCACCGACTTGCTAAAAATGGCTACGTCATCGATATAGGCCACTGCAAAATCTGACATGCCTCGCAACACAGTATTGATTAGCCTCTGAAATGAACTTGGTGAGTTCCTTAGTCCCATGGGTAAGGTCACAAACTCATATAACCCATCTGGTGTACTGAAGGCAGTTTTGGCTCTGGATTGCTCGTCTAGTTCCATTTGCCAAAATCCTTTACAGAGATCTAGTGTCGAGATAATGGTTGCTGCCCCCAATAACTCTAACATTGCGTCTACCCTAGGCATAGGATACGCATCTGGGACAGTAATTTTATTGATTAGCCGATAATCAATGCAAAACCTGGTCGTTCCATCTTTTTTCGGAACCAGGACAATACTTGAGGCCCAGGGACTGATGGATTCCCTGATCACTCCTAATTCCAGCATATCTTCCACCTCCTTTTTGATCTCATTCAAAACTTTCCCATTCACACGGTATGGAACAGATCTGATTGGGGCATGATCTCCAGTATCAATGGAATGTATAACTATACTGGTTCGGCCAGGTTTGTTGCTAAAGAGATTCCCATAGGTTTTCAAAACTCTCAGAATCTCCTCTTTTACTTCCTCCTTCACCTCCTCTGACCATTCCACTTGATCTACCCCTCCTTTGTCTTTGCTTTCCTGTACCAAATCTGGAAGTTCAGGCCCACTTCCCTCAGGGAATAAGGTAACTTGCAACACCTGTGCATTCCTGGTATGGTAAGGCTTCAACATATTTACATGAACCACTTTGCTTTTGTTTAATTGGTCTGTGGTAATTACATACGTCACTGTGTCAAGCCTTTCTCTGATGGTATATGGTCCTTCCCAGTTAGCCTGTAATTTGTCATGTTTCCTGGGTATGAACGCCATAACCATATCTCCCACATCATACACACGTTCTCTGGCTGTTCTGTCATACCAGTAACTTTGCTTCTCCTGTGCATGACTCAAATTCTCTTTCACTACTTCCATCATTGATGTTAATTTATTGCAGAATTCCAATACAAAATCTACTACAGAAGTTTTGTACTCTCCCAGAGTTCCTTCGCATGAATTTTTTAGCAGTTCCAAAGGTCCCCTCACTTTTCTAGTAAACATTAGTTCAAAGGGTGAGAAGCCTGTTGACTCCTGAGGGACTTCTCTGTATGCAAATAAGAAGCATCCCAAACGTTCATCCCAATCTTGTGGGTGATCTTGAACATAGCTTCTTATCATGCCCTTCAAAACTCCATTGAATCTCTCAGTTAGCCCATTAGTGGCAGGATGGTAAGTAGTGGTCTTTAGATGTTTTAGACCACAACATTTCCACATACATTGCATCACTTCTCCCATGAATACACTGCCTTGATCTGTCAGCACTTCATGAGGGAAACCCAGCCTCATAAAGATTTTTAACAAAGCCTCTGCCACTACAGGGGCTTCTACAGATCTCAGTGCTTCTGCGTCTGGGTACCTGGTGGCAAAATCCACCACCACCACTAGATATTTCTTGCCATGCCTTGTGGGTTTGGAAAAAGGGCCCACCAAATCTATTCCCACTCTATAAAAGGGTTGTCCAATTATAGGAAGGGGCTTTAAGGGTGCCTTGGTCTTTACTCCACTCTTTACCACCTTTTGGCATATTCCACAAGATAGACAATGTTGTTTTACATCCTTGGAGATATTTGGCCAATAATAATGTGCAGCCAATCTCCTCTTGGTCTTTTTTATTCCCAGATGTCCTGCACATGGGACATCGTGGGCTACCTCTAGCAATCTGGTTCTGTATTTGCTAGGTACTATCAATTGCTTCACTGGTTCACATTCATCCTTTCTCTCAGCAGGCAACCACAGTCTATATAAAATCCCATTCTCACACACAACTTGATTCCTCAGTTTGTCAGTGAAAGGAATCTGTTGGGTCAGCGCTTGTTCCTTTATCTGCTTCAAACTTATATCTTTATGCAGCTCTTCCCTGAATTGATCTGCTTCTTCCCCAGAGACCACTTGATACAGTCTGTCTCCTTCACCAGGCCTGCTAGTGGTTGCTATGGTGACCTGAGTCTGGCTAACAGATTCCACCCTGTTTGTTTCAGCCCCCCTTAATATGGCTTCTTTCTCTCTGCCAATTTGCTGTCTGGTCACTACATAGATCTTTCCTTGGGTGCCCATTACATCCCTTCCCAGTATTACTGGTTCTTGTTGCTGGGCATTAATGCCTACTTTATATCGGCCCTCTCGGCCTCTCCAAGTCATATCCACCAGGGCCACAGGCAAACTTTCTGGTTGACCCCTCACTCCTTGGATAGTCACAGTTTCCTGAGGTAATATTACCTCAGATTTTATTAAATCTGGCCTCAGTAATGTCTGAGCGGCACCAGTATCAAGCAATGCCCAATAATTTGCCCCTTGTACACTCACTTTCTCTCTCAGACTTGAATCAAGGTCTGTTACTTCTGTCCAGTTTATCTGGCAGAACTGAAACTTTTTCGCTGTTTCTAAAGCCTTGGGCTCTGTTTTCACTGTCCTTGTCTGAGCAGGATTACTAATGGGGTTGGCAACCTCACATTGAAAACGTAGGTGCCCCGGTCTACCACATTTGCAGCATAATTTCTCCTCACTTTTACGGTACACAGATCCACTCTGGGGTGTCCTGTGCCCTTCAGATTTTAATGGAGGACTCACTCGCTGTGGTACCACATCCCTTCTGCCAGCACTATATGGTCTGGGTTTAAACTCTCTTGATGTTTTCCCCACCCAGCCAGTTCTATTGGAGGCGAAGTGATCCGCCATCTCTGCGGCCTCCTGCACAGATGTAGGGGAACGGTCTTTGACCAGGAGCCTTATTTCTGGTGGTAACTGATGGTATAATTGATCCAGTATCATGAGGCTTTTCACCTCTTCCACTGACTGAGCTTTGGCACTACTCATCCACTTTCCAAATATATCCATCAACTTTGCTCCCAGTTCCACGAAAGACCTCCCTGTCTGTATCTGGCAATTTCTGAAAAGCTTTCTAAAATAATCAGGCCCCAGTCTGAATCTTTTAAACACTGCTTCTTTGAATTCAGCATAGGTGACGGGCCTGTCTGAGGGGAAATATTGGTATACCTCAGCCAATTCCCCTTTAATCAGATTTGATAAATACTGCATGTATTTATCTTCAGGTAGCCCCCACAACTGAGCTGCTTTTTCAAAGGTGCTGAGGTAAATTTGAGGATCTTGACCAGGCTCATAGACAGCAAAGTCCTTTGGAGTAATTTTTATTTTTGCTCCATCTCTGTCCTTTCTTGTTTCATCAGAATGAAATTTCTCTCTTTCAAATTTTAACTTTTCTACTTGTAATTCGGCATCCACTGCTCGTTGCTTCTCCCTCTCCTCAAACCCCATTCTCATCTTCTCAGCTTCCATCCTCAATCTCTCAGCTTCCAACTCTCGCTGTTTATCTTTTTCCTCAGCCTCAAAGACCCGCTGCTTTTCTTTCTCATCAGCCTCCCTCCTCAATCTCTCAGCTTCCAACTCCCTCTGCTTGTCTTTTTCCTCAGCCTCCCATCTTAACTTCTCTCTCAAGTACTCTATATAAGCGGGATTGCTTAAATATCCTTCTGGGGTCTCTTCTCTGACAGGTTGTTTTTGCTGGGCAGTTGCAAATCCTATAAGTGCTACCCTCAATTCATCTACCCCTTTACCCTCGTGAGGTAAATTGAATGTTATGCACTTCTCCACCAGCTCCTCTCTTTTCATTTTTATATATTCAGCCATGGTGTTTGAGTTCACTCACTATTTGCCACACACTCTTTGCCAGTCACTCTCACAAGAAATCTTGTTTTGTTATTTCTGTTTGCCACACCACTGTATCTGGATTCTCTGTTGTTCGTATCCCACCACTACTGACACCACGTGTGACGTAGTTTCCTTTGTTCGTATCCCACCGCTACTGCCACCACATGTGATGCGTAGTTAGTTTCACCTATTCTAAGCATGACTGCAGGGGAGTAAATCCCATTGAACTCTATAAGCATACAAATGATCAATCCATTTTCAGCAAACTTGCACAGGTTCCCATTTCCAACCTCCCGGAATAAAAAGCAGAGAAATCCACTAATAGGCCAAAAAAAACCCTTGTGGTTTAAGAATGTATGTATAGGCAACAGTTATTTCTATCAAACTTTAAAAAGCAGAGAAATTGGGCAGCTATAGTGAATGAACCAGACGAGCAGGAGACTTGAGCTCCTCTCTGAGATATTGTACTGCCCTACAAATTTGTCAAAATGCCAACACAATTTGGGTTTGTCTTTCAGAGTCCAATTCATTTCATGTGTAGCTTGGAAGAATTTGGTAACGTGTTTCTCTGGGCATATGGTGAGTGGTGGCAACACCTACAATCAGCCCATATAACAGAAACAAGACATGTGCTGTGCTGATCTTGTTTTAGCAGGGAGGAAGCAACATTATTAAGATAACTGATATAGTTCAGATAGTCACTTTAAATAAGTTTGATCTACTTTGCAATTTTAGTGACGTTTCCTATAGTGAATAATTTTCTTTTGCTTCTATTTCTGTGAATATGTGAAGTACAGCAACACTTCGCAAAATTTATACTAAAAAAACTCCAAAAAGAATTGTGGAATAATGGCACTGAGTGTTCTGCAGAATTGTCTCCAGTTGACATGAGGAGTGTCTCTGCACAAGATAAAACAGTGGGAGGTGAAATATATTCTAGCAAATTTCTAGGTGTGTTTTATGTTTTTAATTAAACATGTCCACCTATCCTTAAGTGAAGTGGTTTAAACATAGCAGGCTGAAAATTTGCATCTTGGGCAGGCCAAGTTTGTTTTTTCCAAAACAAGCTAGATTCATTGCTTAAGTAGCAACTTATTGTAATCAGTCTAATTTTTCATCAGACTGCAGTTTCAGATTCAACTGTTAAAGCACCCAAAATCTTTATTTATTTATTTGTTTGTTTGTTTGTTTGTTTGTTTGTTTGTTTATTTATTACATTTATATCCTCCTCTTCGGATGCACACCTTAACGTGGTAAGGGAGTTTGAGTGTGTTGAAGAAGCTGAGAGCAATACCGTCAGGAGTCTAGACCAAGAGGCTAGGCTCCTAGCAGGGGCACCCAAGGCGGAATGGTCAAAGCTGAGACACCAGACTAAGATGCATCCAAACTCAGAGGAAGGCAATGGAAAACCACCTCTGAATATCTCTTACCACAAAAACCCTATGAACAGAGTATCCAAAATGCAACACGAAATAGTGCTGGAAGATGAGACCCCCAGGTCAGAAGGCACTCACCGAGCTACTGGGGAAGAACAAAGGACAAGTATGAGTAGTACTGTGACTAAAGAAGCAGCTGGGTCAAAGCCAAAAGGAGGCCCAGAGGCTGATGCGCACAGATGCAAAAGAAGAGTCCGGAGTTGTACGACACATACAATAGGAACATGGAATGTGAGAAGCATGAACCAGGGAAAGTTAGAAATTGTCAAGCAAGAAATGGAACACATCAATATTACAATACTTGGTGTGAGCGAACTAAAATGGAAGGGAATGGGACAATTCCAATCAGGCAACTACAAAATACTTTATGCAGGAAATGAGAAATTAAGAAGAAATGAGGTTGCTTTGATAGTGAGAAGTGATGTAGCAAGAGCAATTAGGAGCTACAACACAAGGTCTGAGTGAATGATATCAATGAGATTAAATGGGAAAACTATCAACATAACCATCATCCAAGTCTATGCTCCGACGGCAAATGCAGAAGAAGAGGAATTGGAGAGATTTTATGCAGAAGTACAGGAAGAAATTGATCACACACCAAAACAAGATGTGCTGATAATCATGGGGGATTGGAATGCAAAAGTAGGGAACAGAGAAGAACTAGGAATTGTGGGGAAATGGGGCCTAGGAGACAGAAATGAAGCAGGAGAAAGACTTATTGAGTTCTGTGAAGCCAATAATTTGTTTCTTGCCATTACATTTTTTGAACAACTGAAAAGACGACTGTACACGTGGACATCACCAAATGGTCAATATAGGAATCAAATTGATTATATAATTGGTAGCAGAAGGTGGAGAAGTTCCATACTTTCTGCAAAAACAAGACCAGGAGCAGACTGCGGTACAGATGAAGAACTGGTCATATTGAAAATCAGAGTAAAGCTAAAGAAGAAGAACAAAGCAATCACAATGCCAAAATACAATTTAAATAACATCCCAGAAGCATATAAAGATCAAATAAGGAACAGGTTTGAGGCTTTAAACTTAGTTGACAGAGAACCAGAAGAACTATGGAATGAAGTCAGAGACGTTATCAGAGAAGAATGCAAAAAGAAAATACCTCTAGTTAAAAAGAGAGAAAGACCCCAATGGATGACTGAAGAAACTCTTCAAATGGTTAAAGAGAGAAGGAAAGCAAAAGCAAAAGGAGATAGAAACACAGTCAGAACCCTAAATGCAACAATACAGTGACTAGTGCGTAGGGACAAAGAGAACTATTACAATAGTTACTGTATAGAAATAGAAGAGGACAACAAAAAGGGTAGAACAAGAGCCCTGTTCCATAAGATTAGAGAAATGAAAGGTAAATTTAAACCAAGAGTAGGGATGTTGAATAATCAACAGGAGAACACACTGACTGACCGAGATGAAATAAAAGGAAGATGGAAGCAATACACTGAAGAACGCTATAAAAGAGATGCAAGGATGACAGATTCATTCACGGAGGAACCATATGATGAAGAACCAGAAATTTTAGAATGTGAGGTGAAAGCTGCTCTTAAAATACTTGGAAGAAACAAATCACCAGGAATAGATGGCATACCAATAGAGTTGCTACAAGCTACTGAGACTGAATCAGTCCAAATGTTGACTAAAATCCATCCAGGAATATGGAAAACTAAACAATGGCCCACAGACTGGAAGCATTCTATATACATCCCAATTCCAAAGAAAGGGGATCCCAAGAAATGAAGTAATTATCGAACTATTGCCTTAATATCCCATGCAAGTAAAGTAATGCTCAAGATTCTACAACAAAGGCTCTTGCCATATATGGAGCGAGAAATGCCAGACGTCCAAGCTGGATTTAGAAAAGGAAGAGGTACTAGAGATCATATCACAAACATACGTTGGATAATGGACCGGACCAAGGAATTTCAGAAGAAAATCACCCTGTGCTTTATAGATTACAGCAAAGCCTTTGACTGTGTAGATCATGAAAAACTATGGAATGCTTTAAAAGAAATGGGGGTGCTACAGCATCTGATTATCCTGATGCGCAACCTATACTCTGCACAAGAGGATACTGTAAGGACAGAATATGGAGAAACCGATTGGTTCCCCATCGGAAAGGGTGTGAGACAGGGGTGTATTTTATCACCCTACTTATTTAATCTATACACAGAACATATCATACAGAAAGCAGGATTGGACCAAGAAGAAGGAGGTGTGAAAATTGGAGGAAGAAATATCAACAATTTAAGATATGCAGACGATACAATACTACTAGCAGAAACCAGTAATGATTTGAAATGAATGCTGATGAAAGTTAAAGAGAAAAGCACAAAAGCAGGACTACAGCTGAATGTCAAAAAGACTAAAGTAATGACAACAGAAGATTTATGCAACTTTACAGTTGACAATGAGAACATTGAACTTCTCAAGGATTATCAATATCTTGGCACAATCATTAACCAAAATGGAGACAATAGTCAAGAAATCAGAAGAAGGCTAGGACTGGGGAGGGCAGCTGTGAGAGAACTAGAAAAGGTCCTCAAATGTAAAGATGTATCACTGAACACTAAAGTCAGGATCATTCAGACCAAGGTATTTCCGATCTCTATATATGGATGTGATAGTTGGACAGTGAAAAAAGTGGATAAGAGAAAAATCAACGCATTTGAAATGTGGTGTTGGAGAAGAGCTTTGCGGATACCATGGACTGCAAAAAAGACAAATAATTGGGTGTTAGAACAAATTAAGCCAGAACTATCACTAGAAGCTAAAATGATGAAACTGAGGTTATCATACTTTGGACACATCATGAGAAGACATGATTCATTAGAAAAGATAATAATGCTGGGAAAAACAGAAGGGAGTAGAAAAAGAGGAAGGCCAAAGAAGAGATGGATTGATTCCATAAAGGAAGCCACAGACCTGAACTTGCAAGATCTGAACAGGGTGGTTCATGACAGATGCTGTTGGAGGTCACTGATTCATAGGGTCGCCATAAGTTGTAGTCGACTTGGAGGCACATAACAACAACAAAACATTTATATACCGCCCCATAGCTGAAGCTCTCTGGGCGGTTTACAGCAATTAAATAGAAATAGAAGATAACCTCCAGTTTAAAACACGAACAGCTGTCTTCACCATCATATGACATTGACCAATAAAAAGGTTTTTAAATTCAAAAAATAAATTTGACACAGATTTCTAGGATGAATAATGAAAGAAATATAATTTCTAGGAAAGAAGCAAAGTAAGAACATTAACAAACATACAAAAATATAATCTTTGGAGATGGCAGATGTTGCCACCACTCACCATATGCTCAGAGAAACATGATACCAAATCTTCCAAGCTATGCAAATCTAGTAGGCATTGCCCTCTTTATTTTCCCCAAGTTAACTCTCAGCAGACTTCTCTTGAAATATCCTGTCTAGTCAGGGCCTCTCTGAAAGGAAAATATTACCAGGGGTGCTTTCACACTGCACTTTATTCCGTTATTCTGAAGATTTCTTACCTGGTAATTTCTGCATTATATTCACATGACGCACAAGCTAGCTCAGGAATTCTAGTGGAATGTAGTGTAAGTTTAGCACAAATTTCCGTGATAGAGGATACCAGAAATAATCTGTTAACAAGTCTGGGAACCAGGAAGATTGCTGGAATATTTTGCTAGCTGCAGGCACTCATGTGACAGGCATCCCAGCATGCAGTGCTTTTCCGCCCTTTAGTCACGCAAGGTTGGGGGTTTTTTTGCCTGACAAACTCTGTACTGGTATTCCAGCATCAGCACAGGTAGTAGCAGCATTTCCCACACACACACCTGTCTTGATACAACTAAAACAATTTTAAAAGTCAGATCCTAAAGGGAGAGGGCTTGCATGGCGACAGGATAATAATAATAATAAATAATAAAATTTTATTTGTGAGTCGCCTATCTGTCTGAATTAACGGACACTCTAGGCGACGTACAATAACATAGTAAAATACAATATACAAATCAAAAAGCCACAATCTTAGATCTTAGACCTCCTACACAGTGGGGAACAGTGTGTATGTGTATAATGGGTGAGGGACGAAAACAAGCGATATGAAAGACTGTTGCACAAAATGTCGGTATATTGGCTGAAAAAGCTGCTGTTCCTTTACGCAACAGGTACTGCAGTGTGAAAGGGATTTTAGAAATCAGGACATAAGCGCTGTCTTTTTAATCCTTTAAACTAACACAATCAGCCCCTTGTGTGAAAGCAGCCCAGTGGGACAAAGTTGCAATGCTGGCTTCCTGGCTGGCAGGGCATTTTTTAACATATAAAGTGGAGAAGAAATTGCCCCTCAGCCCTCATGCAATCCCCCCAGTGAACTCAAAATTCTCCCAGTCAATGCCCTTTTAATTCTAATTGTCCCTAGTTTACAAAATGCAGATTTTGATGCTGTTCATGTTCTCCTGTAGACTGTGTGATTAAGGATTTGTCATCCATTTTTAATGTTGCTAGGTAAACCATATTGCTTAATCTGATATGTTACTTTAAGGAGATTTTCAAGCTCTTGTGTGTGTAGACTGGGGCAGGGATCTGTTCTCATTTGCGTATACCACAATCAATTGCCCATCGACCAGCAGAGTACTGAGCAAACTGCTACTCTGCTTAACTAAGGAAACCTAGGTGAGAACTTCTGTTCATAACAATACAGGAATACCCCGAATAACAGACACTTGTTTAACAGACACTCGCCATAACAGACATTCTCCAACTCCACCATACCCCACTTAACATACGCACGCTTCGCAATAATGGACACTGACGGAACGCCCGAACTTGTGTTCCACATGCCACGTGCATTGCGAAGCATCGTCTCCCGCAGTGTTTAGAGCGACTCTGAGCGACTGTCCTTTCTCATCTGGTCTGCTTCATCCTCGTTTTCAGTAAATTTTCTTTAAATTGTTTACATTCTTAACTACAGTACTGTACTGTACTGTACTGCGATCGGAGCTCTGCCTGCCACGTCCTAGGTTGGCGGCGGCAGTGTGTGTGTGTGTGTGTGTGTGTGGGCTCTTTACAGTACTGTAGATCCCCCTGATTTCATTTTATACCTCTCCATTGTCCCATCTTCCTTTCCTGCTTTAATTGATTGTGATAAAAAAAATTAAAAAATTCTTTAGATCCCCCTGATTTCATTTTATACCTCTCCATTGTCCCATTTTATACCTCTCCATTGTCCCATCTTCTTTTCCTGCTATAACTGAATACTTTTCTCTCTCTGCCTATCATTAGTTCTGGCTTTTGCCACTGCTGGCTTGTGTGTGTGGGGTGTGCATTGGTGTGTGGGGTGTGCATTTCCCTTGCCTTCATTACAGTACAGATACTGTAGTACAGTACTGTACAGTATTACATACAGTACATAATGGCAGATACAAAGAAAAGTCGTAAATCTATCACCTTAGATATGAAGCTTATTTTATTTTATGTTTATTTTAGTTATAAATGTGTTATTTACATCACTTATGTTCGTATATGACGATTGCAGTGCAGTACTTGCATCGATAAATAAAAAAAAGTGGTGCTTCGCTTTAAGTACATTTTCACTTTACATACACGCTGCGGTCCCATTGCGTATGTTAATGCGGGGTATTCCTGTATAATAGAACTGGCTGAGTCAGGAATTTCTCATAAGAGGGCCTATTACAGGGGACGAGGAGGGCCATTTGGCCCTGGCCTCACAGTCATGGAGGGCATCAAATTTAATTGCTGTAACCATGTTTTGGCATTTCTTTATTTTTTAATATACCAAGAGTAGGGTTGCCATATTGCCTGGTTAGCCGGGTTTTACTCGGATTCTTTGCATGCCACCCAGTGCCCATTTAGCCCCTTAGGTGGCCCGGATTCTCAGCTTTAATTTAAAAAAAAGTTAAGTTTCTAGGTGGTCCAGTTCTCGAGATATACATAAAAACGTCAGCCGCCCCGACTGTTAAATCTTTCTTTAAACAGTATTGTATAGCACTTTGTAGCTTTAACCCTGCCCGTTCAGGATTGCAGCCAATCAGTGAAACCAGGGTTGTGTTTCAGTTTCATTGACCTGAGGCAGTGTCTAGAAAACCTCATTGCAATGCCAGAAAATGGTGGTTCCCCACCCCCGTTTATCTGAAAATCTCATAAATTGGGTAAGTATATACATTTCAGGTTTTTTTCCTCTTGTGTGCAGGAGTCAGATCCTGGGCAGTGTTTTGAAAACTTTCCCAATACTTGCTTTTGTAAAAGCAATGCAAATCCCATATGCCCAGAGTAAATCCCATTGAATTCAATAGGACTTACTTTTGAGTAGACATGGTTATGAATGTGCTGAAAATCAATGGGACTTTGGAGTGAATGTAAAAAAGAATTGTGTTTGTGTTCTAACTCTTTCTCACTCCCCTCCAGTCCTATTTTAAAGCAAGTAGGCAGGGCTTACTTAGGTATTACAGTTTTTATTCTGTAGGAAACTAATACTGATTTTTCTGCAATGACCAACTGGTTTGACAATAAACTATTATATGGGCTGTATGTATTTATACATCTGCAGTGTGTGTGTGTGTGTGTGTGTGTGTGTGTGTATGGAGTCTTTCCAACAACCCTGTGAGGTAGGGTTGGAAACCAAGGCAGCTCACAACAAGAAATAAAGCCATTTAAAATCCAATAACCATAAAAACAAGTATAAACAGTTGCAAAACAGTGTAAAGTGGCATGATTCAGAATTTTGGGTTGTGTGAATGAAGTTGCTTATCACTTGAGGTTGCAGTTCTGTCCCTGTTTGAGTAGGCCCCACTGAATACACTGGGACTTGCTTCTGAATAAATAAACCTAGGATTGCACGATAAATATCTTTATAGTTTGTGTAAATAATAAATATATTTGATAGTCATGCTTATATAAATATTTCTTCATTTATCATATTTTTGGTTTTTGGTTAGGAATCCTGACTGGTTGTGAGATGCTTAGTTTTCTGCCTTACTCATAGGAATCTTGTTGTGGTTGGTATGGTGTTGCATTTAAGAAACCATGGTACAAAATGGCCTGAATCAGTATAAGGCAGATTCCTTGGTTCCTAAGAGTGGGAAGAGACTCAAGGGCCACAGTGACTCCAACATTTATTTATGTATTTTTATTTACAACACTTATATACCGCTTTATTGTAAAAAATCTCAATGCAGTTTACAGAAAGAATTAAAACCATAGAATTATTGGCAAAAGTGTTAAGGACAGATACTTAAAAACATTCAAAATAATAAAACCAACAATGAGTTAAAAACAGATTTAAAAACACAATACATTCCGGACCCCCACCGTAAAGCGGAAATCGCCGTAAAGCGGAACCTCATTGAGTATAATGGGGCGCATTGTGTGAAAATGACGCAAAAATGCCGCAAAAGCGGCTTTAAAATGGGGAATGAAACCCACTGCATTAGCGGAACGCCGGTAAGCGAAGCGCCGGTAAGTGGGGCCCTACTGTAGCTTCTACATGCCTGGAGAGGCTTGCCTCAAGAAAACTGATTTTATCAGGTGCTGAAAAGAGGCATCTGCCTAATGTCAATAGGCAAGGAGTTCCAAAGCGTAGGTGCTGCCACACAAAAGGACTGATTTCTTACAAGAGCAGAACAAGTACTATGTGGCACCCATAACATGGAAAGCACAGCTTGAACTTGGCCTGGTAGCAAATCAGCAACCAATGCAGATTTCAGAGCAGAGGTGTAATGTGCTGATAGGATCTCACTCATGTCAGCAATTGTGCTGCAGCATTCTGCATTAACTGCAGTCCCCAGGTCAGGTTGTGCTTCATGGGGATTTCTGTGACCTTGGCTGACTGGCTGCTAGGATTTTTTTAGTTTGGATTTTTGCTTATGAATCCGGACTGGTTGTGGGATGCTGAGCTTTCTGCCTTACTCATAGGAATCTTGTTGTGGTTGGTAAGGTATTACATTTAGGAAAGTGTTACTGCCTTTTGTGTCCCCCCCATTTGCATTTCACTTATCTTTAACCTCACTCCGTTACAGCCATAGAAGCAACAGCAGCATATGCAAGATAATTAACTCCCATTAGTGATAAGAACAAGAATTTATAATTATTATTTTAATTAAAACAAGAGGCTTATGAGTACTTTGAAGAGGACCAGATATTTATTTTCTTTCTGAGCCCAGGACTGGGTCTTTCATGATGCCCGGTGGGGGGGGGAGCAGGAGAGTAGTCAATAAGACAGACATCCTGGCATTGGTAATCTAATTAGCAAGGTATGTGTGGGGCTGTTGCACACTTCCAGGCCCAGTTTCATTTTGAGTATGGAGGTGGAACCTGTATAGATGTGGTTGATCAAAGGGAGAAGAAATTTTGATTTAAGCAAAGCTCTGCTTTTATAAAACCTAAGAAACATACAGATAATTTGAATGTCTGAGTGCCTGCACCAGTGGAATACTGGAGGAACTTGTAAAACTTGCTGCAACAGTATTTAGAACTGAGCATGTGGTGTGAAAGACTCCTTTTCCTAACATTTTGCTTCTTGTTCTTCTCCACCCACCACATCTCTGAAATATATCATATATGTAATGGTTAACCATACTGCTGCCCTGACTTACTTTATGTTTGTTGCTATTTTGTGTTTTTATGATGTTTTTATATTGATTGTGTATTTTTATTGTTTTTATTATATATGTAAGCTGTGCTGAGCTCTGGTTTTAACAGCAGAAGGGCAGGATATAAATCCTCTTAATCAATCAATAAATATTCCATAGTGTTGGAAACTAGAGTCTAGGCATTTAAGGCTGAAAATGTTGCTGTTTAAAAAAAGATTTCTCACATCTTTCCCCAGTTTTTGGTGGTAATTCCTAGGCACAAAAACAAAACAACTGGACAATCCAAATATTAATATGCAAATAATTTGTATAATATGCAAATTAGCCTGCCCAGATTTGTGGAACTGGAATATGGCAACCCTAACCAAGAGCCTAAAAAAATGGAAGTGGCCCAGGCCTCTCTCAATCTCTGGGAAGGCCTACCCATAAGGCTGCCCTTCTGGGACTCTTTGCTTTTCCCATCCTGCCTTTTGAGGTAGGAGGATTGGGGAACAATAAATGGAGGATCAAAGTTGTGGAGGGAAGAAAGCTTTGGCCTGGGGTATTCTGTTGTTCTTCTGGACTCTCACTCTCCAGTTTGAGCTTTCAAAGTCTGCATTCAGGTTTCTCATCTCATGAAATTGGCTTATGTTTCTGTTTCTGAGTCACATTCATGAAGACGCAGTCTGGGTAAGATGGCTGTTTTTCTGTGCTTATGTGGTGGAAGCAAAGGCAAATTAAATTATCATGTTTAATACAAAAACTACAATGCAATATTTTATTTAACAAGTGTTTTTCTAGCTATTTTCTGTGCAAATTCATGTCAAAAGTATAAATATGAGGTCCCCTGTGTCATGACCCCCGGACCCTCAAGGTACTGGGTTCATGCATCAGACTCAGACCCCCACCCTTAGGGAAATGAGACTGGAACCAAAAAGCTATTACTTCACCCTTGCCAAGGCTGTGTACGCTCACAACAACCCTGCAAGGTAGAAGGTAGGCTGCCACCACCCCTGTATACTGGTCCACTCAGAGCCAGGGGATCTCTGAGCCCAGAAGATATATAAAACCAAGGTCCTAAAAGGCAAGAGTCACAGTTACACTCCTTGCCAGGCACCTCTGGTTTAACACTTAAAATCCAAGCCTTTAACTTCTTAACCTTCTTTGGTAGTTAGTGACTGAGATTGGTCAAGGTACTGAATCCAGAACCACCCCTTCTCTCAATTGAACACACCAGGTTAAATAAAAGTAGCTTTATTAAGATATATAAGTGCACATAACATATAGCAGCAAGTAATCCTTTAAGACCATTCACCCAACAGGGGTTTAGGTTCTTACAAGAGAATTCATACACACAACAAGAAAATAACAAACTAACTCACCTAACTACTTACACACGAGGTAGTTGGTTGCGTGGCACCTCTCCTAAGAGAGATGGATGTTCAACATAAAGCAATGGAACCAGACATAGGTTGCCTTCCCATAAGCAACCCCTGGAACCATAAGGCAGAAAGGTTTGGAACTCTGGTGTCAGTCAGCATAGGCAGAGAACAGAGAACAAAGGCTATGGGTCTCTAGCCCTATACTTAAGGGAAAAGGATCTTAACGGTCCAAAATTAATTGACCAATCAGGAATTGGCTGATGTAACTTTCTTCTCGATGTTTCTCACATTTTCGCGCCTTCAGGCCCCCCTCCCAACTGTGTTTTCCAACTGTACAGGCCAAGGATGACCTTGGGTACCAGGCACTTGCTAATCAGCAAAGATAAACAGGTGCAGCTTGTTAAGGCTTCTCTAACCATCTTCAGCTGGGAAGTGAAACTCAGATTTGCAAATTGGCAAAGGCTTGTCTTTTCCAACTGTAACCGTCTCCCAGAGTCCCTTACTGGAGCCAAAGTATTGCTATTAGATTTTTAATAACTCATGACCATTACAGGTTCATGACACCCTGTGAATGTGAGGCCCAGGCCAAATGACCCTCCTGCCCTCCCCCCATGATAGGGCCTGGCTGGGCCAAGAAAGGCAAAGGTGTTAGTTAAGACAGAGCAAATCAAGCACTAACATCACCTCAGTCTGTAGACACAGGGAGAATATATTTGTCATTTGGTATTATTCACTCAACTCTAAGAAAATGACTGGAAGTTGGAAAGGCAGGAAAATCTGTATTCCTGTTCCAGTCCACGAATAAAAATGACAGAGAGAGCTGGCATGATGAGATGTAGTTGTAGAAGTTTTGAGGACAGCATTTCTTTACTGTTGTGATGACTTCTTAGCATGAATAAAACGTGGTGGGTTTTTTTTTCAGAGTTAAGGACAGCCCTAAGCCAGTTTAGTAAAATAAGTGCTACTGTGTTTGTTTGCGTGTGCTACTGTGATTTACTTACAATTTTTAATGTACTACCATTGCATCTGCAGTGGGCTGTGGTCCACACAATCTTATGCCCAATGCCAAAATAAAATGATTAAGACTTTAAGGTGCTACAAGACCTTACACAAGAGAAATTTTGACTTTTTAGTGGTGCTGTGCACACCAGTCTGACCTTGCTGCAGAGTCCATCATTGTTACTGTTCCAGAACTGAAGATTTTGAAGGCTAACCTATTAGCTTTACACACCTACTTTGCACATCAAAGAATAAAACAAAGCCACTACATTTTGTCTTTCCTGAAGCAAAACAGTTTCCATGACATCATGATGTAAGGTTTGCACAGCATCAGGTCCACCTGACTGATATAGTGTTGTACAACATGCCTGCTTACCAGAAAGTGTGGAAAAATCTTGAGGAGACTGGAGATAGAAAAGAAAAAGCAGAAGCACATGGTTTTCTGAAAACATGGGATGATAAGCAAATTTAGCTAACAGAACATATGGGAGATATCTTAGATGTATACTAGGTTCTATAGAAAAATCTGCAATATGATGACCTTATCCTTCCCAACATATTTACTTGCAGAGATTCAGCAATCAGAAAGCTACAGATAATGAAGGAAGGATCTTTCCCTGGGAAACGTGAATCCAACTCCACATTTAACATTGGTAGTCATGTTAACAGCAGAAGACTTACAACTAACAAGTTTGTTACAACCAACAGTCAAAATTCCATGTGCGATTTGTTTAGGAAAGTGTGCGAACAGTAGAAACTTTTTTAGCAGAACGCCTTCATACTGAATAGGATACCATACTGTCTGCTATCAAAGATCAGCTATCAACACAGTCACGCACACCATTTGTGAAGACAGGATTGGTACTGTGTGCCAGAGTCTTCCCAGGGAAAATGGTGCATTTGCAGATGAAGCATGTGAACAGTGGCCAGGTATTTCTGAAGTGCCTCATCTTCCAGGTGGCAGTGATCTAGGGTGTTCAATGTCTGTGCGTCTTCACCAGCTGTTGCTCATAACTTCTGGCATGGTGCAAAAACTTCTGTCAGCAATTTCAACTCTCTCACCACACTCAATGCAAATTGAAAGAATTGTGTCCCTGCATAATTTTATAGTGGATGACACACAAACAAGTATGACAACACAAACAGTGAATGCACAGCTAAACATAGCTCTGAATGGGATTGGTACAGCCTATTATGATCCCTGGCCTGCTGTTGTCCATTTTCTTTCAACTAGAGACAGGAGGCAATGTCAAACTGATCCAGAGATTTATGCTGAGCGGGATTTTGTAAAAAAAAAATTTCGGAGGTCTGGACATTTTTAGTTAAATTTTAAATGTCACATTTCTTTAAATTGAAATAATTTACTATTAAAATACATGTTTCATGACATTAATTTATTTAAATAAATGTGTTTAATTATTTAGAAAAGATTAAAAATGCCCTTCTAAGTGCCCTTTTGAGTTCACTCCCCCCCCCCCGTGAAAATTCCTTACAAAAAGCCCTGCTGGCAGGTCTGTTGCTGCCACTTTCAAGGAGGGGCGGGTGAAGTGGCAGGGAGATTGGTCTGGTACAGGCACACCAGTGGAAGTATCAGATGGGTTCCACCAATGCACCTGCACTGTGCCAACCTCCCTACCTCCTTGCCCTCCTCTCCTTCCTGGTAAGTAGCAGCAACAGACCTGCCAGGAAGCTAGCTACCTAAAAGGTAGAAATGAGCTATTCAGTTACCACTCACACTGGACTCTGTCTCTTGAGACTGCTGGTGTCTCTCTGACAGGCTTTCCTTAGCTTTTCTTTGAAGTCTTCATTCTGGTCAAGTACTTGAATTCCAGGGCTCAACCATGAACATGTCACAGTTTGTTCCTCTGGAGTCATCCTGCTACTTTCAACTATCGGCAGCTGCCACTCTGGCCAGAAGGTATCCTGGACTCTTCCTTTTCTGGTTGGCTTCTCTCAACTTCTGCTTTCAGTGATTCTTAGCTTACCTTCTCCATCTTCCTAGGCCTTCAGTCCTTACCCTCTGACCAACTGACTGATTGGTAATTTGATGAACTGACTGACTGACACCCCCCCCCAACAGTTTTCACTCTATTTTGAACCCTCTGACCAATCATCAGATCATTCCTGAAATTCTAAATCCTCATTGGTTTATAAATAAGGATCAATAAATTTCAATTTAATGTCCGCTAAAGGTGCTACCACAATCTGACCCTTTACAATTCTCCTGCCCCATACAAAAGAAGGATGCTGCCATAGCTGCCATAATGGAAAACCTTACAAGCAAACACCTCTTTTGAAACTGTCACAGTCTAGCTATTTCTTGGCAGAGTGCCAACTGAACCCTTATCTATTGCATCTTTTTGGCTTCAGTCAGAAGCAATCTGCCAGCATATCTCTTCATGCAGTTAACTCTTTATCAAATAGTGTTTATAACAAAACAATGTCATATTTAAATTTCCCTTCACAGTGTAATCAATTCTTCACAGAGCTGCTCTGTTGATTCAAGTTGCTCTTGTTTTTAATACTTTCTCCAGGAACGTCTCAACAGCTACTGTGATTAACTGAATAGGCAACAAGGTTAGAGATCAGGACTTTAAATTGTCTGGAAACTGCAGAAAGTACCTGTGATTTAGCAAAATAACGTATACATCCAAATTCTCTCAATAGTTAGTGAGCTTCTCCTTAAGACTGTACTCTAATTGTCTCACAACCTTACCCATGATAAACTAAGTACTGTAATGAGTGGCTTTTCTTTTCCACCTCAATAAGTGTTGCATTGTTATGTAGGTTTGTACTCTTGTTATTTTTAACTTTATTTCAAAATAAAATCTATTTTTTTTAAAAAAAACTGTATAGCTGTACTAGAAGTGAGATCTAATTAACTCTTGAGAATAGTTTTGAACTTTTGGACAAAGTACAACAAATTCTTTACACTAAGTTGCTGAGAAATCATTTGCCTAATAAAAGGCGTCTGACTTAGAACTTACCGCTTGTCACTTGAAAGAAGAAAATAACAACCTTGTTTCCAAACCACCAGAGTAAATACCTCTGTAGAAACAAGTCTTTGGGCCAATATGAGTGGCAGGATTTATACTAGGATTTGTGGATTCACCTCCTTTCTTGGATAGATACAGACAACAGCTTCATACATGAATTCTACATGAATAATAATAAAAAATCTTCCTAGCAGTAGAAAGACTATTCTATGGATACAAAAGAAAGGAATATTGTGATGGATCCAGGGAAAGTTAGCCATGCCTTAGCCCCTCTGAAATGGATGGGATAAATTAGTCAAGACTAACTTAAGTTTTGATTTCAATGGGACTTCCTCTGAATCCCCACTGCATAGCTCTATTAAGGCATTCAACCCATAACTTGATTATGCTCATATTGTTGGATTTCAGTTGACTCTGCTCTACTGCCATCCATGCATTGGAGAGGTAGCTCTGAAGCAGGAATCTGCTCTATATCTGTATGCTCCTTCATGATCAGGGTTCAGATAGAGCAATCTGATTCAGGGGAAGTTGTTGGAAGGGATGCCAGTGGAGAAGCAGCTGGCAGGAAGCTGTGTGGCATCCATTTGCTATTTGGGAGCCACCAGGCCAGCAGAACATCAACTCAGCCAGGAGCTGCGTGCATGAATGGAAAAGAAAAAGGCAGCTCTCACGAATACCCCTATCAGCAAGTAAGCACTCCCCACTGACTTCTATTATAATTATTTTCTTAGACTGACCTTTTTCTTGGCATAACTTTGGCCCAGATCTAGACCTGCAGGAGCGCTCCAAATGGGAGTTGGATGTTGCACAAGCCTCCCCGGCCCCTCCTCTGACATGCCCCCAGAATGCCCCTTTTTCGGGCTTTCCTCTGGCAGCAACCAGCACCCCTTCCACTGAACTTGGTTTCCCTGGTGGACCCCCAGCTGAGCCGGCAGGGTTCTGGCTCCACCATGACTGAGCCAGAGTGAGGGGCCTCTGCCAGTAGAGCCCAGCAGAGCTGAGACCCTGCCTGCTCAGCTGTGGGTGCACCACATCCAACTCTTCTCAGCCCAGCATAAATCCGAGTTGGATTACACCCTAAATCACTTAAGAAACCTGTGGTTGTAAAGCAGGCTGTCTGCTTCAGACTGTCAAACCCAACATGCAGATGTCAGCAGAACAGAGCAAATTAACTGGGATGCAGCAGAGAAACAAGGGCAGTGAATACAGGCTTTTTTCAAAACCTACTATCTAGTAGCTGATTCCAGAGGAATGTTTTGAGAAATAGATTTATAATCTATGCTGACCAGTAGTATAGGGGCAAATTCAAAAGTGCAGGTTCCCTTCATGATAGTCACGCCACATCCCCTCAGCCTCGTCCCTTTTTCCATGTCCTCTTGCTCTCCCTGTCATCTTGTGAGACCACACTGCACTACAACAGAAGTCACTAGGAGCCAGTCAGCATGGAAGGGAAGGCTGTGTGTTAGCTACTGAGAATAGTCTTCTCAGTGACTGACTCACCTACTTTCACTCTGATTGGCTCCAATCAGTATGAAAGGACAAGGACTCTTCTCAGTGGCTAACAGGATCCCTTTTCATGCTGATTGGCTCATACATAGCGACCTGGCTGGGGCCCTGTTCCCAAAAAGGTATCTGGTCTGCGACCCCCCGAGACCCCAGATGACTACACCCCTGATGCTCACTCTTTTCGTTGGAAATGGAGAAAAAATTGGTCTCCGTTTTTAAAGAAATGAACTTATGCACATCCCCACACGAATACATGGATCAGATTGTAATTATCCTTTGGATTTCGCACTTCTCCAAATTTTGCAATAGAATTCATAAATGCATAAAAAGGTACATGGTAGGATAAAATACGCTTAGAAATGCACACATTGAGATAAAATACTTATTTAAAGTACACATTTAAATGCAAATTTTCCTGTGGATTTTTTTTTTAAATGAAATTAATGCTGAAATGGAATAGCCTTATCAATAATCACATGCAAGATTGGCACAGACTTGAAACAGGCGAATCTGTCTATCCCTACTGCTAGAAGAGCTTTTGAGCCCATCCCAAACCTATGATTTTAGCCCATTTTTAACCATAACAAAACAGAATAACCATGTTTTGATAAGACTCAAGTTATACAATACCATAGTATTCAGTCCTGCCATGTGTACATGATTGAACATTGTAAGACAGCTGATAAAAGATTCATATGACAATATCTTATTAAATAAACAAGTTATTCTTTTCACAATAATTTGTTTAGTGGAGTTTCACAGAGCTCCAAACTAGACAAAACAAAACATCTTTGTGAGCTAATTACTTCTAAAATTCTATTAACATAACAATTCAATACAGCTGTTTACAGGGTATTCCTAGTTAGGGCTTTAGTTGCCATGACAACAGAACAGTTTTTAAATGAAGCAACTAATTTGGGGTTGTTCTTTGGCAACAAAGACACATAATGCATCCCTTCTTGTTGATATATATATTCTGAAGGATCTCAAAGGGTTTTTCTTTTATTAAGAGTTGTTGCACTGAAAATCATTGCTTTGGATTAAGCAACTGGCTTGCTGCCCAAACACATCTGAAACTGGGATGTTACATTGGCTTACTAGGATAGTAGGCCAGTATTGTGGGCAGAGATCCTGAAGCAAACATTTAAGTTTAGGGTGCCAAACCAAAGCAACTTGTGAAATAACTTTGACTGGGATTTGCGTGTGGATGATGCCATTTTACTAGCCCATTCCATACTTGGACACCCGAAGTTCAATCTTGAAAAGAAGGAAGTGTTGTTGGTGGGAAGTGATTCATCTGACCATAATAGGGATATTAATCCTGCTTTAAATAGGACTGAACTCCTGCTTAAGGATCAGATGTACAGTTTCAAGA
This sequence comes from Rhineura floridana, assembly GCF_030035675.1. Classification (NCBI taxonomy): domain Eukaryota; kingdom Metazoa; phylum Chordata; class Lepidosauria; order Squamata; family Rhineuridae; genus Rhineura; species Rhineura floridana. Next base: position 106,791,355 of record NC_084485.1, on the reverse strand, counting down.
TTTGTATAGATCAGGTATTTTCATTGGAAGCCAAGTTGCCCTATTTCACTATCATTGAACATTCTGCTCCACTGAACATTTTGCAGTCAAAGCAATTTCCCCATATTATCAAAGCAGTGTGCTTTTTGTTAATGTCAAAAATTGTTCATGATAAAAACATGAGCTTTAATGGTTCAGCCATAGTTAGATGCCCCTAAACAGATGTTGCTGATTCATAGGGTTGCCATAAGTCGTAATCGACTTGAAGGCACATAACAACAAAAACAGTTGTAGGGATTGCTAAATCAGTGCTGTTCAGAACACAGCTTAAATTTCCTGTTCCTATTTATATTTTTATCCCAGGTATGCTGAATAAGAAACCATCAAATTTTATACCCAGGTGGGATTATTTTCAAACACCAGTTGTGATCCACCATAATCTGTAATGTTCTGCCAGTTTATCTCTCATGAGAGCAGATGCAGCTCTATATAGTGCATTTGGGGCTTCAGGTTTAAAAGCTAGTGCATGAAAATCGTTAATCAGCAGATGAAAATGGAATTAGCCAACAACATCTGATGTGATATACAGTACCTAGAAATACTTCCAAAAGTCTCTCTCTTCAAAGTTCATCCCAGATTCCTAGATGGTAGTGTGAAAATAAGAATCCTGTTGGATCAGACCAATGGCCTATCCAGTCCGGCATTCTCATAGAAGCCCACATGACTACAACTGCACCCTCCCACTTAAGATCCTCAGCAACTGACATTCGGAGGCCTACAGCCTCTGCAACTGGAGGAAACATATCCATTATAACCAGTACCCCCTGATAGCCTTATCCTCTATTAACATTATCAGTGATATCAGTGGGCCAGATTTCTGCCATTCAGTTTGAACCATGAGATGTTGTAAAGAATGCTCTGCACATCAACTTACTCTTGCTGTAGAATTCCTTTCCTGCCTGTTTATTAATTTAGAATCCTTATTTGTTCATATTATTTGTTGAACTACAACTTCTGTCAACCCTGATCACTGCCCATGCTTGTCCTGGCCCATCCTGCTGGAATCGGACTCAGACTCACTGGTGCATCTTTCTCCAGTATGTTTAATTAAAAACTCCAAGTTAGTATGCTTCATGGACTAGCTTACAGGTTACACAAGATTCTGCAGCTCAACATGTCATAACTAGGCATGACTACTCAAAGCTAAGATGTTGCAGCAATTAGACACACCCACTTACAACCCTTAATTAGCTTTGGGCGGGCTCTTTCTATTTGCATGAGGAAGGTGTCACAGAATGGGAGTGCACATGCACGCAAGCACTCCTTTGAAGTGGGTAAGTGGGGGCCAGCTGTGCCTGCTGTCTCAGTTGTCTGTATGTCTGGGGAGATGGCACTTCATCAAGATCCTCCTCCTCTAGAGGAGGTGTGTGCAGTGGCAGCACTTTGGGAGGAGAGGGGTTGGAGGGGAGAGGGGTTGGAGGGGAGGAGAAGGAATGGGCTCCTGATCAGCTGATGTTCCTTCTGTTGGAACTGGAGCTAAGGGGGAGGAGCTGTCACTGTCAAAAGTGACAGTGGCCTATTGCCTCAGCAATTCCTGGTTGCATTGCTAGGACCCTTCACCGGGTCCCACTCTGTAGCTTCATCCTCTTCTTCTTCATCACTCCAGGACCACTCTGTGGGGCCTATGACAATGCAGCTGGAGCTGATGAGATCTGTAGTTCAAAACACTGGAGGGCATTAGGTTGAGAAAGGCTGAAAATCAGGGTTGCCATGTATTTAGCATTCCTGTGAAGTTCAATCACCGCACTGATGTAAAATAAGTGGTCTTGATAAAGTTATTACAATGTGAATGTTAACTATTGATATAATGCCAATTTATTATAAGGCCCAATTCATACATTATCATCATCAACAACATAATAGGTGGACAATGGCTAAAGCCAAAGAGCCACTTGGAAGCTTAGAGAGTCCCTGATCTGAGATGCCTTGTTAACAGGGATGGAAAGATCTGTGAATTTCGGTTCTCTCCGTTTCTTTTTTCTAATCTTAAATTCAGTTATCTACAGTTCTGCAGCAATTCGCAATTTTTTAAAAAAAGAAATCCTCTTGCAAATTCTTTAGCATTTTAATGCAATTTCTTCTACTAAATACATTTTTGTATGCAGTTTTGACTAATGTACATGTTTTCGCAAGCAATTTCTCCTAATATAATGCATATATCACTAATATGTTCATTTTATGCACATTTTCCCCTAATATATGTACTCTTGTAAACATTGGCAGAGAATTGCATTGCAAGAATTGGATAAGTGCAAATTTCCAAGGATGGCTATGTTTCAGTTCTCATATTGCTTTGGAAAGTGTGAATTCTAAATGAAAACTGAACTGAATTTTTCCCCATCCCTACTTGTTAATAACACAATCTAACTCAGAAACATGAGAAATTTCCCTGAATCAGTTTGATTAGACGCATAATTTGAGGTACATAGAGCTGATGCACATCCTTAATATTTAATGCCAGAAGGACTTAGGCCAGTTTCATCATTTTACCAGGAGTGGTTCATTGGATTATTACAATGTGCTCTACACAAAGCTGTCCTTGAAGATTACTCAGAAACTTCAACTGGTCCAAACGGCAGTTGCCAGTTTACTCGCTGGGGTTCCTTTTAGAACTCATATAACCCCTGTACTAAAACAGTTGCATTGGTTGCCAGTTTGGTTGCCCAATTCAAGGTGTTCATGTTAGTATTTAAAGCCCTTAAACAACTTAGGCCCCAACTATCTCATATACTGTCTCTTTCCCTACAGACCCTCTCGGGAGTTAAGATTGCAGAGGGGGCCTTCTTGGTAGTTCCACCATCCTCAGAGGTTCAGGGGATGGTGGCCCCAATAGTATAGTGGCATAGCCACACCGCTCCCCCTTTTTGTCTACAGGGTTGAGAATGAGATCCTTATTAATGCCTTCTCCCACAATATACATCCCTAGGAGCCAATAAGCATGAAAGGAGAGAGCATGAAAGACACTTCTCAGTGGCTGACTCATCCCCTTTCACTCTGATTGGCTCCAATAAGCAGGAAAGATCAAGGAAGCATGTTATAAAGCCAAGACACTCCCCTTTTCCTGATGATTGGCTCAAAGGATGCTGGAGACACAGGGACCCTGCTGAAACCTGGCTCCTAAAAAACGGTCTAAGACACACACACCCCAAGAACCTAGATGACTACATCCCTGGGTGGCCTGGGAGAGAGCTTTCTGTGTGGCAGTTGTGGAATTCATAAGAACATAAGAACATAAGAAGAGCCTGCTGGATCAGGCCAGTGGCCCATCTAGCCCAGCATCCTGTTCTCACAGTGGCCAACCAGGTGCCTGGGGGAAGCCCGCAAGCAGGACCCGAGTGCAAGAACACTCTCCCCTCCTGAGGCTTCCGGCAACTGGTTTTCAGAAGCATGCTGCCTCTGACTAGGGTGGCAGAGCACAGCCATCACGGCTAGTAGCCATTGATAGCCCTGTCCTCCATGAATTTGTCTAATCTTCTTTTAAAGCCGTCCAAGCTGGTGGCCATTACTGCATCTTGTGGGAGCAAATTCCATAGTTGAACTATGCGCTGAGTAAAGAAGTACTTCCGTTTGTCTGTCCTGAATCTTCCAACATTCAGCTTCTTTGAATGTCCACGAGTTCTAGTATTATGAGAGAGGGAGAAGAACTTTTCTCTATCCACTTTCTCAATGCCATGCATAATTTTATACACTTCTATCATGTCTCCTCTGACCCGCCTTTTCTCTAAACTAAAAAGCCCCAAATGCTGCAACCTTTCCTCGTAAGGGAGTCGCTCCATCCCCTTGATCATTCTGGTTGCCCTCTTCTGAACCTTTTCCAGCTCTGTAATATCCTTTTTGAGATGAGGCGACCAGAACTGTACACAGTATTCCAAATGCAGCCGCACCATAGATTTATACAACGGCATTATGATATCGGCTGTTTTATTTTCAATACCTTTCCTAATTATCGCTAGCATGGAATTTGCCTTTTTCACAGCTGCCGCACACTGGGTCGACATTTTCATTGTGCTGTCCACTACAACCCTGAGGTCTCTCTCCTGGTCGGTCACCGCCAGTTCAGACCCCATGAGTGTATATGTGAAATTCAGATTTTTTGCTCCAATATGCATAATTTTACACTTGTTTATATTGAATTGCATTTGCCATTTTTCCGCCCATTCACTCAGTTTGGAGAGGTCTTTTTGGAGCTCTTCGCAATCCCTTTTTGTTTTAACAGCCCTGAACAATTTAGTGTCATCAGCAAACTTGGCCACTTCACTGCTCACTCCTAATTCTAGGTCATTAATGAACAAGTTGAAAAGTACAGGTCCCAATACCGATCCTTGAGGGACTCCACTTTCTACAGCCCTCCATTGGGAGAACTGTCCATTTATTCCTACTCTCTGCTTTCTGCTTCTTAACCAATTCCTTATCCACAAGAGGACCTCTCCTCTTATTCCATGACTGCTAAGCTTCCTCAGAAGTCTTTGGTGAGGTACCTTGTCAAACGCTTTTTGAAAGTCTAAGTACACTATGTCCACTGGATCACCTCTATCTATATGCTTGTTGACACTCTCAAAAGAATTCTAATAGATTACTGAGATGGGACTTTCCCTTGCAGAAGCCATGCTGGCTCTGCTTCAGCAAGGCTTGTTCTTCTATGTGCTTAGTTAATCTAGCTTTAATAATACTTTCTACCAGTTTTCCAGGGACAGAAGTTAAGCTAACTGGCCTGTAATTTCCGGGATCCTCTCTGGATCCCTTTTTGAATATTGGCGTTACATTTGCCACTTTCCAGTCCTCAGGCACGGAGGAGGACCCGAGGGACAAGTTACATATTTTAGTTAGCAGATCAGCAATTTCACATTTGAGTTCTTTGAGAACTCTCGGGTGGATGCCATCCAGGCCCGGTGATTTGTCAGTTTTTATATTGTCCATTAAGCCTAGAACTTCCTCTCTCGTTACCACTATTTGTCTCAGTTCCTCAGAATTCCCTCCTACTGAGGTCATCTGGCACCTTTGCTATACAATTTTCAGTGAATGCTAAAGATATGCCTCTTTACCCTGGCCTTCGGCTCCTAAGACATGTTTTCAGAACCCACACTGTTCTTATGATTGAAATGTGTTTCAATTCTTTTTAATGTATTTTAGATTTTGTAACCCACCCAGGGACGGTGAAGGGCAGGCAATTCAGCATCATCTTCAGCAGCAGCAGCAGTAAATAAGGAGATCTGTATATGAGTGTTAATCCAAGAGCTTCTACTCAAAGTTTGCTGTTCAGCTCCCCCAAGATACATTTATAAGACCAATTCAATGTGATGTACATATCTGGAGAAACAAACTCAAGGTATGTTGGAGGGAAGATATCTGCAGGGGCTGCCTACCTGTTTAGGCCTGTGGACACTTTTGATTTTTGAAGTAGTGTCATGGATGCCACCCCCTTGCACTCCCCTGGATCAGACCCACATGTACATTAGCTGCTATTCCAAGACTCAATTAAACATATGTTTGTCCATTTCATGCTTTGTGGTACTATCCCTACTATGCGTTTTTTCAGTGAGAGTGCTCTTGTCTTTCTTTAGTATTTAAAAGATGGCATAAAATCACTAAATAAATACGAAATAAAAATAAAACGTTCAATTCTCCATTTATAGGCAAGCCATATGTATGCACATTTATATACGGTTGTATATTAAAATATCAATTATTTTTAAATGAAGAAACAAAAAAGTTAAATTTAAGCCCCTGTTCATTAGAAACATAATGGTTAAATTTAAGCCCCTTAGAGTACAATTCTATACCACTTTTCCTAGGATTAAGTCCCATTGAACTCAGTGGGACTTATTTCAAGGTAGGCATGTGTAAGATTCTTCAGTTAATATCTTTGAAGATCTCCTACTGAGAAATGCATAGAGAAAAATGATCACTTGGTCAGTGGTGCATTTAAAAGGGATGTGTACAAGGGTGTACCAAGAGTCACCATGTATCTATATCTATGCATTTTTAATATTCTGATCTGTTCCTGAGTTGCTCTGTGATCTCTGTGCTTCAATCTGTGCTCTGGGTTCTGGGTTTATAAATGGGGAATATAAAAACAACCATAATTTATTCCTGTTTTGGCCAAAGTTGTTGAAATCTGCAGACACAGGAGTCCCTCCAAGGTGCATGAAGCCTGCCAAACTGAAAGTTGTGTGTGTGCAGGGTACCTTTAAATTCTGATTTAAAAACAAAGGAAAACTTTTTTGATTTTCTAAGAGAATTGGATGCAATTTGCAGACATGATCAGCCCTTCAGACAGGATGAACCCTATCAAATTTCAGAATTATGTATGTAGTGGTTCTTCTGCAGAGACCATTTTGGGGTTGGTACAATAGGAATCATATAGGGTGGGGAGTGATGGTGGTGGAAAAAAAGAGCATGGGTCTCCAGGAAAGAAGGTAAAATTGACATGGAGCAGACTTAGACTGATCCATCAATTCATCCCTAAATTAAACTCCAGCATAATAATCTCTGGTAGGAAACATCACTTGACTTCCTGCTGGAAGTGAGGGGGAGCACTTCCTTCATCAGTGGAGCCCCGTGCCTGCTATACCCTCTTCCCTAAGGACTGGGACCTTGCTTGGCCATGAAGCTCACTGGGCCAGTCACTGGACTCATCCACAAGGTGATTTAGTGTGTGTCTGGAGCTACTTACATTCCCTTTGTAATTTGCATGGTTCACATGATGTTGCAGGCAAGGAGAAGCTATAACGCAGGTTTCCCTTTCAAATCCATATTAACCCAATCCAATTATAATGTGAAAAGGAAAGGAAAAAATGTCTCAGCTGCACAGCACTCCTCTTTGTAGGCACTTTGCTTCTATTTTTTTAGTAGGTGGGCTCTTTTTTAATGACCCATCATCCGCTCCCTCTTTCACTGCCCACAAAAGCTGCTGCAGCATCTGCCTACTTTACCTTTTCACTCACTCACTCCCACCCATCCGTTTAGGCTGGGACAATGGAGAAGATTTTTTTGGTCAGTTTCATTTTTTCTTGCCAATTTCACACAGAGGTGCTCTCCTGGCTTCAGCCTTGAAGCAGAGGGAGTAAACATGTAATATTAGAGGGAGGGGCCACAAGGAAACAGTGACACTAATCCTTCACAGAGGAATGCCTACTAGTGTGAATGGAAAACAGGAGATTTGAAGCTACCAATTGTGGACCTTGCAAATATATCACAATGATAAAAGCAGCATCTTTAGTATGAAGGTATGGTCCCATATGGACAAGCCCACTGTCTCTCAGCCTAACCTACTTCACAGCATTGTTGTGAGGATAAAATTGGGATGGGAACAACCATGTTTGTACACCACTTTGAGCTCCATGGAGATATAAATGTAATAAATAAATATAAAATAAATTTTCTCCAGTGTGGAATGGAGAGAGAGTAGCAGGCAAGGAGATCCTTTTGAGAATGAAAGCTGAATACTTGGAGACTATGACTTACAGGGTGGAGTGTAGGAATGTTGTGAATGGACCTTGGACTTCCTCATAAGCATGGCTCACTAGAAATGCAAGTTCCCCTATAGTGAGTGCAGCAGGAGCTTTTAATGGAGTTATCTGCACATCACCCCTAAAGCATGTATAAATCTACTCTTAACCTAATGGCACACACAGAGAAAGTAAAATAAAGAATGGTTTTATTAAGAGAAAAAACAAGGGAAAATATTACAGTGTACAATTACAATTAATATTTAAACAGTATCTAACTATTACTCATTCATGTGCTTTGTAGTGCTGGATAGACTAAAGCTAAGAGACTAAACCATACATACACTCTCATATCAAGCTCACTCATACAGAGAGAAAATTAAAGAAAGAGACCCAGAAGTTGTGTATACCTTTCCTGGTGAGTTGTTGCAAGTCTAAGCCTGAGAGAGAGACTTTCATATCTAGCCTAATGAGCCAAGGCTCCGCCATTGTGTAACCAGCACTAGATTTGAAAAATCTCACCCAAATCCTTAGCTCTGAAGTTCTGCAATTGTCCCAAAGATGCTGGGGAGCGTTGATAAGAAAGGCAGCTGTTGAGCCCTCCAGAAGGAGGCACTGCTAATCCCTTCAAGCCCCTCATGTTTTATACCTTTTCTAACTGAACTGACGCCAATGTAAACGTGACCAAGAAGATGTGGATGTGACAAATAAAAACAATGCAAGAGTTTAGGATAACTGGTCAAAGAATCTGGTTTTTCCCAGAACCCATTCTCTAATAAGTTCCCAGATAATAGCTGTGTTAATTTCTGATGTTTCATATAATCATTATCCTGTTTCCTCCTAAAGGTTAAGATTATCATAAACCTTATGCAAATTGTTTCCTTGTTTGAAAGGAGCACCTGATTCTTACTGGGCAGCATTCCCCTAATTTTCATAGGAGTCAGATGTCCATACCCTCAGGCTTTCAAGATGTGTAGCTACTCAGAGGTCACAGGGACTCTGTTTCCCAGGAATCTTTGCTGTTGCAGGTTTTCCAAACTCTGGTTCAATGAGGTGAATCAAATATTAAAAATCCCCAATATTTTGTTCCTCATTACAGGGAGGCCAACAGTAAGTGGAGCCAGAGCCAACGAAAGGAGGAGCCGGCAAATTCTAGCTTTGTCTCTATCCTTGTCCCCACTGACTTCTTTGAAGGCAACACTGAGACTAAGGAGGAGGAGGCTGGTAGCCACTGTCACCCTCTGGACTCGTTATAAGTAAGAAAGTAGGTAGATGGGGCTGGTAGAGAGCAGACAGGGATTGGTGGAGCAGAAACCCACTCGCCCTACTGGATCAGCTTTGACTGCTTAGAGAAGTCCCTTGAAGGTTTTCCGAGCAGTTGACTTTACCAGCTGACTTTAGGCAATAAGGAATGGGGTGCTTTGGTACTTGCCCAATATCACTTCACTTGATTTCAGTTTGTGATAACATTGTTGGTTCCCCTCTTCAGCCGGGGTGAATTATACACTTTTGGGAGAATGCACAAGTTGTCTCAGAGGGGAGGTCTTGTGGATCTCATTGGCAAAGTGCCCAATAGGAGGGAGCAATCAGGCTGGTATTTAAGCCCACTCCACCCTTTCAACCTCCTCTTTTGCAGTGCCCATGCTATCTCACTCTACACTGTGGGTAGTTGCCCTTTTGGGGACTGAGTAGGAATATTTTTGTGGAGCCCCTGATTGCCTTTGGGACTCCTCTTTTTGGCTTACTCCACACTTTAGGGTTTTTTAAAATTTATTCTTGATGTATATACTTATTTGGTCTGTTTGGCATTAAGTGTGAACAGGTAAGGGAATCTGAGAAATTAATTAACAGACACATTAATGGGTTAAAGGCACTCTTGAGTCAGCATCCACCTTTCAGGACACCCTTTCAGCTTGGGACATCTTGGGGGTGCCCTTTAGGCCTGGTGTGTACACCTTGGTGAATGCTGGACAGTGGGGCCCAGGTGTGCATGGTGTGTCAGTTTCACATACTTAAGGCTCACTTAGCATGGAGGGAGAAGTTTCTCCCAATCTTTGCCTGGGGAGCCATGGAATGAGGCTGTTTATGTGCCCAAGGGAGTGGAGGGATGCCAGCCTCATATACATTAATTCAAACCCACCTGCTTGTACTTACATAATTTGGTTACTGTTTGGCAAATCTTCTATTGTTATATTGGAATAAAGGTGACCTTTCCACCATTACTCTTCTTCTAGGGTGTGTTCGCAAAAGTCTATATTCCAGTGCTGTCATAAGCCACAATAGAGAAAAACAGCCCAATATGTACTCAGCAACCATTACCTTGCTTGGGTCAGGTGGACAAAGCAACCAAGAGTTTCATTGAGGTTAGTAGGTGCTGAGCTTTGTTTTTCATGTTGTTTCAGAGTAATCAGAATTTCAGCGAGAGTAAGAAGTTATATTCAACAACTGTTTACAAAGTATCTGGCTTTTATGTTCTGAGCTAGACAAGTTTATTGGCAGAAATGATGTTCAGTTTCTAATGCAGCTTAGCATTACAAGGTTGCCAAATTCATAATGCTGAACTTCAGTGTCATGCTAGTCTAAAACGGTTATTAATCCATACCAATTTGTTGATCTCCATCAATTAAAGCACATGTTTATGGCATAAATTTCCTTGCTGTATCTACTTCCAGATTTTCCAACAATCCCTCTAAATAAAAAAACATTTTCAGCTCATTTGGCAAGTAACTCACACAGTCAGCTTTTTCAATAAAATAAAATAAAATAAAAATCATCTTCAGGCAAGATCTATCCATCCTCCTAGAATACCATTGTAAGGATTTAGATACTCACATTTGCTGCAAGGCACAAAATGGTTTAACCACAAAATGATTGATAGCTGTAGTTAAACAGAACATTAGCCTAATGACGTATGAAACTGTAGCACAGTTGTTAACTTATGTTGAAGCTGATTCCTTACAGAGGAGATGATGTCACATTGTATGGAGTCTGAAGTGGTTCAGTAGTCTCACTGTGAATGTGTCCTTTTGCGTTAGTCTTCTCATAAGAGACACTTGTCAAATGTATCCCATGCAATTGCTCATTACCCACTGATGTCAAACTCAGCCTCATCTTAACTTTGCAGACAAGCTCATAATGCAAGTATAGCAGTTGAAACAGAGGAAAACTCAGTAACTAAAACAACTTATTTTCTGAATTCTGAATGTACACATTATAATTGGAGATGAATAACAAAGGACCTGTAGTAGTAGAATTTGTTTTGCAACAGACTAACATGGCTACTTCACTTGAATTTGTCACTTTGAGATTCAAGAGTAATTCAAGAAGGTACTAGCAACTATACGATGGAGGAAAGGAGAAAAGTGAGCAAGGAATGATGGATATGCCCAGCCTTGGGATGCTTATGGCAACAGACAATCTCAATTTAGGGGTGGGCTGAAACTGCCACTCCCAATTCACCATCCCATTTGTAGGTGACGAATTGCAGCTAGCTGTTATGGCTTTGTTTCAAGGGTCATGAAAATAGTTCCATTCTTCCTCTTTTGTTTTGCCAAAGTGAAACTCCTTTTTTCCAAATTTGCCTGGAATCCCACAGCAAAATGAAAAGAGACCAGTCCTAATTCAAACAGTACAAACTTTCCAGTCACTCATTAATAGCTTTCCACTTTCTACCTAGGTCAGCCTTTCCCAACCTGATGCTCTCCAGATATTTTGAACTCCAGCTCTCATCAGCCCTGGCCTATAGGGCTGGAAGGATCTGTCCATCTCAGTTCTCCTCCTTCTCATTTTTCCAAACTTCAAATCAGTTCTCTGCATTTCTGCAGCAACTTGCAATTCTTTAAAAAACAAAATGCTCATGAAAATTCTTTGGCATTTTAGTGTGATTTTCTCCTAATGAGCACATTGTTTTTGTAATTTTGACTAATGCACACATTTTTGCTAGCAATTTATACAAATATAACACATTTTGTACATTATTTTCACATATATTCATTTTATACATATTTTCCCCCATTTATGCCTTTTTGTAAACATTCTTTGGCATCGCAAAATGCAGATATGTGCAAATTTTGAAGCACGGCTGTGCTTTGGTTCCCATATTGTTCTGGAAGTTTGAATTTGATATATTTTGCTTTAACTGCAAATTGAATCAAATTTCTCCCCCATACCTACTAAACAGCATGGCTAATGGTCAGGGATGATGGGAGCTGTAGTACAAAACATTTGAAGGATGCCATATTGAGGAAGGCTGATCTAGATACTAAAGAAAAAGATAAGCTTTCTCCAGGCACACATTCCAAATATGGTAATAAGTAGATAGGTAACACTACAAAACAGCATGGAATGGGGAAAAGGAAGGGGCCAAAGAGCATAATGGTGGTGAGGGGGGTGAGATATGGAGAAGTTCATACTGTTCATAATCAAACATGTTCATAATCAAATATGTTTTCAGACATTTTACTCAGATTTATTCTTCCACTGTGACATAGTAAAACAACTTTTTTGAAATTCCACATTAAATATCAAGCAGATGCTTTTTCTATATATCATTGATTCTGTATGAGAAATATACTAAAATTGTTGTTTACATCAGTCAAACTCAGTGAAAAAAAGACAATTAGGTCTATTTAGCACATTTCATTTCATCAGTGAGTCATTTTTGTATCTGCTTTTGCAGATAAATGAACTGGTATCATAAAAGTCTCTTTCCATGGGATTCTTAGAATTGTTTTTAAAAAAAGGCCTGGGACTATTTAGATACATATGCAGACATACGATTTTTCTCATACCTGTAAAGCACACTTTTAGACTTGTTCTAAAACAGAAGAGAGCTAACATTTCTGACAACCTGTGTGCATAATAGGACAATCTTTGCAAGGTTACAATTGTTGATGACTGCCTTATTATAGACAGAAGCATATACCTTTTATTTGGGCCTGGTACTTGTCTCCTAAAAAGAAAAAAAATGTTTCAGATGTGTAAGTGTTGCCAGCATTTTTTAAAGTTTCTGGGAATGAACTTTATGAAATTGGAAATTGATGGAGCTTTGAAGACTTCTTTTGTTTTGTTTTGTCAGGAAAATAAACAAATCCTGTGATTTAAGCCTCAAGGTCCAGGGTTTCATGTAAAAAATAAGCTAGCAAACACACTAGACAGGAAGATTATTATACTCTGCGATGGCTTTATATGAGAATGACTTGTTCAAGTTCTGATTTTAAGTTTAGGATTTTCATGCCCCACAGTTAGTATGAAGCTATGTTTAATATATTTTCAGTTTTTCACAATGAAGACAACTGTAGATCACTCACTGCCCCCTAAGCCCCCTTCACTCTATCCCTTGAACCAATAACATTTAACTCTCAAGAGGTCCTTTATTACTGAAGCCTAATGTTATAACAGATTATCATAATATCATCTATCTTGGTTGCATTACTGACTCGGGCATTTAGGAGAACTTCAAAGGAAGGTGCGGCTGGAACAAGACTATACATTTGGCCTACAAAGAGAAATAGGCTTGCAGGAAGGAGATGGAGGGAGACAGCCAAGGAGCACAGCATTGTCAGATCTAAGGTATAGATCTATGGTATATATGCACTCAGAAGATTGTTATTAACTGGTTTCTACTTTTACTGCAATGTTGTCGCTTGGCAACCCTCAGGGGGCCAAAAGGTCCAAGAAGCAGTGGATGAGTGGGGGTAAATGTTACATATTTATTTGAGCTAATCAGCCAATTATTTGGCTACAGGCTTCCAGTGTTAATTGCTTTCTGCACAAAATGTTCCAAAATACATAAACAACTAGAAGACTACAGCCAAAGAGGAAGGGTTAGTTCAAATCAGCAATGACAGCAGAAGCCACAGTGGGCAGACTCCACTGTTAGGCTGGGCTTCTGCACTCCTGATCTTTCAACCCTTCATCCTTGGCTTGCCAGTTGTGTACATCCAATCCTACCTCTAGGCCCTGTGTGTCATATTTTTGCCTAAGTTCCCTGTCTCATGCACTCTTCCTTTAGCTTGGTTCTCCAGGTACCCTTTCTCAAGGTCCCTCTTAGTCTTCTTTACTGCCTTTGTTCAGTCAGCTTGCTCTGAGCTCTCTATCCTTTAGATTTCCTACTTCCCAGAGCCTGTCCAAGTCTGAAGCCATCCCCTCTGAGAGGCTGTAATCCCAGCCAAACTAACAGCATTTGCTTCTCTCACTGAATCTGGACTGCAAATTGCTTTGTACTCCGAGCAACTGAATATTCTGAGTTATCACAAAACATCAGCGAATCAGTTGCAGAGATTTCAGTGCCAGAATCACACAACAATGTAGATGCCTTGTCTATCTATGGCTGTGTATGAGCATCTTATGATTAACTGCTACATAGGTCGAAAACAAATATATGAACAACCTTTTAAAAGAAGAGCACAGCAGTTCCACTTGTAGTACCGATTTCCCCTAGACAGTTCAATTCATGAACAATGAAGTTTAAACTATAGCAGCAGTCATTCTTGACACCTACTTTTTAAAGCCTCTTACATGACAGAAACCAACATACTCCTTGACTGACTAATTTTGGAGGCCAAGGCTATGTTCAGGAATATTTCATTGGCTATGGCTCCTGCACTCAGTGAGAATACTGGGATAGCACCCAAAAATGCCTCGTAAATTCAAACTTCCATGCTTCAGTTCACTAAACTTCACTCCCAGCGACATTTGTTCTCTCCCGACAATATGCAGTCTCATCAGCTAAAATTGAAAATCCTACTGATGCATTTGCTGCTTCCACAGTATAATTTTCTCTGCATTTGACCACAGATTTCAGCCAATTCATTCAGGGCTTGAAATGACATGCAAGATGCCACAGCTAGCATGGTTTCCCGTTCCCTTTCTTCAAGCTTTCCCATTTCCATAATGCAAAGTTCACATATTTATTTATTCAGAGATGTATAACCTTCCTATCAAGACGCACTGCCCTCACAAGATGGTTTTAAAACACATTAAAACGGAACCAATAACAGTACAAGCAGCAACTTTAAAAAATGCATTAATTTAACTACAAACACCATCAGTAAAAAATCTTCAAGCACAGCACAATCACTGTGGAAATACAGAATGGAATACAAACATCTTCAGAGTTTTCTTTAAAACCAGCAATGATGGAATCACTATTGAAATAGCCTTATTCCTGGAACCAGTTCTTATGAGTGGTTAGAGAGCAGGGCTTCAGATACTAATATGAAAACTTAGGCAAGCCCATGGAGGAGCAAGTTGCCCTTCAGATAACTTGTGTACAGTTCTGGATAACTCACCTCAAAAAAGGATATTGTAGTGTCAGAAAAGGCTCAGAAAAGGGCAAGCAGAATGAGCAAGGGGATGGAGTGACTCCCCTATGAGGAAAAGTTACAACCCTTCAGGCTTTTTAGTTTAGAGAAAAAATTGAGTAAGAAGTGACATGAAGCTGAATGTTGGAAAATTCAGGACAGACAAAAGAAAATACTTCATGCAGTGCATAGTTAAACAATGGAATTCATTCCCAAAAGAGGCAGTGACGGCCACCAACTTGGATGGCTTTAAAAGAGGATTAAACAAATTCATGGAAGATAAGGCTATCAATAGCTACTAGCCATGATGTCCAAGGTATGGCAGTATGCTTCTGAATACCAGTTGCTGGAAGGGAGAATGCTGTTGTGCATTCAGGATATGCTGTCTAGTCTAGGGCCATCTTCGTTGCTCTTCTACTTCCTTTCCTTCCCGCCCTTCTTCCCAGTTTGGGGAAGGGCCGTATCTCCATGGGAAAGCTTATGTTGTGCACACAGAAGGTCCCACATTCAATTTTTGGCATATCCAGCGTAAAAAAAAAAAATCATGTAGCAAATCATGAGACCCAGGAAAGCTTCTGCAAGATAGACAAATTCAAATTAGATGGTTAAATATGTTGTAAACCGCCCAGAGAGCTTCAGCTATGGGGCGGTATATAAATAAATAAAAATGTTGGCCTGGTATGATGGCTTTGTGTTGCCCCATGCCACCTGTTCCTCTCTCTTTCTGCATCAGGGCTTATATATCAGCTGGTATAGAGTTACTTGGAAGGTGTTGGTAGTCACTGTCACTTCAAGGCTGGCAGTTTTAGAGCTTTTACAGGACTGGCAACTACCTAGCCACTAACACATCAAAATCTGCCACTTGAAATGCAGTAGCAGATGGCATGGTGGAACAGCGACACTCACCTTGGCTGCTTTCACACATGGGGCTGATTGCGTTTGTTTAACAGATTTAAAAGGTAGCGCTTCTGTCCCGATTTCTAAAATCCCTTTCACACTGCAGTACCTGTTGCATTAAGGAACAGCAGCTTTTTCAGCCAATATACTGACATTTTGCGTAACTGTCTTTCACACGGTTTGTTTTTGTCCCTCACCCATGCACATTGTTCCCCACTGTGTAGGAGGTCTAAGATTTTGTCCCGTAACCATGCAAGCCCTCTCCCTTTAGGATCTGACTTTTTAAATTGTTTTAGTTGTATCAACACAGGGGTATGTGTGGGAAATGCTGCTGCTATCTGCACTGATGCCGGAATACCGGTACAACGTTCATCAAGCAAAACAAAAAACAAAAACCCGCACGACTAAGGGGCAGGAACGCACTGCATGCTGGGATGCCTGTCACATGAGTGGCTGCAGCTAGCAATAAACTCCTGCAATCTTCTGGGTTCCCAGCCTTGCTAACGGATTATTTCTGGTATCATTTATCACGGAAATTAGCGCTAAACTTCCACTACATTGCACTAGAATTCTGGAGCTAGCTTATGCGTCGTGTGAAAGATCAAATATAACGCACAAATTACCAGGTAAGAAATCATCAGAATAATGGAATAAAGTGCAGTGTGAAAGCAGCCCTTATCTTCCTAACAGCTGAATTGCTGCTGCCAGCCAGGAGGAGAGGACCAAGGTGGTTGGGAGGTCGGTGCAGTGCAAATGCACTAACAGAGTGTGTTTGCACCATGCTGACCTTCCTTCCACCTCATCCTATCCCGCTATTCCTCCCATGAAGCAGCAGTGGCTCAGCTGTCAGGAGGTTAGGTGAGCACTTCAGCCCCACCATGCCATCTGCTACTATGGAAATGGTCGTTCTACTTACCTTACATTAGGGCCAGCTATTGTTGCAATGAAACTGAAATGTGTTTCTTTAAAGAAAGGCACCTCTATGCTTTATGTAGCTTTGATGTTATTTAAAATTTGTTCTTAAAAGTTTGAGACAGAATATGTATTATCACCTACAATAACAGAGATACCAGCATGCTTAATATAGTTGAGGAGGCCATAATAAAATAAGTCCTTTGAAAATTTGGATGTATAAAGGAAACAGAAGAGAGAGCACACACTCTGCAGATCTCTAATAACGTAGAAAGAATCTGAAGAGGAACTGCTAACAATTTAAAAATGAGTTAATACATCATTTCCCTAGAAATGAGTTAATACATATTTCTTTAAATTGAATCAAAAGGCAGGAAGCTGATCAGAGAGAGGCCAATTAAGGAACATAGGAGCACTGACAGAAGCAGATAAATTATGGAGATGCAAAGTTCATTTCCTGCGTATGACTCCGATGCAGAAAATGCTAGAGATCCATGTCTTTAAAAACTACTAAAAATATGAATGATCTTTGATAAATCTGATTTTGTGGGATCCTAGTTTCCGGCTTTGAGGTAACCTCCAAAGGTTGGCTAGTCTTAATTTTTCACAGGCCACATTCACAGCATACATTTATCCCACTATTATTCCATTTTAAACAGCCATGGCTTCCCTGAAAGAATCCTGGAAAGTGTAGTTTGTGAAGGTTGCTGAAAGTTGTTAGATTGCCAGAGTGGTTTAACAGTCAGTCTCTCTTCCCAGAAAACTCTGAAACTGTAGCTTTGTGGTGGGGAAAGGGTCTCCTAACAACTCTCAGCAGCTTTCACAAACTACACTTCCCAGGATTCTTTGGAGGAAGCCATGACTGCTTACAGTGGAATAATAGTGCTTTAAAGGTATGGTGTGAATGTGCCCACAGAAGGACACTAATTTACAAATATATATATAACCGTCTCTCGTCCTCAGTAGTAACACAGAGAAGATGATCTGCCTTCTCTTGACACCCTTTCTACATTGTCAACAACTGTTACCAGGTTTCTTCTTCCAGTTCAATCCAGAAAGCACAGTTCATTTCAATAGTGCTTGTGCAGCAGCAGGACTTGGTGGATTGTATTCTTAATCTTCTTTTCTCTGAGACAGGCATACCCACTTCCTTCAATACTTCTTACATGCCTTACATTGTAAACCCTTGCTAAACCCTTTATCATCTCTGTTATTGTGCTCTGGATCTTCACTGAATCTTCTTCACCGTAATCCTTAGATCCTTCTCAGCAATGTTACTTCCTTGTCATTTATGCCATTTTGTATTTGTGCATTTGGATTTTCTGAACTATGCTGAGAGGACACTAGAATAGATACATGTTGAATTCATGCTGCTGCTATATTTTCTCCTCTTGTGGGAGGAAATTTCATAGTTCAACTATTCCCTGTGTGAAAAAGTACTTTCTTTTGGCTATCCTGAATCTTGCAACATTTAGCTTCATTGGATGTCCACGAGTTCTAATGTTATGAGAGAGGGAGAAAAGCTTTTCTCTCTCCATGCCATGCTTAATTTCATACACTTATATCATGTCACCTCTTCCTTGCCTTTTCTCTAAACTAAAAATCCCCAAATTCTGCAGCTTTTACTCTTAGGGGAGTCGCTCCACCCCCTTGATCTTTTTGGCTGCCCTTTTCTGAAGCTTTTCCAGCTTTAGAATATCCTTTTTACGGTGAGGTGAACAGAATTGTACACAGTATTCCAAATGTGGCCACACATAGATTTATATAATGGCATTATGATATTGGCTGTCTTATTTTCAATACCTTTCCTGATGATACCTAGCATAGAATATGCCTTTTTTACAGCCACGACACACTGGGTCAACATTTTCATTGAGCTATCCACTAGGAACCCAAGGTCTCATTCCTGGTCAGTCACTGCCAGTTCAGACTTCATGAGCATATATGTTTAAAAAATTAAAAACAAAATTAAGATTTTTTTGCTCCAATATGCATAACCTTTTTTTTACTTTGAATTGCATATGCCATTTTACTGCCCATTCACTCAGTTTGGAGAGGTCATTCTGGACCTCTTCATAATCCCTTTTTGTTTTAACAACCCTGAACAATTTAGAAATATCAGCTAGGGATGGGATCCATTGGTCGGTGCTCATTTGAAAGCATTCTGTTGACCTAACAGGCTGACATTGGTTTTTGTTCATTCTGTTATCTGCTAGCTACTGCTTTTACTGATCCATGGGGGTTTTTCACTCGGAAAAAATATTGATATTTATATCAATATTTTAAAAGGAAATATCGATATTTTGAAGAAAATATTGATACTTAAAAAGGAAATATTTATATTTTAAAATGAAATATTGATAAATTATCATTCGTACAATCAATGTTTTAGAGGCAGATTTTTGTCTATATTAAAAAGTCTGTTTTGAAAAATAGCCACAGAAATTCACTGCATTAAAATCTGATCCTTGGCAATTGAGAATAAGTGAATTAATGGAAAATTTGGTACCAAATCTGAACTGAGCAGAATTCTAGCATATCCCTACCATCAGCAAGTTTGGCCACCTCATTGCTCACTCCTAACTCTAGATCAGTGTTTCCCAAACATTTTTTATTTTTTTGTTGCTGGACTACAACTCCCATCAGCCCCAGCCAGCATGGCCAATGGTCAGGAATTATGGGAACTGTAGTCCAGCAACAAAAAAATAAAAAAAAGTTTGGGAAGCACTGATCTAGATCATTTATGAACAATTTAAAAAGCACAGGTCCCAATACCAGTCCTTGGGGTACTCCACTTTCTATATCCCTTCATTGGGAGAACTGTCTGTTTATTCCTAATCTCTGCCTTCTGTTTCCAATCAGTTCCTGATCCACAAGAGGACCTCTCCTCTTATTCCATGACTGCTCAGGAGTCTTTGGTGACATACCTTGTCGAAAGCTCAACAAATGACAATGGTGTCAAACATCTGATAGGAGCACTTAAAGATAAGCTTCCATAATGTAGGTTAAACTCCCAATGCACAGGCAAGCAAATATCCAAAATGAGCTTTTCAGGAAGTGTAGGATGTATCCCCTCCCTCACCGTACCCTTACATTGGAGTCCAATGATTTATAGCTAAACACCCATGGCATCAAAAGATTGTAACCAAACACTCAGGTACATTTAGGATGGGTGTGAAGATTTCTCCAGAGGACCAGATTCCTCTGGTATCATGGAACGGCATGTAGGATCTGTTGGATAAAAAGTTTCAGTCTCTCGGAATCATTGCTTCTTTTACACCTTTGGGAGTCTGGGTATGCCATGCCAGTCGAGTCCATCTTCTGCATGAGAGCTGTCATTGGTGGAACACTGCAGTGACAGATTCAACCATCCCCACCAGTCTGTGACTCTGTGCAGACCTACATAAGAGTAAGTCACCTAACAGTGCTCCTTCTATATAGAAATACATAAGATTGCACAGCTAGCCGACTTTCCTCTTCTAATTATATTTTCAGTCTATGCATTCAAAATTATTGGAAGGCAGACACCAAAATCATTGTTTAGAAGTGATATTATGTGCTAGTGATATGGAGCAATTTAAAGATCTGCCACACTACCTTCAGGTTTGCAATTTGTGTACCAGAAGGGGAAACTGTGTAATGGATGCCTATAATAAAATAATGATAGTGCTGGAAAATGAATCAAATATTAATACTCCTAGAGCTAATCTTTTTGTGTATTTTCAGAAGTGAGGTCCTGCATAAATCAAACCAAAAGTATATATTTGTCATTGCTGTTTTAGTTTCATATGCCTTCATATTGGCGAAAACAGTCCTGTTACATATACCAAATGTGAGGAAGCAGGAACGTTCCAGTAGTTGCACTAAATTATGGAATATATTCCCACAGAAGGTGTGTTCAGTATCATAATTGCACTTCTGTGGAAAGTTGATGAAAACATTTTTCTTTTGGCAAGCTTTTAATTTTTGTTTTGCCGGATGTTGAGATTGGCAAAAAGGGTCCTCTTGGTAGTTCCACCACTCTCCAGAGTTTGGGTCATGGTGGCCTGGGAGAGGGCCGCCCCTAAGTTGTCGAATTCCCTCCCCATAAAGGTGTGTCTGGCATCTTCACTGTACAGCTTCTGTTGTATGCTAAAGATGCACCTCTTTATCCTGGCCTTTGAAACTTGATATATATATTTTTTCAGTGTCCACTCTAGTTGTGAATGTAATTTGTTTTAAACTGTTTTTAATGTATTTTATATTGTTGTGACCCACTTTGGGTTCTACTGGTGAACTGTGGGGGGTAATAACAACAACAACCACCCTCATTTACAGAGAACTAAAATAGGGTTTTGCCTTCTGTCTGTTACTTGAATTATTTGTTTGATTTTATTGTATTTACTATGTTTTTATTGATATTGTAAGTCAATGTTTGAAAATCGCTAGTTAAAAAAGTTAATAAATTTGAAAATGAAACAATATGGTAAATAAATAAACATTTTACATTTAAACATATAGCATGAGATCCTGGGCTTGTTCCCCTTAGCAGGAGGATTCTCTGGACAGAGTTTCATTCTGCCAGTGGAAAAGATGGGGGGACTCTCACCTTCCCCAATAGCTTTTGTGCCACTCTAAAAATCTGCTGTGGAGAGTTGGGGGACCCTCTGGAGCAGCATGAGGTGAGGCATGGGGAGCTGCAGGGGGGAAGGGGAAGTGAAGGAAATTGCCTCCTCCTTTTGCTGGCAGGATCCTCTTTCACATCTCCATTCCACCCATGAATGGTGGGAGCCCTTTTGTTTGTGAAAGCCTTGTTAGGAGGATCCAAGCCATGCTCTCTGATTATTTGCTATGGCCCATGGCAGCCGTTCCCAACATGGTGCCCTCCAGCTGTTTTGGACTACAACACCCATTATCCTTGACCATTCACCATGCTATCTGGGAATTGTACTCCAAAGCATGTTGGATAATTGACTGTCTTTTGCTTATCTGGGACTAAATGAATGCATTCTGCTCTTTGCCTTGGCCTCCATTCTGCCTAGTCTCACTGTCAGGAACTACGTCATTGCTCCTCCCTGTTTTCTACTTCAGTTTTACTTGAGGTCAGTTGTTTCCTTGTTTTCTATATGTTGGATCCAGAGAAACTCCACAACAGCAGGCTGGTGGCCAGCTCCCCAATCCCCTGAAAAAATATTTCCCAATGATTGGGAACCCTGATGAATGGGGTGAATTGTGGGGCAAGAGACTGAGCAAGAAGGGGTGGGAATCCTTGAAACTCAGACAGAGGCGATCTCTGCAAACATTCCTCAGCATTCCTGAATGTTCTTAAAATGGTCGTCCTGGTGCACAGAATTGGATTGAAATCCCAACTGTGTTACTAAAGAAGCTGAAATGTTTCAGTAAATAGTTTTACAGATATCTATGTTTGGTTATTCCCTTAGTTTTCAAATATATAATGTGTGTGTGTGTGTGTAATACATTACACTATAACCATCTCTCCAATCATACAAAATTCAGAATGGTGCTTTGAAAGCCAAACTGCACTACTTTATATGACACGTATTTGGCATTATCCAATATCACAGAACAGGCTTACCACACTTTACTTATATATCTCACAAGGAAGATGATGTGGGGAAGGCCCAAGTATATCGAAGGTCAAAAACGTTTAAGATCACTTACTTTCTCCTTTACCCTGCTATACTGTGGACCACTTAAAGCACTGCTGGTCTCAAGACATCCCATTCCAGAAGTATCTCGAACAATCTGACATTATATTCCTCCAGGAAACATAGTCCCTTGGGAATAATTTGCTCAATGGCTATACAATCTATGTAGTTCCTGCTAATTCCCCAAGGCACAAGGGGCACCCCTGAGGTGGACTGGCTTGCTGCATAGCTACTATGCTGGAATCAGAAACTCATTGTATAGGCCCTTGGGCTATGGCAATCCTTTTTAAGTTTGAATCAATCATTTTTGTTATGGTAAATGTCTATGCGAGAGCCAGTGTGGCGTAGTGGTTAAGGTGTTGGACTACGACCTGGGAGACCATGGTTCAAATCTCTACACAGCCATGAAACTCACTGGGTGACCTTGGGCCAGTCACTGTCTCTCAGCCTCATGAAAACCCTATTCATAGGGTCTCCATAAATCAGAATCGACGTGAAGGCAGTACATTTACATTTAAATGTCTGTTCCACCATGAAAATCAAGTTTCCCTTCTGACAATAGTTGCAAACATTTGGAAGACTGCCTCCTTGCACTGGAGATCCAACATCCTGAGGCCTATTTTATCCTAATGGACAATTTGTAGCTTTGGATTCAGAACAACACATATTTCTGACAAGAGCTCTGGGTGTTCCTAGATCTGTTCCTAAGGCAGTTGTATGTTTGGAGATAGCTTGTTGTTCAGTAAAAGCTTTAGCCCAGAAAGCAGCTTAAGATAATCTTTCAATAGGCCTGCCCACCCTTTTCCTAATGACACATGAGGACAAGGGATCAGAGTAATGGGCCACCAAAATCTGTCAGATTATTTCCATTTTTGGATTTTCAATTACCTGTTTGATTACAAAGGGCTAGAGTGGTGCCTGTCTGAAAGTCACAAAGTGTTTAACCAATGTTGACTTCAAGGCTACTTCCACATGAGTGTCTAACTGTTGTTCTAACACACTGTACAAAATGTTTACCATCTCCTCTGAGAATCCTGCCCCCATATTTGTCCTTTATTTATCCATATGGTCTTAAAGGCCTTCTAACCAAATGTAGATGTAATACTCTGCAGCTGATGGAGGTTAAGGGATGATATAACAGTCAATGCAGGATGAGCAGATTCTGCTCTGCTGGAAGGCAGAAGTTAGAGAATTCGATAGCCTTAGAGAGGAGGACAGTTGATATTCCTTTTGATTGCGCAATAAACTGAACTGAGCTAGTCTTGAGATGGTAAAGAATTTGCTATTCATTCCAAAAAGATTTTTTTTAAAATTAACACCCCCCAAGGCAAAAATAAAAACACAAAAACTCATTGATCATAGAAGAAATATAAAAAAAGGAAGTTGTGATTACCCTGCTTTCTTTGATCAGATATAAAATATTCCCGTGATCAGATATAAAAAAGCAAGAATCTGTTTTGTATTGATTCATCTAATCTTGTAGTAGCCAGGGCATATTGTCTTCATGATTAGTTTTGTTTGGGCATGAAAAAGAAATGCAAACAAACTGCAAAGTTTTAGGAAGATAACCTTTTATGTGTTGTCTGTAACCTAGCAGTAAGTGCTGACTTTCTAACTGATCCATCTGAGAGGCCAAAAACTAACCTCAGCAGGTAATGAGGCGGGACTTTTTATGATGCTCCAAAGCTAGCAAATTTCTTGTGAGATATGTAAGTGACAGTGTGTTGTGCCCTATGATGTTCAACAATAGCAGGTATGAGTGCTTCCATTTTGACTTGCATAGAACTCCTAGGAAACTCAGACGCAGCATGACAGAACTCCCTGTCTGAGATCCAGCCCCCTTTCAGTTTAATTACCCCAACTATTTGAGTTAATACTATAAGTTGATTATTATTATACAAAGTATCAGCCACATCAGTGATCACATAGAGGCTAAATGAATGATTTCTCCTTGCTGCTCCAGCCATTCACCCATCTGACACCACAGCACTACTTTCCCTAGTACTGTGTGTTGATTGTTATTACATAAAGTATCAGTCACTCCAGGGATCATATAGAGGCTAAATGAATGATTTCAGCTTGTCTCCTTGCTGCCCCAGCCATTCACTAATCTGACATCACCACTCTCCTTAATCTCACTGTCAGAAACCACTCCACAGCTCTGCTATGCTTGTAATACACCAGGTTCACCTGAGGCCAATCAAATTTCCCTGTTTCTGTGGCTCCAGCATCCTCTAACAAAGAAAGCTGGAACAGCAACTCACAGCCTGGTGAACAGCTTCCTTTTATGCTCATATCTTGCCTTGTCATTTCTTGTCATGTCCAGTTCCCATCTTTCTTCTGCATCCCACTGGGTCTAGTTACCTGTTCCCAGAGCTTGGAAAAGTTACTTTTTTGAACTACAACTCCCATCAGCCAAATCCAGTGGCCATGCTGTCTGGGCTGATGGGAGTTGTAGTTCAAAAAGTAACTTTTCCAAGATCTGCCTGTTCCTTGTCTGTCTGCCCATTCCTTTTACATCCCGAACCAATTATGTCACCTTCCTTGCACCTGACACTCACTGCTTCCAAAGATTTCCTCCCCTTTTGCATTCCACTGAAGCTTGCATCACTGAATTATCTTCTTCCCAGACTCTTCCTTTCCTCTATTTCTTCACCACCCATGTTGGATTATAAACATCTTTGCTGCTCCATTCTTCTCAAGCCACTGTAGTCATCTCTGCTATTCTTTCTCCATTTCAATAGCAAATTGCTTTCCAGTTTCATATGTCTTTATGAAAAGCTGCCCTCCCCTACAAAGTATAAGGAAACCTTTTACCTCAACAAATGGGTTGTAAAATAGAATTCTGGCAAGGGTTGTTGCACATCTGAAAAAAGAGTGACTGACCACAAGGAAGCCCTCCATAAAGCTAACATGGCACTGTTTGTAGTGTGCAGTACGATAATTTGTATATTCTTCCATTATGTGGTTCCTCATCTGCATTTTATCAACTCCGCATTTGATAAATTCTGCCCTGGGCTCCTACTGGGAGAAAGGGTGGGATATAAATCTATGTATATCTATAAATCTAATAAATAATTAAAATAAATAAACAATAAATAAATAAATAAAATGGCTATACTGTATTAGAAAAATGCTCATAAAATATAATTGAGCAATACTGAGCCTATAGATAAGGAAAGCAGCTTGTGCCAACCAAGATTCTTGGTTCCCAGCTTCTGATAAGAAAAAAACTCACATCAGATGCCAATAATGCCTGTGTATCCTCTCTGGGCTCTTTACTTCCACAGGTCCCTCTGCCGGCAAGTCTAAAATCTAACTAGATATAGATGGAAGAAACAAAGTATTATTATTATTTATTAGATTTATATCCCACTCTTCCTCTCAGCAGGAGCCCAGAGTGGCAAATAAAACCACTAAAAACATTCCAAAACATCACAAAAACAGACTTTAAAATTTATAACAACAAAACATCCTTAGAAACATATTAAAACAAAACATCCTTAAAAAGATTATATATATATAATTATATATATATAATTAAAAACATGTTTCTTAACACTACTTTAAAAACATATTAAAAAGCAATTCCAACACAGACTGGAATAAGGTCTCTATTTAAAAGGCTTGTTGAAAGAGGAAGGTCTTCAGTAAGCTCCGAAAAGATAACAGAGATGGCTCCTGTCTAATATTTAAGGAGAGGGAATTCCAAAGTGTAGGTGCCACTATACCAAAGGTCCGCTTCCTATGTTGTGCAGAGCGGACCTCCTGATAAGGTGGTATCTGCAGAAGGCCCTCACCTGAAGAGTGTAGTGATTGACTGGGTATATAAGGGGTAAAACGGTCTTTCAGGTATCCTGGTTCCAAGCTGTATAGGGTTTTGTACACCAAAACCAGAACCTTGAACTTACCCAAGTAGCTAATGCAATTCTTTCAGCAGCAGGGTGATATGTTGGCGATATGCTGTCCCAGTGAGCAGTCGCGCCACTGCATTTTGCATCAGCTGCAGCTTCTGGACCAACCTCAAAGGCAGCCCCACATAGAGTGCATTACATTAATCCAGCCTGGAGATTACCAGTGCATGAACAACAGTGGTCAGGCTATGCCAGTCCAGAAACAGCTGCATCTGCCTTACCAGCCGAAGCTGGTAAAAGGCATTCCTAGCCACTGAAGTCACCTGGGCCTCTAGTGACAATGATGGATACAGGAACACCCCAGACTACGGACCTGCTCTTTCAGGGGGAGATCAACCCCATCCAAAGCAGGCAACTGACCGATTATCCAAACTCGGGAACCACCAACCCACAGTGCCTTTTGCCTTGCTAGGATTCAGACTTAATTAACTAGCCCTTATTCAGCCCACCACCTCGTCCAGGCACCGGTCCAGGGCTTGCATGTCCTCTCCCCATTCAGACGTTACAGAGAAAAAGAGCTGGGTGTCATCAGCATACGGCTCACACCTCACCCCAAATATCCTGATGACCACTCCCAAGGGCTTCATATAGATGTTAAACAGCATGGGGGACAAGATGGTACCCTGCAGCACCCCACAGCACAACTGCCAGGGGGCCAAAAGACAATCACCCAATGCTATTCTCTGAAAACAACCCTGGAGATTGGATTGGAACCACTGTAAAACAGTGCCTCCGATACCCATGTCACCAAGTCAGCCCAGAAGGATACCATGGTTAATGGTATCAACAGCCTCCAAGAAATCAACAGGGTCACACTCCTCCTGTCCTTCTGCAGATAAAGATCATCCATCAGGGCAACCACAGCTGATTCAGTCCGATAACCAGGCCTGAACCCAGATTGGAATGGGTCAAGATAATCTGTTTCATCCAAGAGTACTTGCAACTGCTGCACCACAACCCTCTCAATCACCTTCCCTAAAAGGGGGGTATTTGTGACCAGTTGGGAGTTATTGCAAACCAATAGATCCAGGGTGGGCTTCTTCAGGAGTGGTCAGATCACCACCTCTTTCAGGGCAGCTGGAACCACTTCCTCCCACAACAAAGCATTGACCACACCCTGGATCCACTTGGTTAAACCCCCTTGGTAAATTTTAATAAGCCAGGAAGGGGAAGGGTCGAGCAGACATGCTGCTGGCCACATTGTCGCAAGCACCTTGTCCACATCATCAGGCCACATCAACTGAAACTGTTCCCAAGTAGTTGCAGCAGATGTTGCACTGGACAGCTCACTGGGACTACAATAGATGTACATGGGACATCAAGATTGCTATGGAGACAAGCAACTGTGTCCTCAAAGTGCCTTGCAAACAGTTCACAGTGGGTCTCCAAAGGTCTAAAACTCAATTTCCTTTGTGTCACCAGACCCCTGACAATACAGAAAAGCTCCATTGGATGGCTCCTTGAGGATGCAATGGTGGCAGAGAAGTGGGCCTTCTTCGCTGCCCTCACCACCACACAGTACGGACAGTTATGATGTTTTACTTGTGCTCAATCAGCCTCACAACATATTATTCACCACTTGCATTCTAGCTGTCATCCAGCCTGTTTCATTTCCCTTAGCTCACTGGTATACCAAGGTGCCAACCGGGCTCCACAATGCCGGAGAGGGTGCTCAGGGGCAACCATGTTCCACAGCATGACAAGGGCTTCAACAGGGTCACCTGCTCTATCTACTGGGAACAACCCTAGGGCATTCAAGAATCCAATGGATTCCATTGGTCTCCATCTTAATCTGTCCACCACCCATGCAGGGGAGCATTGGAGCTGTAAGTCTAAACTTCACCAGGAAGTCGTCTGACCATGACAGTGGGGTGACATCCACCCCCCTGTCTCCAGACCACCTCTTCTTCCATCTGGAACAAACACCAAATTGAGGGTGTGCCCTGCCCTATGCATCAGGCCAGTGACAACCTGAGACAGTCCCATGGTCATCATGGAGGCCATGAAGTTCCAAACTGGAACACTAGAGGCAGCCTCAGCATGGACATTGAAATCACCCAAGATTATCATTCTGGGCTCCTCCAATACCACAGCTGAGATGGCCTCCGCCAGCTCAGTCAGAGAAGCTTCTGGGCAGAAGGGTAGACGGTACACCAGCAGCAACCCTAGTTCACTGTCTCTTTTGCCTGACACCAGATGCAGGCCCTCACAGGCAGCTCCAAGACAGAGTGGTTTCCTGATGACAGAGATGGAAGTTCTGTAGACCACAGCAACTCTTTCTCCCCATCCCTGCAGCATGTGCTGGTGTTGTACTGAGTATCCAGGTGGGCAAAGCTAGGTCAGATCAACTCTTCTCAGCTCACCCATCCAGGTCTCAGTAATGCACACCAAATCAGCACCTTCATCCATGATCAAATCATGGATGACCGTGGTCTAATTGGGTACCAATCTGGCATTAAACAATAGCACACACAGGTTAGTGGACACAGCAGATGAGCAATGAGGAACCCATCCATGAGAGGCGTGGGAGAGAGGAACAAGGCATAGATAGCCTTGCTCTTGTCTTCTATGGTAGTTCACCAGCAACCCATGGACATACCTCCCTCTACCCATGATCACTGAAATTGGGGTGGCATGACCCATGTTCCCCCTTACTAAGACTCCTCTTAAACACCTAATATGGACCTAACAAGAGCCCACCACCAAAACCTACCTGAACCAGTTATCCCAATAGGCCTCTGAGAGAATTGGGAACAGTCAGATCCACTCAATAGCTTTCACACAGGGCACATCTACTCCCTGGAAGGGAGGGGAAAGGAGGGCCAGCCTTCTCCCAGTTGCAGGCTCTCACTCTGAAGGCATCTGGCAACTTTCTGCTACTGTTCAGTCACTGCACAGGCTCTCACTCTGCACAGGAACTACACATACGCCATACACCCTCCACACTACCAATCTCCTCTAGATTGATTTTTTTAGAAATAGAAAGCGGGTAGCGCCCTCATCCTTGGGACTCCCTAAGGGGCTCCCTAAGGGACAACCCCACTGGCAGTAGATCCACCACCCAAGGGCAGACAGGCTTTTATGCCCCTGACCCAGCAGGAGCTGATGCAAGAGGCTGCAAGATTGACTGCAGCCTCTCTTTGGAGTCAGGAACAGGCAGGGGCTCCAAGTCCTTGTAGCACTTACCTGGGACCTCAGCTATCTCAAGAGACAGCAACCCAGATGCTCAGGTACTCACTCCCAGGGCAGGTCTTCTCCAGTCCCCCAATGTTGCATCTGTTGTAACAGTGATGTGCTTGTTGACAAGTTAGGGTGTGAACAGTATCTTAGAATGATTGGGAAGCTATCTGGAAGTCCTTCAGGGCATTTCTGGAGGAGGATCAAAATGTGGAGTTGTGTTGTGCAATATAAATGTTGTATGCATGACTACGGTGGCAATGTCCAGAATTTTCTGCTCATTGAGTGGCATAGCATTCTGCAGTACTTACTTGAACCCTCTTCATCTCTGTAAATTATATGTGTTTTTATACATGGTTTTTATACATTATAATTCTACACGTATTATGTGCAATTATGCATGTATAATAATGCATATAATTTCTAAAGTAACAAAATATGTACAACCATAGATATAACTGTATAAAAATACTTATGTATTAATACAGTAGTTCCTAAACTTCCCCCCCCCCACGGACTACTTGAAAATTGCCTGGGGTCTTAGTGGACCACTTAATGATTTTTCTGCTTGTTGTAGCAATTGTAATGCACTGTTAGAGGCTGTATGATTTTTAATTGCATTTTATTGCTTCTTTTATTTCAGTTCAAATTGAATTTAAGTTGTAATACAATAAAGTACACTATACGAACTAAAATCTGCAATAAAAATACAATTAAAAATCAATATGAATATTTAATACAATAGATGTGCTGTCTCCCATGTTCAAATTCACAGACATGCTGCTGATCAACTGAATGAAATTCACAGAACACTGGTGCTCTACGGACCACAGTTTGGGAACCCCTGTATTAGTACTTTTAAAATTATACTGCAGAAATATAGTACTGCATGGGGCCTGACTATTTTGTATGTATAATATGTATAATATATGCTTTATTTTGCTTTTGCAAATAGGTTTGTGTATAATTTTGCATCTAATTAGTCAGGCTAAAGGGTCGCCATAAGTCAAAATCAACTTGAAGGCACGTAACAACAATTTTTTAAAAATAAAATAAAATAAAAAGTCAGTGCCTGAGCAGTTCAGACATAAGTGTGTGCTTGATGCAGGAAGTGGTCTAGTGTGGACAAGGCTTGATCAGGTCAGCACTGCCCAATTCCATGTACAAATCTGTTTTAAATGCATTTGTCCTCCATCTCTAATTGTGACACATCCTAATTCTCACACTCAGGATTACCGCCTGACACCCCCCTCCTATAACTATTCCACATTGCTTAATACTGATGCTCTACTCTATCATCTGTACTCAGAGTATTCATCTACTCTGCAATTTATTCTGCATTTCCAACCATTTTAAAAGTCAGGAGGGTGTTAGTAGAAAAACAGAATTGTCTTACAGGCAATTATTAACAGTTCAAAATATTGTTCAGCAAAAGCAGTGTAAAATGATGTAGGCTGTGCATGCCAAGGTGCCTGAGTGTTCATGTATATGAATTGCAACTAAAGACAATCGATCACAGCTCAAGACCCATATTCCCTTCTGGGCAACATTCTGAGGTCCATATACCAGTGGTGGATGGAGCAATGAATCCACATTTTACCTTTGTACAGTAGGCTAGTTTCCACACACACTCACATATCCCTCTCTGTTCTCCATCCAGGCAAGAGACATTCTCGGGGTTCAAGGACACATGCCAGCCAGGCAAAAACACTCAGGGACGGTGTGGCAGGAGAAGGAGTGTGGCCTGGGGAGATTCTCAATGGCCAGATAAAGAGACCTGGAGGAGTCCTGGATCTGAGGTTTCCAACCCCGGATCTATCAGCTCTCTGTTCTGAGATGTAATGTCTAGAGACAGAGGAGGTTGAACCCAAAACGAATTCACAAAATCAGTTTGTAGTGTATTGGGTCAGTGTTATGACTATGATTGTTTGAGTATGTCTTTAATCTATTGTTCTGCCAGTGATTATTTAGGGATCACTGGAAAACACATTCAGGCATGCCCCCTGTGATTTTTTCTTCCTGTTCTGTCTTCTTGCTCTAGAATATTCAATAAAGAAACAACTGGCAGCAGAAAACTCTGACTCCTGTGTCTTTTTGGCTAAAGGGCAGTAAGGGGACTTAACAGAATTCACACTTAAATTTTTATCAAGGCTCCCCCAAATAGGGAAAAATAGTGGCAGTGATAGGGACAGATTGAGCATGCGTAAAGTTTTGTGCTAGGCAGAGGTATTTTCATGCAGTGCTACACTGATTTTTTTCTAGAAATAAGGCAGACTTTTTATCTCCACATTTTATATTCACTGTGCAAATGTTAAGAATTTTTTCCTAATTATAGCAAATATGGTTTACATTATATAATTCTTTATGCCTTTCACAGTTCATGCAATGGAGTTTTCCCCCACTATCTTTTTTGGAAATCCCTAGATACCCATTGCAATTCCAAAACCAATTTGAACTGTCAGTTGTACATTGTATTGAACCAATGAAGTCATTACAAATATTAATAAAGTATTCACTGAATTGATCGAAGATTGCACACTCCTTTCAATTTTGATTCTGTTTAGAATCCATCTTGCCATTCCAGATGCATCCATCTTCCTTTATAAAAAAAATGTATTCCCTATATTTCAAAGGTTTAAATGTTATTATACAGAACAATAAATATGCAGGCAAATGGTAACTCTTAAATATGTAAATGTTATATTAGCATTATCTGTTTTTAATGACTTGCTGTAAAGCAAGCAACTAGAATAGGAAACAACAGACCTGTGACAACAACAAAAGACTAAAGCCAAGTTAATTATTACTACAGGTATTCCATGCGACACCATGACTTGTGTGCCTGAGAACACATTAACACCGTGATCTTCTGCTCTCCACCCATAGGTCGTTGAAGCATTGTACTTGGTTTGTTAAATGCTTGATCCCAGGGCATCAAAGCAGCTTCAGAACAAGTATCATGCATCAGAAAGGCCAAATAAAGTTAGCCACCTGACATCAGGAAAAGCTCTCTCAGGCAGACAAGCTTTCATTAAAATCCCTTTAGGCAGGTCCAAAGAGTTGGTACAACTACCAGGAAGGCCCTGCTCCAGTTATAGATCAATCTCCCCTTCTCAAAGGAGGGCACTCAAAAGAGATCCTCTCCTGCTTTCATCACATGAGGAGCAGGAATAGGTGGGGAAAGGCACTCCTCCTGGTATGCAAATCATTGAGCCTGTAAGCTAACTGGCAACCAGTGCAGGTGAGCAAAAATATGTGCACTGTTTTCCCTAGACACTGCTCTAGCTAAAGGATGGAGCACAGAATTCTGTACCATCTGAAGCATCTTCAGGTGAAGCCCTACATTGTACCCATTGCAGTAACCCAAATTGGTGGTTACTGAAGCATGAATGGTAGTGACAAGGTCTGCATCAGAGAAGAGGGATTGCAGCTAGATTGTCATCCAAAGATGATTAAAGTAGAGGTGAGCTGAAACTTCCACCCTTACTTCTCAATGGAAAAATGGGGTGATGGGACAACATTTCAAGTGCGCTTTTTTCTAGAGGGTGGAAAGAAAATCTTAAAATTGGGGGGAGACAAGCAGCTGTCCATGCTCCTTCCCCTGTTCTGTTTTTAAGCCTCATTGCTCTGGCAGTATAAGTGGTGATGGACCAGTGGACAATAGTGCAATGGCATGATGCAGTATTATTCAAACAGAAGCTATGTGTGGAAACAAGGCACAAGGGCATAAGAAGAGCCCTGCTGGATCAGGCCAAAGGCTCATCATAGTTAGAGATGGAAAGATCTGTCAATTTCAGTTCTCTCACTTTCTCATTTTTTAAAACTCTTAAATTTTCCACATTTCTACAGAAATTTGTGATTAAAAAAAACAGGAAAATTATTCAGCATTTTAGTGTGATTTTCACCAGATAAACACTTTTTTGTATGCAGTTTTAACTAGTGTGCACATTTTGCAAGCAACGTCTCCCAATATAATGCATTTGTTTATGTTATTTTAACCAATATATTCATTTTTGTGCACATTTCCTCCTAGTGTATGCATTTTTGTAAACATTGGTTGGAGACCTGCCTCACAACATTCAAATAAATGTGAATTTTGAAGGATGGCTGTGTTTCGGTACCTATATGGTTTGAAAAGGGCAGATTTGATCAATTCAGCTTTACATGTGAAACCTAATTTCTCCCCCATAGTCAAGCATCATGTTCTCATGGTGGCTAAATAGATGCCTGTGAAAGGCCCACAAGAAGCACCTGAGTGCAGCTATCCTCCAAGCATTTGTCTATAAGACAAATTCCCTTATCGGCACCCTGGAGGTATTTTTACTGATTTCCTGGTAAGCCCACCTCCCCACAAACACAAATCTGACGGAACACAGCGTAGAATCTATTTGAAGGAAAGGGTGGTTGTAGGGGCGGTGGCAATGGCAAAGAAGGCTGTCTTCTCTGTCACCATTGTATCTGCTATCTCATATGGTTAGCAATTTGTTTACATCCTGGTTCACTTGAAGAAGTGGACAGCTTGTCATGACTAATTTGCAAAGAACTTTGTTAATAAAATTGCTCTCATGGGACACAGTTCTTGTGGAGGATTCTGAATGTTCTGTCCAAACAGATTGGATCAGTTTCAATTAGTTCTTTCCTGAGGAGGTCGGCAATCTGTTTCCCACATCATGCCAGCTTGATCGTTTTTATGGCATGGACACAGTGATCTTTGGCAGGAGTGGCTAGAGGAGGGGCAGCAACTAGGCTTCCAGCACTGGCACTGCTGCTGTGGACCAACACAGGGTGGGGTAGGACAGGGCAGGATGGCAGTAAGGTCAAAGCAGGACAGGCACACCAGCAGGAGTGGTGTGTTGGCCCTGCTGGTGTATCCACATCATCCTGACCTTCCTGCCATCTGGCGCCATCTCAACACCATTGCTGTGAGCCCTGCTGGGTGGGGATGGACAGGTGGGAATGAGACAGAGGATGAGGACATGGACTGGGATGAATCACTTGGGGAGGGGTCAAGCAGTGGAATGGACCTATAGGGCACCCCAACCCCTGCCTTTGACACCACAGCCCCTGCAACTCCAGGCCCCCCCCGTGGGAGCACAACCTGACCTATCAAATGCTTCCCAGCTGGGCACACCTCCACTTCCCATGCCTGAACTGACAGTTAGCAGACCCCCTCCATCAAGGGGGAAGATGAGAGACTGGCCGAGGCTCCACCTTTGCCCTGCACTCAAAGACGCTTGAGGCAGGAAATTCAACAGACCTAGCTAAGGAGGAGTTTCCATTTGCGCACTCGCTCCCACCCTACTTAAGCAGACTTGGGGGAGAACATTTGCTGAGTCAATGTCTTGGAGCCACGATGTCATGCTTAGCTAGTGCTAGAAAGATGCTGAATACCTAGAAAGAGTAGCTAGATCAGAGCTTGGAAGCAACTAGTTACAAGTAACAAATTACTTGTAATTTATTACTTTTTTGAGTAACGAGTGGGTAACTTCATTACATTTTGCTGGTAACAGAACGAGTAGTAATTTCATTACTTTTGAGGAGTAATTGTAATGTTTCCAGCATTACTTTTGTGCATTACTTGGGGGGAGAGCAGGGGAAGTCTTCTGCTCCTCTGATTTGTGAATAAAAATCATGTGCTTCAAATAGGGCTTCTGTGCAGCGTTGTTCTTCCTTCATGCTCTATGGGTGCTTAGGAGACAATGAGGGAGGAGGTGGAGAGCAAGATGGGGTGGAGAAAACAATTGTTTAAAAATTGACAGGAGTGGAAGGAGAAAAGAGCTGGAGGCAATATATATATATACAAAAAATATGTGTGTTGGGGTATCATCATTGCTGGGGGTGGGGTGAGGGATGTGAGATTCTGTTATGCCATTCTGTTAATCTTATGGATAAAAAAAAATATTCTACTACCCTCTGTGTGTGCTTATTTTTAATGTTGTTTAGGCTACTTAGAAGTGCAGCAGCCAAGGCCAGCACCTTGTAGGCGTTTTTTTTTTAAAGTAACTAAAATGTAATTGTAGCAATTACTTTTAAGTAAAAGTAAAGTAATGAATTACTTTCAGAGCAATTGCAATTGTAACGGTAATTACTACTTTTGGGGCGCATGTAACTGTAACTGTAATTTATTACTTTTTAAAAG
Source organism: Rhineura floridana (assembly GCF_030035675.1). Taxonomy (NCBI): domain Eukaryota; kingdom Metazoa; phylum Chordata; class Lepidosauria; order Squamata; family Rhineuridae; genus Rhineura; species Rhineura floridana. Next base: position 106,755,877 of record NC_084485.1, on the reverse strand, counting down.
TAATCTTCCAAGCTCTGAGCTAGATACATGAGGCCCTCTGCACTGCAGCTGTCTATTATTTTAATAAAAAGAGAAAACACCACTGTCGAGTCTGTCTCTCAAATTCAGGCAGGACAGTTTGACTCAGCCACCACCTTCTCCAACCAACCAACCAACCATGATGGAAAGAATGGAAATGAGTGGCACAGCAGGGGAGGACTACCAGAGAGCCTTTGAGAACTTGTTAACAGAACTATAGAGCCTTTGAACCGAAACCCAGTCCCTTCGGACCAAGAACCAGATTTGTGCCTCCAAGTGAGTTGGGGGCTCAGATCAATACCATACAGCAGGGACAGGACCCCATCCCACCTGTGCCAGCTCTCTGAGTCAAGACACTGGTGGGGATGCCCACCTGCTATGGTGGGAAGCTACAGCAGTATGCCACATTCATAGCCCAGTGCGAGCTTTACATGCGAGTGCAACAGTCAGAATTTCCTAATGACTCATTGAAGGTGGTCTTTGTCATCAGCCTCCTAGAGGGAGAGGCTGCCCAATGGGCAACCGTTGCTCCGGAATGACCCTCTGTTGACTCAGTATACAAACCATTGAAGCCATGGCAGAGATCTTTCGAGACCTCCCCAGTAGAAAGACACTGTGTCCCACCAACTGGGAAACCTGCAGCAGGGGAAAATCTTCATTGGGACTTACACTAACACCTTTCATATTCTGGCTCAGGAGATGGACTTTAATGAGTACAGTTTAATGTACTTATACCATAAAGGCCTCAGCAGTGAGATCCTGGATGAGTTGGTGTGCACCCCGCAGCCGAATACTTTCCCAGAGCTGGTCCAGCTGTGCCTGCAGATAGACAGCTGACTTGAAGGTCGTCACCAGAAGCACAAAGCTGAGGCTGCTCAAACCCTGCCTCCCATGACTCTAACCCTCACCCACATCTCCCCCAGCATGGAATGGAGCCCATGCAGATGGGAGGGCACAGCACATCCGGTGGAGGCAGAGAAAGAGAAGTGTCAGAAAGAAGGGCTGTGCCTATATTGCAGGAAGGTGGGGCACCCGGCTAAAACGTGTCCCTCCAAGTTGGAAAAGGCCCGAGTGCAGGAAAATTTCAAATCCCAGCTCTCATAGAGGTCCACGAGCTGGGATCAACCATGAGTCAGCAACCTCAAGTTAAGCCTCTCCTACCAAAGTCTGCCTTACGTCTGCCAATCTGACTAGGCTTGCCATTGGGTCAAGACATCCAGGAGTTTGCCATGGTGGACTCAAGTGCATCCAGCAACTTTATGGACTTGGACTTCGCCAAGAAGCACAGTGAGCCAGTCATCAAGCTCAAGATGCAGATGTTCGTAGCAACTATAGATGGGTGGCCCCTGACATCGCGTATTGTCACTGAGGCCATGACTGAGTTACAAGTGGAGTTATCAGGACATGTGGAAAGGATATCATTCTACCTAGCCACCTTGCCCCAATTCCCAGTAGTACTGGGGATAACCTGGCTGGCCCAGCATGATCCATTCTTCTCCTGGGGAAAGGCTACAATGACCTTCCAATCAGATTACTGCGAGCAGCACTGCCAGCCTTCAAAGATGGCTGCCACAGCAATTTTGGTGGCCATGCCCTGGCCTGAAGAGACTACCCTGCCTACAAAATACAAAGACTTCCAGGACATTTTTGATAAGAGAGAAGCTGATCAGCTTCCACCCCACTGTCCCTACGACTGTGCCATAGACTTGATGCTGGGGGCAAGCATTCCCTCAGGACATATATATTCTTTGTCAAAGCTGGGGTTGGCTGTGCTGAGGGAGTTCCTAGACACCAACCTGCAGTGAGAGTTCATCCAACCATCCAAATCTTCTGCCTGGGCCCTGCCACTGTTTATCAAGAAGAAAAGTGGGGAGCTACATCCCTATAATGACTACTGGAGTTAAACAAGATCACCATCCCCAACAACTACCATTTGCCCCCATCAACAAAATGCTGGAGTGATTGTGATTAGCCAAGATCTATACCAAGCTGGACCTGCATGGAGCTTACAATCTAGGTAGGATCAGAAAGGAAGATGGGTGGAAAACTGCCTTCAAGTATGGCCACTTTGAATACTTGGTCATGCTATTAGGACTATTGAATGCACCAGCTGTCTTCCAAAATTTCATGAATGACATCTTCCAAGATGACCTGGGCCACTTTATGATAGACTATTTAGATAACACCTTGATTTACTCTGACTTTCCAGAGCAACATGAAGTGCATATCCAAGCAATGTTACAAAGGCTGAGAGAATATCACTTGCATGCCAAGCATGAGAAGTGTGACTTTGACATAACCATCCTGGACTTCTTTGGATACTGGATCACCCCCATGGTGTCAGGATGGACCCAGGGCAGCACAGGTTGTGCAAGAGTTGTAGGCAATGCAGCAACTGTTACAGGAACAACTAGCTAGAACTAAAGCCGGCTACAAGAAAGTAGCGGACCAACACTGTCATCCTGGTCCCAAGATACAGGTGTGCGATAAAGTGTGGCTCTCAATGCATTACTTGCCAACGTGAGTACCCTGCCATAAGCTGGAGGCTGAGAGGGTGAGACCCTTCAATGTAGAGGCACAGATCAACCCAGTTGCCTCCTGTCTATGCTTGTCTGCCTCCATGAAAATCCACCCAGTATTTCATTGCTCACTGGTCACCCTAGAGAAGCCACCAGACCATAATTGGGCACCTGACATCCAACCACCAGAAGTCATGGTAGATGGACAAGAGGAGTACGAGGTGGAGCAGATCCTCGACTCATGCCAGCACAGAGGGAAGCTGCAGTATTTAATCCACTGGCATTGATACAGTCCAGAAGAAAGATCCTGGGCAGCAGCTACAGATGTTCATACATCAAAATTGGTGAAAGAGTTCCATGAAGCTTACCCAGACAAACCCAAGCCCCCAGAGTGGGGGGGAATCAGCATGGAGGGGGGATGATGTTGTGAGCCCTGCCGGATGTGGGTGGACAGGTGGGGGCAACACAGAGGATGAGGACATGGACTGAGACAAATCACTTGGGGAGGGGTAAAGCAGCGGAACAGACCTAGAGGGTGCCCTGACCCCTGCCTTTGACACCACAGCCCCTGCAACTCCAGGCCCCTCTGTGAGAGCTCGACCTGATTTGTCAAATGCTTCCCAGCTGGGCACACCTCCACTTCCCATGCCTGAACTAACCCCCTCAGTCAGAGGGGGGAAATGAGAGACTGGCTGGGGCTCCACATTCACCCCCACTCGAAGACGCTTGAGACAGGAAATTCAACAGACCCAACTAAGGAGGAGTCTCCCTTTGCACGCACATTCCCAACCTACTTAAGCAGACTCGGAGGGGGGGACAGTTGCTGTGTCAATGTCTTGGAGCAGTGAAATCATGCTTAGTCAATGCTAGACACATGCTGAGTATCTAGAAAGAGTAGCTAGTTACATGAGGCCCTCTTCACTGCAGCTGTCTATTACTTTAATAAAAAGAGAAAACACCACTGTCATGTCTGAGTCTGAGTCTCTCAACTTTGGACAGAACAAATATGGCTACAACATTGCAGGATTAACCAGGATTATCACACTGCCCTTCTCTGTTGGCCACTCCTCATTCTTAGTGATTGTGAAAATTCAAAACATCCTTAGGTGGTTATAGATACAGTTATCAAGTATAGATTTGTATGGTTGCTGAGATACCCCCCCTACCAGTTGTTATCAGCAATGGTCAATCTCCTGGGTCATCAGTCACACACTCTCCTCCTGTCCTACATTAAAGTATGTGTTGGAGACTCATTAGAGCAAGGATCTCCTATCACTTATATACTGTTGGATCATGGTGATAAGAGTTGATACATTATTCACACCCATTTGGTTTTTTTCATATTTGAACCCACCCAGCCTTTACGTGTATTGGTGACTTCACTTCAAAGGGATTGCCTAGCCAATTAAGATAAGCTACTGTGCCCGATTCATGTACAGTGAGTGTCTGACAACTGATCTAGGTCATACAGATAAGCCCCCCTCAGCCCCTTCCTATGACAGTTTACAACATAATTTATTATCACATAGAATTCACTCTTACATGCCACAGCTTTATCTCAATAGTGAAAGGTCATAGACTAAAGGATTCTATTTACTTCAATGTCATATGCTTTCATAACAGTTATTAAGCAGATTTAGATCCTTATGTAGTAGGCTACAGTCAGGGCACTAAAGAGGCAACTGCTGGATTCCACCAATCTCCTCGAAATACAATATTCTTCCACACACTTGACACTACAGTAAGGTAACTGTCATGAACAGAACCCTGACCAGACAGAAGACTTCAGGCCAAGTCCTTTAATCAGCCTGTGATTTAACTGGGATGGAGGTAGAAATGGTAATTTGCTTATGATTTAGTATGGACATGGGACATAGAACATGTCTAACATTCTTTAAAGCAACAGTAGCAAGAGTAAGCAGTTCTCAAACTAATAATATAAGCAAGTTTCAAATAAACCAATGTTTATATTATAGTAAGCTTTATACTTGTAATAAATTATAATATGCTGGTTTAACTATCAAACCTTACTGTGCCCTGGTCTGTTTGTACCATACCTACACCCAACTACTCTATGTGATAAAAGATGAGCAAAGATACTATTTATTGGAAACTAAATTGTGGCAGCAGGAATATAAAAAAAATAAGGAAAACATGTACTTTTAATCTATGATGCATGAGGCAGGGATCCTAGATATGATAATACAAAAATCACACACACACACATTCACACACACAAATAAAGTAAAAGTAAAAGGACAGGGTGGTGGTTAGGTGGTGGTCATCCATAATTTGGTAGGATAAGTAAAGCACAAGGGAGGGGGTAACTAACAATTGTGATGACAGAACAAGATAATGGCAATTATTCATGAATTGACATAGATTACAGGGATATGATTTTGTGCATGTACCTTTACAGTAGCTATTCTGAGATTAATTAATTAATTAATTAACACAGGTTGCTTACTTTTTCCTTCATTAAAATTCTAACAGTATATATCCTAAAGGATGATACAGTCACAAAATCTTACCTTCATTCATCCATTGGTGATCACTCATGGCCAAGTAAGATTGTCTTCCAAGATAAGGTCTTTAACAGTGACTATGGAGGCCAATTCTGGATCCACACAGCCTCCTACAGTGAGGACATAGGTTTCCAGATGGAAGATGGTCGCAATGAGGATTTGTTTGACGTGCCTTCTGCTTAGCTCGTTTGTCCCATTTACCTTGTATTTGTGCTTCTTCAAAGTCCACAGCACCTTTGATAATAGCCAACCTCCATTTGGGACGTTCATGGGCCAAGACTTCCCAGTTCTTGATGTTCATGTTACATTTTTTTAGGTTTGCTTTAAGAACATCTTTAAAGCTCTTTTGCTGTCCACCAATATTCCATTTTCCATCCTTAAGTTGTGAGTAAAGTAGCTGCTTTGGAAGATGGTGATCAGGCATTCAAACAACATGGCCGGTTCAGCAAAGTTAATGTTGAAGGATCATTATTTCAACACTGGTAATCTTTGCTTCTTCCAAAACGCTAACATTAGTCTGTCTGTCTTACCTTACCTTACCTACATAGTATATTGGTTTTATTAAGTATTGTCATGAAGTATGTTAGGGCTGTGCACTGGATTCAGCAGAGGTCCAAGCAAACTCAGGCCCATTAGGACATTTCTGGGCCTTGGCTAAGTAGGGTTCTGACAGCCACAGATCACAACAGGTCAAATTCCATGACACAGAGTGACCTGGGGCTATCAGAGGGTGGGGCATCAGGCAGGAAGAAGAGGCAACCAGGGCTCTCCTTCCTGCTTGATGAGCAGAGTCAATGATCCTCCAGGAGTACGGGTGCTGTTTTTCAAGGGGCTTTCCTGCACGATCGTCCCTTCCAAAACAGCATCATGCAGAATTGCTCCCTCTGCTCATGAGCTGAGGGCAAAACAGCATTGTGCAGGGTAAATTGACCCCACTCGTAGTCAGGAGGGGGGAAGGGGATGCAGCATCTCCTTCTGTCTCCCCCTCCCCTCTATATATTTAATTTGGGGGTTAACCCAAATTAAACATGAGCTCCACCCCCAAACTTATTCAGGAGTGGCTTTGAATCAGGTTGGGTGGTCCCCAGGTCGACTCAGGGCACATCAGCCTGATGCCCCCCACTCCAGATTGGAGCCATGTAGATGTGGGGAGGAGTGTGCACAGCCCAAAAATACATATTTATGGAAAGACTGCATTAATGAACTCAGTATTTCTAACAGCAAAACAAAACAAACCCAAAATGTCTGCTCTTCTAATATCTCCAGAAAGACAGAAAAAGTACACTGTGAAATTGCAAAGCCCTCAGAAAAATGGATGCACACGGGTTTTTCTCAAATAGCAGTGGGGTTTTTTTTAAAAAAAACCTTGTGTAAATAAATAGGGTTTTTTAAATGAAGAAAACTCAATGAGGAGTATTAGTGCAAGTCATATCTTCCTTTCTCATATTTACATTCAGAATTTTAATGGCACTTGACTCTGAACACATTCCAGTAAAGCGGAAAATTAATATTTTAATATGTCTACCTCTCCTGCAACTAGAAAGAAGTAAAGTGGAATAAATAGTAGAGAAGAAAATGTTTTGCTATTTAATACATACATATTAAATATGAATATGTATAGTACCCTGTCATCCAACGTCTGCCTGAGGCTCCCTGTTTGTTATATAGTCAAATCATTGCAGGAGACACTGTAGCAATTATTTTCCAACTATACACAAAAGACAGTAACAACTGATGATTCGATTTTCCCATAAATATTTTCAATGTGTCAATCCGAGGGTTTCCAACATGCCTAATAAGTCATTACACAAAGGAAGGGAAACTGTTATGAAATGATGCAGCTTTTCCCAAGCAGAGGAACAAATATGGGAGGTGGGAAAGTACAAAGGAAGAATTCTGCACCAAGAGCCACACCTTTAGACTACACCTTTGTAGTTGATTCAGCTTGAGGACAAGATGCAGCACATGCAATTCTTCCACATGGCCTAATCTTTGTTTTGATGTCCCAACTCCACACACACACACCCAAAAAGGAGAATTTTTGAATAATGCAGGCAGTAAAAGCCACTTTCATCACTGGCAGAATAGGTAGGTGTATAGATTTATAACTGAATACATGTTTTTGCAGACGTGTCGCTGGTATTAAGGAATATGCCTAGCCTTCAGAAAGGCTAATTATACAGTCAAGAGCTGCAGTAGCTGTGGCCTTTTATTTTTCAATTTGGTTTGAATTGACAGGGGTTTCAAGAACTGTGAAAAGAGACAATGAAAGTATTGGCTAATGCTAGGGATGGATTTGCCAGGAACCGTGTGAACTTTGCCCCCTACCCATACCTCTGCCAACATACCTCAGAGTTAATTTGAAACAACCTTGCTATTTCAGCAGTGAGCATCTCTTAAAAAATAAAATAGGTAAAATGAGTCCCATTAATTCAGCAGGAAGTGTTTGAAGTGCTAATGGAAATCCGAACCACCATGTGTGAGTCCAACCCATGACCCTTATAGCTAGTGAAAAGCAGATATGAGCTCCTTAGCGACTTGCATCAGAAACTGTTTATGACTCCTGCAAGAAAGTAAAATCTGTCCCCTCCTGAATATAGAGATTAAGCATTTCTTCTTTCCTCATGTAACTCTACTAATTATCCTTCACAAGCTGTCACTTAACACTTCAATATTCTGAACCAATATTGAAGAAGCTTCCAAAATTATATTATTCGGAGACCATTCAAGTGGCCTTAATGAATAATTTTAGGTGAGCCATGGATTTCTCTCTGCCCATCCCATTGTATGCATAATAGGGGTGTGCAGGTGCTCTGTGCTGGGGCCAAATAACGAGATGAATTGTGGTGATTTTACTCATCCCCAAGTTGAACCATGATGTCACCAAGGCACCCCGAGTCAGATCTGGTCCCCCACAAAGCCTTGTGTAGCTCTGTTGCTGTTTTTCTATAGCCTCTACTTTTCTCTCCACTATATCTCTGTACTTTTCTAGATCTCTGTGTTTCTCTACCCTATGTCCGTGGGCTTTGTAAGAAGTGAGGCAGTCAAAAATGCTGTCCGTGGAGCATTGAGGAGCTCTGGATGATTGTTTGTTGTTGTTAAAACAGAGCATCAAAGGATTTTTTTAAAAAAAGTGTTAAAAGCTTCATTAACTTTGTAAAAAATGATCAGCTGCTCTGCTTGAAAAAAAAGACAAATCTTCCACAGGTCATCAGCACTCTGTAGGCAGCATTCAGGAGAGGCTCACTGTGTAATGTGAAGTGGAGGATATGCCCTCCCGACATAAACCCCTCAAAAATGTTTTTTTCTTATTATTAGCAACTGTATTGAATGTAGAATTTATATTGATAAATGTAAACCACTGAGATTTTTTGAACTATAAAGTGGTGTATAAGTTAAATAAGTAAATAAGTAAAAATATGAAACTAATATGGATTTCTCCTAGTTCTTTCTCCTTTATCCTTTGCTCTGCTTCAGTGGCTCCTTGGTCCCTGTTACCATGTATTCCGACCTGCACGCTGCCTATGGGGCACCCTTTTTAAATAATAAGAATAAGTTAATAAGAATAAGGCATTTTTCAAAGATAAAGCTACAAATCATAAATTACAAACACATGAGAGAAATCCCCAGAATTACACCAAAGGTGAGTAAAAACAAACATTGAACATTGAGTCCTGTTCTTCTGTCTCTCTTCCTAATTTCCATAGTGTGCAGGATGCTGATTACTAATCTTCCATGTCAAGTCTTTTCACTATTAAGAGTTCCATAAACCTTCCTGGTGCATTTGGGGCCTCTGCTCCCTCATTTATATATTTAATAAAGTAAAACCAGACTGGATAAAAGGGGACTTTTCTTGATATCCCTCCATGTAAGCTAACGTTTTGTGCTAACTTTCCTGAGAGGGCGAGAAACTAGTCATAGCTTTATCAATACTCTTCCAAAAGTACTGAACAGCAGCCATGCATTAGACACAGGTCGCATCTGGCCTTCTGTGTCACTTCTGGTCAACTGCAAAGACTTGTAGAATTTCTTTCTTTAATATTGAGTAAAGGACTCATTGATTTGGCCCTGACCATCCAGACTACCCTCATTCCTTAGCATCTCCAATGCTCACTGTATGTCTTAGGTTTCCCCAATAGTGGTATGGCAGGAGGCAGGAACTCATAGTGTTGTAGCGTACTAAGTCATTACACAAGCAGAACAACTTCCACTTATGCAACAGAACTTTCTCTCCTTGCCCCCAGCCACCCTCTTCATCTGCTCTGGGGGTTCCCCAACATTCTATAGCAAATTTGGGATCAGTGGGGGGGGTACAGAGGAGAGGAAGTTGAAGTCTCATTGCATGAGCAGTAGCCATTCTGCTTGTGCAATGACTTAGGCTGCATCTGCACTATGCATTTAGTGGCTAGGAGTATGTTTTACAAGCTTCGGCTGATAAGACTGCTGAGGCTATTTCTGGATCAGGATAGCCTGACCACTATTGTCCATGCACTGTAACCTCCAGGCTGGATTACTGTTATGTGCTGTATGTGGGGCTGCCCTTGAGGTTGGTCCAGAAGCTGCATCTGATATAAAATGCAGTGGCACTACTGCTCACTGGGGCAGCATATCTCCAACATGTTACCCTGATGCTGAAAGAATTGCACTGGCTACCCATTAACTACCAGCCAAGTTCAAGGTTCTAGTTTTGGTGTACAAAGCCTTACGCAGCTTGGGACCAGGATGCCTGAAATATTGTCTCACCCCTTATATACACAGTCAATCACTGTGCTCTGCAGGTGAGGGCCTCTTTCAGATAGCATCTTATCAGGAGGTCCGTTCCACATAACATAGGAAGTGGACCTTTAGTGCTGTGGCATGACACTTAGGAATTCCTGCCTCTTAAATATTAGACAGGCGCCATCTCTGTTATCTTTTCTGTGCCTATTGAAGACCTTCCTCTTTCAACAAGCCTTTTAAATAGAGAACTTACCCAGTCAGCGCTGGAATTGCTTTATATGATTTTTTTAAGTTGTTTTTTTAAAGTTGTTTTTAAGATGTTTTGTTTTAATATGTTTTAAGGTATTTTGTTTTTAAGATGTTTTAAAGTGCTTTTAGTGTTTTTGTTTGTTGCCCTGTGCTCCTTCTGGAAGGAAGGGTAGGATATAAATTTAATAATAAAATTAAATAAATAAAATAAGAAATTTATTTTTGTTTTCCACCTCTCACTCAGAATGCGAGTTCTGAGGCGGATTACATAGATTACAAAGATTTAAAACTGGAAAACATACGTAAAACCATACATTTAAAAATACAAAACATACATAAAATCATATATAAGCCAATCCATAAAATCCTTAACATCAGCACAATGGCATAAAGAGGTAGAAATTTAACCAAATGCTTGCATAAAAAGATGGATCTTCAGTAGCCATCTAAAAACAGGAAGAGAAGGGGCTAATCTTATCTCACAGGGGAGGTCATTCCATAGTCTAGGGGCCATGACAGAGAAGACTCTGTTGCAAGTATTCACCAATCAGGCTTCAGACACAGGAGGCATTAGCATCAGACTCTCTTCCCTGGCTCTTTTACGAAGGGCATGACTAATGAGGGGAAGGTGGGCAGACAAATACCTAGGTCCCAAACTGTTTAGGGCTTTAAAGGTCAAACTTGAATTGTACTAGGAAGTAAACTGGAAGCCAATGTAGTTCTTTTAACACAGGTGTGATGTGCTCAAAGCAGCTCTTTTTAGTTACTATACTGGCAGCTGCATTTTAAACCAGCTGAAACTTCAGAGTAGTTTCCAAAGGCAGCCCCAAGAACAGTGCATCACAATAATCCAAACATGATGAGACTAGGGCATGGGTGAGGGTGGTCAGATCTGAGCATCCAAGATAGGGCCACTGCTGGCACAGCAGCCAAAGCTGAGTGAAGCCCCCCTGGCCATCACCACTTCCTGATCTTTTAGCAGCAAGGCCGGATCCAGAAGAACTCCCAGACTGAGGACCTGCTCCTTCAAGAGAAGTGCAACCCCATCCAGAGTGGGCCAAGAACCTCAATCCTGGGTAGCATTTCTGCTCAACAATAATACCTCTGTCTTGTCCAGATTTAATTTCAGCTTGTTCACCCACATCCAGCCCATTACAGCTTGGAACCCCCGATCCAGCACCTGCACTGCATCCTTGGAATCTGATGTGACTGATATGCAGAGCTGGGTATCATCAGCATACTGCTGGCAGCCCAGCCGACATCATTGGGTAACAGCTTCCAATGGTTTCATATAGCTGTTAAATAGCATGAGGAACAAAATGGAGCCTTGCACAACTCCAAAGGCCAAAGGCCAAAAGTTAATCTACAGGCCCCAAGCACTACCTTCTGGACACTACCCCCAAGGTTGGACTGGAACCAGTCTAGGACAGTCCTTTCAAACCCCAGTCCTCTAAGGTGGTCCAGACAGATACCATGGTTGATAATATTGAAAGCTGCTGAGAGGTCCAACAGAACCAACAGAGATGCACTCCATTGTCCAGTTCCCAGTGTAGGATGTCCAACAAGGTGTCTAAAGCAGTTTCAGTACCATGACCTGGGCAAAAAACAGACTGATACGTGTCAAGATAATCCGTTTCATCCAAGATCCACTGTAGTTGGGACATCTCTATGTGCTCACTAAATGTGCTCAAGAAGGATAGGTGAGAGACAGGGTGGCAATTGTTAAATTGCAGTGCATCTAAGGATGCACTACTGCCTCCTGATACCAGTAACTGCCCCTCTCATAAAGACACATTTATGAAGTTATCAATCCATTCCCTCAACCCATTCTTTGCAAATTTTACTAGCCATGCATCTTATAGGGAGATGGAAATTACTGAAATAGATGATAAATTATCTAGTTCAAACATCATATCAATTTGTCTTTTGTTAATAACGTGGTTAGGTCTTTTAATTCCCTTATTTCAAAATACAAATAATTAGATATAAAGAAAAACAACATAAATAAGATAAATAAGGCCCAAATGACAATCACATGAATAATATTCTTGATATATAGAGCATCAGGGCGTTGAGCCCACAGTATCATTTTCTTTATAGAAACCTGCCCTCCATTTTGTGGTTATTCACATCTGTAAATTAGACTTTCTTTTTGGATCCTTGATGACTCCCCAGATGCTTGTAAAATGTATGCACATTTATCTTTTGAGATAGAATAGCAACTAATGCTTTGTTCTGCTTCATACAAATTATGATGCTCTTTAATAATACATAATGGTACTACCATAGATAAGTGTCTCTTTGACAATATTATAGCCACATAACCTGAATGTTGAGGATATTGGCTTCTTAAAGGTAACTTTATTTTTTAACTTATTGATTTACTGTAAACATACTTAGAAAATAAGTACCTCTCTGCTCATTTTCAGTGCTGTATATTTATTCTACACTAGAGTCCAGTTAAAATTTGTAATGTCTAATGTTTCCACAAGCTTTACTAAGGTGTTGTAATTGGTCACCATTTCAAATGGACCATTATTCAGTGGTGTCCTTAAGCTCATTTCAAAGTTAGCCAGGAGTATATTACTTACACCAAAACTTTCTGGCCTATGTAATTAACTCAAAGCTGAGAATCAGAAGTAAAATAATGAACGTATTTTTTTATTTATTTATTTCATTTCTAGACCGCCCATAGCTAATAGCTCTCTGGGTGGTGTACAAAACGAGATTAAAATACAATATAGAATAAAATCAGTAACAGAGAGGAACACATTAAACTAAAACATTAAACATAAAACATTGAACATTAAAAAGCCTGGGAGTGTAGCCAGGTCTTAACCTGGCGCCTAAAAGAAAGAACCATAGGCGCCAGGCGTATTTCCTCTGGTAAGCTGTTCCACAATTCGGGGGCCACCACAGAAAAGGCCCTAGATCTAGTAACAGTCCTCCGGGCATCCTGGTGAGTTGGTACCTGGAGGAAGGCCTTAGATACTGAACGAAGTGAATGGGTAGGTTCATAGCGGGAGAGGTGTTCCACAAGGTATTGCGGTCCCACACCGTGTAAGGCTTTATAGGTCAGCACCTATATCACGTATATCAGTAGCTGCATTTCAGTACTATTTACACCAAAAAAAGAGTTGTTTTCAATGGAACATAGGGTGGTATCCCATGTTAGCCCTACTCAGAGTAGACCCACTGTAGTTAATGGACATAACTAACTTTGGTTCATTAACTTCAATAAACCTACTCTGAGTAGTACTTGGTTGAACAGAATCCATAATAAAAAGTATAATTACAGGTGATATTTTTAAATGGACCCTGGGTGGGGCTAACAATTGTGGCTTTCCAAACTAAAACATTTTTATTTCTTCACGTGGTATATAACAGAACTGAGCCTAAATGTCTCAAACAATGCTAGGTCTGGGACACTGTGGGGAATGTACAATGGAACAAGGCTGTTAACACAGTTGTTGCTACTTCAGCAGGAAAATAATCTTAAAAATGACAAAAGAGGGCTGTATTCACCATTACTGTTCTGCTCACACAAGAGACCTCCACTTGCAAAACAGAACTTCCCTGTCCTCTCCACTCTTGTACAGCCCCCTGTGCATCCTCAAAATCTGCTCCAGAAGGTTTGGAAATCCTCTGGAACAGATTTTGAGGGTACACAGGTAGAGGAGAAGATGTGGAAGACTGACTGAGCAAACAGGACACCATTCTTGCATAGCTGGATACAACCCACAATCCAGTGGAGGCTAGTGGAACCTAAACCTGGCAGGGCACCTATGAGGTCATGTGGAAGGAGTCTATGAGGTCACATGGGTGGAGCCTATGAGGTCCCCATCCTCCTTCCTTACAAAAAAAGAGTGGGCACTTAAGCAGTACAGTTCTACAAATACTTAGCACCTAGAAGTGTCTTACCTTGTTTCAGAGAGGTCCCTGTAATTACAGTTGGAGTCATTGTTCTTCTTCACACACACCCTGCACCCCATACAACCGCACATTTACCATAGGAAGTCAGCTTTGTCTTGCTGGTCCTGATTGTTAGGAGTAAAGCACCAACCCATGTTGCAAGTGACTTGAACCAGTGAGGGGCAATAGACAAAAAGGCAATCTCTTCTTCCTTCTGCCAATTCCTCATCTGAAGTGTTTTTTTGTTTTTATAGGCTTTTCCCTTCCTCTTCCTCCCTTCTCTTCCTGTCTCTGTTCCAAGCCAGTTAGTAATGGCTCCCTGAGTGAAGGCCACATGGCTGCTTCAGTATGTATGACTTTACCTCTTTGTATTGAAAGCACATAACAGCAACAACAATAAACCTTAAGTTTCTTTATTCTTTCAACTGCCAGTCCTAACAGACCAGTTATTTCTGCACTCTGCTGCAATATATACACCCAAAAGCTCTAACACTGATTGTGGAAATACAGCTATTAAAAGACACAAGAACCCTGTTTTCCCCAATGGCAGTCCTAATCCATTTGGAAGAGATGCTTCCTCCCTTTCATGTTTGTGGGTCCTCTTGATTCAGTAAGATATGGTTTCCTTCAGGCATCAGTTGTGTTTGTGTTTGCGTTTGGATCCCCACCCTCAAGAGATTTCTGGTCCTATTAAGACATTTGTTTGCGGGGGGGGATTGTTTACATTTGTGATTAATATTGTATAGCCTTAATTATCCTAAATGTTTTGGGTATTCCCACCCCCCACCCCGGCAAAGGTTTGGAAGTCTTGGGATAGGAAGTGGTTTATAGTTTCCATGTTTCTGAACAGGGCTAGATTTTTTGCATGTTGTGGTTTGTGCTGAATTCTACGTAAAGTGACAGTTGAGAGAAGTGTGTGGAAAGGAGATGCTTGGTTTTACAACTTATGTTTTATTATGGATTATGACTGTTTAGTTGTATTACTGATCTTAGTAAGCAACTCTAGAAACTTTTGTTAGGCTGAAGAGTGAGTTAAAATGCTTTATATTTTCTCAGTTGTATAGAATGCAAAATTAAATTCTTCATGTTTCAGGATAGTGGGGTTTGCTTAGGTTCTTGAAGCAATGAGTTATGTTCACAGGTTAACAAAAATAAAAATAAACTGAAGTCAACAAACCAGGAAGAAGCAATCTTTTCTTTAAAAGAGGAATTGGAATCCCTTTTAATATAATCAAAGGCAAAGGTCAATCTAGTCCAGCATCCTTCTTCCCACAATGGAAACTAGATGAAACCCACAGATAGCCCACAAGCAACAAACACACACACATACACAAAATCTCCTCTCTCCAAGCAATCTCACTACTTTCATTTAACAGAAGCCTTAAGAATTCTCTCTTCTCCCCATCCAACAAAGCAATGCATACACACACCCCCCACACACATCTGCTCTGCCCCACCCTCCCCTTACAGTTGTCAAACCTCAAGAAAGGGCCAAGAAGGAAACCAATGCTCAAGAAAGCATCCCTCTTCTCTCTCACCTGTAAATGGAGTACTACCCACTATCCCCCCCATACAATAAAAACAAAACGCTTACCTTCTCATCCAAGGAAACCTGTAGCTGATTTATCTCAGTCAGTTCTCTCCTTTCTCATACACACTAAAATCAATGGCTGCTGCCACACCCAATTTTTCAGCTTGGCTGCAAGCATTAAAAAATGAGAGAAGGGAATGACTGGCAAGGCGAAGACTTGGAAACAGCAGCCAACACCCACAGAAAGAATGATTGGCTAGGGAAGGGTGGACCAAAGCCCTCCCTGCTCTCTGTTTATTTTCCAGGTCTTTTGATATGAGAGTCAGTCCACTAGCAACTTTGAGAAAAGATGGAGGGAATAGACAATTTTGTTCTCCACCCTGCCTAATAAAGCCATCTCTAATCATGCTTGTTTTTTTTAACCCTTACAGAATCTCTGCCACTGGTGATGGGTAGCTCTGCCCCTAAGAACCATTGAAGAATTTCTTCTTCCCCACCCACTCCAAGATTATTTAGTCATATGTTAACATCCAGTTTTACTGCCTACAAATTAGGGTGGAGAAATTTGGGTGGCCGTTCCCCCCCTCCAGCTCATAAGGGAAACGCTGCACTAGCGTGTTAGGGAGCCTGCAGCAAACTGGGCCATGGTTGTCAGAGTCAAATCATGAAAGATGTTTAGTTCACTTTTTTAACCCATAACTGTGTAAGTGAAGACTGTAGAAGCCCAGGGCTCTGTGTGATCAGGTGCTCACATGGAGGGACCGATTTATACAAGAGACTAACTGCATGATGGAAGGGATAGCCATGTCCCACTACTCCATTTCAGTACTGTACCATCCCCTCTAGCTGGCTATCTGAATTGAGACTGTATTATTTCAATGCACTATCATTGTTTTTAGCACTCTGTTGATTCAAGAGTGGGTGCCCATCCTAAGCACTTGATTTCTGGTGCAGCAATGACTGAATTATCAGAGCTGAGCTAAAGCAGGGTGGGTAGGGTGGGCTGTCCATTTTTACCAATATTCTTATGACACCTAAAAAGCCCCCTCCCCTTTTGGTAATTTCCCCCCCAGGAGAACATAAAATGAGGGCATTACGGATACAACTGGGCTTATATTCCCCAAATTGGCAGCAAACAACTGTTGTTTCAGCAAGAGGGATATTCCCTTTCCTCTCACACCAATTTAAGCGGATGACAACAAGGCTTTGTTTATTATTATTATTATTATTATTATTATTATCATTATCATTATTATTATTATTATTATTTACATTTGTATACCACCCCATAGACGAAGCTCTCTGGGTGGTTTACAACAATTACAACAATTAAAAACATTAAAAACAAATATACAAATATACTAATTTAAAAACACAAAAAAAAACAATTTAAAAATACATGCTAAAATGCCTAGGAGAAGAGGAAAGTCTTGACCTGGCACTGTAAAGATAACAGTATTGGTTCCAGGCGCACCTCGTCAAACAAATCATTCCATAATTTGGGGGCCACTACTGAGAAAGCCCTCAAAGCTGAGAAAGCTTTGTTTGCCCTCAGCGAGATTATCATGTAGCTAAATCTGCTTGGCTGCATGACTCCATGATGTCATTGCATTCCCAACATTATCCATCATTGCCTGGGATCACTCCAGGAGGAAAAAAGCCAAAAGAGAAATGACCCAGCAGTAGAGTGGAAAATAAGAACTGTGAATTGGTGTGAATTCACACCGAGAGGGGAATGATTCTTTTAAAGTTGTTGCCAAGTAATATTTCATCTCCCCATTTTAGCCAAAACAGCATGTATGAAAATTCAAGGAAGCTTTTGGAGCTGTATACAGCAGCCATACATTTAATTCCTCCTTATGTGATATCGAGGGGGGAAATGACCTCTCTGCTCATGCCATGGTGTTTCCCACCCTTCCTCATATTGGTTGCCACTTTCAGAGGTGGGAGAAAATCTAGAACCCAGTGGTAAGAATAATGTATATCAGGTAACTCCCAGTTTAGGCTACTGATGCACCCCCCTCAAGCAAATTTTTGCCCCCCCCCGACACCACATAGTTTAGTGGCCATAGCAAAAAGATAAAAGAAGTAAGTAGTCACAGAGCTGGGGTGAGCCCAGCACCAAGTTAGGAATGCGAATTGCCCCCTCTCCAGTCATCAGATCCCTTTTTGATTACTGGAGAGGCAATGATAACCTTTTCAGCTGATCTGCATGGTTTATCTGATCTGAGGACAGATGCTGTGGGTGCACACATACACATGAGAGAGAGTGGGGTAGCCACACTTGTTTTGCTCACACTCATAATTACTGGCATGCAACCCCCAGATAGTTGACCAAGGGTGAATATGGCTCTTCAGCCAAAAACTGTTAGTCACCCCAGTGTATACATATAGTATACAATCTATGTTAGCATGATCCCCACTCTGTGGCTTGTTCCAAAAACATGGAACCATTATACTGCCAAGAGAGGATATTTGAATTTCCAAGCAGATAAACAAGGATGATACTGAAGTGACTGAGAGGTGGTCCTTAAACAAGCAATGCATTACATTTGCTGAGAGATACACTTTATCTATAGAAAGATACCAGAGGGTCTATGAAAAAAGAAAGGCCACAACTTAAGAATATGAGCCCAGCTAGATCAGGCCAAAGACTCATCTAGTCCAGCATTGTGTTTTCACAGTGGCTAACCAGCTGCTTGTGGGATACTGAGAAGCAGAACATAAGCACTATAGCACTCTTCCCACATGGGATCCCCCAGCAACTAGTATTTAGAGGTACACTGCTTCCAACAGTGAAGGCAGAACATAGTCATCATGACTAGAAGCCATTGATAGCTTTCTCCTCTATAAATCTGTCTCATCCTATTTTATAGCTATAGAAGAAAAGTGACAAGTTTGGTTGTCAGCACATCAGTGGTGCTGCAGAGCCAAAGTGCCTTTATTCTGAAAGCATGCAACGTTCATAGGAATATTCAACAAAACATTGCTTAGGGTTCACCCAAGACATTTTGCTGATAGAGACTACACATAAAATGACCCCCCCCCACCACCAATGAAGATATGTAGTGCCCATACTACATATTTTGGCACTTGAGGTGGGAAATCCCACAAGAGCCTCTCCCCCTCCCTGGTAGTAAAAATAAAATAAAATGCAACAGTAATAAATTAAATGACTAAGCATTGGCTGTCCTCTCCTGGCATCCAAAAATAGCCACCTGAGGCAGCTGCCTCACTCTGCTTAATGGTGGGACCAGTCCTGATTTTGTTAAAGAAATGGTAAAGAACATGATGACTTCATGGACATTATTCAAATCACAGTAAGCTTTATACTTTTGCATCAAGCTCTTAGGGAATTGTCCCAGATCTATAACTGTCCTCTTGTTTACCGGCAGAGGGTAGTACTATAGGACCAATATTCTGTCATACCATCAAGAATAATAGAGTGCTCTTGAGAATTAAAGAGCACTTTAAATATTGTTCATCTTTTTCAGCTTGCCAAGCCAGGAGGGAAAAAACAGAGACAAGCATGAAAATGTGTGAAAAGATATTTACTACATTTCTTAGAGTGGCTTGAAAATATGACAAAACTGAGATTTGTGTTTCTTTGTTTGTTGGTCAGCCAAGCAACTGAATAGAGTACCATCACCAAAAATGACTCTTTCTTTCCAAGAAAAGGTAGAGTTAAATTTGCTAATTTATGTTCTGCTTCTACCATCATCCCAAGAAAAAAATGTACTTGCCTAGGTTTTAGAGAGAGAATTCAATTTTCATTGGACGGAACACATACATCATATGTCCATACAAATATTATCTCAAGGAATGACCCCTACTTTCCCACACTCCCATAAAGGAATCATGGGGCAACTTGAGTGTGCCCTACTCCTAGCCACTGCTACACTAGGCAGCTGTGCATTTGGCACGTACGGACGTAGATCCACCTGTGTGCTGATTCATGTATGTAGACCACCTCTATGCAAGAGGGACAGATCCTAATTGGCTCAGGCTTTTCCCTCACATGCAAGTAGACTACACTCTACATCAATACACTTGGAGGACTGCTCTTCACATCTTTGTTTTGTTTGTCAGATATGTGGCCAACGAGGGAGGTGGCCAGCAGGAGTAGGGCGACAGGGATGCCTATGTGTCCCTGAGCCCCTTCAACCGTGCTGGGGGGCAGAGCCCCCCAGTAACCCTAACAAAACTCTCTGTATTACTACATTTGATCATCAGATATCACCTTAGATTAGATTCTTCTTGAGGACTGGAAGGTCTTAACATTGGCAAAAGGCCAATGAGGGGGAGGCAAGACAAATCTCCTGAGGCAGGAAGTTGCAACAACAGAGAATGCCCTTTTTCTTATGTTGAAACTGACAAAAGAGACTCCATGGATGGTCATTGCAAGCAGGCAGACAGGTTCATATGGGAAAAGGTGATCTCTAAGGTACGCTGATCCTAACCTGTGTAGGGTTTAAATAACCAGCACTTTGAAACTGGTCCTGAAACAAATAGGGAAACAGTGTAGTGGTTTTAGCAACAGGGGCGGATCTTCCTATTTCCTGGCTACTGCATTTTAAACAAGCTGAAGCTTCCTACCACTTTTCACAGGCAACTCCATATGGTGCACATTGGAGAAGTCCAGCCATGACGTAACTAAGGCATGCCTCACTATGACCAGATTTACCTTCTGGGGCATAGTTGGTGCAGAAGCTTAAGCTGGGCAATAAAATCTCTAGCCATGGCTGCCGCCTGAACATCAAGGGTCAAAGCCAGTTCATGCATAAGAACCACCAATCTGTGAACCTGTGTTGTTAGTGGAAGTGATCCCCTATTCAGGACAGGTTGGACACCTATTTCTAGATAGTCTTGCCTAGATTATGTTTCAGTTTTTTAGCCCTCATCCAGTGCATTACTGACTCCATACACTGGTTCAGACCTTCCATAGATACCCTGAAATATGATGTTCTGTACTGTTCTGATTGTAAGTTTTACTGCTTTACTTGTTTTTATAACAGTATATTGTATTATTGTAACCTGCCTTGGGACCTTGTGGTGAAGGGTGATTAAGAAAACTTATAAATAAATGGAAAGATGAGGTAGAGTTTAGGTGTCAACATTCATCTGACTTCTAGTGGTTTCATATAGGTGTTAAACAGCATAAAGGACAGAATGGAACATTGCAGAAGCCCATAGAACCACAGGCCAAAAAGATGAGCAAGAGTCCCCACCTTCTGTAATTGCCCCTTCAATAAAGAGTTAAGCCATCATAAAATGGTATCTTCAAGTCCCAACACACCCAGACAATCCAGAAAGATACCACAGTCAATAATATTGAACACCCCCAAGAAGTCCAGCAGAACTAACCGGGACACATTTCCCCCTAACCAGTTCCCAGCAAATCAGGGTGACCAAAGGTGCCTCCATCCAAAGAACAGGCCTGAAGCCATACTGAAATGAGTCTCGACACTCCATGTCATCCAGAAGCACCTGAAACTGAGAGGTCACCATTCTCGTTATATTAGAGACCTGTTATCTTTATACAACAAACTTGTCAAAATGAAGGGTTCAGTCCAACTAAGTCATTGCGTGAGTGGAATGACTTCTGCTCATGCAATAGAACTTTCCCTCCCTCTCTTCCCTCTGTTTACTCCCAGATCTACTCCAGAGGGTTGGGGGGAAAACCAGAGGAGAATGGAGGATTGGGGTGCATGGGGGAGGGAAGGGGAGGGATGTTCCATTGCACAAGAGAAACTTGTTCTGCTCATGCAATGACTTTGTTGAATACCTATTTAGCTATATAATAAACCATCACACAGCATCACCTGGGGTGGGGTGGGGTGGGGTGGGGTGGGGCATGGCAGCAAGTGAGGTGAGAGCGTGAGAGGCAACGATGCCTGGCTGGGGAGGCAGGCAACCGAGTGAACGGAGCAGCTGGATGTAGGATGAGCAAGGCAAGTTGGGTGGCTGTGGGTTGGGCGGCTGAGCAAGTGAAGGGAGTGGACAGCTGTGGAGTGAGCAAGCCATCTGTCAGGGGCGCAAGAGGTTGGGGGGCAAGTGGCAGAGGCAGCAGCCTGGGTGTGATGCAGGTAAACACCCTAGATGGGGAGGCAGTCTAGGAGCACTGTGTGGAGCTGTGTGGTGGCACCATTTGTCTACAAAGAAGCCGGGGTGGGGGCAGCAATGCAGCACAGGAACAGGTGAGGAGCATTACCAGGCCTATGGTAGCTGGCGCACACCAATGCCTGGAGGCACTGGGGGAAATTACAAGGAGAATGACTGAGAGGCATTTGCTAGTTCCTGGGGGGCGCATTTGGAAGTGTGTGTGTTTGGGAGTGCCTGGGTGTGGGTGTGCATTTGGGGGTTGGGTTGGTGAGCAAAGCCAGCTGGGGAGCAGAGCCCCTGCAGTAACCCTAAAAAAAACCCCTCAATATATTGTTACTTTTGATTATCAGATAGTAGTGTTTTTTTAAGGAGCTGAGATAGTCTGGGAATTTTGCAGACCTCAGAGAGCAGAGTTAGACTTCCCAACACCTGCTTTGCCAGATCGTAGAATTAATGAGTGCTGGAAGAGAAATGTCTTAGGCTGAAGAGTCCAGATACTCTTTAACATCAAGAAACATTTATATAGAAATTCAGAGCAGCTGTCATCAGTCTGGTCCCCCCCCCAACATTTTAGAGTGGACTACAATTCCCATGCCACCGCTGGCTGGGGTTGATGAGTACTGTAGCTAAAAATACCTTGGAGGACACCATCTTGGTGAAGGTTGCTTTAGAACATTCAAACCTCTTCACATAGACAATCTTACTGTAATCCTTACAACAACCCTATAATGTAGGCAAGAATTATTATTCCCATAGTGTAGATGAAAGCTAAGAGAATGGTTTTATTTGAGGCAATTTAGTGAGGTTATAGCAGAGATGTGAATGAGAGATGTCCTCATTCATCATAGTTCAGTTTCATAGCACTCTTGCATTGAACGCCACAGTTTCCAGGGTCACCCACAGCTCAGGCTCCATCTCTGGTGCACAGTTCACAAAAATCACAGTGTTTGGAGGGATGGTCAATTTATTACAGAGAAGACAAAGTGAGAAGTTTCACCTTTCAAATGGAGACACAGGCAAAGATTCTCAAATACAGCTTGATCAGCAATCAGCAATTCTTTTATAGGTTTACATCTTCACATGGTGAGGCACTTAATTATCACAGCCTCCAGTCATTAGATGCAAAGTGGGAATATCAACATATGATAGCAAATGTATACTTATTTGTAGTGTTTTTTTAAAGTAACACCACAAAACCCTTTAAAATATTTCAGATAAAATAAGAATGACATGATAGTTTGTGTTGAATAAATTTCCTCAAGAATCCAGGTGTGACTACTCTTGGTGGAAAGAAACATGCCAAGGTGGACCAGTGGTATGAGCTGGTAGAATTGTTTATGCTCTTATCATCTTGAAAGCTAGGCTGAACATTCAAATATTCAGACAACAGCTCGCCTGGATTCCAACCATTGCAAAGGATAAATTGCTTGTTCATGAATCTAAATTGCAGACAAAAATCGTAGCACTACAAGCGGTTCTTTTCTTAAAATTGAATGATGATGCTAGATATCTGTTATTCAAAGTATTAAAATCACTCGGATGTAAAATTGCAGGTGCAGTGTCAAGTACTCTGTGTTATTTCCACTTCTTTATTCAGATGGAAAATATAAAATCCTCTGGGCATCTGTAGATCTGAATCAAGGCTTTTTCAGTGCTGGCATGCAATCAGTATTTCCTTGAAGAAAACAACGAGGCCATTTTGGCTGGGGCCCCATGGAAGTGTGCTAATTAGGGGCTCCTGTTGGAGAAGTCTGCTTATTTACATTGATCGCATGCTCCACCATATGCGCTCTCAAATTCCTGCGAGGCACGTGTTTCGTGCAACGGCTGCCAGCAACCAGTTTCTGAGATATGGGTCTGCTGTTGGGGAAGATTGCTTTTTACTTGTAACTGAGTCCCATTTATTTCCCACAGCGTCAACTTGTGTTTATGTATTCAGAATCCAAGCTTATGGGAGTGATTAGGATGTGATCCAATTATTGAAGACACTGAATATCCAGCCATCACATATTTCTCAAACCGTGCTTAAATTATGTTTTCTAAACGGTTTCTTCTTAGGGCGTTCAGCTTCTTTTTTAAACCACATGTATAACACAATGTAGCCTTACTGCCCAAGTGCCAACTATTGTTAACTTCACAGTTGCAGGTATCTGCCAGTGAAGCTAAAATCAGCTTAAAAGCAAGTACAAACTAAAACACTAAACTTGGTTAAATTGGCTCCTAGCAACAGGATGAGACATTGCCCAACAGTTAGTGATGATGGAACAGCCCAGGAGGTCTATAGGCATGGTGTTGTTTTTGAATTCAGTGTTGTTTTTGAATTCAGAGCCTAAACTGCATGGGAGTCACTTTTCAATTGTCCAGTGCCATAATCTCTAGTTAATTACAGCTCAACCAAACTCATTCCCCTGCCAATCCAGCAGGGATCCAGATTGCTGTCACCTTAGGGCAGCCTTTCCCAACCGGTGTGCCTCCAGATGTTGTTGGACCACAACTCCCATCAGCCTCAGCCATTGGCAATGCTGGCTAAGGCTGATGGGAGTTGTGGTCCAACAACATCTGGAGGCACACTGGTTGGGAAAGGCTGCCTTACGGTATCCACACATTACATTCAAGGTGTGTACAACCTGTGTACACAAATATTCAAACTATACACTTGTACAGTTATCCACATGTAATGATCAACAAATGTACGATCTATATGCATCATAGTGATCTGTACAAATCAAGAAGTGTACACTCTTTCATACAAACACTTCTGCATGTGTAAAGCCAAATCATACTGGCAGGGCCGGATTAAGCTGAGGAGGGCCCCTAGGCTGATTGGTGTTTGGGGGGCCCTTCTCCTCTTAGGCAATATGTGCGTGCAGGTTTGCCATCAATCAAGATGGCAGCCGAGGTTTCCCTAAGGGGCTGAAGCCTCTGCCGCCATCTTGGTTGATGGCAGCAATGCGAGCGTGTAGCACGCATGCGTGCCATCAACCAAGATGGCAGCAGAGGCTTCAGCCCCTTAGGGAAACCTTAGCCGCCATCTTGATTGATGGCAAACAGCAAAAAACAGCGGAGAAAAAGGTAACTGAAGCAGGGGGATGGCGGGCGGTTCGGAAGCTCTTGTCCCGCAACACGGGCCCCCAAGAGCTCTGGGCCCCTAGGCTTCAGCCTACTGTCTAATGGATAATAGAGCCCTGCATACTGGATGCTTCACTGTGAGCAACTGCACCACAGACTGAAAAATGTAGTTAGGCATGCCATCAGTATTGTGAATATACCCCTCAGATCAGTACTGATGGTGAAGGAGTGGTCGAGGATCCTTGTGGTTACGAGAAAAAAGACTGGCTCCTTCAAGCACTCCATTTGGATGTTCAAAAATCCTCAGTGCCAGTTGCCTTCTCCTGCCTACTGTCCATTCCCAAATCAGGAAAAAATCTCACCTTTGTGCCAGGATAAGGTAGCTGGTGGCAAATGGTTTCTCCTTTGCCTGGGCATCTCCTCCTTTCCCCAACTGATTTTAAAATCAGAAAAGATAGCGACAACCCTCAAAATTCATCAGAGAAAGCCACAATGAGTGTCACTGCAATGCCAACATCTTATTTGCTTTACAAACAGTCAGAGGAAAGATCTACTTGGAGAAAAATTCTGAAAAAGCTCCGGCTCATCCTATCTCTCAGCATACCAGAAAAAGGAAAGAGACAGTGGAGTCCTCTTTCCCATTGTTGTATAATAACTAGGAAGAAGGAAGTGGAGAGAAAAATAGCCCAGGCTGCCTATATTCCTCTTTAGTGAAGCAATGTTATGGCAGAATGGTCAGCTGACTCCCTCATAAGCAGGTTTACACAGGAAGAAGCAGCCCTGCATACCTGCAAATAGAGATGTGGTGAATCTGAAGGACTGAAGTTGATGGGCAAAGGGAAGAGCGGCTAAGAGGCAGAAAAGAAAGGATGGGGTGCGGGATAAGGTCTGGGTCAGTGGGAAATTTAGGGGAGAGGGCAAAAAGTAGAATATGAGATACATAGGAAGGTCCTTTATACCACCAGACCATTGATCCTCAGAGCTTGGAAAAGTTACTTTTTTGAACTACAACTCCCATCAGCCAAATCCAGTTGCCATGCTGGCTGGGGCTGATGGGAGTTGTAGTTCAAGAAAGTAACTTTTCCAAGCTCTGAATTGTCTCAGTAATGTGGCCCATCTATCCCAGTATTGTCAGTGGCTCTCAGGGGTTTGACAGGAGTCTTCCCCAGCCCTACCAGGAGATGTTGGGCACTGATGTCTGTTTCTGAAACTTCTGCATGGCCTTTTCCACATTAACAACCCAACATACATGCACATAAGCCCATGAGCACATACACGAATGTGAAATGTTTTGGGTCTATGCTTCATAAATTACAAGATAAATAATCTCTTTTACAATACAGGGTTCAATTTCTCACAGAGCAACAACCAGGGACGTGGTGGGCTCTCCAACACTGAAGGCATTCAAGAGGCAGCTGGACAGCCACCTGTCGGGTATGTTTTAAGGTGAATCCCTGCATTGAACAGGGGGTTGGACTCAGTGCCCTTATAGGCTCCTTATGACTCTACTATTCCACGATTTTTATATTTATCCATTTCATCCAGAAAGCTGGGACCAGAATTAACAATCATTGTCAATGTCCAGAAAGGGGAATTATTTTTAAGAAAGCTGTTAAATAGTAAGAAGTCACAAAATTCATTAAGATAAAAGCTCACTGTAAAATGTATGATGGCAGCATGTTATAATACCGTCTTACTCAAATATATTTTATTCCAAAATGATATGTTCTTAATAATATTCCTGTTGAGAGATATTTCTGTTTAAATTCTTCATTCTGGAAAAATACATCAAAGATAAAGACAGAAATTCAGTCTTAAATATTCGGTTTGAAACTGTACATTATTAAACCATCAAAAACCACCCAGGTATAAAAAATAAACAAAGATTTGCCTAGTGTTAAATAGTTATAATGTTTTATTATTTCAAAACATGTTGTGGTTTTTTTCCAAAGCAGTAATAATGTAGCAAACTGTTAAATTCCAAGCAGGACATCTGAAATTGCTCACTTAATATTTTTGCATAAATCCCAATAGCATTATTATTTCTAGGTATTATTTTGTTTTGTGAATATACTCTTAGTGTAGATATACACTGAGCCAGATGGTGACAAACTCAATTCTATAACCAGTCAGTTTAAACGGCATGTGGCAGTGTTGCAATAATTTTGTGATGTACAAAATACAAAAGAATGATGCCTCGGGTGAGGACATGCTTCCGCCTGAATTG
Source organism: Rhineura floridana (assembly GCF_030035675.1). NCBI lineage: Eukaryota > Metazoa > Chordata > Lepidosauria > Squamata > Rhineuridae > Rhineura > Rhineura floridana. The sequence goes on along the minus strand of NC_084485.1, from coordinate 106,729,006 downwards.
TTTAAATCCAACCTTGATTGGTGGGCCCCAGTGCTCACCAAAATGTTTACTTTTATTAACCATCATGGAAAAGTCCCACAGGGCTGGGGAGTCAGTATTGTTGTCCCTCACCACAAAAGAGGCTGAAAGATGGATCCTAAAAACTTCAGGCCGATCAGCCTACTTGATGTGATCGCCAAAATCTATGTCAAATACTTGCTAGGCAAATTGAAATTGTGGGCTTTTGAGAATTCGGTGATTGCAGAGGAACAGGCGGGTTTTGTCAAGGGAAAGTCCACCATTGACCAATGTTTTATACTGCTCCACCTTATTCAGAAATACTTGTTTCATAACAGACATGAATTATTTGTTACTTTCGTTGATTTTACATCTGCATTCGACCTCATTGATAGAGATCGCTTATGGCACAAGTTATCTTCCACGAACGTTGATAGACGACTGCTGTATTTAATACAAATGCTCCATTCAAATACCTCCCTAAGGGTCAGGCTAGGTGCCAATGGCCTTCTCTCTGAAACCATTCCAACAAATAGGGGGATCCATCAAGGTTGTCTGCTAGCTCTGTTCCTTTTTAATTTTTACATTAACAATATTGTCCAGGAATTGTCCGGTCCAGACTTCCCCCCCCCCTCAATTCTTGATGTTAAGCTCTCGGTATTATTATATGCTGATGATCTGGCCCTGATTTCCATTACCCAGAGAGGGATGAGGAAACTTTTAAGACGTTTGAGTAGGTTTTGTGACAAGGAGCATTTATCAATCAACCACACTAAAACAAATGTGGTTGTGTTCGGAAAGAAAATAAAAACCCACCTATGGAAACTTAATGATAAGCCCATCGAACAGTTCCACAGTTTTAGATACCTTGGACTCTTGCTTCAATGCCAACCTTGCATGGAAGTCACATCTTGATTTAACTAAACTGAAGGCTGCCCGATCCATCCAATTGCTCCTTCGTTTCTTTAAATTTAAAGGGGGGAGTTTGGTTCCTCCCACAGTAGAAGTGTTCCGTAGGAAAATAATTCCTCAACTACTTTATGGCGCCAAAATTTGGGGGCATGTTAATGTCTCCCCACTAGAGAAAGAACAGAACCTTTTCATCAGATCTATCCTGGCTACTCCACAAGGCACCCCAATATCTTACCTGAGGCTAGAGACAGGACTTCATTCTTTATTGGCTCAAGCTCGCATGTATGAAAGATTCACATCTCCCTAAGAGATGCTTCTTAGAGCAGCTTCACAATCCATCTCAAAACAGTTGGTTTAACTGGTCTAAATTAATTTGATCTGTGTATGGGATTGATATTGAAATTTTACCCTCACACCCCTCCATGCGTGCGAAACAGTTACTCAAAGAAAGAATCTATTTGTACGCCAAAAGATGGGATCTCCACGCCTCCAACCAATCGTCCTTCTCTATGTGGTACCCACTGTTTAAAACCTCTTTTAGTATGGAGCAATATTTTATTTTCCTAACTACCCCTCTTTTGAGAAAAGCTTTTACAGCGCTGCGCTTTCAATCTATGCATACGGCTCTGCTGGATGGGAGGTACGCTAAGGTCCCAATCCATCTAAGACATTGCATTTGTAAATCCGGTGAAATTGAGGATATAGTTCACTATTTAATAAGATGCCCTTTATATAATGCTCCAAGGCTTAAATTTCTCTCTTCCATCCTTCACTCCTTATCAAACAGATCTCCCTTGGAACAAATATGTGTACTTCTTACAGGTAATGACACTTTTTTAACCGCCCAAGTGGCAAATTTTGCTTTAGCTGCCGGGAAAATCAGAGCCAGATACCTTAAACAATCGCAGGCTGTACTGGAGGCCCCTCGGTCCCTTTTATAGTTTAACTTTTATACCTAAATTCCGAGTACTGGTGACAATATACTTTCAGACAGGACCATGAATTTTAATTAAACATGATACGTTTATTATTGTTATGCATACCTTGGTGAATCTAGTTTCACATTATGTATTTTATTTTATTGTGGTGGCCGATGGCTATGAGCAATAAAGACACATTCTCTTCTATTAAAAGAATGATGTGGCCTAAACATAGCTGAGCACTTTAGATTTTGCCCATCCTGAAGAAGAATCGTGTCCATGTTTAATTGGAAGAACATTCCACTATGTTCACTGCAGCTTACTCCTAGGTAAGTTTGGATGGAATTGTAGCCCTCATCACTGGTAAGCACATTTACAACTTGGGAGGAGGTGGTGTCAAGTTTGATGTTTGCAACTCTGCTTAGTACTTTTTTCCTGAATGGAAGGGCTTGCACATGATCCCAGAGATTGACATATTGTTCAGCTGAACACAATGAAACTTCCTTCTGTGTAGCCATACATAGGATTTCACAATGGCCAAAATAATTATCAGATAAATAAAAATGAGTTTGGAAAGCATTAAATGTTAGCCTTACAACCCATTTCAAAATATATTGCTTTGAGAGGTGTTTTTGTTTTGAAAAATTGTTACAATATTAACTTTTATTTATTCATAAAAATGCATGTATACTGCAATTTCATATAAAATATCAAAGTGGTTTACAACAATTCTATAAACACCATACAAACCACATTAAATATTAAAACTGATCAGCAAATAACTATTACAAAAAGTTGTTTATCTTAATTGTCTGCATAAGCCTAGTGGCAAAGAAAATCTTTCAGCAAAAACATTTAAAAGTCCATTTAGAAGATGCCTACTGAATCTCTATTGGAAGAACATTCCACAGTTGTGGGCTAGGGATGGGCAAGAAATCTATTCAGTGTGCATTTAAAGCTAAATTTTTCAATTTTGCACTTTCTGAATCAATATGAGAAGCAAAATACAGCAATCTTTCAAAGTCCACACTCATCTGCATTGAGCAGGGGGTTGGACTCGATGGCCTTATAGGTCCCTTCCAACTCTATTGTTTTATGATTCCTTGATCTGAATTTTGTGATACAGTTCTCCAACCAAGCAATGTTCAGAAAAATGCATATATTAGGGGAAGGTATGTACAAAATGAATATATTGGTGGAAATAACATACAAATATGCATTATATTGCTTGCAAAAATGTGTATATTAGTCAAAACGTCATACAAAAATGGACAAATTCACACTAAAATGCTGGAGAATTTCCATGAGGATTTTTTTAAAAAACCACAAATTGCTGCAAAAATGTGGAGTACTGAATTTAAGATTAGAAAAATGAGAAACTGAGAGAACAGAATTTCCATCCCTAGTCTGGGCCAATGACACTAAAGGCTTGATTTCTTGTTGATGTCAAATGAGCTTCAGCAACTTGGAGAAGAACCAGTGATGCTCCTATATATGATCAAGCTGGGATGTAAGGGTTCAGACAGTCCCTAAAGTAATCCAGACCTAAGTTGTTCAGGGTTTTGTAAATTAACACAAGGACCTTGAACCTGTCTCAGCAGTGGATGTTCAACCAGTGCAGTTGTGTCAGCCATGGACCTCCAACAGCAATCTGGCTGCATTTTTCAGTGTAAACCCCCCTTTTTTTAAAGAAAATTCATTTTCTAATCTTATTTGCTGCCATGTGGCTTCTGACCTGCTGATGCTTTGTTTTCATTTTTTTTTATGTTGAGCTGTGGAATGACCTACCCACAGAGGTGTGTCTGGCACTTTCATTATGTTGTTTTCATTGTATGCTAAATATACCTCTTTACCCTGCTCTTTGCACCTGAGATACATATTTCATCTCCCTAGCTCACTGGTTCCATTGTCATACCGCTGTAATAGTTAGGAATCTGGCTTCCTGTAATTTGAGCCATTATTCTATGTCCTGCACTTTGGAATGATTGATAGAGATCTTGACCCTCCTCTGTGTCACAACCTTTCAAGTACATGAAGAGTGCTATCATATCTCCCCTCACTCTTGTCTTCTCAAGACTAAACATGCCCAGTTCTTTCACTCTCTCCTCATAGGGCTCTATTTCCAGTCCCCTTATCATCCCTGTTGCCCTCCTCTGAACTTGTTTCAGTTTGTCTGCATCCTTCATAAAGTGCAGTGCCCTGAACTGGATGCAGAACTCAAGATGAGGCCTAAGCAGTGCCGAATAGAGGGGAACTAGTACTTCACACAATTTGGAAACTATATTTCTGTTAATGCAGCCTAAAATAGCATTTGCCTTTTTTGCAGCCACATTGCACTGTTGGCTCATATACAGCTTGTAATCAACAATTCCAAGATCCTTCTCACATGTAGTATTTCTGAGCCAAGTATCCGTCATCTTATAACTGTGCATTTGGTTTCTTTTTTATAGGTGTAGAACTTACGTAGGTGCAGCGGCCAGATTGGTAACAGGGACCAGGCGGTTTGAACATATAAAACCAATTCTGGCCTGCTTGCATTGGCTGCCTGTATGTTTCCAAGCTCAATTCAAGGTGCTGGTTTTAACCTATAAAGCCTTACACAGCTTGCGACCACAATACCTGATGGAACACCTCTCCCAACACGAACTCACCCGTACACTATGGTCAACATCCAAGGCCCTCCTCCAGGTGCCTACTCCGAGGGAAGCTGGGAGTCTGGCAAGAAGGGAGAGGGCCTTCTCAGTGGTGGCCCCCAAATTATGGAATGATCTTCTTGATGAGGTACGCCTAGCGCCAACACTGTTATCTTCTCGGTGCCAGGTCAAGACTTTCCTCTTCTCCCAGGCATTTTAGCATGTGTTTTTAAATTGCTTTTTAAAATGCCCTCCCTCCCTCTCCTGTCCCTGAGAATAACATGTGCAATGCATGCACATGCCTGCCATCACCCAAGATGGTAGCGGGGGCTTCCCCTGCCTGTATGGGGGTTGGGCTATGGTACTGCGGGCCCGGGACAGGTTGGTACCCAAGGGCCTAGTCATGCCTGGTACCAGCCCTGATAAGGGTGCATGTTCCTTCTTCTGCATGCACAGGACATCTGCATACAATTGGCTTTGTGAGCTCAGAGTGAGGATGGGTGACTCAGTCCATTTCAGGTCCATGTTATTTTTGCATGTGGACACTTACAAGTCTGTCGTGTTCCATTTACACTATAAATTTAAGGGGAAAAAATTGATACCTGATTTTTGAAGCATGTTTTCAGTCAAGAGCAGCCTCAAAACTTTGGAAAATACAGAAGCCAGTGGATAATTAGGTTCTGATCAGCACATTAGTCCTCAGGGTGGTGCAGGTCAGCTCAGTTTTTCTTGGAATTTGCAAATATTTAATTTCATAAATATCCGTAGCTCAGATGACACCCCTTTGGCTTACTAATGCTTCTTCTTCCTCAGCTGGGCATGTGGTCACTCTGCTAAGTGTGCCTAGCTGTTCCCCAAAGCACAAGACCTTCCTGTATGTTGCATGTTAACCAATACTTTTCAAATCCTGCAGGATACAGCATCCAAATAACTTGGGTGCCTTGCATTATTCTAGATTGAGCATAGGTCTCACTAGAAGCCTACAGGAATCTTCTCCATAAGTGCACAATTGCACACACATACACACACACACTTTCCATATGCAGGGTATGGGGGAAAACATCATGTAGATAGCTCATGTACAGTCTTTGACACAAATGTGCTGGAAAAATTCAAATCTGAACAAGTGCTTGCAGCACAGGCACCTTAAACAAGATTGAATGAGGTGTTCTGTGTTTTAATCTAGCAAAAAAGGGCAGCTGACAGGAGATATAATTGGGCTGTGCACTTCTGTCTGCAAGGTTAATACAATGTGTGATTGGGTAATACTTTGATTTAAGGATAACATGGCTACAAAACCAAACTGATATAAAATGCCTAAGAATTTAGAGTGCAGATCAGAAAGATTTATCAACAGAAAAATGTAGCTCTGTTGAGTAGTCAAAGTACCAAAAATGCTTATTTATTTTTAAATTACTTGCATAAATCTTTGAGAGCTGTTGTGTTTTGAACTTTTATTTCTTTATTTTTGAACTTTTATTTGATATTTACATTGGTATCCTTGCCTTAGTTTACCTTAGTACACCATTTTCTATGGATATATATCTATGCATATTTCCCATCACTGAAACTCAAATTTTGTATTGTTTTAAATGTTTGTAAGTAGTACACCACCCTGATGTTTTGCAAGAGGACAGTATATAAGTGCTTTTACAAATAAAATAAATAATCTGCCAGTCTTGCTGCTTGCCCTGTTTGGCTTATTAAAGCTTGCCGAAGGGGTTTCACTGACTGGATCCAGGGTGTTGTCAATGCGTTGTTGCGGGAGGGAGTGGTTCCAGCCACCCTGAAAGAGGTGGTGATCTTCCTCCACCCACACTCACTCTGCTGACTCCCCAATGCATCGCACCTCCCTCTGACAAGGAGGGTCCTACTGAGGCAGAACAGTCACCCTCACCTCACTCATGGATGCGCCAGCACCAGCAAGAACAACCCATGCCAATGGCTCCCCTGAGGCAGAGCTCTCAGGTGCACACACACTCCCAGCAGTGACACTCAGTTCAAGCAAGTAGAGTGCCTGTCCAACCTTCCTTAAGATAGGTGAGGGGGTGAGACTAGTTGCTGCAGCAATGTCTTGATACAATGTAGTCATGTCTAGTCAAGCCTAGTAATGATGCTGAACCATAAGCTGATTCGTGAAGTGCTCTGAACCAAAATCTCTCACCTATTAGAGAAAAGCACAGCTCCTCATTCATGACTGACTTCAGGGTGTTTGGGCAGGACAGTTTGTCGCAGCCACTACCTCCTCTACCCAATGACACCATGACAGAGGTGGAAGCAAGCAGGAGGATGGGGGAGGGCTATCACAGCACCCTGGAGTCCCTGATAGCCAACCTCCAGCAACTCCACACTGAGGCCCAGACTCTTTGGAAGGAAACCCAGACCCTTCAAGTGGAGAGCCAGAACCTGTAACTCCAAGTGACCCAGCTAGGAAACACTGTGACAGCCTTGCAATGGTGGGAGCGCTCTGGCTCAGCTGATGCCTGTGCCCCATGTCAAGATGCCCACCGGGCTTCCCCTCCGATACAGTGGGAAGCGGGAGCAATTTGCGAAGTTCATCGTGCAGTGTGAGCTGTACATCAGAATGCGACAGTTGGACTTTCCCAAGGACTCACTGAAAGTGGCCTTTGTGATCAGCCTACTGAAAGGGGAGCAGTCCAGTGGCTGAATTCCTGTTGCTTTGGGACAACCCTGCGTTGGCACAGTATGACAAGTTCATCACTGCCATGGCAGAAATCTTTCAACATCTCCAGCAGAAGGTCACTGTAGTTCACCAGCTGGCAAACCTGCAACAGGGAAAAAACTCATTCAGGACTTATACTAATGCATTTCAAATTTTGGTGCAGGAAGTAGATTGGAACGAGACAGCTCAGATGTACCAATATCAAAAGAACCTCAGTGATGAGATTCTGGATGAATTGGCGCAAACTCCGGCTCCCAATACATCAGAACTCATCAAGCTGTGCCTGCAGATAGACAGCAGTCTTAAAGGTCACAGCCTGGCATGCCAGGCTTCCTTGACTTGGTGATTGTCCCCCATACCTCTCCCCTGAACATGCTTCTCTCCTTGTGTGGGAACCTCCACTCTGTTGGGGGAGGACCCCATGCAAATTGGCAGAACGCAGCCTCACCTGATGGAGGAGGAGAAAGAGAAATGGTGTAGAGAGGGACTGTGCTTATAATATGGGAAGGTGGGACATTTAGCAAAAGCCTGCCCTGCAAGTTGAAGAAAGCCCCAGTGCAGGAAAACTATAAATCCCAGCTCTCATAGAGGTCTACAAGCTGGGATTGACTATAAGTCAAGGACCTCATTATGTTCTTGCCCCACCCAGGCTGGCCTTATAACTGCCAGTCCTCCTAGGTCTGCCATCTGGACAAAGCTTCCAAGTGCTGGCAATGGTAGATTCGGGAGCATCCAGCAACTTCATGGACTCGGGCTTTGCAAAGCAACAAGATTCCCATCATTATGCTGGAGTCACCTCTATCTGTGGAGAGCATCGATGGATAGCCCTTCACCTCAGGGGCCATCACACATGTGACCATTGGTCTGCAGGTGGAGGTGCCTGGACAACTGTAGAAGCCGTCATACTTGGCTACCTTGTCACAAATCCCAGTGGTCCTGGGAATGACCTGGCTGATGTTACATGATCCCATGAAATCCTGGGAGGAGGCCTTGATGATGTTCCAGTCAGTCTATTGCCAACAGCACTGTCGGCCCGTGGGAGGAATTGCAGTGGTGGCAGCAGTTGCTCCAATGCCTGCTTCACTGGCCTCCCGGCCTGCAAAGTACCAGGACTATGCTGATGTGTTTGACAAGAAGGAGGCAGACCAGTTGCCCCCCATCAGCCATATGATTGTGCCATAGATTTGCTCCCTGGGGCCCAGATTCCCTCTGGTCACATTTACTCGCTATCTGAGCCAGAGTTGGCTGGTCTAAGGGAGTTCCTTGATGTTAACTTGAAGCAGGGTTTCATTCAACCATATAAGTCCCCAGCTGGGGGCCCTTTGCTATTAGTCAAGAAAAAGAGTGGGGAACTTCACCCCTGCCATGACTACCGTGAGCTGAATAAAATCACCACCCCCCAACAACTACCCACTCCCCCTTATTAACAAGATGCTGGAGCAACTGCAAACAGCCAAGATCTACACTAAGCTGGACCTGCATGGAGCCTACAACCTTGTCAGGATCTGGGAAGCAGATGAGTGGAAACTGCCTTCAAGATTTTGTGTGGCCACTTTGAGTACCTGGTCATACCTTTTGGACTATCGAATGCTCCAGCTATCTTCCAGAATTTTATGAATGACATCTTTTGGGACTACAGTAGGGCCCCACTCATATAGCAGGTTATGTTCCAGACCCCTGCCGAAAAGCAAAAACCGCTGTAAAGCGGAACTCATTTAATAGAATGGCGCGCAACACCCAAAAAACCACCGTAAAAGCAGAACAAGCACTGTATGAGTGGGGCTTTAGTCTAATTGTGTCTAATTGAGACCCCCGCATTAGCGAAGCACCATAAAGTGAAGCACCGTAAAGAAGGGCCCTACTGTATTTAGATTGCTTTATGATAGACTATTTAGATGACATCCTTATTTACTCTTGACTCCCCAGAACAGCATGAGGCTCATATGGGGGCTGTTATGCAGAGATTGTATGCTATGCTGGAGAAGTGTGGGTTTGATCTAACCACTCTGAACTTTCTGGAGTATTGTATTACCCCCAAAAGAGTAGAGATGGACCCAGAAAAGATGCATAGTGTGCTCTCCTGGCACCCCCCCAAACCAAAAAGGACCTACAGCATTTCCTGGGGTTTGCCAATTACTATAGATGCTTCATCGTTGCCTTCTCAAACATGACTGCCCCACTAACATGACTGCCTAAAAGAAAACTGGCCCCTTTCAATGGATCGAAGCTGCCCAACAGGCCTTCAAGCATCTAAAGTTATTGTTCTCCTTGGAATCAATACTATGGATCTACCCTCATCCCAGGGGAACACCACTATTCTGGTGGTAGTCAATGCTTTCAGCAAAATGGTCCATTTCATCCTGTGTGTGAGCCTACCAACTGCCAAGGAGACTGCTCAATTGTTCATCAAACACATATTTTGGGCACATTGACTCCCAAACAGCCTGGTCTCGGATCAAGGACCCCAGTTCACTACCTGTTTTTGGTGCACCCTGCTACAGTGCTACAGATCGAGCTATGGCTGTCCTTTGCACACGACCCCCAGACAGACAGAAAAGGTCAATGCCACCTTTGAACAGTACCTTTGCTGCTTTGTCAACAGGAGAACTGGGTGTCTCTGCTACCCCTCGCAAAATTTGCCTATAACAATTCTGTGCTTGACTCCAGCAGACCCCCTTCTTCGCTAACTATGGATACCACCCTCGTGCCTTTCATAACCCAACCACCACTCTGGCAGTTCCAGTGGCAGCAGAATACATGCAAGAACTATAGACCATGCATCAGATGCTACAGGAGCAACTGGTGAGGGCTGAGGCAGCCTACAAGCGGGCCACCGACTAGCAGCCTGGTCCCCAAATACAGGTGGGGAACAGAGTATCTTTCCATGCAGTACTTACCAATGACCGTATCTTATCAGAAATTAGGGGCTTGGCAAGTGGGCCCTTTCAAAGTAGAGGCACAAATCAACCCAGTCACCTACCACTTGTGCTTGTCTGCTACCACGAGGATTCAACCTGTATTTCATTATTCATTGTCAAGCCCCAAGGAGCTACCACATCCATACAGGGCACCTGAGTCACCCCCAGCACCCATACTAGTCAACACCCAGGAAGAATATGAAGTGGAGCAAATTCTCAGCTCCCATTGGCATCGGGGAAAGCTGCAATACCTGATCCACTGAAAGGACTGGACTGGAGAAGAGATCCTGGGAGGTGGTGCCAAATGTCCATGCACCGGACTTGATGAAAGAATTCCATGACAGCTACCCAGGTAAACCCAAGCCCCCAGGGTGGGGGAAGGATTGGCATGGAGGGGAAAAGATGTCATGGACCTGGCAAAATGGGGGTGGAACAGCAAGATGGCAGAGGAGGAGGAGGACTTTGAATGGACTGACACTTCCCATATTGAGCCATCGGGTGCGCAACACTGAGAACTCTCTCACTCTGAACAGTGACAGTTCTGCCCCTGAAGCTCCGGTTACCCACGAGGAGGCCTAGCCCAGTCAGACAATTGCCACCCCACCTGAAGCGCTTCCTCTCTCCACACCAACTCTGCCACCTCCCCAGTGCATCACACCTCCCTCTGATGAGAAGAGTCCTGCTGAGGCAGAGCGACCACCCTGGCCTTGGTCACAGAGGCGACAGTGCCAGCATGAACAGCACGTGCCAACGGCTCCCCTGAAGTGGATCTCTCGGGTGCATGCATGCTCCATGCAGTGATACTTAGTTCACGCATGTAGGTACCTGTCCAACCTTACTTAATCCAGGTGAGGGGGTGAGAATTGTTGCTACAACAAAGTCTTAATGCAGTGTAGTCATGCCCAGTCAAGCATAGTAATGATGCTGAGCTGTGTAAGCTGTGAACTGATTCATGGAGCTCTCTGAACCAAAATCTCTCAACAAACCTACTAAAGAAAAGCACAGCTCCTCATTCGTGACTGAGTTCAGGGTGTTCGGGTAGGACATACATGAAGCCCTTGGAAGTGGTCATCAGGAGATTTGGGGCAAGGTGTCAGCAGAATGCGGATGATACCCAGCTCTATTTCTCTGTAACTTCTGAATCAGAAGAGGCCATGCAAGCCCTGGACCAGTGCCTGGACTTGGTGGTGGGCTGGATGAGGGCCAATAAATTGAGTCTGAATCCTAACAAGATGGAACTGCTGTGGGTTGGTGATTTCAGAGTTCAGATAATTGGTCAGTTGCCTGCTTTGGATGGGGTCGTACTCCCTCTGAAAGAGCAGGTCCATTGTCTAGGGGTGCTCCTGGATCCATGTTTATTGCTAGAGGCCCAGAGGACCTCAGTGGCTTGAAGTGCCTTATACCAGCTTCAGCTGGTAAGACAGCTGCAGCTGTTTCTGGACCGGGATAGCCTGACCACTGTAGTCCATGTGGGGCTGCCCTTGAGGTTGGTCCGAAAGCTGCAGCTGGTGCAAAATGCAGTGGCATGGGTATCGCCAACATGTTACTCCAATGCTCCTGCTCGCTGGATCGTCACCTTATAGTGGTGAGTGGTCTTGCATGTTCCAATGAACCCTATGAGCTATACCGTTGGGAGTCATGTATTCCCAGCAGGTCACTCATGACAGTAAGGTCAAAGGAGAAGAACCAGGCAAAGAACAATCTAAGAATGTCCTCAATGGCAGAACAGGCAGAAGATAACAATGTGTATGTTACAACGGCTGTGAAGGCGGATAAAGGCTGCAGCAGATAAAAGACTTCCAATCGTCATGGTATCCATGCCATTGGATCAAACCCTTTTTTTGTCAAGGCTGTGTGTTGATCGTTGTGCGCCAATCTCCCCACATAAAACAAATGCACGCACAGGCATCTTCCAACCAAAAGAAAAGTCCCATGGCGATAGGTGAATGGCGACGGGAGCAGGACTGTGAAATCTAGAAGCCCCTAGTCATGGACTGGCACATGGGTTGTGGATACAGAATTAGTCATCCTGGCTCAAGGACTGAGGCAGATGAGTAGATCGGTAGCTATATCCGTGACTGAGCAATCCTATTCAGGGTCCACTCTGCTCACCTCATATGGGAAGGGGGTTAGAAAAGGTGCCCTAAACATAGTCTGCCTCGTCTCTCTCCCTGAATGTATTACCGCGTACAGTGGGGTCACCACTTAGTGGTCGCAAAAGACAATTGAATTTTGGAACGTGGAATATACGGAAATTGCTGGACTATACAGACAGTGAACATCCTGAATGCAGGACTGCCATCATCGCGAGGGAGTTGAGACATGTTAATATTGACATAACAGCACTCCAAGAAACTCGAAGGGCAGGAGAAGGACAATTGAAGGAAGAAAAAGGAGGTTACACCTTCTTCTGGAAAGGACTGCCTGAATAAGGACGACAAATACATGGAGTAGGCTTTGCTATTAAAAATAATGTTGTGAAGCTCTTATCAGAAGTTCCTACCGGCATTAATGAACGACTCTCAACTCTCTGGTTAAAACTCACCGAAAAACAGCAGGCAACTATTCTAAGTGCTTATGCACGAACATTAGATGCCAATGAAGACATCAAGGAAAAATTTTATACCCAGCTGGACACCACCTTATCAGAGATACCTGTTGTTGTTGTTGTTGTTATGTGCCTTCAAGTCAACTACGACTTATGGCGACCCTATGAATCAGCGATCTCCAACAGCATCTATCGTGAACCACCCTGTTCAGATCTTGTAAGTTCAGATGTGGCTTCCTTTATGGAATCAATCCATCTCTTCTTTGGCCTTCCTCTTTTTCTACTCCCTTCTGTTTTTCCCAGCATTATTGTCTTTTCTAGTGAATCATGTCTTCTCATTATGTGTCCAAAGTATGATAATCTCAGTTTCATCATTTTAGCTTCTAATGGTAGTTCTGGTTTAATTTGTTCTAACACCCAATTATTTGTCATTTTTGCAGTCCATGGTATCTGCAAACCTCTCCTCCAATACCACATTTCAAATGAGTTGGCTTTTCTCTTATCCACTTTTTTCACTGTCCAACTTTCACATCCATACATAGAGATTGGGAATACCATGGTCTGAATGATCCTGACTTTAGTGTTCAGTGATATATCTTTGCATTTGAGGACCTTTTCTAGATCTCTCACAGCTGCCCTCCCCAGTCCTAGCCTTCTTCTGATTTCATGACTATTGCCTCCATTTTGGTTAATGACTGTGCCGAGGTATTGATAATCCTTGACAAGTTCAATGTCCTCATTGTCAACTGTAAAGTTACATAAATCTTCTGTTGTCATTACTTTAGTGTTTTTGACTTCAGCTGTAGTCCTGCTTTTGTGCTTTCCTCTTTAACTTTCATCAGCATTTGTTTTAAATCATTACTGGTTTCTGCTAGTAGTATGGTATTGTCTGCATATCTCAAATTGTTGATATTTCTCCCTCCAATTGTCACACCCCCTTCATCTTGGTCCAATACTGCTTTCCGTATGATACGTTCTGCATATATTTATTAAATAAATAGGGTGACAAAATACACCCCTGTCTCACACCCTTTCCGATGGGGAACCAATTGGTTTCTCCATATTCTGTCCTTACAGTAGCCTCTTGTCCAGTGTATAGGTTGCACATCAGGACAATCAGATGCTGTGGCACCCCCATTTCTTTTAAAGCATTCCATAGTTTTTCATGATCTACACAGTCAAAGGCTTTGCTGTAATCTATAAAGCACAGGATGATTTTCTTCTGAAATTCCTTGCTCAGTTCCATTATCCTTGGTCCGTATGTTTGCAATATGATCTCTGGTGTCTCTTCCCTTTCTAGATCCAGTTTGGATGTCTGGAATTTCTCGCTCCATATATGGTAAGAGCCTTTGTTGTAGAATCTTGAGCATTACTTTACTTGCATGGGATATTAAGGCAATAGTTCGATAATTACTGCAATCCCTGGGATCCCCTTTCTTTGGAATTGAGATATATATTGAACGCTTCCAGTCTGTGGGCCATTGTTTAGTTTTCCATATTTCTTGAGAAATTTTTGTTAAAATGTGGACAGATTCTGTCTCAGTAGCTTGTAGCAACTCTATTGGTATGCCATCTATTCCTGGTGATTTGTTTCTTCCAAGTATTTTAAGAGCAGCTTTCACCTCACATTCTAAAATTTCTGGTTCTTCATCATATGGTTCCTCCATTAATTAATCTGTTATCCTGGCATCTCTTTTATAGAGTTCTTCAATGTGTTGCTTCCATCTTCCTTTTATTTCATCTCATTCAGTCAGTGTGTTCCCCTGTTGATTATTCAACATCTCCACTCTTGGTTTAAATTTCCCTTTAATTTCTCTAATCTTTTGGAATAGGGCTCTTGTTCTTCCCTTTTTGTTGTCCTCTTCTATTTCTATACAATAACTACTGTAATAGTTCTCTTTATCCCTATGTACTAATCGCTGTATTGTTGCATTTAGGGTTCTGACGGTGTTTCTATCTCCTTTTGCTTTTGCTTTCCTTCTCTCTTTAACCATTTGAAGAATTTCTTCAGTCATCCATTGAGGTCTTTCTCTCTTTTTAACTAGAGGTATTGTCTTTTTGCATTCTTCCCTGATATTGTCTCTGACTTCACTCCATAGTTCTTCTGATTCTCTGTCAACTAAGTTTAAAGCCTCAAATCTGTTCCTTATTTGATCTTTATATTCTTCTGAGATGTTATTTAAATTGTGTTTTGGCATTATGATTGCTTTGTTGTTCTTCTTTAGCTTTACTCTGATTTTCAATATGACCAGTTCATGATCTGTACCGCAGTCTGCTCCTGGTCTTGCTTTCACAGAAAATATGGAACTTCTCCATCTTCTGTTGCCAATTACATAATCAATTTGATTCCTATATTGACCATTTGGTGATTTCCACATGTACAGTCATCTTTTTGGTTGCTCAAAATATGTTTTCACAAGAAACAAATGATTGGCTTCACAGAATTCAATCAGTCTTTCTGCTGCTTCATTTCTGTCTCCTAAGTCCCATTCCCCCACAATTCCTAGTTCTTCTCTGTTCCCTGCTTTCCCTCCCATGATTATCAGCACATTACGTTTTGGTGTGTGATCAATTTCTTCCTGTACTTCTTCGTAAAATGTCTCCAATTCCTCTTCGTTTGTGTTTGCTGTTGGAGCATAGACTTGGATGATGGTTATGTTAATAGGTTTCCTGTTTAATCTCATTGGTATCACTCACTCAGACCTTGCGTTGTAGCTCCTAATTGCTTTTGCTACATCACTTCTCACTATTAAAGCAACCCCATTTCTTCTTAATTCCTCGTTTCCTGCATAAAATATTTTGTAGTTGCCTGATTGAAAATGTCCCATTCCTGTCCATTTTAATTCACTCACACCAAGTATTGTAATGTTGATATGTTCCATTTCTTGCTTGACAATTTCTAACTTTCCCTGGTTCATGCTTCTCACATTCCATGTTCCTATTGTATGCGTTGTACAACTCTAGACTCTCCTTTTGCATCTGTGCGCATCAGCCTCTGGGCTTCCTTTTGGCTTTGACCCAGCTGCGTCATTAGTCACAGCGTTACTTGTCCTTGTCCTTTGTTCTTCCCCAGTAGCTCGGTGAGTGCCTTCTGACCTGGGGGGTCTCATCTTGCAGAACTATTTCGTGTTGCATTTTGGATACTCTGTTCATAGGGTTTTTGTGGTAAGAGATATTCAGAGGTGGTTTTCCATTGCCTTCCTCTGAGTTTGGATGCATCTTAGTCTGGTGTCTCAGCTTTGACCATTCCGCCTTGGGTGCCCCTGCTAGGAGTCTAGCCTCTTGGTCTAGACTCCTGACGGTATTGCTCTCAGCTTCTTCAACACTCTCAAACCCCCTCACCATGTTAAGGTGTGCTCCTAGAGGTGGAGATTATTTGTTAAATAATAAAATAACTACAAAAATTTGTTCCTCCTTGCCACAGGAGTCTGTTTTTACTTAGAATTAAAGAATTCTGAGCCCAGGAATGTCTTTTGAGTACCAGAACTGGATGGAGCTCATAGTCCTGCCATATGAAAATCCATTCCTGGTTAGCAGAAGCTTTCTTCATTTCAGCAGTATAATTTTGGACAGGAGGGGAAGTCACTTTGTTGATCGCATTGTTACACTATTGGGAGTCAGGAAATTTCAAATGGAACAATCTCTTTTACGTTAGCGGGATCCTTCTGGGTTAGGCCATTTACAGCTTCACTCTCAACAGGCTAAAATCCCAGCAGAGAAGCTTAACTGGTTTGTGGATCAAGCATTTGCTTTCTCTGTGTTTCAGTCCCAGTTGAATCAAGTGAAATGGTACCCACATACCTACATATTCTCCCAAATCAAATATTCAAGCCAAACATTTTTAAAGGACATCCATGTCAAACATCTGATTCAGCTATGTAGTCAGCTCTGATCTACAGATATTTACACCCACAAAAACCACATTGTGACGCAGCAGTCACTTGTTAAGAGGCTTTCCTCATCAGATAATGACAAGTGCACATCCTTTTGAGCTTGAAGAAGTGAGATTTTTCCAGAAGAAGAAAAACTGCAGCATTCTTAAAACAAGGATTTTAATTGCTTCTGAGTGTGGGGATCCCATTTTAAAACCTGTAATATATTGGTTGCTCACCAGAGAATAGGGATGGGGAGAACTTTGATTCAGTTCACATATAAAGCCAAATATCAAATTTGCACTTTCTACAACAATATGAGAACCAAAACACAGACATCCTTCACTATTTGCACTTCTCCGAGTTTTGTGATGCAGCTCTCCAACCAACCAGTGTTTAAAACCCTTGTGGAGAATTATCTTTTAATATTATCTGTTTCATCTTTCCTCAGTGAGGGAGAGATGTTGCCAAATGCATATTATTAACCTAGATATTAATACTGATTTTGATATCTGTATTTGGGGTGTTTTGGACATGGCTTTATTTTATTTTGAAAAAAACAGGTCATCGGGTCATGCAGTTTCTCAGATTAAGCAGTTTAGGACTATCTGTTGTGGAAACCCTTTTCTCTAAAACTGAAAAAAAAGCTAGCAAGCAAAAGAAGAACAATAATAATAGTACAAGTTTCATTCAACTTTGCTAAGATGATTTCTAAAAATGTCCAAAAAAGGGCAACAGATAACCTAATCAGTAGTTTAAACCACTAGCAATTTATCTGTTCCCATCTGTTTTCTCTTTCTCACTCTCTCCCCTCCTGTGCACTTCACACACACACACACACACATACACACACACTCCTTTTCGTCTCTATTTCCAAGCTGTTCGGCCTCCTCAAGTTCAGCTTTTATTCCTAACAAATAACAAGACAATACAGTGACATAAAAAGGTTCATTTTTTAAAAGAAAAAAAATTATCTGCTCTGATTACAAGAGTGAATCTGACCCCTCCATTTTGTGCCATGCTACTGGTGCTTGCTTCTCATTTTAAGCCCTGTGCTGTTTGCTGCCTTTCTGTGCATTTTCTGCCTGCACAGGTGCTTGGTGCATTGAATGGGCTGGCAGGTGGGCAACTCATGTACTTTTGAATGGGAGAAATTTGGCTCCATGTGCAATGGCTCTCCACCATAAAGTCACTGAACATACAATACCCTGACCATCAAGATTGGGCGGGACAGACCCAATGGGCCCTTCTGAGCTCTTGAGCTCTTAACCAGTGCCTGACCTGGCTGAACACTGCTGCCTGCCATGCATGCAAAGCTGCAGTTTTGCTCCTGGTTTCCAAAAGAAGTCAAGAGCTCAAGACAGGACAGGCTGGCTGGGGTTGAAGGACATTGTAGTCCAACACCACATGGAGGACCACAGGTTCTCCATCCCTGCATTAGCACCATGTTACAGAAGACAAACATAATTTTTAAACAATCATTCTGATCAGGACTTTGCTCTGAATGAGTTTTGTAAATATCATTAGCTACAGAAATAGTCTTCTGTAGCTACGGCAATAAAGTCCATGCTGTCTGTGGATCAGATCATGTGCTCAGCATGTTGTGTCCAAACCCTGGCTTGCAACTATAACAAATATAGTCACAAATCTACATGCCTTAACATAAGAGTTTGGACCCTACATACTTTGTATGTAAAATTAGACAAAAGCAGTGTCATGACTATACCTTCTATGAGCCAAATCTGTTGACATGGGCCCAGCAAAAATTCCTCACCACAGCACTGGATTTTGCATGCACATAACTCACACAAAGGAGGTGCCACATGAATACTGCTGAGTGGAGCCATGCTGAGTGGGACTTTGGATACTCTGTCTGGCCCCACCTCAAGAAAAAAAAGCTGACATACAAGAAGCTGTGTCCACACAACTGAGATACAAGCATGACTGTGTAACCTGTTTGCATGAGCAGTTGCTTGTGCATAGGTTTTTTTACCATGTTAATGCATAGATGTCTAGACTTGGGATTCAGCAACCCTTGGGGCAAGATGAGGAGCTTGGTCTTGCTCCCCAGTAGTCATATGAAATCTCCTTCACACAAGGAATGCATGAAGAGGCTATAGAGACAAGCAAAAGGTGAAGTCTGAACATCATATGCTATACACTCATCTCATCTCCTTGGGGTTCCTTTTTGGAACTGAAAGATGAAACAAATATATCAAAAATAAGATAACATTTTTCAGAATGCTAATCAGTGTGTTGGATTAATATGGGTATTGGGGCAATTCAGGAGTTTCCTAATTGCAGAGTTTTATTACTAAACATTTATTTGGAACAAATTGTTTTTAAATGTTGGAACCTGGCACGGATTCTGAGAAAGGCTCAGACAGACAGAAAAAATATTATTTCCAAATGTGCTTCCCGAATCTATTGACATCATGATGTATATATACTGAATAATTATCTGAACATTTCTGGATAACAGTTTATGACCACTAAAACACATGTTGATGTTCATCATTGACAAATTCTCAACTGTCACCTTCTTTCTCTTTTTTGCTTCCCTAGTATATATGTTAACATTTTAAAAATTTCATTGTAAAATATTTTTATATTCCCAAAGTGATTTTTCCACTTTAAATTGCAGAATTTAATACAGTTGGAATGCATGTGGCGAGAATAACTCAGCTTTGTATTTTGTCTTTAGATTGTATCCATTCGATATTTCATTTTTTTACAGGCAGGAGTTTAACTCCTTCGTGCCATGAGTAATTTTGCTTCTGCAAATGTATCATCAATACTGCTTTGAAACAGTTGTATAGGCATGTGGTTTAAGGACATAGCAAACTACTGTCTTTGCCCATCAACATTTCTAATGAACAAAAAAAGCATTATTACTTATATGTAAAATAATTGTGTTAAACAGGTCCTTCGACAACCCATTATGATTTCTTTTTTAAAAAAAGACGTAGAATTAAATACATCAATACCAAATAATTTCTTGCACTGTTATGGATGTGTGAATGTTGTGAATGTTGGGCAGAATGTAAAAAAAATGGTTTTGGAAGCCAAATGTACATTCTAGCTAATTTAAATTTTGCTTCTGATTTATATGGATTTTTTAAAAAATGCTTTAAGTGTAATGTGTGAAAGATCTCCTTACACGCAAGCTATACCTCCTGAAATTCTTCATAATGCTGCAGGTAGTGAAGAAACAGCTTGGCAGCACTGGCAGTGCCAACAACCAGCCTATCAAGAAAAGGAAGGTGAGCTGAAAGCATATAACTCTCTGCCCCTAACAACCATGGTTACTTTCCTAGCCTGTTTAACTCTTTGTACCAACTTATCAGCAATTTGGTGCAGAGGACAAAATTAGCTGCCATTGCACAGGCTGGCTGGATTCTACCTGCCCTGAGGGTGTGTTTGGGACAGGGAGAGACAAAGCGAGGCAGGCTGGAAGTGGTGGCCCACCCCACATGGGGAAGACTTGACAGAGACTCCAGAGGTGACTGCCATTATCCATTATATGGGCCAATCAGAGTGAAAGGAGATGAGTCAGACAATGAAGATGCTGTGCCTTCTTCCCTTGCCCCACCCCAATCTTATCTTTAATTAAAACCCTAACCTAGACTGGGGTCCAGGATCAGTTTGGGAGGCTATGCACAGCCTTAGTTAATCTCTCATTAGCATTTGATACCATCAACCATGGTATCCTCCTGCAGCAGCTATGTGCATTGGGACTGGGGGGCACTGCTTTGGGGTGGTTCCAGTCTTATTTGGTTGGCCACCAGCAGAGAATGGTGCTTGGGGGATGCCACTCAACACCATGGAGACTTCAATATGGAGTTCCGAAGGGGTCACTCTTACCCACTTTGCTGTTTAACATCTATATGAAACCACTGAGTGGGATTATCCAGAGATTGCGATCAGTATGCTGATGACACATAGCTCTATTTCTCCTTTACATCTGCAGGTGTAGCAGTGGATGTGCTGGATCAGTATCTGGCTTTGGTAATGGACTGGATGAGAGCCAATAAACTGAAGCACTATCCAGGTAAGATGGAGGCACTGTTAGTGGGCAGTTCCCTAGACAAGATGTGTGGGATTTAACCTCTTTTGGGAAGGGTTGTGCTTCCCCTCAAGCAGCAGCTGCACAGCTTGGGGGTACTTCTGCATTCACTTCTGTTGCTGGAGGCACAAGTGGCCTCAGTGGTGAGGTGTGCCTTCCACCAGCTTGGCGGGTGGTCCAGCTGCAACCCTATCTGGACAGGGATAATCTGTCTTCAGTTGTCTGTGATCTGGTAACCTCTAGGTTAGATTACTGCAGTGCATTATATGTAGGTCTGCCTTTGAAGACAATTCAGAAACGACAGCTGGTGCAGAATTCAGCAGTCAGATTACTGAGTGCGACCAGAAGGTCTGAACGTATTACACCAATTCTGGCCTGACTGCACTGACTCCTGGTTAGTTTAAAGCCCTATATGGTTCAGGACTGCAATACATCAGACTGCTTCTCCTCATATGAATCGGTCCAGACCATGCAGTCTTCTTCAGAGACCCTTTTCTGTGTGCCCCATCCAAGGGAGATGCAGAGGGTGGCCACATGACAAAAGGTGGCCTTTTCATTGGTGACCCCCCCCCATCTGTGGAAAGCTTTCACCAAAGAGATATGCCTGGTACCATCCTTGTCAGTCTTTAGGTGCCAAGCTTTTTGTTCTCTCAGGAATTTGGTAATTAAGTCTCTTATGGTGGTGCTCATCTTTTAGTGGGGCAGGTAGGGCTTGGCCTTAGTAATACATTGCTGGATGGGCATTTTATGTATTTTGTATTGTTCATTTTTAAATGTGTCTGGTTTTAAACTGTTTTTGTGGTGTATTTTATTTTTGTCAAGTCACTTTGAGACTCTTTCTTTGTATTAATTGACTGACAAATTGACTGACAAATGGAAATGATAATTGTTAGACTCAATTTTTGCAGGGATTGAATAGCGGAGTTATTGCTGGTTTGACACTGTTAATCACTTGACCCTGCTGCTACATTGGCTATTACGTACTGCTTGTTAGGAATTAGATTTATATTTATGTTAGCTATGTCCATTATGTTGTTTTTTATGTTACTATATTATAAACCACCTTTTGGGTTTTGATCAAGAGTGGTATATTGATTTCTAAACAAACAAAGGTGCAGGAGCCTGGTCCCCTTCTGCATCAGGCCACCCAACTAGAATGTGAATATACAATCTGTATGAGGCCATGGAAGAATAAAGCCAAGTCTGACAAACATGCACAGAACTGAATGAAAAATTTGGACCCATTTTCACAAACATTTCTGGCACAATATGCTCTGCGTACACAACTTATTGTAGAATCAGCCCCTCCCTTCTCTTCAAGATCCCAGAATGCAGTGAAATGATTCAGGGGAAATAATGGTGTGGGAAAAGCAATACATCCCTCTTCCCTGCATTTTGCATTGGTTATATCAGGGATGAGGAGCCTCAAGCCTGAGACCAAATGTGACCCTCCAGGCGTCTCTATCTAGCCCTTGGGAGCCTCTCCAAGCAATACACCCTCCTCCTGCACACACCTTTTCCGCAGGCCAGACCCCTCATCAGTCCTTCTCTTGAGTGCTTTTGTCTGGAATGTGCCCTTGAACTCTGATAATGCTTCTTGATTGCCTGGATGGAGGATACAAAGGGATGTGTGAGTGCACATAGAAACTAGCCTACTAGACAAAGGTAAAAATTACATTCATTGCTCCACCAGCTTTTACCTCTAGCCCACCCACTACTGGCATGTGGCCACAGAAGGTTACCCAGTTGGGAACATGGCCTTCAGTCTGAAAAAGGTTCCCCATCCCTAGCTTACATCCACATTTTGAAGATGACAAATGCTATGTTTACACACACACACACACATACTAACTCCAACAAATTTCCAAAAAAATGTTAAATCAGCAGTGAACGAACTGCAAACATCTAAAGCTGGGGTAAAATTAAATATTACCCCCCTGTAAAAGCAGGCTGAATTTCTGCTGCTTTCTAGGGATGGGGAGAATTTTTTCTTAAAACATTTGGGAGATGGGTGCTATTTACCTTCCTGGGTCCCATCAGAATGTGCTGCTGGCAGGAAGCTGTGGAGATAGTGTCACATCACTTCCTGCCAGCCACACTTCCCAGAATGCCTTGGGAACCAGGTGATGTGAGGCAATGTGGTGTCCCTCCAAACGCATTCCAGGAAATGTAGTCAGCAGGGAGTTATGAAGAGCACCTTGTGCTCAAGGGGCTTTTTCAAATGGCAACAGAGCAACAAAAATGGAAAACCCTTGTCTACCTCATAAGGTTAAGTACAGCAATTGGCAACACCCTTCTGAACATTTCAGAGAAAGTTATTCCCTTCTCTCTATGATGTTCTTAGAGGGTTTCATTTCCCAGCCACCCAATGAATGGTTCTATGCATCAACAAAGAGCTAAACAGTGGAGGCTGGTGACTACGATATCAGCACCTTGGACAGCTCCTTGAAAGTTCATATTAAAACCTGGAGTGGATTCACTGCCCCATGAACATCGGAGCCACCAGTGTCCACTGGACCTAAAACCATCTGCTGTGTTTTCTACCCACTCTCCCCTGAGCAGACCCTCCAGATTCCTCAGCAACTATAGGTGAATGGTTTAGTCATTGCATGGCTTGCCTACTAAGAGGAATCATATACAAGCTTTAGCACCATTTACACATATAGGGATCGATTACACTGCTCCGTGAGGATTTATTTATTTACTTTTTTAAATAAAAGTATTTATATACTGCCCTCTTGCAAAACATCAGGGTGGTGTGCAGCAACATCAAAGCATTTAAAAAGCAATACAAAAAATCATTAAAATAACTGGCTACTCAAAAAAAACATTTTAAACAGCTGCATAGGCCTGTCAGAAGAAAAAAATGTTTTCAAGAGATGCCTGAAAATCAGGCGCGAGGATGCCTGCTGAATCTCTGCTGGAAGAGCATCCCATAGGATGGGGCTGCAACACTAAATGTATGTGAAAGTAACTGTGACATTACTTTCGTGAGAATCAGTTTCATGGGTCTTACCCTCCTGGACAGGTAAGTGGTGATAACTGCCTGAGGGGATAGGACCCACTTCCCACAGGCTGCTTAGTTTCCTGTCTTCATGTCCATCATCTTCATAGGGATCATGCTGGTATAAAGAAATAAATAACAGTCATTTCTCAAAATAACTTAGATTAGCTTCCACAATTTTCTGTTTTGGTCCTTGCTGCTGCTTTGTTTTGCATCTCTGCTTAAGTTAGTATGAGCATATCTGTCCTATGGGAGCACAGAACCATGTACAACAGTAAGATTATTGTGCAGTGAGTCACAGGGGACATCACAGGAAAGGGTGCATTATGTATTTTTCCTTTGTGAAAATTACCTGATTACAACTTTTCTCTGATATCGCTTACACCAGTGTTTGCGTGTGTGCTTAAATTCTCTGCTGCTCGTTTTTAAAAAAATGATATATATTCTTATTATTTATTTAAAACCTTAATATACAGCCTTCCATTCAAAAATTTCAAAGTGTTTCACAACAATATAAAGTGCCAATGCATTAAAATCAGTACACTACAACAATAAATACTGCAAAATCTAAAGAAGCAAATTAAAATAATAGCAAGCTAATTAATACTAACAAGCTTCAAAAGCCTGAGAGAACAAATGAGATTTCAACAAGCACCAAAAAAAGATTGGTAAAAGCAGCAGATAGTGATCAAAGAACAAACTTGAATTGATACTGGTCTGTTAGGTCGACGGAATGCTTTCAAACTGGCACCAGCCAACAGATCCTATCCCTAATATTGGAGTGACCTGTGGGTGGGGATCTTGTGGTCCTCCTGATGTTCTTAGACACCATTCTCATCATCCTTGACCATAGGCCACATTGGCTAGGCTGCCTGTAGTAGTTCAAAACAATCTAGTGGCTTCCCTGTTCCTACTGCAAGTGATCAGTAATCATAGGATCCTGCTTTAGGATAGGGATTGCTCCAAGACCTAAGAAAGGAAGATAAAGGCAAAATTAAAACTGTGATAAAGAGTAATTGTATCAGAGAAAACAGTTATGAGACTTCATCCTCATTCAGGTTGAGTAGGGTCACCAAAACAAGATAGCCCCTGTGAAATATGGACCAAATGCGCTATATTGACAAAACTTAATATCTTTCCAAATCCAACCTCATCTTTGCATAGCAATGTGTGCCTGCATATCTGAGATGAGAATCAAGCTCTCTGCCTAGTCAGCTGTGTTTAATACGATAGATCATGAGGTCCTTCCAGATCAATTGAAACATGCCTAGTTCAGTGTTTACCTAGTTTTCGTCTTATTTACTTAACGGTCTCAATTTGTATCTTATGCATTGAAGTATTCTGCTCAAGTTAATGTAGTTCCCTGGAGCTTTGTTCTTAGCTCAGTGCTTTACTATTTATATGACCCCAATGGCTTCGGTTTTCCGACAGCCCAGGCTCAATTTTCATTGCTTTGCTGATAATACACAGTTCTGGCTGGCTCTATTTTTTTTTTTTTTGCTTATCCAGCCTGACAGAAGCTCGAACATAAAATGTTCCAACATTTTATTTTTAACAGAATGCCTCGTAGAAGGGATTCTTATTAACTAGAGCACCTGGCTAGGGGACCCTTGCTTATTCTTCTGAAACACAGATTGATGGTGATCACACTGTTTTTGCAGATGTTGCTGAAATGTTAATCTCTGTTATTTCTTTTGTACGATATGTGTCAGCTGTAGTCAGAAAATTGTATTACTATTTAATAAATATTCTATAATGTCTTAGAGTGAAGAGATTTATACACTGTTTACGCCTTACTTTACTTCCTCTTACTAGTACAGTGTATTTTATCTTTGAGGTCTCTTGGCAGAGCTGTACACAGCGCAAATTGTAAAACACTCTGTACTTAACATCAGGGTTTTGCAATTAACATTTTAGAACAGCCCAGGTATTTTTTCACTCTCTTGCATAGCTATCTAGTACTAAGGGAAATTTTACTTATTTGTATAGGAAGCTTTCTTTAGCCCATTTAATCCACTAGCGTCTGCACTAGGGTTGGACAAAACTGTAACTTCAATATTTCTCCATTTCTCATTTTCCCAGTCAGTTCACCCATTTCCACAAAAAAAGTCTGCATGAAAATTAGTACATATTTTAGTGAGTATTTCTCCCAATAGACACATTTCTACAAGCAATTTTCCCTATTATAGGAATACATTTTTGTACACTGCTTTTAGTAATATATGTATCATGCACACATTTCCTTAGCATCTCTCTCTTTTTTTACACATTTTTGTGGCTGGAGAACTGCATCACAAAATTCAGGAGTCCAAATTTTGTTGGAAAGGTGCATTTTCAGTTCAAACATTAGTTCAGGAAATGTCTGACTGACTGACAATGGCTCGCCAGGGCTTCAGATGGGTATCTTCTTTTCCAACCCTACCTAGAGATAACAGAGACTGAACCTGGAACCTAGCAATGGAAAGGTCTGTTAATTTCAATTCCCTCAGTTTCTTATTTTTCCAATCTTAAACTCCTCTCTCCACATATCAACAGCAATTTGCGTTATTATTTTTTAAAATAAAAAACTTATGAAAATTCTCCAGAATTTGTCTGAATTTCTCCTAATAAACACTTTTTTGAGTAACGTACATATTTTTTACAAGCAATGTCTCCTAATATAATGTATTTTGTATGTTATTTTCATTCACATATTCATTTTTATCCAAATTTTCCCTCATACGCATTTCTGTAACCATTGTTTGGTTGGAGAACTACATCACAAAATTTGGATAAGTGTGAATTTTGGAGGAGGGCTGTGTTTTGGTTCTCAGATTGTTTTGGGAAGTGCAAATTTGATAGATTTAGCTTTACATGTGAACAGAATTGAATCCCCCCCATCCCTACTCAATATTCTAGTCAGCTCTATCCCTACAAGTTATTCTGCACTGTTATCTCAGTCAGTGTTGGTAGCCAGTGATTCATTGGCTACTGTAAGGTGGGATTAGTCCAGATGGTAAACAGTCAACCAGACCCCCATTTAAGAACATAAGAAGAGCCTGCTGGATCAGACCAGTGGCCCATCTAGTCCAGCATCCTGTTCTCACACTCGCCAACCAGTTGCCCATAGGAAGCCCACAAGCAGGACCTAAGCACAAGACCACTGTTCCTCTTGCCTGTGGTTTCCAGCAACTAGAAATACCTTGGAATTTCATTTTATATCCTGGAATACCAAGACAAATAGAGGGTAACATTGCAGGGTCATTACAGGCCAATTCGGTTGTTGCAACAGATCTCTTTTGAAGAAGGATTCCATAAAAATGTTCTGTTCCTCATACAGGTCTCAAGCCTTACTTCAGCTTCTGCTAACAGCAAAGGAAGGGCACCATTTCTCAATCTTTCCCGATATTCCAAGGCCTATTTTCCTGCATCATTATTCTGTGGAAGGGTTGTAGAATTTTGCAAAAGGTCTGAAAACATATTGCTATATTTAATGTTACTCATGGCCTGCCATATTGTTGAATGAATATGCAAGCATCAACTCCACAAAGTTGCAGGTTGATTAAAAAATGATTAACTTACTCAGTTTAATTATCTCAATAACTTGGTGACATTATTCTTCATTACAAAGTAATTGTTAATACTATGAGTAGTGTCAATGCTGAAATCTTAAGATGTGATGATTAAAATAATTATATGAGACAAGCAAAGTGTTATCTTTATATATAGACTGAAGGTGGTTTTTTTTACTCTAGTACTGTTTAGAATGTTGCATTTAAGTCTATCCCCACATGAAGATATACCAAAAAGTCATGAAAGCAAAGCTAGACTCAGACAATGTAATTCCCCAGCCAACTTGGGGGGGGGGGGGTGTGTGCTCAAAGTGCAAGTCACATTGTACCTGAATAGCTAGTCAGGCCTCATACAGTTCAGCCAACCAGAAGGCAGCGAGAACCACTGTGGTTCTGATCTTGTTTCAAGGAGTGGGGAAATAGGTGTGTGGGGGATACTAGCAAGTTTAAAGACTATTAAATATCTACTCAGAAGTAACTTTCATTAAGTTCATAGGGCATACTCCCAGTGATTTACTTTGGGGAGACTCAAAAAAACAAACCACGAAAGTGGGGAGGGGTGTGTGTGTGTGCGCAATAAAACCATCTCCACCCATGCATTTCAAAGGGTAAGCCAGGGAGGAGAATGTGTGGCTTTCCTAAGGGTGGACCTGAGGGCCAAAAGAGGGATGGCTGGGGGCATTCATATTGTGCTGCTAGAGGTGAAATATGAACCAGAGTGAAATTATCTGCCAAGAATGTGTTCATTAATTAAGAATGAAAGTTGGAGATTCGAAGACAATCAGATACCATCATACTTCTGACCATAAACTATGCCGACTAGCGATCCAGCAGTGCTATTATTATTATTATTATTATTATTATTATTATTATTATTATTATTATTTACATTTGTATACCGCCCCATAGCCGAAGCTCTCTGGGCAGTTTACAACAATTAAAAACATTAAAAACAAACATACAAATATACAAATTTAAAAACACATTTTTAAAAAAACAGTTTAAAAACACATGCTAAAATGCCTGGGAAATGAGGAAAGTCTTGACCTGGTGCCAAAAAGATAACAGTGTTGGTGCCAGGCGCACCTCGTCAGGCAGATCATTCCATAATTTGGTGGCCACCACTCAGAAGGCCCTCTCCCTTGTTGCCAGACTCCCAACTTCCCTCCGAGTAGGCACCCAGAGGAGGGCCTTGGATGTGGAGCATAATATACGGGTGGGTTCATGTCAGAAGAGGCGTTCCATCAGGTATTGTGGTCCCAAGCCATGTAAGACTTTATAGGTTAAAACCAGCACCTTGAATCGAGCTCGGAAACACACAGGCAGCCAATGCAAGTGGGCCAGAATCAGTTTTATATGTTCAAACTGTCTGGTCCCTGTTACCAATCTGGCCACTGCATTTTGCACAAGCTGCAGTTTCCAAACCATCTTCAAAGGCAGCCCCACATAGAAAGCATTGCAGTAATCTAACTTGGAGGTTACCAGAGCATGGACAACTGAAGCCAGGTTATCCCTGTCCAGATAGGGGCGTAGCTGGGCCATCAACTGGAGTTGGTAGAAGGCACTCCATACCACCGAGGCTACTTGAGCCTCAAGTGACAGAGATGGTTATAGGAGAACCCCCAAGCTACGAACTTGCTCTTTCAGGGGAAGTGCGACCCCAACCAGGACAGGTTGGACATCCACCATCTGGTCAGATGAATCACCCACTCACAGCATCTCAGTCTTGTCTGGATTGATCCTCAGTTTATTAGCCCTCATCCAGTCCATTGTTGCAGCCAGGCACCGGTTCAGCACATTACAGCCTCACCTGAAGAGGATGAGAAAGAGAAATAGAGCTGCGTGTCATCAGCGTACTGATGTCAATGCACTCCAAAACTCTAGATGACTGCACTCAACGGTTTCATGTAGATGTTGAACAGCATGGGGGACAGAACTGACCCCTGTGGAACCCCATATTGGAGACTCCAGGATGCAGAGCAATGCTCCCCAAGCACCACCTTCTGGAGCCCATCTGCCAAGTAGGAGCGAAACCACTGCCATGCAGTACCTCCCACTCCCAACTCAGCCAGTCATCCCAGAAGGATACAATGGCTGATGGTATTGAAAGCCGCTGAGAGATCAAGGAGAATCAACAGAGTCACACTCCCCGTCTCTCTCCCAACAGAGGTCATCATACAGGGTGACCAAGGCTGTTTCCATGCCAAAACCGTACTTTTCCCATGACCCACTGGGCAGCTTCCAGGAAACCAGTATTTGGATTCCAGGGGGGTATGGTTGCAAAGCTGAAACAAAGCAATTGATGGAAGGGCACCACCAGCAGTGAAGCCTGCAGGTTAATTTGACTCAACACGGGAAACCTCACCCGGCCCAGACATGGAAAAGATTGAGAGATTGATAGCTCTTTCTTGATTCTGGGTGGTGTTACATGGCCGTTCTTTGTTGGTGGAGTGATTTGTCTAGTGAATTCCAATAATGAATGAGACTCTGGCACGCTAACTAGTTATACAACCCCCAAGCGGTCAGTGTCCAACTTCTTAGAGAGACAAGTGGCATTCAGGCACCCAAGACCGAACAATAACACGTCTGTGATGCCCTTAGATGTCCCAGGCTGCACACGCACTACACTGACTGGCTCAGTGTGTGTCTATCCTACTCCGACAAGTGCAGATAACCTATTGAACCTCATTCATGATGGGGATTGCAATTATTCCCCATGAACAAGGAATTCTCAGTAAGTGTGAGTCATAAGCTTGTGTTAGGTCCCTGCCCTTTGTACACATCGCCCGTCCCTACTACTAATTGGATGGTTTATTGAGGACCCCGGATTGGCCCCACTCAGGTTGGACACAACCCTGGCACACTGCTGAGAAGATGGTCAAATCTGACTATCTAGAGCAGTGGTTCTTAACCTGGGGTGCACGCACCCCTGGGGGTGAGAGACACTTTTTCTAGGGGTGCAAGGCCCAACCAAAGATTTTGGAAAACTGTCATTTATCTTAGCTAAGTTTGGCTAAAACACACATTAAAATAATATAAAATTAAAAATGTATGATATTTTTTCAGGGGGTGTGAGAGCATATTTTGGAACTCCAAGGGGTGCTGGCAGTGGAAAAGGTTAAGAACTACTGAACTAGAGGAAGTAAAAGTCATAACAAGATTTCTGTAGGTGAACCTGCGAAGGATCATTAATGGGACTGGGGTGCAGGAGAAGCCCCAGAAAGCGCACACAGCAAAGCCATGGAAATGAGACACTGGTCGTGCACTTGGGGCCGGGCCGGCCTCCTCTGTGTTCCTCTTCTTCTCTGACGCTCAAGGAAACCCTCCACATCGACCAGCCCTGCCTCCAGTGCTGAGCCACACAACCCTTACATGAGTGGGGAAAGGGAGGCCACAGGTGTACAGCCAGCAGGTGCACAGCCAGCAGCAAAGGAAGGGTGGGTGAGGCAATGGGTCTGGAAAATGAACAGGAGAAGTGGGGTGGATGGATGCAGTGAATCCACCCCCCACACTCCTCAACAAGCGGTGGAGTCCACGATTGGGTGTGCCTGGGCCTCCAGCACCCTGCCTGTCTGCCCCACCAACTGGTCAGTGCAGGGAGGGAGGTGGAGGGGCGGCGGGACACCAGGAGGCACAGGGGTGGAACCCTGTCCACCAACACATTGGAAGCGGCCAGGGCCAGGCAAATAGATGTGACTATTCATGGGCCTTCTTACAATAAATGGAGTTTTGAAATGGAGTATAAAGATTTAGAGTAGTTTGATATTAAAGAGGCTACTGATAAGATCTTAAATAAAATGATAAGTAATGAACATAAAGAAGCTTTAAGTTCTATGAAGATGAATATCGCTGCAGGACCTAACAAAATAGGGGTTAAGGATATAATGAACTTTGATAAAGACAGCAATGTAATTTTAGAACTGTTTAATCTGTGGCTTGCTGTAGGAAAATTGCATGAATGCAGTAAAATAAGTAAAACAATGTTGATTCCTAAATTATTAAAAAGGAAGAATTGGAAGATATTAATAACTGGAGACCTTTAACAATCAGTTCAGTGCTTCTAAGGCTTTTTTCAAAAATAATGACAAAACGACTGGAAGTCACTTGTCCTATCAATCCCAGACAAAGAGGGTTTATTAAGGCTTCAGGCTGTGCCAAGATCTTGTGGACAGTGGACTCTTTAATAAAAAAAAAAAGCTAAACAATAGCAAAGCAATTTGGGTATTATATTTATAGATATTGCAAAAGCTTTTGATTCAGTATCTCATCAGCATATTTCGGATACCCTCAAAAGAAGACAAACTGACCAACATATAATTGATTTGATAATGGATTCATATAAGAATGCTATAATTCAGATGAAATTAAAGAAAGGTCTTACTGATAAAATTACTTTAAATACTGGTGTCAGACAGGGGGACCCACTGTCGCCACCTTTACTTAATTTGATTATGGATCCCTTAATTAATAAATTAGAAGCAATGGTGTTAAAAGTACTGCCTGGAAATTATGTTCCTTGGGTTTTGGTGACGATCTTGTTGCGGTAAACAACGACTACCAGGAAATGAACAATAACATCAAAATACTAGAATAATTCTGTGATGCGACTGGCCTTAGAATTCAATCTAAGAAATGTTATGGCTTCTGTCTTGAAGGCACAATAGATAGCTTTGTGGTGAACAGGAAAACCCCATGGATGATAAATAAGGAAGTCATATGTTTGATTACAGCAGGAGAAACTGCTAAATATTTAGGAACTGGAGTAGATCCATGGTCAGGACTTGCTGTAAGGAAATGGTTGATAAATTTCCAATTGTGGATGGAAAAATTGGGTTAGTTAGGTTGAAACCTACACAGAAAGTTGAAATGTTAGTACAGCATGTAATACCTAGGATGTATTATGGATTAAAACAAATTGAAATATCAGTGATGCAATTGAGGAAACTTGATGAGGATATTAGAAAATATGTTAAAAAATGGCTGCACTTGCCACGTAACATCTACATCCAGTATGTTATATACAAGTTCATGTGACAGAGGACTTAATTTACCAAGGTTAGGGAAGGAAGTTTTATGTAGGAAGGTAGATACTGTAGATTATATAGAATATGTCATTCAACTGATGAAGTGATTAAAACCATGGCTAATGAATTCCATCTTATTAATGAAATTAAATTACAATGGTTAAAGTGTGGTGGAAAGACTGAGGCCTTGAAGATTTTGATGAAATTGACAATTTAGACAGTGGTGGTAAAAAGAATATACCAAGATGTGTTGAGCCTAATTGTTATAGGAATGGGGAACTGCTGCACTGAAAAGACTTTGCCTGTCAGGGGAAGGCAGTGGAATGTTTTAGGAAAGACACTATAAGTAATAGATGGATTGTCCGGAAAAATAGAATGAATCAATGAGAGTTTATTACGGACTGAAATTAAGATCTAATGTTTTCCCAACAAGGGAATTCTTGGGTAGGAGTAGCATAGGTACTCATAAGACATGCCGGAAATATGGTTCACACTTTGAATCCAGTTAACATATATTGAGACAGTGTCCTTCTTTGCAGAATATGAGAATTAAAAGACATAATAGCTTCTGTAATCTTATTGTCAATGAAGCAAAGTAACTAAAATGAAAATGTTATGTGGAACCTCTTCTTAGAACAGCTAAAGATGAACTGAGGAAACCTGATCTGATTTTTGTAAAAGATACACGTGCTGTGGTAATCGACGTTACCATCCGGTGGGAGTTCGATAACACCTTGCAAAAAGCTGTTCAAGACAAAACTCGCTATTATAAAGATATTAAGGAACAAGTTAAAGAACATATGGGAACTCAGGAGGCCAAATTCTTTGGCCTCGTAATTGGTGCCCTTGGTAAACAGCTCGAGGTCAATTATAACATCTTGAATTGCCTTGGACTTACAAAGGATAGACTACTTGTTCTGTCTGAACTCGGGTGTACATATGTACTGAAGATGTCTAGACAGATGCTTCTTTGCTTCTCGAATCAATGACATATTTTTCTTGGTCATTTATTTTAATTTTTTATTTTTTTTCTCTTTTTTAATGAACTGTTTTTTAAATAAAAATATTATATAATATTATTATATAAAAATATTGTATATAATCTTATTTATGGTTTTATTTTATTTATTTTTCCTCTTTCCCCCCTTTTTTGTCAGTGGGAAATTCTCATAATGATTACCATTCCCCAACTAATGGCTAAATAGATCATGGCTGCAGATTGGGAGTCATGCATCATCAACTGGATAAGACATTTGACTTTTATAAATCATAGGGGGGGCTGGTCACCCCCCCGTCAACTCAAAAATGGGGCAGGGTTAATCCTCTGCCCACTAGACATTATGGTGACATGTATGAATGGATGAATGAGATTCCCACTGTCCCTACCTACTATCTAGCGAAACCACAGCCAAGGGAATGGGCTTGCCAGAGTCAGTGGGGAAAGAAGACCCTGTTGAGCTTGACTCAAGTCTGGTCCTGTGAAGAGACATGAGAGGTGTAGAATAAGTGGGAGGCCTACCCGGGCCACCAGTGAAATACCACGACTCATCATTTTTTCACTTACCCGATGAGGCGGAGTGTGTGAGCCCCAAGGAATAGGACCTACTTACCTGAAAGTAAGCCCTTCTGGGCAGACATATAGATTTCACTGTAAATAGTTTCTTTTTTTAAAAAGTATTTTGTAGTTACATTTGATCATAATTACATATGAAATGAAACCCAGGTGGATTGAATAACCCTTTTCTTTACTTAAATAGGATAGCTGAACAGTGGTAGACCAGAGATCTGACTGACAGAAATTCAAATCCTTTCTCAGCCATAGACTTATGACTGTGAACATGATCACTGTCACACACACACACACACACACACACGTGCACACTACCTGCTCTGAATACTTGGCAGGGGATGGGAAAGAAAAGCTGTAGAAGTGCCAACAGATCAATAATATATAAATAATGGCTCTCACCTTTGAAAACAAAGTTACAGTCAATATCAGTTTAGCACATAAAATGGGAAGCCATAAAGTATGATCCAGAAGAGAAAGAGAGAGAACTGACTTTTTTAAATGCACTTGCCACACCTTTTTGGAATGGAGAGGCAAGGTAAGTCCAATACAGTAGGGCAGAGGCATCACTAGCGGGAGTGCGGGGGGGTGCGGACCTCCAGTGCATGCCCTCCCAGGGGCATGGACGAGGTGGCTGGGCTTGCGCGCGTGCGCCCACGCACACTCAGGGCCAGCCACCCCATCCATGCCCCTGGGAGGGCGCGAGCTGGAGGGGCACCCAGCCGGAGAAGGCCTGGGAATGCCAGTGCGCCTCCCTTGCCCTGCCGACACTGCTCCCGCGCTCGCCCGCCAGCCCGCCTGCCCACCTCTAAGGAGTTGGAGCAGCCTTGCCAGGCAACGGCGCGGGGCGGCTCTGGGTGTCACCCCCCTCATGGTGACACCTGGGTGTGGGCCGCACCCTCCACACCCCGGTAGTGACGCCCCTGCAGTAGGGCCCCGCTTACAGGTGCTTCACTTCCCGGCGTTCCGCTAATGCGGCGGCTTTCGTTTTCTATTTTAAAGCCGATTTTTGCTCTTTTGCGACGTTTTCGCATCATTTTTGCGCGATGGCCCCATTATAGTCTATGGGTTCCGCTTTACGGCGATTTCTGCTTTACGGTGGGGGTCCAGAACGGAACCCGCCGTATAAGCAGGGCCCTACTGTATCAGAAAGATATTTTTATTCAAGGTTTTCTTGCTTATTTTCAGAGGCTTTGACCACTCCAGAGTATTCCGTTTGCACACTTTCTAAAGGTGGGCATAGTGCCCTGACTTGATCAGAATGATTTAACTGTCAAAATATATACCCAGGTTTTTCTAAATTAGTGTGGGAAACTTAAATGTCACCTCTTCAACTCAACTGGACCAGCACAATGGCTCTAATTTACACTCAGGTGGTTCAATCTCTTCTTATATAGCTAGCACTACACAGATCAAATGCCACAAAAATTCCTATGGACAAAATAGGTAAAGTAATGATAAAACAAGATGCACTGCTATGCAAGTTTATAGTTATTATTGAGTCATAAAGGATCTGCGTATTTTATGAGATTCCTATCACCAAGTAGCCAAAGTAAGCAAAAAAAGATAGGATTTTTAAGTGCCTGGAGAAACTTGTTTCCTTGTCATAATATCCTTAGAGGTGCTCATTAATGTGACGCTATGACTCTATGCCTCTCTTCACACAGTGGTGGCTGGTGCCTACTCGACCTGGTAGGGATGCTACAAGGTCATGGGGGCATGTCCAGTGAGAGGTCACAGGGGGCATAGCCAAATTATTCTGGTTTTCTCCCCATCCTTCCTTGTAAAGATACTGTAGACACATACGAATTGCTGTTTCACAAATAGTTAGCACCTCACTAAACTGAACAATGACTTACTTTGGTTCAGAAGGGATCCCTGCTGTCACAGTTGCTTCTCTGCTAGGAGAAAAGTCTTGTGGCCTCCAACAATTCTGCTTCTCTCCCTGTCCTCCTCCTTTGCAAAGAGTAGACACTTAACACTGCAGCTTTATTAATATTTAGCACCAAAGTGATGGTTCAGAAGGGGTCCTACTGTCACAATTTCTAGTGTGGGTTTATGCCAGAATAATCATACATTACTCAGAGGTAAACCCCCACTGAATTTCATGGAGGTTGCTTCCTGGCAAGAATGTAAAGGACTGCAATTCTGCACAGGGCTATTAACAAGGGACCCCATATATTTCCATACCTATGGGAAAATATTATTTCTCCCCTCCACTTTTTCCAGAATATGGAATAAAATGCAGGGAAATTAAGTGAAATGTGACCTGGAAGACTACAGTTAAAATCACAACTCAGCCTGGAAAGTCACTGTGTGACTGAGGGCCAGTCACTGTCTCTCCTAACCTACCCCATAGGGTTGTTTTGAGGATAACATGGATAAAAGGAGACCTATGACTGCCATTCTTGAGTTCCTTGGAGGCAAGATGGAGTGGATGTAAACATGATACCGATAAATAATGAATGCTAACCAAAAAAAATCCATTTCCAGCCTGTCTGTCCTTGATTTGGAATTGGGGGAATACCTGATTCATCCTAATGGGCCCGCCTCCACTGGTTGAAGGGAATGCAGATCTCAAGTTAGATGAATGAGGCATTCTTATCCCAGTTCTCTCACACACTCAGCATATGCTTGTTACCTGAACAGGTAAAGCCCTGAATAGGATAGGAACACAATGTTCATTCACAGCCTTGATTATGTACTCTGCTCAGGTGAATCACTTGTTTTCCCACTGCACAAAAGAGAGTGTTGATTTCAAATGTACAAGCAGTAAGCAACTATGAGGATGAGGACTTGTCAGTCCAACCCTGCAGCAGTACATCAGAGATGGTGTGTATTCTGCCATAAGGAACCACCCAGGGT
Source organism: Rhineura floridana (assembly GCF_030035675.1). Classification (NCBI taxonomy): domain Eukaryota; kingdom Metazoa; phylum Chordata; class Lepidosauria; order Squamata; family Rhineuridae; genus Rhineura; species Rhineura floridana. The sequence goes on along the minus strand of NC_084485.1, from coordinate 106,692,446 downwards.
TTATTAATAATTGCAAGTTAATGCAACATAAAATCAGTTTGATTGCCAGATTGTTTAAAAGCTCTAACAGTGGCACATTAAGGAGAAAAGGTTTACACCCAAGAATGCATTCACTTATTTCCTATTTTTTTCTACTTTAGCGGATAAATGACATTTAAATTAAAATAATGGTGTGAAGTGCATAGCGATTTTGAATGTAGCGATTAAAACTGAAATTGTACCTGACAACTAACAATGGGTGAAAGTGATGGATTTTAGTTTGCAAGTACTTGACACCAGGAAAAAAAATAGGGAGAGATTTTTTTATTACTGTAGAATGAAAAGGTGACATTTCAACAGTGAAAAAAAAGGCAAGTCTATTAAGTACAGCTACCCCTTTTTAATTTAAAATAACTTAGATTTATAAGATACAATAAATTGATTGACTCTCCTGTCAAAGGCCTGAAAGGCAACCACTGGGAGATGTTTTCTAGAAGCCCATTTTCCCAGAATTCATTTCAGGTGAAAACTATAGGTTATGTCAGTAACCATTTTTGTCAGCTCAAACAAGCTAATTCACTATGTAATCTCCATTCAGCCTGAAATTTCCCAAGCCAGCTCTTGGATTTAGCTATGCAATACTAACTAGAATGGGAAAGGTATTGCTTAAGTGGGATCGTACGAATCTTGAGAAATCCATTCTCTCTGGGTGTCATGGCCCCCTCAGAGGACTCCTCCGATGAGGACGACTCGGGAGTAACAGCAGCAGACCCAGGAGCAGCAGACCCAGAAGGAGACACCGAGGAGCCTCCTGAGAATCCAGCTCCTTCTCCCCCTCAGTTGCAGAGCACCCCAGGTACAGCAAAGGCCCTGCAGCCAGACACAGACAGTGAACAGGATACTCCCCCCTCACGTGCAGAACATAGACAGCAGAAGGTCAGGCAGAAGAGAGGCAGGCCTGTCTCCTTAAGGCCCAAACGCTGAGGGCTCACACCTGCTGTCAAACCTGCTCCTTATAAGGCACCCCTTGCTTTCAGCTTGTTGCTGACTGCAACGTCAGGCGTGGCTCGTGTATACCTAGTTTCCCTGCAGCATCTCTTGGACTGACCCCTTGGTAATTGATCCCGGACCTCTACTGACCTCGCTTCTGGACTTCGGACTTGGAAAGTAAGCTTCAGACAGGCCTGGCCCTTATCAGGTTCCCTCCTCGTTTGCCTGGCAGATTTACAACCAGACTGCTGGCTAAGGACTTTCCTCCCTTGCTAACGACCCAGGCATTTCCAGCCCCACCGGCACTGCTGTCTCAGTGCAGAGCTGACAGTGGGCTCCACTGCCAAATAGATGGGTAGCAGTGGGGGGCATATTCCTGGGCTGTACTTCCACTAGGGGTAAGAGCTCCCAGTGTAAGTTCGACATGCACAGCAGCTTTACAGCTTCCCTTTGACATCCTATATTGACATTTTCCTAAACAATGGGATGCAGAGAATTTTTCAACAGCCTCTTGTACATTCAAAAAGAGCATGCATCATATGGATTCCTCCATGACTGAGCCATGATCTTGCTAGTTGTACTCTGGTCACATCCATTCCTTACATTTAAAGCACTCATACATAGGGTTGCCAGGTCAGAAGCATCCCAAACCGTGAGGTTTTGGGGGCAGGCCCTAGTGATGTCATAGGGGTGTGCCTGAGTGATGTCATTGGATGGGCCCAAGTGATGTCACAGGGCGGGCCTGAGTGATGTCATTAACCATGATACATTAAGCATCAACCACAGTTGCTTGGTGCATACAATTCAAACAAAAACATTTCTCTGAAATTAAGAAAGAAATAGTAGCTAAAAGATGGAGCCTGGGTATGAAGCATTTAATCTAGCCAACTTGCTTCTGGCAAAAAGGGTTTAATTGCCCTCAGGCCACACCAGTCACCAGAAGGCAACTGTAGGAAGAAAGGAGCCTAGTGTTGTGATGATGTTAGATGGAAGCACTCAGGAGTAAAGATGGATGCCCCCAAAGGCTACAGTTCTAAACACACTAAGGGACTAAGCCCCATAGAACTTAATAGGACTTACTTGTCCGTAGATATGGTTTGGATTGTGTTGTTGGTAAAACTTGACTAGGGATCCTCTGCAAAGATCTCCATATCCCAGAAGGGTTGGCAACCCCCTGCCTGGAATGCCCTGCCCCTACATTTTAACATGGCTGCTCCAAACATCTTTACAGATTTGACCCTTCACTTCAGAAAGAGGTCTGAGAAATGAGTAAGAGTAAGAAGATTCTCTACTCCTTTCTGTCTCCCCTGTGGGGCACTATAAACTCATTTTGACAGCCAACCCAATTCCAGTGAATAATAATTGACAGAGAAAAAACACACATGGTTTGGTCTACCTTCATAGGCAGCAGTTTGGGAACAACAGCAATTGCAGCCGTGCTGCCCAGTATGTGAATTCTCTTTTACCACTATTGGGCAAGAAACAAACCATCATGCAAACAACCAGGTGCATCATCAATGGGTTTAAGGGGGTTGAGCAGAGTGCATGGAACCACTGTTGTTGCTTTCATGGATGAAAGGGAGGGAGGATAAAGGTAAATGAAATGCAAATGAAAAAAGAAAAGAAAAGACAGTGATGATTTCCTAAATGCAATACCATACTAACTACAACAAAATTCCTATGCATAAGGCAGAAAACTCAGCATCCCACAACCAGTCATTATTCCTAACCAAAACTAAAAAAAAAAATTCTGGCAGCCAGTTAGCCAAGGTCACAGAAGTCCCCATGCAGCACAATCTGACCTGGGGCTGCAGTTAGTGCAGAATGCTGTGGCACGATTGCTGGCATGAGTGAGACCCTATCAGCACATAATACCTCTGCTCTGAAATCTGCACTGGTTGCTGATTTGCTACCAGGCCAAGTTCAAGGTGTGCTTTCCAGGTTACAGGTGCCACATAGTACTTGTTTTGCTCTTGTAAGAAATCACTCCTTTAGTGTGGCAGCACCTATGCTTTGGAACTCCTTGCCTATTGACATTAGGCAGACTCCTCTTTTCAGCACCTGCTAAAGTCATTTTTGTTTAGGCATGCCTATCCAGGCATGTAGAAGCTATTGTGTTTTTAAACCTGTTTTTAACCCATTGTTGGTTTTATTATTTTGAATGTTCTTAAATACCTGTATTTAACTTTTGCCAATAATTTTATTGTTTTAATTCTTTCTCTAAACTGCTTTGATTTTTTTACAATAAAGTAGTATATAAATGTTGTAAGTAAAATACATAAATAAATTTTAGAATCACTGTGGCCCTTGAGTCTCTTTCCTTTTTTAGGAAGAAAGGAATCTACCTTATACTGACACAGGCCATGTGGTACCATCTAGCTGAGTACTGATGATATGGACTAGCATTGGCTCTCCATAATTCCAGGCAATAGTCTTTTCCAAAAATTGAATTTTGGACCTTTGCATGCAAAGCATATTCCCTACCACTGAGCTACAACCCTTCCCCTGTTTAACAATATATATATATATTAGAATTGTTCTTTTCAACTCAGTAATGAATGCATATCATACCTAGTACAGATCCACACCATTCATTTAAAGCACATTGAACACTTATTTGAAGCACATGAATCACACCACAGAATCATGGGAACTGTAGTTTGTTAAGGGTGGTGGGAACTGTAACTGTGAAGGGGAAATTACACATCCCAGGATTCTTTAGGGGAAGTCATGCACTTTAAATGCAAGTTGGATGTGCTTTAAATGTATTGTGTGGAACTCCTTAATAAAACAATTTACACGCAGGAAAGGTTTAATCAAATTTTTACATGGAAATGAGCTATAAAGTTTACTGGGTGACCATGGGCTACTCATCATCTCTCAACCTAATCTGTTCCTCAGGATGAAAATGACAGTGGGGAACCATGAACACCCCAAGGAAGAAGGGCACACCTAAAATGTAGAGGAAGTAATACTGTACAACCATAATGTGAAATCAGATACTTATCGAAACATAGTATGAAGAAATATTTATATAAACATGACTATCAAATATGTTTATTATTTACATAACCTGTAAAGATATTTATAGTGCAATCCTAAGTTTGTTTACTCAGAAGCCATGTATTTAGTGAGGCTTACTCAAACAAGAAAATGTGTAGAGAACTGCAACCTCAAGTGACAAGGAACTTCATTCACCCAACCCAAAATTCAGAATCATGCCACTTTAAGCTGTTTTGCAACTGTTTGTACTTGTTTTATGGTTATTGGATTTTAAAGGGACTTATTTCTTATTGTGAGCTGCCTTGGTTTCCAGTCTGTAACCCTACCTCACAGGGTTGTTGGAAAGACTCCATACGCACACACACATACTAGAGAGGTAAAAATACATACACCCCATACAATAGTTCATTGTCAAAACCAGATGGTCAAAAATAAAATCAGTATTAGTTTCCTACATAATCAAAGCAGTGATACCTATGCAATTGGAAATGGACTACCTTCAAGTTGATTCTGACTTATCACAACCCTATGAATAGGGTTTTCATGGTAAGCGGTATTCAGAGGAGGTTTACCATTGCCTTCCTCTGAGGCTGAGAGGAAGTGACTGTCCCTGGTCTCTCAGATCGTAGTCCAACACTCTAACCACTATGACACACTGGCTCTCTGATACCTATGTAAGCCTTGCTTTAAAAAATGCTTTAAAAATAGGATTGGAGAGACAGAGAAAGATTTACAACACAAACACAATTCTTTACTATGTCACTCAAAAGTCCCATCAAATTACAGCACAATCCTAATCATGTCTACTCAAAAGTAAATCCTATTGAATTCAATGGGGTTTACTCCAGGAATGTGGGATTAGCATTGCAGCTTTACTCCCAGAAAAGCAAGTACTGGATTAAAGCTTCATATTAGGAAAGTTTTCAAAACAATACCCTCTTCAACAGCTCAGGAAAATTTAAACTTGTATGACTCCTGCACACAAGAGAGAGAAAGACTGAAAGCTATATATTTATTCAGTTGATTGGATTTTCAGAAGGAAAAGCAGAAGCAGGAAAAATAAGTTTTCTGACTTGCAAACAGCTCTAGTTACTGCCTTGTCAATCACAACCCTAACTTCACTTATCAGCTACAAACGTGAAAGGGCAGGATTAGAACAGCCAGCTACAAGCTCATTTAACTAAAGTTGCAAGGGGCAGGGCATCTGACATTTTGGTGTATATCTCAGGAACCAGACCACCTAGAAACTTATTTTTTTTTGTTTTAGGGAAGCTGAGAATCCAGATAGTAAGGTGACTCACCCAGAGACCCAGAGAGCACCCCAAAAAATCTGGAGTCTCCAGGTGACCACTGGACACCTGGCAACCCTACTCGTACACTACTTTAACCAATCATGGCTTCTCCCAAAGAATCCTGGGAATTTCATTCCTGCTTTATGTGGGGGCATGTTTGCCTCCACCTCTCTCCTTTCAAAGAAGACTTGGGTTGTTTAATCCTGAAAGGGGGGGAGAAGTCACATGGCCTTTATGGAGGAAGGGGGGAAGAGACATGGCTTGAAAGCCAGCCCCAGCCCCAACTCTCCCTCTTCGTATTTTTGCTGCACCCACCCTCCCACCATTTCAGTATCAGCTTGGCTAGTCACTGTTTAGGGGCTGAGTAGGAATTCGGGAGGGGGGTTCTTATTTTTTTATCTCTTTTGTTTTGCGTTCTCCAAATGGCAGGGTTTAATCCAATTGGCTACCAGAGTGGTGTGGTTGCTTGCCCATTGGCGTGGAGTCCAGGCAGGTGGTGTGGAGTCCAGGCATTTCCTCCTCATCCTTGGCTGGGGAGCCACAATCTGCCACTGGAGATGCTTCCCCACCAGAGTTAGTTAAAACCTCATCTGCCTGGACAGTTTGAATTTGGCCTGCATGTTCTCCAAAATTTGTTATATTTAAATAGATATAACATTGTTCCAATGTCTGTGTCCTGAGTCTTCTTTCTGGGTGTGGGAGCAATTGTGGCTTGTTAAGGGTGCTGAATGTTATTTGGAGACCCCTCGTGTAGATACAGTTCCCAACACCCTTAACAGACTACAGTTCCTAAGATTCTTTGGGGCAAGCTATGACTGTTAAAGTCATATAAAAGTGTGTTTCAAGTTTGGTGTGGATGTGACCTCTCTCTCTGTCCTATTGCTAGAGAATAGTTTTAACAGAAGGATTTTGTGCATGCTTATCCAGAAGCAGTAGCACATGCTTATCCCTTTACATGCCTCCTCAGAAGTAAGTCCCACTGAATTCAGTGGGGCTTAGACCCAGTTTAAATGGGTATAAGATTGCTGCCTGTCTCACTGAGTCCAATGGGTATCACTCCCAAGTAAATGGGATTACAGATTACAACCTAAAATTATAGCCCCATTCCGGCATTCACCTAAACACACAAGGCTTGAAAGGTCTCCAGGCAGACAGGCTCCTGTTTAGACCTTCACGTGTTTAACCAGTATGGTATAGTGGTTATAATATTGTACTGGGACCTAGAAGACCAGGGTTCAAATCCTCACTCAGCCATGAAGGTGGCCTTGGGTGATCGTCAGTCACAGTCTCTCAGAGTAACCTACCTCACAGGTTGTCGTGAGGATAAAATTGGGAGGGGGAGAACCATGTCTGTACACCACCTTGAGCTCCCTGGAGGAAAAGTGGGATATAAATGTAATAATAAATAAATAAAAATAAAGGTCTGGGGAGGATTTCTAAACATGTTCTGTTGAATGCACTTAGAAACCTCCCTGGGATCAGGAACCCTGTCTTATCAGGGGCCAGGCTGATTCAGACCTTTATGCTCAAACTGAAAAGAGGACCCTGTACACTCAGGCACGTTGGGGGCATGACTTGCATGTGCACCCCTCACGTGCTCAGCAGAGATTTTAATTCCCAAATATTCATTTTATGTTTTGTCCTTTTTGTTACAGGGGCATAGGCTTTTTCCAGCAGTCTGCTTCCTTGCAATGTTTATCAATCCCACATTCAAATTATGATAATATTATTCCTTAGAAAAGGAATGGAATAGAGCTGGTGTCATTAAGAGGTATAAGCTACCAGATGGAATTTTCAAGTTCCAATCTCGCCTCAGATTAATTTCACAAGGCGACTCTATGCAATCTACCATCACATAGCTTTACTCCCCCAACTATATTGTGACATTGTTATACATTTCCCACTTCCCCAAAGGGTGAAAAAGTCCAGGGGCATGGCTACATTGGTTTGATTTCCTTTGCATGAGAGAGTTATGGTGTTACTGCAATATTTGCTAGAGGTGTGCAAGATTTCCTCCCCCTCCCCATTATGTAGTTACATTATGAAAGACCTAATTTGTTTTGTTACTCATACATTAAAACAACACGTGGTTCATTATGAATCTGTTCACATCATTTCAGTACTCACCTTGTTTTCACGTTAGCAGCCCCCTCATTAAACGTATTTTTTAGCTGCCACTTGTGGCAGCAATGCTCATTTTTGCAGTTGCCCCTGATGGGTGCCATTTTATTTTCCCCATGCCTTGGATGTTATGCCTTTCTAGAGCATGTTGGGGGAAATAGCAGCTCCTACTACTATTACTTGGATCCAGATCAGTCTGGCCGCAGGCCTGGCTATGGCACTGAAACCACCTTGGTTTCCCTGGTTAATAACATCTTCCATGAGATAGATATGGGGAATTTGACCCTGCTGATTCTCCTTGATCTCTCAGTGGCTTTCAATACTGTTGACCACAATATCCTTCTGGAGCATCTCAGGGAGGTGGGGGCTGTGGGCACTTCAGTGGTTCCACTCAAACCTCCAGAAAGGAAATATGTTAGGCTATTGTTCAGCACCATGGGAACCGTTCTGTTATTATTATTATTTATTAGATTTATATCCCACCCTTCCTCCCAGAGCGGCAAGCAAAAGCACTAAAAATGCTATAATATCATAAAGACAGACTTTAAAATACTGTACATTACAACAAAACAGCTTTAAAAATATATTTGAAATAATTGAAATTGTATAATTGTATAATATAATTGAATAATTGAAATAATAAATAAATTAAATAAATAAATATTAAAAAGCAATTCCAACACAGATACAGACTAGGATAAGGTCTCTACTCAGTAGGCATCAAAAAGATAACAGAGAAGTCACCTGTCTAATATTTAAGGGGAGGGAATTCCAAAGGGTAGGTGCCGCTACACGAAAAGTCCACTTCCTATGTTGTGTGGAAGGGACCCCCTGATAAGATGGTATGTGCAGGAGGTCCTCACCTGTAGAGCATAGTGATTGACTGGGTATATAAGGGGTAAGATGGTCTTTCAGGTATTCTGGCCCAAGCTATAAAGGGCTTTGAACACTAAAACCAGAACCTGGAACTTAGCCCGGTAGCTAATAGGTAGCCAGTGCAATTCTTTCAGCAGTGGAGTGACATGTTGATGATATCCTGCCCCGGTGACCCGTTTCACAGCTGCATTTTGCACCAGCTGTAGCTCCCAGACCAACCTCAAGGGCAGCCCCACATAGAGCTCATTACAGTAATCCATCCTGGAGGTTACCAGTACATGGACAACAGTGGTCAGGCTACCCTGGTCCAGAAATTGCTGCAGCCATCTTACCAGCTGAAGCTGGTATAAGGCACTCCTAACCACTGAGGTCACCTGGGCCTCTAGCAACAAAGATGGATCCAGGAGCACCCCCAGACTATAGACCTACTCTTTCAGAGGGAGTACGACTCCATCCAAAGCAGGCAACTGACCATTTATCCGAACTCAGGAACCATCAACCCACAGCTCCTCTGTCTTGCTAGGATTCAGACTCAGTTTCTGTTGTAATCCATAAGGTTCCATCTTGTCCCCCAATCTATTTAACTTCTATACGAAACCACAGAAACTGTCATCAGGAGATTTGGAGTGAAGTGCCATCAATATGCAGATGACACTGAGCTCTCCCTCTCCATTCCATCTCAATCAGGAGAGGCAACTGAAGTGGATTGGTGCTTGAAGGCAGTGATGGGCTGGATGTGGGCCTGTAAATTGAGGCTGAATCCTGAAAATACAGAGATATTATGTTTCCAGAGTTCCCATGTCCTGGAGGTGGGGAGATGGCCTGTTCTGGATGGGTTGCACTGCACTGCCTGCAGCTTGGGGGTACTCCTGGATCCAACATTGTCACTGGAGACTCAAGTGGCCTCAGAGACTGGAGTGTCTATTTCCAGCTGAGGTTGGTTCACCTGCTTTGGCTCCTTTTGAACAGAGATGACTTCGCCACAGTACTCCATGCTCTTGTAACTTTCAAATTATGGGGCTGCCCTTGAAAATGACTCGAACACTTCTGGCTGGAGTTTCCTTTAGAACTCATATAGACCCTGTTTTAAAGCAGCTGCATTGATAGCCAATTCATTTCCTAAACCAATTCAAGGTGCTCACACTAGTGTTTAAAGCCCCAAATGACTTAAGCCCCAAATATCTGAGAGACTGTCTCCTTCTCTATTTATTTATGTATTATTTGATTTCTATCCCACCCTTCCTCCCAGCAGGAGCCCAGGGCGGCAAACAAAAATGCTAAAAACACATCAGAACACCATGAAAACAGACCTTAAAATACACCACAACAAAACAACTTTAAAAACATTTTTAACAAAAGCTTTAAAAACATCTTTTAAAAAGAGTTTTAAAAATGTGTTTTTTTAAAAAATATATATTAAAAAGCAATTCCAACACAGATGCAGACTGGGATAGATCTCAACTTAAAAGGTTTGTTGAAAAGGAAAGTCTTCAAAAAGCGTCGAAAAGATAACAGAGATGGTGCCTGCCTAATATTTAAGGGGAGGGAATTCCACAGGGTAGGTGCCAGTGTGTTACCAGTGCATGGACAACAGTGGTCAGGCTATCCCGGTCCAGAAACGGCCACATCTGTCCTACCAGCCAAAGCTGGTAAAAGGCACTCCTAGCCACGGAGGTCACCTGGGCCTCTAGCGACAAAGATGGATCCAGGAGCACCCACAGACAATGAACCTGCTCTTTCAGAGGGAGTACGACCCCGTCCAAAGCAGGCAACTGACCAATTATCCAAACTCAGGAACCACCAACCCACAGTGCCTCCATCTTGCTAGGATTCAGACTCAGTTTATTGGCTCTCGTCCAGCCCACCCCACCGAGTCCAGGCAGCGGTCAAGGGCTTGCACGGCCTCTCCTTATTCAGATGTTAGAAATAGAGCTGGGTATCGTCAGCATACTGCTGACACCTCACCCTAAATCTCCTGATGACTGCTCCCAAGGTCTTCATATAGATGTTAAACAGCATTGGGGACAAGATGGTGCCCTGTGGCACCCCACAGCACAACTGCCAGGGAGCCAAAAGACAGTCACCCAATGCTATTCTCTGACATCAACCCTGGAGATAGGATCAGAACCACTGTAAAAGAGTGCCTCCAGTACCCATCTCACCAAGTCAGCCCAGGAGGATACCATGGTCAATGGTATCAAAAACTGCTGAGAGATCAAGTAAGAATAACAGGGTCGCATTCCCCCTGTACTTTTCCTGATAAAGGTCATCCATCAGGGTGACCAAATGCCAATTCAGTCCCATAACCAGGCCTGAACCCAGACTGGAATGGGTCGAGATAATCTGTTTCATCAAAGACTACTTGCAACTGCTGCGCCACAACCCTCTCAATCACCTTCCCTAAAAAGGGGGTATTTGAAACCAGTCGGTAGTTGTCACAAACCAATGGGTCCAGGGTGGACATTTTCAGGAGTGGTCAGATCACCTCCTCTTTCAGGGCAGCTGGAACCACTCCCTCCTGCAATGATGCATTGACCACACCCTGGATCCACTCAGTCAAACCCCCTCAGCAATCTTTAATAAGCCAAGAAGAGCAAGAGTCGAGAGGACACGTTGCTGGCCGCATCATCGCAAGCACCTTGTCTATGTCATCAGGCTGCATCAACTGAAACCGTTCCCAAGAAGTTGTAGCAGACGTTGCACTGGACACTTCATTGGGAACTACAGTAGATGTGGATGGGGCATCAAGACTGCTACGGTGGTGAGCACCTTTACCCTCAAAGTGCCTTGCAAACAATTCACAGTGGGCCTCCGAAGGGTCTAAAACTCCATTTCCTGGAGTTGATGTCAACAGACTGCTGACAATATGGAAAATCTCCACTGGACGGCTACTTGAGCATGCAATGGAGGCAGAGAGGTGACCTTTCTTCGCTACCCTCATGGTCACAGAGTAGGCACGGTTATGATGTTTTACTCATGTCCCATCAGCCTCACAGCATGTATTTCGCCACTTGCACTCTAGCTGTCATCCAGCAGATCCTCTACAGATCCTCTCAGGTGTTAAGATCAGCAGAGGGAACCCTTTTTGTAGTTCTGCCATCCTTGGAACATAAGAACATAAGAAGAGCCTGCTGGATCAGGCCAGTGGCCCATCTAGTCCAGCATCCTGTTCTCACAGTGGCCAACCAGGTGCCTGGGGGAAGCCTGGGGGAAACCAGAGTGCAAGAACACTCTTGAAGAGAGCATTCACTGTGGCAGCCCCTAAGTTGTGGAACTCTCCCCATAGAGATGTGTCTGGCAACTTCACTGTACAGTTTTTGATGAATGCTGAAGACACACCTCTTTACTCTGGTCTTTGACACCTGAAGAGTATATTTTTAGGTGTATATTTTTAGGACCCACCCTATTTTTTGTGATGTTTTGTTATGCCCTGAGACCTTTGAGTGAAGAGTGGGTGACGACAATGATAAAAACAATAATGGCTGCCAATTTGTTGTGATGGCAACAGTTTGTCTCCATAGAATATTCAAGAATGGCAAGACATACAAGGTGTTGTGGACTGGCCCCATGTTTAATCCATGTACGGTATTTCCCATCTAAGAGTCTTTACAATGCATGTTTTAAGCTAATGTATAAGTTATTATATGTCCAGATATGCAGCCCTCTTCATAGCTTTCAGTCAAGCAAGAGTTCAAAAGGGAAGACGTTTTTCTGTTCTCCCCTCCTTTGTCTAGTTCTGGGCAATATACTGAAAATGCCATGTAACTTCCAGCTGCAACTGCCTGTGGACATGTAGGAACCAGAGAAGGAAACTCCTTATATGGTGTGGATAGCACCTGCTCCTGGTAAAACTGACTAATTGTTATGATAAGGTCCTGTTTGTTGTCCCTGGTAGGCGGCACAATGAGGCCTTTGCTTTGTCTGGCAAGAGGCAGAAAGGGAGAAGGCAAATGGTAAGGAGATAAGAAATCTTATAAAACGGAGAGAAGTTCCTGCATTCAGTATCAGTCTTACAGACTGATCCAACATGCTGCTGTCGAGAACCAGTGGTCTGCTGCACACAAGGGTGAGATTATTCCATTGCTTTCCAGATAAGAGATAGAAATGTATTGAAATATGTTCAGGGAAATGTAATGTGTTAGAAAATGTAATTTGTTTGCAATGTAATTTGTATAATTATTAAGTAACAGAACCTTATACTTTTATGTTATGTTAACTGTATATTACAATGTATACCAAAGTGTAAGCCTAATATATCATGAAATGGAAATGGACTGCCTTCCAGTCGATTCCAACTTATGGCGACCCTATGAATAGGGTTTTCATGGTAAGCAGTATTCAGAGGGGGTTTACCATTGCCTCCCTCTGAGGCTGAGAGGCGGTGACTGGTCCAAGGTCACCCAGTGAGCTTCATGGCTGTATGGGGATTCGAACCCTCGTCTTCCAGGTAGTAGTCCAACACTCTAACCACTACGCCACACTGGCTGTGTAATATAGAAGTATATTATAATATAAATAGATAGATATAGATATAGATATGTAATCTATAAGAGACCTACTGGCTAAGGCCACTGTAAGCATTATGAATGCCATTATGTGCTTGTAACCTGTCAAGACTTTGACCCTGATCTATATGATTCTGATTCACTGGCTGTGGTCAGAGTCTTATGTGTGACTTATATATCTATATAGCATACTGTATGATCAATAAAAAGTATAAAATTCTTCCACAGTGGAACTCCTATTATTTTTCCTGACATACCCTCAGACCTAGGGATGTTTCCACTTTGGCCTGCCTGTTCAGACAAACTGCTGTTAGAGACTATGCAAGCTTAGGTGAGTGTGACATCCACAACAAGCCACAAGGCTAAAGGGAAAGTGTAAGAACACTCAGTCCTGTGTTTGTACAAGAAAGAGAGTGGTCCGAGGCCATTTCAAAGGCACTGGGAAAATAAAACTGCACCCACCAAGAGGGCCACCACTGGTACAGACAAAGTAAGCTCCATCTTACCCCAACCCTGAATGGGCATGGATAGGTTAATGAAAGAAATGATCATGGATAGGTTGATGAAATAAATCCTATTCATACCCATTTCTTAATGATAAAATTTGTTTTGTAATGAATGAAAACTGAAGGATTGGGTCCCAATTTGTTTTTGATTTTTAATTTGTTGCAAAACAAATTCAAACCCCCAATGTTTGCATTATTTACACACATGTAAGCTAAATGTAAGGAAAGAGACACTGCTATAAGGCAGCTGACCAATACTGTACTCCAGAGAGACAGATCCTGAACCCAAAGGTATGCCTCTAGCTACCTCTTTCTATTTCTTCAAACTAATTGCCATATGCTATTCTTTTACTCTCTCTCTCTAACACACATACTTTTTATTTAAGACATTTATATACTGCTTATTCATTCGCATTTCTAAGTGGTGTACATAAAAATAAACCATCCAGAAAATTAAAAAAACCCACCAAACTCTATTTTAAAATACCTGTTGGAACAGGTATTTCCATGTCCATGAAGTTCAGCAAGGAGAGTGCCTGTCTAATCTCAGTTGGGAGGGAATACCACAGGCTTGGGCCCACAATATTGAATGCATCACTTTGAGGAGTTATGAGCTATGCATCTGAGCCATGGGGAACCACTAACAGAGACTCCCCAAAAGATTTCAGTGATCAAGCTCAGATATAAGGATCAGGTGGTCCTAAAGATATCCTGGACCCAAATTGTTAAGGACCTTCTAATTAATACAAGAACCTTGAATCTAGCCTGGTAGCATAGGCACAGCCACCAATGCAACCTTTTATGCACTGGGGTTATGTGCTGGTCTGTTCCCATCAACAGTGTCTGACATTCTTGCATGTGGCATATCACCTTGGGGGAGTGTGGAGATGTTGCCTCCCCACTTCAGAAGCGCATACATCCCACACCTATTGGAAATCAATTTGTTTCCATGAGTAAGACTTCTATTGACCATTCTGAACAATTAAGCAGCAATCTGACTAACAAAGGAACAGCAAGACAGAGATCATAACATGTTGATCTACCTTCCAAGTTGTTGTAAGAATTGCTGAGTTCATGTGTGTGAAATGCCTTGAACACTCAAGTAGTGCTGTAGAAAATGCTAATTCTTAGAGAACAAGACTGTATGTCAATATTTATAGGAAGAACACCTCAAGCACAAAGGAAAAGAAAGAGCGGGAAGGGGGGTATGGTTGATATTAGAAAAGAATCCTTAGGCTTAAGAAGAGGAGAGTCAAAAGAGAAAAACAATCCAGACTGCAACAGAATAAGAAAAGAAGGGTAAGGAGGATTCAAATGCCCAAGAGCTCTGAAAGTGAGGTTGCAACCTTATGCACACTTAGTAGGAATACAAATATGCCCCAGTCAACCTATTGCTCAGTAAATATGTATGGAATCAGAATGTACAAATCTAAAGTTTAAACTAAATCAAACTGAAGGCCAAAGAAAAGAATAATAGAGAGGTCATCACTAGTTACCATTGTGCCAAACAGAGTAAATGATCCAAGCTGCACTCTGGCCTCAATCATGGAAGTCCAGCAGAATCCAGGAGTCTAAGGAGAGTTAGTTTTCTGTCCCAGACAGTGGTCCCAGTTGGGAACAGGGTTTTAGCTAGGTCTGTGCACTGGATTCAATGGAGTCACAAGTCAAATCAGGCGTATTTGAAGGGATCCAGGCCTCAGTCAAGTCAGGTTGAGACAGCCCCAGATCACTATGGGTCGGGTTGGGTGGCTCAAAGTGATATGGAGCTGTCAGGGGCTGGGTGTCAGCCACAAAGGAGAAGCAGGTATGTGCAGAAAGGAGAAAGTGTGAAAAGGAGGGACCTCTTCATGGGGGAAGGTAGGTGTCTTTCCTGCCCAACATTTCCTCCTTCCCACCAGGCCTCTGTGTCTTCTTGCCTCCTGAAGCTACATAACACAGGACAGAATCCTCCTGTTCACAAACTGGTAAGCAGGAGGATTCATCCTGTGCAGTCCTGGTTACTGCTCCTTCATGAGTGGCTTCCTGTGTGCAGAAATGTTGGTGAAGGAGCAGCACCCTTCAGGATCCAAGGCAGAACAGATGGTCCTCTGGTCAGGACAGGGCAGATATCCCACCCCAGGACACAGAGATCAGGGTGGGAAGCATCAGGAGAACACCAATGAATTGTCCAGTGTTTCCCAACCAACAAGGGAGCGTAGGGATGAATTGGGGGGGGGGTTATGTTACAAGTTTGCATTAAGTAATGCTTGGCATTGGCAATGGAATTCAGCAATGGAATCAGTGGTTTTCAGTGAGAAAGGGGAAGACTAGAAAGTGGAGCATGGCCATTTCTAAGATGAAAAATAATTCAAAGGGGAAAAAAGATGAGTTTTATCAATGGAAAAGGACAAGAAATCTAACAAACAAGTGGAAAGTTAAACCTGTGAGGAGGAAGCGGAGATGGCTTCTGCCAGTCTCTGCAACATGCCTCTTAGGGCCCAAATGAATGTAAACATGGGCAGGCCTGATGACGAGGATCATAGTGAGGGCAAATGAAAAGCCATGCTCTCCAGCACACCACAGCTTCACAAGAGGCAGCTAGCAGGAGTGGGAGAGGAAGACAGCCTTAAGCACTACAATGGAAGAAGGGAGGCTGGGTAGAGGCAAAAGCGGCAGAACAGTGAACATACAATTTGTCTTGGTCCAATAGGCTAGTTTCTACACACACTCGTACACCTCTCTCTGGTCTCTATCCAGGCAAGCACAAATCATTATCAGAGTTCAGAGACACATTCCAGCCAGGCAAAACACTCAAGGAGAGTGTGAAGCAAAGCTGGTGAGGGGTATGGTGGGGCCTGGGGAAACTCCCAAGGTCCAGATAAATAGACCTAGGACCCAAATCTGACCCCCAAGTCTGAGGTTCCTCAGCCCTGGTATAAAGGAATACTCCAGGGAGACCCTGGGATGAGAAGGCTTCCTGACTAGGTAGGGATTTAGGGATCTACCAGCTGGACACTGAAATAAGAGAACACTTGGAGGTTCTTGGTAGTCTCATTATATGAGAAATTCTAGCAGAACCCATATTAGATCGACCACATTCATATAGTTAAGTCTCTATTAAAAGCCACAGTTGATATACTGCAAGAGCATCGATTTGTACCACAGTAGTTCCTTCCTCATGTTGGTTCCTGTGAACTAGTCTTTATTCAAAGGATAGAGAACATTTATGAGGCTGTGTGGATCATGTGTGTGTGTGTGTGTGTGCGTGTGTGTTGGGGGGAATGCATGCTGTGACCCCCCCTCAAGACTGTGTGCACAGTGACCCCCAGATTGCAGAACACCCACCTTCAGAGGTCTGTTTAGCCCCAACACATCTAAGCAGGTTTTAAAATCCCATTTATTTTGGGCCACCTTTTCCTAAATACAGCTTTCATTGTTAGACAGCTATTTTAAGACAGGTTGTCACAGGAATTTTATATTGTTGTTTTTTAAAAAATTCTCAGTGGTCCATGTTTTTAAATGGTTGATAGTGCTGCTGCTATCATAAGCTTTTTGGATTGTGTGTTTATACTGTGTAAGCCGCCTTGAGTGGGCTATGCCCTAAAAGGCAGCCTAGAAATGATTTAGAAAACATGCCATAAATGTTGTTCAAAAATGCTACATGCCAGTGATATCCACAGATGAGGAATTACGTGTTTCTCTCAAAAAGCTACATTTAAAAGGGGGAGTTCTTATTAGATACTCCTTCTGTTTTATTTTTGCTCTTGCTAAAGCTCTCCCAAAGATTAAACAACTTACAGGGGTTCTATATTTTCGGTCCTATTTTGCTGAAAGGAAATTAATCCACATATTACTCTAAGGAAGGTCCCACTTGGTAAAGCACTTGCTGGGAAAAGGTTATTTGTAATGACCAAATTCGTCACTGTTTGGAATCTCATAAAGGTCACAAGAGAAGGGTGTTGGGTTTTTCCCCCACTTGTTTTAAATAAAATTCTGTATTTTAGAAATAAATGTGCTTTACTTTCATTTCATAGAAATATCAAAGCTGTTTGCACTATAATTTACTTTTTGAGCTCCTGACATTTACCCAGCTGACTGTCTTTGGAGAACAATCTCTTGATTTGTCAGGGAAGCTCTAAAGGTATGAAACCTGTCAATTGCAAATTACAAGGCAATGCACTCCAGCATCCACCAATCCCATGTGTTAAAGGACTTCCCTTGTAAAATATAATTATGTTTTTCCTAAACAGGCCAAACCCCAAATAAATTTGTTTGGAAATGCAGTGGGAGCTAATTGAAAAAGAAAGTTGTTCACAGGCAATTTCAATGGTTTCAATAAATGGGATATTCATAGAGTGCTACCCAGGCACACTTGCTCAGCTTTGTATTTGACTGCTCTTGCTCCTTTTGCCTCTTAAACATAGTTCTGCTCCTGCTACCTTCACAACACTGCAAAAATCTGCTCTTCCCTTTGGCAACAAGAGCAAGCCTGAAGAAATTGTATAAACGTGATGCATTGCTTCTTTGGCCTTACAGATCTGGAGAGTGAGCCTTAACTGGTAACATGGGCAGAAAACCAACAGGTCCTAATCAATGCAATACAGGAAACCACTTGACACCCTGTCTCCCATTGTGTGTTTTGATTGGGCCAGGAGGCAGAATGCCAACCTTCCTACCTGTCCTTCCCAGTTAGTACAATGCAGGAATCTTTATCCACTCTTTCTTGAACATCAGTGCTGAAGGAAGGATCAAGCATCAAGCTAAACCTATATTTTTTAGAGAAGAGAGTTGTCCAAGATTTTTTTCTGTGGGATGCAGTTCAGCTCTGCTCCTTCTTTTGCTTTGGACCTGCTTAAAAGTAGGAGCAAAACAACAATTACAATAATATTGCAGCTGTCTGCTCTGTCACAGAGTTGAACTGTATGTTACACTGGTACCAAAAACAGTGTCCCTGGATCACAGTCTTCCTCTTTCCCTCTAGTATTGTTGTGACATCATTACATCGCAGCTACATTCAGACATAATGATAAACTATGGTTTATCATGACAGGAATGAGCCAAGGTAAGTCTCTTGCTCAGCACTTTCACCTCCTCTCTCCTCCTCTGACATGGCTGTGAGAAGACAATTGGAATTCTATGCTTTCATTTTTAATTAACTGATTTTTTTTCTTTTTTAACTGGGATTAATCTGAACTATAGTTTATTGAAGGAAGCCAGCTTCATTAACCATGGCTTGTCTGAGTTTGGATATAACTCTAAACAATTGTCAAACATGGAAGTGAAGAGTCTGATCTTAAAGTTGGGCCAGAGGAGGGGAGGGGCAAGTGTAAGAGCTGAAGGCTTACCTGAACTCATTCCATAATGATAAACCAGAGTGAATTGTTACATCTAAATGCAGTCACTGTGTTTTCCTGCCCCTGCTTTACATCAAGTCCTAAAAAGCCAGTAGACATCAGGGCTAGCCTGACAAAAGATTTTATCATTGTGAAACCATATTAATATATATATTAACTTTTGTCAATCAAATGTTGGAAACTCTAACAAGATTGTAGCAACTGCCCTTGGCATTCACCCATAGGAGTGACCAGAATGAAAGGGCATAACTGTTCAGCTCAGCCTATTTTAAACCTCAAAAGGAAGGAATAAGTTTCTTCAAAAACAGAAAACATTGACCATTGAATTTCAACATTCCAAGAAAGAGGTCAATATCACTTGATGTTATCTGAAATCTATTGCAAATTAACCCATAAATAATCTGGGATTATTTTACATGGAAGTGGATGAGAAGAAAAAGTTTCCTTGAATACCAGATGACAGCAATACCACCAATTATCATAAGGAAACAGATACATACAGATAAGGGCTTGGAAAATAGTAACTGAAAGATCTGATCAGTTGAAATATATTGTAGATAATGTTGCATTTAATTTTGTCTATGAAAAATGTAAGTCACCAGGGTTCAACAAAGTGCACAGAATTTGCATTGCCGTTGAACTGTAAGGATTCACTTACTGGACTCATATGAATTGCTGCTGTTCCATAGCTGTGAGGGCACACTCCATGGACTCAAGAATCTGTTACATAGCCAAGAAGCCATACCATTTTCGCTTATGGGCATATTATCCTCTAAACAGAAAAATCCCCATGGGCCAGAGGGATGATGCAAAATTGACACCTTATGGTACCTAATTGTAATGTCTGATGTGACAATATGTCATTCTGAATGCCATCTGGTAAGTTTTAAACTGAGCTCACCAGTCTGCTTTTGTGGTTTAATGGTTCTCAGTTAAAGAAATTTAGATACAATAAATTAACATGATATGACTGTTCTTTTTTTCTTTTGGAAGGTGGAAACTCAGCATTCCAAATGTGGGAAGAAGAGAAAGATGTGGCCAGTAGAAAATAGATTGCTATAAATGGTGTGAGAGTTGGTTAATAGCTCTGTCCCTTTATAAATTGTATTTAGAAAGAGTCTCATTAAGTCTGCATTCAGACATGGGGTTTATTGCATTAGTTTTACTGATTATAATGGTAGAACTTCTGTCCTGATTTCTAACATTCTATTCACACTGCAGTACCTGTTGGTTTATGGAACTGTGGCTTTTTGACCAATATATCACCATGTTGTGCTAAATTTCATTCATACCAGTGGGTGTGGCATGATAAAACAATGAACATCATTGGACATGTTGCTACTCCCCCACCATTTCCACCCATGTGCAATTCTGTCCCCTAGGATTACTACAGTAAAGAACTGTACCCCAGTATACCACCCCAAATTTCACCACTTTACTCCCATGGTTTTCTGGGTTAATTTTGTTTATTTATTTATTTAAAATATTTCTATCCCACCCTTCTCCCCTATAATAGGGCACTCAGGGCGGCTTACAAAAATAAAATCAGACATATACCTAATAAAATTGAAAGCAGTAAAATCACAAAAACATTAAAATAAATTAAAATACATAAAATACAATTAAAATACATAAAATACAATATATATACACACACACATATATACATATATATAGGGATTGGTACTAAAGGGACTACAAAGGTAAAATTTAACGTAGAAGACATAAAATCAGTGTCAGGCTTTACCTTCAGTCCCTTCAGTTAATTGGGGTGCAGATGGATTTTTTTAAGCAATTTATACAGAAATGAGCACTAAACTTCCACTATATTCCACTAGATTTCCGGAAGTGGCTGTTACGTCATGTGAAAATAGGGTTGCCAGGTGCCCAGTTTTTGCCCGGAGACTCCAGTTTTGAGGGGTCCTCTCTGGGTCTCTGGGTGACTCACCTTAATCTCAGGACTCTTAGCTTTCATTTTTTTAAAATAAAGTTTCTAGGTGGTCTGGTTAAAAAGAAATAAATGAAAATATCAGCTGCCCCCCGCAACCTCTGTTAGTGTAGGCTGCTCTAATCCCTGCCCTTTCAGGTTTTTAGCCAATAAGTGAAGTCAGGGTTCTGATTGACAATAGCACTAGCTAAACCTCATTTCAGGTTCTGAGAAGAGTTTCCTTTTCCTGCTTGTCTCACATCAGGAATTTAGTAAATATATATGAATGAATTTATTTCGGTCACAGACCAGCCAATAGTAAATATATAGCTTTCAGCAGCATAAAGAGTACTTTCTCTGTACAGGATTGGGACTTGCTTCTGAGTAAACATGCACAGGATTGCACTACAACAGAAGATCACAGCTGGATCTTGGTGGGCATCCAAACTAAAGAATTTTAGTTCTAATTAGAATAACAATGTATATGCAGTTTTTTAATTACTTGCAAAAATGGCATATTTTATATATTACCTTTTAAATAATTTTTGAACAGAAGTTTAAAAAAGTATACATGTTGCAATGTTATACTTTTCTAATCAAGGAGTCAAAGAAGTTTAAATTTTACTGGACTGTTGAAGAGGGCAGTTTATTTGTCTTATTCATAACCTGTTTTGAAAACTTTCCCAATATGAAGCCTTTCTGGGAATAAAGCTGCAATGCTAATTCCACATACTTGGGAGTTAACCCCACTGAATTCAGTAGGACTTACTTTGAGTAGACATGGTTAGGATTGTGCTGAAAATCAATGGGACTTTTCAGTGAACATGGAAAACAATTATGTCTTAAATCCTTCCCCCTACAATCCCTTTATGAAAAAAAGGAGTTAGGCAGGGCTTATCTAGTTGTCACTGTTTTTATTTGACAGGAAACTAACACTTTAAAAAAAAAGTTCTGCAATGGCCAACTGGTTCTGACAATAAACTATTATATGCAGTGTGTGTATTTTTACATCTCGTGTGTGTGTGTGTGTGTGTGTGTGTGTGTGTGTGTGTGTGTGTGTGTGTGTGTGTGTGTGTGTGTGTGTGTGTGTGTGTGTGTGTGTGTGAGAGAGAGAGAGAGAGAGAGAGAGAGAGAGAGAGAGAGAGAGAGAGAATGATATTTCCAACAACTCTGTAAGGTAGGGTTGGAAACCAAGACATCTCACAACAAGAAATAAAGCCATTTAAAATCCAATAATAATAAAAGTATAAAACAGTTGCAAAACAGCTTAAAATTGAATGATTCTGAATTTTGGATTAGGTGAGTGAAGTTCCTTATTGTTGAATTGCAGTCCTGTGCATGCTGCCCTGTCTGAGTAAGCCCCATTGAATACATTAGGACCTGCTTCTGAGTAAACATGCATAGGATTGCACTATAAATATATTTACAGGTTGTGTAAATAATAACCATCTTTGACATTCATGCTTGCATGAATATTTCTTCATACTATGTCTTGATGTGTATCTGATTTCACACTATGGTTGTAAATTATTGTTTACAAATGATTATTTTCTCTACATTTTAAGTGTGCTTCTTCTTGCTTGCGGTGGTCATGGTCCCCTCTGCTGTTTTCACCCTGAGGGGCAGATTAAGCTGAGAGATGGTGAGTAGCCCATGATCACCCAGTAAACCTTGTAGCTTATTTCCATTTCAAAATTGAATTAAAATTATTTATATGCAGGCAAAGTTTATGAAGTAATGCAGATCCAAATAATACATTTAAAGCTCATCCAACTCTCATTTAAAGCGCATGACTTCCTCCAAAGAATCCTGGGAAGTGTAATTTCCCTCTCAAATTTATAGTTCTCACCACCCTTAACAAACTATCATTCCCAGGATTGTGTGGTGGGATTCATGTGCTTCAAATGTATGTTGAATGTGCTTTAAATGCATTGTGTGGATCTGCCCTGTGTATTCTTTAGTGAATTGAAAAGAACAATTTTAAAATATATATTTTTAAACAGGGCTGTAGCTCAATGGAAGGGCACATGCTTTTTATGAAAAGGTACAAAAATCAATCTCTGGAAGTGACTACTGTATTGTCTTGAATCCTGGAGAGCCAATGCTAGTCCATGTCAGTACTACTGAGCTAGATGGTATCAAATGGCCTGAGTAGGTATAAGGCAGATTCCTTTATGCCTAAAAGAGGAAAGACACGCAAGAGCCACAGTGACTCCAAAATTTATTTATGTATTTTATGTACAACATTTGTATACTGCTTTATTGTAAAAAGATCAAAAACTCAAAGAGTTTATAGAAGGAATTAAAACAATAAAATTATTGGCAAATACAGTTAAAAACAGGTATTTAAAAACGTTCAAAATAATAAAACCAACAATGAGTTAAACAGATAAAAAGCATAATAGCTTCTACATGCCAAGGTAGGCTTTCCTAAAGAAAAATGTTTTTAGCAGCTGCCAATATGAGTACAATGAAGCTCCTGCCTAATGTAAATAGGCAGGGAGTTCCAAATACGTACTGCCAAACTAAAGGATCAGTTTCTTATAAGAGTAGAACAAGTACTATGTGGCACCCGTAACACAGAAAGCACACCTTGAACTTGGCCTGGTAGCAAATCGGCAACCAGTGCAGATTGCAGAGCAGAGGTATTATGTGCTGATAGGGTCTCACGTATGTCAGCAATCATGGCACACCATTCTGCACTAACGGCAGCTCCCAGGTCAGGTTGTGCTGCATGGGGATTTCTGTGACCTGGCTAACTGGCTGCTAGGATTTGTTTAGTTTTGGTTAGGAAATCAGACTGGTTGTGGAATGCTGAGTTTTCTGTCTTCACCCCTTAGGAAGTACATTTAGAATTGCAGCTTTCAGGACCTATCTTTACTCCTGAGTGCCCCCATCTAACATCTCCACAACAGTAGGCTTTCTTCCTACAATGGCCTTCTGGTGACTAGCCTGGCCTGAGGGCACTTAGACCCATTTTGCCACATGCAAGTAGGCTAGATTAAATGTTCCCTTCCCAGGCTCCATTGTTTAGCTAAGATATCTATCTTAATTTCCAATCAGAGTTATGTTTTGATTTGCATGCTCCAAGCAACTGTGATTGATGCCTAATGTATCATGCTTAGTGACATGCCCCCTATGACATCACTAGGACCCACCCCTAAAATCTCAGGGTTTGGGATGCTTCTGACCTGGCAACCCTACTGCCACTGCTATTGGATATGCTCACTGGACTGTAAGAGTTGCCAGTAGGTGGCAGGCCTATAAGGCAAGAAAGGAGGGATGGGCAGGTTTTTGCTTGCATGCAGACCTCAGGAGAAGGAAAACACACCACTACTGCAGCTGCTGCATAGCATAGGATGAGCCTCATGTCACTCACTCAGTCAAGTCATGCCACGCCAGGCAGTGGCGGCAGTGGCACCTCTCCCTTCTCCCAAGATGTGTATGCAAGCGGAAGCCTCCTCCTTCCTGCCCCTCCTTTCCTAACTCAGAGGCTTCCCTCCCACCTTTGAAACTTCTCCCTCCATCCCAACAAGTGTGTCAAGAGCAGCAGTGGCGACCCCAAGAGGAGTGTGCAGGGAAGGGGGGCCCTAGAAGAGTCTGTGAGAGGGGATGAGAGAGAAGAGGGAAGGGCATAGAGGTGAGCAAAAGACAGAGATGTGAGGAGTAGGAGGATTAGGTGGTAGAAGGGTTGGAGAGAGAAGGAAAAATGGCGTGTCAGGACTCAGAGGGGATCAGGGAAAATGGAGGCGTAGGGAGCAGAAGGAGTGAGGGCTGCTGAGAGAGGGAAAGAAAATAAGGTTTGAGGTAGGAGGGGTGTGAGGAAAAGGGAGGGGAGGGAGCAGGAGGGGCTGCAAATGAGATTGTCTAATCTTAGAAGGGAGAATGGCTGTGAGGGGCCATGGTGTGACTATCATGAAGGGACTCTGCACTTCTGAATTTGCCACTACACTACTGGCAACAGGATAACATGTTGGAGATATCCTGCCCCAGTGAGCAGTTGAGCCACCACATTTTGCACTACCTATAGCTTCTGGACCAACCTCAAGGGCAGCCCCACATAGTGCACACTACAGTAATCCAACCTAGAGGGTACCAGTGCATGCACAACAGTGGTTAAGCTATCTCAGTCCAGAAATGGCCATAGGTGTCTCACCAGTGAAAGCTGGTAAGAGGCACTCCTACCAATGAAGCCACCTGGGCCTCTAGTGACAAAGATAGATCCAGGAGCACCCCTAGACTACCAATCAGCTTTCAGGGAGATCATTACCCCATCCAAAGCAAGCAACTGACCAATTATCTGGCCTCAGTAATCACCCCCATGGTGTCTCGGTCTTGCCACGATTCAGAATAATTTCAGAGTAAGTTTGTTGGCCTGCATCCACTGCACCACTGACTTCAGGCACTGGCCCAGGTCTTGGACAGTCTCTATTGATTCAGATGTTACAGAGAAATAAAGCTAGGCATCTCAGCGTACTGCTGACACCTCATCCCAAATCATCTGATGACCGCTCCCAAAGGCTTCATATAGATGTTAAAGCTTTTTTTCCATTTTATTGTAACTTTAAAAATAATCATTACTTACTGCTGTAATAATCTTATGTAAACTGCTTTGTGAGGTCTGCCTGAAAAGCAGTATATAAATGCCATAAATAAAATAAAATAATAAATTAAACAGCATTAGGGAAAAGGTAGTACTCTGCAGCACCCCACAGCACAACTGCCGGGGGCTGAAGGACAATCACCCAGTACTATTCTCTGAAAACAACCCTGTAAAACAGCGCCTCCGATACCCATCTCACCAAGTCAACTCAGAGGGATACCATGGTCAATAGTATCAAAAGCCACTGAGAGATCAAGTTAGAATAACAGGATCACACTCCCTCTGTCCTTCTCCCAATAAAGGTCATGCATCAGGGCAACCAAGGCAAAAGACTGCAATAAACAGGCAATAATCAAAACAGTATCCAGGGCTAGTCCAAGCAAGCACAGTTCACAACCAAGGGTCAGGGCAAGAGGCAAAGCAGTCCAAGGTCAGGATCTAATCACTCTGTAGGCAAAGCATGGCAAAAGCAAGTGGTAGGTCTGGGGTGGTTCATGGGCAGGTTAGGGTCAATCTAGGGTTGCCAGGTTTAGGGCCTGAGACTGATCCTGTATCTTTAGGAGAAGAGAAAGTCAGCCAAGTGCAGGTGTTCTTGCAACTCTGTAATGGGAAAAACCACAAGGTGGAATTCTCCCTCCCCCCTCCACAACTTTTAAAGATACAGAAGACCTCTTGGAGGCCAGGCCTGGCAACCAAGAGGTCTTCTATATCTTTAAAAGTTGTGCAGGGGGAAGAGAGAATTCCACCTTGTGGTTTTTCCCATTACAGTGTTGCAAGAACACCTGCACTTGGCTGACTTTCTCTTCTCCTAAAGATATAGGATCAGTCTCAGGCCCTGAACCTGGCAACCCTAGTGGTAGAGCATCTGCTTTGCATGCAAAAGGTCCCAAGTTCTATCCCTAGCACCTCCGGTAGGCTGTGAAAGTCTCCCATCTGAAATCCTGGGCGGTCACCACTAGTCAGCGTAGACAGTGTTGAACTGGATAGGCCAAAAGTCTGACAGTGTAAGATAGCTATGACACAATGATTATGACTTGAAGAATGCATTCTACAAGCTTGCAGTACAGACTGCTATCTATGCAAAGTAGACTACATAACAGTCAACTTGAAAGTGTTGAAGATTCACCATATTTTGTTGTGTTATCCTTCAGATGACTTGACAATCTGTCCTCTTAGCAGATTGTCTCAAGATAGATTTTGATCAGCGGCTAGGTCATCCCTCAGAGTGCTCAAAGAGCAGTGCCTTCCTTGGCTTAAAATATAGCCTTGGTTACAACGAGGTGAGAAACTGAGATCATAGTTTCCAGTCACACACTGCAGGGCATGTTCTATTAGTGTGAATTTCCCAAAGTGATTTACTGTAAATTTATATTATTATTTCAGCCTCTACCTGTTGTGGGAGACAGCAAGTAGATACACTTCCAAGGAGGTAATCATAATTCAGGTCAAAGGACATTTTCCATGTACACACTCACAGGATGTGCTAACAAACGTTAATGGCAAGGCTTTAACACATGCTATGTAATTCACTTAAATAAGCACAGTTTAGCAGACCTATTTGAGTACTGCCACCACCTTGTTCACTCTCTGCTTGTTATGGTTCCTTCAGGTGTTAGCATATTCTCAGGTGAGTCATCTTGTTCCCTATTTTAATAAGGCAGGCTTCTCATCTCTCCCTGCCAGTGGTTTTCCTCTCATCACAAGGCTGTGAAAATAAAACTGTAGAACTCTCCTCATCTTCTTCCTAAGATGATGTTAACTATTATGCCAAAGGAGTTAAAGGTGGGGACATACAGTCTCCTTGGAAGCAACGGCTCGTACTGCTCCAGGTAGCTGAGTTGGTGGTGTGTCTTAGCCAGGGAAGTCCTCATCAGAAGGTAACCAGAAGGCTCCAGAAATACACCAAGCCCTGGGTCAGGCTCTAGGTAACCTAAGTAAATCTTATCCTTTCAGCCTTAGCACACACCCTTCTGCCTGCAACTAGGAGTTAATACCAGTAACTGGTTGGTTGGTTGGTTGGTTGTACAGGTTGATTGTCATAAGAATTTAACAAGGTTATGTGGTGAAATACTTTGAACACTCTAGTATGCCATAAAATAATGTACTAGTTATGAATTTAAGACTTAGAATAACAGTTAGAATTTTTCCATCTCCCCTCCCCCAAAAAAATTCTGTTAAGTTTAATTTCAAAGTTAAGGCAATGATGAAATGCCACTTGAATGTCTACGTTCTGCTTGCTTTCATTTTAAAAAACCTTGGCACCTAAATTACATTTATAAAATTCAGATGCCTTTCTAAATATTTCAGTGGAGAAGCATTTACTAGGACTGTGGTGATGCATTTCCTTTACACTTCCTCCTGGCTTGGTAATTAACACAGGTTTCTCTCTAAATAATGTACAGCGGCAGCAGCAGGTCAGCAGTAGCCCAGGTGTGCCTGCATTGTTGCTAAGAAACCAGTAAAGGTGGGCACTCTGCCTCCCAGCTAAAACAGTTGAATTTTTAGAGAAAACACAAAATGACTTTCATATATAAAAGTGTCCCGTTCAGGAGCTGTTTTCATTCAGTTTGTTTTTAGGGGAGGGGAAAAGGGAGGTTGAAAAGAAAATATTCCTGCAGGGAAACATATAATTGGGCCAATATAATGACAGGCTAATGACAAAAATGGGGGGAACGACACTTGGTTCTATTAGTGTGACACAGAAACTGGTACAGCAAAATGCTACCGATTCAGTACTTAGCAATAGTGAAAATTGAGACACAGATGGAACTAAGCTATAAGCCTGCCTATATCACATAAGGTAGTCTGGCACTGCAAGGAGCTATGGGAAATAATGGCTGAGAAGCTATTTATTACAGAAACTGCTTGGCTGATATGTTGGATATCAGAAACCTGAAGGAGGTCACACTCCTCCTATAAGAGCATGTTCAATGTTTGGAGAAGTATTCTTGGATGCAACAATATATCTGGACAAATGGTACTAGGAACAAAATGTTAAGGTGCATCTAGCAGGAATTCTGCTGTTCAAGTTCCAGTTGGCCAGCCCTGCCAGAAAACTATAAGCTGGAAGGAGCTTAATAAGGGCATTCCTGATAAAACCAGGTTCCCTATCTCAGGGAGGATTCTAAGCACATTCAGCTAGGGATGGATGAAACTGTTGTGGTTTTTTTCTGCATCAGTTCACAAATTTTATTTTTAAAAGTCCTCACCAAAAAAGTCTTAATATTTCAGTGTGCATTTCTCCTAATGCATCCATTTTTGTGCAATTTTCCCTAATTTGATACATTTTTGTATATTATTTTTATTAATACATGCATTTTTACCCAACCAGATTCAATCCCGGGGAAGACAGGAATGGGAGAGACCTTAGACAGCTGCTGTCAATTAGTGTAGACAATACTGAGATGTACCAATGGTCTGTACAGCTGAGATGTACCAATGGTATCGCACAGTGTAAGGCAGCTTCCTGTGGTTTTAAATTGTTTGGCTAATCTGAACCAATCCAAACTGATTTGGATCATGTCATACTCTAGATCGGGGGGTTATGGGATTATTTTCTATTCATTTACATGGCTGCTGCCTTGCTAGTGGTAGCAAGGAGGAAGATCTCTTCTTTGGTGCCTGGAATACTGCTATGCAGCACTGCCGGCACATGAAACTGGGAACTGTAGTATTTCCCAGGGTTACCGAATGCTGCTGTTATTATTTTTTAACTTTTACATATATGCCAGTCATTAAAACTGTGTGCTTTATTATTTTAAATCAGTGGCTTTATGGTAATATCAGTTCTTATTAAGCAATCTTGGGAATTTGTTGAAAGGCGGGTCATGAATCCCTAAAACAGCTGAACAGATTGGAGGGCTGGGATAGAAAGATTTGGGATAGGTAAAGCCCTCTTCAGGCATTTGTGCAAGGGGTAGCGCTGGCATGGGGGTGCCTAGTTCCCTACACACATTTAGTTCTCCCATGATAAGGCTAAATGTCTGGTAAGGCCATAATTATTGCATAAAAGGAACTGCAGGATGATACTTGTCACCCTCCGCCCTCCATGCTTTCGTTGATCTCATTATCTGAATGCTTCTGTGTTTTGATAACGAGACGCCTTCTGCTAATCAGGGCAGGGTACTAATGAAGCTATGCCATTAGTCACCTTACTGTAGCTCTCACCTTTGTGATCTTGTTGAAAATTGTACCTGTCAGTTTCCCAGCATGTTTTCAGCACTACCTGCAAGCCATGCATCCTGGCAACATTTTCCTCCTGTTACTTCATCCTGCACTTCCAAATTGCGCATGAGGGTAAGAAAGGAGGAAGCACCAAATTTTTCCATGCAGCAACCACAGTATGCTGAGGATTAGAATCAGCAGTAACAGTAGGGATATTTCCGTTCTGACATTAGAAGAATTTGTAGGCTCAAAAAGACTTAGTAACTAATTGCTTGCTCACTGGGAAGGGCCTGTCTTCTTTCTTGCTGCTAAAACTCCAGGGTGTGGGGAGGGAGGCTTTTGCCTTTGTAAATGTGCTTCCCATTTTGATCGGTGTTTGTTATCTTTACAGAGGTATTTTTCTTCTCCAGCTGAGTCTAATCCTCTCCACTTGACTTTTTGAAATGCCACACAGGGTGGTGATTGAAGACAAAGGAGCTAAAGGTGCAGAAAGTGTTTCCAACAACTGCACTTTATCAACTAATGAGAGATTGTTACAAAGGAGTATGGTCAGGAACGCAAGGTGTGTGTACACCAGCACCATTCTGCAGTGTAGAAGGTGCACTAATTTGTCCCATTCCTTGGTGAGCTGCTGCATTGTGTAACAACATCCATTATGACCCATTTTGGTAGCAGATTTATGATAACACTAATTTCATCTGATGTCATTCCAAGAAAAAAACCCTGCAACTTTAAGAGCTGTCTGCTAAGCAGAAATTCCACAGCTGCAGCTTTCCCAGTTACTGTTGTATCTCCATGCTTTAAGGTGCACATTTGTTGATTATTTTTTTCCTCTCAAGCATCAGGACACCTTATTGTGACTACATTTTGTACAGCATCCGGCATACATTTTAGCGTAAAATAAATGTTAGTAGCACTAATAGTTAACAGTAGTACCAGTTATCCCTTTTGCATATCCCCATCACATTCAAACAGGTCCTTGTTCCACCGCTGCTCACTGAAAAATCTCCATCCCCAAAAAGTTATTTGCATCATTTAGAGAAGCTTCTGTTGGCACCAACGGAGGTTTCCCACCCAAACCAAACAGCAGCTTTCATCTTCACAGAGACCATGGGTGAGAGGGTGAGGGTTAAACTTTCCTTTCCCCACCATGTGCCGTCTCAGCACTGTTCAGGACCTCCCACCAGTGCTATCTACATTTTCCAGACATGCACATTAATTGCAGTCAACAATGACTGGGCCATCCCCTTTTACTCTTAGAAGGAAGCTATATGTAAGACTTAAAAGTTGAGCCAGGAATCAGGCTCCTAATCATTATTGTACAGTTGTGGATCATCTCTATTTGTGTGTTTGTTTGTGTATAGTAGAAGATTACAGTTCAAGAGATCCAAATTTGTGTTCCATATAAATTGCTTCAGCTCTAGTTAGGGTTGCCAGGTCCATGGCCTGAGTCTGATCCTGTATCTTTAGGAGAAGAGAAAGTCAGCCAAGTGCAGGTGTTCTTGCAACTCTGTAATGGGAAAAACCACAAGGTGAAAATCTTCCTTCTCCCTGCACAACTTTTAAAGATACGGAAGACCTTTTGGTTGCCAGGCCCAGCCTCCAAGAGGTCTTCTGTATCTTTAAAAGTTTGCAGCGGGAAGGGAGAATTCCACCTTGTGGTTTTTCCCATTACTGTTGCAAGAACACCTGCACATGGCTGACTTTCTCTTCTCCTAAAGATACAGGATCAGACTCACGCCATGGACCTGGCAACCCTAGCTCTAGTTCTGCTCTAGTAGCTGTTCAGGACTAGTGCCAACACCTGACATCCTTGTGCAGCTGTAAGGATCCCAGTGCCCTGGCAAGGTCCACTGCTGGTGTATGTCCTGACCTTCCCTTAAAAAAAAATTGCCAACACTCCATGCCCCTAGCCTAACCTCACTCTGGAGTATTGATTAAAAGAGTGGATAGATTGAGCCATCCAGTGATGCTCAGACCACTGCCACCACAACAATTTCAGCTTCCTAGGGAGTACTGATAGAGGATGGGGCTGGCAGAGGAAACTTTCCCCAACCCAGAGCTGGCTCTGTAGCTGTCTCACTACCATGCTGGGGGAAACCCCCTTGGTTTCAAGGAGCTAGTTCTCAGGAAAAGTGGTGCCTTCTTCAGTCATTCAGAAGAACACATGAAAGCTCAAGTTGTTTAAGGGGCAGCATGCACTGGCCCTGCCCTCAATGTCCCCACACATCCTGGCTTTGCACCCTCTTCTTCTGACTGCAGAAAGTATACAGCCACAAGAGTGGCTGTATACTATAGCCAGCATGGATTTTTCACACTCCACAGTGTTAAATTGAAAATACCCCCATGCCATTCTGCTGCTTCCCATAAACTCAATTCAAAACTAAACCTTACAAAACATATTGTCCTGAACTCAGAAATGCTTGCTTAACAATCCCCTAAGTTTTCATGGCAATACACAAAACACTGAGAGAGAATCAAGAGTTCAAAGTCTAAAATAAGAGAAAAAAATCCAGCCCCCTGTTAGACTTTTTTCTGTCCGTGGTCTCCTAATTTGTTGAAATTAATTTAAAATCAGCAATGTTCACAGAGTACCTGTAATCCTATTACTGACCTTGCCCCATACTCCAACCTTCATCTTCTGCAATTAAAAAATTAAAAAATGCATGGCTGATTTTTAATTAATTTAAGAAATTTAACATTGAAGTATTTTATAGTGTCTCGCATGCTCAGGAAACCATCAGTGTGCTAAAAGCCAGAGTCAGCTGTTTGGCTTGCCTAATCAGGTGGCTACTCCCAGGTCAGCCATTTATTTCACTTTAGACAGTCATGCCTTCCCTCAAAGAATCCTAGAAAGTGTAGTTTGTGAGGGTGATGAGAATTGTTAGGAGACTCCCTATTCCTCTGATACAGATCCAGTGGCCAGAGTGGTTTAACAGTCAGCCCCTCTTCTGGGGACTGTATCTATGTGAGGGTCTCTCCTAGCAACTCTCACCACCCTTTACAAAATACAATTCCTAGGATTCTTTGGGGAAAGCCATGACTGTCTAAAGTGAAATAAAGGTATGGTGTGGATGTAGTCAGGGACAGCTTTGGTTTAAATTTGGGTGGGAGACTACATGTGCCTGCTGTAGAATAGAAAAGTGGGGGAAACCCTGAAAAACTATGATACTGTTCACAGTATTTTCCTTTTGGAAAGGAAAGGGGCTTTCCCTCTATCCAGTGCCCCCCCACCCAGTGCCCCCCTCCCTCTCCCCTCAACCTTCCTCCCTAGCCCTACCCTTCCTCCCCTTTTCTTTCCATTCCCCCTCCTCCCCCTCCTCCCCCTCCTCCCCCTCCTCCCCCTCCTCCTCCCCCCCAGATCAGTTTCACCTTTCCGCATGGATATATAGGAGTAAATCCCATTAAACTCAAAAACATGCATATGATCAAACCTGCCCTCCACGCATCCTTCCTCCTATCCCCTCCCTTGTGCCCCTTCCCTCCACCTTCCTTTGCCCATCCCTCGCCCTCCCATTCCACTTCCAATTTCTCTCCCTCCTGTCCCCTCCCTTTCTTCTTCCCTTTCCTGTCCTCTCTCTCTCATCTTTCGTCAGTTTTACCTATTCTAAGCATGATTGCAAGGGAATAAATCCCATTGAACTCAACAAGCATACAAATGATCAGACCTGCTTTTCTCCTTTCCCTCTCCTCCCCTTCTCCTCTCCTCTCCCTTCCTCCTCCCTTCTTCCTCCCCCCCTCTTCCTACTTCCTTCTCCCCTGCCCACTTCAGCCCTCCCTCCCTCATGAGAGTTTCACCTATCCTAAGCATGATTGCACAGGAGTAAATCCTACTGAACTCAGTAAGCATGCAAATGATCAAATCTGCCCTCCTCCCCCTCCTCCCCTCTGTCCTTCCTCCTTCCCTACCCCTGCCCTTCCTCCTTCCATCTCCATCCCACCATGGCAATCACCTATCCTAAGCATGATTACAGGGAAGTAAATCCCATTGAACTCAATAAGCATGCAAATTATCAATCCATTCTCAGCAAACTTGCACAAGATCCCATTTCTTACCTCCCAGATTAAAAAGCAGAGAAATTCACTAATAAGCAAAAAAAAAAAAAAAAACCTTGCGGGTTAAGAATGTACCTATAACCCACAGATATTTCTATCAAACTTTACAAAGCAGAGAAATTGGGCAGCTATACTGAATGCACCACAGGAGCAGGAGACCTCACCTCCTCTCTGAGATATTGTACTGCCCTACGAATTTGCAAATTTGTGAAGTACAGCAACACTTTGCAAAATTTACAATGAAAATGCTCCAAAAACGATTGTGGGATAATGGCACTGACTGTTCTGCAAAATAGTTTCCAATGGATATGAGGAGTGTCTCAGTGTGTACAAGATAAAACAATGGGAGGTAAAACACATTCTAGCAAATTTCTAGGAGTGCTCTGTATTTTTAATTCTGTGGCCACCTTTCCTTAAGTGGTGTGGTTTAAGCATAGCAGGCTGAAAACATGCATCTTGGGCAGGCCAAGTTTGTTTTTTCCAACAGCTAGATTCATTGCTTAAGTAGCAACATATTTTAATCAGAATGATTTTACATCAGACTGCAGTTTCAGATTCAACTGTTAATGCACCCGAAATAGAAATAAAACCTCCAGTTTGAAACATAAAAGGCCATCTTCACCATCATATGACACTGATCAATAAAAAGGCTTTGAAATTAATAAAAATAAATTTGACACAGATTTCTAGGATGAATAATCAGAGAAACATAATTTTCTAGGTTAGATTCTCTGTAGAAACATTAGTAACACAGGAAAGAAGCAAAGTAAGAAGAACACCAACAAACATACAAAACTAATTCTCCATCTTTCGAGATGGCAGATGTTGTCACCACTCACCATATGCTCAGAGACACACATTACCAAAATTTTCCAAGCTTCACAAGAAGTGAATTGGACTGTGAATAGGGTTGCCAGGCTTAGGGCCTGAGACTGATCCTGTATCTTTAGAAGAAGAGAAAGTCAGCCAAGTGCAGGTGTTCTTGCAACAGTGTAATGGGAAAAACCACAAGGTGGAATTGGCCTCCAAGAGGTCTTCTGTATCTTTAAAAGTTGTATAAGGGGAAAGGAGAATTCCACCTTGTGGTTTTTCCCATTACAGACTGGCAAGAACACCTGCACTTGGCTGACTTTCTCTTCTCCTAAAGATACAGGATCAGTCTCAGGCCCTGAGCCTGGCAACCCTAACTGTGAAAGACCAACCCAAATGGTGTTTGCATTTTTACAAATTTGTAGGGCAGTCCAATATCTCAGAGAGGAGGTCAGGTCTCCTGCTCCCCTAGTGCATTCACTATAGCTGCCCAATTTCCCTGCTTTTTAAAGTTTAATAGAAATATACCGCAAGGGTTTTTTTGCCTATTAGTGAATATTCTACCAAATTCAGCTGAGCATGAGTAGAATTCTCCCTTTGATCAGGAATCCTGATTGCACAGTGTTCCTGATTGTATGGAACGGTTAGAAGCAGCAGCAGATGACATAGTGGGACTGTGCTGTTCATCTGACCTCTGTCCAGCTGAGTTGCTGCAGCATACCAGAATGGAGAGGTTGACGGGTATGCTGTCAATGAGGTCAGCGCAGAGCAACCATGCCAGAGGAGCCAATCTGGCACTTCTGCCAGCCTGTTTGCACTGTACCAACCTTGCTGCCATTGCATCTCTCCCTCCCCTCTGTCCCAGTATGCTGCAACAACTCAGCCTCACAGAGGTCAGGTGAGCAGTGTTGCCCCACCACACCATTCGCTGCTAAGTTCAAAACTTATTTCAGACCTTCACTCAACTATACACACAGGACTAGGAACTTGCTGTGTCAGAGGACACCACCAAGTATATGTGTGGATGGTTTGAAAACATAATTGGATATAGTGATTTTGCTATCAATAAGCCAGGAGTTAGATGTCTAATCACAGCAATGCAGATGGAGGCATTTTGCCTAACAATAGTGTTTGGCAATAATGCAAAGGATCAGGGTGTGACATGTATTATGAACCTCTCCGTTCCAGTTCAGAACTAATTATTCAGAGTTCCGATTGTGAACTCTCTCACAAAGCAAGCCTTCTTACTCAAACTTGAAGGACTGAGGCTAACCAATGATGATTTCCATAGGGTGATTGTTCATTAGAGCAGAGGTTCCCAAACTGTGGTCTGTGGACCACTAGTGATCTGCAAGCTTCATTCAGGTGTCCGTGGCATGTCCGCATAAAACAATCAGATTGATTTTAATTGCATTTTATTACTTCTTCTTTTTCTTACATTGCATTTCATTGTATAACAATTTGAATTCTATGGAATTCCATATAATTCTATGGAATATAAAATACAATTAAAAATCATATGGCACTTAGCACAATGCTATTGCTAAAATAGGCAGAAATATCATTAAGTGGCCTACCAAGACTATCAACAATTTTAAAGTAGGGGGGAAAGTTTGGGAACCACTACATCAGAGCATTTGTTCAGGTATTACCATATTTACTCACATATTTTTAAAGCAACATTGATTTTAGTATTTTGTGTTGTATAAATATTAATCCTTACAACACAACCTTTAGACTCATTTTAAAAAGATAATTTAAAACAGATGGGAAAAAATGCAAAATGTTATTCTTAGTAACCTAAGAATTTATGGTTGGTGATCAGTCTACATTGCTACACCCTCAATATGAAGGAAGCTAACATTTGATCCTGTGAACACTTACATTTTTACAATTGTGAGTAATCGCATTGAATGCAACTGAACTCTACCTAATAATAAGGCTAAGCATTCATGCAAGCTCGGTAGGACTAGCAGCTTAATCAAAATTAGTGTGGTCATTCCATGCATTCATAAATTCAGTTATATGGATAAATTTGCTCATACAAATTAGAAACATATTGTTTCCCAAAAAGCACTTAGCATGAAAATTCACAACCGGAGTGTAACAAGACAGTAAATCTTGCTAATGTCAGAGCCACCAAAACAAGTAAAAGATACATTGTTTGAAATTAAATACATATCTTTTTTACCCAAAGATCCACTTTAGGATTCTGTCTTGCACTTATATGAATGATTTAGGCTACAAAATGTTAAAAAACTACAGACACAACCCTTTATTATTAGACAGCTACAGCCTTAGAGCATAATCCAAACCCTTGGCTGGCAACAGCAGGGCTTGATGGAATGGAATGGCCATCTCCATGTCCATAGCCCCACCCCTCATCCCAGCCAGGGCAGAAGGTGGGGAGAGGGCAGGAAAAATGTCTGGCACTGGATTGGGCCTGTTCCCATGATGTGAGGGTAGCATGGCTGGTTCCACATCCAGCAGATCCTTTGCTGGCCCCACCCCACCACTAAAAGAATAGTAACAACTATTATTGTATGTATGAATTGACCTTTGTTTGTGTTAGGGGTTTTTGCAGGTTACCGCAGGTCATCCCTATATTAAGAGAGAGAGAAATCTGTCAATTTCAGTTGCAGTTGAGGGGCGAAATAAAACACAGAGACATCAGCTTGGGTTGAACAAGGGCCACTTTATTAAATTACAGAAAACAAAACCCAATTTAAAGTGACCTGCAGAGGGAAACCTAGGTGCGGGAACTATCTATAAGCAAGTATCTTGCCATACAGCTCTTGGGCGACCAGCCCCTGCTGGGGCAAGGGCAAGCCCATGTGCTTACCCCTTACCCCGGCCACACCTTGTAGGTGAGTAGGGGGGGCTTCCCACATCATCCCCACCCGGGGCCGGATAACCCTTGGGTAGATGAGATAAGTTGGCCCCAGAGGCAGCCCATATCCTGCCCTCGAGCCGGAAAAGCTCTGACAGACAGGCCTCCGGAACCGCCAATCACCTCCAAAGGTGCCTAAGGGGGCCATCTAGCTGTCCTTACCTATTTCCTTTCCCGCACCTTCCCGCCACAAAAGGGGGACAAATCTCTATTTAGTCCCCCTTTACCCCAATGCCGAGAAGGATGTCTCGCAGACACTTCTGCAGGTCTTTCAGGAAGAAGACGTTACCTGCGTCCGACAGGTGAACGCCATCGGCCCAGTATAGTTCAACCTCTGAATGCTGAATATGGGGATGCGGAATGGCTAAATCCCCGTGCCCAAGAAGAGTCAACCGAATCTGCCGGTTGACCTTCTTCCTTGCCCGATCAATGCCCCTTGGGTCCCATATACCATGCCACACCCAGCGTGGAAGCATGTCTGACCACAGCAGACGTACGAAGGCCACCATTGCCTTATCACCTGCATGTCCTTACATGCCTGCCATTTGAGGGCCCTTGCCTCAAGTAACCGACGTCATTCCCACCCAGGGGAATGACCACCACATGCGGAACCATCCACATGAACCTTGCTGGAACAAAGTGGGTAGGAGCCCTGTGACGCCCTTCCCTGGTTCTCCCTGTCAGGTTCCCACCTGCTTGTGGCTACTGCCTTTCACTAGGCACCACCAGGGATACCACCAGTCCGGACCATCCTTTATATGGTTTCTCACTCCGCTCTAGCACAGATCTCACTAGATCCCCCTGCTAGGCAGCACCACCAGTCACGTCCTATAACCAATACTCCCAGAGACTTTGCCTGAGTCTCTCTCTAGCTGGTTACTTTTGTGACTGCATGCTTATGCTGTTCCCAACCCCCTTGTATCTTTATAGATAATGCATACAACTCTGGGTTGCTCTGGATACTTGAATTGTTATTATTCCTCCCTTCACCGCTGCCACCATTAGATACTGTTTCTGTTCAGCCTTGGTAATTACCTTGCCCTCCCTTCTGGTATGTATAGCCAAGGATCAGGCCTTTGGTAAACCAAATAAGTATTTATTAAATATCAAAAATAACAAGATTAGTTTTAGAATGTTTCACAAGCGTATGGTTTCATCTATTCCTGTTTTGTACTTGACTTATTATTAATCAGAACTCCAACTCCCTCTTTCTCCACACTCCTGACCTCCACCCTCAAACACCTCTTTCTCCACACTCCCAACATCCACCACCAAACACCTTCTTCTCCACCCTACTAACATCCACCCAGATTCAACTGTCATTCTTCCATTTATACTCCCAGCCATTCAAACGCTCAGCCAATCATCCAGCATTCTACTGCTCGTGTACTCCCCCCTCCTCTTTCACTCCACTTACCATATGTCTTCTATATAAACAGCACTTACCATATTTACCCTACAAGCAAGAACATCACAAGCCCATCTCAACGTATTCCTCTCCGGCCAAGCCACTGTATTGCAGCCCATCGACTGAGGCCCAACTGTGAGCCCGTGCTCAATTTTGCAGCCCTCCAGGCTGCCCAGAAGACCATACTGTGGCCACATATTAGGATGCACATCTGCTCCATCCCCGTCCAGCAACCTGTCAAGATAATTATAAATTGTTAGGCTTCGAACTCCCAGGCCCTCTAAAAGGGGTGAATATAGCTCTGTAAGCCAGAGGACCAGCGTCCAGCTGCCTGCACCTCTGCCTGTAAGGTCCACTTTGCGAGAGCTCAAACTGGTATTTTGTGAGGGGATCCTCACTTGCATGGGTGAATAGATAAATATAACCCTTATAAGCACCAGAGGACCAGCGTCCCACAGCCTGCACTTAAGCTTGGGAAAAAACCTAAGACCTACTGCCGTAAAAGCAGGTCCAATGTCAAAAGAGTAGATTTCAAACTCTGAGGGGTCATACCCCAGCTCCTGTAAGGCCCACTGTGCGAGAGCTCAAACTGGTATTTTGTGAGGGGATCCTCACTTGCAAGGGCCAATAAATGCAAATAACCCTTATAAGCGCCCGAGGACCAGAGTCCAACGGCCTGCGCCTTTGCCTGGGAAAACCCGAGACCTGCTGCTGTAGAAGCAGCACCAATTCCAAAAGAGTGGATTCCAAATCTGAGGGATCATGCCCTAGCCCCTGCAAAAGCCCGCTTTGCGAGCGCCCAAAACTGGCATTTTGTGAGGGGATCCTCACTTGCCTGGGTGAATAAATATCCTTCTCCAGATCCCATGGCCAACGTACAGTCTGCCTCATACATCTGTGGTCCGTCTTAGACCTTCACAACTGTATACAGGCACAACCCCCCTCCATGAAGACATCTAATAGCTGGAGCGCACGTTGAGACAGGTCTCGTTTGGAACCAGCCACCACCTCACCTATCCCAAAAGCTCCAAAATAATAATAATAATAATAATAATAATAATAATAATAATAATAATAATAAATAAAATAAAACAGCGTAAGGGCTACTGCCTGGAATAGTCTGGCTTCATAACTGGAGGAGCTTACTGTATTCCCACTGGCCCACCAGACCCAGATTATGTCCAGTGAGAAAGGGCGATGGGGATAGGGAAAAACCACCAGCCTAGCTAGGAAGGAAAGTCCCTGCAGCTTACCTTGAAGTGCTCAGACTGACAGGCCCCTTCTCCTGCCGTCCATTAGGAATTTCAGCAGGTGATTCCCTACCTGCTCTCTGGTAGCTGGTGAGCGTGCTGGGGGCCATGGAATCCACGGCCCTAACCCCAGTGTTCTTAAATATAAGGGGGTTACGAAATCTGGTCCATGGCCAATGAGCCCTTCTACCCTTGTCGACATGTGTGAAAGTGTCAGCTCTGAACACTGGCCTGTCCTCTAATCGAGAATCAGCTAATGAGAAATTCTAGCTCTTGGCCCATCCTTTTTGAGTGATATATTGTTCTTCTAGTCCAAGAATGTAACAATATAAAAACCTGCATATATTACTGCTACCCTTGACTTCTCTAGACCCTTGGAATTTAATCTAGCATGAAATAACAAATTATGAGATCTCTCCGGTCAGTTTTAAACTGAGTCTGCTACAACATTTAGACTTCAGGCCTCCAGCCAAAGATTTAGCTGGTTGTTTCAAACAAAAGGTGTGATTCCTCATTTCTGCTCTTCTTACTTAGACACATAAAACTCTCTTCTCTGGCCATTCTATGCTCCTGCTTTCCTCCTCTTCTCAGACTCCTTCCTCAGATTTGCCTTCCTCTTATAAACATGGGCCATCTCCTCTCCCAAGTCCCTGCACCAGAAGAGGTATGCTGGGTGGGCCTGAGCCACTCTGCTCGCTTCCCGACAGGTGGGTCAGTGTTGCTTACCAGGAGTGGGAGGGGCATGGTAGTGAGGAGGATGGCATAGTGCAAACACACTGGCAGGAGTAGTAGATTGGCTCTGCTAGTAAGTTTCCACCATCCCAGCCTCCCCACCGCCTCATCCCTCTCCCTCCTAGTAAGCAACAGGGACCCAATTTCTAGGAAACTAGCATAGCAGCTCCACCCTATTCAGCAAGCCACTTCTGCCCAACATGTATTTCCTAACCCTCGTGTTTCCCTTGCCTGCCTGCCTTTTCAGTACCCTTCATCTGCTCTGGTTCTCTTGAGCTCATATTTCATCTAGTCACCTCTTTTCCTAGGCCATTTCCTTGAATTGATTTGTCCGGTGACATTCCAGTGACACTCTTTCACTTCAACAGTTTGTATTTACGGTATCAACATTTATACTTTGATGTTGATCTTGTCAGTTAATCTCATATAAAGGATTTGCAATCTGGCCTTTACAGTTCAGACTGGTTTAAATCTTTCTCTGATTTTTCCAGGCCATACCAAGCATCTTATCTGTCTCTGGGTCAGGCCTGGTAGCTGGAACCTGAGCTTCACCATTCACCTTCTATATTGTGATGTGCATCTCACACATGCTCACATGATGTGTGATCATAAAGGACAAATCTGCTCATTGTGTCCAGGAAGTTTTTATTCTGTTCCTGGAGTTCTAAAAAAAATGTCAAAAATAACCCTGTACCATGTCATATTGGGAGATATTAAACCTCTATATTCCTTTTTTAGTAACAGAATGTGGTCAGAGGAAAAAACATCAACTGTAACCATGTTCCCAGAGACAGTAATCTTGCCATCTTGGATTGCGCCAAATACAAGAACTATGAAGTACTCTGTGTGTGTGTTGAATGTTGTGTCTATAGCTGGAAAATTCCATAATGTGAGATAGTCAAGTCTGACTAAATCTTTGCATCATGCTTATTAAGCATATGTCACTGTATCGTGGATTTTATCTAAGGAAAGAGGAAACTACTTGAAAGGCCCAACATTTGTCTATCAGAGTGTTATCAAATAACTCTAAAAAATCCCAAAGCTGTCCAGTCATGCTGTCTACCCAAGACTGGACCTTCTCACATTCCTTTCACTTGTGGAGTGAGTTCTCGTCTGGCCATTGATAAGCTGGTGGTTACCCTTTCCCTTAACCTGACAGGCAAACTGATCCTATGCACATTTATGAGAAGGGAGACCTACTTTCACCTTACTCCTAAGCAGAGCAGGCATCACAGTTGTATCAGCCTCGCAAGACCTTCTCTCGGTCCCACCGGTGAGAACAGCTAGGCTGGTATGGACCAGAGAGAGGGCATTCTCTGTTGTGGCCCCCACCCTTTGGAACTCTCTCCCTTTCGATCTCAGACATGCTCCCTCCCTGTCCAGCTATCGCGGAGCCTTGAAGACCTGGCTGTTCAGGCAGGCCTACAAGATTGGGACAGATTAATTTATGTTCTGAATTAATGAATGTTTTTTTAGCTTAAAATTTGATTATGTTGATCTATATGTATTGTTTTTATTCTTGTTGTTCGTTGCCTAGAGTGTCCCTAACCTGGACAGATAGGCGGCTGAAAAATAAAATTTATTATTATTATTATTATTATTATTATTATTATTATTATTATTATTATTATTATTATTATTATCACACTGGGCAGATGGTGAGATCCATGGTCAAGCAGGGGGAGGCCCGCTGCCAAGTCCTGGAGCCACCTAGCCCTGCTCCTCCACCTCATTGCTATCACTGCTTGTTCACTTGTCCTTTCTAAGCAAATGAACAGCGACAGATACCACAAGAGCCAGCATGGTGCAGCCATTAGAAGACTAGGACCTGGGAGACCAGGGTTCAAATCCCCACTTAGCCATGAGGCTCACTAGCTATCTCTCAGCCTAACCTGTCTCAGAGCTATAAGGGTAAAATAAAGAGGGGTGAACCATGTACACTGTCTTTAGTTCATTGGGATATAAATGTAATAATAAGGAGAAGAAGCAGAAGCTTTGGCTCATCTTGCACTTCTGGGCAGTTGTACTAGTTAGACCCAAAGGAAAAGGGCAAACAAACGGTAGTGTTAATGGCAAGAGGAAGGAGATGTGGCTAGTCAAGGAATGGGCCACAGGATCCCTTCAAAACCCAGAGCCGGCACTGCTTCTAAGTAAGAATCTACTGGAAAACAGACATTGCTGTTTTTTTTATTGGGGCTTTACTGGTTTATTAAATCCAAAAGCATTGTGTATAAGGGGTCTGTAGATTAATTCAGTGAGCCAAAATATAAATTATGATCGGTTACCCCTTTCACACGGCCAGATCAATGACACCCTGCCAACAAGTGTCAAGTAGCAAATCAAAACAATTGAGTTATGTTTAATCAAGGAGAAGGTCTCAACCGAGGCAAATACAAAGATTTGTTCAAATATGTTGGAAAATGCTAATATTATTCATGCACTGAAAAAAAAACCTATGCAGTTCAGAAGTCAAAATCTCAGAAGGAACAAAATCTTGCTTCCTTGGAAGGCTTAATATTGAGTGAGTCCCAGATCCTTTTTTTTTTTTTTAATGGTGGAAGTTTTGGACAAACTAATGCAAGGCATTGACCTCAAAGGACTGTCTGTCCTTTTTCTGTTTTGTTAGTAACAAATACATGTCCTAATCTTATCCTGTCAATAAGATTTCTTATTTCAGTAATGGTAAAAGAGACACAGCACACCGGCCTCAAAATCCACCTGACTATTTCCCGTTCCCTTGTCAACCAAACAGAGCACAATATATATATGTTTTTAAAAAGGCAATAGGCCAGCAGAACAAGCAGCTAGATATAAGAAAGACAAAGGACTGAGAAGAGAAAGAGTTATTGCTCAAAAAGGCAAAGAGAGTGGGGATGGGATGAGAGGGGCCAGGCGAGGCAGCAACAAGGTCAGGGGAGCTGTGTTGTTAGCAGTGGCAGCCCCATACATGGGCACACACCTTGGGGCCACTACCACCAACCCGGAGCTTGCCGAACATGTCACCATCAGTCTTTCACCCCATCCTGGTTATAAGGAGCAGTGTAGCTGCCAGGAGGACACCACTGCCACTCTGTTCCGCAGGTGCCACAGCTACTTACAAGTTTCACTGCCTACCACCCTTGTGCGCAGGTATGCAGTTGCAAAGTTCTGTAAGATCTACTTTGACCCTGGCTGCCTTAGTATATTGTACTATATTGTATTTTAATATTAAAATTGCCCTTTAAGTAAGGGGGTCTTTGTCATGCTTTTCTTGATCTGAAGTCTTCACTTGACTCAATAAACAGAGAGCACATTTGGAAGAACCTGAAACATCACAGGATTGGATCGTAACTCAAGTTGTTACAATCCACATTCTGCAATGTGGAAAGCCATAGTTCTGGACTGCTGGAAACCTCTT
Organism: Rhineura floridana; assembly: GCF_030035675.1. Classification (NCBI taxonomy): domain Eukaryota; kingdom Metazoa; phylum Chordata; class Lepidosauria; order Squamata; family Rhineuridae; genus Rhineura; species Rhineura floridana. The sequence continues at coordinate 106,648,604 of NC_084485.1, read as the reverse complement.
CAGAGTTGAAATGTTTAGATATGTGAAGAACATATAATGAGCACAGCTGAAGCTTTACGATTATTGTACATCTTTATATGAAAAGTATTTGAGTCACACTCACTGAAATGTTACATTATAGTTCTTATAAGAGGTGAAGCACTGTAGTTCTGCGAGCAGTAAGTAATACACACACAGTTAGACACTTATAAATTCCATTGATTCATTTCAATAGAAGAACTAAGCATGTGCTCAAAATCTCTCCCATTGAAATCAGTGGCACCTGAAGTCTTTAACTTTGGCTGACTTGTTAGCAGTGATAGTACACAGAAGCTGACTTTTTAGTAATGACAAAAATATAGTGAGGAACTAATCTGGGCTCCTTTGGTAAGAAGGATGGAATAAAAATTGTTGTTGATGATGATGGTGATGTAAACCTCTTTACTCCAGCCTTGCACGCACGCATGCACACACACACACACACATTTTTATGACTGAAATTAGTTTTAAATGGTTTTTAATATTGTATTTTTAAATTGCTGTAACCCGCCCTAGATGCCCTTATTGTGAAGGGCAGGTAAGAAATCAAATAAATCATCATAATGATATGCACAAGACCCAGCCTGCAGTCCTATGGCCACTTAACCTGGGAGTAAGTCCTAGTCAACTCAATGGGACTTACTTTTGAGTAGACATATACAGGATTGCACTGGCAATGTAGAAATCATAAGACAAAGTTAGGTCTTATACAGGAATGTAATTTTGCCCATATTTATATCCATAACAATATAATGATAATAGCATGTCTACAAATGAACTAATTTGAATTTTATTTTTGTTTCTTTAAAACAATCTTATTCAGTTTGGCTTGTTCATCTCGTAAATATCAAAGTCGGATTATATAGAAAAGAAATCATGACAGGGATTACCTCCAAATGATAATCTTAGTTTAATAATTGGAGGAACAAAACCAATAAAAAGAACATTTTATTGCTTCAAACAACCCATAAATTTAATATATTGAAAATTAAAGTTTGAGTTTAATGAAGAAAGCAATTTTGTTTCCAACAACTAGCTTGAGTGAAAAGAAAGCCTTGGGAATTTGAACATCCCATCATACAACAGCAGCAGCTCTGGAAACTAAATGCATCTGCCTTGCCAAATTTGATGTACTGAAATAGCTTTAATATGGTAGATTTCTCTCTCTCTGAATATAGATAAATATAATCAGACAATCTGTCATGGGCTTCCCTAACTGGAATATTCATTCTCCCCTTCCTAGAACAACTTCCTCATTCAACTTAATTATAATAATGAATCTGCAAGAGCCTTACTTTGCACATACAGATTGGCTTTCTCAGTTGAAATGAATGGGAAGCCATGAATGCACATAAGCCAGTATTCTTACATTTAGCCGTTGGTCCTGGGTAGGGGGATGTCTGGTTGGGGATGGTGCTGAAACACTGTGGTGGACAAAGAACAAAAGCTCATCCTATCCCATGTATAGGTATGTTCTAATGTGAATTGGGCCCTTCATGTGAGCACCCAGTTACACAGAATTTCGGTACCCACAATTTCTTCCATGGTAAAAAAAGGTGGAAAGACTTCTATGAACTGAACCTCTGTGTGTTTTGCTGTCACATGGTGTTCACTACTGGATTCATCAGAATATTTTTGAAACTGGATTTGTAAGCCACAAAATGCCTGTTCTTGGTTACTCTTAACACAAATCTCTCCACCAATCTAGAAATCACAGGGCAGTATCCCCATAAAGAAAACCACAGCTACAGTTTATTAGCATGATGAAAAAAGCAAGATTTTAAAAGAAACAGGCAGAAAGAAATGCAATGTTCTTATTAATATAAGATGAAATACTCCCTCCAAGCTAAAGGCCAAACTAAAGGACCATCATTGACAAAAATGTGACCAATGGAATATTTAGATCAAAGTTCCACACTGGCCACTTTTCATCTGTGGTGCGAAGTCAGATCTTTTTAAGTCTTTGAAATGCATATTTTCAAAACAACAGTGTGCTGTTCTGAATGGACTTATTCATGCAGTTCTCCTTTTATATATTATATTATATTATATTATATTATATTATATTATATTATATTATATATATATATATATATATATATATATATTCAGATACAGAGATCAAAGACTAACAATTATTACGGGATTCCAAATTGCCTTGCCAATGAATCTCACTTACTGTTCTCAGGCTACCCAATGATGAAATTAATGCATACTCTTCTGTTCTCCGTGGACTTTCAATTTAGTTTCCATACTCTGAATTAAGAACAAGCAAGAGCCATTTATATATGTACATCAAGAGAGACATTTTAATCAGTAGTCTCAGCAGTCTTCTGTCTGCCAAAAAGGCCAATCTGAAACCTAGAATGAGCACGCAAGTTGTTTTTATTCTAAAACTTGAAATCTCATGACCTGTTTACATGACTGGCTGTTCTGATAAAAGATATTTTCATTGATTCTATGCCTGCAGGGCACTAATGCACTACACTTCTTCTACAGTCTGTCCTGGTAAATTCAGTGAGACATACTTCCAATTAGTATGATCAGACTGAAAGACTATAATCTGCAAGTCATGAAATTGTTCTTGTGGAATTGTTGATCTATTCCACCCAAATACTTTTCAATTTGTTCTTTTGTATTATTCTATTGCAGCCACCTTCCAATTTCAGATCTCTGCTTTTCTTTTCGTTTTTTAGTTGACTTTTGCCCATAGAACACGACAGTCATTAGCCTCCCACCCTTACTCTTGACTTGGCATGCAGCAAACCTTTTCCAAGCTGCTACAGCTTTCTCTGCTCCTAATGAGGTTTAAACCATTTCAACTTCTGTAACAATTTAAGCCTGCCCCTTTCACCATCCATAGCACAAATTCTCCTTATTACCTTCTAGCCTCTCCTGGCCATGCCTTTCTTCCTTCTATCACTTTCATGAGCACAATCTTTCTCTAGGAAAAAAATATAATCATAGAACATGCAGTTAGAATCTAAAAAGGAGTCTTGAGCATGGATTTTGAGGTCTCTTGTCACCTATAGGAATTCTGCAGAACATATGTACATTTATGATCACTGTAACAATTTTCAGAGGGGTCACCATCTTAGGCTGCAATCCAATACACACTTGCCTGGGAGTGAGTCTCATTGAACCCAATGGAGCTTACTTCTGAGTAGACATGTATTGGATTGCAACCATAGTCTGTTACCGCAAAACAAATGCAGGATCCTGTGGCACCTTAATGACCAACAATTTTTATTAGAGCATCAGCTTTTGTGTGTGTGCGTGTCTATTAGGTATGGGGGAGGGATTCAATTCAGTTTGAATTTAAAGGCAAACCTAGCAAATTCACATTTTTCTAAACCGTATGTGAACCAAAACACAGACATCCTTCAAAATTTGCACTTCTCAGAAATTTGCAGTGCAATTCTCCAACCAAGTAATGTGACCAAAATGCATGTGCTGGGGTAAAGTGTGCATAAAAATGCATATATCTGTGAAAACAACATACAAAGTTGCAGTATGTTAGGGAAAATCACTTTGAAAAATGTGTATATTAGTCAAAATTGCATACAAAATATATTTATTAGGAGAAATTCACACTAAAATGCTGATGAATTTTCATTGTTGTGGAAAAGTGGAGAACTGAATTTAAGATTGGAAAAATGAAAAATTTAGAGAACCAAAATCGACAGATTTCTTCATCTGCACACACACACACACACACACACACACACACACACACGGTTGTAAGACTTGTAAGCAGTGGGGTCAGAATGAAATGAAATGCAGGAAGTATAGAACAGTGACAATTCATTAAAGCTAAAATCTATGCAAAATATATAAGAATCCAGATTAATGCATCACCTTATTTTTGCATGAAATCAGCTTTATAGTGGGCTACCAAAGGTGCTCTTTGCATGAATCTAAAAATGTGAAAAAGCAGCCCCCACAAAGTAAGTGAACAGACAGTGGAAGGCCAGTGGTTATCTTTGCTCCCCCCAAACTGAGGAGAATGTAACTACTGGCTCACTTACTAGTTTCCCATTCCTAAATGCAAATAATATCTTGCCCTGTGTTTTATCGACTCTGTTAACATAATTACACCGTAGGCCAGTGTAAGTACTGCCTTCATCCATTGTGTAATATGCCAGGCACTGCCTAAAGATATCAAACTGTCAGAACAAGCCAAGGCTTGATTCTGTGATCAAGTAAAAGCTAAAGGTATGGCTTCACAACTAAACTGCATCCTATGATTCCAGCTAATATATTCCTGTAATATATTGATAAGTGCCAGTGTGACTAAGAACATCATCGCTGTGGGACTTCCGGGAAGGGTGACTTAGCCTGTGCCTGCTTTTGAGACGGGCTCCTGCCTCAAAAGAAGCTTATTCAGATATATCAGTCAGTTTTTTCTTTTTTTTTTGACTGATTAAACTTCTCCCGGGTAGGGAGAAACGAAGAGATTAACCTCAAAGCCTATTTTTGTTGGGACGACCAGATCTCATTAATTTATGGGACGAGGTCCAGCCGACGAAGGTGGGACGGATTTTCAACAGCAAGCTCTATCTGTTAAAGCGAACGTTCATCTTATCTTCTAAGAGAGAACGCACTAACAGGCAAGCACCCTTCTTTCTATATTTTTCTTTTACTTGACTTAAATTGTTGCTGTTTAAAAGAGATTTGCCAGATTGATCGGTTTTTGACATCTCACTGGGGAGCCGTAACTTCTCTCTGCTACGCACTAATTAATAGCTTATCTCTGTTTTTGTTGCAAAAAGCTGTCCTGGATTTGCATTCTAAAGATACACACAGAAGAGGGATTTCTATTCCAGATTTTTATTTTGAAAAATATTATACTGTTTTGAGACTACTCTCTTTTTGGTCTATTTTATTTTGACGAATCTGTTTCTTGACGATTGCCATTAATTGCTTCGATCCTGGGAACTGCATTTTGTTTACTTAACTATTGGAGAGATAAGGCTGTCTGCTCTGTTTATACTGTGATGTCACCAAGTTTGGAGTATTAACCCAATTGTTGCTGAAATAAGAAGTGGTTTTCCTATATTTTTCTTTTAAAATGGCAATTAAGAAAGTGGCTGAGAATCTGGAAATAACTATGTTTCAGAGAATAATGAATGAGATTGAGATAACGAAAATTGAATTGAGTAAAATGAAGCAGGAGATTAAAGATATAAGGGTCCCTGTGAGAGAGGTGACCCTGGAAGGGGTCCCTGTGAGAGAGGAGACCCCGGAGATTGGAATAGGGGTCCCTGTGAGAGAGGAGACCCTGGAGACTGGAATAGGGGTCCCTGTGAGAGAGGAGATCCCGGAGATTGGAACAAACGTGGAACAGGAACAAGATTTGGAGTCTATGGACTTTAGAAATAAAATCTATTGTTTGGAACTCAATGTTATCTCTGAAGAAATTAATGAAGATTCTAGAGATAAAGTTATCAATGGCATGGATTATCTTCTGGACTGGAATGATGTGATGGAGCCCAATATAGAGAAAATCTATGGAATTAACTGCAGCCATGTGACAATGGAAAAACTTTTAAGAGATGACCCAGTGTATTTTGAAAAAAAGAACAGAGATATGATTTTACAGCAGTATTTCAGCAACTTATTCAGAATGGTTGGCAAGAAAATATTTGGGATAGAGGTAATTCCCATCAGACTCTTATTATATGACTATGGCTTTGACAGCAAGATTATTATGGAATACTGATAATGGAAGATTGGATATTGAAATTACTGGACTTAACAAGACTACTGAAGATGGAAGATGGAAAATGGAACTAATAGAGATAATAGAACAATGGCTACTGAAATTACTGAACCTAACAGATTCTGATGTGATGGATTAATTGAAATGTTTATTTTGACTATGGTTATGACAATAAGATTATCATAATTAGTAATGAGATGGATTAATCGATATGCTTATCTGGAAAAAAAAAATTGATAGATATATTTCTTAAAGAATTGAAACCTCTCTTTGACTTTTTGTGGAAAGAATAAAGTAATGTTTATGAGATTTGATGATTAAGTAAGATAACTACTGGAGGAAAGTGATTTTATAATATGACTTAAGAGACAGGATTGCTATATATTATAGACTTATAACTGATTTGATCTTTGACAAATGGGAAGTCAATATTTTACTCTTTATTTTTTATTTTTGTTTTTTTTTTTTTTCTTCTTTTCTTTTTTTCTTTTTGTTTAACTATTTTTGATTTTGTTTTTTGTCTTTGAATGTTTTATGATTTTGTCTTGTATGTTTTATGAAAATCTGAATAAAAATTATTGAAAAAAAAAAAAAAAGAACATCATCGCTGTAAAGCAGTAGACCATTTCATAACTGAGAACCAAGTGATATCAAGTCACATAACCCAAATCATGCACATTTCTTTCATTTTTAAAGAATATGTTTGATATAAAAAAGGTGTAACCAGATCAATAGGATCTTCCTGAGCTGAAAAATGTTAAAAGCATGACTCATTTATAGGAGAAAATAATGGCATTCTTTTTTTAAAAAAATGATATGTGCTGTATAAATAAACATTCTTAACTTAGAAAGCTGCTGTCAGTTCAAGCACAGGCATTCTCTGCTGCAATAACACAGCAAGTCAGCATATTGTACTTGTAAAAAACTTTTTCCTAATGTTCACAAATACATGTACAATGTGAATATGGAAAGCCCAATGAGCTCTTTTCTCCATGTACTCTTAAATAAATTGCACTTACAGTTGATGGGAAACAAGTTTCCAAAATACTTTCTTGCTGCCAAGATACTAAAAATGTGTATAGCTGAGAGAGAGCATACAGAGTAGCCTGAGTTGGTGTAGCTACAGAAGCAACAAGTGAGAGTAATGAGAAAGATGGCCCTGCCCCATTCTGCTTGGAGTCAGTTTCAAGCCTGTTCTAGCATATTCGATGCACAGATAGGTAGGATCAGTGGTGGCCCCAAATTCAGGTAGATGAATTGTCTGCATTGCCATTTTTATCCCACTACGCTGCATCTCTGCCCAATCAGTGAGCCGTGTTAAAACCATTGTGCATTGACTGTATCTAGCTGCTGCAATCCAGGGATATTCACATACTTACGATAACCATCTAAACCTCACTGGAAACAGTTATCACAAGATGACAAAGGGCAATACGATCTTGTGAGACACCAGATTTCAGGGAAGACAGTGTGAATGGGTGATGCCGAACAAGGGTGAATCAAGGCTAGAACATATTTTCCCCTTTGCAGTTTAGCCTATATCAGCTCTCTCGTGATGATTATACAGCCACGAGAGTGGCTGTATACTATAGCCAGCGTGGATTTTTCACATTCCACAATGTTAAATTGAAAATACCCCCATGCCATTCTGATGCTCCCATAAGCTCATTTCAAAACAAAACCTTACAAAACTCATAGTCCTGAACTCAGAAACGCTTGCTTAACAACCCTCTAAATTGTTGTGGCAATACACAAAACAGTCAGAGAAAATTGAGAGTTCAAAGTGTAAAAAGAGAAAATAAAAAATCAGCCATGTTCACAGAGTACCTGTAATCCTATTACTAATCTTGCCCCATACTCTGACCTTCATCTTCTACAAGTTAAAAAAAAAAAGCCTGGCTGATATTTAATTAATTTAAGAAATTTAGCATTACAGTCAATGATAAGCCCGGGCATGCTCAATAATAACCAGCTGTCAGTGTTCTAAAAGCCAGACTCACAGCTGTTAGGCTTGGCTAAGGGGCCTACACCCACGCCAGACCTTTATTTCACTTTATAGTTATGACTTTCCCCAAAGAAACTCTGACTGAAGCTCTGTGAGGGGAACAGGGCATCTCCTAGCAACTCTCAGCACACTTCAATAACTACACTTCCTAGGATTCTTGCCAATAAGCATGAAAGTGGAGAGTGTTCATTACTGAAAAGAGACTTCTCAGTGGCCGACTTAGCTCCTTTCACTCTGACTGTTTCCAATCAGCAGGAGAGGAGAAGGAAGCAGGTTAGAAAACTCTTCTCAGTGGCTAACACACTCCCCTTTCATGCTGATTGTGTAGGATGCTTAAGACATAGGGACCCTGCTGGGACTCTGCTCCCAGAAAAGTAAGGGGTCTAAGACCTCCTGAGTCCCTGGATGACTACACCCCTGCAAGTGAGTGAATTTTTAAGTGGTCTGATTGTTGAAAGCGGAAAAATGAATAAGCATAAATGGGCACTCTCACTCTGTTCCTTCCTGTACAAAGTCCTTTCAGGGATGGGGAGCCTTTTGTATTTTCATTTAAATTAGCAGACAGAATTTTACAAGGTCCTTTCACCTTGTGGATCCTCAAGTTTCTTTACTGCTTGAATCAGAGGGAGATGGAGGGGAGGTGCTCAAGGAAAAAGGAGGGTTAATATACCAGGCAAGTGCTGGCTTAATGCAACTTGGAAAATGTGCGCTTCCCAAGTGAGCTCTACGATAAGCTGCCTGCATACACAGTGAGTGGTGGCAAAAGGCTTTTATGACTCTATCTCAAACTCAGCAATCTCAACATGCACTTAAATATTAGTTTACAAGCTGCAGGTATTAAGTAAATGCCAGAGGGAAAACAAACAGAGGCAGCATTAAAAGAGGGGAGCACAAGACTCAAAATGAAACATCTTCTGACAAACCATGAGACGAACACTCATTTTAAAGCTTCAGGATGGATAAAGATCAGAAGGAGACAGAGAAACTTCCACATTTTGAGTCCATGTGATCGGGATCAGATAAAATCGACATTTTTAGACCTTATTCCAAAGGCTATTCATGTTACGTGTATAAGGAAATTACTGATGACACTCTTGATGGAAAATTGACCACTGTCAGCTGAATAGAATAAAGCACTATTGTTAGAGGTATAGAGATGGGTGGTATCTTGGGGGTCATCTAGTCTGACCCCTTGCTGAATGCAGGATCTGCCAGGAAGGATGAAGCTATATCATCCCTGACAAAATAAGCACTATTGGATCAAAAGACTGCTGAAGTTGATAGGTTTATCTTGAATAGTCACTATTATTTATGTATTTATTTATTTATTTATTAAATTTTTATCCCACCCTTCCTCCCAGAAGGAGCCATGGGCGGAAACCACAATAATAATGGAACTTCCATGTAATAATATTAAGCACAATAATAATGGAACTTCCACATACAGAAGCAGTAAACCTCCAAACACCAGATCCTAGAAGAAAAGCCATCCCTTCAACAACTGCTTGTAAGACTCCAGCTGCCCAGCTGCTGTTGACAATGCTGGACCTGATAGCATTGCTGTCCAGCAAAGCAAGTCTTAGGGTGGTATTCAACTAACATGCCCATCGGCACAATGATTTCCTCCAGTGCAACAGGAGTTCTCCCCTCTCCTTTCCCCCACACTCTCCCAAATCTGCTCCAGAGAGTCTTGGGAGCAAAGCACCAATGCATGTTACAAGTGACCAGGGTGAGAGACAGAAAGGCAGTTTATTCTTCCCTCTGCTGTTTCCTTCTCTAAAGTGTTTGTTGTTTTTGTTTGTTGTTAACAGACCAGTTATTTCTGTACTCTGATGCAATATATATCTACCAAAAACTCTAACAGAGGGTTGGGGGGAAACCCTAGAACAGATTTAGGGGTCATGCAGGGTGAGAACTTTCTGTTGTGCAAGCAGAAATATTTGCACTGATGGAACATGCATATAGTGCTATGTTGGATACACAGCCCTTATATTCTGCAACTCCCTATGTCATATGTCTCATCGTTACAGAGAATCAGTCCTCAAGATTAGACTTTGGGGGGGCACCATTGGGAGATGTAGTGGGGTATGTGGGAGGAGCCAGGAAAGCCCCACTGCCTGAGCATTGTTCCTGTTTATCTTCTCTGGATCTATCCAAGAAAAAAATGGGATATGACGCCCCGCTCGTCACACAGCTGACGGGCGGGGCATAATTGCCAATGGGGGGGAAGCAGCCGCCTCCATCTTTAGAAGGGGCAAAGTCACGCGTCGTGGCTATGATGTGAGCTTGACTCGGCTGAAGGGAGGGGCGAAGCTGGTGGGCCTATTTAAGCCCAGCCGCCCCTCCCACCCTCTTCAGATTTGCGACGCCCACCCCACGCTCCCTCTTTCATGGTGTGCCTAAGGGTCGCTTCGGGGCTGAGTAGGAATTTTTATCCTGCCCACCCTCGTTGGCGGGCAGGTTTTTTTCCTGCTCCACACTATGGGAGTGGGAGGGAATAGGGTTAGGGGGCGTTATTAATAGGTGGATTTGGCTGATTTGGCACATTTGTATATTGAAGGTAATGCCCTATGGGGCAGTTTCGTTATAGCACTAGTGCGGGAAGGTGCGGGAAGGAAAATAGTTAAGGACAGCTAGGTGGCCCCCTTAGGCACCTTTGGAGGTGATTGGCGGTTCCGGAGGCCTGTCTGGCAAGGCTTTGCGGCTCAAGGACAGGATATGGGCTGCCTCTGGGGCCAACTTATCTCATTTACCCAAGGGTTATTCAACCCCGGGTGGGGATGACGTAGGAAGGCCCCCCTACTCACCTACAAGGTGTGGCCGGGGTAAGGGGTAAACGGATGGGCTTGCCCTTGCCCCGGCAGGGGCTGGTCGCCCAAGAGCTGTATGGCAAGCTACTTGCTCACAGATAGTCCCGCACCTAGATTTTCCCTCTGCAGGTCACTTTAAAATTGGGTTTTGTCTGCTGTAATTTAATAAAGTGGCCCTTGTTCAACCCAAGCTGATGTGTCAGTGTTTTATTTCGCCCCTCAGCAGCAAATGCTTTTCTTTTGATCTGCTATTTTAAAAGTTCTTGGCTGAACCCGAAGTGTGTCTCCTCCTAACTTGCCTTGCCTCTTGTAGGAATTGCTACAATCTCCCCCCCCTTTTTTTTTTAACTGAATATAAATCTGAACAAATACCACTGCTCCTTTCTTTGATGATTTGCCTAGATGAACAGGTTAAAGAAGACAGGATATAGAATTAAAATGTTCAGGAGTGTGATCCATTTAATTCATATAAAGTGTCTTTCTATAACAGACATTAACAGTGTTACCTTTAGGGAACTCAGAAAAAGACCAGCATCAGATTTTGATGATAGTTATAAGATCTATAGTTTGAGTTGCTAACAAAACCCTATAGACATTTGGGCCAGTGACATTCATATGAACTTTCCCACCTCTTCAGATGTTATTATCAGAGAGCCTCCTTCCAGGGTCTTTCTGTTCAGGGAAATGGCAGAAGTTCAACCAGCCACTAGGCTCTGATTAGTAGAGATTTATGTATGTTGGTTTTAGTTCAAGGTGTTTCTTGTCATCTATTGCCTATTAGCTATTATGTGCACTAAATTTACACAGAACATAATTCTGAATAGGGACTAACACTGCCACAGGCATAACTGGTTGTTGTTGTTTTTAAGATCAGGGCCAATTCAAAATATTGCTGCTAGATAGATTATACTAGCATTGCTTTGTTAAAATGGCCACAAATCACTAGCAAGACCACCTGACAGTTGTAATACCTGTCAAGCCAGTCATGGATGTCAAGAGGTATTTGGCCATCCTTTATACCACATGGTCTTGTGAAGTTTGAATCTACTTCTCCTTCCTTCCCCCACACACCCCACACCCCGTCCCAATGGACCACACTGTGGCTGATGTGGATTAATCCATTAAGAATGTTGGGAATCGTTGTTGTTGTTGTTGTTTACCCACCCTTCACCCAACGGTCTCAGGGTGGGTTACAAGAATTTTAAAACACATAATTAAAATCAGTTACAAACAACCTAAACAACATCACAGAAAATAGGATGGGTCCTAAAAATAATAGCCATAAAAAACATCTCCATGCACTATGATGGCACCATATAGAGCAAGCAAATAAATATTACCTAGATAGATCAAGAAGGTGTAGCCCTACTTTTTAAAGAAATTTGCCATGTACAGAAAATGCTAATTATTTATTAAGGTATGCAAATACATGCAAAGCACGAAGCTGACACACACACACATGCAGAGATGTAACAACTTATAATATATAATAAATAACAAATATACAGAGCATAATATAAATTGGCGGAAGGGAGAGGGGAGGGGAAGGGAGAAATCCCCCTCCCTCCTCCCATTCTAGGAGGGGAGGCGCCAAGTGGCTCATGGCAGTGTGTGGGGGGCAAGAGGCCAAAGTCCCACCCTTCACTTGCTCTCCTCCCTCCTTTTTCCGGTGGCCCAGCAGCCAGGCACTGTGAGGGAAACCAGGTGGTTTTTCCAGCATCGTGAGGGAGCCATGTTGGGGCGCCTGGCCGAGCAGCTTCAGCCCAAGTCAGCTGGCCAGCCACACATGGAAGCAAGGAATAAAAAAGGAGTCTTGCCTCGTCACGGAACTTTGAACTAGATAACCTTGCACCTAACCATTCTTGAATCTGGGGTTCCTCTCACTCTTCAGGTTGCATCAAATTTGTCAAGTTCTGCTTCAGAGCCCTAGGTTAATGAGATTGGCAGGCACTACAGGCATATCCTTTTTGTTGGTGGCCCCATATCTGTGGAATACTCTCCTGAAAGATGTATATATATTTGGCTCCATCTTTATTAGCTTTTAAACAGACCTTGAAAACCTTTCCCCTAGTGCAGATTCCACAAAGTAGGTATAATATGGTCCCATCAGTCAGCTCTCTGGAGACCACATTCTGCACTACTTGCAGCTTCTGGCCCATCTTCAAAGGGAGTTCTATGTTACAGAAGTCCAAACATGAAATTACTAGATCATGAACCACTGCAGCAAGCCTATCCTGGTTTAGAAACAGACACAGCTGGTGAACCAGCTAAAGATGGAAATAGGTACTCCTTGCCACGAATATCACCTGGGCTTCAAGTGACAATGCTACATATAGGAGTACCCCCAAGTTGTTAAACTGCTCCTTCAGAATGTGTGCAACACCACATAGAACAAGCTGTTCACCCAATTCCCAGATACAAGAACCCCTTACCAACAGTACCTCCATCTCATCAGGATTTAGTTTCAGTTTATTGGCCTTGGTTCAACCTATTACTTTTCCCAGGTGCTGGTTCAGCACTGAAAGAACTTTGACAGTTTCAGACGGTATGGAGAACTGCAACTGGGTTTCACCCACATCTCCTGATTACCATTCCTAGTGGCTTCATATAGAGAGAGAGTGTGATGCAGTGGTTAGAGTGTTGGACTAGGACCTGGGAGACCAGTATTCAACTCTCCACTCAGCCATGAAGCTCACTTGGTGACCTTGGGCCAGTCACTGCCTCTCAGCCTAACTTAACTCTCAGGTTGTTGTAAGGATCAAATGAGGTTGGAGAGAACTATGCACACCACTTTGAGCTCATTGGAGAAAAGGTGGAATATAAATGCAATAAAAATAAAAATAAAAACAGATGTGAAACACAACGGGGAACAAGACGGAACACTGCAAGATCTTATAGCAGACCTGGTCTCCCACAATGCCACTCTCTTAGAAAATGGCCCTGCACATAGGAGTGGAACCACCATATCACTGTGCCTCCAGTTCCCAATACACTAAGCCATTCCAGGAGACCGTGGTATCAATAGCCGCTGAGAGACCAAGAAGAATCAACAGGGTCACACTCCCCTTCTTTTTCTCCTGATATAGGTCATTGACCTGAGTGATCTAAGCTGCTTCATTGCCAAAATTTGAAGCCAGATTGAAATGGGTCAAGATGATTGCTCTGTAAGAGTCTCTACTAGTTTGGGTCACAGGCTTAACAGAAACTGCAAGGACTATATTCAACGAATGGAAAACAAAAGCATGCTTACTATAGTATAAACTGTTAACTCTGCTAGAGTTGTTCTTGTTTTAGAACCACTTGAGTTCTGCCCCCCCAGACAACAATGTATACAAATACACACATCCCTCCAAAAGCAATCAAGCATACCCCAAATAGTTGTGAAATGGACAAATTAGGCTCCAGTCAATTTCTGAGAGCTGTTTACTTACGTCTGCAAGCTTTGTTCACAGATGGTTTTTATCTAGGTCTACCAATTCTCATGAAAAAATAAAAGAGGGGGAAAATCCATTTTGATGGTGCAATGTATCTGGCGAACAAGAACTATGCTGAGCCTCCAATTAAAACTGACAAGTCTTTAAAATGCTTAATCCCACAGATGCAGTATGACAATCCCGAAGTGTAGAGCATAAATGATATGTTGCAGTCATCTGTTACTGTTTAAGGTTGGTTTGGGGGCTGTTTTGTTTGTATTTTTCTTTAAAGAGTAGACAGCAAGGAAAGTCAGTTAACTGATAAGCGTGGCAAGAGTGCAAATTAAAATTAAAATGGTTTGGGGACTGAAATATTTACTACTGAACTCTTCTGCCCTTTCCTGTTTTGCTCAATATGAACTATATTAGGCAGACATCCAACTACCTTAAATGAACTTGCAAATTATTTTTTTCCTTGAAATTGATTATTAAAGGCAAAAGAGATTAGTTTTTGAGCTTGGTCTGGACAATGGGTGCTGTTTTTTAAATGGTGCTTAATTTAAGATCAAGTGTTTAATTTCAACTTTCTGAATGCAGAAGCTCTGCATTCTCTGCAGGTATTCAAGATGTTCAGCCTGATTAATTGGGCAGGCTGAATTTCTCATATTTTGAGCCTACTTGAAAGGGGAAGTGAGAAATGAATTGTGCCAAAAGGCTTTGGTCTACTTTTTTATTAATCGAGTAGATTAGACGGATCATGAAAACAATCTTCTAATTTATAAGAGTCAATCTCATATCTTGTTAAACAAGAGTTATTATTATTGAACTTAAACCGCTGAAGTGTGCTACACCAAAGGCCACATTCCACACAGCAGAACACCACTTTGAACACTACCATGTTAACCACATGCTAATAGGCTCTCAGCAGGCTGATAAGTTATTGATTATCTCAGCTTGTATAATTCGTATCAAGACAAGACAGAATAGTTAACTGGCATATAAGTGCTTCCGCCTTGCTACCTGAATCCGACTCACATTCTCATCAGTCACTTAATTCAGGGCCATGGGAACAGACAGATAGCTTTGTCTGTTGGTGGATGGATCTTTTTTGTGAAGAGAAGGACTGAACACCATTATACCCTGGCCCAGAAAAAATTAAAATTCGACTCCTATTATACCTACCGGCATTAATCTAAACAGCAGTTGGAGTGCCAAATGGAAAAACCTTTCAAAACAGTTTCCCTTTTGTTCCCTTGCTAATGTGTATGTTGAAATTATCCTCCATTTTATATTTTGTTCATCTCTAGGTAGACAGGAATGGAACAGAAGAGGATACAAAGACTATATGTGATTACAAGGGCCAAGCGAGGAACTTATTCACATTGCAACTTTCTGATATATTCTTTTAAATTACTTTGACAGGGAACACTTGCCTATTGTGTGGAAAACTTACACACATCACATAAAGAAATGTTAAAGCATTTCTGTTCTCTCAATTTCCCTCAACTAAAAGTTCTTAAAATAAAATAAAGAACTGGCGTATCTTATGCAAAATTCAGAAGCCAGGTAGCAAGATGTAAAATGAACTCCGCCATGCATTACAACTTCTGTGCATGTTGAGAAAAGAAGTATAACAAGCACAATCCTCCAAAGAGGATTAAATGTTAGAGAAAACAGTCGTTTCCTGTTGTTAACTGTGGGGCAAAGAAGTAAGGATTTGACACATTGTATTTGTTTGTATAAAGTATTATCCCAGATTTCTGACACAGACCATGTGTTGGAATAACTATCATGCTTTGGATAAACAGAAAATAAAACATCAAAGAGTGGAAGAATATTTTATTGTTCAGTAGTTTCATGTTAATATAGTGGGTCTTTCTCTGACAGGCTGAGTTCAATACTGGCAAATTCTACTGGGAAGTCTGATGATACTTACAGTATATAAAATGTACACAAAGACCGACTCTCATGCTATTTTATTGTTGTTGTTGTTGCTGTTCATCAGCTCCCATTATACCTCCTAACATTAGTCGTAATAGTAGCTGGAGTAGCAAATGGAAAAGCCTTTCAAATCGCTATGATGCAGCCACCATTGGAGCCTACGTACAAAAGGCAAGGTTAGAGGTGGGTAAGAAATTCAATTCAGTTCATACTTCAAGCCGAATCGATCAAATGTGCACTTTTTGAAACAATATGTGAATCACAACACAGCCATCCTTAGAAATCCACTTTTATTTGAATTTTGCAGTGCAGGTCGCCAACCAAACAATGTTTACAGAAATGCATATGTAAGAAGAAAATGTGCATAAAACCCAATATATGAGTGAAAATAACATACAAAAATGCATTATATGATGGGAAATTGCTTGCAAAAATGTGTACATTAGCCAAAACTGCCTTTAAAAGTGTGTTGATTAGGATAAATTCACACTAAAATGCAGGAGAATTTTCATGAGGATTTTTTTTAAAAAGCCAGTTGGTGCAGAAATATGGAGAATTGAATTTAAAACTGGAAAAATAAGAAAGTGAGAGAACAGAAATTGACGGATCCTTCCATCCCTAGCACGATATAAGCCTTCTCCAGATCTTCTCCATGTGTAGGCTAATGTATGGCCCTGGCCCTGGTAGCAGATATGGAGCTAGTTCCACCTCAACATTAGGGCTGTGCATGTACCCCCTGATCTGATTTGTGCCTCCGATGTGTAAATACATATCAGGCCCAATCTGGTCTGGACAGATTCTGACCAGATATGACCCAATTTAGATCCAAGTCCGGATCACAATTTGGATATTACAAATCTCTGGAAATCCCATTGACTTATATTGCAAAACTGAAACAGCTATAACTTTCTTGTGTTGTGACCTAGAGGAATGGAATTGGAGACATAGTAGCTGTTATATAGGGGATTAAACCTGCTACATTACAGGTAGATAGTCACAGGGGTTTTCATGCTAGCCACATGTAAATTTTAAAATGTTTTAAATTTTAAATGGACATAACAACTTTGTTTTTTCACACAGGGTCATGCAATTTGGTGACACAGTAGCCCCTGTAGAGGGAATTAACCTTGCCAAATTTCAGGTGAGTAGCTCCAGGGGTTTTCATGCTAGCCACCTTTAAAATTTGCTTTTCCAAGAAATATTTTTTTTAAAGACCCTGTCATATAGGGGGCAGATTGTCAGTAGCAACAGTGAGTGAATGAATGAAAAATAAAAACTATTTAATATTAATATTCACTGTGCTTAGAAATTGAAAATAATAGTAATAACATTATTATCATCATCATTATTATTATCAACTCTGAATGCTGACTAGTATCATTTATTTATTTATTTATAAAAATATTTGTATACCGCTATGTGGTCAATTTCATGTTGATATTAAATGAGCTTCGCCAACTCGGAGACAACCAGAGCTGCTCCTGCAGATGATCTCAGTGATTGAGCTGGGTTATATGGGTTCAGGCAGTCCCTAAGATGTCCTGGCCTAAGTTGTTTAGGGCTTTGTAAATTAATACAACAACTACTACTACTACTACTACTACAAAGACCTTGAACCTTGCTCAGTAGCAGATGGGCAGCCAGGGCAGATGTTTTAAAAGTACCTGGTTTATTGTTTGTGGCTAGCAATGGGAATTGTTGTTGTTGTTGTTATTTCAGAAAGCTATGGTTAAATATGTCCATGAGGTTTAATAATAATTGTTAGCAATCAGAATTGATTCTTGCTGGGAGGAAGGGCGGGATATCAATCAAATAATAAATAAATAAATAAATAAAAACACAGACAATAAACTTTTTTTAAAAAAAATGTAAATAAGGATTGATATGGGAAGAAAATAAACATACACAAGCTGAATAAATGCCACCCAACCTCCACCAAACATTTCTGAGACAGAACTTACAAAAGATTTCTTTATTTTAAGACTTCATTCCTTCCAAGTACCAAAATTGAAGAGTGTTGGGTGGGGCAAGAACATTCTAGCCTTCCACCCTCTTTCCAGTCCCCACCCTGGTGTTCTCATTTATAGTGCTGTAATTGCTCTATTTCAGAGATACTCTGACTGTTTTGAGTTACAGATCTGTACAAATCTCTACAAATTAGTTTGATATTAGCCAATGTGCTCTGTAGAGATTTGTAGCTGCTTCAGCCCAATTTGGACAGGATACAGATAGGCCCAAATTGGCCCTATTTTATTTGTGATTTGTACGAATACAGTGCATAGCCCTACTCAACATATCTGTGTTCTCTTGGATGGAGCTGTGAAGGCAAATGATCAAAGGAGGAGGACTGATGGTTCTTGCATCTAGTACCATACATACTGATTGCACCTACCCTCAACCCAATCCCACCCATCCAGGAGAGGCCCAAATTTATGTATGTATGTATGTATGTATGTATGTATGTATGTATGTATGAGATTTATATCTCACCCTTCCTTCCAGTAGGAGCACAGGGAGGCAAACAAAAGCACTAAAAACACTTTAAAACACCATGAAAACAGACTTTAAAATACATTAAAATAAAACAGCTTTAAAAACATTTCTTTAAAAAAGCTTTCAAGACATATTTTTATAAAAAAGATTAAAAACATATGGTTTTTTAAAAAAGGTTTAAAAACATATAAAAAGCAATCCTAACACAGACGCAGAGTGGGACAAGGTCTCACATTAAAAGTCTTGTTGAAAGAGGAAGGTCTTCAATAGGTGCCGAAAAGATAACAGAGATGGCGCCTGTCTAATATTTAAGGGGAGGGAATTCCACAGAGTAGGTGCTGCCACACTATGCTTTTCACAAGAAACTGTGCTCAAGGCGGCTTACAACAAGGTGAACAGAAATATATCTCAAAAACAATTGCAAAAACAATTTCCAATAATAAAAAATAATAAAACAGTAATATAACAACAAATAGAACAGCAAGCAAAAGCAAATTTTCAATATTATGAACATAATAAAACAATATTTAAAAACAAGCAAAGTAGTAACCATTAACCCCCCACAAGCCCCTAAGGAAAACTATCTATTTCCTACTGAACTTCATTATTCTGAATGGAGGCTTGTTTGGAGGGAAGTGCTGAGGCAAGGCCTCAGCAGCAGCACAGTATCTTTGTAAGCAGAGGCGTGGACTCCTTCCACCCTCTCTCCCCACCCTGGTGTTCTCATTTACAGTGTTGTAATTGCTCCATTTCAGAGATACTCTGACTGGTTTCATTAGATACTGTTTTGAGTTACAGATCTGTACAAATCTCTACAAATTAGTTTGATATTAGCCAATGTGCTCTGTAGAGATTTGTAGCTGCTTCAGCCCAGTTTGGACAGGATACAAATAGGCCTGAATTAGCCCTATTTCATTTGTGATTTGTACAAATTCAGTGCATAGCCCTACTCAACATATCTGTGTTCTCTTGAATGGAGCTGTGAAAGCAAATGATCGAAGGAGGAGGGTTGATGGTTCTTGCATCTAGTACCTTACATACTGATTGTACCTACCCTCAACCCAATCCCACCCATCCAGGAGAGGCCCACATTTATTTATTTATTTATATCCCACCCTTCCTCCCAGTAGGAGCACAGGGAGGCAAACAAAAGCACTAAGAACACTTTAAAACATCATAAAAACAGACATTAAAATACATTAAAACAAAGCATCTTTAAAAATATTTTTTTAAAAAACCTTTAAAAACATCTTTTTTAAAAAAGCTTTAAAACATATTAAAAAGGAATTCCAGCACAGACACAGACTGGGATAAGGTCTCTACTTAAAAGGGTTGTTGAAAGAGGAAGGTCTTCAGTAGGCACCAAACAGATAACAGAGATGGCACCTGTCAAATATCAAGGGGAGTGAATCCCAAAGGGTAGGTGCCACTGTACTAAAGGTTTGCTTTCTATGTTGTGCAAAACAGACATATTGAACAACTTGATTACCAGCAGTCCTGAAGTTCTGAGATACCCATGATAATTACAGGTGAGGTGAGTGTCTTGTGTGTCTGTTGATAGTGTTGGCCAGGTTAGAAAGTATTATCTGAGTTCCCGTAGGTTAGTGGTAGAAGACATGTTTTGCATGTAGATAGTCCCAGCTTCAAATCTTAGCATCTGTGGTTAGAATGATCATTAAGTAATTTATGTGAAAGAGCTATGCCTGAGACCCTCAAGGGCTGCTGCTACTCAAAATAGACAATATTGAGCTATACGTTTTCTGTATGGTTTGTGGGAATGAATCAGAGTGGGATTTAGACATGGAGGACTGTTGACATATTTGGGAGGGATTATTGGGGCGGTGTAGCTCCTAGTATAGTTATTTTAATTAATTAACTAATGATACTGTTTTGGGAGTTTGTATTTTGTATTTGATTCTTAACTCATAAAGTTTATGTTTAAGAGAATACTTTTATTTTTCTGATAATTATGCTGTTTTGAATGTGTTTTTTATATTTGGCTTGAATTTGTAATTTCTTTTAATATTTTGTGATGTTTTGTTCAATGTTTTAATCTAGGTTGTAAACCGCTTTGAGATTTGTTTTCCAAATAATATAAAGTGGTATAGAAATGACATAAAGAAAGAAAGAAAGAAAGAAAGAAAGAAAGAAAGAAAGAAAGAAAGAAAGAAAGAAAGAAAGAAAGAAAGAAAGAAAGAAAGAAAGAAAGAAAGAAAGAAAGAAAGAAAGAAAGAAAGAAAGAAAGAAAGCTATAGAATAAGACCACAACCTAGGTTGCAAGAAACCACTTCATTAATTCTATTATAATAGCTCAGGGTAAATAATGTTCTATAAATCCACTTTTCTTCCCCACCCCTCTTGAATTGATGGTTTGGACTCTAGTCTGTTCTACAGATAGGTCCATAGCTTAACAAAATGCCAAGATGGGTGTTGCTCATCAGTAAGGCAGGATGCACGAATTGCAATGCCCTGTCTACAGGCCCAATGTGGAGAGGTCTTCTTTTAATGATTAAAGGGCCAAATTGGGACCCCGGCCTAATAATGCCAGGCCTAATAATGGGACCCACAGGCCAAAGTTTTACAATGGCTGCTTTAATGCGCATGGGCCTCTGCAAAGTGAACATCCTCTTTCATATATATTCGATAGGCAGGCCTAGTTCTAAACTTTCAAAAGCCCAATTTTCCACAAAAAAAAATGCTGCAGAATTCTACAGCAGCCTTGCATCCACTGGTAGAAAACAAAACTTCTGTCCTTACACCATGATTGAAATATGTGAGCAAGGGGGAATACACAGGTACCTATTTGTGTAAGCACTCTAAAGCTTCAGCCCTGAAATATTCTTACAATCCATAAAGATGATATTAAATACTAAATAAAATACTGATTTGCTACAAAGATTTATAGCCTAGTAGTAAATATACTAGTGTGGCTAATAAACCTTAATATTTCACTACTCATTTTATTATCATCACATCGCTATGGTTATAGCCATGTTTTCATCCTCGTATAGATAATACATCAACATTAAAAAATGCATAGAAGTCAATCAGCCTGGGATTATCGAAGTGCCATCAAACGCTGCATGTT
The DNA here is from genome assembly GCF_030035675.1 of Rhineura floridana. Taxonomy (NCBI): domain Eukaryota; kingdom Metazoa; phylum Chordata; class Lepidosauria; order Squamata; family Rhineuridae; genus Rhineura; species Rhineura floridana. The sequence goes on along the minus strand of NC_084485.1, from coordinate 106,627,114 downwards.
AACAGTCCCTTAAGCTTTCATTGGCACTTCAGGCTGTTATTTCAGTGGCAGTGAAATGGGAGCCAGATGTTATTTACATCCAGCTGATATCACATTTGCCAAGTGACCCACATTCATTGGGTCAAGCTCACAATCACCATTACAAACCAAAGGAATCTTGGAAACGTCTGCTGAATCTGTCAGAGCAAGCTCTGTTTTGTCTGGTACATTGCAATCATTTGCAATGGGCTGTTGCTTGCTGGGACTTTGTAAGTTCCTTAAATGTTTGCCTCTTCCTCTTGTGGTTCTTTCTCTTAGTATCAGTTTCATAATGCTCCCATACCCCATAGAATCATAGAATCATAGAATAGTAGAGTTGGAAGGGGCTTATAAGGCCATCAAGTCCAACCCCCTGCGCAATGCAGGAATCCAAATCAAAGCATTCCCGACAGATGGCTATCCAGCTGCCTCTTGAACACCTCCAGTGTCAGAGAGCCCACTACCTCTCTAGTTAATTGATTCCATTGTCATATGTGTCATGGCCCCTTCAGAGGACTCGGAGGAAGAGGAAGAGGCAGAGTTGGCAGACCCAGGAGAAGGAACTAGCGGAACCCCTGAGAACACAACTCTGGCTCTTCCCCAGCTGGAGAATGTCCAGGACCTGGCTGAAGCCTCTCAGTCGGATTCTGGGTATGAACAGGAGGCTCCCCTCCCCCCTGCAGAAAGGAGACGCCAGCGAGTAGCACAGCAATGAAGGAAGAGGTCGGGTCGTTTAAGAACAAGCAGCTCTGAGCAGCTGGGAGACTAATCATGGGCACCTGGCTTAGGGAGTCTGTTATAAAAGGTAGTTCATGGCTGCAGCAGACTGCTGACTACAACGTTGGTTGTCACCCCTCGCATGTAACGCTGTTACTAGCCTCTAGACCTTCGCACTGGACCCCTGGCTTTCTGCACTCTGCTTCCCTACCTGGACAACGCTCTTGGACATTGCTACTGGTTAGTTTGTCAAGCCTTCCTTCTGCCAGCCGGCCTCCGTTATCTGCCTGGCCTTGACTGATTTATTGCCCAGCTAACTGATGGCTGCTTCATTACTGCCCAGCCCCCAGCCCTGAAGCTGACAGTATGGCTCTAACAGGAAGTTTTTCCTGATGTCCAGTCGAAATCTGGCTTCCTGCAACTTGAGCCCATTATTGTGTGTCCTGCACTCTGGGATGATTGAGAAGAGATCCCAGCCCTCCTCTATGTGACAACCTTTCATGTACTTATTTTATTATTGTTGTTGAGATTTTTGATGTTTTAATGTATTTGTATGCTTTTAGTTTGTACGTCACCCATAGTGGCTGGACAGCCAGCCAGATGGGCGACTAATAAATTTAATAAATAAATAAATACTTGAAGAGTGCTATCATATCTCCCCTCAGTCTTCTCTTCTCCAGGCTAAACATGCCCAGTTCTTTCAGTCTCTCCTCATAGGGCTTTGTTTCCAGTCCCCTGATCATCCTTGTTGCCCTCCTCTGAACCTGTTCCAGTTTGTCTGCATCCTTCTTGAAGTGCGGAGACCAGAACTGGATGCAGTATTCAAGATGAGGCCTAATCAGTGCTGCATAGAGGGGAACTAATACTTCATGCGATTTGGAAACTATACTTCTGTTAATGCAGCCTAATATAGCATTTGCCTTTTTTGCAGCCACATCACACTGTTGGCTCATATTCAGCTTGTGATCAACAACAATTCCAAGATCCTTCTCACATGTAGTATTTCTGAGCCGAGTATTCCCCATCTTATAACTGTGCATTTGGTTTCTTTTTCCTAAGTGTAGAACTTTGCATTTATCCCTGTTGAATTGCATTCTGTTGTTTTCAGCCGAATGCTCCACCCTTTCAAGGTCCCTTTGAATTTTGTTTCTATCTTCCACTGTATTAGCTATGCCCCCCCAATTTTGTATCATCTGCAAATTTGATAAGCATGCTCTGTACCTCCTCATCCAAGTAGTTAATAAAAATGTTGAAGAGCACTGGGCCCAGGACCGAGCCCTGTGGTACCCCACTTATTACTTCTGCCCAGTTTGAGAAGGAACCATTGATAAGTACTCTTTGAGTACAATTCTGGAGCCAACTGTGGATCCACCTGATAGTTGTTCCACCCAACCCACATTTAGCTAGCTTGCTAATCAGAATATCATGGGGCACATTGTCAAAAGCTTTGCTGAAGTCGAGGTATATTATGTCCACAGCATTCCCACAGTCTACAAGGGAGGTTACCCGGTCAAAAAATGAGATAAGATTAGTTTGGCAGGATTTGTTCTTCATAAATCCATGTTGGCTCCTAGTAATCACTGCATTGTTTTCAAGGTGCTTACAGATCGACTGCTTTATAATCTGCTCCAGAGTTTTTCCAGGGATTGATGTTAGGCTGATTGGTCTGTAGTTCTCCGGTTCCTCCTTTTTCCCTTTTTTGAATATAGGGACAACATTAGCTCTCCTCCAGTCATCCAGCATTTACCGGTCCTCCATGATTTTGCAAAGATAATAGACAGCGGTTCTGAGAGTTCTTCAGCCAGTTCCTTCAATACTCTAGGATGCAGTTTATCGTGTTGCAATGAGTTAAAAGTAAAATGTTGTATTAAAATGAAATCAAATAATGCAAAATGAAACATATGCTTGCTTTCCTTGCTTTGTGAAAAGTACGGGAGTTTTCCGCTTATCTGTTTCTTTAGCAATTAAAGATGTTATTCCCAGCTTGTAGGACCAAAGGTCAAGGATAGAGGAAGTTTGGGATGAGAACAGAGAAGTGGACCAGAATAGACAGATGCTGAGAAATTAAATACTGATAGCAAGGCACCGAAATGATGTATTCTTGATTAGCTATGCATTTCTGATATTATGTATGTGACGCATCTATAGCCTATAAATATGATGACTGTCAGCTATTCGAGAGAGCCACTTGATTGAGGCCCTCCCTTTGCAAAGGTTCTAATAAAGGCAAGCATTTACGGTGGTCTGGTCTCGTCTCCATTCCTTATTGGCATCTCAAGGAATTGAGAGCCTATACCAATCAAGCCTCCATTCAGGCCTGGTTCTTTTGTAACAATCGGGCCTTGCTGATTTGAACTCGTTCAAAGTGATGAGGTATTCCTTGACCATTTGTCTATCAATCTCAAGCTCCAATCCTGCCCCTTCTACTTCATGTTTCCCAGGAGGGTCACAGATCCTTTTTTGGGAGAAGACTGAGCCAAAGTAGGAATTGAGGACTTCTGCCTTTTCTTTGTCATCTGTTATCATTTTGCCATCCTCATTGAGTAGCTGTGCCACCATTTCTTTTCTCTGTCTTTTACTATGGACATACCTGAAGAAAGATTTTTTGTTGCTTTTAGCATCCCTCGCTAACCTCAGCTCATTCTCAGCTTTAGCCTTCCTGACACCATCCCTGTTTCCTTTATTATCTTCTGCTTAGTAAAAGATCCTAGAGGAAGCATGGAAAAGAACTTCTAAAATTATACAGCCACAAAAGTGGCTGTATACTATAGTCAGCATGCATTTTTCGCATTCCACAATGTTAAATTGAAAATAACCCCCATGCCATTCTGATGCTTCCCATAAGCTCATTTCAAAACAAAACCTTACAAAGCTTATAGTCCTGAACTCAGAAATGCTTGCTTAACAAACCTCTAAATTTTCATGGTGATACACAAAACAGAGAGAATCAAGAGTTTAAAGTGTAAAGAGAGAGAGAGAGAGAGAGAAAAGACCCCTTTTGGACTTTTTTTTCTTCCAAGGTACACCAGAAGTGGATTGGACTGAGAAAGACCAACCCAAATTGTGTTTGCATTTTTACCAATTTGTAGGGCAGTCCAATATCTCAGAGAGGAGGTCAGGTGTCCTGCTTCCCTGGTGCATTCACTATAGCTGCCCAATTTCCCTGCTTTTTAAAGTTTGATAGAAATATCTGTTGACTATAAGTATGTTCTTAAACCGCAAGGTTTTTTGCCAATTAGTGAATATGTAATAAAGCCCTGTTAAGGTATTATGCCTGAACAAAGAATGACAACGTGAGGAGGGAACACATGCACCGGCTGTACCCCAATATCTTCATGTACACCAGCCCAGCCTTCCTGTGCTAAGAAGTGAGGTCTGAAGGGAATGTCTAGGCATATTTGGCTGAAAACACTTTGAAACCTCTTCGTGATCAGGAACCCTGGTAACGCAAATGTTCCCACTCAATGAAGGAAGGTCAGGCATGGATTACGCAGGGACAAAGACATTGGGCCCATGCCCCCTATGCATGTTGGCATTCCCAATTCATGCACAATGCTCATGCGTGTACACATCACTTGATTTTGAAAGTTCTCTCTGTGGTGCTATGTCTGTGATGGCCCATTTACTCATGTTTGAGGCTGCAGCCATCAGATCCAGCTGGAGCAAGACATTCTCCAGCTGTCTGAGGTAGAGTCACTGCTACTGCTGGCCCATGTATTGCGCCCGTACACTGGCACCTTCCTTTTGATTTTGCCACTGCATCAGTGAGGGCAATACAGGTAGGCTAAGGCTCCGCAGGGCCTCCTACCTAACAATGCCTGTCTCTTACAAAGGACTCTAGGGAATGAGGATGAGTATCCCTGAAGAGAGGCTGACCTGCTATTGTGTTACTGTGGCAGCAGCAAATACTAAAGTGTATGCTTCATTAATGGTTAAACTTTAAAATGTAACAGTTGTCTACTGTTGAACTTGAAGAAGCATTTTTCATTGCAAAGCAGGTGCAGTGCAAGCAATCTCCAGGACCACCTCACTCAGCATTACCTCCCTCCAAGGAAGGAGCCTTCCTTAAAGCAAGGCAGAGTTAACCTTGTGCCACTAGAGAGCTTTGTAGAAGTGCCACTGACCACTTTGGTGAAGTGGAACTGCAGTAGCTGAGGAGCATTACACAGTGGCAGCTGGGTGGCCAGGCTTGAGGAGAGCAGACAAATCCACCACTCTTTCCAATCTGTCACCTGAAGGAAGTGTCTCAGTGTGGCCAACAGGTAGTGTCAGAATTGTTTCCATGTATATCCAAAACAAGTCTAGCCATTAATCAAAATGAGATGTACAAGTAGCTTTATTTGACCCTTGCCAGAGGGTTTTTAACAAGTAACACTGACTGACAGGAATTAAAAGAAATGGGAAATCTCCACCAAGGTGCCCTGTGCTTCTTACTGAAAAACATAATTTGCTACTTTAGAACTCCACTGATGGTCTTCAAAATAAAGTTGCAGGTAGATGGAGACTGTTACAATCTGGATAAAATAAATCCAGTAGGCTGACCTTCACAGCCAACATGGCCCTCCAAGCACCAGCACTTTGTTTTATACTCTAAAACTGATTATAACTCTAAAACTGATTACTGGAGGGGGGGGAAATCTTCCACTCGTACGCCTAACAATAGCAGAACAAAACTAGTAGCAGATTTGGAAAGGGAACAGAAGAAACATATGTTGACACTGAGAGTTAAGTGAAAATATGAGTGTGTTGCTTCCCAGCCAGGTGAGTGGAGAATATGTGACCCTGAGGAGTAATACATGTGTGTTTTAAAGTAGTTCTGTGCCTTGGGTCAACTGCTTTACTGAAGCAATGACTGTACCCAGCTGGAGTTTCAGATACACTAATGATGAAGCATGAAATAGTTGCCTTGCATTTTAGGATATGTTGGTGTCCTGAAGAGAAACAGAATTTCCATACAAATAGGGGTTGCGAGATGGACTGACACATGTACTTCTGTGTGGTTTCTTTAAAGTGGTTTACACCAAGAAATAGGGACAATCTTTTGGCATTAAATAAACTTTTGCAGTCTCATATTTTGATACTGTGTCATATAGATCAGCGTTTCGAAATGTAGGGTCTTTCCTGTGACAGGCAGCTAAAGAAAGAAATGGAGGAGGGTCATCTGGCATTGCCAAAATGTTTTTTAAAAAAATGTTTAAAAAATCAGGAGGGGAAGGAAAGGGGAAATCATGCTTTAGATCTGCTGTATGAGAATATAGTTCCTGAAAATGAATTAAAGTTTCTCTTTAAACAAGAAGCCAAGGGCATCAGTGAATGTGAAGCAAAAACTAGATCAAAATGTAAATAGACACCATGTGGAAAGGTAAATAAGGTTAGAGAAAAGGTTAAATAATGTAAGGATGAGTTTCTAACACATTTCTCAGGCCTCATGACTACTTTTGCAGTAATTATCAATTAAAATAATTAAAGTGAGATGATTAAATTCACCCTGTGAGAGAATAGCATAACGTTAAAACTAGTGTAATGTTCCAAAGACAATCTGTTCACACTTCCACACAGCACTTGAACCAAGGTTGATTTTGTGCTTTGTGAATTTCTTAACCATGTGGTAAAAATTGTGTTCTATTTGTACAATACCTTAGTAATCCAAAATGCCTTTTAGGGAAAGCACTACTTTTATTTACATGTATTTATGGAATCATTTGTACCCTCCGTTTTGGTCCTGACAATACAATACAATAAAATATAACACATTAAAATCTGAGAACATACAACAGAAATGTTAAGACTTTAAAAATGCATTAAAACCAAAAACAATGTGTGAGCGTGTTTGTGAAAAATTCAGCAAAACAAAAACTTGAGATCAAAAAGTAATTAGAGAGGAGTCCCATCTGAGCTTCCCTAGGAAGAGAGGCCCACAATCCAGGGGTTGTGTCAAAAAGAACACACTGCTATGTGTTCCCACCAACTGCATATCCAAATATGGCAAAGAGGAGGGGCTCAGATGCTGAATTCTGGGGGCACGCAGATCCATGTGGGAGGAGGTGCCTCTCCAAATATCTTGATCAATGGTATAAGGCTTTTATGTGAACCTCATGGAGCTCAGATGTTCTTGTGGTAAATAAATACATTAACGATGACTAGGTCTTTTAGGGAATACTACAACAAGCCCTTGTGTCCAGAAATGAGCTGGAAGCCAAAGTTCTTCCATCAGCCATGTTCAGGTATCCCAGAGCCATACTAGGTAAAAAAAGCAAGTGTATTATAGTCGTTGAAGTGTTGGACTAGAACACTGGAGGCCAGGGTTCAAATCTCCGCTCAGCCAAGAAGCTTACTGGGTGATTTGGACCAGTCACTGTCTCTCAGTCTTACCTACCTCACAGGGATGTTATGAGGAGAAAATGAGGAGAAAGCAAGTAAGAGGGGACATGGCAGAAGTGTATAAAATGATGCATGGTGTGGAGAAAGTAAATATAAGTGCCCCCCTATCAGAGCTTGGAAAAGTTACTTTTTTGAACTACAGCTCCCATCAGCCTAATCCAGTGGCCATGTTGCCTAGGGCTGATGGGAGTTGTAGTTCAAAAAAGTAACTTTTCCAAGCTCTGCCCCCTATAATACTAGAACCCAGGGTCATCCAGTGAAGCTAAATGTTGGAAGATGTTGTGTTGGCCACCAATTGGAATCACTTTAAAAGTGAATTAGACAAATTCATGGAGGATAAGGCTACCAATGGGTCCTAGCTATTAAGGTTATATATTACCTTCAGGATCAGTGGTAGTATACTTCCATTCATAACTTCTCTTCATCACAGTCATGTCTCTGTTCAAAACTGCAGTCTTCTCTCTCTTACCTAAGGATTTATACTTGTCTCTTATACATCTGGCATCCCATAAGTCTGGTTATAGGGTCCCAGCCAAAGAATACACCTTCACTGCCTATATTGTTTCACCACCAAGCTAAATTGAGTATTCAATAAGAGAACAGATTGTGGGCAGTTTCCTCTCGATGTTTTTCATTATTTTTAACATGATGCCATAAGCTGTAAGATACTCAAGCCGCCTGAATCGCAATGCGAAGAAAATTGCTTAAATATTCCTAAGAATTAACACAGATCTTCAAACAGTGAATGGTACCTATGTTCTATTTGATCCAAAGGTCTGACACCTGCAGTATTTATTTATTTATTTTTCATAGCCCACCCTTCATCAGAGACCACAGGACAGTGTACAATGTATTGAACAACAAACAATATACGTTTCCACTTTCCAGTCATCTCTGCATGACGAACATAATGTGTAGAGCAGTCCTAAACAGCAAAATGTGCATAATGCATGACGATCTCCCAATCCTTCTAAAATGTTAAAGGCAGTTCGGGGAGACAACTTGATCAGAGCAAAGGCTTGGGTAGGTTAGCCTTTCCCACCATACAGTTTCCCCAGTCAAAGTCCTTTCCTCCCAGTCCCAAGCTGCTGGCTGTTAAAAAGCTATTATTATTGTTGTTGTTGTTGTTATATTGTAATGAATCCTCTCAGTGAGCATTGTGTGTGTGTGTGTGCGTGCATGCATGTTCCAAACCAATTTTCCCCTCCCACTATTCCTGCAGATACTTCTTTAAAAAAAGTCAGGCAATTCAGTCAACATAAGCATGTAAGAAAGGCCCTGCTGGATCAGGCCAAAGGCCCATCTCGTCCAGCATCTTGTTCTCACAGTGGCCAACCAGACGCCTCTGGGTAGTATGCAAGCAGGACCTGAGTGCAACAACACTCTGTGGAATCTCATCTCATTTGGCCCTAAGACAAATATTCTTCTAGTATGGAGTTAAGGACAGCAGATCTGTTGCTGTGTGCATCAGTTGGCTCCTCTGAGAGCTATTCCTAAACATTAATAGCTATAACCCACACTTTTAAAATGCAGAGCAATTAGGTACATACAGCTGTTGGAGACTCTCCTGTTTATATGAGATTACAGACAGAAATGTGTCTCTAAAGACTAATACATTCTGTATTAAATCGACTATAATTGTACAAACATTTTAAGAGATATATGATTCCAAAAATGTTTGTGTTTTCCTACTGTTTCCTTTCTGTAAGCAGAAAATTGCAAGTTTTCCATTTCAAGCATCTCTTATGGCATAGGTGAAATTTTCTCCCTTTCATTATATTCATATTGAACCAAGCACTATTACACTGGGAACCAAATAAACAAACAATCTTATGCTGTTGTCTTTGGTTCTATACCTTTTAAGTATTTATTTACTTTTACTGTTACAATGCTTTGATTCATGTTCTGGGTCTTATGCAGTCTTGACTGTTGGGTGTCATGTTCCCCCACCTTGCCTCCGTCAAATAGGTAAGGAGTGCTGGAAGACATTCCTCCCAATGGTTTGTAGTTTACCATCACATAGAGAAGGACATAGTCACATGGTGGGGCTCAAACACTTGGGGATGTTATCTTGCAAAATCAGCACCTTGAATTACTTTTGGAACACTATAGGAAGCCAGTGAAAGCCAATACTGTAGAATAGTGCAAATATCCATTTCTGCACCAGCAGCAATCTTCAAATAGTTTTTAAGGACAGTCTCGCAAAAGATGCATTAGTCAAATGTGGGCCATCTACTCTTAACCTAAAACACACAACAAAGCATTATGATAAACATGCCCCAAAACAGCAACAGGCACTTAATATAAAGAAGCCAAATCCTATCCATGGATCATTCCAACCACGCAAACGAGGGATGGGTAATGGAACAATAAAAGCTATTGTACCCTGGTGTTCAGGTTGGATGCCTTTAAAAGAGGATTAGACAAATTAATGGAGGATAAGGCTATGTTCTATCTCCAGTGTTGGAGGCACTATGTCTCAATGCCAGTTGCTAAGAATTGCAAGTGTGGAGATTGCTGTTACGTTTAGGTCCTGCTTTCGGGCTTCCCATAGGAAGCTGGTTGGCCACTGTGAGAACAGGATCCTGGACTAGATGGGCCATTGGCCTGATTCAGCAGTTTCTTCTTATGTTTGTAAGTTTCATGATCCTGAACCTTTGCACCACATGCATACTGACAAATAAACCATCCCAGCATTGTCGATTATAATGGTCTTGATCACTTGTTGGAAGACGAAAAGGAACTCTATCCCAACAAGACATCAGCATTGCCAGAGATGAAAAACTCAGCCATCTGTTTTCTGGAAAGTTCCTCCAGTGCAGCAGTAGCTATACAGCCCCAGATGAAGTTAAGATATGGGAGGATCTCTGGCTTGGGGCCATTAATGTTACAAAGGTAAAATTGCTGGGAGTATGGAGAAAACTCACAACAGTTATATAAGTAAAAGGAGATGTATTTGCATATTCTGAGCATAATAAGCTTGACATTTAAATATGACTGCAAGTTCAATAGCTGATTGGACTTTAAACAGTATTGAACTAAAATAGTACTGCATTTAAAATGTCATCTTCGTTCTGGAGATCAATTTCTGATGCTATTCTTTTGTAGGCTTATCAAGTAGCACAGAAGCACTTGGTATACATATGTTCTGTATGATTCTATACATGTATTCGGTTTAGTGAACATAGGTACTACATTTGTCATGCAATGTTTTTAAAAATATTTATTAATCCTACCTATATATTAATGATGATTCCAACCTATGTATTAATTGCATGTGCTTGTATTATACAAAGGTTGTTTCTTTGCATATTTACCTGGGAGTAGGGATGGATGAGAATATCATTTCACATTTCAAGCCAAATTTATCAGATGTGAACTTTCCAAAATAATATGAGAATCGAAACACAGCCATTCTTTGAAATTCACAATTATTCAAATTTTGTGATACACTTTGCCAACCAAGCAATGGTTACAAAAATACATATATTAGGGGGAAATGTGCATAGAAATGAATATATGAGTGAAAATAACATGAAAAATGCATTATACGATAAGAAATGGCTTGCAGGAATGTGTACATTAGTCAAAATTATCTATAAATATGTGTTTATTAAGAGAAATTAGCATTAAAATGCTGGACAATTTTCATAAGTTTTTTTTAAAAAAATGCGAATTGCTGAAGTGGAAAACTAAATTTAACATTGGAAAAAATGATACACTGAGAGAACTGAAATTGACAGATCTTTGATCCTTATCTGGCAGCAAGCCTAATTAAATATAGTGGGACTTACATCTGAGTAAAAATTTATAGGATTGGAATGAAACATCTGTAATATTTGATCTAATTTTTACCAAGGAAGTAGTATACTCTTCCATTTATGCAATACTTGTTTTGGATTTATATAAGAAGACCTTACACAAGGCAACATTATGCAGCCACGAGAGTGACTGTATACTATAGTCAGCATGGATTTTTCACATACCAAATGTTAAATTGAAAATAACCCTCCGTGCAATTCTGATGCTTCCCATAAGTTCATTTCAAAACAAAACCTTACAAAACTTATAGTCCTGAATTCAGAAACGCTTGCTTAACAACCCTCTAAATTTTCATGGTGATACACGAAATAGTCAGACAGAACTGAGAATTTAAAGTGTAAAAAAGAGAAAAACAACAGACCCCTTTCAACTTTTTTTTGTCAGAGTTCTCGTAATTTGTTGAAGTTAATTAAAAATCAGCCATGTTCACAAAGTACCTGTAATCCTATTACTGACCTTGCCACATACTCTGACCTTCATCTTCTGCAGTTTAAAAGTTAAAAAAAATGAATGGCTGATTTTTAATTATTTTAAGAAATTTAGCATTGAACTCAATGATAATGTCGGGCATGCTCAGTAAGAACCAACTGTCAGTGTTCTAAAAGCCTCACAGCTGCTGGGCTTGCCTAATCAAGGGGCCACACCTACACCAGACCTTTATTTCACTTTAGACAGCCATGGCTTCCCCCCAAAGAATCCTGGGAAGTGTAGTTTGTGAAGGATGCTGAGAGGAGACTCATATTCCTCTGAGAGAGCTCCAGTGGCAAGAGTGGTTTAACATTAAGCCTCTCTGATTGAAGCTCTGTGAGGCATCTCCTAGCAACTTTCAGCACCCTTCCCTAACCTCACTCCCCAGGATTCTTTCCGAGAAGCCATGACTGTCTATAGTGAAAGAACGATCTAGTGTGGATGTGGCCAAGGAGAGTTTGGGTTTAAATTTGGGTGAGAGACTATATGCGTCTGCTGTAGAATAAAAAGGTGGGGAAAATGCTGAAAAAGAATACTGTTCACAAAGTTTTCCTTTTGGAAAGGAAAGGGACTTCCCCTCTGCTCAGTGCTCACCCATCCAATCTCCTTCCCTTCTCTCCCCTCCCCTCCCCCTTCCTTCCTCCCCCTCCCATTCCTGCCCTCCTCCTCCTTACCTTCCTGCCTTTCCCTAAGGTCAGTTTCACCTATCCTAAGCATGATTGCACAGGAGCAAATCCCACTGAACTCAAAAGGTATGCAAAGGATCAAACCTGCCCTCCCATCCTCCTCCCTCCTATCCCCTCTCTCTTGCCCCTGCCCTTCCCCTTCCGTCACCCCTCCTTTCCCCTCCCCATCCCCTTCCAATCCCCTCCTTCCCCCTCCTCCTCCTTCCCCACCCCTCCACCCTCCCCTCTCATCCATGGTCAGTTTTACCTATCCTAAGCATGATAGCATGGCAGCAAATCCCATTGAACTCAATAAACATACAAATGATCAAACCTGCCCTCCCCTCCTCCTCCCTCCCATCACCTCCCTTTTGCCCCTCCCATCCCCTTCCAATCCCTCCTTCCCTCTCTCCCTTCTTCTGCTCCCCTCTCCCCCTTCCTCCTTCCCTCTGCTCTCCCCTCCCCCTCCTCCTCCCCCATGGTCAGTTTTACCTATCCTAGCCATGACTCAATAAGCATGGAAATGATCTGACCTGCCTTTCCCCTCCTTCCCCTCTCCCTTCCTCCTCCCTTCTTCCCCCCTTCCTTTTTCTTCCTGCCCTGCCCACTCCAGGCCTCCCACCCCATGGTCAGTTTTACCTATCCTAAGCATGATTGCACGGGAGTAAATTCCACTGAACTCAATAAACATGCAAATGATCACACCAACAAACATACAAAAATGTAACTCTCCATCTTTGGAGATGGCAGGTGTTGCCAGCACTGACCATATGCTCAGAGGCACATATTACCAAATTCTGTGAAAGACCAATCCAAAGTGTGCTTGCATTTTGACAAATTTGTAGGGCAGTTCAATATCTCAAAAAGGAGGTCAGGTCTCCTACTCCCCTGGTGCATTCACTATAGCTCCCCAATTTCCCTGCTTTTTGAAGTTTGATAGAAATATCTGTTGGCTATAGGTACATTCTTAAACTGCAAGGTTTTTTGCCTGTTAGTGAATATACATGTATAGTCATTCTCAAGCATTCTTTGATGTAGTAAGAGCTTTGTGCCTTAAAAAAAGCTGGCATTTGTACTTTAAACATAGGTCTTGTGCACAATAATAACCCTTCTCCTCATGTCAAAGAGATCTTTGTTGAACTGATTTTATTTATTTATTTATTTATTTTAAAGCATTTTATACTGTTTAATATTTCAAAAATCTCTACACAGCATACAATCTAAAATCACACACAATGTATCACTGAAACAAAAACAACCAAAAAGAAGTAAAACATCAGTATAAGCTCACATAAAATCAAATCAAACAGAAATTCAGAAGATTCAAACACGTAAAATGGGGTCCAATCTTATGGATCAGGGAGAGCTTGGGTAAAACTATAAGTCTTCACAAGATATCTGAAGCAACTGATGATTGCTGCTTCATATAGAGGTCTATGTAGGGGCAGGCAGTCTTTCAAGTAACCTGGTCCTGTGTTGATCAGGGACTTATATGTTAACAAGAAGACCTTGACTCAGTGGATGATTGGCAGCCAATACAGTTCCCTCATCACAGGTGTAATATGTGTGCATACATAGACAAGCCCCAATTCATTTATATGCATGTACTCTGGCTATGCACGCATAGGCCATGTAAATTAGCTGCTTGCATGCTTGGCTGCAATTTCACTGATGAGCAAATGAAATCTGGTGGAGTGCTGGTGTGGGTGGAGGCCATCCCTCATGACCCTTGCTTTTAGATGAGGCAGAGAAAGCATGTATGCACCATCCATTTCCATACTTGGTTCCCCATCCAGCTTACCTTCCCAGAATCCCACTATTGTACATTTATGGCCCCAGCTGGATTGGAGAATCTGAGTGCAATCTATAATATTTTATATTGGAGAAGTTGTTTTGGTTTGAACTGCTTTAGGGGCATGCAGTGTAGTACATTAGTCTATACCTTTCTCTTCTAGCATTATATAAAAGTCAATAACGTAATAAAACTTAAGTTTTTCCCCACCCCATTTGTTGTTATTACGTAGTAAGTCTATATAATTTTGCAACACAAAATTACATGGTGCTCACAGAAAGGAAATAATTAATATTGATTAACATGCACTTTTAAAATTTTCTGTTAACGTCATTTGATTTCTCACCAAGGGAAAACAAAACACCATGAGTGCACATTGCTTAATCGGGAGTGAAAGACATATTTCACAGTTTCATGCTGTATTTCAAAGTATTACTGTATGAATGCTGTCATAATAATTAGTCATTTTCATTCCCTAGCAGATCTGTCAGGATTTTTACAATGGTGTTTGATGCTATGTTGGTCTCAAACTATAACGGAAGCAAATTGAAATTGAAAGACTCCATTTCAAAACCTCAATACTTACTCCAAATCAGTTCCATTAGCTTAAGTAGGTTGACACCCCCCTCAAGAAAGAGAATAGGGAAAGGAAGCGTGTTATGCATTATGCAATGTGACTGCATGTGTGCGCACACACACACACACACACACACACCTTAGTTAGTATATTTCACTGGTATGGTACTACTTGCAAATAGAACCAAGTCTTTAAAGACTATTTTAAAACACACAGGGTTGTATCCAACTAAGACTGCACAAGCAGAATGACTTCTGTAAGAACAAGAGAACTTCTCCTCCCTCTTCTCTCCCCACCACACACCTACCAAACTTGCTCTGGGATTTCCTGCAACCCTCCAGAGCAGATGTTGAGGTAGGGCAGGTGGCACATAGGGGAAGGAGAGGGAAGAGAAGTTTAGTTGTGCTTGCAGAAGTTGTTCCATTCGCACAATGGATTCAATTCAAAATCTGTTAACTGCATGCTATGTAGCAGTCGTAATAATAACATGTGTACAGCATGTTCAAAGTGCTTAACAAATATTGCTGAATACCTACAACAGGAGTGGAGAACCTGTGACTCTCTAAACATGGTTGGACTGCAATTCTCATCAACCTTGATCGTTGGCCATGCTGGTTGAGGCTAATATGAGTTGAAGTTCAACCACATTTGACGGACTGCAGATTCCTGATTCATGTTCTACAACAATCCGGTAAGCTGTGTCAGTATTGCCAATGGGGTACTGAGGCAGAGAGAGAGTGGCTTACTTAATGCCACATTTTGAATTTAAAATGAGTTTAAAATAAGGTGCCTGTTCTGCACTAACATCATCATTCATGGAAAACTTTGCCATTTGTAGTGTGCAAATTACAATTGCTTCGTAGATTTACATCAACTAGAGATAAAAAGGTAAGGCTGCCATGATGCAGACGTTTCCTTGGCTGCCAACAGGTGGTGCTACAAACTGCAGTGTGATGACAGACTTTTAGATCTGTTGAAGCAACAGAGGAGAAAGATGGGGACAGAGGCAGGTAGTTAGGAATAAAGGGAGGGGTGGGTAGCTTTGACAACTGGGAAAGGGAGGGTAGGTGGTGAGGAGAGTTGTGGTGGGTAGGCAGATTTGACGAGTGAAGTGAGCAGGGGTGCAGTCCCTAGTTCATATATATTTTTGTAATGTGCCTAACTGATAAAGCTACTGCCTCAAGAATCACATGGTCATCTTTGTAAGCATAGTCCAAAATTAGCAAACTTTATATCCATCTATCTAGCATGATTTGGGTAGTATGTAGCAAAGAATGCTAAACAAAATGTTATGAAGGGCAAAGAAAAAACAACAAACATCATTCATATAATGAAATCTGTCAATTAGTAAAACCCAACCATGTCAATATACATTATCTAGTACTTTGCAGCTGATCACTACTCCTTGCATACTCCTTGAATACACCTTGAATTATTGTACTTTGATAAAACACTTTCCCCTGTTCCAGATACTGTGTTGATTAAGCTAATCACCAATTATAATAGATTCATAAATTCCATTGAAACTTGACCACTACAGAGTACAAAATGTTGAAAATATATAATCTGCACTACTGCTACTAACAAAATGTGGATTCCTTTACAGTGGCTGAAGTGTTTCCCAGACATGATTCTCTTAATGGAGCCTGATGCCAAAATTCCAGAGGGACACGGTATATCCACAGTTCCTGAACCAAAGAATGCCACTTGAATATGAAATGGGCCAAAATAAACTACTGCTACTGTGATCTATATTTGTAGTACAGGTTTTGCAATGTACTGACATAACGAACAAGGGTCTTCAGCAATGCAAACAAGAGCATGTGTATATCAATAAAACACCACCGAATGACTTGGGGGAGACAATGTTTTATCAATGTTTTCAGTAGTGGCCCCCGAACTGTGGAACAGTCTCCCTGATGAGGTGCGCCTGGCGCCGACGCTACTATCTTTTCGGCGCCAGGTGAAAACCTTTTTATACTCCCAGGCATTTTAAAGTGTATTTTAAACAGCATTTCCGTATTTTGGATGTTGTTTGGTTTGTTATTGTTTGTTTGTTTGTTTTTTATTATTTATTGTATTTATTGTATTTATATATTGTGCTTGTTTTTATCTTTTTGTACACCGCCCAGAGAGCCTTCGGGCTTAGGGCGGTATATAAATTAAACTAAATAAATAAATAAAAATAAATAAATGCACACATAGGTGCAAATAACAGGGAGTGAGAAAAGACACAAATGAACTAACAGCTAAAAGCTCTGTGAATGCACAGTGTTTCCAGAGCTTGGAAGTAACTAGTTACAAGTAACGAATTACTTGTAATTCATTACTTTTTTGAGTAACGAGTGGGTAATTCCTTTACATTTTGAATGTAATAGAACTAGGAGTAATTTTACTACTTTCTGGAGTAATTGTAACGTTTCCAGAATTACTTTTGGGCATTACTTGGGGGGGAGCAGGGGAAGTCTTCTGCTCCTCTGATTTGTGGATGAAAATCATGTGCCTCAAACTGGGCTTCTGTGCAGTGTCGCTCTTTCCTCATGCTCTGTGGATGGGTAGGAGGCGACGAGGGAGGAGGCGGAGAGTGAGATGGGGTGGAGTGGAGAAAACAATTATTTAAAAAAACGGATAGTGGTGGTGAAGAATGGAGTGGAGGGGAAAAGGATCCGGAGTAGGGTTGCCAGGTTCAATCCCTGACTGATCCTGTATCTTTAGGAGAAAGTCAGCCAAGTGCAGGTGTTCTTGCAACCCTGTAATAGGAAAAACCACAAGGTGGAATTCTCCCTCCCCCCTGCACAATGTTTAAAGATACAAAAGACCTCTTGGTTGCCAGGCCCAGCCTCCAAGAGGTCTTTTGTATCTTTAAAAATTGTGCAGGGGGGAGGGAGAATTCCACCTTGTGGTTTTTCCCATTACAGGGTTGCAAGAACACCTGCACTTGGCTGACTTCCTTTTCTCCTAAAGATACAGGATCAGTCTCAGGGACTGAACCTGGCAACCCTAATCTGAAGGGCAAGAACATGGATAAAGGAGGAGAAGGAGGCAGAATAGAAATAAAGAACTGTGGAGGTGAAAGATGACAACGTGTGTGTGTGTATGAATACTGTGTTTGCACTTGGCACACAAAGTGGCCTCCACCACCCTCTCTGACTACTGTGCTGCATTTTTTGCATCTCAGGGGAAAATGTTTGCTTGAGTGAGTGTCCCTTAGTTGGTGGCAGGGCAGGGTCTGGGAGGTGGTTAAGTGAGAGAGATTATGCTGGCTGGCTGAGTGGGGGAGGGTGGCACTTGGTTTGATGTGCAAACATCTGAGTAGTGGCCTCAGCCTCCCTCCCCACCACCCTTACCAGCGAAGAGACCACCATTGCTATCTTATGAATAAAAATAATTATTCTACTACCTCTGTATGTGTGTGTTTATTTTTAATGTTGTTTTAGGCTACTTAGATGTGCAGCAGCCAAGGCCAGCACCTTGTAGGCGTTTTTTTAAAGTAACTGAAATGTAATTGTAGTGATTACTTTTGAGAAAAAGTAAAGTAATCAGTTACTTTCAGAGCAATTGTAATTGTAACGGTAATTACTACTTTTTGGGCCATGTAACTATAACTGTAATTTATTACTTTTTAAAAGTAATCTTCCAAGCTCTGAGTGTTTCATATAAATATAACCACCACCACCAGAAACAGGACTCCTAATGTGTCAGTTCCACTTCAGAAACAACACCAGGTGACTTGGAACATCCTAATTCTAGTGGATTGGATCCAGGCTTGCCATTCTGCATAATGGTCTCCTTACAATGGCTGCATACGCATCTGGTTAGCCACTGTAAGAATAGAACGTATTATGTTCTTATGTTGCATTCATGGAAGGGAAGGGACTGAGAGGAAGCTCCCACTGGAAGAAGGGGAGCAACAAGTTTTAGGGTAGCACAGGGGCCTACATGGGGAGCAGGCAAAAATTATCTACCCCCTTCTTCACTGGGAGACTGCTCTGGGTTTTGTTCTGTCCACAGTTTGCCTATATTCAACCCTAAGTGTTTAAAATATAGTTATTAAATTGATGAAAAACCATGCTTCATCTAAATATTATCTGGAAAAGCTTGGAAAGAATGAGCCCATTCTTAATCAGGACAGGAGGGGGTTGTCCATTTCTAAATTTTAGCAGTATTCACTTCTAATTTAACTGTTGAAGCTGAAAAATAAAATAAAATTTTGATTCAACTTCGCATATGAGACCGTGATAAGATTTACATCACACATTTTTATTTTTAATATTAGGTCTACAGCATTTTGTTGATTGAGTCAAAATCTTTGGCATTTGGAAAAGATTTATCAGCTACATTTGCTTTTTTCATGATTACAGTAAGAAAAAGAATACTTTAATCAAGGACTATAATAAAAAAGCACACCAGAAACCTTTTTATTTTTATGATTGCATAATAATTCTAAATTCTCCCACATCAGTCTGTGTGCTCTTCACAGTGGGCATTCTGGAAAACAAGGAAAAGGAACAAAAAGGACTTCTCAATGTCCTCACCTAAATGGAAGAATAAATAAATCCTCTGACATGCAGGCAAATGCACGACACTGTGAACCTGGGGATTCAAGTCAAGATCTTGCTCTTCCTTTAAAGCTACTTGACACATCATGAAATAATTGTAGTCCTATTCAGACATTACCCACACTTGTTGGATGAACCCATGGGGGAGGAAGCAGGGACACATCAAGGAGTACCACTCCCGATGTCACATCTGCTAAGTGGCCTTCCCTCTGGCATCCATGCTCTATGTGTGTGGCCACCAAGGTGCAGGTATCGTCAGCACTAGGGATGGGCAAGAATTCCACTGATTTCAGATTTAGCATTGGATTTTTCAGTGGTCCACATGTTCTCCATCTTTGCAGAGTGATCCTGTTTGCTCCAAACTTCAGTGGCTTTCTTCCGACACTGTTTCCCCCCCCTCAAATATTCCCTCAAATATATTGTTCTTGTATCGTTTTTATGCACAGCACAGCACATCTCTCTCTCTCTCGGCTAGCTCCCCCAATAATCCAAACTCCAAACAGGAGAACAAAAGCCAAGTCTCCACACTGACTCTAGGAGGAGGTGGGGAGACACTGAAAGCTGCTTTCCTCCTCAGCCTGTCTCTGCTTGCTTGCTAACATGAAAATTGACCAGCCTCAGTCACAGTGGAGAAGGAGGTGGCGACAAACTGCTTTGCTTTCCTTTATCAATATTTTCTTTCAAATTATCAGTATTTTCTTTCAGAATACTGGTATTGTTTTCATTTATTAATATTTCCTTTCAAAATATCAATATTTTTGACAAAATATCAATATTAACATCAACATTTTTGGACAGGGGAAAATTGTACCAGTAAAAGCAGCAGAAAGTGGACAACAAACTAACTTGAATTGACTTCCCTGTTAGGCTGATGGAATGCTTTCAAAGCGGCACCAGCTAATGGATTCCATCCCTAGTCAGCACATGTGACATTGGAGGCAACGCTAGTCATCATGTTGTGTCCATCAATGGGCAGGTCTAGTCAGAACATGTGATATTGGAGGCAAGCCTTGTCAGCACAGCCCTGGTCCACCTTCATGATTTTGTCCAAAGGGTAGTGAAGATACACAAGGGTGTTTTTGCAACTGGTATTGTGAATTAGTAATTTTTTTTAGTAAAAATAATTGTGGCCCGGTCAGTCATAGCTGAAGTACAAGCCAAGCCAAGCCAAGCTTCTTAATCTTGTACAGATGGTCTTCTGAATTTTGTGTACACAAAAATTAAGGTGCAAAAAAAGAGAGATTTACTTAGCATTACATTACACCCAATGGGATCCAACCACACAGAAGGGGAGCCACACCACTCCAGTAATCATCTTGTTGACTTGTCAGGTCCTCCTTCAGGTGCTGTCTCTGTGCAAAGTGGGAGGAACGGCTGAGGTGTGAAGAACAGGCCCTTCATGTTTGTTGCCCCATAACTGTAGAATGATCTTTCTCCTGAAGTGACTACTTCTGCATCTTTGTGGACTTTTCAGAGGAGCGGGGGGCTCATCTGCTTAGCTTTCAGTATGGCTGATTAGTTTTACTTACTTTGTCACTTCCATTTTTAATGTGTATTTAAAAATTATATAACTGTAAGTTGTCTGGAGTTATGGAATAGCTTCTAACAAAAATGATGCTGATGCATGAACTGGGCCTTCTAATGAACTCATTTTTTATAAAAACTCAACATGCACATTATGATTGCTATATGAAGGCCACTGAATTTACTTGAGTAGAGTGGTTGCTCTTCACAGGGGTTCTAAACATGTGGCAGCACTGATACTTCCCTGCTGGCTGGGACATGCATGGAGATATCCCACATGCTTTGTGCTAGCCATCCCCATCCTGGTGGCTTTCAGGTGTTTTGAACTACAACTCCCATCAGTCCTAACCAGCATGGCCAGGAATAATGCAAATTTTAACCAGAAACATCTGGAGAGCACCAAGTTGGGGAAGGCTGCTCTGGTCTGATTCACACAGTAAATAGAACCCAAAAATTACACCATCTGTATTAAGCCTCACATATGAAGGCATTTTTCACTTTTCAGCTTCCTCCATGTGAAGGCTATAAATAATATTTATGAGGAGCTGGAGAAGGCTCCACTACAGTGAGAAAGACCTAAAGAAGGAATCAAAGTTATAAAGGGGGAGGGGGATGGCAAATCAAAAGTTTCAAAAGTACTGCTTCGGTCTGAAAGATCTCTAAACTAACAGCTAGCATGGTTTTAAGGTGGAATATGTGAATGACCTTCCTGTGCCCTGGAAGGATCCTATCTATAATCAACTAATATACCTGACATTAATACACTTTATTCCAGCTATTTTGCATTGATTCTGACAGACAGACAGACAGACAGACAGACAGACAGACAGACAGACAGACAGACAGACAGACAGACAGACAGACAGACAGATAGATAGATAGATAGATAGATAGATAGATAGATAGATAGATAGATAGATAGATAGATAGATAGATAGATAGATAGATAGATAGATAGATAGATAGATAGATAGATAGATAGATAGATAGATAGATAGATAGATAGATAGATAGATAGCATTTATTTAACTGCCTAATATAACTACTGAAGTAATTCCCATATTCTGAACAGGCAGTTAGGTGAGTCTTAAAAAATAAGTGGATACAGATTTAACATTTTCTAGACATCCTTGTGACAGATTTAAATGGGAAAATATGCCAAGTATTCCTATAGTTATATACATACAGTACCATGTTGCTTGGAGAGTTCAGTATTTTTGTATGTGATTGTCATGAGCTGGTCATTTCCCAGGATAAGTGGGAATTTGTCCTGGATAATAGTTCTGCAGGAAACATCAAAAAGCCACTTACTGTCAGCTTGATCCATCCAACAATTTTTTAGTGGAAATAGCAAGCTGGATTGTATCTAATAAGCAAGCATATGACATGCTCCTCAAGCCACCTACAAATGGGAAGAGGAGGAGGAACAGACCTAATATACTCATATGTCTGTGATGGGTCCTGTTTTACATCAAGCTACACAAAATATTTTGACTTAGGACATCCTATATATTTTCTGTGCCATACATGTCTTTGCTCATAGCAATCAATTGGACAAGTGTTAGCAAAATCAATCACTGACAAGCACAAGCCATTCTTCATTGCCTCTGCTGCTATGCTTCCAAATGAATTAGGAAAAGCATGTAAGAAGCCCTGAACCAGTTTGTCCTCTGCAGTTCAATGCACAAGAGCAACCTTTTGTCTGGCTTTTATTAACGATGTATCTCCACAGGCTGATAAAATGCACTTGATACCATATAGATTCCTGAGCTGGTGACCATGTAGAAAGAAATAGCCTAGGGAAAATGAACAGCCACTTCCAGTTCCTCCTCTTTGATTCTTACTAGGAAACCTTCAGGATGTTATCATCTTAAAAAGGCCAAGTACATTGATGACTTCAGTGGAACACCATTGGACACCATAGTTGTTACCATAGATAAAAAATAGTATCCTAAATCTACCTTAGCACACACATTTCTGAACCCATTAACTTGATTGATATGCTAAGAGATCATCAGCAAGACTGCATTCATTAAATGTCCATATTTTGGTTTTTGAATAGAGGACGTTGATTGTGTTGGCACACAAACATTTTGGAACTAATCCAGCTGCCAAGAACAGGTGAGCAGAAGTTCTGGAATGATGCTTCTTGCACCATCTGCTTGATACCATCTTGCATCTCCGTCTCAAACATGGCCAAGCAGCATCTCTCAAACTGTGAGTCAGGCCTCCTTGGCTAGAGTCCAAAGTCTTTATGCCAAGGCTCACGTGAAACAATGAAAATGAAAAATGGAACCTCAAGACTTTTTCATTACAGTCACAGCAAGAAACAGCCCATCTATAAGCAATGAATATTTTATGTAGACTTCTGATATTCATAAAGGAAATTAGGTGAAACACTACCATGTGGTCAAGTGTTTTTGTCACATTCACCAAACTGCTTTCCCTGTTTTTCCTCTCTTTCTGAAAATGGTACTTCAGATAGATAAAAAGACAGTCTAACACTACCATGGTTAGGGCACTGATGCACCACTCCACCCTCCATCCAGGTAAGAAAAAGGCAGTGCTACAATTCAAGGACACAGTCCAACCAGGAGAAAATACTGGAGGAGAATATGGAGTAGGGACAATGAGATAAATGGCTTGGAGAGAGTCCCAAGGGCTACATAGAGACAAATGTAGAGCCACATTCACCCTGTTGGCTGGAGGTTCTTCACCTGATGGTAAACAATGGCTCACTTACACATAGTTTTCCCATTCATATTCTAGGACAATATGAGGCAAATCAGTACATCAGCCATGTATGCTTAACTAAATAATTTAATATATGAACTTTTCAGATAAGACAAAGATTTCTAGCATTTATTGTTTCTCACAGCAACAATAAAAACCCCTCTGGAGAACGTGAGCAATTTTTAAAGCTTTTCTCAGAAAATGACATCTGCATGTGTACTGAACTCTTGACCTCAACAGTGCAGAGAACGCTTAGAAGCCATCATAGTTGTGTGAAAGATCATAACAGCACTAACAATTGTGAAAATGAAACAACACCAACATTGCTCATTGCTGATGTCTGATCTCACGTATCACTAATCCTGTCCTCTCTGGCACCAGTAATAGTTAATGAATGGATGTACTAGTATGGCACTTTGCTTGGCCTACTACCCTCCCTAAACCTCTGAGCAAGCTGAAATCTGGCTTTCCATCTACCATCTTGGAAGCAGGAATAATGATTATTCTATATACTGAAAAGAAAACATGACATTGTCTTAATAACTGTCAATATATCACATAAGATTTGATGTCCATTTTGTCTCCAGAATGTATCCTGAACAGTTGCCCCAATCGCCCCACCCTAGTTACATGACTGCTCTCTGAATAATGTAATTATACAAAATATCTATGCATAATGTACTTTTATATCCCACACACAGTTTGTAACACTTCAAGGCAGATCAGAGAATCAGATTTACTCCAGATCCTAGAGACAGGTCATTAATTTATGGTGAAATTACAGTGTTACCAATCTTCCTGTGCTTCTTCAGGCAACATTTTATTCCGATGATGAAGATTACTAAAGCCTTGTGTGCAGGTCTACAATCCATTCACATCCTAGTTACAGACATTTTCCCAGAGGTACTACATCTGTAGTATAGCAATCCCAAGTGTCTTCGTTTCAGAAACATCTCTCTATTGTGCACCATGTGAAGCCAAGCATGCTATTCGGGAGCAATAAGCACATGGAGCCTGATGTGGATTAAACATGGCCACAAGTTTATTAGTTACAGCAACATTAGAGTTGGCATGGCATACAGCAAGCATACAGCTACTGGACATCTCACCTACTGTCTGCTGTCTTTCCTAGCCCGCATGTGGGGCAATCTGCAGGGAGTTGCCAGGCTCTTAGAACCACCATGGCATGGGCTGCTTCTGCAGCCCTGCTCACAACCTGGGTGTGTGGTGGCCAGACATGCCCCCCCCAAGCTGAATCTTGCTACCTGGGTATATCCAATTATACAATTATGCTAGGGCTATGACTTTTTGATGCACAGTGTAACTTCCCAGCCCTCTCCTGTCCAGTGCATGCCCCCAAATCTGCTCCCGAAGGCTGGGAAAAAACCCAGAGGGGAACATGGGGGGCATGAGGGGAGGGGCCTGGGAAGTTACATTGCACAGCTAAAAGTCATTGTGCTAGTGTAACTGTTTAGTTGGATACTGCCCAAAGTATGCTTTCTAATGTAGAACTATACATTGTGAGAGACAAAAGGCTGCTGCTGCTGCTAGAAATGTCAGCCCCATGTTGAATTCATGTCTCCTTCTCCAGAATGCCATTAAGATGAGTGTTGACTGACCCTCCCCACCAGCAGAAACCAAAGAAATGGGGAAATTGGTTGTGTAGCATACAGCACAATAACATCAGTCCATGATGCATAAAGATGGAAGGATCTGTTAATTTCAGTTCTCTCAGTTTCTCATTTTCCCAGTCTTAACTTCAGTCCTTGACATTTCTGCAGCAATCTGCGATTTTTTTTAAAAAATCCTCATGAAAATCCATCAATATTTTTGTGTGAATTTCTTACAATGAACATATTTTTGTATGCACTTGCAGTTTTTACTAATGTTGACCTTTTTGCAAGCAATTTTAGTTTTATATGTTTATTTTCACTAATATATTATTTTTATGCACACTTTCCTGTAACATATTTTTGTAAATATTGTTTGGTTGGAGAACTACATCACAACATTCAGATAAGAGTGAATTCTGAAGGACAGCTGTTTCAGTTCTGTGTTGTGTGAACTGAATCGTATTTCTCCCCCATTCCTAATGAGGAGTATGTGTGTGTTTGTGTATGAAGTGTGGAACTCCATGGCAGCAAGGCTGAGTTTCTCGAAGTGTGTTGTTTCCAATTAGTGTCACTTTAGTTTAATAGTGGTCCACTTTTTACAAATGCCTTGTTTGGAACCCCTTTCCAATGGATGAATGAGGATGAGATGTTTATATTTACTTACCCCTTACTTTGAGCCTGACATTTCTTTTGCAAAAAAATAAAAGGGAGGGGGTGGGCGACACAATTAGTTATGTGAGTCTTTTCACGATAAACAGAAGTAACCTGTGTTGTTTGCTTCCTTTTAATATAAATCATGAGTGCAGCTTCTGTTAAACTGCAGCCTCATATGAAAAGCTGAAGCCTGCATTTTCAATCACAATCTCCCTCTCCTAAAAGGATAGATTAGACTTTTGGCTCCTCTTTGGAAATTGGGCAGTATGGATATTAGAAAGAGGTAAGTAACTTTATTTTATTAAACACAACTGATTCTGTGAAAGAAGATTGTTTCAAAAAACCCTTTCAGCTCTCACTACATTAAACTTTCAGTATGTAGTAGCTAGCCTTTAGGAAACTGGCTGCGTTTGACATCTGGAGAATAAAATACAGCACTGCTAGGTCCTGGAGACTTTCACATCATCTTCATTATGATATTTTTGGCATCACACACCATATAAATATTCATGTTTTTGAAGATACTTCCTATTTCTATAGATTTCTTTGTCATATGCAGGTGCAATTATAGATTCATGAATACAGCTAATCACTTCTAATACTTAACAGGAATGCAGCCATTGCAATAAAGCCCTTCCTGATTTTCTCTGATGATGCTGTGGGCTTAGTGAATGGATTCAAGAATGAGGGATACTGACAAAAGGACTGTGGAGAATATCTTATTACAGCAGCCTGGTTTCGTTTCATAAAAAGAAGAGACATTTCTTGCAGTCAAAGGGGGTGCTGTTCTCAGATGTGCTGATAACTGAATATCACAGGCTGCACTAAGTCCACTACCACACTTGCCATCCGCAGACCTCTCACTCCCAGTCCCCGCAGAAAAAAGGAGAGAGTGTGCTGGATGTCCAGTCTGACTAGAACCTATCTGCCAAGCCTAGATTCTCATTGGGACAGAGCCAAATTTTCTATTAGGCTCATAAATAAGCTCTGGATATTCTGAGCTGCCCCACTCCTTTCTTCTTAGCATTTACTTATTTATTTATTATTTTATTTGTTAAATTTCTATCCCGCCTTTCTTCACAGAAGAAGAATGAGCAGCAATAGGAAGACACAAGGGGAAGGCTTGAGCCAAGAAAGTGTTACCAGCAGGAGACTCCCAATACAAAGATATTTGGGAGTAGTTGGCTTCCTTAGTAAGTGTCCTGAAGGGAGGGGAGAAGTAAGGCTGGGGCCAGCTTCAAGTATAACTGAAAGCAGGAAAGAAATTTTCAAAGGTCTGAAAGAACAAACCTATTGTTAATCAAAATGGGGGGGGGATTATTTGCACATTTCTACATGGGCAATGTGGAGTAAATGTGGGTAAGTGTGAATCAGCCCTACCAAAGATATGAACGTAGCTCTATATTTGTAGTTATACATATAAGTAGTTATCTGTTATCTAGCTGAAAGGAGGCAGATCCAGTTGGCTGCAAGGAACTGTCATTTGTGTGGTCTCACTTACCAGACATCTGCCCACTGCACTTCCTGGCTAGAACTTGAAGAAGACAGATGCAGTCAGAAGATTTACATAAGTGTATACTTTGGATGTTCCGTGAAAGGTGATGTCAGGCACCCCTGGATCCAGAATCCTCTCTTTGCTTTTTTCAATAGGACAGCAAGACATATCTACTTGGGGCCACTTACTCCAAGGTAAGTAGGTATAGGATTGCAGCTTGACACAGCTTTGGAAGATGATCTGCATCTAAATCCTGGTAAGAAGAATTCCTCCCTGTTGGTACTTCTGGACATCTCAAAAGCATTCAACAATGTGGATCATAAGATCTTGTTCTGATGAGTATAACATCTGGTGGAAGATACAGGGCTTACTGTTTTGGATCTACTGACTTGAAGCAGTTGTAATTAGAAAGGTGAATCCAGGCCTAAGGGTCTGTCATGCAGGATTCCCCTGGGGTTGATAATTTCAGCCACTTTTTAAACTGAGTTAGCTTGTCCAGTCCTTTGGAGTTGTGTCTTCAATATGCAATATGTGGGAAGGTGGGGAAGTAAGAGCAAATGCAATAAATTCTTCAGTGGCTACACTGGCTACATGTGATCTTTCCAGTTCAATTCAAAGTAAAGTTCTTCACAGCCAGGGACCTGCATACCTATGGGGTCAAGATGTGTATTGAGTGCTATTTTCCATCATTGTGTGAAATCCATACAATGTCAGCAAGGAACAAGGCTTCTGCCCCCACAGACCCCAATGAAGAGGCAAGTGCTGATAAAAAGGTTATATTTATTATATAACAAAATGGAAGACTGACCAGGAACGAGACCTTGGGGACATAGTTGATAGCTTGATAAAGCTGTCAACCCAGTATGCGGCAGCTGTGAAAAAAGCAAATTCCATACTAGGGATCACTAGGAAAGATACTGAAAATAAAACTGCCAATATCTTAATGCCATTATAAAAATATATGGTGTGACCACATTTGGAATCCTGTGTACAGTTCTGGTTGCCTCACCTCAAAAAGGATATTGTAGAGCTAGAAAGGATTCAGAAAAGTGCAGCCCCAATTATGAAGGGGATGGAGCAACTCTGCTATGAGGAAAGGTTGCAGTATTTGAGGCTTTTTAGTTTAGAGAAAAGGTGAGTCAGAGGTGACATGATAGATGTGTATAAAATTATGCATGGCATGGAGAAAGTGGATAGAGAAAACTTTTCTCCCTCTCTCATAACACTAGAAGTCGAGGACATCCAATGAAGCTGAATGTTGGAAGATTCAACAGACAAAAGAAAGTCCTTCACACAGTGCATAGTTCAACTATGGAATTCACTCCCACAGGAGGCAGTGATGGTCACCAGTTTGGATGGATTTAAAAGAGGATTAGACAAATCCATGGAGGATAAGGCTATTAATGACTACTAACCATGATGGCTATGCTCTGCCTCCATAGGGGGAGGCAACATGCTTCCAAATAACAGTTTCTGGAAACCACAGGAGAAGAGAGTGCTCTTTGCACTCAGATCCTGCTTGTGGGTTTCCCATGGCAACTGGTTGATCACTGTGAGAACAGGATGCTGAACTAGATGGTCCATTGCTGCCTGATCCCTGAAGCTGTTATGTTCTTATCTGCAGACCATATTGACCAAAATAAGAAAGTGTAGGCAGGACACATTCTTCCTGAACCCTGGGCATGTAAACAGCTGCAGTCTATACCCCTCCCCCAGCAAAAGGTTGGAAGAAAATTATTCTGTATTATATTGTATTGTATTTATTAAATTAATATTCTACCCTTCCTCCCAGAAGGAGCCCAGGGAAGCAAATAAGTGGTAACACATTAAAAACATAGTTGAAACCGTTTAAAAACATCTTTTTAAAAAACTTTAAAAACATCTTTCAAACAATTCCAACACAGATACAGACTGGGACAAGGTCTTCACTTACAAGGCTTGTTGAAAGAAGGTCTTCAGTAGGAATCGAAAAGACAACAGAGACAGCATGTGTCTAATATTTAAAAGGAGTACCTTAAAGGGTAGGTGCCACAACACTAAAGGTCTGCTTCTGACATTCCTTGCTAGGTGAGCCTTGAGTCCGTGAATCCAACAAGCATATTCGGGCAACGCTGCCAATGTTCACACAAATGCACATAACATACCCAGGTGTATAGTTGTCCAGGGTCTCGGGAGATCTTAGACCCTTTACTTATTTGGGAGCAGTGTCCCAGCAGGGTCCCTGTGTGTCTAGCATCCTGTGAGCCAATCAGTATGAGCGTTAGCCACTGAGAAGAGTCTTTGAACATGCTTCCATGATCTTTCCTGCAGACTGGAGCAAATCTGAGTGAAAGGAGGTAAGTCAGCCACTGAGAAGGCTCTTCTCAGCAGCTAACACTCTCCCATTTAATGCTTATTGGCTCCGAGGGATGTCTGTTGTGGGAGAAGGCATTAACAAGGATCTCATTCCCAACTCAGCAGCAAAAAAAGGGTGAGGGGGCATGACTGTGATTAACATGAAGGGACCCTGCACTTCTAAATTTGCCACTACACTACTGGTCAGCCCTGAAGGGAATCCTCAAGCACCCCCAACACTGAAGCCAATAGCAGATGCTTGAAGGGTACCTTAGTGTGATGTTTAAGTTCTTAACTTCCCCACCTGCCCACACTGAATGCCAAACAACAACAGTTCAAACCACTCTCATAAAGCCAATTAATATATTTCCCAGCAGTATGGAGTAGGCAAAAAAGAAAGATGTCAGGGGCAAGGCAGGCTTATAAAGTCAGACTGCTCCCCCTCCCTGATTGGCCCAGCATTCCCATGTGTCTCCCCAGTCAAGCCCCCTCTCTTCAGGAGTCAAACTCCTGAGTCTTCCTTCATAGAAGGGAGAGAGTGGAGGCAAACACACCCCTGGTCTGAAGGTGGGGACAGTGTTCTGTTGGTGCTTCTGGGACTGTGGAATGTCCTTCTAAAGTGGGTCCACTGAAGCACATCCCTGATGACTTTCCAAATGTCAGGCACTTGGGAGCAGAGGTCATTTCAACATTCTGTTGAGAAGCTGCATATAAAAATGCTAAATAAAAAATTAAAGAAATCTAGGACTGGGTGGATGGTTAATTTTTTACTGTGTTTATTCGTAAGTGGCTTTTATAAATAGAGGATATTATGTTTTTAGTTATGGTTTGTGTAATCCATTTCAAAAGTAGGATGAGGTAGAATAAAAATATTTCAAACAAATGAACATGCCTAAATCAATAAAATG
This sequence comes from Rhineura floridana, assembly GCF_030035675.1. Taxonomy (NCBI): domain Eukaryota; kingdom Metazoa; phylum Chordata; class Lepidosauria; order Squamata; family Rhineuridae; genus Rhineura; species Rhineura floridana. The sequence continues at coordinate 106,596,854 of NC_084485.1, read as the reverse complement.
GTTATTTACATTATTTACATATGGAGGATAAGGCTATCACTAGCCATGATAGCGATATTTTACTTCCACTGATGGAGCCAATATGCCTCTAAATACCAGTTGCTGGGAGTCACAAGTTGGGACTAGGCAGAGCATGGAAAAGTTACTTTTTAAAACTACAACTCCCATGATCCCCAGCCAGCATGGCCACTGGATTAGGCTGATGGGTGTTGCAGTTCAAAAAAGTAACTTTTCCAAGCTCTGGGACTAGGTGTGCCTTTGGTCTGTTCTAGTAGGTTCTTCTTATGCTCTTAAAGATTGAAAACCTACCTGCAGTTGCATCAGCCTAAGGTCTCTTTTTGTATGGGGAATTCATATGTGCATAGCTGAGCATATAATTATGGTCAGAAATAACACAAGAACAAATAGGAACCAATTATCTATTATTTATATTTTCTGTATTTTGATGGTAACTTTTTTACCCAGTATAGAAATAGGAACCTCAGCATCTTGGGAGAATACCTGCTTATTTTAGATCTTTATTTTAAACCTGCAGTCTCCACTGTATTGTTTAACTTAATAGCAGTGTTGTTCATTAAATAAAAGAAGGGAAGCGACCCATTAAACTCCCTCCCAAAATAATTACCCATTTAGTGCATCTGCCTTATCTGTAATGATGGTCATTTACTGGCATTTCTTCCTGTCAATACTTGTAAATGAAACAAGATTCAGGTTTTTATTTTACGAGGCCATCAGGATTTTGCAGCTCTTCCCTGATTGCATATTATATTCCTTTGTAATATTTGTAACAGGACTCTGAAGTGGTAACTGGCCAATTCCTTATTCACCATGCTGCTCCCCAGGATTTATATGCCTCTCTGCTTCAGAACTAGTTTTGACTCTGGAAAGATGAGGATTTTTCTCTTCTCCTAGAAAGATTGCCATTATTAGCACTTTGAACTGCATTAAAATGGCTCCAGTTTGCCTTTACATGGTGCAATCCTTTTCCATTAAAAGAAAGGAGAGTTTTGCTACAATTTCAGTTGAAGGTAGATGGTCTCTTAAATATCGTTACAATATCAGATAAAAAAGAATGTTTAGGATATACCTGTATTTAGAATGGTTGCTGTAACTTTAATTTCCAATATGTAGAATCAGAAATGTCCTTTACAGTGGGTGGGGTGCAGTGCCCATTCTGTATCAGGCCTAGGGATGAAAACATCTGTCAATTTTGATTCTCTCAGCTCTCATTTTTCCAGTCTTAAATTCAGTTGTCCATATTTCTGCAGCAATTTGCATTTTTTAAAAAAATTTCTCATGAAAATTATTCAACATTTTAGTGCAAATTTCTCCTAATAAGGACATTTTTGTATGCAGTTTTGACTAATGTACATATTTTTGTAAGCATTTTTTCTAGTATAATGCATTTTTGTATGCTATTTTCACCAATACATTCATTTATGCACATTTTACCCTAACATTTGCATTTTTGTAAACTTTGATAGATTGGAGAACAGCAGCATCGCAACATTTGAATAAGTGCAAATTGTGAAGGTTCTCATTTTGTTGTTGGAAAGTGTGGATTTGATCAATTTGGCTTTAAATGAGAACCAAATTGAATTTTCCCCCCATCCCTAATCAAGCCACCTATTTCGCAGAAATACCTAAATCTCTGGCCAAGTCACTGCTTCTACATTCTTGGGCTGGAATTAAACATTGCAGAAGCCAAATGGCTGCCATCAAGTTCAGGATATCCATGTCTCCTCCTTTCTTGAGCACGTGATATGACATCTCCACCCTCCTAGTTCCGCCTTCCCCTGCCCTCTTCATTGGCTGCTGCTTGTGGAGGTTGAGAAACACAGAGTACATGGTATGGCGGAAAACGGAGAGGCTGACAGTAGGTGGAGCCAGACCAATGGTGGGCAAAGCCAGAACCAATGACAGGTGGGGACAAGATATTTTGGTTTTGTCCTCATTCTTCTTACTGCTGAATTCTACAAAGGAAAATTCTACTTTGCTGGAAATCTTGATTCATCTTTTGAACACAGTTTTTTCTTCTCAGAGGTACAAAATGGGATGCCCTTATCCAAAACACCAAAAAGCAACACACATATAAGTTAAGGAAATACTTCTTAATTCACAACTCATATTTAAAATAAACAAATATACTCACTAAGCCAAGATGCCTTACAACAGTTCACACGTAGCATATGTAATGTGTATATATGAAAAGTATGCATAATTCACCTATTATGAAGTGCACTATTGCTATATACATGTGAACCAAGATGTAGCCATCTTGGTTTACTGTATATATTTTGTTTATATTAAATATGAGTTTGTGAATGATTTCTTTAATTTGTATGTATATTAGTCTCTCTTTAGCCCTTTTCTGACATTACTAAACAGCAACAGTAAACTCGGGGGAGGGGGAAAAGCATGGACGAGTGCATTATCTTTGCCTACTCTGTCACCATTTTTGTCACCTTCCAACTCATGGAAGGCAGCAATCTGAAGCAGGAAGCATTTTGTGTCCATGGAGGCTACCTGTGAATTTTAAAGCCTCAATTATGCAGAGTTCTACAATACACAGGGAGCCTCCATAGAACAGAAAAGGATTGCTGCTTCAGAGATGATCACATTCCAAGAATTGGAAGGCAACAGATTGGTGGGGGGGGTGGAGCTAGTGTGCTCATCCACTCACATTTCTACCCTCACTATTTCATCATGCCTGAAGTAGGATTTTGTCTCCTGTCATTGAAATCTGAAATGGTATTTGTATCTACAGTACATATTATTGATTATTTGGCTGAACCCATTCCTATATGTTCCTGACTGAGTTTAAACTACAGAACTTACCTGATTCACAGACAGATTGTTTCCATTCTCTTCCTCCACCTTACCATTTTCTATTTTACACATAAAATGGTTGTTTCTTTAAAAAGCAAATGTTAATTTGCTCCTGAATGTAAGTTGCAAGCCTTTCTGTCCAAGCTGCACTCATCACTGCATCCCCCAGGAGCCAGTCAAGGGCAACCTATTGGCCCTGGGGTACAGAGGCAGAACCATTCTGAGCTGTGGCATGGAACTGCAGCATGGAAGCGCACCCATCTGGGATGCAGTCAGCTCCACCCCAACTGGGCACAACTGAGACCCACCATGGAGAGGAGGCGAGCCCAAGTATAGCAGTCAGAGGTCCAATAATATTTTTTTTACAGTGTTAAAGTACGTGGTAACTAACTAGATCCTTCGCAGCACATACACTTTCTCTAATCTTTAATATTTATATATGATTATGAATTGCTACAATACTTAACACTTTCTGAGCAGCTGCAAACACACTTTGTTTCAGAGTGGGTCTATGGAAATTGTCTGCAACTTATAGCTATCCAAATCAGCTGCCATTAAAAAAAGGTGGAAAAGCTTCAGTAGCCCTTTTTTTAAAAATCCTTTTGGTCACATGTCTAATAAGTGTGTGTGTGTTTAATTTGATCTGGTATAAACATTTCAATAATGTCCTGTTGGCCAAAGATGTTGAAACAGATTTCAGAATGCCAAGGACTAGTCATGGTCACAGAATGAGAACATTAGTCATTGTGTGTTTGCCTTGTACACTTGTGTAGGATAACCCTATAGGAGACCATTTCAGAGACATTGAGCAAAAATAACATAATTCTACAACAATTTCCTTCCAACAAGACTGTTTAGTATCTAATTATAATAATTAAATGTCATTTAATTAAAGCACTTCTCCTAAGTGGGTCTTTGCCGCATCACATTAGCTGGCTCATTTGGATTATCACACATTGTTTCCATCTATGATATCATGCATAGTTGGATTAATTTCTGAATTTTAACAAGCTTTTTATCAGTGGCTGGTATACTTGCCACATGCCAAGTGGCTGAACACACATTAGTTAAGCAGCAATTTCACTGCTGTGTTTTCCCTAACATGGTTTGTAACTTGTCATTTAATATATCTGTTCTATACTGTCTCATTATAATTGACTATAAGGATATCTGCACTATACATTTAAAGCAGTATCATACCACTTTAAACAGTCATGGTTCCCCCCCCCAAAGAATCCTGGGAACTGTAGTTAAGGGTGCTGAGAGTTGTTAGGAGACTCCCGTTTCCCTCACAGAGCTACAGTCCTCAGAGTGATTTTACAATCAATCCCAGTTTCTAGGGAACTGGGAATTGTAGCTCTGTGAAGGGAATAGGGGTCTCGTAACAACTGATAATGGCAAGGCCAGCACACTTCCTGTGAATGCACAGGGTCGAGGGTTCTTGCTTTCTCCTTTCCTCCGTGTCTACTGAGAGACCTTATATGTCAAATGTTAGTTTGCCTAGGTTCACAGGTTATCAAAATCAGTCGTCAATGCAGGTGGAGGATAGAGAAGACCCCACTCAAGAATTCTTGAATCTTGGAGGTACCAGAAATTTTCTATTTGGGAACCAGACTTCAGACAGCAGAATAATCTTTATAATCAATGTTATTTATTCATATCTTGCACACTACAACTAATAAAATGCATTCTAAGTGGCCTTAGCCAACATTGCAGAAACAGATAAACAGAAATACATATCAGCAAGAAAAAAGTTGCTGGATATCCATTTAACATCAAAGTATAAGACTTGGAAGGCACATCTTACTTAAAATAGGTTACAATATATGAAAGACTGAGTTTAAGTCATATTACAGAGCCAAAGTTACAAAGTACATGGAAATTCAAGTCATAATACATCACCCATCAGATGTCATGGATGAAATAGATGGATGGTTCTCCAGCTTTCTCTTTGACCCTCACTCCAATCAGAGTGGAGGGTAATGATTGCTATAAAACCTGGACTTTTATACGCATTTGTATCAAAGAGGGGGCGTGTTCCCATGGCCTTATCAGTTGCTGCTTTTTCTGCCGTGCCTCTCCTGTGTTGTCTCACTAGGCCTTCTCCTAGAGACAGCAACTATGACTAGTGTCAACAACTAGGCAACTTAAGTATCTGCAGGTGTTATCCACTCCATATATGGAGCTTCATTACTTTATCTTGACATTTGCCAGAACACATTGGCTGTCTGCACAGATGTCTTATCTCATACTGTACATCAACATTCTCATGCAACATTCTACTTTGTTCAGATGGGAGGGTGAAGCCCTTTTTTTAAATGAACCTTTTTTTACTCTTTGGCTCTTTTGCAACTTATACATCAATAAGCTATAGTCTAAGCAAATGCAAGCAAATGCAAGCTATTTCAGCAATAATTTATGCACATTCTAAAACAATATTTGTGCTGGCCCATTACTCAATGCTTAGCACCCTTAACAAGCTACAATTCCCAGGATTCTTTGAGGGAGACCATGATTGTTTAAAATTGTATAGTGGTGCTTTAAATGTCTAGTGCAGATGGGGCCTTTATTATTATTATTATTATTATTATCTAAAATTTATTCGACGCCTATCTGGCAGGACAACCTGTCACTCTAGGCGACATACAAAGGAATAAAAATACAAAAACAACATATCAAAATATAAATCAACAGGTACATAATAAAAATACTGTTCACATAAGACCCCAAAAATCAGACCACCCCCTTTGCCAGCTAACTGTGGCATGTTCATTCATCTGACTGTTATTGTGGAGGCAACTGTTTTCATGAAAGATATAGTAGCCCTTTGCATGTTTAAAACATACGTTTTAAAATTTACATTTATACATTTTATCTTTAATTATCATAGCTAGATTTTTCAAAAATGCCTTGAGGTACTTGAAGAAGTAGCTTGGCACTGACCAAGTACATGTTTGAATTTGGGCTAATTTCCAGATGGATCAAACATGCAATGGCTTTCTGGTAGCTTGGAAGTGGCAGGTGTTTTACTTAGATTTTCAGAGCTTGGAAAAGTTACTTTTTTGAACTACAACTCCCATCAGCCGAATCTAGTGGCCATGCTGGTTGGGGCTGATGGGAGTTGTAGTTTTAAAAAGTAACTTTTCCAAGCTCTGGATTTTGTTTATATGGTTTTACATGTGTTTACCTTTTAACCTATTATCTTACGCATTGCAATTGCTGCATTTCTTCCAAAATGCAGTAATCCTAAACTTACTCATACTTCAGTATTACTTAAGTCATTTTAGCCACATGTATCCAAATGGCAAGATCCCACTAGACCTTTTTGTTTCCCTTTGAGTTGGGGCTGTACAAAATATTCTGTCTTCTCTCTTGACAAAATTGGAGCCTGGACTTAGATCCAAAGCTTGCTGCTCATGCTATTGTTTTAGAATCAGGAGTGAGCTATGGATACTGGAAGTAATAATCTTAGTTGTCTTTGTCCATATGCAGAATGTTTTTCCTTTCTTACTAAAAGAACACACACAGTCTTCATGGATCTGATGTAATATGGCAGCCCCTGGTTGTGATCCAATGGAAAAAAAGAGAACAGAGTGCAGCCTGGTCTCTTGAAGGCCACAAGGAGCAGCTGCCCTAAGCTCTGATTGATTTGAGACTCCAGAACTGTGACACCAATAAGCTTAGTTGAATTTTGCCTGAACACTAACATTCCCCACAGTAGCCTGTCAGCTTTGTTATATGGTCTTCATTGACATTAGTACCTAAAATATTGATGTTATCCTTATAACTCCCAAATCAAGTAAGTGAATCTTAGCTTGCATGCACTAAGTCTATCTCAGCGGTATTTTTCCTCTACACTTTGCATATAGTTAGTGGGGGAAAGCATTAGCATTTTTCAGTGCTTGTGCATATCTTATCTAAAACACTTTGATTGGGTGGGGAGAGGGGGAAATGGAAATATACAAAAGGAACCTACTGTGTATTTGCCTGAAGGAAAGACCTAAGAGGATGTGAAACTAAACAGACCATTGGTCTGTCTAGCCTGGTGTTGTTCTCTACACTGGGCAGAGTCTGACCCTTCTCATCCTTGATTTCCATTTAGCCAGTGGTGCTGGGCATTGAACTTGAACCTTTTCATGTAAAGCATGCTCCTGAGTACAAGTCGACCTAATATATTTGGCAAAGAACTATTTTGTTAGTGTTTTATATTTGTAAATTGCACAAGAAGTTCAAGTGAATGAATGAAGAAGTTCCCTCCCCCAAACGGCATTTTGCTTTTATTTAGGACTTAATGCCCTGGCTACACTCCCAATTAATGTTTCCCAGTTGATCACATGATTCCAGACACCATCCTTGAGCCATTGCTGTTAACCAGAAGTTGGTTAATCCATTCCCAGTGCTCCATGATCATATGACCCCTGTCTGTGTCTAGACTTTCCCTCTCCAATACTCACAACTCTAGTGCTGCTCAGAAGTGGATTTTGATTCTGAATCAAATTCTGAATTAGGGCACAATAATGGATTGTGTTCAAAAGCCCCTTTATAGGCATGCCACTCAACCATTCTGCACCTTCAGCAGAATAACATGTTTGGATTTTAAAGTTCTGCAATCACAGAAATATAGCTAGGACCCCTTTGTCCTGGGATGAGAGAGAGCTGCCATTGACTTAATAGAGATCAGTGTAGCTCCAGATAAATGAATAACAGCTGATGTCCCAGTTTTTATATAGATCTACACTATATCTCATATATACCTTAATGGTTAATCCAACTTGAACATTCTACATTAAATTATAGCAAGGTCAGAAAATGTATGGTTTTTGAAGAAGCAAGAAAAAGAGAGGGAAGAACTGGGTTTTTTCACTCCCATATAGTTTATTAATATATGAACACCTGCTAGCTCAGAAAACCATTGGCCTGGGAATAGTGATGTTCTCCTATAGATGTCTGGGCTACACATATTTGAGGCACGAGGTAGTGGGTCAAAGTTTGTGACTTCTTTTCTGACAGGAAGCAAACTTAGATTAGATGTGTGTGTGTGTGTGTGTGTGTGTGTGGTTTGTGTGTAACATTATCTTGTTTAGATTAAGAGCTATTAGAAGCTGAAATATAGAAGGAAAAGTTAGATGACACAAAAATATTGGAATTGTTAGGTTTAAAAACGATCAAACGAGCTCATTGGACAAATGTGCTGTCAAAATTTGACATGGTATTGTACCAATTAATTCACAACATTATTTCCCTTGTCAATCCTGATCCAAACAAATATATTGTACACCACTATATGTTTTGGCAATTTGAACAAGATCATCAAGCTTGCTCTGGGCATGATTTATTAGCAGAATGTAGGGGAAGTACAAATCTTGGAATTTATAGAGTTTAATACTTTATTACTTCCTATTCCTAAAAGATGTCACTTCTTAAAGCTATCTATATTTGGGCTTTCTTATTACCATAGGCAGCATGGGATTGGCACATGTCAAATTGCCTCCAGCTAGGAAATATATTTGTGGGATACATAGTCCTTTAAACAGGGAACATAGGAACATGTCTATAAGCCAATCTGTCTACAACTAATAAAGTATTCATAGCACAGTCCTGGTAAAGGAGTTGAAAAAGAAGTGCCTGTCACTTACTTATAAGCACACCGTTAGAAGATATGTATATCCTCAAAATTATCTGTAATGTTTTGTTTCTCACATATAGGCACTGTGACTGCTAACAACGTAATTATATTGGGACCTATTCATATGACCACTGGGCATAGTATAACCACAGGAACAGTGCTTGGAAATCTCACCCATGCTGGCTTTCAGCCCATGGCAAGCCAATTATGTGTTTCTGCCATCATGCACAGGATTCAGCTTTTGGGATGCTGCCACTTTTTGATAATTTGTGTTGGCATTTCAAAAGCTGAATCCTGTGCATAGGCAAATAGCCATGGTTTGGGAGCCAGCATGCAGAGGATTTTCCCGAACCTATTCCACTCCCATGTGGAGGAAAGCCACTTGGGGAAGTGATTTTGTACAGAGAAATAGGAGGTGGGGAAAGACTAAGCAGTCCTCCTCTTGATACTTCTTCAGTCTAAATCCTCCCTCCTCCAAGCTGCTTTGCTGTTTTCATTTTAAAAATTGAATCAAGGCACCAATACACACATTGACATGTAGTTATCCCAGAGAATTACCAAAGTGCTTATTAATACACTTAGCTACAGCTTCAGGTCTACTTCACATGCTATGTCTGAATGTCCACAATGCTTACATATTTATTCATCCTATTTAAAGGGGCTACATGCAACGTCTATTGATGTATAATAACCACTTCAAATGTGGTAATGTTGTTTAGATTATTTTTAACTGTTTGTATTACGTGTTTTAAAATTGTTGTAACCCACCCTGGGGGGTGAAGGGTGGGTTAACAACAACAACAACAACAACAACAACAACAACAACAATAATAATAATAAATGTGCTTTGTGTGTACAATCCAGGTTCTCTTAATATGCATTTATCATTGTGGAAACCATTGCAGCTCTCTCCATTGACCACTCAAACTGTGTTTTAAAAACCCCAACAGCTTCAATGTATGTATAAAAAATGTTTTGGCAGGAGTTATGACTAAGGGGGGCGAAATAAGACACAAACACATTAGCTTGGGTTGAACAAGGGCCACTTTATTAAATCATAACATAAACCCCTTTTAAAGTGACCTGCAGAGGGAAAACCTAGGTGCGGGAACTGTCTTTAAGCAAGCATCTTGCCATACAGCTCTTGGGCGAGCCCCTGCTGGGGGGAAGGGCAAGCCCATCTGCTTATCCCTCACCCCGGCCACACCTAGTAGGTGAGTAGGGGGGCCTTCTTCCGTCACCGCCCCCGGGGCAGCACAACCCTCAGATGGATGAGTTAAGTAGGCCCCAGAAGCAGCTCATATCCTGCCCTCGAGCTGCAAAGACCTGACAGACAGGCCTCTGGAACCGCCAATCACCTCCAAAGGTGCCTAAGGGGGCCACCTAGCTGTCCTTAACTATTCTCTTTCCCGCACCTTCCCACACCCGTGCTCTAATAAAAGTGCCCTGGTAGGGCATTACTTTTTGAACATGTCAAATTAGCCAAATAAGCCGAATCAACCTAGTAAACACAACTCCCCCTAACCCAATTCCCTCCCACCCAAGCAGTGTGGAGTAGGCAAAAAACCTGCCCGCCAACAAGGGTGGGCAGGATAAAAATTCCTACTCAGCCCCGAAGCGACCCGAACACACCAAAAAAGAGAGGGAGGGCGGGGTGGGCATCACGAACAGACAGAGGAGGATGGGAGGGGCAGCCTGGTTTAAATAAGCCCAGGGCCCCGCCCCTCCACACCACATGTCACGCACGCATAAAGGCTGCGACGCGTGACGTTGCCCATAACCAGAATGGCGGCGGCTGCATCGCCCCCCATTCACAACTATGCCTCGCCCGTCCACGCTGTGTGGGCAAGCGAGGCTTCATTTATGGTGATATAAACAAACAAACAAATACCAGCCCAGTGACAATGGCACTCACGTGCATACACAACACTTCACTTACCCAAACTCCATTGAACTGAATGCCTCTGAAACGTTTCCCATATTCTTTCATAACTAATTCTCTAGAGAAATGAGAATTCTATATTGTAATACACAGAACCTTTCTTTTAGACAGTTGTTAATGAAGTCATCTGAACAATTTCAGAATATATGATCTATCAACCTCTATTAAGATTTTTGGCACTATTTAATACAAAATGAAACATTGGTCAAAGTGGTTTGATCTGATGTCACTGACACTGCTTCCTCTTCTCCCTTTTATCATATCTCTCACCAGTTTTGCCACTCAAATATTTTTCTTTTACCTATCGCCTATCTCGAATATGTTTATCCATTCTATCTCAACCCACAAGGGAATTTGGATAGATTATTCAACATTTAGGAAAATAGGCCTACCTTTGTAAGCTTCTGTCTCTTGGAAGAAGACAGTAGCTGAACTTTCCATATCACGTCATATGCAACAAATGTGTGTAGATACCTTGTCAAGTTTTAGGCTCTGATTATGAAGATGTATTGGCTCCCTGCACACCTGAGATTCTGAGAGCTGCATTTATTTATTTATTTTCTCTTTATACTATTGCAAAAAGACCTATTTAAAATATATACAATTAAAATATTCAGGTGGTATTTTGTGACTAATCCAAATATATTAGCACAGATTACAAGAGTGTTTAGTAGAAGATTTTGAAATGGTATAGTACATATGATGAACAGTTAAAAGGCTATTGTCACAGGTGTAAATATTATGATTAAATGTATTGATGAGATCCAGTTGTTGCAGAGCAATGTGAGAGAAGGAAATAGGTTCCTTCTAATGAGAAAAAAAGGTAAAATATCCCAATAAATAATTATGTGTGTCTATTAGGAATGAAAGCCAGTGTGGCGTAGTGGTTAGAGTGTTGGACTACGACCTGGGAGAAATCCCCACACAGCCATGAAGCTGACTGGGTGACCTTGGGCCAGTCACTGCCTCTCAGTCTCAGAGGGAGGCAATGGTAAACCACCTCTGAATACCGCTTACCATGAAAACCCTATTCATAGGGTCACCATAACTCGGGATCAACTTGAAGGCAGTCCATTTTCCATTAGGAATAAGTGAATCTGTCAACTTAGGTTACTCTCAGGTTCTCCACATTTCCATGTCACTTTGTGATTTTTTTTAAAGTTCTCATGAAACTTCATCAGAATTTTAGTGCAAATTTCTCCAAATATACACATTTTTTCATGCAATTTTATCTATATGTACATTTTTGCAAAGCAATAACCTTGGATCTCTGGTATCAGTAGAACAATGGCTATGGACATTTTCATGGCAGTAGGAATGAGAGACCTGATAATGGATTTCCATCTGGGGTCAGATTCTCTCTCTGTGTGTGTGTCTCTCTCTTTGTGCGTGCTTCCAGAGAAAGATATGCGCTGCTCCCTGACCCTTCAAAAGACTGCCCTAGAACCATAAGACTGCAGGACTTTTTATACTGTTTGTAGCAAGGGTGGCTAACCTGCTGCTCTCCAAAGGTTGTTGAACTACAACGGCTATCATTCCTGAACTTTGGCCATGCTAGCTGGGACTGATGGAAACTGGAGTCTAATAATGTCTGGAACCCCAAAGATTAGCCATCCTTGGTTTATAGGCTGCCGTATAACAAAAAGTCCTCAAGGTGGCGCACAGCATAGAAGCAACAAGTTACATAGCAAAAAATGAAATGTGTGTAATACAATAAATTTTCATATTACTTTTTTATTTTATTTGAGGTACTTCTAGTCCACCTTTCATTAAATTCAGTTTCAGAGAAGGATTATAAATGAAGCACCATTAAACCAAACTCCAGATTAAGTTCCAAGATGAGATCAGAAACCAAAGAATAAAGCCACAGAGCTGAGACAAAATTAGGTGTCACTACAGAAAAGACCATCTCGTGTATAGCCACATATTGCACTTTACCAGGTATGGCACCTGAACAGGCGTGTGTGATATTACTGATGTTTAAATGTTGGTGTTTATGGTAAGTAGCATTTAATAGAGTGAGTCGGGGAGTATTTGAATATGAATGCTGGTTGGGTGACAGAGCAGAGGGGGAAGGAGGAGTGGGATAGAGAGAGAGAGAGAGTGTGCTTGAGGATTCAGACAGGGACTGGAGAGAGGTAGCATTTGACAGGAGATAGGGATGGATAGGCTTAGTGACAGAGATAGTTATAGAGACAGTTAGGGTCTGGTTTAGAGATTGATGGAGAGAGAGAGAGAGTAGGGTAAGCTTCAGTTAGAATTGTGGCTCCTTATTGTGTTATATTTATCAAATGTTTTAATAATGGTTTGGTTTGGTTTGGTTTGGTTTTCATCATCACATGCTTAATGCTCGGTTACTAAAGAGAAGGAGAGTAATACAATATAATATTAAAGTTCTCACATATTCTCTCGCATCCTGAATTGTGTAAGAATTTGAACCAAAAGAAAGGTCCTGGTAGCAGCAAAATACAGTATGGGTTAGAAGGTGTTGCCTGTTGTGGTGAAGGCCTGGAAGGCCACCCTAGGCTCCTTCTGGAAGGGTAGGATATAAATTTAATAAATAAATAAATAAATAATAAGCGAACCTTTTAAAATGAGCAGGAACACCACAGGGTGTCAGGTGAAATTGTTCAGAAACAATCTAGAGTTAGGAGTGAGTAGTGAGGTGGCTAAGCTTGCTGATGATACTAAATTGTTCAGAGTCATTAAAACAAAAAGAGATTGTGAAGGGCTCCAGATGGACGTCTCCAAACCAAGTGAATGGTTGGTAAAATGGCAAATGCAATTTAATGTGAGCAAGTATAAAACAATGCATGTCAGGGCAAAAAAGTTTAATTTTACATATATGGTTTTGGGGTCTGAACTGGCGGTGACTGACCTGGAATGAGACCTTGGGGCCATAATGGATAGCTCGATGAAGATGTTGACCTAGTGTGCAGCAGCTGCAAAGAAGGCAAATTCCATGCTAGGGATCATTAGGAAAAGTACTGAAAATAAAACTGCTGATATCATAATGCCATTATACAAATCTATGGTGCGGCTGCATTTGGAATATTGTGTAGACTTCGGGTCGCCTCACTTCAAGAAGGACATTGGAAAAGTTCAAAAAGGGCAACCAAAATGATCAAGGGGGTGGAGCAACTCCCCTGTGAGGAAAGGATGCATCATTTGAGGCTTTTTAGTTTAGAGAAAAGGTGAGTACGAGATGACATGATAGAAGTTTATAAAATTATGCAGGGCATGGAGAGAGTAGAGAGAGAGAAGTTTTTTTTCTCTCTCTCATAACACTAGAACTCATGGGCATCTAATCAAGATGAATGCTGGAATATTCAGAACACATAAAAGGGAAAAAATTATTTACACAGCTCATAACTAAGCTATGGAACTCACTTCCAGAGGAGGCAGCGATGGCCACCAGTTTGGATGGATTTAAAAGAGGACTAGACAAATTCACAAAAGCTACTAGCCACAATGGCTATGCTCTGCCTCCACAGTCAGAGGCAGTACACTTCTGAATACCAGTTGCTGGAAACTGTAGAGGGGAAGTATTCTTGTGCTCAGGTCCTGCTTGTGGGCTTCCCATGGACATCTGGTTGGCCACTGTGAGAATAGGGCTGCTGAACTAGATGAGCTGCTAGCCTGATCCAGCAGGATCTTCTTATGTTCTTATGAAGAACTTCAGGACTGGAGAGTTACATATGGAAAGAGGTAAACCTTCAGCAATCCCAGTTTAGGAAGTTGTTTTATTAATCATCATTATCAATTGTATTAATGCATGTATTATATGAGCAACTATTATATGAGAACAAAGAGCTAAATTCTACTATTTCACAGCTTAGACATGTACTGAAATTGACATCTCCAGATGCAGAAGACCTCCTTTGGATCCAACCCAAGGACTTCCACGTGTGCAATGGAACTTTATTTATTTATTTATTTTATTACATTTATATACCGCCCCATAGCCAAAGCTCTCTGGGAGGTTTACAGCAATTAAAAACAATAAAAACAAATATACAAATTTTAAAACAAAAAAACCCATTTAAAAATACAATTAAAAATAAATAAAAACAATTTAAAAACACATGCTAAATTGCCTGGGAGAAGAGGAAAGTCTTGACCTAGCACCGAGAATTTAACAGTGTTGGCGCCAGGTGCACCTCATCAAGGAGATCATTCCGTAATTTGGGGGCCACCACTGAGAAGGCCCTCTCCCTTGTTGCCAGCCTCCGAGCTTCCCTCAGAGTAGGCACGGGAGGAGGGCCTTAAATGTTGAGCGTAGTGTACGGGTGGGTTCATGTCGGGAGAGGCGTTCCATCAGGTATTGTGGTCCCCAGCCATGTAAGGCTTTATAGGTTAAAACCAGCACCTTGAATCAAATCTTCCTCTTCCTCTCCTCCTCCCGGACACCCCCCATCTGTTCTGGGAGTTCCCCAATCTTCCAGAACAGATTTGAGGCAGGGGGGTTGGAGACAGGAGAGGAAGGGGAAGTTCTGTTGCACAAGGAGAAGTCCTTGTTTGAATGGGACGACTCTGCTGGATTCAACTGTATGTTATGTTTGTGTTTTTGCCACCTTGTATTGTGTGACAAGATTATTGGTTTGTATTATGTATGCATTTTTTTTAAAAAAAATAACAAAATAAACTCAAAATGAGACAAACAAGTACTGAAGTATCCATAGATATGAAGAAGATCCATGTGTACACCCACACAAAACACACTGTCCAGACTTCAGGCTACATCTTCAGCATAGTTATGGTGAAAAATGAGGTCGTTGTTGACAGTGTCAGCAATTCAGCAGAATTAAGAATGTTTTATGTGTCAATCCATTTAAATAAATATGCATTAAAATGATGAGCAGAGATACATAAACTAAGATTAAACTGTATGGTTGCTTGGAATTAATTTCCTCTCCTTTTCAACTGGCATAGCTTCAGTTTTTGGATGGTTGGACTTTGAGGGCATCTTCAATTATTCTTATTTTTGGCAAATGTAAAGGCCATGTTCCTTTTGCCCTCATTGCCATCTCATACATAGGCAATCTGTTTCTTTAATGCTCTGCCTCCTTCATCTGTTAGAACTTGGTTAAATGCTGACACCGTGAAAGCTAGTAATGAACTCAGCTTGTGAGAGATAATATTATTTATCTTATTGACAAAATGTATAGGCTTATTAATAGGCTTTGTATGAGTGAACAACAACAAAGACATCTTGCAGAAGGTGTTCCTTGAAATTTTACGTCTGGCAGCCAAAGAAGATAGCAGTTATACTCATTGGAATGACAGACTCATGAATCTTTGCTGAGATATACAAGGAGCATAAAGTAGGAAAGTGGAAACATGTTCAATCAATTTCAAATTAATCCGTTTATTGAAAGATATCACTGGCACACACCTTCCATGGGAAAATAAACTGACAATAGCTGAAGCTGGTAAAATATTGATCTTTCTTCATCTGTCTGTGCAAATATACTAGTTTCTTCTGTTAGTTGTTTTGTGCATATACTGAAATAGTGAGACGAAACAGGAGTGGCTCATGATTCCTCCCCACCTTCCCTATAATATTGGCTATCCTCATTATATTCTATCATTTTTGTGTATTTTTACCCCCCAAGAGACTTCATTGGCAAGACACTATTATGTATTATATATTATGTATCAGTGTATCAGTACTATTTTGTATTCTGTATAATCTTTAAGAATAGTCCTTAAGAATAGTGTTTAGATACTATCTGGGAGGAGCTGCCTTATATGGACACACAGGAAATGGAATGTACACAGCAGCCAATGTTCCAGGGAAACTGCCATGTTGGTAGGAAACACAAGATGATAGCCAGAACTGATAAGGGAATGGCCTGTCCTCTCTGAAATACTTGCAAGATCACTAAACTGATGCACTACTCAGTCTGAGTTGTGACATATGTATAGCCTTGAACACTCCTGTGAAAGGATGAAAGTTTAGACAGTAAACTACCAGTGCTTCTTAAGCCTTGTCCAATGTACTACTTCTGTTGAAGTCTGCCAACATTTTGAGGTTGAGATCATGTTCATTTGTATTCTGGATAAGAACTGTAAAATAACCTTAAGATATATTGCAGTGCAACTTGTTTGATTCTGATATCTTACCTATTGGCTAAGACCAACTATATGCATTCATGGAAGATGTTTAAGAAGTGTTAATATGTTTAGGAAATAAATATTAAAAAGATAGCTGTTGAACTCCCATTTATTTTCCTGCTATCTCCCAAGTCCCAAGATATCTTGGGTGGGAACTCTGACTATTAGCCTGCCTGTTTAGACTATTGCTGTTGGAAACGCTAGAAGCTTATGTGAACACAACATCTGACATAAAAGGACTCTGAATAGCCAACGGGCAAAGGGGAGAACATAGGAACCCTCAATCCTGTGCATTCACAAAAAAGAAACCATCTTGCCTGTTTCACCTATTTTTGGGTTTTGTGCAAATGTGAAAATTCACTTTTTGGGGGCATAGACACTTTTTTGTAAGTATGTCCTTCCTTCGCATAAGATTGAGAAGCAGAAGGAAGTGTGAGTCCCACACTATTTTCTTCCTGAGAGTTGCACCATCCTGACTGATTTTTCCTTATTTGTTTGTTTCACAAAATTTATATACCCTAGATTGTAATAAAACCTCTAAGTGATCTACAAAAAAATATTAAAACATCAATAAAAAGCAATTAAAAGCATCTAAAAGATAACTAAAATTAATAGTAAGCTAAAAAGAGATTAAAACACATCAACATATTATTATTATTATTATTATTTATTCAGTTTCTATACCGCCCACAGCCAACGGCTCTCTGGGCGGTGAACAGCATGAATATAAAATACAATATGATAAAATCACGTAATAACTACCGCACACATAACAGAAATACCCAAAAGCTAAAACATATTACACAATTAATTTAGTATACCAGAGTGTTATAAATATACTAAAATATATTAAAATGTATTAAAATGCCTGGGAAAAGAGGTAAGTTTTAACCTGGCGCCGAAAAGAAAGCAATGTTGGCGCCAGGCGCACCTCATCAGGGAGACTATTCCATAGTTCGGGGGCCACCACTGAGAAGGCCCTAGATCTTGTCGTCATCCTCCGAGCCTCCCTATGAGTCGGTACCCGGAGGAGGGCCTTCGATGGTGCACGCAGTGTACGGGTAGATTCATATCGGGAGAGGCGTTCCATCAGGTATTGCGGACCCGCATGTCTGGATAGGCTTGCCTCAACAAAAATGTTTTAAGCAGGCACTGAAACAGTACAGTAATGGTGCCTGCCTGATGTCAATAGGCAGGGAGTTCCAAAGTGTAGATGATGCCACACTAAATGATTGATTTCTTAGAAGTGTAAGAATAAGTATCATGTGGCACCTGTAACAGTGCCAGTTTCTGCAGATCAAGGTGTTTGAGTGAGCACATATTGAGTGAGGCAATCCCACAAGTCCCAAGCAGTTATGGGCATTGTATACCAATAGTAACATTTTGAACTTGGCTTTGTAACAAATCAGCAACCATTGTATATCCATGAGGAGAGGTGTTATATGCTGACAGGATCTCACCTCTGACAGCAACTGTGGTACAGCATTCTGCACTCATTGCAATTTCCGAGTCAAGTACAAGGGAAGCCCCATATGGAGTGTATTGCAGTAATCCAATCTTGAAGTGACCAGTGCCTGAACTACTGTGGTCCAGCTCCCAAAGTCCAGGAATGGTAACAGCTATCATATGAGGCATAGCTGGTAAAAGGCTGTGCCTTGTACAACATGCCTTTGTGTTCACACTTTTGGACTGAGCACTGGGTATGAAGTGAAGAGGTGTGTGGTTGAAGTCCAGAGCAGAGCAGCAGATTGTCCTGGGACAAGAAAAGAGGGGCACTGAAGGCCAGACTTTGTGGCATAAGTTCATGCCTACAAAGCCTACACACACACACACACACGAAACAATGACAGATCATGGGAATCAGTGGCACAGCAGAAAACAGGCCCAGTGTTATCGCCTAGCATGGGCATACTGGAGCTGATGCTAGTCATCATTTACAACATCACTGCTCCTCCTTCTTGAAAAATAGGATCAGCTGGCTGGGTGTGGAGTCCAGAGACACTCTGGGGAAATGAAGATGGTGGGCTTACCTGGGCCAATGCTTCACATTGCTGTAAATGTTTTGTTTAAAAAGAACAGCCATCTGGTACGCTAGGGAGATCAGAACAGGGGAGGAAGGAGGGATAGAAAGTGGTGTTACTGGGGATAAAGCAGCAGCATGGAGGGAGGGAAGGAGCAGCAAAGGTGGTATGAAAACCCTGGAGAGCATCTTGCCCAGGGACCACAAACACCTAGAAGCACTTCTGCAAGAAATACGGGGTGCTAGATGGAGTACCAAAGCCTTCTAGATGGCTTAGATGAGAGAGACAAGTTGTAGCCATACCATCTAGTTCCCATATGAGGGGCCATGCCTCTGCTTGTCTTCCTTGTCTTCAGCTGCAAAATTATTTTAGTTTCCACAACTTAATGCTGAATGTTAGGTTCATCTTGATCCTTAAGCACAGCTGACAAGAACAAGAGGCTCCAGGTATATCCATTTCCTGGGGACATTGATACCCACATCCCAATAAGCACAGTTACTACAAGTGTTAAAGAAAACAAATGCACAATCCTGTGAAAAAAAATTCAATCGAGAGATAAAGTGGATGTTCGTCATTTCTGCGACATTTCTTTCACAAGTAAAGATCAACAATGTCTCTGAAAAATTTCACCTCTGTGTAGTGTGAAATCTACTTAACCTAAGTTAAGACTTCTATATTATTCAAAGGAGTCATCCGTCAGTGCAAACATAGGGCAAATTGCTCAAAGCATCCCAACTTCCTGACTTTATATTGATATATGCCAATCTCTATGCATCTCAGTTTGGCTGCCTGTAAACCTATGTTAGTCAATGAAAGAAAATTTTCCCTCTTAATGACTTTAGAATGAAGA
The DNA here is from genome assembly GCF_030035675.1 of Rhineura floridana. Taxonomy (NCBI): domain Eukaryota; kingdom Metazoa; phylum Chordata; class Lepidosauria; order Squamata; family Rhineuridae; genus Rhineura; species Rhineura floridana. The sequence continues at coordinate 106,577,469 of NC_084485.1, read as the reverse complement.
GAAGAAATTGCATAACTGTTATATTCTTTTGATGTGCATTCCTACCAGTTTACCCTACTAGGTTTTATGTAGCAGGATGCAGAGGACTATGGTGCACACATGGATCAGCAATACGATGAAGAGAAAATTTTATATAAAAACCAGAGCAGGAAGAAGTAGTAGATAAAAGGAAAAGATAGGAATACAAAAATAAGCAAAAAAAAGCATAAGGTAACATAAGATTTTTAAATTTACAGTTTATAATATTACAAAACAAAACCATCAACAGTGATGATGAAAAAACCCATTATATAACCATCACCTCCAGCATCACCAATTATGCCGCCCGAGAAGATCAGCCACGCAGGGCCTTCTCTCAATCCCAACAACAAAAGCAGCTAGGTTGGTAGGGACTAGAGAGAGGGCTTTTTCGGTGGCGGCCCCCACTCTCTGGAATTCCCTCCCGTTCGATCTTCGGCATGCCCCTTTCCTAGATACCTTCCGCCGAGCCTTAAAAACATGGCTGTTTGGACAGGCCTTTGGGACCGCCGGGATGGGCTAATTACATACTGAATGCCCGTTGTTGTGTACTGCATATGTTGTTATTTTTGTTACTGCTGATTATATTGTATTTTATTGTAATTATTGTATTTTATTGTATTTTATTGAAATTTAATATGTACGTCGCCTAGAGTGGCTTCGGCCAGATAGGTGACCTAAAAATTAAATTTACATTACATTTACATTATTTTTGTTCATAATTATAACAAAGCAAAACAAATTTCTTCCATTACTTCACTTCCAAAACCATGTACTTGCCTGTAATTTTGGCAAAATAACAACCAATAGACACTGTCTGTTTTTGAAAATATCAAGTATTAGCACCACTTACTCTATATAGCTTGCTATATTTTTTCATTACTGATACATCCCCAAATCTAATCGACCAGCTCTTCACGTTTGGTACATTAATGTTCTTTGGATGGATAACTAAATTCCAATCTGTACATTAGTCCAGGAGGTGTGCCATCATGTCAGTACGTAACAGAATTTGCAAAGACTGAATTCCTCAAGCATCCCTACATAACGCCAAACAGACATTTTGTAGCAGACCTGGGTCACCTCCAGCCAATCAGTATATTGTGGGAGGGATTCCATTGCACACCGGAAATTTAGGTTTGCACAGTTAAAGTGGGTTAAAACACTCTGACACAAGAAGTCCACTTAAAAACAAATCATACTTTTTGTGGTGACCTATTAAGAAAATGCACTAGAAAGTGTGGGATAAATGACTAATTAATTGGAAGGTGTATCACCATCTCACAAACAAATCTGGATGAAATCAGGATGGATGCTCATGGTCACCTAACCTTCATGCAAATAAATCAGAACAAATCCTCAATCAAGGCCGGATATCATCTCGTTTCTGCATAAGCTTTATGTGAGCAAATCAGAAAAAATACACAGTGAGGCTATTGGCCAACTTCCGCATAAGTTTTATGCAGGCAACTGGATCTAGGATTCTGGTTTGTTCCTGAACAGTAACAAAGCTGCAGAGTAAGGGAGTAGGGTTACCAGATGTCCATTTTTCAGCCAGATTCTCTGGCTTTGTGGGGTCTTCTCTGGGTCTCCGGATGAGTCGCCTTAATCTCCAGACTCTCAGCTTTAATTTTTTTTGAAAAAAATGTTTCTAGGTGGTCTTGTTCACAAGATATACACCAAAACATCACCCCCCACAACTGTTAAATCTTTTTAACAGATCTGTTAAATCAGCTCTTAGCTCTAACTCCACCCTTTCAGGATTGTAGCCAATAAGTGAAGTCAGGATTGTGATTTGTTGACCTCCAGGCAGTGCCTAGACCTCATTGCAACACCAGAAAATTGTTTTTTCCCCCCTGTTTATCTGAAAATCTGATAAAGTAAGTAATTATATAGCTTTCAGGTTTTTTTCTCTCTTGTGTGCAGAGTCACACTCTGGGCTGTTGAAGAGTTTTAAAAACTTTCCCAGTATGAAGCTTTAATCTAATACTTGCTTTTCTGGGAGTAAAGCTGCAATGATAATCCCACGTACCTGCAGTAAACCCCATTGAATTCAATAGGAATTACTTTTGAGCTAGGATTGTGCTGTAAATTAATGGGACTTTTAAGTGAACATAGCAAAGAATTGTGTTTGTGTTGTAAATCTTTCCCCCTCCAATCCTATTTTTAAAAACAATTAGGCAGGGCTTACTTGGATATCACAGTTTTTATTATGTAAGAAACTAATACTGATTTTTTTTTAAAAAAATCTACAATGACCAACTGGTTTGACAATAAACTATTATATGGGGTGTATGTATTTTTACATCTGCATTGTGTGTGAGTAACAACCATGTGAAGTAGGGTTGATGATTGGAAACCAAGGCAGCTCACAATAAGAAATGAATCCCTTTAAAATCCAATAACCATAGAACAAGTATAAACAGTTGCAAAACAGCTTAAAGTGGCATGATTCTGCATTTTGGATTGGGTGAATGAAGCTTATTGTTTATTTATTTATTTATTTGATTTATATCCCACCCTTCCTCCCAGTAGGAACCCAGGGCAAATAAAAGCACTAAAAACACTTTAAAAATCATAAAAAACAGAATTCAAAATATATTGGAGGCTGGGCCTGCTAACCAAGAGGTCTTCTGTATCTTTAAAAGTTGTGCAGGGGAAAGGGAGAATTCTACCTTGTGGTCTTTCCCATTACAGTGTTGCAAGAACACCTGGTCTTGGCTGACTTTCTCTTCTCCTAAAGATATAGGATCAGTCTCAGGCCCTGAACCTGGCAACCCTATTTTCGCCACCGTTAATAACTGCAGTTCCCATGATTCTGTGGTGGGATTTATGTCCTTCAAATGTGTGTTGAATGTGCTTTAAATGAATGTTGTGGATCTGCCCTAGGTATGATGTTCATTCAAAAGTGAATTGAAAAGAACAATTTTAAAAGATACTTTTTTAAAACGGGAAGGGTTGTAGCTCAGTGGTAGGGCATATGCTTTTCATGCAAAGGTCCAAAATTCAATTTCTGGAAAAGACTATTGTCTGGAATCCTGGAGAGCCAATGTTAGTCCATTTCATCAGTACTGAGCTAGATGGTACCAAATGGCCTGAGCCCATCTAAGGCAGATTCCTTTGTTCTTAAAGGTGGAAAGTGACTCAAAGGCCACAGTGCCTCCAAAATTTATTTATTTATTTTATTTACAACATTTATATAACGCTTTATTATAAAAAAAAATCTCAAAGTGGTTTACAGAAAGATTTAAAACAATAAAATTATTGGCAAAAATGTTAAAGACAGGTATTTTAAAACATTCAAAATAATGAAACCAACAATGAGTTAAAAACAAGTTTAAAAATGCAATAGCTTCTACATGCCTGGATAGGCTTGCCTAAACAAAAATGAGTTTAGCAGGTGCTAAAAAGAGGTGTCTGCCTAATGTCAATAGGCAGGGAGTTCCAAAGTGTAGGTGCTGCCACATTACAGGAATGATTTCTTACAAGAACAGAAGAAGTACTATGTGGCACCCATAACATGGAAAGCACATATTGAACTTGGCCTGATAGCAAATCAGCAACCAATGCAAATTTCAGAGCAGAGGTATTATGTGCTGATAGGATCCCACTCATGTCAGCAATCATGCCACAGCATTCTGCACTAACTGCAGACCCCGGGTCAGGTTGTGCTGCATGGGAATTTCTTTGACCTTGGTTGACTGGCTGCCAGGGTTTTTTTAGTTTGGGTTTTTGGTTATGAATCCTGACTGGTTGTGGGATGCTGAGTTGTCTGCCTTACTCATAGGAATCTTGTTGTGGTTGGTATGGTATTGCATTTAGGAAAGCATCACTGTCTTTTGTTTTCCTTTTCTATTTGCATTTCACTTATCTTTAACCTCACTCCCTTACATCCATAGAAGCAACAGCAGTGGTTGTTTCACTCAGCTCAACCCCCTTAAACCCATTGATGATGCACCTTGTTGGTTGCATGACAGTTTGTTTCTTGCCCAATAGTGGTAAAAGAATTCACATGTTTGGAACTGTGGTTGCAATTGTTGTTCCCAAGCTGCTGCCTGTGAAGGTAGACCAAACCATGTGTGTTTTCTCTCTGCCAGTTATTATTTACTGGAATTGGATTGGCTGTCAAAGTGAGTTTATAGCTGCCAACAGGGTAGACAGAACGGGTAGAGAATCTTCTTACTCTTACTCATTTCTCAGATCAAATCTTATTCATTTCTCAGGTCAAATCTGTAAAGAAATTTGGAGCAGCCATGTTAAAAGATAGAGGCAGGGCATTCCAGGCAGGGGGTTGCCAACCCTGCTTGGATATGGATGTCTTTGCAGAGGATCCCTAGTCAAGCTTTACCAACAGCACAATCCAAATTATACACACTCAGAAGGGAGTCCTGTTGAATTCTATGGAGCTTAGTTCCTTAGTAAGTGTGTTTAGAATTGCAGCCTTCAGGGGTATCCACCTTTGCTCCCGAATGCTCCCATCAAACATCTCCACAACACTAGGCTCCTTTCTTCCTGCAGTGGCCTTCTGGTGACTGGCCTGGCCTGGCAGCACTTAAACCCTTCTTGCCAAAAGCAAGTAGGCTAGACTAAATGTTCCCTACCCATCTTTTAGCTAAGATTTGTAGCTTAATTTCCAACCAGATATATTTTTTAAATTGTATGCTTCAAGCAACTGTGATTGATGCTTAATGTATCATGCTTAATGACATCTCTCGGGCCTGCCCCCATGACATCACTTGGGCCCGCCCCTGTGACATCACTCAGGCCCGCCCTTAAAATCTCACGTTTTGGGATGCTTCTGACCTGGTAACCCTAGTTTGGGACCTGGGAACCCTAGGATGTGGCAGGCAAGTGATGGGGCGTTAGTTACTATTTAGTACTTCCCCAGCTGCTTTTCCTGAATATGTGTTAAATACAGAAATCTAGAGCCCAAATGGAGCAAAAGCTGTCAGTGTGAGGAGAGGGGGTGCACAGGAGGAAAGCAGCGTGAAAAGGAAGGATTAAATGCTTCCCCTCATCTCTCTTCTTGCTGTTCTTCACTCTGTCAATCTGCAGCTCCTTGTCAGACACAAAATGTCTCTCTCACCCCTCAATCCTTCTGAAAAATGGGGCCTTTAAAGGAACGCTAACATTATATTGATTGTTTTCACCATACTTATCCTATGTCAAAGCATGCAAGATATCATTCATCACAGGTCCTGTGCTGAAGATGCTATTGAAACTCATTCTTTTATCACTTTGGATTGCACCCGTTGATCATCCTCAAATAAAATTTTACTCAACTGTATTAAGAAAATTAATAATGACAGAATCCAAGCCTTTATAGGCATTCAGAGGACAAAGCGTTGCCATATATTAGTAAATAAATGACACATTTTTAAAAGGCCTGAAATTATAATAGCTGGCATTGATGATTTCTCAATGGATAATGCTGCTACTTTTTATTATTATCATAGAATTATTTGGAAACAGGAGGCAGAAAGGGCAATGTGAGAAAATATGCATGGTATAACTTGGAGTTAAGGTGAAGTTGCAGGTGATAGTTACAAAAGGTTATAAGTAATGTTACAGATGATAGTTACAAAAGTGCCCCGCAAAGTGAATGGCAGGTGTTTAATTCCCTTGGAGAACATTGTGGGCACTATAATTTTAAGCACATTGAGCACACCTTTAAAGCAATTGGCAAAGGACTCCTAAGAGAACCATCATATTGAACAATCATTATCCATAAGCACATGTTGCTCATTGTGGCATTATAAACAGTTTTCCCAGCAGCAATCCACAATTAATGGGAATGGGTGGATAATTACTATGGTGGATAATTACCATTTACACATGCTTACTCTGTTTAGACAGGTTCAAGGGAGACTATTGAAGAGGTGTTAAAACAGGTTTATTGGACAGTGAAATCCCTGTTTGTAATGAGTATAAAAATAAAAGTGTGGGTTTTTTTGTTAACACAGATGGGGTAATTACATAAAAACTTGTAGATTTTTCTTTTTCTTAAAAACATTATCTGAACCCTATTATCAGACTTTTATAGTGATCTAGGTTCAATCTCCCTGCCAAACAATGTCAGATAAATGCCATGTTTAGTAAAAAAAAAAAATCATTTAAATGGTGATTTGGATTTGTTACATTTGGGACTAGATTCTTGAAAAGTGAGGGACAAAAATTAGTATCCAGTTGGGCCCATGTACTTATTTGCTGATGCTTACATCTTACTAGAGTGAAAGACTATTGGTCTAGCCTATAAACCAGGAGTGGCTAATCTGTGGCCTATTAGACATCGCTGAACTACAACTGCCATCATCCCTGACTATTGATCATGCTGACTGGGCCTGATGGGAGTTAAAGTCTAACAATATCTAGAGGGCCACAAGATCCCCAGCCCTGCCTTGAAACTCAGTCACTATCATCAATGACTATCAGCCAGAAATAATATCATGGTTTGGTTTTATCTCTGCTACCCTGTGGAGATCTGAAGCAAGGCAGCATAGAGTACATATTATATTTTAATTTCATTTTAAAGGGGAAAGAGGTTAAAAAGTAGATGGGGACCAGCAGCCAATGACTAACCTTAACAGTTCTGCAACCACAATGTACACTGCTCTCATTTTCAAATAAAATCATTACTGGAGGCAAAAACTTAACAACTCAACATTGGAGTGTTTAGCTTGACAATTACCAAAAGGAAATGCCTTTAAAAATAAAATCTAGATCTCACATAAAAACCTAGCAACAACTACATTTCCTGAGCCCAAAAATAGCCCAGTTCTTTTTTTTTAGTTTTCTGCTTGTAAACAAAACTGTTGGCATTGACAGTAGTACCTAAGACACAGATTAAACTGTTCTAATGGCCACTTGTATAGGGCCTCATATTTACTCAGGAAAGAGTAATTAGAGTAATTTCACATATAGGTTTAAATATTCGCTATCAGATTTGCCTGCGATTACTTAAACTGTTAAGCAATTAAATTTCTTCTAGTTGGAAAATAGAGAAGCAAGTCCTTTAAAGCCTTTTTTCTGTCTGGCTTAGGTATAAAGATAATAGGCTGCAGTTTTCTGTGACCCACTAAATGAGCCATAAATATACTTTGTCTTAAGCAAGTCATAATATTCTGATATGTATATTTGCTTTTATACATGGTTGCAACCATTCTTCCCAAATGAGACACTGACAGCATAATTATATAAGATTGATATGGCTATTTAGGGTGAGCTACTACTAGAATTAACACTATAAACATTTTTTCTGATTAGTATTTACCCAATTCTACGAAAAAAGAAAAGAAAGGGGGCAATATAAAGGTAAAATCCTGAACTGAAATCTGTGTTTCCTCCCATAGAACTGTGAGGGTTCTAGAATGAATGTCTCATGTGTTACATTTTAGGCTGCAATCCTACACCCACTTACCTGGAGCTAAGGCCCATTGAATTCAATAGGGCTGAGGAGACAGAGGATCGCATTATTAATATTGTAGTCAAGTTTATAATAAGGATTTCAGCAAAACCTCTTCAGCTTTATTGAAGACCTGTGTATGTATGTGTGTGTGTATGTGTGTAAAATTTCACAGAGTACTTTTCCAATTATTTTCAAAGATCCTTTTTATTATCACTGTTATTTCATTGCATCCCATTAAGGAACCACTGTTGTATTTGAGAACAATAGAAAACACATTAGTTTATGCATTTATTTATTATTAAATTTATATTCCTCCGTTCCTCCCAGGAGGAGCCCATGGCGGCAGTTGATATACCAACCCAATAGTTCACTTTGTAGTCTCAAAAACGGAATTTATTTATTTATTTAAATAATTTATATACCACTTAATACCACAGTTTCTAAGTGATGTACAAAAGGGATACAATAAAGATACAATTTAAAATCACTTAAAATTAACCACAAAATGGGGGGGGCAGGAATCACTTAAAATGCCTGTTGAAATAAAAGTACTCACTAAACACCACACACTCAGCAGAGAGTTGGCCTATCTGATCTCAGTCGGAAGGGAGTTCCACAGAATTGGTCCTACAATGCTGTATGCACAGCAGAGCTTGGAAGATTACTTTTAAAAAGGAATCAATTACAATTACTGTTACATGGCCCCAAAAAGGAATCAATTACCACTACCATTACAATTGTTCTGAAAGGAATTGATTACTGTTACTCAAAAGTACTACTACAGTTACAGGTAAGTTACTTTTAAAAAAAGCTAGAGTGCCTACAAGGTTCTGGCCTTGGCTGCTGCTGCTGCACACCTAAGTCGTGTAAAACAACGTTAAAAACAAACACACACAAACATGGAGAGGTAGTAGAATAATTATTTTTATCCATAAGGTAACAGTAGCTGTCTCTCCGCTGGTAAGAGAGGTGGGGAGGGATACAGAAGCCACTGCTCAGATATTTGTGTGTCAAATCAAGTGCAACCCCCACACACATAGACACACTCTCAGCCAGAAAGCGTCATCTCTCTCACTCAGCCACCTCCTGGACCCTGCCCTGCTATCACATCCACCCAAACAAACATTTTACCCTGGAGTGCAAAAAATTAAAACACTGCAAATTCAGCAAAGTAGCAAGGGAGGGCGCTTCATGTATAAAGTTATTTATCTCCATTCTGCTGCTGCCTCCTTCTCTTCCTTCATCCACGTCCTTGCCCTCTGGCTCCTTTTCTCCCTCCACTCCATTCTTCTCCACCACCGTCAATTTTTTTAACAATTGTTTTCTCCACACCACCCCCATCTCGCCCTCCACCTCCTCCCTCGTCACCTCCTACCCACCCACAGAGCACAAGGGAAGAGCAACACTGCACAGAAGCCCAGTTTGAGGCACATCAAATCAAATCAGAAGAGCAGAAGACTTCCCCTGTCCCCCCCCCAAGTAATGCCCAAAAGTAATGCTGGAAACATTACAATTACTGCTCAAAAGTAATAAAATTACTCCTGTTACAATGAAAATTTAAAGAAATTACCCACTCATTCCTCAAAAAAGTAACAAATTACAAGTAATTCATTTTTTGTAACTAATTATTTCCAAGCTCTGATGCACAGGTCCTGGTGGATACAAGCTGTGTGTCTGAGCCATAGGGGATCACTGAAAGTGACTCCCCCAAAGATCTGAATTACGTCTCAAGCATAGCAAGCATTTGAAGTAGATTCATATAGGACTAACATCTGGTCTTAATACAGGACATGGCTTGAAACAATAATCTTCAAATTATTTCTAACAAATTTAGAATTGAGAGTAGCACAGTACAGAACATCACATGGGACAAATAGCAGGTTCTACCTAGAAAGAGATATAGTGGAAATGGTGCAGGAGAAAGGGTTAGACCTCCAACCCCCCGCGCTATAGCCCTAATCAGTCCACCCTTCCCCCGTCACAACTGCTATTAAACTTTTACGAACATCATAAGATCTAATAACATATCTCCAAATAATAGCACCCTTAACAATAGCTTAGTGGCAAATCCAGAAGTGAAGGGTCCCTTCATGATAGTCACAGCCAAGCCCCCTTCTAAAATTATACAATTTATCTAAAGTTATTGAATAATCTGGCCAGGCTTAGATACTGCGTTCTGCTTCTCTATCACTGTCACCATTTGACTGTCCTTTCTGTCAGATATATTGCTTGAATTACTGGATTCAATGTTTACACGTTTATCGCCATTTGCTATCCAACTGCTTGATTATGTAGATGGGATGCTATTGTGGAAGGAAAAATAACTTACCAGTCAAATTTAAGAGTAGCAGTAGCTTAAACAAGCTTTATTGCAATAAAGAGTTAAATCACTGATGTACATCAAGAGAGAAAGTCAGAGAGTCTCCCTCCCGAACCATGGATTTACAGGCTTATATAGTTATACATGCATCACACAGAACATTCCAGATTTATTCCACATATAGTTAGCATATCACACTTCAGGGTGTTCCTTTTACACATGTCAGGTGTCACGTACCCTTAACCCACTGTTTTAGCTGGAACCAGATATAAACCTCTAGCAGAAAGATTTCACATACCCCTGCTGCTGCCCACCAGCTTTTCCACCAGCTGCCTTGCAGAACACAGCTCTTCCTCATTTCCTTTGTGACCACAAAATGTACCTTAAGATGTGAACAGAAAGCCTCTTAGCTCTTATAGGCAGATGTAAGCATACTGATTATAGAATCCCTCTTATCAGTAAAGGTCAAAGTTCAGCATTTCCTTCCATGCTATCATAAGGATTCACTGTCTCCTGCAATTATAGAATCTCACTCTCCACAAATTGGCTTTTGAAGCAGGAACTAATAGGAACTTCCTTCACTCTAATTGGCTCCAATCAGCAGGAAATAACAAGGGAGCATGTTAGAAGACTCTTCTCAGTGGCTCACACACTCCACTTTCATGCTGATTGGCTCATAGGACACTGGAGACATAGGGACCATGCTGGTATCTGGCTCCAAAAAAGGTAAAGGGTCTAAGATCCCATGAGACCCTGGACAATTACACCCCTGACCTGTAATTAATATTATTTGGAACTAAGTCAAACTGGTTATGCTGTCTTGACTAGATGTTTTCTAGTGGAGTTTTGACTGAACAAATTTTCCTGTAATAATAATAATAATAATAAAAAAAATTTATTTGTTAGTCGCCTATCTGTCCGAGCTAACGGACACTCTAGCCGACTTACAGCAATGCAAAATACAATATATAAATCAATATACACTCAACAAACCATAACATCAATTCATCTAAAACCATCCTTCAATTAGTACACCATAAAGACTACTCCACCCCAGAAATCCCATAGGCCTGCCTGGATAGCCAGGTCTTTAAGGCTCGGCGAAAACCCATCAGGGAGGAGGCATGTTGAAGGTCCAAAGGGAGCGAGTTCCAGAGGGTGGGGGCCACAATCGAAAATGCCCTCTTTCTGGTCCGCACCAGCCTAGCTGTTTTGACCGGTGGGACCAAGAGAAGGTCTTGTGAGGCTGATCTTGTTTGGCGGCATAACTGGTGATACTGGAGGCGTTCCTTCAGATAAACTGGGCCGAAACCATATAGGGTTTTAAAGGTCAATACCAACACCTTGAATTGGGCCCGGTAAACAACTGGTAACCAGTGTAGATCTACCAACACTGGGGTGATATGATCCCGGCGACGGCTCTGCTTTATCAAGCGTGCCGCCGCATTCTGTACCAGCTGCAGTTTCCGGACCGTTTTCAAGGGTAACCCCACGTAGAGCGCATTACAGTAGTCTAAGCGAAAGGAGACCAGGGCATGTATCACTCGTGGGAGCAGATGTACAGGAAGCTAGGGTCGCAGCCTCTGTATCAGGTGTAATTGGTACCAAGCTGCCCGGCTCACTGCCGAAACCTGAGCCTCCATGGACAGCTGGGAGTCAAGAATGACCCCTAGGCTGCGGACCTGGTCCTTCAGGGGTAATCTCACCCCATTAAGCACCAAGTCTAAATCTCCCAATCTTCTCTTATCACCCACAAGCAACACCTCGGTCTTGTCAGGGTTTAGCTTCAGCCTGTTCTCTCCCATCCATCCACTTACGGACTCCAGGCATTTGGACAAGGTATTCACAGCCAACTCTGATGAGGACTTAAATGAGAGATAGAGCTGAGTGTCATTGCATATTGGTGACACTGCAGCCCAAAACTCCTGATAGATGTTGAATAGCATGGGGGAGAGGATAGAACCCTGTGGCACTCCGCAATTGAGAGGCCAAGGGTCTGAAACCTCATCCCCCAATGCTACCCGTTGATGCCTACCGGAGAGATAGGAATGGAACCACCGTAAAACAGTGCCCCCTATTCCCAATCCCTCCAGGCGGTTTAAAAGGATACCGTGGTCAACAGTATCGAAAGCAGCTGAGAGATCCAGGAGGACGAGGAAGGTGTATTCTCCCCTATCCAACGCCCTCCTCATATCATCCACCAGAGCGACCAAGGCTGTTTCAGTTCCGTGTCCAGTCCTGAAGCCCGATTGGAAAGGATCCAAGTGTGTCTGTAAACAGTGTGGAATAAGTTTACTTATTTATTTTCTTTTTTTCTACTTTACCTTTCTTCCATCAGGGAACCCAAGTTGTGATGCATATGGTTCCGTGGAGGTCTCTCTTCCAAGCATACCTAGCTTCAGCAAGATGATGGCCTCACATACCTTTAGACCATACCTTAAATCCCCATCATCTCTCAGATAACGATGGAAAAATTGAGTACTGAAATGTATTTTGTTTTTTCCCTTCTCAGTATGATTTCAGGGAAACACCATGTACTCTTGTAGCAAGTCTGATTGAGGTGTTCAGAACATCATCTGGTTATAGTTTATGGGATCAGTTTCAGCTACTGTGTCTGAAGATGTGTACTGAACACTTTCAGGGCTTAAGCTGATCACTTGCCCTCTTGACCCTTGGCTGTCTAGATCGTAAAATCTAACAGGCAGGAATTGACTGGGTGAGTCATTTGATGCCTCACTGTGGGATGGATGATGCCTGCCACCCTTCTCAAGAGACCTTCCCTGGACCCTGAAGTTTTAGATACCTACTACCCAGTTGCAAATTTCCCTTTATTGGGCAAGGTGATTGAGAAGAGTTTGGCTGGTCAGCTTCAAGGATGTCTGGGTGAAGCAGATTGCCTTTGAGGGACCTCCACTCAACCTTATGTTAGTTATGCTGTGGGGTCCTACAGGATTTCATCTTGTCCCCCACATATGTATTTATCTGCTGTTTAAAGGTATCTGCTGTTTAAAACATCTGGGACAGTTGGACAAGGTGTCAGCAGCATGAGGGTGACACCTATTTTCTATCATTTCAGCTGACTCACAAGAAGTGCTCGACCAATGCCTGGCCACAGTGATGGACTGGATGATAGCCAATAAACTGAGACTGAATGAGACAGATTTGTTGTGGGTAGGTAGTTCTCAAAGTTGGTATTCAACTAAGTCCTCCTCAGAGTAGGCCCATTTAAATTAATGAATCTAAGTTACTCATGTTCATTAACTTCAATAGATCTCCTCTGAGTAGGACTAGCATTGAATATCAACCCAAGTCTGGGAATTAGGGAGATAGCCTGTTTTGGATGAGGCAGCACTGCTCCTGAAGTACAGACCCAAGTGGTCTCAGTGATGAAGAGCACCTATGTCCATTTCTGGCTGGTTTGTGAGCTACAGCCATTTCTGGATTGGAATTGCCGGGCTTCAGTAATCCATGTTCAGATAATTTCACTATTGGGTTATTGCAATGTGCTCTACATGGATCTACTCTTGAAAATGGCCTGGAAGCTGCAGTTAGCGTAGAATGCCAAATGCAAGTTTGTCAGTCTTCTAGATTTGCCCCAAAGATCAAATTTTAAAATTGTGTCAGAGTTAGGAATGGAAAGATCTGTCCATTTCAGTTCTCTCAGTTTCATATTTTTCCAATCTTAAATTCGGTTCACTGCATGTCTGCAGCAATTTGCATTTTTTTTTTTTAAAGAATCCTCATGAAAATTCTCCAGCATTTTAGGGTGAATTTCTCCTAATAAACAAAGTTTTGTAAGCAGTTTTGACTAATGTACACATTTTTGCAAACAATTTCTCATGCCACCTTGGGCTCCTCCTGGGAGGAAGCATGGGATATAAATCTAATAAATAAATAATAAAAAATTAAAGCGTTTTTATAAGTTATTGTCACTCATATATTCATTTTATGCACACTTTTCCTTAACATACGCATTTTGTAAACATTGTCTGGTTGGCTATTTGCACTGCAAAATTTGAAGAAGTGCAGATTTCTAAGAGTGGCTGTGTTTTGGTTCTCATATTATTTCAGAAAGTGTAAATTTGATAGTTTTGGCTTGAAATGCAAACTGAATCTGTTCTGGGATTCTTCCAACTTTCTGGATTAGGTATGGGGATGTTGTGGGGTGTGCACAGGGAGAGGAGGGAAGTTCCATGGTACTAGGTGTAATCTTTGTCTGCATGCAACTATTTATTTGAATACTGATTTATGTGTCTCAATCCCAACTGGAGGGTAATGGATTTCCCAGGCTGTGCTGTGCAGCCTAGGAAGGTGCAGTAAGAGGCCAATGCTCTTTGATCCAGGGAGCAGCGTGTGGTTGTAGGACTCAGGATGCACTGCACAGACAATCCAGATCGCATCATCCTAATCCCACACAGACCTTCATAAAAAGTCCGGTAAGTAAAATGACTATCAGGGGCAAGACTGCTCCCAACTTTGGGAGATCACACATGAAGCTCACACTCAAGTGCAATCTGGCATTGGACAGGGTTGTTTTTAAAGGCTTTTTGTATCTCTCCCCCTCCTCTTTATCTAGGGTTGTTCTCTTCCTCCACTCTCCTCTTCCTGTGTTTTCCCCCCTTCCCTGCTCGATTTGCTGTTTAATGGAAGGTATGGGGGCTATACTAGTTGGTCTGATGATGGGTGACTGGACAGTGGTGTTTATAGCTCAGGGTGAGAACACGGTGAGCAGTTGGAATGTTGATGAGATAAAGTTGCTCACTGCCCTTCAGAGTGAGAATGTTATTGGTGCAGAGCTGCCCTCCACCCCAGCTGTGAGGCAGGAGGAGCAGTGAATACATCACTGATTTATCTTTGCTTCAGTTCCGCAGCTGTATGAGTTGTTATCTGGTCAGATGTCTTTATTTTAAAAGGTTTATATACCATTAGTATTTTGTATTAATTTGATTTCTGTTTTATACACCATTTTGAGATATGTTTATTTACTTTTTGTTTTTGAATTTTGCTTGGTCTTTTGTTTTGATTTCTTTTGTATTGTATTTGACTTCTATGTTGTATATTGTTTTGAGATTCCGTTATACTGTATCTGATTTTTATATTATATATTGACTTGAGGGTTGTTTTCTCTTATTATATTTGATTTCTATTTGTACATGGTTTTTTATATACTTTGTATGGTACGGAACCTCTACTTTTGTTCAGTATTTTGAAATTCCGCTTTATTTTATTTCTATTTTGTGCAAGGTTTTTGATATTATTTTAAATATAAAGCAATTAATAAATTTTCTAAATCATTGTCATTATCATAATCTTCCTCATGCTCCATATAGATGTGAATATGCCCAAGGGCTCAGGCTTGCCTTGGTATGACATGGCATAGCACAACTCTGATATGGAATGTGTGTGTATGGGAGGGTGTTCTTGACCGGTGGAGATGCATGTGCATGGCCAGATTTATAATGGTGTAAATGGTGAAATTGCACCAGGTCCCATACCTGCAAGAGAGCCCAGACTTTGAGCTTTCATTTATTTTTATTTTTTTCAAGTAAGCCTCTGGCCTTACTAAATACCGCAAAATGTGCAGGCACCCTTCTAACTGATTTCTGTGAGATAAGTGAGTCTGATTTTTCATCTTTCAGTGTTTTGAGCCAATGAGTGAAGTCAGAACTCTGATTAATGAGTGACTTATTTGGACACCAGACTATAGGAATCCTTGGGACCCCAAAGAGATGCTGTTTTCCTCTCCCTTTTAGTTTACTACTCTTTTATGCTTCTGTTTCATTTTCTAATCCTTGAAATCTCCATAGGTCTAAAGACCCCTTTTGCTCTTTCCACATCATAATATAAAGCACATTATTTTCCCCAAAGTATCATGGGAGCTGTAGTTTACTCCTCACAAAACTACAGTTTCCAGCACTCTTCACAAACTACAGATCCAGGATTCTTTGGGGAAAATAATTTATTGTCAATGTATGGTGTGTGTGTAACCCACGACATATCTTTCCTTTGGTAGTTTTTGCTAAGATAACTCCCTGCAAGTTATTTTCTGCCAATGCTACTACACAATAAAAAAGCTGACATCCAGGCAGTCATTAAGAAATCACTGTATAGTTAACTTATTTATTTATTTATTAAATTTATTAGTCGCCCATCTGGCTGGCTGTCCAGCCACTCTGGGAGACGTACAAAATAAAAACATACAATACATTAAAACATTAAAAATCTCAATAATAATAATAAAACCTAACCCACCCCAAAAGCCTGCCTGAAGAGCCAGGTCTTCAAGGCCCGGCGGAAGATCATCATAGAGGGGGCATGGCGGAGATCATTTGGGAGGGAATTCCACAAAGTGGGGGCCACAATTGAAAAAGCCCTCTCCCTAGTTCTCACCAGTCTAGCTGTTTTAACTGGTGGGATAGAGAGAAGGCCTTTTGAGGCTGATCTTGTTGAGCGGCATCCCTGATGATGTTGTAGGCGCTCCTTCAGATACACTGGGCCGAAACCATATAGGGTTTTAAAGGTCAGAACCAACACCTTGAAATGGGCCCGGAAAACAACTTACAATACAATGGTCTACAAGTCCACCCAGAAGTAAGTCTCCATGTGTTTAATGGGGTTTATTCCCAGGTAAGTGGGTATACAATTGCAGTCTTGAGTTTCTTGTGAGGAAGGAGCAGAAAGTCCATGGTGCAGAGTTCAGTGTCAAATCAAAACAAACAGATCTTAAAGACAGATAGTGCTCTGTGTTTAACATTCTTTTATAAAAGAGTAGAAAATCAAGAATAATTTTAACACAATTAAATTATTATTAATAAAATGAAATTTTTATTTCTGTCCCTCTTCCCAGGGAACTCTATAGCTCTGTGAGAGGAATTGTGGTCTTCTAACAACTTTCAGCACCCTTAACAAACTACAGTTCTCAGGATTCCTTGGGGAAAGCCATGGCTGTTTAAAGTGGTATAACACTGCTTTAAATGTATAATGCAGATAGGGCCTGATCTGCATTACCATAAACTTCCTAATGTTAACAGACTGTCCTGGGAAATTGAGGGTTTTCCTTTCCTGGAGATATTTAAGCAATAGTTGGATGGCTATCTGCCAGGGATCCTATAGATTCCTATATTCTGGACAAGGTTGCACTCTCCTTGAAGGAGCAGGTCCACAGTTTGGGAGTATTCTTGAATCCTGCCCTGCTGCTTGAATATCAGGTGGCTGCGGTATCCAGGAGTGCTTTCGGCCAATCTAAACTGGTCTACCAGCTTGAGCACTTGACTTGGCCACAGCGGCATATGCTTTGTTTACATCAAGGCTACCTTTGAAAATGGTTCAGAAATTGCACTTGGTTCAAAATGCAGCAGCCAGAGTGTTAACTAGATCACAGCATGTGGATAGGGTTACCAGATCTCCAGCTTCCAGCAAGAAACTCCGGCTTTTGGGGGTGTTTCCGGACCTGCCATTAGATCATTGTTGTGTCCCTGAATTTCTGGGTTTTTTGGACTCCTGCCCAGCCACACATGTGTATTCTAACTTCCACCACACATATGCCAAATCCTCCTGGGCTTCCACCTTCATGGCTGCTTCCTTCAGTGCCTCCTTCGTTTGCCTCAGCAGGGATGGGCAGGGGAGGGGCACCAACCACCCCCACAGTCTCCCCTCTCTGTTTTGCACATGTGCACTGCTTCAATCCATGCATGAGTGTTGCGTGAGAGGGCCTCACGGCAGGACAACCCACCAAGCAGAGGACGGATGGGAGGGACCGGGGAAGGACATCGCTTACCTCCCGAATAAGCGCCATGCCACCCCGCGTTTACATTGGCTGGAGCTGATAAAGCTGCTGCCACCCCACGGACCACTGAGAGATGGAGTCCCAAGCTGAGATGCTGGCTATATGCAGCGCTTGGGAAAGGACTTCTTTTCCCAAGAAGCACCAAGCAGTCACTCTCTTCCCCCGACCCCTTTTTTTCCCTTTTCCCAAGCACCGGCAGCAGCAGTCTTTTTTTCACCTCTGTAAGTAGTAATTTACTTGTGCTACAATCCAATATGTGTCTACTCAGAAGTAAGCTCCATTGGGTTCAATGGGGCTTACTCCCAGGTAAGTACGTATTGGATTGTAGTTTAGTCACAAGGTTTGTCTTTAGCTATTGAATCATTTACACATTCAAGGGGTGGGTCCAAGGTTTAAATAGACCCTAATTTCTGCCAGGTACTCCTCTCTTTTATCCCAGGATAAGTAATAAAAGGGTTTTAAGTATTTCTTGATTGCTTTTTAAAATAGTTTTGTGTGTGCTCATTGTAGAAAGATCAGTGTGTAGCTGTACAAATTCCTTTTAAATTTTTGTGATTTTGGCTCTGGTAAGTTTACCTCTGGCAACCTTATAGTCTTTTATCTCTATTTTTTTTTAAAAGGGGGGGCTATTTTTTTTCAGGCCTTCTGAATGGTTCTGAATTGCAACTCCCCAGGAACAGAACCATACCTGGAAGTCCTAAGGTTCCCCATACCTGTTATATTCCATGTTTTAATTTTAATTTTTTTGTTTTGGTACTGAGGCCCCATTTGTTAGCTTCCAAAGGAAACCAAGGCAGCTCATAACAAGAAGAAATGCAGATCTATACAATACATTTAAAGCACATCCAACTCACATTTAATGCACATGATTTCCCCCAAAGAATCCTAGAAAGTGTCGTTTCCCCCTCAGAGTTCCCACTAGCCATGACAAACTATATTTGCCATGATTCTGTGGTGGGATTCATGTGCTTCAATGGCATGTTGAATGTACATTAAATGCATAATATGGATCTGCCCTAGGTATGCTGTTTATTCATTAGTGAGTTGAAAAGAGCAATGTTGAAATACACTTTTTTAAACAGAAGGGCTGTAGGTCAGTGGTAGGGCACATTCTTTGTATGCAAAGGTCAAATGCTGGCAGAGTCTCACTCCTGTTACCAGTTGTGCTGCAGCATTCTGCACTAACTGTAGGCTCCAGGTCAGGCTGTGCTGCATGGCGATTTCTGTTACCTTGGCTGACTGGCTTCCAGGATTGTGGGATGCTAAGTTTTCTGTGTTACTCATAGGAAACTTGTTGTGGTTGGTATGCAGAGCTTGGAAAAGTTACTTTTTTGAACTACAACTCCCATCAGCCCCAGCCAGCATGGCCACTGGATTGGGCTGATGGGCGTTGTAGTTCAAAAAAGTAACTTTTCCAAGCTCTGTTGGTATGGCATTGCATTTAGGAAATCATCACTGTTTTTGGTTTTCTTTTTTATTTGCATTTCATTTACCTCTGACCTCAAATCCATAGAAACAATAACAGTGGTCCCATACGCTCAGCTCAACCACCTTACACCTATTGATGATGCAGCTTGTTGATTGTGTGTCAGTTTGTTTCTTGCTTAATAGTGGTAAAAGAGAATTCACACACTAGGAAATGTAGCTTTGCTATTTTTCCCAAGCTACTGCCTGTGAAGGTAGACCAAACCATGGGTGTTTTCCCTTTGTCAATTATTCCTCACTGGATTTGGGTTGTCTGTCAAAGTGAGTTTATAGCCGCCCACAGGGTAGCCAGGAAAGGGTGGAGAATCTTCTTAACTATTACTCAGACCTCTCTCTGCAGTGAAGGATCAAGTCTGTAAAGAAGTTTGAAACATGTTTATTTATTTATTTATTTATTACATTTATACCCCGCCTTTCTTTTCATGACTGAAACCCAAGGCTGCTTACATATGGTTCCCAGGTGGTCTCCCATCCAAGCACTGACCAGACCTGACCCTGCTTAGCTTCAGCAGGGAGTTGGCATTATGTGCCTTCAGACCATAGCCTGGGACCAGTCAAATTGTTATTTGACTTGTGAAGTACAGTCAAGAGCACTGTGGTACATTTTTAAAATTATTATTACTATGATGATGGAACTCTCACCAGTTAACCTGATCCTATGCATGGTGGCTTCAGCATATTCCTGCTACATTCAGTAACACAAACTAAAAACTGCATAGCATCCAGTTAATCCAACTAACCAGCTTCAGTCCTAAACACACTTACTATGTTCCATTAAATGCAGTGAGATTTGCAAAGCATCCAAAATAACTGTGTAATCCCATACATGTCTGGTCAGAAGTAAGTCTCATTGACTTAAAAGGTAAAGGTGTCCCCGCACTTATAGTGCAAGTCGTTTCCGACTCTTAGGGTGACGTCTTGCGACGTTTACTAGGCAGACCGTATATATGGGGTGGAATTGCCAGTTCCTTCCCCGGCCTTTCTTTACCCCCCAGTATATGCCAGGTACTCATTTTACCGACCACGGATGGATGGAAGGCTGAGTGGACTTCAACCCTTTTTACCGGAGATTCGACTTCCTCCTTCCGTTGGAATCGAACTCCGGCCGTGAGCAGAGCTTCGGCTTCATTGACTTGAATGGGGCTTTTTGCCAATTAAGTGGGAGTGCAGCCTAAAGATGCAAGCCTAACTCCACTTATTTAGGAGTAAGCCCCATTGAATTCAGCAGGACTTACTTCTGAGTTTAGGATTGTGCTGCCAGTCTGCTATCTCCGCCCTGGGCTCCTATTGGGAGGAAGGGTGGGATATAAACCTAATAAATAAAATAAATTTAAAGAAATAAAATCTCCTCCTCCTACACTCCGTCTTCATACTGTGACCAGATGTAGACACTGTGGCAACAACAGCAAGCCAGCTTTGCCATCCAGCTTGGTAAAGCATTCTGGAGAACTTGAAAGTTTGCTTTCTATTGTGTGACGTTTTGGTTGGTATTAACAAAGGTATTGCTTGGCTGTGGATTTAGGCATTTTTCCTATGGACCAACACGGCTTCTTTTGCTTTTTGTGTTAGTAACTTCTAAATTAGGTTTAGAATTGTGCCTTTTAAAGCGTTATTTCTTTTTAAGGATTGCACATAATAGGTGAGGCAAGTGCTCTCTTATTAGACAGCTTTCAAAATGCTAGGTGTGAGCTTCTGACATTTGTGAAACTGTTTTTCATGGATAGTGGTGGTGTGATGTTCTTTAAATCCTGATTAAATGTGTGGGTGTGGGGTGGATGTAGGCTGGCCTTTTGATGCAAATGACACTGTGAAGACTCTGCAAAACATGTGCATGCATAAGGAACCTTTTCACAACAAGCATAAGCTGCATGGCCCTCTCTTCTTCCTGTACAGGTGCTTGTATTTCAAATGAGAAGCACAAATGCTAAACTCAGCCTTTTTTGTTCTTTAAATCCAGTTACTATAGGGAAAGCACCTTGTTTGTTATTTCTGTTTCTGTTTTATAAACAGTAATACTGTTTGTAATTTTTGAGAACATCCCTTGGATGTCACCCATTTCTCTTTTGTAAGAGATAAATGCCTAAATCCAGTTGCTAGTCCCAACTAGAGTAGATCCATTGAATCAATGGGAACTAGGTAAATTGACTCTATGTAAATTCCATTGCTTCAGTGGGTTTCTACTCTAGTTGGGACTAGCAATTGGATTATGATTAGCAGTTGGATTGGTGATGTAACCTGCCTTTGTTCTCTAAAAGACAGTATTTGTTAAATAAAAAAATGTTTCTAACCTGGTGCTATTGGTTTTATTTCTCTCTCCTCACTTTTTTACATTTACTTTAATACTAGAGATAATTGTGTAATTGTGATTGTTTGATTTCTTGGAACAGAGACTGATAGAACAGTAGCCAACATATAAAGTTGTGGTGGCCTATGGATAACTTTGTGGAAGAATCCCAAGCAAAGCAACAGCATAATGCTAATAGGTAGTTGCCAACTGCTTGCCTAGAATGCCCTCCCTTGCTCTTAACATGGCTGCAACCATATGTACTCAGAAGTAAGTCCTATTGAGTTCTGTGGGGCATAGTTCCTTTGTAAGCATGTTTAGAATTGCAGCCTTCAGGGATATCCATCTGTACTCCTGAGTGCTCCCATATAACATCTCTGCAATACTAAGCTCCTTTCTTCCTACAATGGCCTTCTGGTGACTGCCCTGGCCTGAGGGCACATAAACCCTTCGTGCCAGAAGCATATAGGCTAGATTAAATGTTCCCTATCCATGCTGTCTGCTGGTGAGAAGGAATGATCTTGTCACTTCAGCTGGATCTGGGAAAGCCCTTTTTTAGGTAAAATTTCTATCTTAATTTCCAATCAGAGAAGTTTTTTGTTTGAATGGTATGCTCCAAGCAACTGTGGTTGATACTTGGCCTTGGAACAATGTACCTGAGGGACCACTTATGCCCATATGTACCTGCCTGTGATTTAAGATCAGCTGGCTCTGGTCTCCTTTGCATGACCGGAATGAAAGATGTTAGACTGGAAGGCATGCAGGAAAGAGCCTTTTCAGCCATGGGCCCCAGTCTTTGGAATACCTTACCTCAAGAAACCTACTCTGCTCTCTCCCTGATGGTGTTCCAGAGACTTCTGAAAACCATATTGTTCCAGAGTCTTTGGAAGGGATTGGGTATAGCCTTAAACTGATTTTATTTTCCCCCTTTTTAGTTTTACCTCTTCCCCTTTTAATATCACTCCCCCAGATTTCTTGACAGTATTTTATGCAGTTTTCTATTTTCTATTTTTCTATTCAAGCCATACTATCTGCTGGTACTATTTTATATTGTATTCTTTCTACATAGTCTCAAAGAACAGAATGCTAAACATTCAGTGTATCAGAAGCACCATGCATGATTTTTATCAGTGTATGTCTTATTATGTTAGTTTGGGGAGTTTCAGCATAATTTGAGAAAACAGTTAATGAAATAAATTTTGACTACACTTTAAAGGGAGAAGGCTACCTGTCTGTCTAAGCAAAAAACAAAAAATATTAACTAAACTAACTTTGAAGTTTAGATTGTTTGCAAGCAACTGCTCTTGTCAAAGCAATTGCACTGGAACAAAAATTGGATTCTTAAATTGTGTTCATCTTTTAACTTTATCCATATCTCATTTCCTCCAAAAAAGGAACACTGATAGCAGTATGACTTTAAGGCATTCAAAATATCAACAAACTGTGAATTTTCAGTAAACACATTTTCTATTATTATTCATGCAACAGCTCAGCAAGAAGAAAGGGGGGCCGAAACAGAGGAACAACACAAGAAAGTACAGCCCAAAATAGAAAGTGCTTATTCATTTTCATAGATAGGAGAGAGAATAATTTATTAAAATCTTGATATTGTACTGAAGAACTAATTGCGTGGAATATTTTGCAACTTAAAGAAAGCCAACTTCTTTCAAATATTAAAGCATCTACAAAATTGGTGGGTGGGTTGTTTTGTTACTTTAATCTAACAATATTAAACAGCTAACTCAAAGCTTCACCAATATGACATATTCTTACAGAGCAGTCCAACTCAGGGAAAGCCGGTGTAAGTTGTGCTGGAGCAAGAGAAACTGGCATAAAGTTCCACTGCATCCAGTTGCCATTCAGGAGCATCTGTGTTGGCTGAACACCAGCTCAGCCGGAAGCCACACACAGGGACCAGAAGGTAAAAGCCTGCTCTCCCAAATACCCCTACCAGGGAGTAAGCCATCTCCATTAACTTCTATTGCAATTATTTTCTTAGGCCGGCTTTTTTCCTGGCATAACTTTTGCCTGAATTGCGACCTGCAGGAGCACTCCAAACACAAGTTGGATGTGGCCTAAGTCCCCTCAACTTGACCCCTCCCATGACAAGCCCCTTTGTCAGGACTTATAGCAGCTTACGCCGGCTTCACTCATACCTGTCTTAGTTGAACTGGCTGAGCCCCAGCTGAGCTAGGCTGAGGGACTTATGCCAGCATTGTCCATTTGAGCTGGGACCCAGCTGACTCAGCTGGAGATCCACCACATTGAACTCCCCTCAGCCCAACATAAATGCAGGTTGGACTGCACCCTTGGTTATTTTGACCCTTTCTAGTTATATTCTCTTAACCAGAAACTGCCCCAGTATACCTGTTTGTGTCACATTGACTTCAGCTCCCACAAATTGCCAAATAATACAGTGCATTTTTGCTATTGTTGGATATATCTACATTCCCAAACTGTATTCTGTAAATATGATGTGTTAATGACACAAAGGGCATGTTTGTTTGAAACTTTTAATACAAATTTTGTTGTATTGTTGGAGGATCTCTATTTCTAGAACAGACTTGTTCCTGCTATTGTTATGTCCTTCAACGTGTGTGTTTGGGGCTACAAATACCCTCGATCTACCTATTCTTTTCACAACTATCTTGCAGCTAATCCTTACACTGTCCACAAATCAACCCAAGCTCTCTTACGCTTGCCCTTCTTGGACTGGTAATCATAAAGAACTATGGCTCCCCATCGGTGGAATACGCTTCACAGTGAGGTCCATCTGGTGCCTTCATTGACATATATTCGGTGCCAGGTAAAGACTTACCTTTTCTCTCAGACATTTGATAGACTGAGATGATGCTGTTTGTTATTACTATGTTACCAAAGGTTCCTGTGGCTATATGGGGGTGTTGTTTTTTTTACAGTATGACTAGGGGCTGCTGCCCCTGCTTGGTTCGCCTTTCAACCCCACCTACTATCACCAAAGCCCCTCCCTTCTTCCCCCCACGGGTTGCTAGAGCTCCCTTTCCTTGTCCCCCCAGCTCACCAGAGCTCCCCTCCCTTTCCCCCCACAGGTCAACAGAGCTCCCCTCCCTTCTCCCCCTCCCATGGGTCACCAGAGTTCCTCTCCCTTCTTTCTTCCATGGATTGCCAGAGCTCCATTCCCTTATTCAGCCTCCATGGGTTGCCAGAGCTCCCTTCCATTCTTCCCCTTTCCAAGGGTCACCAGAGCTCCCCTCCATTCTCCCCCCATAGTTTGCCAAAGCTTCCCTCCACTCTTCCCAACCCCACAGTCATCAGGGTTCCCCTCCCTTCTCCCCCCTTCTCCCCCCCCATGGATCACCTTAGCTGCCACCCAGACTCTTGCCCAAACACTGACCTGCTGCTGCCGCCGCTTCCAGCAACCTCTCCAGTCTGGGCTGCAGCCTCTGCCGCTACCACCAGCCTCCCAGCTGCCCGGCTTTGCCCAGCCAGCCCCAGCCACTTGGTAAGCCAGCACAGCCAAGGTGCTGCTGCTGCTGCTGCCAACAACCTCCCCACTGGCTGCAGCCTCCCACCTGTGGCCTCTCTCGCCCACCACCCAGCCTCTCCTGGCCTCCCGCCCAGATTGCAGCTGGAGTTGCTGCTGGCCTCCTGTTGCCCAGCCTGTTGTCTGGCCTCATGCCACAGCTGCCAAGGTCCAGGCTGTGGCTATGCTACGACATAGCTCACCAGTTCACTTCAACCCCCATTGTCCCACTGTGATGGCATGATGGGGTGAGGGCAGACAGACAGACAGACAGACAGACAGACAGACAGACAGACAGACAGACAGACAGACAGACAGATAGATAGATAGATAGATAGATAGATAGATAGATAGATAGATAGATAGATAGATAGATAGATAGATAGATAGATAGATAGATATTTTGTTTTTGTTTTTAATATTGTTGTAAGTCATTTGGAGACCTTCGGGTATCAAGTGACTAACAACAACAACAACAATAATGAACAGCTACAGCTGTGGCCAAGTTACTCGCCTGGCCCAGGTGCTCCCAGGTCAATTAAGACGGCAGTAAAAGCAGCAGGTAGAACTGCTTGTCAGTTCCATGGAGCCCACTGGGAAGCAAGTGGAGGAAAGTGATAGGCAGAGAGAGAGGAGTTTACTTCTCCTCTCTTCCAGCAATGGTTTACTGAGTGGGGCAGAGTGGCAAAACTAACTTCCAAGCATGTACGTTGCTGCTGCTTACAAATCTGGCACCCCTGCCACTCCATCGACACCTTGCCAATCTCCTCGCCGGCTCGCCTCTCCCCTTCTCCCTCCTGGTAAGCAGCAGCAACACACCTGCCACAAAGCTAGCACTGAGGCTCTGCCTTATCCAGTGAGCCACTTCTGCTTCTGATGATAACAAGGATGGAATAAATCTGTTTTTGGTCCATACCATTTTTGCACATTTTCACTCCTTATTACATTTCTGCATATTAAAAATCCTCTCAAAATACAAACTTACATGCCTATTCAAAGGGGCATTTTCTCTCAAAGTACACATTTAGATTTTAGTTATTTATTTATTATTTCAAAGTTATAATCCACCCTTCTTTCCGAGGGATGCCCAGGACAGCTGAACAATAAGATTATACTGTATAAAACAATTCAAAACAGCATTATAATGTATTACTGACAGTAGTTAAAACAATAGTGTAAACACTTCCTAAAACTATTGGCCCAAAGCCTAGATAAATTAAAATTCTGAATCCTAAACGTTTCCTGAATTCAGGTAAAGGGAGTGGGAGACTGTCTGATTTCTCTGGGGAGGAAGTTCCCAAGCCAGAGTGCCACCACCAAGAATATCCTATCTCATGTCCTTCACATTATTCCTAATGGTGAAACCACAGGTAGGGTCTTTTCCCCCCAGATCACAAATTCCAGATTGGATACTTAATGCGTACTTGATATTCCAGGTTGGATACTTGATGCATGCTTGATATTAGATGCATACTTTATAAACTGCTGAGAGTTGTGTTGTAACACTCAGAGAAGTGAGAAATTTATTGGATAACTAAGCTCCAGTCTGCATATTAGATACAAGAGGTGCAAATCAAGTCATTTCATATAGGAATCCACATAGATTGAATTCCTGAAGTGTCCCTAGGTGGTGATGATAATGATGATGTTGATGGCTATTGCTGTAATTGTAAAATTGTAGTAAACGCCTGACAAAGAGTGAATTATCCCTGCCCAAATGGGCTTACAAACTAAAAAAAAAAAAAGATTTATGATAAAACTAAGGGAACAAAAAGTCCCTGGGGCAGTTCTTAATTATAATCTTTAGTAACAGAGGAAGATTATGTCTGCTACATCCTAACCCCATCCAGCAGTAAGGATTAGGGAGCTAGGATTGCAGCCTTACTCCTTAAAACTGAAATAGGAGTACAGCCTTACAGCACAATCCTATACCAGCCTATTAATAAGTTAGTCCCACTGAGTTCCATGGGATTTACTCCCAGGTGAGTGTGTGTAGGACTTCAAATGTCAAATGGCTTTCCACCAACATTCAGATTTGCAGATGATACAAAATTGGGAGGGATAGCTAATAACTTGGAAGACAGAAAGAAATTTCAAAGTGATCTTGATAGGATGGAGCACTGAGCTGAAAACAACAGAATGAAATTGAACAGGGATAAGTGCAAAGTTCTACACCTAGGAAAAAGAAATCAAATGCACAGTTATAAGATGGGGAATATTTAGCTCAGCAATACAACATGCAAGAAGGATCTTTGGATTGTTGTTGATCACAAGCTAAACATGAGCAAACACTGTGATGTGGCTGCAAAACAGGGAAATGCTCTTTTAGGTTGCATTAACAGAAATATAGTTTCCAAATCGCGTGAAGTATTAGTTCCCCTCTATTTGGCACTGGTTAGGCCTCATCTTGAGTACTGTGTCCAGTTCTGAACACCACCCTTTAAGAAGGATGCGGACAAATTTGAACAGTTTCAGAGGAGGGCAATGATGATTATCGGGACTGGAAACAAAGCCCTGTGAGGACAGACTGAAAGAACTTTAGTTTAGCCTTGAGAAGAGAAGACTGAGGAGGAGATATGATAGCACTCTTCAAGCACTTGAAAGGTTGTCACACAGGGGAGGGCCAGGATCTCGATCATCCTAGGGTGCAGGACATGGAATAATGGCCTCAAGTTGCAGGAAGCCAGATTTCAACTGAACATCAGGAAAAACTTTCTAACTGTTCAGCAGTATGACAATGGAACAAATTACCTAGGGAGGTGGTGGACTCTCCAACACTGAAGGCATTCAAGAGGCAGCTGGACAGCCATCTGTCAGGTATGCTTTAATTTGGATTCCTGCATTGACCAAGGGGTCAGACTCAATGGCCTTATAGGTTCCTTCCAACTCTATGATTCTGTTCACTAATAGGCAAAAAACGTTGTGGTTTAAGAATGTAGCTATAGCCTACAGATATTTCTCGCAAACTTTAAAAAGCAGAGAAATTGGGCAGCTATAGTGAATGCACCAAGGGAGCAGGAAACCAGACCTCCTCTCTGAGATGTACTGCCCTACAAATTTGTCAAAATGTAAACACAATTTGGGTTGGTCTTTCACAGTCCAATCCACTTCCTGTGTAGCTTGGAAGAATTTGGTAACATTCTTAAACCGCAAGGATTTTTGCCTATTAGTGAATTTCTCTGCTTTTTAATCCAGGAGGAAAGAAATGAGATCCTGTGCAAGCTTGCTGAGAATGGATCGATCATATGCATGCTTATTGAGTTCAGTGGGATTTACTCCACTGCAATCATGCTTACAACAGGTGAAACTGACCACAGAGGATGGGGAGGGGAGGAGGAGGAGGGAGGGGAGGGGAGCAGGAAGAAGGGGGAGGGGATGAGAAGGACAGGTTTGATCATTTGCATATTTATTGACTTCACTGGGATTTACTCCCGTGCAATCATGCTTAGGATAGGTAAAACTGTCCAGGGGAGGGGAGCGAGGGACAGCTGGAGTGGGCAGGGAAGGAGGAAGAAGGAAAAGGGGAGAGGAGAGTGGAAGGAGGGAAAAGCCAAGTCTGATCATTTGCATGTTTATTCATTTCAATGGGATTTACTCCTATGTAATCAGTGTGGTGTAGTGGTTAAGGTGTTGGACTATGACCTGGGAGACCAGGGTTCGAATCCCTATATAGCCATGAAGCTCACTGGGTGACCTTGGGCCAGTTGCTTCCTCTCAGCCTCATGAAAACCCTATTCAAAGGGTCGCCATAAGTCGGAATTGACTTGAAGGCAGTACATTTACATTTTTAATCATGGTTAGGATAGGTAAAACTGACCATGGGGGACGGGCAGGGGGGGAGAGGAGAGGGAATGAGAAAGGGAGGGGAGAGGGGAGCGGAAGGAGGAGGAGGGGAAACTTTCCCCTTTCAACAAGCCTTTTAAGTTGAGACG
Source organism: Rhineura floridana (assembly GCF_030035675.1). Lineage (NCBI taxonomy): Eukaryota > Metazoa > Chordata > Lepidosauria > Squamata > Rhineuridae > Rhineura > Rhineura floridana. Next base: position 106,548,737 of record NC_084485.1, on the reverse strand, counting down.
TATCCCAGTCTGCGTCTGTGTTAGAATTGCTTGTTAATATTTTTTAATAATGTTTTTAACCCTTTTTTAAAAAGATGCTTTTAAAGCTTTTTTAAAAATGTTTTTAACGTAGTTTTCTTTTAATGTATTTTAAGGTCTGTTTTTATGATGTTTTAAAGTGTTTTTAGTGCTTCTGTTTGCCGCCCTGGGCTCCTGTTGGGAGGAAGGATGGGATATAAATCAAATAATAAATAAATAAATTAAGTAGGGGATTAGAGGGGGAGGGGCAAAAGAAGGGGCAGGGGAGGGAAGCTTTGATCATTTGCATGCTTATTAAGTTCAGTGGTATTTACTCCCATGCAATCATGCTTAAGATAGGTAAAACTGACCATGGGGAGGGGGAGGGGGGAGGAGGGGATTTGGGGGGAGGGGATTTGAGGGGGAGGGGAGGGGCAAGAGGGAGGGGATGAGAGGGGATAGGAGAGAGGAAAAGGGAGGGTAGGTTTGATCAGTTGCATACTTTTTGAGTTCAATGGGATTTATTTCTGTGCAATCAATGTTTGAAAATGGAAATGGACTTCCTTCAAGTCACTCCGGACTTATGCAGACCCTATGAATAGGGTTTTCATTGTAAACTGTATTCAGTGGTGGTTTAACCATTGCCTTCCTCTGAGGCTGAAAGACAGTGACTGGCCCAAGGTCACCCAGTGAGCTTCATGACTGTGTGGGGATTCGAACCCTGGTCTACCAGGTCATAGTCCAACACTGACCTGGGATAGGGGTAGGGAGGTAGGAGGAGGGGGGATGAGATTGGGTGGGTGGGCACTGGGCAGAGGGGAAGCCCCTTTCCTTTCCAGAAGGAAAATATTGTGAACAGTATCATTGCTTTTCAGGGTTTCCCCCGCCTTTTTATTCTACAGCAGGCACATATCCCACCCAAATTTAAAGCAAAGCTGTCCCTGGCCACATCCACACCAGGCCTTTATTTCACTTTAGACAGTCATGGCTTCTTCCCAAAGAATCCTGGGAAGTGTAGTTAGTGAAAGGTGCTGAGAGTTGTTAGGAGATGCCCTGTTCCCCTCACAGAGCTTCAATCAGAGTGGCTGACTGTTAAACCACTCTGGCTACTGGAGCTCTCTCAGGAGAACAGGAGTCTCCTCTCAGCACCCTTCACAAACTACACTTCCCAGGGTTCTCCGAGGGAAGCCATGACTGTCTCAGGTGAAATCAAAGTCTGGTGTGGGTGTGGCCCCCTGATTAGGCAAGCCTGGCAGCTGTGAGTCTGACTTTTAGAACACTGACAGTTGGTTCTCACTGAGCATGCCTGACATTATCATTCAGTTCAATGCAAAATTTATTAAATTAATTAAAAATCAGCCAGGCATTTTTAAAACTTTTAAACTGCAGAAGATGACAATCAGCATATGGGGCAAGGTCAGTAACAGGATCGCAGGTCCTCTGTGAACATGGCTGATTTTTAATGAATTTCAACAGATTGAGAACTCTCAGAGAAAAAGTCCAAAAGTGGTCTGTATTTCCCCCCTCTCTTTAGACTTTGAACCCTCAATTCTTTCTGACTCTTTTGTTTATCGCCATGAAAATTGAGAGGGTTGTTAAGCAAGCGTTTCTGAGTTCAGGACTATAAGTTTTGTAAGGTTTTGTTTTGAAATGAGCTTATGGGAAGCATCTGAATGGCATGGGGGTATTTCCAATTTAACATTGTGGAATGTGAAAAATCCATGCTGGCTATAGTATACAGCCTCTCTCGTGGCTGTATAATGAAGGAATTTTTTTACACCTGGTGTTTCATGAACTCAGAATTCTTCATTGCAAAGGGCTAATCTGCTCAGCAAGTTTCCTCACACAAAGCGTGCTATCCAAACTTGAAATCTGATGCTGAAATATACTTTTATAAATATCATAGTTGTTCTAGCCTTTTGCTTGTCCGATTCTTCTGCTAAGTTGTCCTTCTCAGAAAGCTAGATAGGCCAATGGTTAGACTGTGTATAAGGCAGCTTCCTAAATCTTACTGCGTCTTGCAATGGATGGTGATAAGATTTGCTGTCTCACTGAACAGCCTCATAAGTCTTAGACATGGTACACACAAAATAGTGGCTGCATGAAGTCTTCTATATTTGCTTCACATTATATATCTCCATATGGCTAGCCAGTCATGTGCAGCAGCATTCCCACCCCCACCTTGCCAGACAAATCAAGAGACTTACCAAAATAAAAATAAAAATGCAATGACATCTCTCAACAAACCATAGAGACAACTATCAAAGGAAGCAGTTACAAAGGAACTGTAGAGCTCAGTACTGTCAGCAATGACTGGTGGTGACTCTCCATGATATCAGATGGAATCTCTTCCAGCTCAACCTGGAGATGTCAGGAACTGAACCTGAGACCTTTTGCATGCAAAGCATGTGCTCTACCATTGAGCTACAGTCTCTCCCTTCACTACCAGTTGAAAGCAGCCTTCCTTTGCCAACCATCTTGGGTACAACAGCCCTAAATCTTGGACTTATTCTAACAAAAGCTTAACTGTTTTTGCTTTTGCACACCATGTTGTCTCTGTAACAAGCTGAAGCAAGAAAGATAGTAAATTGCTTGTTTGATCTGTAAACTAGAAATTGACTATTAGGTTTGAAATTTTATTTCTGTATCGGCTAAATACAATGATTCATGCTAACATTGAACATTGAAGCAATGCCTGGAAACTAAATTTAGGACCTTATCTCTTGCCTAATTCAAAAGGGGTGATAAGATATGTTTGTATGGCTAGTTCAGTGCACCAAGAAAGGTCTACACATTTGGGATGGTGGAGACAAGGACATTGGGAGTTTACTGTCCTCTGGAGAGAAGGACAAGAAAATCAATAAGATGAATTTAACCCTCTCTTTTTACCTTGGCTTACTAATTCCTTTGAAAGAATCCCACTATTGCCTAATGTTCTGTTTTGCTTTGTGGGATGCTCTAGATTGTTGTGGAATTGGGCATGTGGTTCTTGGTAGTGGACACTGGTCCTTTAGGGTGAATGGGACACTGTCCCACCAACCTCAGTCTCTGCCCTCAGCCAGCCCCCACCTGCTTGCCTTCTTACTTATACCATTGGTTCTGGCTCCACCTACTGTTGGTTTTCCTGCCTTCTGCCCTACCAGTCACAATGGGCATTGGCCACCACTGGCTCTTGATGGTTCACTGTCATGACTTGGAGGCACAGACCAGCTAAGAGCTAATGGTAACATGTTGCACACTGTGTGCACATGTGGGTCATGTCCATGTTCTCCGGAAGCAGCAAGACAGGAAGTGTGACTCCTGGTTTCCTCTTCCCATGCTGCTGTGTCATGTTCAAATAGGGAAGATACTCATATCTCCCAGGGAAAGCTGTTTTCTGTTCTGACATTTATTTATTTAGATATTTCTGTTTTGCTCTTCACCAAAACAGTAACAGGGCAGTTTACATCAGAAGGAGGCCATTCAAAAATAGGCTTGCATCTAACGCTGCTGTTCCATTCATGCAGCAGGTCTCCACTTGGGGAAGTTCTGTTGCCCCTCCTCTCTCTGCTTTGCATCCCCCCTGCACATCCCCAAGATCTGCTCCAGAGAGTTGGGGGACCCTCTGGAACAGATTTTGAGGACATGTGGAGAGAGGACGTTGCATTGCATGAGTGGAACTCTGCTTGCACAGCACTGGATGCAATCCAAAAGCATTACAACAATTCTCCTAAATACATAAATAACATAATTAGCAGCACTGACCCTTAGAAATCATACCACCCAATATCCTTTGAAAGCCTGACAGAAAAGGAGAGCTTTTACTTAGCATCTAAATGAATATGAAGTGGGTGCAAGATGCACCACAGGTAGGAGGCAATTCTACAGACATGGAGCCACCCCCAAAAATGCTCTTCTATGGGCCCCACACTACACATCTCATTTAACATAGGGTCCACCAGATGAGCCTTGCATGTTCTTAATGCATGTGCGAATAGATATTCGAAAAAGCATTGTCTCAGATATTTGGGCCCCAAGTTGTTCAGGCCTTTAAATGTCAACATAAGCACATTGTATTAGGCCCAGAAGGTAACTGACAACCAGAGCAACTGTTTTGAGAATAGGAGTTGTATGTAGCCGGCCCACTGCTTCTACCAGCAGTCTTGCCACCATATTCTGCATTAGATTTTTTTTAACTATTGTCTTCAAGGGCAACCTCACATAAAGTACACTGCAGTAGTTCTTTCAATCCACGTTGACATTCTTGGCTTAATGGATTTAAGATATAATACACACTGCAGCACCCTACTACACATGACAAGATTCCACTCTACAGCTTAGAATCCAGTTTAGGGCCAGGCTACATGAACAGCAACATCACACAAAGGAAGTTTTGCTAGATTTTTTATTTTATTTTGTGATGGTGCATAGCTTTCTCTGAACTGCACTAAAAAATGCATGTAAAATTTATCAGACTGGTTTGAGACACTGCCCCTGCAGATCCCTACCACCTCTACAATCCTAGAATGCACAAATTTTCCTACAAGCTTGATCAAAACTGTCTCCAGATAAGAAAGAAATGACCACAATTTTCTGAGGGACTGACATGATTATCCTCTTCAATTTACAGTAATTCTAGCAGTTTTTCACTTAATTTAATCCTTTTGCTTGGAAATCTCTTGATGATACTAGAACTTCTACCAGACTGCATTATGATATGAACCACAGAATCACCTTATTCATTTCAGAGTCCAGTTGCTGCAGGGAATGTAAGGTATATATCTGTGTATGCACTACGCACAATATTACTTTTGGTGCAGAATTGTTATTTCAATCTCCTGTGAGTAAAATGATGACAAAGAGCAAGTTTTCCCTCAGATCTTGCCATGGGCAAAGTGGTATTTCATCTGTCTAGCTTTTGCTGAGGTTTCTAGTTCTGCTTTCAGATATTACTGTTTGCATACCATTTCTTATCCCTGTATCTACGTAGCAGGGATATGTATAGGCAGGCATCTACATTCATTTTGCATCTGTTTCTGGATCACTTAGTGCTCTCTCTACTTCAGTCTGGTTTTTTTAGTTCCAAGCTGTTCTGTATAAAACAAAGCTTTGTGTTCCCCATTCACTATAATGGGAAATATAAAAATGGCTGTAACCTTTTCCCCTCTTAGGCCAAATTAGATGAAATTTACAAGGCTCAGACAAATTTGCAGACAAATAAGTCTAGAGGCCTTTTGTAGGGGAAATAAAGGCGATTCACTTTCCTCCATGATCAGTATTAATTCCATATTTTCTATTGGAGGAATTGGTGCTTTTCTCTTGCTTTTTTTTACCTTAAGGTGTTGGAAGAAGAAGCAGTCTTTAATAAATATCAATTATATATTAAGAGAGAGAAACCACTAAATGGTGAATGTTAACTCAGACAGCTAAGTGGCATTCCTGAATTATGAGTTTAGTTTCTTTTTCCCCTTGTTTGTGCTTAGCTCTGCTGCAACCAATGATGGTTGATGTTCTTAAGTAAAAGAACCTTACAGCCATCTCCGCCTTTCTTGTGGTGCTACCAGGGCTGTCACCAGCCTGCCCCAGGCCCAAAGCATCTGCCCACACCTACCTCTTCTGCTGTGGTAAATGCTGTCTGTGCTACGTGTGCATGCCTACCATCAACCAAGATGGTGGCAGAGGCATCAGCTCCTTAGGGAAGCCTCGACCACCATCTTGGTTGATGGCAGGCATGTGTGCAGCGCAGGCAGCATTCACCCCAACAGGAGAGGTAGGTGGGGCATGCAGGTGGGCGTGGTATCAAAAGCTGCTAAGAGATCAACAGGGTCGCACTCCCCCTGTCCTTCTCCCGATAAACATCATCCAGCAGGGTGACCAAGGCCGATTCAGTCCCATAACCAGGCCTGAACCCAGACTGGGATGGGTCAAGATAATCTGTTTCATCCAACAGTACTTGTAGTTGCTGCACCAAAAAGTAGATTTTGACTACTTTAAAAATGTGCTTAAATATTTATTTATTGTACTTTTAGACCGCCCTTTAGCGACAAGCTCTCAGGGCGGTGTACAGCAGAATAAAACCACATTAAAATACAGGTGAGTGTGGGTACAATACAACTATAAAAACATTTTAAAAACACGGTTAAGACAAAAATTAAAATAAAATTACAATTAAAATTAAAATTAAAATGCCTGGGCAAAGAGGTAGGTCTTTACCTGGCGCCGAAAAGATAACAAAGAAGGCGCCAGGCGTATCTTGTCAGGGAGGGCGTTCCATAATTCGGGGGCCACCACTGAGAAGGCCCTAGATCTAGTTATTGCCCTCTGGGCCTCCCTATGAGTTGGGACCTGGAGAAGGGCCTTCGACGTCGAGCGTAGCGAACGGGTAGGTACATAGCGGGAGAGGCGTTCCACCAGGTATTGCGGTCCGATGCCGTTAAGGGCTTTTAGGTAAGAACCAACACTTTGAATCTGGCCCGGAAACATATTGGTAGCCAGTGCAGTTGGGCCAGGACAGGTGTTATATGGTCAGATTTTTTAGTCCTGGTAAGAACTCTGGCCGCAGCATTCTGCACTAGCTGAAGTTTCCGAACCGTCTTCAAAGGTAACCCTACGTCGAGTGCATTACAGTAGTCCAATCTAGAGGTTACCAGAGCATGGATAACTGTGGTGAGGTTCTCCCTGTCCAGATAGGGTCGTAGTTGGGCTACCAGCCGAAGCTGGTAGAACGCATTCCGTGCCACCGAGGCTACCTGAGCCTCCAGTGACAGCAGCGGATCTAATAATACCCCCAAACTACGGACCTGCTCCTTTAGGGGGAGTGTAACCCCATCTAGGGCAGGTCGGACATCAACCATCTGGGCAGAGAGCCCCCCCACCAACAGCATCTCAGTCTTGTCAGGATTGAGTCTCAGTTTATTAGCTCTCATCCAGTCCATTATCGCGGCCAGGCAGCGGTTTAGTACATTGACAGCCTCACCTGAAGAAGATGAAAAGGCATATTGCTGGAAACGCACTCCAAATCTCCTAATGACCTCACCCAGCGGCTTCATATAGATGTGAAAGAGCATGGGGGACAGAACTGAACCCTGCGGGACCCCATATTGGAGTACCCAGGGACTCGAGTAATGCTCCCCAAGCACCACCTTCTGGAGACGATTCTCGAGGTAGGAGCACAGCCACTGCCAAGCAGTGCCTCCAACTCCTAAGTCTGCAAGTCGCCCCAGAAGGATACCATGGTCGATGGTATCAAAAGCCGCTGAGAGATCAAGGAGAACCAACAGAGTTACACTCCCTCTGTCTTTCTCCCGACAGAGGTCATCATACAGGGCGACCAAGGCTGTTTCTGTACCAAACCCCGGCCGAAAGCCCGATTGAAATGGATCCAGATAATCAGTTTCATCCAAGAGAGCCTGGAGCTGGCGAGCGACCACACGCTCTAGAACCTTGCCCAGGAATGGAACATTTGCTACCGGTCTATAGTTGTCAAGGTTGTCAGGGTCCAAGGAGGGTTTTTTTAGGAGCGGTCTCACCACCGCCTGTTTCAGGCAGAGTGGTACCACTCCCTCTCATAAAGAGGCATTGATCACCTCCTTGGCCCAGCCGGCTGTTCCATTCCTGCTAGCTTTTATTAGCCACGAGGGGCAAGGATCCAGAGCAGAAGTGGTTGCCCGCACCTGTCCAAGCACCTTGTCCACATCCTCGAGCTGTACCAACTGAAATTCATCCAATAAAACAGGACAGGACTGTGCTCCGGACACCTCATTAGGTTCAACTGCTACAATGTTGGAGTCGAGGTTCCGGCGGATGTTCGTGATCTTATCTTGGAAGTGTCTCGCAAACTCATTACAGCGGGCTATTGATGGTATTATTGTGTTCTGAGGACCAGAGTGTAAAAGTCTCCGAACAACTTTATAAAGTTCCGCTGGGCGGTTAGAAGATGACTGAATGGAGGCAGCAAAGTACTGCTTCTTTGCTGCCCTCACCGCCTTCACATAGAGCTTGGTAGAGACCTTCACAAGTGCATGGTTACAGCCGTCGGGAGTTCGTCTCCATTTGCACTCAAGCCGTCTCCTTTCTTGGTTCATCACTCTTAGCTCCGGGGTGAACCAAGGAGCCAATTGAGCTCTGCAAAGGAGAGGGCGCACCGGGGCGATCACGTCAGCTGCCCGGGTCATTTCCGTATTCCACAGAGTGACCAGGGTTTCGACAGGAGCGTCAGTTTTATCAGCCGGAAAACTCCCTAGAGCCTTCTGAAAACCCTCAGGATTCATTAGTCTCCGGGGACGGACCATCTTAATTGGTCCTCCACCCTTGCAGAGGGGAGAAAACATTGTGAGTCTAAACCTCAATAGGTGGTGATCTGTCCATGACAAAGGAATAGATGTAAAATCCCTCACTCCCAGATCACCATCCCCTAATCCAGTGGCAAAAATCAAGTCTAGAGTGTGCCCCGAGATATGCGTAGGGCCAGTAACAAATTGAGACAGCCCCATGGCTGTCATGGAGGTCATGAAGTCCTGAGCCGCCCCAGACAAAGCGGTCTTGGCATGATTGTTGAGATCCCCCAATACCAAAAGCTTGGGGGATCGCAACAATAAATCCGCGACCACCGCTGTTAGCTCAGTTAGGGAGGCTGTTGGGCAGCAGGGTGGACGGTACACCAACAGTATTCCCAGTCTGTATCGTTGACCCAACGCAATGTGGAGACACTCCAGACCATTAGCCACCTGGATAGGGTGCTTAACAAGAGGGATGGAACTTCTATAGACCACAGCGATTCCCCCTCCCCGACCCTCGGATCTACCCAGATGCTGAACCGAGTACCCAGGTGGGCATAGCTGGGAGAGATTAATGCCTCCCAGATCGCTCACCCAGGTCTCGGTAATAAACGCCAGATCGGCCGCCTCATCCACAATTAAATCATGGATGAGGGAGGTTTTATTATTTACCGATCTGACATTAAGAAGCAGCAACTGGAGATCCGAGAGTTGGCTGATAAGACTACCAGCAATCCTGTGGATGTGGGGAGGACCGGAACACGGCACAGCCACCAATTGTCTGGGTCGAGTTCCCCTCAACTGGCATGTCCTCACAACGCCATACCTCCCATTAACCGTCACTACGCTGACAGGGGCCCCCTCTGGTCCTCCCTCCCAATGCACTATCCTCCCACCCAGGCACATAATAAAAATAAAATAAGTAACAAAACTCACAATCTGTACACAATCACACCCTCACTCATACAAACCACTCATACATCCGGACAGTAGCAGCAACAGCGGCGCCTCAACAGTTAGCAGACAGCAATAGCGGTAGCCATAGCGGCAGGGCCCCAAAAGTGATAGAATGGCAGTGCTCCTCAGCTAAGCAAGCAGCAGCAGTGGCAACGACCACGAAAGCCACAAGGTCCGGGCAACAGTGACAGCAGTCAACGGCGGCGGCGATGATCCCTAGAGCAATTCTTCTCTCTAGCATTAGTGGACCTGGGCCAAAAGCATTGCTATCAAAGCTATGTCCATGATGATCACCTTCTACCCACATGTGGCCATGTGGAACCTTCACATACTTCTTTTTGTAGCCTATGGTTCTGAGATTGCTCAAGGAAACAGGATTTGCCCATGCATTGCTTATAGGAAGAGTGCAATAGATATCTAGGGCTGGAATGGTTGTGTATGTATTTCATAGGCAGTTGGGATATAAAGAACAAAATGTTACCTTCTTTGAGAGGCTCTGATGGAATGACTGCTGCTAGGTGACAGCTGAGGGAGAGTGCCAATGGTAAATGGTCTTTCAGCAGAGCCAATGGAATAGCCCTGTTTCCCTTCATTCCCTCTGCTCTATAGCCTTCATAGGAATACAAAATTTGGTTTAAGGTATGGATGAGAACTTTTCCTGTTCCTGGCTTGGTTTTAGTGCCAAACTAAACACTCCTCATCCAGGAAGGTAAGATGTGGCATAAGACAACTCTGTGCCAACATTGCAACCTGGTTCCTTTGAACTAGAATGGAGCTGGATAGGCCCAGCTTGTGAGTCAGATGTTCATGTCTTATTATTCCTCAACTACTTTGAGGGAAACATTACAGGTTTAATGTACTTGTGGGGCTTGGTGAGAGAGGATCAGGGTATCTGATCCCTGAGGGGGAAGTCCTGTGAAGAGATGCCCAAACCACTGAATTAATTGGTGACACTTATTTTAATAAGACAGATGAAGCCGACTTTATTTTCATCAGGAGGGGCACAAAAGGTTTACTATGTGAACACATGATATAAAACTGTTGACAGATTAGGTTGATAGAAAGGCTAGGCCACTGTTTCCCAACAAATCATGGAGAGATTCCAGGGAGACTGAGATCCGAACCAACTCCACAGAAACAATGACACTCAATTTCTTCTTAAGGATAGTGGGATGTGGACAATGAAGGAACGGAGATGTGGACACTCTGTAATGGGCAGGGGGAAAAAGGGAAAGGGAGAGGCAGGCTGTTTGGGGTCATTTAAAATTTAGGTCCCCTGATAGGAATGGAAGTTGGTTCTGAAACTTTCTGAGGGATCAGCTAGACATGATGCTAAATGTGTGACTTACAATTGCATTAATTTTGTGTTTATTGTTCATAGTAAGTACTGGGGCGGGGAGGGGAGGCAGTTTTCATTGAAACTGCAGTACATGGGAATGGAGGATTAAGCCTTTCCACCCTAACTGTAGTCCCAATGAAAATCATCTGACCAAATTGCTTTTAGCCCTGCTGAGGAAGTTCCCATTGGTGCCAATGAAAACTTCCTTCTGGCAGGGATGTGGAGCCTCTAGACTTCCAGACGTTGTTGGACTCCAACTCCCATCAGTCCCAGCTAGAGGTTCCATATCTCTGACCTAGAATTTGAGAGCAGGGCTGGGGAAATGTAAGTCATACTAATAATAACAATATTTATTTTGTTAGTATTATTATGTTCTGTTTCCTGACTCCTAGCTAAGCAGAGCAGAGGAAGCTGCCTCAGCTGGTTTGCAAGCGATACAAGTGAGCCAGCTCTGAGAGAGAGCTAACATGAGTTTGGCAGTGGAATTTGGTGGGGGAAGTCAAGGGAAAAGTCCCTCAACAACAACAACAACAACAAAATCTTGTAGCGCATATCATATACCAGCGGGAATATCGTGTTAACATTCAAAGAGGACAAGACAAACCACAGGCCATTCCAATACAGATAGAAGGATAGAAACAAAAAGGTAATAGAAACTATGGATGGAAAGGACACTCCAATGATGGTGTCCTGCAATGTTTCTTTTCTTGCTGAGAACAAAATGGTGTACATGTGCAACAAGTGCAAGCTGGTTGTGCTGTTGGGAAAAAAGTGAGAGGCCTGAAGTGGTGAGTGGCCACCCTCAAGAATATAAGATGAAGAGTTCTCAGACAGAACACTGGAATAACAACAGCAAAGAGAAGTACAGGAGATAGAAAAGCAACAGCAAATTGAAGCAGAAGAGGAGGGTGTTGAGGAGAGGCAAAACCAAGTGGAGGAAACTCTGTGGGAAAAGGTGACAGGAGCAAAAGAGCTAGAAGACATTCTGCACCAGTGGAACTATGGAACTGCTTTCAGGTACTTGAGAATGAGACTGGAAGACAGTCTACAGAGGAAGAATTATAGGAGGCCCCACAGAACAGTGAGTGCGAGGCTGAAGCTCAGTTAATCATAAGCAATAAAACCATGTCCCGCAACAAGAAGAGGAGAGTAGTAGTCAATTTTAATAAACTCAGAACAATGAAAAGTAAGGTCCCATGGCAAGCAACACTAATGAGAAAAGATGGGTGGGAATTTCTAAAACAGGAAATTCTAGAGGCACAATGCAAAGAATTCCAACAATGAAAAATGTGAAAGACAGCAAAAGAAGACAGTGTGGCTTCACAAAAAGCTTAGAATGACCTCAAAACAAAAGGACACATATAGAAAGTGGAAGGAAGGTCAAGCCACAAAAGAAGAGTACAGACAGGTAGCACAGAATTGTGGGGATGGTGTCAGGAAGGCTAACGCTGAGAATGAGCTAGGTTAGCAAGGAATGCTACAAGCAAAAAAAGAAAAGCTTTCTTAATGTACATCCATAGTAAAAGACAGGGAAAGGAAATGGTGGTTCAGCTATTCAGTGACGATGACAAAAGAAGAGGCAAAAGTGCTCAGTTCCTTCTTTGGTTCATTGTTCTCCCAAAAGAGGGTCTATGATGCTCCTGGCAAATATGAAGCACAAGTTGAAGGGTCAGGATTGCAGCTTGAGATTGATGGGCAAGTAGTCGAAGAATGCCTAATTACTTTAAACAAGGGCCCAATGAACTACATCCTAGAATAATGAAGGAACTGGCTGAAGAACTCTTGGAACCGCTATTATCTTTGTGAAATCATGGAGGATGGGTGAAGTGCCGGATGACTGGAGGAGGGCTAATGCTGTCCCTAGCTTCGAGAAGGGCAAAAAGGAGGAACCTGGAAACTATAGACTAGTCAGCCTGACATTGATCCCTGGAAAAATCCTGGAGCAGATTATAAAGTGGTTCATCTGTAAGCACCTTGAAAACAATGCTATGATTACTAGAAGCCAACATGGATTTTTCAAGAACAAATCCTGCCAGACTAATCTTATCTCATATTTTGATTGGGTAAACTCCCTGATAGACTATGGGAATGCCATGGACATAATATATTTCGATTTCAGCAAAGCTTTTAATAAAGTGCCCCATGATATTCCAATTAGCAAGCAAGCTAAATATGGGTGGATGGAACAACTTTCAGGTGGATCCACAGTTGGCTACAGAATCGTACTCAAAGCACGTTCAAAGGATCAGTTGTTCCTTCTCAAACTGGGGAAGGCAGTGAGCAGGGTACCACAGGGTCCAGTCCTGGGCCCAGTGCTGTTCAACATTTTTATTAATGACTTGGATGAGAAGGTTCAATGAATGCTTATCAAAACTGTAGATGATACAAAATTGGGTGGGATAGCTAATAAAATGGAAGACAGAATGAAAATTCAAAGTGATGTTGATAGGCTGGAGCTTTGGGCTAAAAATAACAATGAAATTTAACAAGGATAAGTGAACATTCTATACATAGGAAAAAGAAATCAAATGCACAGTTATAAGATGGAGGATTCTTGGTTCAGCAATACTACATATGAGAAGGATCTTGGAATTATTGTTGATTACAATCTGTATCTGAGCCAATAGTGCAATGTTGCTGCAAAAAAGGCAAATGCTATTTTAGGTTGCATTAACAGAAATATAGTTTCCAAATCATGTGAAGTACTAGTTCCCCTCTATTCAGTACTGCTTAGGCCTCATCTTGAGTTTTGCATCCAGTTCTGGACACTGAGCTTTAAGAAGGAAGCTGACAAACTTAAACAAGTTCAGAGAAGCGCAACAGGGATGATGAGGGGACTGGAAATAGAGCCCTATGAGGAGAGAGGGAAATAACTGGGCATGTTTAGCCTGGAGAAAAGAAGACTGAGGGGAGATATGATAGCACTCTTCAAGCATTTGAAAGATGGTCACACAAAAGAGGGCCAGGATCTCTTCTTGATCATCCCAGAGTGTAGGACATGGAATAATGGGCTCAAGTTACAGGAAGCCAGATTCGGCTGAACATCAAGAAGTTCCTAACTGTTAGAGGAGTACAACAATGGAACCAATGACCTAGGGAGGTGGTAGGCTCTCCAACACTGGAGGCATTCAAGAAGCAGCTGGACAGCCACCTGTCGAGAATGCTTTAATTTGGATTCCTGCATTGAGCAGAGGGTTGGACTTGATGACTTCATAGGCACCTTTCAACTCTACAATTCTATGATTCTATTATCTCACTTGAACACAGTCACTGTAGTCACACTCACAGTACAAAAAAAGAACCTAAATATGCAAGACTAATAATAAAATGCAATAAAAGACAGTAATGTAAAAAGCAGCAACACCATATATAATAAGACAGCTCTGAAAGTGACAGAGTAACACAAATAGTCAATTAGATTGCAATCTCATGTGCACTCACATGCCAACAAGTCCTATTCAACTTAATTGGGTTTATTTCTTCTGAGTAAAAATGTATAGGATTGCACTGTCAAGTTCTGTCATTAAAAGCTTACCAGAACAAGTGGGTTTTCGGTATAAAAGTGCTCCATTCCACTTTCAAGATCCACAAATTCTTACAGCCCTATGAAGCTCATTGGGCCACTTACTGTCTTTCACTCCTAATCTTACCTCACTGGTTCATTCTGAGGATAAAATGGGAAGGGCTACTAAATTCAGGGACCATTTAACATATAAACACCTAATTCAGTCTACTCCTCCTGTACAACACCCTAATTTTCCTCTTACACCACTCCTTGCACTGCCCTCAAAGAAGACTCAAGACACAGAAGTTGGGAAAATGTTATATTTATTAAAATATAATATTGAACTTGGAGAACCTGCAGACCAAACCAACCAAATTAACCAAATTAAACTCAGATCAGGCAGGTAAAGTTGAACCTACTTCTGGCAGGGAAACTCCCCACCAGACCCCTGGGCATGTCTCCAGCTGAAGGCTGTGGCCTCCAGCCAAGGATAGGGATAAAGTACATCCCTGCTTGCTAGGCAAGCCTTGGGTGGGCACCCACCCTGTGCCTCCTGGCCCCGCCGTCCTGGTGTTCACCTGAATGTTCAAGATAGCCCCAGGGGCACCCCCGTAGGTGTATCCCAGGCATGAAACACTGGGAGATCCCCAAAGGGTGCCCCTAATCCCATAACTGCCTCAGGATACCTTATTATAATCCCCCCAACCTCCTCATCTGCCCATACCCCATGCAAATCAGCAAGCAACCTCGCCCAACCAAGAAGCCAATTGAATTGAGTACTGCAGTATGGAGTAAGCAAACCAAAGGGGAGGATAAGTGCACCTCCCCCCAAACAATTCCTACTCAGCCCCTAAACGACAACTAGCCAAGCTCACAGTGAAAGGGTGGGAAGACAGGTGCATCAAATGCAGAAGAGGAAGACCTGAGGGTGGGAACTGCATAAAAGGCAATCTTCCTGCCCCAGCTCCATTGGCCGAAGGCCCCATGTGACCTCCCCCCTCCTTCAGGTCAAACCACCCGAGTCTTCCTTGTGCTAGGACAGGAGAGGTGAAGGCAAAGGTGCCCCCACATATAGTGGGAACTGCATTATTCATCTTGGTGTTCTCTAAGAAACTAGCACACATGAGCCTGCCTGTTGCCATCTTAGCAGGGCTTCATTAATTCTGTCTATGGGGACCCCAGAGAGGCTAGCCTAGAACCAGTGCAGTCAGGGTCCAAGAATGGCATGTTGTTTTTAAAAACCGATCAGGTTTTGTACAAGCAAATATGTCCAAAAATCTCCTGACCCCAAACTGCACCCCAAAAAGCAATATTCTTCAACCTTCGGTCTCCAGATGTTATTGGACTACAACTCCCATCAACCCAAGGCAGCTTAGCCAATTGTAAGGGATGATGGGAGTTGTAGCCTAACAACATCTGAGGACCCAGTGTTGAAGAACACTAATCTAAAGTAAGACCTGGTTAAATCTGTAACTAAAAGTAACTAAATGTTATTGCTATTTTAAAAAATCAGTTTACTTTTAGTTTACACTGTTTTTTCCTTTCTATTTTACAATTAGTGTTTAAATTGTTACTGATTTTTTTATTTTTATTTGGAAAGCTATTTTAATGCTGATTTATATAGTGTGTGTTTTTTGTAAAAATAAATAAATGAGGTGCCAGTACTCATACCTTAATAAAAGTGCTGTTCATGCTAACACAAAATGGTTACCATGGGCAGCAAAGAAAAAAAAGAGCTGCCTGTACTCTGTACCGATGGGTTCCATCACAAAAAAGCACTGTATATGTATCCACAAATTTGTTTCATATTTTTATTTTGTACACTTCACTGAGAAGGTTTTCACTATTTCTGATAGTATACAAATATTTTTAATAATTAAAAAAAGATATTAATCCTAGTTTCCTAATTTTTGGTTCTTAGAATAACAGCTCATAGTCAACATACTAGAGGAAACCAGAAAATTCTAAGGTTGGTGAGAATTCTGCCTGATCTGTGAATGAAGGTCACTGCTATAGAACAAAGGGACAACTTTTTCTTTCTCAGGCAGCTATTTGGGCAACACAGATTTAGGAAGCATGAGGTTTATGAGACTCCGTTCTTAGAACCGAATCTTTTGTTCTTGACGTATTTATGTTTCTAGTTCTCTTTTTCAGTGTATATACAGGTACTTTTTCATAGAAATTCCAGACGCCTTTACTAAAAGGTACACTTTTGAACCATAAAATGTGACAGTGGAATTGTTTTCTATTTGCAGATACAAAATAATGGGCATTCCATGACGTCTTATTTCTGTAGGTCCCTGACAGTTCATAATACATACAGTTATACTGAGCCCAAGCAAAATCTCATTTCCATAAAAACATGTTTTCCAAATCTTTTGTTTACATGCCCAGGAACTGAATTTTCTGTAACACTTTGGTTCAGTTTAATAATAATCTTTTACCATGGTTGCCCTGTACAATACGATTATAGTATTTTTTTATAGCAAATGCACTTGACAATCTTTTTCTTCCTATGATAATAATGATTAAGAAATTGGAGTGTTGTCAAACAGAGCAATCAGTGAATTCCCTTAAAACTAATTAAAGAATTCTGTTTCTATCACCAATCTTTTTTATTTCTGAACCTTCATAGCTTGGAACTCTGATCAAAAAATTGATGGAGTTTTATATAAGGAATTTCCATCAATGTCAAACTAGAAATGCACGGCCAGAAATCATGGGTTAAACCTGACCTTTCATAAACACTGCTTCTTCAGTGTTCAAAAGTGATATTTTTCTGGAGAGTGAGAATATCTTTAAATGCTTTCATCCATCATAAATATTGTTAACTTTCTTATCTCCATATAGAAGTGAAGGCTGCAAGTTTTTCTAGATTTCTGTTCTTTCATAATGTGGTTATCTGACTGCTTTGTGTTGCAGCTATTCTAATCTTACTCTGTCCACTAAAGTTTTTGGTAATGCATATGTAAATGTGTGTGTTTCATCCAGTAACCCAGGTTTTTGCATTCCCAGTAGATTTAACTGCAAAGAGAAGGATTAACAGCATCTTTTTCTTTACAATGCATTTCTGCAGACCATGTGATATTTACAATTATGCACATACAGAACTTTTGTAATTTTAAACATCTTTTATATAATTCTTGATGCCCCCTATTATTTTTACTTCAGTTCTAGCTGGCAATATAGTAACATGGTAGCTTAAAGTCATACTCTCTGTTATATGTTAAAAAGTAAGCAACTGGGGGGGGGGCGGAATGTTTTTCATATACGATGATTGAGAATTAGGGCTGCAATCCTAACCATATCAGTAAGTCCTGCTGAATTCAATGGAGCTTACTCCTGCCGATATCATAATATGATTATATAATACATATAAAACTGCCGATATAATGCTGTTATACACATCCATGGGTTGGGCACATTTGTCATACTGTGCACAGTTCTGGTTGCCTCACCTCAAAAAGATTGTTGTAGAGTTGGAAAAGAACCAGAAAAGAGCAACCAAAATTATCAAGGGATGGAACAACTCCCCTGAGGAAAGGTTGCAACATTTAGATAAAAGGAGAGTAAGAGGTGACATGGCAGAAGTATATACAATTATGCAAGGCATGGAAAAAGTGAATAGAGAAAAGGTTTTTTCCCTCTCGCGTAACACTAACTCTTGGTTTAGTGTTCAATAAAGCTAAATGTTAGAAGATTCAGGATAGACAAAAGAAAGTTCTTCACATAGCGCATACTTGGGATTCGCTCCCACAAGAGGCAGCGATGGCCACCAACCTGGATGGCTTTAAAAGAGGATTAGACAAATTCATGGAGGATAAGGCTGTCAATGGAGGAAGTATGCTTCTGAATACCAGTTGCTGGAAACTGCAGGAGAAGAGAGCACTCTTGCACTCAGGTCCTGCTTTCCGACTTTCCCTGGACATCTGGTTGGCCACTGCGTAAATAGGATGCTGGACTAGATGGGCTGCTGGCCTGATCCAGCAGGCTTTTCTTATGTTCTTACAGCCAGATATGGGAGTCAGGACCATTAAGATTTACATCTAGACATGATTAGGATTGCTCTCTTAGACTCTCTTTTTTGCAAGGTGAGTTAAAAATAAGCAGCAAATGGTTATTAGGCTGAGTATAAATGGATGTTATATATTGATCATGAAGTAAATAAGAGTTCAAAATCTGCCCTCTTCAGCAACACAGTGTTCACCTAATATGAAGGGACAAATGAAAGCTGTTGTAAAACACAGGATCACATTCCTCAGCTTCTCAAAACTCTAAGCTCCCATCGGTGGTACATGCCCTAGTCTCCTCTTGCCTAGACTACTGTAATGCACTCTACATGGGGTTACCCTTGAAAATGGTCCTGAAGCTGCAACTGGTACAGAATGCGGCTGCTCGCCTGATTAAAGGCAGCCGCCGGCGAGATCACATCACTCCAGTGCTGAAGGAGTTGCACTGGTTACCGGTTGTTTTCCAGGCCCAATTCAAGGTGTTGGTTCTGACCTTTAAAACCCTACACGGTTTCGGCCCAGTCTGTCTGAAGGAGCGCCTCCAGCATCAGCAGTGATGCCGCCCAACAAGATCAGCCTCAGAAGGCCTTCTCTCTATCCCACCAGTTAAAACAGCTAGACTGGTGAGGACTAGGGAGAGGGCTTTTTCAATTGTGGCTCCCACTTTGTGGAATTCCCTCCCAAATGATCTCCGCCATGCCCCCTCTATGATGAGCTTCCGCCGGGCCTTGAAAACCTGGCTCTTCAGGCAGGCTTTTGGGGTGGGTTAGGTTTTATTATTATTATTGAGATTTTTAATGTTTTAATGTATTGTATGTTTTTATTTTGTACATCGCCCAGAGTGGCTGGACAACCAGCCAAATGGGTGACTAATAAATTTAATAAATAAATAAATAAGTGTAAAATAATATGATTAATTGAACACTAAAATACCATAATCATTTCTGCCTTTTTTAAAAACTTCACTTAGCTTTGTAGAGATAAACTGATATACAGTTTCTTTCCTCAAGCATATACTGTGCATTTATTAAGACACACACACAATCAGAACTGCAACAGGGCCTTTGAATACATTTTATTGGCATCAGGCATGAAGTATCATAATGCCAATAAAAATAAAAGCACCACTTGGGTGACCAGATGGAAAAGGCGAGGGGGCTCTTGCACCTTTAATAATTATGTAGAAGAAGGAATTTCAACAGGTGTAGCTGGTCATGCAGGCTGTACCTGATGAAATTCCCTATTTGACACTTGGCTATGAAAGATGCAAGAGCCCTGTTCTGTGGTCTTTAGTATCTGGCCACCCTATGGATCACAAAGGCAAAATATGCCATTTCTGCCTTGGATACTGTCAAAAATATCTACCAGAAGAAGAGTTTCAAATTGGTAGCAAACATTCCTTTTATGTGATCACCATCTTCTGCTTAAAAGAAGGATTAGACATTTATGCACAGAAAAAATTATGTTCTCAATCCTCCACAATGGTTTTATTGTGATTCATGTTCATTTTGGGATATTTTTTAATCTGTATTATACATCTACTTGGAATATTTATTCTTCTGATACCACATGGCTGAGCCCATTCTGGATGTTTTCAAACTCCCTTCATTTGTGTCTCATAAAAATAGGAAGATGTAGGCTGTTAACAAGTTGACAGTATTATCGACATATTTGGCATCGATATTAGTACACTTCTGTCATTTGACAATTATTTCCCTTAGCATACCATATGGAAAAGAAAATGTTTTCATTCACCCACACATGATGAACATTTTCTTGAAAGGCACATGCTGTGTTTCCACCACACCACAGTTTTTGGAAGTCAGGAGCCTAGAGTTCCCCAAACTCCCAATAATAATAAATAATAATAATAAATTTAATTTCTTCGTCACCTATCTGGCCAATGGCCACTCTAGGCGACTTACAAAATTGTTAAAATACATTTGATAAAATACAGTAATACAATATAAAAACAACACATCTGCAGCAACAATATTAGAACTGGGCAGGAGGCATTTCAGTTATAACAATTAACCCTCCCCGGATACCCCGAAGGCCTGCTGAAAGAGCCAGGTCTTTAAGGCTTTCCGAAACACATTTAAAGAAGAGGCGTGCCGGAGATCTTGTGGGAGGGAGTTCCAGAGAGTGGGGGCCGCCACTGAGAATGCCCTCTCTCTTGTACCCGCCAATCTGGCTGTTTTTGTTGGCGGGATTGAGAGAAGGCCCTGTGTGGCCGATCTTGTCGGGCGGCATAATTGGTGGCGTTGAAGGCGCTCCATGAGATAAACTGGGCCGGAACCGTGTAGGGATTTAAAGGTCAATACCAACACCTTGAATTGGGCTCGGAAAACAACTGGTAGCCAGTGTAGGTCGAATAACACTGGTGTGATGTGATCTCGGCGGCGACTATTCGTAAGTAGTCGAGCCGCTGCATTTTGTATCAGTTGTAATTTCCGGACAGTTTTCAAGGGTAACCCCACGTAGAGCGCATTACAGTAGTCCAAACGAGAGGTGACCAGGGCGTGTACCACTAGTGGGAGCTGATGAACAGGAAGGTAGGGTTGCAGCCTTCGTATGAGGTGTAGTTGGTACCAGGCTGCCCGGCTCACTGCCGAAATCTGAGCCTCCATGGACAGCCTGGAATCAAGCACAACCCCAAGGCTGCGGACCTGGTCCTTTAGGGGTAGACTCACCCCGTTGAACTTCAGGTCAATGTCGCCCAACCTTCTCTTGTCCCCCACAAGTAGTACCTCGGTCTTATCAGGGTTCAACTTCAGCTTGTTCCTTCCCATCCATCCACTCACGGATTCCAGGCACTTGGACAAGGTCTCCACAGCCAACTCTGGTGAAGATTTAAACGAGAGATAGAGCTGAGTGTCATCCGCATATTGATGATACTGCAGCCCAAATCTCCTGATGATTGCCCCCAGCGGCTTCATATAGATGTTAAATAGCATGGGAGAGAGGATAGAGCCCTGTGGCACACCACAATTGAGAGGCCAAGGGTCTGATACCTCCTCCCCCAACGCTACCTGTTGGTACCTATCGGAGAGAAAGGAATGGAACCACTGTAATACAGTGCCTCCAATTCCCAATCCCTCCAGGTGAAGCAGAAGGATACTGTGGTCGACAGTATCAAAAGCCGCTGAGAGATCGAGGAGGACAAGAAAGGTGGATTCTCCCCTATCTAATGCCCTCCTCAAATCATCTACCAGAGCGACCAAGGCTGTTTCAGTTCCGTGACCAGTCCTGAAACCCAATTGGTATGGATCCAAATAATTCGTTTCATCCAAGTGTGCTGACAACTGGTTAGCCACCACTCGCTCAATGACCTTGCCCAGAAATGGCAGATTCGAAATTGGGCGGAAGTTATCGAATACTTGGGGATCCAAGGAGGGCTTCTTTAAGATGGGCTTTACAATTGCCTCCTTGAAGGCTGATGGCATCACACCCTCTTTCAAGGATGCGTTTACCACCGCTTTGATCCCCTCGCCCAATTTTTCTCTGCAGCTCACAAGGAGCCACGAAGGGCAAGGATCAGTAAGACAAGTGGTTGGCTTCACAGATGAAAGCACCTTGTCCACTTCCTCAGAAGGGAGAAGCCGAAACCGATCCCAATCTACTGGCATGCAACTGGCCAACTCTGGTTCATCCACTGTGTCCACGGCGCACGGGATCGAGCTCCGTAAGTGTTTGATTTTATCGGCGAAGTGTTTTGCTAATAAGTCACAGGAGGCCTTTGACTGTTCCAAGGGTTCCTGAGCAACTGGACCGACCAGGCTTCGGACCACCTGGAACAGCCTCCTGGGACAGCACTCCGCAGACGCAATAGAGGCAGCAAAGAAGGCCTTTTTTCCTACCTTTATTGCCACTTGGTAGGCAGCTACTGCTGCTCTGACCTGTGTCCGGACATCTTCGGAGCGGGATTTCCGCCACCAGCGCTCTAGTCATCTCACCTCCTGTCTCAGACTACGCAACCGTGGTGTATACCATGGTGCTAGCTGAGTTCTATTCAGGGGGAGAGGACGTTTCGGAGCCACCCGGTCTAATGCCCTGGTGATCCCCACGTTCCACTCCTTCACCAGGGTTTCGACCGGGCGACCTTCAGCAGGTTCCAATTCCCCAAGCGCAGTCAGGAATCCATCCGGATCCATCAGGCGTCTGGGGCGGACCATTTTAATAGGTCCTTCACCCCTGCGGAGGAGGCATGGCAACGAGAAGTCCATATTTACCAGGTAGTGGTCTGACCATGACACAGGAGTGGCAAGAATCACTCCCAACTTCAGACCACTTCTCTCCTCTTCCAGGACAAATACTAGGTCGAGAGCATGACCGGCTACATGGGTGGGCCCAGTATTACTTAGGTACAGTTCCCAGGAAGCCATGGTTTCCAGGAAATCCCGAGGGGCTCCTATGAGAGCGGCCTCGGCATGCACGTTAAAGTCACCCAGAACCAGCAGCTCTGGGGACAATGCCCGTACAGCCGAGACCACCTCCAGCACCTCGGCCAGGGAATCTGCCGTGCAGCAGGGTGGGCGGTACACCAGCAAGATCCCTAAACTGCCCTTCGGGCCCAACCTCCAGTACATACAATCAACAAACTGAGTCCTATGGAGGGGAGGTCTGGCAAAAACCAAGGACTCTCGATAGATGACTGCCACACCCCCTCCCCGCCTTCCCACCCTCGGCTGCTGTGCGTAACAGAAACCTGGTGGACACATGGCCTCAAGAATTGGAGCAGAGGCTTTGTCCAGCCAAGTTTCCATAATACATGCCAGGTCTGCGCGCCCATCCAAGATCATATCATGGATGAGTGAAGTTTTCTGAGCCACAGACCTGGCATTACATAACAGCAGTCGAAGGTCGGTAGGAACCTTGCGTCCCCCAGTTTTCGTCAGGTTCTGAGCAGACCCGGAACATGGGATGGATATAATGCATCTGTCCCGTGTTCCCCTATTCCGGCGTGGTCTGCTAGCAGCACCCTTCCGGCGCCTGCCGCCCAAACTTCCTATAATTTGGCCCCCCACCTCCCTCTCCGGCTTGCACATGCCTCTATCTTTAACTGCTTATCAGCAGGCCACCCACCCTAATAAAATTCATCTGGAGACCCACCTCCGTACCCTATAGCAGCAGTATTTACCAATTTAAAATTTACCAATAACTAGCAAGCACCAAAGACCTGTTTCAGACTTTATGCAGAGAAGACACAATTTACCAGTTCCTTCTGACTCAGGAGAGGTGTCTGTAAAGACAGCTGGACAGGCATGCTCTGTTGGCAGGGTTCCTAAATTCCTGCCTCAACTATTACAGCATCTGATCATCTTTTACAGTGCAATCCTATGCATGTCTCCTCAGAGGTAACTGGGTATAGGACTGCTTCCTTAATGGTGTTTTTTATAAGATTAAAAGTCTCTCATAATTTGTCTATAATTTTTGTAGATATGTTTGTATTCATCTATCTCCTTAATTATGAATGCCAGTAACTAAACAATGATGCTATGGCTGATTTTCTTTAGGTTCTTGAAAATTACGGTGTAAGCAACTGGTCCAAATTGAAAGATGGCAACAGATTCTGCCCCATCTGGAATTTAGGCTGAAACCCTGCGTTTTTATTGGTTGGAATTCTGTTTTGAAAAGTTCCAGGCCCAACCATATTCTAAGTCATTTCCAAAAATAGTGTTTATAGAAACATAGGAAGCTGCTTTACACTGAATCAGAAATCTTGCAGGGAAGGGGGCAGTGCAAAGAGTGCATAAGGAGCAAGGAAGAAATGCACATAAAACCCAGAACCTAAATACAAGGGGTAAGATAGGTTTACATTTATTTAATTACATCACATATTAATAACAATTGTATGCAACTTTAAAAATGCCTAATACTTGTCAGTTATACTATTGCCTTTATACTGGCCCAAAGGAGGTTTACTTCTTAGCAAGCAATTGGGTAGAATACTGTTATGAGCATGTGGGTTGGGATGGATGATTCCTATGGGTCACCTTTCCAGCCTCTGATCTGGAATTCTATGCCTGGGGGCTGGCTCTGCTACCCAGATTAATCTCCTTTGTTAACCAAATAGATTGGCCAGGTAAGGTAATGGGCCAATCAGTTGCCTAGCAATGGTGAATGGGCCAGGGAGACCCTTTTGTCATTGAAACTCTTCAAGAGAGGACCCCCCCCTCCTGGAGCCCAGCAGAGGCTGGTAGTTTGAGTTGTGTCTAGAGATTTTGGCTGGGAACTGGAAGGCAGGCAGAGAGACTGGCTCTCTGCACCATGGCCTTTGGGGTGCCTCCTACAATCCAGATGGAAAAGCTGGATATTGGACTACTGATGCATTGAACCCCTCCATCCTTGAGCTCAGGTTGGAATGTGTGTAAATAAATAAACGATATTTCATAAAGACACCGCAGTCTCCGCTGACCTTCCCCAAATGAAACCAAACCCTGGATGAGCACAGCCCCCCCCGAAATCTCACCGCTCGGAGATTGGGGGAGGCGTGCAACAATACTTACTGCATGCTTAAAAGGATTAGGGATTAGGGCTGCAATCCAATACACACTTACCTGGGAGTAAGTCCCATTGAACCCAGTAGAGCTTACTTCTGAGTAGACATGTACAGGATTGCAGCCTATGTTTTTTAAGAATCCAAGAAGGGGGCTTAGAATGTTCCTAAGGAGAAACAAACACTTCTGTCCCACACTCCCATAGCTACAGCCTTCATCAGTGCATGCCTTACTCCACTTGGAAAATCACCAGGCTCTCTGCACGTGCACAGAGTGGATGCAGCAGATTCTATTCCTGATTCCAGTTCTGAGTATTGTTGGACTGGAGTATTCTATTCCTGGTTCTTCTGAAACACATTAAGAGTGGAAGCAAATGGTTTTGTTCACATCCTTATCCACTTTGGAAGTCTGTGAGTATCAAAGAATTGAATCTATTTTTTTCCAGGTGTGGGCCTAACACCCTAGGTGAGGTATAATGTTACTTTAACTTTCATACAATAAACTTGTTTTGATGGCAAAGATGGTGAATTTTCCTCAATCACAACCAGGCCACCTTGCTGTTTAAAAAGGTACAGTGCCTGGTTGATCTCAAGAGAATGTCCTATTCATGATCCTTCAACTTTACTCTTGAAACAAAATCAAGAGTATCCTATTCATGATATTTCAACTTTACTCTTGATACAAAATCAAGCGCTGCTTTGAAACAAATTTTTACAAAGCCTAAATCTGAGAATCTGAATGTTCATCATATGTGGGTACTTGCAGAAGTGCATTTCTGATTCCCTGCTTCTGATAAAAAGTTTGGAACAAAGATGAACAGATTTCCTTTGTACTTTTACAAAAATTTCATCTTATGAATTTCCAAAGTGATTCTTGACATGGGCTCTTTAGGCAAAGAGGTTTCAACAATTCAGTGACAGAGAGAATGCACTGTGTGTATAAAGTCCTAAATGCAATTCCTGGCATCTCCTGTTAAAGGATCTCAGATGAAGTTGGAAAGACTGTTTTACCAAATACACTGAAGAGTTAATGCCAAACACTGTGTAGAACTACACTAAACAGATCATACATCTGACAGGGCAAGGTAGCTTCTTATAACTGTTCTTCACTTTTGCCCTGTGGGGAGAAGGGCCATACGTTGATGGCAGAGCACATGCTTTGCATACAAAAGGTCCCACCTTCAGTCCCAGGAATCTTTTGGTAAGGCTGGGAGAGACTCCTATCTGGAATGCTGCAGAGCTGCTGCCAGTCAGCAAAGACCAGGGGTAGGAAACCTTTGGCCCTGCAGATGATGTTGGACTCCCAACCCCCATCAGTCCCAGTCAACATGGCATCATCAGGGATGATGGGAGTTGTAGTCCAGAAACACTTGCAAAGCCACTGGTTCCCTGCCCCTCGCATGTTCTGGTAGTCTGACTTGGTGTAACATACGTTCCTATGAGAGCTTGGAAAAGTTACTTTTTTGAACTACACCTCCCATCAGCCCAATCCAGTGGCCATGCTGGCTGGGACTGATGGGAGTTGTAGTTTTAAAAAGTAACTTTTCCTATGACTAAGGAGCAGCTGTAGCCGTTTGCTATGCAAATGAAATTGTTGCCATTTTTCACATTTGGTGGTACAATGCCCTCCTCTAAGAGCTGAATGCAGGTTTAATTTACCTGCTAAGAGTGCAGATCTGTAAGAGAAGCAGCCTGGAAAACTGGCAGCTATAGGAAATGGTTACCAGTGTTAGGTTGGGTTTTTATTTTATTTTATCCATTATAAGTAAATGTCAAATGGTGCATACCAATGTCTGATTACAGTACAGGTGGAATGCACAGTCTTTCTATCATCAAAAGAGATAAATTTAGCATTTTAAAAAAAATCAAATGTCTTGCTTCCTTCTATTTAGGTAACGACCCAGTTTGTGAGAAGAAACCTCTCATTTATCTCCGCCATAATTATTTTTTGAAGGATTCTTGAGATGCCAATTTGTTTAATGCCAAGGAGGAAAGGGAGAGGAGAGAAGTAAAACAGCTGCTTTGTAAGGTTTTTCTTTTTCCCTTTGTGGAACTGGTGTGGATCTGGGTGTGTATGCATGCATGCACATAAACTTCTCTACAATCTTCAGACCCCCTGAAAACAGAACCAGATAAAAGTATCCAGAACACCATTGGCATAACTGCTATTTACTCCTGATCTGCTCTTTTCATCGATCTGTAAATGAACCTAATACCAGGGGATTTGATCTTAAAATGAATGAAATAAAATACTTCATATTATCTTATCGTCACTAGTGATCAAGAGTTCAAATAACTCTTGCGGAATTGAACATATATTATTGGGAAAATAGCAAGATACATTGTTTTTCACGTAGTGCAATCCTACGCATGTTTTTCTACTAGATAACTTCTACTATGTTCAATAGGCTAGTTATGCATCCATGGGATTGCAGCCTTAATGAAGGGAAAATGAGGGCTGGGCTGGAGCTACTCACTCTTTTTCATGTTTGTTTTCTCTAACAGTAAAAATCATGCTTTGTTTTATTAACTATTTGTAAATTACTACTCACATTCACTCCACTTCCCAGATAAAAAAACCCAAATAAACATTTTAGTCTGTTTGTTTGCAATTTACTGTGTTCCACCAGTGACATTACATGGCATCAAATCACCACTGCATGTTCTTGATATTCTTGTTTTTCCAAGCATTTGGATCGTAATGTAGTTTGATTTTTGGCCTGTTCTTAGTGTTCATATTTTAGTGGGTTGGGAAAAGATATTTTCCATGTCTTGATTGTTGGTTGGATGAACACTTTTAGAACTATGCATGTTTTTATTACTTTTATCTATTCTATGCTATCTTTGTATTCTTAACCTGTTGTAAGGCCTTTGAGATTTTTTTCTGTAAAAAGCGATGAATAAATATAATGAAAGTATCGTTATTATCATCTCATTATGTCTGCATCCTTCTTTGATTTGTTGTCATTGTTCACTACACATCAGTGACATAATATAATATGTATCAGCACAGTGTCATGACTTTTCCAATATGGAACATCATTTGGTTGCATAATATCACAAGAATACTTTACATAAGCTTTTGTAAGATGTAGAGACAGCACCAAGTGGCAGCTCCTTAATGGTGCACTTCTTACAGTGTATACAGCAGAGATGGTTAGCCCCCAGTTTGGGGGCCTGATCCAGCCTCCAATCATTTTTTTTTCTGTTCCCCTCCTTCAATTTTGGTGGTAACAACAAAAAGGAAAACAAATTAAAATAGACACAGCACTGGGGTTGGCAGAGACGAGTGCCCTGATGGTCATGCAAACTGTCTGCTCCAGGTCATCAGATCAATCATTTGATGAGCAGAGAGGAGGTAATAGCCCCCCTCCTCAATGGATCTGCATGGACGGGTTGTATGTGTGGCAGGAGTGCAGGGTGGCCACACCCACCACTGGCATGTAGACTCCAAAGTTATAGACAAAGATAAATGTGACTCTCAAGTCAAGAAAGTTTAGCAACCCTGATCTACTGACTCACAAACAAATTTACAGCATGGACCTAATGGAAGAAAAAGTTTTAAATACTTTTGCACATGTTTAAATTGAGCAGTTTTGGAGAGCACTCTCTTGAGAAGATGTAGTATTGCAATACTGATGAAGAACTTAGTGACAGAACACTCTGAAAACTGTAGTACAAAAAACACAAATGGCAATAATTTAAACAAGAGAAGTCTTTCTCAACAGGAGGAAAACTGACCATTTGCTGGAAAAGTCAACTTCTTTGAGAGGGAGATTTCATCCTGAAAAGTGAAAATCATGAACATCTAGCACAATATGAAAAAACGATTCTGTTTAATTCCTGAAAACATAGTAAAAATAATATCTGATTACAGCAAAATGTAATTCTGCACATCATAATCTATACTGCCATTAGCTGTCAGCATTCTCTTGTATTCCCATTTCATAATATGTGGCATTCCTAATGTTCGTTGTTTTATACTTAAAGATTCAAAGCATTTAAGCCTTCTCTTGTCTCATACAACTTCCTGAGTTGTTACCATTAAAATACTTGATTCTCATCTGTTTCCCAGCCCTCCTCCATTTAATCACACCAACATGTACCTGAAGGGAAATGATGCAAAATATTTATCTTTAACAAGTTTATCTTGGGAGGTGGGGAGTAGAGAGAGATGAAAAAAAAAATTGGCAGTTGTCTATGATCTATGATCTATTGACAAATGTCTATATTAATATATTAACAACTTGAATCTGTATACCATGATCCTGAAAATTCTGCCTAGGAATTGGATATCGACACACCCATGCACAACTGCTGCCATCGCCCCATCTAGCACTTGGCTTTTCTTACCCTCAAAGCTGTTCAAGGGAATGCAGTCTTAGCATGCCTCCATAGAAAGCTGGTGCCACAAAGAAAAGCAGGACATAGTAAGATCCCTGAGGAATCAGACTAAAGGCCCATCTAGTCCAGTATCCTATTTCATGGTGAAGGCTTGCCTATCAGAAGCCCACAAGCAGGAAGGGCTTCTGAGGCTCAAGATCAATTATGGGAACCTCTGTCCTGCTGGCTTACTTAGGCCTGCCAGGCCTCCCCATTTGGTCTGCCAGGCATTTTGGCCAGACCAAGTCCACCTGCCGTAGATGTGATGTCATTTATGACATCAGGCATGGAGCAGGTAAACTCTGGACAATCATCTGGGATCAGATGCAGGGAGTGTCTTATATTCAAAGTGCTTCCTCCAGCACTTTGAATACAAAACTGCTTCCTTCGGGGGGGGGGGGAATGATCTGTTTTTAAACAGAAAGTGTTTTCTATTAAAGTGCTGGAGGAAGTGCCATGAATACAAACACTTCCCCTGCAGAAAGGAAAATGCTCCACTTTTAGGAGCATTTCCCCCTCCCCACAGACTTTAAAGGAGCTCCCTGTAAATTATATGGAATTGGACTGCCTTCAAGTCGATCCCGACTTATGGCTACTCTATGAATAGGATTTTCATGGCAAGCAGTATTCAGAGGGAGTTTACCATTACCTCCCTCTGAGGTTAGTCCTCCCCAGCTGGCTAGGGCCTGCTCAGCTTGCCACAGCTGTACAAGCCAGCCCCTTTCTTGTCCACAACTGCCAGCTGGGGGGCAACTAGGCTCCTTGGGATTATGCAGCTTGCCCATGGCTACACAGGTGGCAGGGCACGTAACCCCTGAGCCACTTGCTGTGGGGTTGATTTTTAGCAGGAGACACGAGCGGGGAAATGAAGACTCAGTACTCCCAGCCAGGCTGTCCTTCCCACTGTGCCAGCTGTCTCTGTAAATTATAATCAGCTGATAAGTGATTACAGGGAGCCTCTTTGAAGGTGCACTTTGAGCACCAAAGGAGGTTGCTGTAACCAGTAGTGTACTGGCAAATTCAGAAGTGCAGGGTCCCTTCATGTTAACCACAGCTATGCCCCCATTCCACTTTTTTTTTTTTTTGCTGTGGGGGTGAGAATTACATCCTAGTTAATGTCTAGGAACCAATCAGCATGAAAGAGGAGAGTGTTAGCACTGAGTCTTCTCGTGTTTGACTCACCTCTTTTCACCCTGATAGGCTCCGATCAGCAGGAAAGGACAAGGAAGCCTGTTAGAACACTCTTCTTAGTGATTAACACACTCCCTTTTCATGCTGATTGGCTTGTAGGATACTGGAGACAAGGGACCCTGCTGGGACCCTGCTCCCCAAAAACTAAAGGACCTAAGACCCCCTGAGACCCCGTACAATAACCCCCCTGGCTGTAACTGCCAACTAGCTGATCGATGGTTACAGCAACCTCTTTTGAAGGTTGAGAGATGTCAGTCTCCTGATATGATTATGATATGAGGTAACAGACAGGTGGGAGATTCCCCTGCAAAGGGTGGGGGAGAAGAGAAAAGGATCTGGCCCACCAGCCAAATTCAGTTCCCTACCCCTGCTCGATACACATGTTATTCACAGTTTCTAGATTCTTTATTCTGTGGTTTTTTAAAAAAAACAAAACAAAACACCACCAAAGCTGTTGAAATAGTTGTGAATGAGCAAAGGAAGGCTGTATGGAAAGAGTTTCTTTAATAGTCCTTTACCCTTTGATCCTTTTCACGTTAAAATCTCGGCTAACATAATGCTTTCTTTCCCATATGTCCATTTCCTGGCTGCTTTGGGTTTAAATGAAAACCCCATGAAGGATAGAAAGGCAGAAGTCTAATATTGTCTCCACTTCCAGAGTTTGTGACGCAATGGAATCATTTTCAGTGTATAGCAATGAGATTCTTAGAGGTGTAGCAGTAACCATAGTAAGCAGTAAGAGGGAGGTATGTTAAGAATCCTGGGAACTGGAGTTTGTTAAGGGTGCTGGGAATTATAGCTCTGCGATGGGTAAACTACAGTTCCCAGGATCCTCGGGGGGGGGGTGCCTTAACTGTATGATGTGTAGGCAGCCTAAGAGGTAAGAGTAGGGGTAGGATGTGATCAGTTTTAGAAGTTGACAACAGCAGTGTCTGTGCATCTTGATTTCGCGGGAAGATCTCCCCATAATCTCTTCTCCTTTTCGGGAGGAGCTGTCAGGTGAAGGATCCCGTCTCGAGCATTCCCACAAACACCAGCCTTTTTAGGTCAACATCAAAGGCCTTGCGGTTCAAAACCAGATCTTAGGCTTCAGCGTTTACATTCTCAACAAGCTTTGCCATCGAGAGTCCTTTCCTGTCTGTATGTGCATGCGTGTGTGGAAGATGAGAAGGGCAACCCCCACATCAAAGCAGCTCGCCCGTTCCCCCTTTTCCCACCACTTGAGCGAAGAGCGAAGAGCTGGTGAAGCTATACAGCAAGGCAAGAGTGGCCATTCACCACCACCCCGTATTCAGAGTGGGCTAAGTTTGAAAGGGGAGGGGGTGTTCAGAGATGGAAGCTTTGAAGCCTGAACGAACAAAAAGGAGGGGGGAAATAAAAGAAACTGCAGCTTTTGAACAGGAAATCGTGTGTGTGTGTGCTTGTGTGTGTATCTCATGCACACACACGCATACTCTAGCGGGTTTGGATCTGGCTGCAATCACTGCTTTTAATTGTTTCTTCTTCCTTCTCATCTCGGTGGCTGTTCAGTCTCTATTGCTTTCTTACGTTTTTCCCCCTCTCTCCCCTCATATATATATAATTTTTTCCCACCCACCCCCTCCCCTCCTTTCCTCTCTGCTCCAGCAGCACCAGCACCAGCCACCAGGACAAGTTGCTACGGAAACGGCTGCATGGCAACCGGCTCAGAGCCTGGGGTCCGTCTGCTGCTGCTGCCGCCGCCGCCGCCGCCGCCGCTTCTTCTCTTCTGGCTGGCTCATTCTCCCGCGCGCTTCCCTCCTCGCTAGATGGTGTGCGAGACACCCGAGACTAGACACGCTCCGGACGCGGCCAGCGAGAAGCGGCGAGCGAGAGGAGGGAAGGGAGAGAGAGAGAAAGGCGAAGGCGGCTGCGGGAAGAGGAGGGGGACGAGGCGAGGGGCGAGGCTGGGACTCGCTGCTGCTGCTGCTGCTGCTTGCCCGGGACCCGAGGCAAGGAGGCGCTTGTGAAGGGATCGACGGGGAGAGAGGCAGAGCCCCCCGCCCCCCCCAGAGACGGCGCGCAGCCCTCCGAGCAGGCATGGACATGATGCTCTTGGTCCAGGGCGCTTGTTGCTCCAACCAGTGGCTGGCCGCGGTGCTGCTGAGCCTCTGCTGCTTGTTGCCCTCCTGCCTGCCCGGCGGCCAAAGTATGGACTTCCCCGGGACGGCTGTGGACAACCTGGTGGTCAGGAAAGGGGAGACGGCAGTGCTGAGGTAGGACTCGTCTCGGTTTCTTCCCCCTGAAAACATTTGCGGGTGGCGTGTGTGTACTCTGTGGGTGTTGTGCTGTCTTGTGGGTATTGTTTTGTTTTTGAATGCCCTCCCCCACTGCAGTTGGCTCAGCTGCCTCCAAGAAGTGGGTCTTCTCCCCCTTCTGGGCTGGCTGTTCTGGGTCTGCACCAACAAGGGTCCAAGCCCTTGAAGCACCGAGAGGTGTTCAGCAGGGCAGAGAAGAGGATCCTACCCACTTTGAAACTAATGGATCCCCATTTAGTTTTACCTCCGCCATTTCCCCTTACCTACATATTTCCCTCGCTCTCACCTGCCCAGTGGAATTGAAAGGTGTCTTTCCTTCATCTCTCTTCCCCCCACCCACAACGCCTCTCTCTAAAGATTTGTGGTACTTTAAGCGGAACTTTGGGAGCATCCCTTTGGTTACTCAGTGGAGTCGTCCACTCTTATCAAAGTCTTTCCTTTTTAGTGAAGAGGCAGAGGGTTTGCAATTGGGTCTCTCCCCGGAATTAGTTTGCAGCTTCTTCCTCAGGCGTGCTGCTCTGGCTCTTGTTAAGCCTCTGAAAGCTGTAATGGCTCATCAGAGAACTGCGAGCCCCCTCCCCCTCCCCCTTCACCAGCAAAGCGGCTGCAGTGCAGAGTGCACTTTCTGTGAAATATTTCTTCTGTGAGGAGAAATGTTGAAGTTGGTGCCCAGCATTGTGATCTGAGCGATGCTAAAAGAGACCCCATTCTTCAGAGCTGCCTTTCCTCTGGCGTTTGAAACTCCCATCCAGATGCCTGCTGCATTAACACTGACAGTGCAGTTCCACGCATCTGAGTGCTATGGTATGGGATGTGTACATTTCTCAAGAGATTTGATCCAGGGATCCATCTGTAACAAGCACTTACAGCGCATACCGCAGTGTGTTTGCTAACACTCTTTGCCTGGAAGAGGTGTATATATTCTGAGCTTTAATTGGGCCATTTTCACAAGCCTTGATTTATGCTGCAAAATAAAGGAGCTCCAGTTTTAGACCTGTGTAAGTGAAGATATTTTAAGAGCACAGATTGCCACTTGCCTTCTAAATGCAGAGCCCGTGCCCGATTAGTTGATGTTGTGAAACGGTAGCAGACATGCAGAAATAACAGACAGTTTATTAAGGGAGGAATCCAAAAGGGCTCTTTTTACCTCAACCTGCAGAAGATCCTCACTAGCTTTTGGAATGCTAAGTTCATATAAGTTGGAATGGAAATCACTGATGCTTGACTTAATTTCTCTGGGATAGCACCTGATGTTGATAACAAGATCTGCAGTGCAACCTTCCCATGCCTGAATATATCACTGCTCAGCAGTAACAGTTCACTGAGGATACAGATACACTCACACCACTTAATGTTCTTAGCATTTTCATGATGATTTTTATAGGATGAAAATCAGACTCTAGTTTTAATTATTGTATTCATCTATTTTTTGAATATAGTTTTGCCACTGGAAGATTGCATGTCTACAGCAGTTCTGCGATGTCTTCCCTTGTAACAACTTTTCAATTCCATATGTTAACAATCCATTTGGCTAGCGGAGAATTTGTTTACTGGCAGCAGTCTGTATTCTAGGCAATTTTTTTCTCTCTGACTCAAGTTCATTAGTCGTCTGCTTTAATTTGTGCTGCCCTCCTCCCAGCTTAACTTTCAGTTGCCACATTTTGCACATTGACAAGGATATAATAGTTTTTCTTACTAAGAATTAGTACAAAGATTCCTCCTTCTTGTGTCTTATAAATCCAGAGGTTTGTCTCTGCAGCAGTTTTAACCATGAATGATATGGTTATACACTGTGTTGCTTGCCGTTATGAATCAGGTTCATAAACTAACTTCATCAGAAGCATTGCTTTTCACTTATGCTGCAAATCTTTTGCCAAAAAAAGAAAACACAAGCACGTATAATGCAGAAGATATTGTTTCATTGTTTTAAACTGGTATTATCCTATTTGTTTTCCCAACCCTATTTATTTTCCTGACTGTTCTCATGTGGTAGATGCTGAGAGTCAGTGTCTATGCACCACTGGTTGACATATTTTTCATCTGTAGCAATATGCTGTAGTTACACTCCATGGTTTTAGAATACATTGGAATTTACTCTTGTTGCAGACAGAAAGTAAATGCAACCTTAGTCTCTGTCTTTATTTGCATTGCCTCCAATGTAAAGACAGCCAAGTATCAGAGTTGATGAGCTGAGTTTTCCTGTTCATGGTAGCATGCAAACCAGTGCTAAAGAATAGTGTAGATCCTTATTTCTTTAATAAAAAGACACATAAAGAATTCAAAATTAAGCAACTGATGGTGCCTTTTGGCAGCTAGAATTAAATGCATATGTTATTACTAGAATATATGCATTTTTCTAAGGCCTGGGTATGAAGATGAATACGTTACATAAATGCAATTGGTGCTTTATGGTCAAGTAATCTTTTCTGTCTTGTAAGTGGGGGAGCATGAATAACAGCTTTTTAAACAAAATTCCACTAATAGAATACACTATATGTTATTTTACCAGACAAAGACAAATGCATTATTGAACTACTGGGTGGGGAAGAGCAAAGGGAATACTAATGCTGTTAAAAGACATATACATTTCATAAGGAATGGCACATTTTGCACAGATATATATATTTCTGTTTGTGTTTGTCATGAGAGCAAAGTTTACTTTATTGGAGCCCAATTTGCAATGAAACCTCATAGGAAGCAGAGGAGCAACTTAACCATTTGATGCAGACTTCGCGGTTCTTCTCTGGAATCTTGTCCCTACAGGATATCTGCAGCTTTTATTTAATGCATAAAACCTGGAGCGCTTAGAATAACGAACATCTACAAGAAAATGCTTTTTAGGTGTCGTATTAGGAGAAGCAGTCTTCTGTACACACAGACAAGGAATGCAGAGTATATATTGCAACTATTTCAATGGATCTGTTAATTTATTCACAAGTGCATTTTCTTTCACTTACACTAGAGTACGATGTCCTGGATTAATGCATATTGCTCTACATAAAGTAAGGTATATAAATATAAGAAGATATCACATAGTTTTTCAATACTATGGTTCTATATACAAAGCACAATACTTTATAAGTTGCGTGCAGATATTTTGATGCTCTGTTCAGGATCAAACTGTATTTTTATTCTTTTATACATACATACATACATACATACATACATACATATTCTTTTATATCGGGAAACTTCTGAGATGAAGTAACTGCTGGTAGCTAATATTAAAGGTCAAGTGTTGGGATCTCTGAGTCATCCTTTCGGTGTTTGAGTCAGCAGTTTGATTGTTTAATGAAAAGAAGATTATGTTAATAGAGATGATATACAGCTACTTTAATTAACTGACAGCCAAACTCTTGAAAAATGTTACTAGTTAGACATTTTAGTTGAGATCCTCTATGGACGTATCTATGTAGTGGTGATGGAGTCTTACTCTGATATGTACACAAGCCAAATGAAGCCAGTATTGAAGCAGATGTGTCACTGGTAGCAGATTCTTTCTAGGAAGCAATTCTTAAAGTAATCACCATTAGTTGAGTCCAGTGCCAGGCTTCCATGTGACTTTTCAATGTCCCTTATCGGGGAAAAAAATGTGATGGAATGACTTCTTTTTAGGAGCTTAGGCTGCAATCCTATTCACGCTTACTAGGGTGTAATCTCCACTGAACAAAGTGGGATTTATTTTTGAGTAAACAAGGCTAGAATTTAACTGTTATATCTGCAGGAAGTGTGTACTACATATTATAAGTATTATTCCAGAAATTAGGAGCATTCTCTTATTTATGTGCAAGTTTGAAACCTCTTAAGTCTGCTAACGCTCTCTATTTTAAACAATTTGCCTTGTTTTATAGGGCTGGTCAACAATCTAAAACAGAATAGCTATATAGATCGAAATGAAATTCTAGGTCCATAAAATAAACCACAGCTTTACAGCATCCCTTACCATTTTGGGTATCACAATTCCAGTGATGGTTTTAGGGAACAGCCTAGCATTATTGATGATCTGATATTGAGGGTGGCTGAATAGTTGCTATATGTGAGGGATAGAGAACCTGAGGGGCTCCAGATGTTGTTGGGTTCCAGCCCCTATTACCTTTAGCCAGAATGGACAATGGTCAGAAATTATTGAAATTGTAGACCAACAATACCTCATGGGGAGTACAGATTACCCATTCTTGCTATACACTCTTGCTGGGTGAAGATTCTCATTGAGAGTCACAGTTTGTTGCAGTCAGCCATTCTTCTACACCAGCCTTTTCCAACCTGGTGCCCTCCAGATGTTTTGGGCTACAGGTCCCATCATCCCTGACTATTGGCCAGAGAGACCAGTACATAAAGTCTTACTGCCCCCCATGTGACTAGAATCACATGAAATTGCCCAAACAGAGCTATGGTATAGCATAGGGGTGGGCATACTACAGGGTTGCTGGATCTACTTTTAATTTTTATTAGTAACCTGTGATCTACTAACTGGATCCTGGTGCAAAACCTGAACAAGGTTTAGGAAGGGATGATGAAAATTGCTGCCCCCAAGAAAACTGGATCACATAGGGTGAAGAAAAAATTTAGCTCCCACACCAACAATGGGTGGCATTCAGTGACATTAATACAGTAGACATTAATTTCATTGGGTCTACTCTAAGTAGGACTTAGCTGAATACAGCCCAATGCGCCTAAATATGCATGTTTATTTTATTTATTATTTATTAAATTTATATCCAGCCCTTCCACTGTCATATATATGCTATTGTGATTCAAGGAATGATCTTTGTTGATGTTTTTCAATAAAAATGAAAGCCACAAACAAAAACACAGTGAATTATTTGCATAGAGTGACATAATTTCTTAAGACATGTCCTAAAACACACTCACACAGATTGTGCTAGCCTGTTCAGTTAACCAGATCTTATTTATTATAAGACTGTAGTTATAACTGAGCAAGGAGTAAGTAAAAGTTAATAGGTACTGTTTTTAAAATTGAGTAGAAAGAAATGCTTATGTAAGGTCTGATAACACATGATACAGCTACCTTCTTGAAGCCACAAAGGTCTGAGTCTGGTCAGTGAATAGATAGGAGATCAACTGGGAATCCCCCGTGCTCTGCCTTGAGTTCTGTGATGATGGGAGAAAGGAGGGAAATAAATGTACTAAACAAAGAAAGTGTTGCCATATAGTAAGTCAAGTGAGAAAGGGGAGCAAAAACAATCTTATGGTACAAACCAAACCAAACCAAAACCCTTCCCTGTTATTCTTACCCTCTTCCTTGCTTACTTTTTGGTGAGCTACAATGGTGTTTTTTTTTTTTTTCATTTTTAGGTAGTAAGTCAAGAAACTTTGTTTCTCCCTGGTGTCAAAGTGTTTGCACAATTGGAACATAGGAAGGCGCCTTATACTGAGTCAGACCAACCATCCATCTACGTCAGTATTGCCTGCACTGTCTGGCAGTGACACTCCAGGATTCTAGAACCATAACTGGAAATGCCAAGGATTGAACACAGGAACTTCTAATTGCAAAATACGTGCTCTACTACTACCCTGTGGCCCTTAACAGATTGTCAGGAAACTCTCCAATTGAATTTTTGAGGCCCAGATTAAAATTAATCTGGGTTTGAAGTGGGACTGTAAGGAAAGTTTAATAAATTGCTAATGCACCAAAATGTGTGTCAGTTTGGAATATGGAAGAGGCACATGTTGGTAAATATAAGGAAATAGAGAACTGAGTTTCAAGAAGATAACTGCTTGGCTGTAATGTGAGGTTGAGTAGAATGAGAAAACTGGGAATTAAAACATTGTAAATAAGAAAGCCCTGTGTGACTGTAAATAAGAAAGCCCTGTGTTAAATGGTACCTAAGATGTTGGTGGGTTCAGTTTTAGAATAAACACGTGATTGCAAGCTGTATACTATCGATTTATGTTGGCAATAGTTGAATAGTGTGACTTTGGACAAAAATGGAAAATTAGATGATAGGTATAGCAGCAGGAGCACAGTGATTTGTTGAAGGCAGGCTTGTCTCTGTGGGAACATCTTAGAGGAAATTAGATGAGTTTATGGCCTATTAAAATGGGATTTGGATGTTTAATTGTGGGGTCAGGCCCTGATGATTCATTGGAACATAACTTTTTTTTCTGAATTGTGTCCTAAAGGTAAAAAGAAAATGCTGAGATAATTTAGGAGTTGGCCTTAATAATGTGATGGCAGGTAAGAACGTTCGTTGAAAATATGCCCCATGGCAGCACATGGTCAAGAGGTAGATGTGGCTCTAAGCAGCTATCCTGAGATCCACAGTATTTCAACTCTACATTTTCAGGTGTTGCCTATTACAGGGAAATTGAACTTTTTTCTGCCTCTCTTAGAATGAATTGCCCCCTTCTTGAAGAAGCAGGCTTTTTTCTTTGTAGAAAGATGACACAGAAGTACAATTGTAGCAATCCCTTTATAAGGCCCAGGTGGATGGGAAAATGTACAAGAGAACTGTCTAATTTTCCAATAAGAAGCAATGTCTGCTTTTTCTGGAAATCCAAGAACACCTCTGAAATTCTGTTACAACACATAGTACAGTTACTAAGGGTTTTTCCACATATGCTGTGCCTATTTTTTTATATGTTTATAGGTTATTGATGTATACCAAATGCTACAGATTATCTATTTTGGTTGCCACAATGCTGCACTGGGGGGGGCAGGGGGAGCACAATAAAACATCTTCGGTACTGAGCACTGAGTTTGGAAAGCCTAAAAAGTGCTGCTACTTCTGACAAAACTGAGGATCAGTGTGCTAATCTATCACATTCTACAAAAATGTGCTTCCTGTGGTATAGACCAAGTTAAAAATGTATGTGTGTGTGTGTGCGTAAGATCCTTACTTAAAGGATCACCTTCAAGCCTGCATCTATCTTAAGACCTGTGTCTGAAGCTCTGTAGAGTTAGGCACTGTTGGGCTTCCATTCGGAGGGTACATCAAAAGTTGTGTTATCCATACCCCTAGCCCTTCTCTTCATGTGTACAAATAGCCACAACCGCTGGATTGTTCAGTTAACAGTTGTTTGTTGGACAGGGTGTTACATCAGATGCTATTCCCCCACTCCAACAGTTCCTTGATGGAGCATTGATTGGAAATAGCCCGGGACCACAACCTGTTGCCTGCCAAGTCCTCTCTACCCCATCCCTTCCCTTTCTCCTGTTATAAGTTACACTGAAGCCTCACTGTCAACAGCGGTGCCTGTCCCCAGCTGTTCCTTATCTGTCTTTTCAGGCCCCACTCCAGGGAGGAGAAATGACATGTCTTATCTGACTCAAGGCTTGCTTCCCAGTCATTCTCCACCGCAAGCCCTGCTGACTGGGACCATGGTCCTATATCCACATAGGAGGGAAATACAGGGGACAGCAGGGTGGACCCTGGTGGTCCTCCACATCCACCAGCAATGATAGTTCAGGCAGGATATTTTTGGTGGTGGCCCCACAACTGTGGAATTCCATCCCATGTGATATTAGAAAAGTCCCATCTAATTGTGGCTAGATGTCTGATTGTGTGGCCTGGTCTTAGTTGCTGTATTATGCTATGTTTTTGATGTTGGATTACTAGTTTTAACAATATGGGATTTTTAAAAAGATACTTTTAAATATTATCCATTATATTTTGTTGTTGTATTTTATGTGAACTGCCTTGGGAAGAATTTTATTACTGAAAGGTGGTATACACTTTTATTAATTTAATTAATTAAATTCATAAGAACATAAGATGAGCCCTGCTGAATCAGGCCAAAGATCCATACAACTTCCTGTTTCCCACCAGATGCCTGTGACCAACCAGATACTTATTCACTAATAGGCAAAAAACCTTGTGGTTTAAGAAGGTACCTATAGTCCACAGATATTTCTATCAAACTTTAAAAAGCAGGGAAGTTGGGCAGCTATAGTGAATGCACCAGGGGAGCAGAACACCTGACCTCCTGTCTGAGATATTGTACTGCCCTACAAAGTTGGTCAAAATGCAAACACAATTTGGGTTGGTCTTTCACAGTCCAATCCACTTCCTGTGTAGCTTGGAGGAATTTGGTAATATGTGCCTCTGAGCATATGGTGAGTGGTGGCAACACCTGCAATCAGCCCAAAGAATAGAAAGAAGACATTTGCTGTGCTGATCTTGTTTTAGCAGGGAGGAAGCAACATTATTAAGACAGTTTGGATAATCTTTATTTATTTATTTATATACCGCCCCATAGCCGAAGCTCTCTGGGCTGTTTACAATAACTAAAAACATTAAAAACAAATATACAAATTTAAAAACACATCTTTTAAAAACAATTTAAAACAATCATGGCTTCTCTCAAAGCCATGGCTCAAAGCCAATCATGGCTTCTCTCAAAGAATCCTGGGAAGTGTAGTAAGTGAAGGGTGCTGAGAGTTGCTAGGAGACGCCCTGTTCCTCTCACAGACCTTCAATAAGAGTGGCTGACTATTACACCATTCTCTCAGGGGAATAGGAGTCTCCTCTCAGCACCCTTCACCCTTCAGTATTAGGATTACAGGTACTCTGTGAACATGGCTGATTTTTAATGAATTTCAACAGATTATGAGAACTCTCAGAGAAAAAAGTCCAAAAGGGCTCTGGGGTTTTTTTCTCTCTTTTTAGACTTTGAACTCTCTATTCTCCCTGACTGTTTTGTGTATCGCCATGAAAATTGAGAGGATTGTTAAGCAAGTGTTTCTGCGTTCAGGACTGTACGTTTGGTAAGGTTTTATTTTGAAATGAGCTTATGGGAAGCATCAGAATGGCATGGGGTATTTTCAATTTAACATTGCGGAATGTGAAAAATCCACACTGGCTATGGTATACAGCCACTCTCGTGGCTGTATAATAAACAGGTCTGGAACAAAGAACCTTATATGGAGGACTTGACAAGTAATAGGCTTTTCCCATTGTTGTTCCCAAGGGCATGGTATTCAATGACATACTGCCTCTGGGCCTGGAAGTTTGATATAGCCATCATGATTAATGGCCAGGAGTTTATCCATGAATGTGTTCAGTCATGTTTTAAATATATCTAAGCTAGTGACCATCATCACCACATCTTGCAGCAGCCAAGAAACATGGAGGTGGAAATACCAACTCAAGGGTCATCACTAGTTGGTGCAAGTAGTTGCCTCCCTGGGCTCCTGTTGGGAGGAAGGGTGGGATGTAAATCAAATAACAAACAAACTATAGGAATGAGACTGTGAAACTTTATTTTCTGAACCTCCACAAGAGCGAGAGAGAGTGGTAAGGGCAGTGCCATTTCCACAAGTTTCAAGAACAATGGTATGGTTTGTGTGTTTTTATGCATCAGCAAAAGCAACAAGTGCCTATG
The DNA here is from genome assembly GCF_030035675.1 of Rhineura floridana. Taxonomy (NCBI): domain Eukaryota; kingdom Metazoa; phylum Chordata; class Lepidosauria; order Squamata; family Rhineuridae; genus Rhineura; species Rhineura floridana. The sequence continues at coordinate 106,506,980 of NC_084485.1, read as the reverse complement.
AGGGGACTTGACTAATGTGACCAACACCAATATGTTTGGAAGAGAGTTCAAGGAGTTCAAGGCCAACTTTACAGGACCATAGGAAGCTGCTTTGTATCGAATCAAATGGTTGACCCATCTAGTTCAGTATTTGTACAGTATAATCATTGGCAGTAGGTCAGTCTCCTGGGTTTTTAGACAGCCACTTTTCTAGCTGTAGCTGGAGATCCTTGGGATTGAACTCAAGACGTTCTGTATGCAATGCATGTACTGTACCACTGAGCTACAGCCCTTCCCCAAAGATAGTATTTGCTACTGTTCATCCAGGTCTATCCACTACAGAATATTCCAAATTCTTTTTATTAAATTTTAAACACACTTGACTCTGTAGCAATCCTAAGCAACTTGTTCCATTACTCAAGTGTTTTTATGGCTAGGAAGCCTTACCTACTGTCAAATTAAAAAAAACCCTGCCTTTTTGTAATTCAATAAATTGAAGTGCATATTAGAGACGATTTAACCACAGGCTCAAGAGCCAGGTGTTTATCTCTTAATTGGCAGAGATTTGGAATGAAGAAATCTTCCATAAACAGCTTCTTAACTTTAGACACCTACATATGGTGAAAAAATGTATTAATATTTCAGAAAGATCTGCATAAAGGCTTACTTTGCAAATCATTCTACAAGTGTAAAATAGGGGAAAGAAATTGAAACCCTTAAGAAAATGATTTACAATGGGGAAAAAGACAAGATTAAATAGGTAGAGGATCTAATATATCCAGAAGCTTAAGAGCATGCATCAGAAGTAAGGCAGCCTCATGTACAGCTGAATAAATGTACATAGCTATAGGAATATCTTGCTTACAATACAAAGCAGAAATTTCACTTCACTGGGTATTATAGCATTTTATTTGAAATAAGGACCTAAACAGATGAGTCAACAGCCTTCTAATCTGCATAATGTTGCAGTTTCACATTTACAATACAGTTATTTATTGAAAGCAAAGTTATAGTGTTGCTCATCTCACAAAAAGTGAAAGAGCTATACTTTCATTACGTTAAGGCAGCCTTTCCAAACCTAGTGACTTCCAGATATTTTTGACTACAATTATCATAATCCCTGAACATTTTATCATGCTGGCTGGGACTAATGGAAATTGAAATCCAACAACATTGGGGGAGGGGAATCAAATGGGAAAGGCTGGTGTAGCAAGTCAAATACAAGAATTGCTTTGAGACCTGGTGATGGCATGACCCTGAAGAGATGGTGGAATATCATTTTATGAAGCCTTCAGCAAGCATGAGGCATTCCTGCTAACTTTGTTCCCTAAATTTTAACTCACACCTTTTAGATGTTTCTGGGATTATAGTTGCCAATGGACACAATCCATCAAAATATATGTAAAAATTGGCCACCTGACCTTCTAGATCTTGCCTGTCCATTTCTTGTCTTCCTATAGTATCTTACCAAAGGAGTGTCCCTTCCTCTTCCGGAGTGATTCCTGCAGACCAAGTGACCATTGAATCACCCATTGACAAATAGCATTTTGTATTACAATAAACACACTGTAGAGTGCCTGAGATCTTTTAGAAAATATACATGTAGTAAGGAATGAAAGGTTGCATCTGTGTAAGAGGTACTGTTGGGACAAAAATATTACTTTAGATTTTTCAGTTGCTTTTTTCTCATTACATGGTATAATTACCATTGTCCTAAATGCTAGCAAAATAGAAGATTCAGCCTCAGGAATAAATCAGCCTGATCAGATGACACGGTTAAAAAGTTTGCAGTATTCCTGAGGACGGCAGAGAATGAATTGCACTGGTTCTAATCCCATAAGATTAGTATAATCACATTCTGCATCAACCTCTCTTTTTAAAGGGAAATATTTACGGCATTTTAATACTTGTGCACTTGTAGCAACCACATATTTCAATTTTCAGTTAATTCTGCAGGCTAAGGTTTATCACAGAAGTGGTGAACCTTTTTTCAGCCCAAGGGCCATGTTTCCTCCTGGGTAACCTTCTAGGGGTTACTTGTGAACAGTTGGCAGAGTCAGAGCCAGAGGCAAAAGTGGGCAGAACAATTTTTACCTCTGTACAATAGGCTAGTTTCTGCACACACTCTCACTTCCCTCCCTGTCCTCCACCAAGGCAAGCAAGAGGCGTTATCAGAATTCAAGGACACCTTCTAGCCAGGCAAAAGCACTCAAGGAGGGTGTGAAGCAGGAGTGATGAGGGGCATGGCTGGGAAGGGTATGGCCCAGGGAGAGTTCCGAGAGCTTGACAGAGAGGCTTGGAGGGCCGCGTTTGACTCCCAGGCCTGAGGTTCTTCACCCCTGGCTCATCATGAAGAAAAGCTAAAAATTTCTTAAAGGGAGCTCTCCCCTCTGCCTCCTCTGTTTCATTTAAAGAAAACAGTAGCAGGAGGAGAAGAGAGTGTGTTATTTGAATTTTGCACTTGTGCTTTGAATTTGTCTGAGCCTTTTCCTCTTGTATTTGTGTCAAGAAAATAAAGTTTGAACTGGCCCTCAGATGACAATGTGTTGGTCTGTAGCAGTGTACAACACATGTCTAGATAAGAGGTAGCAATAATGAATAAACCTTTGAATGATGGTGTGCTTTGAATAATGGTGTGCTCTGTTTCTGTTTTGGTGGAAGTATTCCTGTACGTCATGGTTTCATTCCGAGCATGATGCAGCATGAGCTGTTATCCCAGCAAATCCGTTATAGCCATCTGGACCTCTACACTGTCATTTTCTCTCTCTGGTAACATCAAGTCCCCAAGTTCTAAATATATATGTGTACCCTGGCAACAAAGCATGGAATAAAGTAACTTCCCTTCAGTAAACAAGAACTGAGATACTTTCTGATTTGTTACAACAGCACAGCAACCACACCAGCTGCTGCCAAATAGATCGTTGGTTGCCACTATTTTGGTTTCATTTCCTTTGCTGTGTGAGCTTAAGCCCAGGATTCCATGTGTATATTTTCAGAACTTCCAGTGTAGTTGTTAATTAGATTTTACAGATGAAATTTCATTAATGGTGGTATTTCAGTTATCTGCTTGTTATTTTTAATTGTTGTGAGATAAAAGCCCTTGGTAGAGAATGCCATTGAGCTTTCCTGCAATCTTCGATCAAAAGGGTCCTGATCAAGTGGAAAGGGACAAGGAGAGATGCAGTCTTCTAGATGCTGCTGGACTCCAACTCTCAGCATCCCCAGCCAACATGTGACAACTGGAAGAACTGCAATCCTATATATCAGGGGTGCAATCCTTTATATCCTTTATATCCGTGGTGGTCCTCTAGATGTTGCTGGATTCCAACTCCTATCATTCCCAGCCAATGTGCCTAATAATCAGGGAGAATGAGAGTTGGAGTGCAGCAGCGACTGGAAAGCCATAGGTTCCCCAGTGCATTGCTAGTCCCCTGTTGGAAGAAAATACACACACACACACACACCAGATTGTCCCAAAAGTATTATCTTCAAAATACCATTTGCTTTTCAGCAAACCATCCCAGTAGGAGCAGACGGTTTTTCCATTTGGAAATTGAATTGTTCCTCACCTGTTGTCTGCCTGTTCATTAATATCTCTTTTTAACCTGTTTGTGAGGCTACAAAAGTGGCCTCTTTCAGCATATTATAGTATAAGTTGTACACAATCATTAATAAATTTATGCATACCAATCCTGTTATTTAGAATGTTAACCTTTAATCTGTTGAACTAGTGGATCAATTAACCACAGCTTTAATTTCAGTTTAAGATGTGTGTCCCAATTAAGTGGAGGTAGGAGAGATTGAAAGGCACACCATTGTACAAGATGCATAGACATACCAGCTTTATTCCCTCCCTTCTTTGTCATCTTATTTGGCATGTAAAAGGTGGCTCTTTTCCAGTTTGGTATTCAAAGCTAGCAGATATACTACATTTCAGGGAGAAACCAGTACAGTTTCTTTCTAGCAATAAGAACCATAGGCAACTCTAAGCTGACAGTGTTCATTTGAAATCAATGTCAGTACATCTGGGTCTTCTCCAAAACTGATGGGAAATTGAATTTGTTCACTTTTAGGCCATTCTTTTTGTCCTGTTGAGTTCCTGTAATAGGGAATACACAGTAATCCAAGTTTCCACATTGATGAGAAAGAAAATATTAAAAATGGCCTTTGCGTCTAACTATGAGCTTTTGTTTCATTTATCTTGGAAGAAACTGCCCTTCAACAAGGTGGAACATATGAAAAGATAACCTGATTCTGCAGGATTTAAAACTAGGAACACTACTTCAAATATAACAAATATTTCATATCTCCTGATGTCCTCTGTATAATTATATACATAACATCAGAGATACATGTAACAATCTAATTTTTAATATTTAAAATTTCAATGTGTTGACTTTCTCCTTCCTGTCAACAATCTACTAAGGGTTTTTGATTCCTTATGCCATTAATTTTCCGAGGTAATCCCTCCTTGTTGGGGATTATTGCTTTAATACAATATTTGCAGTCTCGATAGCAATAATTACAGGGAAAGTCCTTTACCCACAATGAATTTAACCTCTTAAAGGAATATCAACTGAGCTACACGTTGAGTTGTTCTACAGTTTCTGCCAACACAAGTGATTGAGTTACTGAAACATTGCAAAATATTTGGTTTCCTACTGTTTAATATATAATTATGATTTTACTACTTTGAATAATGGAGAATGAAACTATGTTAGGGGAATGAAAATCTAATAATGAAACGTAAGTTTTTTGCTTTTGGGGTTGAATGGTCTTGTTCATCTAAACATTCAATTGAACCTTACTTAATTTTAGTTATGAGTGAAAAACAGTATGAAAATCTCCTATGGGTGACTGTTACTAGTCTCCCAGTTAGATCACCATGATGTTGAGTTAAAAGTGAGTCTCACTGATTTTAGGGGGATTTACTAGGAGGCAGATACGTTTAGGATTGCAGTCTTTGGCAACCATGACAATCCTGTTTGCTCTGGGTCATGGGATTACTCTGGCATAAATGTTCTGTGGCGGGCAGCATTAGTAGGTAATTGCTAAGAAACAAGGTATAAATACTTTTGCCTGCTCCCTCTTGTTGACAGATGTATTTGAAATATGTTGACAGATGTATTTGAAATAAGAACATACCTTTAAGTCATCAAACAATGGCATATTTAAGTCAGAACTCAGAATTCTGATTGGCAAACTGATATCATTTACAGCTTTTTAGATCCAAGGGTGGTAGATGGAAAATCATTTCAGCCCTAGTTCCTCAGAACTTTGAGGCTTAGTTCACTCTCATGTACACACACCCCGATGAAGTAGTAAAACTATACCTAGGTGGTACCACTTCAGGTGGTGGATGGCATGGTTGAATGTTTGTCCATATAAAGACCTATTGGTAGATATTGAACCTAAAGTTTGAAGGAATCCAATCCACTTCATTTTCTGTTTGTATGAATTAGGCCCACTGATGTAAGGCTGTATTGGTGAATTTGCTGACAACAGAGCAAGAATTGTTTGTCCACTACTGCCTATACTATTCTGCATCACAGTGTCATCTGGTTTTAACTTAGGAGAAATGTTCATTGAAGGCATTGGCTGCAATACATTGTCAATGCATTGTGATATATTTCTCAAATAATGTCATGGTTGCTTGAAGAGCACTTAGCAGTTATTCATTAACAAATGATGGTACAATTCTTTACTGGAAAGGTGAGATTCTATTTGAAAAGTGAAGCAAATGCCTGAGCAATTAGTTTTAAAACAAATGGAAATTATTTAGCTATATACTTAAATGATGAGCTGAGGTATGTCCTTCAAATAATTGTAACTCAATAACACTACTTCTAATAACTTTAGGTGGTATATCAACTTAAATCCTACTCAGAGTAGCTCCACTTAAACTTAAATGGGCTTAAGTTAAATTTCAGTCCATCGATTTTAATGGGTCTACTCTGAGAATGATGTAGTTAGCTACTATATTATTGTTAATTATTAGACTCCGTAGCACAAAGTGGTAAGCGGCGGTAATGCAGCCGAAGCTCTGCTCACAGCCGGAGTTCAATTCCAATGGAAGGAGGAAGTCGAATCTCCGGTAAAAGGGGTCGAGGTCCACTCAGCCTTCCATCCATCCGTGGTCGGTAAAATGAGTACCCGGCATATGCTGGGGGGTAAAGAAAGGCTGGGGGAGGAACTGGCAATCCCACCCCATATATACGGTCTGCCTTGTAAATGTTGCAAGATGTCACCCTAAGAGTCGGAAACGACTCGCACTGTAAGTGCGGACACACCTTTACCTTTTTTATTAGACTTGTTAGCAGCTTGTTACCCAAAAGTCTCCAAGTGACAACACATTTAAAAAAATAAATATAAATACATAATGCCATAAAACAGAGCAAACAATTCCCATAACAGACACAGGAAACAATAACAGAAACATCATCATCTCAGTCCATCAAATGTCTAAGAGAAAAGATAAGTCTGTATGGTGCCAAAAAGATGTCAACAAAGACACCAGGTAGAACTTGATGGGGAGAACATTCCAGAAACCTGTGTAGAGAAAACAACTTTTAACAGGAAAATAGCATCTGTTATTTATATGGTCCATAACAGGGATAGTTTATGAATTTCATCTTTGTGAATTCTGATCCAAACTGATCTGATTAGCATCTTCCAGACTTAGTTATCCACTGGGTTTTGTACTTCCAAATGTTCTGGCACAGTTTTCCTTTTTTAAAAAAACCAAAAACCCATTAAAATGTACATTTTGAGAGAAAACATATGTTTAAGAATGTTTATTTGAGAGGAAATACATTGAGATGTTGAGACATATGTATGTAAATTCAATTATGTTATGCATTTTTAAAAAATGCAGATTAATGCAGAAATGTGACAAAATGAACTTATAGGAAACACATTCAAAAGGGGCACAGGCCAGAAGTACATTGATAAATCCATTCCCAGTTCATGTTTATTTTCAGAGGGCGGATCTTATTGGGTCGGATCTAGAGAAACTTGAGCACAGTTCTTTTCACACAATGGGATCTTTCTGCCTGCATACTGCCAACCCCTGCACACACCCCAAATCTGGTATTGAAGATCCAGGGACCCCCTGGAATGATGAATGATGGGGACACAGGGGCAGCTTTCTTGATTGGAAGTGCCTGTCCACTTGCACAAGCTGCCTTTGACAGCACTCACAGGATCATATCTAATGTATAGATCCAAATCTACACAGGTTAACTAGAAACCTCAGCAGAATATCTGGCTATGTGGTATATGATGCTGGAAGTGCTGCCTCACACAACAATGGAAGTATATAATGTCATGATTGTACTATATTAAACCACTTACACAGATACGAAGGTGAGATAGGAAGAGGTAAAGACCCTCCTCTGGCTTATATAATCAGTGCCACCAATCAGTAAGAACTCATTGATCCCGGTATCAATGGTATCCAAACTGTGACCAGTTCTTTATAAGTTATGACTCTGGGACAACACATTGGGAAGGGGGGGTAGCCCAGAAAGGGGCATGGTAGTTTTTGGGGAGCTGCTGTTCCTAGATGACTTCTCAGCAACTTGGGAATGGTACAAAGGAACTCTTTTCTCTGGAGCAGCGGTTGCCAAGTGATCCTCTTTGGCCCAGTGGACACATTTCAAATGTTCAGAGAGTGCTGTGGACAGCAGCCACAAAATGGCTGCCATGGAGAGCATGTCATACCACAAAATTAGAGAAAGTACAGTCATTGATGCTTCTTTGAACAATCTTATGTTTACCATGGGAAGTCAGCTATCTTGACTTCCGGGAAGGATTGCTTAGCTTGTGCCTGCCTCTGAGACGAGCTCTCGTCTCAGAGGAAGCTTTTTCAGTTTTAAAACCAGCCAAAAAGTTTTTTTTTTGACTGGTAAAAACTTTCTCCCAGGCAAGGGAGAAACGAAGAGATTATCCACAAGCTTCGTTGTGTTTGTTGGGGGACTTGAATTCATTAGGAACGAAGGACCTGCCAGCAACGTCGGACGGAGCCAGGGAATTTCAAGCAAGCTCAAACTGATTAAGCAAGACTTTTTTTTTCTTTAAAGAAAAACGTATTCTAACAGGCAAGCATTCTTCTATCTACTCTTATCATTTTGTTATCGTTATAGTAAAAGAAATTTGTTAAACGATCGGCAACAAAGAATCCCTGGGTGAGTTATAACTTTCTCTCATATACACGGAATTAAGGAGGAAGAAAATCGAAATAGCCTATCTTTGTTTTTTATTGCAAAAAGCTGGCATGGAATCGAGCATTTTAAAGATATAAACGGATGAGGGGCAACTAATCTAAAGAGGAAATCTGATTTTATGACATTTGAGACTATTTTTTCTGGTCTACTTTTTTTTTTTTTTGACGAATCTGCTTACTTTTTATGCCACTAATTTTTTGGATGCTGTGAACTAAATTTGTTTTGCACTTTTGGACACATAAGAGATAAGGCGGTTTGTGCTGTCTAGAGGGTGATGTCAGCAGGCTTGGAGGATTAACTCCTTTGTGACTGGAAAAAGAAATAAACTGTTCTTTGCTTGGGAATAGTTAAGAATGACAATCAAGAAGGTGGCTGAGACCCTGGATGTACAGGAAGGGGTTCTCTATCTAGATATGTTTCAGAAAATAATGAATGAGATTAAGCTGGTGAGACAGGAGCTGAGACAGAGCAGACAAGAGATGAAAAGTGAATTTGGCAAAATGAGACAGGAGCTGAAGGAAATTCAGGATTCTGTGAGAGGGGAGGTGGATGAGACCAAAGATATGGCTGGACAAATAAAAGAAGATGAAAGAAAAATTAAAGGAAAGGTTCAAGCCCTGGAGATTGGAATAGATATATCAAATATGGACTTGGAAAAAGATTTGGATTTTATGGCTGTGATGAATCCTGGAGACAAATATCACTGTTTGGAATTCAGCGCTGTCTTTGAAGGAATTGGTGAAGAGATTAGAGATAAAGATATCAACGGTTCAAAAAAATTCCTGGATTGGAAGGATTTGATGGAACTTGAAATGGAGAAAGTTTACAGAATTAATTCCAGATGTGTGACAATGGAAAAACTCTCGGGAGATGTGATGGTGCATTCTGTGGAAAGGAGGAGCAGAGATGCAGCTTTACAACAACATTTCAGTGGTACATTCGGAATTGATGGCAAGGAAATATTTGTGATGAAAGAAATTCCTATCAGACTTTTATTATATGACTATGACTATGACAGCAAGATTATTATGGGTGCAAGGATGGAGATGGAAGATGGAATTAACACTGAGAATGGCTATTGAAACTACTGGACCTAGCAGACTTGATGAGATGGATTAATTGACATGCTTATTTGGAGAAAAATCGATGGATATATTTCTCAAGGAGTGGAAGCCTCTCTTTGACTTTTTGCGGAAAGAATAAAGTAATGTTAATGAGATTTGATGATTAATTAAGATAACTACTGGAGGAAAGTGATTTTGTAATATATTAAGAGACAGGTTTGTTATATATTATAGATCTGTAACTGATCTGCGACAAATCGGAAGTCAACATTTTATTTTATTGTATTAGTTATTAATTTGTTTTTTTGTTTTGTTTTGTTTTGTTTTGTTCTGTTTTGTTTTTTGAAACTTTGAATAAAAATTAATGATAAAAAGAAAAGGAAGTCAGCTATCTTATCCTGGTCTTGATACATACAGTTGTTAAAGGCACAAGAACCCTGCTTTCCCTAATGCCAATCCTAAACCAAAACCTAGGCTGCTACCCTCTACCTACGTACCTGGGAGCAAGCCCCATTAAACATAAAGAGACTTAGGGTGGTATTCTACTAAATAATTGCACTAGCGCAAGGATTTGCACTAGTACAACAGGACTTTGTCCCCTCTCTTCCACCCAGAATGGGGGGAGAAGAGAGGGAAAATGTTTTGTTGCACAAGGAGAAATCTTTGTACTGATGGAATCAGCAACTTAGTGCTATACTGAATACAACCCTTCTGGAGCAGGCATGTACACCATTGTACAGTAAATTAAGTATTCTGTGAATTCTTAAGGAGTGTCTAGACATCAGCTCCTGCACAACAGAAGACATGCCTAAGCCTCTTTGCAAAGTTTTCACATTTTGCATTTGCCATCTGGGGAGTATTTGCAAAAAATAACTTCTAGGGAGTACCTGATCTCAGATAAACACTCCACAGGAAAAATGCATCTTGGTTGTTAGGGGGGGGAAAGGGCAAGCTATGGAGATTTCAAGGATTCCTAGAAACAAGAAGCATCAGCAAAAGTGCACTAAAGGGAAAGTGGAAACAGCAGCTCTTTAAAACCCTAGGACAGGGGTGGCGAACCTTTCCATGGGCCATGCTTGCTGAGAATGATGGGAATCGTAGTTCAGCAACATCTGGAATGCCAAAGGTTTGCCACCCCTGCCCTAAGAGTTCCTATTGCCTGGTATCCAACAACTCACTTATCAGTCAGAGCTCTGACTTCACTCATTGGCTAAAAACACTGACAGCCAGGCTCATTCGTTTCATAGAAATCATTTAGAAGGGAATGTGCACATTTTACTTCATAACTCTCTTTCTAGGAGGGCCAGAGACTGAGACATGAGAGCCTGGGGGTACCAATGAAGCCCTTTGCAGGCACTGGGTTGGCAAGCCCTACTTTGGAGTTTCAGTAACAGAACACTATAGTGTTGCCATGCAAATCCTTTTGAATGTTAAGTTGTTGTGCAGCAGAACTGGGTAGTCTTGGTGTATTAGCTCTTAACAAACAGGCAAACATAATGTGTTGTGCAAATACTGCTATTCTAACAGTACAAATGCAATGAAAATAATGCTGTATAAATTCAGTAATGATGTACAAGTAAGATTTCTATTAAATTGCACCACAATGGCTGCTTTGGTTACAGTAAGTCCATAGCAGCAACACTCTAATTACCCCCCTCTCTGTGTGTGTGTGTGTGTGTGTGTGTGTGAGAGAGAGAGAGAGAGAGAGAGAGAGAGAGAGTATATCAACAAAGGCCACAATATTCCAGTCATTAAAACACAATAACAAAACTAAAGACTAAAAACAGCAGAAAGCAAAAGGACCAAAAGCAACACTAACAATCAGTACAGGAATCAACAGCAGAATCAAAATTTATGAAAGGCTGCTATAAGAAATGTGATCCAGTATTCCATCTAAGGTTACCATCCTATAAACACTTGCCAGGGGAGTGTAATTTCCATTGAACTCCATGGGACTTACTTCTGAGGAGACAGGAACAAGTTTGTACTTCACATCTTGCAGATCATCCAGCCAACAGAATGATGGATTATCAAGTGCTCTGATAATTTATAGGCATGCAAATTGCATATTTGTTTCTCTTGAGTAGAGCTAGTGGGAATTGCTTAAATTTGGATATGAAAACAGTTTGACAGTTCATGCTGCCCAAATAAAATCCCACCAAATGAATTGAATGAATGAAAACCCTGAAATACAGATTTTGGGAATATTATCACATTTTTACATCTGAAGGAAGCTGAAAAGAGAAATTCTGAAGGAAGTTAAAGTCATGTAAACTTGATGAATTTTATTCAGTTTTGTGATAGGTTATAATTCTGCAAGATGAAGCTAAAGTAAGGGAAAAGTAGAAACTTTTAGCAGTTAAAACAACAATGCTGCTCCATAAACATGTTTCCTGTGCTTCCACAATTTCTGAAGATTCTACAACTAGCCTACTCTTACTGAAAGAATACTTTCATTGAATGCCAGGAACAGCCTTTCAAGCTACTGGAACTAAGTTATTGAAAGACTGCCAAAGTCCACCACAAGTGTATCCGTTCAGCTACTGTAACTTTGGTGCCTAACAAAGTTATATATTTCTCTTTGTAAAAATAAATAAAAAATTGAACCACATGGATGTCTATTAATTCCTATATTATTGCTATCTTGATGCTCAGTTCAGCAGGACAAAAATGCTTAGTGTTTTTTTTTCTTTTGCAATCTTCTGTGGAATATAATTGGTTAGTAAAATACTGCTCACCCCTGTAATGCTTTCCCCTGTGGCCAGTGTAAAACTCAGTTCTGCTAAACAACAAAATGTTGTATTATGGAAGCATTTAAATGCCTCACCTAACCCTATAGTTTATTAATATGTGATGGTATTCATGTGTAGAAATGGTTGCTCCCTGCCACAGATAATTTAAAATAATTTAAAATAAAATAAAAACATAAACAAAACTGTCACTACAATAGAAGACTGGAGAAATGTCTGCCTGCAATTGCAGGTAGAATATTAAGGCTTAGAAGGTTGAAGGTCTCCAACTGTGCATCAATTATATAGCTACATCCTACTGTCTTTGAACTTAAAGCATTCACAATTAATTCTTATTAGCATAAGGATATTCCACATAGCTTGGCAAGATGAAGGCTGATCTTATTAGCTTTACATCCTGCTGCCAAGGTGCCATGTCAGGTTTCTACATACATGTCCTGTGGAGCTTCCCATCACCACCACCTCCAAAACATCTTCAAAGAGTACAATTTCAATTACATGTCAATTTCACCTTTAGAATGACAGAACTGTTTGAAATAACTGTAGAGGGTAAGGAGAAAGTGTGTTAGTTTCAGGACTGTTCTTTGCAGTCTTTATATGGGGAGTAGATAACATGCAGTTAGGATTGAACGGTAACTGGATGCGCAAACCGGTTTTTCAGAAATTCTACCAGTACCCAACAAAATAAAGTTTACATAGATATTCAGAACCAAGGGGTGGAACAGCAGAAAACTCCATATAAATAAAGGGACATGTGTTCTGTATGTTCCTAATAATTCCTGCTACTTACTGGGTGTTTTTTTAAAAAAGAAAAATATCTTTAAAGAACCATCATAATCTCCAAGCAAAAAGCCTGAAAAGATATAAGAGGTTTTTCCAAAGGATTTAGAACCAAAACAAGTTTAGGTAAAACTTCCCTCAGTACAATTCCAAAGTTGTGAATTTTTGGAGGAGGCATGACAAAGTTACTGTAAGCTTCCTAGATGTGTTATGATTGGGGATGCGAAGCATATAAATATTGCTAATCAATAAGGTTAGTATAAAATTGTAGGTTTGTATTCACCAGAGCCCTTTGGTTCACAGTGATGCTATTTATGGAAGGGACTGTGATGCAGTATAAGCTTCTGTGATCAGAAGGGATAAACTTTTTGCTGATGCTGCCTTTAAACCCTTTCACCATGCTGTTTCTGAAGGTCCTTCAAGTGCAGGGGGGAATTTACAAAAATCACCTTTCTCCTCCTTCCATTCAAATGAGCCGAGGAGTCTCAGGATCTAATCCTGTAGATGTTCTACCTATAAATAACATTAAATTAACACGGTTATGCTAATAGTCTTCGAATGTTTATGTATATATATAGTAATTTATTTGTTCATATATTCAGAATCTTCTTATAAACATATGAAATTTGAACTTGTCTTTCAGGTAAAAGGTTAACATATTGCTAGTAATAGATTGCAGCCACAGTCAGGAAATGAAGAGGCAAGATGAGGTGATGTGTGGTAAAACAAGGGCCACATTTATTTAGATAAAGCCAATTAAGTGGTTGATTATGCAAAATGATCTGCAGATCTGCGGGACAGAACTCTTAACTAATTGGGCGAGGACACCCTACTATGGCCCAAGGGGAAAGGGGATGGCCCAAGCCCAGTCTCCTTCCCCCAGCCCCACCGGGTGGTTAAGGAGGCATTTGTGCTCCACTCCCTCCCAGGTCTTCACAACTCTGAGTGGGTATTACAAGTTAGCCCCAAAGGTGATCCTGCGAACAGGCCTCACCAACCTGGAAGGCAAGCCTCAGATCCCACCTTTCACCTTAAAGGGTGCCTAAAGGTGCTCACCAAGCCCTATCCTGTGAAATTTCCACACATATCCACACAATGTGACCAAGTTAACCTATTTACAATATTAAACTACTTGGCATGGACAACCAATCAACCAAATCCAAATTAAACAAATTAGCTGAATAAAACAAGCCAATCATCCACAGTGGAAGAACAGTACAGGGCAGGCAAAAAACTTGTCAGCAAACGAAGGCCAATGGGCTAATAATTCTTACACGGCTCCTCATGGCAAACAGTAAAATTTGTACAGCCTGGAGGGAGGGTGGGTGGACACCACACAAGGCCAGAAAGAGGCCAAGGGGAGGCAGAGCAGGGCTTAAATCCACACCCTGCCCCGCCCCAGAGTGATGCAGCGTGTGTGGCCACACTGTGGGGGTTTGAAACCATGCCAGGACTTCCCTTTATGTGTCTGCTAAACCCTGCCGCTGATGGAGCCCTACCGGACTGTCAGCAAGGGACTGCTAATGATAGAATGATTTTCTTGTGTGTTTATCTGCATAGATTGGCTTTTAAAGTAAAATATATAATCCACAGTCCTTTCTCAACTCTCTTGTGTTTAAGAGAACTTTGCTTAAGGGAGAAGAGCAAGCTCGGCCCTTGATCTTTCTCCAGTGTGATCCATGTGGAAATGCACACTTCTTTGACCTTCCTACATCTCTGCATGGATGAAATTTCCAACTCATGCAGGGAAAATATATATCTCAGAATGCTGCCTTTATTTTTCTGCAAAAATATTGAATATTTCTGAAATTCTATCATTTGTTTGTAAACAATTGGCTTCACTTCTGCTTCTCCCTTTCTTCTCAGAGGGAATTTTAGATATAAAATTAATATTGGGTTGTTTTGTGCGGGATGTTAAACAGCAATTTCCATGATAAATAGCACGTAATGGATCTTGCTGAGTGGAGTGGGTGTTTAAATATTTCAGGGGAACAAGGAATGGCACATACTGATAAGATTTTAGTAACAGTGTAAATAATTAACATTACTGGATAAATGACATTTAAAATTGTAGATAATTGGAATAACCCTCTAGTTCTACAATCTCAATAGGTTAAGAGTTCATCTCTCTGCATATCTTAGTTCAGTGTTAATTGTTACCATGGCCAAGCTATTAAAGTTCTAGGAAACATTTGCCAGGCTGTGGAAACAACATACTTATAATTCTGAAAATTACCCATCTATTACGGGTTTTATTGAAATCATGGTATTAGAAACCTGATATCTGCACAGCATTTAGCACAGACCTTTGTTCAGTCATTATATAAAGTGTGTACATCTAATCATAAGATTTCTTGTATATTATTTAATATGTCATTAGCATTGCAGTTGCTAGATGGAATGAATTCCTTCCTATCTTCCAAACAAAATCAAAAGCAACTGCACTTTTGCAAGAAACATTCCAAATATACCTGGGGATTATATCCAGAAAATATCAGAGATGGTGGTCAGTGAGCTTAGATCAGTAATTTTCAAACTGTCTTTCAGGAACCCTGGGATTTCTTGGAAACTTATCAGATACTCCTCAGTGTGAAGAGTCATAGCATACAAGCTTCCCTGGATGATAGGTTGGCCACAGTATGGATCTTCCCCTGCAAAGTACAGCAGGAGAATATTGAGTGTGTTCTGGGTAATGTGCTCAGTTCACTCAAGGCAACAGTGAGTCCCAGTGTCCTGCATCCACTGAGTGCATCCCAGAACCCTCTGCAATGTGATGGCTTCTCTAGCAGATGTGTTGATGTGCACTTATAAATTTTTTGAATGCCACCGCCGTAATTTATCTGTTTAAACTAATGGGTGTATAAACAAACAAATGCAACAATTATGGAACTACTTTACACCACAATCTATTTTGGATATCAGTGATGATATCTGACAATTATTGTGTTTGCATGTAATGCTAAACCATGGCATACCACTCTGCAGCTATGTGGACAAGCTGCAGTGAGACTGAGAAAAATGTTGGGCAGGAAGAAGTTCATTTCATTTTAAAAATAATGTCATATGAACCAAAAACCCTGGCTTAAAACAAACTCTGGCTGGTTAAACAAGCCAGCTTCATAAGCCCTGTTTTGTAGTTGATTATTCTGAAACTTTTCAGAATCTGTTTTCATCGTTACAATGATTTCCAGTTTGTAGAAGATGATTACTTGGAATTCTTTGAAAATAAAACTTATCTCCACAGAAAGCCTCCCAACTGTGTGGTTTAATATTGCATGTGAATGCAGCCAAACTGTTAGGAGAGGAAAACGGGAGGAATGAGCATTTAGGTTACATTTAATCATAAATCAAGTTTTTAGGGCACTTCTAGACAACCTTTGTAGTGAGCATTTGTTTTGATTCGTTTGCAGGGAGATTAGATGATGCTGGCTATTTAATAAGTGTATATTTTGAATTGTTTAGGAAGAGGTTAGGTGATATTATATCAAAGCAAGTGTTACCCTTCACATTCTGTTGCATTTTCCCATCACTTTCCTTATCATAAAAAGTTTTATCTTTGGGGAAAGTGGGTTTGTTGCACAAGATCTCCCAATCAGCTATAACTGTGCAACCTAAATTTGCCAGTATATGATTGAATCCCACCTAGGAATTACAGAAAATTCCATTAGAAAGAGAAAGCAGAGTCACAATTTCCATTTTTGCCTGAGGTCAGGAATGGAAATCACACAAATGTATATGAATGGTATTCACTATCTTTTTTGTTTGTTTGTTTGTCCATGAATGCTACATAAATAATTATTTTCGGCATTGTTCTTGATGTTTCACTTCCAGTAAAATGCATTGAAGTTAATGTAAGGTAGGCTGATGGAGCCCCAGGGGGAAGCCCCAGTATCTGCCTCATAAACTTATTTTGCAAAACTTCTATCTCATGTTTGGCTGATTCCCCCTAAAATTCTGCACCATAGAGCATTTGGGCTATGATTTTGGCAACAAAAACCTTGAGCACAGGATTAATTAGCTGACCCCCTCTGGTATAAAAAAAAACTTTCGTATTTGGCCAGTTGATCTGGCACATGAAAGTTTAATCATATCTAAATGGTGTTTCCATGACAATTTCTCACTGAAACACAAGTCCAAATATTTGAATGAGTGAATCTGTTCTAGTTGGTGCCCATCAAGGACCCAGTTGGAATTCGGGGTCCTCTTGCCAAAAACCATGATCTTAGTTTTTGAGTAATTGACTGTTAGTTTCTCCTCTTTACAGATCTTTCCAAAGTTAGCTAACATCCTTTTAAAACTGATTTTATTCAGAGATAAAAGGACTAGATCATCAGCATAAAGCAATACTGAGATCTTACAATTGCCAACTGATGGTGGAAAAAAGGAAGGGGAAGCCATGCCAGGAATTATATTATTGATATAAAAATTGAATAAAAGGGTGCCAATATGCAGCCTTGCTTCACCCCCCATTTATTTATTTTTATTTATTTATTTAATTTAATTTATATATATATTTGATATGAATAGCTCGAGATAGAGCACCTTGGAGGCCCAATTGTACCTGCAATGTATTGGCCTGATGGAAAGACTGAATAAGCTAGAGCAGTCTTTTATCAATGTTTGTTTTCGCCAATTTGTGCCATAGAAGGTCCGTATCTATTAAATCGAAGGCAGAAGAGAAATCTACAAAAGCAGCAAATACGGACTTATTTGGGCCCTTGATGGTTTTGTAAATTAGATGCTGCAAGACAAATGCTTGATCTATGGTAGTAATGCTCAAGATTCTACAACAAAGGATCTTACTATACATGGAGCAAGAAATGCCAAAGCTGGATTTAGAAAGGGAAGAGGCACCAGAGATCATATTGCAAACATACATTGGATAATGGAATGGAGCAAGGAATTTCAGAAGAAAATCACCCTGTGCTTTATAGACTACAGCAAAACCTTTGGCTGTGTAGATCATGAAAAACTATGGAATGCTTTAAAAGAAATGAGGGTGCCACAGCATCTGATATCCTGATGTGCACCCTATACTCTGGACAAGAGGCTACTGGAAGGACAGAATATGGAGAAATCGATTGGTTCCTAATAGGAAAGGGTGTGAGACAGGGGTGTATTTTATCACCCTATTTGTTTAATCTGTATGCAGAACATATCATACGGAAAGTGGGATTGGACCAAGATGAGGGAGGTGTGAAAATTGGAGGGAGAAATATCAATAATTTAAGATATTCAGACGATACCATACTACTAGCAGAAACCAGTAATGATTTGAAACGAATGCTGATGAAAGCTAAAGAGGAAAGCACAAAAGCCAGACTACAGCTGAACGTCAAAAAGACTAAAGTAATGACAACAGAAGATTTATGTAACTTTAAAGTTAACAATGAGGACATTGAACTTGTCAAGGATTATCAATACCTTGGCACAGTCATTAACCAAAATAGAGACAACAGTCAAGAAATCAGAAGAAGGCTAAGACTGGGGAGGGCAGCTATGAGAGAATTAGAAAAGGTTCTCAAATGCAAAGAAGTATCACTGAACACTAAAGTCAGGATCATTCAGACCATGGTATTCCCGATCTCTGTGTATGGACGTGAAAGTTGGACAGTGAAAAAAGTGGATAAGAGAAAAGTCAACTCATTTGAAATGTGGTGTTGGAGGAGAGCTTTGGGCATACCATGGACTGCGAAAAAGACAAATAATTGGGTGTTAGAACAAATTAAACCAGAACTATCACTAGAAGCTAAAATGATGAAATTGAGGTTATCATACTTTGGACACATAATGGGAAGACCCGATTCAGTAGAAAAGACAATAATGCTGGGAAAAACAGCAGGATGTAGAAAAAGAGGAACGCCAAAGAAGAGATGGATTGATTCCATAAAGGAAGACACAGACCTGAACTTACAAGATCTGAACAGGGCGGTTCATGAGAAATGCTCTTGGAGGTTGTGGATTCATAGGGTCAGCATAAGTCATAACTGACTTGAGGACACATAACAACAACAACAACCCTTGAAATCATTTCCGGCTAGTCTCACTACTTGTTAACTGGGCATCCAGTAGAATATCTAAAAAGGGGCATCTTCATGCATAGACTTTTTGCATGCTCCCATGTGATTGGAAATCCTGTATGATGAGAGTTCTCAATCATATGAAGCTCCTTGGTGCAAAGAAACCTTTCAGGATCACATCAAATATACAGATATGGTCCCACACTCTTCTTTAGTCTAGAGAATGCCTGAACAAAACTCTAGTGATTTCCCACATAAGTATCATCTGTCCATGTTACCAGGACAGTGTGGTAAGTAACTTCCATACCATTTAGGTTTCATATGAATCAACTATTTTTGTGCATGTGTATGTGTATATGTGAAAGACACATACAGATCAGTGGTAGTTTGTGAGGGAGGTGGATTCAGTGGCGTCCTAATGGCTGAAACATTGAACATCAGGACAGGGATGGAGTGATGCAGCGGCAGTGAGGCTAGGGGACCTCTGGGTTAACAGCAGCAGCCTCATAGCCATGTGTGTATCTGTGGAGCTGCCACCCTGGAGCTTCTTCAACCTTAATACTTCTTCATTCCCATCCTGATAATTGCAGCACTACTCCTAGGAGGCCATCAATGCCTATACCCCTTCCCCTTTCACAAGTATGTGCTGACTTAGAGATACATACAGTTTTGTTGTTGTGACTGAGGTTGCTGAATGAGACAGGGTGACCATATTCCAGAGAAGAGCTGTGATACAAACTGCACCTGTTGGATATTTTCCCTGCTTCAGAATACTTATGACAAAATCCCTATCAGGTTTGGAAAAGCATAACCTACCTACATTTCATGAAGCCTTGATTATAGGGAAGAGCAAACTTCTTTCCTTATGGCATAGCTTTTTGTGAAGGTAGAATATTTTCCCTCTCTGCAAGTTACAGGAAGACTCATTCCACAGGAATCTGACAGAATGTGAAGAACTGATTCTGTATCCAGATTCCAGGCACAACTATTTTTTCTAAAATATATCAATACACATTAACACTGCAGATGTAAAATATTATTAACAAAAATGGGGAAAGGATCTACAGAGGAAAGTTAACTGTGTGCTAAAAGATGGAAGAGAACTGTATAAAAATGGCAATGCCAATGCATTTAAAGCCTTTGAAATTAGACAAGATCTATAAAGTTGGAAATAATAACAGCTGGAAGTGCACCAAAACCAGAGCAAACCTCTTCCATGTTTGGTGGACATATTACAGAACTCAAGCATTTTTGGAAAACATTGTCCAAGGACTGTTATCCTTTACTAATGTCAACATACTTATGAATCCTCTTGTTTGGCTTCTTAATTGTATAAACAATGTATTCCATAGAAATAAATCACAAGGTAGTATTAAATGACTTGTGGTTGCTTGCCTGGTTTATGATATTGGAAAGAAACCTTTTAAATCAAGAAAGGCTAGAAAATTTGTAAGATACTCTTTCATTAGTTAACAGCATTCCATAAATCTTCAAGTGGATTTGAATGTGTTAATGAAATATGGAGTTCAGTAGTCATTTTCATAAAGGACTCTTTTCACTTGGTTGTGACCAATTTGAATGGTTAAACCCCATGTAGATATTAATGCTCTGTCTATTGAAAATGTATTTTACTTTTCAGAAATGTAGCATTTAAGTTGAGAGTATGTTTTAACTTCTCTGTTTTTTGATACTTGTATCAAATAAGGAGGTGGGAATAGAATATTTGCTCTATGAGGATGCCTTTGCTTTTGTTGGCCAAGGTTCATATACTGCATTAAATAAACACAGTCACCTGATGCATTCTAATAGATTGGATGCAGAAAGAAGTGCTGTGGCAATGGTTAGAATTACATGGGTTTTAAAGGAAAAATTGAGTTTTTAAAAGGTTTTCATTGTACATATGTTACTTTAATTTTGTCTCTGTACAAATTACCTACGTAGGTGGATTGGCCACGAAATCATCTCACTAGTTAAATAATAAATCCATACATGTTAAGGTCTGTTTGTTGTTGTTTAGACTCATTCTCCTACACTCTTTTAGACACAATAACACGAAGTGGTACAATAATCTAAGACATTATCTCTCATCAGTGTATATTAAATAGAACCATTTTGAATTATTCATCAAGATACTGTACATTGCAAATGTCTTCTCAGACTTCTCTGTAAAGGCTTTTGTAAACACCATCAGCATTAGTCTGTTGTATTGGCTGAATATTTAAAAGAATGTGGGCTGTTTGATTCTTTCAAACGAGCAATTTACACTTTAAATATATGAAAACATTCTGTCAATCTGATGCTCAAAATCATGATGTGAATTGGAGCAATGTATAGATTTAGACTGGGCATACCAGGGGTCCAATCGAGCAAACTTTTAGCACTTTTATGTAGTGACAGATGAAATTCCTTGATCTTGATTCATAACTGATTTGGGCTTTTTTTGGAGAACTCAAAATTTCTTAGGTTTTCATAGAGTTCTCTTGAAACTCTGAAAGATATGACTGTGGGAACCTCCCCTGCTAATGTCTTGTTTCTCCTCCTTTCTGCTTTCCCACACATTCCCAAATTACCAATTGCTGAGGGGAAGGGAAAGCAGCCAAAAAGTAATCCATCATGCCCATGGTTTCCATCTCTCATGAAGGATTTTGAGAATACTTGGTAGGTCCAGTGCTGGTAAGATTTACTGAAAGCATAGTTTCTATTTACTGTTCACACAGGGCTCATCCAGACGACTGCAAAATGTGTGACATGCCCGCTATGTGTGTTCATTATTTTTTGGTCATCCAAATGATGTCTCACGTTGTTATGCATTTTCGCGGGTTAAATCTGCTCCTTGCAATACCAGCAAAAATGCAATTTGCTGTTTAAAATCGGGAATCATCTGCTCTGCCTTCAGGAGGTAGGATGCAATACCGCGGACTTTACAGCTGATGGGTGGTTCTTGGGCATTTCCCCTTGCCCCTTCTCCTCATTCCAGCCAATCACGTATCTGCACTTTTGTGCATGTGCGAGAATAAGCCTGGGAAAATTGAACCAATCATCGCAATGGTGGGGTGTTGGGGGGGTCTGCAACTACTGTGCAGATGCATTTTATTTTTTGCCAGCCTGCAAACTGGGCGGCTGCTCTGGGTGAGATCTGCAATGCACAGCAAGCGAGAAAGGGGCTGCTGGTCGGTTTCATGCCTGCCTCCAGAAAGCTTTGTCAATTTAATTCTACTGGCTGGGGTTTTTGTTTCAAATCATTTCACTGTGGGAAGGAAAGGGAGAAGGAGGGGTGCGTGACACGTTTCTTGCTTTCTAGCTATTGCTAGTCGGGCGGTATATAAATTTAATAAATAAAATAAAAGAAAATAAAATTTTTTGGAGAAATAAGTGCAATTGCCAGCGTGTGTATCTCCTTAGAGACTGAAGAACCATAGAGAATGAAATTGACAAAGTTTCCGGAGGCAGACGTGAAACCGACCAGCAACCCCTTTCTTGTTTGTATTTGCAATATTACGCTTAAACGAATGTATGCTTTTCTGCCTTTATGGATATTTAAGAAGATACACATGCTGGCAATTGCACTTATTTCTCCAAAAAAGCAAGAAACGTGTCATGCCCCCCATTCTCCCTTTCCTTCCCTCCATGAAATGATTTGAAACAAAAAACCCAGCCAGTAGAATGAAATTGACAAAGCTTTCTGGAGGCAGGCATGAAACTGACCAGCAGCCCCTTTCTTGTTTGTATTTGTGATATTAAGCTTAAACAAATGTATGCTTTTCTGCCTTTATGGATATTTAAGGAGATACACATGCTGGCAATTACACTTAATTCTCCAAAAAAGCAAGAAACGTGTCATCCCCCTCCTTCTCCCTTTCCTTCCCTCGGTGAAATGATTTGAAGCAAAAACCCCAGCCAGTAGAATGAAATTGACAAAGCTTTCCGGAGGCAGGCTGAAACCGATCACCCGCCTCCTTCTCCCTTTCCTTCAGCGGCGAGAACTCCTTTACAGCCATATTGTGCTTCGTTGCAAAGGGGGAGAGGAGCATACATCATTTTTTTGCTGACCAATTGGTTGATAGGGGGAGGTTTTAGAGGCGGAGGTTGGAAAAAGCAAAAAGAATGTAGGGGTCTTACCGCTGCGTGTGTGGGTGCAAAAAAACTTTTTTTTAATTGAGAAAGAGCAAACTAAAAGGCAAAGTGAGGACTATCAGATGACAAACCAAATATGGAAACCGTGGATTATCCCGTTTGGATAAGCCCACAGTTCCATGCAGCTATGAAAGGCTTCAAGCATCTCCGGAAGTCTTTATGGAAGGCAGCAATCATGGGCACATAGGTCTTCTGCTTTTGCTGACCTTCTCTGCTACTGGTTCCCTTCTTGCCTTAGCAATTTGAGGGGGAAAGGGATGAGGGAAACCAGCAGCAGGGATGGCTAATGGAGAGCTGGTACAAAGCCATCTTGAACAGAGCTGAAAATGGGTAGGGTTTGTTTTACTCAGTTTGTAATAGATTAGGAATTTCCAAAACTTTGGGAGTTCAAATTCCAATCACCCTCTTCCCAAAATTAACCAATTTTTATGACCTTTTGATTTTGTCAGGAGAGATTTTAGCATTCATTTATTCATTCAACCAAAACAGCTTACCCATTCAAAATCCCTGCAAAGGCATAATGCAGGAATATGTTGGTATGGGGCAATCACTTTCACTTTGAAATCAATAACTTTCCATGAAGTACAAGGTGTGGAGTGGTCTGCCATGCTTGGCTGACAGCAGTGTGCCAGCACGCAGTACTCCTGCAATAACTAATGCCCTTGATGGCTCCAAGTCCAATGCTCTGTCCACTATACAACACTAAAGCCTGGTTTGCACATAATGTTAACCCAGACTTACCCAACCTTTGAGTCCCCAGATGTTGGGCTACATCTCCCATCAGCCCCAGACAACATGGTTAATGGCCAGGAATTATGGGAATTGTAGTCCAGCAACATCTGGGGACCCAAAGGCTAGGAAAGGCTTCACTCAGCCATGTTTTGTTTAACAAATCACAAGTTCAACACAAGGTTCCCACAGACGATCAAACAAACAATGATGTGCCTTTGTAGTTTGGGGAGTTAGTTTAGTTTAGTTTAGTTTAGTTTAATTTCATTTATAAACCGCCCATAACCAATGGCTCCCTGGGCGGTGTACAACATAAGATAATACAATAAATCAACAAAAATCACGAAATATAAAAATACAGATACATAATAACAATAATGTAATATTAAGATCACTAAACCATTAAAACATTAAAATACTTTAACATGAATTAAAAGCCTCATATAATTGCAACTGCTCCCATTTCCCTCTTGTTACAAAAGGAGATTGATTTAAATCAGCAAGAAAAAAAGGCTGATTTGTAGTATTGGCTTAAAGCAAGGTTTAGTTACTCATTGATACATCTATATACTTCCTAAACAGTTGTGCAAATCTGAACAGTTAATTTACAGCTAAAAATGATATTGTTTACATTGTTTTTCAGTCTTACAACCAGGCTTTGCATGTTAGTCACAATGTATACATTTTGCATGCTTTTATTGATCGATATGGGAATATTTTAAAAATATGCCTTCTATAGAACCAGTATCCATGACAGTTGCTGAGGTTAAATACACAGTGAAGTTACTGTGTGTGGGGGGGGGGGACAAGCAAATCAGACAGGGGTCTGGGTTTACTCATAAGGTCAAGTCAGATAAAACTAACCAAGGTTCATAAGCCAGCAACAAACCATGGCTTCACATCATGGCTTGTTGACAGTAAACAAAACATAATTGAACTGATGGGCTGGGTTCATACATAATGCTAAGCCATGGTTTAATAAACCAGGCCTAAGAAACTGCTTCTGTTTAAGGAATATATCTTTGGTCCTGGTTCTGAGCAACAGCTAGGAGCATAAAAATTATCTATGTGGACCTGCCCAAAGGAAAAAGATGGGAAAGACAGCAAATTTCAACCCTGTCTGATTATAAGAAAGAATACATGTGACTGTATTGTCACACAATACTATCAGTTAATTCTATTGAACATTTAGTTTTATCATATAATTTCAGATTTATTTTTTATTTAAAGAAATTATACAACATACATTTGAGTACTAGGTCCTGTCGGCTTTCTCCATTTCCAGTGTTTTGCTTTTTTGTGGTGCAGTTTTACCTGTGTTCCACATATGGTGAAAAGATGCTGTTACATCGATATATTTTTATGAATAAATCCACCACTTTCCCTTCATTCTGCTACTGTCCTGTTTCTTTCCATTACTGTAACCAATTTGCTTTGTGATTTGTGCTAGGCATTTTCTCAAAATGGTTTGTAGGCTGTGTGGATATATGACACCTATTTTCAAAATTGTACCTGGATATTTTCAGTTGTATGGAGCTGCTGAAAGGCTTTTGCAGTTGTCCAATGCAACAAAAGACTTTTTTTATGGTAAAAGCAAACTGACATATCAAACTATTGCTAAATGACTATGCAGTGGTGGCCAGGGGTGGGTGGGTAGAATCTACGGATGGTTTAATATGAGAATCCTGGTGCAAGTACATGAAACTAGGCCATAATGTTAAACATAATAGGATAGCAGAGACAGGTAAAAATATAGAAAGGAGACTGACCAGATGGATTAAATATTATGAAAATGCTGAGGAACACAAAGGGAAAAAGAATGCTAAGGAAATCTTTGAGCATCCGAGAATTTTACATGCCACTCATTTTTAATATTTTAGCCCAGCCCTCTGCATGTAAACTTTTTTTTATCAAGCCTTAAACCAACTTAATGGATAAACAGCACATTACCGTGCATATCTTCTCTGAAAACAGTTGCAATGAGTTCAGTGTGGTTTACTCCCATGAAAGTGTGGAGGAACTGCAGCCTTAGGGAATATTTTTACCATTTCCGATCGACTGAGGATGTGTACATAATTGGAGTGGTGCAGCCACAATAGATGCACATTCTCCATAACCATATACTGTTCAAATGAACCACTATGTCTCCCATATTGACTTTTTGTTGTTAACGTTTGTAGTGTAAGCCAATTGTGCACATTTTTGGTTGATTGAGATTGGTAATGCCATGGAACCATTTCTTTCTGCCTGGAGCAGTTTTTTTAAAACTGTTTTAAAATGTGTATGTGTTTGTGTGTTTAATGGATGAATCAATGTTTAATAAGCCTATACGCAGCACTGGAATATATATGGACAGTTTGCCTGTATCTGTGCTCTGGTTTGTTGATTTTACATTCTCAATGTAGGAGGACGCTGGACTCACTTCAATGCAGTAGAGGATGGCCACTTACCTGATCTCCCTCTTGCTGAGTCACAGATGCCTATGGGGATGGAGAGGAGGAGGGGCAAGGGAATGGCAACCTGGGCATGGTACATATGGGCCAATGGAAGCACAGGGTTGGTTCCGCTGGTATGTTTGCATTGTGCTGACCTGTTGCCCCTTCCCCTCTTTGTCCCAATACGTAGCGGTGACACAGCTGGAGAAAGGTTAGGTAAGCAGCACAGCCCCACTATGCCATCTGCTAATGCTTCACTGGGCATACTGGGGGTGATGTTGTGCAATTTCTGCTTTTTTGGTTTATTTTGGTACATTTGGCTGAGATATGCATGAGCTCTGATATTTTGGTGTCTTATTTCCTTTTTACATCAGTTTGCCCCATATTGATTTATTTTTTATCATACTCATTTTAATTATTTTAAAAGAGATTTTTATATCAGATTGGGGGTTAGTTTTTAAATATTTTTGCTTTAGCTTTATTATTGAGCTTTATGCTTATTTATACTTTGATGTGTATTTTTTCTTAATGTTGTAGTGATTATACTTTTTCTTATGTATTGTGCTACAGCATTTGGACTGTTTGTGTGAACCGCTTTGAGCACATATGTATTTGTGGAAAATGCGGTATGTAAATAAATTGAATAACAATAACAATAATAATTTATACCCCATTCACAGTTTCCAAGGGCAGCTGGCAAAAAGTTAAAATTATAATAAGGCAAATTAAAATAAAAACCTTAAAGGACTGCAATATAAAATTTAAACAAACACCAAGCAACATAAAACCAATGTAAAGAAGAATAGAAAGCCTGGACATTTTTTAAAATGGCTTTGCCTGGTGCTGAAATGACGTCAAGTTAGGTGCCAGGTGAGCTTTTCTTGGGAAAGCATTCCACATTTGCGATACCACTATCAAGTAGGCTCTTTACCCTTTAGATATCCACTGCACTGCAGCTTGTGGGAGAAGGCAAAGAAGGATCTTTATTAAATATCTCAGTATACAGGAAGGTCCATGTGGATGCAAGTGGTTCTTAAGGCATCCCAGTTCCAGCCCAGGAACCAACACTTTGAAACTGAGCCTGGAAATGAACTGGAAGCCAGTGCTCCTTACAAAACCCAGTTGTAATGTGATATAATGCCCCATTGCAGTGGTCTTGCAGCTGGATTTTGCAGTAATCACAATTTCTGAATTGTTTCCAAAGGCTGCCCTATCTATAACACATTGCAATAGTCTAATCTGGAGATTATTGGGGCATGAATTACCAAGAACAGGCTTTCTCTGCTGTAGTAGATTTTGACTCCCAACTGTTTACAAATAGCAACACATAACTTCCCCTTCCCACCACCCTGACTAGGCTTCTGAAATGAAGAAAGCTAGCTAGATTCAGTTTGAGTGGACTGTTGTGTGAAAGAACTGTGGGCTCAGTTAAGTTTTGGTGCTCAAAGCAAATTCCTAGGTTTAGAATATGCCTAGAAGTTCCAGCCTAAGCCAATAATCGGTACTCTACCATGGAAGCAACCTGCATTTCCACTGACAAAAATGGGCCAATGAGTGTCCAGCAATGAGCACATGAACACAAGAATCGTACCAACACTTCTAGAAGCATTTTATTGATGTAAATGAGTAGCTTGCCATATGTGGACACACACCTATTTCACAATGGGCTGAACTGCAGCACCTATAATTAATTAAATGTTCATGGGAATTAGCTTTAAATCTATTTTAGAATATAATCATTTTTTTAAAAAAACCTTCTGCTCCTAGTAATGACATAAATTGATTTCATATCAAGAAATACACACACACACACACACACACACAGAGAGAGAGAGAGAGAGAGAGAGAGAGAGCTAACAACATTGTTGATGAAAATATTTTGGATATACCAGTAAATATTTCTCATCGCTGTGCATAAGTGGAAGGCAGAGATCAGCATCCAGAAAGGCCAAATCAATTGTATAATATAATTTAGGGATACTGAATAAATGTATGAGTGGCAGCATGCAGGCCCTTTCTCAGCAGCTAGGATCTGAAGGTCATGCCATTTATCATTATGAAGTAGTTTCCCCTCTTCTGAAATGCGTCATGATGACATTATTATAATTTGAGTGGTCTTCTACAGTGATTATAAAGGAATATTTGTATTTGAATATCATTTTCCTTATATTTAAGAAAGTAAGCGTGTGCTACTGAATGTCACAAAGAAGGGAAGGCTTGGGTAATTATTGTGACTTTACCTTTGCTGAAAGTGCTGACTTATTTTAGGTCCGTCCATCAAGTCAGATTTAACATTACTTGATATTTACCTATTACCTGTGCTGATGCATATTGCAGCTGAAATATTCTTTTCTCCTGTCCTGCTGCATTATTATTATTCAGATTTTGTACATCTAACAGAGACATTTGAATATGTGTGCCCATTACTAATTACATGTGGCAGTATTCCAAATGATCTTACCAAATATTATTTAAATAGTTTATTGTTGGAATTTAGTGTGCAAGTTATTTTCTGTAGGCAAGACTTCAGTAAATATTTTTTTATACATTTTGACTACAATGACCTCATGATAAAAATAATTCCCCATCTGTGAATAATAGAACAATTCCTCTATGCTCTCTTAAGAATAAAAAGGTGGCCTTACTGGAGGTCACTGATTCATAGGGTCACCATGAGTTGTAATCGACTTGAAGGCACATATCAACAACAAACCACTTGAATGAGGAGGTAATGTCTTTGCCCTGAATCTTAAGTGGAGGCAACTTATATCTTATGGTGAAAAACAGGAAAGAACTCTTCTTATGTCTTCCAAATATGAGTGGGGCCAGTTTGACTGAAAGCCCTGCTCCTTGAGTGAAGCCACTTCAACAGTGACCCCTGCTCCTTGTGAAAAGATATTGCATTCTTTGTTGGTAGCTGGTCAATGAAATAAAAAAACTACCAGTGATGGGACTTGGGAACATAGGAAGCTGCTTTATATGGAGTCAGGCCAATGATCCATCTTGCTCAGTATTTTCTACATACTGAATAGCAGTGGCTCTCCAAGGTTTGACAGGAATGCATTGCACAGCTAATTCCATCATACTTTGACCAAGCTGACACTCAATCATAGGTCCGTTCTACCCCATATACCCCACTGCATGTCATTCTATCCTGTTCTATCACATTGTAAACATTTTGTATGCATTTTTGTGCAATTTTAGGTATATAGAGTTTACATAAAATACACACATTTCTATGCTTTTCAATGTATTCACTAATTTGTTGTTGTTATGTGCCTTCAAGTCAATTATGACTTATGGTGACCCAATGAATCAATGACCGCCAACAGCATCTGTCATGAACCACCCTGTTCAGATCTTGTAAGTTCAGGTCTGTGGCTTCCTTTATGGAATCAATCCATCCCCTCTTTGGTCTTCCTCTTTCTCTATTCCCTTCTGTTTTTCCCAGCATTATTGTCTTTTCGAGTGAATCATGTCTTCTTTTTATGTTTCCAAAGTATAATAACCTCAGTTTCATCATTTTAGCTTCCAGTGATAGTTCTGGTTTAATTTGTTCTAACACCAATTTATTTGTCTTTTTCGCAGTCCATGGTATGTACAAAGCTCTCCTCCAACAACACATTTCAAATGAGCTGATTTTTCTCTCATCTGCTTTTTTCACCTTCCAACTTTCACATCCATACATAGAGAGTGGGAATACCATGGTCTGAATGATCCTGACTTTAGTGTTCAGTGATACATCTTTGCATCTGAGGACCTTTTCTAGTTCTCTCATAGCTGCCCTCCCCAGTCCTAGCCTTCTTCTGATTTCTTGACTGTTGTCTCCATTTTGGTTAATGACTGTGCCGAGGTATTGATCCTTGACAAGTTCAGTGTCCTCATTGTCAACTTTAAAGTTACATAAATCTTCTGTTGTCATTACTTTAGTCTTCTTGACATTCAGCTGTAGTCCTGCTTTTGTGCTTTCTGCTTTAACTTTCATCAGCATTCGTTTCAAATCACTACTGGGTTTTGCTAGTGGTATGGTTGCGTCTGCATATCTTAAATTACTGATATTCCTCCCTCCAATTTTCACACCTCCCTCATCTTGGTCCAATCCTGCTTTCCTTATGATATGTTCTGCTTATGGATTAAATAACTAGGGTGATAAAATACACCCCTGTCTCACACCCTTTCCTATTAGGAACCAATCGATTTCTCCATATTCTGTCCTTCCAGTAGCCTCTTGTCCAGAGTATAGGTTGCACATCAAGACAGTCAGATGCTGTGGCACCCCCATTTCTTTTAAAGCATTCGATAGTTTTTCACAATCTACACAGTCAAAGGCTTTGCTGTAATCTATAAAGCACAGGGTGATTGTCCTCTGACATTCCTTGGTCCGTTCCATTATCCAATGTATGTTTGCAATATGATCTCTGTTGCCTCTTCCCTTTCTAAATCCAGCTTTGGCATTTCTTGCTCCATGTATAGTTAGAGCCTTTGTGGCGCAGAGTGGTAAGCGGCAGTAACGCAGCCGAAACTCTGCTCACAGCCGGAGTTTGATTCCATCAGAAGGAGGAAGTTGAATCTCCGGTAAAAGGGGTCGAGGTCCACTCAGCCTTCCACCCATCCGTGGTCAGTAAAATGAGTACCCGGCATATGCTGGGGGGTAAAGAAAGGCCGGGGAAGGAATTGGCAATCACACCCCATATATACGGTCTGCCTAGTAAAACGTCGCAAGACGTCACCCTAAGAGTCGGAAATGACTCGCACTATAAGTGCGGGGACACCTTTCCTTTTTTTTGTAGAATCTTGAGCATTACTTTATTTGCATGGGCTATTAAAGCAATAGTTTGATAATTACTGCATTTCCTGGGATCCCCTTTCTTTGGAATAGGAATGTATATTGAACGCTTCCAGTCTGTGGGCCATTGTTTCGTTTTCCATATTTGTTGACAATTTTTTGTCAAAATTTGGACAGATTCAGTCTCAGTAGCTTGTAGCAACTCTATTGGTATGCCATCTGTTCCTGGTGATTTGCTTCTTCCACGTATTTTAAGAGCAGCTTTCACCTCACATTCTAAAATTTCTGGTTCTTCATCATATGGTTCCTCCGTGAATGAATCTGTCATCCTTGCATCTCTTTTATACAGTTCTTCAGTGTATTACTTCCATCTTCCTTTTATTTCATCTCAGTCAGTCATTGTGTTCCCCTGTTGATTATTCAACATCCCTATTCTTGGTTTAAATTTCCCTTTCATTTCTCTAATCTTTTGGAATAGGGCTCTTGTTCTTCCCTTTTTGTTGTCCTCTTCTATTTCTATACAATAACTACTGAAATAGTTTTCTTTGTCTCTATGTACTAGACTCTGCATTGTTGCATTTAGGGTTCTGACCGTGTTTCTATCTTCTTTTGCTTTTGCTTTCCTTCTCTCTTTAACCATTTGAAGAGTTTCTTCAGTCATCCATTGAGGTCTTTCTCTCTTTTTAACTAGAGGTGTTGTCTTTTTGTATTATTCCCTGATCATGTCTCTGACTTCATTCCATAGTTCTTCTGGTTCTCTGTCAACTAAGTTTAAAGCCTCAAATCTGTTCCTTATTTGATCTTTATATTCTTCCGGGATGTTATTTAAATTATATTTGGCATTATGATTGCTTTGTTCTTCTTCTTTAGCTTTACTCCGATTTTTGATATGACCAGTTCATGATCTGTACCGCAGTCTGCTCCTGGTCTTGTTCTCGCAGAATGTATGGAACTTAAAATATGCATTTTATACACATCTTTTTTGGAAAATACTGTTGTTGAGTGCAAAATGCAAATATGTGTGCAATCTGACTGAGAGTTGCATTCTGATCAGCAAGCAAGTTCAGAAAAGGCAGATCAGGTTGGTCCACCGAGAAAAGCGAACAAACGAATTCTTTCCCCATCCCTAGCTACAGCCTTTTTTCTTCCCACTTGGTGGCCTCGGGTCTGGCAGGCAGTTGGGCACCCATCCAAGCCTTAATCAGAGAGATGCTATAGGGCTAGCTGAAATAAGTTTCCTTTCTGACAAGGTTGCAAGCCTCCTTTTGCATGTTTGGTACCCTTTATATTTTATTCTAGTTGTAAGTTACTATCTTCAGCAATAGCTGTACAGGTTCCACCAAGCAGCCTAATTTAAGGTAATTATGTACTGGCAAGCCTTTGAAAAACTGAATATTAAACCTTATCATTATTA
The DNA here is from genome assembly GCF_030035675.1 of Rhineura floridana. Lineage (NCBI taxonomy): Eukaryota > Metazoa > Chordata > Lepidosauria > Squamata > Rhineuridae > Rhineura > Rhineura floridana. The sequence continues at coordinate 106,474,664 of NC_084485.1, read as the reverse complement.
GAAAAGATGAGGGATTTGGTCTCTAGGAAGTGGATGGAGGATTTCAAACTTACTGCTTGCATAGCTTGTGAAAGGAAAATATCAGGTTGGGAGTAGTAAATACCAAACTGGGAATAGTCAATCCTTTTTTTTCTTTTGTTAAAAAATGACGTGTTGCTGCTCATGCCTAGATAAAAGTGCTGTGGGTGCCAGCACAAAACGGTTGCCAATGGCAGCCAAAAATGAGGTGCAGGTACTGTTTGTGGTGGGTTCTATCAGAAACAAAGTTCTGGGAGTAGTGATGGAACTGGTGGATCTAGAAACAGTATGGGCAATGGGCCGGCAAGTAAAGTTAGGATTTTCTTTGTAAAGCATATGTGAGTTTTCATTTGGATTTATATTTAAAACAACCGTGCAAAAATATTTTGTACTGTTGCTTGGATAGGGCCAGGCAGAGAGGCCTGGAGGCTCATTTGGTCCCTGGGCCTAAGGTTCTTCACCCCGTGACTGATCTGTCACTTTCATTTTATTTCATTTCACAGGGTTGACTCCCAGAAGATTTGCTGTCTCTGATCCAATTATATAACTTACTCTGATAATTACAAGATTCCAACCACATCTCTATTGTGTTCTTCAAAGCCATGCTATGTGTTCTAAACTCTCACAGCTCCTGTTCTGTTTGGTTTTGTGAATGAAAACTGCCCCTGACACTCCCAAATTTAGTTTCCTTATGTTATTCAAGGGTCCTGCTCTATTTTCTATCATGCTGACTCTCATTAAACATTACAACACTCCAGTTTGACGGGTTAGTATTGTAAGCATTTTCATCTAGTTGGTAAGAAACACTTATGGGATATTTGCAGAATAATGAACAAAGCCATTGTTAGATGTTTAACTGAATGTAGCTCCCATCTGTGATCTAACAGCATGATAGATTTTTCTTACACAGAGGTCACTAACCCTGCTTCCTGACTGGTGGTGTATACTGAGTGAACACAGTTTTGTTTTTTTAAAACCTTTTGCATCAAAATATAACCAAGTAATATTGCTATATAGAATAGTGTATCTAAAAGATTTCAAAATATTGTTGCTGTTAACTCTAAATAATAGTAACAAAATTAACTTTAGTTGAAAACATGCTGGACTACGTAACTCTTAACTTGAATCTTCCACGAGGAAAAATATCTTGGTAGTAACGACTGAAAAATATTGATTTCTGGATTGGATTATATATTTAGTTTAGTTACATAGTTAGACATGTGCAGCCCCTTGCTCCTTTATCTCCCTTGTTACTATTTTGACATTATCCTCCATGCAGCTGTAATCACAAGGGGGGTGGGAGACTAGGTGGTAGGTGGAGTGTGGGTATACAAGCAGAGCCAATATAGCACTCCCACAGGTATGCCCACACCATGCTGATCTCCCCACTCCCTAGCATCTCCCCTCCAATCTCCTGGTATGTGGCAGTGACACACTTACTAGGGAGCTGTCCCCACCCAACAAGCCATTTGTGTGATGCACATGTGAAAATATATTTCTGTACATGAGAAGCTGTGGCTAGATTGGAGAATCGATCTGTAGCTACCACATTTATTGTTCAATTGTGAAAGAATTAAGATCCAGTTTTGTCATGCCTTTAAGGGAATTAATAAGAAGTCTGTCGTGACATTAGACTTTCTTATTATAGTTGTGTTTGTTATTGTTCTTCTACCATATAAAATATGCTTGACTATGACAGTGGATGTAGACAAATGTTACTGCAGTCTTCATTATTTCATTACAGTAAGGTGTGTTGACCGTGTTTGTGGTCTGGATAATTCCAAGTAACTTTTGATTACTTCATATTAGTGCTGTACCAAAATCTTTCCTCCAATTTCTTGAACATTTTCTTCCTCTGCAGAAGAGGAAGCTTTTTTTTTTTTTGCTCCATTCTCAGGGCACTTTAGAATTTCTTTGGAATTTTGTGGGGTGTGGGCTGTTGAGCTTATATTAGCATTGTGAGATGGCTGAGGGTGGTGAATGTGTTTTTCTTTCTAGTAAACATTTCTCCAGATCTTCTGCAGCCTCCCTGACCGCCAAAGCCTTCTGATCTATGAAAGTGCCATGGGAGGAGTTACCTCCTCATGTCTTCCCTTCGGCTTTGATTGAAGTGTGGGCAGCAGGGAAAGCTGTAGAGTGCAAGAAAGGACACTCATAGACACCCTTAGCCACCACAAACGTAAGGTAAGCATGAAAAAAACCCCAACAACCCACCCATGAGAATTTCATTGACTTTTTCTGTCTCCTTTGATAATTTTTGAAAGCAATTTCTTTTCTCATTAATTGGTGGAGAATGGCTTGCAACAAATGTGGGAGATATTTTCGGCTCAGAACTACTTCATATAGGCTATGAGACAATGTGGCCAGTGCTGCTAACAACCATTTTTATAGAGATGCATTGTTTTTTTCCCTTGAGTTCTTTGCAGAGAGGCAAATGCTGCTCTTGGATCTGTTTCAACAGCACAAACAACATGGTTCACAGCAAATATATAAAGCACTCACTGCGTGCTTGTTTGCAATCCTTGACCAAATAAAGGTTTATAATTAGAGTAATTGTGCAGGAAGCCTTGACTTTGTCACTTATCTGCATAATGCATGTAAAGGCTGTAGTCTACTGCCACTGTTCAGTTGAGCTGATTAATAGGAGGAACCGCATTGGTAATAATTGGTAAAAGAAGGTGCAGTGGAGCAAATCAATATCTTTCAGAGGACATTCTTTGTCCTTTGGGAGCCTAGACCTTAACCAAGCTGTCACATTGCAAGCAAGGTGATTAAAATATCTTCTGATTTGTGTTGATAATTTTATTCACTCATAACCCTAACTCATATCCACAACATATCACATTTCAAAAAGATATTTTACCTCCTGCACTGTCCTATGCTCTACATTTTATATCAAAAATTCTATCTTGGTGTATTGTTACTGTGGCTGCTTTCACACATGGGGCTGATTGCATTAATTTAACAGATTAAAGAGGTAGTGCTTGTTTTCATCCCTCACACATGCACACTGTTCCCCACTGTGTAGGAGGTCTAAGATCTTGTCCTGTTTCCATGGAAGCCCTCTCCCTTTAGGATCTGACTTTTAAAATTGTTTTAGTTGTATCAACACAGGGATGTGTGTGGGAAATGCTGCTGCTATCTGTGCCAGTGCCAGAATACCAGTACAGGGCCCCACTTTTCGACAGCCCACTTTTTGGCGGCCCACTAATACGGCGGTTAAAATTAGAGTAAGGCCCCACTCATATGGTGCTTGTTCTGCTTTTACAGTGATTTTTGGGCGTCAGGCACCATTTTATTGAAGGAGTTCTGCTTTTCGGTGGGTTTTGCTTTTAGGCGGGGGTCTGGAATGTAACCTGCCATATGAGTGGGGCCCTACTGTATAATGTTTGTCAGGCAAAAACAAAAAACAAACCCTGCGTGACTAAAGGGCGAGAAAGCACTAAACTTCCACTACATTGCACTAGAATTCTGGAGCTAGCTTGTGTGTTGTGTGAAAGATCAAATATAATGCACAAATTACCAGGTAAGAAATCGTCAGAATAACAGAATAAAGTGCAGTGTGAAAGCAGCCAAACTCCTTCTGTTTAGTAGTGATGAGCTTTACTTTCTGGTTAGTGCCACAATTGCTGTGAAGATGACTTAATCTCATGTCAGTGCTTCTGACCTGGGAGTAAGTCCCTTTCTTATTTTCATTAACAGAAGCTCACCTAATAAAAGCTATTGTTTCTGTATAGATGTGATCCCTTGAGATGTGTTTCACTAAATCTCCCATCGGCAGTTAAGTGTCGGGCTGATTTGCACGGTAGATTTTACCTACATCAACCAGTAGGGGGAACTGCCTTAAAATAATCATACTTGTAAGAGATGGGTTTATTAAGATTTATAGGAAAACTTCTAGAAAAATGCCATTGGGATACTACATGTATTATGAAGTAGAAGATGTAGTTGCCATTTTGGCAGTCAAGTGGCATTAGGTTAGGTAGAATTTGTCTTTCTAGCCCCAGCGAGCTCATAATGTTGCTGCTGAGTCCTACAGCTATACATAAAATTCCTTTCTGAATGGCAATCCTACAAAGCTGAAGGCAGTCTTTTAAAATTACACAGCCACTCTCATGGCTGTATACTAGAGTCAGCATGGATTTTTCATATTCTGCAATGTTAATTTGAAAATACCCCCATGCAATTCTGATGCTTCCCATAAGCTCATTTCAAAACAAAACCTTACAAAACTTATAGTCAACTCAGAAATGCTTGCTTAACAACCCTCTAAATTTTCATGGCGATACACAAAACAGAGACAATCAAGAGTTCAAAGTGTAAAAAGAGAGAGAGAAAACCAGACCCGTTTTGGACTTTTTCCTGTCAGAGTTCTCATAATCTGTTGAAATTAAAAATCAACCATGTTCACAGAGTACCTGTCATCTGATTACTGACCTTGCCCCATACTCTGACCTTCCTCTTCTGCAGTTTAAAAGTTAAATAAATGCGTGGGTGATTTTTAATTAATTTAAGAAGTTTAACATTGAACTCAGTGATAAGTGCAGGCATGCTCAGTAAGAACCAACTTTCAGTGTTCTAAAAGCCAGACTCACACCTGCTGGGCTTGGGGGCCACACCCACGCCAGACCTTTATTTCACTTTAGACGGTCATGGCTTCCCTCAAAGAATCCTGGAAAGTGTAATTTGTGAAGGGTGCTGAGATGAGACTCCTATTCCCCTGAGAAAGCTACAGTGGCCAGAGTGGATTAACAGTCAGCTGCTCTGAGTAAAGCTCTGTGAGGGGAACAGCGCCTCTTCTAGCAATTCTCAGCATCCTTCACTAACTACACTTCCCAGGATTCTTTGGGAGAAGCCATGACTCTCTAAAGGGAAATAAAGGTCTGGTGTGGATGTGGCCAGTGACAGCTTTGGTTTAAATTTGGATGGGAGGCTACAAGTGCCTGCTGTAGAATAAAAAGGAGGGCAAACCTTGAAAAAAAAATACAGTACACAATTTTTTCCTTTTCAAAAGGAAAAGCCAACTTTGTTTTTTCCAACAGCTAGAGTCATTGTTTTTGTTGTTGTTATGTGCCTTCAAGTCGATTATGACTTATGGTGACCCTATGATCAGTGACCTCCAATAGCATCTGTCATGAACCACCCTGTTCAGATCTTGTAAATTCAAATATGTGGCTTCCTTTATGGAATCAATCCATCTCTTCTTTGGTATTCCTCTTTTTCTACTCTCTTCTGTTTTTCCTAGCATTAATGTCTTCTCATTATGTGTCCAAAGTATGATAACCTCAGTTTCATCATTTTAGCTTCTAGTGACAGTTCTGGTTTAATTTGTTCTAACACCCAATTATTTGTCTTTTTTGCGGTCCATGGTATGTGCAAAGCTCTCCTCCAACACTACATTTCAAATGAGTTGATTTTTCTCTTATCTGCTTTTTTTACTTTCCAACTTTCACATCCATACATAGAAATCAGGAATACCATGGTCTGAATGATCCTGACTTTAGTGTTCAGTGATACTTCTTTGCATCTGAGGACCTTTTCTAGTTCTCTCATAGCTGCCCTCCCCAGTCTTAGCCTTTTTCTGATTTCTTGACTATTGTCTCTATTTTGGTTAATGACTGTGCCAAAATATTGATAATCCTTGACAAGTTCAGTGTCCTCATTGTTAACTTTAAAGTTACATAAATCTTTGCAATCAGTCGGATTTTACATCAAACTGCAGTTTCAGATTCCACTGTTAATGCACCCAAAATGGAAATACAGCATAACCTCCAGTTTGAAACACAAAAGGCTGTCTTCACCATCATATGTCACTGACCAATAAAAAGGCTTTGAAATTAATAAAAATAAATTTGACACAGATTTCTAGGATGAATAATGAGAGAAATATAATTTTCTGTTAGATTCTCTGCAGAAACAGTAGCAACACAGAAAAGAAGTGAAGTAAGAAGAACACCAACAAACATACAATGAAATTCTTTGGAGATGACAGGTGTTGTCACCACTCACCATATGCTCAGAGGCACGTTACCAAATTCTTCCAAGCTACACAGGAAGTGGATTATTTATTTATTTATTTATTTATTTTGTTGCATTTATATACCGCCCATAGCAAGTAGCTCTCAGGGCGGTAAACAGAATAGGATAAAATACATACATCATAATAATAAAATCACAAACATATAAGACACAATGAAAACAAAATACAATTAAACAAAATATAAGATGATAAAAGGATTAGTATTACAAGATTAAAAAAATTAAAAGATTAAAATGATTAAAATGCCTGGGAGCATAAGAAGGTCTTTACCTGGCGCCGGAAAGATAATAATGTAGGCGCCAGGCGTACCTCTTCGGGGAGGCTATTCCACAACTCGGGGGCCACCACAGAAAAGGCCCTAGATCTAGTAACCACCCTCCGGGCTTCACGATGGGTTGGTACCCGGAGGAGGGCCTTAGATGCTGAACGAAGTGAATGGGTAGGTTCATACCGGGAGAGGCGTTCCACCAGGTATTGCGGTCCCATGCCATGTAAGGCATTATAGGTCATAACCAGCACCTTGAATCTCACCCGGAAGCAAATAGGTAGCCAGTGCAGGAGAGCCAGAACAGGAGTTATGTGCGAAGACCGACTGGTCCTCGTCAATAGTCTAGCTGCCGCATTCTGCACTAGCTGAAGCTTCGAACTGTCTTCAAGGGCAGCCCTATGTAGAGCGCATTACAGTAATCCAATCTCGAAGTTACCAGAGCATGAACAACTGAGAAAGACCAACCCAAATTGTGTTTGCAGTTTGACAAATTTGTAGGGCAGTCCAATATCTCAGAGAGGAGGTCAGGTCTCCTGCTCCCCTGGTGCATTCACTATAGCTGCCCAATTTCCCTGCATTTTAAAGTTTAATAGAAATAATTGTTGGCTATAGGTATGTTCTTAAACCATAAGGTGTTTTGCCTATTAGTGAATATATATTAAAAAGCAATACTGTAGTGGCAAATTCAGAAGTGTATGATCTCTTCATGTTAATCACAGCTATGCCCCCTCCCCCGGTGTTTGCTGTGGGGTTGAGCATGAGATCGTCGATAATGCCTAGGAACCAATAAGGACGAAAGAGGACAGTATTAGAAACTTAGAAGAATCTTCTCAGTGTTTCACTCAACTTCTTTCGCTCTCATTGGCCCCAATCCACAGGAAAGGATAAGGAAGCATGTTAGAAGACTCTTCTCAGTGGATAGCACACTTCCCTTTCCACACACTTTCCCTGTTGATTGGCTCGCAGGATGCTGGAGACATAGAGGCCCTGCTGGGACCCTGCTCCCCCAAACTTAAAGGGTTTAAGACCCCCCAAGACCCTGCACAACTACAGCCCTGTTAAAAAGTAGCAACCTAGTGTGTTCAGTAAGGATGAACAAACATGGATAAGAGGTTTAACTGTGAACACAAAGCAACGCAATGTTCCACCCCGTTATTTTATTATTGGCCATATATAGAACTGTTGGGGCTTTCAAAGAGCTACATTTTATCTTTGAAGGGATATTTTTCTGGTATGTAAATGTGGAAGGTCTATGTGAATGAAGGAGAGTATGAGCAGTTTGTAGTTTATTCTATAACTAGACAGTATGGACATAGGGCTGCCATTTGGGGTGATTTCCTGACATTTTTTTGCACCCTTGACAATATTTTTAGAAAACTGCATGAATTGCTTTGTGGGATTAGTGACCGGTAGCATTCTGTATCTCAGGTGGGATATAAACTGAAATTTGTTGTTGCAATTATCTCGGTTTAACAAAGATAATCCCATAATGTTAAGAATCTAATTTACTAACAATGTTAATGTCATCTCATAGAAGCAAAACTCAGAGTTTGATGTGAATGTGGATCCAAAGTGAAATGTATTCTGGCTGAACATGTCCAGTGGTCTGTTATAAAGGTATCACAAGTGAATGTATTCACTAATAAAGTGTGGATTAGTTTTAGACAGGTAGCGAACTCCCTCAGTCTCTTAATTTGCTAGCATAATTCATTAGCGAGCACTTTCCACCCATGACAGTCATAGGTAAATCCCAGACTGGAACTGCTAATTAAAGCTGCAAGATGAAAGGGAACTGCTAATGAAATGCTAGGCAAGTGATGGAGAAATACAAGGGTAATTTTGAATTTTTAAAAGTGCCATTCTTTATTTTCACAAATTCTTAGACGAATTCTGCAAACTTTGCAGTAAAATGTGCATGTGAGAATTAAAATGTCTATAAATCAATTATGACTGTTGAATATTCTGCAGTCTGCTTTTTAGCCCATCACGTATTACATGGCATGCAAAGAACAGGACTGTGAAGGAAGGGGAGCATATAAATTTAATAATAAATAAAGAAAAGAAAAACAAATCGAAGGATCTACAGTGCTTCACAAAGCAGTCATGGGCACTACGTCACCCAACTGTGACTAGACAATGCTGCACTGTGCTGATTCAATGCAATTGGCTGATATAATATTCAACCCAGTGTGACTTATGCTTGTTTTGAGAAGTAATAGCACCAGTAGAAATGAAATCAAGGATGGGACCAAAAAATGTTTTTTTAATTGGGCACAAAAATTCAGCATGGTAGGTGACAAGTTGTGCTTTCCTCATGTGAACACTTACTGATTATTTATTTTTAATATTTATTTATTGGATTTATATACCACATTTCTGCCAAGGCATTCAAGATGGTTTACAATTTTAAAACGCCAAAGTAAGCACATATAAGAGTGACAGAGTCCTTTCAGGCCACCTGGGAGCTGGTGGCACAAACTCACTGACCTGGGCTCCAAAAGATTGCATGCAGGATGACTGTGTATATTATATATGGTAATATTTTTCTTCAGTCACCTATTTAACATTCAAAAAAGCATACAAAAGCAAAAATATCTTGATAGTTTTTTTATGACATTAAACTAATTGTATTTTACTGCGTCCTTTGCTTCAAGATCAGCTTTGCATCTGATCAGATGTTTCTTAGTGATGGAACTATACTTATATAGATAATGATTATAGTGATGGAACTATGCTTATATAGAGGGTGGTGTTGTCCATAGCCTTCAAATTAGGGTTGGCTCCATGAGCAAGCAGGTTATGTACATGATATTCAGCCTGGCCTTTTCTCCCTTCCTTTTCAATGGAGAATTAGGTTGCAGTGGCGTTGTATCAACCTTCCCATGCGAAGGTTGCTACTGAATGTCAAAGCAACTGTTGATAGCTTCTGCCTCCAGTTTCTTCCTCTGCCTAGTCAATTCAGATGCAGGGACACTGTTGAAGAAAGTAATTATTAACATGATTCTCACAGAAGCAATGATAATTTATAACCCATGTAAGCACTATAGCAAATCAATAACAGAACTCTCATTTTTGTCTCTAGTTTGCACCCTAGATGCAAAATATTTTCTTTATAGATCACTTCATAGATCACTGGCAAAATGAGCACATGAAGCCATGATCTTCCTTTAAAAAGGGGGAGGGGGCAGAAAAAACAGAACTATTCAAATGCTGAAATTCAGTGCCCCAGGGGACCAAAAAGACCATGGATTCTAATACTGATAATGCTTTATATGGATACAAGCTGTTCTCATGTTTCTCTTGCTTCTAGTAGAAGTTGTTGTTTGACTCATGGTGTATAGATCTTTAGTTCTGTGAAGAATGCATAAATATTTTGAGACTCATTATGAAAAGAATTAACATGTCTTAAAGTGTTTTACATCCACACTATTTCCTGTGGAAAGCCAGAAGATGAACAAAGTCAACTAACTGGAAACTAAGCAGCCCTGAACTATTGCTTTGATTATCCAGGAAGATTATGGGCCTGGATGTGTTAAGAAACAAATAAACAAATGACAGAATTTACTTCTGAGTTGACACACTTAAGACTGGGCTGTTAGAAACACATCCATGGTAAAATAAGGTCTTCTGTCTCTCATTGCAAATGAGGTATTAGCTTTCACATATCTGATACATGTTATTATGAGCACTGCATGCAAGCTGCTAATTGTAAGCCAAATGTTTATACTGCAGTAAATCTTGTAAGCTTGTTTGCAATACCTAGCAAATACTTATTTCTAAAGCTTTTACCATTTAAGGACTAGTGGCAAGGAGCGTGCCTACAGAATCATTAGCAGAAAATGTGATTATTGTAGCTTACGCTGAATATGATCTGAGCTCATACTCTTGGCATATAATGTTGCTGACCTTCTATTAAAAGTAATGATTGGTGGTGGTCATTAAAATAAACCTTACCAAATGCAGTGCATCTTCAGAATATCCTGGAAATTACCTGTCTTTTCATTCCTTTTTTTTCCCCAGGGGGAAGGGAGAGCGCAAAGCTTTCTGCAGTGCTTTTCCTCCCACAACCATTTGTTAGACACTGAAATATTTTTCTCTTTAGAAAATTCTAGTGGGGTTTTTTTTCAGTTCAATAACCTTAATCATAACAGCTCTTAGAGATACGTGGCTTTTTCATAAGCAGAGAGATCCAGTTTATTATAGCATTTCTGTCACTTCAGAAATGCCTGTCCATGTTGTCTTTGTAAAGAAACCTTATCACAGATTGTATTTGAGAAATCCAGGAGTTGATACATGGAAGCTCTTATCAGCAGGAAGAAAAGTGAATTTTATACCTTCCTAGATGTAATACGTTGTACATTCTCACCAAGGGGTGAGAGGCCTGACAAAAGTGCAGTGTGTCTTGTGTATGTGTAATGGTAGCCACTCTTAAGTTGAGTTACAGTAATTGCATTTTCAATTAGATGGAAAATATGTATAGTTGATTATTTCCATTTAAGGCAAATATGAGGAACATGTGGCCTTTCAGAAGTTTCTGGGCTCCAACTGACATTGTCCCTGACCATTGGCAATGGGGGCTGCACAAAGGTTCCCCATCCTTGATACATCTGCACTGCCAGGAAGATAGGTTCACGAAATTCATTATTGTCAAGCATTATTTGATTATTGCATGTAAAAAAATTAGTTCTAACATCTTTTAGAAAATGCTGGAACATACAATGTATGAATGTTGTAATCAATCAAATAATGCAGTGATGGTTGTGATGAATAAAGGTGACAGGTGAATAAGCCCTTCGTGAGGGTTACATTTTGAAAGAAGCCAAAAAGTATTTATGACATGAGCTTTATTCTTCAGAAAATGAAAATAAAAGTAAATATTTCATTGATATCATACTAAATTATCAAGTTTGTTCTGGATGCCTAATGGATTAAGTGTTTGTGAGAAGGTAGTGTTCTTCTTCATCATCATCAACAACAACATTGTATTTATATACCACCCTTCCTCTCAATGGAGCCCGGGTGCTGAACAATATAATAAGTACTGCTATTGTACATAACAATGAACAACATTTTTTAAAGCACAACTAAGATGACAAGATTATACATCAGCCCAATAACTACACTGTTAGGGCCAAGGGCAAAAAACATGTTTCAAAAGCTTGGGCAAACAAAATATTTTAGTTGACATTTAAAACTAGTCAACATGGGGGACAATCACACTTCCCCAGGGAAGGAATTCCACAATCAGGGTGCTGCCACCAGGAAGGCCCTGTCTCGAGAAGGGATGGAAGAATCAATTTCAATTCTCTCAGTTTCTCATTTTTCCAATCTTTAATTCAGTTCTGCACAGTTTTGCAACTTGTGATAAAACATCATGAAAATCCTTCAGAATTTTAGTGTGAATTTCTCCTAATAAACAGTTTTAATGCTTTAAAATATTTTTATTGATACTTTTCAGAATACATAGAACAATTGGAGAATTAAACAAACGAAGATACAAATTAGAAGAGCAGTGCAAATTTTGAAGGATGGTTGTGTTTTGGTTCTCATATGGTTTTGGAAAGTACAAATTTGATCGGTTCACCTTTAAATGCAGACTAAATTAAATTTCTCCCCCATCCCTATGGGTCATGCCTGTTGGAAAAATCATGAGCAGGTCCTCCTGGGCCACCCTCAAAGCATGAGCCAATTGGTATTGTGGGAAGCCTCAATCTGTTGATAGAACCCACCACCACCTTACTCATGAGTTCTAATGTGCAAAATATTGTTCATATACTCAAGTTAGGAAGGTTCACACCCAGTTGCTTTTGGCATTTGTGGTCTTAGCCTGTTTTTTAATCTTTAAAACTCATAATGCCATCCTTTACATGTCAACAATTCCGCCATCCTCAGCAGTTCAAGATGTGGAAGCTCATGGAAAAGCCTTCTCAAGCTCTGGAATTCCTTTTTGCAGATGTGTACCTGGCACCTTTTGTACACATTCTAGCAATGTGCCAAGGTGTACCTTTTCACCTGGGCTTTTGGGGATGACTGAATGTGAGTCTTGTCTTCAGGATCTAAAGCTCCACTGTTTTACTTTGATTAGTGTTTTATGATTTTCAATTTTAGATATCATTGTATTTTTATTTTGGGGCTTTTTGTGAAGGGCAGGTCACAAATATTTGGAATAAAAAAAATAGAAGTAAGTAAATACATAACACAGAGTAAGTCCCGCTATGTTTAATGGAGTTTACTCCCCAGGAAGTATGCTTAGAATTATATGTTTAGAAGACTTTGATCCTCAGATAGGGTAACTTAAGGAAATTTAGAGAGAGAGATTTTTTCCACTTTGTCCTCTTCCCAGCAGCCACCTATCCCCAACAAGCTGCTCTTGAATATCAAGTATCCTATTAAACCAGTAGTGTAGTCGCAAATTCAGAAGTTCAGGGTCCCTTCATGTTAATCACAGCTATGCCCTCTCTCCACATGTGGGGTTGAGAATAAGATCCTTGGTTAATGCCTAGGAACCAATAAGCATGAGTCTTCTCTGTGTTTGACTTGCCTCCTTTCACCCTGATTGGCTTCAATCATCAGGAAAGGAGAAAGAATCATGTTAGAAGATTCTTCTGAGTGGCTAACACACTCCATTTTCATGCTGATTGGCTTGTAGGATGCTGGAGACATAGGGACCCTACTGGGACTCTGCTCCCCAAAAAGTAAAGGGTCTAAGACCCCAACCGAGATCCTGCCTGACTACACCCCAGAACTAAACAACGTGAGGTGCAAGGGGAAGAATCCCTCTTGGGAGAGGGAGGAATCACCCCAAGTTGGGTGGAGTTCCATACAATTACGAGTAGCTTTCCCCTTCCCCAGCAGTCCCCCTATTGATGTGTTTTTAAATTGTTTTTTAAAAAAATTAAATTGTGTTTTTAAATTATTTTTGTGTTTTAAAATTTGTATATTTGTTTTTAATGTTTTTAATTGCTGTAAACCGCCCAGAGAGCTTTGGCTACGGGGCGGTATATGAATGTAATAAATAAATAAATATATCCATATCACAGCAAATGAACTGAAATAGGAAAGTGCACTGAAAGTATTCACACCAGGCTCAGTCTCTTCTCAAGGCTTGTCAGCTTAATTGTCTCCAGTCAAGTATATAATACTCTGGTGATCACTCAGTGCTTAAAGGCCAGGTTGCTGTAATGGAGTCCCCACTTGTACTGGGCAAGCCAGGAAACACCTCCCCATTGTTGTATTAAAGCTTCTGCTATGAAACTTTTTGTGTGTGTGTTTTTTTGCACAGCTGGAAAAGGTAGCATCTTCCCAGAAGATATGGTCTCAGTCTGGTGACTATGGAGTAGCCTGTGCCTGTTTCAAGTGTCTCATTGAGACCCTGTCAAGCCTGTTAACCTGGTTTTTGAAGGACAGAGGCTGGGTAATACTGCATGCTGCTGATAAAATAATGGAAAGGGGAGATAGAGACGATGCCAACCAGGAAACTTTGAGAGACGAGGCGAGGAAAAATGCCAGCTCGAAAGCAGAATGCAGCCAGCAGATCACACAAATGGAAAGTGTTTTAGTATGAGGGAAGGTAGCCTCCTGTCACAAGGGAGAAAATGAGACTGAAAGAACAGTTGTTAGATGCAACATAGTGAGGAAGTCAGCAAGAAGCCTTAACAGTCTCAGTTACTCATGTCCTGGTATAGCCTCCCTGTTCATTGTAAGCTGCCAAGAAATATTGGGTGAGAGAATGAGCACACAGGGGAATTGCTGTGAGAAGGTACCACAGAGAGAGAAGCTAATTAGAGACTTGGAGAAAGAAAGAAGTGGTGTGATATATTGGGTGCAGAAAAAAAAAACTTGCTCCAGGGAGTGAGCAGGCTATAAAGACTCCCATTGCGAGGTAGAGAATCCTGGAGTTCTGTTGGACAATGAAGTTGAGGAGGTGTTGATGCATTTTGTTGCAAGAAATGTCACTGAATGGAGATATTGCTAGGATAAACCCTTCTGTATCCTACACTGATCATGTCAAGCATGATTTTTGTTCTCTGCTCTCATTTGTCTTTCTCTATTTCATCACGTCTTTGCCTGTGCCAGTCCCTTACCTATCTATGACTTATATCCCATGATACCCTTTCTGGAATCACTTGCACTCTTTCCTCTGTATGTGTAACTCATCCTGAGGGTGGCCTCTCGTTTTTTTATTTGCATCCTTGGATCGAAAGTTTAAAGGAAGCACCGTTATCTAGGTGTGTAAGAAAAATGTACGGCCTACTGGTAGTGCTTCATTTCAAGACACAGAGGGAAAGCTGGGACCCTGCACAAGCTTCAGGCACAGAAACCTCATGTGTGCGTGTGTCTGTGTGCCTAAGGGCACAATGGTACCCTTCAGGTCTTCTCCAAGTCCTCATGGAACCTCTAAGCCCCCCTCAATGCCCCCTTGGTCAGGAGGTGATGAGGGTGGTTGCCTTTTTGTCCACTGAAAAGTAGATAGAGCTGGAGGTGGATGTGCAACACTCTTTCCTGCTTCCTCTTTCAGCATTATGTGCTTTTCAGGGCTCGTAGTAACATGGAAAGCTGCCTTCTACTGAGTCAGACCATTAGTTCACCTAGCTCAGGACTGTCTACACTGCCGGGCAGTGGCTCTCCAGGGTTTCAGGCAGGAGACTCTCCCAGCCCTGCCTGGAGATGTCAGGGCAGGGGCGGTTCTAAGGGGCGGCCAGGTTGGGTACTGGCCCGAGGGCCCTGCAGCTACAGGAGCCCCTGGGGGGGCCCTAAGGGGCCCTCCACTCCCCTTCTGTGATCCACGGCACGAGCCGTGGCGTGGATCGCAAGACAAAACCTTCCAAGCCACCCGCCATCCCCCCCGCTTCACCTACCTTTCTCAGCTGTTTTTTGTGGCAGCGCGCACTGTGCACACGGTTGCCATCAATCAAGATGGCGGTCGAGGTTTCTGTAAGGGACTGAAGCCTCTGCTGCCACTTGGTTGATGGCAGCAATGCGCGCGCTGAATGCCGTCAACCAAGATGCAAATGGGAAAGTGAGCCTAAAGCTATCAGCACCCACTGAGGTGATGTTTGATATCAATCACCAGCAATCACTCACTGCACCCAGACTTTAATAGGAAACTCTCCAATATTCAAAATCAAATATATTATCAAGACAGAATAGAATAGAAAGGTAAATATTATACAGCCATGAAAGTAGCTATATACTATAGCCAGCATGGATTTTTCACATTCCGCAATGATAAATCGAAAATACTCCCCATGCCATTTCAATGCTTCTCATAAGCTCATTTCAAAACAAAACTTTACAAAACTTATAGTCCTGAACTCAGAAACGCTTGCTTAACAACCCTGTAAATTATCATGGCGATACACAAAACAGTCCGAGAGAATCGAGAGTTCAAAGTGTAAACAGAGAGAGGGGGAAAAAAAAGACCTCTATTGGACTTTTTCCTGTCAGTTCTCATAATTTTGTGAAATTAATTAAAAATCAGCCATGTTCACAGACTACCTGTAATCCTGTTATTGACCTTGCCCCATATTCTGACCTTCATCTTCTGCAGTTTAAAAGTTAAAAAAAATGCCTGGCTGATTTTTAATAAATTTAAGAAATTTAACATTGAACTCAGTGATAAGTGCAGGCATGCTCAGTAAGAACCAACTGTCAGCGTTCTAAAAGCCAGACTCACAGCTGCTGGGCTTGCCTATACAGGGGGCCACACCCACACCAGACCTTTATTTCACTTTAGATGGTCATGGCTTCTCCCAAAGACTCCTGGGAAGTGTAGTTTGTGAAGGGTGCTGAGATGAGACTCCTATTCCCCTGAGAGAGCTCCAGTGGCCAGAGTGGTTTAATAGTCAGCCACTCTGATTGAAGCTTTGTGAGGGGAACAGGGCATCTCCTAGCAACTCTCAACACTCTTCACTAACTACACTTCCCAGGATTCTTTAGGAGAAGCCATGACTGTCTAAAGTGAAATAAAGGTCTGGTGTGGATGTGGCCAGTGACAGCTTTGGTTTAAATTTGGGTGGGAGGCTACATGTGCCTGCTGTAGAATAAAAAGGTGGTGGAAATGCTGAAAAAGAATGACACTATTCACAATGTTTTTCTTTTGGAAAGGAAAGGGACTTTCCCTCTGCCCAGTGCCCACCTATCCAATCCAGTCCCCCTATCCTCCCCCTTCCTGCCCTCCTCCTCCCCTCCATCCCCCTCGCCAGGTCAGTTTCACCTATCCTAAGCATCATTGTACAGGAGTAAATCCCACTGAACTCAAAAAGCATGCAAATGATCAAACCTTCCCTCCTCCCTTATCCCCTCCCTGTTGCCTCTCCCTTTTTCCTTCCTTCACCCCTCCACCTCCCCATCCCCTTCCAATCCTCTCCTTCTCCCTCCTCCTCCCTCTTCTCATGGTCAGTTTTACCTATCTTAAGCATGATTGCATGGGAGTAAATCCCATTGAACTCAATAAACATGCAGATGATCAAACCTGCCCTCCCCTCCTCCTCCCTCCCTTTTGCCCTTCCCTCCTCCTTCCTTCACCCTTTCCTTCCAGTCCCCTCCTTCCCCCTCTCCTTCCAAATTCCCTTCCCCCTCCTTTTGCTCCCCTCTCCCCCTTTCCTCCTTCCCTTTCCTCTCCCCTCCCCCTCCTTCTCCCGCATGGTCAGTTTTACCTATCCTAGCCATGATTGCACGCGACTAAATCCCACTGAACTCAGTAAGCATGGAAATGATCAGACCTGCCTTCCCTCTCCTTTCCTCTCCTCTTCCTTCTCCCTCCCCATGGTCAGTTTTACCTATCTTAAGCATGATTGCATGGGAGTAAATGCCACTGAACTCAATAAGCATGCGAATGATCAATCCATTCTCAGCAAACTTGCACAGGATCCCATTTCTTTCCTCCTGAATCAAAAAGCAGAGAAATTCACTAATAGGCAAAAAACCTTGCAGTTTAAGAACGTACCTGTAGCCAACAGATATGTTTATCAAACTTTAAAAAGCAGGGAAATTGGGCACCTATAGTGAATGCACCAGGGGAACAGGAGACCTGACCTCCTTTCCATATTGTACGGCTCTACAAATTTAAAAAATGCAAATCCACTTCCTGTGTAACTTGGAAGAATTTGGTAACATGTGCCTCTCAGCATATGGTGACTGGTGGCAATACCTGCACTCAGCCCAAATAACAGAAACAAGGCATGTGCTGTGCTGATCTTGTTTTAGCAGGGAGGAAGCAACATTATTAAGACAGTTGATATAGTGCAGATGGTCACTTTGAATATGTCTGATTTCCTTTGCAATTTGAGTGAAGTTTCCTATAGGAAATCATTTTCTTTTGTTTCTATTTCTGTGAATATGTGAAGTACAGCAACACCTTGCAAAATTTACACTAAAAAACCTCCATAAATAATTGTGGACTAATGGCCCTGACTATTCTGCAGAATAGTCTCCAGTGGACATCTGAAGTGTCTCAATTTGCGCAAGATAAAACAGTGGGAGGTGAAATATATTCTTGCAAAATTCTAGGTGTGCTCTATGTTTTTAATTGACCATGCCCACCTTGCCTTAAATAAAGTGGTTTAAATATAGCAGGCTGAAAACATGCATCCTCTTTTTTCCAACAGCTAGAGTCATTGCTGAAGTAGCAACATATTGTAATCAGTCTGATTTTACGTCAAACTGCAGTTTCAGATTCAACTGTTAATGCACCCAAAATAGAAATAGAGCATAACCTCCAGTTTGAAACACAAAAGGCTGTCTTCACCAACATATGACAGTGACCAATAAAAAGGCTTTGAAATTAATAAAAATAAATTTGACACAGATTTCTAGGATGAATAATGAGAGAAATATAATTTTCTAGGTTAGATTCTTTGTAAAAACAGTAGTAACATAGAAAAGAAGCAAGGTAAGAAGAACACCAATAAACATACAAACATATATTTCTCTATCTTTGGAGATGGCAGATGTCGCCACTACTCACCATATGCTCAGAGGCACATGTTACCAAATTCTTCCAAGCTGCACAGGAAGCGGATTGGATGGTGAAAGACCAACCCAAATTGTGTTTGCATTTTGACAAATTTGTAGGGCAGTACAATATCTCAGAGAGGAGGTCAGGTCTCCTGCTCCCCTGCTGCATTCACTGTGGCTGCCCAATTTCCCTGCTTTTGAAAGTTTGATAGAAATATCTGTTGGCTATAGGTACGTTCTTAAACCGCAAGATTTGTTGCCTATTAGTGAATTTAATACATGGTTAACAACATTTCTACAACTGTGCAACCATCTATATTCCATGAAGGGCACCATTTCACTAGGAATGGGGGAGCAAATGTGACTTCCAAAGTAGACTCACCTCCTGGACCCATGATGGCAGCCATGTTTGTGTTTGTTTCCCCCTGTAGCATCTCCCTGAGAATGATGCCACGTCATCAGGTCATGTTGCTTTGAGATGCCTGATGATGTCCTTTACCTGGCTTTGAGGGACATGAGGTTGTGCTTTACCTTCCTGTATGGTTTCTGAAATGCTGCTATTGTGCCCAGGGTGCCAGTGTGAGTCATCCACACCAAGAATGCCAGATGCCAGGGGACATCAATTCCCATGGTCCCTGGTGGAGATGATGCGGCCATGGTAGTGTTCCAGGTGCAAAGGAAGGATATACACAGATGAAAAATTTACTTCTTTGCTCCTGTAGTAGCCAGATAAGTGGGTCAGAGATTGGCAAAAATGGTTAGAGGAAGAATTTTGACTCTGTGATGTATGTCAGGGTCCAAATTGGGTTTAGAATAAACTGACCTGTTTTCTTTGTGTGTCTTTTTTTAAATCACTTGGCATGCTGAACCCAATTCAGAGTTCAATGGGGAGTTCATCCATCACTAAGTGCTTAGCCATACACTATTAATAATACAGTCCATCACATGCACCAATGCATTTTTCATAATACCCATGGGGAAAACTCTCTTCAAGTAACTGATCTCTTTATTTTTTTTCTTAACAGATGTCTATACCGCCTTTCACCAAAACTTATCACAGGGTGGCTTACAAAAGTAAGATAACATAAAAACATAATACATAATCAACAGAAACATTAAAATAATTCTCATAAATTATGTATGTAACAACATCTTATAAACAGCTGAATCCATCAGCCTTTACAAAAAATGACAAAAAGGTTGGTTTTTCACCTGAGATCTAAAAGAATATAAGGTTGGGTTGAGATGCACCTCAGTAGGGAGGTCATTCCACAGACTTGGAACCACCACCAAAAAGGCTATTTTCATAGTTTTGTAGCAGTTCTGCAGATAGTAAAATAAGCAAATCAGCTTTACCGTTACATTTTAATGAGTCACTCCGAGATCGGCTCCAGACTGCAAATCCACATCTACCTCAGCTAAACAGGATATATATATACCTGATGAGTCCTTTGATGGAAAGCCACTGAGATATATCCCAATCTTGCATGGGGCTCCCAGTGGCTTCTCATCAAAGGAAGGACTCATCAGGTCCACACTTACTTAGCTTTAGCAACCGTTCAGAATCATACTCAGGCCATTATTTCCTATTCATTTCTGCTATTCTTTGTGTTTTGAAATTATTCTTAGACAGATGTCCTAGTTTAAATTAGATATAGATACAGATACAGATATAGGGGGAGAGCGAGAGAAAGAGCGCAGCTGAAGAATGTGGCATCCAAAACATGTTAAGAGAGAAGTGGGGGCCAAATGCAATCTTCCAGGCCTGTTTACAAGACTCTCCCCGTGCCATATTCTTCAATAGGCCACACATCTCATCAGGCCTGCTTCACACCATCCTTAAGTGCTTTTGCCCAGCTGGAATGTGTCACTGAACTGTGATAATGCCTCTTGCTTGACTGGACAGAGGATGGAGAGTAGAGATGCCAGATCTCCACTTTTTGCCTGGAGACTCTGGTTTTTGAGGGTTCTCTCTGGGCAGGGCTGGCTCCAGGCATGCGGGGGCCCTTGGGCATCAGCTTGCCCTGACCCCCCGGTGGGTGAGTGTGCACGCATGTGCATGTACGTGTGCACATGCGGCCCCCGTGTGCCCCCCACGGCCCCCTACCTGTCTAGTCTTTACCATGGTCCTTAATGAAGATGGCAGCCACGGTTTCCCTAAGGGGAATGAAGCCTCCGCCGCCATCTTTGTCGATGGCACACGTGCATGCTACGCGCGCACATCTCTGCCATCAACTAAGATGGCGGCAGCAGCTTCAGTACCTTAGGGAAGCTGCAGCCGCCATCTTCATTAAGGGCAATGCTAAAAAGCCAGCTGACAGGTAAGTGGGGTGTGTGGGAGGCACGGATCATGGAGGGGGAGCAGAGGGCCCCTCAGGGGCCCCTCAGGGGCTCCTGTAGCTCCGGGGCCCTTGGGCCAGTGCCCAACCTGGCCACCCTTTAGAACCGGCCCTGTCTCAGGGTCTCTGCACGAGTCACCTTAATCTCCAGATTCTTCGCTTTCATTTTTTTTAAAAGTAAGTTTCTAGGTAGTCTGATTCAAGAGATATACAGCAAAAGTCAGCCACCGCCCCCCACAACTTCTGTTAGAAGCTGGCTGCTCTAAACCCTGCCTTTCAGGCAGTGAGTGTACAATATGTTATGCTTGCCCCCACACCTGCCAAAGAAGACTCGTGAGATGTGGGATTGATTTAAATGTTATATTTATTAAATATAACATAATCTGAATCCAAATTCAAACATATCCAATCATAATTAATAACTGCTTATAACCCCCGGGCAGGTGAAGAATCGCACTATTCTGGTGGGGATTGAATCCCCCCAGTTTCCTGGGTATGTATCACAGCTGGTAGCTGTGGGCTCTGATGCAAGGATATGGGCCAAGACTCCCTCCTTGCCCAGTGAACCTTGGGAGCGGTCTGCCATGCGCATCCTGGCCCCGCTGTACCCGCGTTCACCCCAATGCGCATGACAATCCACAGGGGCACCCACCAGTTATCCACAGACCGAAGTCCTGCAAGTTTCCTGAGGGGTGTCCTTACCACAAATTGCCTCAGGATACCTACCTCTCTCTCCATCAAATTCCTCACCTGCCCAAACTCAATGCCAAAACTGGCCGTCACCACACCACTCCCTGAAAGCCAAACGAATTATCCCCACAGTATAAAGTACGCAAAACGTGAAGGGCTCCTAAAAGCGGGGCCCAACCAAAAAATTCCTACTCGGCCCCACTGGCGACCGGCAAAGCCCATACTGCCATAGGGAGGGAGGGTGGGTCCGAAAGAACACGAGGAGAAGAGTTAGGGAGGGGGAGCAGCATTAAATACTACCGCTCCCCTCCCCCTCCCATTGAGGCGTGACGTGGCCTCACCCTACTCCCTCACCCAATCGGGAGTAGACCTCCCGAGCCTTCTCAATCATATGGGGTGAAAGCAAATACGCCCCCACCTTAAGGTGGGAACGTCATTTTCTAATTATAAGGAGTCAAACAAGTTTAAATTTTACTGGGCTGTTAAAGAGGGCAGTATATTTGTCTAATTCATAGCCTGCTTTTAAAACCTTCCCAATGTAAAATGTTAGTCCATTACCCACTTTTCTGGGAGTAAAGCTGCAATGCTAATCCCACGTACCTGGGAGTAAACCCTATTGAATATAGTAGGGCTTACTTTTGAGTAGACATGGTTAGGATTGTGCTGTAAATCAGTGGGACTTTTGAGTGAACCTAGCAAAGGATTAGAGAGCCAGTGTGGCGTAGTGGTTAGAGTGTTGGTATTGCATTTGGGGAATCATCACTGTTTTTTCCTTTTCTATTTGCGTTTTGTTTACCTCTGACCTCACTCTTGAAAGCAATAACAGTGGTTCCATGTGGTCAGCTCAACCCCCTTAAACCCACTGATGATGCACCTTGTTGTTTGCATGATGGTTTGTTTCTTGCCCAATAGTGGTAAAAGAGAATTCATATATTGGGAAATGTGGCTGCAATTGCTGTTGTTCCCATTCTGCTGCCTGTGATCAAACCATGTGTGTTTTCTTTCTGTCAATTATTACTCACTGGAATTGGGTAGGCTGTCAAAGTGAGTTTATAGCAGCCCACAGGATAGCCAGGAAAGAGTAGAGAATCTTCTTAACTCTTACTCATTTCCAGAGCTTGGAAATTTACTTTTTCAAACTATAACTCCCATCAGCCCAATCCAGTGGCCATGCTGGCGGGGGCTGATGGGAGTTATAGTTTAAAAAAGTAATTTTTCCAAGCTCTGCTCATTTCTCAAACCTCTCTCTGCAGTGAAGGGTAAAGTCTGTAAAGAGGTTTGAAGCAGCCATGTTAAAATATAGGGGAAGGGCATTCCAGGCAGAGGTTGCCAACCCTGCTTTGATGTGGATATTGTTGCAGAGGATTCCTAGTCAAGCCTTATGAACAGCACAATCCTAACCATATCTACTCAGAAGTAAGTCCTGTTGAGTTCTATGGGGCTGAGTCCTTTAGTAAGTGTGTTTAGAATTGCAGCCTTCAGAGACATCCATCTTTATTCCTGAGTGCTCCCATCCAGCAGCTCCACAACACTAGGCTCTCTTCTTCCTAATGACCTTCTGGTGACTGGCCTGGCCTGAGGGCACTTAAATCCTTCTTGCCAGAAGCAAGTAAGATAGATTAAACGTTCCCTACCCAGGCTCCCTAAACAGGTGAAAAGAAATGATCCCATCACTTCAGCTGGAACTGGGAACACCCACATTTAGCTAAGATTTCTATCTTAATGTCCAATCGGATAATTTTTTTTGTTTGAGTGGTATGCTCCAAGCAACTATGGTTGATGCTTAACATATCATGTTTAATGAATCACTATGTCCCAGCCCCCATGACAGCACTAGGTCCCCACTCCACGACGTCATTAGGGCCAATCCATGAAATCTCAGGGTTTGGGATGCTTCTGACCAGGCAACCCTAATGGGGAGATGGGTGTGGTTTTCAGAAATATATGCTTTGGCATGGCTGGAATATAGCCTACTGTATAAAGATAAAAGTTCTGTCTGTTGCTCTTCCCATTTTTGTCTCTGGTCCTTCCCACCACCGGCATGCAGCTCTCTGAAGGTTCCCTGTGAGGAAATGTGGCCCACAGGCTGAAAAAGTTTCCCTGCTTCTGCTTTCAGGCCTTAATATCTGTGTTGTTATATGGTTTTAGAAGAAAACTTCTGAAGTGGCTTTAAAAATTGTACATACAACACAGAGAGGGAAAGAGAGAGTTTTGGTTGTGTATTTTATTTATTTATTACATTTCTATTCCACCTTTCCTTCAAGGAGCTCAAGGTGGTGTATATGGTTCTCCTCTCTCTCAATTTTATCCTCACAACAACTCTGTGAGATAGGTTAAGGTGAGAGACTGGCCCAAGGTCACCCAGTGGGTATTCAATCCCTGGTCTCCCATACTCCAGCACCCTAACTATTACAACACACCAGCTGTCTGTTGTAGGAATGGATGACAGAACTATCTGCTCATAGGGCATTTCTCAGATTTGGAGCATTTAGGCTGAGGAATTGTCTACCTTTTACACTAGAAATCTTGAGCAGAAAAACTGAATTAGGGTTTTTTTCAGTGACTGCAGTGGCTTTGCTTTCTCTTCTATCCAAACATTGACACAGTAACATTCATGTTGATACTTCGCTCTGCAGTAAAAATTAATGATGCTAATGATATTGTGGTATTAATCTGATTGTGACACTGACCTAGCCACCCTTATTCAATGAAACCAGTCTGAGGGCATTTGGTAATTTGTTCATCAACAAAATGTGCCCTTTGAGCAATTGATTGGTTTTAAACCTTTTTAACTGAGATGACTGAGTGGCTTTCACATCCCCATAGGAGTGGAAGGAAGCTGCTTTTGTGTATGAATTATCACCAATCCCTTTGCTTTATCTTATTTTTAAGGATGGAGGGTTGTCTGAGTTTTCTAGGAATATTTTTCACTTTTAATATGGTGATATCTTTATCTTTTGGAACCTAACATTGCTATAATTAGAGTTGCAAATTCCTGAAAACTGATGTCCGACTGTGGCTTGAGGGCATGGTCCAGGAGTTGAGGTCACTATCACTTTAAGAAGCCCTGTTCAAGAAAGTTATTCCTTTAAGTTTTTCTGCCACCACTTCCTTCCCTCCAACTTATTTGGTACTTACATTTCACTGGCTGCCAGGAGTGGACATCCAGAAGATAGGTGCAAGGAGATTCTCTCTGTGAGCAAGCATGATGGTGGCTGGAATAGATGTGCCTTTTCTTTCTGTTCATGGGGAGTTTTCCCACATCTTTTTGTTGTTCTGTCTCTTTTTCTACTCTTTTAGATGTGGCAGCCATTATGCTGTGTTATGGTTCACCCCCATGGCAGCCATTTTGTGTTATGTCATGCCCCCAAAGCAGTCATTTTGTAATGAACTACACCCCCACAGAAGCCATATTGTGGCTAGCAACCATGGAAGAAGCCCCTTTCCATGAGTGGAAATCTGTTTGTTTTGCTGGACCATCTCCTTATAATACTATTATATTATTATAATTTTATGCTTGTGTTTTATTGGATAAACTATGCAACTGTCTTAAGAAAAAAAGCTGGACAATGTGCGCTCAAATGCACAAGATGGGGAATACTCAGAGATAGATCACACAGGAGCTGGATCACAATATTATTTATTTATTTAGGCTGTAAACAAAACCCTCCTTACGCTGGCTAGGGGCAGGAATTAGACTGAGTGAAGGCATCCCTCTGCTTGCTTCTGCCAGCACAGCCACCCACCACCGATGCTCTGTCAGCGCAGACCTCCTCCCTTCACCCACTGAATATGCAGGCAGGTGGAAGGCCTGCTGGTGGTATCCATGCCAGAGGAACCTGGCAGAAAGTCCCAAAGTGGGGCATTCTGAGGGTGGGGATGGGATGGGACTGAGACAGCTGGGGATCCCTTGGACCCTATGCTGGTCTCACAACCAATCTCAGGTTCCTTGTGCCTGGCATAGCATAAAAACAGTCAGTGATATATTGCAATAAAACTATTACAAAAAACTATTAAAACAGACCCACCCAATAGCAGAAAACTTCAGCAGTAGAAAATATTTCATCAATAAACACCAGAACATTTAATATAATCCATCAAATGCCTGGGAGAAGAGATGTTAAGGACCTCACTGAGGACAGCATTCCACAAATAGCCTAACTCGATATTCTTCAACTTTGGGTCCCCAGATACTGTTGGACTACAACTCCCATGATCCCTTGACCAGTGGCTAATCTGGTTGGGGAATAATGGGAGTTGTAGTCCAAGAACATCTGGGGCTCCGAAGCTGAAAAACAGTGGCCTAATCTATCCCACATGGTTGTTGTGAAGATTAAATGGGGAGGAGAGAACCATGGACAACCACCTTGATCTCCTCCAAAGAAAGGTGGGATATAAATGTAAGAAATAAATAAGTACATAAATAAATAGGAATTCCACAAACCCTTGTCAATTTCTGCTCCAGGAAGGAAAAGCTGTAAGCAACACCTGAAGATTCAACTATCCAATAGGTCCCTGTGATACTGCTTATCAACCACATTTCAGGCACCCACGAACATTTCAACATATACCTTTCCAAGCCTTGGGATCAGCAGTGTTGATGTACTTATTTCTCATGTGATCCACTATCTAAGGACATTCATCAAAACTTTATGAAGCAAAGTGGAATCCATCTATGAGAATCCAGCATTTCTCACATCCCACTCGGTGTGAACTGACCCTCTGCCAATTTCATTAGAGCTATGTGGGAGGTAGCATCTCTTTTTTGTGTCCTGGTTTCCCTGTTTGCACTGAGCTATACAACCACCCACAAATAGTAAGGACATGTACACAACTGCTCTGCTCACTGCAACAAATCCCACTAGGGACAGTGAATATGGGGTAGCATAGCACTGAATAGGGACCATAGCTCCGTAGTAAAGCACATGCTTTCCATGGAGAAGGGCCCAAGTTCAGCCCCCAGCATTGTTCAGTTCAATGGGCTTAATTTAGCAGAGACCTTGTAAAGCCACCATCAGCCAAACAACTAGCACTAGACTAGATGCTCCAATGATCTGACTCAATGTAAGGCAGCTTCATATGACTTTGAACATATGAACCCATTTTAGGACAGATTTAGCATTTCTAACCCAAGACCCAAAATTGCTTAATTTGGACTCCTTGTGAAGTTGTTTGCGCAGCATTCCTTTTCATACCTTTAAATTTCTACATGCCTACTTTGGTTTCACCGTGGAGCAATGGTCATTCCTTAACTCCCTAGCCCATTGTCAGTGGCCTATTCTGCATTGTGTATAAAATGGTGCTCTGGTCTATTGTTAAATCAAACTTTTAAAAAACATAAAGTACACTCAGCTTTTATACCCTTGTTCTTTTTTGGCTTTCAAAATGAAAGTGGTTAACTCCTGCAATGTTCCATTAGTGCAAAATGATGGTGGGATAAGACTAAAATGCCTTGTACATTAGGCACAACTTGCTACACACAAGACAGCTCTCAGAGGCTTATTGCAAACAGCAGCCGTAACAAACAGCCAGAAGGACCTCCCTTGAGTACTGGCACAGATCCCTAAGCTCTGTCATTAACATTACTGCCTGTTGTCGAGCTGCAGTCAAAGAGAGCTGTGACAGGTAGCTTTTGCACATAATGATGCTCGGAAGGTTCAAGCTGTCATTAGGAGGCTGCGGCTCCTTTCTTTTTTGGTCCACCGAGTTAGGAACAAGCTGCCAGCCTGTGGATCTGGAAAACACCATGTGGTAGCTGCACAGCCTATTTATTAAATGAATAAGTCTTTTATTGTTTAGGGTGTCCCAAATCAATTATCATCATTTCTTTTTTTAAAAAGTGGAATTTGTGGTGAATACTACTACTAATAAAAAAAAACTTTCTGTACTATTTCTTCTTATCCCCCCCCTTTTAAAGAAACACTTTAAAAAGTTTAATCTTCTTTCTCACCTGAACACTTTGGGGAATTTACAACTACTTTGATATAATATTATACCGAGGCAAGTTATCACTGAATAGTCTGTTCTTTTTAGCAATAATAGTGTTCATGAACCAGCACCTGCTTCATCATTGATGGTAGCAGCTGTTTGCATTTCGAAAAAGGAATGAAATCTTGATAGTTTCATAGCCTTTGCTATTGTGTATTCAGTTCAAGCAGCTGCTGTAACCTGGCCTACCTGGGAAGGGAAACTGCAAGCCTTCTGCTGATCAAGTCAATCTTATGTATTGGTTCATATATACAGCAACCCCTTGCCAGTATTTCCCCATGTTTCTGGAGTGCGTGGGAGTCATTTGGCATACAGCAAGACTCCATTCACACAGGGCATACAGTCCCTGCAATTTCTGTGATTTTAGCTGCTGGGAAAAAAATGTGGCATAAAGGCACAAAACATAATGGAGATTAGGGTTGCCAGGTTCAATCCCTGACACTGATCCTGTACCTTTAGGGGAAGATAAAATCAGCCAAGTGCAGGTGTTCTTACAACCCTGTAATAGGAAAAACCACCAGGTGGAATTCTCCCTTCCCCCTGCACAACTTTTAAAGATACAAAAGACCTCTTGGTTGCCAAGCCCAGCCTACTCATAAAGTAGCATCTCTGCTTGAGTACTGACTGGAGGTGATCCCAGTGTCCTCTCAAAGGACTCACATAGGGGCCACTGCAGCAAGAACTTGCCCTATACATATAGCTACATCCTGTCTACCCACTGCTGCTGCTGTGGTCAGAGAAATGATGTTCATCATTGCAAATCCTGTAGTTTCCTGAACTGGCAAGTAAAGGAGAGTTACCTTCTTGTGCTTCATCATAGAGGCTCCTTACTATGCATCAAACAAAGTTCTGTTAGCTATGCTGTCAGTCATTTTGGTTTCCAGGATATTCATATTTCTATACCACCATTGTAGCTCTATGTGCAATTTGTAATCTGGTAAGTCCATGCAAAGATTGTGGACAGTATTCAGATAACAAGTTGTACTAGTGCATGGGCTACAGCAACAGGATTTCCTCCTCCTCTCCTCCTCCTGTGCATGCTTCACACCATCCCCAAATCTGCTCAGGGGGAAGGAGAGGGGACAAATCCTTGTGCTGAGGGAACAATCTGCTTAATGCTGCATTGAATACAACCCTAAGTGAATATATGCAACACCCCAATTTTAAAACAATAAAAAATGAAAAATAGCACCAGTTTCAAAAAACTAAACATACATAAAAATAAGCCAATTAGCCATGTTGTTGGATGGTCATGAGTTCTCATCTCATTTCTGCAGGTGCAGTGCCACTTATGGTACCACTTATGCTATTGGATTCAGACCAATTTAGTCCTTTCCCTTCATATGAATGCATAGCACTGTGTACATGTGCACAGTTCTGTGCATGCTATACTGGCACTTTCCATACTATTCATAACTTTATACATCTTTTGGCATTTATCCACCAAAAAGACCCAAATGCTTAGCTTTTTCTAGTATGGAAGGGGCTTCTACTCCTTGATCATTTTGATTGCTTGTCTTGTACTTTTTCTTTCAGATGTTATGATTCCCTTTTTGAGATGGTGCAACCAGAATTGCATGCACACAGTATTTTAAATGTAGCTGCACCATAGATATACATTTTATATAAAAAGGTAATACACTGGCAGTTTTATTTTAAAATGCCTTTTCTAATAATACTTGACATCAAGTCTGCCTTATTCACTGCTGCTACACATTGAGTTCAATTGTTTGCCGTGACTAAGATCTCTTTCTCGGTAATCACTGTCAATATAGACTCCATCTGTGACTCCATCAGTTAGGATTTTTTTTGGCCACAGTGTGCATCACTTAACACTTATATGTGAATTTCATTTGCAATTTTGTTGCCTATTTATACAGTTTGGAGAGTTCCTTCTGGAGCTCCTTTGCAGTCCTCTTGGGTTTTCATCATCCTGAACCATTTGGTTTAATCCGCAAATTTGGCCACTTCACTGCTCACCCATGACTCAAGATCATTTATGAACAAATTAAATAGTATCAGTCTCATTTCAGATCTTTGGGGATCCCACTGTTTACTTCCTTCCGTCATGACAGCTTTCCATTTACTTCTGCTCTCAGTTTAATGTTGTTTGACCAGTTACTGATCCATAAGAGAATCTGCTGTCCCATCTTATGATTGTTTAGTTTACTTAGGGACCTTTAGTAAAGGAGTTTGTTATTTAGCACAACAAGGGCAGTGTAGAATAAAACCAGAACTACCATACACAACTAAAAGGAGCAAATAAAAACATTACAAGACCACTAGCAGCAAAAGTAATCAAAACCCATCCCTATCTACATATGTTGATGCTGTCAAATAATTCTAAAAGTCTGGCGAAACAGAATTTCCTTTGCATAAGGATTCATCACAACAAAGCTGGTTCTTCTATATGTTTAACATCCATCAATTTAGTCATGCTTTCTACCAGTGGGTGGTTTTCAGCGCTAGCACCCACAGTAAACTGACTGAAGTTAATAGATATGACTAACCTGGTGTAGTGGTTTAGGTGTTGGACTACGACCTGGGAGACCTGGGTTCGAATCCCCACATAGCCATGAAGCTCACTGGGTGACCTTGGGCCAGTCACTGCCTCTCAGCCTCATGAAAGCCCTATTCATAGGGTTGCCATAAGTCGGAATTGACTTGAAGGCAGTACATTTAAATTTTTAACCTAGGTTCATTAATTTCATTGGGTCTACTCTGCGTAGGATTTAGTTGAATACAACCCAATGTATCTGGTATAGAAGTTAGGCTGACAGATCTATAATTTCATGAATCCATTTTTCAAAATTGGTGTTGTGTTAGCTGATCTCCATTTCTTTGGATTTGGTGTTGTTGCACGTTATAGTATTTGCATATTTAAGAGCTCTCAGGTGAATGTCTTCCAGTTCCTATTACTTGTTAATTAACTCTAAAACCTTATCCTTCTATTTGACATAGATCCTTAGATACCCTTTCCACAAATTATGGTTGAGAAGTGGGCATCTGTGAAACATATTCCACAATCATGTTCTGTCCACTTGAAGAAAGGCTCTTGCAGACTGCTTCTAATAATAGACTTTGGGGTTTCACTTTCTAGCTAATTGAATTTGAAGAAAATCTGGGGGCTTTTATCCAAGGAAAACACCAACGTAACCTTGAGGGAAGTCAAAGAAATTTTGCAGGGAAGTTCCACATGTCCTCTGGATACATTCACTTAGTCATCACACCTCTAAACCACTGGGTTGTCCCCTACTGGCAAGCTGATGCACAGCCACCGCTGGACCTTCACAAGTTTTTCCAAAGAACGTCAAGCATTTCAAGATGTACATAGAGGGTGTGCAAGTTTCACACTGGAAGCTAACAGAGAAGCTTTTGTTCTACACTGCCCCCCCCAGAGTTTCATATTCTAATGCATAAACAATTCAGTTCAGGGCTCATAAATGCTTGCCCAGCTATGCCAAACGCAATCAGTATTTTAAAGTGTAGGAAATGATTCTGGCAGACTTAACCATTATCCATACAATACAATTCCACAACAAATGCAATGATATATACATTGGTCTGTGTTGATTATCTGTAGAATAAATGTCAATTGCTTTAATGTTCTGCACATAAAAGACTTTCATTATCTTCTGTTCTAATCCCAATAAATCATACATTTCTCTATCAATTATTAATGGGGGGAAACCATACATGTACAGCCGAAATGAACAAAAAATGATTTTCATGTTCCATGTGCTTGTTTAGAACCCAACCAGAAACACAGAGTGACAGGAGAAACACATGACAGGAACAGAAGAGCTGGAAGACAGTCTGCACTAGTGGAACTATGAAACTACTTTTAGGCACTTGAGGATGAGACTGGAGGACAGCCTGCAGAGAAACAATTGCAGGAGACCCTGTGGGACAGCGGGCAAGCAACTGAAGCTCAGTCAAGCAGAGGCGATGAAACCACACCCTCAAACAACAAGAGAAGAGTAATAGTAGAGGGAGACTCCCTACTGTGCAGAATTGAAACCCAAGTATGCCGATAAGACCCATGGACTCGCCAAGTATGCTGTCTCTCTAGACATGTGTCTGAAGAGTTGCCAACACTCATAAAGCCCACTGACATGTATCCATTTCTCCTCATCCATTTGGAAATGAATGACACTGCCAAGCAGAGCTAAGAAGAAACCAATGTGACTTCACAAAAAACTTAGAGATGACCTGAAGACAAAAACAAAAAAAGGACACAAAGCCGGGCCACAAAGGAAGAGTTCAGACAGGTAGCATGGAATTGCAGTGATGATGTCAGGAAGGCTAAATGAGAATGAGCGAGATTAATGAGGGATGCTAAAAGCAACAAAAAAGCTTTCTTCAGGTACATTCATAGTAAAAGAGGAAAGAAATGGTGGTATAGCTGCTCAATGAGGATGGCAAAATGATAACAGATGACAAAGAAAAGGCAGAAGTGCTCAGTTCTTACTTCGGCTCAGTTTATTCCCCAAAGAGGGTCTATGACCCTCCTAGCAAACATGAAGTACATGTTGAAGGGGAAGGATTGAAGCTTGAGATTGATAGACAAATGGTCAAAGAATACCTAGATAAACAAGTTCAAATATCCAGGTCCTGATGTATTGCATCCTAGAATACTGAAGGAACTGGCTGAAGAACTCTCAGAACCACTGTCTATTATCTTTGCAAAATCATGGAGGATGGAGGAGAGCTAATGTTGTCCCTATCTTCAAAAAGGGCAAAAAGGAGGAACCTGGGAACTACAGACCAGTCAGTCTGACATCAATCCCTGAGAAAATTCTGGAGCAGATTATAAAGTGGTTAATCTGTAAGCATCTTGAAAACAATGCAGTAAGCCAACATGCATTTGTCAAGAATAAATCCTGCCAGACTAATCTTATCTCATATTTTGATTGGGTGACCTCCCGTGTAGACTGTGGGAATGTCGTGGACATAATATATCTCGACAAAGTGCCCCATGATAGTCTGATTAGCAAGCAATCTAAATATGGGTTGGATGGAACAACTATCAGGTGGAGCCACAGTTGGCTACAAAATTGTACTCATGGAGTGCTTATCAATGGTTCCTTATCAAAGTGGGGAATGAGCGGGATACTACAGAGCTCAGTCCCAGGCCCCATGCTTTTCAACATATTTATTCATGACTTGGATGAGGAGGTGCAGGGAATACTTATCAAATTTGCAGCTGATACAAAATTGGAAAGGATAGCTAATACCCTGACAGACAGAAACAATATTCAAAAGCTTCTTGATAGGCTGGAGCATTGGACTGAAAACAACAGAATGAAATTTAACAGGGATAAGTGCAAAGTTCTACACCTAGGAAAAAGAAATAGTTATAAGATGGGGGATGCTTCGCTCAGCAATATTACATTCAAGAAGGATCTTGGAATTGTTGTTGATCAGAAGCTGTATACGAGCCAACAGTGCAATGTGGCTGTAAAAAAGATAAATGCAGTTTTAGGCTGCATTAACAGAAGTATAGTTTCCAAATAGCGTGAAGTATTGGTCCCCCTCTATTTGGCACTGGTTAGACCTCATCTTGCATACTGAGTCCAGTTCTGGATGCAGACAAACTGAAACAAGTTCAGAGGAGGGCAACAAAGATGATCAGGGACTCAAAACAAAGCCCTATGAGGAGAGACTAAAAGAACTGGGCATGTTTAGCCTTGAGAAGAGAAAACTAAGGGGAGATTTGATAGCACTCTTCAAATACTTGAACGTTTGTCACACACAGGAGGGCTAGAACCTCTTCTCAATCATCCCAGAGTGCAGGACACGGCATAATAGGCTCAAGTTACATGAAGCCACATTTCAGCTGAATATCAAGAAAAACTTCCAAACTGTTAGAGCATTACGACAATGGAGCCAATTACCTCAGGAGGTGGTGGGCTCTCCAACACTGGAGGCATTCAAGAAGCAGCTGGACAGTCGCCTGTTGGGTATGCTTTAAGCTGGATTCATGAATTGAGCAGGGGGTTGAACTTGATGGCTTTATAGGCCCCTTCCAACTGTACTATTCTATGATTCTATGAGAAGAGCCAGACTAATTAGAGTAAATATCATTCTAGAATATCAGTTGTTGTTTAGGATTTGCCAACCTTTTGGCATCAACCACTGCTATGGTCACTCACAGGGAGAAGCTGTTTGCACCTCTCCTTTGTTCAGAACAGATGAAAACCTGGGTTTCCAATTCTGGTGTCCAATTAAATGTGTGCCTTTAGTGTAGGAGAAGCTGAACCAGGGAAAACAGGAACTAAACGGGAAGAGAATTAGATATGTACTGTGACACATTTTGCTGGTGTCATAAAAGGTACTGGTGGGTACATTGGCACCTGCAGTTCCTGTGTTTTTCTGCCAATATGAAGTGATAAGGGTATAATTCTATTTAATGTGTCTTAAGGATAGGTCAATTAATGTCAGTTATGTTGCTAATTCATATTGGCCCCATTCACATGTAGCATTAAGCCAAAGTATGGCTTAGCATGAACCAGCAAGCATGCTGGTGCACTCACAGTTGCTTGGCTCCACCTCTGCTCTTGCTTTGGTACTGGGAGCTAAGCCATGTCTTGTTTTAGAGTTATGTGTGAACCTGGACTAGTGGTTTGTTTCCCCCCAACAAACTATGAGTAGGAAGCCATTGTTTGTTTATAATGAGTTACAGCTCAGGTTTTGTTTAGAGTGAGACAAACCATAAGCCCAATTTCAGATGTAACACTAAGCCAAACCATGGCTTAGCTTCCATCATGGAAGGAGAGGATCCTGGCTCCCTCATTGTTTTGAAGCAAATCTACCTATTTTGCCCCCTCCTGACCAGGGCCAAATTTAAGAAAAAGCTGCATAAACAATGGCTTAGGGCCTCACATAATATGGAGCCTCTAAATGTGTTGGAGATAATGAAGAAGATTTATTATAATTGAGATCGCTTTGGCTTAAATAAGCTTTCATATAAAAACACCACCAAAATTTTGAACCATGACCTTCCCATCCATGTCCACACCCAATCTCCCCAACTTCCCTTCATGTTAAAACTTTGGAATCATTTGTTAGATTGGTTCCACAAAACCAGCAAACTCTAGAAGATTCACAGATTGGCCTTAGCATAAGTGCAAAGCTTTACACACTGCTCTATTATTTTGTGAAAGAAGCTAGGCTGAGTTTTCATGAATTTGAACTCAAAGCAAAAGGAAACATGCCGGATGTAGACTACAAATGTGTGAATAAAAGAAAAAGAGTGAAAAATAAGCAAGTCAATGATGGTGGTGCACTTAATGCTGTTGAAAGACTTTCCCAAGAGACAAATTTTGAGTAAAATCCTTTATTCCATAATGGATGCCCTTGAAATCATCTTGAAGAAAAGAGAAAGAAAAGATTGGTGCCCCACATATCTTTTTCTCTGTACAATTTCTCAGGGTGGGACTGCACATCATTACTTATTACTCACATTATTACTCAGTTGCTTCCTCAGAATATCTTAAAACAGCCAGGTGAATGTATTAGCTGCTGTAAACAGCTGAAAAATGTTAAGAGAATGGCAGCCTTGGGCCAACTCGTAAGTGCTTTTTTTTAAAAAAAGTGGATTTTTCCAGGAAAAAATCTGCCCCCAAATGCAGTGAGACAGAGCTGGTTTTGTGTGCATATGAAACCATGACAGGACACAAATAGGTAGATCTATCCACCCCTAGTTTCTGGTAGTGGCCAGAAGCAGGGGAAGAGTGCAGCGGTTGCTTGTTTGTTTGTCCTAAGCCATAGTTTACCTTAGCGTTGTGCATGAACCAGGCCATTGAAATACCTACAGCCATTTCTACTGATATGGATGGATTTACTTCTGCTAAGGACCTGGCTTTTTTGTCAACGGTAATGAAATAGGTTAGGAGAGTAGTGACCTGCAGGCATTGTCTGAATTGCCTATTGAGTACAGTGGGAAAGCATGTAGTAGTGAGTGTTAATCTCTGCATAAGATGAATTATACACACAAATCCCTTAGAAACAGTGCAGTTCAAAAATCATTATGCCCTTGCATCTTACCCAATAAGCTCTGTTTAGTGCTATCAAAGAGCAATTAAAGTCCACTTTGAACAGTTTTTAACTTCATTTTTCCTTCTAAAACATTTCAATAGTCTTTTATTCTTCATCCAAGGCTCTTTCTTTTCCAAGCACAGTATATTCAGATTGTAGAGTACTATGGAAGGCTTCTTGAAGAATGAAGTCACAAAGCTTTCCAAAATTAGTTCCCAAACAAGATGCAGAATATATAAAATTCCATTGCGGCCTATTGCCGAAATAAAACACAAACACCATTCATTGGGTTAAATCATGGGCCACTTTATTAAACGGAATCAATTAGAATAATGAACCTGCAGAGGGGAAATCAAGTGCGGGAGCATTCTGATGATCCAGGCAAAGCCTGCTTGCAGCCATAGGGCGACCAAACCCTTGCCTGAGCCCGGGACTGCCCTGTGCCAGACCCCAGCTCAAGCCACACCCTGAAGATGTGTAGGGGGTCCAACCCGCATCACCGCCCCCCGGAGCCGTGAAACTCCAAGCAGATGAGGCACGTTGGCCCCAAAGGCGGCCCGTGTTCTGCCCCCTGGGCCGTATAGCCCTGAGCTGCAGGCCCCCGGACCGCCAATCGCCCCCAAAGGTGCCTAAAGGTGTCACCTAGCTGCCCTTTCCCTTTAAACCTTTTCCCGCACTTCTTTGCCACAAAAGGGGGACAAGCCTCTGCTTAGTCTCCCTTTACCCCACACCCGATAAGAATCTTATGCAGACCCCTCTGCAGGTCCATCAGGAGGATGGCATCGTTGCCTCCCGAACTGCATGTCAAGCATGTCTGCCACTGAGGGCCTTGCCCTCCATGTCTGACCACAGCAGACAACCCAAGGCTACCGAGGCCTCAACTGCATGTCCTCACATGCCTGCCACTGAGGGCCTTGCCCTCCATGTCTGACTACAGCAGACGACCCAAGGCCACCGAGGCCTCAACTGCATGTCCTCACATGCCTGCCGCTGAGGGCCTTGCCCTCCATGTCTGACCACAGCAGACGACCCAAGGCTACCGAGGCCTCAACTGCATGTCCTCACATGCCTGCCACTGAGGGCCTTGCCCTCCCTGTCTGACCACAGCAGACGACCAGAGGCTATTGTGACCTCAACTGCATGTCCTCACCTGTCTTGCCCTTCAGTAACCCAGGTAATTCCCACCCAGGGGAATGACCCCTCCATGTCTGACCACAGCAGACGATCAGAGGCTATCGTGGCCTCAACTGCATGTCCTCACATGCCTGCCACTGAGGGCCTTGACCTCCATGTCTGACCACGGCAGACGACCAGAGGCTATCGTGGCCTCAACTGCATGTCCTCACATGCCTGCCCCTGAGGGCCTTGCCCTTGAGTAACCAAGGTCATTCCCACCCAGGGGAATGACCACCACTTGCGGGACCTTCCGCACTGAACCCTGCTGGAACAACATGGATAGGAGACCATCCCCAGCGCATACTCTGTCGACCCAGCCACCAAACTGTGGCCCACCATCAGAGGCCTGGCTGTGAACCAATGTGCATTTGCGGCCCCACGGCCCGCCTAGAAGATCATGCCATGGCTGCAGAGTAGGCTGTGAAACTGCTCCATCCCCGTCCAGCAACCTGCCAAAACAGAAACAATCGTGAATAATTGGGTCCTGGACCTTCAGACTCACCCCAGGGGTGAATGTACTCCAGGTAGGCAATTCACCTGCCGGGTATGCAGCCCTAATTCCATAGGAGCATGTCCCCCCAAAACCCCCATGCGTCTGCTCCTAGGCTCTGTGACGCTAGGCCGAAACTTTATGAGGGAAGATCCCTCCCCCTGATTATCAGGCAATCGGGCCTGTAGCTACAGGCCAAAAACCAAAACAAAAACACCATGACGCCCTCACGGGACAAGTGTCCAGTCCTGGGGCAGGATAAAATAATGGTGTGCCTCTTGCGCCCCTGGTCTGCCTGGAAACAAACCTTGGACAGCCGGATGGTGTGAGGGCTGCTGCCTGCAACAGCTGGTCACAGGGCACCTCCCTGACCAACAATCCCTGGCGGGTCAGGTGAACATGGACACTTTGTATAGCCCCTGCCGGCCTGTAACTCCCAGAAATCCTCTGCTGCTCTCTGATAGCTGGTGAGCATGCTGGGGCAAAGATAGGCATATGGCCATCTCTGACTCCCCTCCCCCATCTCCCAGTGTGTGGTATGGGACTAGCAGTTCTCACCCCCCCAGAGTCGGTCCCTCCTCTAACTGAAACACCATGGGCACACTGCAGGAAAAGGGGGGGGCACACCACAGGTTGGTACGTAAGGCAGCCAAAACAAAACAAAGACAAATCCTGAAGCTGTGGTAAGGAACCTACACCCAAAGTCCACCCTACCCATGAACCGTAAATCATGAAAATAGTGCCCTACTACTTCAGAGCCCCCTCGTCTCCTGACTGTCCCTTCCAAGAAGGAGCTGAAGTGCTCCATACAAGAATACAGCAGCCCATAGGTAATGCTCTGCTGCATAATCGACCAAAAAGGCAAAAACTCGAGAGCCGGCAATGCAGGCACATTATCTGCCACACTTGCCCATAACGCACCTCTGCCACAGGCGCGCACCACATTGAATGCAGTGTAGTGCACTGTGCATAGACTATCTGGTATGAAACCACTACTGACTTACCCCACTTGTAGGGATGATGGGAAGGGGCCAATAACCCTGCCCAAGTGTATGTACCTAAGGCTGATTTAAAATTGCCGGCCATAAGGGCAAGCCGGGGGCCACAGTATAGGATCCAGAAAACCACCTAATTAAGAAAAACCGCATCATAAAATGAATCTCCCCAGAAACCGGGCAGTCTGCCAGCTGGGAAGGGGCACTTTCCTTGAGCAGCCTCTGCTATACTTCTGGCGTGTTTAATTGCGGGTTCATATCCAGCAGTTGTTAGATGGAGTTGAGCAATGTCATCTTCTAATGTCTGCAGATCAACTGAC
The DNA here is from genome assembly GCF_030035675.1 of Rhineura floridana. NCBI lineage: Eukaryota > Metazoa > Chordata > Lepidosauria > Squamata > Rhineuridae > Rhineura > Rhineura floridana. The sequence continues at coordinate 106,436,342 of NC_084485.1, read as the reverse complement.
TCTTAAAAGCACAGGACTAGTGGCCTGTAAAACAAGGGTGGCCACCTTATCTACAGTCAGTTTGCAAACTAGCTAAAGAGAAGATGCAAGCAAACGTGCAGCCTGTACATGATTACTGCAAAGAATTCCCTTATGTTTAGATAATTTACTCAGAGAAATATGATGTGGACCAATTCTATGCACATTTACTTATGAGAAAATCCCACCGAGTGTATTGTTACTTCTTCCCATGGAAGGGCGTCCATGATTGCGCCCATACAGCAGAATCCCAATTATGTTTACTCAGAATATTGCAGGGTTTTGAAGAACGTATTTGGGGAGGAGAAGCTTGACAGTGAAAAGAGGGGATGAGCTCCCTGTGCATTTGCGGAAGTGAGGTAGTTTTGGAGGTGAAGTTGCAGCACTAATTGGGATCCCTACTGGCTCCTGCAGCCTCCTTTCTGCCTGTGGCTGCCACCTGCCCTCCTCGAAAAGCCTCTGCTCTTTGTCATTACATTGCATAGCTCCAATCCAAATGGCCTCCAACTGATGGCCACATGTTTCTCCCTAAATGCTCTGGGATGAAACATCACCCACAGCGTTCACTGCTTGCGGCTGCCATTTTAATGGTGCATGCCATAGAGGCCACCATTATATGATATCTCAGAGTATTGCTACGTTATGACAGAGCATCTCCAAACTTTCCTGGTTTGCAAAGACAGTGTGGAAGTGGAATGGCCTTTTCAGTACATCCCTTAATAAAAGCATCCCCACAGATGGCTGTCCAGCTGCCAGATAGCCTAGCGCCTCTCTAGGTACTTGGTAAATGAATAGAAACAGTTGGTTTAAACTAAAAATACACTTCAGTATCAAGAAGAGGAGTCTACTCCTATTTCACCTTCTGTAGTGGGCAAGGGACCCCCAATAGAAGTGTCTCCTGCATTGGCTATGTTCCACTCCTCCACAGCTGGGGGTGGGCATCTACCCTCCGCCCTGGGGGCCCTGCCCTCCCCTTTCAGCCCACTTTGCCCCTTTTGGGTGGCATCCTGAGATTGAGCGTGTAGCCAGGTCTATTCCCTTCCGCTAAAGCCCCCCCCCGGCCTATGCCCTGTTGCAGAAGCCAGGGGAGTGCCTCCTCCAGAAAGGAGAGGTGGTAAGCGTGAGGGAGCACTAGAGGGGCCCTGGCACCTTCACAGCCTGGCCGGACTGTGCCCTCTTCTCACCCTGCACCCCCCAGTCACCAACCAATTGGCTCCCCCGTACAGCCCCAGACAATCCAGGCCTCCTGGGCCACCAAGTGACCTAATGGGGGGTGTGACGGGGCTTATCTGGGTGTACCTAATGGGGGGTGTGACGGGGCTTATCTGGGTGCAGGATAATAAAGGTGGGAATGCTTCTTTATCGAAAACAATGCGTTTAAACATAGAGGAGAGTGTCATATACAGCTGTGTTGCAATTGCGCGTTTGCTCTGTTGTGGTCTAGCTCCTACTTTTAAAAGCATATTCCAAAATCTGTGCTCAGCCTCTGTTTGAGAGCAAAGGTTATGACAGCCAGGAAAATGTCTTGCACAGAGGAGGCAGATAACGTTACTGTTCTCCTTTATCATGAATGGGGGTGGGCGTCTACCCTCCGCCCTGGGGGCCCTTCCCTTCCCTTTCGGCCCTCTTTGCCCTTTTTGGGTGGCATCCTGAGCTGGAGCTTAGCCAGGTCAATCCCTTTCAACTAAAGACCCCCCCACGGCCTATGCTCCATTGCCAAAGCAAGAGGGAGGGAGTGCATCCCCAGAAATAAGGAGTGGTCAGCTTGGGGGTCCCTAAAGGGGGACCAGCACCCTCACAGCCCAGCCAGACAGTGCCCTCTCCTAACCCCGCACACCCCGGCCACCTACAGATAGGCCCCCTTATCCAGCCCCAGCAATCCAGGCCGCCTGGGCCAACAAGTGCCTACTTGGGGGGGTGATGGGGCTGGAACCCAATTCCTTTACTATGGGGTGAGTAAGGGGCAATAACCTTCCCACCCTCCCACAGGGATCCCCCTGTAGCTATCCTACAAAGAAAGCAGCCACAGGGCCGCGTTGCCTGAGTAGCGCCGCTGCCGCTAGGCCTTGCCGCCGCTGTGGTCAGTCGCTGCTGCTGTCGTCTGCGCCGCGCCACAGGCTCTGCTGATGCCTCCTGCCGCTGCTGGAGGGACTCCCATGGCCGAGGGCTCCCTGCTGCCAAACTGCTGAGCCAGGGGCCTCGCCGCCGCACCGCACTGCCCTGAGAACGAGCCCTAGGAAGCCACGTGCACTGGCGAGCGAGCCGCTGCCGCCAGGGCCTGGCCGCGTAGGCTTCGATGCCGCCAAGCTCCGCTATGCCCAGCCTCGCTGCCGCTGCCTCCCTGTCTCCCGAGGGGGGGTGGAGGGGCGATCGCCGCCGAGCACCTGGCCTGGCCTCAGAAAAGCCTCCGGAGGCCCACCTGCGAAGGCAAAGGAGCCGCGCCGCGCCGCTGAAGCCGAAGCTCTGTCGCCGCCAAAATTCAAAGGAGGGCGGGAGGCTGGTGGAGTGGCCTTAAATGGCCTTCAGCCGCCCCGCCTCCTTTCTGTGTGTTACGCCGGCGCGCCGGCGCGCCGCATACACACACACCCCCCCCTGATGGCGGCCTGTGCTTCGGCAGCAGCCGCAAGCTCGCCCCTTTGCCTGGCATTACCAGGCACGGAATGGGATTCTCATTATGGTTTGTTTCATAGTCAATTTACATTCCAATCAGGAAGTTATTTATTAATTTGTGATTGCATCCATCTTTGAGAACTAGGACAACTTGTCTTTATACCATCTGAACTAATCTTGTGACTCTTTCCTAGACAAAAATATAACCTAACTCCTATTATTCTCTTCTTAAAGTTCTATGAAGTCTAAACAGCTCCAGAAACTGATTATTTCATGGAAACAAAATGTTGCTTGGCATTTCTGGTTTAAGCCTTTTACTATGCTGATTGGGGGTTGGAAGTTAATATTTTACATTACAATTTCATCCTATCTAGACTTTTTTTAAAAAAGGAAAACATATTGTGCTTTTTTACTGATAAAATGTGTCACAGATGGGGAAGACAGCTATGAGTTTTAAAGTATCTGGGAAGGCCAGTGATCAAAACAGTGTAGAAAAATTTAAAACCCAGCTGGAGAGTGCCCATGGGAAATAAATTCATGAACAACATTGTTAAGCAAATGATCTCTAGGTCCTCCTATGTTGGGTTTTCATTGGAAAGCAAGTGCTGAGCTTTCTGAAAATGATAAATGATAAATTTATGGGAAAAGAGTTGAAATAAGAAGTGGAGGCATACATAATTTGATGGCTAGTTTTATATCCTGATATTGCCTGTAAGATAGCACCTTCTACTAAAGAATTATGGTGATCTATTTTATTTACCTAATAGTAAAGGTGCTGCTTGTGTTTAAACTTCTGTCCATAAATGTATTTGGATACTTTGGAAGAATTCTGTGGCAAAATGAAAGACACAGAGAGTTGGTAGGAGATGCTGACCATTGTTCCTGACCTACCCTCCTTATCCCTGGGACTTATTTTGTGCAAGTCTTTCTTAGACTATAGTGGCACAATAGGAACACTCCCATTTCCTGTCATATCCAATTAATGTAATGCAGGCAATAATATACTTCCCTACTAATGGGTTTGTGACCATATACTAACAAACAAATATAATTCCCTGCTTGTGTCTTGCTATTGCTGCAGATCAGTGAGATGCCTCTTTCCAAGTTGCAGGGTTAACTCTCCCTGTCCTCTCCATTTCCATCTTGGGGCATATCTTGAAAGCATATTATGGATTGATAAACTGCTTTTTTATTTCACTGTTTTAATTACAACCACCACCACCACCAAACCGTGTTCTAAATAGTTTATCAATTTAAATGACTTTATCAGAGTACTTGGTTAGTGGTATGTAATCCTCTCCTATATACTGAGTGTTCTAAAGCTAGAGTGCTGGATATGCTCTAAAAACCTGAGTGCTGCTTTGAATACATTGCAAATCACTGGCTGGCCACCACCACAGCAGCAGCATTATCTTCATGCCAGCTTCTAGTTCACAGCAGTGTCATGACCTTGCACGCACATGGTTCCATTTCAGAAGCACCCTGTAACCTGCATATGCATTGAAAGTATGTATCAGTAACAAGATTCTAGCTGTGGTGGGTGCGGGTGTTACATTAGGCCTAGAAATGAATGCCTACCTCCCAGTGCATTATTTTGTCATCTTCACTAGAATAGAATAAGGACACTTTGTAATTTTTGATACAATTCACCAGATGTTGTCCCATGCACACACTAATAATTCTCTTGCACAACTCTTATTCACATGTGATTTTCTAGGTTGATGTGGGTGGCATGCTTAGCCACTGACTGTTATGGAACTTTTTTAAAGCAGTCATTCTGGACCTGTTCACTCTGTTTTGTTCTTATCCAAGTTTCCTTTGCAGCAATCCAGTAGTAATCCTTAAACTTTGTAGTGATCAGGCATCCGAGTTAAATGAGACCTAGAATTTTCTTCCAGTGTATTCTCAGCAAACTTTGCCTTTCAAATCCGATTCTCTTTCTTCACAGCTTTTTAAAAATATAGTTAGTGCAAAGATTTTCTGTCTCAAATGCTTAAACCTCACACCCATAATAGAGGCAAAGCTCAGAATTCTTCATATTATTAGTATTATACATTTTATTTTATTTAAAAAGAGAAATTGCTTTTTCTTCTCCAGTCAGCATGTGTCAGTTACAAATTCATGATATCTTTCCAGGTTGAGAGGCTTGTTCTCCATGACAGCTGTCAGAATTGCTGGTAGTTTAAATTAATATTAAAACACAATATAGGAATGGCAAAAGAAATCTGCAAAATCTTCTTGGCCTAAGACACTCGGCTTTAGACCTCTAATGCCTATAAAATAGGAATTGCTCCTAGGCAAATTACTGAAGGATTCAGAGCACTGATATGTGCAAGCCCAACAAGATACAGCTGACAGCTTCTTAGAATGCAGATCCAAATATTTTAGATACCATCTGGACACGTAAGTAGCTTCCATATAGGAATAGCACCTGGGGAATTTAGTGAAGATTTTTGTGTGTTCATTGGTTTATTTGTTTTTGTTATGAAGGGGACACTGTGCATGGGAAGAATATGTTTATTATTGCTAGTCATCAATACTAGTATTTTTACCAGCAGTATTTCCAAATATGTATTTATAGGGGCAATCCACCAAGCACTGCTGGTGTGCAACCTCCATTCATTTCAAGACAGCTCATGCAGAGTGCCTGTGCAAGCCCAGCTGTAATGAATAAAGACTATGCGCCTCTGCTGGATTGCTCTTATGTTAGATAACCTGTGCATCATCAGCAACAAAAACCCCTGGGGGTAATAATGGTATTTTCAACAAATAAGAGAACACTTGTGCCTCCTGGAAAGTTAACTCAGAAGAATGCATAGACTTGAGAGGCAAAAACAAAGTGTATTAACAGATGTTGTAGTGTGCAGTGCTCCTGTTCAGTGTTCCAGCCTGCCACCGTGCCTTGCAACTGAAGGTAGAAATAAAGAGTCAGACATGGCATGTGGGTTGAACTATGGGGCACTTTATATAAATACAAAACTGCTTGTAAAGGGAAAACTATTGGTGGGAGAACCAACTATAACATACCAGGCCAGGTGTGCCGCCAATTAGGCAACAATCCCTGCCAACGGAAAATGGGGTACAGCTGCACTGCCCACTCGCTTTCCTCTGCCACACCCAGAGGTGAGTAAAGAGGCCTTCCTGGACCACCATCACCACCCCAGGCCACATGACTCCAAGAGGAAGATACAGGTTAGCCTTAAAAGCAGTCCCTATCTTGTCTCAAGGCTCCATAGCCCAGGCCAGTGAGCTTTCAAGCCTGTCCATTACCCTGAAAGATGCTTAAGGGGAACACATAGGTAAACGTAACTGTTTCCCCTTCAAACATTCTTGCCCTACAGGAGTGAAAAGCCAAAGTGACCAAATTAACCTATTTAACAAGCCAGCCCTCTCTATATCCCCCCTTGCCTGTTACACAGTATGGAATAGACAAACAAACAAAAATAAATGAACCCATCAGCAGGTATGCCAAACCTCCTACTCACCACCTGCAAGGAGACCAACAAGTCACACTATGAACTAGAGAGGGTGCCACTGACAAAAGAGAGGGGGAGAGAAGCACGGCCAGAGCTTTAAAAAGCCCAGCCAGCTCCTTCCCTTGTGGCACATGGTGTATGCATGATGCAATAGTATAAGCACTGACTCTTCTCCTCCTCAGGCTACAACTATGTCCCACAACCCAATATTGGGCTGCAAAATGGGACTTCTTTCAGGATACTCTATTCTGTCCCCCAACACACACACACATGCCAGGCACTTGTCATAGTGTGACTCCTAAGCATTCATTTCTTACTGGATTATTTTTGGGCTGTTGTTTTTGCCCATTTTAGTTTTTTTAAAGTTTTTTCAGGTTTTTTTGGCAAATTTAGGAGTTCCCTTGAACATTGTTATCTTCCTCTTGTGTCTACATAGCATCTATGTTCACTATTAGTATATACAATGATGGACCATAAAAACCAATCAATTCACAGAACTTTCTATTATCTAGATGTATTTTCCATAGGTTGTTGTCTTTGGCTCATTATGATTAGCTCAAATACTTATGAAGTCTTTGTTTTGCATTTCCTTGGCAAGATCCGCAAAATGTTCCAATCACTATGGTGTGATCATTCATTAAAGACAAGGAAGGTACACTGGGAACATTATATATAGATATTTAGGTGTTCACTGCTCTCCATTCACAAAATACAGGTGGAACAAAGCACATAAGATGTATCAACCACCAACCACCCTATTTTTCAAATCACAGTAGGTAACTGAACACAAATATAAATAAAAACAAAACATATCCAGCAGCTGCAGAAGCAACAAAAAACATTGTTGGCCTAGATTACATTTGCTAAATCAGTAGCATGTGGGCTGGATCACTCCATGTTTCTGCTGCAAAGTTCTAAACTAAATTAATGCTGGTAATCCAGGGTTCCAGGAACCAGTTAAACCCACATTTTGTGGCAAACTTAAAGTAAGGCTCTGAAAGAACTCAGGTTATTTCAGTATTTGAGGGAGAGGTTACCACAAGTTAAGTAGTCCCTCAGCCCTAGCAAATGAATATTTTCTTAAAACTGGTTATTGATCAAAAGATTAAATATAAAAATAATACACCCATGAGGCCAAGTTGAGTTTACAGTTGCCAGTTACCCTTGTACAAATAACTGTTTAAGCCCCCAGGCAATCAACATATTCAGCTGTGCTTCACAAATGTCTCCTGTAGATTTTTTTTCTTCCTGTTCAAACAGAAGATGATATGCTCTGTAGCCTGGGGCCAATTATGAGTATGCTGACAGAAGCAACTGATTGTGGAAAGTGGAAACAAAATTGGTGCCTCACTTATCTGGGATGCTGTAGAGTTGACATCAGCCAATTCAGTTGCTGACCGGTAAAGTGTACAAAGAGAAAGAGTTACCATTGGGTTGCATGACTATGGGCTCATCTACACAGCTGTTTAGTGTGTGTTTGGTGCTACTTGCAGCCCCTTTTAATTTGTATGGTTCACATGACGTTAATGGCAAACAGAAGCTATCACAGTTTTCCCGCTGTAAACCCGTACTAACCCAATCAGCTGATAATATGAAAAGTTTAGAACAATACGACTCTAATCCACTCTACATGTCTTTGCAGACAGTTTGCTTTGACGCTTTTTAGTGGGTGGGTTAATCATCACTTTCAGCTGTTCTCCTTTCTCCGCCCACTACCTCTCCCATGAATTCCATTTTGTTTCTGGTAATTTATCTAGCAACTTTTGACTGCTCTGTCCTCCCCACTTCACAGTTTGCTGCAGCCCTCCCTTCTTTCTTCCCTTTCTGTCCGTGCAAACTTCCTTCACTCCTTTTGTTTCCTAAAAAATCTAAAGTGGATTTAAAAAAGTCACCTCAAAAATATCGATATTGATATTTTCTGAAAATATCGATATTGCTATTGATATTTTCTGAAAATATCGATATTGATATTTTCTGAAAATATTGATATTGATATTTTCTGAAAATATCGATATTGATATTTTCTGAAAATATCATATTGGTATTGATATTTTCCAAAAATTTTGATATTGGTATTGATATTTTCCAAAAAGATCGATATTGATATTTTCCAAAAATATCGATATTGATATTTTTTGGGGGAAAACTATTGATATGATGTCGATTTGTTTTTCCAGAAGGGAAAAATTCACTCAGAAAAAGCAAGGAACAGCAGAAAAAGGGGGGCAGATGGCCCACTTCTTTTCAACCACCAAACTTTAGGAAGCGGGGGATCAGGAGGGAGTGGAAATACTGCTCAGGTGAAAAATTCCTTGCATATGCCCAGTAATTGAGCAACCAGAGGGAGTAAAAATGTAAAATCAGAGGGCGAGGCCACAAGGCAACAAATTCTTCCAAGAGGAATGCCTACTTGTGTGAATGGAAAACAGTGGATTTGAAGCTACCATTGATCACGAAGTGTGGACTTTGGAAATCTATTATCAGTTCATTCTTGAATAAGGAACGCAAGAACCCCACTTCTCTCACCTCACTTTCTTCTTCTCCAACCCATCTCAGACATTCATGCAATACACTCCAATAGGATGTTCTCACCTCATCACTATCTCCCCCCCCCAACACCTTCTTGGTCTCATTTGACAAGGGAAAATGGATGTGTTTGAGAAGTGCCTGATAACATTTCTATCACCACTGCTATGGAAGATCCTGATTACCCTAGGGACTCATTGCCACCACACCAAAGAAGACTCGTGACACAGTTATGGAATAATTTTATATTTATTTAAAATATAACAATTATATATTGTATCCAATTTCTGCCAATTACCAAATTAAATCAACTTCGGGCAAGTGAGGATACCTAGCTGAGAGGGATTTATCCCTCCAGTTCACTGGACATTTCAGTCTCTACAGACCATGACTCCCTAGCAAAGTATGTGGGTGAAGTTATCCCTCTTTACCAGAAGAGTCAATCACGTGTTTCCAACCTCTGCACCCCAGCCCTGCCGTACAGGCATTCACCCTGATGTGCAAGTTGGTCCCACAAGAACACCCCCAAGATCCCCACCAGCCATGCCTAACTGGCAGTTCCCTAGTGAGTGCCCTTTAATACAATGCCTCAGTCACCTATTTTGTACCCCACCTTCCTCACCTGCCCGAATTCCATGCCAGCCAAAGTGAAACAACCCAAATCCCCCCTTTCAGCCAATTACATCAAATCCCAGCAGTATGGAGTAGGCAAAAGGAAAGGGATGCTGAAATCAACATCCCCCCCCAAATTCCTACTCAGCCCCAACTGGCGACTAGCAAAGCCCATGCTGACCTTGGGGGTGGGGTGCTGCAAGGCAAAAGAGAGGCAAGATTTGAGGGAGGAGCTGGCTTATTTGCCCTGCTCCCCTCTTATTCATATTAGCCCCAGGAGCCCCATGTGACACAATTTTGAACCCGTCGGGAATGTTCCCGAGCCTTCTGCTAACGTGGGGTGACAGCAAACACGCCCTCGCCTCGGCGGGAACGCCATTGTCTAGAAAAGACGTTTTCCGTTTAATTGCCTATAAATAGTTTGCTTTTAAGCATAAGAGTCTGTTTATTCTTTGATACATGGATGGTTTCTAATACAATGACTACAGTACATACTTATTTATGAAGTTGTTTCCTATAATGTCTGCCTCAAGTTAGTTCTTGCCTTTTTATGATCTACTAGCCCTTTTAGTATCCTTTTGCTGTAAATTCTCAATTATTTTCTTTAATGATATAAGGAAGGAAAGTAATCCTTCATTTTACAGTCAGTTTCTGGCTCCTGTTTATACAGATTTATGGTACTTTGATGCTGTTAAATAAAATACCTTATCCACTGCATGGTAAAGCAGTTGCAAGTTTTGTCCATTTTTTTTAAATCAGGCAGTGCATCCATGACAAACATTGCAAAGAAGTTGTTTGTTTAAGATTCTTTAGAGTTAGAAGCTTAAGTACCTTATTCATCATGTAAGCAGTGGTTTTCATTAACCGAAATCTGCAGAACTCTATTATCCCTTTTCTCATTACCTGTGCTCTACTGCTATTGTTTAAGGGTGAAAATACGTTTATTGGCAAACCAGCTTAACATTGATTAAAGGGTGTTCTGTTTTGTGTGCAAATTTTATTACTGCATTTAAAGGAAAAGTATATATCCTGATGAATGAGCCCAGTATCTGTTTCTGCAGAGCTTGTTGTTGATATACGGGAAGGGTTTTAAGCATCTTGCTGGATCAGCTGCTTATGGTCATGCTAACTGGGCCTAGCTTTTGATTATACATGCAAATCAGGTAATTATCTGGTGATTTGAAATTGCATGCACATTTTTATATGGATAATTCTGGAACTCAGGCCTCAGGTGTCTGAAAAACCTATTTTTTATTCGTGCATGCCATTCACTTTGGATTTTTCCTTAAATCCCTGCCACACCCTGATGGAATGTTAGCTGAAAGCCCAAAAAGAATGGGCACACAGAATTTTCAGTCTCTCCATAGTGAGAAAATAGTAGCTCCTTATTAGCTTTCTTTTGCAATATTTTGGTTTGTTGAGCAATAGGAGTGATCTCTGCTGCAAAGGAGTACCAATAAAAAGCTTGGAGATTGATTAAGCGCTTTAGCTTTGCTTCATCCATTAATCAAACTTGGCAGCTATTTATTGCCCTGGATAGCGCAAAGCAGTGGAGATCATTCTCCAAGCATAATAAAATGTAATATGAATAAAAGTATAGTAATATAAAGGTCTTGTATCTCTGGGCTGTAGTATCATAATATTGGGTAATGTATCTAATATTCTTAGTCTGGATACTTTCAAAATGCATACATTGCTGACTTTCAGGGTACAAGTAAATGTTAAGAATGAATTCTAAATTTACATTTACACTAGAATAAGAACAAACAAATTATCCCAAATATTAAAATGGTTTCTCATGTTAATTTAACTTGATTACCAATTAAAGTTCCTGTTACTATTATATCTCACTTGGGACTCCATTAAAATGAGACACTTTACAGAGCACATAGGCAACAGAGCCATATTCTGATCCATTCATAAGTTAAAAGGGAGAAACAACTCAAGACAGTCGGAAGGATTAGAGACTGAGCACAAGGACATTTTAATTACTCATCTGCTTGGCTTACTTATACAAAACGTTGCTGACTGCCTCAACAACATCTATGAACTATTTCAAACATGTTTTTTTTCCACTTCTGTTTTTGAACCATTAAAAGATTTGTATGTTATCCATTATCCCTAATGTGGTGAGATGCTTAGCAATGTGCAACACCTTCCTTATTAATTTTATATGCATTTCCACTTTGCCAAAAAATACCATTGCAAATCTGTTACATTTAACCATACAGCAAATATGCTATTTTTGCAAGGCCAGGATGTTGCAATGTGTTAGTTCAAATGTTAGATTGAATCATGGTTTCCCAACTCATGTACAGGTGCAGAGACATTCTAAAAATATGTTTTTAGAGCCCAACATTAGGAGTTAATTTGTGTGTTATGAAAGGGCAACAAATTATTACTTTTAAAATAATTATTATAATTAATCATTATTGTTGTAATTATTATTTTGACTTTTTTCTTTTTTCCTAGAGATATGATCTTGTGCCTCTGCTTCCAAAATAACTTAGATAACTTTGGGTACAATGCATCTTGGCTAACCTAGAGTAGTATGCATCTTGACTGTATTGGGGGGGCAAGAATATCCATTTCCTTTTGTACCTCAAGCAACTAAAGGTCTTTGGCTGGTCTTGCTCAACAGAAGCACATATGTACCTATCTTTCTTTTAAATAAATGATTTATTGGTTGGAGTGATGTAGAGAAATGGCTCAGTTGCAGACTATAAACGAACTAATCATCTTGATATTGCAAGGCTTGTTTACTATTTAGTGCCCATTTGTAGCCCACATTCCCTTCCTATTGTGTATATTCCAGGTCTTGCTGGAAACATGTGTGGCTTAATTGTCAAACAACTTACACAAGGCAGTCCTTCTTCCTCTTCCTGACACCAAAGAGTGACAATAACTGTTGGGAGGCTGTTGCTACGTTTGATATACAGTTGCAATTATGCAACTTTCCCTACTTCAAATGAAAACCATGGATATTCATTACATTCGTAGGAATGTTTCATTAGACATTGTGTTTCTAAGGTTTCACAACTAAGAGGAGGAAACTACAATCACTTCAGTTCAGATGCTTTTAAACACATTCTTTATAAGGTTATTTTAAGAACTAGGAAAACCTCAAGGCATTGGGGATAAATGCTCAATTCCTCTGGCTCAGAGCCGCTGTTTTATGAAATTAATGCATTTTTATTGTTAAAATAGACTTTGAATTGGTATTTTAATTCAATATATGTGTTGGGAAAAGCTTCTCTATGGTCACCTTTAAAGAATAGAGCAATCACCATTCTTTTTCTTGGAGATGGTGAAATCCTGGCAAGCCCAGTGCTGAATTCTTCTGAATGGTAAGTGGATTGAATCTGTGCACATATTGCCTTCCACCAGTTAGGAATATAGTATAGAAATAACATACAAGAGGTGGTTCTACAGAATTCACTTGATGATTCCATTCTTCAAATGGTAGCATCACTGCACTGGCCCTTTTCAATCTATCTTTTATCATGGAATTAAATGTGCAGAGATAACAAAAGGTAGTTTTTCTTGGACCAAGCCACCTGAGACTGTAGATGGAGGATTGCTTGATTGATTGTTCCATCCCATTAAAATAAAAAAGGGGGAGAATAGCTAACATTTCAAGGAGATGTCCATGATAAAACCAAATACACTTTCCACTAAACTCATTTGGTTGGCTGTTGTCTTATTTATTGATTCATATCTTTTATTTATAGTATGTGTATACACTGCTTTTCAGGTGGACTTCACAAAATGGTTTACATAGGGTTATTATAACAATGTTCATCAGTGTCAAGTTACAATAAAATGGAAAAGACAACTGTTTGTTTGAAAGAAGCTACAACTACTATTTCTCTACTCCTTTCAAGGCAAGATGGTTCTGCAGAAATGCTTGTCATGGCAGATGGAAAAGAGAGGGGCCATTACTGGAAGCTGGGTGGTGGGAGCTCACCAGACCATTTATTTCTTTTTTAGTCTCCTCAGGGCAAGATGGTCCTTCAGAAGCCCCCATGTAACCCTGTATGAAGCTCAACTTTTTCAGTTTGTCCATCAATCAAGCCCAGACAAATTGGACTCCAAGCCAGAAGCAGGTCAGCAGTGGGATGGAGCTGGAGACTGCCATTAGCACAGCTACACCAGAGTGCCTGCTCCACTTGCAGCAGGATGTAGTTGTCTTTGGCTTGGAAAAGCTCCATTCTAGGCAAGGGGAAGGAAAAGCATGGATTGGGGGGTGGGGAGTGTGGAAAGAGAGAAAGGTGGGTAGAATGAGAGGGAAGTAGAGGAATGACCACAACTCAACCAGTTACCAGATTTAGGAGCTGCGACAAAGGGACCTCCCACCTTTCTGCACTACAGCTCCAGCACCTTTAGGGCTATCAGATACTCCAAGAAGAATAATGGGAACATGTGCAAACACAGCACACAACATCCACTGCCTCCAGCTCTGCCCACCTTCTGCCTTGCCATACAATACGTAGAGAAGATGTGGGCACTGGTAAGTCTCACTATCAGTAATATAGTGGAAAATTCAGAAGTGCAGGGTCCCTTCTAGTTCGTCACAGCCACACCACACTCCCATTTTGCTGCTGGGTTGAGAATGAGATCCTTGTTAATGCCTTCTCCCACAACAACAAGCACCACTAGAAGTCAATAAGCATGAAAGGGGAGAGCTGCTGAGAAGAGTCTTCTCAATTGCTGACTCACCTCCTTTAACTCTGATTGGCTCCAATCAGCAAGAAAGGACAAGGAAGCATGTTAGAAGATTATTCTCAGTAGCTAACACACTCTCCTTTCATGTTGATTGTCTCATAGGATGCTGAAGACGTAGGGACCCTGCTGGAACCATGCTCCCAAAAAAGTAAAGGGTCTAAGATGCCCCGAGACCCTGGGTGACTACATCCCTGCTTACTATTTGAATGCAGTCTTATGCTCTAGACAGGGCAGGTCCTACCACTGGAAAGAGTGAGGCAACTGACTCAGGCGGCAGATGCTGGATGGGGGAATGGTGGTGAGTTATTGGAAGACAGAGCTATGAGTTCCATGCACAGACTGCCCTGTGCCCCCTACACTAGCTTGCTGTCCTCAAGTGAAGTGGAGGATGCTGTCCCATCAGCAGTATTGAAGGAAGAGCCATCTGCCAGTCTGACTAGCTTATTTACATGGAATTGGAGGAGGATATCATTTTGTCCTTTTCCTTAAGTAGCAAAATGCCTTGGGCTGGTCCTGTCTCTAGATAAGCCCCTCACTTTCACTATCAGTTTCCTTCATACATATGTTGTTGTCAGATTTAAAATAACCAGTTTTCAGTCTGCACTGAGAGTCTGGAGTTCAATATTTTTGTCAGAAGCTTACTAGGATCTTGATTTAAGTCTCTGGGTTGGAGCAGCGGCTCATTAGTTTGCCTATGTAAGTCTAAAATGATTACACTAGACATATATTGTTCATCTCTATTGTATGGACATTTTGTTTTGTTCTCCCTGATTGCAGTGCATAGTTGGAGCTGAAAACATTTCCATGGCTTTTGTGGCTGAGTCTTTACTACGTAATAGCATGTCAGTTTGATAGGAGATGGGGGAGTGTTTAGGAGAAGGCGATCCCAGCTTTTCCCCCTCTCATCTCCCCCTTTAGCTCATAGAATGTTGCCAGTGAAGAGGAGAATGAGTTTTTTGGAGGACTGCAAGTACACAACATTTATTTCGAGAGAGGTTGTGCTCCTTGAAATACTAGCACTGTCTGAGTGTTTTTCTGTGTAACTTAAGTCTTCCGTAATGTGCATATCTGTAAATGAACCACTGCATGCATTTCCTTTTGTCACAAGGAAACTTCTAAATGGTTTTCCCACCAGGACCATCTCAAGATGTGGGCAGGGTGTACTGCTTGATCCACTGTCTTGCAGTGGTACAGGGTGATCCATTGCAGTGGTCGTCTCAGAGCACACAGTGCTTTATTATTATGCCAAATCAGCTACTGCCTGAAGTAACTGCTTTTTAAATATATGTAATTTATTAGGGTCTTCACATTTTTATAATAAATCAGTCCAGTTCCTTCTTCCCCTGACCCCCTCCTTTCCTTCCACAGCTCCATCTCCCTTTCCTCTTTGTACCTATTAGCAATAATGGGCAGTGTTCAACTAACTTTTCTGCACTAGCACAAGGATTCGCACTAGCACAAAGGGATTCCCCCCCTTCTCCTCACCCTGCACCTGCTCTGCACTGTCACAAATCTGCACCAAAGGGTTGGGAGAGCCCCCAGAACAGATTTAGGGGGTATGTGGGAGGAGGTGATGGGAAGATTGTTCCATTGCAGGAGAAGAAATCCTTGTGCTGATGGAGCCTTAGCCTTAGCCCTACACTGAACACAAACCGATATTTTCATTTCTGCCATGTGATCTGCCGTATCCAAAGTCACTGCTTGAGTTGCTTAGGCCTGTTTTCCATATTTTTATACCATTTTTATAAGAACCCTCCAGACCTCAATTTTATTTATTTATTTTTGCTTATAGTACTCCTTGATTGCTTGTTTAGTATCCTGATTTTAGAGATATCTATCTATATTTTGGCAGACATGAAGAAATAAAAAAGTTTTAGATAGTTATAAAACATTAGAAGATTTAGGCATGGAAGTATAATTCTGGCCAGCATCACACTAACCTGCCATCATTAACAGAGGTGGGTGAGCTCCAGCAAATTTGCCTCAGATTAAATCAGAAATTATCCAGCTTTTCCTGAAAGAAATTAGGAAAAATTTGAGTAGCTATTCCAAGTCCATCTGAGGTCTCAGAAAAATTACCTTCCCCTGCTCATTTCCCCACATCGTGCTTAGATTCCTACAGTCACATGGGACACAGTAGTGCCATTAGTCTGTATGTATTGGAGCAGATTAGGAAGGGGCTACCAAGGTCAAAAATTGGAGGTGTTTTGGCTTAGGGGTTTGACTTTCCACTCCCGTCCCCAAAGCTACTCCATTAATTTCTTTTAGTGGAGGGTAGAAATGGGCTGCAATTTAGGGTGGGAGTTGTTGGAAGTACAACAACAGGGATCATGTAGCCTAGAGGTTAATTCTGTTTCCAGTTGTCTGCTACTGAACTCATTCTCTGGTTGGATGTGCAGTTCTGAGGGAGTTTTCCTCTGTATACTGAGTTATTGAATATCCCTCTGCCATGAAAAAGACCTGACCTAAGAAAGACAAAACCTCTGTTTATTTCTCCTCAAGCTATACCCTATTTCTGTTCAGCTTACTCAATAAAGTATTATCAATTTCTTTTTTCTCTGGACTCCAACCTTTATATTCAAGTTACTCTGCTAACGGGTGAAGAGTGAAAGAGGGTGGGGATGGAGAACCCAGCCCTTAAAAGTCATCTGTGTAGCTGGACTCCCGTTCCCCTCCCTCTGAATCTGTTCCCTGAAACTCCTTTCCACTCCCACTCCCATAACTAATGGAGAGAAGGTCCATTAGGTCCTTTAGGGAGGTTAGAAAGGGACTGCAGGGACAGATTTGGGGGTGGAGGGCCAGGCTACTTTTGACCACAAAAATTACTCTTCCAAACTCAAAAATGTAATGTCACCTTTGAAGCTAAACAGCCCAGAGCCTGGGCAATAGCTAAGTAGGAGACCACCATATCCACTGTTCTGAGCTCCTTGGAAGTAAAATGGGATTCAAAGGTAACAAAGAAATTTAGACTGTTCTGACAATGGGCAACTACTGTGGAATTGCCACTCTTTGATTACTCATTTTTATGACATCATAAGCAAAACTTTCTCCTTCCATATTCCTCTTGTTTAGTTTCCATTTATTTTCAGAGATCAGAAAATGCAACTTTTTTTAACAAAATGGAACAGCTGTATAAGTCTCCCTAGGCGTTGAAGGGATATTGCACAGCTGTTCATTAGCTTTCCAGCTGGATAGTTTCTCTAATATGGCCTGCATAGATCACTCTAGCAATTTTCTGTCTCTCTGGTCTGTATCTGATCTCTCACATTCAGCTCTATTATTTTAACCCGTGCCTTTCCAAACAGGATTTCTTTTACATCCATTTTTTTCTATATTGCAGCTGTGGGTGGGTAATGAGGATCAGATCCACAGCAAGAAGAGAAGGGAATTTAATGGTTTCCACCCATGTTATGGTCCTGATAAAAATATGCCTCCAGCATTTAAGTCGTGGGAATTGGGGATGCCCCACCATCTTACATATGTAGAAGCAATGTTTCTATTCCATTGTCAACTTGAAGGTGAAGAAGCAAAGAGTGACTTTCACTCACAATTTCAGCTCAGTCATGTCTAGAAGCACCCTTAAACTATAATCCCATCCACACTTATTAGGAGTAACTCACTTTGGGATAGACATGCATAGGATTAAGCTGAAATTGGTTTACCGGCAAGGATCATAGAAAGTTTGCCATTGAAGATGCTACAATGTGGCATCAATACCATTTCCAGGGTGGACTTTCAGGGTGCTACAACATGGTGGTTATACTAGTCCTGAGATGCAAATTATTATTGACCTTTCATGTATTTATAGATGGTGCTAGGTTCCACTGTTTCATAACTGGTTGGTTGGTATGAAAACATTTCCATTTTGTTTCACTTTATAACATCACTGGAGTATATTACTGTGTTGAAAGTAGTGCTTTTGGTAGTTTGGTCCAGGAGTGAAATTGCTTCCTGATCAATAACTGAACATTTTAATTTCATGCACAATATATTTTGCATCACATATTTACTAGTAAAGATATTCTAAAGACAGTTTGGATAGCAGCAACCTCTTCTACAAAACTGGGAATGCACTGGAAGAAATAGAAAGCAGCTCTTGGAAACAGGAAGCCGGAGCAAGGTGACATTCTTTTATTATTGACCCCTTCGAATAATTGAATGCAGGGCAATATCTGTTTCATTTTGACTCATCCAAAATTATTTTAAAATATTTTCTATTGGGGATTGCTAATCTATCAGACAAATTAAACGAAACAAGCAATAAGTTAATAGCATTTCTTGAGGTTTGATATTTTGCAAGCAGGAACTTGCACATTTTTTATGAACAAGTATATTTCAATTGATGTATTTTCTTGCCTACTGTTTGGCTGGTGGGAGACCTGTGTTTAAAGCTAATCATATTAATAGCAACTCCAGAGAACTGGGAACTTAAAGAGTAACCTTGCTTATGATTCCTCATATCTCACTGACAGTGCTAGAAACAGAATTACAGTGTTGGAGGAAAAATAATATGTAATTTGGCTTAACGCCTGTGGCTAAGGTCACTGATTTTAAGTGTACTGTGTCATTATTACTGTAATACTTAGAAAAATAAAGCCCAAAACAAAAAAACTGTTCTTCAGAATGTCATCAGTAAATATGGTACAGAGTTAACCTTCTCCCAAATCTGTTAAGTGTATCTGCCTGTTAAAGAAAGTGAGTCCACAACTACTTTATTTCATAATGACCTACATGCATAGGAGTGAAAAAACAGAGTAAATGTCAAAGGTACTTAGGAAGTAAGGCTTGGCTGCTTCTCTTGTAGCACGCTGGTGATTCAGCTTAGGTATAATCATGACCCTTGAAACATGAATGTCTTCGGTCATGTTTCTTTGAACATGATGTAGCCTTTTGCTACAAAATGCTATCGGCAAAATCCTAGCATGCAGTTATGTGTTTTATATATCGTTGTTGCATATTTTGTGGACCTAAGTATGTTTTGGCTACCTTGTGAGAAAGTTTCTTTTCAAAAAGTTGGATATCAATCTATAAAATGAATGAATAAATAAACAACTAACCAATATCTGCTACACAAGCTAGGTCTTAATGGAGACTGGATAATAAATACCCTAGCTTGAGACCTGTTTATTCAATTAATATATCTTTGAAAGCTGACAAAAAATGACTATAGACAAAAGCTTTATTAACAAGCAGTGAAATACTGCAGCTACAGAACAAAAATATAATGGGTACAGATATAGTGAAAAACTTTAAAACATTAGATAACATGTGTACATGTTTTGCCCTCTGGGGAAGACATAAGGTGGCTCTCAGTATTCTCTTAGAACTTCTTGTTAAAAAAAATTAATGAACTAGTGCTCTCTTTGCTGTTTAAAGAGGAGCATTTTGTACAAATATTCTACTTACCACCAAATGTTAATGTTATTTTGGAATGGGATGGTTGTGGTCCAGTTTGGCCAGTGTTTGCCTCTTTTCCCCTTGGTTTGCATTTTCACATTTGGAGGCATGTATTGCATAGATCCAACTTAAAGCTTTGTTGCCTTAGGATAGGGAATACTGATAGAACTCATCCCTTTGGACTGTAACCTACCAAGACATCTTGATATATCACCATATTGATATCTTCTTTCTGTGATGTTTTACTGAAGTGCACCTGCATTTTGATACAACCATGTGTACAAGTATATGTATCGATTTGTGGGCAGTGCTTTATCAATGTGCATGGACACATCAGTAAAGTAGGGAGGGGGAAAGACATAAATGAACTGAAGAAACAGAAAGCTGCTGCAGTGAATTGCACAGCATTGTTAGGAAATTTGGAAAACGAACAAAGCAGAACCATATATCTGCACCATTTCAGAAACCAAACAAGGTAAATTCACGGAGAAATTCAAGTTTTCAGAAAATTAATTCTGCTGGTGATTATGTATGGCAGAACCACCCAGCTACAAGACTAGGATGTGTGAAACCCTTGTTTCAAGGGATATTTTCACTTTCCTGTATGTTAGCATCAGTTGTTTGGACCATTTGTCTGCAAAAGGAAATACACTCTTTTTACAATCCAAATTTAAACACCATTGTGCATTGCCTGCATGTTATGTATTATCTTCAGTAGATTCGTCTGCATATAATGTTTCACATTCAAAATCAGTGACATTTACCTAAGTAGTAATGCAATATAAATCTGAATCATTGCTGCACTTGCATGCACAATTTGCTTGATGCTGTTCTCTTTTGAGCAGTGGCCTTACTAATGCAGTGCAGTGGCAAAGCTTCAATGGTACCCTGGACAGCTCCATACAGGTCTCAAGCTGGAGACTCCATTAAACAAGTTGCATCCTGAAGGTGGAAATAAAGACTCAGATGCAGCATGTGAGCTGAACTATTGGCCACATCTTTAAAAACACAAGGTACCTACAGAAGAAAAACTATTGGCAGGGGAACTAAGTATAACATACCAGGCAAGCCTTGCAGCCGATAGGGTGACAACCCCTGCCAACAGGAAATGGAGAACAAGTGAGTAAGAAGGCCTTCCTGTATCACCAGCCCAAGGGCCACATAACTCTAGGCAGATGATACAGGTAAGGGTCAAAAGCAGCCCCTGTCATGCCCTAGGGCTCCACAGCTCAGAGTGTCAAGTGTCAGGGCCCACACATAACCCTGACAGATTCTTAAGGGACCTCTGAACTTCACTGTTCCCCTTTTGAACATTCCTCCCACAAAAAAGGGACAAAACTCTTCTTAGTCATCCTTTACCCACTGCCAAGAACAGCATCTTGCAAATCCATCTGCAGGTCTTTCAGGAAGATGACATTACCATCCACCATAAGATGTATACCATCAAACCTATACAGTTCAACCCAGGACTGCTGGACCTTGGATTGATGAATGAATGACCCCTCAAGGCCCTGCAATGCCAACCTAATTTTCCTATTGACCTCTCTATTTATATTAATACTCCCAGTGTTCCCTCCACAGTACCAAACCCTGTGAGGAAGACTGTTGGACCAAATTATATGTCCAGCAGGCCAATGTTGCCTGATAGTAACAAAATCTCTGGAGACCTGCAGACTCAATGCCTCCCCTTTAAAACTGCCAGGTCATTGTCTCCTTGGTGAACCAGCAATATGGGAGCAGGAGCGTTCACACCAAACCCTGCTGAATCAGGATGGGAAGCAACCTGTTCCAGTGCATCCTACATAGACCCAACCACTTCACAGTAGCCCACTGGCCAAGGCCCAGCTGAGTCCTGACATATTATCTTGCTGCCCTGTGACTAGCCTAATCTTCCCTTCCAATGGAAGGCATAGGATTTAAAAACCCAAGAATGCCATCTGCCCACTGCCTGAATCTCCTTATCAGAGAAGCCCAAGCAAACAGCTGAAGATCCTGCCCCAATCCAAAAAGAGTGGGAGCCACACAAAAATACACCCTGAGATCCAGCTAGTGTTACCTGGGAACTGCCCCAAACTGGAAACGTGTAAGAGGATAAGCATTGTGATAAGAAGGCAAATAACCAGGATAAGTCCCCTTAATCTTTATAAATAGCTGCATAGCAGTAACTGGGCATAAATTCTAGAACAGAAGACAGAGACAAAACAATGGTTTTGTCTTTGCAATGCTGATTAGTTTTTGACTAGTATAGCTCCATCAGCAAAACTGAGGTCCTCAAAAAGAAATGCCCTATATGAGCAATCCTGCTTGGAGGCAGCAACTGCTTCCCCAATCCTAAATGTTCTGAAAACCATAGTGAGAGTGTCTGTGTGGAACAAGCAGGCCTCAGTAGTTCCAGTAGCTGCAATAGAAGGTCAAAAGATACAGGCTTCTGAATATCAAGAATCCAAAGATGTTTCCTGGTGCAACTTTCAGGCATGTGCCTAACCCTGAAATCCCCAGTTACCCAGAAAGTGACGGGCCTTTGACAAAAAGGCCAAATTGACTAGATTAGCCCTTATTGTCTTACCAACAAACCTTGGTCTCTGCATTGTACACAGAATTCAATGATACGATCAATAGGAATAGGCCAAGCCTGGGAATAATTCCTAGAGGCACAACACTCAAAGAGCTCCCTACCTGCTCTGTGATAGCTCTGATGAGTGCTGGGTGCCAGGGACAGGGTTATGGCCCTCTCTGCTTTGAGTCTCCAGGCTCCTACAGGGCAAGTGGAAACATCTCCAAATGAGCTCTGGCAAGAGGAGCCAGATGGTGAAATCTCTCCAACTGGTTCCAGGATAGAACATCAGCAGTCACTCGTGTGAGAGGCATCCCAGCATGCAATGCGTTCCTGCCCTTTAGGCGTATGCCAATTGTTTTGCCTGATGAAAATTGTACTGCTATTCTGGCATAGGTAAATTTATTGTGTGTTTGTAGCTGTTTCTTGTTGCCATTTAATTTGCATAGTCCACATGATGCTACCCTTAAAAAACATCAGTGTTGTTGCTTTCCCCCTGGAAATTCAGGTTTACCTGATACAGGGACAGTCTGTTAAATTGGAGGAATTTGGGCTCCCAACTGACCCACTAGGGGTCACAGACTATTTGTTTGGGGTAGTTGTTTTGGCGTAGGTGGATCAATAGTCACTTTCTGTTACTCCCCTTTCCAGGCCCACTGCAGCTCCTTGCTTTCATTTCTTTTCTGGCAGTGCTGGTATATTTCTCATTTGGTCCTTCAGCTTTGTACAAAACCAGAAAACTACACAAGCAAACCACATAAAAAAATTCTACACAAAATATATTGGCAACAATCTGAAAAGTGAGTGGTGAGAATTTACAGTTGCTTTCACAAAACCAGAAAACTGCAGGAGCAAATTTACAATAGCCCGACTATCTGCTTTTGTGCACTTTTTGGACTGGGAATTTTTTTAAAAAAGCAAGGTGCACAGCCTGTTGGTACTTAATTGGCATAACAGAATCAACAAATACAAAAAGGATTGCCTACTGGTATGAACAGGAAAGACCGAAATTGTTCCTTGTATGCAAATTCAAATACGTTTGGGTGTGGACTACTCTGGTCTAATTTGACTAAGGAATATTTTTTCCTAAATAAATAAATAATGCACTGTGTTTTATAACCATGGTGCAGGTACCGTTACAGCAATATTAATGGCTAGCATTTGACCCTGGGCACATCCATTTTTTAATGAATGTTTTACATTGCTTTGTGTAAACTGTTTAGACACCCTTTGTCAA
Source organism: Rhineura floridana (assembly GCF_030035675.1). Lineage (NCBI taxonomy): Eukaryota > Metazoa > Chordata > Lepidosauria > Squamata > Rhineuridae > Rhineura > Rhineura floridana. The sequence goes on along the minus strand of NC_084485.1, from coordinate 106,413,187 downwards.
GTGATATATACATTTTGTTAAACACATAGATTAGTTGAAGTCACCTGTAGTTTTCTGCCAGCATTCCCGTTCCGTGCCCGGTACCTGCCGGGCAAAGGGGCGTGTTTGCGGCTGCTGCCGAAGCCAGGCCGCCATCAAGGGTGTGTGTGGGCCCACGTGGCGCGCCGGCGCGCCGTCGTGACGCACAGTAAGGAGGCGGGGCGGCTGAAGGCCATTTAAGGCCACTCCACCAGCCTCCCGCCCTCCTTTGAATTTTGGTGGCGGAGGCATTGTGGTGGCGGCTGCTGCGTGCCGCAGGGAGCCTTCCGGCCGCGGCAGGGCCTTCCGGCCACGGTGGGCCCTTTGGTGTGCCGGCCTTGCGGGGGCAGTGGCGGCGGCGGGACGCGAGGGCCTCCCGCCCTCCTTTGAATTTTGGCGGTGGAGGCCTTGTGGTGGCGGCTGCTGCGCGCCGCGGGGAGCCTTCCGGCCGTGGCGGGCCCTTTGGTGCGCCGGCCTAGCGGGGGCAGCGGCGGCTGCGGGACGCGAGGGGCCTTCGGGCCGCGGCGAGGCTCGGGAGGCCTTCCGGCCACGGCGAGTCTTTTGATGGGCCGGCCTTGCAGCTGTGACGAGACACATGGGGACTTCCAGCGGCGGCGAGGCACGGGAGGACTTTCAGCCGTGGCGAGGTCTTTGATGGGCCGGCCTTGCGGCTGCGACGAGACGCATGAGGACTTTCAGCCGCGGCGGGGCACGGGTGGCTTTCCAGTTACAGTTTCAGTTTCAGTTACCCCTGAGGAAGAATCTTTAATTCAGAACATGTCAGGCCTAAACAAACTGCACTGCTGTGGGGGCACCTTTGATTCTCTTCTGCTCTCTCCTGTTTCTTTCCTTCAAACTATCGCCTTCTGATTCCATCATTTATCATAGAAATAATGTTTGGGATTAAGGGAAACACAACAACCTACTTCTAGTTAAATAGTACCCTAGACTTTCTATCATAAACCTGGAATATGTGGAGTAGGGGGAGAGACAATGTTTAAAATTTAATTATATGCTGATAGTAAAAGAGAGATTGAAAAGGCCAAATATGTCTTGCAATGTCAGTGTGGCAATACCCAGGGCATGTGTGTGTGTGTGTTTTAAGTATGCAGAGAGAAATGTTTACTTTAGCTGAAGGTGAATTACAGTCAGCATTTTTATGGATTAAATATAATTTGAAAAGAACAGTAGGGGAAAAGGTTATTTTAAGGATTTTCTATTTAAACTAAACAAAATATTTATGCAGGCAGGCTTCTGCGCAGAACATAGAGGCAAGTATTCATGGAGAGTTCCTGTCTGTTTCTCTAGTACTCTAGTTCTAGTAATGCAGTAATACTAGTTCTCTAGTAATGCAGCAGGTAAAGGGATGATGCATAGACGAAGAGCTGTCTCTCTCCTCTTCTATGTATTTAGGTCCTGTTCCACACTTTATGTGGCAATTGACATTGCCGCTTGCTCACTACATGTCTCTCACAATGCTGTAATGGGTGGCAAACCTCTAGTTAGGGCCAGGAGATACTTCTATTGGGGTCCCCTTCCCATTACAGAAAGCAAAATAGGAATAGACTCCTTTTCTTGATACTGAAGTGTATTTTTAGTTTAAACTAAATGTTACTTTTCAGTTACCAATTTCCTAGCGAGGTAATGGGCTATCTGACACTGGGGGCATTCCAGGGGCAGCTGGAGAGGGGATGCTTTTATTAAGGGATGTACTGAGAAGGCCATTCCACTTCCTCACTGTTTTGCAAACCAGGAAAGTTCAGAGAAGGGGTTAGTCAATTAGGGAGAACTTGAGATGAGAGGGCCAAAAAATTTGCCTGCACTCCCACACCCTCCTGCTGCCTGTGGCCGCCACTTCTTTTGCAGAATAACCTAGAAAGATGCTCTGTCATAACGTAGCGGCCATTTGGATTGGAGCAATGCAATGTAATTACAAAGAGCAGAGGCTTTTTGAGGAGGGTGGGGGGCAGCTGGAGACAGAAAGGAGGCTGCAGGAGCCAGTAGGGACCCCAGTTAGTGCTGCAACCTCACCTCCAAAACTACCTCAACTCCAAATGCAAAGGGAACTCATCCCCCCTTTTTTCACTGTCAAGCTTCTCCCCCCCCCAAATACGTTCTTCAAAACCCAGGTAAAAATATATGAACCTTTCCATCAGTTAAGTCCCATAAACCTTTGTCCTAAGACCCATTTAATCTGTGATATTCTGAGTAAACACACATAGGATTCTGCTGTATGTGTGCAATCACATGCACCCTTCCGGGGGAAGAAGTAACGATACACTCGGGGATTTTCTCATAAGTAAGTATGCATAGAATTGGTCCAATTCATATTTCTCTGAGTAAATTATTTAAACATAATGGAATTAATCACGTGCAGGCTGCACATTTGCTTGCATCCCCTCTTTTCACTGTCAAGCTTCTCCTCCCCAAATACGTTCTTCAAAACCCTGCAATATTCTGAGTAAACATAATTGGGATTCTGCTGTATGGGCGCAATCATGGACGCCCTTCCATGGGAAGAAGTAACAATACACTCGGTGGGATTTTCTCATAAGTAAATGTGCATAGAATTGGTCCACGTCATATTTCTCTGAGTAAATTATCTAAACATAAGGGAATTCTTTGCAGTAATCATGTACAGGCTGCACGTTTGCTTGCATCTTCTCTTTAGCTAGCTTACAAACTGGTCTGTAGATAAGGTGCCCACCTTTTTTACAGGCCTCTAGTCCTGTGCTTTTAAGAGTCATTTGATCTGCAGACATTAGAAGATGACATTGCTTAACTCCATGCCATCTAATAACTGCTGAATACGAACCTGCTATTAAAGGCACAACAACAAGCCAGAAGGATACTCATTTTATGATGTGGTTTTTCTTTATTATGCGGTTTTCCGGATCCTATGGACTCACTGGTCCAGGGGACAATTGATGAAGACATACAGTTGGGCAGGGTTATTGGCCCCTTCCCATCATCCCTTACCTCTGCTCTCTCAGTGCCCCCCCCGTATAGTGCCCAAAGTGGCAGTGGGCAAAGTCTACCTGATTCACCATCCGTCATACAAGTGGGGTCACTCAGTGATGCCTTATGGGCAAGTGTGGCAGCTAATCTGCCTGCATTGCCAGCTGTTACACATGGTGGATTTTGAGCTGCTGAGTTTTGCCTTTTAGGTCAACTATGCAGCAGAGCATTACCTATGGGCTGCTGTATTCTTGCATGGAGCACTTCAGCCCCTTCTTGGAAGGGACAGCCAGGAGACGAGAGGCCCCAGAAGCAGTGGGGCACTATTTTCATGATTTACAGTTCTCGGGTAGGGCAGACTTTGGGTGCATGTTAGCGCTTGATGGCACAGTTTATAGCGTAGCTATTAACTGGGGAGTTCTTTTGGCAGCTGGGAAAGTGGAGGATCCTGCCCCAGTGTTCACCTTCCAGGGTATTAAAATTGACTTCTGGACCCAGGGCTGCAGGCTGCCTGGGAAAAGCTTGAATTGTTGCAGATCAAGATCCTGGAGTTTTCAGGGGCTGGGAAAGTGTTTGCTTTCTGCCCTTCAGGTATTGGGGGCCTTCTGCGGTGGGGTTTATAGTGCCATAACAGGGATTTCAAAGCCTTACCACAGGTTTAGGGTTTTGGCTGCCTTATGCGCCAACCTGCGGTGTGGCCCCCTCCGTTCCTGCAGTGCGTCAATGGTGTTTCAGTTAGAGGAAGGACCGACTCTGCTAGTCCCATACCGCATACTGGGAGATGGGGGAGGGGAGTCAGAGATGGCCAGGGCAGGAGGGGACTCTGCTAGTCCCATACCGCATACTGGGAGATGGGGGAGGGGAGTCAGAGATGGCCAGGGCAGGAGGGGATTCCTGGGAGTTAGGGGATGGCAGGGGCTATGCAAAGTGTGGCCTATTCCTAGGAATCACGTCCTGGAATTCATCACAGATGGTAGGAGTAAAGCTTGTCTGTCAGTGTGTCGCAAGGTAGGCTGGCAGGGGGCCTTTAGGACCATTCACATGTCTTGGGATATGTCATGTGCTGGCCAGCTGGCCCATGCACACCCCCATACCCCTTATCCTCATCCTCCATGTTCACCTGACCCGCCAGGGATTGTTGATCAGGGAGGTGCCCTGTGACCATCATGCTTCAAAGCTCAGCAGTTGCATGTAGCGGCCCTCACACTTAATTTTGGAGCCTTCCGGATGGGGGGTGGGGGTGTTTGGGGCCAGGTCAGACTTCCCTTCGAGCCATCCTGGGGTCCAAGGTTTGTTTCCAGGCAGACCAGGGGTACAAGAGTCATTCCACATTATTTTACCCTCCCCTGGACTGGACACTTCCCCATGACGGCGTCATAGTGTTTTTGGCCGGAAGCTATAGGCCTGGTTGCCTGATATTCAGGGGGAGGGATCTTCCCTCATAAAGTTTCGGTCTAGTGTCGCAATGCCTGGGAGTGGACCCATGGGGGTTTGAGGGTCATGCCCCTCCGGAGTTGGGGTTGCCTACCCGGCAGTGGAATTGCCTACCTGGGACGGTCTATTTGGTTTTTGTATATGCAGTTGCAGGCCGTTAGGAGGTGGAAGTAGGGGGCGCATGGAATACATTCACCCCAGGGGCGAGTCTGAAGGTCCGGGACCCAACTGTTCACGATTGTTTCTGTTTTTGGCAGGTTGCTGAATGGGGATGGAGCAGATGTGCAGTCTACTCTGCAGCCATGGCATGAGCTCATAGGCTGGCCTTGGGGCCGCAAACGTACATTGGTTCACAGCTGGGCCTCTGATGGTGGGCCACAGTTTGGTGGCTGGGTCGACAGAGTATGGGCTGAAATGGTCTCCTACCCATGTCGTTCCAGCAGGGTTCAGGGCAGAAGGTTACTGAAGGGCAAGACATGTGAGGACATGCAGTTGAGGCCACAATAGCCTCTGGTCATCTGCTGTGGTCAGACAGGAAGGGCAAGGCCCTCAGTGGCAGGCATGTGAGGACATGCAACTGAGGCCTCGGTAGCCTCGGGTCGTCTGCTGTGGTCAGACATGGAGGGCAAGGCCCTCAGTGGCAGGCATGTGAGGACATGCAGTTGAGGCCACGGTAGCCTTGGGTCGTCTGCTGTGGTCAGACATGGAGGGCAAGGCCCTCAGTGGCAGGCATGTGAGGACATGCAGTTGAGGCCTCGGTAGCCTTGGGTTGTCTGCTGTGGTCAGACATGGAGGGCAAGGCCCTCAGTGGCAGACATGCTTGGACATGCAGTTCGGGAGGCAACGATGCCATCCTCCTGATGGACCTGCAGAGGGGTCTGCATGAGATTCTTATCGGGTGTGGGGTAAAGGGAGACTAAGCAGAGGCTTGTCCCCCTTTTGTGGCAAAGAAGTGCGGGAAAAGGTTTAAAGGGAAATGGCAGCTAGGTGACACCTTTAGGCACCTTTGGGGGCGATTGGCGGTCTGGGGGCCTGCAGCTCAGGGCTATACGGCCCAGGGGGCAGAACACGGGCCGCCTTTGGGGCCAACGTGCCTCATCCGCTCGGAGTTTCACGGCTCCAGGGGGCGGTGATGCGGGTTGGACCCCTACACATCTTCTGGGTGTGGCCTGAGCTGGGGGTCTGGCACAGGGCAGCCCCGGGCTCAGGCAAGGTTTGGTCGCCCTATGGCTGCAAGCAGGCTTTGCCTGGATCATCAGAATGCTCCCGCACTTGATTTCCCCTCTGCAGGTTCATTTTTCTAATTGATTCCGTTTAATAAAGTGGCCCATGATTTAACCCAATGAATTGTGTTTGTGTTTTATTTCGGCAATAGGCCGCAATCCCGTTCCGTGCCCGGTACCTGCCGGGCAAAGGGGCGTGTTTGCGGCTGCTGCCGAAGCCAGGCCGCCATCAAGGGTGTGTGTGGGCGCACGTGGCGCGCTGTCGCGCCGTCGTGACGCACAGTAAGGAGGCGGGGCGGCTGAAGGCCATTTAAGGCCACTCCACCAGCCTCCCGCCCTCCTTTGAATCTTGGCGGCGCCCGCCCGACCCTCTCTCTACTGCAGTGTGATTCATTTGGTCGCTACGGGGCCGACTAGGAATTTTTGGCCTGCCTGCCTCGCTTTGCTGGCAGGTTTCTTTTGCCTACTCCACACTGTGGTTGGGGGGACGGGTCAAGGGTTAGCACGGGTGCCTTTGGGATTAATAGGCTGATTGGTGTGCTTTTAGCTTCAATATGTCAACGGTCACTTGTGGCAAAGAAGTGCGGGAAAAGGTTTAAAGGGAAAGGGCAGCTAGGTGACACCTTTAGGCACCTTTGGGGGCGATTGGCGGTCCGGGGGCCTGCAGCTCAGGGCTATATGGCCCAGGGGGCAGAACATGGGCCGCCTTTGGGGCCAACGTGCCTCATCCGCTCGGAGTTTCATGGCTCCGGGGGGCGGTGATGCGGGTTGGACCCCTACACATCTTCTGGGTGTGGCCTGAGCTGGGGGTCTGGCACAGGGCAGCCCCGGGCTCAGGCAAGGTTTGGTCACCCTATGGCTGCAAGCAGGCTTTGCCTGGATCATCAGAATGCTCCCGCACTTGATTTCCCCTCTGCAGGTTCATTTTTCTAATTGATTCCATTTAATAAAGTGGCCCATGATTTAACCCAATGAATTGTGTTTGTGTTTTATATCGGCAATAGGCCGCAATAGATCTCTGGTAAGTTTCCACAGTAGGCATGTTGAAAATTATATTTCATGAAACTTTTTCTTTACCTGTCTGAAATGGAGGTTTCGATATCCAAGAAGGAAGACATTCGGCAAATTGTAGGTCATCAAATTATAAGAGCATGGCATTTACAGTTGTCCAAACCTACTAGAAAGTCATCTGCACATGTTTTCTACTTCCACATAGCAGTATTATTCATCTATATGATTTGTTATTTAGCTTCATGTTATTGGTGATGTACATTGCTTCTGATTATATTTTGGCTCCAAATTGTTACTGGCGGATATGACTATTTCTTGGCATTTCAGTTTATTATGTTTTGCACTCAGGACACAGCCATTCATTTTCCCTCTTCAAGACACTGTCAGTTGTGTAGGTTTCATGATTTATTGCTGCACTTGCCTACTTTCAGTGTGAAGTGTCTGACTGTTCCCCAGATAATTTTTTTTTTGCTTTTTTTTCTTTTGCACCATGTCTTAGTTTTGAAAGAATTTATATCTTCTGGAAACCCTTTAATGTAATGCATCATCATGATCCAGTGTGATTATATTATGTAATCGTAGCTGCTTATCTTCTTTTCTTCATTTGAGCTTTTAAGTATCTACATCCTATGATAGATGAGAAATATTTCATGCCTTCCTAAGTTAGTTTAAACATCAAAGGAAGCTCAGATTCTAATCCAGATAATGTTGAGGTCAAGACAAATAATTTTCAAAGATAAGGCGAACAGTGAATCGTATGCTAAGGCCTTTTGTAAAACGGTTCACATTTATCCACATTGCTCATTCTGCAGGGATGCATGATTTTCATGCCATACATAAAATCTACATAGTTATGAAATAAGGTTTAGAACAAAATCTTTGATGCCGGTTATGCTGCCATCCTAGTATAATGGCTTGTTAAAGAATGCTATTGCTTAGTGTTCATACCAAATGAGAAATATGAAGTAGATGTGTGTGGATTTAATACTTTCCTTGAAAGGAGGAAGGGCTAACTTGCTGCATTGGGGTCAGAGACAATATGTTGATAAGAACCATTTAGCAGTTGATATTCTGGTTGTATATGGGTGTGTGAGAGGTAGGGATGTCGTAGAATTTCGATGAAATGAAAACTGGAGCAGAAATTGCCCATGTTTGCTTATTCACCCCATGTCTGGAATGGAAATCAATCCTGAATTTGATTGGTATTTGCTGTTGTTTTCAGCTTGCAACAATATGTGATTAATTTGCATTGAAATGAATAGTGTGGAATAATGAAATAATAACATCATTAATTTACTAAAATTCTGCCACAGCAGACAGCAAGATGAACAATGTCATTTTCATCAGAAGGTGAACTGCAGTGGAATGAAAACAGCATTGCATGCAATGAATATGGGACAGAGTGGAAATCAATGCCTTCTCACATCCATAATGATAAGTGGAGTTAGTACTTCTCTTGGGGAAAAATATACTATCCCAGATCTGACTCTTCTTGATATTCTCGCCTAATAGCTGATGGTGCTATGATGATGATGCTTCTAGACTTGAGCATCTGGTTAGGATAGTGCTGGTAACGTGGCTGAGAGAGGAACATTCATTTTTTGATCAGGTAACCTCCCTTGTAGACTGTGGGAATGCTGTGGACATATGTTTTTAGATTGTTTTTTATTTTTTTTAAAATTGTTTTTAAATTGTTTTTTGTGTTTTAAAATTTATATATTTGTTTTTAATGTTTTTAATTGCTGTAAGTGACCCAGAGAGTTGTGGCTATGGGGCGATATATAAATGAAATAAATAAATAAATATATCTCGACTTCAGCAAAGCTTTTGACAAAGTGCCCCATGATATTCTGATTAGCAAGCTTGCTATATGTGGGCTGGATGGAATAACTATCAAGTGGATCCACAGTTGGCTACAGAATCACACTCAAAGAGTGCTTATCAGTGGTTCCTTCTCAAACTGGGCAGAAGTAACAAGTGGAGCACCACAAGGCCTGGTCTTGGGCCCAGTGCTCTTCAACATTTTTATTAACGACTTGGATGAGGAGGTACAGAGCATGCTTATCAAATTTACAGAAGAAACAAAATTAGGGGGCACAGCTAATACTGTGGAAGACAGAAATAAAATTCAAAGGGACCTTGATAGGCTGCACCATTGGGCTGAAAACAACAGAATGAAATTCAACAGGGATAAATGCAAACTTCTACACTTAGGAAAAAGAAACCACAGTTATAAGATGGGGGATACTTGGCTCAGCAATTCGACATGTGAGGAGGATCTTGGAATTGTCGTTGATCACAAGCAATATGAGCCAACAGTGCGATGTAGCTGCAAAAAAGGCAAATGCTATATTAGGCTGCATTAACAGAAGTATAGTTTCCAAATTGTGTGAAGTATTAGTTCCCCTCTATTCCGCACAGGTTAGGCCACATCTTGAATACTGCATCCAGTTCTGGTCTCCGCACTTCAGAAAGAATGCAGACACACTGGAACAGGTTCAGAAAAGGGCAACAAGGATGATCAGGGAACTGGAAACAAAGTCCTATGAGGAGAGACTGAAAGAACTGGGCATGTTTAGCCTGGAGAAGAGAAGACTGAGGGGAGATATGATAGCACTCTTCAAGTACATGAAAGGTTGTCACACAGAGGAGGGCTGGGATCTTTTCTCGGTCATCCCAGAGTGAAGGACACAGAATAATGGGCTCAAGTTGCAGGAAACCAGATTTTGACTGGACATCAGGAAAAACTTCCCGTTAGAGCCATACGACAATGGAACCAATTACCTAGAGAGGTAGTGGGCTATCCGACACTGGAGGCATTCAAGAGGCTGCTGGACAGCCATCTGTTGTGAATGCTTTGATTTGGATTCCTGCATTGTGCAGGGGGTTGGATTTGATGGCCTGATAGGCCCCTTCCAACTCTACTATTCTATGATTCTATGATGCAGACAGAGTACAGGAGTATTCTCTTGCTTCCCAAATGATAAGCATTATACAGACATTTGTAATTGTTTGTGATGTGGGTGAGAGTATATTGTGATAGCACTGACTCCTGCAGCAATGTTCAGTCTCTGGATACTGCATCACAATGGGGTGCTTCTCAAAATAATGTGTATCTTTCCTCATCACTTTCCCACTCTCACTCTCCAATTTGCTTCTGCTTGGCACTTGATAGTAGTCTGCTTCTTCCAAACCATCATCTCAGGGGCCCAAAATTTTTGGCTGGCCTTGGTAGCCCTAGGGGATTGGTGAGAATTCAGTTGATTTTGGATTTAGCACCAGATTTTTCAGTAGTCCACATATTTTCCATTTTTGCAGAGCGATCCTGTTTGCTCTGAACTTTAGTTACTTTCCTCCGACACTGGCGTTCCCGCCAAGGCAGGGGCGTGTTTGCCACCACCCCATGTTGGCAGAAGGCTTGCAAACACTCCCGAGGGGTTCAAAATTGCATCACATGGGGCCCCTTGGGCCAATCCGAGTAACTGTGTCACAAGTCTTCTTTGGTGTGGTGGCAATGTTTTTTCCCCCCTTGAATATTCCCTTCTGTGTGTTTCTGAAACCACACTATGAAGTCTGAATTGAGCAAAAGAACAGTTTACCAAAAAAAGAGAGCTGTGGTCTTCTTGGAAATTAATTGGTGAATCTTTGCCTATTCCCTATAAAAGACTTGTGCTCAGTTTGCATGATGATCCCAACCATGGTTTTGGAAAATGAGGATTTTGTGCCAGGCTTATATATTCCCCTTCTATATGATTTATTTATTTATTGTATTTATATACCGCCCCATAGCTGAAGCTGTCTGGGTGGTTTACAGTAACTAAAAGCATTAAAAACAAATATATAAATTTAAAACATATCTTTAAAAACAATTTAAAATACTATTTATTTTTAAAAAAAAACAATTTAAAAACACATGCTAAAATGCCTGGGAGAAGAGGAAAGTCTTGACCCGGTGCCGAAAAGATAACAGTGATTCTATCCTCTTAAATTGAGATGCTTCTCTGAGTGCCTTCCTTAGGGAAGATATATTATGTAGCAACAAAAGAGAGGCCTTTCAATGAGATGGCACCCTGGAAACTCTAGAATGCTCTTCTGAAAGAGAGATGACCAACGCTGACATACTTTTTCAGTAACAGGTTAATGCTTTTTTATGTGCCCAGGCATTTTAAATAGTTATATTTAGTCTACATTCAAGCTTTAAAGTTTTGTTCTTGCCTGTCATTTTGCTAATTTATTATGATTGTTTATGTTTTGTTGTATTCGTATTTGAATATTTTTATTCATGACCATTGTATACCCCTTGGAATCCATTTGGATGAATGGCAGCCTAGAAATATTTTAAATAAAAGAAAATAAAAACAAGATAGATGTAATGGCATAATGGTTAGCTAACTTTTAAACCATGTATTTGAAAAGCTGTTCCAAATCATGATCTGGAGGTTAATGCTATGATTTGCATGGCTCAGACAATATGGCAAATTGTGGATAGAATAGCATGGAAACACAGGAGGAAATTTGTATAAGATCAGCAGGGAGGGCAAGCTTCCATTCCCTGTTCACCAAACCAGGACCTGGAGAATCATCTACGTGCTCCACAGTGTTGATTCTCCCCATTGGGCAGAAGCTGCTGTTAGCAAAGCTCCTGTTCACCTGCACTCTTTCTGTGTGTCTTGTGAACCAGGATCTTTAGACAGTGGCAATAGAGCATTTTGGTAGATTTTCCCAGTAATATACAGTACATGAAAGGTTGTCACACAAGTCTTAAAAATGGGGATATTTATTCAGCACACACATTTAACTCCTCAATGGAGATAGCCCAGTAACAATATACACTTATTTGGTGTGAGGGAATTAGCTAAATAATGTTAACCCTAACTAAACTAACATACACACTCAACATACATACACAAAGTAGCAAGCACACAAGGCATAAGAAGTGATGGGGGGTTGAGTTCAGCACAACTGAGGAATGCACACTGGTCTGCCCTCTCTGTGTAACCAGAACCAAAAAATGGCTCTAGGAGTCCAGTTTTTATACCTTTCTGGACAAAAGTCTCACATGAAATTCCAGCCCTGATTGGATCAAGGGAGTGTCATTCCCCATACCCCATACCTAATATGAGTCTTGTGGGGGTGATGGGATTTTCTTTTATGGAGACAGGTGATGGTATTCACTCATCAATCGTGCAAGCGCGATTGGTGGGGACACGAGATAGGGCCTTGTCGGTGGCTGCCCCCAGGTTCTGGAACTCTCTTCCTAGGGAAGCACGAATGGCCCCTTCCTTGCTATCCTTCCATCGGCAGGCAAAGACTTTTTTATTCCGACAGGCTTTTGGACTAGAAGATGTTTAAGATAGGGCCTCATAAGGTCTGTTGTATTGTTCTATGGTCCTATTCTTAATGTTTTAAATTGTTTTAGTATCTTAAGTGTATGTTTCATGATTTTAATGTTACGAATAGTTTAATTCTATTTTAATTGTATATTTTTGTATGTTTTTTACCTATGAGTAGTTTTTATTTGTAAGCCGCCCTGAGTTCCAGTTTTGGAAAAAGGGCGAGGTAAAAATAAAGATTCATTCATTCATTCATTCATCAGCAAGCTTGATTAGATACAGATTTCAACAATTGGTTCCTCTCCTGAGGACCAAACTATTACAATTATATTTGGATCACATTGATTGGATTGCACCAAGGTCATGTACTGTGCATATGACTGACGACATTATCACAGTTGAGATGACACACCTAACTCTTTCAGCTACTTTTTCCATCAGCCTCTTAACAAAGTGAACCCAGCTGAAGCCATTTTAAAAACCATATAGGCAATGTTGGGTTGGAGAGTCTCCCAGGTTCTTAAGCTAGGAGCCAGCCTAACAATGCTGCTGGTGGGGCAGGGGCAAAGCTGTGGAGCCATCCTCCTCTGGCATAATTACAACTTACCTGGATGGGGTTGTGACAGAGTAAGCAAGTAGAGGGTGCCAATGGAACTTAAGTACTTACACATTGCAAATTTCACATTGCAAATTTCACAGCAGTGTAGAAGGTGGTTTGGGCAATTTGCTGACTGTAATTATATTATGCAGGCTTGGTGTTCTGTTGAATTGTGCCTGTTCCAGTGTAGCTATAGCCTGCCACCACTTCATAACCCTACTAGTTGTTTTGCAAGTAGCTTGAAAATATGATTGTGAAACCCATGTGAAGTTAGCCTGTTACTAAGGTGCCTTGCCCTTCCTGGTGACATTTGTCTTTGACCTGTGCATAATTTGCTGCATTTGTATTTTTGGAAATAAGGTCAGATGCAAATTTCTTACACTTTCTGTAAGGCATCAAATGGAAAATATTTATGCAGCTTGGTGGCCATCTATGTAACAGGAAGACTTTGCTGCAAGCACTCACAGTTAAGATATATCCATGTCTATTCTGCCAGGAATAATAATAATAATGATGATAATGATGATAATAATAAATAAATAAATAAATAAATAAATAAATAGCCATGCAGTTTCACCCCAAGAAATATCAACATTTCTAGGTTCGGAACATTGCTAATAAAGTTAATGTGTGTGTGTGGGGGGGGGATAAATTGTCTTTGAAACAACATAAATAAAATAACCAGTTGGTGTTTTAAAATTAATTATTGTGCAAAGCCTGCATGTACATCTATATATTTTGAGAAGGAAGGGGGTTCCATTTTCATACTTTTCCAAAAATAAACAATGTTTTGGATCGCATCTAATAAATTTTGGCTTGTTACTTGTTGTGGAAGCCCCTTGATTGATATCCCATCCAGAAGTCCATGAAGCTCAAGCGTATAAGAAGGGAGGCAAATTCTATTCAGTGGAATTGGGGAATTCTTAGAAGGTGTTTAAAGTTAGTAGACAACGTCAAGAAATGTGTATTGGCAATTTTATCAATTTGATGACCCATGATGGTATCATATGCAAGACTGTATTTTATTATATATTTCTCATATATAAGAATGTATCAAACATTTGTTTTAATACCATGCACATTTGTGAACTGTTAGATGCAAAAGTGACTGATAAAAATGTATTTTCCCTAAATTATTTGATAAACTGTATTGACACATGTGATGCATTTATTGTTGCCCTCTTTTGTGTTTTAAGTAGAGGTGGGAAGAGCTTAGTGTGTCTGAGTTGGAGATTCTGCTGTGACCTTTAGGTCATAATGAGTGGATTCCTTCCTCCACTAACAAGAGATGGAAGGGAGGACTCTTTTTGTAATCTAATGATCAAAGGAGGTTATTGGGCTCAAGATACCATTGTCCATGCATCATCCATTATTGGGAAATGAGAAATTCTCCAGTGGTTCCTGGAGGGCATTCAGATTCTCGGGATGGCACCTCCCCCTGATGCAACAGGCAGGGTCCTATCTTCTAATTACCTCACCCAGGGGGAGAACCATTCCATCCTCCTGACCGGCCCTGCCTTTTGCGGTGGACAGTCAGGGTCTGGCTGAGCTCCTTAACAGCCACCCTGTCTTCTTTTGTTAGATTCCTCACCTTTCTTTCCTCTTCCTTGTTCTGGCTAATCGTCTTATCATTTCTCTTAGACTTTTTCCCCTCTCTCCCTTTTCCCTCACCAAATTCTTTAGATAAGGACGGGGAGGTGACAACAATTAGAGGACTTAGGAGCCCGCCACAAGGGAGTTAGCTGGCAGCGTGGCTCAGGCCTTCTCGCCTTAAAAAAAAAGGCATGGAGGTGGTGGCAGCAGCTAGTCTTCGGCGATTTGCGGCCTCTCCTTAAATCTAACAGAGGTGCGACTACGCGTAAGAGAGCAGCGGTGGGAGGATGAGCACTCTGGCTTTGCCGCAAAGAGTAGCAGGAAAGATGGGAAAGCAGAAAGGTGGGAAAAGCCGTGCTATGCTCCTATGTCAGTTCAGGCCTCTCCTACCCCCACCATAAGATGAGGGGGCCTGGTAAAGTTCACCAATGATGGCTAGTAGCCCCCTGGAAGCACGCGAACATGCACAAACTAGTGAGATGGAGGAAGAGCAGTCACCATCTCTCTCCCAACACTCAGAGCAGGCCTTGAGAGTGCAGGAGCACCAGAGGGAGGGGTAAATAGCGCTTCATCACCTCCCCCTCCACTCCAGGGCAGGAAGATTTCCCAAAGTTTCTCAGTTGGGTCAGAGGGGTGGTGACAAAACAGGTTAGGTGGACTGGGACTGCTCGGTCAGGAATCAGCCCCAGGCCCTGCACTTCCCAGTTGCCCACTCCTCAGAAGAGAAGACATCACCCCCACAAGGGGCACAAAAAGAGGAGGCAGACAAAGTCACCCTCCCCCACACCGTCCTCCTCATCTCTCTCCTCCATATTCATTTCATCTGCCTCTTCTTCCTCACCAGTTTATAGGAAGAACCAGAAGGGCAGGCATAGGCGTAAGAGGGCCCATTCTTCCCATAGTCAGAAGGGGAGACATGGGGCCAAAAGGAGGTTTATTAACAAGGCCGCCACTGCCTTGGGGCTTCTATCAGGTTCTGGGCACTCCTCATCCTCATCAGACAGGGAGGAAGGGGAACTATCTGAGGAGGAATTGGAAGCCCCTCTCCCAAGGGGGAGACTCTTTCCAGCAGAGGGTTTTCCTGCAATTCTTGCCAAAACTAGGTGGATCCTGGAATTACCTGAAGAGCAACTTAAGGAAGCCGATCCAGCTGCTTCTACTTCCTCCAAGGGGTCTAAATCAGCCTTCCCAGAAGGCCACCCCAGAATAGTTACTCTCCCTTTCTGGGTCTCTTTCCAGGAGCTGTGGTCAGCAGTGTGTGTGACTCCAGGTAAGCATAAACCACTGCACAAGCTGGTTAGCAAGCATTACTCCTTTGTCCCCATGGTGAAGGAACAGCTTAGAACGCCAGCAGTGGACCAGCTAGTGGTTGCTCTCTCTTCCCCTGCGGTTCTTCCAACAGCGGAGGAAGGGGGACTTAAGGATGCTTGTGATAAGAGGGTCGAGGTGGCACTGTGCAGACACTTGGAGGCACAAGGTGCCGCTTTCAAAGCCTCTGTGGCTGCATCAGTGTTCATCAGGGCAAACGATGTGGGTGAATGAGCTGACCAGCAGAGAGGATGTTCCCAAGAGCATCAAAGATGGTCTGAAGAAGATTTCTCTAGCAGCAGCCTTCCAAGTGGATGCCACACGGGATGCTTTGATGTTTAATGCCAAGGCAATGGACTCTAGCACAGTGGCGAGAGGTAACCTGTGGCTCTGTCATTGGGACATGGACCCAGGATCCCAGGGGCATCTGCCAACTGTCCCTTCAGCGGGGCCAAGCTTTTTGGGAAACCACTGGAAAAGGTCCTTGTTGAAACTAGAGACAAGCAGAAGGTTGTCCCCTGCCAGGGGCAAAGAAGGATGAACATAAGTCTAAACAGATTCAGTCCTTTCAGAGCTCAGAGGCTTTCCATTGCCAAAGCATGTCATCAGGATACAAGGCTCGGTGGGGGAAGACAAGATAGATACACAAGTTCCAACCAGTCGAGATCTCATCCACCTCCTCATCCCTCCCAATCTAAGTTCTGGAAGGGAACGAAGAAGGGACAGTAATCCTGACGCCAAGTCGTTGGTGCCCCAGGGAGTCATAGGGGATGCCTGCTCGACTTCAAGACAGTCTGGACCACAACAACATCTGATCACTGGGTCCTGGCAATAGTTTCCTCAGGGTACTCCTTGGAATTTTCAAGGCACCCCAGAGAGAAATTCATCAGGACCCCAAAGTCGACCAAGTCGGACAAACACAGAGCCTTCCTCATGGCCATACAACATCTATTGGACATTAGCACAGTGGAACCAGTACCAGCTTGGGAAAGGAACAGGGGAGTCTTCTCAATTTTCTTTCTCATCTTGAAAAAGAATGGGCAGACAAGGGCTATTTTAGACCTCAAATGGCTCAACCGGAGAATGGCCTACAAGAAATTCAAAATGGAAACATTGAAATCCATCTCAGAGGCCATCAACCAAGGTGGTTGGATGGCCTCCATAGACCTGTCAGAGGCATATCTCCATGTTCCAATACGACAGGAGCACAGAAAATTCCTTCATTTCTGTTATGCCAACAAGCATTACCAATAGAGGGGTCTTCCATTCGGGCTGACTTCCGCCCCCAGGGTTTTCATGAAGCTCCTAGTGGCACTGATAGCTCATCTAGTCATCCCAATCTATAAGAAAGGTCCACAATCCAATCCGGCCAATTATAGGCCAATAAGCCTCCTTAACATTATAAGTAAATTATATACAGCCCACCTCTACTCTAAGTTGACCACATGGATGGATCAAAATGATATATTAGCCCCCGAACAGGCAGGTTTTCGTCCTAATCGATCAGTATTAGATCAAGCTTTGATTTTACACCATTTAGTACAAAAATATGCGAACAGGCCAGACGGAGCTTTATACACTGCATTCATTGATTTAAAGAATGCTTTTGATTCAGTGGACAGAGCGAGACTGTGGGTAAAACTAACTAATTTAAAGATAGACAAGAGATTACTCTTACTGATTCAAGAACTCCATCATAACACCTCTCTTCAAGTAAGAACTAACAACAAGGGCTACCTTACAAACCCAATTCCAACATTTAAAGGTCTTAAACAGGGCTGCCTTTTGGCACCCCTATTGTTTAACATCTACATTAATGATGTAGTATATAAAATAGCTTCCATATCTTCTCACTCGCCGATCTTAGCAAAGACCCAAGAGACACATCCTTCTTTATGCCGATGATATGGTTCTTATTTCTAAGACCCCAATAGGCTTAAAACGACTAATGTCACAACTATCTGCACATTGCTCATCGGAGAAGCTGAATATAAATTATCAAAAGACAAAAATAATGACCTTCACTAAAAAAAGATCTATGCACCGTTGGGTAATTAATGGCAACGCCATTGAACAAGTTAATTCCTTTAAATATCTAGGAATAACCTTTCAATCATCAGGCAGCTTTCAACTACATAACAAACTTGCGATGATTAATGCAAAGAAAACATCGCAAGCATTAACAACCTTCTTTTATACCAAAGGAGGACAATCTATCAAACCTGTATTGAAAATTTTCAACGCAAAAATTATTCCACAGCTTACTTTTGGGTCCCAAGTGGACTCCAATGACAATCTATCTGATCTAGAAACAGTTCAGAATAATTTCCTGAGAACAATTATGGCGGTCCCAAAATGTGTTCTCAACTGTGTATTAAGACTTGAGTTGGGTGTACAAACTATCGCAACTAGAGTATGGTGGTCCAGAATCAATATGTGGTTAAAACTAATGTTTGAACCGATAGGCCTAGCTCCCCATATTCTAAAGGACAATTGTGAATCGACCTGGGCAAACAACAGACTAAACAGAGTAAAAAAGCTTGGCTTCTCTATACAAGCAATTAACGAATTAGGTTTACTGGCTGCTCGATCTAATATTAGACAGCGCTTAAGTGATATTGACGTCCAACACCATCTAATGCTAATTAAAAAACAAAGATATAATTTAAGCTTTTTTAAACCGATGTCGTATATATCAGACCTCACAATTCCAAAATATCGGAAAGCGTTTACCAGAATGCGTCATAATGTCCTACCCTCATCGCTGCTAGACGGAAGATATAATAATATACCCTATCAAGAGCGTCTCTGTCCATGTGGATCTGGAGAAATTGAGACGAATGCACACGTTCTGTTACGTTGTCCATTTTATCACTCCCAAAGATCACGTATAATTCTCCCTCTTATAGACTCTAAACCGCCCAGATCAGAAGCCCACTGGCTAAATTTTCTATTAGATGATCACTCACCTGAACGAACTTTGGCGGTGGCCATGTATTCCTTAGCTGTAATAAATCAAAGAAAAATTATTCAAAACAAATCTGAGTAGTAACAAATTTTACATGATTTTAAAAGAATCTCAATTCTGTCTGTTTCTTGTATTATAAAGAACAAAAACTCTGTACGAAGGAACTTACCATACATAAGACTAGCCATTTTTATTCTAATTCTTTTAATATTTATTGTTGTTAAATGAAATTTGTATATCCATTTATATTGTATCTTGTCAATTTAAATATATTGTGCTACGAATTGATCTTGTGACCGCAATAAAGGAATGAAATGATAGCTCATCTGAGGACCCTGGGGGTGAGGGTTCACCCATATCTCGATGATATTACTGTCTGGGCCCCATCGAGGGACCAGTGCAGGAGGGATGTTCAGACTACTCTGTCTTGCCTTACCAGCCACAGCTTTGTGGTGAACTTTGAAAAGAGTGCCCTAGAGCCCACACAGAACATTACCCATCTGGGGGTGCAAATAGACGCAGTCCAGTACCGCATGAGGCTCACTCAGGAGTGGGTGGCCAAGATCCAGGAGCTGACATTGAAGGTGACCTCATCCAGGGTGGTAGAGCTGATGGAACTGGCAAAACTCCAGGGGATACTGGTACCCTTACAGGACCTAGTGAGCTGGGCCTGTTTTCATTCTCGACCCCTGCTGCAAGCACTCATACCCTTCCAGGACCAAATTGCTCAATCCCACAGGATGCAGGATCCAGTCGGCTCATCTCTGCGCCAAGAACTGAGGTGGTGGCAGTCTCCTCAGAGGCTATTCAGGGGAATGAGCCTGGAGACACCGGCAAGGAAGGTACTCACAATAGATGCCAGCTTTTATGGCTGGGGGGTGTACCTGGAGTCACACGTGGCACAGGGTGGGTGGAAGGCCAGGGAACTGGACCAGAGCATCAACTGGCTGGAGCTCCAAGCAGTGAGACTGGCGCTACTGAAGTTTGCTCCACACATCATAGGAGCCCAAGTCCTGGTGAGGACCAACAACATGGCAACGAAGACATACATCAACCATCAAGGAGGAACGAAGTCAAGGGCCCTGGCGAAGGAAGCTTACCTTCTGTTCCAATGGGCAGTGTCTCACCTCGGGTCACTGAAGGCAAAACACGTAGCTGGAATACAAAACGTGACAGCAGACTGGCTGAGCAGGACATTGCTCCTGGAGGGAGAGTGGTAACTTCAAGTATTCTGCCAGATCATCAGATGTTTTGGGGTCCCACAAGTGGATCTTTTTGCAACATACCAGAACTCCCAACTCGCAAAGTTCTTCTCATGTTTTCAGCATCCGGAGGCGCAGGGATGGGATGCTCTGACAATAGTTTGGCCAAGGGAGTTACTTTATGCCTTTCCTCCCTTTCCTCTACTGTTACAGACGGTAAGACGCATCCGACAGTTGCAGGCCGAGGTGATCTTAGTAGCACTGTATTGGCCAAGGAGACCTTGGTTTCTGGAGCTTCTCCACCTGTCTGTTCAGGAAAACATGGTGTCTTCCTATCAGCTGGACCAGCTGAGGCAGGGACCAGTTCTTCATCCGTGTCCAGAGCTCTTTTGCTTGACTGCGTGGAGGCTGAGTGGAGTTGGCTAGAGGAGTTGGGGCTTCTGAGAGCGGTTCTAGATACTCTTCTGGTCTCTAGGAAGACTTCCACATATAAAACTTATGGCTCCACATGGAAAAAGTTCATGGAGTGGTGTAGAGCCAATGCAAGGGACCCAGCCTCTAGGAAAGTGGTACACGTACTGGGTTTCTTACAAAGGGCTCAGCTCCAATACTGTGAAATGGCAAGCAGCTTCCATTAGCAGTATCTTGGGTTGCAAGGGGAATCCTTCCTTATCCACACATCCCTTGTGTTGATGTTTTCTCAGAGGTGTGGGGCAGAGGAATCCTCCAGTGATCCATAGGTTTCCCTCATAGAACCTGAACTGGGTACTCTCCACCTTGATGGGGCACCATTTTGAGCCACTGGCTACATGCGAGGAGACATTCCAGACACTCAAGACAGTGTGCAGGGTCTCAGAACTGGGAGCCCTGTTGTCCGATCCACAGCTATGTATTTTTCATCAGGATAAGGTTGTCCTGAGGCCAGATCCATCCTTTATTCCTAAGGTTAACTCCGTTTTTCATAGGGCACAGGAGGTGGTTCTCCCATCATTGTATCCTAATCCCACTTCTTCCAAGAAAGGGTCTGGCATTCTCTGGATGTGTGTAGAGCCCTCCATTTTTACTTAGATAGGACTTCAAGGTTCAGGAAAACAGAGGCGCTGTTCATTTCCTTTGGTGGGGTTACCTGGGGAAGGAAGGTTTCATCTTCTTCCATCTCCAGGTGGCTCAAGAAGGCAATTGTTCAGGCCTACCAGAATCTGGGGAAATTGCCACCGGGAGGACTCACAGCCCATTCATTGAGGGGGGCTTCCACTTCTGCTGCCGTTAAGGGGAGTTTCCCAGTTGAGGACATATGTAGAGCAACCACATGGGCCTCACTGCATACATTCTCCAAACACTAGAAAACCAATTTCTTGGATTTGGCGAATGCAGCCTTTGGGAGGAAGGTATTGCAAAGGGTAGTTCATGCATGACTTGTTGGTACCCAGAATCCTGCCCAGGAGGTCATTGGGCTCTGGTTCATCCTGAGAATCTGAATGCCCTCCAGGAACCACTGGGGAATAAATGGAAATTCTTGCCATGAATTTCTCTTCCCAGGGGTTCCTGGAAGACATTCCCCCACCTCTTCATTCTAGTGCCATTAGTCTACTCATGCTAGTTCATAGTGGCTTCTGCCAGCACCCCACATGTGGGGGAGGTACTTAGGGTCTCCCTGGGGATTTCATGGCATTGTCTAAACTATCTTTTTATTAACGTTCTGTCATTTTTCTCTGCCTAGTTCCAAGTTGTTTTTTCTTTTAATGAGTTTGGACACACAGAGATTTCCCACTGAGGGTCGAGGGGCCATCCTTGCTCTTCCAGTCGGTCTGGAGGATGGGATGGCTCCTTCTCCTGGGTGAGGTAATTAGAAGATAGGACCCTGCCTGTCTCGCCGGGGGGAGGCACCATCCCAAGAATCTGAATGCCCTCCAGGAACCCCTGGGAAGAGAAATTCATGGTAAGAATTTCCATTTATTCATGCATGGAGGCACTAAAACCTTGCTAGAGCCTGGGAATAGAGAGCTGCAAGGCCTGGTTTCAGCAGGGATCAGCTACACGTGGGAGCTCCTGAGTGGAACCTATCCCGATGGTACTTGCATTTGGCACCAAATTTAAGCCATGCTTGCGAAGGAATAATCAGGAGCACATTTTAAGGCTCCTGATTCTTCTTTTGCAACTCTGACTTTTCCTGTTCCACATCTGATGTCACATGATGTCAAATGTGTGGCAGATGGGCATGGCTTGGACAAAACAGCCTTGCACGCCAAATTAGAACCCCTGCCAGGCCTAATGTGGCCTGAGAGCCAAAGGTTCCATGTCTGCCTCAACCCTTGGATCCTGAATGTAGCATTCCTTACTCTCTCTAAGACATAATATGATGGGTGTGGGATTTCATTTGTGACAACACATTACAGCAGAGTCCTGGCCTCTTCACCCTAACCACCACTGTGCGCTAAGGCCTAAACATCCCTGGACAATCCTCCGTCCTTCATGAGTGCATTTGAAACCATCTCTTTCATGGATACGTAGTCACCTCCAAAATGTGTCTGTAAAGTTTTATTGATTTTGCTTCAGCTCTAATTTCAAATATATTTGTTGATATTTAGGGTGATGAGTTGTATAATATTTTGAATATGTTTTTAAAGAGGACCATTCTTTATAGCTATAACTGTTTAGAGATCCATATAATCACAACCAATGCATAAAGCCAGTCTTCTGAAAAAATGTTGTTGAAGTGGCAGTGTGTTGTTGAATTTCATTGGCATCTGGGAATGTGATGTCAATGATGTGATGTTAAAACATCTTCATCCTTGTAGGTAGATAATGCTGGTGGCTTTTTTGTTTGTTTTTCAATAGCCTGCAGTCTTTCTGCTAATGGCATATAGAAGAGCAGTTGCGGAAATGGGTAGGGAAAGTTTATCCATATCAATGTGAATAAACATAATTGCAAATATGTCTTTTCTCTGAATAAGCACAAAGTTGTTTACAAGAAGTGAGAATAAAGTCCATGATCATCCCCGCCAAATGTTCAAACTGTACGTTTTTGCATGTATATGCAAAGGCTATTTCTTCCCAAATAGGGTCCTAAGGGATTGTTGACAGCAGATGTAGCCTTCTGTTAATTCACCCACATTGGGGTTTCTTATTTTGCAATACTGTATTATAATATGAATGAGAACAGCTTGCTAAGAACCATGGCTTAATGTTGTCTAGAAATAGATGAAGAAAACACGTTCAGATCAATTTGTACCCAAATCCTAGATTGGTTAGCTTTATTTTGCATTTCTTCTGAATAAAATGAATTGTTAATTGTTGCTGGAAACAAAGAAGTTGTAAAAAAAATGCATTGCAAGTGAAGGCCTTTTCAGAAATGAATGGTGTAGTTTTGAAGAGAATTTCCGAAACAGTATAACAGAGACTTTCCAAACACTGTAGGATTAGAGAGACCGTTTATCATCAGGGGACAACTGCTTTGACCTGCCTTGATTCCACTCTCAACCCTAGGAATCTTAGAAGAGAAGATGCAGCCAGAAGCACTCATAGGAGGCTTTCTGGCCTTTGGGTCTAGGTATAAAAGTAAGGGTGGAGGTTCCTAGGCATGAATGTCATCAGCTGTGGCTACTTTGAGATGTAAAGGTGTTGGATATACCTATTGGTCAAGGTTAAACTCACTTAAATTGTTTGTTGTATTTTCAGTGAAGTGTTAATTGTTGAATTCCTACTGTTTTGTTAGAGTGATATTAATGTTTTTATTATGTACTACGATTATTGTATTTAAATTTTTCTTCGGTGAACTGCTTTAAGCACAAATGTATTTGTGGTAAATGTGGTATATAAACATAATGACTATGATTGTGACTTATCACTATAGCTATACATTAGTCAGCACTATTACATTTGGGTTTGAGTGTTTAAGCCAAGTCAAATTCTGTATATTTAAAGGGGGGGTGTCCTTTGAAATGTTAATGATGCTGTATCTCAATTTCATACTCCGAGAAATCATGGAACAATATTTTTAGTTAAAACAATATTGCAGTCAGAAACCATGGTGTGTGGGTCTCCGCCCCCCCTCCCATTTTAATTTGTTTGTGCTTGCTGGAGCTTCTGTAGAAATTCACTCATGAAAGATAGAGTTCCACAGCTACAATAGGTTTGGTAGTACAACTCCTTATCTTAAATTTGGTGTATGGTTTGTCCAGATCAGTCCATTATTTTCAAATCTGCAACAATTCTCCAAAAATACAATTATTCATGCTATCCAGTGATATATGATCTTGTAAATGATCTTCAAGGTCAGTTTGGGGTGTGGCATCCAACTACATATTCTCTAGCCTTATTTGGGTGTTCAAAACATGTGATGATAACAGTGTGATGCAGGAGAGTAGAATTCCAACTCACTTGGATGGCCTGTGTGCATTAACAGGGTACTTCCCAGCAGACATGCTCCCAAATTAATGGACAGCACTGAGGAAGAGCTGGTGTGGGGCAAGCATTGTGGCCCTGTTCTCCTGCCCCGCATGATATTTATTAGGCTTCATTCACTCTGTATACAATTGAGCTAGAATTGGTATCTACTTTTAACACTTCTAAAGCATTTTTTCTTAATTGGCTGGCCTATATTCTTCTAGCCTCTATTATCCCTGCCTTTCTATAGCTGTGCATTTTTTTCATAGGGGCTAAAACACAAAATTGTATTCAGAAACTGGATCTTGGAACACTAGAGCAGATAGAAGCTCTTCCTCAATGAAGGAGCTGTAGTTTACACGTCCAGGGACATTGGTAAAAAGCAATGGGACTTTGAGGTGAATTAATAAAAGAGGGGAGGCAGTTCTGCATCCTCTTCCATGTTATTTTGCAAACAAAGTCGCTCAGATTCGTTCTGACTTAGACGCCAAGATTAATACAGTCTCTATGGATGTAACTTCGGCTCCTGCTTGCTTAATTAGAATGGATTCTTTTCAGCTTGTTCAACCCGAGGATGTGGACAGAATCCTTGGAGAAGTACGTCCCACCATGTGCATGTTAGATCCTTGCCCTTCCTGGCTTATAAAAACTGCCAGAGAGGGACTGGTTAAGTGGGTCATGGAAGTGATTAATGCCTCTTTGGGACAGGGCAGCATACCGTCCTGTCTAAAGGAGGCAGTAATAAGACCTTTACTGAAAAAAACCTTCCTTGGACCCCCTATTATTAGGTAATTACCACCCAGTATCTAATATTCCTTTTCTTGGCAAGATAATAGAGCGGGTGGTGACTGCTCAGCTCCAGGGATTTTTGGATGAGACGGACTATCTAGATCCAGCTCAGTCTGGTTTCAGGCCAGGTTGTGGAACTGAGACGGCCTTGGTCGCCTTGGTGGATGACCTTCGCAGAGAGCTGGACAGGGGGAGTGTGTCCCTGTTGGTTTTACTGGATCTCTCAGCTGCTTTCGATACCATCGACCATGGTATCCTTCTGGGCCGCCTCGCTGGGATGGGACTTGGAGGCACGGTAATACGGTGGCTCCGGTCCTTCCTGGAGGAACGAACCCAGAAGGTGGTTATGGGGGACTCCTGTTCGACCACCTGGCCATTGACCTATGGGGTCCCACAGGGTTCAGTTTTGTCCCCCATGTTATTTAATATCTACATGAAACCGCTGGGAGAGGTTATCTGGAGTTTTGGGGTCCAGTGCCACCAATATGCAGATGACACCCAACACTATCTCTCCTTTCCACCTGATGAAACCAAAGAAGCCGTCCAGGTTCTCAACCGATGCCTGGTATCAGTGATGGACTGGATGGGAGCGAACAAGCTGAAATTAAATCCTGACAAGACAGAGGTGCTCCTCGTCAGTCGGAAGGCGGAGCAGGGAATAGGGATTCAACTTGTGCTGGATGGGGTTACACTCCCCCTGAAATCACAGGTTCGCAGTTTGGGAGTGCTCCTGGACTCGGCTCTGACTCTGGAGGCACAGGTCTCGGCTGTGGCTAGGAGTGCTTTCGCTCAATTAAGATTGGTGCACCAACTGCGCCCGTTCCTTGACCAGTCAGACTTGACCACGGTGACACATGCCTTAGTTACATCCCGATTAGACTACTGTAATGCGCTCTACGTGGGGCTGCCCCTGAAGACTGCTCGGAAACTGAAATTGGTACAAAGAGCTGCAGCCAGGATGTTAACTGGGGTGGGATATAGACAACATACAACCCCGCTGTTGTATCAGCTCCACTGGTTGCCCATTTGTTTCCGGGCACAATTCAAGGTGCTGGTTTTGACCTATAAAGCCTTATACGGCTTAGGTCCAGGCTATCTGTCAGAGCGCCTCTCCCTCTATGAACCTGCTCGGACTTTAAGATCCTCCAGCGAGACTCTACTTATTACCCCTTCCTTCCTGCAAGATCATCTTGCAGAGACACAGAATAGGGCTTTTTCGGTGGCCGCCCCTAGACTGTGGAACTCTCTCCCTATTGAGGTCCGGTTGGCTTCCTCATTATCAAATTTTCGTGCACAGGTGAAGACTGTTCTATTTAGACGGGCTTTTAACCAATGTAGTTAGTTTTAACCTATGTTTATTTAATTCCATTTTAAATTGCTTAAACTGAATATCATGTTTATTAATTATTGCTGTTTTAATGTTTTAATGTAAGCCGCCCTGAGTTCCTCGGAAAAAGGGCGGGGTATAAATATTTTAAATAAATAAATAAATAAATACTGCACTGCAAATTCAGGCTGATTTTTTTAAGCATTCAGCCCAGCCTTCATCCCCCCCCCATGTGTGCTCTAGCCATTTAAGAGCTAATCCCACACTGGGAGAGCAAAGCAGAGTCCCTCTGCTTTTAATATGATAGAAAGTAGAAAGTACAATATTTCATATAACTGGCATACAAAAGCGAACAATAGCAGTCAGTACTTGCAAACAAAAGTAAACAAAACCCTGCTTCAGTTGCCTCCACTGAAGCAGGCAGGAGATATATCTGGCCTTAAGGGGTAGGGTGAGGGATCAGACTTCAGTTCCAAGTCCTGGTTGAACTGGTTGCAACACCATTCATCTCAAGGAGGAAACAAAGTAGCCACCAGAAGAGCGGAGCTGTTCTGAACTGGGTAGGGTTGCCAGGTCAGAAGCATCCCAAACCCTGAGATTTTGGGGGCGGGCCCGAGTGATGTCATGGGCTGGGTCCAAGTGATGTCATAGGGTGGGTCCAAGTTACATCATGGGGTGGGCCCAAGTGATGTCATTCAGCATGATACATTAAGCATCAACCACAGTTGCTTGGCGCATACAATTCATACAAAAAAATTCTCTGATTGAAAATTAAGATAGAAATCTTAGCTAAAATATGGAGCTTGCATAGGGAACATTTAATCTAGCCTGCTTGCTTCTGGCAAGAAGAGTTTAAGTACCCTCAGGCCAGGCCAGTTACCAGAAGGCTATTGTAGGAAGCCTAGTGTTGTAGGAAGCCTAGATGGAAGCACTCATGAGTAAAGATGGATGCCCATGAATGCTTCAATTCTAAACACATTTACTAAGGGACTAAACCCCATAGAACTCAAGAGGACTTACTTCTGAATAGATATGCTTAGGATTGTGCTTTTGGTAAAGCTTAACTAGGGATCCTCTGCAAAGATATCCATATCAAAGCAAGGTTGGCAACCCCTGCCTGGAATGGTCTGTCCCTGCCTTTTAGCATGGCTGCTCCAAACTTCTTATAAACTCACTTCATCAGCCAACCCAATTCCAGTGAATATAATTGACAGAGGGAAAGCACACATGATTTGGTCTACCTTCATAGGCAGCAGCTTGGGAACAACAATTGCAGCCACGCAATTGTAAATTCTCTTTTACCGCTATTGGGAACAGAGCTTGGAAGTAACTAGTTACAAGTAATGAATTACTTGTAATTCATTACTTTTTTGAGTAACGAGTGGGAAATTCCTTTACATTTTGATTGCAATAGAACTAGGAGTAATTTTACTACTTTTGTAGAGTAATTGTAACGTTTCCAGAATTACTTTTGGGCATTACTTGGGGGGGAGCAGGGGAAGTCTTCTGCTCCTCTGATTTGTGCAGAGCTTGGAAAAGTTACTTTTTTAAACTACAACTCCCATCAGCCCCAGCCAGCATGGCCACTGGATTGGGCTGATGGGAGTTGTAGTTCAGAAAAGTAACTTTTCCAAGCTCTGGATTTGTGGATGAAAATCATGTGCCTCAAACTGGGCTTCTGTGCAGTGTCACTCTTTCCTCATGCTCTGTGGATGGGTAGGAGGTGACGAGGGAGGAGGCGGAGAGTGAGACGGGGTGGAGTGGAGAAAACAATTATTTAAAAAAACAGATAGTGGTGGTGAAGAATGGAGTGGAGGGAAAAAGGATCCGGAGGTCAAGAACATGGATAAAGGAGGAGAAGGAGGCAGCAGCAGAATGGAGATAAAGAACCGTGGAGATGAAAGATGACAACGTGTGTGTGTGTGTGTGTGTGTGTGTGTGTGTGTGTGTGTGTGTGTGTGTGTGTGTGTGAGAGAGAGAGAGAGAGAGAGAGAGAGAGAGAGAGAGAGAGAGAGAGAGAGAGAGAGAATACTGTGTTTGCACATGGCACACAAAGTGGCCTCCACCACCCTCTCTGGCTACTGTGCTGCATTTGCAGTATTTTAACTTTTTTGCATCTCAGGGGAAAATGTTTGCTTGGGTGAGTGTCCCTTAGTTGGTGGCAGGGCAGGGTCTGGGAGGTGGTTAAGAGATAGAGATTATGCTGGCTGGCTGAGTGGGGGGGTTGCACTTTGTTTGACATGCAAATATCTGAGTAGTGGCCTCAGCCTCCCTCCCCACCACCCTTACCAGCGGAGAGACCACCATTGCTATCTTATGAATACAAATAATTATTCTACTACCTCTGTATGTGTTTGTTTATTTTTAATGTTGTTTTAGGCTACTTAGATGTGCAGCAGCCATGGCCAGCACCTTGTAGGTGTTTTTTTAAAAGTAACTGAAATGTAATTGTAGTGATTACTTTCGACGAAAAGTAAAGTAATCAGTTACTTTCAGAGCAATTGTAATTGTAACGGTAATTACTACTTTTTTGGGCCATGTAACTGTAACTGTAATTTATTACTTTTTAAAAGTAATCTTCCAAGCTCTGATTGGGAAGAAACAACAAGATGCATCATCAGTGGGTTTAAGAACGTTGAGCGGAGTGCATGGAACCACCGTTGTTGCTTCTGTGGATGAAAGGGAGTGAAGATAAAGATAAATGAAATGCAAATAGAAAAACAAAAACAAAAGACAGTGATGATTCCTTAAATGCAATACCATACCAACCACAACAAGATTCCTATGAGTAAGGTGGAAAACTAAGCATCCCACAATTAGTTAGGATTCCTAACCAAAAACTAAAACTAAAAAAATCGTGGCAACCAGTCAGCCAAGGTCACAGAAATCCCCATGCAGCACAACCTGACCCAAGGGCTACAGTTAGAGCTGCAGTTAGAATGCTGCAGCATAATTGCTGACGAGAGTGAGACCCTGTAAGCACATAATACCTCTGCTCTGAAATCTGTACTGGTTGCTGATTTGCTACCAGGTATGCTTTCCATGTTACGGGTGACACATAGTACTTGTCCGTCTTTTGTCAGAAACTGATCCTTTAGTGTGGCAGCACCTACACTTTGGAACTCCCTGTCATTGTACTCCTTTTGGCACTTTCTAAAAATATTTTTGTTTAGGCAAGTCTACCCAGGCATGTAGATGCTATTATTTTTTATCCATGTTTAACTCATTGTTGGTTTTATTATTTTGAATGTCTTTAAATACCTGTCTTTAACTGTATTAGGATGTGCCCTACCACTCAGCTACAGCCCTTTTAAAAAACGTATCTTTTAAAATTGTTCTTTTCAGTTTACTAATGAATGCACAGCATACTAGGGCAGATTCACACCATGCATTTAAAGCACATTCAACATACATTTGAAGCACATGAATCCTACTACAGAATCCTGGGAACTGTTGTTTGTTAAGGGTGGTGGGAACTATAACTGTGAGGGGGAACTACACTTCCCAGGATTCTTTGGGGGAAGTCATGAGCTTTAAATGCAAGTTGGATGTGCTTTAAATGTATTATGTGGATCTCCATTACTTCATAAACTTTGCCTACATATAAAACACTTTAATTAAATTCTAAAATGGAAATGCTATAAAGTTTACTTGGTGACCATGGGCTACGCAGCATCTCTCAGCCTAATCTGCCCCTCAGGGTGAAAACTTCAGAGGGGGGTAACATGACCACCCCAAGGAAGAAGGGCACACTTAAAATGTAGACGAAATAATCATTTGTAAATAATACTTTACAACCATAGTGTGAAATCAGATACATATCAAGACATACTATGAAGAAATATTTATATAAGCATGAATGTCAAAGATGTTTATTATTTACACAACCTGTAAATATATTTATAGTGCAATCCTATGCATGTTTACTCAGAAGCAAGTCCTGATGTATTAAATGGGGCTTACTCAGACAGGGAAGCATGCACAAGACTGCAATTCAATTATAAGGAACTTCACTCACCCAATCCAAAATTCAGAATCATGCCACTTTAAGCTGTTTTGCAACTGTTTTATATTTTTTACAGTTATTTGATTTTAAATGGCTTTATTTCTTGTTGTGAGCTGCCTTGGATTCCAACTCTACCTCACAGGGTTGTTGGAAATATTCCATACACGCACACACTGGAAATGTAAAGATACATACACCGCATATAATAGTTTATGGTCAAAACCAGTTGGCCATTGCAGAACTTTTTTTTTTAATTAGTTTCCTGCCAAATAAAAGCGGTGACACCTAAGTAAGTCCTGCCTTACTGCTTTAAAAAAAAGGATTGGAGAGGGAGATAAAGATTTACAACACAATCCATTCCTATGTTCACTCAAAACTTCCATTGATTTTCAGCACAATCCTAACCATGTCTACTCAAAAGTAAGTCCTACTGAATGCAATGGGGTTAGCTCCCAGGTATGTGGAATTAGCATTGAAGTTTTACTCCAAGAAAAAATTATTTTGGGAAGGTTGTCAAAACAGATTATGAATAAGACAAATAAGCTGCCCTCTTCCACACTCCTGTAAAATTATAACTTTGTTGACTCATTAATTAGAAAAGTATAACACTGAAGCATGTACACTTTTTAAAACTTCTGTTCAAAGAGTATTTGAAAAATAAAAAGTATAAAATACAATTTTGCAAGTAATTTGAAAAAGCTTACATGTACACTTTTATGCCTATGAAGATCCTTCTGTATTCTTCTGTTGTAGTGCAATCCTATGCATGTTTACTCAGAAGCAAGTCCCAATCCTGTGTAGAGAAAATACTCTTTATGCTGCTAAAAGCTATATATTTACTAAATTCATGATGTGAAAGGAAATAGGAAATTAAACTGTTCTCAGTTTAATGAGGTTTAGCTCTTGCTATTGTCAGTCACAACCCTGACTTTTTACTGGCTAAAAACCTGAAAGGGCAGGGATTACAGCTGAATTTAGAGCAACTAACAGAAGTTTTTTGGGGGGATGATGTTTCGGTGTATATCTTGGGAACCAGACCACCTAGAAACTTAATTTTTTAAAAGAATGAAAGCTGAAAGTCAGAGATTAAGGTGAGTCACCCAGAGACCCAGAGAGGACCCCCCAAACCTGGACTCTCAAGCCAATAGCCAGAGTTCCGGTAACCCTAGTACTGGGGTGCCCACCACCTGACAAGTCCAGCTGGCCTTCTTGGTGATATTTTCTGGGCTGCAGTTCCTGTTGTCTTAGGTCAAGAGCAAGCCTTTTTAGTCCTTTGATACCATTCCAAAATGCTTGGCCATACTCCCCCTACCATCAGTTCCTGTTAGAAAAGCTGCAACTTGCTACTTTGTAACCCTAATCTGGTCAGCATGGCAGCATTCCCAAGTGGAAGCGGCTGTTTGATTAATTAATAAATTAATTAATTAGATTTACATCCTGGTCTTCATCCCAGTAGGAATGTTGTCTCCAGAGCTACAGTACATAATACCTTAAAGCTGCTACACTCTCTTTTGCCCAGCCACTAACAGTATAGGGATAGAATTGTGCCTTCTAGTTAATTATGATGCTTGTCTATAGTGCAGAATATTGAAGGGAATCCTGCACCTTCCCTGAGATCAATATCACTGTGCACATGATAAAGGAAATGTAAGTTGAGCTGTTAATGTGCATAACAACTAGTCATTGTGTACATTCCCCAGGCCTCATGGAGAATGTGCACATAATTCACTGAAGAAGAGGGAATTGTGCAAATTTCTCAATCAATATACATAATCTCCATGATGCCTGAGGAATATGCACAAAGGGCAGATGTTATGCACATTAACACAGCAACTTACATTTCCCTTAACATATAAGTTATTGGAGGTGGAGTTAGTGCTGTTCAAGACCTCCCTGCTCTAAGAGAAGGTGGATACATTTTTCAAGGCACTTAAGCCTTCTGAACTAGTATGCTTTAACCCAGCAGTAGGGTTGCCAGGTCTCCGGTCATTGCCTGGAGATTCCAGGTTTTTTGAGTACTCTCCGGGTGATTCACCCCAATCCCTGGACTCTTAGCTTTCATTTTTTTAAAAAAAAGATTAACTTCCTAGGTGGTCTGGTTCAAGCAATATACACCAAAATGTCAGCCCCACCCCCTGCAACTTCTGTTAAATGAGCTAATAACTGGCTGCTTGAATCCCTGCCTTTTCAGGTTTTTGGCCAATAAATGAAGTCAGGGTTGGGACTGATGAGGCATTTGTTGACATCCAGGCAATAGCTAGAACCCAATGCAAGGCCTGAAAATAGCTTCCTTTTCCTGCTTATCTGCACATCATGAGTTGAATAAGTTTATAGCTTTCAGCAGCAGCAAGAGAGCCTTTTTGTTTGCCTGCATATACTACATAATAATCAAGCAGGAGATCTAGAACTGAAGATTGGAGCAGGATCTTGGTAGGCATGCATAGTAAACAGTTTCAGTTATGATCATAATAAGTGTACATGGAGGGTTTTTTAATTACTTGCAAAAATATATACATTTTATCTTTCAAATAATTTTTGAACAGAACTTTTTTTAAAGTGTACATGCATTTTATGTTATATTTTTGTAATTATAAGGAGTCAAACAAGTTTAAATTTTCCTGGGCTGTTGAAGAGGGCAGTTTATTTGTCCATTTCATAGACTATTTTGAAAACCTTCCCAATATGAAGCTTTAATCCTGTACTCACTTTTCTGAGAGTAAAGCTACGATGCTAATCCCACATACCTGAGAGTAAGCCCCATTGAATTCAATAGGACTTACTTTTGAGTAGCCATAGTTAGGATTGTGCTGTAAATCGATGGGACATTTGAGTGAACATAGCAAAGGATTGTGTTTTAAATCTTTCTCTCTCCCTCCAATCCTTTTTTAAAAAGCAGTTAGTTAGGGCTTACTTAGATATCACTGCTTTTACTTGGTAGGACACTAATAATGATTTAAAAAAAAAAGGTTCTGCAATGACCAACTGGTTTTGACAATTAACTATTACATGGGGTGCATGTATATTTGTTTCTTTGTTTGTTTATTAGATTTATATCCCGGCCTTCCTCCCAATAGGAGCCCAGGGTGGCATCTCCAGTGTGTGTGTATATTGAGTCTTTCCAAAAACTCTGTGAGTTAGGGTTGCCAGTTGGAAACCAAGGCATCTCGCAACAATAAATAAATCCATTTAAAATCCAATAACCATAAAAACAAGTATAAAATAGTAACAAAACAGCTTAAAGTGGCATGATTCTAAATTTTGTGTTTGGTGAGTGATGTTCCTTATTGCTTGAGGTTGCAGTCCTACTACCCTGTTTGAGTAAGCTCGGCTGAATACATTGAGACTTGCTTCTGAGTAAACATGCATAGGATTACACTATAAGTATCTTTACAGGTTGTATAAATAATAAATATCTTTGACAGTCATGCTTACATGAATATTTCTTCATACTATGTCTCGATAAGTATCTGATTTCACACTATGGTTGTATTGTACACTTTTATTTCCTCTACATTTTAAGTGTGCCCTACTTCCTTGGAGTGGTCAGGGTCTCCCTCTGTTGTTTTCACCCTGAAGAGAAGACAGGCTGAGAGATGGTGAGTAGCCCATAGTTGTCAACCAGTGCAGATTTCAGGGGAGAGCTATTATGTGTTGACAGGGTCTCACTCATGTCAGCAATCGTGCCTCACCATTCTGCACTAACTGCAGCCCCCAGGTCAGGTTGTGCTACACAGGGATTTCTGTGACCTTGGCTGCCTGGCTGCCAGGGTTCTTTTAGTTTTGGTTTTTTATTAGGAACCCTGACTGGCTGTGGGATGCTGAGTTTTCTGCCTTACTCATAGGAATCTTGTTGTGGTTGGTATGGTGTTGCGTTTAGGAAATCATCACTGTCTTTTTCTTTTTTCTTTTCATTTACCTCTGACCTCACTCTCTTACATCCATAGAAGCAACAACAGTGGTTCCATGTGGTCAGGTCAACCCCCTTAAACTCACTGATGATGCACCTTGTTGGTTGCAAGACAGTTTGTTTTTGCCCAATAGTGGTAAAAGAGAATTCACATACTGGGAAGTGTGGCTTCAATTGCTGTTTTTCCCAAGATACTGCCTGTGAAGGTAGACCAAACCATGTGTGTTTTCTCTCTGTCAATTATTACTCTCTGGAATTGGGTTGGCTGTCAAAGTGACTTTATGGCAGCCCACAGGATAGGCAGGAAGGGTAGATAATATTTTTACTCATTTCTCAACCTCTCTGCTCAGTGAAGGGTCAAGTTGTAAATAAGTTTGGAGCAGCCATGTTAAAAGGCAGGGGCAGGGCATTCCAGGCAGGGGTTGCCAACCCTGGTTTGATATCAATATCTTTGCAGAGGATTCCTAGTTAAGCTTTACCAACAGCACAATCCTAAGCATATCTATTCAGAAGTAAGTCCTCTTGAGTTATTATTATTATTATTATTATTATTATTATTATTATTATTATTGTCTTTATTTATACCCCGCCAGTTTTCCAAAACTGGAACTCATGGCGGCTTCCAGATAAAAAATACATATAATTAAAAACATACAGAATCTACATTAAAATAAGATTAAACTATTTCCAATATTAAAACATACACACATATAGCTAAAAGAGTTCAAACTAGTTTAAAAATAATATAATAGACATTAGCAATGCAGCACCCTTCACACCTTATCCTTAGCCTTCAATTTCAAAGGCTTGTTGGAATAGGAAGGTCTTTGCTTGTCGGTGGAAGGACTGCAAGGAGGGGGTCATTCTTACCTCCCTAGGAAGGGAATTCCAAAGCCTAGGGGCAGCCACCGAGAAGGCCCTCTCACGCATCCCCACTAGTCGTACTTGAGAAGATGTGGGTATTGAGAGAAGGGCCTCTCCTGAGGATCTCAGGGCCCAGGGAGGCTCATACAGGGAGATACGGTCTGATAAATAGCCTGGACCTAAGCCATATAGGGCTTTATAGGTCATCACCAGCACTTTGAATTGTGTCTGGAAACAGACTGGCAACCAGTGGAGCTTTTTTAACAGGGGGGTAGTATGGTCCCTGTAACCAGTTCTATGGGGCTTAGTCCCTTAGTAAATGTGTTTAGAATTGCAGCGTTAATGGACATCCATCTTTACTCATGAGCTATTGGGCAAAAATGAGCTATTGGGCAAAAATGGCCTTCTGGTAACTGGCCTGGCCTGAGGGTACTTAAACCCTTCTTGCCAGAAGCAAGCTGGCTAGATTAAATGTTCCCTATCCAGGCTCCCTAAGTAGGTGAGAAAGAATGATCCCATCACTTCAGCTGGACCTGAGAACACCCTCTTTTAGCTAAGATTTCTATCTTAATTTCCAAACAGAGAATTTTTTTTGTTTGAGTGGTATGCTTCAAGCAACTGTGGTTGATGCTTAATGTATCATGCTTAATGACATCACCAGGGCCTGCCCCTGTGACATCACTGGGGCCTGCCCCTGAAATCTTTGGGGCTTTGGGATGTTTCTAACCTGGCAACCCTACACAGCAGTGAAGAAACTCAGGCCCTGGGCTGAATATAGCCCTCCAGACGTCTGTATCTGGCCCTTGGTACTATCACTAGACTGTACCCTTCCAGGTTACACCCTTCTCTGCCATGCACACCCCTCCAGTGTTTTTGCCCGGCTGGAATGTATTGTTGAACAATGGTAGTGTCTTTTTCTTGCCTGGATGGAGGATGATGAGATGTGAATGTAGAAACCTTTGATTTTGTGAAACTGGAATGTAGCCTATATGCAAAGGCAGGAGTCACACCCATTGACCCATCCACTTTTTGCCTCTGGTCCACAAGTGGCCCTGGAAGGTATTCCATGAGGACCTTGGGTTGGGAAATGTTCCATACTTCTGCTCTGTCACATAATTAGGGAATCACTTCAGAAGATAGCGAGTTCATACATGCAAAGGAAATTAAAGAATTTGATCATCTGTGTTACCAGTTCATTCACATTACATTGAATTAGTTTCATGGACAGCTTTTAGGAGTGGTGTGTATGGTTCCAAACTGAGGAGGAGCTAATGAAATGTAAGGTTCTCCTCCCCTTTGGTAACGCATAGTGGAGCAAGATGTTGTCAACCTTTTTATGATACATTTGGAGGGAGGCAGGGGGAAGGCCCTGGTAGGCTCTTTTCCTCAATAGTCACTTTCTTCCTTGCACTTTTCCTTTTGTACACGGTGGTCATGCTCAACATATTTCTTACTGTGTGGGAAGAGATAGATTACTTCAAGTTATGATTCAGAGATTCACTTGGAAATATTTTTCTCAAATTCATTTCAGTTCTATTCCTGGGGTTTTGGTGGAGGCCACTGGTGCAGAGGAAAGGTATGATTCTATGTTATAGCACACATCCATCAGTACATGGGTAGATCAGTTCATGCTACTTCATTGAATTTAAACCCCACCCCCTGCAACACATACACACTTACACAAAACACTGTTGTTCTGTGAATCTCTGCCTCTGAGTTCTCAACACATTGTGTCAAAAACCTAAAGAGGGTTCACAAATTTGAATGGCCTGAATGTGTACTTTCTGGAGTTAGCATACTACTATGTGTCTTTCCCACAGATATTTACCTCTGGTGAGACTATTAGTACAGCTACAGGTAGGCTGGAGATGCCAAACTCTGTGCTTGCACAGATTCTTGAGGCTACATCCTCTATGTTGGCTTAAGGGAAGGTGCATCATTTTAGATAAATGTGGCTATACATACTAATATTAATCTGATACCTCTGCTGAAGAAAAATACATATTGGATCATTAAAACATATTGCACACTATCAGCTAACTTTATATTTTGAATATATAGTCCAGGAGTAAACAACGTGCTGCCCTCCAAAGTTGTTTGACTATAATTCCCATCATCCCTCTTGGTTGGCCATGGTGGCTAACATCTAGAGGGCACCCTTAATGTCATCTCACTTCTCAGTAGAGAGAAGATTCTACCCTTCCATCATCACATTTTTGGACCAGAAAGCATCAAGTGTTGTAGCTTGACAGTTCCCACACAACAGTGCAGCCTTGTAGAGATTCCGCTATCTGATTTAGCCTTGTTCTAATTTTTAAAGGCTAGAATTGCATTTGTTTTGTAGGCTTCTTAAAATGATCTGACCATGTCATATTTTTATTACCAGTGATTTCATACTTGATCAAGTCATTGCCCATCACCTAATGAATCTTTTGTAAGTCATCCATTTTTCATTCATCAAAGGGCCCTGACATAACTGAAGCAATCCACCTGCTCCAGGGTAACTTCAGCTGCAATGCTTGATAAGATGTGAAATATACCATGGCAGTGGTTATTAACAGAGGTAGAGGGCTACAATTGATACTGCCTTTTTATGACTGTATTTCTTTCAAAACATTTGATAACCTGCATTGCTGCTTTTGGTTTGTGCAGATGGGAGCCACAGTGTAAGACTAACTCGAATTGTTTATTATCTTATTTCCCCATCTACACTACTTTCAAAAACTGGGAGAAAATAAATTGTTTGAGTGTTTCCCTCCCTCCTTCTCTCCCTCTCTCTACATTTCATCATAACTTCTAGAAAGACACATAGAATCCTGGAAGAATGTAATTCTGTTGGAAACACACCGTAATTCTTACCCATTCTGTTTGTGTCTGGCTGTTGGGTATTGCATAAATGAATATTTTCCTGATTCCTATAATGATGTTCTCAAAGCATAACATTAAAGCAACTTGGTTTTTGAAACAACCACCCCAAAACAGAGCAGCCTTCATTATGAACAGTAATTACTATACCTAAGAGCAAAAACAAATATTAATCCTTTTTCCTTAGGACAAGTAGCAAAAGGAAATGTAATCCTTACTTACACTGAAGTAATGGAACATACAAGGCTTTAAGAACATTATTAGGTGATAAATCTGTTTTAAGAAAATACAAATTCACTCTATATTCAAGCGTTCAACAAAACCATGTACTGTGATAAATTAAATAAACTATTCCTGAAGTTGCCTTATTCAAAAGCTGGGGGTGGGGAGAGTGCTTCAAAACCAGGAGACATCATTTTGTTTGGTACAAGATTTTTTTTTTAAGAATTCAGAATGTTGGGCTCCAGATCTGTACTTTGAATAAATATTAAATAATAGGAAAAAACTTTGCGATTTAAGAATGTACCTATAGCCCACAGATATTTCTAACCAACTTTAAAAAGCAGGAGAAGGGAGGGTGGGTTTGATCATTTGCATACTTTTTGAGTTCAATAGGATTTATTTCTGTGCAATCATGTTTGAAAATGGAAATGGACTGCCTTCAAGTGGATCCCGACTTATGGCGACCCTATGAATAGGGTTTTCATGGTAAATGGTATTCAGTGGTGGGTTTTGTTGGGCTGTTGACCCATAGGCATTACTGTCTCTAGTAGTTTTCCATAAAGCCTGCAAGTTTGGAGAAGTAACACTGTTATCTCCTGGCCTGAGAGAGAGCAGACATCCAAGGCCAGCGGTTGTCATGGTAACGTGAGATAGCAACTGGGAAAGTTCTAACAGTCTGTAAGTTGTGTCTTCTGTATATTGCCTCTGAACTGAGAGGTTGTCTTCTGTTGTTTATCTTTGGAGAGAGATGTACTAGAAAGGGGGGTGACTGAAGAAACTCTACAAGTAGTTACTCTTAAGCCTGTTGGCCCTAATGTCTTAATAAAGACTCTTAACCTGATTTAATGCATCTGAGAAGTTTATTGCTCAACTTAACTCCAACGTAACGTATGCTGTGTCACGCAAGAACCGCCACCATCAACAGTTTTACCATTGCCTTCCTCTGAGGCTGAGAGGCAGTAACTGGCCCAAGGTCACCCAGTGAGGTTCATGGCTGTGTGGGGATTCGAACCCTTGTCTCCCAGGTCATAGTCCAACACTGACCCAGGGGTAGGAGTAGGGGGAGGAGATTGGATGGGTGGGCACTGGGCAGAGGGGAAGCCCCTTTCCTTTCCAAAAGGAAAACATTGTGAACACTATCATTGCTTTTCAGGGTTTCCCCCACCTTTTTATTCTACAGCAGGCACATGTAGCCTCCCACCCAAATTTAAACCAAAGCTGTCACTGGCCACATCCACACCAGGCCTTTATTTCACTTTGGACAGTCATGGCTTCTGTCAAAGAATCCTGGGAAGTGTAGTTAGTAAAGGGTTCTGAGAGTTGCTAGGATATGCCCTGTTGCCCTCACAGACCTTCAATCAGAGTGGCTTATTGTTAAACCAGTCTGGCCACTGGAGCTCTGTCAATGGAATAGGAGTCTCCTCTTAGCACACTTCACAAACTACACTTCCCAGGATTTTTTGGTGGAAGCCATGAGTGTCTCAAGTGAAATCAAAGTCTGCTGTGGGTGTGGCCCCCTGATTAGCCAAGCCAAGCAACTGTGAGTCTGGCTTTTAGAACACTGACAGTTGGTTCTTATTGAGCATGCCTGACACTATCATTGGGTTCAAGCCAAAATGTCTTAAATTAATTAAAAATCAGCCAGGCATTTTTTTAACTTTTAAACTGCAGAAGATGAAGGTTAGAGTATGGGGCAAGGTCAGTAATAGGATTACAGGCACTCTGTGAACATGGCTGATTTTTAATGAATTTCAACAGATTATGAGAACTCTGACAGAAAAAAGTCCAAAAAGGCTCTCCGTTTTTTCCCTCTCTTTTTACACTTTGAACTATATCTATTCTCTCTGACTGGTTTGTGTATTGCCATGACAATTTACTGGGTTGTTAAGCAAGTGTTTCTGAGTTCTGAACTATAAGTTTTGTAAGGTTTTATTTTGAAATGAGTTTATGGGAAGCATCTGAATGGCATGGGGGTATTTTCAATTTAACATTGCAGAATGTGAAAAATCCACACTGGTGATAGTATAGAGCCACTCTTATGGCTGTATAATATCAGTTACTGGGGTTCCCCAGCAATCAGGTGCCTGGGGTTTCTCTAGTCCTACTTACATAACTACATCCTTAAGAAGCCACAGTTAAGTTAATGCTGCAAAGGCTAATGTGTTAATGACGTTGTTAGTTGCTGAGCAAGTAATTCAGTTTTTTAAAAATGCAGAACTTCATCAAAAATCATCAGCAACACACACACACACACGCACAACCCAATCTTTTATGGGTATATGTAAAAGGAACATAATTTGGTTCCTTCATGAGGAAAATCTGAGGTCAGTTAAAAATGCTTTAGATGGGGCCACAACCCTATCACTGATGTCATGTACAAACCAATTTCTTTTGACAGTGATAACTATTGTCATCCATAACCAAAGTAGAAAATATTCATTTACTAAAGACAACCCCTGCAACCTTGATGTTTGCGATGTATTATGAAAAACTACCAGACTTGTGCTATGTGCATGCCTCCTGCAAAAAGAAATGACCTTTATTAAATGTAAGCATGTTTTATGAAGTGGGGAAGGGAACATCCTCTCCTTACTTCCTCTCATTATGAAAATGCCTTGGTACAAGATTTATTGCTGTTTTTTCCATACGTAAACATTTTAGCATGCTGGAAGTCGAGACGCAGCTGAGTACCATTTGTAAAACAGCAAAAATAAGTATGAACAATAGCAATATACAGTATGGCCAAAGAAATTAAACCACTCGTGCACACCTCTAAAATTACTCGTGCTTGTTCTTCTAGAGTTGTCCTAAAATTTCCAAACAGCACAGTTTGACTCTTCACCGCTCAGACTCCATATTCCTGGTGCCATCTATCTAGCTTAGGACATTTTTGTTCAAATAAGCACGGGAAGTAGAGACGTCCCAGAGACAACTCGTAATTCCCTTGTTACCTGTAGATGATGCAAACCCAGCAGGACAAGTCTGGATCCATTACAGATAGTGAAAGTGTGTAGAGAAGGCATTGCAGTGGCAACCTCCACACTTCCATGTGTAATTTTAAATATCTAAAGAGAGCCAATATGTTTAGGTCCGTGGTGAAATCTGCCAACACCTTGTTGCTCCACCACCACCCCCTCCCATGCGTGAACATTGTACTCATTCTGAACCAAGGGTGTAGTCATACAGGGTCTCAGGGGGTCTTAGACCTTTTACTTTTTTGAGAGCAGGGGCCCAGCAGGGTTCCTATGTCTCCAGCATCCTACAAGCCAATTTGCATGAAAGGGAAGTGTGAGCCATTGAGAAGAATCTTCCAACATGCTTTATTGTCCTTTCCTGCAGATTGGAGCCAATCAGAGTGAAAAGAGGTGAGTCAAACACTGAGAAGACTCTTCTCAGTAGCTAACACTCTTTCATGCTTATTGATTCCTAGGCATTATCAATGATCTCATTTTCAACCCCGCAGCAAAAAAAATGGGGAGGGGGCATGGCATGGCTGTGATTAACATGAAGGGACCCTGCACTTCTGTATTTGCCACTACACTACTGGTCTGAACAGCATGAAAGGATTGTGTTAACATGACTGAAGACAAACAACTATTAGGACTTTCTGTATCTATTCCTAATTAATAGCTGCCCTACTATATGATTCACAGACTAATGATGTATAGGCATTTCTCTGTTCCCTAATTTAATATCGTCTCACAAGCAGGATCATATTCAGAGAAATCATATGAAATTATCCCTGAGTATTTCTTATCTAAAAAGAGAAGTTGCAATTTTTCACCATGGTGGACAGAAGGCATCCTGAAAAAGTCAATGTCATTTATGAACTAACAGTCTTGTTTTGCTCCTCCTTTATAGGTAGATATAAAAGATTAGAACAGGAACTAAGGCATGCCACAATTTTTCCCTATTATTTTGTATTGAGATTGTTCTTCACTCGAGGCAAACATATTTTAAAAACGTGTAGGTCAGTGGCTCTGCAACTTTGCTCTTTTAAGACATATAAGAAATTTGGACTATATTATATAGGTCCATATTGACCAGGAATGGGAGAGAAATTCAATCCAATTCACATTTAAAGGTGAATCTATCAAATTCCCACTTTCTGAAATAACATGAGAATTTAATCTCAGCCGTCCTTTGAAATTCACAGTTATCTGAATTTTGTGATGCAGTTGTGATGTTAACAATGTTTACAAAAATGCATTATTTTAGGAGACAGTGTGCATAAAAATAAATGTACAGGAATACCCCGATTTACGTACCTTCCTTTAACGGACCCTCGCGATAATGGACATGCTCCATACGCCACCATACCCCGCTTAATGTACACGTGCTTTGCAATTACAGACACTTAATGGCGATTGCAGTGCAGTACATGCATAGATAATTGCTTCACTTTAAGTACATTTTCACTTTACATACACACTCCGGTCCCATTACATATGTTAATGCGGGGTATTCCTGTATTAGTGACAAGAACCTAAAATAATGCCTTATATTAGGAGAAATTCCTTGCAAAAATGTGTTCAGTAGCCAAAAACAAATACAAAAATATGTATTAGGAGAAATTTGCCCTAAAATGCAAATTTTTGCAGAAGAATTTAGGACTGGAAAAATGATAAACTGAGACAACTGAAGTTGACAGATCCTTCCATCCCTAATATTGATGTATGTTCAAGAATGATGGCATTTAGATTAGTGATGATAGTAATTTGGAGACACTTTATTCCAAGAAATATTGTAATGGGAGTTAGAGGTAATCCCTGGAGAATAGTGTAAGGGTTGGAGCCAGACTGGCCGAAGGAGCCCTAGCAGAGAACTAGTTATTGTTGCTGCTCCATTAAAATTTGAGCATCTCTACTGATGAATGAAACTCTTTCAAGGTATTGAACCCGACCTTATTACAATAATAGTGTGGAGTGGTAGGACAATGGAAAAGCAACTAACTGTAGGTGTTCTTAAACCTTTTTTGGGGGGGGGAATTTGTGTGTGTGTGGACCTGCTTGTGTGGGAAAGCCTTAAAACATACATTTTATCTGGAAAAGATTGGAAAAATCATTTAATGGAGGTCACTCTGTTTGAATTATACTTGGTTTTGATGCCCATTCTTAATGAACCTTCTGTGTAAGACAGATCATAACGGGACAATAATCAAGTGAATAACAGTACAAGCCTATACATGCCTACTTATTCCCAAGCAGGTATGCATAGGATTGCAGCTAGTTTTACTATTAATATTTTCATTTGGGGGGAATATGTCTTTGTAAACTAAAGAAAGCATTTGGACTTTGTTTTGACTTTTGGAGCTTACTCTGCCTTTATCATATGTGACACAATCAGTGAGTGAACATGTGCTACCTGTGCAACTCAGTGATTTGCCACTTTAATTTACTCCTGAATTACTGCAAGAGTAATTATGGAGTGGAGATGGATTTGGTATGGTCTTTCCACCTTGTATTCAGTATATATATACAATAGAGATCCTCTGCTACAGTTTCTACCACCTAAAACTTGGACACCGAACATTAACAGGAATCCAGTCCTAGAAACCTTTCTCTTATTTAACACTACAGAC
Source organism: Rhineura floridana (assembly GCF_030035675.1). Classification (NCBI taxonomy): domain Eukaryota; kingdom Metazoa; phylum Chordata; class Lepidosauria; order Squamata; family Rhineuridae; genus Rhineura; species Rhineura floridana. Next base: position 106,369,594 of record NC_084485.1, on the reverse strand, counting down.
TATATAGCAGAAGGTCAAAGACAACTAAAGGATGAAACAACATAGATTTCTTGACGAAGACATCACCACAGATCTCAATACTCGTATCATTACATCTAAACAAAACCTTACAAGTAGGAAACTTCTTAAAAAGGAAACTGCTGATCTCCTTGTTAATCCAAATCCCACCCCTGGAAGGTTTTACATGCTGCCTAAAATCCACAAAGCCAACAATCCTGGTCGCCCAATTGTCTCAGGTAACAACACAGCTACTGAAAGGATTTCTCTGTACATTGACTTAAATTTACAAAACATGGTGCAAAACCTCCCATCATATATCAAAGACACCAAGGACTTCTTCCTTAAAACTGAGTCTTTAAACAAGCAGTATCAATTCCACAACAATACTATACTAGCTACTTTCGATGTCACATCTCTTTACACCAATATACCACATAATGATGGGATTCAGGCTTTAAATGAGTTCCTTAACACCAGAGATATGAACAGTCCTCCAGCAGAGGTTCTCACAACTTTAGCTACGCTAGTCCTGACTTGTAACAACTTTACATTCAATGGAGAACACTACCTGCAACTACAAGGCACAGCTATGGGGACTCGCATGGCTCCATCATATGCGAATCTCTTTATGGGTAAACTGGAACAGGAGATCCTCAAAAAGGCCATCAACAAACCACTTATATGGTGGCGATACATTGATGACATCTTTATGGACAAATGGTAAAAAGAGTTTGGAACAATTTAAAAATTACATCAACTCTATCCATCCATCTATTAAGTTTACATTTAGTAGTACAAATGACAATCCACACATCCCTTTTCTGGATGTCCTTCTCACCATTGAAAACAACAAAATAGCCACTGATCTCTACAGCAAACCCACTGATGCCCACACCTATTTAAACTGGAAATCCTGCTATCCTAGGCGTATAAAGAAGAACATTGTGTATAGCTTAGCTCTGAGAATCAAACTTTTTTGCAACACTGAAGATAAATACCAGAGAAGGATCAGTGAACTTAAAGAACACCTTCTTCTAAGAGGATATTCTCCACATATTATCAATTGCAACATCCACCGAGCCTCCATTCTGTCCAGAGAAAACCTCCTCCATCATACTGAGGTGTCAAAGAGCAGAGAGCAACGGATTCCATTTGTGGTAGATTTCCATCCAGCATCTCCTAACTATCACCGAGCAATCAGGGAGAGCTACCCATTGCTGGCAAACTCTGAACATCTTACTAGAGCCATCAGCAGGCCTCCTGTTATAGCATTTCGCCAACCTCCTAATTTGCGCAGACTGTTGGTGAGATCTGTGCTTAAGCCACTTATCACCAATCCAGGGTCTCATCCTTGTCACTCCAAACACTATCACCTGTGTGTACCTCAGGGAGACAGCCACTTTTACAAGCACTAGGACAGGCAGGACATATTACATCAAACAGAACATCACCTGCAGGTCCTGCAATATAGTTTACATCATTGAGTGCAAAAGACCAGGATGTCATATCCAATACGTAGGAAAGACCACAACTGACCTACACACGTGCTTCAGAAACCGCAAGTCGGCAATTTTGACAAAAAAAGTGGAGCAACCAGTTGCAAAGCATTTTAACATCCAGATGTATAATGATGTTACTGTCCAGCTTGAGTTGGTTCTGACCACTAAGTCATGGAATGTTGTGGCTGGACTACCAGACTTCTAGGACAGAGCGCAGATAATATATTACAAAAGTGCTCCAATGGGAAAAGTATGGTAGCTTCTTCATTAGGTGCTGGTGTCATGAAATCAACCTGGGGTTAGAGGAGGAAAGCACAGAAACGAAGGCCATGGTATTAATTTTCAAAACTGATTTATTAATTTTATCTGTTCAAGCACTCTCAATCTTAGAATGCATTCACACATGATCTGCAGGGATAGAGTTACCAAAGATATGTGCTCTGTGTGACTAGATGGCCAGCCTAGTGGCCCAGGGATGGATGGAACCTGGTGGTGCTGGTACACTGCTCCTTAGTGTGCTGCAGAGGTTTTGGCCCCAAACCATCTTTGTCCCCAGAGTCCTTATACTTTGATCTGTCTCTTGATGTGTGGCACAGTCTTTCAGCCTTATCAATGGGTGGCAACAGTCCTTAAATGTGAAATGAATGCTGCCCTGGGCTCTTCTGGGTGGAAAGGTGGGATATAAGTTGAAGAAGAAGAAGAAGAAGAAGAAGACATTAATATATCCACAACATCTTCAGATACTCTTTTTACAAAATAGTGTCTGGCTTCTTATGGTGTGTGACACCAAATGATGGAACTTGGGATGTCAGAGATATGTTGATAGTTCACTTTCTGAGCTACTTTAGAATAGTTCTGGAATGATTGCTTGTGTGCATTCTGTATTGTTTAGCTGATTGATGATTAGAAAAAAAGTCTTGAGCATAAATGTCAATGGCAAATGTTATTAAAGCCTGTAAATGACCTAGATATTTCTCACTGGTTACATTACTGATTGCTTTGTTTTCATATTAAATGGAATCTAGATGTCTGGCTGTGAAGTAGACAAATTTCATTTCTCATTTGCAAGATTTACTGAGATGGTGATAGCTCTTTGAATCAGTGATAAAGCAGATTACATTAGAAATAAAAATCGAAAAGAGCTAAGCAAATTCTCAATGTATCTTGTTTTGGACAAATATTACACTGTGTCCATAATCTTGTATTGCAACTCAAATAAATTAATATTTTTAAATTATGTGCAAGATCTAAGCAATTGAAATAACAGAAAAAGCTTTCTCTTTATAATTACGCTTTATTTGCAAGCAAACTGCAGATACCAGGGGTCTGGAGAATATCCAAAATGTTGGAGTAGTCAGAGCAGAAGTCCTAGGTGGAAGAGCATTGCACAATGAGTTGGGAATAATCACGAGACTGAGATAATCAAAGGATAATTGGTGGTAATCAAGGCTAGAATAATTCCACAAAGTGTATGTCAGATAATTTCTTATTCATGGAAACAGTACATTCTGTTTGCCTAATTTTAATGTCCTTGTAATTATCACAATGGTTCTTGTAACACCTGTCTGGTTGGCACACCTGATACAGACTATATTCTGAACAAAGCTAGTTAGATTCAGTATGTATTTGGTAGACTATTCTGTGCTAGATTGTTTTAAAGAACTTCTGGGCACATGAAATACTGCTTAATGATTAAATGTGTATCATTGAGCAGCAGCTTCTGAATAGTTGCAACCAGCTAGTGGTTTCATACTGACTTCTGAAAATTCTATGTTCCTGTCCTAACCCTGTGTGAACCAATCTACTGGAATTTTATTATTGATATTGGGTGATTTCCAGCTCATATAAGAGCAACTTCATTGATGTCAATGGGTTTACTTTGAGTATGACTAATGTTGGATATCATTATTCTTTCCCTTTCAAACTTTGTTTGAAGCATATGTCCACTAGATCTATACCTCCCCCATTACCATTCTTCCACTTTCTGTTTTTGCCAAACAATTATATTGCTCAACACTTAAGTTCATCTTTTCACATGGTTACAGGCATGAAGTAGTAAACCTTTTAATAATTACTCTGTCATCCCCAATTGTATGAATTCTCCCATAATATTATAAAAAAAGTATTAATTGACTGTAAGTATAGTCAATTAAGTTCAGTGGCTGGGGAAGGCTGTGAGGGTCAAGGACAGCTTCATATCCTATAAAACACTATTTTTCAAATAGGGTCTACAACTCATAAGAAAATGATGAAGAAAGAAGAGATCTAGATAAATAGATATTGTAGAAATCACAAATAATATACAAGATAGATGGGTCTCATGGTACAAGCGGGACTTAAGGGTAAATCCTGGATCTGAACATGCTAGAAGAGTCCTTTTGAGTCCCCTACAGATGTTTGCCTACAGCCATACACATATAGGCTGTTTGGACTTTCAACAGATGTGTGAATGTTTAAGAACATAAGAAGAACCTGCTGCATCAGGCCAATGACCCATCTAGTCCAGCATCCTGTTCTCACAGTTACCAGCCAAATGTCTATGGGAAACCAGCAAGCAGGACCTAAGCACAACAGCACTTCCCATAATGCAGTTTCCAGCCACTGGTATTTGGAAGTATACTGCCTCTGTGTAGTGGAGCCAGCAAGGATTTTTGTGTTAGGATTGGGACCAAAATGGATGGAGGAAATTTCTGAAGTGGGTTCTGGTGGGTGATGAATGGCGTATAAACTGGTAGGAAAGAAAATGTAGCAAAGAAACAGGGAGAATCGTTGAAGTGGTCAGAAATAAAAGGATATAATTTGTCAATTGGCAGCATATTGTAATGCAGGGTAATAGCTAAGCATATATTATCTGGATATTTCCACTGGAAATGCCTGGTTATAGTGTGCACTTGCATTATCAGTATGTGGCAACTCCAAAATACAAAGAGTCAAGATAAAAGCTCAGGTCTTTGTAAAAGGCAAGCAGTTAAGACATAGAGATCAAGATTAGCAAAGCTTGTTTTGCTGTTTAGATCAATAAGGAGCTGGAACTTTTAGGACCCCTTTTTATTGTGGAACTGGAATCTGTGGTTCCTGTCCCCAGTCTAGAGCACATTACAGCATTCAACACTTGGTTAAGACATACTTGTTCTTCCAAACCTTGTTAAGATCTTGAGCCTAAATGCTCAAGATATTTTTAAAAAATGTTTTTTATTCTTAGTCTCCTTTGCTTTTGCTATGTTTTTTCCTGCATTGTCTTACTGTAGTTTTTTTATTGTTTCTCATTTCCCTTTGTATAGCTCAGTAAACTGCTTTGAATACCATCTTTAACTAGAAAAAGTGGTATAGATGTTTTAAATATAGTCACAGCCCAATCATACACAGGTTTAATAAGTCCTCTGGGTTTAGTGAAAGTTAGTCCCAAGTGATTGTGCGCAGGATTGGAAGGTAATACCAGAAAAAGGAAAACTGAGCATGTATATTTAAAGTGTAACTATTTAACATATTCAGGCAGGCCAAAGAAGACACAATTTTCTTGTATATCTAAGGAGGAACTTTATGTCATTAAACTGGTAACAATGTGTTTGCATAATCATAGGCATGGGTTCAGAATTGCCATTCTACAAGCTGACCTGAAATCTAAAACTGTGTTTTTGTAATCATGAGGCATTGTGTAACACTTAAGATCCCAGGGTATGGCCTAAAAGTACATGAGGCCACCATCTTGCAGAAGCTTAACAGGCCTGGATCTGGTTGGTGCCTGGATGGGAGACCACCTAGGAAGCGCATGTATGCTACCTTGTATTCTGTGACAGAAGAAAGGTGGGGTATAAATGTAAGAAAATTAATAAAATAACAACTTGCATGGTCTCAAGATGTATCCTTGGCTGCATTGTGCATAGTCTTCTGCTAGCTTTTGTGTAGCAGTTTGCAGAACAGCACTGCACACAGAATTGTGTTTGCTGGCCTCTCTCTGGGTCTAACCCTGATGTTTCACTTTATGATAGTTAGCAATGGTAGCAGATACTGTTTGATGATCTATCACACAGATGTGAAAATGTCCATATTTTATGAGAGGCTGTGAAGAGAATATCGGCTATACAGTTGACTGAATCCATTTCATCTCTTTTGCTTTTCAGTATTTGGATACAAGTTTGTTAACCTATGCTATGAGAGCAAAGTTTTCTTATCTGTGCCTTTTGCTAAAGTCAAGAGAAGAAAAGAAAGAAGCAACAAAACAATTTACTATTTCTGGTCCATTATTAAGACATTCTTTTCTCTTTTTTTACAATGGTAGTTTAATTGTCCACACCAACTTTTTACTACTATTCAGCAATAAGAGCAACTAATGGCAGTGAAGTGCTTTCAGAAGTATGCCATCATTATTTGCTTGGTTACTGTGGTAAATGGAAAGTACAATTAAACTGAGAAGTATTGTGTGCTTATTTACTTCCTCACGTTTCCCCTAGAATTTCACTTCAAAAAAGCTAAGCATCTGTTCAGAAGATTTTCTTCAGTTATTGGCAAATATAATTACTTGAACAATGGCTCAGAAAAAAATTTTGATCGGTTTTTATGTTATATATCACATGTGGAATTGACAAGTTTTCCTTTTACACATATTACCTGTACAAATTCTCCAGCGGTGCACTCAAAAATGAATATTTCCCTGCCCACAATGCAACTTCCTTAGAGGTTTAAGCATATCTGATGATCTGTGAGATATTCCTTCCTTCCTAAAACTAATTTAAGACCGAGTATGTGGCTTAAGGCTCTTTGGATGCTGAAGTTCCATTTGAAAAGAGACAGACTGACTAAGTTGACTAGCTGCTTCTCTGCTGGAAAGCTTTTGAGGTGATGGGAGAAGGGGATGATGAATCTTCAGCAGCAGGAAAAGATGAACTGGATGTAGAAGGGTGAAAGAAGGAGAAAGATTTTGTTTTGTGTTGTGTGCCTGTCTTTTGTAACTCGTGGGTAACAAGTTTTCTGTGAGTAGGGGTGGAGTCAGAGAAGAGACTGCAAGGAGTAGCAATAGTGTCACATGTATAATGCCATGGGTTCAGTCCCTGGCATCCCCATTAGAGAATTTTAGGTTTAGAAAAGACTGCTGCCTCTGATCCAGGACAGCTACTTCAAGTCAGATTGTTGGTCTGACTTAAGGAACGTGCATATATTACACTGGTGTACAGTCAACATGCCTTTAGGTGAGACAGTGCCTATGAACTTTGCCTCTCCTCCATGCAGTGATGGCTGGTGCCTATTGGGACTGGTAGGACAGAAGGCAGGAAGGCCAACAGTAGGTGGCCAGAGCCAATGAGAGCCAGAGCTGGCTAATTCTATTCCTCCCTGCTGAGGAGGCAACACTGATGCTAAGGATGAAGCAGACAGCCAGGGCTGTACACTGGTTACAAATAAGGAGGCAGGTGGGCTTGAAGGTTTCAGTAATGAGGTTGGTGGGGCAGTGCCCCATTTGCCCTAATAGAAAAGCCTCTCCTTTCTCCATGTGCATTTAGCCTAAAGCAGTGGTTCCCAACCTTTATAAGTATGGGGCCCCCTTTATAAGCTCAAAAATTTTCATGACCTCCTCCCCCCAGGCTGGCTGCCAGGAAGGAAGGGGGAAAGCAGCCTTTCTTTGCAGCCTTGCTTCTTTTTGCTTCACAAAAAGCCCTCTCCTCTCGTTCTGAGTAAGGGCGTTGTCAGCAACGGTAGTGTGAGGAGACGGGAATCAGTGATAGTAATCCCCTCTTCTTCCTGGTATCTCCACCCTCAGCCTCCTTTGGCATCTGCTATATATTTTATAGGCAGATGCCTGCCCTTAGTGCGGCTGAAAGACGCTCTGGCATTTCAGCAAAAGTCCTCCCCTCTCATTTGGAGCAAGGGGGAGGTGTCATCTGCAGTTGCAGTGGGAAGCAGACAGTGTCCAGGGAGTGAAAACTTTTTTTAAAAAATTAATAAATACTGAATTTCTTTACTGTTTGTGGCCCCTCTGGATTTCTTTGTGGCCCCCCTGGGGGTCAAGGCCCCCAGGTTGGGAATCACTGGCCTAAAGAGCCTATGCTTGTACAGGCTATGTTCATTTTACAGGCTTGCCAGTCGTAGTTGGATCCTTCATATGTATAGTTTGTACATGCAGAATCTCTTTCATAAGTTATGCTGAACTCATGTAGAGAAAGGGGGGAGCTTTCTTGCACATTCCCACCTGTATGCATGTTGACAGTGCAATGTAATGTATCACACTCCTTTACTGATATCTTTTGATGCATTACCCACTACTGGCGAACCACTAAATCACAAGAAAACTATGTGAATTAAGGAAGTTAAAATAAAAATAAATACTTGGAGTTGATCCTTTTCCCCACCTGGCTTTGCTCCAGATGCAGTTCATGTGTACCCCAATGTGGTGTGGGTTTATAATCCCATCAACATTGTAATGCAAAGGGAAATGACCTCCATCCACTGCTCATTTGCACACAATTCCAAATGTGCATCTAGAGCCTGTCTGCTCATACAGTTTCCAATCCAGAAAAAGGTTTCCATCCATGAATGCTGCTTCCACATGTTTACCACCATTTCTGAGTTGAGTCATTGTTATTTTATCAGCATCATATCTCTTTTTCACTGCTTTTTAATGAATTCCTCCACATGTGATATAAATCATTAGAGTTTACTGAACAACAGATTTATTGCATGTCGATGGCTTGGGTTTGTGATCTAAATATAGAATTAAACAGGGTAACTTTTTATCAACTACCCACACTGTCAACTGTAATACAGAAATCAATTTTGGAATAGATAAAACGTTCAGTAATTGAAATGAAGAGTGGGAATTATCATAGAGTGGAAGGGGGGGAAATTATACCATATGCAAACTTACAGCATACACTACAAATGTTTTTTTCAGTTGATCAAAGCTGGTCTAAAAATGTTGCTGTTGTTATTGTTACTATAGTAGGTGCAGTCCTGGGCTCATACTGGGAGGAGGGGCAGGATATAAATCAAATAATAAATATATTTTTAAAAAATACTGTTGTTGTTAACATTTTCAGACAATTAATACACAAGTGGCACAACTGCATATCAAAATCAATACTTGCCTAACATTCCTGTGCAATCTTGTTCTATTTCAGCATAAAATAAAAGGGTAGCATTGCTGCTAGGAAGAATCTTCTATACAATTATATTCTTCCCAAGGTTGTTTAAAATATGCCAACTTGCAAATTAGCATGGTTGCCAAAGTTTCTGAGTCTTTTGATGACATATTTGCATGATAATATTTTAACTTTCTTATATTTTGCTAGTCACAATAGAGCACCAGTCAATATATGCCATACTGAAGCCCTATCTCCCCCCCCATAACCGTTATGATAGGCCTTAGTGATCCTCATAATGTCATTAATAAAAAAGCTATTACCTGTTTATGGTTCTGCTATAAGTACAAGCAAATCTGACATTTCTAGCATCAACCTGTAGATTAGTCTGTCTAAATTTATTTTCCTTTTTTATACATGTTTTCAGAGAGTATGGGATCACCCTTCTCTTCCCACTGCTTCTAACTACATATTATAATTTCTCAGGCACCTATATTTCTGGACACCTCATTGAATGGTTTATTATATTATTATTAGATGGAACACACACACTCACACACACATTTTGAAGTATGAGTTACTATGTTGACAGCATTGCTGTAACCTTTATTAGGATGGTAAATTTGTTGCCATTTAAGCTTTAAACATTGCTAAGAATCATGGTCTGTTCTCCCACTGAAATCTTTGTTTCCAATGCAGCCTTCACCAACCTGCCCTTCAGCTGTTTTGGACGACAACTTCCATCAGCCCTTGCCAGCATGGGTTGCCCTCCTGAATTTAGAAATGGTGACCTCTTAGCTGTGGTCTTACAATACAATGAGTAATCATACAGCTAATAAGACAGAAAAAGTCTGTAAGGAAATATTATATGATTATCCAGTTTGTTTGTTTTTGGGCAAAATCAAATTACTCACATAAAATATGTATTTATTTTATTTATGAATTGCTTCCTATGAAACATATTGAAGCAATTTAACAATGAAAATAAACAATAAAAACTTTAAATTATTTCATATATAAAAATCAAATTCAGTACAGAAACAAACTGGGATAAAAAATCTCCACTTAAAAGCCTTGTTGAAAAAAGGTCTGAAATAGGCACAGGAAGGACAGTAGAGATAATGCCTCTCTAACTGGTCATCTGTTGTTGGTATTAAATTTTTAAAACCAAATTTCTCTCAATTAGTAATATGGTATTAAAATAAGAAAAGTGCTGCAATCTCTCTGCTTCTTTCCTGTTCTAGACTGCAGCCCAAGATCTTCCTTTATACGGTGTTGTTATTTTTAAAATAAATATTTTATTGTAATTTTCAAATCTTCTACAGAACATTGAAATAAAAATGAATAAAATAACAGAATACTTTGTGACTTTGGTACTTTTTATGCCTGTGAAGTTGTGTTTTAATATTTAAAACTGTTTTAATATTTAATACTGTAGTGCTTTTAGACAAGCTTGTTATTCCAGACCCTCCAGTGTCCTGCCATGCCAAGAATCTTTCTAGATGGTATGATTAGTGTGTAAAATGCTTGTTTGTGGACTGGGAAGGTCAAATATCCAGGATGTTAGCAGGGCAGAGGTTTCTAATACTTAGGGTTTTTTTCTGGAGAAATAAACTCTTTTCTTAAAGAACTGTACAGTGGTTTGCTTGTGTAGCCAAAAGATCTAACAACTTAATCTAAGCAGTTCTTTTACCACCAATGGCAATAGCACAAGAATGTCTTAGGCTGCAATCCTACACATATTTACCTGGGAGTAAGTCCCATTGAACTCACTGATGCAGGGCAATCATTTGAATGTCTACTCAGAAGTGATCCCTACTGAGTTCAGTGAGACTTAGTTCAAGGTAAGTGTATATAGAGAATGCAGCCCTAACTTGCTTTTGGAACAAGGTATTTAGTCAGAGTTGATTTAGAAAAGCTGCAGTCGTGCACTCTTTGGAGTGAATTTGATTGACCTCCTTTCTTAACTGGTCATAATCTCATATTTTTTTCTGATGATGTTATCCCTGATATTTTCTTATACCATCTTATCATCCATGCCTCATTACATCTAGATGTTTCTAACTGACTTATCATCTTTTTTTCTGAAATGCCAACTCTGCCTACTCTGCCTAGTGTCTTTTTCATGCTATGCTAGGCTACTGACATGTCTCTTACCTGTTTTCTCTAGGACATACTAGTCCTCTTCTAAACTGGATAAAATTTAGGGACAAAGGATCAGGCTCCTACCTCCTCCTCACTACCACCTCCTGCCTAACAAATGACACTGTTGGGGTCTGGTGGACAGCTCAGTTTGTTTTCATCCAGAATCTGGTCCACCCAGTGACAGTGATCTGCACAGAGTAACCTTCTGCAATCAGATTGCATCCATAGATTTAGGGGTAGGGCTAATACTGTCTTAACAATGTACGGTTTCAGTTCTGACTGTGATAAGTAGTCCATATGTTTGCATTCACATTTCATCAACAGTTAGCACCTGGTTAGCAGACAGAACAGAAACATGGGTTACTGGGTCCTCATGATGGTAAGATGTATTGCTGTCTAAGTTATAGTCATTATTTCTAAAAGTGCATCTAAACATATAAATTAGCATATGCTAATATAACACAAATCTGTGTCCTCTAGTTCAGTGATACATAATGGGTAATGACATTGTAACTTACACCTTTAAGTCAGAATACAAAATTTTCCACTCTTAAATTTTTACAAATTATGACTTAAGTGCCATTCCCCCAAAAAATTATTCATCTCAGCAATGGCAATCAGAGCACCCATGGTTCCCTCTCTGGCAGCAGCTTTTGATACCATCCCAGGCACAAAGAGCCCCAAGGCATGTAGCTTCCAGAGCACCTGACAGTCATACTAAGAACTTGGGTCTCCTGAAAAACTACAGTGAGCATAGTCCTTGGCATCTGGAAGCTGCCACTGTAGTGTTGAAGCTGCCAGAAAGATAGTAAAAGGGACCATAAGTAGGAAGATAAGGGCAGAATAGGGTGTAGGGGATTTCTGGAAGGTTTCAGACCCTGCAGCACTCCTGGTGCTGATATCAGGAATGTAATAGGGACTTTTTAAAAAAAAAAAAAAACCTTAAAATTATAAAGGCACTGGGGGGCTCTGCCGCCCTTCTTGCTTCGCTTGCCAACCACACCCTGCACACTCCACTCACCAGCCAGGGACTCCCAAACAAACACACACACACACACACACCAGACACTCCCAAAAACATACACAGGAATTCCCAAACACACAGAGAGACAACTCCCAAAAGGGCACCCCAGGCACTTGCCACCACCCCTTTTAGGCAACTTACCAGCCTCCTGCCTGCCAAGGCTCTTGTTCCAACCGCTGTCACTGCCCCAACTCACCTCCCACATTACTACTGCTGCTTGCTTCCCCACTCCCTGATGCCCCCACTCACCGCCCACTTGCTCACCCCCACCACCCCTTGCCTGTCTCCTGTCTGCCATCCTTGCTTCCCTCACACCCTCACCTTGCTTGCCTGCCATCCTGCCACCGCATCCCACCCCCATGTGTGACAGTGTGACAGCTTACAAAAATATTATATAATTAGAGAGATAAAAATGTAATTTCTTAACTAGACAAAAGCCACTAACACAACATACACAATTCCTAACAAAACAAAACAAGCTGCAGGATTTTGTAAATAGTTCAGTTTTCTCTATACCATACCATACCATATCTAGCAGAGGGATAACATGACAAGACCCAGATAAATCGAGAATTTACATCTGGATCTGGACAACACTTGAATATATCCTCTGCACTATTGGGAGCTTCAGCTTCCTCAGATGTGAGTTAAAGTAGGAAATGATAACTAACCCTCAAGAATCGAATTGTGTTTGGGAGTTGCTTTGCTAAACTTAGCTGAGAGGATTTGGCCATCACTAATATCAGAAGGACGTAAGAAGAGCCTGCTGGATCAGGTCACTGACCCACCTAGTCCAGTGTCCTGTTTTCCCAGTGACCAACTAGATGTCTGCAGGAAGCCCAAAATCTGGACCTGAGTGCCACAGCGCTCTCCCTCCTGGTGATGCCCAACAACTGGCATTCAGAAGCATACTGCCTACGACAGTGAAGGTAGAACACAGCCATCATGTGTAGTTAAAACAGATAGCACTGGCAAGTGGACAAATGGGAGCACAAGGCAGTTCCTTAACCTTATTTCCTATTCTGGCCCTTGGTAAATACAGATTCAAGCTTGTTCTAGCTGTTGGTTTCCTAATTAAATCTACCCAGCAAATTTTAAATGATAAAAATTATACAATGTTTTATATTCTTACAAAACTTCATAAAATATTAACCTTGGTTTTTAAATAATCTTCAAACACTTCCTCTCCAGTATCATGTTCCGGTTTTAGTTATTTCCCACGACCTCCCTTCTTGTCCGCCTTATTTCATAGCTGTCCCTTAAAAGAAATATGTAACAGCCTGAGCATATTAAGCCAATATATTCTAGCTCAATCTCTTTAATTCTCTTCATTGCAAGAAGCCATACATGCAACAAATGGATTTTGGATAAGTGGACAGTGACATTTTCACATTCTTGTTGTCTGGATCACTGCCTGCTGAAATTGAATCTGAGTGCTTGAGCACATCTCTGCTTTTAACTGTGATATGGAACAGTGTTTGGAGGAGGAAAAGTATGCTGTAAAATTCTCCTGGACAAAGATGCTTCACTCTTTGTCTCTCTGTCCTCCCCAGTGGTCAGAGATAACCTAGTGTAGAATGAAAAAGATTGGCTTTCCTTTGGTGCCTGACCACCTTTCATTCCTCATTGCCTTTCCAATCACTAACACTTTTGTTTTCTTTGCATTGGTTTATAACTGGTCTTTTGGTAGTTGAACTTGCTGCTTCATTTGGTATTTGTCCTCAGAATGCCTTGAGTAGTTTATCATTAGCAAAAGTCATGATCTATTTAATTATAATTTACTGGGTATGAAATGCTGGCACTGACCTCTATCTGACATTTTCTGAGCTTGACTCATTAGAAATGGTTTAGAGATTTGCATTTGGGTACTTTAAAAAGACATATAAAGAAGGAATGATATCAAGGACAAGTATTTGAAGTATTTCCAGAAAGTTGCTGTGCAGATGTGTACCCAAAATATTGCGTGTACATTCTCAGAAAGCATGCTCTGTTCACCTGCTCTTGAGTGTGCTGCGCATAACAAACACGAGCAACAAGTACATTTTTTTTCAAACAAACAAAAGGTGTTCTCCTCTTCCCCACAAGAAAGAAAAGATTACAGGAATTGCTGGAATTGGAGTGGGATGGGGGGAGCAGACACAAAGGCAGAGGTACATCTGCATAAAGGGAAACTGAAGAAAAGTCACAGAGCCAAACCAAATAGGCACTTGCCTATTTGGCTATAGTACAGGGATGGGATGGGAGCTTAGATCTGAACACTAAATAGGGCACATGGGAAACTGGAAGGAAAACAACCTCCCTCTCCCTTCTTTACTTTCCCACACCTTGCTGGTCTAAGATATTTCCCCCCATCACAGCTCCAGTACTGGTTTGGAAGTGTGCTAGGCTGGAGAAAAATGTCTTAAAAGCAGCAGAGTGCAAGGAGGAATGGAAAGGAAAGGGGGTTCACTCCCATCCTTCTGCTCTCTGTTAGTGTTAAAGGTTAGTGCCCCCTGTTTTATAGCTAAACCATAGAGTGTGCTTTTAATAAGTCTAGTCAAGTTCAGCCTACACAGATCAGGGGGTGAGAGGTGGGATGTTAGCAGAGAGCAAGTGTCAAATGGAGGTTAAACCTGAGCCCAAGATAGAAAACTGGAAGGGAGAGAGAGAGAGAGAGAGAGAGAGAGAGAGACCAGATTACTAAGGTGTCTCTCCTCACTGGGTATCTCCACACAACCACAGAATGTTCTGGAGCTATTTCCATCGGGGGGGGAGCTAGTTGTCATGAACCCACAATACCTCATGGGTGCTTTCAACACATGCAGGGAATTGTGTGAACCCCCTAGTGTCAAGACTGGTAAAAACTTGCCACTTAAAAAGCAAAGAATTTACCACTCACTGTACTTGTACAGAGATTATGTAGGATTTTACCAATTACTTATAAAAACATCTTGATTAAAATTGTTTTAGAATATAATAGCACATGAATAGTCTTGCTGGATATGATCCAAGTAATCTAGTGTGGTATTTGGAGATAGTTTCACAGCATTTATTTTCATGTAACTGCCCTGTAAACAAATCAGAATAAATGCTCAAAAAAGACTAGACATAGTCTAACCACCATGTCAATGGTGCAAGCAAATCAGGATGAATGCTCAATAAGCAGGTTGTCTTCAGAATCTCTCTCTCTCTTTCTCTCTGACGGTTATATTCCATCCAGGGTCTTTGTTTATGTCTTCATTTGCCCTGTTGCCCTAAGATGTGTTGATTAGATTTCCTTACTAGAGGCAATTGCCTGGCCTCCCTCCTTCCCAAAGCAGTCACAAAAGCTGGTATCCACCACCAGTGCTTCAAGTGTGGTAGCAATGGGATTTCCTGGAAGAGGTTCTGCATCTTTCACAGATACATATGAGGCAAAAATGCAACATTTTCTATCAAAGTGGCACAATAGTAGGGAAGAACTCCCATTTAATCTGTTGATGTGCACAAGACCTGCATCCGCAGGACTTGTTAAGCATTACTGGCAAAGGGCCAAAGCTCAGCGGTAGAGCACATGCTTTTCATTCAAAAGGCTCCATGTTCAATCTCTTGCATTTCTAGGTTAGGCTGGGAAAGACCCTTGTCTGAAATCTACCCACTAGTGTAGAGTAGATGGTAGCTAAGTTAATGAATCATTGGTCTGACTCACTATAAGGCACCTTTCTGTGTTTGAGGTGGAGGAAGATTTGCATATTCATCTGGAGAATACAGGTAATCAAAATATAAATAGCATATTTTATTTTTAAATAAAACAATAGTCTTAAACATCCTTGGAGGGATAAAGCATTGGTTCTTAAGTAAAACATTTAGCATTTGTTTAAGTAAAACATTGGTTAAAAACATTGCTTCTTAAGTAAAATATGTTTAGCAGTGGAATATTCATATGAAATATAATAAATATTTCTGTTTGGGAAGTTTCTGTATGCATACCTTTCCCCCTTCAGAATCTGTTTCATCCCCATCCTTCCCACTTCTTCAGATATGCCTGACTGATTTTATTTTGGAAGGTGACCACAAAAATTGAAGACATTATTTTCCTTATCAGGTTGTCAATTTCCATTTATCATGTATGGGCATTGCTGTATATATATGGGACAATGGATAGAGGAGAGCTTTTCATTTACCTCTGGTACAACATGTTTCTCAGATATTTTAAGTCAAATACATGAGCTGTGGACCTACCCTAAAGCACTTATTTGGACCCTTACACAACCTTTAGAACACAACCTTCTGGTGTTCCCCACTGGTGTATGGTTTTTTAATCAGAAAATAGAAACAGTTATGCAAATTAGTGCATTTTGCTGATTGGTATATTAATTCTTAGAGTTTGCTTCTGAAAAGCCTTTAGAACACTTCAGAATAAATCTTTGCCCCCACACCCGCCAAAGAAGACTCGTGAGACGTGGCATTGGTTTAAATGTTATATTTAATAAATATAACATAATCCGAATCAGAATTAAAACATAATCGTAATTAATAACTGCTTATAACCCACGGGCAGATGAGGAATTGCACTATTCTGGTGGGGATGGAATCCCCCCAGTCTCCTGGGCATGTGTCACAGCTGATAGCTGTGGGCTCTGATGCAAGGATATGGGCCAAGACTCCCTCCTTGCCCAGTGAACCTTGGGAGCAGTCTGCCATGCACATCCTGGCCCTGCTGTACATGCGTTCACTTCAATGTGCATGACAATCCACAGGGGCACCCGCCAGTTATCCGCAGACCGGAGTCCTGCAAGATTCCTGAGAGGCGTCCTTACCCCAAAATGCCTCAGAATACCTACCTCTCCCTCCACCAAATTCCTCACCTGCCCGAACTCAATGCCAAAACTGGCTGTCACCACACCACTCTCCTAAAAGCCAAACAAATCGACCCACAGTATAAAGTAGGCAAAACGTGAAGGGCTCCAAAAAGCGGGGCCCAACCAAAAAAATTCCTACTTGGCCCCAATGGCAACCGGCAAAGCCCATACTGCCATAGGGAGGGCGCGAACGAACACAAGGACAAGAGTTAGGGTGATGGAGCGGTATTAAATACTACCGCTCCCCTCCCCCCCACTGAGACATGATGTAGCCTCACCCTACTCCCTCACCCAATTGGGAGTAGACCTCCCGAGCCTTCTCTACCCATTTGGGGTGAAGGCAAACCCGCCCCCACTTTAAGGTGGGAATGCCATTCTCCCTCTCTGTCTCTCTTTTTGAAAGAACAAGGGTTAGACTGTCTTAAAAAGTGAAAAGCTGTCTTTCTCTTGCTTTTCTTAATAATGCATTTTCTGTATACAAATACTACTCTTAAGAGCTAGCATATTGGTTCCATTGTAATTTTGTGTGTGAGTTCTTGCATATCATACAACACCACTAGACACTTGGCTGTTCAGTAATTGACACATCCCTTCATATAATCTGCTGATTTTGATTGCCTTCTTCTTACTTTGCAAACACAATTTGCATAGCATGCTGGTTTCAATGTGGAATATTATTCCATATGCTATAATTTCATGTGCTCTATACCCTCTCAGTCTTTGGTTGTGGATTGTGTCAATAGCTATTATTAACATCTCCAATTCATGTCCCTTCCCCACCATAGTGGCCATGAGAGACCAAATGCCATGTAAGAGACAAGGTCAAAGAGGGACTCAGGGCCAAACTGCTGATTACACTGAATGAGCAGTGTGACATTAAGCCTGTTTTATCTCAGTTACAGGGATGGAGGGGGCAATTTTTATTGAGAACACAGTACTGGGGAAGGGAAGTGTATTGCTTCTCTTGCCAATCCCAGTAAGGATAAAAATCCCAAGGTTCTGACTCAGTATAAAGCAGCTTCCTATGAGATGCTGTCTCAAGGTGCCATGAAGTTGTAATTCCCAAAGGAGGAGGGGAACGATGTGCATGCTGTGGGATGTGCATGCAGTGTGTGTGCATACTGTGGTGTGTGTATCCCACCCTTCAACCTGAAGGTTCCTATTTATTTATTCGATTTCTTAGTTGCTCATCTGGCTGGCTACCCAGCCACTCTGAGCAACATACAAAGCAAAAAACATATAAAACATCAAAAACACCAAAACACTAAGCAAGAAAGCTAAACAATAACATAGAGACTAACTCAGTTACAATAAGGCTTCTCATCTGTATAGTCCAAAAAGTGTACCTTCAGATGGAAACTCCTGATGTGAGTCTTCCCACTCTAGCACAAAGACCGGTGTGGGTGATAGTCCATATGCAAGACCAAAAAACAACCCCCCCTCTTGATCTCAGCATCCAGCGTCCAGTACATTCAGCGGGGGGTGGGGCACGGCAAACAACCCCTTAAAGTCGCGACTAACAGAGAAGTTCTCATCAGAAGCCAAAAAAAGGCACTAAGATGTAAACATGGCCGATATTAAGAGCAAGCAGACAGAGGTCAGATGGTAAGATAGCAGCGGCTGCAGGGGCATTTTCCCGCCCTCAGCATTCACCAAAAGATCATCGCAACAGCGAGGTGTTCGCAGGGACAGGCCACGGCACAAGACCCACCGAAAGGCCCCAGCCCAGCTCAAGCTTCAGCCTGGTTCGATGCAAAGGTAGCAGTGGCGGCAGCCTAGTGCAAATGTAAGCACCAAGCTGCATCCCGGTCAGGTACGAGGGAGACGGCATAAAGAGGGGGGAGGCTGCCCCATATTTCCAATATGTTGTAGCCTCCGGCAAGGGGAATTTATATAGAAAATTACCCCATAAAAGCCGTCAGTGGTGGAGCTCCCTCGTCCGTAGCTGTTGCACCTCCGCCATCTTCAACCATCTTTTCCATCCTAGGGCAGCAAGCAGCAATCCATTGAATGCGACAAATCAGAACAATGTAAAAACCATAAAACCAGTAACATTATAAAACAGAAATCCAACAACAAAAATATGACTCCTTATACAAGTGCCCTTGATAGGCCTGAAGGAGAAGGTATGTCTTAACTTGACTCAGCGTGTATGAGTAAAGTGTGTGTGACATTGTAGCATGGCCACCCCCAGTTCTTGGCCACACACATTGCATAAAGTAGATTGTATCTTTAAATCTTTCTCACACTGGAGTTTGCAGATTAAGAAAAATCTTACTGTTGTTCTGTATTGGCAGTTTTAGCTGCTATTTTGACCCAAGAGTTGTTGACTACTAGAGTTAAGACAACTATTTCTTTGTTTTGAAGAGCTGGGAAACTGTTGATTCAACACTGTAGAAGGCACGTTGGCCATATGCCCTATTTTGCAGAAGACGCTTCTCTATTTGAAGGTGTCTTCTATTTGAAGGGCTGTCTGGTTTAAAGATAAAGAACTATAAGATGGGAAGCCAGGTCTTTGAAGTTGTCCATCAGCAGTTATCACCTGAACAGCAGACTGAGCAGGCAGATGTGCTACCTGGTCATAGTCTTCCTCACTGTCATGAGATGTATTGTAGTTTCTATTCAAATCAATGTAATTCTTTCTAAATTTGCATCTCTACATATAATGTTATGCATATCTGCATTGTCTTCTTTTTTTGGTGATACTTAATGCAAACCAATGCATCGTGGGCATATTGCTCTGCACCTTGTTCATATTTACAAGCTGATTTGAAAGAAATTATGTAAGTGTTGCTGAAATCTTGAAAAATGTTTTCATTGAATCAATCATTTATATATTGCACTGGTTAATTAAATGGCATGAAGGTTGTTAGGGAGAGAGGTCACTGACAATAGACGTTTGTGAATCAAATTTATTTTGTTTTTGCTTTTTTATTTTAATAATATTTTCATTTTTTGATTTATATTAAAAATGACTTAGACACTGGGAGTAGGTTTCGGAAAACAAAAAAGAAACAATTCAGAGTGGTGAAGGTGAGAATAAAACTGGTGTCATCCCATTTCAAGGAGAGAATTGACAGAATTTGTAATTGTAGTGACTGTAATGTAGCCACCAAAGAGACTGTCTATGTCAAGGTCATTTGTGTTTTGCTAGGGTTGTCAGGTTTTGATTCATTCTGCACTGTGGTGGTATCTGACACTAGAATTGTCAACAACAATTTCATAGCAGCCTCTTGACCATTGTCACAGTATTTTATCTCTTAGCGATTCTCAGAAGTCACGTCTTGTCTAGTTAGAATAGCTTTCATTGTTCAGTTCATGGTAGCAAATGATTGATATGCTGCATTAGTTATTTCTTCATTTTATCTAATAAGCTTGTTTTCCAAGGTCATTTAAGGCTTCACTTTGAGGAATATTTTCCTGTTGCTGGTGGTGGTGGTGTGTGTATGCTGGCATCAGGCCTGCTAATTTGCAGTCTGTCAAACAAGCTCATTCTTTCATCTTCTGGGGATGCTTCCAAACCATATCAAGTTTTATTATTTTTAAAAAATTCTTGACCCATTGTCTCAATAATATTAGCAGCTTTGACCATCTTGTTGAAGTCAGAAGGTGACAGAGAGCCCCAAGGGGGAAGGATAGAGTACCTCAGTGGTACAGCATCTCCTTTGCATGCAGAAGGTCCCAGGTTCAGTTCCCACCATCTGAGAACCCCACCTGAAATCCTGAACATCTGCTGCCAATCAGTGCAGACAATACTGAGCTAGATAGACCAATGACCTGACTTGGTATAAGTCAGATTTCTGTTCCTAAAGTCCAATATCACTATTGTAATTATTACAGGATTGCATTTTCATGTTAATTTATTGCACTTTAAGTTTAACAAAATGTGGTTAAAATGAAATGGAAGCATTTAAGAAAGTGCTATAGGGATGATAATGTTTTTGTGTCTTCCATGTTGGATTGTATATAAACCTTTATCAGGATGCTCCAAAGGGAAGGACTAATGGGCACAAATGACAAGGAAGGAGTTTTTAACTAAACATTAGGTACTGGGTCTGTGGCCATAAAATGGCATTTGTATTGTACTGTAGTAAACATTAAGATAAGCTTTCTGTTGGTAAGAGTTCTTTGACAGTTGAACAGACTGCTTTAGGAGGTGGCAGGCTTTCCTTTGCTAGAAGTATTTAAGCAGAGGCTGGAATGCCATCTGTCAAGGAAACTATAGTTGCAAGATTCTGCTCTAAGCAAGAATGGGCTAGATGTTCTTCAATGTCCTTTTCAAGTCTAAAATTCCATTTCCCATATGTATTGCCAAATGTGCAGAAAAATATTGTGATTTCAAGGAGATGGATGGCATCCAGCAATTGCCCTATGTAGGGGCCTGAATCTTTGTAATAGTATGTATATGCTTTTATTTGTAGCTATGCAATTGCAATATTAGAATCCTTTCAGGCTGTATCTTTTAAGGAGTTACTTCTGTATAGAAATGCATTATGTCATAAGAAGGTACAGCTGAGGAGCTTTGGGCTTCTTGTCAAGACTATAGAGAACTATGTGGCAATGGATAGTTTCCAAGCATCTTAAGTGCACAAGATCAGCATGAGAGCAGCCAGCTATCTCTTTGGCTAGTTGCCACTTCTTTGAAATTAGCTTATGGCTTTGCAAGGATACCATTAAGGCCACAAGAACAGAATGTGGATGATAGTGACTAAGCTTTAGTAGCATAGTATATAAAGCCTAATACTGCCCCTCCTTAAGGCGAGATCCCAACACAGACCTTAGAAGTGGAGAGACCTTGAGAGGATGCACCTTGACTGTCAGGAGTTCAGAGTCATTGCTAAATAGTGGGGATTCTCTAGTAAGTGAAGGGGCCATAACATTATCTGCTTTAGCTTTACTTTGTGCTTTTTGCCCTTATAACCTCCTACAAATAAAACCCATTAAAGAGCAAGCTTAGTGTTTCTTTCATTGCATATCTGAATCCAAAAAGAACCCTTGCACCTTTGGCAATTAACCATACTGTTGAAATTTCACACATTCACTGTCCTAAGCTATTTGTTGGTTCGTGTACTCATAGTTATGGCATGACTTTCTCCCCACTTCTTCAGGTCTGTCCTCAAAGGAAAGCAGACATTTTTAATTTGCCAGCACAACTTACAATTCTGTTTATCACGACACTTGATAAGGATAATACAGGCATTAAGTCTTCAGCCATCATTTATTTTAAATCACTTCAGATATCTTTATCAATGTATATGTTTTTATTATGCATGTTTACTTATAAACACATAATGTACCAAATGGTATTAACCAAGTGCCATTTGCATAGCAGTTCAGTTCCCTCTTGGTTTCAAACCAGCATCCCCATAATACCAATTCACTTAAATTCTTCTGTGGGTCTTAAGAATGGAAATGAGATTATAGCATTCCTGCAATGCAACCATACTGTGACTGGAGATGGAGAGATCTATGCACCACAGGGTAAAGTGTGTTTGAAACCAGCAGGATTTGAATTAAATTTCAAAACCTGCAAGGAATGCAGCTCATCCAAAGCAAAAATGATAGTTGTATTATTCCAATCTCTTGTACAGAAACTCTTTGTGGCTTAGAGTCTGCCAATTTCCATCGACTAATAAATTGATCATAGTGATCAATTGATGCCTCAGCCAAAGAATAGAAATTACAGAGAATTAGAAAGCCCGAACTTATCTCAAAGGTCTACACGTACAAAGACAGATCAATAAATATATTTTGAGGAAATAAATCTCTGTAGGGGGATAAAGTATTACTGGATAGGTATTGCCAGAGGGGCTACAGTTAGTTACATAATGTAACTTCCAATTTTGACTCTTTCATTTGGACAATCCATTCAAATAGCACTGAGGCTGGAATGTCACATTAGGAAGGGAAGTTCTGCTTCTAAAGCCTGGCCACTGCTTCTGTGTTGTACAGCAGTGCTTGTGTAATTTGCAGGGAGAAGGGGTAGACAGTAGGGCTTCTACTCTGCACTGTTTTCTTCCTGTAACTCTTTCCTTCGTCCACTCCCACCTCTTTTCATGGGTGGGGCCCCAGGAACGTATGTCTGCAATAGAAGTCTAAAGGTGGCTTCATACATGTATTTATTACATGTTATAATCCACCTTTCCTTAAGGAAGCAACCTGCCCTGGGACTTCATGGTGAAGGGTGGGTTAAGAAATCTAATAAATAAATCTAATAAATATAATAATAATAATAAAGATGGTGTATGTGGTTCTGCCTCACAACAATCCTTTGAGGTAAGCTAGACTGAGAGATAGTGACTAGCCCAGGGTCACCCAGTGAGCTTCATGACTGAGAGGTGATTTAAACCTGCTTTTGACACTCTAACCATCACCTTCTCCTGGCTGTCTTCATATATCTGGTTTAAATTGCTTGGAAAGAAACAACTGTGAGTGAGGGCAGATTCTAGCCTTTCAGTTCCCTGACGTGTATCGGTAATGAGAGATCACCAATGAAGAGACATTTTTATAGAACTCGGTAACTGTCAGTCCTGAAAGTTATCAGTAATTTCTGTCCTTTTGCAGATACATCAGTCAAATGTTCAGTTGATCAACTGATTAATGAGCTATTAAAATATGACATATTTTAATTGGGCCTGGTCCTTTTGAACATAATTCTGATAAAAGAGCTCTGTACGTCTCTTGATTTTAGGCAACACATGTAACTTTTTGTTTCAGAAGGCTTTGGTGGTAGGTTAATTTTAGTGTGCTGCTGCCTTAAGGTGGGCTAGTTTGGTATTTTTATGTGTGAAATTTATTTTATGTTTAATATTTTTGTTTTTATTGCAAGTGTCCTTTTATTGCAAGTGTCCTTAGCAATGTTTAAAAAGGAGTGAGTTTACACACTCAATTGCTAGTCATGCAGGGTAGACAAATCAAAGAATATGTGTGAAATAGATCTAAGACTGCAGCTTTTTCCCAGTACTTATGTAGAAGCTGTACTGAAATTAATGTGAACCACCAACAGATAACAAGTTACAGGATTTCAGCCAAACACCTGCATCTGTGTTAATCTGAGAGACCTGTCAATACTCTCATAAATGTTACCCAATTAGCTGAATATTTATATTGACTTACGATCCCTTAGTCAAGGGCTACACTAATTGTAGCAGTGCTAAGTATTAGAAGGAAGAAAAATATACATTTTCCCTTTGCTTTCTGTTATTATTATGAAGACCAGGTGTGGATAACCTACCTGACAGGGTTGTTGTGAGGATAAATCGGGAAATAATCAGCAGGATAAAGGAGGGAGATCCATGTACGGCACCTTGAGCTCCTTGAAGGAAATGTGGAATATGAATGTAACAACAACAATTGTATTGATTTGTTTTTTATTGCTGGCCTACATCCAACAAATTAAGAAAAGTTGCTATTCTGAATTGGCTCTAGATTTGCTGTTGTGTGCCAGTCCTTCTTTGTTTCTACTTAGGAAAAAAACAAACCCTTAGTCAGAAAAAAAAGGTTTCTGCATTATAAATAGATCTGTTACAACAGGAATTGTTTTTAAAATAAAGTTGTTCTATATAAATAAAACCTGATGCAATGTTGTACTGCAAACAGTGTGATTGCTGAAGAACAGAGGAAATGAAACATTATTGGATGCAAAAAAATAAATATTTGTGAGTTTCAATAAAAAAGCATATTGTTAACAGTGAAAGTGTTGAGAAATGTTTGTTTTAAATTTTCATAAATAGACCCTCCATCATCTACAAAAAAATCCATTTGATATGAAATTACAGGTATGGATAAACCAAATGGGTTGAAAACAGGATATCACTGCTTGGCAGAAATGACATTTTTAGTATGAGAATTGATAGGATAATGCTTGACAGGATTACTAGGACTCACAGCATATAGTATGGTTTATTCATGTTAATGTGGGGAAAGAAATTATAACCACTATTTGACTCCCAAAAGAGTTATGAGTTATGAGACCTGACTCTGCTATATGTCAGGGTTCCCACATCCAGTAATATTAATTTCAGACCATGGTCTTATATTTGGGTTGGAGGATGACTCCACTAGTCCAGTTTTGTCTGATCTGTCAATAAAAATGCACAAGCAGCTGTGCTTCAATCAACACCTCTTCATATTTCCTGTTTATAATTATATGCCATACACATTGATGTTAAATTGTTAAAACAAAAAGACAGATTCCTTCCCCATGCATCCTAAAAATTCTTGTTAGGGGAAGGGAACAGAGGGAGGATAGGAAGTTGAAGGCAATAGGAAACAGATGAAGAATGCATGTTCAATTCAGGAGTTTAGAAATTGACATACCTTTCTATTTCCAATTTGTGTGGCTTCTGAATGTGGCTACCCATAATTCTGTTGGATATCCACATTAATCCAGCACTGGGGGAAGACTTTTTTTAAAAAAAATCCAGCAGGCATTTTTAATTAAGTTTTCTGATTTTATGGCAAATTTTAACTGATTTTACCTCTATTTTGTGTCTTTTTTGTCACCTTATTGTACACTGGTTAGAGGCTAGAATGTTAAGCGGTATATAAATTGTTGAAATAAGTAATAATAAATAATAAATCTAAGAACTCTTTTTTAAAGTTATTCTCATATGAATAAAAAATGTGTTTAAATGTGTATTATCTGTAAACTGCATCATAACATTCTGTGTGAAATCCACTGTATTTCTCATTTGTGTTCAGCACATTAATCTGAGAGTCACAGAGCAAGTAATTTCATATAGAAATTTGCAAGGATCATCCCTAAATGTACTTAGATGTAGGGTGTAATTCAATGCATACTTACCTGGGAGTAATTCCCATTGAACCCAATGGAGCTTACTTCTGAGTAAACATGTATTGGATTGCAGCCTTAGTTGTGGTAATGAAGTCTAGGGGTTGTGTCATAGGTTTCATGTAAAATTGGGATTCTGAGGATGGATTTAAAGGCAGGGTAGGTAGGAAAGTAGGTAATTTAAAGGCGGGGGGAATTGTTCTGGGAGGCAGTCACAGGCATATCAAGGGGGAAAGAACAGAGTGACTTGAAGGAGCAAGAGACTTTTGGATGCTTGAGGCTGGAAAGACAAAGGTCATGTGTTACACAGCATTTTTGCTACTTACTTGTGGTAGAAATGAGATTTTATGGGGATTTTTCCAGTCATGACCTATTACCTCATGGATATAGCCATTTAGGTTGTTCAGGGTAGCTGAATTTTTAAAAAAAATAAAGTTGGAAATAAAAGTTAAGCTGTATTTGTTTCCATCATGTTTGCTGCTACTCATCTAAGCTTTATTTATATGGCTTGAGATGCATCAGCTCCCTCTTTCTGTATTTTATATTGACTTGTGAGAATATACAACCACCCACACAACTCTTTTCCTTCTGTTTTGACAGAACAGAATAAATGATCTCTGTGCAGTCTTTTAGTCTCATTTCCAATTTTGGTGCTGCATTTGAAAAAGTCTTTTTCCCGGAAATTCAGTTTTGTTATTTGGTGTAATCTTTCTTGAACTGCCTGAGCCCTTATATCCCTGTTCAATTGCTGATATTTGTCCCCCATGTTACAGTGGCCAAACAGTGTCACTAGTAGGGGTGTCAGAAAATTCTGATGGAAATGGGAGTGGGAATTGCTGATAATTTGCTTATTCATTCCATGTTCAGAATAGAAATCAATCCAGCAAATATTATCAGTATTCGCTCTTGTTGTTTCCAGTCCATAAATGATAAGTTAATGATACGTAATTAATGATATCCCTCCCAATTTGCATTTTGTTTCCTTTGCATTGAAATGAATGGTGTGGAATAAGGTAATGATAAAGTGATTAATTACGTAAAAAAATTGAGATAGTGAAATAGCATTTGCGTCAGAAGCCAGTGGAACAGAAACAGTGCAATGAATACGGGGTGGCAAGGCAGCAGAAATCAATGCCTTCTTCTATTCCTAGTCAGTGGTCCCATACTATGGAATACTCTTCTAGCAGAGATTCAGTAGGCATCCTCACTATTGACTTACTGCTGTCTGAAGACCTGTTTGTGCTGAGAGGCTTGTGCAACTGTTTAAACTTTATAGAGTAGCCAGTCATTTTAATGACTATTTTATATTGTTTTTATAGTTTTATGTTTTATAGTACTTGTAGATATTGTCCACCAGCTTGATATTTTATAGAAATTCGTGGTATATTCGTATTTTTATAAAACAAAGAAACATTGTATTGCATCTGATAACATTCCTATGTTTGTACACTAATACATCCTTGCAAAACTGGGCATTGTCTCTGCCCTTTTTAATTGGTTCATTGGAGATTATGTTACATTCTTTCCTGCATCATTGCAAGGAAAGCATTTAACCCAAGGAAAACAAGAGGACCAACTCACGTTGGAAAATTCATGAAGAATGTTTGGTTCTTCAGTTCTTTGGTGCTTCCAGCAACACTTTGTTTTGTTGTGCAGAAGCCTGTATGATGCAGCAAACATTGTCTTGGATCCTAACTAGCTCTCTACAAATGGAAAGCCGCCTTCCATTCATAGAGGCAACTTGAATCTAGCAGAAATTCCTGCAGGAGTACAGGGGAAGGATAGCATTTCTCCCCTCCCCACCACCAGACCCCTGAGTAGAAATGGAATTATACTCACATAACATTCCTGTCAGTAGAGCCTTACTTAGGATCTAAACTCTTCTACTCAGCAAATACACTTTTGTCTACTGTCCCACATGCTCATTTTGCTATGTTAATTATCAGGAGGAGGATGCTGGTGCCATCTGGGCTTGTGTCTTAATAACTGTTGCATAGGAAATCCAAGCTCCACATCTGACCTTTATGATGCTGCAAATATACATATTCTGAGCCATTTGCTGTCTTCTTTTGCACATGTGTTTTTAAAATGCCAGTTAGGAAATGACACAGCAGAAGTGTCATTAGCTGGTTACTGTAAGGATGGGGGAAAATATCTGCTAAATCTGCTATCTTTTCAGACTGGCACTGATTTGTTGCGGTGGGCCACGGCTGTAATTGGCATAGAATTCCTTTCCACTCCCCCCCCCCGATTTTCCTCTAAGTTGATGCATTCATAACAGTGTGTAGGTGTGATGAATAGGAAAAAATAAATCATGTGGAACATCACAATCATTTACATAGGTGCTTATGTTAAAAATTATACTTTTTTGCAACCCCTTCAAAAAAAACAAAAAACCAGTGGATCAAATTGGCAAGTGCCAAAGCAAGGTGGAACAAAAAAAGGGTGGATCAGGATCAAACGATGGACTATCAGAATATAAGCAGATTGGAACTGGGCTGCAAACCCCATCCCTAGTATACTGTGGAATGAGATGTAGTGCTTTAGTGGTTAGCATGTTGCATTAGGACAGTGGACACCTGGGCTCAAAACCCCACTCAACCATGGTGACCCAAAGTGGCCAGTGACTAATTCAGCCTCACCTAGTTCACAGGGTTGTTTTAGGACAGAATGGGTCAGAGCTGTGTATACTTCCTTGAGCTTTTGGAGGAAGAGTAGGATCAAAATGTAACACTAAATTCATAAAAATGAATCAAAGGCCATTTTCTTCAGAATTTCTTCTTGGACTCAAAATAGTAAATGCGTTTTTATGCATGTGCTTGTATTCTGTGGAAGAGGACAAGAGCAGTTTCCAAATTACATGCTTCATGATCTTCAATGGAGATGGGTAAGCTGTTCAAGGCTCTTCTGAGTTTGGCTTGGGATTCTATCAGGTTTCCTAAAAACACATTGGGGAAAACCCTGAAATGTTCCCAACCCAAACTGAGGGGCTCAGAGGAAGTCACCCACCCATAATCTCTGCTGCTCCCCCACTTGTAACTGCTATCCTTATCACAGACCAGCCCGCCTCCCCCACCACACACATACATTCCAACTCTTTCCTCCCCTTAATTCAGTATCAGGAGCAGCTGTGAAGGTGCAGCGGGAAGAGAGTGGAGGGAGGGTTTCCTCCCTCCCTCTTCTCTGTTGTGCTTTGATATTTGCGAAAAGCATGATGAGGTGCAATGGCTCCTGCCATTATAGGAGCCATAGGGAGAATTATATCTGGCCCTGTCATGCAATTTGCAAGTACATCATGACAATGGAGGGGGCTTTACCACTATAGCCAATAGGAGGGAAGGGTGTGTGTGTTGTGGGGGGTGCCTGGTATGGTTTTGAGGGATGAGGGAAGGCATTGGTAACAGGCCAGATGAGAGCCAGGATTAAAATCAGAGTTTGAGGAGTATGTTGGCTTTGTAAAGCTCACTCTGATTTTGAGATAGACAAACCCCCAGAGCTGATTTCTGAGTCTTGCTTGGGAAACCTTTACCAGCCTCTCTGATCCACAGCATCACTGCCACTTAAGAAAAGCCTTAAGAGTTAAGAAGAGCAATACTTCTTAACTGTGATACTGAGCACACTCCATCACCTATTGCCTGCATGTCACCAAGGTAAAGCTTCACACTTCATCTATTGGGTCTTTTTGAGCATTTCTGCTGAGCTTTTGAACAGCCCTCAAGGCTTTTCATGCTTTCAAGGAATGCTGAAAACAAACTAGTTAGTTTTCAGGGGTGACCAGGACTCAAATGTATGTGTGTGAAACTTGCACAGTGCTAATTGATGGGATTCTAGCATTTAAGATTATAGTGTACTGCTCAATAGATCAATTCTAGATGTTCTATATGATTTAGCACAAGCAGTGTATCTCCTCCTAATAGGTATGGCTTATGAAATATATGTATTTATCTCAATTTGAGTCTTTCAAACTGGAAAATCTCTGATGGAAGAGAAGTTAACGTGTATTCTCTTACACTGAATATTGGTTTAAGGTTTTTGTGGGGGCATGGGGGTTGGCTGTAAAGTGAGTCTCAGAGCATGAGGTATGAATTGGTACCTCAACTCAGTTTGTAGAAAGAGTCCCACAGTTAAAGATATTCTACTAATGTACAGACTAGATTATAGGGATTTGATTTGTTTTGTTTCACTGTTATTTTCCAATTTGTTGTGTTTCTGACAGATCTGTTTGCTGTTGCACAGAAAGCCAACATGGTGCCATCCAGATGTTGCTAGACTACAACTTCCATCACTCCTGACAATTGGCCATGCTGGCTGGTGCTGATGGAGGCTGTAATCCAACAAGAGCTGAGAGTTACCGCTGTATTGTTGTAATATTAATTTTGTTTATCATTCATTACTTTTCATTACTTTTTCATATACTTCTCATTTCTCATTCATTGATTAAAGTGGAGAACAATAACTTTAGAATTCTCCATCCAAATGACACAGCATTAGTGTTATACTAGCCCCAAAAGCGTCAGACTTGCCAAAGTATGTATCAGTTTACTAAACTCGTGTGAGTTTTAGGAATTTCTCCTGTGAGAAATGAGTGAGAGAAATGAAATGAAATGATTGACATTAGTATCTCCTTGGTGCCCTTCAGATGCTTTGGATTACAGCTTCAATAATTCCTGACCATTGGCCAAGATGACTGGGGCCGATGGGAGAAGTAGTTAAAAAAACCCCTAGAAGGCACAAGGTTGGGGAAGTTTGTCTCAGACTGCTCACTGTGCATGTACAGGCAGGGAAAGTGGGCGAGATCTTGCTATTCCCCTTCCCCAAATAGTCTATGCACAATTGTCATGTGAAAAGGGCTACTAGCAAGAGACACTTGTTGCTTATATGTGTATTGTAAGCCATTGTGGTCTGGTGGACTTAGGTTTTGGATTTAAGAGATCTGGAATGTGTGATCTAATCTCACATTTAGACTCCCTGGCCTTAGATATTAAGGGTCATGTTCAGCTAACTCATTGAGCTAGTGGAAGCCACAAGAAAGATTCCCACTAGCATGTTGGGAGCCCCCCCCCCCCGCTGTCCCCAATCTGGGAACAATCTCTGGAGAGTTGGGGGAACCCTTGGAAGAGTGTGCAGGGAGAAGAGAAATGCTTGTGCTGATGGAGTGATCTCCATAGTGCTATGTTGAATACTACCCTAACGCGTGTATCCAACTAAGTTTTACTTAGAGTGCACTCCTTGAAATTGGATGGGGAAGGGCTGTAGCTCAGCGATAGAACATCTGCTTTCTGGCATCTCCAGGTAGCTCTAGGAAATATTCCGTGTCTAAAACCCTGGAGAACTGCTGCCAGTCAATAAAGACAATACTGAGCTAGATAGTCTGATTCCGTATAAGGCAGTTTCTTATGTTCCTAACGCTAAGACTGGAATTAAATGGACTACTAAACTGATGGACCTAAGATGGTCGTGTCCATTAATTTCAGCGGATCGACTCTGAGTGTGGCTAATATTGGATACAACCCTAAATTGTCCCATCTCAGCTCCACCTCTGTAAATGGGAAAAAGTAGTGGTCTTCCTTCACAGGTGTTGAATAAATTTCACCTTAAAGTATTTTATAGTTAGTTAATACAAGTATCAAGCTTCAGTAGATTCTTAAATTGACAAGTTAAAGACCAGAGCAGACATGCACACCATCAAACTAGACTTTCAATAATTATATATGCATGATTTTATAATAAATATATCACAGTATAATTAGTGACTACAGTTTGAAGACTTTGAAATGGAAATATTTGTGGAACTCGACAGGTCTGGACTTGGCCAATTCCTGCATGAGATGTTGCCGGAGAACTCCATGTATGTTGTGGAAAGCTGTTTTGAGGAAGAGCAGAATTCAAATATAGCAAATAACTAATAACAAAGTTGGTTCACATTAATCAGCCCATGATGTGCTGCCATGAGCCATCTCTTCTTATCATCTCCCAGCTAATCTGCTGTTTTGGGCAGTTTGATATGCTATGAGTCCAGGCTGTGGTAACTTGTCACTAGAGGTTTTGACATATTCAGATAATCAAGTTATAGCTGCAATTACCACATAAACTTCCTGGTGAAGTTTAGACTTATGGCTCCGATCCTTCCCTGCAGGGGTGGTGGACAGATTAAGATGGTCTGCCCGGGAGTCTAATGGAATCCACTGGATTCCTGAATGCCCTGGGGGAGTTCCCAGTATATAGAGCAGGTGACCCTGTTGAAGCTCTTGTCATGCTGTGGAACAGTGAGGTGCATCGGGCTTTCGACACGGTTGCCCCCGAGCGCCCTCTCCAGCACTGTGGAGCCCGGCTTGCACCATGGTACACCAGTGAGCTAAGGGCAATGAAACAGGCTGGATGACGGCTAGAGCGCAAGTGGCGAAAGACATGCTGTGAGGCTGATCAGGCATGAGTAAAACATCATAACTGTGCCTACTGTGTGGCAGTGAGGGCGGTGAAGAAGGCCCACTTCTCTGTCTCCATTGCATCCTCAAGTAGCCGTCTGGTGGAGCTTTTCCGTATTGTCAAGGGTCTGTTGATATCAGCTCCAGGAAATGGAGCCTTAGACCCTTCGGAGGCCCACTGTGAATTGTTTGCAAGGCACTTTGAGGGTAAAGTTGCTCACCTCCATAGCAGTCTTGATGCCCCATCCACATCTACTATAGTCCCAAAAGAGGTGTCCAGTGCAACGTCTGCTGCAACTTCTTGGGAACGGTTTCAGTTGATGTGGCCTGATGAAGTGGACAAAGTGTTTGCGATGATGCAGCCAGCAACGTGTCCTCTCGACCCTTGCCCTTCTTGGCTTATTAAAGCTTGCCGAGGGGGTCTGACCGAGTGGATCCAGGGTGTGGTCAATGCATCATTGTGAGAGGGAGTGGTTCCAGCCACCTTGAAAGAGGCGGTGATTCGACCACTCCTGAAAAAGCCCACCCTGGACCCATTGGTTTGTGAAAACTACTGACCAGTTGCAAATACCCCCTTCTTAGGGAAGGTAATTGAGAGGGTTGGGCACAGCAACTCCAAGTACTCTTGGATGAAACAGATTATCTTGACCCATCCCAGTCTGGGTTCAGGCCTAGTTATGGGACTGAATTGGCCTTGGTCACCCTGATGGATGATGTTTATTGGGAGAAGGACAGGGGGAGTGCAACCCCGTTGTTCTTACTTGTTCTCTCAGCGGCTTTTGATACCATTGACCATGGTATCCTTCTGGGCCAACTTGGTGAGATGGGTATTGGAGGCACTGTTTTACAGTGGTTCCAATCCTATCTCCAGGGTCATTCTCGGAGAATAACATTGGGTGACTGTCTTTCGGCCCCTGGCAGCTGTGCTGTGGGGTGCTGCAGGGTACCATCTTGTCATGCTGTTTAACATCTATATGAAGCCCTTGTGAGCAGTCATCAGGAGCTTTGGGGCGAGGTGTCAGCAGTATTGTGATGATACCCAGCTCTATTTCTCCATAACATCTGAATAGGCAGAGGCCGTGCAAGCCCTGGGCAGCCTGGACTTGGTGGTGGGCTGGATGAGGCCAAAAAACTGAGTCTGAATCCTAGCAAGACAGAGGTGCTGTGGGTTGGTGGTTCCCGAGTTTGGATAATTGGTCAGTTGCCTGCTTTGGACGGGGTCGTACTCCCTCTGACAGAGCAGGTCCATAGCCTGGGGGTGCTCCTGGATCCATCTTTGTTGCTAGAGGCCCAGGTGACCTCAGTGGCTAGGAGTGCCTTTTACCAGCTTTGGCTGGTGAGACAGCTGCGGCCATTTCTGGACCGGGATAGCCTGACCACTGTTGTGTACACACTGGTAACCTCCAGGCTGGATTACTGTAATGCGCTCTATGTAGGGCTGCCCTTGAGGTTGGTCCGGAAGCTGCAACTGGTGCAAAATGCGGCGGCAAGACTGCGCACTGGATCAGGGTATCAGCAATATGTCACCCCACTGCTGAAAGAATTGCACTGGCTGCCCATTTGCTACCGGTCCAAGTTCAAGGTTCTAGTTTTGGCGTACAAAGCCCTATACATCTTACCCCTTATATGCCCAGTCGATCACTGTGCTTTGCAGGTGAGGGCCTCCTGCAGATACCATCTTATCAGGAGGTTCGTTCTGCACAATATAGGAAATGGACCTTTATTGTGGTGGCACCTACCCTGTGGAATTTCCTCCTTTTGAATAGGCAGGCGCCATCTCTGCTATCTTTTCGGCGCCTTTTGAAGACTTTCCTCTTTCAACAAACCTTTTAAGTTGAGACCTATCCCAGTCTGCGTCTGTGTCAGAATTGTTTAATATGTTTTTTAATAATGTTTTTAACCCTTTTTAAGGTTGTTTTTTTTAAATGTTTTTAATGCTGTTTTGTTTTAATGTATTTTAAGACTTGTTTTTATGTTTTAAAGTGTTTTAGTGCTTTGTTTGCCACCCTGGGCTCCTGCTGAGAGGAAGGGCAGGATACAAATTAAATAAATAAATAAATAAACAGTAACTGAAATGATATTTAAAGTGGCACAGCACCATAGTGCTTATAGAAATAAGTTTATTTCAGCCTGAGTTTTCATAGTGAATAAATAAGCATCTCAATTCTAATGCATGAATAACTATTTTTCAGCTGTGCAATATGTAAGTTTAGATCCTCAAGAGTTAGAATCATGAAAAGGTATGAGAGGCACATGGTGCTTGATCATTTACTAGAGACAGTCAAGGGCTGGACAAGGGCTGGTAAACTGAAGTTGAATCTCAACAAGATGGAGGTGCTGTGGATTGGTGTTTCTCATGAGTAGGAAGCAGGAAGGCAGCAAGTTCTAGATGGGGTTAGATCAGGTGCATAGTCTTGGAGTACTCCCTGATTCTACCTTGTCACTGGAAACCCAAATAGCCTCAGTGGCATGAAGTGCCTTTTTCCACCTACATCTGGTTTGTTCCTGATGCTGTGGGTCTTTGACCGCAATAAACTTGAACTTGAACTTGGTTTGTTCCTGGAGAGGGATAGCCTGGCCACAGTAACCAATGCTCTAGTAACCTCTCATTTAGACTATTATAATGCCCTTGAAGACAATTAGGAGATTGCAGCTAGTGTGAAAGGCAGCTGTCAGAGTGAGTGATGGGTTTGACTGCTTGTGGCCATATTATATCTCAAAGATTGTATAACCTCATATCAAAAATCTGCACTGGCTGACTATTTACTACTGAGTGAAATTCAGTATATCTTATTTATTTATTTATTATTTGATTTATATCTCGCCCTTCCTCCCAGCAGGAGCCCAGGGTGGCAAACAGAAGCACTAAAAACACTTAAAAACATCATAAAACAGACCTTAAAATATATTAAAACAAAACAACATTAAAACATTTTTAAAGAAAGCTTTAAAAACATTTTTAAAGGGTTAAAACATTATTTAAAAAAACATATTAACAAGCAATTCTAACACAAACACAGACTGGGATAGGTCTCAACTTAAAAGGCTTGTTGAAAGAGGAAAGTCAAAAGGCACTGAAAAGATAGCAGAGATAGCGCCTGCCTAATATTCAAGGGGAGCGAATTCCACAGGGTAGGTTCCGCCACACTAAAGGTCCGTTTCCTATATTGTGCAAAACAAACCTCCTGATAAGATGGTATCTGCAGGAGGCCCTCACCTGCAGAGGGCAGTGATCGACTGGATATATAAGGGGTAAGACGGTCTTTCAGGTATTGTGGTCCCAAGCTGTATAGGGCTTTGTACACCAAAACTAGAACCTTGAACTTGGCCCGGTAGCAAATGGGCAGCTATCTATAACCTGCAGATATCTATCTGGTAACAAGAAGGAGAAGGACCTTTGCAGAAGGAGGGCCTGTAGGGTAGTTTAGGTGCATGCTGAAAACATTTCTTGTTTGCCATGGCATTTGATAGCTCATGATACCAACCATTATGATTATATGTTTTTTGCTATTGTTTGTCATACATATTACTTGTATATAAACACCCAGTGTTGCTCAGGAATTCTAAGAAACCCCAAAATCAGTGCAGTTTTGAAATCAGTGGTTAAAATCAGTGCAGTTTTGAAAGGTTCAGTCTGACATCTTGGTTGATGATGTCATTCAATTGTATTCAAACATGGATGAAAAACTGCCCCTTGATCACAGGAACAATCATGAAAATTTTAGTTTTGATTCCTTAAGAGGTGTCCAAATGCATGGTGAACAGACAAACAACTTTCCAAAATAAAACTGTTTCACAGAGGTCTACCTCACCAAAATGAATAGGAACAGTTTCAGACCATTTGTTTTGGTGGGCTCTCTGTGATGTTCCTATATTAATGTATATATGGTAAGTGTTGTTGTTTAGAAGATACATGGTAAGTGGAGTGAAAGAGGAGGGGGAGTGAATGGGCAGTAGAATGCTAGATGATTGGCTGAGTGTTTAAAATGGCTGAACGTATAAAAGGAAGAGTGAGAGTGGAATCTGGGTGGATGAGGTGAACTGAGTCGGTTGCTTGGTGGGGTTTAGAGAGTTGTTTGACAGGAGAGAGTGGAGAAGGAGGGAGGTGGAGTTCGGATTAGTATTGAGTAAAACCATATGCTTATGTGCTTTAAGAAGAAATCTTGTTAATCTTGTTATCTTTGTTATCTTTAATAAATACTTAATTTAGTTTACCAAAAGCCTGATCCTTGACTGGGGTTTCACAGACTAGAAGGGAGGGTAAGGTAATGACCAAGGCTGAAGGGAAACTGTAACAAATGGTGGCAGCGGTGAAGAGAATAACAATACCAGTATTCAGAGTCTCTGGGAATACTAGTATTGGGGCATTACTGGTGGTTGCCTAGCAGGGGGATCTGTTGAGATCTGTGCTAGAGCGGGGAGAGAAAAAATAAAATAAAGGACAGTCCAGACTGGTGGAGTCCCTGGTGGTGCCTAGAGACAGGCAGTAACCACGAGCAGGTAGGAACCTGACAGGGAGAGCCAGGGAGGGATGCCTCACACGTGGTGGCAGTAGCGGTGGGATACGAACAACAGAGAATCCAGCTCCGAACAAAGGAGACTACGTCACAGGTGTTGGCTGTAGCAGTGAGATACGAACAACAGAGAATCCAGATACAGTGGTGTGGCAAACAGAAATAACAAAACAAGATTTCTTGTGAGAGTGACTGGCAAAGAGTGTGGTGGCAAAGAGTGAGTGAACTCAAACACCATGGCTGAATATATAAAAATGAAAAGAGAGGAGCTGGTGGAGAAGTGCGTAACATTCAATTTACCTCACAAGGGTAAAGGGGTAGATGAATTGAGGGTAGCACTTATAGGATTTGCAACTGCCCAGCAAAAACAACCTGTCAGAGAAGAGACCCCAGAAGGATATTTAAGCAATCCCGCTTATATAGAGTACTTGAGAGAGAAGTTGAGGATGGAAACTGAGAGAATGAGGATGGAGGCTGAGGAAAAAGACAGAGGGAGTTGGAAACAGAGAAGTTGAGAATGGGGTTTGAGGAGAGGGAGAAGCAACGAGCAGTGGATGCCGAATTACAAGTAGAAAAGTTAAAATTTGAAAGAGAGAAGTTTCATTCTGATGAAACAAGAAAGGACAGAGATGGAGCAAAAATAAAAATTACTCCAAAGGACTTGCTGTCTATGAGCCTGGTCAAGATCCTCAAATTTACCTCAGCACCTTTGAAAAAGCAGCTCAGTTGTGGGGGCTACCTGAAGATAAATACATGCAGTATTTATCAAACCTGATTAAAGGGGAATTGGCTGAGGTATACCAATATTTCCCCTCAGACAGGCCCGTCACCTATGCTGAATTCAAAGAAGCAGTGTTTAAAAGATTCAGACTGGGGCCTGATTATTTTAGAAAGCTTTTCAGAAATTGCCAGATACAGACAGGGAGGTCTTTCGTGGAGCTGGGGGCAAAACTGATGGACATATTTGGGAAATGGCTGACAAGTGCAAAAGCTCAGTCTGTGGAGGAGGTGAAAAACCTCATGATATTGGATCAATTATACTATCAGTTACCACCAGAAATAAGGCTCCTGGTCAAAGACCGTTCCCCTACATCGGTGCAGGAGGCCGCAGAGATGGCGGATCACTTCGCCTCCAACAGAACTGGCTGGGTGGGGAAAACATCAAGAGAGTTTAAACCCAGACCATATAACGCTGGCAGAAGGGATGTGGTACCACAGCAAGTGAGTCCTCCAGTAAAATCTGAAGGGCACAGGACACCCCAGAGTGGATCTGTGTACCCTAAAAGTGAGGAGAAATTATGCTACAAATGTGGTAGACCGGGGCACCTACGTTTTCAATGTGAGGTTGCCAACCCCATTAGTAATCCTGCTCAGACAAGGGCAGTGAAAACAGAGCCCAAGGCTTTAGAAACAGCGAAAAAGGTTCAGTTCTGCCAGATAAACTGGACAGAAGTAACAGACCTTGATTCAAGTCTGAGAGAGGAAGTGAGTGTACAAGGGGCAAATTATTGGGCATTGCTTGATACTGGTGCCGCTCAGACATTACTGAGGCCAGATTTAATAAAATCTGAGGTAATATTACCTCAGGAAACTGTGACTATCCAAGGAGTGAGGGGTCAACCAGAAAGTTTGCCTGTGGCCCTGGTGGATATGACTTGGAGAGGCCGAGAGGGCCGATATAAAGTAGGCATTAATGCCCAGCAACAAGAACCAGTAATACTGGGAAGAGATGTAATGGGAGCCCAAGGAAAGATCTATGTAGTGACCAGACAGCAAATTGGCAGAGAAAAAGAAGCCATATTAAGGGGGGCTGAAACAAACAGGGTGGAATCTGTTAACCAGCCTCAGGTCACCATAGCAACCACTAGCAGGCCTGCTGAAGGAGACAAACTGTATCAAGTGGTCTCTGATAATGATGAGGCAGATCAATTCAGGGAAGAGCTGCAAAAAGATATAAGGTTGAAGCAGATAAAGGAACAAGCTCTGACCCAACAGATTCCTTTCACTGACAAACTGAGGAATCAAGTTGTGTGTGAGAATGGGATTTTATATAGACTGTGGATGCCTGCTGAGAGAAAGGATGAATGTG
This sequence comes from Rhineura floridana, assembly GCF_030035675.1. Lineage (NCBI taxonomy): Eukaryota > Metazoa > Chordata > Lepidosauria > Squamata > Rhineuridae > Rhineura > Rhineura floridana. Next base: position 106,331,214 of record NC_084485.1, on the reverse strand, counting down.
AACCAGTGAAGCAATTGATAGTACCTAGCAAATACAGAACCAGATTGCTAGAGGTAGCCCACAATGTCCCATGTGCAGGACATCTGGGAATAAAAAAGACCAAGAGGAGATTGGCAGCACGCTATTATTGGCCAGACATCTCCAAAGATGTAAAACAACATTGTCTATCTTGTGGAATATGCCAAAAGGTGGGAAAAAGTGGAGTAAAGACTAAGGCACCCTTAAAGCCCCTTCCTATAATTGGACAACCCTTTTATAGAGTGGGGATAGATTTGGTGGGCCCCTTTTCCAAACCCACAAGGTATGGCAAGAAATATCTATTGGTGGTGGTGGATTTTGCCACCAGGTACCCAGACGCAGAAGCACTAAGATCCGTGGAAGCCCCTGTAGTGGCAGAGGCTTTATTAAAAATCTTTATGAGGCTGGGTTTCCCTCATGAAGTGCTGACGGATCAAGGCAGTGTATTCATGGGAGAAGTGATGCAATGTATGTGGAAATGTTGTGGTCTAAAACATCTAAAGACCACTACTTACCATCCCGCCACTAATGGGTTAACAGAGAGATTTAATGGCGTTTTGAAGGGCATGATCAGAAGCTATGTTCAAGATCACCCACAAGACTGGGATGAACGTTTGGGATGCTTCTTATTTGCATACAGAGAAGTCCCTCAGGAGTCAACAGGCTTTTCATGTTCACTAGAAAAGTGAGGGAACCTTTGGAACTATTAAAAAATTCATGGGAAGGAACCCTGGGAGAGTACAAAACATCTGTAGTAGATTTTGTATTGGAATTCTGCAATAAATTAACATCAATGATGGAGATGGTGAAAAAGAATTTGAGTCAAGCACAGGAGAAGCAACGTTACTGGTATGACAGAACAGCCAGGGAATGTGTGTATGATGTGGGAGATATGGTTATGGCGTTCATACCCAGGAAACATGACAAATTACAGGCTAACTGGGAAGGACCATATACCATCAGAGAAAGGCTTGACACAGTGACGTATGTAATTACCACAGACCAATTAAACAAAAGCAAATTGGTTCATGTAAATATGTTGAAGCCTTACCATACCAGGGCTGCACAGGCATTGCAAGTTACCTTATTCCCTGAGGGAAGTGGGCCTGAACTTCCAGATTTGGTACAGGAAAGCAAAGACAAAGGAGGGGTAGATCAAGTGGAATGGTCAGAGGAGGTGAAGGAGGAAGTAAAAGAAGAGATTCTGAGAGTTTTGAAAACCTATAGGAATCTCTTTAGCAACAAACCTGGCCGAACCAGTATAGTTATACATTCCATTGATACTGGAGATCATGCCCCAATCAGATCTGTTCCGTACCGTGTGAATGGGAAAGTTTTGAATGAGATCAAAAAGGAGGTGGAAGATATGCTGGAATTAGGAGTGATCAGGGAATCCATCAGTCCCTGGGCCTCAAGTATTGTCCTGGTTCCGAAAAAAGATGGAACGACCAGGTTTTGCATTGATTATCGGCTAATCAATAAAATTACTGTCCCAGATGCGTATCCTATGCCTAGGGTAGACGCAATGTTAGAGTTATTGGGGGCAGCAACCATTATCTCTACACTAGATCTCTGTAAAGGATTTTGGCAAATGGAACTAGACGAGCAATCCAGAGCCAAAACTGCCTTCAGTACACCAGATGGGTTATATGAGTTTGTGACCTTACCCATGGGACTAAGGAACTCACCAAGTTCATTTCAGAGGCTAATCAATACTGTGTTGCGAGGCATGTCAGATTTTGCAGTGGCCTATATCGATGACGTGGTATTTTTAGCAAGTCGGTGCCTGAGCATGTCCAACACCTGACAACAGTATTGGAGGCCTTAAGAAAAGCAGGCCTCACAATAAAAGCTAAGAAATGCCAGTTTGGACTAAAGGAAGTAATCTATTTAGGACATAAGGTGGGGAGTGGGAAAATCACCCCCTTATGGAGCAAGGTGGAGGCAATACAAGCGTGGCCGATCCCCTTAACCAAAAAACAAGTAAGGGCATTTCTGGGTGTGGCTGGATTTTATAGGAAGTTTGTGAGAAATTTTGGGGAAATAGCAACCCCCTTGCATGAATTAACAAAGAAGAAGTGTTCTGAGCGTGTGGTATGGACGGATGAATGTCAGAAGGCTTTTGATCTACTGAAGCAAGCCTTGTGCCAAGGACCCATATTAATAGCACCAGACTATGAGAAACCATTCATCGTGGCTACAGATGCGTTGGACCTGGTGCTGGGAGTCGTCTTGCTGCAGGAGAGAGAAGGCACCAGACATCCAGTGGCGTACCTGAGTCGCAAGCTGACGCCGAGGGAGAAAAACTATTCGTCGGTCCAGAAGGAGTGCCTAGCGGTCGTGTGGGGACTGAACAAGTTGCGCCCATACGTGTGGGGATGAAGATTCACAGTGACTACGGATCATCGGGCCTTGTTATGGTTGCAGACTATGAAAAACCATAACACTATGTTGCAGAGGTGGTCCTGGGCCCTACAGGACTATCAAGTGGACTTCCAGTTCATCAAAGGCAAGGACAATGTACTGGCCGATGGACTTTCCAGGCAAGTGGCTGGGACTGCAGTGACGTGACCAGACTGAGGAACAAAGAAAGACATTTTCCCCATAGAGACTTTTATTTGTTAATGCGACGTATAAATCCTGGAACAGGAATAATATTCTGCCGTTGTTTTAAGGGGGGGAAATGTGATGTTCCTATATTAATGTATATATGGTAAGTGTTGTTGTTTAGATGATACATGGTAAGTGGAGTGAAAGAGGAGGGGGAGTGAATGGGCAGTAGAATGCTAGATGATTGGCTGAGTGTTTAAAATGGCTGAACGTATAAAAGGAAGAGTGAGAGTGGAATCTGGGTGGATGAGGTGAACTGAGTCGGTTGCTTGGTGGGGTTTAGAGAGTTGTTTGACAGGAGAGAGTGGAGAAGGAGGGAGGTGGAGTTCGGATTAGTATTGAGTAAAACCATATGCTTATGTGCTTTAAGAAGAAATCTTGTTAATCTTGTTAGCTTTGTTATCTTTAATAAATACTTAATTTAGTTTACCAAAAGCCTGATCCTTGACTGGGGTTTCACAGACTAGAAGGGAGGGTAAGGTAATGACCAAGGCTGAAGGGAAACTGTAACAAATGGTGGCAGCGGTGAAGAGAATAACAATACCAGTATTCAGAGTCTCTGGGAATACTAGTATTGGGACGTTACTGGTGGTTGCCTAGCAGGGGGATCTGTTGAGATCTGTGCTAGAGCGGGGAGAGAAAAAATAAAATAAAGGACAGTCCGGACTGGTGGAGTCCCTGGTGGTGCCTAGAGACAGGCAGTAACCACGAGCAGGTAGGAACCTGACAGGGAGAGCCAGGGAAGTACGCACCACACTCTCCACCTCCTATCCCAAATTCAGGGTCTTATCATCATAGATTTTCAAGCTGGAGGGGTTTGTGCATTTTGATTGGTCAATGGGATTATGAAGGCCAGATGCAGATTGGCCTAATCCATCCTGGGTTTTGGCCTTCCTTACATCAATGGATCAAGGTTTAAGTGGTTTACTTTGTCACATCTTAATTACGGGTACTTCAATCCCCTTTTGAGAGGGATGAAGAGGTAACTGTAGTTCTATAAAGGCCTTGAGGGAATAGGCTCCCAAAATGGTTAATGGAGAGGAGAAAAAAAATTCCAAGGTAAGTGGCAAGATGAAGTAGTGTCTAACATGCATTAGGCTCTTTCTAATATCAGATTCCTCCCATTGTAAATTTATTGGTGTTTATTAGTATATATTTCAGCCTGCTAGGAGATTAGGCCATGTTTTTAGCCCAGCAATATATATGTCAGGGATGAGGAACACCTGCAGATGTTGTTGGACTACAACTCCTATTATCCCTGACAACTCTCCATGGTAACTGGGTCAGTGATGGGGGCTGGAGTCCAGCAACACCTGGACTCTGACTTCCCATTCAACACCCCATCCCTGATATATGTGGTTTCTATTGCTGTCCTCCAAGATGTCCCAATTCTGGAAAAATCAACTTTGTTGGTTAATTCCAGCTCTGGAGACGTATGTGCCAGTCACCCTTTGGGGCTGTTTCATTTATGTATAGCAGTTCCAAGGAAGGAGGTGAAACGTTCAGCAAGGTTAAATGCTTTCCTGATGCATTTCTGTCTTATTTTTATGTTCTGTTCTTATTTTTATGTCCGATTGTACCTATTCATTCTCTCTTCTGGTGAATTCACTGTTTGGCCAAAGTGAACCACTATCTGAATTGCTGCCAGGTTGACACCATATATAATATTACCAGGAGATATGTGTGTCTGAGTGAGCTTTTGATAATATTTATGTTTATTACATCTAGGTAATGAAAAATACATAAACTTATTTTGCAGAGTTCAGAGCAACATACAAAAGCATTTCAAAAACTTCATCATACACCCACACACACATAATCCCCAGATTACAATAAAGAAAGAGGAAACTACATCAGTTTAAGCACTAGGGAGCAGAACTGAAAATATGGCAAGATAGAAATGTGTTTACTTGGCAATGAAAGCATGACAAAGATGTTGCCATATGAATCCCCTTGTCAGATAATTCCATATGTGGTGCCACTAGACTAATGCTATTTTAAGGAAATGTAACTTGCTTACATATTGTTGAATAGAAATTATTTTTCTCTGAAGGATTTGGAGGAGCCAAATCCATTTTTTCATGCTTGCCAAGTTATATGTGCAATGTTTAACATTAAAAAGCAAAACAAGCAAACAAATGGCTCTAGAAAAACTGAATAAACACCATATTCATGTATTATTATAGGAAGCTATTAGTTACTATTCCCCCCCCAATCCCCCATAATTTTGGTGTGTTGGCTCTTGATATCACGTGCGCTGAATTCATGGAGAAATTCATAACTGTAAGATGTACCCAAAGGGAAGTGGTGTCAAAAAGGCAAGTCAGCACCATTCATATAAGGTGGCAGCTCAAATCCTTCTCCCTTTCATTCCACTCATCCATTTGTCAGCTTTCAAGGCCACTCCCTCCCTAACTGGCTGATGCTCCAAGCAGTGGAGTTGAACATGATGCTGATGTCTTAGTGTGGATTTTAGCTCATTTCTGCAAAATGTTCAAAAAGTATGGCTTAAGGATGGGCAGCCAAAACAAACAAACCAGCATATCCCAATTCACATAATTATGGAGAACCTCCGTAATATTTTATCATATTTGAATATGATGCATAAACCATTCCTACACTTGCTGATGTCATCATCAATGATATAATCTCCTTCTTGACCTGAATTTTTCAGCAGCAGCATGAACTGAATTCTGTAGTGAAGATGGCCTAAGTGAAGGATGGGGAATCTGTAGCCCTCTAAGTGTTGCTGGACTCCCATCAACCACAGCCAGCATGGTTAATAGCTAATGGTCAGGTATAATGGCAGTTGTAGTCCAGGAAGATTTGGAATGTCACAGCTTTCTCTTACCTGACCAAACTTCAGAGGATACAGGTTTGTTCATCTGCAAGATCTACAAGCTAAATACTTAACAAGTCATGCTCAGTAATGCTTGCCAAATCCCTTTGACTAGGGACCCTTTCATTCCTAGTCAGTGGCAGCTGCTGGTCCCTGGATCTGGTGGGGCTGATTTGGGGGCACATAGACAAGGCCAAATAGGTCTAGTTTTCTCCTCATCCTTGTCCTTTGCAATGTATTTGAAGCAGTATGTAAAGCATCATACTACGTGCTCACTCACATAAGAGTAAGTACAGCTCAGACATACCTCCTCAGAAGTAATAAGACAAGATTTAAGATTGCTGTGGCAATCCTGTTATATAACAAAGAAACAGCACAAAGTGAGCAATTCGTTGTTTTATTACGGTGAGGCACTAAACAACTGTCACTTCAGCCAAACTATCTTCTCAGTAGAACTAAACTGCAAGCAGGGCTGGCTCCAGGAATGCGGGGACCCTTGGGCATTAGCCTGCCCTGGGCCCCTCTGCTCCTCTTCTGCGATCCCGCGGATCGCAAGACAAGACCTTCTGAGCCACCCGCCATCCCCCCGCTTCACCTACCTTTCTCTGTTGTTTATTGCGGCTGTGCGCACTGTGCGTGCAGGGTTGCCATCAATCAAGATGGCAGCTGAGGTTTCCGTAAGGGACTGAAGCCTCTGCCGACATCTTGGTTGATGGCATTCAGCGTGTGCATTGCTGCCATCAAACAAGATGGCGGCAGAGGCTTCAGCCCCTTACAGAAACCTCGGCCACCATCTTGATTGATGGCAACCCTGCGCACGCAGTGCGCACAGCCTCAAAGAACAGCAGAGAATGGTAGGTGAAGCGGGGGGGATGGCAGATGACTTGGAAGGTTTTGTCTTGTGATCCGCGGCACAGAAGGGGAGTGAGGGCCCCCCCAGGGGCTCCTGTAGCTGCAGGGCCCTCGGGCCAGTGCCCAACCTTGCCACTCCTTAGAACCGGTCCTGCCCGCAAGCATCCCTGTCCTATTGACACTTGGCCATGAAGCCCACTGTGTGACCTTGGACCAGTCACTGTCTCTCAGCCTAGCCACAAGGTTGTTGTGAGCACAACATAAAAGGAGAACTATGCATGCCACCTTGAGCTTTTATCAATAAATATTTCTCTATTAAGTATAAGATTGTAAGAAGAGCCCTGCTGGATCAGACCAAAGACCCACATAGTCTGTATGATGCAAGTTTACCTGCAATAAATCCATTTATAAAAGTTTCCTAGTATTTGATTGGAATTCAGTTTGAATTTATGGGGTATAGATTCTAAGGGAGAATTTCCACAGACAAATGCTCTTTCATATTATCCGTGTTTTCAACAGTCTATATAGTAGTCCTTATCCTGCAAAAGATCACTTCCCTTTCTCTTATAAATCCACAGAACAGATTTTAGTGGAAACTCTCCTATTGCTAGCTGGAAGTCTCTGTGTCTTGGAGAAGGCCACAACAATGTTTTGGACAGCAAGCCCCTCATCTTTTTTCCCTATCTGTCAACTTCTGTATTGCCAATTTGCTAACAAAGCCAATCAATGTGTGCATAAAAGCCATTGTAGAAATCCTTCCCATTTAAGAACTCTTCCTTTTTTATCTGATATATTCAGTAGCTGGTACATAATTATTTTTGAGAAATTTGCCTAGATATTGTCTTAAACTGATCCCTATTTCTGATTTTCTGGGTGTTTTTAAATTGCTGATTTAGGTCTTTATTTAAACTTTCCTCCATTTCTAAAACTCAGCTGAAATGGTATAATAATAATAATAAATAATAAATTTTATTTCTAGGCCGCCTATCTGGCCGCACAAGCGGCCACTCTAGGCGGCGTACAAGATGAAGTAAAATACAACATACAAACTATAAAAACCCAAGAACTACAATATAAAACGAAACCGAACCCACCCATAGCTAAAACCAATAAAATTAGGCTACCCCAGGGATCTTGTAGGCCTGCCTGAATAGCCAGGTTTTCAAGGCTTGGCGAAAACTTGGCAGGGAGGGGGCATGGCGAAGATCATAAGGGAGAGTGTTCCAGAGGGTGGGGGCCACGATTGAAAATGCCCTCTCTCTGGTCTGCACCAGTCTAGCTGTTTTGACTGGTGGGACCGAGAGAAGGTCTTGAGTGGCTAATCTAGTCAGGCGGCATATTTGTTGATGCTGGAGGCGTTCCTTCAGATAAGCTGGGCCGAGACCGTATAGGGCTTTAAAGGTGAGTACCAACACCTTGAATTGGGCCCGGTAAACAACTGGTAACCAGTGTAGATCTTGTAACACCGGAGTGATGTGATCGCGGCGATGGCTGTTTGTAATCAAACGTGCCGCTGCATTCTGTACCAGCTGCAGTTTTTGGACCATTTTCAAGGGTAACCCAACATAGAGCGCGTTACAGTAGTCTAAGTGAGAGGAGACCAGGGCATGTACTACCCGTGGGAGAAGATGGACAGGCAGATAGGGTCGCAGCCTCTGTATTAGATGTAATTGAAACCAAGCTGCCCGGCTCACTGCCAAAACCTGAGCCTCCATGGACAGCTGGGAATCAAGGATGACCCCGAGGCTGCGGACCTGGTCCTTCAGGGGCAATTTTACCCCATTGAGCACCAGGTCTAAAGCTCCTAATCTTTTCCTGTCTCCCACGAGCAGTACCTCGGTCTTGTCAGGGTTTAGCTTCAGCCTATTTCCTCCCATCCATTCACTTACTGACTCCAGGCACTTGGAAATGGTCTCCACAGCCAACTCTGGCGAGGACTTAAACAAGAGATAGAGCTGGGTGTCATCCGCATATTGGTGGCACCGCAGCCCAAATCTCCTGATGATGGCTCCCAGCGGCTTTACATAGATGTTGAATAGCATGGGGGCAAGGATAGAACCCTGTGGCACACCACAATTGAGAGGCCAAGGGTCCGAGACCTTATCCCCCAATGCCACCCGTTGATGTCTGTCTGAGAGATAGGAACGGAACCACCGTAGAACAGTGCCCCCTATTCCCATTCTCTCCAGACAATCTAAAAGGATACCGTGGTCGACGGTATCGAAAGCCGCTGAGAGATCCAGGAGGACGAGGAATGCATGTTCTCCTTTATCCCACGCCCTCCTTAAATCATCCACCATAGCGACCAAAGCTGTTTCAGTATCCATTTTTTTCACCCCAGGGAAATGGGGGGAGAGCATTTTGGTGATTTGGTAGGATAAAGATGGTGGGGAGGATGATCTTACTGGCAGTGGCGGCAGTACTTTTCCTGATGGCTGTCATGTGTGTATGTGGGGAGGGAGTAGCTCAAAATCCTTATTGCAAGGACACTGAAGATGTGTTTACACATCATATTCAATGAGCGTACAATGTATCCCTGTGTCCACAAATAGTTAAGTCGTCCAAATCAACAAGTGTACCCTCTCTCACGCAAACACTTGTAGACTGAACAAAAGGTAATAAAAGAAAAGAAAACAAGGTAAGCTGAATCCCAAATCTTTGAACTTAATATTGTTCTTAGGGAATTGTTGGCTATCTCTAAAATTTACCAATACTTCAAACTTTATATCCTGATATTTTATCAAACCTATCAAATTTTGAAATGATGTCAATATGTCTTGGCAGCTAACAGGGTCAGCTCCAGGAATGCCGGGGCCCTTGGGCATGCACGTACGTGCCCTCCCCCACACCCCACCTACCTGTCTGCTGTCTTTTACCATTGCCCTTAATGAAGATGGCAGTTGCGGTTTCCCTAAGGGGATGACACCTCCGCCACCATCTTTGTTGATGGCACGCATGCGTGCTATGCGTGTGCATCTCTGCCATCAACTAAGATGGCAGCAGGGGCTTAGGGAAACCACGGTCACCATCTTCGTTAAGGGCAATGATAAAAGACAGCAGACAGGTAGGTGGGGGGATGTGAGGGGCGCAGATCACGGAAGGGGAGTGGAGGGGCAGCTGAGGGGGGCCCTGCAGCTCCAGGGGCCATTGGGCCAGTGCCCCACCTGGCCGCCCTTTAGAAGCGGCCCTGGCAGCTAATTGTTACATAATCTGTGGATAAAGATTTTTATTTCCTTGAAGTAAAAGCTTTTTATGTGTTCACTTGGAACACTTGGACAGCCTTGCCCATTCTAGGGCAATGAGACAGCAATCACCCATTCCTACTTGGTTGTCACCTCTGCTCCTTTTTATTTATGTATTTAAAATGTATATATATAAGCTCTATAGGTGGGTTAATTGATGTTGCTTGATGAAGAATGTTATATTTGTAGCAATGGCTTGTACTGCTCTGGGATTGTTTTACGGTCAAGGATTGAAATAATACACAGACACAGCAAGCTGGGTTGAAAAAAGGGCCATGTTATTAAACTATTAACAAACCCCTTAAACTAACCTGCAGAGGGAAAACCTAGGTGTGGGAACTGTTTATAAGCAAGCTGTTGCCATACTGGGCAACCAGCCCCTGCTGGGGCAAGGGCAAGCCATTCTCCTTACCCCTTATCCCCATCACACCTGGAGATGAGCAGGGTGGTCTGTGACGCCCTTCCCTGGCTCTCCCTGTCAGGTTCCTACCTGCTCGTGGCTACTGCCTGTCACTAGGCACCACCAGGGACTCCACTAGTCCGGACTGTCCTTTTTTATGGTTTCTCTCTCCGCTCTAGCACAGACCTCACCAGATCCCCCTGCTAGGCAGCACCACCAGTCACATCCTATAACCAGTATTTCCAGAGACTCTGCCTGAGTCTCTCTCAATCAGGTTACCTCTGTGACTGCATGCTTAAGCTGTCCCAATCCCTTTGATCTATATAGAATGCATATAATTCTGGTTTGCTCTGGATACTTGTGGTGTTATATTCTTCCCTTCACCGCTGCCACCAATTGTTACAGTTTCCCTTCAGCCTTGGTAAGTACCTTGCCCTCCCCTCTGGTCTGTATATTCCCCAGCCAAGGATCAGGCCTCCGGTAAACCAAAATAGTGTTTATTAAATATTAGAAATAACAAGATTACTTTATAAAGGCACATAAGCATATGGTTTCATCTATTCCTGTGATACTTGTCTTAGTATTAATCCGAACTCCACACTCTCCCCACATCCACCAACTCTCCACACAATCTCCTCTCAAAAACCCCACCAAACACCTCTTAAACAACCCACTCACGTCCACCCAGATTCAACTGTCATCCTTCCATTTATACTCTCAGCCATCCTAACACTCAGCCAATCATCCAGCATTCTACTGCTCATTTACTCCCCCCTCCTCTTTCATTCCACTTACCACTTATCTTCTATACAAACAGCACTTACCATATATACATTAATACAGGAACATCACATGGCCTTCCCGCGTAACCACCCCCAGGGCCCTGCAACTCCAGAATGGGGTAAGTTGGCCCCAGAAGCAGCCCCTATCCTGCCCTCAAGCCCTTCCTGGCAGGCCTCCGGACCCACCAATCACCTCCAAAGGTGCCTAAGGGGGCACCTAGCTGTCCTTACCTGCTTCCCTTCCCACACCTTGCTGCACAAGTGACCAGACAACCTAAACCCAACTCAGGGAATTAACCTTAACCTTGTCGAATTAGCCAAATTAGCCAAAATCACCTATTAAACACAATGCCCCCTAACCCGATTCCACCTCACCGACACAGTGTGGAGTAGGCAAAAAATCTGCCCGCCAACAAGGGTGGACAGGATAAAAATTCCTATTTGGCCCCAAGGCAACCCAAACACATCATAGCAATGGGAGAGCAGGGTGGGCATCAGATGCCAAGAGGAGGATTGGGGGGTGGCATGGGCTTAAATAAGCCTTGATACCCCACCCCCTTGTGCAGCATGCCACGTGCGCATTCAGTGTGCAACGTGTTATGGCTGCCGTCCTCCAACATGATGACTGGAGCTTCAACCCCTGGCCGCAAATATGCCCCGCCCATCCAGGCTCACTTGGGTGAGTGGAACGGGACTTGCAGTCGAGGGCTGAAATAATACACAGACACAGCAAGCTGGGTTAAACAAAGGGTCACTTTATTAAACTATAAACAACCCCCTTAAATTAACCTGCAGAGGGAAAATATAGGTGCGGGAACTGTCTATAAGCAAGCCACTGCCATACAGCTATCAGGCAACCAGCTCCTGCTAGGGCAAGGGCAAGCCATTCTGCTTACCCCTTACTCACGCCACACCTGTAGGTGAGCTGGGGGGCCTTCTCACCTTATCCCCCCAGGGGCCCTACAACTCTGGGTAGATGAGGTAAGTAGGCTCCAGAAGCAGCCCATATCCTGCCCTCGGCCCCCAAAGCCCTTCTGGCAGGCTTCTGGAACCACCAATCACCTCCAAAGGTGCCTAAAGGGGCCACCTAGCTATCCTTACCTACTTCCCTTCCTGCACCTTGCCGCCACAAAAGGGGGACAAATCTCTATTTAGTCCCCCTTTATCCCACTGCCAGGAACCACATCTCGCAGACACCTCTCAGGTCATCCAGAAAGATGTTGTTCCCTGCATCCCTCAGGTGAACTTCATCAGCCCTGTAAAGTTCAGCCCACGTCTGACGTATATCAAGGTGATGTAAAAGCAACCCCCCATGTGCCAGAAGGTCCAGCCAAAGCTGCTGGTTGACCTTCTTGCGTGCTCTATCAATACTCCTCGGGTCCTCCAAACAAGGCCAGGCCCTGCGAGGGAGTATGTCCCACCATATCAGCTGAACCAGAGGGCAACGTTGCCTCACCAACTGCATGCCCTCACATGCTTGCAAACTGAGGGCATTGCCCTTCAGTAAACCAAGGTCATTCCCACCAAGATGAATGAACACCACATGTGGAACTGTCTACACCAAGCCTTGCTGGAATAACATGGGTAGGAGCCCATCCCAGTGCATCCCCTGCCAACCCAGCCATTGCACCATGGCCCACCAACTGACGCCCAGCTGTGAACGAAAACATTACTTTGTGGCCCTACAGCTCTCCCAGAAGATCATGCTATGGCTGCAGAGTAGGCTGTGCATCCACTCTGTCCCCATCTAGCAACCTGCCAAAAACAAAATAATTACAAACGGTTAGGCCTCAGGACCTCCCAAGTCATCAAAGGGGCGAATGTAACCCTTGTTCGCCCTCGATTTCCATCTTCTGATGGCCTGTACTCCTGCTGGGGGAAAACCAATACTAACCACTGTGGAAGCAACCTCAAGCCTGAACAAGTAGGTCCCAAACCCTGCAGGGTTCACCCCCAAGCTTTGCAGTGCTAGCTTGGTAAGCACCCAGAATTGAAACTTTGTGAGGGGAGACCCTCCCTTGTGAATAAACAAATAACCCGGCTGTGTGCCCCTTGCTTCAAGAAAGAATTGCAAAGCCCTCACTGGGCAGATGTCTGGTGTTGGGGACGACAATAACACTATGCTGCGGGCTTTACACCGCTGATCCATCTAAGACCATTGTAACTTGATATTGGCACAACCCCCCTCCAAACTCACATCTGACCACAGGAGGGTGTGTAGAGATGAGTCTGACTTGGACTGTGGAACAACCTCCCCAATCCTGAATGCCCCCCCCAAATAATGTGAGGGCCGCTGTGTGAAATAGCTGAACCTCATAGTGGAAAGAGCATACATCGACCCTCTGACCTAACAGTCCCACAGTCATGTCATTAAGCATGATAAATTAAGCATCAACTACAGTTGATTGGAACACACCATTCAAACAAAAACATTTCTCTGATTGGAAATTAAGATATAAATCTTAGCTAAAAGATGGAGCCTGGGTAGGGAACACTTAATCTAGCCAACTTGCTTCTAGCAAAAAGGGTTTAAGTGCCCTCAGGCCAGGCCAGTCACCAGAAGGCCATTGCAGGAAGAAAGGAGCCTAATGTTATGGAGATGTTAGATGGGAGCACTCAGGAGTAAAACTGGATGCCCCTGAAGGCTGCAATTTTAAACACACTTACGAAGGGACCAAGCCCCATTGAACTCAAAAGGACTTACTTCTTCTGAGTAGATATAGTTTGGATTGTGCTGTTGGTAAAGCTTGACCAGGGATCCTCTGCAATGATATCCATATCAAAGCAGGGTTGGGAACCCCCTGCCTGGAATGCCCTGCCTTTATCTTTTAACATGGCTGCTCCAAAGTTCTTTTCAGATTTGACCCTACACTTCAGAAAGAGGTCTGAGAAATGAGAAAGAGTAAGATGATTCTCTACTCTTTTCTGTCTACCCTGTGGGCTGCTATAAACTCACTTTGACAGCCAACTCAATTCCAGTGAGTAATAATTGACAGAGAGAAAACACACATGGTTTGGTCTACTTTCACAGGCGGCAGCTTGGGAACAACAATTGCAGCCACACTTCCCAGTACGTGAATTCTCATTAAGCACTGTTCATAAAACTCTGTTCTCTTTGAATGAAAGGGTTTAAGTGTGCTGAACTATGGTCTTCATAAGCAGTATGAGCAAAATAAGATACTCCCAGCATGCTCAGCCCTGGCTACTAGTGTTGGTTTCAAATGGTGTTCCAAGCTCATATAAAATTGTGAATTAGCTGAAAAATGCAGCCTCTAATTACATAAATATTTTATATTTAGGTAGATACTGTACAAGGCAGTCAAAAGATGTGGAAACATCATTTGTACAGCAGACTTTAGATTCAAATCAATTTACTTGCTCTCATGTGTAAAATAGATCTTGTATTATGTGGAGTTATTTCCGTGTGTCTGGCTCCACGATAAAATTCCAGACATGTTTCCTTTTGCTCAAAACCTGTATTTATATATGGATTCTCTCTAGTGTGATGTCTCTGTCTTTGTGTTGCCTGTGTCTCTTCTTTTCTTCCCTGTATTTCAGAAACATTTATTTGCTCATTATTTCTGTGGCACATGTTAGGCCTGAATGATCTTTTTGGTATTTCTTTTAATCCTTTCTTCTCATCAAATAAAGCTGCAGCAATTTTTAGGACATATATTAGAATTTCAACAATTTGTAATCAAAGTTGTGTAGAAAACCTCTGAATATTTATGATTTGGTCTTTAATATGCAGTAAAACCATACTGTCTAACCCCCACCCCACAACTTGTATTGTCTCACCTTTATAGACACATGGACCAAGTTTCTTTACACAAACAGTTTTATGATAGGCTGCAAGACATTTTGGCGGGGAACTGTCATTCTTGTTTTCATATAGGAACACAGAAAAGAAACTTCAAGAAGCCATTGTTCATAAAAAAATGTCTGTTGACGGACGTTTCTTTGACAAGCACGATCAATCTTCATTCATTGAGCAGGAGCATGGTGGCTACAATGTTACTGAAATTTACTCTGAATGATTAATTTATAAATATACTATAACAAAAACAGGATACCGAAAATCAAAGCACTTGTGCCATTCTACTGAGAAAAGAAAAATCCTTCAAGGCTGGGAAACAAATATACTGATTAGTTGAGCATCGGAAGTGAGGAAAGTTGAGTGTTGCATTATGATGTCACAAAAGAACCATTTGCTATTGAAATGTCAATATATTCTTAAACAGAACAATTTCAAAAAGCTTTCAACAAGGTACGTTACCAAAGACTCCTGAGTAAGCTTAGCAGTCATGGAATAAGAAGAGAGGTCCTCTTGTGGATCAGGAACTAACTGAGCAACAGAAAGCAGAGAGTAGGAATAAATGGACAGTTCTCCCAATGGAATGATGTAGAAAGTTGAATCCCCCAAGGATCAGTATTGGGACTTTTTAACTTGTTCATAAATGATCTAGAGTTAGGGTGAGCAGTGAGGTGGCCAATTTGCTGATGATACTGAATTGTTCAGGATTGTTAAAACAAAAAGGGATTGTGAAGAGCTCCCAAAGATCCTCTCCAAAGGGAATGAATGGATGGTAAAATGGTAAATGATATTCAGTGTGAATAAGTGTAAAGTTATGCATATTGGGGCAAATAATCTTAATTTCAAGTATATGCTCACGGGGTCTGAACTGGCAGTGACTGACTATGAATGAGACCTTGGGGTTTTAGTGCTCAATGCAGATGTCAACCCAGTGCATGGCAGCTGTGAAAAAGGTAAATTCCTTGCTAGGGATCATTGGGAAAATTATTGAAAATAAAACTGCCAATATCATAATGCCGTTATACAAATATATGATACGGCCACATTTGAAATACTGCGTATAGTTCTGGTCACCTCACCTCAAAAAGGATATTATAGAGCTGGAAAAGTTTCAGAAAAGGGCAACCAAAATGATCAAGGGGGCAGAGCAACTCCCTTATGAGGAAAGGTTGCAGCATTGGGGGTTTTCAGTTTAGAAAAAAGGCATGATAGAGTGTATAAAGTTATACATGGCATGGAGAAAGTGGAAAGAGAAAAGGCTTTCCCCCTCTCTCATAACACTAGAACTTGTGGACATTCAAAGAAGCTGAAAGTTGGAAGAATCAGGCAAGGCAAAAGAAAGTCCTTCTTCACACAGTGCATAGTTAAACTATGGAATTCGCTCCCACAAGAGGCAGTGATGGCCACCATTTTGGAGAGGATTAGACAAATTCATGGAGAATAAGGCTATCAATGGCTATTAACCATGATGGCTATGCTCTGTCTCCATAGTTGGAGGCAGTATGCTTCTGAATATCAGTTGCTGGAAACCACAGGAGGGGAGAGTGCTCTCGTGCTTAGGTCCTGCTTGTGGGCTTCCCATGGGCAGCTGTTTGGTCGCTCTGAGAACAGGATGCTGGACTAGATGGAGCATTGGCAAGATCCAGGAGGCTCTTCTTATGTTCTTAATTATTTAATGTTACTTTGAAGGAGTAACTTTACATCTGAAACATATAAAATCATTTACTGCTATTTCATTTGTTACCTGTGGTCATATATCCTTTAGAAACAGTGTTAACAGGCTTATATTTCTAACAATTAGATTAGCCAGAATGGCATTTGGGGAGTGCACATATTGCTTTTTGGAAGAGTATGTGAAGCAAAGCAGTGACTGATCCTATGTGCCTAGACCTAAAAAGCAGTATTTGCCCAGGGTTGTCCATTGTTGTGGCTTCTAGTGCATGCAAAATGCTGCAGTGTACACAAAAATACATACTGAAATATGTAGTGGTTTGAGGATCTTGTCCTGGTGTTTGAAAAGTAGCCATGCTGTTCTTTTGGAGGTGTTGGACTTCTGGCACTGACGTACTAGTAAAGTTAAGAGAACTACATAAGTTCAAAAGATCAATGAATAATCCTTATGGTATGAATGTAAACATTTTTTTAAATGACTTTAACGTTGATGCACCAGAGGGTTGGATCTGGAGAACTGTGAGCTGAATAACATTTATAGAGATTTTCCTGTCTCTTCCTCCCTGAAAAGCCTGTCCAGAAGGTCAGGGTACCCTCCTGAACAGCATGGAATGTAGCACACAGAGATGCTGAAGAGGAGAGGAATAGCCCAAAATTGAGCAGTGGCACCTTGCACAAATGGAGCTTGGCCTGATTTTGGGTGACCTTCCCCCCACATGCTATCTCACATGATTCAATAGTGTCCCCTGATTTCCAGATAAGCTTTTTTGGGGTTCAAGGTTACTGGGAGGAGGAAAGGAAAATACAGCCTCTTTCTGCAACTGCAGTTCATGGTTGACAGGATCCAAGCCAGAGTTTGTAACTTACACAGTATTAAATGCTTTTGCATAGGCTTCTGTTATTATTTCTTAGCTTGAATCATTGCTGATGTGTGGCAACCTCACAGCTCAAATGAGGTCTCTAGGAGTGTCTTGGGAAAAGAGAATGGAGATAAAGATAGCCATTAGGAAAACAATCAATTTTGCAAGGCCTAGAAAAAAAGCATTAAGCAATTTTTTTTGGGGGGGGAAGTTATTGGAGGCTTCCTGAATACTCTACATCAATTTAATTAATGCGGCCAAATTACTTGACCCTTTACTTGCAGGGAAGAGCAGGTACCAGTATAGTTTGGCATTTCAAGGGTAAATGCAGAGTTGTATTTTTTTAAATCTAGCTTGAGTGCTAAATATAAGGAAAACTCTGCTCATAAGTGTCCCCTTATTTGTTCATGGGGGGGAAAGAATTATGTAGAACATAATTTTTACCATGTGATGTACTGTTTCTCATTATCACACCAAATAGCATTAGTAAATATATAAACTTGAGCATTTCCTGCAGTTGGCCTTGGGTAAGCAGAAAAAAAATCAATTAAATGTATTACTTTGATAATAAGAGGGGGAAACTGTGGAGGGGAGGGGAGAAACAAATTAATTAGTAATCTTCATTAGTGCTATTATAAGTTGACCATGAATGTAAATTCTCATCCTCTTGCACACGCTACCAAGTTGGTTAAAGCATAATAAAACATTGTTTATTTTTGCTTTTGGAGTGTTTGTTGCAATATTTTCAAATCCTATGACTGATAAATCAGTTTACAACAGCAACAACAAAACCCTTTGGTTTAACGTTGTTGGGTTAAGAGCTTTCCATGTCCGCTCAAGCTCCCAAATGCTGGGAAATTACAGCTATTAAGGGCCATGTCCTTAACAGACATATTATTTAGGCAACATTAATATGGTATGCTATGCTATGCTATGCTGTGGTTAGTTTCAGCTGCACCATTATTTTGGAGCTTGATCGCAGAGTGGTAGACCTAAGTCCTAGATATGTCTGTCACTGGGATAAAGGCATGGGCTGTGGGCACACTGGTCGCTTCAAAAGCAGCCAGAATGCCTCTGCTGGCCACACCTCCCTTCCCCACTGCTGCCTTCAGACTTTTCAGCACTGCCCATAGCAAAATGTTGGGCCAGTCAATGTCTCTGCCTGAGCCTGCAGCAAAGTGTTTCCGTTGGCCACGCCTGGAAGAAAAAGTGGTTGAACTACTAATCAGTTGCAAAATCTCCCTGAAGCTAATTTAAAAAAAAATGCACTGGAGCTGATCTGATGAGGTTTTAAGAGTAAAAGGGGGTGGAGTTTGACTAGCATCATTTGCCTCTGTTTTGAGAAAAGAGAGATAGAACCAGCACAACAGTAAGTATCTCAACCCATGAAGTCTATGCAACTGATAGCTTAATTAGCTATCAGACTAATTAAGCTACTATTTCATGTTACAAGTACCCACCTGGAAACCAATACCATCCACATAGAATGATAAGTTGGAAGGGACCTCGGACACCATTAGTCAAATTCATCATTGCTACCATCTGCTTTCTTGCCAGAGCCAATGAACAAGCAGGCAGTGGCAGCTCCTCCTTTTTCTCACTACCTCTGTTGTTTGCTTGCTCATTTCCAGAGTGGGCCAGAGTGACAGAGAGGTGATCGGACAGGTTGCAATAGTGAAGCAAAGGAGGGACCTCTGCTGAAGTGTAGGCCCTTGGTAGGTGCCCAGCCATGGCTCAGATACCTGGCTTGTATTCAGTATAGTGGCCCCAAGCCTGTGGAACTTCTAACTGAGATTAAACTGGCACCTCCTTGTTGAACTTTAGGGGCATGACTAAGGGTTTGTCCATACCAGCATTTACTGTGTGTTTGCAGCTGTTTACACTCCCATTTAATTTTCATAGTCTGTATGATGTTACCTTCAAACAACATCACTCTCTATGCTTTTCCCCTGTAAAATTTGGGTTTACTCAATGTGGGGATAATCCAATAATTTGGGGGAAATTGGAGTCCAAACTGTTCCACTTGTTTCAGTGTTTTGGGTTAGAGCACACTACAGGTTATACAATAGTCCAAGTTCCACTTAACCATCTCTAGGCATTGCTACAATAGAAATAGAAATATGTCATAGAAATTGTTGCAACAATTGGACAAGCCCCTAGGATCCCTTTAAATAGAATCAGGGTGGGCACTATACTTGTGCGGAAGTGGTCTCTTGGATCAAGATTAGGCAAGCAAGTGGGCATCCTGGGGGGTAGGCTGTATAGTGGGCTCAACCTGTTCATGCCTGTGCATCCTGTGGTGCATTCTTGGTGATGGAGGCAGGAATGTCTTAGCCAGCTTGTCTGCTGGCTCCATCTCCACACTTGCCTGCTGCTCACTTGGCATTGCTCCACCAGTAGGCAGTTCAAGGGGTGGTTCAGGAGGTGGTGAGCACTCTGGAGGTGAGGCAGAGGAGCGTTCATGCCCCCCCACACAAACAGCTGGCTCTGATGCAGCCTGTCATTCAGGAGAGGGGCCATCACCCATGAGACTGCTAGGCCCTGACTGTCCAGCACTCACACCCCTTGCACAACACTGGGACACTCCCAAGGATCACATCCGTCTTCATTGTCCTCCTGCAAGGTCCTCCATTGTCAGAGCTGCTTTGCCAAGAGTTCTCTATTGGTCTCAAGATCGCTACACCCCTTTCCCCACCCTCTACTTCCTTTATGCTTTACTTTCTTTTCTGGCTGTGCTGGTAGCTATTTACAGTGCGCTCCTGAATGGAAGTTTTTTTTTCTTTTGATCCCTCAGATTTGCACAAAATCAGAAAACTGCACTAGCAAATGACATTTTTTTAAAAAAATATCTACATCAGATATATTGGGCAGTGTTTGGTTTTATGATGATTTTATTGTTTCATTTTATGTATAGCTCATTTTATGCACATCACTTAGAAATGCAAATGATTAAGCTGTATATAAATGTCTTAGATAAAATAAATGTGGAAAGCAATTATAATAATAATATATTTTAGCTTGAATAATCTCAGTCATGATTATTTGAAGAAGACTAGCTACTGTTTTTAATTAGTGGCTAATCCGTTAGGCAACCTTGGGGACCCTATTTTTTTTCTTTTATGATGTCCTTCCCTCTTGCTCTGGTAGAGATTTTATTATATTAGCAATAAAAATCATAATTAAAGGAGGCATACATTAACTAAAACTCCAGAACCAAACATATAAATGATTTGTGCATTCAGCTAGTGGAGTCCAATGGTTGTTGATGGAGAAACATCCACAAGCAAGTTTACATGCTCAGTTTCCACTTTGATCCTCAGAGGAATTATCAACATTTTTTGATTAAGTCAAAAGCTGGTCCTAGAGGTGTACAGTAGACATGCTAAGGCTGCTTATTTTAAAATTCTAAAATCACCAGTAGATGATGAAATATGAGAAAATAAGTTTCTGATTAATTATTTTAAAGAAATTGTGAAATCATTACTTTAATAAATGCCTTAAAGCTCTGTGACAAGGAAGGCAGCAGAACTCAAGCAGCTTGAAAAACTAAGATTTATTCAGGACACCGAGTTTGGGCATAATCACAAACCATAGTGAATATAACCTCAAATTCACAACCAACTTCAGATCATGTTTTCAGATAATGTTTTTTTGACCCTAGATGAACCATACTTAGCAGATCTAAACACGTGCAGAATTATCTGGATTGTTCCAGTGTGGGAGCTTGAAGCTGCCTGTGTCTAATCTATTGTATGTACAAAACTCTGCTCTTAATGAAATGTCTCCGCTCAATTGCAGTCTGTGTATTTATATGATTTTTCCTTCTATTATCTATCCTGAGCCTTTAGGAGAAAGTAGGGTATCTGTTTAAGTAAACAGCAAGCTTCAGACCAGTTTATAAATTTCAGTCATATTTCATGTTTTATTGCTTAACAAAAATAAGGATGGCAGCAATATGAAAGGAGAACAAGCAGATGGCATTGCCTGGTGAAAGGTTTTCACACAAGATAATATCATTCTACATTTGCCTGCTAAGAATTAGTAATTTTGAATGCAACACATCTCTCACTTTTCAACATTTGCCATATACTATGACGTGTTTTGATACATTCTGATGGAAAATATTCTGTCACTTTTATCATATAAAATGAAATTTCCTTAACGTTTTGTCCAAGTGAGTCTTTTTTTCTGGCATAGATACACCACTTTTCATGGGGAAATAAAAACCCTTTCAAGTAAATATAGCTAGAATAATAAAGGATGTTTATGTGACCAATGGATCCCAATAAGCTGCCATCCTAAACACATTTACTAGGGAGACAGCCTGATTGAACACAATTGGGTTTACTTCTGAGTAAATCTGAGGGTAGGTGACAGCATGTGGCATTTTGGAGCAAGTGGGTACCAAGGCTCAGCTGCTGGCAGGGACTTGCTGCAGGCCATGCATGTGAACTTCCTGGCCCCACCCCTGATGTTTGCACACTGGGAGTGGGGTGTCACAATTAAAATGGCAGAACTCAGAAGTTTGGGTTTGCAGTTTGCTGTTTCAGTCAGCAACACTGCTATCATTGTGGGCAAATGAGAGAATCTCAGAGTGGTGCAGTGATTGGAGTATTGGACTAGGACCTGGCAGGCCCAGACTGAAATTGCCAATCAGCCATGAAGCTCACTGGGTGACCTTGGGCGAGTCACCATTTCTCTCATGGGATTGTTGTGCTGTTGAAATGGAATGAGGGAGAACCATATCCACCATGATTCCTTGGAGCTCCTTTGGAGGAAAGGTGGGAAATAAATGTCATAATCAATAATATAAAAAAAGCAGCACACTTGTCCACAAGTCAGCCAGGAGGCTACTAATGATAATCTGTCTGCCTCCCCACCCTCGCAAATCAATCTGGAACAAAACCTGGTGAAAATGCATAGGATTGGATAATGAGAGACTACTACTCAAATGCAAATCTCCAAAAATGTAACAGCTGATGGTTTCATGTAAACAGATGGGAATAATAGCACTTGCAGAGAGAGAGAGGCTTAGCTAGGCCAGGCCAGGCCAGGCCAGGCATGCACAACATATGACCCACTAGACTGAGAACACATTCTGTCAGTCATGTATTCTGCCAGTGCTTGACTAGAAGATGTCAAGAGCATCAGATCAGCTCTTATGCTAACAGGGTCTACTAATACTTAGTTATCATGCTGAGGATTATCCTCACAATTGTCACTTCAAAACTGTTTAATCTATTTTGCAGCAGCTGGAAGTGCCAGCAATATTGTGCAATAGGGAAGTGTTGGTTCTCCCCACTTCCTCTGCTAAATAGGAAGTGTAGCACAAAGAGAAAATTACTTTGGGAAGAGATCCTGCTAATAAGGCAAAAGAACTATTAAAGTTTCAAAGGTCTGTGACATCTTAGTTTAACATTTTGCAGCATCTGCCTGAAGATACCTTCAATACCTGAAGATGTGAATATTCCATTTGCTTTCTGAACGTGATTTTGGATATGCTAAAGCAACGGTGCACTATTGATAGTGTGGTTTATTGCACAAAAACTTACTTGTAAAATCATTAATAAGATCTAAGTTTCAAATTACTGCTGGCATGAAAGAAAGCCTTATGTTAATTATTTGTTCAGCTGACTTGGCATGCAGATACACAAACACACAGAGCTATATATATTTACAGAGAGAACAAAGTTCTAATCATTAGAAATGACTTCTTGCTATGTAGGAATAATGCCAAAAGAGTTGATTAATTTGATGGTAAGCAATGCCTTTATGAGTGAATTTCTGAGAGACGAAGGAAAGACTAATAGCAATGTGTGTAAATTGATGTGTGATTTGGGGAGGGGTCTCTTAAAAAACAGTCCTGAGTGCCTTTAAATTATTCCCTCATAGTTCCCTAAATTAATATTGATTTATACATCTGATGTCTCATTTTTCACAAGATACTTTGTAAATAAGAACCAGAACTTTGTTTTGTGGGCTAAGGAAAGCAGGGCCAAGTAGCTTAAGCACTGTATTTATAAACCAAGATATTTTTAGTGTATAATGTCGTTTATGCAGCAAAATGAAAGGAAGGCAGAGCAATTTACAAGCACCTGTTGAATGTTGGTAAGTTATTTTTTATTTAATGTCAATGTCATGCTATTCAGCAGTGAGAAGCAGGCAAGCAAGCAAAACAGCATACAGTTGAATACTAAAATGGTGATGCAGTCAAACTGCCATTATATATGAGCTCTTCGGCAACTGATATGATGTAAGGCAGTGACTGATCCTGCAGTCCTAATCCTAACGAGCTACTGTTAGCCTGTGCTCATCCCTTAGAGCCTTTCCTTGTGCTTCTGCTGTGGTACCCACAAACATACTCTCAGTGAATTTGCACTGACATAGGTTGTTCAGGTGGGGAAGTGAGGTAGCTCAGTTGTAGAGCATCTGCTTTGCATGCAAAAGGTCTTTAATTTAATCCCTGGCATCTTCATGTGGAGCTGGATGAGAATGCTGTCTGAAATCCTGGAGAGCTGCTGCCAGCCATTGTAGATGATACTGAACTAGATCGACCGCTAGTAGTCTTCTTAGCAGCTTCTTATTTTTCTAGGTGTCTTTTATTCTGAAGCACCTGCATTACGCACAGGATGGGAGCTTTACGTGTCTAAACTTAATGTGTGTGTCACACATGCAACTGAGCAGAAATAGAAGTCATTTGGGGACAGCTATTACCGGGCTAATGTTCTAGTACAGGGGTTCCCAAACTGTGGTCCATGGACCATAGTGGTCCACAAGCTTCATTCAGGTGGTCCATGGTATGCCCACATGACATATTCCTGCTGATTTTTAATTGCATTTTTATTGCTTCTTGGAATCCATTCAACTTGCATTTGCAACTTGAATTTTGTGGAATGCAAATTGTAAAATAACAAAATATAAGAAAAGACACAATAAAATGCAATTAAAAAGCATATAGTACAGCTCATTACAATTGCTACAGCAGGCAGAAAAATCATTAAGTGGTCCGCCAAAACCATCAGCAATCTTTGAATGATCTGTGGGGGGGGGGAGTAGGGGAACCACTGTCCTAGTAGCTATTGCTTTTCAGGACAGATTGCCATGTTAGGCTTGCTCAGCAGCACAGCATTTTTGAAATTCTCCTTTGCCTACATCTAGAACCATTTCTTCGGCCAGATCCAGGAAAAGGATCCAAGAAGTGTGTAAGATCCATTCTGTACTTGGAAAAATCCATCCTCTAACTATTCCTCATCCTCTGGCCAATTTATTAAAATTGGATAGAGCTTCATATATGACAAGATCGATATCTCAATATCTCATCTTATTTTTCACTTTCTCATATTTATTTTGTAAACTGCCCTTCTATATTACACATATTTGATGGATAGAAAATATCAAAATGACTTGTTTCACATTCAGGGTTCCAACATTTCCTCTTGGTAGATTATACAGGATCAGAATGGAAAATCTGTCTATCTGATGAGTTGACTGAATTCCTCACTATAGCTACAAAACGTTGATTCTATAATATTGAAAGGCAATTGTAAGAGCATAGATTCATAGCAAATTTATTTTTGCTGATGTTGATTATTACATTGACCATTCAATTAAGGTGGATGGTTTTAACAGTATGCTATTGCTGATTTTATCCATAATTGTAATTATTTGATTTAATGATTTTATTGCATTGGAGGTATGTTTGATCCTGCTTGACCATTTATGATGAAATTTGTGTGTCCTGTAATCACCAATGGACTCAGCAATAAACTTGAAGCTTGATTAGATAATATTTATTATTTATAAAGCATGTCAAAAGAGAAGCATTGATCTATTATGGATACAATTCTGAATAATTTACAGTTTTTGTATGGGATGCAAAATTACAATTGAAATGTGTGCTAGGGAAACAATAGGGCAAGTGTTCAGCTGTAGTGTCAGGTTTTTTTAAAAAAGAAATCCAGTGATTGAAACCTTTTATGAACCTTCCCTAGCCCTACATTTTGACCCCAAAATTTCTCTTTCTGTCCTTTTCACAGCACTGGGCAATAGATTAAACCGAAATCTTCTCTCTCTCTGCTAGGGATGGAAAGATCTGTCAGTTTCAGTTTTCTCTGTTTCGCCTTTTTCCAATATTAAATTCAATTTACCACATTTCAGCACCAATTGGTGTGTGTGTTTTTAAAAATGCTCATGAAAATGCTTCAGCATTTTAGTGAAAATGTCTCTTAATAAACACATCTTTGTATACAGTTTTGACTAATGTGCATATTTTTGTGAACAATTTCTCCTAATATAATGAGTTTTTGGTTGTTATTTCCCCAAATATATGAATTCTGTGCACCCTTTCCCCTAATATATGCATTTTAAAAACATTGTTTGGTTGGAGAACTGATGTTCAAGAAAGAAAGAAAGAAAGAACTATCTCAAAGATGGCAGAAAAAAGGTTGGGTTCTTCTGTCTTTTTTGCATGTTATTTTTGGATGCTTCCTTTTTTTGATGTGTTTTCTTTTGGTTGGAGAACTGCATTGCAAGTTTCAGATTAGTGCGAATTCAAAGGATGGCTGTGTTTTGGCTCTCATATTGTTTCAGAAAGTGCAAATTTTGAGATTCAGCTTTAAACGTAAACTGAATCAAGTTTCTCCCCCATCCCCACTCTTTACTGACTTTTCTGCTGTCTCCTCTCTCACACTTGAGTTCTTGGATAGAAGGGACATTAAAAGAGCTCCCTGTCATGAAATCAGAATTGTTTGTTGGAAATCTAGGAATGTCTACTCAGGAGTAAGTCCAACTTACTTCCATGGAAGGGCATATAGGATTGCAGCTTTAGGTATCCCTAACAGATTGGCCACATGCAAACCAGAATCAAGGAAGTTGTCCTCCCTCAAGTGGCTGCAGGGCAACTAATGCATCAGTGAAAACAAATCCAGATGGTTGTTAGAACCTAACTTGTTAGGAGAAGGGAGGAACAGGAAAGCATTAAGGGATTTTAAGGATTAGAGTTCATGCTCAGGATTATGTGGCAACAACAAACAGCAATATATTTTAGCATGCACAAACTTTTAGACATCCTAAATAATGTGAAATTACTACAACTTATTACTATAGAAAGAGAGGGAGAGGGAGATGTCTAAACAGTAGGCTATCATTATGGCTCTGGTCTGAGTCTTTACATCTTTGCAGTTCTTTATGTTTTGTCCAGCTCCAAAATGTTACCCATGTCCACTTTTTCCAGAGTATTTAAGTTGTATTTGCACAACTGACCCCTCCTATAAAGATGTGGCTGGAATATAGGTTGGCCTATCATCCTTTTTTGTGTTTTTTAATCTTTCAGCGAAGTGTACAACTGCAGAAAAACAATATTAAAATCCCTAATGTGACATTTTGCAGAGTTGTTTTCTAATGCCGAGAATGCAGATAGGAAAGAGCCAGTGGAAAATAGGTATACATAGGAAGCTGCAAGTCAGAACATTTGTTCACCTAGTTTATTATTGTCTACACTCACTGGCAATAGCTCTCCAGAATTTCAGACAAGGGTCTTCCCAGCCATCCCTGAATATGCCAGGGAATGATCCTGGGATCTTCTGTATGTAAAACATGTATCATACCATACCACTGAGCTATGGCCCTGCGCATAGTAGCAAAATATGTACCAGGGCATGGACATCACTTCTGGTGCCATTCCACAAATAAGAAAAGCAAGGTCAGGCTTCCAAAGTCTCCACATGAAAGCCATTATGTTCTGCTAAGAGATAATATAAGCTTTCATTTTATGACTGCAATAATTAATAGTGGGGAAATTCAGCTGATGTCAGCATAGAGTTTATATCATGATTGCTGACTTGTTGGTGGTATAGGTAATTATATGCCAGCTTTAACTTGGTACAAGAAATTTTTTGTAGAATTCTGCAATTTCTGCAGGGTAAAAAAAGGGCAAATGGATCCTGAGTGTTCTCCTTGCTCAACTGAAGTTTTTGTCAGATCTTTCATGCAGAAAATCCCTTTAAGTCCCCCAAAACAATTTTTTGCAAGTGAGAGCACACTCTGGAATGAGTGGGATGTGGCATAAAGGGCTGCTTCTAGAGTGAGAATTGACAGAAATGGAAGACCCCCCCCCCTTGCATGAGTTGCATTGCAAAAGATTTTCTGGATCTTGTCCATTTTACCCATGGAGTCCCGTAAACAGGAGTCTGCTTAATTACTCTTTAGAAGCAAAGCACTAAAAATTGAAAGATAAAGAAATATTCCCAATTTGTGACCAATAAGTATTGAAATTGTTATAATTACATGAACAAACACCAGTTCATTTCTTTTCTCCTTTAACAATAAATAAATAAATATGCCATATTAAAACAAAAGTTAGAGTTTATGATTTACTGTAATTTGGGTACAATAATTGTCAAGAACGCCTGGATTGAAAAGGTGTCAGGTAAAATGGTTCTGTGGCAAGGAATTGTGGGGAAAACATCTTGCCTGAATTAGGGCCTCTGAGAGGCCATGAGACTGTCAGTTCTCACAGCTGAACTCAGTTAATTAAGCAGTAAACAAGAACATCTGCTTATCAGCCGAGACTGGTACCTCAAGGCCACAGGCCTGGGAAGGGTCCTGGGAAGGCTGGAGAAGCGTGTGACTGTTAGACACAAAAGCTCCAGAAGATTTCATCATCAGAAAGCCCCCTGATTGGCTAATTAATTCCTGGCTATTGCTGGGCTTTTCCCCATAAAAATAGAACCAAGAGTTTAGGTCTTTGTTCCCCAATGTTCTTGGTGCTACCTGATGTTGGGGTTCTATCTTACATCTGCTGTCCAGGCTGTACATCTCTGGGGAGATATGGAACCATGAAGTTACTTTGCTGGTTTATCTATATTATGTGAGTATAGATTAGGCTAGACAGCTTTGTTATTTTTATCTGTGACTTGAACTCTCTGCCTTTTGTATTTTACCTAGCCCTTGGGGGTGTTTGGTTTTAGGGAATTAATTTTGCTGTTACATTTTTTGTTTTATTTTAATAAAGCAACCTCTTATTTACCAGTGTGTGTTCATTTCAGGGGGAAATTGGCTCTGAATACAGCACCTTGGCCAGTCAGCCGCAGATTACCGCATAGTGGGGTATTTTGCCTTAAGGCTCTAAGACAAGGAGTGCATCTTTGGCTCTTGTCTTCTGGAATACTTGGCAGGTCTATTTCCGGCACTTTGGGTTTCCCCTTGGCCCAGAGTGGATGACCAGGTTTAAGGGGTGGTGGCAGTCTACCTACCTTGAAGTGTTGTTGTTGGTTTAATTCATCCCTGGTAAGGGAGGCATGGGTTGTGCCTGGCCGGGATCAACTGCCCTGGGCTTGGGAGTTGACGTTGGTGGGAACTTGCGAGTTCTTGGCATTAATGATGCTTTAATAGCAGGAAATGTACTTGGACGACAAAACAGAAGATACAAAGACAATGATTCAACAGCCTATTACAAAGTGTACATTAGTCTGTAGGTGACAACTTGACAATACTATTTCAAGCATTTTGGAGAGATTTGACCCTCTTGACTTTCCCTTTCAACTTCTTTTTTACTAATCCCCTCATCTTTTGGAAGTTTCCTCTTTTGAAGTCACTTTCAAAAAGCAGAGAAAGTCTTCTGCTGATGGCAGAAAGTGCCCTCCAGATGCTTTAGACTTCAATTTCCATTAACCCCAGCCAGCATGCCTGATAATTGGGGATTGTTAGAGATGTCGTCCAAAAACATTGGAGGGCACCAGGTGGGGGAAGGCTGACCTAAGGCTTTGGTGGGCAGTGAGAGTCAGACATTGGAAGACAAAACTAGGCTAGATGCTATAATCTGACCTGGGAGGAAGGCAACTCATATGATGGGCAGTGGCTATAGAGTGTGTCGAAATCTTTCTCTCCTACTCTTTCCAGATGGGTGAATATCATATACTGAAGTAACAGAAGATTGTGTGGGAGCAGGGATTAGATTTGTGTTTTATTGTCACTTCTGCCTCATTCATTGTTCATGCAATGCCTGGAGCCTAACGTTGTTAGAAGGAGAGAAATTTATTCATTCCCCATGCAAAGCGACATCCACAAAGAAAGTTTATCATTGTTAATGCTTTAAACAAAGAAAATAAAAACTATTGTTAAAATTGGATCCAAAATGCAGGGATATTTATCCTGTGTGTGTGTGTATGATGACGAAAAATATGCTTTGACTACAATCCATATGCCCCACTGAAAGTAACTTTATTCAAAATCTGTGGAACTTGATTTATAGTAAATGTGTTTAGGATCAGAGTACCACTGGGAAAAGATTGACATGGCAAGGTTTAGAGGGTAATTGTTTTGCATCAAAAATGTAATAAGTTTGTACCCTTTGGCGATAGGCTCAGGCAAGGTTCATCGGTTATAAAATCTTAATTTTTGCGAATGCTGGAAAGCCAATTCATGCCCTTAGAAAGGCTAGTTAAGAAGATAAATATCTAATTAAACAAGCAGTGCTATCTCCTTCAAGCAATGTCAGTCATGGGTGAATATATAAAATTAAAGTGTTTAACTATCTTTATTAAAAACTTCTTTTTTGTACAATATGAAGTCATCTGGGGAAATTGCCACAGTTACTGCTTTGAATTTTAGGAAAAGCCAAATATTTATAACAACCATAATGAGGGATGTGGGACTTGTTTTTTCTTTCACTGAGAGATAATTTTTCATTGTTCCATTTTCATTCACCACCTCCCCCATGGAGTGGGGTGGGGGAAGATGCCCATTGGTAGAAAAATAAAATGTCAAGGAGAACCCTTCTTTCTCACATCTAGTTTTTTTGTGTGTGGAGATATTTTTGTATGTAAAAGTATAGAAGCATGATGGCCCCCAGCTGTAGTCTGAAGTGCTACCTTCCAAACCAGGTTTGTGACTTTGTTAATTCTCCACTTCAGTCAATGTTCTTACCTTCATTCAATGGTATTTAAGGATGCTTAGCTGTGGCAGGGTCATGGCTTTTGTTTTTAAAATGTTACCTTCCCACAAGATCTGAAGTAGAAATTCACAAATGCAAATTGCATTTTAGATGTTTTGCTAGTGAACAAAGTCCACAGCCAAGGACTAATGAAAAGTCAATTAAGTCAGGGCTGGGATAAAAGATAGAGTGCTACAATTAAGCACATCGTGCCTTTTGCACAAGCTTGCTGGTCTTTCTCCCTAGTCTGTTGTCTGGGCATTCCTTGCTAGCAGTGTACTATCTCATCCACCAGGCTTTTATTATATGACACTGTGCTTACTGCATACAGCCCATCTAGCTAAACCCAAGCTAAGGCTTCATTCAGACTGCATTCAGACTAACATTTCCTTACCTAATCATTTCAGCATTTCATTTGATCTTTCACATGACACAAAAGCCACGTCTGGAAATGTAGCGGAATATAGTTCAAGTTTAGCATTTATTTCCATGTTAATTGCAGCGCATGGCCGGGAAATGAAGAGGCAAGACAAGATGAAGTGTGGGTAAATCAAGAGCCACATTTATTGGAATAAAGCCAATTACATGCTTGATTGCATAATAAAATGATCTGCAGAGACAAGTGCAGAACCTAACTCATACCCAATCAGGCGAGGACACCCTGCCATGGGTGGTCCAAGCCCAATCCCCTTCTCCGGGCCCCATCCCCACAGGGTGGTTAGGGAGGCGTTCCTGCTTCACCCCCCCTCAGGGCTGCACAACTCTGAGTGGGTGTTACAGGTTAGCCCCAAAGGTGAGCCTTATCCTGCAAATAGGCTGCACAACCTGGAAGACAGGCCTCAGAACCCACTATGGTTGCCAGGCTCAGGGCCTGAGAATGATTCTGTATCTTTAAGAGAAGAGAAAATTCAGCCAAGTGCAGGTTTTCTTGCAACACTGTAATGGGAAAAACCACAAGGTGAAATTCTCCTTTCCCTCTGCACAACTTTTAAAGATACAGAGGTTGAAGGCTGCAACCAAGAGGTCTTCTCTATCTTTGAAAGTTGTGCAGGGGTAAGAGAGAATTTCGCCTTGTGGTTTTTCCCATTACAGTGTTGCAAGAAAACCTGCACTTGGCTGAATTTTCTCTTCTCTGAAAGAGACATCATCGTTCTCAGGCCTTGAGCCTGGCAACCCTAGAACCCACCAATCACCTTAAAGAGTGCCTAAGGGTGGTCACCAAACCCTACCTTGTGAAATTCTGCACATATCCGCCAAATGTGACCAAATAACCTGTTTATAGATTAAACTACAAGGCCAGGCAACAAATCAGTCAAAACAATTTAAGCCAAATAAAGTTGAACAAATCAGCCGAATTAGAAGAACAGTACAGGGTAGGCAAAAAACTTGCCAGCAAATGAAGGCTGGCGAGCTAAAAATTCCTACCTGGCCCCAAATCAACCAGTTACACTTTTACTGCCCTGAAGGGAGGCTGGGTGGGTGTTGCGTGAGGCCAAAAAGAGACCAAGGGGAGATGGAGCAGGGCTTAAATAGCCACCCTGCTCTGCCCCCTATGTGACAGGCACACGTGGCCACGTTGCGCCGAAGGTAATGGGCTTTTGAAGCCATGCCAGGTTTTCCCCGGCATGGCTGCAGAGGCCCCCCATTGCCAGAACCCTTGTGTCTGACGATGGCGGGAATTGCTTCCAGAAAAAAATCCATTTGCAGTCACATTGAGCCAGAAAATCACAGAAGTAAATTTACAAAATTTGGGGTGGTATCCTGGCATATGTTTTTTTCCCTCCATTTTCATAGGGGGATCATGGGGAACAGAATTACACATGGGTGGAAAGGGTGGGGGAGTAGCAACATGTCCAGTGATGTTCATTGTTGTGTCACACCATACTCACTGGTGTGAATAAAATTTAGCACAACATGGTGGTATATCAGTCAAAAAGCCACGATTCCATAATGTAACAGGTACTGCAGTGTGAATGGAATGTTAGAAGTTGGGACAGAAGTGCTACCATTATAATCAGTAAAACTAATGCAATAAACCCCATGTCTGAAGGCTGCGTAATA
This sequence comes from Rhineura floridana, assembly GCF_030035675.1. NCBI lineage: Eukaryota > Metazoa > Chordata > Lepidosauria > Squamata > Rhineuridae > Rhineura > Rhineura floridana. Next base: position 106,299,134 of record NC_084485.1, on the reverse strand, counting down.
GATTATATGTATGTGTGTGTTTATCTATACACTAGTATGTGTTAGTATGTTTACTTCTGAGTAGACATTTAAATCATTGCACTGCACAACTGGAATGAGTGGCGCATAGTGTGAATGTGGGGTTCCATGGCCTATTTGAGCATAAGATTTTGATTGCTATCTAATGTGGCTGCTCAGACATGGTGATGACATATGAAACCGAGGTACATCTTACATCTACATGTTACTTACCTTGTCCTGAAGCAAATAGTTCTGGCACTATATACTATGAAGGAACTATAGAATATAGCACAGAATTGATTAAAGGAGGTCCCTTCTGTGTTCCAACATTCCCACTGATGCATTTGAGGAATACAGGAGTACTGTGTGAACAAAGTCAGGGGGATTTTATACTCCATATTCTAGTGGACTGGAACTATAAAATATGTATTGCTCATCTCTGCTCTTCAGTTTGGTCTCTAGTGGGCTGAAGATTATAATCGTGCCTTTCACTGAGCTGACTTTGAATGGTTGTTTTTAAAAGGCACTCTCACATAGCATTCATAATTAAATTTCTTAATATGATCATTAAAAAGATAACCTATGATGTGTTTAGCATTCATTTCAAATGCATCCTTATCTTCCCTGTGCCCTGAGTGAGACACTTCTGTACTAATTTATAGATCACATTAACTTACACATAGCACCCTAAACAGCTTGAAATGTAGCAGTTTTTAATAAATAGATATAGAAAGTGGCAATTAACTGTATAGCATTTTACTTGAAGTACTAACATGGATATATATATCAAAATATATAAATTTGTCTTTTAAAAAATATAAGGCCAAATGGTTATGATTTTGGCTGCCTTTTGAACTTAGATAATGGTTTCAGTTGTGGCATGATTTTCGAAGAGCTAAATCCAATCAAGTAATCAATGGAAGCATGCTATGGTAATCAAGTAAGGTCAATGGCATTCATTTAAGTACGTTATCCACACACACACATACACACATGATAAGGGAAGAAGGAATGTGAAAAAGTCATGGTTCTTAAACAAATGTTGAACACTGTTGAAATTGTAAAAAAAGTTTTAAAAAACTTCTGTTGAAAAGTTCATTTGCTTAATGTGAATAGTTTAGTTTCTGCCTTTCTCAGGCTTAGCTGATGAGCAGTGCAAGTGCACCTTTCTCCATAACATGAGGTGGGTTGGATTGGAAGTGCTGCTAAAAGGAAGGAGAAAAACTCAATTTTAGCAGCAGTTTCAATACAAACTACTTTGTGCTATTAGAGTACGGCACATTCTCACTGCTCATCAGCTGATGGAGCAGCACATCTTGTTCCAACTTCAGGCTCTTGACTGTTCCTTTGTAGCCATGTCAGTACATGCCCCATAGTGACTTCACATATGATGTCAGGTGTGGGGCAGGTGGGTGAGGTTTGGGGAAAAGGCCTCATGAGCCTATTGGGCCAAAGTTGGCCTGCATGCCAGATGTTTCCCACCCCTGGACTACACTGACTGGCAGTGGCTCTCCAGGATTTGAAACTTTTTCCCCAAAAAAACTTCTGTACCCAACATTAAAAAAACTATCATGGTGGTGAACAGCATAACATCAACAATAATAGCACATCCATAAAACAAATGTAAAATATGTCACAAATCAGTAGATCAAATTAATACATCAGCATAGCTAGATCACCACTCAGAGAAAGGGTTTGGATCACATCATGCTAGTCTTAAATAGTCTGTTTCAAGGGCTTGGTCCAAAGTGTCTGTCTCATTGCTACTATTTCTGCTGCAGTGCTGTTATTCTAATAGTGCTATCAATATACAGCATAACCTACCCAGAGATTTATGACTGATCCTGCCTTGAAAGCCTTAAGATCATCTTTAACTAATTCTGTCCAATCAATTCCATTCTGAAAGGGGACAAGAGTTGCTCTAGAACTGCCTTTCCCAACAGGGTGCCCTCCAGACTTTTAAAAATTATTATTGCAATTCCCATCATCCCTGACGACTGGCCATGCTGGCTGAGGCTGATGGGAGTTGCAGTCCAAACCATTTGATGGCTCCAGAATGGGGAAAGTTGGCCAGGAGGATTACTTTTTAGATTACCCTGGGAGATTATATAGGGTATGGTCTGAAGGCAAATGAAGCCACCACCTTGCTGAAGCTAAACTAGTCTTATCCTAGTCAGTGCCTGGATGGGAGGCCTCATGCAAACTGCATGGTGGAATAAAATTGATTATATATGTGTAAGAAAATAAAATAAACAAATATAATAATTTTGATGGAAGGGATGCTTAAACTGAATTGGCAGAGGTTCTTCATGGTCCCTCTATGCTATGATACAGTATGTTTATGGTACCTTCATACTTGTCAACTGTGCTTACTTTGGACCACAGTTCAGAGAATAGCATGTTAAGCAATAACTTCCAAAGCATTCCTCTTTCTTGCCCCAGTGTCCCACAACACAAGCTGCTTTGCATTGTGCAATGTAGTGATATTTGAGAGGGAAACTGATATATTTTGGGGGGACATTTTCAATACACATAATTTCATATGCCCCCCAATCCATATCACTTGCTGCTTGCATGCTTTGTTAGCTCCTCCAGAATTCCTCATAGAAAGAGAAGTCTGCCACCAATTTAGTACTGCATTCCTTAGCATAGATAACATCTTCCGTAACCATGGTTTCCCTATCTGCATTTGCAATCTATGTATTTAAAATACAGAATTTGCAGTTGGCAGACTAGGATAACACCATCTTTGTTTGCAAAAGAAACTTGATAAATTTGGGTCTAAAATGGGAGGCAGTTGTCAGAAGGCCAGATTCTTATCACACTTAAACAGAAGTAACTCCATTAAACCCAATAAAGTTAATCTGAATTTATACCAATATTATAAAGAGTACAGTTTGTTCCCAAAAGCAAGAACAGCAAGAACAGTTAAAGGGTAAGACATCCCAGTCTTTCCTCCTTTTCTGGCTTTTATTCCTTCCTTCCCAGTTTATATTTTAGAAGTTTTCCTTAGAGATCTCTGGTAAGAGGGGAGAAAAGGAAATAATGAAAGTAAGAGAGGAATGAGAAAGGAGGCCAAAACTGCAGGGAAGTATATTAGAATAAAGAAATATGGCTGTGCTTCTTTTCCATAAAAAAAGATGCGCAATGATCCTGGACCCTGGAGAGCTTCCTAGTTTTCTTCACTTTGCTGGAAGTGGCTATTGGCCATCTGCATCCGATAAAATTACAGTATATCTTTTTCTCTATGTTACTCTTTCAGCAACTGTGAGCCTCAGTGGCATGTCTGCCAATATGGTATTTAAAATGATCTCACAGGTTCCACTCCTGCCTTCTTCTTTGGGATCATCCACTTCCATGGGAACACTGGAAGTCATAGTCCAATTAGAATCATAGAATAGTAGAGTTGGAAGGGGCCTATAAGGCCATCAAGTCCAACCCCCTGCTCAATGCAGGAATCCAAATCAAAGCATTCCCAACAGATGGCTGTCCAGCAGCCTCTTGAATGCCTCCAGTGTCGGAGAGCCCACTACCTCTCTAGGTAATTGGTTCCATTGTTGTACGGCTCTGTTAGAAGTTTTTCCTAATGTTCAGTTGAAATCTGGCTTCCTGTAACTTGAGCCCACTATTCCATGTCCTGCACCCTGGGACAATCGAGAAGAGATCCCGGCCCTCCTCTATGTGCCAACCTTTCATGTACTTGAAGAGTGCTATCATATCTCCCCTCAGTCTTCTCTTCTCCAGGCTAAACATGCCCAATTTTTTCAGTCTCTCCTCAAAGGGCTTTGTTTCCAGTCCCCTGAGCATACTTGTTGCTCTCCTCTGAACCCGTTCCAGTTTGTCTGCATCCTTCTTGAAGTGCAGAGACCAGAACTGGACGCACCATTCAAGATGAGGCCTAACCAGTGCTGAATAGAGGGGAACTAGTACTTCACACAATTTGGAAACTATACTTCTGTTAATACAGCCTAATATAGCATCTGCCTTTTTTGCAGCCACATTGCACTGTTGGCTCATATTCAGCCTGTGATCAACAACAATTCCAAGATCATTCTCACATGTCGTATTGCTGAGCCAAGTATCCCCCATCTTATAACTGTGCATTTGCTTTCTTTTTCCTAAGTGTAGAACTTTGCATTTATCCCTGTTGAATTTCATTCTGTTGTTTTCAGCCCAAAGCTCCAGCCTATCAAGGTCCCTTTCAATTTTGCTCCTGTCTTCCACAGCATTAGCTGTGCCCCCCAATTTTGTATCACCTGCAAATTTGATAAGCATGCTCTGTACCTCCTCATTAAAGTCGTTAATAAAAATGTTAAAGAGCACTGGGTCCAGGACTGAGCCCTGTGGTACCCCACTCATTACTTCCTCCCAGTTTGAGAAGGAACCACTGATAAGCACTCTTTGAGTACGATTCTGGAGCCAACTGTGGATCCACCTGATAGTTGTTCCATCCAGCCCACATTTAGCTAGCTTGCTAATCAGAATATCATGGGGAACTTTGTCCAAAGCTTTGCTGAATTCGAGATATATTATGTCCACAGCATTCCCACAGTCTACAAGGGAGGTTACCCAATCAAACAATGATATAATATTAGTTTGGCAGGATTTGTTCTTCATAAATCCATTAGTTATGTATTAGTAATAAAACGTATTTGCTCTCACTCCAACATGAAGGGAGGGGGAAGCTCTGCTCTTTATTTTGGCCCTAAAGGCCAACGAAACTTTATATTTCTTTCTAAGCCCATTGATTTGCTGCAAAGTACCGGCTGTTATTAACCCACTATTGAATCTTGTACTAGAACATTTTAAATTCTGTTCTTGTTCTTCGTTACCTCATGAACCCATTGGTTAAAATGCAGCTCCCTTGCATGAACTGAGTGCAGCTTATGGCTTTGCTGCCTTTGTAGATGAGATGAGCAGAGATCAAGTTGTCATGAGAGAGTAATCCGAAAACACCTGTGAAACATTTTACAGCTAAGGTCTGACTCTTGGGAAAAAAACCCTGAAATTTCCCAGGGAATGAAAAGCGCTCTTCACTATGCTACGTTGTCCTCCATCAGACCAAATTCTTCAGACCCAGTAGAAGTATATGCAAAGTGAGAAAGTAACCCCCCCCCCAAAAAAAAGCTTAGTGTACATACAGCCACTAACTGACTATCAGTGCTTCCAGTATGGGGCAATCCTCACCTATGTATATTTTAAAGGATATATTACAAAAGCAGCAATGTATGCAAGAAATGCACTACAAATGGCATTTTGCTAGAGTTGTCTGCTTATTCACTGTCAGGTGTTTCCACTGATGGAGAGAAGGAGAATGATGAGGGGCAACTTTGGCTATGCTCTGTCTACGGTTGGAAGCTGTATGCTTGCAATTCCAGTTGCTGGAAACCGCAGGAGAGGACACTGTTCTTGTGCTCAGGTCCTGATTGTGGGTTCTAGAAGCATCTGGTTGGCCACTATGGCAACATGATGCTGGACTAGATTGGCCAGTTGACTGATGCAACAAGGTCTTATTTCTGTTCTTATTCCAAAATCCTCAGTGAATGGTCCTGAGATTAGGATGCTAACTGGCTCACCATCCACCATAATTCCATATAATCTGTATCCTGTTCTCATTGTTGCTACCTTTTCATTCCTATATCCACCAGCAATATGCCCAAGATGATATGATATCAGTTTGCCTCAATCATCAGAGGCTATTTTACTGCTTGTCAATGCAGTGGTCGTAGTGCTCATGGGAAAGGGTATATAGCCCATAAGGCTGACTTGATACTACAATGAAATCATCAAAGATGTAGACCCAAACAGCATGGAACCAGTCCTACAAAATGCAGATAGTTCCGGTATAGGAATGTGTGCTTTGTTTTGGGGTGCCTTACAAATTCTTCAGATCTCACCAAAATGTTAAATGTAAGAAAAAATGAGAGAAAGTGCTCAGCTGATTCAGCATGAAGGAATATACTAATTGTGCTGAGGAAGCCACTTAAAGAACAGTTTCTCAAATTATGTGAAGCTGACAGTGTTGAACCTACTGACTTCTCTAAAGGGGTTTCTCCCGTTGAGTCCCTTCTATTGTTCTTAGAGGACAAATGGCACCATCCTTATGTATGACAGTCTGAAACACTGAAACTCAAACATTGTCATGCACTATCATCATCTCCCCAGTACATATATTCTTTTAAGAGTAAGTAGTTTCTCATTGATATTGAATAGAGAGTGAGAGCCTACAACAGTATTTACTTGTGCAGTCATTCAAGTTTTACAGTAATACCTCAGTTAACAAAGTAGATGTGTTCCTGGACATTACTTCTTCAACAGAAACTTTGGTACCAGAGGTAGGAATAACATGGAAAGAATAGGGATAGGCTCCTACACCTGCTCATAGACGGTGGGGGTAGCTTCAACAGGGGCTTTAAAGGGTTCCTACCTAGCACCCACTCATTCCCCCTCCTTCTCTCTCCCCTCCTCCTTCTCATATGAAACATATTGTATCCTTCCCTCCCCAGCCCTGTGAGAAAGCAAGAGATCTCTTCTAATGCAAAGCAAATATACAGGCTTGTCAGTTTCACCCTAGCAAAGCAAAGGCAAAGACTTAGCAGTTTATTGATAGGGAAGCAGACTCATGATAGTCAGTTTCACCTTAAAGCAAAGGCACAGGCTTGAAAGTTTATCCATAGCAAAGCAAAGCTAGTCAGTTTCACCTTTTAAAATCCCTTCCTTTCCTTTTGCTCCTGGATGATTTCTTAACTGAAGTATTACTGTATCTCTTTAGGTATCAACAAACATTCCCATCATAAATTAACTGGGTTTTGTCTTTGTTCATTGCAAGTCCTCAAAAGATCCCAAAGGAATGATCCCAAAGAATGATTGCAAACCCAGATGAACTATCCCTCCCATTTGCAATAAAAAGATACTGTCTTAAAGGGAAGGGATAAGTGGCACCAGCCCACTATCCAAGCCAGAGGGGTAGGCAGGCCAGCCATCTAGGTGACTCCAGAATATTAATTTGTAGTTGCAGTAGCAGCCAATGGGGTAGCAAAGGCAGGGTGTACCTGGCGTCTGGATCCTGAGGATTGCTGCTGCTTACTGAGAGGAGGGGGAGCAAGGTGTGATGCAGGTGCAGTGGTTCCAATCCAACAGTCCTGCCACAGCACCCCCACTGCACCTTGTTCCCCATGTCTCACCCCTCTCCCTCTCAGGAAGTGGTAGCAATCCTTGGCATCCAGAAGCCAGGTATGCAACATCTTTGTCACCCCACCAACTGCTACTGTGTTGTTTAAAACTACAAGTCTACAAGTTCCCTTCACAGTGAATTATGCTTCTGAGCATTCTCAATAGCTTTATTTCAGATTCTGTCGTGGGCCATGCCAGCTTGCCTGCCAGGTAGTAAGCTGGTCTCCCTCCCACCCTCACAATAATAAGATGCCAGATTTTTTTCCCTTCCCCACATTTTTTCATGCTTTGCAAGGTGGTGGAATGGCAGGGGAGGGGTAACCAAATTTGTGACTAATTTCAAGGATTGAACCAGAGTGGGTCTCACATAGCTCTGGAATGCTACAGAGTGTAGTGCATAGGGTTGCCAGATCCATGGCCTGAGACTGATCCTGTATCTTTAGAAGAAGAGAAGGACAGCCAAGTACAGGTGTTCTTGCAACTCTGTAATGGGAAAAGCCACAAGGTGGAATTCTCCTTTCAACCTGCACAACTTTTAAAGATACAGAAGACCTCTTGGAGGCCAGGCCTGGCAACCAAGAGGTCTTCTGTATCTTTAAAAGTTGTGGAGCGGGAAGGGAGAATTCCACCTTGTGGTTTTTCCCATTACAGAGTTGCAAGAACACCTGCACTTGGCTAACTTTCTCTTCTTCTAAAGATACAGGATCAGGATCAGGCCCTGAACCTGGCAACCCTAGTAGTGCAACACATTGTGTAAGGTGGTCACACCTTGAACCCTCTCCCAATTTAAATGCTAGCATCCCTCTCTTTTAAGTGTGTTTTTCAAGATGAATACCAGTTACACATTTCACATATATTTTAGGAATTAATAGTTTCCTTAGCCAGTTCTGAACAGTTCTCTGTAGTAGTATAACAAAAGAGGGAGAAATTAAAGCATCTAGAAAAGGTTGAGCATCTAGTAGCCTCTCTCTCTCTGTCTCTCTCTCTCTCTCTCTCTCTCTCTCTCTCTCTCTCTGTGTGTGTGTGTGTTAACATGCATTTTCTTGTGACTATATCAGAATGAAATTCCCTATTTCTAAAATAGTTAAAAGGAGAGAGCTGCACATACTCATTGCAGAGCACAGGCAAGCAAACTAGGGGAAAATCCCTTCCAATTTGAACTACGTGAGAAGATACAGGAACATTGTTGAAGATAGGCAAGAAATTATTTTCTAGTGTAGGTAAAAAGAATTTCATCCCATCAGATTATATGAAACAAGCAGAAATTGCCATGTGCTTGTAAAAGCTTAGCTAAGCTTGTTAAGGAGAAAGATAGTGCCTTTAGCTAAAGCTTAAGTGAATATGGCTGAAAACTGAACAGCTGCAGAATTTACAGAAGACAATGATGGATAGCAGCTGGTTACATTTGGTGTTATCACAACCCATGCTCAAGCAAAACTAATGTATAAAATCTGTTACTTTAATGGGCCTATTTAAAATGCACACCCCAAAATACAATTATGTACAATACTATATTGGCAATGTCACTCATTCACACTATCTATTAGAAATTGAGCATTTGGAGTTGGCATGCAGAAATAAAACAAACTCACTCATGGGGAGAAGCACTGAAATTGATTCCTTTCTCATAAAACTAAAGCATTAAATATTAACAACTGAAGTTCAAAAGGACAAGAGCTTTGCTAGATCAGACCAAAGGTCCAGCATTCTGGACCTACAGTGTTGAATCAGATGTCTTGGAAAGCCATCAAGCAGGAATAAAGGCAATGGCCCTCTCTGCACTATCTGCCCCTCAAGCTGGCATTCAGTGATATAGTTTCTCAGAACATGGCAGTTCTGTTTAGCAAACATGGCTGTTAACTGTTGATCCACCTATGCCCCATGAATTTTTAAAGTAATCTAAGCAAATGGCCATCATATCTTGTGAGAGTGTGCTCTGTATGTTAATTATGTGTTGCAACTAGGAATGAGGGAGAAATTCAATTCAGTTTGCAGTTCAAGCCAAATCTATCACATTCACACTTTCTAAAACAACATGAGAACGGAAACAGCCATCCTTCAAAATTCACACTTATCCAGATTTTGCAATGCAGTTGTCAACCGATGTTTACAAAAATATTAGGAAAAACTGCTTAGAAAAAAATGTGTACATTAGTCAAAACAGCATACAAAAATGAGTTCGTTAGGAAGAATTCCCACTAAAATGCTGAAGAATTTTCATTTTTTAAATAAAATTTCAAGTTGCTGTAGAAATGTGAACTGAATTTAAGATTTAAAAAATGAGAGAGAACTAAAACTGCCTATCCTTGCACCCCTAGTTGTGACATACAAATCACCATATATTTTTGTAACACATGGCAATATTGGGCATTTTATTTTCTTTTTTTTTTTTCAATAATTTTTATTCAGATTTTCATAATACATACAAGACGAAATCATAAAACATTCAAAGACAAAAAACAAAATCAAAAATAGTTAAACAAAAAAAAAAGAAAAAAAAAACAAAAATAAAAAATAAAGAGTAAAATATTGACTTCCCATTTGTCAAAGATCAAATCAGTTATAAGTCTATAATATATAACAATCCTGTCTCTTAAGTCATATTATAAAATCACTTTCCTCCAGTAGTTATCTTACTTAATCATCAAATCTCATAAACATTACTTTATTCTTTCCACAAAAAGTCAAAGAGAGGTTTCAATTCTTTAAGAAATATATCTATCAATTTTTTTTCCAGATAAGCATATCGATTAATCCATCTCATTACTAATTATGATAATCTTATTGTCATAACCATAGTCAAAATAAACATTTCAATTAATCCATCACATCAGAATCTGTTAGGTTCAGTAATTTCAGTAGCCATTGTTCTATTATCCCTATTAGTTCCATTTTCCATCTTCCATCTTCAGTAGTCTTGTTAAGTCCAGTAATTTCAGTATCCAATCTTCCATTATCAGTATTCCATAATAATCTTGCTGTCAAAGCCATAGTCATATAGTAAGAGTCTGATGGGAATTACCTCTATCCCAAATATTTTCTTGCCATCCATTCTGAATAGGTTGCTGAAATACTGCTGTAAAATCATATCTCTGTTCTTTTTTTCAAAATACACTGGGTCATCTCTTGAAAGTTTTTCCATTGTCACATGGCTGCAGTTAATTCCATAGATTTTCTCTATATTGGGCTCCATCACATCATTCCAGTCCAGAAGATTATCCATGCCATTGATAACTTTATCTCTAGAATCTTCATTAATTTCTTCAGAGATAACATTGAGTTCCAAACAATAGATTTTATTTCTAAAGTCCATAGACTCCAAATCTTGTTCCTGTTCCACGTTTGTTCCAATCTCCGGGATCTCCTCTCTCACAGGGACCCCTGTTCCAGTCTCCAGGGTCTCCTCTCTCACAGGGACCCCTGTTCCAGTCTCCAGGGTCTCCTCTCTCACAAGGACCCCTATGTCTTTAATCTCCTGTGTCTCCAAACAATAGATTTTATTTCTAAAGTCCATAGACTCCAAATCTTTTTCCTGTTCCACGTTTGTTCCAATCTCCGGGGTCTCCTCTCTCACAGGGACCCCTTCCAGGGTCACCTCTCTCACAGGGACCCCTATATCTTTAATCTCCTGCGTCATTTTACTCAATTCAATTTTCAGCTCCTTACAACCCTGTCGCAGGTTTTGTTTCGTTATCTCAATCTCATCCATTATTTTCTGAAACATAGTTATTTCCAGATTCTCAGCCACTTTCTTAATTGCCATTTTAAAAGAAAAATATAGGAAAACCACTTCTTATTTCAGCAACAATTGGGTTAATACTCCAAACTTGGTGACATCACAGTATAAACAGAGCAGACAGCCTTATCTCTCCATGCTTAAGTAAACAAAATGCAGTTCCCAGGATCGAAACAATTAATGGCGGTCGTCAGGAAACAGATTCGTCAAAATAAAATAGACCAAAAAGAGAGTAGTCTCAGACAATATAATATTCTTCAAAATAAAAATCTGGAATAGAAATCCCTCTTCTGTGTATATCTTTAGAATGCAAATCCAGGACAGCTTTTTGCAACAAAAACAGAGATAAGCTATTAATTAGTGAGTAGCAGAGAGAAGTTATGGCTCCCCAGTGAGATGTCAAAAACCGATCAATCTGGCAAATCTCTTTTAAACAGCAACAATTTAAGTCAAGTAAAAGAAAAATATAGAAAGAAGGGTGCTTGCCTGTTAGTGCGTTCTCTCTTAGAAGATAAGATGAACGTTCGCTTTATCAGATAGAGCTTGTTGTTGAAAATCCGTCCCACCTTCGTCGGCTGGACCTCGTCCCATAAATTAATGAGATCTGGTCGTCCCAACAAAAATAGGCTTTGAGGTTAATCTCTTCGTTTCTCCCTACCCGGGAGAAGTTTAATCAGTCAAAAAAAAAAAAATCTGACTGATATATCTGAATAAGCTTCTTTTGAGGCAGGAGCCCGTCTCAAAAGCAGGCACAGGCTAAGTCACCCTTCCCGGAAGTCCTTGGGCATTTTATTTTCAAATACTTTCTTAATTATTCTTAGTTTGGAATTTACCTTTGTGATGCACACTGGGCTATCCACCACCCAAAATTTCTTTCCTGCTTAATCATCATAAATTCCATTCTCATCAGTGTGTTTGTAATGTTAGGAGGTTTTTTTTTTTTTTTTACCCTATGTGCATCATTTTGTATTTATGTCCATTTGATACTTATTTGCCAATTTATTGCACATGCACCCAGTTGGAAGAGATCTGTTTGGAGCTCTTTGCAATCTACTGGTTTTCATAAAGTATTCAAATTGCATCTACACCTTTGGTCACTCCTTACTCCAGATCATTTATGAACAAGCTCATTTAATCTTTGGAAGACCCAGTGCTTACTTCCCTCCATTTTAGAAATTGCTCATTTCCTTCCACCCTCTGCTTTTCCATTCTCTAATCAGTCAATACATAGCAGGACCCTTCATCTTATGCCATGACTACCTTGTTTATGGAGGATTATGTCAAAAGCTTTTTGGAAGTCCAAGTATATGTTTACTGAATTGTACCTATCTGTTGATAATATCAAAACATTCCAGAAGTTTGCTGAAGCAAGATTTTCCATTGCAGAAGTCAACCTGATACTACTTCAGCTAATCTTTTTTTTGTGTGTGCTTAATAATTCTGGCTTTAACAATGTTGTCTATCATTCTGTTGGATGTTGTATCTGGTGCAAGCAGATGCCCAGGATGCAGAACAATATAGTGACAGGCTAGATGCCAGTTGAAGCAATGAGCCGGACAAGCAATAAGTTTTAAGAGTTACTTTACTGTATCACAGCTCTCTCTGTACAAACTCTCTGTACAAACTCCTCGACCCCCACACTCATAAGTGTCTGCTGGCCCTCTATATAGATAAGGCCAGCTGCCCGAGCCTAGGTTGCTTAGCAACGTGTCCTTGAAGATGGCTCGAGCTCTGCCAACTTTCGCTTCTAAGTCACGTAGCTCACTTGTGGAAATTTAACCTCTGCTTTCTCGGTTTAATAGCCAACAATCCCCCACCTTAAATTTCCACATTCAGCCAGTTACATTTCTCTTCCATTTACATGTGTTACATTTTACATGTCATTACATTTACATCATTTGGTTTTATACTTCTGATACATTTCCTTTTATTTCAGTTTACATCACTTTCATTTGTAATACAGTTACTCCATTGCAATCTCAGCATCATTTTCATTACATTTCATTACTCTTCATGATTTCCATCATCCCACTTTCTCCAGTTACTGAAGTCTATATGTTTAATGGAATTTACTTTAAATCTAACAGGTGGAATACCTTTTGTTGTTCTCTCTGATCTGCGTGGTTGTATTTCTGCCTTAGTATCTGTGTCTGTGTCAGGCGATTCCTCTGTTTCTCTCTCAGATCTAGAACTTGATTCACTACTGCTGCCTGTTTCTTCTTGTTTTATTGGTACTGTGTCTGCTTGTTCTTGTTCATTACTACCTTCAGTGTTTCCCAACTCCACATATGTTTTCTCTTCCCAATCCTGCTCTATTGCTTGCACGCTTCTGCTTAACACCACAGACCTTTGTTTTGGCATCCATATTCTGTAATACGTGTTTTCAAATCCCAGCATGTACCCTTTGTCTGCTCTCCTTTGCAGCTTCCCTGTCCTTTTATTTTTGGGAACATGTACCCAGCATTCTGCTCCAAACCTAATCAAATGGTTTAATCTGGGTTTTCTGTCATACAATTTCTGATAAGGAGACATTCCAGTGGCCTTATGGAATATTCTGTTTTGAATGTAAGCTGAATACAGAACACATTCTCCCCAGAAACCTTGTGTTAAAGAGGAGTCACATAGCATTGATCTTATTGAGTCCTGAAGCAACCTGTTCCAGCGTTCAGCTAACCTGTTCTGATGAGGACTATAAGGGGCTGTTAACTCCTGTTTTATTCCTCTTTTATCCAAGTATTCAGTAAAAGAGTGTCCTAAGAACTCTCCTCCTTGATCTGATCTTATTCTCTGTATTTTGACACCAAACTGCACTTCAATTTTTGTAATAAATCTTTTCAGTTTCTCTGCAGCTTCACTTTTAGCTTTTAGTAAATAAACAGTGCAGAATTTTGAAAAATCATCAACTATTGTCAGGAAATATCTTGCACCCCCCTGAGTAGGTTGAAATGGCCCCACTAAGTCCACGTGTATTAATTGATAAGGTGCATTTGTACTGGGCATGGCTTCTTTGTTCTTTGCAGCCACAACTGCCCTAGTTTGTTTACACACGTGGCAGTCTACATATTTTTCACAGTTTCTCAATGTCACATCATTACTGTTCTCTGTTGTTTTCACCACATTTTCATATCCTATATGGCCTAGTTTTCTGTGCCATAAATGAACACAATTATTATGGGGTTTCTTATTAGCACACATGAGTACATGATTTGTTTGTTTCACGTGTAAGAAGAGCAATGAGTTCCTCACTATTCCTTTCATGAATATTTTTCCTCCTCTCATTACATGCACTGAACCCCTTTTGAACATTACTGTGAACCCCATTTCATTGAGTTTCGACACAGCCATAATGTTACATTCGATATCAGGAACAAACAGCACATCTGTCATAATGGTATTGAAACCTGCTAATTTCATTGTACCCCTCCTTTTGATCAGTTTCTTAGATCCATCAGCCATTATTACATGATCCTCTACGTCACAAAATGTATGAAACATGGATTTATCTTTGATTATACTATTTGTTGCCCCACTGTCAATTGCCCATAAATCTTTACAGTTATTTCCCTGCTCATTGTTAATACATTGCTTATTCTTACTAGCATAGATCACCTGTACACATGGTTTTCTTCCTCTTTCTCTTCTTCTTGCTTCACAATTCCTTTGAAGATGTTGCTTGGAACCACAAAAATAACATGCCCTTTGTCCATACAGTCTCTCTTGTGCAGCTTTGTTCTGCTTTTCCACGTTGTATTTAGACTCAGTCTTTTCCTGCTTTGTCATTTCTTGCCTTCTTTGAAATTCTTGTAAAAGTTTGCCTTCTATATACTCCATATTGAGATTGGCATCGTCCATCGCTTCCAAAGAGCTCACCAGACTATCATAACTTGAATCTAGTGAAGCTAATGTGATATACACTTTTTGCGTTTGAGAATGTTCAATTTCACGTTCTGACAACTCAGTAAACAGTCTGTTTATTTCCAACAAATGCTCTGACATGGTTGTATCTCCAGATAAGCACATCTGGTACAATCTTCTGGCAAGATATATTTTAGAACTGGCAGACTTTTTCACGTGAATATTTCTTAAAGTTTCCCAGGTTTCCTTAGCTGTTGTTGCATCACGCACGTGCAGTAATTGAGAATCATCAATAGAAAGAACAATTAACGCCTTTGCCCTCTCATCCAGCCTTCTCCAATCTGCTGGAATAGGCACCCCGGCGGGTGGGTCTTCTGCGATAGCTTTCCACAGGTCTTCTTTCACTAGAAAAGCCCGCATTCTCTGTTTCCAAGTGCCATAATTTTTCCCTGTCAGCCTTTCCAAGGGAATCCCGGCTGATAACGTAACAGACATACTTTCACTTTTCACAGTTCACCGCCTTTGTAATTAGAGCTTCTCACCTCTGTCCTTCAGTCAGTTTTTTTTTCCCCCACCGCTCTCTCACAGCTTTCAGCTCAGCTTTCGGTTTCTCCGTCTCTCTGCTGTTTTACTCGCTGGTCTGCAGTTCTGGCTTTTCTCTGCTGCTTTTCTGCAATCCTCAGCATCAGGTAATCCTCAGCACCAGGTAACCATCCTCTGCTACCACTTGTTGGATGTTGTATCTGGCGCAAGCAGATGCCCAGGATGCAGAACAATATAGTGACAGGCTAGATGGCAGTTGAAGCAATGAGCCGGACAAGCAATAAGTTTTAAGAGTTACTTTACTGTATCACAGCTCTCTCTGTACAAACTCTCTGTACAAACTCCTCAACCCCCACACTCACAAGTGTCTGCTGGCCCTCTATATAGATAAGGCCAGCTGCCCGAGCCTAGGTTGCTTAGCAACGTGTCCTTGAAGATGGCTCGAGCTCTGCCAACTTTCGCTTCTAAGTCACGTAGCTCACTTGTGGAAATTTAACCTCTGCTTTCTCGGTTTAATAGCCAACACATTCTACCCAGAGCTTGTAATTTCCTGTACCCTGAGCCCCTTTCCCCCCTTTATTTCAAAGTTGGTGGCACATTGGCTACATAATATATGAAGTTCAAAGTGATCTTCAACCATCTCATGAGTTGGAATATACTCCATGCAACTTTTAGGAATTCAAAATATTAGTATGGAGCATGATCCCTATTTCAGTTACCTGTTTTTAAACAGTGAAATATTTTTACATGGAAGTCAATCAGTTGATGAATTCTTTGATTAAAACTATTTCAATCAGCCATAGTTTGTATATATTGGCTTTCAAAAATTGCAGGAGTCGCAAACTGGAATTAATATAACCTGCGTAAAGGAATAAATAACTTTATTTGTGAATGCAAAAGGACAAAGAACAAAACCTGGACAAAGTTTCCATATTAATATTTTAAGCATAATAACCACTAGCATTTATAAATGTTGTATCCCACAATGAAACCCTCAATTAATTTTCTTATTCTAGATAGCCACCCTCATATCTAACTATGTTTCCATTGTAGTATCTCTGCAATTTTGAATGGTGCTGGCATGACAATTACTATTTGTCCCCCAAAGCACTTGTGTGCTCAAGCATCAAGATCAGGCTGTTGATCCAGTGTGCATTCTGCCTCTGGAATGTGGATTTCATATGTTTCAAACAATTGCTGGATGCTGGTTACATGCTTATGAATTCCATTAATAAATAGATAGAAACAGGGATGCTTAAAATAGTAAGGGCTAGCTATATGTATAAAACTAGAACTTTTTAACATTGGAGAGGGTACACTAACAAAACCAAACACAGAAACTTCCTAGGATCCGTGTATGTATTATTGTCAATGTGAATGATTAAAAATAATTTTAACAGATGGTGTCTTTCTGATTCCTCATATTTTATTTTCTTGGAGATACAAAATACACAGTAATTTATTTGCCTGATTTCAGTTTACTTGTAGAGTAGATTTTGGCAGGAAACCCAGAATGTAATCCATCTCCTATTGAAGCCTATGATAAAGCTGACACAGATTTTTTTAAAAGAGCTGGATTGCACCCATTCACTGCAAAGTGAACAGCCTGTAAATTCCATTTACTAAACCTTAGCCATGTTGTCTGCCCTACTTAGCATCAAAACAAAACTATCCTTTTGTGAATAACTGGATTTGAAACCAATTTGGAAATGGCTGTGAATGCTAACATTTTCCCCCTTTCACATATAGGAAACAATTTGTTTGCATAGGCAAGGAATTAAGAGCCAGGCACCAAGCACTGGGAATAAACAGGCCAAAAAGGTATGTAAAGGAGCATGCTAGTTCATATTAACAGAGCAGAGGACAGTTCAGTGTCCCAAACTGAGGTACTCAAGTGAGTTGAGTTCAGTGCATTTTACCATTACTCCCCTACCCTGCCTGGCAACAACAGTGTCTGGGATTTATTTTGGTTTCTGTGGAGGGGGGGGTTGTGGATTTTGGTCGGCTTGGTGGTGGTTAATCATCTTTATTTAGTTATATTAGTTAATGATTAAGTTTAATTATAAAGTTAAGTTTAATTAGTATTAATATTAATTTAGGTGGGGTAAAGTTCTCTCCCCCCCTTCAATTACTTAATTTTGGTAGACTGTGCTCATGCTTTAGATCTCAATTAATTTTGTTGTAGTTGGGACAATATTTGATTTTCTTGGTTTGTTGGGGTTTGTGTGCAATAGTTTTGTTAAGGCCATTTTGGTTTATTATTGTTGTTGTGGTTATGCTGATAATAATAATATCAACAACAATAATAATAAATTGGCATTTGTTAGCTGGAGGTCAGAGTTCCTTCCAGTTGGTCTTATCTCTTTGACTCTGGTTGGCAATTTTCCAATGGGGCCTAAGAAAGCTGTGCAAAAGAAGGGAGGCTTGGCTAAGTGTCAGCCTCCTAAGCACTCAGTACCTGTTCTTTCCTCTTCTGATGAGGAAGCCCAAATTGCATTTATGCTGGCTAAGGTCCAGTCTCTTGAGGAATCCAGACGAAAAAAGGCCAAGTTAGCCAAGTTAGCAAAAGGTAAAAGGTCTGATTCACTTCCTCTTGCAGATAAGGGTGATAAGAAAGGCAAGTCTCTCAGGGTCCTGTCTGAGAGAATTAAAGCCTTGGCAGACCACGAGGATGGTGAGGTCCCTAGTACCCCTATGGCTAGTTAGAGGGAGGCTGGGCAGTGGCCTGAACCAGAGTCCTATGGTGAGTATGGTGCCTCTTTTGATCCTGATTTGCATGTACACAGCAAGGATGTGGCTTGGGGCACTTACACTCCTTCAGGTAACTGGGCTGTTTGTCCTTCCCAGTCTCAATCTTGGGACATAGGTTCAGTTGGGCTTCAAGGTGCCTCTGGCCCCCAGAGTCATTCCCTCACCAGTCCATTTTCTGCTAGTCAGCAGGTTTGGCAAAGTGGTCCCCACTATACCGGCTTTGGTTCCTATCAACCATCTCCGTATTTCCCCAGGGGTTATTCCTTGTCTCAGGCTCATGGTGCTGGGGCTCTGCCTTATGGTGAAACTGCTCTGCCTTTGGGTGACCATTTGCTCCCAGCTACCAAAGAAAAGATTTGGAGGGGCGAGTACATTGACCTTTTTTCCCTCCTCTTTCGGGAACCGGAACCCATGGGCAAGGACAGTTCTGAGTCCTGGGACAAAAAATAAATAAAACGGAAGCAGGCTGACAGGAACTGGGGAAACTGGTTATCTGGTTTTACTATCTACATGGGCGTAGTTTTGCAGGCTCACCTGTGGAAGGGGCCAGTTCTAGTTAAGTATCTGGACATTATCCACTGGGCCTTTTCGAAGTACCTGGGCCCAGCGTGGCTCAGGTATGATGAAAATGTTAGGATGAGGGCGGCTTTGAACCCCGCATTCCCTTGGGAGATTCTGCAGTAAGAGCTGTGGATGCAATACCTGGCCCTGTCACTCAAAGCCATTGGTGAGCATGCTGATAGTGGGCATTTGTTGGCCTGCTCTCCTGCTTCTTCTGGGGCTGCGGGGCAGGTGGTTCAACCCCGCCTGCTCTGCTGGGATTTCAATTTACAGGGTCACTGCGGGAGGCGGCGATGTCGTTTCAGACATGAATGTTCCAGCTGTGGCACAGGCCATGCCGTCATCAACTGCGCACGTAGCAGGGGCGCTAGAGGGGGGAGCAGGGGACGGCATCCCAGCCGCGGAGGTGGTTATATCAACCCCCACCCACAGTGGCAACTGTTAAAGGCCAGCAGTCCCATTAACGTAGCCAGTTTGGTCAGGGTCTTGCAGGACTATCCAGATAGGGCTGCTGCGGAATATTTAGCCAAAGGTTTTCAAGAAGGCTTTCGTATTCCTTATGTTCACCCTAGGGTTCACCGGATGTCCAGGAATCTTAAATCCATCTCTGGTTTACAAGGCATTGTCCGTGCTAAATTGGAGAAAGAGATTAGGGAGGATAGGGTTTCTGGCCCTTTTGATTCCTTGCCCTTGCCCAACTTGAAGGTCTCCCCACTCAGGGTGGTACCCAAGCAGGCCTCAGGAGAGTTTCGCCTCATTCACCACTTGTCTTATCCTCATGGGGATTCAGTGAATGATGCGATCCCTCGGTACCTGTGTTCTGTTTCATATACTTCCTTTGACAGTGCCGTTGCTATGATGCGATGCTGTGGCTGAGGAGCTCTGCTTGGCAAATGTGACATAAAGTCTGCTTTTTGCCTGCTTCCAGTTCACCCTGATGATTTTGATTTGCTGGGTTTTTCTTTTGAGGGCAAGTTTTTTGTTGATAGGGCGCTGCCCATGGGATGTTCTATCTCATGCGCGGCCTTTGAAACTTTTAGCACCATGCTGGAATGGATGGTTAGGCAAAGGACTGGCTCGGAGAGTATCATCCATTATTTGGATGATTTACTCTTTGCTGGAGCTGCTGGCTCCGATGATTGTCTTTTTTTTTTTTTTACAATAATTTTTATTCAAATTTTCATAAAACATACAAAACAAAATCATAAAACATTCAAAGACAAAAAACAAAACAAAACAAAAATGATTAAACAAAAAAATAAAATGTTGACTTCCCATTTGTCGCAGATCAAATCAGTTATAGGTCTACAATATATAACAATCCTGTCTCTTAAATTATATTATAAAATCACTTTCCTCCAGTAGTTATCTTAATTAATCATCAAATCTCATAAACATTACTTTATTCTTTCCACAAAAAGTCAAAGAGAGGTTTCAATTCTTTAAGAAATATATCTATCAATTTTTCTCCTAATAAACATGTCGATTAATCCATCTCGTTAATAATAATAATAATCTTATTGTCATAACCATAGTCCAAATAAACATATCGATTAATCCATCTCATCAAAATCTGTTAGGTCCAATAATTTCAATAGCCATTATTCCATTATCCATATTAATTCCATCTTCCATCTTCAATAGTCCTGTTAAGTCCAGTAATTTCAGTGTCCAATCTTCCATTATCAGTATTCCATAATAATCTTGCTGTCATAACCATAGTCATATAATAAGAGTCTGATGGGAATTTCCTCTATCCCAAATATTTTCTTGCCATCAATTCTGAATAAGTTGCTGAAATATTGTTGTAAAGTCATATCTGTGTTCTTCTTTTTTACAAAATGCACTGGCTCATCTCTTGAGAGTTTTTCCATTGTCACATGGCTGCAGTTAATTCCATAGATTTTCTCTATATCAAGCTCCATCACGTCATTCCAGTCCAGAAGATTATCCAAGCCATTGATAACTTTATCTCTAATATCTTCATTAATTTCTTCAGAGATAACGTTAAATTCCAAACAGTAGATTTTATTTCTAATATCCATAAACTCCAGATCTTTTTCCAATTCCACATTTGTTCCAATCTCCAGGGCTTGTATCTTCCCTTTATTTTTTCTTTTCTCATCTCTGATCTCATTCTCCTCTCTCACAGGATCCCCTATTTCTTTAAGCTCCTGCGTCATTTTGCTCAGTTCAATTTTCAGCTCCTTACTGCCCTGTCGCAGGGTTTGTTTCGTTATCTCAATCTCATCCATTATTTTCTGAAACATAATTACTTCCAGATTCTCAGCCACTTTCTTGATTGCCATTTTTAAAACCACGAAAACAAAACAAAACAAAAATAAAGAAGAACCACTTCTTATTTCAGCAACAATTGGGTTAATATTCCAGGCTTGATGACATCACAGTATAAACAGAGCAGCCTGCCTTATCTCTCTATGTTCAAAAATACAAAACAAATTTAGTTCCCAGCATCAAAACAGTTAGTGGCGTCGTGAAGAAGCAGATTCGTCAAAATAAAATAGACCAAAAAGAGAATAGTCCCAGACAATATAATGTTCCTCGGAATAGAAATCCCTCTTCTGTTTATATCTTTAGAATGCACTTCCAGGACAGCTTTTTGCAATAGAAACAGAGATAAGCTGTTAATTTCGTGAATAACAGAGAAGAGTTATAGCTCACCCAGAAGTTCTTTAAAGCTGATTAATTTGACAAATCTCTTTTTGCTGCAACAATTTAAACCAAGTAAAAAAAATAATAGAAAGAAGGGTGCTTGCCTGTTAGTCTGTTTTCTCTTTGAAGAAAAGATAAACGTATCGCATTAAACAGATAGAGCTTGTTCGGAAGTCCGTCCGGCATTGCTGGCTGGACCTTTTCTCATAAATTAATGAAATCCAGTCCTCCCAACAAAAACAGGCTTTTGAGGTTGATCTCTACGTTTCTCCCTGCCCGGGAGAAATTTCATCAGTCAAAAAAAATGTTCTGACTGATTTATATCTGAATAAGCTTCTTTTGAGGCGGGAGCCCGTCTCAAAAGCAGGCACAAGCGAAGTCACCCTTCCCGGAAGTCTCGGCTCCGATGATTGTCTTCAACTTATGCAGGCTTTTGTATCCATTGCTGAGGAGCTGGGCGTCCCACTGGCTTCTGAAAAAACTGAGGGTCCTTCGCCAGTCTTAACCTTTTTGGGCATAGAATTGGATTCTGGACTTCAATTGTCCAGGCTCCCTGTCCAGAAGCTTGAGGATTTGAGGGTGAGACTGACCCAGGCTATATCAGCCAGGAAACTTACTCTTCAGGAACTTCAGGTCTTAGTGGGCCATTTAAATTTTGCGTGCAAGACAATAGCTCCCAGGAGAGCATTTCTTAGGTGCCTATGGGACGCTGCCAAAGGTCTTAGGGCTCCTCATCACAGAATCAGGGTCTCCGGTGGCATGAGGGAGGATCTGAGCATTTGGTTTTCCTCTCTGGAACAGTTTAATGGTATTTCCTTTTGGAGGACCGAGTTACTTCTAGAGGCTGAGCTAAAGGTCCGCTCTGATGCTGCCGGTGGCTTAGGCATGGACATTTATTTCTGAGGATTCTGGTGTGCGGAGTGCTGGCCTGAGGACTGGGTTGCTAGCGGCATCACTAAGGACCTGACATTTTTAGAGTTTTTTCCCATAGTAGTTGCAGTGCACATCTGGCCCCATTTTTTGGCCTGTAGGTCAGTTAGGTTTTGGTGTGATGACCAGGCAACTGTCTGGGTTATCAGTTGTTTGTCATGACCCCCAAGGGTCATGAGGCTGGTCTGGGTTTTTGTTTTACAATGCCTTAAATATAATGTTCTTTTCCTGGCGTGGTATGTTCCTGGCCTCGATAACGAGATTGCAGATTCCCTTTCTCATTTTCAGGTAGACCCTTTCTGGGCACTTGCCCCCCTAGCCAGAGCCACGTCGGACTTGGTGCCTCCATGGATGTGGCACCTTGGAAGATCGAGGTCCAGCAAGCCATAGAGGCTTCATTGGCTCCCAGCACCAGGTCCAGCTATAGGAGAGCCTTTTCTCAGTTTGCAGCCTTTCGCCAATCAGCGGCTGAGGACCGGCCAATCCTGACTGACCATGTTTTGCAGTTCTCAGTTTTTCTTAAGTCGAAAGGTTTAGTTAAAGGTTCCATAGCAGGCAAGCTGCCTTTTACTCCAAGGCATCGGGGTTCCCTGACCCTACTGGGGATTTTAGTTAGAAAGATGCTGGAAGGCTGGGCTAGGGTGGCACCTCAATAGCCTGATGCACGCTGCCCCATTCTGCTCTTGGCCTGCGTCAGGGCTCTTGCAGTCTTATGTCGCTCTAACTTCAAGTGTCAACTATTCAAGGCTGCCATGCTCCTGGCAATTGGGGGGGCCTTCAGGGTTAGTGAGTTAGTTGCTGCTTCCAAGTTTGATTGTTCCACCAGAGCCTTGGGTTTTTCTGATGTTGCCTTTACTGATGGGGGTTTGTCTGTCCGGCTACATAAATCGAAGACAGATCAGAGAGGCAAAGGCTTTTTGGTGTGGTTAGTATCATGCGAGGTTTTTGAAGTCTGTCCGGTTCGCAACTTGGCTGCGTATATTCACCTTCGTGGATGGAACCCAAGGTTTTTATTGCAGCACAAGCACCAGTCACCTTTGACTCGTTTCCAGTTCTGGGCAGTGGTGAAGAAAGCCTTAGAGATGGCTGGTGCTCCAGCTGGAAGCTTTGGAACCCACTCTTTTCGCATTGGTTCAGCCTCTACAGCAGCACATTTGGGCCTGGAAGGCAGGCATATTCAGGCCATTGGGCGTTGGAAGTCTGAAGTTTTTAAGAAGTATATCGGGCTTTTTAAATAGTTTTACTTGTGTTGAGGTTCTTCACTGGATTTTTGTTTTGGATTTTATTTTGTTTTTACAGGTTTTGGTGGGAGTGGTGAGCCTAAGCGCATCCTGATTTGTGGCCACAGTATTGTTTTCTGGGCCCTTCGCAGGGCTAGGGAGTCTGGCTTGGGTTCACAGCTTGGCCTTAATTAAATTGTTCACATTGATTGGGCCGGCCGGCGTGGCATGCTGTGGAGCCAGCTTCTCCCGGTCCTGCTTCAGCGGCTGTGTGGTGGCTCCCCACCTCAAGTCTTGTTGATCCACGTGGGTGAGAATGACTTGGGGGCGAGGGAAGAGCTTGTCACTTCGCGTCCAGGCGGAGGAGGAGTTCGCTTCGATCCAAGCTGCCTTCCCAGGGGTGAGAATCATCTGGTCCGACATGCTTCAGTGCACAGTGTGGAAGTGCAGTGCCCCCAAGCAGATGGACGAAGCCAGGAGGAAGGTGAATGGTTCCTTGAGACGGGTTTTGCTGGCTGGTGGGGGAGGGTTCATCCCCCATCCAGACATCAAACACTCTTTGCCACACCTGTACAGGGATGATGGAGTACACCTC
This sequence comes from Rhineura floridana, assembly GCF_030035675.1. Classification (NCBI taxonomy): domain Eukaryota; kingdom Metazoa; phylum Chordata; class Lepidosauria; order Squamata; family Rhineuridae; genus Rhineura; species Rhineura floridana. The sequence goes on along the minus strand of NC_084485.1, from coordinate 106,275,097 downwards.
TCTGATGAGGGGTACGGCATTTTCCTTGAGGATCTGCAGCAGGGTATTAGGCATCACGTTGGGCTCTGGTGGGGGGTGAGGTGACCTAAGCATGGGCTAGGTCCCCTCTGTGGCAGGGTCAGTGCGGGATTAGGGAAAAAAGGGGGCAAGTGGAAATAATTCGCTGAGAACCTTGAGGCCCTGAAGACGTGGCTATTCCAACAGGCCTTTGAGGTCCTTGGGAGGGGTAAATCTCCTTGATCTTGTCATCTATCGTATGCTGTTAATATAATTGTTTTTATATGTATTGATGACTGTCCAGTATTTTATTTACTGTTATTAATATGACTGCATTGTTATTGTTGTATTTTATCTCATTTTAATGTACGTCGCCTAGAGTGGCCATTTGCCAGATAGGCGACAAACAAATTAAATATTATTATTATTATTATTTAGAAGGTGAAAGGGGGCTTCCTCAGACCTAGCCATCAAAGCCTCAAGGCCAGATGCTGGGGACAGGAGCCCTCCTTGAGGACTGCCCAGATCACAGTCTCAATGCCTCAAGGCTGGAGTCGGGGGTGAGATGGTCTTGATTCCCTAGGCACAGATAATGTGCTGGCAATGAAAGGCCAAGAGTAGCTAGCTCACTACTCTGCGGCCTAGAGCCAAGGTTACTTGCTCAAAAATCTGAGCTGCTGGAATTAAGTTCCGTAGCACTCAGATTTATAGGGGCCCGCACTGATCTTTTAAAATTATCCAGGTCCCCTCCGCAGATCTCAATCTCGAGGCTTGGCTTAATCCAGTTTTCATTTTCTATCATTTGTTTTAATTGGTCTAATGTGGTTTAATTCATTAATTGGCATTAATAAATCTTGCCCGTAATTAACCCATACGCTTGTATCTGCCTCATCATTTTGGGTGGGCCTGGGTGCAACTGTGATCCTGCAATAAAAAGGTAGCTTTCCCATGTCTTCAACTCATCTGAGAGTGAATTTACATGATCAAAGCTCTAAATAATAATAATAATAATAATAATAATAATAATAATAATAATAATAAAATTTTATTTGTGAGTCGCCTATCTGGCCGAATTAACGGCCACTCTAGGCGACGTACAACTTCACAGTAAAAATACAATAAAAGCCAATGAGGACCACAACAATAATAATATTACCATATTAAAAATTAACCCACCCCAGAGGTCCCGTAGGCCTGCCTGAACAGCCAGGTCTTTAAGCCTTTAAATAGGCTTGTTTCTCTTATTAGGATTCTATTTGGGACTTTTAATGAAGTTCACATGGATAATATTACTCTTAACATAGTTTGGGGATACCTCTCCCACCCGCCCTTTGGATATGTGAAATGGTTGTTCTCTTTTATCTTCTCCTTTTGCGTGCCTGTTCTTTCTTGGTGTGCCTGCACAACACTAGAAAGGCTCAATTTGCCATGTCATGTATCATATTGTAAGGAGTAACTGCGCTTTGCCTCCCCCTCCCTTCCTATTTGGTTTTAGATGCCAGGACTCAGTATGTAGATGCCAGGACTTGAAGTTTGTCTCTTTTTGCCTCTGTGTTTAAGGCTGTGTTCTCATCATAAAACCAACAGCCAACCAGCAATGAATTTCTATCCACAGTGGGAGTATAAGCAGAGCCAACAGAGGTCTGCTGGCAAACATACATGATCAGCCACCCAAAGCAAAGTCATATATGTTGATTATTTAAATTCATCCTAATTAATTGGCTGTGGAATGGCAGCATGCCCCATTTTGTAGACTAGAATCAGCCGTTGGAAGTCCATGGGACAAACTCTTAGGGATGCTTCAGCTATTGCCTGGTCCCAGGCTATGGTCTGAAGGCACATCAGGCCTGCACCCAGGGTCAGGTCTGGTCAGTGCCTGGATGGGAGACTGCCTGGGAACCATATGTAAGCCACCTTGGATTTCTATCGTGAAAAGAAAGGTGGAGTATAAATGCAATAAATAAATAATAAATAAATATTGGCAGCCTAAAAGCAGAAAAAAGATTTGTAAACTATAAATAGTGGTGTTTATGACAACAAATTTAACTCTGGCAGCCATTTTAGTTTGGGGGTAGGGTCGAGGTGCTTCTTTGGAGTAGCCATGCAAGAAAACTAGCTCCTGACCAAGGCTATAAAGTCATGTGAATCCCTTTCAGATGGACTTGGATTACCTTTCCATTCTTTGGATTGGTTTCATTTACCAATGGAAATGTGAATCACTTTAAGTTGCATACATTTTACTGTACGTTTCCTTTCACATCTTTGGGGGCCATTTTAAAGTGCCCTTCCCCCACTTCTCAGCTGTTAATTTGCCTGACATGTGTCATTTTTTATGCATGGCACCCTTTTTCTTTAACTTTCCATGAAATCATAGTTACTCTTTTTTTTTTCTCCCTATGCTGTTGGAAAGTGAAAACTCTCCCTATGGAAAAAGCAAATGAACACAGGGCATTTCTTTAGACTTTTAGCTATTTTGTTTGATTGTCCCCTCCCCAGTTGTCTTCTCCCTCTATGGCTTGTTGCTAAGAATGTCAGTTTGAACATAGCCCACCAAGCTGTTTTAGCTGGAGTTTGCCAAATATTTGTAGAAACAGAAAAGTCCAACCTTTCCAGATTCCGCAGCGATGAAACCCATTTTTTAACTTACTACTTAAATTCAAGTTTTTAAAAGTTAGTGAACATATGGGGATTTCTGCTGTCCCCTTGTGGTTCTTCCATTGTCTTCCCTTCAAGACATTTGGATATATAGAGAAGGGCATCTATGTTTTGATAATATTGAGAGCATGTGCATTTCCTCATTTTAAATGTTAAGTTGCTTACATTGACCATACTAAGCTCTGCCAGATGGTGGAGTTAAAGCACATCTGTTTCTATGGCACATGAAGGATTGATGTAGTAGCACTATATTCAACCATCTTTGACTTTCTCATCCAGGTACATTAGGTTACTAATTTTAGCAGCTGAATTGACATAACCATCTGATGTGAAATTAGCAGCTTCAGGATCAGCATCACCCTTAAAACCTTGTGCTTGTCCTTTGTGGTCTCAGTTTGGTCCATTTCTGGTTTGTTTGTTTGACAGCTAACAATACTACGGGACAGCTTTTGAAAGCCATTTTATAAAGTACGGATAGCCAATATGGTTCCCTCCTAATGCTGTTGGACTTACCCCCATGACCAGTGGATGATGGGAGCTGCAGTCCAGCAACATCTGGAGGGCATCACCTATGCTACCCTGATTTAAATAATCTTTAGGGGAGATTAAACAAACCAATAAAAATGGACAAGCTTTGCTTGGTCAGATTGTGTGAACACGTTGGTGAAGCTGGGCTATTTACTGGGTTGTCTTAACTAAATATGAACTACTGTTTTGGACGTCTGCAATAAGCACACACACACTCTTCACTGTTTAGAGAAAATGTGAGGAAATTAACCATTTTCATAAGTTGGACTGGAGGCCTCAGGCACTAAAGACATCGATGAACTCTCCCAATCATCTCTGACTCTCCCCGTCATCTTTTGTCTTGCATTATTTATGAGACATGAAAGATATGATTGGGACAGCCCCATATTGGTGCTTTGTGAAAGACTATATATATGTGCATTGTATCCAAAGAAGCGGAGGATCATGGAAGATGTAGTTTTCTGCTTCCTTAGAAGCACCACACATGGGAGCATTGAATGCCTTCTGTCCTGCACAGAAAAAGAGAGTGACAAGGTCTACACAAAAGGGTTTCTATCTTCCGTGCCTTAAACCTGAGTTCTTACTTGTTTCGGAGCTCAATAGGGAATAACATGATGGTTCTATTTCTAGAAGAATAATGCATAGTGGCTCTTTTTAAATCACAAAATAAATTATTTTCCAGCATTTTTGTTGTTGTAAATTTGGAAAGTATTTTTTTAGTATAATTCCTTTCCCTGTTTTTGCCCATTCTCATTAAGTAGTTGAGTTAAGGTACTTATCTCAGTCTTTTGCTTAGCTACCTAGATTTATTCCATTTTTTTCTTTGTCACTACACCACACTGGCTCTCTTTTTCATAGGATCATAGAATAGTAGAGTTGGAAGGGGCCTATAAGGCCATCAAGTCCAACCCCCTGCTCAATGCAGGGATCCAAATCAAAGCATTCCCGACAGATGGCTGTCCAGCTGCCTCTTGAATGCCTCGTGTCGGAGAGCCCACTACCTCTCTAGGTATTTTTTTCCTTGATAAAACCTCCAAGAAAGATATGTCAAGCCATATCTACATGCTGTGCCATTTGATCTGCATGAATCATTAGCCCTATTTAGCCATTACAAATTCTGGGAAGTAAATACATGGGGGGGCACTGGGGTTGAGCACCCTCTACTCCTCCATCATCTGAAGTGGGGAACCTTTTTTTCTCCATGGAGGCTCCCTGCTTCTGACAATTGCCTTCTTTGAGTTGGAAGGCAATGAAAACAATGACATGAGGCTGGAGCTAGAAAACCCATCCCTAGTGCCTTCTTCGCATATTTGTTTCCCGTAATTTGTAATTCCTGAATAGGGCTATTGTCACAAAATGGTCTTAGGAGTGGCTGGTGGGATGGGGTGTTGCCACTCCACTGCTCTCCCAACAGTACCATTGCTCTCACCAGGATACTGCAGGGGTAGGGTGCCAGCAAGGTTGGTGCTGTGCAGGTGTACCAGTGGAGCCAATCTGGTGCTCCTGGCAGTCCACCTCTGCAGCCCCAACCTCACTACATTGCCTTTACACTGCCCTGGGAAGTGGCAGTGATGGCACTGTTAGGAGGGCACCTCCATAACACACTGGCCACTCCTGAATGGCTTGAAACTAGGCCCCACATAGCGTTCTTTCTCAGACTGAAACATACAAGATGCTTAAGGAAAATGTTTTTTCCCCCATGAATGACACAAAGGTTTCTTCCCTTCCATGTCTTTGCTCCATAATAATGGTCCCATTGGGTTCTGTTCACCACTTCACAAGTAACCTAGTCTAAGTAAATAAGAACAGTTCATTTAGGCAACAGAGAAGATGTATTTCTGTTCTTCCTTCCATCCTCAGCTGTTATGGTGGCCTAGTTTATTCCTCAGCAATAATGAAAGTTGGCTCTCCCTCTCTCTTTCTTCTTGGGATCCATTTCTTGCTTGGTTGCCAATAAACCATCTCCCCTCTGTCCCACTAAGACTGATTGTCTTAAACAATGTTGTGATTGTCTGCAGTCTTCAGATTTAACATGGAAATGGCTGTCATGTGTTCCTCCATGGTAAGATTTGCACAATCCCAATGATGACGGGTTTTTTTTAACTGATTTTAGTGAGAAGGTCACTCACTAGTTTCAGACATTACATGTCAAGGGAGTATAGCAGAGAAACATGTTCAGCTCTTAGTGTTGTCTGTTCAGTAAGGGATTAATTGCTATAAGACAGAAATAGAGCACTCTCTCTTTTTTCATGTAAAGTAATAAAGTCATGAGAGTCAACTCTTGTACCAGAGAACATAAGTTCTCTGTCTCAGTTGTCCTTCCATAAATGGAAGAAACTCCATTCCTGCGGTGCCTCCCATTGGCAGTAGAATGAAGACGGGTAGTGAGTAACAATTTTTGTTTTTCCCCCTGCAGCCCCCATTGCAGCCCTAAGAGATATCCTACACTATTCTATCCAGAGCACATTTCTGGGTGGCACAGGTTGCTGAGGGAAGAATCAGGAGAAGTCACATTGTCCCTCTTCTTCCATTGGGAGCCGTTCCATGCACAGAGTTCTGCTCATGGGAACTTTAGATCCAAGCCTGTATTTGTACATTGGAAAATTGCTTTATACCAATCAAAACGTTATTAATAAATGGAAATATACAAATTATTAATCAACTGGAAAAGGAGTTGAGAATCTACACATCAATTTCTAATGGGGCTAGAGAAAGAAACTAGGAACAGATTAAATTAAAATACATATACTTAGAAGTGTGTGTGTGTGTGTGTGTGTGGGAAAGGTAAAATAAAAAGTCAAAGATACTGATGAAGATACCTGAAGGATCCAGTCATGAAATTGGGGTAGGATAAAACCTGTGTAAATGGGGTTGGAAATGAGCATGGGACAAAAGCTTGTTTTTCCAAGTGGTGATAGGAAACAGAACACGCTCTGACAAGTATAATTAAACAAAAATTCAAAATGCCATATTTAGAGTGTGAATTTATAACTTTCCTATATTCATCAAAACCAATTAAAAGTTACAATCACATGTATTGGTTCTTTTTGTAGACATGGAAAAAATATAGAATACTTCTAAAATGCAATTCAATTTCACTTCATGTATTGTGTTCATTATCATTAATTCATTTATGAAGTCTGTGCAGTTAATTCACTTTATCCTTTAAAGACTTATAACTTTAAAATTTTAATTACACTTCACTTCATATACCACATTCATTAACTTATTCATTTAAAAGGCATTTGTAATTTATTGACTTTATGCTTTGTACAGTTACCAAAAGAAAAGTTAGTCTAATTTGTCTTCCTGGAATAACAGCCAGAATCACCATAGAGAATGCAAGGTTTGTTTTAAAATTTCCATGTCCCCCCTTTTCCATTTGCTTCAATGTTTTCCTAACTGCCTTATTGTAACCCACCAATCCTATAGTTCTCAACAGTTCCTCAAAAGTATCTTTCTGCTCAAGGAAATGCTATTGACCCTAGAACTGTTCTTAACATCATCGTCTGAAATACACTGGTTGAAACCATGTGAAGTTGTGCCACAGGAGAAGACTCTTGTTTTCAAGAGGAAGAATTCAATGTATTATTTTAAATGTCTTTTATTTCCTAGAGTTTTAGAATTTTGGCTACATAGCATTCTATTAAGTGGTGAGATACTGTGTCAGTTCCAAAACATTTTTTTAATTTGGCGTCCATCCTAGATTTATCATCCTTCATTATTAATGCATTCTGTATTTTATAAAAGAATTGTATCATGAAATGGAAGTTGCCAATGTTTAAAACAATTACCATTCAAATTAAAGCTATATGAAAGGTTAACATATGGCAAATGCTGTTAATTGCCATCCAAAGAACCTTACTAAGCTGAATTTTCACATTACCAGAACTTTGAATGTTAACAAAAGAATGAATAGTAAGTGAAATATATATAAAAGTTTGCATGGTATAAACACATTGGCTACAATTCAGAAAGTAAGCATTGCTGGGTTTCCCCCCATTGTTTCCTGTGAAGTGGCTTGCACTCGTGAGACTATAACTGCAGGCACCATTCTCTGGATTGCAGCCATCGCTATGTGCAATCCAAAATGTGTGGTCCTGTTTCACATGAAGACTTGAGATTTAGAAGACCCTGAGGTTCCTGCCATGATCATCGAACACAGAAGAGGCACAAATAAGAGCAGGTCTTTGACAAGCCCCAAGCCACTTCAGACTTGCTAACATCAAATACTTACAGCAGAAGTATCGATTCACAAGGGAAGCAATGAATGGGAGCTAGTTGTCATCATATACCTGCTGAAACAAAGACTATAGGTCATTAATCTGCCCATTGTAAGGTATCAGATATTGAGAGCAATACAATGGTAGTCTGCTATTAGTAATGGGAGTGGTATTGCAGATTCCGGACCATCAGATATCAGGCAGCATACAGAGACAGTAGGGTGGCAATATAGAACTGCTGGCTCTGCCTTGATTTCTCAGTGTAAGCAACTGAGGTACAGGGTGTGTTTTTCATAGACTGCCTTTCCTTGCTTAACTCCCTGATGAGTTGCCTGTCAACTTCAAGACCACCAGCCCTGACACTCATGAATATTCTGATGGTGACAACTCTAGAATAATTCTGGGAAGAATTTTGTTTTTGCTGCATGTATGCTATTTCAGCAGCTTCCTAGATGGGCGTGTTCTCCATTAATCTTATCCTACAAGTTGAACAGACATGGGTAGAAAGATAGACGGATATGCTTTTCATGAACATTTTTCGCAGCATCATAACATATTTGGCAATTTTACAGTGATTACTTTGAAAGGTATAAAGTGTTTGCCTATTCAGCATGCATTGCCCTTGCTATCAATTGGATTTATTTTCCTTCAGTCACATAGCCAAATCTGATAGGCTATGTAACATTTTGACATTACCTCATTCACTACATGGTCCCTGATTAGTTTGGATTACCCATATGATTAAGCAAGGAAAAATATTCAGGAGTATGGTCAAAAAAGAACCAAAACAGCATGTTGGGGAAACAATGATAGTGAATAGAATTGTGGGAAAAGTTGAAGATAATATCATTTAGATTTTTTTCCCAGGAGATGTTTCCACCATTCTAAAAACAATAGGGAAAAGGGAAACATTTTCATATGGCTCAGTTCATGTCGGACATTGTATATGCAGACATGAATGCTACGTGCAGTAAGCTAGATAATAGTGAGTGTCTGAACCTACAACCTATGGGTAGATTGAAAGGTTTAAGAGAATAAGAAGAGTTGCAAGTCTTAGCACCATGCCAGAGGTTTCTTAATTTCTTTCTCATGTATAGCATGCAGTTATTCACAGGACATACAAAAACATTTTTATGTCTGTAAATATGGTAAATGCAGGTTTATTAAGGTATATATGGTAAGTGGATTGAGTTAGATGGGGGAGTACATGGGTTAGAGTGCTGAAGAATGCTGCATGATGATTGGCTGAGCATTTGAGTGGCTGAAGGTATAAATGAGAGGATGACCGTTGGTTCAGGGTTCTGTTTTGGTGGGGGAGTTGTTGGCGGTTGGTTGTGGAGTGTGGCTTGGAGTTGGTTGTGGGCTGGATTATATTTGGCTGGTATTTAGGCAGAATATATATGACTGGAAACATAAAGAGTGACACTATATGAAACCATACGCTTGTTGAACATTCCTAAAGTAATCTTGTTATTACCTGGTGTTATCAAATAAATACTTTTATTGGTTTACCAAAAGCCTGATCCTTGGCTGGGGATACACAGACCAGAAGGGAGGGCAGGGCAATTACCAAGGCTGGAGGGAAACGGTATCAAATAAATGGTGGCAGTGGTGAAGGGAGATATTGTAACATCGTCAAGTATCCAGAGCAACCCAGGATTGTATGCTTTATAAACAAAGATACAGGGGGGTTGTGGACAGCAAGGGCACCCAGACACAAAGTAACAAGCCATGGGGAGACTAAGGCGAAGTGTCTTGCACTATTGTTTACAGAGAGTGACTGGTGGTGCTGCCTAGCAGTGGGATCTTGTGAGATCTGTGCTAGGGTGAGCTAAAGAAAAATAAAAACTATGTTTCTCCCTGCTGGTAGCCACGGGTGGGAGTATCACAGGTGGTGCCGGTGGGAGGATCATTACACAGACATTAGCCTTGGCTGTGCAGGGTGCCTCCACCAGATTTGGGGGAAATTTCTGCTCGCCCACCAGCCTTCCCACCCCATCTCATGCCACTTAGGACCATGATTATTAATTAATCAAATAAATATCCAGCCCTTCCTCTGGAAGAAGCCCAGGGTGGAGGGTCCTCCAGCCCTCTGGAGAAACTTTTCAGAAGTGCCAACGGCTCCAGGGTAGAAGGGAGAGAGGGGGAAAAATCTCATTGCAAGAGCTGTCTTCTGCTGCCAGTCCTCAGGATTCAAGCCATTTTCTGCCAGACCCATAATCCTTTAGTAGTCAGTAATGAGCAGTATAGCTACTACATAAATTTTATTTGCACGTCTATCTTGGAACATAAAATAGATTCATTTATTTTATTTAAGGTAAGTCAGAAATCCTCTTCGATATTTTTCCCAGTATTTTTCCCCGGGCAGTTCACATAAAATACACAATAAAATACTGCTACGGGTTTGGGAGTTGAGACAGATGATTTCTATGAGTCCCCTTCCAGCCTCTGATTTGGAATCCTGCACCTGGAGGTGGGCTCCACAGCTGAGAAACCTGCTCTGCTGGTCAGATGAGTCTCTTTTGTTAATCAAACAGAGTGGACATGTGGGCTAATGGGTCTATCAAGTGCCCTTTAACTGACAAATGGGCCAGGGAGATCCTATTGTTATTGAAACTCTTCAAGAGAGCCCCCCCCTCCTGGGGCGAAAGAGACGCTTGTGTTTTTAGCTAGTCAGAGAAAAGGCTGGGAACTGGAGACACGCAGAGAGACCTGCTGCTTGCACTATGGCTTCAGGATGCCTCCAATAAACCTGATGGAAAAGCAAGTTTTATTGGACTGCTAATGCTTTCAACCCCTCCATCTTACATTCAGGTTGTGAATGTGTGTAAATAAAACATATTTCATAAAGATACCATAGACTCATCTGACCTTCTTTCCAAGGAAACCCAAACCCTGGGTAAGCATGGGAACCCCTGGAAGTCTGGCACTGCTTGGAGATTGGGAGGATGCGCAACAATACAATAGACAGCATACAAAAAAAACTCAATAAAACAATCCCATGTTATTAAAACTAGTAATCCGACTTAAAAAATGCAGCATGAAATAGTCATCAAGACACACTATCAGATCTCCTGATATATTCATTTCTGTAAGAGAAGGTAAAAACTTGTTTTTAACGTTTTTTAAGGCCTCTTTGAAAATACCCAAGGATGGTGCCTTTCTAATGTCACTTGGGATAGTATTCCACAGTTGTGGGCCACAGCTGAATTGGCCCTGGTCTGTGTGCTTGCCAGCTCACCTTCCATCTCAGTAGGGGTTCAGACACAGATCTTAAGACATGGGCAGGCTTGTACAAATGTAGGCGATCCTTTAAGCAACCTGGCCCCAAATCATTCAAGACTTTAGAGGTCATCACTAGCACTTTAAACTGAACCCAGGAACACACTGCTAATTGGTGCAACTGTAATCCAACTTTTAAAAATAATACTACATAAACCTGGATTAAATTAAGTTTTGGTGGTTTTAATATATATTTACATGAACATTAATTTTGCTTTGAAATTTATTAATTTAACCTTCTGTTTATTAATTTATTAACCCTCTATTACTCAGAATCAGATTTTTTTTATTTAAAAGACAAAACTCAGACCAAAGATTGTGTGTGTTCTGCTGTTGTAAGTGATGAGGATGGAGCAACCAAGAGCTGGCATGAAAGAAGTGTGTCCTTCCAAGTAAAATAACCTTTACGGTGAAGCAACAACTTAAAGAAAAGTCATTTAAATGAAATGTTCTTTTTCTGAAAAAAGAAAAAAACCCTCTTGTTTTATTTTTTGATAATGCTATTTTGTTTCTTAATAAGCTGGTGTTGATTTTATGAAATAGCCCAAAATAGAAAAGACTGAAGTGCTAAAAGCCAAGGACAGAATATAATACCATTGCTGGCATGGGTTTGATTGGTACTGACTGGAAATTAAAATTTGAAACTTTATCCAGGAAGGAAAACAGACAATAATCACAAATAATGATAGCACATGATACCATATTTCTAAGGTACCATTTGATACTTGTAATGCTGAGATGTCCTGGTCTGGTCCCAAATGGAGCATGTATTTATCCTGACCAACTGTGGTAGAGCATATAACTTATAATGACCTTTCTTTTTCTTTCTAAAATAGCATGTTTAAATGTATAAATCACTTTACTGTCTTACTTACCTTGATTATTCAGCTCCTATGGAGAGGGCTGGCCTAAAGCTACTCAGTTATCCCACAGCTGAGGAAAGATATATGCAATTATCTAAACCTGCCCTTCTTTCTGTTTTAGTTTACATGAGGTTGACCCACTACATGTAGGTCACTGGGCTAGAACAAAGGGATCAAGCTTTCCCCTAAGGAATATCTGCTAAATGATCAAGCTAAAATACTATTTTCACCTACCCCAAATCCTTACCGTTTGGAGCTGAGAAATGGGCAATAGTGGCAGATATGGTTGTTTCCCTGATGAGTTTGTCATGAAGTTCCATAATCTCTGGCAGTAAACTGATACTCTTTGTATCATTTCTGCTGGGAAGAAGGCCCTGCAAGGTTCTGCAGCAGTGGTGAAAATACTGTCAGTTCCCAGTGGGGATTGTGGGACTGGTAGACTCATAGGCAATTTCCTTGGCATAAATAACTCAAATGGTGTAAATTTCCCACAAAGAATTTTGGGACTGGTTATGCCCAACCTCATCCTAAGTGGGAAAACAAATTCAGCCGGGACCTCCAGAGTAGCTGCCATTGACTGTCTCTTTCCTCTTATCCCAATGTAAATTGGGTAAGAGAAAGTGGGAGGCTCTAGTGGAGGCATTCACACATTCAAGGTGAGTTGGGCTCTTGCAAGGATTCAAGCAGGGGTGCATGCTTTAAAATGCCCTCATTCAAAACCTTGAAATGTACCTAGCTAGAACTAAATCATAAATAGCCAAGTTGCAGCCAGTTTTTTCTGGGCTCTGATATTACTCCATCCAAATTTTTCAAGTTGTAAAATAGAGAAGGAGAGAGAGTTCCACGTGTAATCTCACTTTAGAATGCTACATTTATGCAAATGCATGTTTATATGTAAATCTATGCCTGAGCCCATGTGTTCCATAACTGTAGATTCCCTATTGCTAGATGGTGCCAACCTTATTATGAAGCTGACTGCTTCTAGCTTAGACCATAATCTAGAGAACAGAGTGCCCCACCGGGACTATAGAAGCTGGCCATTACTGAACCAGATTCTTCTTCATGGATACTTTCTAGCACCATGTTTCAAACAAAATGCTGGAATAAATAATACTTGTTTTCAGGGCTGACCCAGTCATAAGTCAAAATGAGACAATTGTCTCAGGAAGCAGGTGCCAGAGGAGTGGTGAATTGCAATCCCTGCCCCCCTCCTGCTTGCTTCATTATTGCTGACATGGTCTTTGCCACCACCATCTCCTTCACTTCAGCCTCCCTACCTTACCTCACCTCACCTCACCATGAGAAAGTGCCAAAAGGTCGTTCTTCAGAACCAGGCATTCTGACGGTTGCCAATAAAATGCCTGCATGTTACCACAGTAGCTAGATAGGCTTTTTTAAACCTAGAAAAATAAACAAATTTAGAAAATTTATCAGAGCAAGTTGAGGAGGGGAGAAGTAGCAGAGAAGCCACCAACACTGCTACTGTTGATATGGCAGCAAAAAGGTTTTTTAAAAAGTAAGGTGAGGGATGAGGACAGACGGAGCAATCCCTTGTGGTAGGTCTTCTTGTTCTTTCTGATGCACTGTACAATATTTGTACACCAATCAAATATATTTAAAACTGTACGGATTAGCATTTAAATTTCAAATGTTTCACATTTTAGCATTTTGCTGTCGTTCTTACAGCTGTCCTATATTATTTATTTATTATTTATTAAATGTGGATCTTGCCCTTCCTCCAAAGGAGCCCAGAGCAGCAGACATGCCAGTTCTAAAATAATGGAATGAACACTTCTAAAAACAGTTAAAAACAAACTTCTAAAAACAGTTAAAAACTCCTAAAAGCAATTGCCTAGTCTCAAAACTAAAAACTTTAGGATGGACAGGGACAAGTGTTTCAGCCATGAAATACCTGGGTAAACAGGAATGTTTTTAAAATTTTCCTAAAAATTAATAATGAAGGAGACTGATACACCTCACTAGGGTGGGCATTCCACAAACATGGAACCACAACTGAGAAGGCCCTGTCACAGGTCATTACCAACCAGGCAAGCCTCCATAGTCACACCACCAACAAGCCTTTTTTTACTGATTGTAGAGCCTAAGTTAGTTGATATTGGGGAAGCTGCTCTTTTAGGTATTTGGGTCCTGAGCCATTTAGGGCTTTGGTTGCTAGTACTAATACCTTGAATTGGGCACTGTGCTCAAGGGCAGCTAGTGACATGTACTAAGGACAAGTGACACATGGTCCCATTGGACTGTTCCACTTACCAACCTAGCAGTTGTATTCTGCATTAGATGCAGCCTCCAGTCTATCTCCCAAGGACAGCCCATGCAGAACGCATTACAGTAGTCCAGGCATGAGGTCACCAGAGCATGAAGAACTGTATATATTATACCTAAGCAAAAGCCAGATCCCAATATTAGAAATGTGAAGGTTTAAATATGTGACACACAGACGAGTTAGCTATTTATTAAATGCCAGCAGTTCATTTAACATTAGGATCTCAGATTAATAGGTACTATTCTAAGTAATAGTAACAATTAAACCCAGTTTAATCAATTATTTGAATATCCAGTACAGCTGGTATATCACAGTGGGGAGGAGAGCCCGGCTGGGAGTCCAGAGTCTGTGAGTTCAAATCCTCGCTTGTGTCTCCTGGGTGTCAAGGGCCAGCTAAAGATCACTCCGACAGTGAGTGGCTCAAGGGTTACATGCCCTGCCACCTGTGCAGCTGTGGGCAAGCTGCATAGTCCCAAGGAGACCAGTTGCCCCCCAGCTGGTAGTTGTGGACAAAGAAGGGGCTGGCTTGTGCAGCTGTGGCAAGCTAAGCAGGCACTAGTCAGCTGGGGAGGACTAGCCTCAGAGGGAGGCAATGGTAAACCCCCTCTGAATACCACTTACTATGAAACCCCTAATCATAGGGTTGCCATAAGTTGGGATCAACTTGAAGGCAGTGCATTTCCATTCTTTTTATTGAATATCCAAATTCTCTTAAATGAATTCAAAAGAATTGCTTTTCTGTCCTTCTGCAGATCCATTCAGGCTCCTTCCAAACAAATAAAATATCTTTTTTTATTTTTCAGCAGGTAAGTGCCACATCCAGACAGCTTTATAGTTTTCTGTTCTTAGCTGTGGAAACCATTCTTTGGTATTTCACAACCTAGGAGATGATTGCTAGACGGCAAATGGGTGAGGTTTTTGAAAATAAAATAGTTTGCGGCATCTTCTTTCACTTCCGTTATTCCATTATCAATTAAATGGCAGACAAAATGTAATCTGAGTATAATCTAAAATGAGTAAAAATGTTATCTGTTGCAGATGATTTGGTTTTCCTGGTTTGGATGACTTTTTTGTTGCAACAGTTATATTGAAAGAGCTCTTTCTCCCTCTCTCCATATTTATGCAAAGCTCACTTAGTCTTGTCTGCATTGTTAGCTTCAGGGTTGTTTACTCTTATTTTTATTTTATTTTCCTTTATACTACTGGGAGAATATTTCTTTCACTCAGGGAATGGTTTACTTGGACATGTATTTATGTTACTAAAGGAATCAGGAAGCTATCCATTTTGCATCCTGCAATTAAAAGGAAGACATTAAAAAGAAATAGTTCTTTCACGAGTGGTAGATGGAAACAACCCTTTTTCTATTTGGTTTTACTAATAGTGCTATTACTTTAAGTTACATTACACATGGGAAAATTGTTAATAGAAAAAAATCCATGGCAGAGCCTCACTTGCAAGCGTGGCATATTTATAAGAATGAATAATTGCAGAAATGTTTGACTTCATACCAAGCCAAGATATTATTTTTAATAATGTAAGCCGATTCTTAGATACATTGGGGGAAAGCACAGCTTTTTCTTGGCATAAGTAGGCCCATTAATAGAAAGAGTGATTGAAAGGGCTTCCCAATTATACCATCTAGCCAGAGTAAAGACAATGCAAACTGATTTGGCTATGTAACAACATGACATCATCACATTGTCTACATGTTCCTGATTGGTTGGGATTATCTCGCGAAAAAAGTCTACTTTTTTGGGGGGAGAGAATAATGTTGAAGCTCAGACAAAGAAACCGGTCAAATGGCAAGCAGCACATAAGAGGTGAGCAATGGGGTGTTATGAAATTTCTTCTTTGCTTTCCCTATCTACTGTGAGGGTGAAAACTAAGCATAGCCCCAATTTCCATAGAAGTAGTGATGCTATACCCAGTATAAACTATTAAACTTAGGCCAGGATCCCAAAACTGTGGAATGTGTTCTATTTGAATATCACTACCCCATGATATGTAGAACAGTGTTGTTGAAATGAAGGGCTCTGCTCTTCATTGCCGCCCTGGGCTCCTACTGAGAAGGGTGGGATAAAAATTAAATAAATAAATAAGGGAAATTCAAAAAGCAGTCTGTACAAAATAAAAAGTCAGCAATTCCACAGGTTAGCACAAACCCCTTGGGTGTGTTCTTTGGGTCCAGGCCTTAGTATTTAGGGCAGGATCAGGGAACATTTGGCCCTCTAGATCTTGATGAACTACAACTCCCATCAGCCCTAGCAAGCATGGCCAATGCCTAGCAATCATGGGAGGTGGGTGTCGTTCAGCAACATCTGGAGGGCGAAAGGCTCCTCACACCTGATTTAGGGGAAAGTGTTATTTCCTTGATTTCTTGCACAGCCTCCTATTTTCTGCAAAAGGAAAATAACAATAGTAATTGATTGCTCGGGCCCATTTTCTCCACCCCTCCCAGCCACCACCCCACCTCAGCACACCCCACCAACACCCCAGCATGTTTAGATTGCCTGTCCCCCATCCCAGCATGTCCTTATAAACCAAAGGAAAGGGAAAAATGATTTTTGCATGTTTAAAGTAAATGGGCAACATCACATGGCTTAAAATTAAGCAATAAACATAATGACCAACATATGTTTTCTGCTGTATTCGAGCATGCTTGTGGTAGATTTAGAAGGCAAAGGCCGATTGATTTTGTGTGATTTAGAGGAGTACAATAATCCCATAAAAATGTGTATCCCAGACTAGCATATGGATATTAATGCAATGAATACATGCATATAAATGACACACTAGAAATTACGAATAAAAATGAAGGAGAAACTAAGCTCATCAGTATAGGCATGAACATAACATTATCAGATCATGCCAAATGTTTACTGTGTATACTTTTCAGATACTTTGTTAACCAATATTAAACGCAGCTGCACTAGGTTGTCATCCCAATCATTTTCAAGCAGCACAAGTTGCTCCCCTTCCCATTTTTTTGCATTTTATTTCTGTCTAGTTTTTACTGGCCACCTCTCAAAATGTTAGATGTTTGCAATAACCTGGTCACTATTTGCATGTAACTGACTTTTTCTTTATTACTATTGAGGGCAGGACTAGAACTAATGGGTGGAAACTGCAGGGAAGCAAATTTTAGCTAAACATGAGAAACTGCTTAACAGTAATCACTGTTCATCAGTGGAACAGCCTGCTATGAGAGGTGGTAAGCTGTCTTTTATGGCAAGTTTTTAAGCATATGTTGGACAGCCATCTGTCAAGGATACTTAGCTGCATCCTGCAATGTAGATCATAGAATCATAGAATTGTAGAGTTGGAAGGGGCCTACAAGGCCATTGAGTCCAACTCCCTTCTCAATGCAGGAATCCAAATTAAAGCATACCCGACAGGTGGCTGTCCACCTGCCTCTTGAAGGCCTCCAATGTTGGAGAGCCCACTACTTCCCTAGGTAATTGGTTCAGTTGTCATACCATTCTCACAGTTAAGATGTTTTTCCTAATGTTCAGTTGAAATCTGGCTTCCTATAACTTGAACCCACTATTCTGTGGCCTGCACTCTGGGATGACTGAGAAGAGATTCTGGCCCTCCTCTGTGTGACAAATTTTCAAGTACTTGAACAGTGCTGTCACCTCTCCCCTCAGTCTTCTCTTCTCAAGGCTAAACATGCCCAGTTCTTTTAGTCTATCCTCATAGGGCTTTGTTTCCAGTTCCCTGATCATCCTTGTTGCCCTCCTCTGAACCCGTTCTAGTTTCTCTGCACCCTTCTTAAAGTGTGGTGTTCAGAACTGGACACAGTACTCAAGGTGAGGCCTAACTAGTGCTGAATAGAGGGGAACCAATACTTCACATGATTTGGAAACTATACTTCTGTTAATGCAGCCTAAAATGGCATTTGACTTTTTTGCATCCACATCACACTGTTGGCTCATATTCAGCTTGTGATCAACAATAATCCCAAGATCCTTCTTGCATGTTGTACTGCTGAGCCAAGTATCCCCCATCTTATAAGTCTGCATTTGGTTTCTTTTTCGTAGGTGTGGAACTTTGCACTTATTGCTGTTAAATTTCATTCCATTGTTTTCAGCCCAATGTTCCAGACTATCAAGATCCCTTTGAACTTTGTTTGTCTTCCAAGGTATTAGCTATCCCTCCCAATTTTGTATCATCTGCCATTTTTATAAGTGTTCCCTGCACCTCATCCAAGCCCTTAATAAAAATGTTGAAGAGCACTGGGTCCAGGACCGAGCCCTCTGGTACCCCCTCATTACCTCCCAGTTAGAGAAGGAACAATTGATAAGCACTCTTTGAGTATGATTCTGTAGCCAATTGTGGATCCACCTGATAGTTGTTCCATCCAGCCCATATTTAGGTAGCTTGCTAATCAAAATATCATGGGGCACCTTGTCAAAAGCTTTGCTGAAGTTGAGATATATAATGTCCACAGCATTCCCACAATCTACCCGAGAGGTTACCCAATCAAAAAATGAGATAAGATTAGTCAGGAAGGATTTATTTTTGATAAATCCATGTTGGCTTCTAGTAATTATTGCGTTGTTTTTAAGGTGCTTACAGACTAACTCTTTTAGAATCTACTCCAGAATTTTCTAAGGGATCAATGTCAGGCTGACTGGGCTGTAATTCCCAGGTTCCTCTTTTTTGTCCTTTTTGAAGATATTATTTTTAGTCAGAGCATAGTTCCTCAAAATACAATTGCACTTAAACGCTGTTTTGGATTAAAACTGCATAAGAAATTAATCATGCCAAGCTATGGAATAATATGAAAGCTTTAAGGATCAGAAATCCTTCCTCTATTGGTCTGTGTTTTTCTCAGTAAACTCTGTCCTTTGGAGCACAATCAATTGACTGGAAAGTTTTCCTTCCACACCTTCAATAATGTTATGATTCTTTCCCTATATTCTCTAACTTCATAAAATGGTCCCATGGGCATGAGGTGGATTTCCATTTAGAAAAATGGAGTTTGTTCTCACATGGCTTTGGATTGCCCTTGATGATAATTCAAAATATGCATTCCTGTAAATAAAGTAGCAGAGGAGCAATGCCATTTTTTTCATCCAGGGCAGTGTCAACTCTGAGTTCCACAAAGGGTTCACTGCATCAGGTTTAGTGTAGCTCACACAGGACAAAGAGAAGGGTGATGTGGTATATGTTGCAGTCCTGCCCAGGGTTTTAATGGAATTTCCATCCCATAACACCTTGATAGTGCTGCAGGTGAATAATTAATTTCCATGGGGACCTAAATGCACAACAGACAGTCTAACATATTCAGCATATTTAAACAATATTGTTTAAAACAAACAATATTCCATATCTGTCTATGTGCATGTGCTGTAAGTTCATGTTTGTGTTTTCATACATGTGTTTTAATATGAATTGAATATGTATATAGCCCCCACTATAAAACCTATGAAAACACACACAAGCATGAAAACTGCATCTGTGTGTCTCTGTGTGTGTGTGGTTACTACAGATGTCACTGTTACAAGCCACCTTGAAAATTGATATTGCAAAGTGGGATATAAATATTTTAAATAAAATAAATAACTGTCCCCTTATAATAAAGTAGCACTAAGAACAATGATGTAATGGTTCATGCTGAAGAACATTTCAATTTAAAATACTGAGTAGATGTACAGTCATCCCATGTACAGATGGAGCAAGGCTTCTGCTTTATGGTAAATTAGGAATGGGTCATAAACAATGTATGAAATATGAGAGGCTAGCTAGAGGACAGAGAGGAATGATAGTGAGTATTTAATTATAGGCGTGCTTTGTGATGTATAGAGCTGCCCTTAGCTGCTCAGGAAAGATCCTGCGTAGCATTGCTTCCTTTCTCCAGGAAATACTGCTTTAACCAGGAATAAATACTGACACTTCAAAGTGGAGGAAAATGTGGAAGGCCTGTAGCTCCGTGGGACAGCATCTTACTTTGCATGTCAAAGATCCCAGGTTCAATCTCTGGCATCTCCAGGTAGCGCTGGGAGAGGCCCCTGTCTAAAATCTTGGAGAGATGCTGTCATCAGGGTAGACAACACTGAGCTAATTGGACTGATGGTCTGATTTGATATGAGGCAGCTTTACAAGTTGCTGTGTTAACACCAGTCTTACATTATCACTACCAAAGCAAATTTGTCAGGGCCAGCCCAAAACATTTTGCTGCCTGATATGAAGGACAAGATGTACTCAGCTGGACTGCCAGGTCCATTTTGCCTTAACACTGGTGTTGAGACAGCATCCTCCACCACAGCTGAAAGCAGCAAGCTAGTATAGGTAGTGCAGAGCAGATGGTGTGAGACATTATTATTATTATCATCAGCAGCAGCAGCAGCAGCATGACCATTATTTAGATTTATATCAGGCCCTTCCTCTCAGTAGGAGCCCATATGCCTTTTTCTCTTACAGAAGGGAATGTCTGGGGGGGTCAGGCACAATGGCCTGGGGATTTGCTGCTGCACCCCCCCCCCAGCATCTGCTGCATGAAGCAGCTTCCTCGCTCTGCCTAACGGCCCTGGCAATAATATGAATCTGAAGGCCATTAGACCTTCATCAGAGCTGGGATGTAGCCTCTGAACTTCTTTTCACGGCCTGAGTGCTGCCCTCACATTGTGGTAAAGAGTTTCCATAGCAAGATGCAGGACTTCCATAAAACCTGTGTCCAGCTCCTCTTATTTTAGAAATTAAGCATCAAATATCCTGCATGTGTGCTCTGTATGATAGCCGCTGTAACCTTCTAAACTGGAATAAAATCTCAAAGTCAGCTCACTGGCTTGTGACCAGACTCCAGATGAATTGTTATCTTCACAGCACTCCAAGTTTTCCACCCTGAGGAACAAGTATCTCTGTTTTGTTCCTGAATGTAGCAGAACATACTACTGTTTAACTGCCTATTGAGTGACTCATTTCTGTGTAGCTCTACCAAACATTAAAATGTTATGGTGTTGCATCACTTCAGGGATGCTCATCAGAGATTCATAATTTCATTAAACGAATGTAAAAACTAGCTAAGCTGTGGGGGTGGGGAGAGAAAGATAAAGACAGTGTCATCATAAAAATATGTACATTTCAGACCAATGACTCAGAAGTGTTTTAGCTTCACATAATTATACTTTGCAAAAGTATGTTTCTCTTTTCTGAAATAGCTATACTTTTCAGATATTCCACTATAGGAAAGGATGCAGAGACACACTGGCATGCCCTGTGATAAAGACATATTGGAGCGTGGGAGAAACGGAATGAATCAAATGTTGGGTTACCAATTTTCATACTTGTTGACATATAAAAAAGATAAAGTGTTTAGGTCCAGAGAACTACAAGCAGAACTCTGCTCATGCAACAGGGCTTTCCAGGGCCCTTTCCCATCACTTTCCCCAATGGCCCCCAGGGGTGTAGTCTTCCAGGGTCTCGGGGAGTCTTTTGGGAGTTGGTCCCAGCAGGGTCCCTATGACTCCAGCATCCTACAAGTAGATGAGCAGGAAAGGGGAGTGGGTTAGCCACTGAGAAGAGTCTTCTAATGTGCTTACTTTTCCTTTCCTGCTGATTGGTACCTATCAGAGTGAAAGAAGGTGAGTCAGCCACAGTAACTAACACACTTCCCTTTCATGCTGATTGGTTCCTAGGAATGACTGCTGTTGTGGGAGAAGGCATTAACAAGGATCTCATTCTCAACCCAGAAGCAAAAAAGAGGGGAGGAGGGAAGATGTGTGGTTTTGTTCCAGCCCAAAGCCAGGAGTAAGGGAGGAGGAGGAAAAGAGAGTAAAAACATATGGGGGAGAATAAGAGTGTTTATGAGATGGTGTTTCAGCAAAGGTCAAAAGGTTACAGATTCCTATGCAAAATGAGTGCCTTGCCTGCTTTTACAGAGTGCGAATTCGTTTAGGAAAAACAAGCTTTGTCTTAACCCAGCAGCAAAAACCACCACTAGAGAAAGAGAGTGGGAAGGGGGGGGGACCCTATATGCCCAGCAGTTTGAAAAAAGTTTGTTTTTCTTTATTGCTGTAGGGCTTTTTCAGTCAGTTATGCAGGCCCACTGAGTGTCAATTGCAAGCAAATCTTTGTTAATTCCTACTTCAAAAACCCAAGACAAGTTGTGAAGAATGAGAATTCTGTAACTGCAGAAGAGACAGTGAATCCTGACGGCAGCATAATAATAATAATAATAAATTTTATTTTTCAGTCCCCTATCTGTCCGGGTTAGGGACACTCTAGGCGACTTACAACAAGATTAAAAAACAATACATATATATATATATCACACAAACAAATTTAAGCTAAAAACCATCCGTCAGTTCATTATAACATAGAGTTAATCTGTTCCAATCTTGTAGGCCTGCCTGAAGAGCCAGGTCTTTAAGGCTCGGCGAAAGCTTGACAAGGAGAGAGCATGTCTGAGATCGAGAGGGAGGGAGTTCCAGAGGGTGGGGGCCACAACAGAAAAAGCCCTCTCTCTGGTCCGTACCAGCCTGGCTGTTCTCACCGGTGGGACCGAGAGAAGGTCTTGTGAGGCTGATCTTGTCAGGTGGCACAATCGGTGATTCTGGAGGCGTTCCTTCAGATACACTGGGCCGAAACCATATAGGGTTTTAAAGGTCAACACCAACACCTTGAATTGGGCTCGGTAGACAACTGGTAGCAAGTGAAGATCTAATAACACTGGGGTGATATGATCCCAGCGATGGCTATGCGTAATCAAGCGAGCCGCCGCATTCTGCACCAGTTGTAATTTCCGGACCGTTTTCAAGGGTAACCCCACGTAGAGCGCATTGCAGTAGTCTAAGCGAGAGGAGACCAGGGCATGTATCACTTGGGGGAGCAGATGAACAGGAAGGTAGGGTCGCAGTCTCCGTATCAGATGTAATTGATACCAAGCTGCCCGGCTCACTGCTGTAATCTGAGCCTCCATGGACAGCTGGGAGTCAAGGATGACCCCAAGACTGTGGACCTAGTCCTTCAGGGGTAAACTCACCCCATTAAGCATCAGGTCAGTAATTCCTAACCTGATTTTATCTCCCACAAGTAATACCTCAGTCTTATCGGGGTTCAGCTTCAGCCTATTCTCTCCCATCCATCCACTTACGGATTCCAGGCACTTGGACATGGTGTTCACAGCCAACTCCGGTGAGGACTTAAATGAGAGATAGAGCTGAGCGTCATCTGCATACTGATGACACTGCAGCCCCAAACTCCTGATGATAGCCCCCAGCGGTTTCACATAGATGTTGAATAGCATGGGAGAGAGGATAGAACCCTGTGGCACTCCACAATGAAGAGGCCAAGGGTCTGAAACCTCATCTCCCAATGCCACCCGTTGCTGCCTATCCGAGAGATAGGAACGGAACCACTGCAAAACAGTGCCTCCTATTCCTAATCCCTCCAGGCGATTTAAAAGGATACCATGGTCAACTGTATCGAAAGCCGCTGAGAGGTCCAGGAGGACAAGGAAGGTGTATTCACCCCTATCCAATGCCCTCCTCATATCATCTACCAGAGCGACCAAGGCTGTTTCCGTTCCATGGAATGGCATCCCATCTACATCGTCAAGCAGTTTAGTAGCAGCAGCAGATAGATGTGTAGATGCTGAATTCAGTAATCCAAGTAATATCTCGGGCAGTGAGAAAGGACAGCCAAATGGTGGCAGTGATAGAGAAGCAGAAAGCAGTATTCAAGCCTGGCCAGATTATTCTATAATCTTGGAAGATTATATAATCTTAGAAGGGGGCATGGCTGTGATTGTCATGAAGGGACCCTGCACTTCTGAATTTGCCACTGTGCTACTGGTGCCCAAGAAAAGCCACTCTTGAGGGTTGGTGGACCTCCATTAAAGGTGCATGTTGCAATGATGGGAGGGATAATCATCAGGAAGTGGAAGTGACTTTGGATTTAAGCCAGATGGTTAGATTCAAGGAAGCATAAGTGGAAAGCAGATAAAGAGAAATAACTACTAGCATTATTTTGTAAAAGATATATCTGCTTTAATTTCTCATGCTTCTGCTTACCTAAAAAGGTGTGCAAGCTCTTGCACAAGTGGAATATTTTTTTTACTTATTTTCACTTTTCTCACACTGTTCTCACACCCTGTCATAGTGGAAAGCTGCAAAAAGCCTTTTTTCATGTGCAGGGTAGTGTAACTGGATCTTGCCCAAACTGTATTTTAAAAATAGAGGAATGGCTGCTTTAATCACAACAGCCACCATGGTAATATATGCTAAGTAGCGGAGACAAGAAAATTTCTGGCTGTTGATGAATGATTTGAGAGGATATGTTACTACTAATGCTTTAACGGCAAAGTTAAGTTCTATAAGAGTAAAAAGAAATGGATTGAACATTTTTTTCTTCAAAACTGGATATCTTTCATTGAATAAAATGAAAGAGGCAGTAGTGAGGCCACTCCTGAAGAGACCCTCCCTGGACCCAGAAAATCTTAATGACTATAGGCCGGTGGCAAATGTTCCATTCCTGAGTAAGGTCCTTGAATGAGTGGTTGCAGGCCAGCTCCAGACACTCTTGGATGAGACCGATTATCTGGATTCATTTCACTCAGGTTTCAGGCCTGGTTTTGGCATGGAAACAGCCTTGGTCACCCTGTATGATGACCTCTTTCAAGAGAGAGACAGAGGGAGTGTGGATCTTTTGATTCTCTTTGATCTCTCAGCAGCTTTCGATACCATTAACCATGGTTTCCTTCTGGGAAGACTGGCTGAGTTGGGAGTGGGAGGAACTGCATGGTGGTGGTTCCGCTCCTACTTGGCAGGTCATCTCCAGAACATGGTGCTTGGGGAACATTGCTGAGCCCCGTGGATTCTCCAGTATGGGGTTCCACAGGGGTTAGTTCTGTCCCCCATGCTGTTCAACATCTACATGAAACCGTTGGGTGCAGTCATGTAGAGTTTTGGAGTGCATTGACATCAGTACACTGATGACACACAGCTCTATTTCTTTTTCTCATCCTCTTCAGATGAGGCTGTCAATGTGCTGAACAGGTGCTTGGCTGCTACAATGGACTGGATGAGGGCTAATAAACTGAGGCTCAATCCAGACAAGACTGAGATGCTGTTAGTGAGTGGTTCATCTGACCGGATGGTAGATGTCCAACCTGTCCTGGATGGGGTCGCACTTCCCCTGAAAGAGCAGGTTCATAGCTTGGGGGTTCTCCTAGAACCATCTCTGTCACTTGAGGCTCAGGTAGCCTCAGTGGCAGGGAGTGCCTTCTACCAACTTCAGTTGGTGGCCCAGCTACACCCCTATCTGGACAGGGATAACCTGGCTTCAGTTGTCCATGCCCTGGTAACCTCCAAGCTAGATTACTGCAATGCTTTCTACATGGGGCTGCCTTTGAAGATGGTTTGGAAACTGCAGCTTGTGCAAAATGCCAGATTGGTAACAGGGACCAGATGGTTCGAATATATAAAACCGATTCTGGCCTGCTTGCATTGGCTGCCTGTATGTTTCTGAGCCCTATTCAAGGTGCTGGTTTTAACCTGTAAAGCCTTATATGGCTTAGGACCACAATACCTGATGGAACACCTCTCCCAACACGGACCCACCCGTACACTACACTCAACATCAAAGGTCTTCCTCCAGATGTCTACTCCAAGGGAAGCTGGGAGTCTGGCACCAAGGGAGAGGGCCTTCTCAGTGGTGGCCCCCAAATTATGGAACAATTCTATTGACGAGGTGCACCTGGTGCCAACACTTATCTTTTTGGTGCCAGGTCAAGACTTTCCTCTTCTCCCAGGCATTTTTTAATAGCATTTAAATAGCACATTTTTAACTTGCCTATCATTTTTTTGGATTTTTAAATTTGGCATGGTTTTAAATTTGTATACTTGTTTTTAATGTTTTTAATTGTTGTAAAGCGCCCAGAGAGCTTCGTCTATGAGGCGGTATATAAATGCAATAAATAAATAAATAAATAATGTGATAGTAAGCATTTTTTGTTGTTGTAAAGAAATTGAAATAAATAGTAAGTAAAAAAAAGGAGATACCAAATTGTCTAATTACACTTAAATGAAGTTTGGTGCAGCCCAAGTAAATATTTAATAATTCTCTCAATAATTTAGAAGAACAGCATTCTGTTAGAGCTACCTGCTAGAATAGTACTTACATGACTGGATATACATCTTCTCCAGAGATATGTGTTTCTCATCTTGAAACAGTAAGGCAATTTTATACAACTGGTTAGTGGAAAATCCTATTTGCAGATGTAGAATGTTCAGTTAAATGTGCAAATGTATTCTTATGGTTGAGCAAACAACCTGAAATCTGTCTGGGAATCTCTTAATCAACTAAATGTCTACAGCTTCCATTTATTATCTTTTCCAGTCACTTGAAACCTAATTGATTTACTGAAATGATTGCTTTAATATATGTTGCAAGAAAGCTACTTATTTAGCAGGAAAATAGTACATTGTGATTGTACCTGAGTTGAAGATGTTGGCTGCTATGGCAACAAAGTTGGTTCTAGCAAATCACTCCTCATCTTTAGAAAAACATGTTGAATTTTTCAGTCTTCATAAAGTGGAGCTGGCTGTTAATTTTTTTGGTGTGAAAGGGTCTCCCTTTCTCTTTTCTCCCTAACATCAATTCTGTTTACGAGCAGAACAAAATATAGAAAACTTAATTCTGAAGTTGCATCAAGAAAACGTATTGGTACTAAGCAATTTCCTGCAAATACATCATATAGACATGTTGTCTGTTCAACGAGACTTGGGAAGTAGCTGTGTTACCATGGGTTTTCAATGGCACCATGTACCATGCTTAGATTAGGGTTGGATCTATTTCCAGTTCAAAGGCTAATGATGCCAAATAACTCAGAACTCTTGGAGTGGTCTGCATGTTAGCTAGATACAGATGGATCATTATATTTCAAGTCCATGGCAGTTTCGCATGTGTTTATTGATAAGTCCATTTTATCCTGTTTCTGCATTAATCTGCATTTGTACAGAAAACTCTGCACAAAAATAAACAATTAAATATGTATTTTATCTTGGTGTGTGCATTTTTAAATGTGTGCTATTTTAGAATACACATTTTTTAATGTGCTTTGGTACATTTTTGAGCCCAAACCTATATTTCAAAATTCAGAGAAGTGTGAGATCCAAATGATAATTATGCTCTAATTTGTATATTAGTCCAGGAAACGTGGATCAAGCCAGGTCACACTAGAATTCACAGAAATAAAATTCCTCAAGCTTCTTTAGCTTAGAAAGGAAAGATTTGTAGATAAAAGATTGGTTGATCAAAACTGGGAGTTTTAAAGAGTTTTTTTTCTCAAACAGTAAGGACCAAACAAAACATGACCAAGCTGGCAGAGGCTGTCTTCGCTGTGATATTGGAGGAGCCCTGAACAATAGTTCTGGGTGATTTCACTGTCATGCAGGCTGCCTCTAGTGTTCCGGCTCGGAACTTCATGGTCTCCATGACAACTATGTTGTCACTGGTCTGACACATAGGGCAGAAAACCTCAACTTGGTTTTTGCTCCAGATGGAGGAACGGGTGTTCTGGAGATGGGGTGGTGGTGTCACCCATTGTCATGGTCAAACTACTTCCTTGTGAAGTTTAGACTTACAGCTCAAATCCTCCCCTACAGGGATGGTGGTCAGATTAAGATGGTCCACTCCTGAAGACAAATGGAATCCACTGGATTCCTGAATGCCCTAGGGGAGTTCCCAGTAGATAGAGCAGTTGACACTGTAGAAGCCCTTGTCATGCTGTGGAACAATGAGATGCTTTGGGCACTTAACACGGTTAAGCATTGTGGAGCCCAGTTTGCACCTTGGTACACCAGTGAACTAAGGGCAATGAAACAGGCTGGACAAGGCTGGAGCGCAAGTGGTAAAAGACATGCTATGAGGCTGATTGGAAACAAGTAAAACATAACCATGCCTACTGTGTGGTGGTGAGGGCAGCAAAGAAGGCCCACTTCTCTGCCTCCATTGCATCCTCAAATAGGTGTCCAATGGAGCTTTTCCATATTGTCAGGGGTCTGTTGACATCAGCTCCAGGAAATGGTGCTTTTGACCCTTAGGAGGCCCATTGTGAATTGTTTGCAAGGCACTTTGAGGATGAAGTTGCTTGCCTCTGTAGCGATCTTGATGTCCCATCAACATCTACTGTAGTCCCCAGTGAGATGTCTGCTGCAACTTCTTGGGATCAGTTTCAGCTGATGCAGCCTGATGACATGGACAAGGTATTTGCAACAATGTGGCCAACAATGTGTCCTCTCAACCTTTGCCCTTCTTGGCTTATTAAAGCTTGCCAAGGGGGGTTGTCTGAGTGGATCCAGGGTGTGGTCAATGCATCGTTGTGAGAGGGAGTGGTCCCAGCTACCTTGAAAGAGGCATTGGTCCAACTGCTCCTGAAAAAAAGCACCCTGGACCCATTGGTTTATGACAACTACTGTCCTTTTTAGGGAATGTGATTGATAGGGTGGTGGTGCAGCAATTGCTGGATGAAACAGATTATCTGCACCCATCCCAGTCTGGGTTCAGGCCTGGTTATGGGACTGAATCAGCCTTAGTTGCCCCGATGGATGACCTTTATCGGTAGAAAGACAGGGGAAGTGTGACCCTGTTGTTCTTATTCTCAGTGGCTTTGATATCATTGACCATGGTATCCTTATTTATTTATTATTTGATTTATATCCTGCCCTTCCTCTCAGCAGGAGCCCAGAAGTATCCTTCTGAGGTGACTTGGTTAGATGGGCATTGGAGGCACTGTTTTACAGTGCTTCTGACCCTATCACCAGGGTTGTTTTCAGATAATAGCATTGGGTGATTGTCTTTTGGCCCCCTGGCAGTTGTGCTGTGGGATGCCACAGAGTACCATCTTGGCAGCAATGCTGTTTAACATCTATATGAAACCCTTGGGAGCAGTCATCAGGAGGCTTGGGGCAAGGTGTCAACAGTATGCTGATTATACTCAGCTCTGTTTCTCTGTAACATCTGAATTGGGAAAGACCATGCAAGCCTTGGACCAGTGTCTGGACACGGCGGTGGGCTGGATGAGGCCCAGTAAACTGAGTCTGAATTCTAGCAAGATGGAGGCACTGTAGGTTGGTGGTTCCCGAGTTCAGATAATTGGTCAGTTGTCCGGTTTGGATGGAGTCGTACCACCTCTGAAAGAGCAGGTTCATAGGCTGGGGGTGCTCCTGGATCCATCTTTGTCACTACAGGCCTAGGTGACCTCAATGGCTAGCATTGCCTTTTAACAGCTTTGGATGTAAGACAGCTGCAGCTGTTTCTGGACCAGGATAGCTTGACCCCTCTTGTTCATGCACTGATAACTTCCAGGCTGGATTATTGTAATGCACTCTGTGTGGGGCTGCCCTCTAGGTTGGTCCAGAAGCTGCAGCTGGTGCAGAATGCAGTGGCACAACTGCTCACTGGGGCAAAATGCAGTGGCACAACTGCTCACTGGGGCAAAATGCAGTGGCACAACTGCTCACTGGGGCAGGGTATCACCAACATGTCACCCTGTTGCTGAAAGGATTGCACTGGCTGCCTATTAGCTGCCAGGTTAAGTTCAAGGTTCTAGCTTTGATGTACAAACAAAGTGCTACACAGCTTGGGACCAGGATACCTGAAAGATCGTCTTACCCTTATATACCCAGTTGATCACTGCACTCTGCAGATGAGGGCCTCCTGCAGATGCCATCCTATCCAGAGGTCCATTCTGCACAACATAGGAACCAGACCTTCAGCATTGTGGCACCTACACACCATCTCTGTTACCTTTTTGGCGCCTACTGAAGACCTTCCTCTTTCAACAAGCCTTTTATGTAGAGACCTTATCCCAGTCTGCGTCTATGTTGGAATTGCTTTTTAAGATGTTTTAAAAGTTTTTTTTAAGATGTTGTGTTTCAATATGCTTTTAAAGATATTTTAATATATTTTAAAGTCTGTTTTTAAGATGTTTTAGAATGTATTTAGCATTTTTGTTTACCGCCCTAGGCTCCTGCTGGAAGGAAGGGAGGGATATAAATTTAATTAATAATAACATTATTAATGATGATGATGACATAACTTACAGTTGCATGATTATGAAAGATTGCAGCTCAGTTGAAGAGCATCTGCTTTGCATGCAAAAGGCTCCAGGTTCAACTCCAGCATCTCCAGATAGATAGAGCTGAGATGGACTGTTGCCTAAAGTTCTGGAGAGCTACTGCTAGTCAGTATCAACAGTCCTGAGGTAAATGGACCAATCCTATTAATATGTTTTGTTTATTAAATAGCAGGTGTATGGGAGATCTGGATCAGGACTGTGGTGGGAAAGTGTAGAGGGAGTCACTATGGTCCTGATTGGAGCTTGGAAAAGTTACTTTTTTAAACTACAACTCCCATCAGCCCCAGCCAGCATGGCTACTGGATTGGGCTGATGGGAGCTGTAGTTCAAAAAAGTCACATTTCCAAGCTCTGGTCCTGATTCAAATCCCCCCATGGCTGCTATTTATATCTAGAAGAAAGCACCCACTGGCACCAGTGAAAGCTTCTGTCATGGAGTAAACAGCAGCTGCATGGGTCTGGCATATCCCCACCAACAACCATGGTTTTTCTGCTCCAGATCACACGCATGTGTGCACACATGCAGGCACAGATAGCAAGCTGCTGTTTACCAAACAAAACAAATCACACAACAGACAGTTGTGTCTAGACTGGCTCTAAGCGACTTCAAAGTCTTAATCACCAAACCCTCCTCAAAACGACAAGCACAACCAAGGGAATGATGGGAGTTGTAGACCAGCAGTATCTGGAGGGCACTATTTTAACTATCCCTGCTTTAGCTTTAGCCCTGGACTTCTGCTGGGAGGAAGGGTGTGATCTAAATCTATAAAATTACTGTTGAAACATGATAACATGTGCATATCCATCCTAAAGAACAACTCTCAATTTATGCAGCAGATAGTTTTGAAACTTGTCTGCTGTGCGTCTGTAGCTAAGCATGCACAACAACTTAATATATGAAGTACAATTGCAATTCATTGTTCCATGCTCAGCATTTGTCCCTGTCCATGTTTTTACATCACTCACAGTGCCCTCAGACACACAATGAGCAATGGAAAACTTCTTTGCCGTACAAAGTGTGGACTGGTACATAGTTGACTACAAGAGTAATCTGGGCACTGAAGTTTAAAACTTCATAATTTTTTAATTGTTACAGGAATCAATCTGGGGTTTTGAAGATTTCATTACTTTCCAGGATAATTTTGTTCTGAGAGACAGCAGTGTTTGGGAGAGGGTGTCAGCCTACCAAGCAACTAGAGTACGCATTAGAACAAGTCTTAAGTCAGACTCCATACATGGGACCAGTCTTATGATTACAACTCAGAAATAGAATGTGGTGAGAACATGCACCCAAATCTGAGTTGATTTTTATACGTTTAGGTCCCTATGATATGTAGGCAAGTGTCTGCAGTCTCAGCAGTTTCAGACATCCCATTCTGAATTATTATTGGCACACCTACTGATTTTTGTCTAGCTTTTTCATGGAGTAAAAAAAAGAGCCTCTGCATCTTGTTCACGGCTCACTGGCAATAAACATCCCAGACATGCTGAGCCCACTAATATTGCCTGAGCTCTTATATTATTTTTTGCCCCTTCCTTCCGTGATGAGCTGGAGTATTCATCAGAACCTGCTGTGCAAAGATTGATATTCACTGAGATGCCCAAGATCACCTGGAGGGGAGTTTATGAAATAATGATAAAAATTACTGGAGGGAAATACAGCCTCTTTATGACATGTATTTTTCCTCTTCACCTTGGTGTTCAATGTCTGTACTAATGTACAAATAGGCACCCTTCACAGCAGCCCACTGCCATAAAGCAAGCTATGACATGGAAGGGTCTAAACAAGCTCCCATTGATTTCCATAGCCTGTACAGGTCCAAAGGGAAGGGGCTTTAGCCTAAGGACTCTGTTTCTGAATTCATTAGCTTATGCACCCAACCACCAAGGAAAACATGTGACCTTTTAAAGAATTAGACACATTTAACTGTGCATCCCTCTTCACCCCACGGTGTTGCTAAATATAAGGTGTTTTATTTTAAATACAACAAACATCTCCTGATTCGCAGTGTGGGTTTTAGGAAGTATGTTTTTTCTTACTTCTCAGATCAGTGGAAAATATAAATAAATGTTTGTGTTTAGTAACATCGATAAGTGATCTTGGTACAGATCTTGGGAGAAGATGACATGACATGGGGAGTGGTACAGACTGGGACACACCTGTAGTTGTACAGTGAAGAAGATATAATTATCAAAATGTACTTTGCTGAGTGGTGGTCTGAAATACTCCTTGGTGGAGGTTGTGTAAACCTATCACAACCACAATTCTCTTATTTTTCTCATTTTTCCAATCTTAACTTCACTTCCCAATAATTCTCCATCACTTTGTGATTTCTTTAAGTCCTCATGAAAATTCATCAGACATTTCTCCTAATATACAAGTTTGAACACAATTTTGTCTATTGTACACAATTTTGCAAAGCAATTTTCCCTATTATGCATTTTAAATATTATTTTCACTAATATATGCATTTTTATACACACTTTACCATAGAACATGCCTTTTTGTACCCATTACTTGACTGGATAAGTGCATATTTTGAAGAATGGCTATGCTTCAGACCATATATTAAGAATGTATGGATTTGAGTAGGTTCACCTTTAACTGTGAATCGAATTTCCCTGCCTCCAATAAAATGTTGCAGCATAGAGTGTTTCTGTTTAGGAATCCAACCAGTCATATCTCTTCTAGGATACTTCATTCCACTTTTCCTCCTCTCATTTTCTGTGGCCCCCGCAACAGGCACTCAGTATTCTCTGGCCACTGAGCATGGTCAGTTCCTATTCAGAAGCCTTAGGTTTTTCCTACTAAATGTTTGTGCTTCTGCATACTTTGTGTGTCCCCAAGAATGTTGATACCTCCTTCTTGTTTCCCAGTTTTCGCTACAGTCATGTTGTCCTCTTTCGCAATGAACGATCTAGTACTTGAAGTTCTGTCTGATGTGGTGTTCTCTTTCTTTATATGTCCAGTAAAAACAATCAATCAAACAAAAACCTATACCTTTTGGCTCACCTTGGAGCTCACTGCCTTCATCAAATGATTTAATTAGCTTTGACAGACAAAATTTCCCCCTTACCCTCTCCTTTCCATGCCTTTGCCCCACACCAGGAATGAAGAGTCGAGACAGGGATTTGGTTAAAGTTTATATTTATTACAATATAACACAAGGAAGACTTACACCAAACCAAATAGAAGTGTAAGCAGGCATAACCTATGCTAGCAAGCTGAAACTCTCCTACCTGCTGCTAAGGGCCACCCCACCCCAGAGCAACTCCAAGCTGTCATGAAGGGAGGCCAAACCATTTCCTCATAAATGGGAGCCTTAGGTGTGTGACCTGACAGGTGCCAGCCACCCCCGCTGCTCAGTGTTCGGCAGGTGGTACTTGCCAGGACCCTAGAGCACTGCACCAAGCAGCCCCCCCAAGCCGGTTAACAATAGGGGGTGGTTAGTGGAGTGCCTCCACCCAACATGCTTCAGGGTGCTGGCCATTTTTTAAACCTCTTACCTGGCTGCACTAAATGTGAAACAAACCAAACAGCCAAATCAAGCCCTTACCCATCATAAGCCAATCAAAATCCAGAGCAGTGTGAAGGAGGCAAAACAAGGACCAGCCAAACTTGGAGGGCTCTCAAAAAATTCCTACTCAGCCCCAACTATGATAACTGGCTAAGTCCACACAACCAAAGTGTGGCAGAATGGGATGCCTCTAAAAAGAGTAGGAAGACTCATGGGAGCGACAAGCTTTTATAAGCAAGCCTCCCCCAAATGTCTATTGTCCCTAAAGGCCATGTGGAGAGGAGCAAAAAACACCCCACCCCATAGAAGGAAGCCACACAAGACTTCCTTCCTTATTGGGGTGGATCAAAGCCCTCTCCCTAACTAATGGCTGGGAGCAACCTTAACTTTGCCCTCAGACTATACCAAGCAGACGGTGGGACACTGCCTAGTCCCACAGGGCCCCAGGAAGTGCCATTGGGCCAGGAGGCTGCCAGTCAAGAGCCTTGAACTGCTGCATGTGTGCAAGGGACTTTGCTGAAGTTTAAAAGGAGGAGGAGGAAGAGGCAGCTCAGAAATTATAAAATTGATTCAGGTATGCCCCAAACTCATACCCCATCCACCCCAAACATTTCTCTTAAGTCCCTCCCCCCCCCAAAAAGACTCTCCGTTCTGTGTATTTTCAGTTGGCATTCTTCCTTTCCTCATGCTTCATCATGGCCCAGTGGCAGAGGACCCCTTTTTATGCAGAAGGCCCATGTTCCACCCCAGGCATCTCCAAACAGGGCTAGGAATGTCCCGTGTCTGAAACCCTAAAAAGCCACTGCCAGTCAGTGTCAACAGTACTGAGTTAGATGGACCTCAGATAATTATCTCAGATAATTATTAAGACTGCAAGGTGGTGACTAAGAGACATTTGAACTGTACTTGTCTGTAAAAACAGACAAAGAACATTTGTTTCCCTACTATGCATTAATAGCGAGATGTGTTTTATTTTTAAATAGTAGTTATTTCTCACTTAGCATTTATGCTTATACCTTTGCATAAGTAAATTTTAAACACATTTACATACTCTTTTGACTTCTATTTTGGTGATGCATAAGTGGCACTTGCTAACCACATTTGCTGTTAGAGAAAGTAACATTATATATAAAATAATTCCTTGTTGCTAGTGCTTAGTCTCTAAGCATAGTGTATCAGTTAGCAAATACACTGAATTACTGGCTGATTTGTATCAGTCTCCCTGCTCACCTCAGTCTCCCCAAATAAAGTCTTCCTTCCCAGCCTTTCCTTTGTTAAAGCTGAATGCACTTGAACCTTACATTGACTGCTAATCCACTGCATTAATTGTTTCGATGTTTTAGGTGTTGTCCGAACCTCATTTCTGCAACATTCTTCAGATTTATTTTTTGCTATTTTCTGCTTCAGTGCATTATGGTGCAATTATGTACTTTGGATAATTGCTGTTTGCTTACTGTCAAAATGCAGAATGTGTATGAATTTTCTTGAACTATTTCTTTGTTAATATCATAAATGAGTGTGGGTAATACTAACTCCTGCAGTTTATTGAGGACTTAACATAATTAAACCAAAAGGAAGATACTTGGGGAAGAGGCAACCTCAGAGCCTGCGTGGGTCCATGATTAATCTAATTATTGTGCATTGTCAGAGATTGGGAGGAGATCCATCCTCACAGAATAGCTTATTCTCCCAGGAGAAGCAAGTAAGCACTGAAAGCACTGGTGTCATCCTTAAAGTCCAGTCAATGTCATACTTCACTAACAAAGCCTTTGGTTTTTCATTTTTCATTTTTTACCATCAGGGTGTTGGGGAGAAAGGGTATGAGGGTATGAAATGTTTCATTTTAACTATTGATATCAAAATAGGATGCCATAACCATAAAAAATGGTGCCTAGCAGCATGGGGATCAAAATTCATTACATGTTAGAAAAATTGTAAAATCTGATAGCTAAGCAAGAAAGCTGTTGCTGTCCATTCAGATACAAATGCTCCAAGACTGAGTACAAACATAGTTTTTTCCTGCCTGGAAGTGGCTATCTGCTGATCACAACTCTTGCTTTTCTGGATGGAGGACAGAAAGAGGTACATGAGTACAAATTAGTCTACTGTACAGAGGTAAAAATTTACATTAATTGCTGTCTCCACTTTTACCTCTGCCCCCACCCACCATTGAGATGTGGCCCTCAGAAGGTTGCCAGAAGGGAATGTGACCCTCCGGGTGATAAATGTGTGTTTGTTTGTTTATTTTTTTATTTTTTTATTAGATTTCTATCCCGCCCTTCCTCCCGGTAGGAGCCCAGGGCATCAAACAAAAGCTCTAAAAACACTTTAAAATATCATAAAAACAGACCTTAAAATATATTAAAACAAAGCATATTTAAAAACATTTAAACATTTAAAAACTTTTTAAAAGCTTTAAAAAGGTTTAAAAACATATTAAAAAGCCATTTTAACACAGACGCAGACTGGGATAAGGTGTTCAACCCCTGGAATAGACCATACTGGGCTGGAAGAATAAATTGTCTGACCTGGTATATGTGAATAGACTTTATGCAGAAGACCTGATCGATTTGGGGTCGGCAGAATCCTCCTCCTCCCCTGTCCACACATTGATTTTCAGATTTTGGCTGTCCACCAAGGAAATGAATATGTTGCATTTGTGTGCCTAGGTGAAACTGTTCTGAGCTATCTGAATGTTTTGAAGGACTCTGCTGGAATTCTGATAAAGTTCTATTTTTAAACTCCAGTCTCTCTGCAAACTCTTTGGTCAAGACTTTGGCCCTGTGGATTGCTCATTTAAGGCAACATTAATAGGAAGTCCAAGTAAAAGCCCACATAAAAGAGCAACATTAAGAAACTCTTCACTCT
Source organism: Rhineura floridana (assembly GCF_030035675.1). Taxonomy (NCBI): domain Eukaryota; kingdom Metazoa; phylum Chordata; class Lepidosauria; order Squamata; family Rhineuridae; genus Rhineura; species Rhineura floridana. Next base: position 106,238,795 of record NC_084485.1, on the reverse strand, counting down.
TCATTATTCTTAATCCTGTAGTTTAACCTGTGTATGTGTGCTTGCATGCTTGCACACACACACGCTATACAACAGTTTTGTCTTAAAAGAAATTAGGTCAGTTTTAACAGACTAAATCAAAATTAACTTCAGAAAATTGCTATGGTCTAGAAAGTTATCTAAGCAAACTTAAACACGTTTGTGTTCTGTAGTAGAGATGTGCACGTATCAGCTGCTTCCATAATAGGTACGAAAGCTTGGTGGAAGTCCTTATGATCCCTAACTCCAAGCTGAAATGTACAACATAGAAATCTATCTACTGATGCCAATGAATGTGAGTCTTCCTATATTCATGTGGTCTAAACCACTCCCACCTATGCATGAAAGAAAAGCTGTGGTAAACTGGGGATAATCCTGAGGTACGTATGCGTACAAAAAAAAAGTAGAAAAAGAACTTAATTATAGGAACCTCCCCCTTCACCAAGCTCCATTTGGCCCTTGGGACTCTCCCCAAGCCAAACCCCCTCTCCAGCAACACCCTTTCATCCCTGGCCATATCCTTCAGTGGCCTTGCTGTGTGCCCTCCTTGACTGTTTTAGCCTGCCTGGAATGTGTCTTTGAGTTCTCATGGCTTCATGCTTGCCTGGATGGGAGGCAGAGTGGTGCTGAGTGTGTGTGGCCTACTGTACAAAGGTAAAATTCACATTTGTTGCCCTGCACACTTTTGCCTCCAGCCCCCTCTGCCACTGGCATGTGCCCCCCCCCAGATGGTTGCCCAGAAAGGAATGTGCTCCTCAGGCTGATAAATATTTCCCCATCCCCTAAACTAGGCTCTTATGAGAGGTTGACAGTCTATCAAACCAATCATACTTATTCTTTCCCCCCCCTTCTCCTGGATTATATTGTAAGAATATATGGAAGTCAGAATTCCTCCTGACTGAGCATTCACTTTCTTTTGACCCTGTGCATGCATGCTTACCTAAGAGTAGGATGGAAACATCTGTCAATTTTGGTTCTCTCAGATTCACATTTTTGCAATCTTAAATTCAGTTCTCCACATTTCTGCAGCAATTTGTGGGTTTTTTAAAAAAAATTCTCACAAAACTTCTCCAATATTTTAGTGTGAATTTCTCCTAAGAAACACGTTTTTGTAGACAGACTAATGTGATTTCTTGTCATTTAATGTACTTTTGTATGGTATTTTTACTCTTATATTTATTTTTATGCACACTTTCCCCTAACATATGCATTTTTGTAAATATTGTTTGGTTGGCGAACTGTATTGCAAAATTCGCATAAGTGTGAATTTTGAAGGAGGGCTGTTTCAGTTCTCATATTGTATCAGAAAGTGTGAATTTGATAGATTCAGCTTGAAATGCAAACTGAACTGAATCTTTTGCCCATCCCTATCTGAGAGTAAACCCCAGTTAGCACAGTAGGATTTTTTGTCTGAGTAAACATGCATAAGATTACACTGTTAATTATTTAGTTGGTATCTTTTGGAATTTAGGGTTGCTCTTTTCCTATCCTCAAGTTCCTCATACTTTTATGATGACTGTGGTGGTGATTTTCTTTCTCATTTGCCTTGGGTATGATTGACCTAGATCTGCCTACTTGATAGGCTAGTTTTCATGAAGTAGCTTGCAATTTGCTCCAAGTACAAAGATATTGATATTTACAAGAATATGCAGGAAGGTTTTTTTTTTAATCAATACTACACTAGGAAGAGCAGCAATGCAGAAAAATTAATCCTACAGCTTAAAGCTAGAGGAAAAGGACAAGACCGAAAAAAGCCTTTCTCCTAAAACTTGTATTATATTATATTATATTATATTATATTATATTATATTATATTATATTATATTATATTATATTATATTATATTATATTATATTATATTATATTATATTAGGACTAAATGTGTGTTCTAACACAGACCTAGTCTAAATAGTGTTTTTGTCGAAGATGGGCTAAAAGTCTAGGAAAGAAAGAAAAAATTATAGTGGTTTTCCAATAAGAAGACAGCAACTCTTGCATAGATGATTCTTAAATCTTAGAAAATTCCTTAACTTTTTGTTGAGCTTTTGCTGGAACAAGAAGACTCAAAGAAGACTCAGGTGGTTCATTCCTAAGGAGAAGGGGGGAGGTTATATGGTCTGCTGGACAATCTAGTGGGAGGCAAGAGACAGGGCTTAAAAGCTAGCCCCGTCCCGAAATCTCACTCTTCACTTTTTCCTGCACCCACCATCCCACCCTTTCAGTATGAGCTTGTCTAGCTGCCATTAGGGGCTGAGTAGGAATTTTTTTAGGGGGGATCCATGATTTGATCCCTCTTGTTTTGCCTTCTCCTACTGTGGGGTTTAATTCAACTAGCTGTAGGAGTGGTGCAGTTGCTTGCCTGGTGGTGTGGAGTCTGGGCAGATGATGAGGTTGGGCGAAAAAAATTAGGTATAGTGAGGCATTCTGGGTTTAGGGGCACCCTCTAGGATTTTCCTGGTGCTTGATGGTTGAGTAGGGTTACCATCATTTTGTCATTTCAAAAAGAGTACATTTGGCTTCGATAAGTGAAAAGTAAGAGTATGCTGTTGCACCATCTCAAAAAGAGTACATGTACTCTTAGAAGGGTACGGTTGGTAACCCTATGCTTGGGTGGACCTGGACAGTGCCTCTGTGGCCTGGCTTGTGCATATGGGTGAACATCGGTACAGCAGGGCCCAGTATGCAGGTTGAGTGCACCCAAGGCTCACCTAACAAGGTAGGAGGTTTTCCTCCTCATCCTTCATTGAGGAGTCACTGCCTGTGGCTGGTTACATGCCCAGGCCTGGGGGGAAGGCTTCCCCACCAGATTTAGTCAAAACCTCACCTTCCTGGACAGTTTGAATTTAGTTAATTTGGTTGATTTGGCCTCCAGCAATTTGTTATATTTAAATAAATATAACATTATTTCAAAGTTTGTGCCCTGATTCTTCTTTCTGGGTGTGGGAACAATCTGCTCTCGCTAAGTGCTGACATCACTGAGAACCAATGAAACTCTTTGAATAAGAGCAATCACACTGGTGATCAGGACCAATAAAGGATCAAATGAACTAAGGGTGAAACAAAACATATTCAAGACAAAATGTCCTGAATGGATAAATGCTGTGAAACCTGTCTCAGCTATGCATCTAAACAAATCTCAAAAGGAGAGGCACCTTACCCTGATCAAAGTGTGATCCTCTTTTGGAAGAGTACTTATTTTGTTGTAATGTATTTTTGTTTTATTGCTTGTTGGAGAATACTGTTTTGAAGCTGTTTCAGTAGGAAGTATGGGCATTTAACTATAAGTTTGCATTATCTGTTTCTATGGATCAAAGTTTAAAATGTAATTTGCAGCATCTACTCTGAAAAATCTGGAGTTTAGTGGAAAACACAGTATAACAACCTGATAGGATCTCTTGGCTATTGTATCCTTGAACTTAGGCCCAGCTTAACTTTTCAAAAATTAATGTTTATACCCAGGTAGCTCATTAGTTTTTGTCCTCTGTGTGATTGCAACACATTGTTTTTGCCCCTTTCCATAGTTTCCTGCCTTCCATCTCCACACCTTCCACATTCAGCATTGTAACTGCCCCTGGTTAGCCAGACAAGCTGCATGGGCAAGCCATTTTTGAAATGAAGGTGTTGTGATATTGCATGTGGGTCTGCTGTGCAAAGAAAAATGTTAAAAACAACTCACTAGGTATACAAGCCCTTTGACACAGTAGGTCTTTGGGTTCCAGGTCACATGCTTGTTCCACATATACTATGTGAGATTAGAAGGACAGAAGAGGATTTGAGACATGCGTAAATGTGGCACAGTGGTCACAACAGTGAGGCGCTACGATACGGCTGAGCTTAAGAGCCACAGTGGCATTGAGTTCATTGCTGCTTGGATATCCAGTGATGGCTAAACAATGAAAAAAGTCCAGTCATATCAATTATAGTGTTACTAAAAAGGCAGACACTTGAAAGAGCAAGTGTGTGCTTTCAGTTGAGAGCATTGTTTTGCTCATATTTTGTTACAAGTACAGAAATACATAACAGTAGGCCAGCTATATTAGTTTTCCAGGTGATGTAACTGTTTCAAATTCCAGCTGGGGAACTCTGATGCTTTGGCCTTTTAGGATAAGCCAAACAGTAAACATTTCCAATAATAAGAGTTGTGTCCAGAAATAAGGAGATTTATTATCTTCTCTGTGTTTGAGTAAGAGGCAGTCTTTAAAATAAGAGCTGTGCTCCAAAATGATTGACACTATCAAGGATCAAGCCAGGCAGCAGAGATGAATTAGGGGACTGAAGAAGTAACTTGAGAACATGCAATCAAACTAGGAAGGATCCAGAGCAGACTTTGAAGGGTTTGGGCAGAGCAAGGCAAAGGAAATGTTTAGTAGGATCAAGCAGAGACATAGCTAAGAAGTTCTAAAGAAGAGCTGCTGAACAAAAAGAGCAACCAGCCTAAGTTCAAGGTGCTGGTATTCAAGGTGGTGAAAGGCCTATATCACTTGGGACCAGTATACCTAAAAGATCATTTCATCCAATAGATATACCCAACCAATCATTGTGCTCTGCAGGAGAGAGCCTGCTACCGATATCATCTCATCATCAGGTCTGTTCCATACAATAGGTGCGAATCAGACCTTTAGTTTGATATCAGAGAGGCACCATCTCTGTTGTCTTTTTGACACCTGTTGAAGACCTTACTTTTTCAACAAGCCTGTTAAGAAGAGATGGTTATCCCGAACTATATCTGAATTAGATATAAAACTGTAGTTATGTATGAAATTGTTTTTATATATTAAATTGTTTTATATGTTATTATTGTTGATGTTTTTATTGTTAAATTGCTTCAAGATGCTTTATATGAAGTGATTAATGAGTGGAATGAAAGAAACAAAAGAAACCACAACTGTAGGTAATGCCTTCCTTTTAAAGGGGCTTCTGGGAATCTGAAGACAATGAGAAGGTCAAATGGTCTCAGGTGGGCCTGGATTCAAACATAGAAAATAGCTTAGGATTGAGAGATATCAGGCAACTCTGCTTTTGGATCATATTCTCCCCCCCCCGTGAGTTTTTTGGTTATTTTGTTTGCATAAGAAATATTAATATTAATGTCACATAGGCAGTAAGGCAAATTGAATGAAGCCTGGTAATTTTCAATTATATTTTATTCAGAATTTGGGGTAAAATATTTCCAAATACATCTCTAAACCATCCTCTGGGGCAAGGCTATGACAATTTTCTGCATCGCTGTGCAGATCAAATTCACTTTGCCTGATTTGTAAGAGGAATGTGCACCGCTTCAGCCTGAAGCTGCCAAAAGCAAGCTGAAACTGAGATACCACATACTTCTTTTAATTTTTTCAGAACTTTATATTCAGGAATGGGTATCTCTTTTCTCATTTGCAACAATTTATATGAAAATGAAGCAGAAGAGGTCTATCGTCCCCCCCAAATGGACTCCCATTATATGAAAGCTAGGATGCACACCTTAACGTGGTGAGGGGGTTTGAGAGTGTTGAAGAAGCTGAGAGCAATGCCGTCAGGAGTCTAGACCAAGAGGCTAGACTCCTAGCAGGGGCACCCATGGCGGAATGGTCAAAGCTGAGACACCAGACTAAGATGCATCCAAACTCAGAGGAAGGCAATGGAAAACCACCTCTGAATACTTCTTACCATGAAAACCCTATGAACAGAGTATCCAAAATGCAACACGAGATAGTGCTGGAAGATGAGACCCCCAGGTCAGAAGGCACTCACCGAGCTACTGTGGAAGAACAAAGGACAAGGACAAGTAGCGCTGTGACTAATGACGCAGCTGGGTCAAAGCTGAAAGGAAGCCCAGAGGCTGATGCGCACAGATGCGAAAGGAGAGTCCAGAGTTGTATGATGCACACAGTAGGAACATGGAATGTGAGAAGCATGAACCAGGGAAAGTTAGAAATTGTCAAGCAAGAAATGGAGCGTATCAGCATTACAATACTTGGTGTGAGTGAATTAAAATGGACTGGAATGGGACATTTTCAGTTGGGCAACTACAAAATATTTTATGCAGGAAATGAGAAATCAAGAAGAAACGGGGTTGCTTTAATAGTGAGAAGTGATGTAGCAAAAGCAATTAGGAGCTACAACGCAAGGTCTGAGCGATATATGAATGAGATTAAACGAGAAACCTATTAACATAACTATCATCCAAGTCTACGCTCCGTCAAATGCAGAAGAAGAATTGGAAAGATTTTACGCAGAAGTACAGGAGGAAATTGATCACACACCAAAACAAGATATGATGATAATCATGGGGGACTGGAATACAAAAGTAGGGAACAAAGAAGAACTAGGAATTGTGGGAAAGGGGGGCTTAGGAGACAGAAATGAAGCAGGAGAAAGACTTATTGAATTCTGTGAAGCCGATGGTTTGTTTCTTGCCAACACATTTTTTGAGCAACCAAAAAGACGACTGTACACATGGATTTTATAATTGGAAACAGAAGATGGAGAAGTGCCATACTTTCTGCAAAAAGGAGCAGACTGTGGTACAGATCATGAACTGATCATATCGAAAATCAGAGTAAAGCTAAAGAAGAAGAACAAAGCACTCATAATGCCAAAATACAATTTAAATAACACCCTGAAAGAATATAAAGATCAAATAAGGAACAGGTTTGAGGCTTTAAACTTAGTTGACGAGAACCAGAAGAACTATGGAGTGAAGTCAGGGACATTATCAGGGAAGAATACAAAAAGACAATACCTCTTGTTAAAAAGAGAGAAAGACCTCAATGGATGACTGAAGAAACTCTTAAAATGCTTAAAGAGAGAAGGAAAGCAAAAGCAAAGGAGATAGAAACACGGTCAGAACCCTAAATGCAACTATACAATGACTAGTATGTAGGGACAAAGAAAGCTATTACAATAGTTATTGTATAGAAATAGAAGAGGACAACAAAATGGGAAGAACAAGAGCCCTATTCCAAAAGATTAGAGAAATGAAAGGGAAATTTAAAGCAAGAGAAGGGATGTTGAATAATCAACAGGGGAACACACTGACTGACCGAGATGAAATAAAAGGAAGATGGAAGCAATACACTGAAGAACTCTCTAAAAGAGATGACAGGATGACAGATTCATTCACGGAGGAACCATATGATGAAGAACCAGAAATTTTAGAATGTGAGGTGAAAGCTGCTCTTAAAATTCTTGGAAGAAACAAATCACCAGGAATAGATGGTATACCAATAGAGTTGCTACAAGCTACTGAGACTGAATCTGTCCAAATTTTGACAAAAATTTGTCAAGAAATATGGAAAACGAAACAATGGCCCACAGACTGGAAGCGTTCAATATATATCCCAATTCCAAAGAAAGTGGATCCCAGAGAATGTAGTAATTATCGAACTATTGCCTTAATATCCCATGCAAGTAAAGTAAGATTCTACAACAAAGGCTCTTACCATATATGGAGCAAGAAATGCCAGACATCCAAGCTGGATTTAGAAAGGGAAGAGGCACCAGAGATCATATCACAAACATACGTAGGATAATGGAACGGAGCAAGGAATTTTAGAAGAAAATCATTTTGTGCTTTATAGACTACAGCAAAGCGTTTGACTGTGTAGATCATGAAAAACTATGGAATGCTTTAAAAGAAATGGGGGTGCTACAGCATCTGATTGTCCTGATGCTCAACCTATACTCTGGACAAGAGGCTACTGTAAGGACAGAATATGGAGAAACCGATTGGATCCCAATCGGAAAGGGTGTTGGACAGGGGTGTATTTTATCACCCTATCTGTTTAATCTATACGCAGAACATATCATACGGAAAGTGGGATTTGACCAAGATGAAGGAGGTGTGAAAATTGGAGGGAGAAACATCAATAATTTAAGATATGCAGACGATACCAGTAATGATTTGAAACGAATGCTGATGAAAGTTAAAGAGGAAAGTACAAAAGCAGGACTACAGCTGAACGTCAAAAAGACTAAAGTAATGACAACAGAAGATTTATGTAACTTTACAGTTGACAATGAGGACATTGAACTTGTCAAGAATTATCAATCAGCACAGTCATTAACCAAAATGGAGACAATAGTCAAGAAATCAGAAGAAGGCTAGGACTGGGTAGGGTAGCTGTGAGAGAACTAGAAAAGGTCCTCAAATGCAATGATGTATCACTGAACACCAAAGTCAGGATCATTCAGACCATGGTATTCTCGATCTCTATGTATGGATGTAAATGTTGGACAGTGAAAAAGGCGGATAAGAGAAAAATCAACTCATTTGAAATGTGGTGTTGGAGGAGAGCTTTGCACATATCATGGACTGCAAAAAAGACAAATAATTGGTTGTTAGAACAAATTATTTATTTATTTATTATTTATTTCGTTTCATTTTTAGACCGCCCATAGCTAATAGCTCTCTGGGCGGTGTACAAACAGGATTAAAATACAATAGTATAATAAAATCAATAACACATAACAGCAAGTTAACTAACAACGTTAAACATGAAAACATTAAACATTAAACATTAAAATGCCTGGGAGTATAGCCAGGTCTTAACCTGGCGCCTAAAAGAAAGTACCGTAGGCGCCAGGCGTATCTCCTCAGGTAAGCTGTTCCAGAGTTCGGGGGCCACCACAGAAAAGGCCCTAGATCTAACAACAATCCTCCGGGCTAATTAAACCAGAACTGTCACTAGCAGCTAAAACGATGAAACTGAGGTTATCATACTTTGGACACATCATGAGAAGACATGATTCACTAGAAAAGACAATAATGCTGGGAAAAATAGCAGGGAGTAGAAAAAGAGGAAGGCCAAAGAAGAGATGGATTGATTCCATAAAGGAAGCCGCAGACCTGAACATACAAGATCTGAACAGGGTGGTTCATGACAGATGCTGTTGGACGTCGCTGATTCATAGGGTTGCCATAAGTCGTAATCGACTTGAAGGCACATAACAACAACAACAAAGGGTAATGTGGAAGACTTGCCATAGGAACCCCGGATCTTATTAAAAATGTTATTATTTTGGCCATTTTCTTTGCTTGATACACAGCCATTTCCTTCATGTGGTCTGGATTTTCTTCTAGATTTATACATACAATCTGCTCAATTAATTCCAGCCAGCCATCTTCTGAAATGTCAAAAATTTGCTGTAAACTATGCTAACCTCACCAGTCTCAGCAGTTTGTGTTACTTTATTTTTAGCAAGGCTATGGTGGGAGAATCATAGAATAGAATCATAGAATATTAGAGTTGGAAGGGGCCTATAAGGCCATCAAGTCCAACCCCCTGCTCCACACAGGAATCCAAATCAAAGCATTCCCAACAGATGGCTGTCCAGTTGCCTCTTGAATGCCTCCAGTGTCAGACAGCCCACTACCTCTCTAGGTAATTGGTTCCATTGTCGTATGGCTGTAACAGATAGGAGGTTTTTCCTGATGTCCAATCGAAATCTGGCTTCCTGCAACTTGAGCCCATTATTCTGTGTCCTATACTCTGGAATGATCGAGAAGAGATCTCGACCCTCCTCTATGTGACAACTTTTCATGTACTTGAAGAGTGCTATCATATCTCCCCTCAGTCTTCTCTTCTCCAGGCTAAACATGCCCAGTTCTTTCAGTCTCTCCTCATAGGGCTTTGTTTCCAGTCCCCTGATCATCCTTGTTGTCCTCCTCTGAACCTGTCTGCATCCTTCTTGAAGTGCAGAGACCAGAACTGGATGCAGTATTCAAGATGAGGCCTAACCAGTGCTGAATAGAGGGGAACTAGTACTTCATACAATTTGGAAACTATACATCTCTTAATGCAGCCTAATATAGCATCTGCCCTTTTTGCAGCCACATCACACTGTTGGCTTATATTCAGCATGTGGTCAATGACAATTCCAAGATCCTTCTCACATGTTGTATTGCTGAGCCAAGTATTCCCCATCTTATAACTTTGCATTTGGTTTCTTTTTCCTAAATGTAGACCTTTGCATTTCTCCCTGTTGAATTTCATTCTGTTGTTTTCAGCCCAATGCTCCAGCCTATCAAGGTCCCTTTCAATTTTGCTCCTGTCTTCCACGGTATTAGCTATGCCCCCCAATTTTGTATCACCTGCAAATTTGATAAGCATGCTCTGTACCTCCTCATCCAAGTCGTTAATAAAAATGTTAAACAGCACTGGGCCCAAGACTAAGCCCTGTGGTACCCCACTCATTACTTCCGCCCAGTTTGAGAAGGAACCATTGTGAAGCACTCTTTGAGTACGATTCTGGAGCCAACTGTGGATCCACCTGTTAGTTGTTCCATCCAGCCCACATTTAGCTAGCTTGCTAATCAGAATATCGTGGGGCACTTTGCCAAAACCTTTGCTGAAGTCGAGATATATTATGTCCACAGCATTCCCACAGTCTACAGGGGAGGTTACCTGATCAAAAAATGAGATGAGATTAGTTTGGCAGGATTTGTTCTTCATAAATCCATGTTGGCTCCTAGCAATCACTGCATTGTTTTCAAGGTTCTTACAGATTGACTGCTTTATAATCTGCTCCAAGTTTTTCCAGGAATTGATGTTAGGCTGACTGGTCTGTAGTTCCCCGTTTCCTCCTTCTTGCCCTTTTTGAAGATAGGGACAACATTAGCTCTCCTCCAGTCATCTGGCACTTCACCGGTCCTCCATGATTTCACAAAGATAATAGATAGTGGTTCTGAGAGTTCTTCAGCCAGTTCCTCCAATACTCTAGGATGCAGTTTATTGGGCTCTGCCGATTTGAACTCATTCAAAGTGATTAGGTATTCCTTGACCATTTGTCTATCAATCTCAAGCTCCAATCCTGCCCCTTCTACTTCATGTTTCCCGGGAGGGTGATAGACCTTTCTTTGGGAGAAGACTGAGCCAAAGTAGGAATTGAGCACTTCTGCCTTTTCTTTGTCATCTGTTATCATTTTGCCATCCTCATTGAGTAGCTGTGCCACCATCTCTTTTCTCTGTCTTGTACTATGGACATACCTGAAGAAAGCTTTTTTGTTGCTTTTAGCATCCCTCGCTAGCCTCAGCTCATTCTCAGCTTTAGCCTTCCTGACACCATTCTGGCAATTCCGTGATACCTGCCTGTACTGTTCCTTTGTGGCCTGGCCTTCTTTCCACTTCCTATATGTGTCCTTTTGTGTTTTCAGGTCATCTCTAAACTTTTTGTGAAGCCAGATTGGCTTCTTCTGCTGTTTCCCCCCTTTTTTCCTTGTTGGAATTGCTTGCCATTGCTCTTTTAGAATTTCCTTTTTTAGAAATTCCCACCCATCTTGGACTCCTTTTCTCATTAGGGTGGTTTGCCATGGAACGGTACTTACAATTGTTCTGAGTTTATTAAAATCAGCTTTCCTGAAGTCCAGGGTGCGCGTATGGCTACTCTCAGCTTTTGCTTCTGTTAAATCAAGAATTCAAGGATGGTGTGGTCACTTCCCCCCAGAGTTCCCATTACTGCCACTTCATCCACCAAATCTTCTCTATTGGTTAGAATCAAGTCCAGGATAGCTGATCCTCTGGTTGCTTCCTCCACTTTCTGTAGGAGAAAGTTATCTCCAACACAAGTCAGAAATTTCTTGGAGGGGTCGTGTTTGGCAGAATTTGTCTCCCAACAGATATCGGGATAATTGAAATCCCCCATTACCTCCTCGAAACATTGGCAATTTGATTTTCAAAAGTTACATTCTCATCTTCTCCTTGATTGGGTGGTCGGTAGTAAGACTCCAAGCACCACATTCCTTTTTATTACTTGCCCCATTAATTTTAATCTAGATACTCTTGATGGAGCTACCAAGCTCATCTTCCTGTATTTCTGTGCAGGGATATATATTTTTAACATATAGTGCGACTCCACCTCCCTTTTTATTCCTTCTGTTCATTTTTGAACAAGTTACATCCTTCAATTGCTGTACTCCAGTCATGGGAGTCATCCCACCAAGTTTCAGTTATATCTATCAAGTCATAATTGCCCTTCTGTATTAAGAGTTCAAGTTCGTCCTGCTTGTTTCCCATACTCTGGGCATTAGTATACAGACATTGAAGACCATGTGATTTATGGCTTGGCTTCCTTACTACATTTTTCTGAGGAATGTTACTGGGCCCTGTTAGAGCCGATCTCTCTGGTCCCATTACTGTGCACAAGCCTTCATCAGTCGTTACCACCAAGTTTACATCTCCCTTCTCCTTAGGTTTCAGTTTAAAACCCTCCTGATGAACTTCTCCATGCTGTGGCCAAACACATTCTTCCCAGTCCTTGTGAGAAGTTTGGGACTTTGCAGCAATTTGAATGTTTTAAGTCTGATTAGCTTCCCTCTCATAAGGGATGCAGCATTAATGACACTAAGTTTAGTGTTCTGTACTTAAAAATAAGTTTCATCACCTCCCTAGCTTATTCTCTAAAGTTAAGTGGTAAGTAAAAATGAATCCTTTTTCTTTCTTTTTGTTCCCAGGGATGGTAAAGGTTGTTATCTCTATACATAAAGAATGGCATGTGATGAAACAATATATGATATGTATGATCACACAGTTTATCGTTTTTGTTTTTACTTGAATAAGCTACATAAATGGCTGCATTATCCATTCTCTTAAACAATGCAATCACAACAGAAGATTTTGTTTACACCACTGAATGCCAAATAGAGATATTTGTGCTCCATTTAACAATATACTAGAGTGAAAAGTGTCACTTGTGGGTTGTGATGAACATAGACTCTACTTTTGCCAGTGTTTGAGGGGGGGATTTGAACGAGTAAGAAGATTACAGTTGTGCAGCAATAGTCCCTTTCTCTTGTCTTTCAACAAGTCCATCATAATTGGAAGGGAGAAAGTCAGGCAATTCTCTATCTTCTCCATGCCACACCGTGCTACAAGTTGTCACATGGCATGGCCTGTAAGAAGAGATGGACAAATTTCACTATTTTTGGTCTGTGTCATTTAGCTTCTTTTTTTACCATTAATTCATTTTAGTTCTATATCCACATTAATCTATGACTTTTTTAAAAAAAACTTCATATTCATATATCTATATCTGTATATTTTAATGTATTTAAAGCCTGTTTTCTCTCAGTGTACGTTCGGGTTGCCAGGTCAGAAGCATCCCAAATTCTGAGATTTTGGGGGAGGGCCCGAGTTCTGTCATTAAGCATGATACATTAAACATCAACCACAGTTGTTTGGCGCATACAATTCCAACAAAAATATTTCTCTGATTGGAAATTAACATAGAAATCTTAGCTAAAAATGGAGCCTGGGTAGGAAACATTTAATCTAGCCAACTCACTTCTGGCAAAAAGGGTTTCAGCACCCTCAGGCCAGGCCAGTCACCAGAAGGCCAATGTAGGAAGAAAGGAACCTAGTGTTGTAGAGATGTTAGATGGGAGGACTCAGGAGTAAAGATGGATGCCCCCAAAGGGCTAAAATTCTAAACACACTTACAAAGGGACTAAGCTCCATAGAACTCAATAGGACTTACTTCTCAGTAGGTATGGTTTGGAGTGTGTTGTTGGTAAAGCTTGACTAGGGATCTGCTGCAAAGTTATCCATATCCAAGTAGGACTGGCAACCCCCTCAGAGCTTGGAAAAGTTACTTTTTTGAACTACAACTCCCATCAGCCCCAGCCAGCATGGCCACTGGATTGGGCTGATGGGAGTTGTAGTTCAAAAAAGTAACTTTTCCAAGCTCTGAACCCCCTGCCTTGAATGCCCTGCCCCTACCAACATCCAAATTTCTTTACAGATTTGACCCTTCACTTCAGAAAGAGGTCTGAGAAATGAGCAAGAAGATTCTCAACCCTTTTCTGTCTATCCTGTGGGCTGCTATAAACTCATTTCGTCAGCCAACCCAATTCCAGTGAATATAATTGACAGAGAGAAAGCACACATGATTTGGTCTACCTTCATATGCAGCAGCTTGGGAACAACAACAATTGCAGCCTTGCTGCCCAGTATGTGAATTCTCTTTTACCACTATTGGGCAAGAAACAAACAAGGTGCATCATCAGTGGGTTTAAGAAAGTTGAGCGGAGCACATGGAACTACTGTTGTTGCTTCTGTGGATGAATGAGATAAAGGGATAAAAAATGAAATGCAAATAGAAAAACAAAAACAAAAGACAGTGACGATTTCTTAAATGCAATACTACACCAACCACAACAAGATTCCTGTGAGTAAGGCAGAAAACTAAGCATTCCATAGCCAATCAGGATTCCTAACCAAAACCCAAAACTAAAATCCTGGCAGCCAAGGTCACAGCAATCCCCATGCAGCACAACCTGACCTAGGGGCTGCAGTTAGTGCAGAATGTTGTGGCACGATTGCTGACATGAGTGAGACCCTATCAGCACATAATACCTCTGCTCTGAAATCTGTACTGGTTGCTGATTGGCTACCAGGCCAAGTTCCAGGTGTGCTTTCTATGTTACGGTTGCCACATAGTACTTGTCCTGTTCTTGTAAGACACCAATCCTTTAGTGTGGCAGCACCTACTCTTTGGAACTCCCTGCTTATTGACATTAGCAGGTGCCTTCATTGTACTCTCTTTAGTACCTTTTAAAAATATTTTTGTTTAGGCAAGCCTACCCAGGCATGTAGAAGCTATTATTTTTATCTGTTTTTAACTCATTGTTGGTTTATTATTTTGAATATTTTTAAATACCTGCCTAACTGTTTTGGCCAAAAATATTTTTGTTTTAGTACTTTCTGTAAATATTTTTTTACAATAAAGTGGTCTATAAATGTTGTAATTAAAATACATCAATAAATTCTAGAGTCACTCTGGCCCTTGGGTCTCTTTCCATTTTTAAGAACTAAGGAATCTGCCTTATACCGCTGAGGCCATGTGGTGCCATGTAGCTGAGTATTGATGACATGGAAAAGCATTGGCTCTCCAGGATTCCAGGCAATAGTCTTTTCCAGAAATTGAATTTTGGACTTTTGCATGCAAAGCATATGCCCTGCCACTGAGCTACAACCCTTCCCCTGTTTTAAAAAAAATCTTTTACAATTGTTCTTCTCAATTCATTAATGAATGCACATCATACCTAGTGCAGATCCACACCATTCATTTAAAGCACATTCAGCACACATTTGGAGCACATGAATCACACCACAGAATCATGGGAACTGTAGTTTGTTAAGGGTGGTGGGAACTATAACTGTGAGGGGGAAACTACACTTCCTAGGATTCTTTGGGGGAAGTCATGTGCTTTAAATGAAGAAATATTTATATAAGCATTTCTGTCAAAGATGTTTATTATTTACATAACCTGTAAAGATATTTGTAGTACAATCCTATGATTGTTTACTTAGAAGGAAGTCCCAGTGGGACTTTCTCAAACAGGGAAGTGTGCACAGAACTACAGCCTCAACCGACAAGGAACACTCACCCAACCCAAAATTCAGAATCATGTCACTTTAAGCTGTTTTGCGTTTATACTTTTTATGGTTATTGGAGTTTAAAGAGATTTACTTCTTGTTGTGAGCTGCCTTGGTTTCCAATTGGCAATCCTACCTCACAGGGTTGTTGGGAAGACTCCATATATATATATATATACACACACACGCTAGAGATGTAAAACTACATAGACCCCATATAATAGTTTATTGTCAAAATGAGTTGGTCATTGCAGAATTTTAAAAGAAATAAAATCAGTATTAATTTCCTACATAATAAAAGCAGTGGCATCTATGTAAGCCCTGTCTAAAATAGGATTGGAGGGGGAGATAACGATGTTGCTATGTTCACGTAGAAGTCCCATTAATTACAGCACCATCATAACTATGTCTACTCAAAAGTAAGTCCTATTGAATTCAATGGGATTTACTCTGGTTATGTGGGATTAGCATTGCAGCTTTATTCCCAGAAAATCAAGTATTGGATTAAAGCTTCATATTGGGAGGGTTTTCAAAACACTGCCCTCTTCAACAGTCCAGGAAAATTAAGCTTTCTTGACATTATGCTTTCAGGACTCTGGGCTAGTGCTTGTATTTCTTTATGTAAAGCTTAGCCAGGAATACTAGGGGCTGTCCTGACAGATCCAGGGGCATATTTATTGGGAGGTTGCTCTCACAAGACAATTCTCATAGAACTGGAGTAGCAACAGTGGTATTTGTATCAATGTTGATATAGCTGTGGCTGCATAGACAGCATACATGTAAAGCACATTGCCCCCCCCCACTAAGAGTCCTGGGGACTTTAGCTTGATAAGTGTGCTGGGAATTGTAGCTCTGTGAGGGGTAAACTACAATTCCTAGAATTTTTAGAGGGGACATGCTTTAAATGTATGGTGTGTATGGAACCTATGACTTTGGTGTGTTGTTCCCCACAACTTTCCTGTGTCTCCATGTATTTATTTAGAACATTCCTGTCTCAGTAAAACCATTACATTTCATCTTACCAACTTAAAATAAAATCCCTAAAGCTCTTGCTTTATTGTACTTTCCTTCTCACATTGATAATAAAACTGATAAAACTTTAATTCAGAAAGTCTAATTCTGAAATATCTGTATCCTTTTTTAATAGGCCTAGAAATTCAAACATACTTTTCCCTTGTGCCTTATAAATCAGTATGAATTATTGATATGTCAAGATGTCCTAATGGAGTATCTATATCTTCTCCCTGAAACACATTTGGTTTAATGTTCCGGGGGGCGGGGGAGACTGTTTACTAGGTGTACTATTTATGAATTAGTGCTTCTTTTTAAATGCTGCAACTGTTAATATTGTCAATGAGTGTCAAGCCAATTAATCTCAATTGTACGAGGTGCTCAAAGATTAATAACTTATTTGTGATTTATGCTGTTTACTATGCAGCTAAAGTATTAAAAACATTATTTATAAAGATATAGGAATGATTATAAGGAAGGCCAGTTCAATCAGATTTTCTTTCATAGGCTGCTTTCACACATGGGGCTGATTGCGTTAGTTTAACGGATTTAAAAGGTAGCGCTTCTGTCCCAATTTCTAAAATCCCTTTCACACTGCAGTACCTGTTGCATTAAGGAACAGCAGCTTTTTCAGCCAATATACCGACATTTCGTGTAACTGTCTTTCGCACGGCTTGTTTTTGTCCCTCACCCATGCACAATTCCCCACTGTGTAGGAGGTGTAAGATCTCGTCCCATTGCCAGGCAAGCCCTCTCCCTTTAGGATCTGACTTTTAAAAATTATTTTAGTGTGTGTGGGGAATGCTGCTGGTGTGTGTGTGGGCAATGCTGCTGCTATCTGCACCGATGCCGGAATACCAGTACAACGTTCATCAGACAAAAAAAAAAAAACACACCACATGACTAAAGGGTGGGAATGCAATGGATGCTGGGATGCCTGTCATGTGAGTGGATGCAGCTAGCAAAAGACTCCTGCAATATTCTGGGTTCCCAGCCTTGCTAACGGATTATTTTTGGTATCATTTATCACGGAAATTAGCTCTAAACTTCCACTACATTCCACTAGAATTCTGGAGCTAGCTTGTGTGTTGTGTGAAAGATCAAATATAATGCGCAAATTACCGGGTAAGAAATCATCAGAATAACGGAATAGTGTGCAATGTGAAAGCAGCCATACTGTTATAACCAACTCTCACAAATGTATTGTAGGTTTTCTTATGGAGTTTGGTGAACAGGACCATCCTTAGCTTGCCCTGAGGAAATACCTGGCCAGAGCATCAGACGTGACGAAATGGTGTTAATAGCCTGGAAATGTGTTTCCATGAGAACAAAAGCCTGATTTGGGCCTTCAGTCCCCTTGTGTGTAAGCAAATCAGTGAGGAGAAGCGGGAGGAGGGGATGCTATCAAGCCCTCTTCCTTCCAGTGCATCATCTCTACACAGTTCAGAGCCCTCCACAAATTGGAGTGGCAGAGTGTGAAGCCGAGAACCTCCTCATGGAAACTCCCTGTGAGATTTATAACCCTGCAGAATCAGGGTCAAACCACAGATAACATCTCAGCAACAATTTGGCCAGCCTAACACTGTAGCAGCAGTGCAATGCAATGCAACAGAAAGGGCCATAGCTCAGCGACAGAGCAAGTGCTTTGCATGCAGTGGTCCCAGGTTCAGTCCCTGACATCTCCAGGTAGGGCTGGAAAAGACCCCTCTCTAAAACCCTGAAGAGCTGCTGCTAGTCAGAATAGATGATACTGAGGTAGATGGCCTGACTCAGAAGTTTACCATGTCCCATTTATTTATTAGTTTATTAAATTTGTTAGTTGTTTTTCTTCACAAAAGTGAACCCAAAGTGACTTACAATCAATAAAAAAGTTAACACCAGTATAAAATCTTAAAACAAAGACTTAAAAATAACTATAACGGTGGAACAACACCACCCCCTAAAAGACGCTACAACAAAAAAAAGCCCTCCAAAATTAGGAGCCAAATGCCTGGAAGAAGAGAAATGTTTTTGCCTGGCACCTAAAAATATATAATGATGGCACAAGGCATTAGTTAATGTTATCACTCTTTCTTAGACATTCTGAGTTTGAGACACTGGTTGGGAGTTGGAGTCAAACAACATATGGAGAGCTACTGATTCCATGGTTTATACTCAGCATATGTGGGTTTCTGACTAGGCCAATTAAGCCTTGCCATTACATGTTGCTCTTGCATGTTGTAGGGCCTACTGGAATTTAAACCTCAGCGACCGACAAGAATACCTTTTGAACACTCTCTCATCATCCCATCCACCTTTATAATCCGCCGTGCCAATACTAGAAATAAAGCTTTCTCGACCATAGCGCCCATCCTATGGAATAATCTGCCACCAGAGATCCGACGTTCTTCTTCACTCATGGACTTTCGCCGTCAGTTAAAAACTTTTTTGTTTCGTTTAGCTTTTAAACATTTAATAGTTAATTGATTTTTAATGTTGTTACTGTATTATTATTGTTATTTTAGATTGTATTGGATATTGTTACTGTTCGCCGCTCTGAATTCTATGAACTAGGGCGGGGTATAAATTATTAAAATAAAATAAATAAATAAAATATTGGGCAAAGTTGGTATAATAGGCAGTAGGTAGCTGGCCATTCAAAGTAACATGCCTACCATTAGTGGTCTTCTGAAGACATCCTGATAAGCTTTTGGGAAACTCTCCCCAGGGTGGTCACTTTGAAAACAACAGCTCTAATCATAACATTCTCATATGCTTCCTATGCATGTTTTAAAAGACATCCTCTATATGTCTTTCCAAAATCTGGATAAAAGTAATAATACATTTGTCCTTATTTCTTCACTTGTGGTTGTCATTGTATGTGGCACAACAGCATCAAACAAATTGTGGTCTAGCAAATGTCACATGAATTTAAGGGTTCGTGGGAAAATGTCCTTACATAATTCTGTTTTTGCTTTTATCTGTGAAATGTTAAGGGTTCAAGATGAAAAGCAGTGTAACTTGTGCATTCATCCAATCGTTTAGTAAATTCTTTGAATTTCATATATAATTCATAGCAATAAAGTACCAAGTATCATGAAAGCCAACTCCTTTTGCTTCAGCACTGGACAATGTAGGTCATTGTTACCATGAAGCATGGGTATGGTGGGTAGCCCTAAGCTGAAAGTTCTTGAAACAGAACTCAGTTCTGAATTTGGAGAGCAGAAATATTTCCCCAGCCTACAGTTAGACACTTCCCATGTCTCATCTGCATGGAAATGTCAGGTTTAAAATGAAGAAATCAAAACTGGGATTCATTGATGGAGTCTGTCAACTGCTATGGAAAACCACCATATCTGCTGATTGTGTGTCATAATTTTAAACACAACTTTCCTGCAAACTCAAGGCTATAGAACAGTTGTGAGGACTTTTTGGCTTTCCAGATACTGCTGAACTACAACTCACATCATCCTTGGCCATTGGCTATGCTTGCTGAGGCTGATGGGAATTGTAGTTCAGCAATATCTGGAGGGCCAAAGTGTCCCAACTCCTGCTGCAGTAGATGAAACTGCAGGAGCCCTCCATCAGCTCTGCTGGGAAACTACTTTCATCAGGCTGTTCCCTGAACTGTCAGTTAGCAGCAGTTATTCCATCAGGCTACAGGAGACGAATGGGACTGCAGGTTCTCTCCAGAAGCTCTGCTGAAAGACCAGTGTTTTTTTGGATTTTCCTCCCCTTGAAATATTTCCATTCCAGCTGGTTATTACAAGAACTTGTATTAGAAGAACTAAAAATGAATGCCTGTGTTTGCTTTCCCCCCCCTTTCATGGTTCCTCCCAATCCTCTTTCCTTTTCTGTCATGTGTTTTAGATCATAAAACAGAGACAGTTTTATCACTGATATCTGTAAGCCGCCTGAAACTTTTTTTGGCTGAAGAGCAGGTTAAAAATACTTTAAATAAATGAGTAGATAAGGTGAACTAGGAACAGAAGGAATGCCACAAACTTATTTTAAACACACACACAACATTTTGAAAAAATGACACAGTCAATGGAGGGGAGGAAGAGAAGCATATTATTAAAGTTGATGAATTCACCCCATTACTTAGTCTTAACAATGAGAATGTTTTATTTTGTGTAATGGCATCCCTTGGCTATTCATTTCATTTGCCTCTAGAGATTTTGTTTTGCTTTATGAAAATCTTTAGGAAAATCTATCTATCTATTTTATTTATTATTTATTAAAATTCTATACCGCCCCATAGCCGAAGCTCTCTGGGCGGTTTACAACATAAAAATCAATATACAATATATAATATACAATTCATATTTGGTACAATTAAAAGGAAAAACAATACATCACATTTTAAATAAACATAAATAAACAATAAATATCAACAATATACACAACATAATAACAGAATAAATAAGACAAACCAAACATAGCAATTATAACAATATCTACAACATATTGTAGATATGGGGATAGTTGATCAAACTTACTATTTGATAGCATTTGATATAATTTGCTAATAAAGTTTTTTATTTAGGTTTAATATAGAGTTTTTCAAAGGGGCTGCATGGATAGGGCAATACCTATTTAAATTGTACATCAATGTGTCTTAACTATTGGTATAGTGCTGATCTGATTTTGACATTGTTCATATTAAATTAAGTATCTATTGCTTAACCAATTGTAGAAGCAAAGCATATTTTTCTGGAACCAGACTGAGAAATCTGTAGGGTTGCTGTGTATTTATTCATTAATAAAAATGTAACTGGAGTTTAACTTTTAATCATCTATCTATCTATCTATCTATCTATCTATCTATCTATCTATCTATCTATCTATCTATCTATCTATCTATCTATCTATCTATCTATCTATCTATCCTGATGATTACAATGCTTTGTATTTCACCATAAAAGGGAAGGCCATACATTTCAGTGATGCACTTGCTGTTCATGATGGTGGATCTTAGTAACACATATCCAAACGATGACAATGTTCCATCCATTGGGACGCAGAAACTAGTTAGGATTCTGGGCTCAGCTTCCCCCTTTTAATTTTCTCATAGTGACAGATCAATCCATTTATCACATAAGCAAATCCAAGCTTGAAGTGAGCCAAAGATATGTTACCCCTTAATTGATTAAACTAATCATTTAAATAAGCTTTCCAGATGTGATACCATATTGCCTCTCCATCCCCACCCCCAATTTTATAGATAGGTTGATCAGCTACAGAGGGGTTACCTGAGTTGTTCAAGGTCTCATAATGAGATAAACAATGGGCTAAATCCTAGCCTGCCTTGATTTTGATTCATTATCCTATCTACAAGCCAATGCTGCCGTATGGTACTTAGTGATAATGACTATCCTGTTGAAAATCTATATTAATCCTTTCATAGTTTTCCCCTCAGGCCCTCCTCATCAAAACCATTAACTGTATTAAGATATTATGCAAATGCTGGTCCTACTGTGGCAGTATTGTTACATCATAAATGGTGAAATCTGGAGAATAATAATTTTTTCTTCCAGGGGGATTTTCACATTGAGATATCAACATATATAAATATTTTAGTGTACTGCAACATATTTTATTCTACAACTGCAATGAAGGTACTATCTGGTTTCAGCTTTTTTGTAAATCTATGAACAAATTTATCCCCCAGTTTGATTTTGATTTTTTGTGCCTTTTGCTTACTTCCTTATTTGACTAGGCCACTCTGTGGCTATGCTTTGCCATCAAGTGTCATGACATCATTGTGCCATCAACCAGAGGTCTGCAGATGTAATAAACAGTTCAATTTATAGTCACCAGTTTAAATTTTAAAACAGTTTAATTTATGGTTGTCTCAGTTATCCACACTCTGATAAGCTGCAGGATAGACTACTATAATATACAATACGTGGGGCTACCATTGAAGACTGTCCTGAAACTATAGTTAGTGCACAATATGGCTGGGCATTATGATCTCATTATCCCTTTGTGGCTTTACTTGTTCCCAGTCCATTTCCAAGCCCAATCAAAGTGCTGGTTTTCAACTTTAAAGCTGTTCTTTGCTTAGGACCAAGGCACTTTAATGACCACATGTCTCCATATGTGCCTTCCTGTACATTAAAATCACCAGCAGAGTGCTTCCTGTGGGTACCCATGCCAAACGCTACCAGGAAGACATTGTCCTTTTCAGTACCAGCCACCTTTTTATTTTCCCAGTCATTTAAAATGAATTTTTAAACTTGCTGGCTATTTGATACTACTTTTATAATGTTGTGGCTTTTAACTTATTTTTGTACTTAACACTTTGTTTTATTCTTTATGACTATAGGGCAGGATAAAGACACTTACGATAAACAAATAAATTTAATGCTGGTGATTAGTGGTAAAAGCTTTCAGCATATACTGCTGCAGTAATAATACCTTTTAAAGGAAAAAAAAGCTGCTGGCAGTAGAGAAAGGCAGAAAATCTCCTTTTAACCTGCCATCCTTCCTTCTTGACCACCCATCACAGGTACAAAATGAATATGCTTACTTCAACTACACTCACACCATACATTTATTCCACTATTATTTCACTTTAAACAGTCATGGTTTTCCCCAAAGAATCCTGGGAAGTGTAGATTCTGGAGGGTGCTGAGAGTTGTTAGGAGACTCCTATTCCCCTTACACAGATACAATTCCCAGAGTTTTCTGGGAAGAGGGACCAATTGTTAAACCACTCTGAGAACTGTAGTTCTGTGAAGGAAATAGGGTCTCCTTACAACTCTAAGCACCCTTCACAAACGACACCTCAGGGTTCGTTGGAGGAAATCATGACTGCTTAAAGTGGAATAATAGTGGAATAAATTTATAATGTGAATGTAGCCTTCCTCTCTGTGGATCAGGAAGTAAGAAAGTCAAATGTCATTACCCTCTAGAAACAACAACTGAATAGAAGCTTGGACAAATGTGTAGGCTCTTGCTCCCAATGTAATGTGTGCTGGATGCAATTGGCTCAGTTAGTGTTCCTAACACTGCTAAGAGCCAGGAAGGCCAAGAGTATTTCTTTTGAGATTGTTGGCTTATAAAGAGCTTCATCATCTTTCTCCCACAGAAGAAAGCCCCATTTTCTTTTTTAAAGAATTGCACAACACAACATTTCTTCATCTTTCTTGAATCCATGTTTTGTTCTTGTAGTTATTTCCTCTTTTCTCTCCCCTCTCAAGACCAGTACCAACATGCAACCATACAAAATCTGTCCCTGTCTCTATACTTGGTGTGCTAAGAAGTGGAAAGCCATTTCCAGCTATGTGCCATAGCTTGAATGCTATTTTTTTAAAAAAAGAGTACAGTACCTTAGCAAATCATCTAGAGAAATGGTGAGGGATGGATAACTCACTGATTGCAAAAAAAATAAACACAAATAAAACACAGATGAAGGTCTTGCTAGGCAATCTTAGATAAAGGAATAAAAACAAAATGGACTAGTGGCAAAACATGATGGGAACTGTAGGTTGTTGGGAATTGTCGAGAACTGTAGTATAAAACGAATAAAATGTCACAAATTGGTTTTTATGATGGACCAGTATTTGAGGAGATTGACGTTTTATCAGTGTTTTTCTATGCCCTTATTGTAGCCTAACCATCAAAATGACTTTGTGGTACATATAACTCAAGTATTTGCAGCATAATGATAATTCTGTTCACCACTACCCACTTAACCATGCATCATATTACATTTGTATATTGAGAGGTTAAGCCCTTTAGCATACTAAAACTTTGCTGCCATCCTGCAGTTGCCTGGGCAACTATATAAATTGGATCCTTGAACATCAGAAGGCCTCTCCCAGGTTTTTCGGTGGATTGTTTAATGTGAAGGAAATAGCTGGATGCTTCATTCACCTCTGGGTTGCTCATGCAAGTCTTTTGCCTTCAGCGTTAAGGGTGACTCATATCTCTATTAAAATTTTAAAGTGCAACAGCTCACTGGAGGGCCATAGAAAATTAATTTGAAATATACTTTGCCTCGTTCTTCCGCAGCCACAAACTTGGCTATTAAGTAAAACACTCTCCTCATTCAAAGCACTCAGTTGTTGTTTTAAATGCTCATGCTGGAAGTCAAATTAATATTTGTTAATTAAGATTTATGGTTCTAAGTCAGAGTTGTTTATTTTCTGAGCCTTCGCCCACTTACTTCCATGGGCTTCAGATCAGGCCCTTCCAAATAAGAGGCAAAATATTAGTGAAAATATGTTACATTGGATGCCTGTGTGCTGTCAGAGCACCCTAGCATCATTTCACATTGGTTCTACTTAAATAACAAACACAATAATTTGATTTGATTTGATTTGATTATTGCTTCATTTTTTATTATATGTGTTAATCTGAATGGGCCTTATCTTAGAATATCCATTGATTATCCAAATAGTTGTTTTCTGGTGTCACCCCATTAACTCTTCATACTGCATTGGCTCTTTCCCCTAAAACATAAATCGGGCAACTGCTGCAGCCTACTGGTACACAAAGACTTCATACTCAGATGCCTTTGTAACATTTCACATGTATATGATCACACTGGGAATGTCCTTCTCGTTTGCATGTGAGATGCTGGAGTACAACTGGACTTGGGTAGGAACAGCTGGTGTGGTATGGTGGTCCTGCACTACTGCCTGCCTGATAATGGTGTCCCTGACACAAGCAAGCAAGCTGTAGTTTACTACTCTGGTGTGTGAAATAACTGTGGCTTGAACAAAGCACTTCTCCGTATTTGGGTGTAACAGGAAACTAAAGGTTGCCCTAAACTGCAAATCAAAGTTTAAACTTTCTCCCCTCACATACACAGGAGAAGGAAAGGGGAGGGAAAATGTAAGCCCTAAGGCTTACATTTGCTTATCCTTCTGATCCTAACCTAACATCTGAGCTTGGTCA
Organism: Rhineura floridana; assembly: GCF_030035675.1. Lineage (NCBI taxonomy): Eukaryota > Metazoa > Chordata > Lepidosauria > Squamata > Rhineuridae > Rhineura > Rhineura floridana. The sequence goes on along the minus strand of NC_084485.1, from coordinate 106,213,518 downwards.
CTAAGTTGTTCGAATATGAATCAAGTCTAGGAGCATCCAGTGCAATGTCATGGTCATGCTTGGACAGGTTCGTGCAACCACTTCTGTGCTGGATCCTTGCCCTTCTTGGCTAATAAAAGCTAGCAGGGATGGAACAGCTGGCTGGGCCAGGGAAGTGATTAATGCCTCTCTGCGAGAGGGGGTGGTCCCTGGCTACCTGAAAGAGGTGGTATTGAGACCACTCCTGAAGAGACCCTCCCTGGACACAGAAAATCTTAATAACTATAGGTCAGTAGCAAATGTTCCATTCCTGGGCAAGGTCCGTGAACAAGTGGTGGCAGGCCAGCTCCAGACACTCTTGGATGAGACCGATTATCTGGATCCATTTCAGTCTGGTTTCAGGCAAAGGTATCAATTTTAGTTTCTCTATGTTTCGCATTTCCCCCCCAGTCTTATTCACCACATTTGTGCATCTGTTTGAGGGGTTGTTTTTTTTAAAAAAGTCCTCACAAAGATCCACTAGCATTTTGGTGCACATTTCTCCTAATATATATATTTTTGTATACAATATTGCCTAATATTCACATTTCTGCAAGCAATTTCCCCTACAAGAATGCATTTGTGTATGTTTTTTTCATTGATACATGCAAAATGTAAGCTCTCCCCCTTTGCATGTGAAGGAGGGAAGGGAAACATGCAAACTCAAGAGTGATGCCTGCCTGTCCTCATAATACTAAGCCACAGTTTAGTTTTCCATTTGAACCAGCCTTTGACAATTGTTGCAGTATTCTGACAGCCCATGTTGATTTGCAATTCTCACCCCACTCCCTGTTAAAGGCTAAATGGGTCCTGTGTATGAACAGGGCCACACAATTATGTCAGCTTTGATTGGATTTGGGGTTATAACTACTCAAAATTCTGCAGTTAAGATCAGGTGCCAAAAACCAAGTTCAGCAGGCACACAACTATCTCAAAAGGGGAGCTTGAAGTCATAACTGGATGGGTGGAAATCAAGACTCCTAGGTTCAAAGAGAAATACACTCTGTGTACCCTTCTTCAGACTTTATCACAGATCACATCCATAACCAGGATCCAAAGATATACTTTAGGAATGCTCAACAGGAGTTCTGGCTTCGTTCTCTCCCTTTGAACAGCTGCTTGTAATACCCCATCACACAGACACACACGTATGCCATGCACACTGCTTTTGAAAGTTTTTTTTCCATTTCAGAAACAGTTTGTAGCAAATAGTTCTGGGTTACAAGTAGGGAAGAGGGAAAAATCTGATTCAGTTCATATTTAAAGGTGGGCCTACCTAATTCACATTTTCCAAAACAATATTTGAACAGAAATACAGCCATCCGTCAAAATTCATACTTTTTTTTGCCAGGGAAGTCTCCAGCCAAGTAATATATACAAAAATGCATAGACTAGGGTAAAAAAGATAACAGAGATAGTGCCTGTCTAATATTTAAGGGTAGGGAATTCCAAAGGGTAGGTGCCGCCACAATAAAGGTTCATTTCCTATGTTGTGCAGAACGGACCTCCTGATAAGATGGTATCTGCAGGAGGCCTTCACTGCAGAGCACAGTGATCGACTGGGTATATAAGGGATAAGACGATCTTTCAGGCATCCTGGTCCGCTGTGTAAGGCTTTGTACACAACAAATAGTACCTTGAACTTGTCCCAGTAGCAAATGGGCAGCCAGTGCAATTCTTTCAGCAGTGGGATGACATGTTGGCAATACCATGCCCCAGTGACCAGTCTCACTGCCACATTTTGCACCAGTTGCAGCTTCCAGACCAATCCTCAAGGGCAACCTCACACAGAGTGCTTTACAGTAATCCAGCTGGAGGTTACCAGTGCATACACAACAGTGGCCAGGATATCCCGGTCCAGAAACAGCCGCAGCTGTCTTACCAGCCGAAGCTGGTAAAAGGCACTCCTAGCCACTGAGGACACCTGGGCCTCTAGTGACAAAGATGGATCCAGGAGCACGCCCAGACTATGGACCTGCTCTTTCAGAGGGAGAACAACCCCATCCAAAGCAGGCAACTGACCAATTATCTGAACTCGGGAACCACCAACCCACAGAGCCTCCAGCTTGCTAAAATTCAGACTCAGTTTATTAGCCCTCATCCAGCCACTACCAAGTCCAGGCACCAGTCCAGGGCTTGCATGGCTTCTCCGATTCAGGTGTTACAGAGGAATAGAGCTGGGTACTGCTGACACCTCACCCCAAATCTCCTGATGACCGCTTCCAAGGGCTTCATATAGATGTTAAACAGCATGGGGGACAAAATGGTACCCTGTGGCACCCCACAGCACAACTGCCAGGAGGCCGAAGACAATCACCCAATGCTATACTCTGAAAACGACCTTACAGATAGGATCGGAACCACTGTGAAACAGTGCCTCCAATATCCACCTCACCAAGTTGACCCAGAAGGATACCATGGTCAGTGGTATCAAAAGCCACTAAGAGTAACAGGGTTGCACTCTCCCTGTCCTTCTCCCGATAAAGGTCATCCATCAGGGCGACGAAGGCTGATTCAGTCCCATAACCAGGCCTGAACACAGACTGGAATGGGTCAAGATAATCTGTTTCATCCAAGAGTACTTGCAATTGCTGCGCCACAACCCTCTCAATCATCTTCCCTAAGAAGGGGGTGTTTGCGACCGGTCAGTAATTGTCGCAGACGAATGGGTCCAGGGTGGGCTTTTTCAGGAGCTGTCAGATCACTGCCTCTTTCAGGGCAGCTAGAACCACTCCCTCCCACAATATGTATTGACCACACCCTGGATCCACTCAGTCAAACCCCCTTGGCATGCTTTAATAAGCCAAGAAGGGCGAGAGTCAAGAGGACACATTGCTGGCCACATCCTTGCAAGCACCTTGTCCATGTCATCAGGCTGCATCAACTGTTCCCAAGATGTTGCAGCAGACGTTGCACTGGATACCTTATTGGGGACTACCGTGTATGTGGATGGGGCATCAAGACTGCTATGGAGGCAAGCAACTTTACCCTCAAAGTGCCTTGCAAACAATTCACAGTGGGCCTCCGAAAGGTCTAAAACTCCATTTCCTGGAGCTGATGTCAACAGACCCCTGACAATACAGAAAAGCTCCACTAGACGGCTACTTGAGGATGCAATGGAGGCAGTGGGCCTTCTTTGCCACCCTCACCGCCACACAGTAGGCACGGTTATGATGTTTTACTCATGCCCGATCAGCCTCACAACACATATTTTGCCACTTGTGCTCTGGCCATCGTCCAGCTTGTTTCATTGCCCTCAGCTCACTGGTACCAAGGTGCGAACTTGGCTCCACAATTCCATAAAGGGCATTCAGGGGCAACCGTGTCAAGAACCCGACGCACCTCGCTGTTCCAGAGAGAGAGAGAGAGAGAGAGAGAGAGAGAGAGAGAGAGAGAGAGAGAGAGACTTGTACCTAGGAAACTAGAAAAAAAACCAGTGCAGTATTCAGTTTTGAAATCAGTTTCACTATTTAAAGGTGTAGTCTACCAACCTGATTCATATGGCATCTGGAAGGACTCCTTTGGCTGACAACCCATAACTTATGGTGCACTTCTGGAACAATCCTAACCTCTCTGTCCTCAGGGCTGGTATAGCTGTTTACTGTTGTTGGTGAAAACGAAAATTAAGAAAAATATATATTTTTAAAATGTCATCCAGTTATATCCAAACATAGAGAAAAACCTGCTCCTAGGTCTGAGGAACCATCATATCAAGAGTTCAAAGATAAAACAAGAGAGAGAGAAATCGAGACCATGTTGGACTTTTTTCAGTCAGTAGTCTCATAATTTGTTGAAATTAATTAAAAATCAGCCATTTCCACAGAGTGAATTCTGTACATTCTCCAACCATCATGCATAATCTCCAACAGGCCTTGCGAGATTTGCATATATTGACTGAATTTTGTACATTCTCCAGTTATTATGTATAATCTCCAAGAGGGTTTAATAAGTATTCTCCAGGCAATATGCATGATGACCAGTTATTATGTACATTAACCTCTCAGTCTACTGTCCCCTTAACATACACACAGTACACACAGACTTATACATCAGGGCAGAGCTTCCAGAGAGATCCAGTAGTAAAAAAAAAGTATTGAAGAATAACTGTCTCAATAATTCTCATAAATAATACCACTATATACTTTCAGTGAATTGTCAAAGTAGCTGCTCCATTTCTCCCAGTCTTTTATCATGTATATAATGTATAAGTGCTGCATTACACCAATAACTGAGATAATATTTTGTTGGTTGGTAGTGTTCTCAGCAAAGCTCTTAAACCTTCATCCAGGGATTGCTTATGGCACATTCTAAGTTCCTGTTCACAAATAGATGAAACACGTTATAATCAATACAAAAAAGAAGAAAAGACTGTTAATGTGATTTTTGTGACACTGAATACACAAATGCAAGGCTCAATCCCATTGTTTTTATCAATCCAAGGATATCATAAATCAAATATGTAACAAACCTTGAATTTGAACAGAAAGTTGAAGAATTTTCAAGGGAACAAGAGGCTCCACATTTCAGGATAGATGAATATCAAAACTTGTTTTGAAGCTAAGGAGTTGTAGAAATAAATGCTTCAAAATGGATCCGAATGTAGATAGATTTGGCTTTCATAGCCAACTATCCCAATAACATAAAATATTTGTGTAAGGCATATGTCCTAGAAGTGTTATTCTCCTGGATTGCATCATTCACAGGTTGATGTTCTGTCTCACTTGTCATGAGTAATATGTGTGTATCAAGATCAGTTTATAGAGGCTGGCCCTGTGTCCAGGGCTGGATTATCCATTAGGCTTAGTAGGCTGAAGCCTAGGGGCCTGGAGCTCTTGCGGGCCCCTGGGGCACTGGCCTGAGGGCCCCTGGAGCTACAGGGGGCCCTCTGCTCTCCTTCCGCGATCTGCAGAAGCATCCACGGACCACCATCCCCCCACTATCCCCCTGCTTTACCTACCTTTCCATTGTTTTTTGTGGTGCGCAGATTTGCCATCAATAAAGATGGTGGCTGAGGTTTCCTTAAGGGGCTGAACCCTCTGCCACCATCTTGGCTGATGGCACGCATGTGTGCTACATGCGCGCATTGCTGCCATCAACAAAGATGGTGGCAGAGGCTTCAGCTCCTTAGGGAAACCTCAGCTGCCATCTTGATTGATGGCAAACTTGCGCGCACCACAAAAACAATGGAAAGGTAGGTGAAGCATGGGGATAGGGGGGCCCAAACACCAATCAGCCTAGGGGCCCTCCTCAGCTTAATCAGGCCCTGCCTGTGTCCTACTATACAGAAGGCACATCTCTATTTGATGTGTTGTAAAAGGACTGTCCTCTTTTTGATGGAGTCCTCTGTTTAGATAGCTGTGCAGTCCAAATCCAGTTTAAAGAGAAACAGAGAACCTTAAGAAGGGAGAGCAGGGGTCTTCAAGTAGCCTGTCAACCACTAATGTCAGGACGCAGACTAAAGAGACACAGGAGGTCTTGTGGTCACAGTCTTCCCCACAGTGCCAAGATGGATTGTATGTCTATTTAAATCATATTCATTATTTCCAAAATTGTATCTCTAAATGTTAGAGGAGAGCTTTGTGCATACCATGGACCGTGAAAAAGACAAATAATTGGGTGTTAGAACAAATTAAACCAGAACTGTCACTAGAAGCTAAAATAATGAAACTGAGGTAATCATACTTTGGACACATAATGAGAAGATATGATTCGCTAGAAAAGACAATAATGCTGGGAAAAATAGAAGGGAGTAGAAAAAGAGGAAGGCCAAAGAAGGGATGGATTGATTCCATAAAGGAAGCCACAGACCTGAACTTACAAGATCTGAACAGGGTGGTTCATGGCAGATGCTCTTGGAGGTCACTGATTCATAGGATCGCCATAAGTCATAATCGACTTGAAGGCACATAAAACAACAACAACAATATGTAAATTGACATATGTAAATGACATGTGAATATGTATCCTCTTTCATCTTCTTTTTTGGTAATGCATGAATGGTCGCCTTAAGCAATGTTGTGTAAGCAAAATGTTTCTATTTTACAGTTTGGGGCATTTTAATGAGAAACTGGATCCATTCAGCTTTGATCTGTGGTATCTCTGTCTAAGTGTAATTTGAAATAATAAAGCTGTTTGGCTTAATTACAGGTATAACTGAAATAATTTCAGAAACCATATTAGAGCCAGATCCCTTGAGTATTGTTTCAACTATGAGTTTTCATGCCAGCATCCAGCTGAGAGCCTGTTTATTTGGCAGTGCCTTACTATAGATTTTAACACTTTTTTTAATGGGATCTGATCTGCAACTATTTATGATAAGAAGCCTCTTGTTTTACAATAAGGACTAGCAGTATTAGGCTTATAGTCCTGATGGAATGTGTACTGATAGTTCTGCCAATGCTCCAGGTACAAGGATTGTCAACAAAGAACTAAGGTAAAAAATTTTTTTTTGTGAAACGTTTAAAAGTAAGCCTTAGGTACTTTTGCTGAATTTCTTTACTAGCAGGTTGAAATAAAAACCCCAACAATTCATGTTATTGTAAAAATGAAAAGTCTATGCTTTGCCGCATACAAAAACAGAGATTGAAGGATTATTTATTCTCTTTGCTGATGTATGATTTCCAGATGAACAGCCAGAAATCTGTATTTGTATGGTCTCACCCTATGTGTATGACATTCTTATTTTTTTTGGAAAATATATAGTGCAGGTATGTGTGTCTAGATCTTTTCCTATGACTTTCAAGAGACTGTTGTTCCAGTCTTTGGTGAAAGCACATTTATTTCTGTACAAAGACTTTTACTGTGAGGCTCCCAGGGATTTCCTCCTTTCTTTGACTGGTATCTTGCAGTGAAAGGGGTGCGGTACAGAGCAAACTGAAAGACCAATCTTGACAGATCTGGAGTCCTTGTCTTCTGTACACAGGGGTATAGATGTTGCCATATGAGGAGCAGGATTTGGGGGTACAGATGGGAATATCTGTAAATTAGAGGCATGTGCAGAGGAGGGAGAATTTTGGTCTGGTTGTCATTTTAATGCAAATTCACACTTTCCAAAACAATACATGAACTGAAATGCAGCTATCCTCTGAAATGCACTTCTCTGGATCTTGTGATGCAACCTAAAAATGCATATATCAGAAGTGTGCACTAAAATGCATCTATTGGTGAAAATAACATACAAAAATGCATGATATTAGGGGAAATTGCATGCACAAATTAGGGAAAATGCTTACAACAGTATGCATATTAGCAGGAATACACACTAAAATGCTGACAATTCTTTTTTTAAAAAATCACAAACTGATGCAGAAATGTAGTGGTGGCTTGGTGTCCGTTGGGACCGATAGGGCTTAAAGGTATAGGCCAACAGTAGGTGGAACAGAGCCAATTACAAGCAGAGCCAACTCATTCTAGTTTTCCCATCCCTCCTCCCTGTTCTACAAGGACAACACTAAGACTATGGAGAAGGAAGCTCACATTGAGTGACACCCTTTGGAATGAATGCAAGTAAGAAAGCAGGCAGATGGGGTCTGGCTGAGGGCAGATTGCAGTTGATTGTGGACATGCTCCCCCCACCTTATATCCTGTCAACAACATTGTGAGGAGAGTGACAAACAGCACAATGAATGGAATCAGATTTCGAACTTTTAGTGAGAAAGGAATGATGCCCAGCATTAGCAGCATTAACACAGAGGAAGGAAAACTAAGGAACATCTGCTTCATGAGAGTGGAGGCACGGAAGCTTCTAGGGTGGGGTAGGGGATACAGGCAGGTAGGAGGCAAGCAAACAGCAACAAAAACAACATGGAGTAAGAGGAAACAGAAAGAGATGGGAAGGGGATGGAGATTTACCTGTGAGTGACTCCGTCCTATAGAGAAGAGGGCTAGCTGTTTGGGACCTTCCCAGTCATGGCCAGCCCTGTAATTAGGCTGAATGAGGCAGCTAATGTTGAAAGCTGTGAAAGGGCAGCAAGTTGTAGTGGTTAAATTTGTTATTGTATTCATACTGCATGTGAGCGGGAGAAGTACTTGCGGGATTTTCTGTTATTTGCTGGCCTTGAATACCACACACCTTGACCTGCAGGAGAGTGCCATTTGCCGTTCTGCCTCAGGCAGTAAAATATCTTGAGTTAGTTCTGAGAAGGAGCCAGGGAAAGGAATTAGTGATTGCTCCCTCTCTTCCTGGCTTCCCCATGAACTCAAATGACCAGGGAGAAAGCCATTAGATACAGCTAGTCTCCTTTTTTAATTTTGTTGCTCCTGTGATGTATTGGACCATGCAGCAGCATAAGGACCATTTATTTATTTATTCGGCAAGAGGAAAAAGTTGAGGCCCTCTGGAGGCTATGATAAACCCATGACAGGAGCCAGAAGAACGATGACTGGTAACAATCCCTCCATTGTTCTGTCAGTGGTCACCTGGACTGGCAGAAAAGTATATAAAGGGACTCTGCCTGAGTGTTGGTCCAGTTAGCAAGCTGCCGCAAACCTAGCTAGATAAATTCACCGACTGCATTGCCCTCTAGAACCTTAACGCAGTTCTGTTGAGTGTAAAGGACCTGAAAGCATGGTTGAAAAATGGAGGAGCCATTTGACAATAGTCATATTTTTCAAAACTCTCACAGTAATTCTATGGGTTCATCTTTCACTTAACATTTACTCTCTTTTATTCCATATGTCATGCTTTTGTAACATACAGGGCATTATTGTCAGCTTTGTCAGTTGTGAACAGAATTGGTTTTTTTTTCTTTCTTTCATGGTTTGCAATAAATCAGGAATCTAAATAGATCTTTAAATTTGCACACCAAATGGCCTTATTTTTCTATATACTCTTTTATTGTATTATTTGATTAAACAAAGATAAGGAAGCTGTTTTTGTTTTCTTTTGGTGGTTATATTAGACTTTTTTTAAGGATTAGTTTGCAAATTCTAACGCTTTCTCTCTACCATCCCCTTATGCTTCCTCTCTGTATGTTTTCCTAAAATTGTTCCCTGAAGAGTTAAAAAGACTGTTTCATTTCTATTGTAAAAATAAGTCTTATTTGTAGTTTTAAGACCTGGCAAACAACACTGGTAAATGCACATGGGATACGTAAGAAAAGATAGTGGAGAGATTTTTTTTCCCTGTGAAAAATCAGCATGTCAGAATCAATAGCTGTGATTATCCTGCAGTAACTATGTTTAATGTTCATGGGCCCTGTTCTTTAGACTGGATTACTGAGGCAACCAAGTGAGTATCTGCTGAGAGAAGATAAAGAGCACCAGTTGAGTGGAGATGACGGTTTTGCTAAGTAATCTACTTCCTTGACTGGATTCTGTAAAAAGCTAAATTCCTCTGGTAAAATTTGTTTTTACAATGAATGAATCAAATGGAAATACAGCATGAAAAATGAGAATAAGCTCCTGAGGTGCTTAGAAAAAAGTGTTCATCCTATGAATGGTACAGGGACATGAAATCATAAGGCTAGGTACTAACATTCAAAGCTGTTTTTAAAACCTTTGATGCAACCTTTTGGCTTATAATGCACCATTTATATCTTAAGCCTTCCATCCCGCTTTCTGTAAAGCCAGGGAGCCTATTATGTCCTATTGTTTTATTATGATTATGACAACAGTTCTGAAAATTGCACATGGGTTGAGGCTTCCTGTGCTGACTGTGCTAATTTAGGTCTCAAGTGCTACAGGTACCGGGTTTTTTCTGTGTATACATTGCAGCAGCAGCTGAAAGTTGTAGTGAATATTGTTTTATTGATGCCAGTTGAATGGAAACTACTAACCATTTCACTCAAATGCTGGCTGAAAAGAGTGTATTGTGTATCATTTTTGGCTCTTGACAACATTTGTGCTGCAAAACTTCATCACCTTTGTTTAGTGAAGTGTAACCACTGCACTGTGGGATAGTTTCTTATTTGAGTAGACTGCTGGCCCTTCCCACTCTAGACTTACTTATAAATCCAAGAAGTTGTTCAGATGACAGCCAGTGTGGGGCAGTGGATAGAGTGTTGGATTTTGATCAGAAAGACCTGGGTTCACTCAGCCAAGAAGCTGGCAACCCTAGACCATTAAGATTCCCTCTCAACCTAACCTATCTCACATGGCTGTTGTGAGAATAGAAATTGGAAATATATGCTGCCCTGATAGAGAAGGCAGCAGGACTGGCCCCAGGCATGCCAGGGCCCTTGGGCACCAGCCTGCCCTGGGCCCTGGCATCTACATCCACACATCCATGCCCCACCTATCTACCTACCGATCAGGCAGGTGGAGGAGCGGGAGGTCTGCCAGGTGAGTGAGCAGGGAGGCGGGATGGTGGGTGAGTGAGCGGGGGGCAGGCGAGCAAGTGGGGGGCAGGACAGCAGGTGAGCGAGCACGCGGGGGGCAGGATGGCGGGGACAGAGAGCAGGCAGGGGGAGGGCGAGTGGGCAGGGGGAGGGGGAGCGGGCAGGGGAGGGCAGGGGAGGGCAAGTGAGAGAGCCGGCGGGGGTAGAGAGTGAGCAAGGGAGCGAGCGGGTGGGTGGGTGGGAGAGTGAGCGAGTGGGTGTGGGCAGGCCAGTGAGCAGGCAGGCAGCTCCTTCCCTGTGATCTGCAGCAGGGGAGGGCTACTCCCCCACCATAACATGGGGCCCTTCTGGGACCCCTGTGGGCCACCACCCTTTGGAGCCGGCCCTGGAAGGCAAGATAAAAAATGCAATAAAACTTCATAAAAATAAGCTTTGCATAGCTTATCTCAAGCCATTCTGCCTATGTACTGAGACATACCAAGATCTAGGCAGAGTAGGGTTGCCAGGTCAGAAGCATCCCAAAGCCTGAGATTTCAGGGGCAGGCCCTAGTGATGTCACAAAGCAGCTCATAGCGATGTCATGAGAATGGGCCCTAGTGATGTCACCGGGAGGGCCTTAGTGATGTCACAGGGGTGGGCCCTAGTGATGTCATTAAGCATGATACATTAAACATCAACCACAGTTGCTTGGCGCATACCACTCAAACAAAAAAAATTCTCTGATTGGAAATTAAGATAGAAATCTTAGCTAAAAGAGGGTGTTCTCAGGTCCAGCTGAAGTGATGGGATCATTTTTCTCACCTACTTAGGGAGCCTGGATAGGGAACATTTAATCTAGCCTGATTGGAAATAAAGACAGAATTCTTAGCTAAAAGATAGAGTTTGGGTAGGGAACATTTAATCTACCCTACTTGATTCTGGCAAGAAGGATTTAAGTGCCATCAGGCCAGGCCAGTCACCAGAAAGCCATTGTAGGAAGAAAGGAGCCTAGTGTTGTGGAGATGTTAGATAGGAGCACTCAGGAGTAAAGATGGATGCCCCTGAAGGCTGCAATTCTAAACACACTTACAAAGCCCCATAGAACTCAATAGGACTTACTTCTGAGTAGATATGGTTTCGATTGTGCTGTTGGTAAAGCTTGACTAGGGATCTTTTGCTAAGATATCCATATCCAAGCAGGGTTGGCAACCCTCTACCTGGAATGCCCTGCCCCTACCTTTTAACATGGCTGCTCCAGACTTCTTTACAGATTTGACTCTTTACTACCGAAAGAGGCCTGAGAAATGAGTAAGCGTTAAGAAGATTATCTGCTCTTTCCTGCCTACTCTGTGGGCTGCTATAAACTCATTTTAACAGCCAACCCAATTCTAGTGAGTAATAATTGACAGAGAGAAAACACACATGGTTTGGTCTACCTTCACAGGCAGTAGATTGCCAACAACAGCAATTGAAGCCACACTTCCCAGTACGTGAATTCTCTTTTACCACTATTGGGGAAGAAACAAACCATCATGCAACCAACAAGGTGCATCATCAGTGGGTTTAGAGAGGTTGAGCTGACCACATGGAACAACTGTTGTTGCTTCTATGGATGTAAGGGAGTAAGGTCAGAGGTAATTGAAATGCAAATAGAAAAGAAAAACAAAAGACAGTGATGATTTCCTAAATGCAACACCATACCAACCACAACAAGATTCCTATGAGTAAGGCAGAAAACTCAGCATTGCATAACCACTTAGGGTTCCTAACCAAAACTAAAAAAATCCTGGCAGCCAGTCAGCTAAGGTCACAGAAATCCCCATGCAGCACAACCTGACCCAGGGGCTACAGTTAGGGCAGAATGCTGCAGAACTATTGCTAACAAGAATGAGATTCTATCAGCACATAATACCTCTGCTCTGAAATCTGCACTGGTTGCTGATTTGCTACCAGGCCAAGTTCAACGTGTGTTTGCTACTGGTGCCACATAGTACTTGTTCTGCTCTTGTAAAAAATCCATCCTTTAGTGTGGCAGCACCTACGCTTTTAACTCCCTCCCTATTGACATTAGGCAGACACCTTCATTGTACTCTTTTCAGCATCTGCTAAAAACATTCTTGTTTAGGCAAGTCTACCCAGGCAGGTAGAAGCTATTGTGCTTTTTATCTGTTTTTAACTGCCTTTAACTGTTTTGTCAATAATTTCATTGTTTTAATTCCTTATGTAAACCACTTTGAGATTTTTTTACAATAAAGTTGTATATAAATGTTATAAATAAAATACAAAAATATATTTTTGAGTCACTGTGCCCTTGGGTCTCTTTCCACGTTTAGGAACAAAGGAATCTACCCTATACCGGCTCAGGCCATTTGATACCCTGTAGCTCAGTACTGATGATGTGGACTAGCAATGGGTCTCCAGGATTCAAGGCAATAGTCTTTTCCAGAAATTGAATTTTGAACTTTTGCATGCAAAGCATATGCCCTGCCACTGAGCTACAGTCCTTCCCCTGTTTAAAGAAGTATATTTTAAAATTATTTTCAATTCACTAACGAATACAAAGCATACCTAGGGCAGATCCACATCATTCATTTAAAGCACATTAAACACACATTTGAAGGGCATGAATCCCACCACAGAATCCTGGGAACTGTGGTTTGTTAAGATTGGTGGGAACTATAACTGTGAGGGGGAAACTACACTTCCTAGGATTCTTTGGGGGAAGTCATGTGCTTTAAATGAAGAAATATTTATATAAGCATTTCTGTCAAAGATGTTTATTATTTACATAACCTGTAAAGATATTTGTAGTACAATCCTATGATTGTTTACTTAGAAGCAAGTCCCAATGGGACTTACTCAAACAGGGAAGTGTGCACAGAACTACAGCCTCAACCGACAAGGAACACTCACCCAACCCAAAATTCAGAATCATGTCACTTTAAGCTGTTTTGCAACTGTTTATACTTTTTATGGTTATTGGAGTTTAAAGGGATTTACTTCTTGTTATGAGCTGCCTTGGTTTCCAATTGGCAATCCTACCTCCCAGGGTTGTTGGGAAGACTCCATATATATAGATATAGATATAGATACACACACACGCTAGAGATGTAAAACTACATAGACCCCATATAATAGTTTATTGTCAAAATGAGTTGGTCATTGCAGAATTTTTTTAAAAATAAAATCAGTATTAATTTCCTACATAATAAAAGCAGTGGCATCTATGTAAGCCCTGTCTAAAATAGGATTGGAGGGGGAGACAACGATGTTGCTATGTTCACATAGAAGTCTCATTAATTACAGCACCATCCTAACTATGTCTACTCAAAAGTAAGTCCTATTGAATTCAATGGGATTTACTCTGGCTATGTGGGATTAGCATTGCAGCTTTACTCCCAGAAAATCAAGTATTGGATTAAAGCTTCATATTGGGAAGGTTTTCAAAACACTGCCTCTTCAACAGTCCAGGAAAATTTAAGCTTGTTTGACTCCTACACACAAGAGAAAAAAGACTTTTGGTACTGTTGAAAGCAACATGCTTACTCAATTTATGAGATTTCCAGCTAAACAGGGAAAAAACAATAGTTTTCTATCTTTGCCTCATACAAAAACAGAGGTTGAAGGATTTATTCTCTTTGCTGATGTATGATTTCCAGTTGAACAGCCAGCAATCTGTATTTGTATGGTCTCACCCTGAGTATGTGTATGACATTCTTATTTTTGTTGGAAATCATATAGTGCAGGTATGTGTGTCTAGATCTTTCCTATGACTTTCAAGAGACTGTTGTTCCAGTCAGAAAAAACAATAGTTTTATACCTTTGTAATGGAGTCTAGGCACTGCCTGGAGGCCCAGAAATCCCTTGTCAATCACAACCCTGACTTCAGTTATTGGCTACAAAGCTGAAAGCGAGGGGTTAGAGAAGCCAGCTAAGAGTTCATATCATGGAAGTTGCGGGGAGGCAGGCGGCTGACATTTTGGTATATATCTCGTGAACCAGACCACCTAGAAACCCTTTTTAAAAAATGAAAGCTGAGAGTCTGTAGATTAAGCTGACTCACCCAGAGACCCGGAGAGGACCCCCAAAATCCAGAGTCTACAGGTGAAGACCGGACACCTGGCAACCCTGAGGCAGAGATGTTGTACAGGGCAATCTAGCAGAGTAGCTAGGTTGAGGTGCATATTTACTAATGTGATATTTGTCTATTTTTTTGTGGCCATTAATTGTTTTATTAAAATAATGGAATTTGAAAGCGAATTTACACACTACACAACAACAATTTCTTTTTTAAAAATTGTGATTATGTGTGTGTGCACGTGTGTGTTTCTATATCAATTAAATAAGGTGCTTCTGGGTTATAATGCATATTCAAATTACATAGTCATAATTGTTTTGAAGAAAGCTTTGCATTGCAGATTTCACTCTATAACTTTTGAGAAGATTTGGAAAGATCAAATGACTAGATGACATTTCATTGAGCAGTGTTATGTGTCAGAGGTAGGGCAGATACGTGTGTGTATGAGAGAGAGACAGAGAGAGAGAAAGAATAAAACTCAGCCTGTCAACCTGTTCTGCGCAAAGTGCCATGTGAAGAGATGATGCTGTAATAATAAATAAATGGAAAGAAAACTTTTTAAAAGTTTAACAAATGTTAATATTGCTGGGTTGAAAGATCCTTATTGTTCTTCATGATTAAGAATTTTTCACAAGTTGCAATCCATACCCTTTTGACACTATATTACACCAGTTCTCAAATTTTAGTTGGATTTATTTTACAGGGAGCCTAAAGCATATACTTGACTCCACATGAAAACTAGGGGACTTCAGAGGGCTTAATTTTGGCTTTCTCTTGACACCAAGTAGAGCAAAGTGTCCTCTTTCCCTGACTTATCAAAGGATTGTACAATAATTATTGGCCCAATGCTTGAAGAGAGGGGATGCATAAGCAGAGCCAGAATTTGCTCATCTGGAATGCTATTCACTAACAGGCAAAAAACCCTGGCGGTTTAAGAACGTACGTATAGCCAACAGATATATCTATCCAACTTTCAAAAGTGGGGAAATTGGGCAGCTATAGTGGAATGCACAGAGGAGCAGGAGACCTGACCTCCTCTTTGAGATATTGTACTGTCCTACAAATTTGTAAAAATGCCAACACAATTAGGGCTGGTCTCCCACTGTCCAATCTACTTCCTGTGTAACTTGGAAGTATTTGGTTAAGTGTCCCTGAGCATATGGTGAGAGGTGGGAGGGGATAGGAGAGAGGAGGAGAGGGCAGGTTTGATCATTTGCATGCTTTTTGAATTCAGTGGCATTTACTCCTGTACAATCATGCTTAGGATAGCTGACACTGACCTGGCGGAGGGACAGGGAGGAGGGGAAGCAGGAGAGAAGGGGAGGAAGGGGAGGGGTAGGGAGGAAGGAGAAGGGGGGAAGAGAGGAGATTGAGTGGGTGGGCACTGGGCAGAGGGAAAACCCCTTTCCTATTCAAAAGGAAAACATTGTGAACAGTATCATTCTTTTTCAGGGCTTCAACCACGTTTTTATTCTACAGCAGTCACATGTAGTCTCCCACCCAATTTAAACCAAAGCTCTCCCTGGCCACATCCACACCAGACCTTTATTTCATTTTAGACAATCATGACTTCCTCCAAAGAATCTCGGGAAGTATAATTTGTGAAGGGTGCTGAGAGTTGCTAGGAGATGGCCTATTCCTCTCACAGAGCTACAATCCTCAGAAGAGGGGCTGACAGTTAAACCACTCTGGCCACGGCAGTTCTGTCAGGGAAATAGGAGTCTCCTAACAACTCTCAGCACCTTTCACAAACTACACTTCCCAGGATTCTTTGGGGGGAAGCCATGACTATCTAAAGTGAAATAAATGTCTGGTGTAGGTGTGGCCCCCTGATTAGCCAAGCCAAACAGCTGTGAGTCTGGCTTTTAGAACACTGACAGTTGGTTCTTACTGAGAATGCCTGCACTTATCATTGACTCCAATGTTAAATTTTGTAAATTAATTAAAAATCCGCCATGCATTTTTTAAATCTTTATACTGCAGAAGATGAAGGTCAGAGTATGGGGCAAGGTCAGTAATAGGATTACAGGTATTCTGTGAACATGGCTGTTTTTTAATTAATTTCAACGAATTATGCGAACACTGACAGGAAAAAGTCCAACAGGGGTCTGGATTTTTTTCTCTTATTTTGCACTTTGAACTCTCGATTCTCTCTGGCTGTTTTGTGTATTGGCATGAAAACTTAGAGGGTTGTTAAGCAAGCGTTTCTGAGTTCAGGACTATATGTTTTCTAAGGTTTTGATTTGAAATGGGCTTGTGGGAAGCAGGAGAATAGCATGGGGGTATTTTCAATTTATCATTGCAGAACACAAAAAAACCCCATGTTGGCTATAGTATACAGCCACTCTTGTGGCTGTATAATAAAAGAGCAGTAAAATAAATCTAGAGATGCAACTGAACTGTAAGACATGAGTGTGTGTGTGTGCAGCAGGGTGTCTTTCTTTGGTATTGCTCAACATTTATTCTCAACCCTGATGGAATAGAATAATTTCTTCAGTTCTAGTGATTGCATCATTAATATTTGATTTGTTGATATATAGTGAGCCAAAATGCTCAGACCTCTTCCCTGATTATTATATCCATTCTGTACTTTCCCTGGATAGTTATATTTGTGATAATAACTACAGGTTGAGATGCTACATAGCTTTAAAAGATACACTGACAACTGGAAGAGGCCACACAAGCCCACATACAGCTCAGCCTGAGGTTGTGTTATGGTAGCTTTTCAACAATAAGAGAAAGGATTCATATTTAAGAGAGGGGTATAAATCTTGTGATAAATAAATAAAAACACTGTGGACTCTTGATCATCAAGAGAGAAATAACTATTTGTTCTTGGACCACCAAAAGACTAAATGAAAACACCTTTGGAATTTTTCCAAGTTAAACATGTGTAAACATCTTGGTTGAGAACAAAATACTACTTTGGATTAATTAAAATCCCATTCCAAATTCACACACTGATAGCCATTTTTCCAAAACTTGGAAATAGCAAAGATGGTTATTCAGTCCTTATATTCCACAATTGCATATGTTATCAAAAGAAGGCAGATGAAGGGGGCAGGTGAGCATGAAGAGGAGAAACCTAGTGGTCCACAATAACTTAATGCAGGATCTCATGCCAAAAGAAAGTATGTAACAGTTAGTACAGATGGGAGGGGAAATCTTGAATGACCCAATGATACCTTAAGAAACAAAATAAATCAACATCTTACAGATCATTGAATTTGTTTGATGGATCCTAAAGACCAACCGAAACATCTTTTAATGGTCATATTTTGTACTAACTGTGAAATACCTTTCAAACATTTAATGGCAATATTTTATATTAACTGTGGTTACATAGAATGTGCATAAACGTAGCCTAACCTAGGTCATTCCTTATTTAAAACTAATCAGAATTATTCTTGTAATCCTATCTCAGGCTATGTTGTCATCCTCATCCAATTATTGTTTTATCGAAAATAATCCTGTATAAATTGCTCATAGGATTTTCTCAAGATATACCATAACAACTTGGCATAACCAAGAAATTTTTTTTGGGAAAGGGATTCTTTCATGATATCTTGTACCTTTTCATTTGCAGGTTGCACCAGTTTGATCTGGTGATAGCCTTGCTATATTGAATGTCTCCTCATGTATCATTAGCTCCTCTGTCAGGTTCTTCATAATCTGATAAGATTAAATAAAAGCTAAGCATTCTGTGCCACAACTTTTTGTGAATGTTGAGCTAGCCCATATGTGTAGTCACATTAAGGCAGCCATTCTAAAGCCATGCTATGTAACAGGCAGGTTATGTGTCTGATTAGCATTTTTGTTCCTAAGCTGTATCTACAGGACTGCAGCGGGTTGGTTATTTATGTATATGCCTACCATCCCTAATATAAAAAGCTTTGTAATGCCTCAATAATAAAATGCATTCATAACCACATCTTCTGTAATCACTGCAGTTCTTGAGCTGCTATTTTGCACTCATTAGCTGAAACTGCCATTCACCTATAATTTATGAGAAGCATACAATTATGTGTTATCACTACTTCAAGTGATTATTACACTGTATGTTTTTGAGATAATGGCATGCAACACTCCATGATGAATTATACCTCTATGGGTAGCTTTGCTTCTGTCATTAACTCCATTATTTTCCTAAAACCATCCTGGAGAGAATTATGTTACAAGGTTAGTACCTCTTTGAAGTAAGAGACTTGGGTCAGTGTCAATTGAATAAAGGACAGGATGTGGCATTTTATTATGTATATCCATACATCAATTATAATATCCCCATGCTTGCCGTGTGCTTACAAATTTGCATTCCATTTAAAACTACTATGCTTAACACAAAAATCAGTTAAAGGTTTTTCATGACACTTGTTTATTCACCAGATTAGAGCAGGATTAGTTATTATGCAAAGAAAGCAACAATGTGTAGTCCCCTATATTGTATTAATCTGAGGGCACTTTTATGGGGGAGTTGGTTGTCTCTGGTTCCCTGGCTATCTGCCCTCCTTACATAGTTAGAGTATGTTCTGCAGAATAGGACAACTAAAATGACCAAGGGGTTTGGCCATTTTCCTAACATAGAAAGATTGGAGGCTTTGCATTTAGGTGGGGGGGGCTGTCTGTAGATGGATAGAGTGCAGAAAGTGAACAGAAGAAGAAATATCTCTCTCACACACACAACACAAAGGTATAATTTGATTGGGGTAATTAATTTAATTGATTAGCAGAGGATTTAGTACATGACATCTCTTCTGCTTTCCTTCTACATAGAAAAATCTGATTCACCTGTTTTTCCTCACTGTTTCTCAGATTTACCTTAACTGAAGTCTCTTTAATTTATCATTTCAAATTTTAGAAAATGCATAAAATGATATTATATAGGAATCAATTAAGGTATAATCTAAATAGAAAGATTTGTAGCTCTGTGTACTGATTGTATTCTTTTATTTTATTCAGTTCTGATTTCATGTATTTTATATGGTTCTGATTTTTGTTCATGATGTGTACATGATCATTTTGTTCATGATATTGGTCTGTGACTGAAATAAAATTTTACTTACTTGCATAAAATGTTTAAACTTAACTTACTGTTGCATCCTGCAAACTTAGCAGCTCTTTCTGAATCCTGCATTCCTTCCCCACCTTTCCTTTCTAAATGAACAATCAAAGTTGACCTTTGTGACCCTTGTTTCACCCCTGCCAACATCCTGATATATTGCAGGGCTCTGTAAATTTCACAGGCAAAGACCTATAAAGGTTTAGCCAAGTCCTGTTCTAAGGTTCTTCAGCTGAAGTGAGCTGGAGGAAGCTACCTGAAGACCATGCTGGTGATTATCCAGAAGGGAAGAAGACTGCTGATTTTAGGCCTGCAGAGAAGCTACCTGTCTATATTAGTGGATAGGTCAAGTTTAGAAACTAGAGGCAACCATTTAGTGTTTATTTTACTGCAATTCCATGTTGCGGTCGACGGGTGAAATAATACGCAGAGAACAGCAGCTATGGTTGAATAAAGGGCCACTTTATTAAATAACAAACAAGAACGTTTAAAGCGACCTGCAGAAGTGAAACCTAAGTGCGGAAACTTATAGGCAAGCAGCTTGCCCTACAGCTCTCAGGCGACCAGCCCCTACTGGGGCAAAGGGCAAGCCCCTTTTGCTTACCACTTGACCCGGCCACACCTTATAGGTGAGTAGGGAGACCTTCCCACGTCACCATCCCCCAGGGCCGTAGAACCCTCGGGTGGATGAGGTAAGTTGGCCCCAAAAGCAGCCCATATCCTGCCCTCGGGCCGTAAAACCCTGAGAGACAGGCCTCCGGAACCACCAATCACCTTGAAAGGTGCCTAAGGGGGCCACCTAGCTGTCGTTACGTATTTCCCCTCCCGCACTTTACCGAATCCGTTTCTCAAATGTCCACATTAAGATTTTGATTTGAACCAAATTAGCCAAATTAGCCAAAATACAACCTATTAATCACGCCACCCCCTAACCCAGCTCCCTCCATCTCCCAAAGTGTGGAGCAGGCAAAAAACCTGCCCGCCAACAAGGGTGGGCAGGATAAAAATTCCTACTCGGCCCTGAAGCGACCATGGGCACACCGTAAAAGAGGGAGGGCGGGGTGGGCGTCGCAAGCCAAGAGGAAGTCGGAGGCAGCGGCGTGGGCTTAAATAGCCCCTTAGCTCCGCCTCCTCCGTGCAGAACGTTGTGCGTCATCTCAAGGCGACGCGTGATGTTCCCTTCCTTAAAATGGCTTCTGCGGCTTCACCCTTGGCCACAACTATGCTCCGCTCCCCAGAGCTTCGCGCAGGTAAGCGAAGCTGCACTTGCGGTCGACGGGTGAAATAATACGCAGAGAACAGCAGCTATGGTTGAATAAAGGGCCACTTTATTAAATAACAAACAAGAATGTTTAAAGTGACCTGCAGAGGTGAAACCTAAGTGCGGGAACTAACTATAGGCAAGCAACTTGCCCTACAGCTCTCGGGCGACCAGCCCCTGCTGGGGCAAAGGGCAAGCCCCTTTTGCTTACCCCTTGCCCCAGCCACACCTTATAGGTGAGTAGGGAGGCCTTCCCATGTCACCACCCCCCGGGGCCGTAGAACCCTCGGGTGGATGAGGTAAGTTGGCCCCAAAAGCAGCCCATATCCTGCCCTCGGGCCGTAAAACCCTGAGAGACAGGCCTCCGGAACCACCAATCACCTTGAAAGGTGCCTAAGGGGGCCACCTAGCTGTTGTTACCTATTTCCCCTGCTGCACTTTACCGCCACAGAAAGGGGATTTATTTAGTCCCCTTTTCCCCACTGCGTAGAAGAACTTCCAGCAGACTCCTCTGCAGGTCTTGTAAAAATATGTCGTTCCCTGTGTTTGACAGGTGAACGCCATCGGCCCTATAGAGTTCAACCCTAGAATGCTGTATCAATGGATGTGGAACCCACCATCCCCAAGAAGCGCCAACTGAATCTGTCGGTTGACCCTCTTACATGCCCAGTCTATCCTCCTGGGTTCCCAAACATCCTGACATTCTCTACGTGGCAGTATGTCTGACCGAAGCAGACAAACTGAAGGCCAACGCTGCCTTATAACGCACATGTTGCTACATGCCTGAACAGCAAGGGCCCTGCCCTTAAGTAAACCCAGGTCATTACCTCCCAGGTGAATGACCAAACTGTGTGGAACTTCATGCACTAACCCTTGCCGGAACAGGGCGGGTAGGAGCCCATCCCAGCACATTCCTCGCCGGCCAAGCCATTGTACAGTAGCTGTTGACTGAGCCCCAGCTGTGAGCCCATTCGAGACGACGCAGCCCTATGGCCCACCCAGAAAATCATGCTGTGGCCGCAGATTAGGATGCGCATCTGCTCCGTCCCCCTCCGGCAACCTGCCAAAACAAGGCAACACCATTAGGCTTCCGTATTATCATGCCCACTCATGGGGCGGACGTAACTCCTATATGCCCCAGAAGCCCATCTGCCAACAGCTTGCAGCCTGGCCCGTGGAAAACCCAGTCCCACTGCTGTGGAAGCTGCTCCAATTCTAAAAGAGTGGGTCCCAAAAACTGATGGGTCTATTCCTAATCCATGCAGAGCCTTCTTAGTAAGTGCCAAAATTGATATTTAGTGAGAGGATCACCATTCCTGTGAACAAATAAATATCCACTCCCTGCTCCTCTAGCTATCATAAAGGTTTGCTGGACCTGCATTGGGCAAATGTGTGGCAAAGGGGAAGGAGCTAAAATAACAGTCCGTCCCCTACCCCTCTGGTCAGTCTTAGACCTACGTAACGTAAGGTAAGCGCTGCCTGCTTTCATGTTGATATCTGAAATTAAGAGGGCACGCTGCGACTGGTCCAACTTAGACCCAGCCACCACTTCTCCAATTCTAAATGCCCCCCAAATAATGTAAGAGACACTGCTCGAAATAGCTGGATTTCGTAGTTGGAAGAGCATACTGCTGACCATCGGCTCATGAGTTTCTCTAAAAGCTCTGGAGATATAGGACGGCGGTGATCGGGGCAGCTGGGTGCTCCCTAGCCCACCCAGCCAACATGCACTGGACCCTAAAATCCGTGGAATGATCTCGAAAACCCTGTGCCTTAGCTAGAAGTGGAAAAACTCCAGGATCCTAATCTGCAACAGTTAAAGCATGTCCCTGTGCAGCTTGCAGCCCTGGGCCGCAGAGTCAATCTTGATACCCAGAAGGTGAACACTGGCACAGAGCCAATCTTGATACCCAGAAAGGTGAACACTGGGGCAGGATCCTCCATATTCCCAGTTTTCAAGGGAACCCCCAGTTACATATCCATACTATAAGCTGTGACCTCAGGTGCTAACATGCACCCCAAAATCTGCCCAACCGATGAACAGCCCGTCATACCGATAGTGCCCCACTGTTTCTGAGTCCACTTGTCTCCTGACTGCCCCCTACCAGAAGGATCTGAAGCACTCCATGCAAGAATTATAGCAGTCCATAGGCAATGCTCTGCCACATGTGGGCACCATGTTAAATGAAGCATAGAGCACAGGTCCTAGACTATCAGGTATGAACCCGTTACTGCCTGACCCCTTAAATAAGACTGGTTGTGAATCAGGCGTAATTTGCCCACTGCCTTTTAAGGCCCTACCTGACTGGGGTGGCCAGGAAGGGGCCAAGAACTCTGCCCAACTGTACATCTTTACACTCTGTCCCTGGCAATTACCGCCATAACTAAAACAGATTGAAGATTGTAGGCCATGAAGGCCAGCCGGGAGTTGGAAGCCATGACTGCCCTCCCCCCAGAAGGAGCTGCAGCACTCCATGTGAGAAATATAGCAGTCCATAGATAATGCTCTACCACATAAAAATGCATAAGGCATCTCTATCACAGGCGTGCACCATGTTGAATGAAGTGCAGCGCACTATCCCAGGCTATCCAGTATAAACCCATCACTGCCTGACCCCTTAAACAGGACTGGTGGTGAATCAGGTGTAATATGCCCTCTGCATCCTAGGGCCATAACTACGACAGATGTAAGACTATATGCCCTGAAGGCCAGCCGGGAGTTGGAATCTGGGATCAGGAAACCAAAAGAAAAACACCATAACACAGACAAACCTCTCTTTAAACTGGGTAGCCAGTAAGCGAAGTTCGTAGTACCTCAAGTCTAACTGGGGAGGGACACATGTCCCTGAGCAGCTTAAGCTGGGGGCTTCCTCTTACCCCCTTGAAGGCCTCCGGCCTAATATCTCACTGCTGTGCACATCCTTCTGCAAAGAAAGGGAGTAAATCATTTATGAGTAAGTACACTTTACCAACTACTATTCCATGGCAGCTAATCCAGTTCCCCTAAAGCACAGAGACTGAGGATATGCTGCTGTCACCAATATTTGGACCCACTGCAGCTTTCTCCTAGCGGGTTTCCAAACAACCATATTAATAAATGTTCAAATGTAAAATGTGCATGATACATTGATTTCAAGTAACTGATATCAAAATAGAAGTGCCAATGTAAAAGTTGCATGCTATATATGACTACAGGTAAATGATATCAGAAATCCTAACAGAGGGTTTTTGTTGTTGTTACAAAATCATCAGGAAAGGGTGAAGAGTTTGCCTGGAACTTAAAAGGCAGCTTCTGTGTCAACAAGAATCTAAACTCCTGTCAAGGCACCCCTGCTTTAGTAAAGTCTAAGATCCTGGAATTAGGATAAGAGCCTTATAAGCAGTCTGGCTTTCCTTTTTATTCCTATCCTCCC
Source organism: Rhineura floridana (assembly GCF_030035675.1). Lineage (NCBI taxonomy): Eukaryota > Metazoa > Chordata > Lepidosauria > Squamata > Rhineuridae > Rhineura > Rhineura floridana. Next base: position 106,189,436 of record NC_084485.1, on the reverse strand, counting down.
ATCAAGCCACATTATAATCTGCTAGACCTTCAATTCCTTGCAGAAGTTTGCATGCTCTTCTTTAATACAACAAATGCCATATGCTTTGTTTTTGATACGAGACTAAATTCAAATAAATGCAACTTCTGTCTCAGAGGTAACAATTAGCGTGTCACTGACACTTGAAAAAGGATCACTGTCAACTAAGTTATGGTGATTTAGACATTTTCTAGCAAAACCTTGTCATCTGTGCACACCACTAGTATCTAAACAGGACAGGCACAAAGTCCCAGAAGGCTTACCCGGCCCCACCAAGGCCACCATATAATGTAATGATGATAGAATTAATTACCTCAACCTAATATATTCCTGGGCCTAGCAAGAAGTCAGAAGCTTAACCAAGAGCTCCGTATCCCCCAACAGCCACCATGTAATAAATTAATAGAATAAAGTACCTGCAACCTAATATAGGCCCAGGTCTAGGAAAAAAACTGTAAGCCTAATCAAAGAGCCCCGCACAATTGCCAATAGAGGCTGCCAGGGCCTCACGCACATCCCTCACTGTGTTGCGCCCCCTACCTAGGCTGAACTCACACCCAGCCTTGGCAGTCAAAGAGGGAAATAGGGCCTGTGTTGGCAGGCTCGAAAAGCCTGTGCAGCCTCCTCCCATAATTTGCTCTGAGCCTGCAGTAACTGGCCCAAGGTCACCCATTGTGCCTCACAGCTGTTGGGGAGACTCAGACCCTGGTCTTCCGGGTCGCAGTCCAACACCCTAACCACTACACTAAACCACCTTTTCTCCCACAATCTGCCCTGGGCTAAAGGTGTGTGTGTGGTTTTAAATGCCCAAAGGCCTAGGAAGCAAGGGGTTGCCAAATATATATAGCAAGTTTGTTAGCTTGATATGTTTATTGTATTTTACTTTATTTTATGAATGTGTTTCTTTCTTTTACCATTATCAGCCCAGATGCTTCCCGCCCGCTAGGCCCTTTTAACGAGGCCTGCTGGCTAGGCACATGCCCCGTTTGGCCCAACTTTCCCCTTCTTAGGAGGCATTGGGCTCATATCTGTTTATCATTAATTGTTTAATATTGAATATAAATGTTCAATATATCTAAGTGGTACTCTTATATAACCTTCACCCCCTTCCCCTTTTATGGGGGGGGGGAGAAATCAGCAACCCACAGGGATGCGTCTATCTATCTATCTATCTATCTATCTATCTATCTATCTATCTATCTATCTATCTATCTATCTATCTATCCCTTTAACTGCCTAAATATACTTGCGTAATATTTAAATGTATGTGGTTGTAATCCTTGTTTAACATCCACTCCCTCCTCCCTGTATAGGGGGGAGGATGTTTGTGTAATCTTGCTTAACTTGGCCAGGCCTCACCACCAGGCCACCTGCAGCCACGCAGCAGCATTAACAGTCGTTGCCCTCGTGGCTGCAACCTTAAATGGGCTGATCAGGCCCAAGCATCGACTATGCGGCCAGAAAATGGCCACCGCTCTCTGTCCCTCGCTGTTCAGTAGCTCCGTCTTGTCCCACGCCATCATTCTTCCTCTCTTTGTCGTCGCGAGCCAAGAGGAAGTCGGAGGCGGCGGTGTGGGCTTAAATAGCCCCTTAGCTCCGCCTCCTCCGTGCAGAACGTCGCGCGTCATCTCAAGGCGACCCGTGATGTTCCCTTCCTTAAAATGGCTTCTGCGGCTTCACCCTCGGCCGCAACTATGCTCCGCTCCCCAGAGCTTCGCGCAGGTAAGCGAAACTGCACTTCTGTATATTTTGTTAATAAACAAAACTGTTTTGTTTAAAGTACAGTTTGTGTGGTTTGATCCAAAGGAGTTCTGTACAATCTATATTATCTCACCCGACATCCTTGCCTTAGGCCTTTTAGCTGTACAGTCCTAGTGCTCTGTAATCAGTAGGTGGTGGCAGCTAACTGTTATATTAAATCGATGCTATGCATAGCAGCAGCCAAAGTTTGTGATTTGCCGACCGCATTAGAGGAACATCCTAAATGACCAAATGGTTTCATCTAAAGTTGATGCTTGAGGTACAGTAATAGGAAGCATTTGAATGCTTTTCTTTCTAAGAATATATTTAGGAATGTGTTCTGAATGAATTTGAAAGTCAACATAGTGGAGGAAACTGTTTCTCTCTGTTGGATTTTCAGTAATCAGTGCAATGCTTTCTCAAGTGTGCAGAGCCTCTTGCAGTCAGACACATTTGCAAGAAACAAACACTGTGTCATAACTGAAGGTCTTCAGAATACTGCCTGGCTCAGTTTTGTTGGATGCATGTTAGTTATTGGAACCTGAGTATGTAGATAAGGTGCTTGGTTGAGCCAAGCCAACCCTTTGACCACTTTGCCCATCACAGCTAATTAAATCCAGTGGAGAAGGAGTGGCTGGCTGGGTCCAAGGGGTTGTCAATGCCTCTTTGAGAGAGTGAGTGATTCCAGCCTGTTTAAAAGAAGCAAGAATTTAACACTCCTGAAGAAGGCTCCTCTGGACTCAAAATATGTTAATAGTTATAGGCCAGTGGTTAACACCCCTTCCCTTTTTTGAGAGAGTGGTGGTTGGTCAACTCCAATCTCTCTTGAATAGCTTGGATTACCTATATCTACTCAGTCAGACCCCAGCCCTGGGTTGGGATGGAAACTATCTTGGTCACTCTGCTGGTGACCTTTGCTGGGAGAGTGACCTGTTGATTCTTATGGATCTCTCAGTGGCTTTTGATTCCATTGAGCATGGTATCCTTCTGGCTAGACTCTAATTAGGTGGCAGTGGCCCCATTTGTACTTGTGGGGCCAATTCTAAAAGTTGGGGCTAGGGCATTATTGTTTGTATTTTTGGCAGATGTGGGGTTCTGCAGAAATTTATTGTTTCTCCTATGCTGTTTAACATCTGCATAAAGTTATTGGGTGTAGAATTAGGCTGAGGTGTCACCAGTATGCAGATGACATCTAGCTCTATCTGTCTTTTGCATCAGATGAAGGTCAACCTGCGGATGTCCTGAATGAGGGCTTGTGCATAATTAGAGGAGAGTGAATAAACTGAAACAGTATGCTTCCAAACAAACCAGAGTTGCTGGTGGGTGGCTCATCTACCCGGGTGAATGTTATTCAACCTGCTCTGGAAAGGGTTGCATCCCCCCCTCCAAGAATCAGGTTCACAGTTTTGCAGTGCTTTTGCATCAAACATTATCATTAGAAATCCAAGCAGCTTGTATAGCCCAATTCTGTGGCCATATCTGGATGGAGATAGCTTAGCTACAGTAATGCATGCACTGGTAAACCGCTGCTTAGACAACTGCCATGTGTTATATGGGGGAGCTGTTTTTAAAAATGTTCCAGAAATTACAGTTGGTTCAAAACAGAGTTGCAAGATTACTAACTGGTTCTGGGTAATTTGATCATGTTATTGCTTGCTTGTTTGTTTAATATCCTGCCCTTCCTCCTAGAGGGAGCCAGGGTGGCAAACAAAAACATTAAAAACACTCTAAAACATCTTAAAAACAAAAGACTTTAAAACATATTAAAACAAAAGATATTTAAAAAATATTAAAACAAAAAAATTACGTTTTTTTAAAAAAAATCTTAAAAAGCAATTCCAACACAGATGCAGACTGGGGTAAGGTCTCTACTTAAAAGGCTTGTTGAAAGAGTAAGCTCTTCAGTATGTACTGAAAAGATAACAGAGATGGTGGTTGTCTAATACTTAAGGGGATGGAATGCCAGTGGTTCACCAACTGAATTGCCTGTTATTCTGCTGGTTTACCAATGGCATTGGCTGCAGTAATTTCTGGACCCAATATAAAGTGTTGGTTTTCATTTTCACAGTCCTAAATGGTTTAGGGCCAGATTACCTTAATGATCACCTCTTCCCACATATGCTTACCTGGATCTTAATATTCTCTTTGGAAACCCTTCTCTGGTGTCCTCATCAAGTGAAGTGAGGTGGATTGCTACCAAGGACAGGGGCTTTTTGGTAGCAGCACCTCAGCTATGAAACAGGCTCCCCAGAGAGGGTCACCTGTCACCTTCTTTATGGTCATTTGATTCCAGGCCAATACCTTTTCATTCACCCAGAAATATTTTACTGTGTTTGAAATATGAACTGCAAACTATTTTATACTGCTCTCTGCAAGGATTTTGCCCCTGCCTGTTGTTTTGTTTATTTTATTTGTAAGAGTCATTATTAAGTGCAAACTCATAAAAAAGTATCATGACCGTGTCCACAAATCATTAAAACATCATAAAATAATAAAATACAGAACAAATGGCAGACACTGAATCAAATTAATTATTTAAAAATGTTTGACTTTTAATTATTATGGATGGTATTCAGAGTAGGCTCACTGAAGTGAATAGACCTGACTAACAGGCTCATTTTAATTTCAGTGGGTCTACTTTACATAGGACAGATGAACACAATTCTGCGATTTTATTGTTGGCTTTTAATTTATTATTGTATATTGTGTTTTTAATATTTTGTTGTAAACTGTCCAAAGAATTTTTTTAATAGGTGGCTATGCCGGTCTGCTAAATAATCATTATGATGATGATGATATGTAAGGAAGGGGTTCTGCCATGACTGCCCCAGTGTCATTAGTCACATATTACAATATGTAGTCAACTTGTTTAGTTAGGCATTTTAACTGAAATGCCTAAAAAAAAAGTCACTATGAGCGGAAGATTCCAATCCTCTTGACCTAAGTCAGATATTTCATGTTAAATTATACAAGGCAGAGTGAAAATAAAAGGTAATTACATTAAACAGCATTCTTCAGGAATCTTTTGAAAAAAATAACTAGATTTATAATCCACATGCTATAGTGCATGCACTTGAGATAATGACATTAGCTCTGTAAATGTGAACCAGATATCTATTGTGAAGAATGGTCTTTCTGTCGTTGCAGAAATCTTTCCACCTAAAGAGATTACAATCCTAAATGAAAAACTCCATGTTTGCTTTTAAACAAGAATTAAGACCCTATGTAGGGTTGTTGACTTAATTTCCCCACCAGGGCTTCTGTGCTGCTGACAGCAGCCTGACATATAGAAATTTAGCAGGTAAAACTTTTTCTTGGCATAAAGTGATTGGAAAAGATAAGTCTCTACATGACAGGCTGTTGCTAAAAGACAAGGAGCTAGTTTAGGGTTTGGGGGTGTTTTTCAGTGTCAACACTGCAGATAAGTAAAGTTTGTTATGTTTTGGGGTCATATAGAAAATGAACACAGTATAAGGGAGCTGGAGTAATAACTAGTTATCTGTTTTTCCTTCTAGTTTACATCTTTGTTTGGTTTTATTATGACATGCTAATAGACAAAAAAACTTATGGATTAAGAACATTCCTATAGCCAACAGATATTTCTATCAAACTTTAAAAAGCAGGGAAATTGGGCAGCCACAGTGAATGCACCAGGGGATCAGGAGACCTGACCTCTCTGAGATATTGTATTGCTCTACAAATTTGTCAAAATGCAAACACAATTTGGGTTGGTCTTTCAAAGTCCAATCCATTTCCTGTGTAGCTTGGAAGAAATTAGTAACATGTGCCTGTGAGCATATGATGAGTGGAGGCAACACCTGCCATCTCCAAAGATGGAGAATTACATTTTTGTATGTTTGTTGGTGTTCTTCTTACTTTGCTTCTTTTCTGTGTTACTAATGTTTCTACAGAGAATCTAAACTAGAAAACTATATTTCTCTCATTATTCATCCTTGAAATCTGTGTTAAATTTATTTTTATTAATTTCAAAGCCTTTTTATTGCTCAATGTCATATGATGGTGAAGACAGCCTTTTGTGTTTCAAACTGGAGGTTATGCTCTATTTCTATTTTGGGTGCACTAAGAGTTGAATCTGAAACGGCAGTTTGATGTAAAATCAGACTGATTACAATATGTTGCTACTTAAGCAATGACTCTAGCTGTTGGAAAAAACAAACTTGGCCTGCCCAAGATGCATGTTTTCAGCCTGCTATGCTTAAACCCCTCCACTTAAGGAAAGGTGGGCATGGTCAATTAAAAACAAAGAGCACACCTAGAACTTTGCTAGAATATACAGGCATACCCCACTTAACGTTGCCTCGCTACAACGTACATGTTCCATTCGTCCCCATACCCCGCTTAACGTTTGCGTGCTTCGCAATAACGTATACTTTATTGGCATGACACCGCTGCCATCTAGTGGTGATTGCATGCAGTACAAGTTAAGACAATTGCTTCACTTACAGATTATTTTCACTTAAAGTATACTCTCCGGTCCCATTGCATATGTTAAAGAGGGGTATGCCTGTATTTCACCTCCCACTGTTTTGTATTATGCAAACTGAGATACTCCTCATGTCCATTGGAAACTATTCTGCAGAACAGTCAGTGCCATTATTCCATTATTCTGTTTTTGGAGTTTTTTGGAGTGTTAATTTTGCAAAGTGGGGCTGTACTTCATATATTCCCAGAAACAAAAACAAATGAAAATGATTTCCTATAGGACGCTTCACTAAAATTCCAAAGTAAATCAAACATATTTAAAGTGACTATCTGAACTATATCAACTGTCTTAATATTGTTGTTTCCTCGCTGCTAAAAAAAGATCAGCAGAGCACGTTTCGGTTATTTGAGCTGATTGCAGATGTTGCCACCACTCACCACATGCTCAGAGGCACATGTTACCAAATTCTTCCAAGCTACACAGGAAGTGGATTGGACTGTGGAAAACTTTTTAAAGTTTAAAGTTTGATAGAAATATCTGTTGGCTATAGGCACATTCTTAAACAGCAAGATTTTTTGCCTATTTGCAAATTTCTCTGTTTTTTATTCCTGGAGGTAAGAAATGGGATCCTGTGCAAGTTTGCTAAGAATGGATTGATCATTTGCATGCTTATTGAGTTCAGTGGGATTTACTCTTCTGCAATCATGTTTAGGATAGGTGAAACTGACCACAGGGGGATGGGGCGGGGAGGAGGGGGATGGGACCAGGAAGGAGGAGGGCATTTTTGAACATTTGCATGCTTATTGAGTTCAGTGAGATTTACTCCCATGCAATCATGTCTAGGATAGATAAAAGTGACCATGAGGGGCGATGAGGAGGAGGAGAGGGAAGGAGTGCTGGAGTGGGTAGGGGAAGAAGAAGGAGGAAGAGGGGAGGGGAGGAAGAAGAGAAGAGGAAGGGAATGGAGAGGGGAAAGAGGGGGAAGGGAGGTCTGATCATTTGCATGTTTATTGAGTGCAATGGAATTTACTCCCGTGCAATCATGTTTAAGATAAATAAAACTGACCATGGGAGAGGGAGGAGGAGGGAGAGGGGAGGGAAAGGAGGGGGTTGGAAGGGGAAGGGAGAGAGGGAGGGAAGGAGCAAGAGGAAGGAGATAGGAGGGAGGACTACACTTCCCATGATTCTTTGGGGGAAGCCATGACTGTCTAAAGTGAAATAATGGTCTGGCATGGGTGTGGTCCCCTGATTAGCCTAGCCAAGCAGTTATGAATCTGAGTTTTAGAACATTGACAGTTGGTTCTTACTGAGTATGCCTGGGCTTATCATTGACTTGAATGCTACATTTCTTAAATTAATTAATTAAATTAATTAAAAATCAGCCAGGCATTTTTTTAACTTTTAAACTGCAGAAGATGAAGGTCAGAGTATGGGGCAAGATCAGTAATAGAATTGCAGCTACTTTATGAACATGGCTGAATTTTAATTAAGTTCAACAGATTATGAGAACTTTGACAGAAAAAAGTCCAGCAGGGGTCTGTTTTTCCCTCTCTCTCTTTTTACACTTTGAACTCTCAATTCTCTCTGACTGTTTTGTGTATCACCATGAAAGTTTAGAGAGTTGTTTAGCATTTTTGAGTTCAGGACTATAAGTTTCGTAAGGTTTTGTTTTAAATTGAGCTTATGGGAAGCATCAGAATGGCATGAGGGGGTATTTTCAATTTAACATTGTGGAATGCAAAAAATCCATGCTGGCTATTGTATACAACCGCTTTCATGGCTATATAATTTTATTGTTTCATTGTTTCACTTTCTGTATGCCTTGTTTTAATGTACACTGCTTAGAAATGAGAACTAAGTGGTATATAAATGCTTTCAATTAATAAATTCCATAGGTCTGATCCTGAAAATATTAAATGTTCAGAACACTTTTGATAGTAGTAAAAAGAACCACCTTAAGAGTGCAGATTTGGCAAGCTGCAAGACTGTAGATCTTTATTATTAACAGTAACTACTTGACTACGGTAATTCCATTGGCATTTATTTATTTATTTATTTAAGTAATTTATATCCTACTCTCCACTATATGTCTCACAGCAGCTTACAGTAAAAATAAAACATACAATGTACAAAATTTAAAACATGGATTAAAACATCAGAAGCAACATCCTGAAATAAAACCAATGCATCTGACACTTAGCAGGGATATTATACCATCTTACTTTAAGAGTTTATCAGATGTGCTGAAAGTCTTTGGAGAAGGTGAATATGTTCATCAGTTATCAAAAAACTTAGATTGTAATGTTGATTTTTTTTTCTCGGCATGTGATAATTTCATTCACTTTCCGTAATCTAAATCTGAGAAACTGCAATCACTAACTCTCAACAGCTTTCGATAGCATCGACCATGGTATCCTTCTGGGGAGACTAACTGAGTTGGGAGTGGGAGGTACTGCATTGCAGTGGTTCCGCTCCTACTTGGCAGGTCGCCTCCAGAAGGTGGTGCTTGGGGAACATTGCTTGGCACCCTGGACTCTCCAATATTGGGTTCCACAGGGATCAGTTCTGTCCCCCATGCTGTACAACATCTACATGAAACCATTGGGTGCAGTCATCCAGAGCTTTGAAGTGTGTTGCCATCAGTATGCTGATGACACGCAGCTCTATTTTTCCTTTTCATCTTCTTTAGGTGAGGCTGTCAATGTGCTGAACCGGTGCCTGGCTGCAACAATGGACTGGATGAGGGCTAATAAACTGAGGCTCAATCAATACAAGACTGAGATGCTTCTATTGGCTGGTTCTTCTGACCAGATGGTAGATTTCCAACCTGTCCTGGATGGGGTTGCCCTCCTCCTGAAGGAGCAGGTTCATAGCTTGGAGGTTCTCCTAGAACCATCTCTGTCACTTGAGGCTCAGGTAGCCTCGGTGGCAAGGAGTGCCTTCTACCAACTTCGGTTGGTTGCCCAACTACGTCCCTATCTGGACAGGGATAACCTGGCTTCAGTTGTCCATGCTCTGGTAACCTCCAAATTAGATTACTGCAATGCACTCTATGTGGGGCTGCCTTTGAAGATGGTTCAGAAACTGCAGCTTGTGCAAAATGCAGTGGCCAGATTGGTAACAGGGACCAGACGCTCCGAACATATAAAACTGATTCTGGCCCGCTTGCATTGGCTGCCTGTATGTTTCCGAGCTTGATTCAAGGTGCTGGTTTTGACCTATAAAGCCTTCCACGGCTTGGGACCACAATACCTGATGGAACGCCTCTCCCGATACGAACCCACCCGTACACTACGTTCAAGATCAAAGGCCCTCCTCCGGGTGCCTACTCCAAGGGAAGCTGGGAGTCTGGCAACAAGGGAGAGGGCCTTCTCAGTGGTGGCCCCAAAATTATGGAATGAAGCCACTGATGAGGTGCGCCTGGCGCCAACACTGTTATCTTTTCGGCACTAGGTCAAGACTTTCCTCTTCTCCCAGGCATTTTAGCATGTGTTTTAAATTGTTTTAAATTTTTAAATTGTGTTCTAAATTTTTTTTGAAAGATGTGTTTCAAATTTGTATATTGTTTTAATGTTTTTAGTTACTGTAAACCACCCAGAGAGCTTTGGCTATGGGACGGTATATAAGTACAATAAATAAATAAATAGGTTATCATGTCTGTTTGCATCATAACACCTCAGATATCTATGCAACACTGAGTCAATCTGGGGTGCTGTAAACCTATGATGAAATAAGGGGAACTTAAGCCACAATGCTGAACAACACTGAACTGAAAGTTATCTTTATTGAACTTTGTAGAACTTACTTTTGAGTAAATATATTTAGGATCATGCAGACAGAGTGACAATGCTAATATAGTCAATATTCCAATGAAATTATGGAGGAGACATGTGCTTCCCCAAATTACTTTTGCCTCGGTTTTTCATAATTGGTATTCACTATTGTTCTAGCTACAGTTCAGCTTAGATTCTCAGTTTATTTGTCATGCATGTTTGGCTTTAATGGTTGCTGTCCATAATACAAAGTATTCTGTTGAGTTCAAGATTCAATTTCATGCTTAATTCAATTCAAGTGGCTTCAGTACCTGTCTGTCTGCTAGAAACAGGCTGGGTTGGGAGACACGGCATTATGTATTACAGTAGTGCTATCTCTGTGCTGTCATGGAAGATGAGGAATGCACTTTTCATTCTGTAATATATGTTTGTTCCCCCAGAAGGCACTGAAATGTGACTATTATCTGTTGATATTCCCTGCAAATGTACAGATCCTGATTTCATAGCATAATTGTCAACAAATAAAATCTTCCAAGTGCTGGACTGCAAGTTCATGGGTGAAATGGTGAAAGATGAATGTGACTATGAATGTCCATGTTGGGTAAAGGGAGGAAGACTGAACAAATTAGTGTGGAAGGTGTGGGTTATATCTGACTTAAGCTGTGTGTGTGTGTGGGGGGGGGTCATCTGAGAGTATCACTCCCGTAGTTTTGGTTCTCTGATGCAGAAAAGCTACACTTGGTGGGATTCTAGTTTCTGTGCAAGTTGCATAATTCTGTGTAGGGGAATCAAGAGAAATTAAATTCAGTTTACATTTAAAGTCAAATTAATCAAATTTGCACTTTCTGAAACAACACAAGAACCAAAATATAGCCATTCTTTGAAATGCATACTTATCAAAATTTTGTGATGTATTTCGCCAGCCAAACAATAATTTGTCTTGTATGCAAAAATGCATATAATTAGGTAAAGGTGTGCATAAGATGAATATATCAGTGAAAATAACATACAAAAATGCACATTAGGAGAAATTGCTTGCACAAATGTGTACATTAGTCAAACCTTCACACAAAATGTGTTTATTAGAAGAAATATGCACTAACTAAAGCATTTCCATGAGTTTTTTTTTTAAAAAAAACACAAATTTCTGCAGAGATGTGGAGAGCTGAATTTGAAAAATGAGAAACCGAGAGAACCAAAATTGACATATTCTTCCATCCCTACAATGCAACTCTCCAAGGTGTAGGATGCCTCTCAGAATCTGGACCTTGTAACATTAGTGATGTATGCCACATATAAGAGATTGTGTGGAGGGAAAGGCTCTCTGTTGTTGAAGATGTTGCATGTGGGAGTATTTAAATTTGAACTTTAAAAAACAACACCATGAGTCTCATTAAATTAGGCATTCCCAGGAAAAGTGACACTTTAAACTGCTCAGGGACAGCCCTTGAGAACACTTTTCAATACCTCTTTGATGTTTGACTGTGCACATGGATTATGTTAAGAGAGCACTCTCCATTGATCTCTGAGATCGAAATGGAGCAGAAGGGAAGAGCAGTCCCATTGACAGCATTCTATAGCAGCTCGCTTGCCTCTTTCCAGCACTGCCAAAACAATTCACTGCACCCATTGAATTGAGGCACTCATCTTCAAATCCCTTTAACTGGGCTCCTATAGTGGTGTTGTGGGAGTTCACCTGAGATGGGTTAGGATATGAATGCTGGAGTTCTCTTTGGCCTGTTGGATGAAGATTCCATGAAAAAATTAGTATGCTGCTGCTACTGCAAACTTCTCTGCCACCTCTGCCTCTGGTGGTACTGTGGGTGCCATGCAGAAGCCTCAGTGCTAGTACTACGTTTGTGCACTGGCTGTGTACAATGGACTCATAAGACTTACATACAGAGAGGGAGAGAGAGAGGGAAGACAAAGTACTAATAAAGAAAAGAAACAGAATACATTGTAAATGAAATGCAAACCTAACCTAAAAATTACTAGGGCTGAAATTGGGGAGGTGACACTGCCTGAATAACTCGAAAAACTAAGACACAGATGTCAAACATGTATTTATTTTAGAATAAGGGTAGCACTGGGATTGATTGGGAAAGGACTGGAAAATAAACAGGTATATATGAAACGCTGGGTAGTGGCACTGAAGAATAAGCAAAAAGACAAACTGAACAAATGTCACCAAGCTCCACCAACCTTGTTCAGAGAATTTGCAAAAAGAGCAAACTGCTAGTTTTAACACTTCACCATCCATCCCCCCAAGCACTGTGATTGGAGAGTGTTAGATGAGATTCTAGCCCTGGATTGGAAACTACAGTTGCCAATGTGCAAAGTTCCTCTCCCCACCTTCTCCTATCTGAATCAAGGTATTCTTATATGGCATTGTTTTCAACACTCTGGAGACAGGCTGTTTGGCTTTCTTAGACAGTGTTATGAGCTCTGCATTGGTCCAAAGCACTTCAGATCTATCCAGACCACTTTCAACTGATCCAGAGCTGCCTCAGCCCACTTTAGACCAGGCCTGATTCAGAGTGAATTGACCCAATTTGGTTCGGCATTCAGGAGTTGTCCAGATTGGTTGTATAGCCCTAGTGCAGATCTATATGTGCATGCTCACACCCCCCCACATCCCCACACACACATTTAATTGAATGTGGGGAGAAATAGTGTCACTTTAGATAAACGAATCAGGTAAATAAGCAAGTTATATAAGTGATTTATGTACAGAACATTCAGAATTTTCAGTTAATATTTAACTATTTTATGTTTATGTATTGTGTATTGAATTTTTCAGAGCTTGGAAAAGTAATTTTTTTGAACTACAACTCCCATCAGCCCAATCCAGTGGCCATGCTGGCTGGGGCTGATGGGAGTTGTAGTTTACAAAAGTAACTTTTCCAAGCTCTGGAATTTATATAAGAAAGAAAGAAAGAAAGAAAGAAAGAAAGAAAGAAAGAAAGAAAGAAAGAAAGAAAGAAAGAAAGAGTGGTTAGTCCAAAGGCTGGATTAACCCTTACTAAGAGGCCTTTTGATTAACCACTTAGTCTTTATTGCTAACTGTAACCAAACATTCATTCAGTACCTGCATTTGCTCACATTAATTCCTCTTCTTTTTCCATTGTGTGTTTTACTTTGTAAGATCCCTGTGCTTAGGTTTATATCTGGTTTTTTATCTGCAAAACTCTGTAACGTGCCATGTACACTGATCATCACTGTGTATAAATTATAAATAGTAAGGAAGGCAGGGAAATACCCATTACAGAATCAAAGACCGTACGAGTCATACTACTGAAAGAATAGAGTCTAAGTCAAAATTGTGATATTCTTGAATTTATTATACATCACAAATGAATATGTAGGTTTTTAAATAAATAAATCGGAGGTTGTCACATTATTTTTATACCCCAAAAAGATCATGTATCCCCAGTTGACTCCCTTGGGCAATTTACAGTCAGTCCCACATATTTCTGCAAACTGATCTCTTCCATCTGCATATAGCACAGGGTCTTTTTGGTCTCTTCATTTTTCTTTTAGATTAAACTTCTTAACACTGGCTTCTGACTGCCCAAGGAGATGCAAGATAATATCACAAAGCCATATGATTCTTTTGAAATTAAACCATATAGTATCAGCCATTCCTTGATCTGTGGAATATGTCTGCAATAAGTGAACTCTCATTATTCTATTATTCGTTGGCAGTGGGAGCTGAAACACTGCATGGCACTGTCAGTGCCATCCTATCTGCAATGGCTTTGAGGCACTGATTTCAATTGTATAAGCATAATGATAATTTTTGTTTAGTTTAATAGCTGCATCTTATGGATAATGATCATCGGTTCCCAGCTCTATTTGTTTTTGTTGTTTCTTTTTGACAGAATGTATTACATCACTTTTTTTTTTTACTTCATTTGTAGATTTGGGGGTGAGGGCTTGTTTACTAACTGGGGCAGATATCCACTAATTGTACCAGTAACCTAGCTGATTCCTCCTGGAGTGATGTATTTTCCTTTTTTTTAAAATAAAAAAAGCAGATTGACTACAAACTTGTAGCCAAAGCCAATTATATATATTGAACATTTTGGATATAATCAACATTTTCAAAAGCCTGTTATTTTGTATCCTCTAGGCATAATCTACCGCTTTGTGATGGTCTCAAAGCTTCTGATGCTTTTTATTCCTTTAATTTTGTGTTTCATTGTCACATGGCAGGAAATCAGGAGGGAAAAATTGCACCATCTGGATTGGCTATGATCATTAGCAAAAATGTTTGACTCTGTACAATGTAGAAATCACAAGTTTTCAGTCTTCATTGACCCTTCAATGAATGGTTTAATAGCAAGGTGGTCACTTTTATTGCAGAAGCGTGTTTGCTCTGCATATTTTAATTGTTTTATTTATTTTTACTACAAGCCAATGGGACTGTGAGTACATTAAATGCTTTAGATCTGAAATATTTTGAAATTAATATAATATACATGTTTTGAAACAGGAAGCCAATATATGGTTTGGCATATTAAAACAAGTCCAACTTTAACATATACTATGAGTTTTTCATATTACTACCAAATATACACAGAGTTTTGTGAGTATTCAAAATAACTATATGGTCTCAGGCAAATGGATAAACTATATAGCCACAGTGGTTTTCCATTACTAGAAATATGTGGTATCACAATCTGAACCATATTTCTGGACTACACATCATCATTAGGTTTCTATGTGGCACTACATGTTACAGCAAAGAACTAATCACCAACATAGGTTAGGTAACATTTGAGATGCTTAATTCTTTGTGAATTCTACTTCAGCTCCTGGACTAATGTGTGGATCAAAGTTATTCTACAGATTTTATACTTCTCCAAATTTTGCAAAGCAATTCTCAGCTCAAAAACTGTGTATAAACAAGCCTTTGTTTGCATGAAATATGTTTCAAAATATGCATTTTGTTAGAAAATATATTCAAATATATGTATTTCAATATGAATTTTCATTTTTAAAAATTTCAGATGGACCATTTTATTTCTTTTTAATTTTCATAAAGAAAAAAACCTTGAAAGTCCATGCAGAGAAAATACAAGTTCTGAAAGATTTAATATGAACAGCTCATCTCAGTGATCCTGGTCATAGCAGTAGTAAATTGGATATTTAAATATTATGAAGTATCACTGTGTTTTATGTTTTTGTCTTTCATTTTATTTGCTTATCATAGCACCAAATTCCAAGAAAACCAGTTAAAAGTGCATTCTAAACCTCTGGTGGGAAGCTGCAGGCCTTAATAGAGTGGCAGAGTCGCCACCACTTCTGGAGCCCCACTGCTTGTGTTGGCCAGGGCGGAAGGTGAGGGGAACAAGAAACTTCAACATTTTTTGCGGCAACTTGCCAATAGTTGAACCAACTCAGGATCCAGAAAATTCCTGAGTGGCCCTGTTCCACCCCCGTCCATGCTATCTCCGCAGCCTGAAACACCCCCGTTTGGAAGTATACCCTAGCTACTTCTAGCAGGGATGCTGCTAGGAATATCTTCCACCAACCCACAGTTTTGGTTGGTGCAACTGAGAGCTCTGTGGATGTGGAGCTTCCTATCAGTAGAGCCTAGCAGAGCAAAGCAGAGCTGGGTGGAGGAACACCTCTGCGTCATCCACAACCCCTTCAGTGCAGGAGATTGGGGTTTTGGATTGTAATTGAAACCAATTGTAATTTGGCTTGGTTGACTTGGATATTTGTAAGGCTGAAATTCAAGAGATGACATTAACTTGAAGGTAAATGGTTAGTAAACAAACCAATCTACGTTATTGTCAGTGTTTTGTTTATTTCAGTTTCCATCATGTATAATTGTTGCAAAACAGTGGTGGAAATTTGATTTAAAAAATAGTATAACATCTCCCCACCTTTTAGTCTAGTTATTATGCTGTGTAGAAGTGTTTGTGTGAAAAGTTCCTGTGAAACGTTTGCTTTCCAAGCAGCACGAAGAATGAAGTGGTTGAACCAAAAGAAAAGAAAAGAAAATGTTGGCAGTCTATATTGAAAGGCAACCTAGAGAAAGACTTGAGTGTCAACAGTTTGGCAATTAAAAAAAAATTTTTTTTGCAAATTTAACAAAGGAAGAAAAGAGAAATTAAAAATTAAAAATAAAATAAAAGATTATCAAAATAAAAACTAAAAGAAAAATAAATAATATATGAATAATGATAATAATAAGTAGCAGTAATAGTAGCCGTTCACATTATGGTTAAAATAATATGGTTACATCAGTCATTCATCTTAAACATATGAGTTCATATAAGCCCAGCAGAAGTCCAAATAAGTATTAACACAAAATTGATGTCTACATGAAATATGTTCAAATGTGGCCAGGGCAGTGAGATCCTCAGACCATTGTGTGATAGATCGTGGGTATACATCCTTTCAGGCTTGACATATGTCACCCAGCAACCATGCAAAATCCATTAACATCATGGTCAGATGTCATGGTTAGATCAGCTCCTGTTGAGATTTAGGCTTTCGGCTGCTTTTCCCCTCTGGAGAGGCAGGGGATCTATTACAATGGTCTGCCCTTGGAGCTTGATCAATCCAATTGGTTTCCATATGGCTCTGGGGGATTTTCCGGCTAGTCTAACTAGTGTTCCTGTTGAAGGCCTGGCTCATCTGTGGAATATTCAGATGGCACAGGCCATGGACAGAATTGCCCCTGAGCACCCTCTCCCATGTGATAGAGCCCAGTTGGCTCCTTGGTATACACCAGAGCTGGGGGGCAATGAAACAAGCTGGGAGATGGCTTGAATGCAAGTGGAGGAAAACTCCAGATGAACATAATCAAACACTGGTGAGTGCCCATTATCAAGCCTACTCAGTGGCAGCGAAGGCAGTGAAGAAGACATACTTTACCGCTTCCATTGCATCCCACTGTGTTGTCCAACAGAACTTTTCCAGGTAATGCAGGGCCTTTCACAGTATGGTGGTGGCTCGCTGTGACTTGTTTACAAAACATTTTGAGGATAAAATTGCTTGCATCTAATAGGACCTGAGCTCCTCTGTTATTGCACATAAAACTCAAGAGGGGTCCAGAACACTGTCTAGTCCTGTTATGTTGGATGAGTTTCAGTTGGTAAGGCTTGAGGGTGTGGATAAGGTGTCTGGTTCATTTTGGGCAACCACTTGTGCTTTTGACCATTGCCCCTCATGGCTGATAAAAACTAGCAAGGAAGGGAAGGCCAGCTGAGTCAAGGATGTGATTAATACCTCCTTGTGAGAAGGGGTGGTCTCCACCTGCTTGAAGGAGGTGAGGTAAGAAGAAACTCTCTCTGGATTCAGAAAATCTAAATAATTACCAGCTGGTTGCTAATGTCCCTTCTTGGGCAAGGTTCTTAAATGTGAGGTTGCGGGCCAGATCCAGACTCTGTTGGATAAAACCAATTTTATAGATCCAGTTCAACTGGGTTTCAGCCTGGTTTGGGCACGGAAGCTCCCTTGGTAACCCCGTATGATGACCCGTATCAGGAGAGAGACAGGGGGAGTGTGTCCCTATTAATCCTCCTTGACCTCTCACTGGTTTTCAATGCCATTATCCTGGAGTGGCTGTTCAAGTTGGGGGTGGGAGGCACTGCTCTGTACTGGTGCCAGTCATACTTGGATGGTTGTTTCCAGAGGGTGGAGCTTGGGAAGTGTTATTCAGGCCCATGGAGCCTTCAGTGTGGGGCCCCACAGGGTTCAATTCTATCCCACATGCTGTTTAACATCTACATGAAACCACTGAGTGGGTTATCCAGAGTTTTGCAGTGTGTGTTCAGCAATATACTGATGATACATAGCTCTGTCTCTCCTTACATCTGCTGTTGCGGCAGATTGATGTCTGGCCTCAGTAATGGACGACATGAGAGCCAACAAACTGAAACTAAATCCAGAAAAGACTGAGGCACTATCTAGGTTCCCTAGAATGGATGTATGGAGTATGGCCTGCTCTGGATAGGGTTACACACCCTCTGAAGGAACAGGTGCACAGCTTGAGGATACTTCTGGATCCACTTCTGTCACTTGAATCCCAGGTGACTTCAGTGGTACAAAGTGTCTTCTACCAGCTTCAGCTGGTAGCCCAGCTACATCCCTGTCTGGGCAGAGATATCCTAACTTCTGTTCTCTATGCTCTGGTAACTGCTAGGTTAGATTATTGCAATGTGTTATACACGGGGCTGCCTTTGTAGATGGTTTGTAAGCTGAAGCTGGTAGAATCATAGAATCATAGAATAGTACAGTTGGAAGGGGCCTATAAGACCATAGAGTCCAACCCCCTGCTCAATGCAGGAATCCAAATCAGAGCATTCCTGACAGATGGCTGTCCAGCTGCCTCTTGAATGCCTCCAGTGTCAGAGAGCCCACTACCTCTCTAGGTAATTGGTTCCATTCCTGTATGGCTCTAACAGTTAAGAAGTTTTTCCTGATGTCCAGTCAAAATCTGGCTTCCTGCAACTTGAGCCCATTATTTCGTGTTCTGCACTCTGGGACGACTGAGAAGAGATCCCGGCCCTCCTCTATGTGACAACCTTTCATGTACTTGAAGAGTGCTATCATATCTCCCCTCAGTCTTCTCTTCTCCAGGCTAAACATGCCCAGTTCTTTCAGTCTCTCCTCATATGGCTTTGTTTCCAGTCCCCTGATCATCTTTGTTGCCCTCCTCTGAACCCGTTCCAGTTGGTCTGCATCCTTCTTGAAGTGTGGATACCAGAACTGGATGCAGCATTCAAGATGAGGCCTAACCAGTGCTGAACAAAGAGGGACCTAGTACTTCACGCGATTTGGAAACTTTACTTCTCCTAATGCAGCCTAATATAGCATTTGCCTTTTTTGCAGCCACATCACACTGTTAGCTGATATTCAGCTTGTGATCAATGACAATTCCAAGATCCTTCTCACATGTCGTACTGCTGAGCCAAGTATCCCCCATCTTATAACTGTGTATTTGGTTTTTTTTTCCTAAGTGTAGAACTTTGCATTTATCTCTGTTGAAGTTCATTCTGTTGTTTTCAGCCCAATGCTCCAGCCTATCAAGGTCCTTTTCAATTTTGTTTCTGTCTTCCACGGTATTAGCTATGCCCCCCTACTTTGTATCATCTGCAAATTTGATAAGCATGCTTTGTACCTCCTCATCCAAGTCGTTAATAAAAATGTTAAAGAGCACTGGGCCCAGGACCGAGCCCTGTGGTACCCCACTAGTTACTTCCGCCCAGTTTGAGAAGGAACCATTGATAAGCACTCTTTGAGTACGATTCTGGAGCCAACTGTGGATCCATCTAATAGTTGTTCCATCCAGCCCACATTCAGCTAGTTTGCTAATCAGAATATCATGGAGCACTTTGTCAAAAGCTTTGCTGAAGTCGAAATATATTATGTCCACAGCATTCCCACAGTCTACAAGGGAGGTTACCCGATCAAAAAATGAGATGAGATTAGTTTGGCAGGATTTGTTCTTCATAAATGCATGTTGGCTTCTAGTAATCACTGCATTGCTTTCAAGGTGCTTACAGATTGACTGCTTTATAATCTGCTCCAGAGTTTTTCCAGGGATTGATGTTAGGCTGACTGGTCTGTAGTTCCCCGGTTCCTCCTTCTTGCCCTTTTTGAAGATAGGGACAACATTAGCTCTCCTCCAGTCATTCGGCACTTCACCGGTCCTCCATGATTTCACAAAGATAATAGAGAGCGGTTCTGAGAGTTCTTCTACCAGTTCCTTCAATACTCTAGGATGTAGTTTATCAGGCCCTGCCAATTTGAACTCATTCAAAGTGATTAGGTATCCCTTGACCATTTGTCTATCAATCTCAAGCTCCAATCCTGCCCCTTCTACTTCATGTTTCCCAGGAGGGCCATAGACCCTTTTTGGGGAGAAGACTGAGCCAAAGTAGAAATTAAGCACTTCTGCCTTTTCTTTGTCATCTGTTATCATTTCGTCATCCTCATTGAGTAGCTGTGCCACCATCTCTTTTCTCTGTCTTGTACTATGGACATACCTGAAGAAAGCTTTTTTGTTGCTTTTAGCATCCCTCACTAGCCTCAGCTCATTCTCAGCTTTAGCCTTCCTGACATAATTCTGGCAATTCCGTGATACCTGCCTGTACTGTTCCTTTGTGGCCTGGCCTTCTTTCCACTTCCTGTATGTGTCCTTTTTTGTTTTCAGGTCATCTCTAAGCTTTTTGTGAAGCCACATTGGCTTCTCCTGCTGTTTCCCCCATTTTTTCCTTGTTGGAATTGCTTGCCATTGCTCTTTTAGAATTTCCTTTTTTAGAAATTCCCACCCATCTTGGACTCCTTTTCTCATTAGGGTGGTTTGCCATGGAACGGTACTTACAATTGTTCTGAGTTTATTAAAATCAGCTTTCCTGAAGTCCAGGGTGCGCGTATGGCTACTCTCAGCTTTTGCTTCTGTTAAATCAAGAATTCAAGGATGGTGTGGTCACTTCCCCCCAGAGTTCCCATTACTGCCACTTCATCCACCAAATCATCTCTATTGGTTAGAATCAAGTCCAGGATAGCTGATCCTCTGGTTGCTTCCTCCACTTACTGTAGGAGGAAGTCATCTCCAACACGTCAGAAATTTCTTGGAGGGGTCGTGTTTGGCAGAATTTGTCTCCCAACAGATATCGGGATAATTGAAATCCCCCATTACTACTACATCATGCCTCCTCGAAACACTGGCAATTTGCTTTTCAAAAGTTACATTCTCATCTTCTCCTTGATTGGATGGCTCCCCCTTTTGTGGAATGCTCTCACTGCTTATAGGTACCAGGAAACAAACATTTTTATTTACATAGGACTTTGTCGTTTAATGTTCTGTTTGTTTCAAGTCAGGTGGGGAGGAGTTGGATCTTGTTCTTATGTGTTTCGTGTATATTTTAGGATCTTTTATTTTTGCTTTTATATCTTTTTTTACATTGTAAGTCGCTCTGAATTTCTTTTTGGGGAAAAAGACTGATAAATGTAATAAATAATAATAATAACCACAAAAAAACTCATGCTGCAGGAATATAAATCAAAACTACATGAACATCTGCAAATATCTAGGATTTCACCAATTTTGCATTGTTGAAGTTTGACAAAAACTTCAGACCAAAAATAATATGTCACTGAACAATCCTACATCATATGCCTCAATGAGGCATTTTCAGCATTATGTTTCAACATCTATCTCTATTGGACAGTGCCTTCCTGTACAAACGTAGAGGCCAGTATACTTGAAATATTGCTTTTTTGCTGGAGCAATTTCAGTTTCAAACATTCTATATATTCTATACAGATTCTATCTCTCTCTATAATATATAGATTCTAAAACAATTTGTTTAGACTGTATAATTCATTATAATTCCTTATTCCGCATCTCTCTGATTTCCTACACTTCTACCTTACAAAGATCCATTAAGCATTTATAAACAAGAGTTATAGGTTTAGCTTTCTGTAAGGATCCAATAATTCCTTCCAACAATTTCAGAGATGCTGAATTACTCAAAGCAGATGTTCCATAAATAGACACCAACAAATGTTGTAATTGAAGATATTGCCATTCAGCATTTGCCGGTAATTGATATTTATACTGTAAAATAGGAAATGACAAAAATTCTGCATCTGAACCTATTAGTTGATCTAATGTATAAATCCCACAGTCAACCAATTTCTTCCACAAAAAAGGCTTCCTTTCTATCTTCAAATCAGGATTGCCCCAAAAGTTAATTTAGTGTAAGTATATGGGTCAAATTGTAACTAATGAGGCAACATATGCAATTTCTCTAGTTGCTAAAACTGAGGGTGACATAGGTTCTTTGTTTTTATTATGTGTAGACCCAAACACTAGCCATCCAGCGAGAGGTATTGAATAAACCATCTCTTAAATTACCCAAGCTGGTGCATTCATAGAAAGAAAAACTTGCCAATCATTTGTACTTGTTAACAGATATGCCTTATGATATAAACTAATATCTGGAATATAACAACATCTTTCCAGTATTGGCAGCTGCATTCTTGTATGTGAAAAATGAGGTGAACAGTTATCCCCAAAAGAGTTCCTAAATAGCCCATTGATATTTTGAAAATATACTTGAGAAATATGTAGTGAAACACAGTGAAATATATTATCCATAGAAAAATATTCAATGAATTGTACTACTCTTACCATAAATATTAAATTTAAGTAGTGCACATATATCCAAATCACTAGAAATCTCCATTAACAAACTATTCAAATTCATTTTAATCGTTTGGGAAATATCCCTCCAGACCAAAATACCTAGATATGTTATGACCTCTGGGCACAAACAAATGGCCAATTAATGTACAAAGTAGGTGATCTACAATTGCCTACTGGCATTAATTCAGATTTTGACCAATTAATTGTATACATTGTATAATATTTTATTTATTTAAAACGTGTATATGCCTTCAGAGCACAACAGCAGCATCCATAAAAACCAAAATACTAATAAAACTACAATACAAATTGTTTAAAATTGTTATTAAAAATATTGAAACACTGGAACATAGAAACCATGTTGGCAAAAAATACTGCCAAGGTAGAATTGGTGGTGAATTAAAATAATAAACAACAATAAGAATAAAAATGAAAAATCTTGATGCTACAAGTTCTTTTTCCTTCCATTGATTTTACAGAGCTTGGAAAAGTTACTTTTTTTGAACTACAACTCCCATCAGCCCCAGCCAGCACGGCCACTGGATTGGGCTGATGGGAGTTGTAGTTCAAAAAAGTAACTTTTCCAAGCTCTGGATTTGCATATGTGTTATTGACAGATGGAAAGGCAGAACTTTAGGGTGGGAAAAGTCTACATGCCTTGATATGATTTAGTGGCTATTTTTCCAACCTGAGAGCAAATAGTAGGGTTTGAGCACCACTTTGCCCTTAGAAGTTGCTGTAGTTCACTGAGATCACTCTATGTTTTCCAAGAAGATGCTTGGCTGCAGAATTTTACCAGTGCTCTTAACTGCTGCATAGCTGTCCTCCTATATTTGCTGCATAACAAACCCAACAGCAGAGCAGAAGTAACATAGCACTTGTCAGTTTCCATTCACAACCTGGCAAGCAGTAGTACATCTTGTCAGGTTTCCTTCTCCAACTGTTAGGCAAACCTTCACAATCAGGAACACGAGAGAGGGAAAAATATACTGGAACATCTCTGTTTGACCTTTCCCTTACCTCCCTTCTTTTGTAATAGCATCTGGTTTGTAGGTGGCAGACTAATTTCTCAAGCCTGCCATCAAGCATAATAATAATGTGGTTTGTACAGCCGTTACATTTAATAATCCATATACAAAATCTCAAAAGTACTAGAGGTGACCTATGAAAAATTCATGAATGGTAATTATGCTAATTACACATAAAAATGCAGGTAGCAAGTAAGCATTTGATCCATTTATTTCCAGCAGTTTGCCAATTAAGAAGCACATGCTAAAAGCTATGTCTCTTGAAAAATCTATGATTCGGCAGGTACCCCAGGGAGAGCTCTTAGTTTCTCCTTAAACATTTGCACATCTCTAATTCATAGCCATTCATGAAGGAGCACAATGATTGTTTCACCGTGTTGTGTTTTCATTTGGTTTGTTTGCTTTTTGATTTTTAAAAGAAGACAGAATAAGTTACTTGAAGGGCCAGTTTCAAATAACAATATTGATAGAGGATAAAATAATTTATTTGTATTTGTTAGCACCTGTTAAATTATATGATTTTGTTTAAATAAAAATAACAACAATGTGATTGTCTTAGTCTACATTTGATTGCTGTTTGAGAGCAAGGAGGGGTAAAAAAAACTATAGGAGGAGTTAAGATACATTTTTTTGCAACTGTGCATTTGAATTCACAGGTTTTTCACATCTCCAGATCACGAGGCTGGTTTACAATTGTAGCAACCAAAACAAAGGCATATGCACAGTGAAATCAAATTTATTATTATAGTGATGTTCACAAGAGCCTCCCCTACATGTATAAATGCATGAAGGGGGAGCAGGACCACATCCCTCCAGCCCCAACCCTGACATCCACACAGTGAACAAAATAGCAAGGGGGGGGGACCTATGCACATTTGGCTGTCTGAACCAAGAACTTTGCATGATTGGAGACCCCACTGAGATAAAGAGCCTATACATGTACAGCTACATGCACGTAGGCCCCCTTTGCTCATATTCCACTCAGGGAGCATTTGTTGGGGGGCAGAATCCACAGGCACTATCCCATTGCCCTTCTACAAATTGGCTATACACATAGATGAGACTCTTCTGTCAGCAACACGATTTGATAAAGTAAATGCCAACGTTTTCATACTTTCTTCAGCTCTTATTGTCCATTGCTGATCATTGTGGCAGGTTGCTGTGTAGTCATGCCACCTCCATGAGCTTTTTCAGTGGTTTCCCTATCAAACAAATAAGAAATGTGTGGTTGTTCCATCTAATTTCCAGTTATCAAGCATCTGAAGATATTTGTTTCAAGAAAAGTACTGCTGCATTTGCGGGGAAGAGGGAAAAGAGAAAATATGTGTGTGTGTGTGTATATATATATATATATATATATATATATATATATATATATGAACCGTGTGAGGGTTTTTTTTAGGAATGAATGTAAAAATAGCAGTTCTGAAGAAGTCAACAGGGTCACTCTGATGCACAGCGATGAGCTGCAAAATCAACTTGAATTGAAATTAGGTTTCCAGGGTGTAGCATATGTTGTGATGAAGGTGCCAGGGAAGATAAAGTAGGCTACACTCTTTCAACCTGTTCAGAGTGTGTTCCAATCATTTGGAACCAGAATGAACTGCTCCCACACTGCATAACCCAAATCAGAACAAATTAAAACAGGGCTGCTCTTACAGGTGCATCCAATAATCCCAGCACACGGTCTGGGCTGCACACAGAGTGTGTGGAGGGAGGAAAAGCATGCCAGGCAAAATGGTCTTTGTAAACCGAAGTGAAAATGCCAGAAAGGGATTCATTACACACAAATATTGTTTTGAAACTATACGAGAGAGAGAGAGAGAGATTGCCCATTTCAAAGCTTCTGTTTTATTTGACTTCAGGGAAACTAGTTGTGGAGGCATCTGTCCAATTTAATAGAACAGCTCAGTCTCCCTCTGGTGGCTGCTTTGCTTTTACTGATTCACACAAGTGGTAAGTTTGCAATAGTCCCACCAAGTGTAAGAAAGGAAGACCTTTCACATTTTAGGTAGTGAATTCTAAACAGAGTGAG
Organism: Rhineura floridana; assembly: GCF_030035675.1. Lineage (NCBI taxonomy): Eukaryota > Metazoa > Chordata > Lepidosauria > Squamata > Rhineuridae > Rhineura > Rhineura floridana. The sequence continues at coordinate 106,164,223 of NC_084485.1, read as the reverse complement.
ATGTAAATACTGCTCTACAAATGTCATGGGTACCACCCACAGATATTAAGCTAATACAGGTAGTGCTTCAGTGGAGTACAGTAAATAACTGCCTGAATATTTTGGGAAATGAGGCTATTAGGGTTAACTGGAAGACAGTAAGGTTAAACTTGATCAGTTCAGTAGTAAATTCTATAGATTGTCTTTTTAGTGTATTGTTGTGAAACCTAAAGCTAAACCTAGACTTCTTTAGACAAAGGTCTATAGGATTTTATGGAGTACTTCTGCAGATGATGTTCTTTAACTGTATGACTATACTCTCCCTAAAGATTAGAGTTGCCAGGTGTCCAGTTTTCACCGGGAGACTCCAGTTTTTGGGGGCCCTCCCCAGGTCTCCGGGTGAGTCACCTTAATCTCCAGACTCTTAGTTTTCATTTTCAAAAAAATAAGTTTCTAGGTGGTCTGGTTCAAAAGATAGAAACTAAAATGTTAGCCGCCCCCCACCAGCACAACTTCTGTTAGTACTAGCTGCTCTAATCCCTACCCTTTCAGGTTTTTAGCAGTAAGTGAAGTCATGGTTTGACTGACAAGAAAACAGACAGTTTTCTTTTCCTGCTTGTCTCTCAAGAGGAATTCAGTAAATATATAGCTTTCAACAGTATAAAGAGTACTTTCTGTGTACAGGATTGGGACTTGCTTCTGAGTAAACATGCATAAGATTGCATTACAACAGAAGATCACAGCAGGATATTGGAAGGCATAAAAGTGTACATGGAGGGTTTTTTAATTACTTGCAAAAATGACATATACATTTTATATTTCAAATTTTTGAACAGAAGTTTTAAAAAGTGTACATGCTGCAGTGTTAATACTTTTCTAATTAAGGAGTCAAATAAGTTTAAATTTTACTGGACTGTTGAAGAGGGCAGTTTATTTGTCTTATTCATAACCTGTTTTGAAAACCTTCTGAAAATGAAGCTTTTCTGAGACTAAAGCAGCAATGCTAATTCCACATACCTGGGAGTTAACCCCAGTGAATTCAGTAGGACTTACTTTTGAGTAGACATGGTTTGGATTGTGCTGAAAATCAATGGGACTTTTGAGTGAACATAGAAAAGGATTGTGTTGTAAATCTTTCTGGCAAAAACAGTTAAAGACAGGTATTTAATAACATTCAGAATAATAAAACCAACGATGAGTTAAAAAGAGATAAAAAACGTAATAGCTTCTACATACTTGGGTAAGCCTGCCTAAACAAAAATGTTTTTAGCAGGTGTGGAAATGAAGGTGTCTGCCTAATGTCAATAGGCAGGTAGTTCCAAAGTGTAGGTACTGCCACACTAAAGGATCAATTTCTTACAAGAGCAGAACAAGTACTATATGGCGCCCATAACATGGAAAGCACACCTTGAACTTGGCCTGGTAGCAAATCAGCAACTAGTGCAGATTTCAGAGCAGAGGTATTATGTGCTGATATGATACCACTCATGTCAGCAGTCGTGCTGCAGCATTCTGCACTAACTGCAGCCCCCCGGTCAGGTTATGCTGCATAGGGATATCTCTGATCTTGGCCAACCAGCTGCCAGGATTTTTTAGTTTGGTTAGGAATGCTGACTGGTTGTACAATGCTAAGTGTTCTGCATTTCATTTACTTTTGACCTTACTCCCTTACATCCATAGAAGCAACAACAGTAGTTCCATGTGGTCAGCTCAACCCCACTAAACCAACTGATGATGCACCTTGTTGGTTGCATGATGGTTTGTTTCTTCCCCAATAGTGGTAAAAGAGAATTCACATCCTGGGAAGTGTGGCTTCAATTGCTGTTGTTGCCAATCTACTGCCTATGAAGGTAGACCAAACCATGTGTGTTTTCTCTCTGTCAATTATTACTCACTGGAATTGGGCTGGCTGTCACAATGAGTTTATAGCAGCCCACAGAGTAGATAGGAAAGAGTCCTCCTCGTGCAATATTCTTAACTCTTACTCATTTCTCAAACCTCTCTCTGCAGCGAGGGTCAAATCTGTAAAGATGTTTGGAGCAGCCATGTTAAAAGGCAGGTAGGGCATTCCAGGCAGGGGGTTGCCAACCCTGCTTGGATATGGATATCGTTGCAGAGGATTCCTAGTCAAGCCTTACCAACAGCACAAGCCTATCCATATCTACTCAGAACTAAGTCCTATTGAGTTCTATGGGGCTTAGTCCCTTAGTAAGTGTGTTTAGAATTGCAGCCTTCAGGGGCATCCATCTTTACTCTTGAGTGCTTCCATCTAACATCTCCACAACACTAGGCTTTCTTCCTACAAAGGCCTCAGGCCTGGCCTGAGAGCACTTAAACCCTTCTTGCCAGAAGCAAGTAGGCTAGATTAAATGTTCCTTACTTTCTAAGCAGGTGAAAAGGAATGATCCCATCGACCTGGAAACACCCTAATTTAGCCAAGATTTCTATCTTAATTTCCAATCAGAGATTTTTTTTTGTTTGAGTGATATGCTCAAAGCGTCTATGGTTGATGCCTAATGACATCACTAGGGCCCACCCCTGAAATCTCAGGGTTTGCGATGCTTTTGACCTGGCAACCCTACTAAAGATGTAGATTTCCATACAAAGTGCCCATGCAGAGAATAATTTATCTGTAGCTAAAACTTTGCATTTGGGTACAGTCAAAATTAATCCTAAATATGTGCAGTCCTCTTTCACAATGATTTCAAACTCATCTAGTCTAAAAAAAGAAGAGGGTATATACCACAGCACTTGCATCATGTATTTTGGGATCCTATAAGGGTATTATGTTAGGGCTTAGCCATTGCTTCTTCTGCCTGATCCTGCTGTGACTATATGAGACCTCCGTGGAGCTTTGATGCACAAGGCCATGGTGTTGTTTGGGTTCCAGCACTAATGAAATGAATGAAACATCATTTTGTGTCCATTCTGTGACCCTACTACCAACTGCAGTTCTGAGTATTGCTTTCTCAAGAAACAGTGATGTGTTTACTTTGAGGAGTGAAAATCAAGTGGAGCTAGGATACCTAAAGGAATCAATAAGTAATGGGTCATGCTCATTGTCGCCCTCATTCTGCGGTTATCCCTATATGGACCAGATTTGTGTCTGTCTCTGTCTTTAAAAAGCTATACATACAGCTACCTTTCTCTGTCACATGAACATATGAAGCTGCCTTTCTGTGCGAGATCATCGGTCCTTAGCTCAATATTCCCTAAGTAGCTCAAAATTGACTAATTTCCATTAAAGGCAGTTAAGAGTTTTTGTAAATGCTGGCTGTATAAAGAAATGATAAGGTGTGGCTAACTAACATCAGAAAACATTTTTTTGGGGGGGGGTCTAAAATATTTAGAAGTGTGGAAAATTAAGCCTGGTAGAGAAAACAAGAAGTTTGTGAAAGGTTTATTCTAGAATGTATTCAGTAGGTTGCCACTGGATATGTGCAGAACACTATTCTCTACTACTGATTACCACAGTCACCCCACTTCACATTTATGCTGAGAAAATGTCTTGCTGAGACTAAGCTGTCTTGGATAAGGCCTCAGAAAGCCCAGGGAACTGTCCTGCTCAGCTGAAAGGCAAGGATAAGATTGGGGACAAGATCAGACATGGTAAAGCAGAACTCAGGCTAGATGCAAGGTAAAGCAGGGTTCGGAGCAGGCAGGGCTCAGGGTGAATGAAAGGCTCAGGCTGTTCCACAGAGCTCTGATGCTGCTTCAACAACAAACTGAGCCCTATGCAGTGGCAGCAGCTGTACTCCAGTTGTTACCTTCACCTGCACTGGAAGGTGATTCTTCAGTTAAAGGTCAAAGTCTTCTACTGCAACTGAGCAGGGGAGTTGTTCTCACTGGGGCTTCTGCAATGCTGTCCTCTGAGTCCAAGGATGGTAGTGCCACAACTTTAGACCGGAGGGGCACTGGACCCACAGACTTATTCATTGGAATCACTTCTGTGGCTGGCTGTGGGTGCCCTTCCCCTTCTGGTTCAGTGTTTTCAACCTCATCCCCTGAAGAAGGGAAATCTGACTCTGGATCCCTGATAGAAATTTGGTGCATCGTCTGCTGCACTTCACCTTCTTTGCTCCTTCGTGTTGCTGGTAGCTAAAGAGAGAGAGAGAGAGAGAGAGCACTCCAGAAGAATATCTTCAAAATGGGTGATATGTTTGCAAATGTAGTTTAATGTAAGCAAGCGTAAAGCGATTCACATATACCTTATGGGTTTTTTTTAAGTTTGGATGCTTCCAGACCAAGCTTTAATTTTGCAAAAAAAGCCATTAAGTATCACAGTGGGACAGGTTTTTGTTTTTAAATGGATATTCCTTGAAAAAATAAATACAGATTAATTGTGGTGGGAGTGGAAAATGAGCTAGCATGTTGTGTGACTTCTAAGAAAAACTGGCATGAGCAGCACTGATTCAACTATAAACAGCTTGTCTGGAAGCGCCCTTCAAGGATCAAGGAACAGAACTTGTATGACTCTAATAAACAGTGTCTTACAGGTTTTGTTCCCTGGATTTAAATAAATGGAGTTTGAATAAATTCATTAAAATATACTAAATGTCCTGACATTATATGTATACCCTTGTTAATACAGGGTTAGTAATGTATATAATTAAACGCCTTTGATAGTTAGCTGAAAACATGGAGAATGTTTGCCAGATGAAAGCACAATCAGGGGATTTCACATACAATCCAGTCATGTTCAAGATTGTACCAATGGACATTGGCAATTGAGCAGTATACAACTAGCTGATCAATATTGGGAGAGAAATAATCACATGTCTAGGTTAAAATATTTTGTGAAATTAAGGGAATGCATCAACTGATTACTTAAAGATATAAAGAAATTCCCAGTCAAGTATGATCAAACTGATCTCAAGAAATGTATTTCAGAAGCATATGGCTTAAATATCATAATAAATGTATTTTTTAAAAAAACCCTAGATATTTTCTGCTGCTCACACACAGTAATCTCTCAAAAAATAGAAAATCAACTTTAGCTGAACTCTTGCTCATAGAAACGTTTCTCAAGAGATATAAGAAATATAAGGATTAATGTCGCTTCTGTCTAATGACTGTAGTGCTGGATTTAATTAATTTTGCTGTATAGTCATTCTTTATTCATAAGGAATAATTGGTGCTTCATAGTGATTTTTTATTAATAAATTGCATTAAGTATAATCTTCTGATGACCAGCAAAAAGCTGAAATGTAAAAAATAACGAAAAGGGGAAAAGATGAAGTCCATAGTAAATGCTCAATGAAACTGAATGTATCACATAATTTGTACTTAAATATAACAAAATAATTATACTGTGAGATCTTTCTGGAAACAAGTGATCTTTTTTAATAAATTGCAACATAACATTTGAATAGTAATTTTACAAACAATACTTTCTAGACTTATTAGTTGTGAATAATCTTTGCCTGCTTATCCATGTGGAATATATATCATTATGCCCTTTTGGGTATGATCCCCAGATCCCATTCCAGCAGCAAGGACCACATTTTTAAACATTCGGCCGTCAGAGAAGAAAGCTGCATGTCACGTCATGTTCCAATATCATTGTCTGCAATGACAAACTTCTCATAATCTATAGTCATACTGTTGGCTTTAGTATAATACATGTAAAGCCCCAGGTGCCAGCCATGACATTAGACGTTTAGGTTATTCTACAAAGTGCCATTAACAATGATAACAACAACAACAATAATACAAAATCTACTTTTACATGAGTACTTCAAGGTCTTTTCTCCAGCCGTGACAACACTTCCTTTAGTACAGTAATTTGCAAACTTTTTTTTCCCCCATGGACCATTGAAAATTCCCAATGATCTTGGCAGACCTCTTGATGATTTTTCTGCCTGTTGTAGCAATTGGAATGTGCTGTGCTATATTTTGAAATGGATTTTCATTGCTTCTTTAGTTTCTTACATTCTTTTTATTGTGTTACAATTTGTATTTCATAGAATTCAAATGGTAATACAGTAACATGCAATATAATAAATAAAAGCAGCAATAAAAAACCATGTGAGTATTTAATGCGGATGTGCTGTGGACCACCTGAATGAAGCTTGTAGACCACTGAAGCCCCTGCTTTAGTAGCTTGAGTTTACTGTTGAAATGCTGAAGCATCCATCTTATATACTCACCAAAGACTTGGCTCCTGTGCAACTGCAAACATTCCTAAAAAATTGTTTGGGATACTCCAGTCTGGACAGCCATAAATAATAACACGCATGAATGATAAATGGGCACCCAACTTATTTCTGTGAATTAGGTTTGATGGCCTACATTTGAAGTCCTGCATATGCAGATCAGCTGTAGGTTTGTTTGTTTTTATTAAATATAACCACTGCCCTGTTTTTCCACGATTGATTTGCTTCATTAATCTGTAAAGTCCTCTTGACAAGAATCCTTACTCACAGGGATACTCATTTTGGAAAATGTACAGGATCAGCTAACTAAGCAATATTATTCAGACTTTGGCAAGTTGTTCGAATAGGTGGTGGATCAGGGGATGAGAGAAAAGAATAGGCACCCCAGCAAATAAAACAGCTTTCTTCAAGTCTGATGCTTCCTCCTTCCAACTTTGTTTTATCTTATCCATTTCAGCATGAAAGCCTTGATGTCCAAAGAGCTGTATTTTTTTTTAATGAGGAGCAGAGAGGAAACTCTGCAACTTTCAAAACACATGTCACAGCATCTGGCTGCTTTACAGTCTTTTGAAGACTCTGCACTCAAAGCTTCAGAATTGTCCGTTAGGCTAAGGAGACAGCTGTGAAAGTACCTGGCTAAACCTGTCTGAACTAGTTTTCATATGAGTTAAGATAAAATATGAAGTGTCTTTAATCTTTAATTAATTACTACCTCATGAATTGATATTTGACTTGATTATTTTAGGGTAGTTTAGGCAACTTCTTCAAAAGCAATGAAATGCATTGTTTAAAATTGTTTTTATAGTGGTGACATACTTCACTGAAAGAGAAAATTCCATATTCATTAGTTCTGAGTGTATGTAAGTTGGTATAAGACTAGAAGCATCTGCATGTAAGTCCAAGTTATATTTGTCAGTTTTCACATAACTGAGTATGTCCAGATACTGCTGAAGGAATGGCTCTCCTGATGTGGCTGGACTACAGTTCCCATAATCCCAGACCACTGGCTATGCTGGTTGGGGCTTATGGAAGTTGATGGAAGCAATATCTGGAGGATCACAGTTTCCCATTGTCATGGCCATGGACCAGGAACCCTTGGGATCAGCTTCCTCCTACAACAGTATAAAGTAGGAAATGGATCTATGCCTGTTCTCTCCCATGTGGATCTCATGGCACCAGAGCCTGCCATCTTATTCTCTAAACCCTGATGAGACATATTTGCCACTTGACTCTGATGACAGCAGCAGACTCCTCAGAGGATTAGGAAAAACCTGAGCAGCTTTCTCCAAATAAACCCTTGCAGCTTGAAACCCTGCTGCCTAGAAGAAGACAATGGCTTCTGGGGAGGGGGCTTTAACAGGGCTTTGATCTTCTACCTTGTCCAGACAATAAAGCTCTGCCAGTTGGTCCAAGACCCTGCTGAGACAGCATGATTTGTTTACCTCAGCTTCAGGGCTGATAACTGTGGTCCTGAACCTTGATCAAAGTCCTGGCCTTGCCTTGCCTTGCCATCTATTTCAGGACCTCAGGCCTACTGATCTCCAACTTGCTTGAGGCATCACTCTCTCTTGATGGTAGACATCACTAGGGATCAGGAGACCCATCCCTGGTGCAGTAGAAAGAAAAAAATGTATATATTTTTTATCTAACTATTACTTCATATCCAGTCATGGACACCTCACCTCCCCCTACACTACTTCCATTGTAAATAGCATTCATTAAAGACACATTATTCCTAATTATAAATATCTTATAAGATCCTCCATGGTGCAGAGTAGTAAGTGGCGGTAATGCAGCCGAAAGCTGTGCTCATGGCCGGAGTTCGATTCCAATGGAAGGAGGAAGTCGAATCTCCGGTAAAAGGGGTTGAGGTCCACTCAGCCTTCCATCCATCCGTGGTCGGTAAAATGAGTACCCGGCATATGCTGGGCGGTAAAGAAAGACCAGGGAAGGAACTGGTAATCCCACCCCATATATACGGTCTGCCTAGTAAACGTCGCAAGATGTCACCCTAAGAGTCGGAAACGACTCGCACTACAAGTGCAGGGACACCTTTACCTTTTTTTATATAAATATCTTCACAGTAGGAACATAGGAAGATGCCTCAGACTGAGTCACACTATTGGTTCCTCTAACTCACTATTGTGCCACCAGGAATAAGGAGGAAGTCTCCTGTCTCAACACAACCACTGGCCATGCTGGCAATGGCTGATGAGAGTTGGAACCCAACAACAATCTGGAGGGCCACATCTTTAGTCTACACTGATGGGAGCAGTGTCAAACACAAGTCTTTTCCAGCTTATTTGGAGATACTAAGTATTGAATCTGGGGTGTTTTAAATGCTCTGCCATGGACTCATGTCCCTTTCCTTAATACAAGAAGATAAAGATAAACATAAGTAGCCTGCACTGACAATTTGTGGCAGAGGGTTGAAATAAGACACAGACACAGTAAACTGGGTTGAACAAAGGGCCACTTTATTAAACTATAACCAAAACTTTAACTAATCTGCAGAGGAAAACCTAGATGCGCTACTATCTATAAGCAAGTCTTTGTTTACAGCTCTCGGGTGACCAGCCCCTGCTGGAACAAGTGTAAGCCCTTTTATCTTACCCCTTATCCCAGCCACACCTGTAGGTGAGCAGGGGGGCCTTCCCACGTCACCACCCCCCGGGGCCATACAACTCCAGGTAGATGAGGTAAGAAGGCCCCAGAAGCAGTCCATATCCTGCCCTCTGGCCGTAAAGCCGTTCCTGGCAAGCCTCGGGAACCACCAATCACCTCCAAAGGTGTCTAAGGGGGCCACCAAGCTGTCCTTACCTACTTCCCTTCCTGCACCTATCCACCACCAAAAGGGAAACAAATCTCTATGTAGTCCCCCTTTACCCCACTGCCGAGTACAACGTCTCACAGACACCTCTGCAGGTCATTTACAAGGATGTCGTTCCCTGCATCCATCAGGTGAACCCCATCCGCCCTATAAAGTTCAGCCCACATGTGCCGTATTTCAGGGTGATGCAAAGCCAACCCACCATGAGTGAGAAGAGCCAACCGAAGCTTCCGGTTGAACTTCTTCCATGACCATTCTATCTCTTTAGAGATCCCTGCGTGGGAGAATGTCTGACCACAGCAGATGAACCAAAGGCCAACATTGCCTTATAAACTGTCCTCACATGCTTGCAGACTAAGGGCCTTGCCCTTCAGTAAACCAAGGTCATTCCTTCCCAGGTGAATGACCAACACGTTGGAACCGTCTGCACCAAACCATGCTGGAACAACATGGGTAGGAGCCCATCCCAGCACATCCCCCGTCAGCCCAGCCATTGCACCGTGGCCCACTGACCGAGGCCCAGCTCCTGATGGCCTGCACCTCTGCAGGCAAAAATCCGATACTTGCTGCAGTAGAGGCAGCACCAATCCTGAATGAATGGGTCCCAAACCTCACAGGGTCGACCCCCAAACCCCATAGCACTAGTTTGGTAAGCGCCCAGAACCGAAATTTAGTGAGGGGGGACCCCCCTTCATGAATGAACAAGTAACCCGGCTCTGTCCCCCTCACATCCAAAAACAGCGCAATGCCCTCACTGGGCAAATGTCCAGGACAGGGGATGCCACTAATACTACACTACGCCTCTTATGCCCTTGGTCCATCTTACACCATCGCAAGGTAACCGTGGCACAACCCCCTTGTAAACTAACATCCGACAAGAGAAATGCTTGCAGAGATGAATCCGACTTGGATCCAGCCACCACCTCGCCAACCCTAAAAGCCACCCAAAATAATGTGAGGGCCACCGCATGAAGCAGCTGAACCTCATAGCGGGAAGAGCACATGCCATCCCAATGCCCTAAAGGCCCCACTAACAAATTGGGTGACAATGGGCAACGGGCATCTGGGGCAGCAGGGCTCTCCCGAGCCCAGCCTGCCAACATCCAATGGACCCGAAAATCAACTGTATGATCCCTAAAACCCTCTGCCTTTGCTATAAATGAAAGCCCTGCCAGCTTACCCATCAATGTCCTGACAGAAAGTTCCCTCCTCCGGCATTGCACCAGGAATTCCAGCAGGTGCTCCATGGGGATACGTCACCTTTGTGGATAGCCCCTGCTGCCCCTAAATTCCTGGAGCTCCCTACCTGCTCTCTGATAGCTGGCCAGCGTGCTGGGTGCAACGGACAGACTTATAGCCTTCTCCGACTCTGCTCTCCAATCTCCCAAATCCCGGGTGGCACGGCCTCTGGCTGAGCTCTGGCCAGTGGCGCCAGGTACTGAAACCTCTCCATCTGGTTCTGCGACATAGCATCCGCAACACCATTATCAATACCCGGCACATGCCTCACCTGAAATAAGACATTAAAATACAGGCACTGGAGAACAAATGATCAGTCCAGACCCATAACATTTGGATTCCTAGATGTGAGGGAGTTTATAACCTGGACCGTGGCCATGTTATCACACCAAAAATGGACAGTAGAGTTCTGTACCCTCCCTGCCCACAGATTGGCCGCAACTATGATGGGAAAGAATTTGAGAAAAGTCAAATCCTTGGTTAGCCCATCCTTAATCCAAGCCTCTGGCCAATCCCCCCTACACCATGAATTCCCCAAAACTACCCCAAAACCAAATGCCCCGGAGGCGTCTGACTGAACTTGTAACTCTGCTTCCAGTAGCAGGTCCTCCTTCCAAAACAAAACCCCATTAAAAACCAGTAAAAAGGACAACCACACATCCAGGTCAGTGCGCAAGGCAGCCGTGACACGGTATCTGTGGTGGGGTTGGGAAAGTCCTACTATTGCATCATACACCTGCCAAAGAAATGCCCAGCCCAGTGCAACTACCCTGCATGCAAAATTTAGTTGCCCAGCCAGCTCTTGTAAGACTGCCAGGGAACCCTTCCTGGCCCCGGAGACCTCCTCTGCCATGGACTCAAGATCCTTTCCTCAATACAAGGAGATTATGAAACATAAGTAGCCTGCACTGACAATTTGTCACATTTTTCCATGCCTTCCATTTTTCTAAAATGTCCTCATTGCTCTTTATTACTTTTATGTTTTTTTCTCCTTTGTTGAAAATTAATGAAATGTCTTTCTTCTCCACAGGCTCTTCTCACCTGTTTGGGCCTGTGTTGGGGGGCTTGCTAAGTTAGCCATTAGGTACATATCTTCCAGGCTCCATTTTGAATCACAGGTTCCATATTGAAGAGAATTCATTGCCTGGTTCCTGCTGAGAAGTTTGAGAAGACGTTGACTCTCAAGCCAATGGATGAGCATGCTTACGGTGGTGCTTAATGCATTTCCATGGATCACGAGTGGTTTAGTTGGTCTCTTCTAAGAGGGGGTCACAGCCACAGCAGAAGATGCTTTTGAGCCAAAACAAATTAGCCATAATTAGTCAGAAGTACTATATGCTACTTTCCATTAAAGACCTCTTGATTCATGGAGATGTATTAGGCACCTCCCTAAGCATGCTCATCCATCCATTTGAGATTCAAGGCTTACTCAAACTGCCTTGTAACAACCATACTCACCAATATCAGTTGGCACATAATGATCATGAATCAGACAGAGGTGTAACTGAACAAGGTTTTGTTCTCAATATGCAATTGTCAGGAAATATATCAATTATTCATGTGTAAAACTAAGTTTTTAAAATGTCTCTTTCTGTACTGCAAACACTGAGCCAATGTCCCGGGGGGGGCAGTGTGTACAGAGCACAAATAATAAACTGATGCTAAGCTGAAATAACTTTGTCAATCCATGCCTCCTCTACATGGTCTCCTGATATCCTATTCCTTATTTGTGTGGGGTAGACCCTGACACATCCTTGGTTGAATCTCAAGGATTTCAACCTGTGTTATCACTTGATATATTGTCATTCATTTAAAAGTTAGAGTGTTAAATATTCCCTTCCTTAAGTTAAATGTTCAGAGAACAAGGATGGGCATGAACAAATTTTGATGATTATGATTCCTGTGTATATTCTGTAGTAATGTTTAAAAGCTCTATGTTTCAGTACAATTTTTATAGTGAGAATAAACATTATTGTCCATGGTTTAGCTTAGGAGAACCACATATTGTTCCAGTACCAGCTGAGCACACATTTTTATGTTGTGTATGCCTGAGGCCACCACACCATGAATCCAACTTGAATCAGCTGGAGCTAATGGCAGGAGTCTCTATAGACTAAACTATATAGCTGCTCTACCCCAGACGTCCATTCATGCTTTAGAGCCGCTGGGAACAGCAGGTGCATGATGTTTCTACAGCATTACCTGGAACAAATGTTTAGCTTAAGTGGGGGAGAGGGAGAAGGGAGATTTCATGGAGGGAATGATGTCTTTCAAACATAGTGTAGCCCATGCAACATAAATGTAAATTCCCGTCTTATATTAAGTAGTCTTTGGACACACATTGGTAGTGAATGTTGGGTGAGCTCAGGACATCTTGCTGCCCGAAGCAGTGTAGCAAAGGTAACCCATTCCACCCTGCCAAGTCAAGACTCATAGTACCCAAGGCCAGCCAAGGTCTTTCCGAACCTGAAGCAGAAAATCCCTCATACTCTGTCCCCTTCCCTGCCAATTAAAAGAAAAAGAAAAAAATGCTACCCTTTGACAGCCCAAATCAGCCACTTGGGGTGGCTGCTTCACTCTGCCTAATGGTAGGGCCAGCCTCAAGTTGATGGATATAAAACTTTCAGTAACAGTCTCCGCAGTTGGTCATTTTACAAACCAAGGTGCTGTTCCTCTTACTGGTGATAATTAATAAATCATCATCATCATCAATCAACAAGCACTTCTTTTGAAAAAGTGTGACTATCTTAACATGCAGTTTGGGCTTTCCCACCATGCTATACTATCTTAGTTGTGGGGTACATAGGCTATAGAAAACAGCAATAGGTATTCTGTAAGAGGCAGAAAAAATGGTTGAGGTATTTTAAGAGTCTGCCAAGTTTAGCAATGAAGCAAAATTACATCCTCAAGCAGAATTCCTTTTCAAATAATGTGAGTAACAGTTTGCATTCATATTGGGAAATTGCTTTTGAATTGTTGATTTTAAAATCTGGAAGCTACATCAGTATAGCTATGGACTTGGCTTTTTGCAAGTAGGAATCACAAAGGAGTTGTATAGATGCTACAGGTTTTTTTAAAAAATGAACAACAAAAGGAGAAATTACCAGATACAGAGAATGCTTCATATATCATCTGTGCAGTCAGTGTACTTAGGGAGTCAAGAAAAACATCTGAAGTTGTGGTGGCCTAGGAACACAGGGATTACTGTCCACATTTCTTGGCAACTTTGATTAATGAGTCATTTTTTCTAATAAGATCATATCCCACACACAGGCATACCATGGCTTTATATGAGTGTCAATGTCAGAGTCTTTCCAGTGAGACAAATATGGAGAATATGGGGGCAGTCTTATTTTATCAGAATGTTGTGATGTAGACATGAAGAGCATTTGGATAATGAAATGCTAGTAACAGCAACAATACTATTTAACAGGAGTTTGGCATGACACTCTATGAGGGATCAGTGAATTCAGGCCATCAAGGAGAAAGTCTGATCATGTTGCTATAGCAGCCTTTACCTGGCAGGGCCCGATGGGAGTTCTAGTACAAATCATTTGGGAGGCACAAGGTTGGCAAAGGCTCTTCTGTTGTGTGTCATTTGTTCAACATAACGTAGCCTAACATAGTTCAGAAGGAAAAAAGGGTATGGATTGAAATGTGACTTTAGTAACGAAGAGGGTGCAGCTTTCTGAGTCCATCTTTTAGCACAACAAAACCTAATGGCTTTTTTCCTTCTTGGGAAGCATTTGTCCCATTGATTCTTTGCAGACTGTATTCAATTTTTACATAAAATGCACCCTTAGTGAAAATATTCTAATCATTTCATCAAACATGATAGTTTGAATTATTTAATAAAAAATACAATTAGTCTTTTTTGCAGATTGCTCAAAAACTCTAGAAATCCCTTTCAGCTTTTTGTCATTAATACACATTATCCTTAATTCACAGTTAGCATTAATAAATTTTTCAGAAGACAATTAAATGTTGACTTTCTGAATAATATCCATTTTTGAATGTTTGGTGACATACTTTAATATAACAGTGTGTTCATGTTTTAGTTTTAAAATCAAGCTATATTTTTCTTCTTGAAAAAATGTGTGGAAAGTATTTCTCTTAATACAAACCTTTGAAGACTCTTCCTGGTTTTTTCCTTCCTGTTTTGGTTTGGCAGGAGGATGAAACTGGCTGCAAATTAGATTCTGCAATATATCGTGTTCCTTATTTTTCAACTGATTAGTTTCATACTGTTGGCAGTAACTTACCCTGTTGAATTCAGCTTGGGATTTTGTAGCAATCTTCAGCACAGTGTTCAAACCCCTGAGGGATTGTGCAGAGATTCTGTCAAACCCTTTTCGATGGATGTGTATTTCATTCTGTGGCTGTACTTTGTGCTCATTTAAAAGAACCACTCTTCAATTTGTAGCAGAACATTTTCAAAATGAAGTTTAGAGAGGCAGAAGTCTGTCACATTGACTGGAGTATCACTACTTCCTCACTTTTAATGGGCTCTATTAGTTTGAATAGAACTCCAATTTCGCGTTCTCTTCTAATATCCTACTTTTTCACACTTTGCTTTTTTAAAAAAATAAGCAATAAACCTACAAATTTCTATACTTGTTACCATTGATGTATTGCTGAATCTTTTCTTTTGATTTCCCTACAATAATGATGTCTGTAGTTTAAAAATCTAAGCCCATGTCATTGTTTAAGTGAGAAGACTTTGTTCAGCATATAAAAATATAACAAATGTGGGTGATACATTGCTGGGTGAGATAAGTAGGCCAATTTTGTCCCAGTTCTTGTTTTGGGACAATATGGACAAGGTGCATCCACATGGATTAATCAAGTTACATTTTTCAGAAACAAATAAGTAGAGACCATTCAAATTGCCTGTTCAATATTTCAAGCATCTGCATTTTCCAGTTCCTTTGTTCTGATTGTTGTTTTGTGTGCTGATTGATTTCTTATATTTTCTTGTTATGTTTTCTTTTATGGTGTTGTTCATTGCCTCTGGAGCTTTTGGGTTGAAAAGTGATATATAAATAAAGTCTAATACTACTGCTGCTACTAATTGGTAAAATCAAGCTACGTTATACTCAGAGTTGACCCATGGAAATTAATGGAATTAAGTTAGTCACATCCATTCATTTCAATGGGTCTACTCTGAGTAGGACTAACATTTGATACAATGCAATATCTTTCCCTTGGGCAAAAATACGGAAAGTAGAGAGCTAAACAGTGATAGATCATTGGATACCATATGCACTGTGTTACTATTCTTGTGCGAATATTGGTAGAAGCTTCCATTGAAAACTGTAGCTTTGAATGTTCCCTAGTCCTAGCTCCATCAAAGTATGGTTTCTAATTCAAAATATGTAAAGATTGAACAAATATCAAAAACAAGTAAAAGTTAATTGTTTCTCTTCTTTGACAGGTGTTACTTGGAAGATGGAGCTTCAAAAGGTGCCTGGCTGAACCGATCAAGTATTATTTTTGCAGGAGGAGACAAGTGGTCAGTAGATCCCCGAGTTTCAATTGCAACAGCAAACAAAAAGGAGTACAGCCTCCAGATACAAAATGTGGATGTCTCTGACGATGGTCCATATACTTGTTCGGTGCAGACTCAACACACGCCAAGAACAATGCAGGTGTACTTAACAGTAAAAGGTATTTACCTTTTAATTCACTCGTTGACTGTTTTTCTTGAAGTCATGAGTAGTAAAAATACAATTGATGTGATAGTTGTCTTCTCTTTGTTACAGTACTCAAAATTTGGTGAATGTGATGATCCCATGTGAATGTTGACAATTCCAGATTAATATAACGAAAACAGATATCTGTTTCCCTAGCTCTTTTACCCAATCCCTTCAGCACACTCAGTGAATGCTGAAAATTTCATTTAGGTGACTGGTGTATCTCAGTGTATCTCTGAGTTTGGAGACATTCACAAAATTTGTCTGGGATTGCCAGCAGTGATATGTGAATCCTGACAGGAGCATGTGTAAGCTACTTGGTGAGAACGTGGCATGTTCTGGAAAGATGGTAGGCAAGATCCCTGTTCAAGCTTTCAATTCCTCATGTGATTACAATCACATGGGGGAGGGTCAGAGCTGAACTCACTAGCCCCATCATCTCTCTCATGTTCCCAATTGCACCATCCTACTGTTGCCCATGCATTACAACTGGAACACAGAAGTAGGGAGCCTGTCATATGTGCATAGGTTCCCCACACAATTTAGAACCCTGAACATTACCACATGGTCCATAACTATTCCGCTTGTGGTGGGATGCCATCTCTTTCAAAGATCTGCATAAAAGGGGAAGAGTGGGAAAATTCAATTAGTGCCTGTGTACAAAGCCCTAAATGTCTTGAGACTGAAGCACCTAAAAGAGTACTTCCCTCAATATCAATCATCTCAAGCCCCATGGTCAGCTGGGGAGGTTTCTGTTAGTGATACCATCATTGGGTGCTACCCAGTTGGCACCCATTGACCCAAGACAAGGCCTTCTCAGTGGTGGTTCGTTATTTGTGGAATGCCCTCCCTGGTGAGGTGTGACTTTCTCCATGATTACTAACTTTCAGGAAGAATTTAACAACATTCCTGTTCACCCTGGCATTTATTGGCTAAATGTACTGGTACCCCGATATTAGCTGTGAGGCTCCTTTGGATAGAAATTTAAACAGCAACATTAACAATATATAGTATGCTGGTTTTAGCACAGAGGACATTAAGGTTACAATTCTATTTTTAGTTTTCTGTGCATTGCACAGAATAAATAAATATATATTGTACTCAGTGGTGTTTACTTCTGAGTAGACTTGGAGAGATTGCACTGCATAGATAGTAGCCTGTAGTTTAAATGATAGACAGAGATGGACCAAAACCCAATGCAGATTATACAGCATCAGTCATATAGTCACAGGTAAGTAAAAGGAATTGCTGTTGCAGAATGTGCAGCCAAAAAACCTACATACTAGCAACACTAATGACTAACTTGCAACTCTAGTAACAAACTAACAACTCTAGTGTGGCAGGACTTGGGCTAGACAGCGGAAAACAGTATTCCTTTTGATGGGCTAAGTAAGATCTTCTAATGTCCATGTGTAAATGTAATTATTCCTTTGAAATCTATTGACATTTAAACCATTTCTTGGAAACATTAATAAAGTTCAAGTGGGGCAGATATTATTACCACCAAACAGGGTCAAACTGAAAAGAGAGTAAATGTCACTGAAAACAATGTTCTTTTCAGAGAGATTATCATCATTATGCAAAAACAAGCTGTCAAGCATACTGTTCTTCAGGAAAATCTTTCATCCTTGTCTCGTCAGTGTAACCTCAGATGCATATTTGAAGACTGTGATTTGCATGATAGGTTTGTAGATATAATGAAAATCAATTATTGGAAGGTCCTGGATCATTTCCATATTGAGCACTGGCGATGCAGATACAGAGATGCATTTTGTTTAAAAGAAACTGTAGCTCTGTGGTAATAACCATCTCAATGATCATCCAATGATCAGCCCTGGCTTGTGTGCCCTAATTAACTATTCTGAGGGACAGGTGGTTTAGGAATTAGCAATGAGATGAGGGAAGCCTTTCATCTCATGATCTGCAGAACAAATCCGGCACTGCTTGGCAGTGAGAAAAAGCTGTGACCATCTGATTGCTGTCCATAGCTTTCATGAAATGCCTCTTCATGCTGTCAGTTCACTCTCTGTAGTTAAGTCCCAATAGAACACAAGCAAACAATGACAACATAACCTAAAATACAGCCACATAATATCTAGTGATTAGCAGGAGCCTGTGGTAAGGAAAAATACATGGGGTGTATCAATAGTCTGTTTACAAACGGTAAAAAGGTAAAACTATTTGCAAAAGAAAAAATTGCTTTGTTATTTAGTGACATTCCAGTCATTGGAAGAGCTGGATGCTCACAAGGGCAAGTATCTGCGAGCTACATATGAAGCTGTCTTAACCTGAGTCATACCTTTGATCCATCTTGCCAAGGTTGCCTGCTTCACCATTCCCCAACGTGGTGCCTTCCAGATGTTTTGGACTACAACTTCCATCATCCCTAACCATTGGTCATGCTGGTTGGGGCTGATGTGAGTTATAGTTCAAAACATCTGCAGGGCATCTGGAGGGTGGAGAAGCCCTACTACAATTGAGAGCGGCTCTGTAAGGCCTCAGCAAGGGGTCATTTATACTAAGATCCTTTCGTACTGGAGATGTCAGGGGTTCATCCTGGTCCTTTGAGTTGCTCAAGGATGTGCTCTGCCACTTAACCGTACAAATTGTTGTGTAGTTGGCCACAGTTGAATTAAGAGTGTTTTGACCATGCTGAAATCACTAGACTTAAGGATATATGGTTCTGTATTGGTTTGTGGTCATTGTGGGTTTTATATGCATGGAAGTATGAAGAAAGGGATGCTTTGATTCTAAGGATGCTTCCCACATTGTTCTAGCAAAACTGAGCAGAGGAGATCACTTGGAAGAGACTGTCAATGTGGTTTCTGCTCAGACAAGCACTGCATGGTATGGAAAGGAACCATCTTACTGACTCTCTCACAAGAGCTCCAGTTTCAAATATAACCACCTTATACACCATGCCACAGGATATCCATACCAAATACTTTCTGTAACATAAGAGCTGGCCCTGAGAGCTGTCAAGGAGCTGGTGCAGTTTGATGCTTTACAGTATGTACCTCATGAACAGAAAGTCTCTGGTTCAAATGTCAGCTCTGTGATAAGCTCACTGCCACCATCTTTTAGCCTTAGCCCTCATCTGTATTACAAGGATAATTAAACTGGCATATCCTGTAGAGCCACTAAGGGTTACTAAGAGATAATGTGTGTGTCTTGAATACTCCAGAAAAGTGCTATATAAATGTGTAATATTTTTAGTTATCATCAACATCAGCGTTGGTGTAAGAGCAGCATAATTTTAATCAGTTTTTAAGGGAACAGAAATATGTCTAATATGCTTTGTTTCACACACACATACAAAAATCTCCAATTCATTATTTCAGTACAGTACATTGTATGTGATCTGGATTGACTTATTACACTTCAGATATTAACATAGCAATGTTAAACCCCAGATCACTGACTGGGGGGAGGGAATTGGGATTGGTCAGAGGAGCCTCTTTGTCCATAGAGAGGAACTCTGTTGTGTCTTGTTCCAGTCCTGTGGAGGAGCCCATCGGCTAGGCTTCATCCCCTTTTGGAGAACTAGAATCTCTTAACGGATCAATCCTCTGTCCTGAAGATTGATACTTTTCTTGCATTCCATGGCCTAGTACACCATTCCTTAACTATTGGATTGGTGAGGTGGTGTGGCAGGTAGATTCCTTAGGTTCAGGGGAAGATACCTGCAAGGGTCGTGGCTCTGGTTTTATGGGCACTGGTGCTGTGGGAGCAGGTGCAGTGGGATCCTGCCTGCCAGTTACAGGTTTCATAGTCCCCTAATCACCAGCATCAGACTCTTCAGGAACCTGACCTGCCTCCTTAGCTGGTGAACTGTAGCCTCCAACTCAGTTTTTTTAGCAGTGCTGTATTCCAGAGTCATGACACCCAGGAAGCTGTTTTACACCAAGTCAGACCATTAGTCCACCTAGCTCAGTATTGTCTACCTTGATTGGCAGTGACTCTCCCCACCTGTACTTGGAGATGCCAGGGATTGAACCTGGGACTAACTGTATGTAAAGCATGTGCTCTACGATGGCTCTTCCCAAATACACCAACATAGAGACCACACCCAACAAAGAGGGCCCAAGATTACTGAAGTCATCATGTATCTATGCCGGCAATGTTCTTGTTGGTGGTAGTCAGTGTTAGGAGACAGTGTAGCAAAGGTTCCCATACCCTTCGTTGATCAAGGAAGCCTCAGGTTCAGCTCCCAACCCAGGGTGAGCCTAGAGGTGGCATAGCTATTTGCCCTCCATAGGACCCAATAGGTTCCACACTGTGTGTGTGTGTGTGTGTGTGTGTGTGTGTGTGTGTGTGATAACTCCACAGCCCCAGCCAGCACAATTACTCTCTCTCTTTCTCTTTCTCTTTCTCCTTCACACACACCCTGTCTCACTCCCTCTCTCTCTCACACACACACCATGAAAAGCACAATACATTCTGATTATAGAAATAAAGTCCCTCCACACTTTTGTTCAGTGAAAAAACACTTGTTTAAATAGTGAAGGACATGAGGAAAATACTGCATATTTTAAGAATTTCTATTTTATAATGCTTAATGTCTTCAAACGTATAAAACATAAATGTAAGCTCAGGAATAATTAACCTTGCCTTCAAAAATATGATACATAATTATTGATAGCATTTATGCCTTCTGAAATTCCAAGTACAACCTAAAGCTCCAGACTGTTCATATTTGGCACAATTATCATTAGCACTTTTCAGTTGCATTTCACTGAGTAATAATGTCCATCATATCAAAGAACAGAACTGAAATACCACTTTAATAATACAGATATATTATCTATATTGGCAACTTCGACAGGTTAATTACTTTCAATCAAATTTATGACAGTCATGTTTTGTGTTAAGATCATTCTGAAACTTTGAAAAAAAACCTTACTGTCCATCAAAAGGAAGGGGATATTATTTATGAGGAGGAGTACAATTCAGTGACATGTAGTACACATAGGAAGCTGCCTTATGTCATCAGATCATTCGTCCATCTAGCTCTTGATTGGCTGGCAGTGGCTCAGATTCTCAGCGTTTCAGAGAGGGGACAGTCCTACTTGGAGATGCTGGAGACTGAACCTGGGGTGTTCTACATGCAAAGTAGATAATCTACCATTGCGCTGTGGCTCTTCCCACCTACATGAAGAAAATGACAGGTTTACTTGCTGACATATCCATTTTCATTTATCTCTAGTAGCAGGGCTTGGGAAACCTCTCCTGAAACAATGGAAAGCCACAGCCATTCAAAGAAGATAATATCCTTATGTATGAGCCAGATGAACCAATGATTGTACTCAATATGGCACCCCATATGTATGAATATTTTGGCTTCTTAGGCCCAGGCCATGTTTATATATTTGTATGTTTGGAGTTTCTTTAGCTTCCCAAGCTTGGTGGTAATCCAGTGTTCCACCATCACTGCAAGCTGTAGTAATTTACAACATTATCAAAGCATGATGACCTAGAGAAATTGGATTTATCTGGATCTCAGTGAAAACTGTAACACCCTCAGTGGAAACATAACATGTGAAGAAAACAATCAAGGATCTTAAACTGCAATCCTATACACACTTACTTGGAAGTAAGTCCCACTGAATTCAATTCTGAGTAGGCATGTATAGGATTGCACTTTTGAGCTGCATGTACAGTGCAGTTTTATCACTAGGTTGTGTTTTTTCCTGCATTTATTTGTTTCTTAACTTAGCTTCTCTACTGTGGAGAATTATGCCAGCACAGGTGAAAAGAAATCTTGTTAAGGCATATCATGTGATCCTCAAAACACCTTCTTGTTGACTGTGCCTGCATTAACATGCAGAGCAGAAGCTCTGTTCATTAGAAGAAATTAGATTTGCAAATATTTTTTCTTTTTAAACAAATGTACTTCAAGCTGACACAAATCATCACCAGCAGATATTTTTTTTCTTTACAGTTGTATTACTTCAGCTTTATCCTGAGTAACGACAGCAAATTGCAGCTATGATGCAAAAACTTTCCATGCTATTTTTCCATAATCAGCCGAAGTCATTCAGTGACCCATACAACTAATATTATGTCGTGTGGTTAATTCCCTCTCTCAGTTTATGTGAATGCTTGGATTCCTAGAAATGGTGATTATAATTTCAAAAACTTCTCTTTAGGAACAAAAATCATGTCAATTTAATATTTACCACATTAACAATGCAGAGTTTATGAGACTGATCAGTGAAAATCCCACCCTTTTGTAATCTAAGAGTATTGCCCCCCCTTCCTAATTACTAAAACTATAGTGCAACATTAATTAAAATGCTGGATTTCAGTGTAAACAGACAGGAGAAAACAACGACAGATGTACACTAGTTTTATCACTGGAAAGCAAGCCTGTGAGAAGCCCAACAAACAGACATGCTGCAGCAAAGCTAGCCATTTCCCGACCAGCAGCAACTAAAGCAGGAAGGGGGATGAGGGTGAAAAGACATAGCGGAAGAAAAGAAAACCTGTGACATTTAGCCCCCATTTGTCGATTTGTCTAATGGGATCTATTCTGATAAGGACCCTTTGCTCTGATGTCATGAAATCCCAGTAAATAGTGACGTTTCAAATGTTAAACTAATGCTGGCTAAAGAGACATTATTCATCCTATTAAGCAGAAAAAACAACAGAGATCAGACCTCTGAAAACTGACTAAAGATGTAGATCTGGATGTGTTATTCCTTGTATCTGGATATGTTATTCTTATTCATTGTACTGACAAACAGTGTTGCATTGCAGTCCAAACCAAATTTGAGTAATCAGTGTTCTTCACAATCAGTCTGAAGCCAAAACTGATGTTCATAATTAGATATCCTTATGAAATTTTCTCCGTTTGAATTATCTGGTCCTGTTTGTGGTACATCACTTATGCATTAGCAATCTGCTATTGTTTTATTTTTGATTTGCAGACTTTTGCAGACTGTTACTGAGCTTGGAAAAGTTACTTTTTTGAACTACAACTCCCATCAGCCCAATCCAGTGGCCATGCTGCCTGGGGCTGATGGGAGTTGTAGTTCAAAAAAAGTAACTTTTCCAAGCTCTGGGTACATCTGGAGTTTGCCACTGCTTTCAGTTCCTTCTGCTCACTAGCATTTTGGTTTTGGTTTTTTCAAGCCAGATTACCAATGCACACAAGGACCTGTGCACATTGATGAAACACCATGGGATCTTGCTGCAATTCTTCACACAATCACATCAATATTATTTTCCCCCTTGTGCTCACAGGTGCTTCTGTACATTGATAACCTGGAGAGGGGTGGGAGAACAACACAAATTATCTGAAGGCTGCAGCAAATTTGTCTCTAATTCCAGAATTCATTTTAGGAATTATCAATGTTAGATTGAAATGCAGGCAGAGGGGAATGTGTGGCAAAGCAAACTCATACAATGTGAAGAATTCACCCTTGCTTCTAATGGCATCAAACAGCTAACTACTGTTTTGTGCTGTTGTGTTTTTAAATAGTTTTTTTAAAACCCCAGTGATTTAGCCATCTCAGCTCTATTAAGGCTACCTGTAGGTATCAAAAGGCTGAAGGGACTATCTAGAATGGGGGGCTAGCCCTGCTACCTAACATGATTGCCCCCATGTATGCCCACTGCTGATGCATAATCTGTGTTGATCTAAAGGCGGCCTTTTGAAAACCCTCCAAATTTTATTGACACCAGCAATTTGAGTGTGCGTGCATGTGTGTGTGTGTAGATGCGTTTCTGACCACTCTGTTCACTTTTCCATGTGTTTTCTCTGTGTTCCATAGGCATTCCAAGTGTTTGTGGGGGCCAATAAGTAAGAAGCCTTCCCAAAAGTAATTTCAAGCATAATCACCTTTGCTGCCTGCCACTTCCTTATAAAGAGCACTTATGCATTGCTTGATTGTGATGTCTGCCATAGAGATACTATCTGTCACAATCGTTGTCGAGAACAGATAAAGCCCAAAGCCACAGAAAGAGCACCTGTTCTTGGGAATGTTTATGTGAGATCATGCCACTTTGGAGAGGCAAAAATGCTCTGAATAAAGAAGCAGCAGATAGTGCAGCTGTTGCTGCTTGCAAATGCCTTTTGGAGAGTTTTTTTTCTTAGTTATTGGCCCCCACAAACACCTGGAACACCTACAGAAGCAAATGGAAAACAACAGAGCCAGAAATTTAAGCATCAACATTTTAAAAACAAACTTAACAGAGATAATTTCTTGTGTGAGAGAGGCACTGTAAGTTACTGGAGCATCATAAGTTACTGGAGGGAATGTAGCACTGGAGGCAGCACAAGTGCACTGAGTTTTTAATAAATAGTTGATTATTTATAAATGAAAGGATGCTAATTTATAAATGACAACCACCCCATGTGTATTTGTGTGCTGTATGTGCATAAGTGATATGGCCGTGTGTGTGTGTGCACACAGTATGTATTATTTATTTTATATCCTGTCCTTCCTCCAGTAGGAGCCCCGGGTGGCAAACAAAAATACTAAAAACACTGTAAAACATCTTTTAAAAAGACTTTAAAATATATTAAAACAAAACATCTTTAAAACACATTAAAAACATCTTTTAAGAAACTTTAAAAACTTCTTAAAGAGCAATTCCAACACTCTCCTTAAAAGGCTTTTTGAAGGAGGAAGGTCTTCAGTAGGCACTGAAAAGATAACAGAGATGGTGCCTGACTAATATTTAAGGGGAGGGAATTCCAAAGGATAGGTGCCACTACACTAACGGTCTGTTTGGTACTGTATGTTGTGCAGAACAGACCTCACCTGCAGAGTGCAGTGATCAGCTGGGTATATAAGGGGTAAGACGATCTTTCAAGTTTATATGTGCTGCATGTGTAGCAAGTAGGGTTGCCAGGTTCTTGGCCTGAGACTGATCCTGTATCTTTAGGAGAAGAGAAAGTCAGCCAAGTGCAGGTGTTCTTGCAACTCTGTAATGGGAAAAACCACAAGGTGGAATTCTCCCTTCCTCCTCCACAACTTTTAAAGATACAGAAGACCTCTTGGTTGCAACCCTAGTAGCGAGTGACATGCATATAAGGTGGAATGTGTCCTAGGGTTGACAGGCTCAGGGCCTGAGAATGATTCTGTATCTTTAAGAGAAGAGACAATTCAGCTAAGTGCAGGTTTGCTTGCAACACTGTAATAGGAAAAACCACAAGGTGAAATTCTCCCTTCCCCCTGCACAACTTTTAAAGATACAGAAGACCTCTTGGTTGCCAGGCCAGGTCCAAGTGACATCATGGGGTGAGTCCAAGTGATGTCACAGGATGGGTCCAAGTGATGTCATGGGGCGGGTCCAAGTAATGTCATTAAGCATGATACATTAAGCATCAACCACAGTTGCTTGGCGCATACAATTCATAAAAAAACATTTATCTGATTAGAAATTAAGATATAAATCTTAGCTAAAAAATGGAGCCTGGGTAGGGAACATTTAATCTAGCCAATTCACTTCTGGCAAAAAGGGTTCAAGGGCCCTCAGGCCAGGCAAGGCCAGTCATCAGAAGGCCATTGTAGGAAGAAAGGAGACTAGTGTTGTGGAGATATTAGATGGGAGCTCTCAGGAGTAAAAAGGGATGCCCCCAAACAGCTGCAATTCTAAACACACTTACTAAGGGACTAAGCCCCATAGAACTCAATAAGACTTACTTCTCAGTAGATATGGTTTAGATTGTGTTGTTGGTAAAGCTTGACTAGGGATCCGCTGCAAAGTTATCCATATCCAAGTAGGGTTGGCAACCCCCTGCCTCAAATGTCCTGCCCCTACTTTTAACATCCAAATTTCTTTACAGATTTGACCCTTCACTTCAGAAAGAGGTCTGAGTAATGAGTAAGAAGATTCTCTACCCTTTTCTGTCTCTCCTGTGGGCTGCTATAAACTCAGTTTAGCAGCCAACCCAATTCCAGTGAATATAATTGACAGAGAGGAAGCACACATGATTTGGTTTACCTTCATAGGCAGCAGCTTGGGAACAACAATTGCAGCCATGCTGCCCAGTATGTGAATTCTCTTTTACACAACAAGGTGTATCATCAGTAGGTTTAAGAAGGTTGAGCGGAGCGCATGGAACCACTGTTGTTGCTTCTATGGATGAAAGGGAGTGAGGATAAAGGTAAATGAAATGCAAATAGAAAAAGAACAAAAGACAGTGATGATTTCTTAAGTGCAAAACTATACCAACCACAACAAGATTCCTACGAGTAAGGCAGAACTTAGAGCAACTACGAAGTTGTGGGGGGTGGCTGACATTTTGGTGTATATCTCTGGAACCACACCACCTAGAAACTTAATTTTTTTAAAATGAAAGCTGAAAGTCCTGAGATTAAGCTGTGTCAGCCGGAGACCCAGAAGGCCCCCCCAAACACCGGAGTCTCCAGCTGAAAAATGGAGGTCTTGTAACCCTAGTCTTAACAAACAAGGATGTGCATGTGTGCGCACGTGCGTGCATGCACACACAGAGCCACTACCAGATCACTGGGGCGAAGGAAACAAGGGGGTGGGGAGGCAATAATTATTATGTAATTAAGACTACAATCCAAAGCATACCTGGGTAAGTCCCATTGAATCCAGTGGCACTTACTTCTCAGTAAGCGTTACTGGATTGCAGATTAAGAAAACCTGGAAAGCCTTCTTACCTTCCTTCTAAGCTCTGCATCTCACTCTTAGGCTGCAATCCAATACACACTTACATGGGAGTAAACCCCACTGAACCCAATGGAGCTTACTTCTGAGTAGACATGTATTGGATTGCAGCCTTAGGCTGCAATTCTAACTACATTTACGTGGGAGGAATCCCTTCTGAATTCAACAGGGATTACATCTAAGTCAGAGCTTGGAAAAGTCACTTTTTTGAACTACAACTCCCATCAGCCCAATCCAGTGGCCATGCTGACTGGGGTTGATGGGAGTTGTAGTTCAAAAAAGTAACTTTTCCAATCTCTGATCTAAGTAGACATTAGAATAGAGATATGGTTTTTAGCAGCTTCCTCCCCTCAGCATTGCCTTGTTTCTTCTGACCTTCATCTTCTGCAGTTTAAAAGTTAAAAAATGTCTGGCTCATTTTTAATTAATTTAATAAATTTTGGCTTGAACTGAATGATAATGTCAGGCATGCTCAGAAAGAACCAGCTGTCAGTGTTCTAAAAGCCAGACTCCCAGATGCTTGGCTTGCCTAATCGGGGGGCCACACACACACCTGACTTTGATTTCACGTGAGACAGTTATGGCTTCCCTCAGAGAATCCTGGGAAGTGTAGTTTGTGAAGGGTGCTGAGAGGAGACTCCTATTCCCCTGAGAGAGCTCTAGTGGCCAGATTGGTTTAACAATCAGCTGCTCTGATTAAAGGTCTGTGAGGGGAACAGGGTGTCTCCTAGCATCTCTCAGCACCCATCACTAACTACACTTCCCAGGATACTTTGAGAGAAGCTATGACTGTCCAAAGTGAAATAAAGGTCTGGTGTGGATATGGCCAGGGACAGCTTTGATTTAAATTTGGGTGGGAGGCTTCATGTGCCTGCTGTACAATAAAAAGGTGGGGGAAATCCTGAAAAGCAATGATAGTGTTCACAATGTTTTCCTTTTGGAAAGGAAAGGGGCTTCCCCTCTGTCCAGTGCCTACCCACCCAATCTCCTATCCTTCCCCTCCTCCTATCCTCTCTGCCCCTCCCCCAGGTCAGTGTTGGACTACAATCTGGTAGACCAGGGTTCAAATCCCCACACAGCCATGAAGCTCTGGGTGACCTTGGGCCAGTCACTGCCTCTCAGCCTCAGAGGAAAGCAATGGTAAAACCACCTCAGAATACCGTTTACCATGAACACTCTATTCATAGGGTCACAATAAGTTGGGATCAACTTGAAGGCAGTCCATTTCCATTTTCAAGCATGATTGCACAGAAATAAATCCCATTGAACTCAAAAAGCATGCAAATGATCAAACCCACCCTCTCTACTCCTCCCTCCTATCCCCTCGCTCTTGCCCCTTCCTTCCCCTCCAATTCCCTCCCCCTTCAATCCCCTCCTTCCCCCTCTCCTCCCACCCCTCCTCCCCATGGTCTGTTTTATTTATTTATTTATTTATTTATTATTTGATATATATCCCGCCCTTCCTGCCAGCAGGAGCCCAGGGCGGCAAACAGAAATGCTAAAAACACTTTAAAACATCATAAAAACAGAGCTTAAAATACATTAAAACAAAACGTTAAAACATTTTTTTAAAAAGCTTTAAAAACATCTTTTAAAAGGGTTAAAAGATATTATTAAAAAAAACATTAACAAGCAATTCTAACACAGATGCAGACTGGGATAGGTCTCAACTTAAAAGCCTTGTTGAAAGAGGAAAGTCTTCAAAAGGTGCCGAAAAGATAGCAGAGATGGTGCCTGCCTAATATTCAAGGGAAGGGATAGTTATACCTATCTTAAGCATGAATTCAAGGGAGTAAATACCATTGAATTCAATAAACACGCAAATGATCAAACCTACTCTCCCCTGCCCCTTCCTTTGCCCCTCCCCCTCCAATCCCCTCCTTCCCCATCCCCCTCCTTCCACTCCCCTCTCCCCTCCCTTTCTCCTTCCGTCTCTTCTCCCCTCCTTCTGCTCCTCCCCCAGGGTCAGTTTTACCTATCCTAACCATGATTACATACGAGTAAATCCCATTTATTTATTTATTTATTATACTTGTATACCGCCCCAAAGTCGAAGCTCTCTGGGCGGTTTACAGTAACTAAAAACAAATACAATTTAAAATACATCTTTAAAAAAAACAATTTAAGACACAATTTAAAAATTTAAAACAATATAAAACACATGCTAAAATGCCTGGGAGAAGAAGAAAGTCTTGATCTGGCGCCAAGAAGATAACAGTGTTGGCGCCAGGCGCACCTCGTTGCAGTAGGCACCCAGAGGAGGGCCTTTGATCTTGAACGTAGTGTACGGGTGGGTTTGCATCAGAAGAGGCGTTCCATCAGATATTGTGGTCCCAAGCCATTGAACTCAGTAAGCATGCAAATGATCAGACCTGGCTTTCCCCGCCTTCCCCCTCCTCTCTCTTCCTCCTCCCCTCCCCTCTTCCTTCAATTGTTTTTGGACTTTTTTAGTGTAAATTTTTAGTGTAAATTAGTGTAAGTGTTGCTGTACTTCACATCTTCACAGAAATAGAAGCAAAAGAAAATGATTTCCTATAGGAAACATCACTGAAATTGCAAAGTAAACCAGACATATTTAAAGTGACTATCAGAACTGTGTCAACTGTCTCAATAATGTTGCTTCTTCCCTGGTAAAACAAGATCAGTACAGCACATGTCTTGTTTCTATTATTTGGGCAGATTGCAGGTGTTGCCACCCTTCACCATATGCTCAGAGGCACATGTTACCAAATTCTTCCAAGCTACACAGGAAGTGGATTGGACTGTGAAAGACCAACCCAACTTGTGTTTGCATTTTGACAAATTTGTAGGGCAGTCCAATATCTCAGAAAGGAGGTCAAGTCTCCTGCTCCCCTGGTGCATTCACTATAGTGGCCCAATTTCTCTACTTTTTAAAGTCTGATAGAAATATCTGTGGACTATAAGTACGTTCTTAAACCGCAAGGTTTTTTGCCTATTAGTGAATTCATACTGGTTCACATTCCAAGTACAGTAAAAGACAATGATCTGAGACTGAGGCCTAGAATATATATTTCAAGTTGTTTGGTTTGGACATCACAGCTCTAGGATTCAGTCACATGCCGTGAATCATTGGCACTATCCAACAAAATGTATGGGCATTGGCCAAGAGCAGCCCTTGATGAATAATGTAGTAAAAGTCCATTAGACAATTACTTTGTCCCTGATTTATCTAAACTTCCTATCAAAGCTTAAGGCCAAAATGTAGACACTCACATTTCATCTTTGTAAGGAGTATCTAAGGCTGTGTCATGTTTATTTTAAAACTAAAAAGAAGGGGGAAATCAGATCACCTTTCATGTTTCTAGGAGACAGTGGAATGATGTGCAACTTTTTACATTTATAAGAAACTACATTGAAATGAAAATACAGTAGCTAGAAAGAACTGAAGCTATTACATCAACAAGAAGTATCTTCCCCAGCAAATGTCTGCTGTGATTCAATGTGGCTCCCAGTGAGGATAGAGTAAAAATTGAGACAAGGAGCTTTTGTGCTTCATTTTAGAATGGTTCACTCCAGCCTTTTAGGTCCCATCTGCACTATACGGTTAAAGCAGTTTCATACTACTTTAAACAGTTGTGGCTCTCCTTAAAGAATCCTGGGAACTGTAGTTTGTTAAGGGTGCTGAGAAATGTTAGGGGGCCCCCATTCCCCTCACAGAGCTACAATTTCCAGAGTGGTTTAATAATCAATCTCTCTTCCCAGGGAACTCAGGAAATTGTAGCTCTGGAAGCAGAATAGGGGTCTCCTAGCAACTCTCAGCACCTTTCACAAACCACAGTTTTGGTGCAAGCCACAACTGTTTAAAATTGTATGATACTCTTTTAAATATACAGTATAGTGCAGATGGGACCTTAGGCTGAAATGTTTGCCATGAGTTGTACCACTGGAAGAAATAGAAATGGAGATTAGAAATGGGAAAGTAGAGAGAAAGGGAGAGCAAAGAGCATTGAACTGATGCACTTGATTTCCTTTCACATTGTGTGTGGATGATTGACACAAGGGCTGGGGCAGGACATGAAATAACAGAAAAGGGGAGGGGAAAATGGACAGATTATTTTAACATTTGAAATTCTTCCTGCCCTATAAGGTGAACTCTATTGACTAAAGGACATGTTATTGTAACATAACATGAGAGAAATGTCACTGCTCCCATCCAGAATGGAAAAAAGCCCAAAATATTGTTATGAGCATCGGGGTTGGGATGGATGATTCCTGAGGGTCACCTTTCCAGCCTCTGATTTGGAATCCTGTGCCTTGGAATGAGGAACTCTCTGCTGGTCAAATGAGTCTTTTGTTAACCAAATAGATTGGCCAGGTAAGATAATGGGCCGATCAGTTGCCTAGCAGCGGTGAATGGGCCAGGGAGACCCTTTTGTCATCGAAACTCTTCAGGAGAGGATCCCCCCCTCCTGAAGCCCAGCAGAGGCTGGTAGTTTGGAGCTTGTGGCTAGAGAATTGCTGGGAACTGGAAGGCAGGCAGAGAGACCAGCTTTCTTCACCATGGCCTTTGGGGTGCCTCCTGTGACCCAGATGGAAAGACTGGATATTGGACTGTGGATGCCTTGAACCCCTCCGTTCTGAAGCTCAGGTTGGAATGTGTATAAATAAATAAAGCATATTTCATAAAGACATCGCAGTCTCTGCTGACCTTCTTCCCAAAGGAAACCAAACCCTGGATGGGCGCAGGGACCCCCAAAATCTCACCGCTCGGAGATTGGGGGAGGCGCGCAACAATATCTTACCTCTCTCCGAAAATTAAGTCTCAAGTGCAAGAGGAGATTATCAGTGCAAAATCAGTATGTCTGTAGCCCCTTTCTTTATATGATATTTTCAAATGGTGGTTTCTATTTTCTTTTTAGCTTTTTCCCAATGCTATCATTACCCCCCCTCCACAATTTCATTTATTTTTGGTGTTCTATGATAACAGCATGCAAGCAATCTCAGTAGCAGTTTGAATTCCTATAGTGCTGGACACATTAAACACACTATATGTGCCAGTGACCATTCACCGGCATATATATGAGCAGTCCCCTCTTTGGTATTGTTCATGCAGGCTCTAAAAAGTTTCTGTTTGGGACTGCATCATTTATTTGAGACAACTATATTCTATCCTTCATCGTTGCCTCTCTCAGAGTGGGCTATAACATAAAATATAACATAAAAATTCAAAACATGAGCAAATAAAAGCACATCATTAAATTATGACTTATAAAAACATGCTAAAACAAACTTTATTAAATACAGGTGTTGGTACTGATGAAGGAGCTTAATGAGTTGTGGCCTCTGTTGACCCTACTCTGGAATACCCACTGTGATTATATAGAAGGATTTGTAATGTGGTTTTTTCCCCCCTGTTTTAATGATATTATTCATAAAAAGCAAAGCTAGCCATGTTGGTCCATAAGAAAAATATGCCAAAATCTACAGTTGAGCAATATCTTTATTGGGATCAAGCACAATATTTTTGTGAATTATTATTGTTATTATTATTATTATTTATTTATTTATTTATTTATTTAATTCAATTTTTATACAGCCCATAGCAAGGCTCTCTGGGCGGTGTACATTGGATAAAAAAATATATATATTTACATTCAATTTAAAAACCACCTGATCATCAAATCAACAATTTAAACATACAACAAAAGAGAGATTAACATAATAAACCCATATTAAATACAAATCAAAAGTAATTAGAGAAAAAAAAGATAAAACATATAACTATCTTTACAAACATTAAATACAAATACTAAAATACTAAGGGTATTAAAATGCCTGGGCAAAGAGGAAGGTTTTCACCTGGCGCCGAAAAGATAGTAAAGTAGGCGCCAGGCGTACCTCGTCAGGTAGGGGGGCCGCTACCGAGAAGGCCCTCTTTCTTGTAGTCACCTTCCGGGCGTCTTTCTGAGTAGGCACCCGGAGGAGGGCCTTCGATGTTGAGCGCAGTGTACGGGTAGGTTCATATCGGGAGAGATGTTCCATCAGGTATTGTGGGCCTGTGCCGTGTAAGGCTTTATAGGTTAAAACCAGCACCTTGAATCGGGCCCAGAAACATATAGGCATTATAATTAGACATTAGTCACTTGTTTGACATTGCTTGACATTAGTTGGTCTCCAGAACAGCAATTCAATCAGTTTGGTGACATTTTGCTCAAATGTGGATGATATTGTATTGTGTTTTATAACATTCAAAATTGGTTGGAATTGTTTATTTATATACCACTTACATGTCTGAATGGCTTCTAAGCAGTTTATGAGCATAAAATCAATTATAAAATCCATTTAAGGTTAAAATACAGAATAAAACAATTCAATCAAAACATTACAATATACAATAAACGAAGCCCATTAAAATGCATAACAATAAAACAGTTAAAAGAGCAATTAACACAGTTGGATCAGCAAGTTCAGGGGAATGCTTGCCTAAACAAGTGTGTCTTCAAGAACCCCACACTGATGGTGCCTTTCATATTTCAGCAGGGAGGAATGCTGTCCAGCCTTTCCCAACCTTTGGGTCACCAGATGTTGCCTGACTACAATTCCCATCATTCCTGACATTGGCCATGCTGGCTGGGGCAGATGGGAGTTGGAGTCCAACAATATCTGTGGACCGAAAAGTTGGGAAAGGCTACGAGTGTAAACCATCTTTGGATGCTTTTATTTTGAATGGCAACAAATGAATCTTTTAAATATTGCTTTTCCTCACTTATCTTTCTGCCAATTCACAATATTGGTTTCATGCCATTGCTCTTGTAGTGTGCATTTATCTTTGTCTATGTGATCCCAATACATTTTTCTTGTCTGTGCAATTATTTAAACTGTGGTTGTGTGGACTCCTTGGTAACCCATCAGATTTCAAAATAATTCTCATGAAGAAATTGTCACCTCTCCGTTCTACAAACAGGACCTCTGCTAACTGCGTCATGGAGTATCTGGCTGGGGAAGCACGTGAGGTTGTTCTTGGCAGCTCACTCATATATTGTGTGTAGGGGTGGTGGTATGGTTTCTGAGATGCAATCCTGGTGTTACAGCCATCATTGTATGTTGATCCTTACCTTCCATGCATGGTTAATGTGGGGACACTGTGAGCAAGTGTCATCAGGACTGGTGAGTCGTGTTGGAAATGCCAGGAATACTGTGGCAATGGCTGTCAGTGTTGTTAAGTTTGTTTTCTGTTTCTCATACTATTATTGTGCTTTTTAATTACTGCCAAGAAAATGGAAGATTGCAACTTCATTATTCTGGTGGCAGGGTCAGTCCAAGACATTTGCTGCAGCTGGCAGAACAGCAAATGCTGCCCCAACCCACCCCCTCCCATCAAGTTGCATAAGACCCAAGTCTGGCCAAGCTATTTTGATACCTGAAGCAGGAAACCGCCAAAGTGTATTTCCCTTGTAGTAAAAATGCAATACCCGCACCTGAAATCATCTGCCTTAAGGCAAGTGCTTCATTCTGCCTAATGAAAGGACCAGCTCTTGCTAGTGTAGAAACTGCCAGGTACTATAGGGCAGAGCTTGGAAGTAATTAGTTACAAACAACAAATTACTTGTGATTTATTACTTTTTTGAGGAATGGGTGGGAAATTTCTTTACATTTTGATTGTAATAGAATGAGGAGTAATTCTATTACTTTTGAGGTGTAACTATAATGTTTCCAGCATTACTTTTGGACATTACTTGGGGGGGAGTGTAGGAGAATTTTTCTCCATTGGGATCTTTTGCTGGGGGTCCTTAAATAAATTTGAAGACACAGGCTTGAAGCAAAAAGGTAGGCCTTTATTCTTTACAAGCATATGCAGGACCATATGCAGGGTCAGCCCCTCAGAAACATCCTGGAGAGACTGCACTGAGGCACTGTGTGCAAGCTCTTTTATAGAGTACAGTTACAGCATGTGACAATGATTTCACCAATCTTATGAGTTCTTGCCCACACAACATCACAGTTCCTCCTCTCTACAATCGTTCCAAACCAATCAGAAAGTATTAGCTAACTCTAGTGGCGATTCCAAACTTCTGTCCATCTTGTTAATATCTCCATTGTCTTACTGTCTTTTCAAGACTAATGAATTTTGGTTCTAGTTGGAACAGTTACTACTGTGAATATGTTTTCCAGCATACCCATACATTCCATATGCCATTGTTCCATTGTTTCTGATCAGTCAGGCTGACCCAGGTACATCTGGAAATATTTTGGACAAGTTCTTTGAGTAAAGTTTGGGAACTTAACGCAGGGTGTTTTTTGAATGTATGAGCACCCCCAGTTCTATTCCTTTGCCACAGGGGTTCTTATGTCCTTATACTTTCTCAGAAATCTCATTTCCTTACTTATAAAATACATAGCCCAAGAGAGGGGATTATATTTAAAACGAGCTCATTTTGAAGCCTACACAGACTAAAAGAAAAAGACTGGTTAACTCTGGCTAACTAGCATTTTTCAGCCTCTGAGATATAGAGGCAGGCAAGCAGGCCACCCCAGATGTCCCTTTTTCTGGATTGTTTTAAAATCATTATTAAAATCTTTCTATTTCTCTTCATTAAAACATTTGATTATGCTATAAAACTTTTATCCTTTAGATGGCATTCAAGAATCAAACATTGGCAATCACAGCTTTTTTCTCACAATTTATACATTACTTGATTCCGAACAATAAAGTAATTAATTTTCTGCATTGGGTCTTGGCAAGAAACAGGTCTCTGTGACCGCTGCTGTTTTGCAACAGGTTTTTCTTTCTTTCAGATCTGAATTAAATGCTAAGATTCAGGGTTCCCTATACGCATGAATCTCAGGGCCCCAATAGGCCTGAAGTTCAATATTTAACTCCTTACGATTATAAAAGAAATGTGCCTTCTTGATGATTATATATGTGTGGATACATAAAATTCCCCATTAGGAGTAGGGGAATGCTTCTGCTCCTCTGATTCGTGGATGAAAATCATGTGTCTCAAACTGGGCTTCTGTGCAAGTGTCACTCTTCCCCGTGCTCTGTGGGTGTTTAGGAGACAACAAGGGAGGAGGTAGAGAGCAAGATGGGGGTGGTAGAGAGAGAAAATTGTTTAAAAAGTGGATGAAGGTGAAGAATAATGAAGTGGAGGGAGAAAGGAGCTGGAGGGCAAGAATGTGGATGGAGGAGGAGGAGGTGGCGGCAGCGGAATGGAAATGAAGAACTGTGGAGGTCAAAGATGACAATATGTGTGTGCGAGCGTGTGTGTGTGTGTGTACTTGGCACGCAAAGCAGACTCCACTGCCCTCCTTGGCTGCTTGGCTGCATTTCAAGTGTTTTAACTTTTTTGCACCCAAGGGGAAAATGTTTGCTTGGGTGGGTGTGCCTTAGTTGGTGGCAGGGCAGGGTCCAGGAAGTGGTTGAGTAAGAGAGATGACACTTGCTGGCTGAAGAGTGTGTGTGTGTGTTACACTTGGTTTGATGCACAAATATCTGAGCCTCTGCCTCCCTCCCTGCCTCCCTTACCAGAGGAGAGACTACCATTACTATCTTATGGATAAAAAGAATTATTCTACTACCTCTGTGGGTGGTGGTGGTTATTTTTAATATTGTTTTAGGTGACAGGTAGAGCACATTGCACATAGTACAACCTAGATGTTACTAAGGCATGTACTACCATAACCAGATTGAAATCCTCACAGACAGGTGTCATTGGTGCACTAGCCTAAGGTTAACAAAGCTACTCCTGGCCACAACTGCCACCTGTGCATCCAGATGTAAGCTTGAAGATTTGAAACGGCAAATCTGATTCTTCAGGCGCAGCAGCACCATCCTAAAGAAGCTAGGCCCAGAGCTTGGAAGATTACTTTTAAAAAGTAATAAATTACAGTTACAATTACATGGCCCAAAAAGTAGTAATTACCGTTGCAATTACAATTGCTCTGAAAGTAACTGATTACTTTGCTTTTTCTCAAAAGTAATCACTACAATTACATTTCAGTTACTTTTTTAAAAAAGTGCCTGCAAGGTGCTGGCCTTGGCTGCTTCACATCTAAGTAGCCCCCCCAAATATTAAAAATAAACACACACATACAGAGATAGTAGAATAATTCTTTTTATCCATAAGATAGCAATGGTGGTCTCTCCTCTGGTAAAGGACATGGGGGGGAGGCAGAGGCCACTACTCAGATCTTTACACATCAAACCAAGTGCAACCCCCCCACTCAGCCAGTAGGCATAATCTTTCTCATTTAACCACCTCCTGGACCCTGCCCTGCCACCAACTAAGGGACACTCACCCAAGCAAACATTTTCCCCTGAGATGCAAAAAAAGTTAAAATGCTACAAATGCAGCACAGTAGCCAGAGAGGGTGGTGGAGGCCACTTTGTGTGCCAAGTGCAAACACAGTATTCACATACATACACAGACATCATTTTTCACCTCCACAGTTCTTTATCTCCATTCTGCTGCTGCCTCCTTCTCCTTTATCCATGTTCTTGCCCTCCGGCTGCTTTTTCCCTCCATTCTTCACCACCACCATCAATTTTTTTAAACAATTGTTTTCTCCACTCCACCCTGTCTCACTCTCCACCTCCTACCCCATCGCCTCCTACCCACCCACACAGCATGAGGGAAGAGCGACGCTGCACAGAAGCCCAGTTTGAGGCACATGATTTTCATCCACAAATCAGAGGAGCAGAAGACTTCCCCTGCTTCCCCCCCCAAAAGTAATGCCCAAAAGTAATGCTGGAAATGTTAAAATTACTCCACAAAAGTAATAAAATTACTCCTAGTTCTATTACATTCAAAATGTAAAGAAATTACCCACTCCTTCCTCAAAAAAGTAATGAATTACAAGTAATTTGTTACTTGTAGCGAATTACATCCAAGCTCTAGCTAGGCCCCTATTAGAAAGACCATATCTGTTTTGACCAGGAGCACTTCCATCTTGTCTGGCATTTTGAGAATCAGACAATTCTGTTATACTTCTTTAAGATCACTATCTTCTTTGAATCATTTTTGCTGTAGCAAATAATGTTGACTTTGGCATCTTAACTAGCCTGTCAGATACGTAAATTAAGGTCATGCAAACTGGAGTTTCCTTTGCAATATTTAAACACATTTATCTGTATTTAGCATATGTATGTGAACTTTCTATCCTTAGTGTTCTCCTTCAGGATCAAGCTAATACGTTATCTGCCTCTGTGTGCCTGAAAAAGAGCCAGTTCTATATAAATGGAGATCTTTATACTATCTGGTGAATATGGCAAACAAATTGTTGGGAATTCCTATTGTACATTCTAACTGACATGGAAGAGTATTGAACACGGAGCTACACGACAGAAGCAGGGATCATAGTCCATACCTTTCTACTCACATTTTATCTTTGTGCCGTCAGTGTTTGATTTTGTCCAAACATTTAGCCTTTTTACCACATCATAGATCAACATTAATTTATCTGTATATGTAAATACAATTTATAGATTCAGTGTGTCACTGCATTTGATGCTTTTGAATTAAATATGTTCAATATTTCCAGTGTAACGTGTGCTGCCCTTTTCCACTAATAAACTTCCCTAATGCCTCCTAAATATTAATGTATTGATTCAGTCTCTGCAATGTTTGTGAAGACTAATTTATTTCCTAAATCTGGCCAAGAGGGACTTGTATTTGGAACTAACAAGATAAATCTTACACAAATTTATTTAAAGTGGGGCAAAATAAATATGCAGAAGACATCTATAATCATACCAGCAACCACTTCCCACTTAAAACTGACAAAGCATTGCTCTTTTAAATTGCCGCTGCTTGAGATGTTAGTTTGTTATAAAATTAACTTCTTAGTGCCAGCCACTGTTATCATCTTGTCATTTCTCTCAGAACAAAAAAGAGCAAGATTTAGCAAATTTGTTCTGGATTCCAAAGTACCTTAGCAAAATTTGCAAAACAATAGGAAGCAATTGTTCTGTAAAATACATATTTACTCTCTTTTAATATGCATCTCATGGATACATGATTGCTGTCAGTACTGTGACTATGAATTATTCTTGTAGTACTTTCCAGGATACAAAGTGGTTTGCAGTCATGTGTTATTTAAGCTTACAAAAACGAAGCATGGGCTTCCCCTCCCATCTATTTACTCTCTGAAACACTGGCCAGAACCCAAAGAACAGGGAAACTAGTTCCATGAAGCTGACTGAAAGGGGCTCATGGCAGCCCATAATACTTACAGAATACTAACAAAAGCCTTACAAAATGCCTTTGAACACTGGAAGATTTAAAAGCAGCTTGATGAAACAGCAAAGGAATCAGCTGTTCAAAAGGGGCGGGGAAACTATGGCTTATTCATTGGATGATATCCAGCTGTCATACTCTGAGCAGACCCATTGATTTCATTGTATATTGATCTACACATACCAAACCCACCATGAATGGTATGTAAAATGTGATGCAGGGCCTATGCTCATGTATCCAATTTAAACCATCTCAAAAGAGTCAAGAGGCTGCTTTTGGGGTAGAAAAATCCAACATCTAGGAACCACCAGTTCTTTGTAAGTTCTGGACAGAATTCAGAGATTTACAACCCTCCCCCCTTGGGGACGGGAATTAACTCAATGTAGGAAGAGTTCCCTTCCTCTGACTACTCACTGGCAGGGAAAGCCATTGTTTCCATTGTTCTCTCACTGAGCGCCCTGGGGGTGCCCAGTGTTAGCTAGAGGCTGAGTAAGGTCCTATACCAACCCAGTACTTTATTTACCACACCACAGTTGCCCTCATTCTTTCGTTAATTTTTTTTTTAATTTGTGAAATTCTTACCATGGTTTTCAGAATTACTGAAGGCAATGCTTTGGGGGGGATAAAAATGAGGTTTCAGTACTCATACCTTGGCCAAAAAAACACTGACTGTAGGTAATTTTGCAGTGCTTCTAACATATGAGTTCCTGTGGCACCTAGTACCACTGGTTTCAACAGTATAAGGCATCAAGAATTCCACTAAAGCAAATGTGATAATTAGATAAAATTGTTGTTGGAGAGAGAGAGAAAAAAGTATACTAGTGATATAGACCAGGCATGATGTTATTATGTATTACTGTTGATAGTAAATTATGTTTTAGACAATAAAATAGATATGAAAGGGTTTTTTTTTAAAAAAAGCAGATTTTTTTTGGTAACCTAGAAAATTTGAAGAACAGATTGGTGGAAATTATAACTATTTCAAGATATTAAAATAAAAGAATAAAGAATGTGACATAATTTGCTTTTCATTGGGCTTGTGATGTTAAGAATGTAAGTTGTACAAAGATATGTTTTGTTTTATTTTTTTAACTACTTGGCCACCTACTATCCACCCTCCACCAAGGCTCAGGGGATTTTACAATATCAAATTTCCCAATAAAACATTAAAATGAAATGACTAAAATGACAATCATTCAGTTGCTGCGTAGCATATCACATGTTTTCTGATGGTCTAAAAACAGTTAAATTGGAAACTGTCATGGGAAAACAAGTCAGCTCATTAAACTGGGATTAAACTTTGGAAAAGAAGAAAGCTTGGTATGAATAGAAATGCAGACAGTGTCTTAACAGACATCATAATTAATCCAGGCAATGTTGAACTGATCCAGTACAGTGCCAACTGTGTGTCACCTTCTTCACACAACAAAAGTCATTTTGTGAGCTGCATGTCTTTTTGTGAGTTTTTTTCTGGCTGAAAGGCAGAGGTCAGGATTCTGCTCTTTGATGTAAAGCTAATGGTGTCTGACACATTAAATATCTGTGCTGAAATGTTATAATCAGATAAAACCTTTTGTCAGCTTTGGTTAATGTGGTATAAGGTGAAATGGCTCTGGAAATAAAATTCCATGGTTTCACCTCAAAGATGTAAACATTTCTGAGAAATGGAATGTCTCAAGCAACAGTGGTGAAGAAGAGATACCCAGGCAGGAATGTAAAAGGAAATCATTTGTACGTATTCAAAAGTCTAAAACGGACATTGTATTGATTATTGACAAAATCCAAACCCCATATTGCTTCTAATGTATATTTCAGTGGTATTTTTGTGCCTCAGACCATTTTGCACAAGTATTTTGATTGACAAATATCTCTTCCTAATTGTGGTATGGTATCTGTCTGTCTGTCTGTCTGTCTGTCTATCTATCTATCTATCTATCTATCTATCTATCTATCTATCTATCTATCTATCTATCTATCTATCTATCTATCTATCTATCTATCTATCTATCTATCTATCTATCTATCTATCTATCTATCTATCTATCTATCTATCTATCTGACTATCTGTCTATCCTAATGTATTTATTTAAAGAAATATCAGCTTGGGGTAGTGCAACTGCTTCATCTGAATCCTGAATGTCAAGATGAAGTTGCTGTATTTGGACCAAAGTGGGGCCCCTCTGAAGTGAGCTGCCCCTTGAAGCAAAACAAATTGAGGGGGGGATAGTTCTTCAAAGATATTCCAAGGTGTGTTTTTTAAAAAAGTGAACTAAGCCAAACAGACTATCTCCAAAATGACAGAAAAATGTAAACAAACCCATATAAAGGAAATGCCAGGTGGGAGGAGGGGAACTGGGGTTTTCTCACTGAGAGGTCTATCTTTCAATCCAGGGCTAGAATCTCACCCAACACTTTAATCACAGTGCTTGGGGGGAAAGTATGTTCTATAAACCCTTTTTATCAGTACCTTTTTTTCTCACACTTTGACTAGTTTTTAGAACATTTCAAAGAGTTTGTTGGTACCATTTTGATTCAGCTTGTCTCATTTATTCTTAACCCTCCTTTTCTACCTTTTTGTTTT
Source organism: Rhineura floridana (assembly GCF_030035675.1). Taxonomy (NCBI): domain Eukaryota; kingdom Metazoa; phylum Chordata; class Lepidosauria; order Squamata; family Rhineuridae; genus Rhineura; species Rhineura floridana. Next base: position 106,122,902 of record NC_084485.1, on the reverse strand, counting down.
CTCTCAGTTCTTTTACATTCTTTTCAATCCATCCCAGTCCCTTTATATCTCTATCATTGTCTGTCTGTCTGACTGTATTTGTTTCTTGTCTGTGTCTTAGTTACTAGCCTTCCGTTAGAATTTTTACGTAGTGTCACTTCCCTCTTCCCCCCAAAATTTGGCCATAGTGTTAGGTTTTGCATTTAAGGAGCACAGCTTATCTTGCTATTGTTTGTTTTTAACCAACTGGCTGAACTATTGCAATAAATTACTCTACACAAGCTCATAGGCACTATTGCCATCTCTCCTCTGCCAGATAATGTTTCGTTAGTAGCAGTCCTATGGCCTGAATTGATGTTGCCTCCTCCAATAAACAAACAGTTTTGCAATAGCTTTCCTTTTGTACACTCTACTGTTCTACATCATTCACATAAAATACTCTTAAAGGGATGGCTTGATAGGATAGCCCACCTTAGGTAGTGAATCTTGGGATACACCTAAAGAGCAACAAATGTTCACTATTTGGTTTCTTATTGTTTTTGTTTTGTTGGTTTGAATTGTGTGGCATCAGATGGATTTTGTACCTCAAGCTCCAAAATGTTTTCCTGCTTCATTCAGTCCTCCATTATATACTATCCAGGACTTCATTTCATTGTGAAGATATTATGAAAACAGCTTCAACATTCAGTTTATAGACTAGTTTGGTTTTTTCTAAGCCTAATCTCAAGCCCAACTGAAAATCTGTCCCATCTCTAATTATTTCACTGAGAGCACCATTGGGTCCAATGCCTCCTCTAACCTTTTTGTCAGCCTTCAAACCTTCTCTTCCTCCTTCCTGTCCTGTCCAGTGTCCTCATCTTCCAAAGCTCTTTCCATGCCACCTGGCTAAAAGAAGACAGCATACAAATGGAAGGAAGAAGATTACAGCAGTGTGCCATGCACTGGGAGTGCTGGCAAACGCAGTTTTGTCATCACTGCTAATACTTCAGTAGTGACTGCAAAACAGCGTCTCCCAGTGCTCCTTCTGTTTAGGATGCTGTTGCAGAAGTGTGCCAGATATCCAAGAAGAGAAGGATGAAGGGGAAGAGAAGGGGAAGGCTTGAAGGAAGGAAACCACTGTTTGCAAATTTCAGTTGCAAGGGGATCTCCAACCTCTTATCTATTATATAGTAACACATGGAAAAGGCTTGTGGACCTTGGTGTGTGATAGGATGCGCTCAGTCTTGATTTAATGATGACACCAAGCCATAAGAAAGATCTACCCTTCACTGATGAGTTGCCCATGAAGGCACACTCAGTTAGAAAGGTAAATGAAAGGAAATGTTTTCCCCTCTAAATACTAAACAAGACTGGACAGAGAATTACAAAATATGTCTGCTTTAGCCTGACATTCTGCCCCAGTCCTTCATTCCTTAAACACAAGCAGTATATTTACTCTTATTTGTTAAACATTCCTTTTGGTGGTAATTACATAAAACCCTGCATCTTTCAGTTTGCAACCTTGCAAGTTAAACAAACCTAATTATAAACATGCAGAACATTACATGTATCAATAAAGGCAATTAAAATGCTGGGAATGTAATTAAGAAGAAAATTATAATTTTGAGAAGCAAAATGAATATGCTCTAGGGCATTTACATTTTGAAACAACGGCAAAAATAATTGGAACAGTCCAGGAATGCTATAAATAATATTTATTTACAAAGAAGGAATATCAGGTGGAAGAATGGATTTATAGCTAAGGGGTTGAAGTGGGTCTCAAGAGGTTGAGGCTATTTCCACACTGAGGATTTGTTTCCCCATGTGCCAGGCATAGCAATTTGGTGTGGCTAATACCTGCAAGCCACACAAAGATTATGAGGGTCCTGAGTAGTTCTGGTGCAAAGTATTTGGTCTATTTCAGTGATTTCAGGAAAGGTGGAGCAAAAAAAAAAGCAGCCAGTAATGGCATTATCAAGGAGAGGGAGGGAGGACACAGTCCCCCAAGTGGAAGAAGCCATATTTATCCTATCAATGCCACTGTCATGACATGAAAACAAAACAAAAGCAAGAATGTATATTCTGTGACTATACTTGCAACAATTCAAGGTTTTTTAATGCAAATTGTATACATGCACTGAACACACAACTTTAAAACAGATGCTTCATGGAATAAATAGCATAGCCAACAATGCTAATGGTCATATCAACATTCAATATCACATAAACCAGCTGATACAGAACATACAATTTATATAACATTTACAAACGAATGGTCCATATACCCTAAGATAGACTGAAATTTCTCCCATGGCCAATCTTCCAAAGTGACATGCACTTTGCACCTAGAATAATCTTAAGTGGCAAATCAACGCAATTTAACTTTCTTGCAGACTTGTGGGGTATCTTTTTGACCCCAGCTGCACTTTTCATTGTGTAATTTGCACATAGGTATACCTACAGGGATGTCCTTCTAGGACTTTGTCACAAATTGTAAACTGTATAAGATCCCCAAATTTCAGTGAGTTATCACTTACCGTTTTTCTTCTGGAAACAAAAAACCACTGGGGTCCAAAAATACCGCAGGAAAAAGCTCTGAGATCAATTTTCTGCCTCAGGCAAACTATTATTGTGTAATTTACACATGAATAAACTTATAGGGTTGTCCTTCTACGGCATTGTCACAGACTGTCACCCATGCAAAAGTAAATGAAATGAAATGTTTCCCCCTTTAAATGCTAAATTTTAGCCAGTTACCACTTGCCATTTTCCTTCTGGAAACATGGACCCCGGAACAGGAGGGGCAGGGGAGTATCAAGCCCCCCTTAAAACTAAGCTTGGGTGGGCTGAGCCCCCCTGAAATGACCAGGCAAAATTGATAGTGGTAGAGCAGTGTTCTTAAGTTCTGGCAAAAACTGGTTTCTTGCACTGCCACTACAAAAAGGTCTTCAGAGCATGAGAATCCGTTCTGTAATCTATGGAGACCACACTAGGAATGCTAACAGATTACTGTATTTATTTTGTTCTGTTTTCATCAAGATCTTTGCCTGGCAGCCATTTTAGAAACAGTTCCAGCCAGCAAACTGGAGCATGTTCATCTCCCTTTGCTATAGCAATACATCTGCCCTTTGGCCAGTAGGTGGCAACGTACTTAAACTACTCAGAATACAGTAGGGCCCCACATATACAGCAGGTTAGGAACCAGGTCCCCGCCGTAAAGCAGAAATCACCATAAAGCGGAAGCCATTGACTTTAATGGGTCACGTCACGCGAAAATAACACAAAAATGCCACAAAATGCCGCAAAACGGCAAAATCGGCTTTAAAACGGGGAATTTCCCGATTGAAAGCCGCCGCATCAGCGGAACGCCGGAAAGCGGAACGCCAGAAAGCAGGGCCCTACTGTACTACACCTTCCCCCAGTTGCCTAGAGATCTGTGCTGAGATATTTTCATTTCTTCCCCCCAGGTTTCTGTCCCATTATTTTGGGTGTATTTTGTTCATAAAAGGGGCTTACACACCTTAGAAAGGAACACTTTCTCTTTAAAAGTACTTTAATTGCACTAACAGAGGGACTGTTTCTTGGAGCTGGGAGAACTCAGGGAGGAGAGCTTTGCAGCAGCCATTTTTAATCTGTATGTTGGAGCCCTACTGAAGAATAAGAACAAAGGCCTGCAACACAGTGACTCAAAATCATTCTTGAGTATAATGTTTTACAAATATCAGTTTGAACTAAATGCTACTCATATACTACAGCTGAAATTGTGATAAAGAATCAAATACACAGGATTCTCAAATTTTCAAACAGTTTAACATAAGCAGGTTCACTAACTTAATGCAATTCGTTTCATAAGTGGAGATTGTACTTTATATTAGTTACGCTGACAAGGGTAGAGACATGTCATTGTTAATTTTTTTTGTTCTCAACTCAGACATTGTGTGAACCCCTAAGTAGTTTAGCTGACCTGCATAGAAAACAAATCCTGTTTAGTATCATAATAGATTTTAGGTTATAGTTGTGGCATGAATAAATAAGGTATGCAAAAATAAGCTACGTAGCCCAATTTGTATGTGTGTTTACACAGAAGTCCATCGAGTTATGAGATTTACTCCCAAGGTAAATGTACATAGGAAGCAGCTGTTTAAGCCACAATTCCTTTTTTTGTAATAATTTTTTTTATTATTCAAATTTTTATAAAACAAATACAAATACAACAAAAACAATACAACAGAAAAGAAAAAAAGAAAAAGAAAAAACTTGACTTCCGATTTGTTACAGATCAGCTATAAGTATATAATATATATCAAACCTGTCTCCTAAAACATACAAAATTCACTTTTTTCCAAAGTCTATCTTAATTAATTGTAAAATCCCATTATCATCATTTCATTTTTTTCTTTCAACAAAAAGTCCAAAAGAGGCTTCCATTCCTTAAGAAATGTATCTGTCGTTTTTTCTCTAATAAGACATGTCAATTTGTCCATCTCAACTAAGTCCATTAATTTCAATAGCCATTCTTCCATTGTTGGTATCGATTCCATTTTCCACTTTTGTGCATATAGTAATCTTGCTGCCGTGATCATATATAATATTATTCTTCCATATTTCTTTTCCTTTTGTTTATCCATAAAACCCAATAAAAAAAATTCTGGTTTTGACTGAATATTTATCTTTAAGATTTTTTGCATCATCCTACCTATCTGTGCCCAAAATGATTTTGCCTGTTCACACAACCACCACATATGATAAAAAGATCCTTCTTGTTGTTTACATTTCCAACATACATTAGAAACATTACTATACATTTTTGACAACTTTTCTGGAGTCATATACCAACGATACATCATTTTATAAAAAAATTATTTAAGATTATAGGATAATGTAAATTTCAAACCTTTTTTCCACATATTTTCCCATTGATCCATTTGTATATTATAACCAAATTTTTTTGCCCACTTAACCATACACTCTTTTACTTGTTCTTCTTCCATGTCCATTTTCAATAAAAATTTATACATTTTTGCAATTATACATTCATCATTTGTACACAAACCTATTTCAAAATCAGATTTATTTATTTCAAACCCATACATTTTCTTGTCCATTTTAAATCTTTCTAACAATTGTAAATAGGCAAACCATTGTGAACTATATCGTTCTTTTATTAGTTGTTCTCTCTCTTTCATTATATATTCACCATGCACATTTTCTAATAGTTCTTGGTAAGTTAACCATTTCTCTTTTCCAGCCATTTCTCTTCTATAAAATGCTTCTTGACTTGAAACACATAGTGGTATTTTCGAAAAAAACCTTGTTTTGTATTTATTCCGTATATTCAACAAACGACGTCTTATAAAATGATTATTGAAATCCACATTAACTTTTACTTTATCATACCATAGATATCCATGCCATCCCCACTTCAGGTTGTGACCCTCCAAATCCAATAATCTTTTATTCCTCAATAGAATCCATTCCTTTATCCAGACTAAGCAACAAGCAGCAAAATAAAGTCTCAAATTTGGTAATCCCAGCCCTCCTCTTTCTTTGGCGTCTTGTAATAATTTAAATTTAACTCTTGTTTTTTTCCCCTGCCAAACAAATTTAGAAATATCTTTTTGCCATTGTTTGAAAGGTAGATCAGAGGATATGACAGGTATTGTTTGAAATAGAAACATCATTCTCGGCAATACATTCATTTTTATTACAGATATTCTACCCATTAATGACAACTGTAATTTATCCCATTTTAACAAATCTTTCTTAATCTCTGTCCATAGTTTTTCATAATTATTATGAAACAACTTTGAATTTTTATTTGTCATAATGATACCTAAATATTTCACCTTTTCTTCTATTTTAAAATCTATCTTCTCCATTAACTTGTTTTGATCTCTTAAAGATAAATTTTTCACCAACATCTTCGTTTTTTGATTATTGATCTTAAATCCTGCTAATGGTCCAAATTCTTCTAGTTTATCCATCAATACTTTGATTCCTTCCAAGGGATTTTCTAATACAATTATCAAGTCATCAGCAAATGCTCTCAATTTATATTCCTCTTTTTTTATCTTTATTCCCGAAATCCTTTTGTCTTGCCTTATGTCTCTAAGCAGCACTTCTAAAACCAGAATAAATAGAAGGGGGGACAATGGACATCCCTGTCTTGTACCCTTTTGTATTTCACATGAGTCTGTTAAATCCCCATTGACAATTATATGTGCCTTCTGTGATGTATAAATCGATCTGATCCATTTTATAAAATTATCTCCAAAGTCCATTTGCTCTAGAACCTTAAACATAAATTTCCAATTCAAATTATCAAATGCTTTCTCAGCATCCAAGAAAATCAAAGCAGCTTGTATGTCATTTCGTTGTTCTAGATATTCCAACACATTCAAAACATTCCTGACGTTATCACGTAATTGTCTTTTAGGTAAAAACCCCGCTTGATCTTCCTGAATAAATTGTTGCAATATTATTTTCATTCTTTCAGCCAAAATCGTTGTAAAAATTTTATAGTCATTATTCAATAAAGATATTGGCCGATAATTTTTTGTTTTGGTTAAATCCTGCTCCTCTTTAGGTATTAATGTTATATTGGCATTTTTCCAACTATCCAGTATCTTCCCCTCTTGTAAAATAGAATTCATTGTATACTGTAAAGGTAGTAAAAGTTCCTCCTCCAAGCATTTGTAATACATTGCTGATAGACCATCCGGTCCTGGCACATTTCCTAATTTAATTTTACTTATAGCCTCAGATATTTCTCTTGACGTAATAGGACCATTAATAGCTTGTCTCAGAAGATCTGTAATTTTCGGCAAATTCTGTTTGGATATATACTCTTCTATTTTTTCTGAGGGAATTTCCTGACACTTGTACAAAGTTGAATAATATTGATGGAAAACCCTTTGGATTTTTAAATTATCTGTCAACATCTCATCTCCTTCTTGTATCTTTAAAATAAGATTTTTTTGTCGTTCTTTTCTTAATTTATATGCTAACAATTTCCCCGGTTTATTTGCAAATTCAAAAGTCCTTTGTTTAGCAAAATTTAATTTCCTTTCAATTTCTCTAACTGTCAACATTGACACTTGTTTCTGTAACATTTTAATTTGATTTACAGTAGAGGCTTTAGTTGGATTCTTTTTCAATTCTTCCTCTTTTTGTTTTATTTCTTCCAAGATTAATTGCATTTTCTGTTGTTTCTTCTTTTTTAATTCAGAATTACATTTAATAAAATATCCCCTCATAAATGTTTTACTTGTATCCCAAACAATATTTTCATCTGTTCCTTTATGTAAATTGTGTTCAAAAAACTCTTTTAATTTCTTCTTACATTCCTGCACCATTTTATCATTCTGTAATAAAGATTCATTTAGTCTCCATCTAAATCCAAGATTTTTTTTTTTTAAAGTCAATATCACTGGATTATGATCTGAAAAGGTTTTTGGTAACACATCCATCTTGGAAATATCTTTCACTAAATTTTTAGACATCCAAATCATATCAATCCTCGAAAATGTTTTATGTCTTTCTGAAAAGTAAGTAAATTCCTTTGTATTGTCATTTATATATCTCCAAGCATCCACCAATTCTAAATTTTCCATCAATTCGAAACAGATCTTCGGCAATTTGCCCTGTGTCTCTTTAATATTTTTCTCAGAAAGTCTATCCATTTTTGGTGAAATTACCCCATTCCAATCACCCATAACACACCAATGATCATATGCAAACTCTGATAATTTTTCCATAAGTCCAGTATAAAACCTTGTTTTATCTTCATTAGGAGCATAAATGCCCACTATCAAAATTTTTGTACCCTGAATGGTAATTTCAACTCCCACAAATCTGCCACTATCATCCAATAATATCAATTTAGGAGACAATTGTGAATTAATATAAAGAACCACACCATTTTTTTTAAAATCCTGCCGAAATAAATTCTTCACCCAAATTTTTACAAATTAAATATTTAGAATCTTTCTTCTTAATATGAATTTCTTGTAAACAAATTATATCCAATTTTAATTTTTTCAAATAATGAAATACTTTCTTTCTCTTCTGCGATGAATTAGCTCCATTTATATTCCAAGTTAGATATTTGTAATCCATTTTTAAGCATGTATTTTAGAAAAGTCTGTGCCTGTTGTTCCCTTTGATCCATCATCATCCTTTTCTTCCTCTACCTGTTTCTGTTGACTTTGTTTCCCAGGAATTATGTCCATGTCTTTGAGTTTATCTTCTTCCATGTCTTTTGAAGCTTTTCTCAAGAAATCCCTTGCTTTTTGAACAGTATTTAATCGATACTTCTGTTGTCTAAATGTAAAAATCACTCCCTCTGGAACATCCCATCTAAATTGAATTTTACATTGTTTAAGTTTTTCTGTGAAGAAAGCGTAATCTTTTCTCTTACATAGAAGCCTAACAGGAATTTCCTTCATCACCTGTATTTCTTTACCGTCAATTTTGAAGACATTGTTAAAATGATGTTGCAAAACCATATCTCTGGTCCTCTTTTTTAAAAAATAAACAAGCATATCTCTTGGGATTTTTTTTATTGTTGCATATCTGGAATTAATTCTATAAACTTTATCTATTTCAAATTCCATCCGATCTTCGTTCCTGTCGAAGGATTTTGCCAAGGCATTAACAATTTTCTCTCTGATATCTTCACCTGTTTCCTCAGGGATTGCAGGAATCTCAAGCAATGTTCTTTATCTCTAAGTTCCATAACAGCAATATAATCCAAATTCTTTTCCAATTCCATATTTGTAATATCTATTCTATTCTCTAAGGTTTGCACCTTATCTTTAACATTTTTTACATCCTGTGTTAGTTGCCCAATGTTATTTTTAATCTCACCCACTTCTGTTTTAATATGATCTTGTAAATCTTTAAAATCCTTTTTCATATTGCAAAATTCATCTTTAAGTTGTTGTCTGTCCTGTTTCATCTCTTGTTTCAACTCTTGTTTAAAATGACTGAATCCCTCCATAATTTTCTGGAACATATCCATCCCTTCCTGTGTATCAATTGAAACTCTTCGCTCCAAAACTTTGGCTGCTTTCCTAGTTGTCATTCTTGGGGGAAAAAAAACCTTTTCTATTATTAGCCAATGTAGAGGCAAACAGTTTCTTTTCTCCCAGCAACAAAAAAGTTAATATTCCAGGCCTGTTTAACCAACACAGTTCTTATCTCCAGCACATTCAGGAATGTAAAACAAATCCAGTTCTCAACATCCAGCAGTTAGTAAGATACACGAACAGCAGATTCGTTCAAAAAATAATAATAATCCAAAATAAAAAGAAATAAAATAAAAAAAATATTCTCAGATATATTTCCTTCAAATAATCAAATCATCTTATCTAATAAGTTGCCTCTTATCCGTTTAATCTTTGTAATTCCAGCTTTAAGCCAGCTTTTTGTCATAAAAAATAAAGCAGGTTCTTTGAATTGCTCCCTTCTTCCTTAGCTTTGTATAATACGAAAAAAAGTGTGACTCACCCAAGTTTCTGAATTGCCGATTCGTAAACAAGTCTCTTTTACAATAGTAATTTAAGTTAGTTGATAAGATTTAGACAGAAGGAGGCTAGCTCGTTAAAAACGTTTTTAAAAGAGAAAGAAAAAAACGTCTCGCTTACTTTCAGCACAGCCTGTTGGAAATCCAGACTCTGTCTTCCGCTGCTAGAAAAGCCTTCTCATCTCAGGGGGATTCCTGATCAAATCTAGCAATCTATAGCTCGACAGAGTTCCGTGGATAATCTCTTCGGTTCCCCTTTTATCTTGTAGAACTTTTACGCCAGTCAAAAATTCCTCTTGACTGGCTTTTAACTGAAATAAGCTTCCCCTGAGATAGAGCTCACTCAGAGACGACCACCAGCCAGCACTCCTTCCGGGAAGTCTTAAGCCACAATTCCCAACACAGAGTTCCTACTGGGGAGAAATTTCCCCAGTATGTTCAGGAATTCTGTAAAAAATAAATAAATCATTTTTTGTTGTAGAGCTACAGTGACAGCATGGCTTCTTTGCAGCATGCACTGATTTTTCAGTACACACACAAATAGAAAGAAGAAATGGTTCCTTTTTCTGATCACTTGCAGGACAATGTCCAAAAAAAGGCCATTGCTTGATGCCTGGCTGCTGCCATCAAAGAAAACAGCTTCTGCCTCAAAGGAATTGCCTAAAGACACATATCAATTCAGCAAGCTGAATGAAGATGATCAACACCTTGAGGTTGAACCTCAAAAAGAGATGGACCGCCATATTCATCCACCAGATTTGTGCCAACAAAATCCTATAAATTTCCAAAAAGTAAGGGTAATAGGTCTTGTCAGCTGAAATGGTTTGAGAAGTTCACCTGGCTTCATTATGATGTGGATTGTGATGTAGTTCTTTGCCATGATTGCAGCAGAGCAATGTAGAAGTGAGTTTTATTCTAAAAGGTTTCTCAAATTGGAAACATGCTGTTGAATAATTCCAGTCTCATGAAAAGAGCATTTACCACATGGATTCTGTGAGATACCATCTAACAAAAGAGAAAAAATATGAATATTGTTACGCTCCTTACAAAGCATTCAAGTAAGCAGCAGCAAGAGGCTCGAGAAGCACTACGTGCCATCATTAGTTCTGTGTGCTACCTCTGCCGCACAGGTCAAGCATTGCAGGGGCGCACCAAAGAAGATGGTAACTTGATTGACCTTTTGGAGGAACGCTTAGACGATGTACCTGCCCTTAAAAGATGGCTGACAAGAAGAGACAAATGGCTGAGTAGTGATATCCAAAATGAGCTACTTGAAATTATGGCTCAAAGACTGCAACGTGACATCATTAAAGAAGTGAAATCAAGCCATTTTTTTGGAATAATTGCGGATGGGACAACAGATGTGACTGGAGACAAGCAGTTTACATTGTGTCTGCGTTGGGTAGAGAGTGAATCATTGAACATACGAGAAGAATACCTTGGTGTTTATAACCCTCCTGACTCTACAGCTTGTACTCTCTTCACTGCTGTGAAAGACATGATCATTCGTCTGGGGCTTGATTTCCATGTTTTGCATGGACACTGCTTTGATGGTGCAGCTAATATGTCTGGGTGTTTCTCTGGTGTTCAAAAAAAGATCACTGATATTCAACCCAAGTCAGTTTACATATACTGCGGCAACCACCCACTAGATTTGGCTCTGCAGAAGGTTGCCCACAGTTGTGACATGGTTGGTGATGCACTACGTACTGTTAAGGATGTAACAAACATGATCTTGATATCAGTAAAATGGAAGAGCATATATTCCAACATTGTTCTTCCTGAAGCCATCGAAAATGCTGAAGGGATATATAAACCAAACAGTCTCCTTCCTTTGTGTCCAACACTTTGGGCCGTCAGAGTGAAGTCCATACAGAGATTCCTTGAGAACTATGAAAGAATTCAAGCAACACTCCATGAAATCCTGGAACATCCAGGGTCCTTACAAGATGACAGAAGGGCAACAATGAAAGGCTACTACAAAATCCTTGGTAAATTTGAAACAGCATTTGGGCTAAATACATCCATTGCAGTGTTTGGGCCATGTGAAGAGCTTGCAAGAACCCTACAAGGCACCAAATACAGTGCAGCAGGGGCAAAGCAAGCAGCAGAAATGCTTATTTGTACCTTGTCAAACCTAAGATCAGAGAGTGCATTTGAAACAATTTGGCAAGACACAAAAATTGCTGCTGGGAAACTGGGCTTGGAGATGCCTGAAATTTCAAGATGTAGAAAACCACCAGCACGTTTTGAGCATACAAAGACACCAACACCACCAGTGGTCCTGGATGCAAAGAAAACTCTCCGGAAGGATTTCTTTGATGTAATTGATCACATAACATCTGAAATCAAACGTCGGTTCAACCAGCCTAGAATGACCAACTAGTGAAACTGGAAAATGCTTTAGTAACTGCTGCATGTGGAAGGCATTTCAGCAGTACAGAAGAGCTCGGAGAGGCCCTTGGAGTTCACAGTTGTGACTTTGATTTGAACAGGCTTCTGGCACAACTGTTACTCCTCCCAACAGTCATTCCAACTGCTGAAGTAAAGACTATTGAAGGTATCTCACAGTCATTGAGACAACAGCCTCAGACAGTCCAAAATCCCTTAGACCAAGTCGTCATGCTGATACAGCTCTTACACACCATACCTGCATCAGCAGCATCAGGAGAACGTTCTTTCAGTGCTCTGAGGAGGGTAAAGACATACTTGCGTAATCACATGACGCAGAAACGCCTTACACATCTGCTCCTTCTTCATGTGCACAAGCAAAAAACTGGCAAAATTCCTTTGGAAAATATTATGAATGAATTCATCACAAGAACTGCTGAACGCCAAGCCACCTTTGGCTTAAGTGTGCCACAGTAATGTTTATGGTTTATTAAAACACAAACAAGGCATCTATGGCACCTTAAAGACTCACAAATTTATTTAAGATGCAACAGACTCCTTGTTTGTGTTTTCATATCTCAGACAAACATGACCACTCCTTCTGAAACTATATTTAGGGTTTGTTATTAAGTATAATACATGCCTGTTATGATATCCATGTTATAAATAATAGAATACAAGAAACACAACTATACTATTTATTTTAAAATCTTTAATTTATTTATTACATATTTTAAGATCTTATTTTATTCTTTAATTTAAAATTTATTCTAAGATCTTTTTATTTATTTATTTTAATTTATCGTACTTTTAATTTATTTTAAGATCTTTATACATCTTTATTTTAAAGATGTTATGTGAAGTTCCAGTAATAAATGGAAAGTTCCTAATGTACAAAAGACCTTGTTTTCTTCTTTTCCATCTCTGAAGCATAAACAGGTTAGTTGGAACTTACAAAAGGTATTCCATTATCCATAAGCATTCTGTAATTTTTACTTTGAGCAATTACTACTTATTTATTATTTATTTTATTTATTATTTAATTTGTATCCCGCCCTTCCTCTCAGCAGGAGCCCAGGGCAGCAAACAAAGCACTAAAAACACTTTAAAACTTCATAAAAACTGATCTTAAAATACATTAAAACAAAACAGCGTTAAAAACATTTAAAAAAACAACTTTAAAAAAGGTTAAAACATTATTAAAAAACATATTAAACTTATGTTTTTCTTCAAGTGTATTTATGATTGTGACAGTGCTAGAATATGACAGATTTATTGTTTACTTAACCCATTAAATAAGCAGATGTAAAATGCACCTGCAAGTAGGTCATCATGACATAACCTGCCTGCTAGTCTTGAGCCCCCCCACCTTGAAAACAGTTCCGGGGTCCCTGTCTGGAAATAAAAAAACACACGCTAGGGTCCAGTAGTTTAGCAGTAAATTCAGAAGTGCAGAGTCCCTTCATGATAATCACACCATCTCCTCTCATAGCCCTGCCATCTTCTCCACTTTTCCTTGTCACCCTTGTTCTCCATGTTGTCTCTAAGTCTACACTCCACTACAACAGACATCTCTAGAAGCCAATAAGCATGAAAGGGGAAGCTGTGTGTTTGCTACTGAGAAGAATCTTCTTGGTGGCTCTCACCTCCTTTTCACTCTGATTGGCTCCAAGCAGCACAATTCTTCTCAGTGGCTAACTTGCTCTCCTTTCATGATGAGACCTGGCTGGGACTCTGCTTCCAAAAAAGTAAGGGGTCTATGACTACACCCCTGCTGGGGATCCAGAAATACCCCAGAAACTGTGTTGTGTACTCAGTATGCATGGGGCCAACATATACTGCTCAGAAAAAATCTACCTCGTCTGAATAAATGTTTTTTGCTCAAAGTACGTTGCTATTGTCAAGCATTTCCATTGGAAATCTCATTGGGGTCCAAATATGCCCCAAGCTCAGTGTGATTTTTTTGCCGGATCTGTAAGAATGTTTTTAACAATCAGGTAAGGCATGAGTCCTGTAAATGCTGTTATATCTAATATCTTTTCCCAAATTTAAAGAGGATAAATATATAGTCTTCTTTAAATTCAAAAAGGTAGCACTAGCCAAGCCCCACAGGAGGACAGTGTCATGCTTGCAGTACAACAGACATTTGAAATGTCACCAATGCTTATTCTTTTTTAAAGTTACAAGAAAACAACCAGAATCCTCTGCCACCTCATCTCATAATAATACCCCCCACACACACACAATGAATAACATTGTACCTCTTGTCTCTTGTGGAAATGGCTGAACCTAGCCCCCCCCCTTTCAGGGTCCAAATTGGAAGTGGGCAAAAAGAGGAGTTTGGCCCAGTGCTAGTGCCAAATGCTTACCCAAATTGCAGACTAGTAAGTCTCTCTAGCAAGAGGATCCACAGGGGTGACAATTCTTGTACTTGTTGGTGGTATTTTCTTTCAGTAATTTTCTGCCCCCACTTCTGATTTGTCACTACAGCTAACAGGCTGAAGATGAAAGGCTCCACTTTTAAACTTCTGAAATGAAGGAAAAATGATTATCCTAAGATGGATCTCTTCATGATTCTTAAGTAGCTAAGTAGAATAATTTGAAGTAAGGGCTAGGTGCTACTTTCCACATAAATGCTTAGGAGTTGTCATGACCTGCATAAGCAACAACCTGTAGAGGTTATTTAGGAGCGGGATGCCTTACTTATGTACTGTTCACAAACATTTTAACTGGAGCACAGCAATGTTTGGGGGGACTGGGATTTGTCCACTATGAGGTCTTGTGGGTCTGTCTTAAGAGTTCTTGTCTCTGTCTCCTGAGTTACAGACAGTCAGTGATGTGTATTAGGAAGTTTAAAGACAGATCCAACTATTTACACAAAACCATAGTTTTGAGTAGGGGCTTCAGTCTAAAAAAGAATCAGTACTCTTTTTGTTTTATATCCTCTCTGGAGGCAGATTTACATCTTCAGCATTGGGCATGGTGCCTATTATACTTTTCAGTATATGTGCCTCAATATTAGGGATGGAATGATCTCTCAATTTCTGTTCTTTCAGTTTCTCATTTTTCTAAACTTAAATTCACTTTTCCACATTTCTGCAGCAATTTGTGGGTTTTTAAAAAAAATCATAAAAATTATTCACCTTTTTAGTGTGAATTTCTTCTAATAAACACATTTTTGTATGTAGCTTTGTCTAATGTACACATATTTGCAAGCAATTTATCCTAATATAATACAATTGTGAATGTTATTTTCACCAATATATCCATTTTGTGCACGCTTTCTGCTAATATATGTATTTTTGTAAACATTCTTTGGTTGGAGAACTGCATCACAAGATTGGGATAAGCACTGCCCTGGACCCCTACTGGTACAAAGGGCAAGATATAAATCTAATAAATAAATAATAATAAACAAATAAGTGCAAATTTCGAACAATGGCTGTGTTTTGATTCTCATATTGTTTCTTAAGAACATAAGAACATAAGAAGAGCCTGCTGGATCAGGCCAGTGGCCCATCTAGTCCAGCATCCTGTTCTCACAGTGGCCAACCAGGTGCCTGGGGGAAGCCCGCAAGCAGGACCCGAGTGCAAGAACACTCTCCCCTCCTGAGGCTTCCGGCAACTGGTTTTCAGAAGCATGCTGCCTCTGACTAGGGTGGCAGAGCACAGCCATCATAGCTAGTAGCCATTGATAGCCCTGTCCTCCATGAATTTGTCTAATCTTCTTTTAAAGCCATCCAAGCTGGTGGCCATTACTGCATCTTGTGGGAGCAAATTCCATAGTTGAACTATGCGCTGAGTAAAGAAGTACTTCCTTTTGTCTGTCCTGAATCTTCCAACATTCAGCTTCTTTAAATGTCCACGAGTTGTAGTATTATGAGAGAGGGAGAAGAACTTTTCTCTATCCACTTTCTCAATGCCATGCATAATTTTATACACTTCTATCATGTCTCCTCTGACCCACCTTTTCTCTAAACTAAAAAGCCCCAAATGCTGCAACCTTTCCTCATAAGGGAGTCGCTCCATCCCCTTGATCATTCTGGTTGCCCTCTTCTGAACCTTTTCCAACTCTATAATATCCTTTTTGAGATGAGGCGACCAGAACTGTACACAGTATTCCAAATGCGGCCACACCATAGATTTATACAACGGCATTATGATATCGGCTGTTTTATTTTCAATACCTTGCCTAATTATCGCTAGCATGGAATTTGCCTTTTTCACAGCTGCCGCACACTGGGTCGACATTTTCATCGTGCTGTCCACTACAACCCCGAGGTCTCTCTCCTGGTCGGTCACCGCCAGTTCAGACTCCATGAGCGTATATGTGAAATTAAGATTTTTTGCTCCAATATGCATAATTTTACACTTGTTTATATTGAATTGCATTTGCCATTTTTCTGCCCATTCACTCAGTTTGGAGAGGTCTTTTTGGAGCTCTTCGCAATCCCTTTTTGTTTTAACAACCCTGAACAATTTAGTGTCATCAGCAAACTTGGCCACTTCACTGCTCACTCCTAATTCTAGGTCATTAATGAACAAGTTGAAAA
The DNA here is from genome assembly GCF_030035675.1 of Rhineura floridana. Classification (NCBI taxonomy): domain Eukaryota; kingdom Metazoa; phylum Chordata; class Lepidosauria; order Squamata; family Rhineuridae; genus Rhineura; species Rhineura floridana. Next base: position 106,106,474 of record NC_084485.1, on the reverse strand, counting down.
GTACAGGTCCCAATACCGATCCTTGAGGGACTCCACTTTCTACAGCCCTCCATTGGGAGAACTGTCCATTTATTCCTACTCTCTGCTTTCTGCTTCTTAACCAATTCCTTATCCACAAGAGGACCTCTCCTCTTATTCCATGACTGCTAAGCTTCCTCAGAAGCCTTTGGTGAGGTACCTTGTCAAACGCTTTTTGAAAGTCTAAGTACACTATGTCCACTGGATCACCTCTATCTATATGCTTGTTGACACTCTCAAAGAATTCTAATAGGTTACTGAGACAGGACTTTCCCTTGCAGAAGCCATGCTGGCTCTGCTTCAGCAAGGCTTGTTCTTCTATGTGCTTAGTTAATCTAGCTTTAATAATACTTTCTACCAGTTTTCCAGGAACAGAAGTTAAGCTAACTGGCCTGTAATTTCCGGGATCCCCTCTGGATCCCTTTTTGAAGATTGGCGTTACATTTGCCACTTTCCAGTCCTCAGGCACGGAGGAGGACCCAAGGGACAAGTTACATATTTTAGTTAGCAGATCAGCAATTTCACCTTTGAGTTCTTTGAGAACTCTCGGGTGGATGCCATCCGGGCCCGGTGATTTGTCAGTTTTTATATTGTCCATTAAGCTTAGAACTTCCTCTCTCGTTACCACTATTTGTCTCAGTTCCTCAGAATCCCTTCCTGCAAATGTTAGTTCAGGTTCAGGGATCTGCCCTATATCTTCCACTGTGAAGACAGATGCAAAGAATTCATTTAGCTTCTCTGCAATCTCCTTATCGTCCTTTAGTACACCTTTGACTCCCTTATCATCCAAGGGTCCAATCGTCTCCCTAGATGGTCTCCTGCTTTGAATGTATTTATAGAATTTTTTGTTGTTGGTTTTTATGTTCTTAGCAATGTGCTCCTCAAATTCTTTTTTAGCATCCCTTATTGTCTTCTTGCATTTCTTTTGCCAGAGTTTGTGTTCTTTTTTATTTTCTTCATTTGGACAAGACTTCCATTTTTTGAAGGAAGACTTTTTGCCTCTAAGAGCTTCCTTGACTTTGCTCGTTAACCATGCTGGCATCTTCTTGGCCCTGGCGGTACCTTTTCTGATCTGCGGTATGCACTCCAGTTGAGCTTCTAATATAGTGTTTTTAAACAACTTCCAAGCATTTTCGAGTGATGTGACCCTCTGGACTTTGTTTTTCAGCTTTCTTTTTACCAATCCCCTCATTTTTGTGAAGTTTCCTCTTTTGAAGTCAAATGTGACCGTGTTGGATTTTCTTGGCAATTGGCCATTTACATGTATGTTTAATTTAATAGCACTGTGGTCACTGCTCCCAATCGATTCAACAACACTTACATCTTGCACCAGGTCCCGGTCCCCACTGAGGATTAAGTCCAGGGTTGCCGTCCCTCTGGTCGGTTCCATGACCAACTGGTCTAGGGAATAGTCATTTAGAATATCTAGAAACTTTGCTTCTTTGTCATGACTGGAACACATATGCGGCCAGTCTATGTCCGGGTAGTTGAAGTCACCCATTACTACCACATTTCCTAGTTTGGATGCTTCCTCAATTTCATATCTCATCTCAAGGTCTCCCTGAGCATTTTGATCAGGGGGACGATAGATTGTTCCCAGTATTAAGTCCCTCCTGGGGCACGGTATCACCACCCACAACGATTCTGTGGAGGAGTCTGCCTCTTTTGGGGTTTCGAGCTTGCTGGATTCAATGCCTTCTTTCACGTATAGAGCGACTCCGCCACCAATACGTCCTTCCCTGTCCTTCCGATATAGTTTATATCCAGGGATAACCGTATCCCACTGGTTTTCTCCATTCCACCAGGTCTCGGTTATGCTCACTATATCAATGCTCTCCTCTAAGACCAAGCACTCCAGTTCTCCCATCTTGGTTCAGAGGCTCCTAGCATTAGCGTACAGGCACTTGTAAGCAGTGTCTCTCTTCAAGTGTCTTTGGCACTTGTGGTTTGGCCTGTGGTAATTTTGCTCTTCTGAATTTATATCCTGTGCCCCTGCTCTCACAATGCCTACTTCTAGGCCTACCCCTTTTAAAATTTCATCATTTCTTTGGTTTTTATCCGAGGGGGGAGGTTTATTCCGAACCGGACCTTTCTCAGCTCCTGTTGGGTTTCCCCCCTCAGTCAGTTTAAAAGCTGCTCTGCCACCTTTTTAATTTTAAGTGCCAGCAGTCTGGTTCCATTCTGGTTCAAGTGGAGCCCGTCCCTTTTGTACAGGCCCGGCTTGTCCCAAAATGTTCCCCAGTGCCTAACAAATCCAAACCCTTACACCCGACACCATCGTCTCATCCACGCATTGAGACTGCGAAGCTGGGCCTGTCTGGCTGGTCCTGTGCGTGGAACCGGTAGCATTTCAGAGAAAGCCACCTTGGAGGTCCTGGCTTTCAGCATCCTACCTAGCAACCTAAATTTTGCTTCCAGGACCTCACGGCTGCATTTCCCCATGTCGTTGGTGCCAACGTGCACCACGACCACTGACTCCTTCCCAGCACTGTCTACCAAACTATCTAAACGACGGACAATATCCGCAACCTTCGCACCAGGCAGGCAAAACACCTTGCGGTCTACACGCCCATCACACACCCCACTGTCTATGTTCCTAATGATCGAATCACCCACTACAAGGATCCCTCCAGCCCCTGGAGATATATCCTCGGCACAAGAGGATAGCTGCTCATCCCCCAAGGAATGGGTCCCTTCTAAGGGATCATTTCCCTCTTCCTCAGCTGGATGCTCTCCTTCCCCGAGACCATTGTTGTCCATGATAGCAGGAGAGCTATCATCGTTGGAGTGGGACACAGCTATAACGTCCCTGAAGGCCTCCTCCACACACCTCTCTGCCTCTCTCAGCTTTTCCAGGTCCGCCACCTTGGCCTCAAGGAAATGAAGTCGTTCCCGGAGAGCCAGGAGCTCATTGCACCGAGAGCATACCCACGACTTCTGTCCAACAGGCAGATAGTCGTACATGCTGCAGGCGGTGCAAAACACTGGAAAGCCCCCACACCCCTGCTGGCTTCTTACCTGCATAGTTTTGTTTAAGGTTTATTATGTCAATGGGTTGGAGACTGCGGTTTAGTTGAGGTCAGGGAACAGACGGGCAGAGTAGGGGGCCCTGGCCTCCTCACCCTGCTGCCGAACTCGCTCTGCTGCTTAACTCTCCTTGACGCTTTGTCAGCTGGGGCCTTGACGCTTTGTCAGCTGGGGCCTTGACGCTTTGTCAGCTGGGGCCTTGACGCTTTGTCAGCTGGGGCCTTGACTCTTAAAGTGCTAATTTGATAAATTCGGCTTTAAATGCAGACTGAATTGAATTATTCCCCCATCCCTACTCAGTATGTGGAAATCACAGTAGAAAGTAAACACATGTTGATTGAAAAACATGGTTGCTGTCCCTGAATGGGCTGTGAGAACAGTCCTTACTTCTGTGTCTACCTGGTATTTTCAGGGTTATGCATGTCCCTTCCTACATATTACACCTATACCATACCTATGTGGTTTGTGTTGATGAGTAGCTGCCATGAGGAGGCATTTCCAAGTAGATTTCATTTGGCAGCTATATTGTGAAAAGAGGCTCTAAGAAAACATGATGAGAGAAACTGGAAGCTAAACTTGGAAGCTTCTTTCATGTTCTAAATATTACTCGTTTTCCTGGAATGACTGGATATATCAATACAGGACAGTTATAACTAGCAGTTCAAGTTGACATCACCATATAGAAAGTGACTTGTTACAGGAGCAAAGATGGTGGGATGTGGCAATGTTTACATGGAGATGGGATGAGTGGAAACGTAGATGTGCATAGGGCAAGGAAAGCTATAATGGTGTAGCTGATTTTATTTAGAAGTAACATTGGAGGAAGGGGCATAGCTCAGTGATAAAGTGCATGCTTTGCACGGAAAACATCCAATATTCAATCTCTGACATCTCCATGTAGAAAAAGGCTAGGTACATCTATAGTCCCAGCATAAGACAGCTTCTGATGTTCCTGTCCACATTGTTTTTGCATCACAGTTTCATTAGCAACCCTAGTCTTTGCCCAAACAGTTTGTTTACCTGGAGATGCAAAAAAGATGAGCTGATATTCAGTGTCTTCTTTATCTTGGTGTGAGTCTAGAGCAAACCATGTTCCAATAAGACAATTAGTCCATCATGTCAGAAATATTCTGAAATATTCTGATGGGCAGTTCTGCCTGAGTGCTGGGGGGTGAAACTTAAGAGCTAGAGTCTTCCGAGGTGAAAGACCCCAAATTCCTGACCACCTCAGGTGGTCCCCTTTTGAAAATAATGGAAAGGTGGTTAACATGTACTATAGGTTTATGTAATCTAAAAGCCAGGATGCCCAAGGTCATGTGTGTAAACAAAGCCAATTTTCTCTGGGAGGAAAGGAAGCCTAGTACTGAGAGCAGGTTGACTGTGCTGCACTCCCTCATTAAAGAGCTCTAAGGATGGCTGCTCACAGCTGGTTTCATAAAGGTTAAAATATTTCCCTTCAGTTGTCATCCTTCATCACAGCATGCTGCTTTTTAAAATATTTTTCCCCTCCTCTCTGTGCTTTGTATCACAGAAGCCTGTGAAAATGACTGTGTGTTGCTGAAACATGTCAGTAGTGGCCTTAGAAAATTGTTGCCACTGCTTATATGAGGAAGCCGTTGTGTTTGACACTGGAGGGTTATGGTACCTGCTGTTTTAATGCCATTTGTGTGTGAAGGAGAAAGAGACACCTATCACAGGATTAGGGATCCAATAGACACTATTCAGGCAGGTCCGACTGTGGCGGATGGCTAGACTGGCTGATTGCAATTTCAGCAAAGTTTGTAAGTCAGAAACTGTATCTAAATAATATCTGGCTCCATGACTTCCTTTTGACCATTTCTTACATTTAACATACACTTTGTTATAAACTGAAGGCACGTAAAGAGCCTTTTAGAAACAATAGATGATAAAACACAATGAAAGAATAATAATTCAAATGAAAGCTAACATTTAAAAAAATCTTGTGCATATTTGGCTTGCCTGAATATACAGTGTTTCTTATGTTTTGAGAAGATAACTTGGGCCTTGTTAGATCTTGGCTGGAAGGGGAATCCCTACATGGCCAAAAAGAGGGGCTCAGTATGTGCCTTTTCTGTTCAAAGTTCCCACATGGAGAGTAATACCTTTCATAGGGATGGGTGAATGATTATTTCAGTTTCTCTAAGTTTTCTTGGAGAATTGTCAGGGAGGAAATGCCCGAGTCTGAGTGTTTCTGAAAATGTGCAGGAAAGGCCAAACAGGATTTTTGCCAGTCCCCTCCTTTCATAAGCAAACTTACCTTGTGAAAGGGAGGGCCTTAAAGTGAGGTAAGGTCACAGGAGACAGAAGATACATTTTAGGCCTAAACTTTAATTTATTTATTTATTTTATTTATTTTATTCGATTTCTATACCACCCACAGCCCGAAGGCTCTCAGGGCGGTGCACAACATAGGATAAAATACAATAGAATCACAAAAACAGTAAAAGCATACATATTAAACAATTAAACGACCTGATATACATTAAAAGCTAAAAGATAGATTAAAATGCCTGGGAGAATAAAAAGGTTTTAACCTGGCGCCGAAAAGATAAAAGTGTAGGTGCCAGGCGCACCTCATCAGGAAGACTGTTCCATAATTCGGGGGCAACCAAGGCCTTTGAATGCTCCTGAGTATGTGCACAGGAACATAATTTCTCTTCAGAGAACATGGGAGTTGTAGTTTCCCTGTAAACAGTCTTATGACACCTTTAACACAGTCTAAGCCTCTCCTGTCACCATAATAAATTTGCTTGGAAAAAGGAAGTTGGTAAGGAGGTCTCACTTAGGGGTGTGGTCATCTGGGGCTGTGGGGAGTCAAAGAGTCCTTACTTTTGGGGGGCAGGGTCCCAGGATTGGTATGAGCCAATCAGTATGAAAGGGGAGCATGTTACCAACTGAGAAGAGACTTTGCCCTTTTGTGCTGATTGGACCCAATCAGAGTGAAAAGGAGGTGAGTCAGCCACTGAAAGGACTCTTCTCAGTAGCTAACACATAGCCTCCCCTTTCATGCTGATTGGCTTCTAGGAGCATCTGTTGTAGTGGAGTGTGAATTTGGAGACAACACAGAAAGCAAGGAAGACAAGAGAAAGTGGAAAGGGGGCACAGCTGTGAGTGAGCATGGTGTGACTATCATGAAGGGACTCTGCACTTCTGAATTTGCCACTGTTTACACCAGCCTTTTCCTACTAGTGGGCCACCAGATGTTGTTGGACCACAATTCCCATCTTTCCTGACCATTGGCAATGCTGGCTGAGGCTGATGGGAGTTGTTGTCCAACAACATCTGGTGGCCCACTAGTTGGGAAAGGCTGGTTTACACTATTGGCCTCACTGTCTCTGAATCTTTGAAGCTTTCAGTTTGACTCATACTGTTAGTGGGTTTTCCATGCTGTTTACCAACAAAACTACAATAGATCATTCTCTGCTTAGTGCTTACCATTAAGAACCATATCTGATGTGTGCATGTATTATTTAAGACACAAGTCAGCCACAACTTACAGATTGAAAGCTATACCTTGAATTTTGTCCAGAAGATTTCTGGATGCTAAGGTTGCCAAGTCTCCAGTTTTTAACTGGAGACTACAGTTTTTGCAGGTCCTCTCCGGGTGAGTCACCTTAATGTCTGGACTTCTGGCTTTCATTTTTTTAAAAAAAGCTTCTAGGTGGTCTCATTCAAAAGATATAAACCAAAATGTCAGCCCCCCCCAACTTCTCTTAGTATCAGCTGCTCTAATCCCTGCCCTTTCAGGTTTTAGCCAATAAGTGAAGTCAGGGTTGTGATTGACAAGATTTGTTGTGCCCCCCAGGCAATACCTAAACCCCATTTCCACTTCGGAGAACAGTTTCCTTTTCCTGCTTTTCTCACATCAGGAATTCAGTACAGGCATACCCCACTTAATGTCGCTTCACTTAACGTCGCCTCACTATAACATACATGCTCCATATGCCACCATACCCCACTTAACGTATGCGTGCTTCGCAATTACGGACACTTAATGGCATGACGCCGTTGCCGTCTAGTGGCGATTGCAGTGCAGTACATACATAGATAATTGCTTCACTTTAAGTAAATTTTCACTTTACATACACGCTCCGGTCCCATTGCATATGTTAAAGTGGGATATGCCTGTAAATATATAGATTTCAGCCAGCATAAAGAGTACTTTCTCTGTACAGGGTTGGCACTTGCTTCTGAGTAAACATGCATAGGATTGCACTACAACAGAAGATCAGAGCAGGATCTTGGTGGGCATACACAGTAAACAACTTTTGTTATAATTATAATAAAAGTGTACATGCAGGTTTTTTAATTACTTGAAAAAATGGCACATTATACATTTTATCTTTCAAATGATTTTTGAACAGAAGTTTTAAAAAGTGTACATGCTGCAGTATTATACTTTTCCAATTAAGGAGTAAACAAGTTTAAATTTTACTGGACTTTTGAAGAGGGCAGTTTATTTGTCTTATTCATAACCTGCTTTGAAAACCTTCTGAAAATGAAGCTTTTCTGGGACTAAAGCAGCAATGCTAATTCCACATACCTGGGAATTCAGTAGGACATACTTTTGAGTAGACATGGTTTGGATTGTGCTGAAAATCAGTGAACATAGAAAAGGGTTGTGTTGTAAATCTTTTTCTCCCCCTCTGATCCTTTTTTAGCATTTAGGCTGGGCTTACTTAGGTATCACTGCTTTTATTTGGCAGGAAACTAATACTTATTTTTTTTTTAAAAAAAAGTTCTGCAATGGCCAACTGGTTATGTATTTTATTTACAACATTTATATACCGCTTTATTGCAAAAAAACTCAAAGCGGTTTATTGAAGGAATTAAATCAATAAAATTATTGGCAAAAACAGTTAAACACAGTATTTAAAAACAGTCAGAATAATAAAATCAACAATGAGTTAAAACAGATTAAAAAAACATAATAGCTTCTACATGCTTGGGTAGGCTTGCCTAAACAAAAATATTTTTAGCAGGTGCCAAAATGAGTACAATGAAGCACCTGCCTAATGTAAACAGGCAGGGAGTTCCAAATAGGTACTGCCACACTAAAGGACTGATTTCTTACAAGAGCAGAACAAGTACTATGTGGCACCCGTAACATGGAAAGCACACCTTATACTTGGCCTGGTAGCAAATCAACAACTGACTTCAGAGCAGAGGTGTTATGTGCTGACAGAATTTCACTCCTGTAAACAATTGTGCCCCACCATTCTGCACTAACTGCACCCCCCAGATCAGGTTGTGCTCCATGGGGATTTCTGTGACCTTGGCTGACTGCCAGGATTGTTTTAGTTTTGGCTAGGAACCCTGACTGGTTGTGGGATGCTGAGTTTTCTGTCTTACTCATAGGAATCTTCTTGTGGTTGGGATGGTATTGCATTTAGGAAAGCATCACTGTCTTTTGTTTTTCTTTTCTATTTGCATTTCACTTTAACCTCACTCCTTTACATCCATAGAAGCAACAGCAATGGTTCCATGCACTCAGATCAACTTATACCCATTGATGATGCACCTTATTGGTTGCATGATGGTTTGTTTCTTGCCCAATAGTGGTAAAGGAGAATTCACATACTGGGAAGTGTGGCTTCAATTACTATTGTTGCCATCTACTGCCTGTGAAGGTAGGCCAAACCATGTGTGTTTTCTCTCTGTCAGTTATTACTCACTGGAATTGGGTTGGCTGTTAAAGTGAGTTTATAGCAGCCCACAGAGTAGGCAGGAAAGAGCAGAGAATCTTCTTAACCTCTCTCTGCAATGAAGAGTCAAGTCTATAAAGAGGTTTGGGGCAACCACATTAAAAGGGAGGGGCATGGCATTTCAGGCAGGGGGTTGCCAACCGTGCTTCGTTATGGATATCTTTGCAAAGGTCTCTAGTTAAACTTTACCAACAGCACTATATCTACTCAGAATTAAGTCCTGTTGAGTTCTATGGGGCTTAGTCCCTTAGTAAGTGTGTTTAGAATTGCAGCCATCAGGGACATCCATCTTTACTCCTGATTGTTCCCATCTAACATCTCCACAACGCTAGGCTTTCTTCCTACAATGGCCTTCTGGTGACTGACCTGAGGGCACTTAAAAACCTTTTTGCCAGAAGCAAGTGGGCTAGATTAAATGTTCCTTACCCAAGCTCCCTAAACAGGTGAGAAGGAATGATCCCGTCACTTCAGCTCGACCTGGAAACACCCTCATTTAGCTAAGATTTCTATCATAATTTCCAATCAGATAGGTTTTTATTTGTTTGAGTGGTATGCTCCAAGTAACTGTGGTTGATGCTTAATGTATTATGCTTAATGACATCTCTAGGGACCACCCTCTATGACATCACTGCATGACTGGGGAGCAAGTGTTATATGCTCCCAGTGACACACCATTCCAGAAAACAGAACTGCTTCACCTTTTAAACACGTAGCTCTAGTTACATCTCAAGCTTGGGAAATCATGAATAATGTCTAACGAAGAGCAGGGTATGAAGTTTTCTATTTTACATGGTGAAAAAGATTGTCCTTTCTTTACTACTTACCAGTGGTGGGTAGACTTCAGGCTTGTGGGATAGGCTTCTTTTGTTTACTAAGAACCCCAAGATCCAAGATCCACCAAATGGAGCCTAATGCAAAATACATACACTTAGATTAAAGAATCCTGGGCCCTGGAATTTTTTGTTTTTGTACCAGAACTGAATGGACCTCACTGTCCTTTCAGATCAAAATCAACTCCTGATTATCCCAAGATTTCTTCAAAGTATAATTTAGGGCAGGGGAGAAATTCTTGACAGTCTTCTGGAAATCAGAGATCTACCAATCAATCCAGTTCTAATTTCTGGCCTCCTGACTTACAGTGCATACACAAAGAAAGATGTCTTTATGAACCCTTTTCAAGAGTTCACAAGATGGTAATGAAGAAATGGACAGTTGACATTAGCTGCTTTATATGTGTGTTTAGCAAATGGAAGGGCCCATAGATCAGTGGCAGAGCACATACTTTGTATGCAGAAAATCCCAGCTCTAATTCCTGGAATCTCCAGTGAAAGAGCCTTCTCTCCTCTTGCTGGGCTGGAAAAGATTTTTGCCAAAAAAATTAGACAGAACTGGGCTAGATGTAATAATGGTATTAGTATAATTTGATCATTTTCATATATTTTCAGACTGAGCATATGTATCCTTTGCTCTTGATCATTATTTGTTGCATGTGGCTGGTAGCTTCAAATTGGGAGATTCTTTCCTAGTCAGATGCATCCATCAAGTTCAATTTGGACCAGATACAAATGGTGATGCACATCTATTTAACCTGTCTGCACAGCTTTCCCTTGATGGCATGGCACAATTTACAGAGAGCTTTCATTCAATTTAAGGGAAAAAATTCTCTCCCCCCCCCATTTCTTCTCCTTTCCCTTTTTCTTATAGCTAAAACTAATGCAGTAGTTGGGTCATTAATCTGCATCATTTACAAACAACTTCACCCAGTAAACTGAAGACTGAAATAAATAAAAAAAGCAGATTTCATGGGTTTCTTACTCATCCAAATCCTCTTACAAGTGCTTATGTTGCTAATCTGTTGTTTTTGCCATGCAAAGGGTGTGTGGGGGACTAATGAGGCAGCTTTACATATTGCAGGCAAAAAATGTATCTAGATTAGAAATTAAAAATGATTTGAAAATTTTGCAAATGTTGCTGTGTAAGTAAGATCATTTAGAGAGACGCTTAAACTGGTGTTCTGCCCGATTGAGCAGAATTGTATTTGATTCAGTCTACTGTATAAAACAACAACTGCTTATCACAGCAATAAATAAACCAGTACTTTATATGCAACAAATGTCATGCAGTTTAAGGTAAACAAAAAAGCTACTTTTGTAAATGTATCTTTGTGCTACTATTTCTGGCTACAGTTTCCTCTTACAAGGCTCACTAATCAAATTCAGCCCCATTGGTGAGAGTGTCAGCATTTGTGATGTGATACAACCACTTTTTGTAACATGTCTGGTCTTGGTACCACATAGGCCTCTCTAACTCAGCCTTGTATCTGTTCTTTCATTGTGGACATAGCACTGAGACTGCTCGCAGCTGTGATCAGAGATCCATAGTGTAGGTAATACCTGTTGATCATCTTAAATCTTTCTGTAGCCTTTGACATCCCTGATTTTCAGGTGTGCATATGCAAATGCCAGATGTAGTGGCCATGTGAAAAATCTTCCTTGAGTTATTTTAGTGACATGGGAATCTTAGGGATTGATTGCTCTTCGTGACCTTTTACTGCAGGATCTCCTTTTGTCTGTCAGGCTTACTGTGTATATGGATTTATTGGGTGAAATTGTACAGAAATATGAAGTCCTCTTCTTTTTGTCTTTCCCATATCGTCCCATTACTGTGATCATTCAATCACTATGGTGGGAGATTTGACATTGGTGAATCCTGGGGTGTGTAGTTTGTGGTTTAACAGTTAGCCCCACTTCCCAGAGAACTCTGAGATTTGTAGCTCTGTGAGTGGAATAAAGGTCTCCTAACAACTCTCAGCACCCTTCACAAACTACACTTCCCAGGATTTTGGGGGAAGTCATAACTGTTTATGAAGTGGATTAATAGTGGAATAAATGTGTGGTGTGAATGCGGCCTTTGTAACAAAGAAAGATAGAGGAGTGTTGTCATGAAAGTAGCTCCATCACTGTACTTGAAAGCTCAGGATGCAGAGGATTTTTTCAACAACTCATTTTCATGAAAAGTCTCCCAACATGTGGATCAGATTCAGAAATAGTTCAGACAGTAAGGGCCCAGGCACTGTTTTGTACCTGTCTCCTGTTGGTAATCTCTGGGTTTTGTTAAACAGATAAAAGTATATTCCACAAGCCTGAAGTCTGCCCATACCAGGTTTAGCTGATCTTACCCAGATGTGCTATGTGCATGTTTTCAGCCAGCCTTAAAAATTACACACTGCATGTTATATGCATGTTGTCAACTAGCAATTTTTTGTTCACAACTTCTGGGATGTGGTGGGATAGAAACTGACCAGGAAAGCAACCTTGCAGGATTCATCCACTTTGTTGCCTCATGTCCTTTCATCAAGCTTCCTCAAGATCAAATTTTATATTTGCACAATGGAACTATTCATTAAAAGGAGTCTACATTTGGGATGCAACACACAAGCAAAGCATGCTAGGTCTAAAAAAGAGAGTTGGACCATTTAATTTCGATCCACTGTGAATAGTCCTGACCTTCCTAGGGGTCCTAACAAAAGACTGATTTATCATGCAATCTTAGCTGAAAAGACAGTTCCACCCACTTACAGGACTCATCTTGGTTATCCTGAAAAGCATGCATTGATTTGCTGTAAATGTTCGGTAAATTATATGCTTACTCTTCAGAGTTCTTAATCTATTTTTCTTAATGTAAAAAGGGAAAAATGTGTCTCTTTTTTCAATTGAATAACTTAGCATGGCTTTAATATTTAAGTACAGAGTTCTTTTTATCCATTGTATTTTCAAGAGAATAAATTTTGAATGCTGTATTATTCTTATGGGAAGTTACTTAGAAAAAAATAATGCATTTATTGTATTCCTCTTCATAAGATCTTTTAATTGAGGAAGTCTTTCTGCTCTTGATGCACATGGATAATTCCCATTAATAATGAAGCCCCTTAGGATATAAGGCATTCCCCTAAGATGTTTAAAAAATGCAAAATGGATACAGGGAGTTTTCTGGTAACAATTCCACTATCTTTGGATTTTACTGTAAGTTATTCGATGTACCATAAATGGGTCTAAAGCAAAATTTATCAGCAGTTGCACAGGTGATTGAATTAAATGGAAACATGGAAATGTGTAAATCATTTCATTTAAATTCAACCTCTGTAGTACAAAAGACCAACTCTACCCTTTTAATGATTTGGATGATGAAGCATTTTGTGTGTTGCGATAGTACAACCTCCAGATGGAACAGAATTTGTACCTTTGGATTTTAGCAGTAGGTAAACATTTAAAAGAAGACAATGTTACAAAGTGCCAGAAGCATACAGAGTGCCTTTTTGGTGAACTGATTTCTTCTTCAGACATACTTTCCCATAGGATAATTTTTATTTGTGCATGAGCAAGTATCAGCAAGTAGGTTTTGCAGTGATCTATAACCAACACACAAAGAGCTGTACCAGGCCATTGGTCAGTTGTGTATTGATTTTTAAAAGATCCAGAACATGTTTTCCCTCCTTTATATCGGTGACATGTCATCATGATACAGATATGGAATAGTCCAGGAACTCTTGATATTGTAGCACTTTTCATGCTAAGCGGATATAAATTTGATCAGTGCTTTTATGCCACTATGAAAGCAGAATATAAATGAATAGATCAACCCATGGCATAGTATATTGGTTGTGAGTAGCTAGGTTTAATTTTCCATTGATGGCTGCTTTTACTTTGTACCAGCCCACACTGGATGCCACCAGAGGATGAACTGGTTTCGCTTGTTTGCCTTCCCCCACCAACACACAAGAGCTCAAACACAACTGTTTGCAGATCTTCCAGGAAAATATATGTCCCTTCCACATAAAGATATACTCCATCATCCCAATAAAGAGCAGGTTTGGCATGCCTAATTCTGGGGTGGGAGATTTAAGCCCTTGCACTGGCCAGGACATATTTCCTGACCCCACGGTTAACCATCCTGCACGCCCCACCAATCTTTTTAGGGTAAACAACCTCCCTCCAGCACCGTCTTTGCAACAGTTCAGACCAAATCAAAACTAACTCCAGGGACCATGTCTAGATCCTGTGGAGATCCCAGACAATGCTATTACAGAGGTCCAGATGCGTCCTTTGGACAAGATCATTCCCCCCTAAAAGTATCACCAGCAACTGCAGCTGAACACCAGCCACATGCATCCTGAAAAGGGTGGTAGAAGCTCACCCCATAGCATCCCCCTTTCCCCCTCCCATTAACAAACTGCCCTGGAATTCAATTACCCTTGGGTTCCAAACTCTGAGGTGCTGGCCCTCTTGTGAGCCCAAAAGATCATGGGATAGCCACATAACAGCATTCTAATTGGAACCCAACCCAAACCTGTATTGAGAAAAGAATATATGAGGATCATCCAAGAATAACTCCACAATTTCACATATTTATTGAAGGCTGCAGATCACCATCTGCCAATGTGTTAAACATCTCCCATGGGGAAGCCCACCAGTGCAGCTGCCATAGTGACTCCAGTCCTGAATGAGTGCAGACCATAATGCTTAGGGTCCTTACCAATGGCCAACAAGGCGCAGGGAGTACTGCCCAGAATGAAAGTAATGTACAAAAATGCATAGTATTAGGAGAAATTGCTTGCAAAAATGTATATATTATGCAAAATTGGACCCAAAATACGTATATTAGGAGAAATACGTGCTAAAATGCAGGGAAATTTCCATAAGGACTTTTTTTAATGCATAGTTTATTCAGGTTTTCACATTATTACAATAAAACTGTAGAATCCCTTCTTCCCTCCCCACCCACCCATCCCAGCTCCCCTGTCCTCATGCCCCCCCTTTTTCTGATGTTCAATGTTATGTAGTGTTCAGGTTCATATGCTCAGATAAGCATTAATTTAAATGATTGTCAGTGTTCTGCTGGAGTCCCAGAATAACTGCTGTTGAGTTGGAGAAGCATCCATCACTGCATTGCACTGTGCCTTCCACTTCTTCCAGTTATGGTAACCACCCATGACATTAGGCTAAGATTAATCCAACAGATAATATTCGTCTGGGCCTACTGGACACCAACATGCCTTAAGTGCCAGGAGCATTACACCCATGAACAATTGCTGGAGATGCACACAGCACACAAGCAGATCTAACCCACCTACTACAGAACTGCTCAGTAATTAAACCTTTCTGGAAGGAAGTACAGGCTAGAATTAACTTGGTTTTGGACAAATTGATATTAATAGGAAACACCATAGTAATCGGCTACATCCCTACCAGGTGGGGATTATCAAAAGGGCAGGATGGATGGTTTCACCAAATGTCCTTCTGCATTGGAAAGCCCAGGCCACACCAAACACGGAAAACTGGACACAAGACCTTCTGCAACTAGCAGCCCAATGAGGAAATTCTACTCTATAATCTACATTAAAAAATCAGACTTCCAAGAGATTAGGAGTGCATTTCTGGAACTCTTCACTGAGTAAAATTTATGAGGACTTTTAAAAAGAAAATTTCCAAAGTGATGCACTGAACTTAAAATTGGGAAAATGTGAAAGTGAGAGAGACTGAAATTGACAGCTTTGTGCATCTCTAACCAATGTGAACAACAGCCAAATGTTTTATTTATTTGAAATGCATACCCTACTTTTCACCACATCTTGATCTCAAAGTGGCTTACAGAAATCAAAATGTGCAACATACAAAACTTAAAACATAGGTTAAAGCATCAAAGAATAAAACAGAGCAGCGTTTATGGTGCAAAGTTCTCCTGAAATAAAATGGTTTTATTTTTGTTTTGCATGGCGGCAGTAGTTAGCACATGGATCATTCCTTCTCAATTTGAGACCCTTTCAAAGGGACATCAATCCCTTGCACATAAAGGGGTGCTCTTCTAGCTGAAGTCCTGCTTCTTCTCTTCAGCATAAAACATTATTCCCTTTCATGGCTTCTCTTACATAACAATAATGAAACAGATGATTGTCAGAATACTGTGGGTTCTCAGTTTATGAATACATGGGCATGGATGTTGATAGGGTGGCCACTTACCCATCAAAAAACTGGACAAAAATGCACAAAATTTGCACATGCTAATTTATATGTAGAAATGCAAATTTAGAAATAATTCTTACAATTTAAATAGAAAGATAATACATCTCACCGCTGTGATCAGTGACCTGTTCATGCTGTTGTTCAGTTGCTACCCCTTCTTATGATTTTTTACCTTGAAAACAGACTTGAACCAGGAAGCCCTTCAAATACAGTAGAGGACAGCTTCAAAGGTCCTCTGACAGTACTTCCAATAGAGGTATGTCCTCTGTAAAGTAAAATACATGGCCACCTTAGATACTGAAGTGTAGGAAACAGTCCTTCAGTTTGCTCTGAAACAATCCTGTGAATTCATAAGCCCTTCCTTCCAGGAGAGAATGGACCTGCAACGTTTCTCACAAAACAGCAGCTTCTGTTATTACACCAAAAGAGGGTTGTAGTAGATGCATCTTTAGGACAGTAATTCTGCAAGGCTCTGCCTTCAAACGAACGTTCAATGCCTTTTAGTTTGAAAGTGTTGTGAAAGAATACGCCTGTTGGAAGCACTGATTGAATTCAAAGAGATTATTCATTACTTATGGGAAAGTGAAAATGTAATGTTTATTAGATTAATTAACTTTTATTTTATTGCTGAATGCCAAACAGTGTAGCTAACGTCTGTTTAAAAAACCCACAACTGATAAAGGGTTTCCATTGGTGTAACAACCGAGAAGACTGAAACCTAGATGCCAATGAAATAAAAATACATTCCTATTATTAATGTAAAATACCTGCATTTAAGCCTTTTATAGCCACTGGCTGTTGTTATGTGCCTTCAATTTGATTACAACTTATGGCGACCCTATGAATCAGTGACCTCCAAGAGCATCTGTCATGAACCACCCTGTTCAGATCTTGTAAGTTCAGTTCTGTGGCTTCCTTCATGGAATCAATCCATCTCTTCTTTGGCCTTCCTCTTAGAATCATAGAATAGTAGAGTTGGAAGGGGCCTATAAGACCTTTCTAGTGAATCATGTCTTCTCACGATGTGTCCAAAGTATGATAACCTCAGTTTCATCATTTTAGCTTCTAGTGACAGTTCTAGTTTAATTTGTTCTAACACCCAAATATTTGTCTTTTTCGTAGTCCATGGTATGCAGAAAGCTCTTCTCCAATACCACATTTCAAATGAGTTGCTTTTTCTCTTATCCGCTTTTTTCACTGTCCAACTTTCACACCCATACATAGAGATTGGGAATGCCATGGTCTGAATGATCCTGACTTTGGCGTTCAGTGATACATATTTGCATTTGAGGACCTTTTCTAGATATCTCATAGCTGCCCTCCCCAGTCCTAGCCTTCTTCTGATTTCTTGACTATTGTCTCCATTTTGGTTAATGACTGTGCTGCGGTATTGATAATCCTTGACAAGTTCAATGTCCTTGTTGTCAACTTTAAAGTTACATAAATCTTCTGTTGTCATTACTTTAGTCTTCTTGATGTTCAGCTGTAGTCCTGCTTTTGTGCTTTCCTCTTTAATTTTCCTCAGCATTCGTTTTAAATCATTACTGGTTTCTGCTAGTAGTATGGTATTGTCTGCATATCTGAAATTATTGATATTTCTCCCTCCAGTTTTCACACCTCCTTCATCTTGGTCCAGTCCTGCTTTCCATATGATATGTTCTGCGTATAGATTAAACAAATAGGTTGAGAAAATACACCCCTGTCTCACCCCCTTTCCTATTGGGAACCAATCAGTTTCTCAATATTCTGTCCTTACAGTAGCCTCTTTTCCAGAGTATAGGTTGCACATCAGGACAATCAGACGCTGTGGCACCCCATTTCTGTAATCTGAAAAGCACAGGCTGATTTCCTTCTGAAATTCCTTGCTCCATTCCATTATCCAATGTATGTTTGCGATATGATCTCTGGTGCCTCTTCTCTTTCTAAATCCAGCTTGGACTTCTGGCATTTCTCGCTCCATATATGGTAAGAGCCTTTGTTGTAGAATCTTGAGCATTACTTTACTTGCATGGGATATTAAGGCAATAGTTCGATAATTACTGCATTCCCTGGGATCCACTTTCTTTGGAATTGGGATATATATTGAACGCTTCCAGTCTGTGGGCCATTGTTGGGTTTTCCTTATTCCTTGACAAACTTTTTTCAAAATTTGGACAGATTCAGTCTCAGTAGCTTGTAGCAACTCTATTGGTATGCCATCTGTTCCTGGTGATTTGTTTCTTCCAAGTATTTTAAGAGCAGCTTTTACCTCACATTCTAAAATTTCTGTTTCTTCATCATATGGTTCCTCCATTAATGAATCTGTCATCCTTGCATCTCCTTTATATTCTTCAGTGTACTGCTTCCATCTTCCTTTAATTTCATGTCAGTCTGGCTATGTACTGGAAATGTTTCAGGGATTTGGATATGGTATTGTAGAATAAGAGCACATCTACAGTATATATTCATTTTTTCCTGACTTGCCATGTTCTGTGGCCAAACTAGTTTTGCATATTTTTACTTTTTTTCAAGCAATGTTTGGGAGAAGGTAAATGTGGGTTTCAGCTATGCAACTTGCATTGGCACAGTTGATGTGTCTACAGCTGTTATGGGTCCTGGATAGGGATAGAGGAGAATATCCCCCAGAACGGACCTGGCACTGGATTGCAGCTGAATTCAATAGTTTGCCATCTTTTCAGACTGGCACCTATTTTTTGCTGTGGGCTGCGGCTGTAATCAGCACAGATTTTGCGGCTGTGGCTGCAAACCGGCAAGAATGTATACTTTTGAACTTTCCCCCCATTTTACATTGAGTTATTTTTGTAAAACTCCATAAATGGTGCATTTCCAAGAAGCCAGCGTTTCATGCACTTGTGACCTCTGTCACTTATCAATCAACTGCTCACCAAGCCCTGGACATTGCTAACAAGGAAAAGCAGCTTCAGTTAGCCAATTTAAAACTGTGTTTCATCGTACTTGCAAATACCTGTGCTGTGAAGCCTCCTGGGTTCATTCTTTAGCCCTGTTTTTCTCTTCTCTCACGCTCCCTCACTTCCCCAAATTTTAGGAACCTTAGTATTTTACAGAAATCTTCCCAATGAAGCCAATTTTGAATCTAGATCATCCTAAGGGAAAGGGTAACCTGTTCATAAGCCTGACACCATTTGGCTTCAATCAGGTAACCTCAGGAAGCTCTTCTTGCAAGTGGAAGGGGAAACTTTTCCTCTGTTCCCAGAGGGTCCTTTGGGATCCGCCCTTCTTTGGTAAAGAATAGATGAACAAACAACCCATACGCAAACATTTCACATACATTATAATATCTGTAGACCTCCATGGCTCCTGATGTTGATAACTACAAAATTTTGGCCACCGAAAAAAAAAATAAACTGCAGATTGAATCACCCAAAAATGCACACAGCAGATCAAATCGGCAAGTGCGAGAGCAAGTGGGAACAAAAAAATGGCATATCAGGATTAAACAATGGACTATCAGAATGCAAGGGGATCGGAACCATGCAGCGAACCCCATCCCTAGTACTGGATAGTGCCTGTGACCTCCCTGATGATAAATAGTGGTAGTAGTAATAGTAAATATTTATTTTCTCAAATTTATGAATAGTCCACAGACCTTCAGATTCCAAAAACAATTTTTGATTCCATTCAATGAGGAGAAAAGAAACTCAAAAAAGGAAGAAAGTACACTGAAGTTAAAACCAGCACACCTTAGAAATTCTGTAAAATTTGCTTATAGATATTTATAGCTTGGATATAAACTCTACAACTGATTGAGTTGCATGAGATTGTGTATACATGATCAGGAAGACCGTTCTGGGGAGAGAGCAATCAAGAGACAGATAAGTCTGGTTCTTTCATCTATGTAAAAATTGCACATTAGTAACACACATGGTAGAGTTTTGAACTCTTCACCACAACATGAACAAACGTGACCTAATATTTGTACTGCACTTCCATGTGCTTCACATTCATTACCTAGTTGTAATCCTTATAAAACAATCCTGTAAGCTATATCTCCTATATACACATAGACTAAGAGAGTGGCTTGGCCACTTGTGGCAGAGGTCAGAATCGAAGCAGGGACTTCCTGATTCACACTTCAGTCTTTTACAGTTCAGTCCTCTGTACCTCTATAGGAATGCAATGGGGCCTCTCCTAGCAAAATTTGTATAAGATTGCAGCCTTCCTTCCTTCCTTCCTTCCTTCCTTCCTTCCTTCCTTCCTTTCTTCCTTCCTTCCTTCCTTCCTTCCTTCCTTATTTATTTATTTATTTATTGCATTTGTATACTGCCCCATAGCCAGAGCTCTCTGGGTGGTTTACAACAATTAAAAACAATTAAAAACAAATATACAAATTTAAAAACACATTTTTAAAAAGCAATTTAAAAACACATGCTAAAATGCCTGGGAGAAGAGGAAAGTCTTGACCTGGCGCCAAAAAGATAACAGTGTTGGCACCAGGCGCACCTCCTCAGGAAGATCATTGCATAATTTGGGGGCCCTCTCCCTTGTTGCCAGCCTCCCAGCTTCCCTCGGTGTAGGCACCCAGAGGAGGGCCTTTGATGTTGAACATAGTGTATGGGTGGGTTCATGTTGGGAGTGGTGTTCCATCAGGTATTGTGGTCCTAAGCCATGTAAGCCTTAGCCACTGTGCCACCCCAGCTCTTATATTTCCCTTTTCCACAATGCCTTGGGTAGTTTTTTATTTTTCTTATTTTATTTATATTTAATGGAAAGATAAAAGATGTGTGTTCATCTCTGCCACCACAACCTTTGACAAGGAAAGAAGTGTGTGTGCTGGTGTCACAAAGTCTCTCCCATGCATATACTTTATAAGAAGTTGGTGTGACACAGTTTGTCATTTTTTTCTAAAAGTATATTCTTCAAAACAGATCTTGTACTTACATAAGATTCTTGCAAATCAAGCAGGTTTAGGTGTTTCCAACTATTTAAGTTCTTAATCTAAGAGATAACTGGAAAATAGGAAAGAAGGATGATTAAAAAAACTATAATGCTTTGCTCATTAGGAAGTTGACTCAAGTTAAAACAATTGTTACAATAATGTATAGCTGACAAAAGAAAATGAAGAAGAAAATTAAATGAACAAGAATTTATCATAAAGGAACTACTAAAATAACTTAAAGGGAAAGAAACACATATTACCTGCTTTGTGAACTTTGTGAAATCAAGACTGTTTTTTCCCCTTTGAATTTATTAATCAAAAGGAAAACAATGTTAGCCGCTGTGGCAAATATAATACCGAAACGTGTATGCAATGCAAACCATACATCAGTGCTAATTTCTCTCCCCTCCCCTGCAAGTTCCAGATGTTCCCCGTGTAACAGAAAGTAAATCAACAACTACGTTAATTTCCACTATGGTGAAGCATTAAAAGCTGTGTCTCAGATGCATTGTTTTCAAATATAAGTCCCCGCACTTTTTCTTTTTTAAAAAAGGCCATTCCCTCTTCAAATATGTTCTTGTAAGGAAAACATTTAAGGTTTTTAAATATTGAATAACGTTATAATCTTCAAAAGATTCCATTACAGTGAATAATGAGCTTAAACTAACCTGAACTGCCTAGGGAAAGTACATCTCCCACTGCCAGAAATGATGCCCCGCTTGCCGCGCAGCTGACGAGCGGGGCATGGTTGCAGATGGGGGCGAAGCTGCAGCCTCCATCTTTGTTTGGGGCAACATCACGCATCGCACCTATTGGGTGCGTGCGATGTGCAGTGTGGAGGAGCGGGGCTTTGGGGCTTATATCAGTCCAGCCGCCCCTCCTACCTTCCTCTTTGCCAGTGTGATACCCACCCCGCCCTCCCTCTTTTATGGTGTGCCTAGGGGTTGCTTCGGGGCCGAGTAGGAATTTTTATCCTGCCCACCCTCGTTGGCGGGCAGGTTTTTTGCCTGCTCCACACCATGGGAGTGGGACGGAATTGGGTTGGGGGCATTGTGTTTAATAGGTGGTTTTGGCTTATTTGGCTAACTTGAATGTATTTGACAGGTCAGTACCCTACTGGGCTATGCATCTCGCACTGCTGTGGGAAGGTGCAGGAAGGAAAATAGGTAAGGACAGCTAGGTGGCCCCCTTAGGCACCTTTGGAGGTGATTGGCGGTTCTGGAGGCCTGTCTGTCAGGGCTTTACGGCTCGAGGGCAGGATATGGGCTGCTTCTGGGGCCAACTTATCCTCATCTACCCAGGGGTTATACGGCCCCGGGTGGGGATGTTGTGGGAAGGCTCCCCTACTCACCTACAAGGTGTGGCTGGGGTAAAGGGTAAGCAGATGGGCTTGCCCTTGCCCCAGCAGGGGCTGGTCGCCCGAGAGCTGTGTGGCAAGCTACTTGCTTATAGAAAGTTCCCACACCTAGGTTTCCCTCTGCAGGTCACTTTAAATTGGGTTTTGTTTGCTGTAATTTAATAAAGTGGCCCTTGTTCAACCCAAGCTGATGTCTCTGTGTCTTATTTCGCTCCTTGACTGCAATTAAAGCTGCAGTTATTTCTGATGCAGACATTTGAAATCCAACATACTGAGATTTAATTTAGGTTTAGATTTTCTATATTTAGTCTTCCAAAATATATCTACAGTTATGGGAAGTTTTCGGCTCTCTTCCTTACCATTTAATGTTTCTGCAGCAAGATTTAGTTCCACGCTACTGGAGGGGGATAGTTGCTGCTTCCCATAGCCCTTAGTCCAGCAAGAAAGAAATGGAATGGTCATTTATGCGTATGTGGAATCTCATACGAAGAATTATTTCAGCACCAATTGCTAGATCGAGCTGAAGTAATTCTTCTCACCTGGTCCTTCCTTTTTCACATAGTGTCTCCATTCCTATGTTACTGGAGAAATATGGGACGTAGCTATGAAGAACTGTGATGTCAGAATTAAAATATATCCCACATGCTGTTTGACTATAGAAAACTGATTTTTCTATTGTGAACAACTTTGAGTACCATTGTAGTAGAAAAAACCGTATCAAATATTGCAAAATAAGTTTAAAAAAACCCACAGCAATAATAGCACTGTCTGCAAGGGTAGTGCAACCTTTGCAATTATGATCCACTATGGGAATGTATATACTGTATCATTTTCATATAGTTGTGGTGGAATGAGCGGGCTCACAGGCCTTGGCTATAGTACATTTCACCCTCAAAATTACTCTTGCTCTATGACTGGGTGGGACTGATGACAAGATATGAGCAATTGATTCAGCTGCTTTATGACACAGCTGTTATTTTCATCTAGAATACAGTGCAATGTGTGTGTTCTGGAGCACATATTCTCTGCACATTCAGTTCTCTTGACGGTCTTACTGCATTGATGGCCCTCATCATGCAGGAAAAGATGCTCACATCCCATTTATGTTCTTAGTGGCTAATAGCAGGGATGTGAGACCATCTGCATGATAAGATGGTTATGGTAGCCATTTACATGATATGACATTCTCAGTGTTATAGCTGGGGTGTGTGTGTGTGTTGGGAAACTTAACACAGTGGTGCCATTTTTTTTTTTAAATCATTTCTCTGGGTATCATAACATGTGGTTCTTAACTGTTGTTACTTTTGGAAATGCTAGGATTTTGTTGGCTTCAATTTTTGTAAATTGTATTGTTTTTATTTGTATTTTGCATTTGTGTTTTTCTGTTTGTGTGTAAGCCGCCTTGGGGCCTTTTTGGCCAAAAGGTGGCCTAGAAATAAATCATAACATAACATAACATGTGCTCCTGTTCTAAGAGTGCAGAGCTCAAGAAGATGCACTGTTAGATTTGAAAGGTGCCAGCTATGAATGCTTGTTATTTGTGCCTTATGGCTAGGTATGGACGGGTCAGTCTATTTCTGATCCATGTCAATTTTACATGTATTTATTCAAAAATCTATTTCTGCCTTAATCTGCAACTTTAAAAAGTCAATATGAAAATCTGTATTTAAATGCATACTTAAATATGTATTATTTTATTACAAAATACATACTTAAATACTATTTTATCTCAACCTGTACATTTCTAAAGGTATTGTATTCTAAAATTATTATTATTATTATTTACCTGCTCTTCACTCTGAAGTCCTACGGCAAGTTATAACAATTAAAATACATCCTTTAAAAAAGTTTAAAACAACTTAGAATCACAAAATTACTCATTTTGGTGCATTTTCTGAACTGGGAATAGTATTGCGAAATACAGAGAAGTATAAAATTCAAAGGATAACTATGGGCGCAGTCCAACTTGTTTTTACGCTGGGCTGAGGAGAATTGGATGTGGCTCACAGTTCACAGTTTACAGTTTGTTTATTTGTGGTCATAGACCAGTACAAAGCAACAAAATACACAATTAATACTAAACAATTTAAAACAACAACAATCATTTGTGGGAGCAAAATCAAAGGTAATTAAAACACCAACACCCAAGGTTGTGCGGGCAACTGAGCTAGGAGTGCTCTATGTTGGGCAATTGCTGCTGCGCAAAATCTTGCAACCCTGCTTGTTGTTTGGGGGTGTTGATCTGATAAAAGATAGGTAGCATAAAATACAGGATCCCTACCCGGGACTGATTGGATGATCAGAGATATGGTTAAGAGCCGAAGATCCTGGTAAAAAGGGCAATCTGAAAGAACGTGTGCAACAGATTCCACACTGCCCGTACCACAAGGGCAAAGGCGCTCCTCCAAGGGAATCTTGTGGTATCTGCCATCTAGGAGAGCTGACGGAAGTACGCTGAACTTCGCCAAGGCGAATGCCTTTCTAAGCCTAGGGGAGATTAGAGAGCTTAGATAACGCACCGTAGCAAAACCCCCGATGGAGTGAGGTGGGCCGGGAACGGTCGCTGCCAGAGTGAGGTGGTTTTGGAGCTCTACATCTAGGATTTGTTGGAGGATAGCATGCCTCGCTTTGTGTAGGCCAAGCCGGGAGATGACAGGGAGGGAGGAGCCTAGACTAGAGAATTTCCTGATTAATAATTTGTGCCAATTAGATTGGTATGAATCAAAAAATACAAGAGGGGCCAGTCCCACAGGGGAAAACCACAGCTTTAACCTAAACCTCGCCTTGAGCGACCAAATGCGAGCCTCTATGGAGGGTAGACCTGCTTCAAGTCGCAGGGAATTGTTGGAGACACATGTTGAAATACCCAGTATGGCTCTCAAGAATTTCGTTTGGACAGGTTCAAAAGAAGAGGACCAGGAGTAGACTGTCACCTGGGAGCCATATAACATTTGTGAGATGACTTTCGCCAAAAAGACCTGGATGACGGAAGGGACATGTTGCCCTCCCTTGTTGTAAAAAAATGACAATAGGGCCTTCGAGTTCCTTAAGGTGGTGGAGACGGCATTTTTGGCATGCAAATGCCATGCTCCAGAAAAGTGGAAAGTCACTCCCAGATACCGATATGAAGAAACCTGCTCAATGGAGAGTCCATTTAGGTGCTAACTATGCTTCTCCTTTTTCCTGGTAAACACTAGTACCTTTGTCTTGGTGTGGTTGATGATTAGTGATTCCCTAGAGCAGTGATGAGCAAGTGCCTGAAGGAGGCGACGCAGGTGGTTGTTAACGAGAGCAGCACTGTGTCGTCCGCATAAAGTATTATAGAGGTCTGTTGGCAA
This sequence comes from Rhineura floridana, assembly GCF_030035675.1. NCBI lineage: Eukaryota > Metazoa > Chordata > Lepidosauria > Squamata > Rhineuridae > Rhineura > Rhineura floridana. Next base: position 106,081,092 of record NC_084485.1, on the reverse strand, counting down.
GAGTGAGGGGATGGGATGGAACCTGCTCCAGCGCTCTTACCAGGAAATTTATGTAGTAGTTAAATAGAGTAGGGGCTAGGACACAGCCCTGCTTGATGCTCTTAAAGGTGGAAATTGGCTTGGTCAAGTGGCCAGTGTTGTTACACCTAACACATAGTTTGGTGTTTTCGTTAAGGCAATGAATGAGGGTTAAAAGGAGTCTGTTAATACTTGTGGTCTCAAATTTTTCCCAGAGCTTATGTCTGGAAATGAGATCAAAAGCTGTTTTGAAATCTATAAAAGCTGTGTAGAAGTCCCCCCCTTTTTTCGATGAATATTTCTCTACCAGATGTTGAAGAACTAGTCCATGGTCCATGGTGGAGCACTCTATTCTGAACCCAGCTTGTTCCTCCGCCAAAATGTTATCCTGATCCAGCCAAGTTTGTAATTTGATGAGCAAGTGCGTAGCGTATAATTTGCTAACGATGTTTAGTAAGCTGATTGGCCTATAGTTGGCTGGATCGGAATGGGTGCCTTTCTTATAGATTGGAATGATGGTAGCTAGACCCCAGTCTTCCGGAATATGGGCCGTGCGATCAATACTTGTGAAGAGTGCAGCAAGGACTGGCGCCCACTACTCGATGTTAAACTTAAATGTTTTGGGAGGGATGTTATCCGGCCCTGGTGATTTGCCCAATTTCAGCTTTGTAATAAGAGATGAAATTTCCTTAACTGAAACCGGGGGCCAGTCAGGAAGATCGCTTGGCGGATTCGCTGTATGTTTGCTTCGATTCTGTCCCCTCGAGTAAATATTGTAAAAGTACGTCTCCCAAGATTGGATGCGGCAGATCTCCAGCTGAGCTGGCTTAGTCTTGGCTCAGCCAGGCTATGCCAGTGTAAGTCCCTCAGCCCAGCTCAGCTGGCCAGCCTGGCTCAGCTGAGACCAGTGTAAGTCCTCAAAAAAAGGGCATTCTGGGGGCATGTCAAGGAGGGGCCGAGTTGAGAGGACCACTCCTGCAGGTTCACACAAAAGTTACTCCGGGAAAAAAGGTCAGTCTAAGAAAATTAACACAATAGAAGTCAATGGAGAGGGCTTACTCCCTGCTAGGGATATTTGGGAAAGCAGGCTTTTACTTTCTGGTCCCTGTGCTCACCTCCTAGCTCAGCTGTTGTGCAGCCAACCCAGAGGCTCCTGAATAGCAACTGGATGCAGCAGAACTTTATGCTGGCTTCTCCCATGCCAGCACCACTTATGCCAGCTTCCCTGAGTTAGATTGCTCTGCATGCTCTGGTCTATGTATTAGGTCAGTTTGCTTTAAAAAGTGGCCCAAATAAGATTCTCCCCCATCCCTATGGTGCCCTGTTTCCACAAAATGATTTTGCTCTACCTAGTAAATGTTACAGTCCAAGGAGAGATCACTGCTATAGGGAGATTGCAGTGTGGTGAATGGGATATCTGTGCGGTTCCTGTGTTGGAAGTAAGGATGGGCAAGAATTTTGATATAGTTCGCATTTAAAGCCCAATCTATCAAATTCACACTTTCCAAACAATATGAGTACTGAAACACAGCCATCCTTTGAAATTCACACTTATACAAATTTTACCAACCAATGTTTACAAAAATGCCTGTATTAGGGGAAAGTGTGCATAAAAATGAGCAAAAATAACATGCAGAAATGCATTATGATAAGAAATGGCTTGCAAAAATATGTACATTAGTCAAAATCATCTACAAAAATGTGTTTATTAGGAGAAACTTGCACTAAAATTCTGGAGCATTTTCATGAAGATTTTTTTTAAAGCAAATTGCTGCAGAAATGTGGAGAACTGAATTTAATTGGAAAAATGAGAAACTGAAAGAACCAAAACTGAGGGCACAATCCAACTCATATTTACACCAGGCTGAGGGGAGGTGGATATGGCAGACCCCTGGCTGAGCTGGCAAGGTGCCGGCTCTGCTATGCTCCACTGGCGCCCCTCCAGTGCAGTGGTCTTGCTGGCTCAGCCAGGGGTCCACTGGGAAAGCCCAGCCCAGCAGAAGGGGTGCTGGCATAAGCCAGTGTAAGGCCTGAAAAAGAGTTCTGGAGAGGAGCTGGAGGGGGACTTACACAACATCCAACTCCCATTCAGAGCACTCCTGCAGGTCCTGATCTGGGCCAAAGTTACACCAAGAAAAAAGTTAGTCTAAGAAAATAATTCTAATGGAAATCAGTGGGTAGCGCTTACTTGCCGGTAGGGGTATTCATGAAAGCTGGCTTTTTCTTTTTCATTTGTGTGCACAGCTCCTGGTAGAGCTGGCATTCCTCTGCTCTGGTGACTCCCGAATGGGAAATGGACACCACGGAGTTTCCCACTGGATCCTCCTCCTCCGGCAGCCCTTCCGCTGGCTTCCCATGAGTTGGATTGCTCTGCCTAAGATCTTTCTATCCCTAGATGAAAGGCAGATTGGCTGGGGCATGTTGTGGCCACACCCAAATTATACCTTGTCTGTGAACTTCATTTGGCCTTCATTTGCCACTTTCTATCGGTTAGTGAAAAGTTTCTGTTCCGGAATGTTTCTGTTATGTCAAGCAGATGAGATCTTAGTGAATCCTTTTTAAGGCTTTGTATCTGATGAGCCTGTTTTATATGAAATTTGTTTGATTTTTAAACTGTTGTTTTATTGTAGATCATGGTGTTTTGTTATAAACTGGTCTGAGAAAATTGAATGCTATAGAAGGATGGGATATAATTTTTTGAATGAATAAATAAATGTACATTGACCCAGACTGACCTAACAACAGGAGAAATCTTAAAGAGAGGAGCAAGGCAGTCTTCACCAATCTGGTATCCTCCAGATGTTTTGTTCTACAACTCTCATAAGCCCCAGCCAGCATATCCAAAACAATTGGAAAGAACAAGGCTGGTGAAAGCTGGAGTAAAAAGACTTTTTTATACTGCAGCATTTCATCTTGCTTTATGGTACATCCTAAATGGATGTACATTCAATATGTGATTCCCTTAGCATCCTGCAAGTTCTGAATAAGTGCTAAACCACAGTCTATGCCGTGTGAGATTTCTTTCTTTGATTTGTTACTCTTTTTATGGTTTTGAATGACATGCTTGTCATCCATTGTTTTTAAAGTTCATGTCTGTTGCTTCTGAACCATTCAAATATAACTACATTGGAAATAATATGCAGCAACTTCTGATGCACAGTTATACTGAAGACAAATGTTAGAATATTTATTAAGGCAAGAGACTATGCTGTAATATTCTGTGTTGTTTCTTCCTTCGCACTCAAGCAAATTGTCTTTGAGCTTCTTCACAACATCTGCCTTTATACTGGGGGTGGGGGGAGAGCCATGGATTTAAATGGGAACACCATCTTTTAGGATAAAGAAAACAGAGATACAATCAGGTAAAGTAATGCTAGCTCTAGATTCAAATCACGATTATCGGCTACTGAGGTTCTCACAATTCATTATAACAAGTGAGAGCCTCTATAAAGGTCAGAGCCAAAGCCCACTGAGGTCAATGAGCTTTGTATCAAGCTTTAAATGTGGACTGTTGTTACTGATCTCTATGTGCCAGATTACTTTAATCCCAGCTCTGTGTATGAAACTTCACTGCAGGTTTTTGAAACTAGTTTAGAAAGTTCCAATAAGGGCTTTTCAGGTGTTAACATGGTAGCTCAATGCCCCTTATGCTCTACAAAGTGGTTTTCATTTCTGGCTATAGGTTTAGTTCCATAGCAGTAGACTCTGTGGCCTATAATTGTCTGTGGCCTGTTGACAAAATAGATGCTGTAAAATATCCACTTCCTTCATTCCTTTCATTTTATGATGCATTATCTGCTTTTAGAAAAACTTCAGTAGAGTTTCAAGCATGAACAATGCCTATTCTGTGACATGTCCATTACAGAAGTGATCCAGCCTGCAAAACATAGAGGTGGGAATTGTCTCAAGAAATCATTGACTAACTGGGAAGGAAAGGGAAATACATTTGAGCCCCAACCAAAGAGGAAAGCCCTTCCACTTGATAAATAATGTTTCCAAATAACACCCTGTGTAGTAAACACAAATCATAGTAATAAAAACCAGGAGTGCCCTGTGAGGGATCTTTTGAAAATCCTCCTCACAATTGAGTGTATGTAGTAGATAGGAATATTATTAGAAATGGTGGACTAGTTGAAGATGAAAACATTAGAAGAACGAAAGAAAAACCCCATACCTACCATTACATATGACAAATTAAACAGGTGTAAAAGTAGGAGACATACGTTGACTTGAAGAGGCTTATAGAGGAACTGTAAGAGGCCAATCCAGAGACTTGAAACACGAGGGAGATGGTGTTCTAAAATGTATATGGACTCAGAGTTTGAACTCAGCCTATGCTGAACTGAACAGTACAGCTTTCTTTCTTTTTTGTATGAGGATGGGGGCGGGGGTGAGGATTGCCCTGAGGATTGAAGAACTGTTGAATGTCTCAGGAATTTGCAGGGGCAGGGGTTGGCTTTCTTTAGTTTAAGCAAGGACAAGGGAAGCACTGTTTATTAATTACTATTTTTTACATTTTGTGGAATGTGTCACCTCTGCTCATACTAATGGTGAGGTTTCCTCCAGCTTTCTAACCACATTACATGAGCCAAAATGTCTATTAGAAATTATGCTATGTGATGTCATAGCATAATTCCCAAAAAAGATGGCTGCCTGCAGGTCAATTATCTCTTCATCTTTCACAGAGGGCAAATAGACCAGTGAATGTGGGAGAGGGATTTGAACGTGTACAATGTATGTACACATTTGAAGCTATTCCCATGACTGCAGCAACTGGAAGAAATACCACTGTGATCACCCAAATGGTTGCTGGCTATCTATGTATACTGTCTGGTTCAGAGGAATGTTACTTTGTGATTATGCCAGGGAACTGGGAAATGGGCTGGTCAAATATGAACCTGCTTTCCAAGGTTAAAGTACAGCTATCCATTTCAACCAGAGCAGGCTTAGAAACAAAATATTTATCTGCTTCTCACAAACATACAATTCTGACATACATTTCAGAGCTATCCATGGAAAAGTATTAAACAGCAAACATGCACAAATGACTGAAAGCCTGTAAATAACTCTCCTGCACAAAAAGGGCTGGCAGTCTTTCTTTGATCAAGGGTTATCATGACATACAGTACATGACAGGGGGTGAGCTAATACCAAGCATTGGTTGTTAGTTTCCAGGTTGTCAATGAACAATTAATATGCAAGCAAAAACAGAAGTCGTAGCTTAAATTTTGGACAATGAATCTATCTTGGCCAGGCTATTTTCATGCCAATTTATAAAGGCTGGCTGGGCAGGTTGATGAAAAAGAGGAGGGCAAATATTCAAAAATACATTCTGATTAGCTCCGCCTGGATTTTCACAACCTTTTGACCTCAGCTCATAATTGTAACCAAAATGGACATTTACATACAACATTGTGACATTCCCACTTTTACAATGAAAAGCAGATTCTGTGAAATGAAACAGTTTGTGTTTGCATCACACTGTTGTTATATGAACAGGAGACATAAAAAGTGCATGTTTGAGGGGGTGTATGTCTATGTCAGAGGCTCTTGCAAAGGGATAATCAAATATTTAAACTGCAACAGTTTCCAGTAATGACTAAGCAAAATATTTTAGAAATATATTAATTGAAAATTAATTGCTATATTCTGTTATACACGGGGTTGACAACCTGTGGTTCTCCAGATGCTGCTGCACTCCGTACTCATAAGAACATAAGAACATAAGAAGAGCCTGCTGGATCAGGCCAGTGGCCCATCTAGTCCAGCATCCTGTTCTCACAGTGGCCAACCAGGTGCCTGGGGGAAGCCCGCCAGCAGGATCTGAGTGCAAGAACACTCTCCCCTCCTGAGGCTTCCGGCAACTGGTTTTCAGAAGCTCCCATCAGCCCTGGCCATCAGCCCCGGCCAACATGGCCAGTGGTCAGGGACGGTGGGAGTTTTAGTCCAGCAACATTGGCAGGGCCACAGGTTCTCAACCCCTGCCATACACCAAACAAAAATTAAGCCAACACCCAAACATAATAAACGTTCTGGAGACCAAACTGTGAACTATATATGAACTTGGTCATGAAGCTAGTTGTGTGAGCTCAAAGAGGGCTGTTTTCTCCTCCACCAATGCAATGCATTCCATGCTGCATTAAACAATTGGGTAAACAAAAGATCAATTGAGGTAACACAACATTAATCTAAGCAGTTGTTTACACCACTTGATCCTTGCATCTTCCTTAAATAGTGTGATATTGTCCTTTAAAACAAATCCTAGGTGGAATGTCTCCAGAAACAAGCCTGCATGCTTGTTAGGCCATCAAAGGAGACCTTTTTTCTGTTCCACTTTTCTCTGTTGTCCATGTGGCCAGGACTGGGGCAATGATCTTCTCAGTAGTTGATCCTAGGTTATAGAACTTTCTCCTGTGAAGTGCTCATTTGGCCCCTGTTTATTGGCCTTCCACCAGGGGTGTAGTCGTCCAGGGTTATGGGGTGGTGGTGGTATCATAGTTTTTGGGGACCAAGGTCCCAGCCAAGTCCCTATGTATGAGCCAGTCAGCTGTGAAAAGGAAATGTGTTAGCCACTAAGAAGAGTCCTTGTCCTTTCATGCTGATTGGAGCCAGAGAGAAAGGAGGGGTGTCAACCACTGAGAACACTCTTCTCAGTAGCTGACACACAGCCTCTCCTTACATGCTTGATTGGCTTCTAGGTACACCTGTTATAGTGGAGTGTGGACTCATAAGATGACAAGGAGAGCAAGGGAGACGGGGGAAAGTGGAAAGAGGAATGTGGCATGACTATCATGAAGGGACCCTGCACTTCTGAATTTGCCGCTACACTATTGCCTTCCACCAAATAGTATCTTCTCCTTCTCCTCCTCCTCCGTCTTCTTCTTCTTCTTCCCACACCTTCCTCCAAAGAAGTCCAGTAAAGACCTCCCTGTGGGAAAAGGCTAGTGAATAAAATGCCTGACTTTTTAATTAAAAAATCCAATGTACCTGGCACAGTGTCCTAGCTCCCCCTTTATATAGTAACCTACATGTTGTGTTTCAAGCATCCTCCATGCACATAGACCAGAATTTTCCCCAATGGTTCTGCCTTCCAGACTGAATTGGAAATCTCTGCCACCTTATATCTTTTACTTCTACCTTCCTGGATTGTTGATAGGTACTAGCAGCCCATCTCCTCAAGTGGCCATTTGCCAAGTGCCAAAACGTTGCTATAAAAGTATGCCAAGCCCACATGGCCACATCTGATTGGGGTGTTTCAGACTAGTCTTTACTTCAATGCAAGTTTGAGCAATCTCCAAACTCCATTTTTAGAAAAGTCTTTAACCTTTGACCCCTTGCTCTGATGCTGCTTTTTAGTAATTGGCTTAAATATGTAAGTAAAGAGACCTGGTAGCATTCCCTGTACTACTTGACAGTTGAAATCCTGTATGGCTTTTTTTTCCCTTTAATAAAAAAAAGGAGTGCTCCAAGAAACCCACACTGAGATTATCTAAAGTTTGTTGATTGCTGGAAAAATACCAGTGGCTAGCAGGAAATCGATCAATCATTCATTTGAGGAATAGCTAGCAAAAGTATGTCAGGTAGTTAAAATGACAAAACAAAATTGTCTCTTATGTGTCAAAGATAGTATACATCAAATACATATTTTTGAAAGGAACTGGTTTCCTTATTATTTTGGTGGAAGAGAAAACAAAGCGAAGATGAATCAGCACATCTTCTCTATAGTGCAATGTCTCAAAATACGTTTCCTTGTTCTAATATCTTGATAGCTATATTGAAAATAAATAAAATGCTTATAACGTAAAATAATTCTATGACAAGATACTGTGTTTTAATGTAAGCTCATGACATATTATTTATTATATATGCTTCTATAGATCTTTTATCTCCAGGTATATATGGTCTGCCTAGTAAACATCGCAAGACGTCACCCTAAGAGTCGGAAACGACTCGCACTACAAGTGCGGGGACACCTTTATCTTTTTAGTCATATAAAAGCTTGGGAAATACAGAAAACTGTACATTCTAGTTCTTTGCTTCTAGGTACGGGGGCATATTTAGAGAGAAGTTCATTCAAAATCTATTCCTTTGCAACTTTTTTAGTGCTTGTGAAGCATGAGTGGTACATTCATGTTAGTATAGTCGATAAAGAACAGACAGGTTTTTATGAGAGCAACGAAACCTTGAACTTGAGTGAATGAATAAAGAAGCACTTAATGGTACAATCCTCACCATGTCTACTCAGAAACAAGATATTTTTCCCCAATGGATATTACTCTGATTGCAGAGGATTGCAATAGGATCGCAGCCTTAAGGAATACATTTATGTGCTACTTTCCTACATCTGTACTTTTTCTACCAACCTCTGTGCCTTGGGTTTCTAGCCTTTGGTTTCCAGATGTGTTGGACTCTCTCCTTTCATCCTTGACCACTGACCATGCTGCCTGGGGCTGATATAAATTGGTCCAGCAATATCTGGAGGATTATAGGTTTCCCATCCTTGCTTCTAATGTAATAGTAATAAATAATAATGTAATAATAAAAATCTTTAAAAACATTAGAACCAGAAAACCTATGAAGTCAAATAGGTGCTAAAAGAGAAAAAGGTGAATGCAGAGAAGCAAAAGGAATTATTTGCATCTGTCTTCACTGCAGAAGATATAGCAGAAGTCTGTGTGCCTGAATTTACTCAGGGAGGCAGTCAAAGAAACAGAAACACATAGTGGTGGGAGGAGACAAAGTTCAAGGGCTTATTAACAAATTAAAAACTAAAAAAATCACCATGTCTAAATGGAACCCACCCAAGAGTTCTTAAAGAACTCAAATGTGAAACTTATTTTTTCCTGGATCCAGGGGAGATCTGGTAAATTACAGGCTGGTTAGCTTAACATCTGTTCTGAGAAAAGTGGTGGAAAGCATTATTAAAGATAGAATTACCACAAATGTAGAATACAAGTTTTGCTAAGGAAGCTTCCACAAGGGTGAGTCCTGTATAATTAATGTTTTAGAGTTCTTTTAGTAAGTATATGGATGGGATAATGCCGTGTGCACTGCATACATAAAATTTCAAAAGCTTTTGATAAAGTCCAAAGACTCCTGAGTAAACAGCAGGTGTTCTTATGGATCAGTAATGGCATAGAGAACTGGAAGCAGAGATAAAAATGGTTTAAAGAACTGCAAGCAGACAGCAGGAATAAATGGACAGTTCTTACAATGGAAAGGTGGGATCCCAAGGATCAGTATTGGGATTTGTGCTTTTGAACTTATTCCCAAATTATCTGGATTTACACGTTATCTAATGACACCAAATTGCTCAGGGTGGTAAAAGCAATAAGGAATTGTGAGAAGCTCTAAAAGGATCTCTCCAAACTGAGCATTAAAATGTCAAATGTGATTCAATGTAAGCACATTGGGAGGGAAATCCTGATTTCACATATAAACTAATTAAGTCAAAACTGGCTATGACCGACCAGGACAAAGATTGGGGAGAGGAGGATGCTTTAATGCTTGATGAAGATGTCCACCCAGTGTATTGGAGCTGCATAAAAGTATGAATTCCGCATTAGGGATCATAGAATAGTAGAGTTGGAAGGGGCCTATAAGGCCATCAAGCCCAACTCCCAGTTTAATGCAGGAATCCAAATTAAAACATACCGGACAGGTGGCTGTCCAGGTGCCTCTTGAATGCCTCCAGTATTGGAGAACCCACCAACTCTGTAGGTTATTGGTTCCACTGTCTGTTTTTCCTGATGTGCAGCCAAAATCTGGCTTCTGTTATTCCATGTCCTGCACTCTAGGATGATCGAGAAGAGATCCTGGCCCTCCTCTGTGTGACAACAAGTATGTGAAGAGTGCTATCATATCTCCCCCCAGTCTTCTTTTCTCAAGGCTAAACATGCCCAGTTCTTTCAGTCTCTCCTCATGGGACTTTGTTTCCAGTCGCCTGATCATCTTTGTTGCCCTCCTCTGAACCTGTTCCAGTTTGTCTGCATCTTTCTTAAAGTGTGTTGTCCAGAATTCGATGCAATAAGATGAGGCCTAACCTGTGCTGAATAGAGGGCAACTAGTACTTCATACGATCTGGAAACTATACTTCTGTTAATGCAGCCTAAAATAGCATTTTTTGCATCCACATCACACTGTTGACTCATATTCAGCTTGTGAACAACATTAGATAATCAGGAAAGGGACTGAAAATAAAACTGCCAACATTTTTATACTTGGAATACTGTATACAGTTCTGGTTGCTAAACCTCAAAAAGGATATTGGAGAGATGAAAATGGTTCAGGAAAAGGCAACCAAAATGATGAAGAGGCTGGGGCAATTCCCCTGTAAGGGAGGATTGCAGCAATTTGGGCTTTTTAGTTTAGAGCAGCCTTTCCCAACCGGTGTGCCTCCAGATGTTGTTGGACCACAACTCCCATCAGCCTCAGCCATTGGCAATGCTGGCTGAGGCTGATGGCAGTTGTGGTTCAACAACATCTGGAGGCACACTGGTTGGGAAAGGCTGCTTTAGAGAAAAGGCGAGTAAGAGATGTGATAGAGGTGTATAAGAGATGTATATGCATGGTGTGGACAAAGTATCTTCTTAGGCTCTTACGATCACACTCAAGTTCTTATAACACAGGGTGCTTCCAGACAAGACTTTTTGCAAAAATAGGTCATTGGGATATTGCAAATGGGTTATTGACAACAGGTGTTTTTGTTTTTACATACTGGATTTTCCCTGAAAAGGAAAAATCTGTATTAAGTGGAGAGGGGGGATATAGACTGGTGTTTTGATGTCAACATCATGTGGATGCTGCAAAAGTGGTGTTAAATTAATGCCTTATTTTAAAGAATGCTGACATACATATAATTTGTTTTATTATTTATTTATTTATTATTTGATTTATATCCCACCCTTCCTCCCAGTAGGAGCCCAGGGTGGCCATTTAGGAAACAGGACAGTTTTCCCCACCCCTGTTAAATTTTAATTGGTAATAACATCATTTTGTTTCTCTGGGTATTTCCTTAATTTGCACCTTGCATCTGAATTGTTGTATTATCTTGTTATTGTCACTTAAAGAAGGTTAAGCAACCTATCCCTTTTCTGCTTTGCTGACTACATGGTATTCTTTTCTGCTGCTTTGTGGCTTGCTATGTGATTCATAGGTCAGTCAGCGATCAATAGCTAGAGTATAATTATGGTGTTAAAATAGCAAATCTTTTTGGGGGGGCTGTGGTGTACACTTGCCCTTGAAAAGTCTGAAAACATTTATTTTGGCACACCCAAGTTCATTAAAGGTTGAAAAGGGAGAGTTGTAGCACTGAACCATTATTTACTGACAAACTCCTTGAAAAATGCCACCAGTTGTCACCTTAAACAAAACTTTCTTGCCATACACACTGCAGTCTACTGTAGCCATGTTAGGGCACTCCTCTTTCTGTTATAGAATAATTACTCTGTGCATTTATTCTGGCCCTTCCAGACACTAATTGGCTATTTATTCTTCTCTGGTTTGGTGAACTCCCCCTCTCCCCCCCACACTTAATTCTTTAACGACAACTTCACTTTCAGAAAATCACACATTGTGTGCAAATAGAGAGACTTCTATATTTCTGTCAGTGTATTCTGGTAAATAATTAATCATCACATTAAAGAACATTACTCTAATTGCATTTCCCTGAAGGGTTTTCCATTGCCTTTCAGAATTCTGATAAGATGTGCGAATCTGTATGTTCCAATAAGATAACATCTACTTTATGTAGCAGAAGGGGAGGTGGAGAAGAACTTCCTCTCATTCGTGTTTGTGCAGTATTTTTTTCTCTTCTGTGTCTCCACTTTCAGCTGTGAATATAGCAACACCAACATCTCTCTCTCTCTCTCTCATGCCTTGCAATTGTATCTATTTCTAAGCTTTTACAGCTTGTTCATAAAAAATTGCTGGAGGCTCTGCTTCCAACGCACAGGAGATATAGTCGTCTTTCAGCGTGGAGTCATAACTTCCAGTAGAACTAATGGGAGTTGCATTCAGCTTAAGCTGTTAAAAAGACCTAATTTGCCTGCAGCTACCAGCAGATATATGTATGAAGTATCACACTCATTGCCTCTACATAAAAAAGGGAAAATGTTTTGGGGATTTCTGATATCATGTGGAAGTGGCTAATGAAAATGGCTGGTGGAGATATTGGGGGAGGGGGAAATGCCACATGCCAACATTCTTATCAAAATATTTGCAACTACCCTAAAATCATCTGACAACTGTTCCTCCCAAGCAAGACTCTCCATATTTGCCTCAAACCATGTGAAAAATCACTGGCGACTTAGAAATCCATAAATCTCTCACTGCCAAGAAATTTTACTCATGCTGTTGAATGGAATCTAAGGAATCATTTCCCTTTGATTCCCATGGATGCTTTGCCTAAGCATGGTGCTCAAAACTGGCTTCCAGTTTCACTTGAAGGAAAATTTGGTGGCAACTAAATGGTGTAGTGGTTAAGGTGTTGAACTGCAACCTGGGAGACCAGGGTTCAAATCCCCACACAGCCATGAAGCTCACTGGGTGACCTTGGGCCAGTCACTGCCTCTCAGCCTCAGAGGAAGGCAATGGTAAACCCCCTGTGAATACCGCTTACTATGAAAACTCTATTCATAATGTCACCATAAGTCAGAATTGACTTGAAGGCAGTCAATTAGCAATATAGTCAAATAGTCATTTCAAATAGCAACAGGTAATGGGCCTAATATTAAGGATTTCCAAGGTGTCTTTTAATAGAATGTTTTGGTTATAATCTTTCACTCATGTTCACAATTTTCAAAAATTAAACATTTAGAATCAGATTCTCAAAATAGAACTGTTGTGAAATCCCCCCCCTTCACTTTACTACTCCATTTCCAGGGGGTAAAAATGGTAGGCTATTTTTTTTGTTGCAGTGGGGGGGGATTGAGGGGAAAAGTCTCAGGGACAGGACTTACTGATGGCTATAATGGCAACAACTCTTCTTGACAGCTGCCATTTTCTTTCTAGACACCACTATGCATGTTATTATGCCATGATGTCGCATCTGCTGAATGGGGCTTCTTTGAGGGAAAACAGCAACTGTCACTTGCCTACCACTGAGAGGAATGCTGCTCCCTCTCATGACACAGAGGTGGTAACAGTCAAAGAAAGTGAAAGAGATTCATTTTTGTAAAATCCTGTTTCTCTTTGACTGTCCTCTCACCCCCACATCTAGCCAAAGGTTCTCAAAACGCAACTGATGAGAATCAGTTGCCATTATTAGTGAAGTGTCTTCTACTAGTGTGAGACGCTTTATGTACATTGAGATTTTATTTGTGGTATGTATGTACATTACCTGGTGAAGCCTTTATGTGCAGCCTGCCAGTCACTGAGTTACAGTTGGCTGGAATGCACAAGGGGGGCTATTCTGTTGTGGCACACAAGGTGTGGAGCACTCTGTCCAGAGAGATTCATTTAGTTCCCTCTTTGCCCATGTTCTGCCATTGACTGAAAAATTTACTTTTCCAGCAACATTCCAATGCTCCTTAAAACTCATTTCAGTTCTTGGCCTTATTGTTCTGACTAGGCTGTCAGAAAACAAAAGCCTCCCCTTTTTTTGTTCTTGTTATAGTTCTACTTCTCTAGGGAGCAGAAGAGGTGCTTATGGGATCTTCTGTCTCTGGTGCCAAAATGATGAGTTTTGGCTATGCCCCTGGACTTGGGCAGGGGTCACATTTGCTACTATTTCAACTGAACATCAATAAAAACTTCCTAACTCTTAGAGCCATATGACAATGGAACCGATTACCTAGAGAGGTAGTGGGTTCTCCGACACTGGACGCATTCAAGAGGACAGCCATCTGCTGGGAATGCTTTGATTTGGATTCCTGCATCGAGCAGGGGGTTGGACTTGATGGTCTTATAGGCCCCTTCCAACTCTACTATTCTATGGTTCTATTATTTTACTATGTCTTGGGCCAGTCCTGCTGCTGCTTTTTGGGGGTTGTTGTTAGTTGTTGTTTATTGGTTAGTGTGTGTGTTTATCTTTTGTTAACTTTTATGTAAGCCACCTTGAGTGTTTCCTTGATGGAATTGGAAAGTTGGGTTATATATCCATAAAAAACAACAACACACAAAGGAGACAGAGCTTCAGTTTTAAAGTCTTGGCTCTGATGCTTGTAGCACTAAAAAAATGGTAAAGAATAATAGTTAATAGGGAATGCTAAGGAGAGAAGGAATATAGGTTTTATTATCTGCATTATAGTCTTGGAAATAGAAATAAAATATTGTTATGGCTTATGGTCAAGATGATGAAATACTGAACTAAGAAAAATTAGAAACAGAATTTTATCAACAGTAGAAATGTTATTAGTACCTTAAAAATTGTAGAACCACATGTTCTATGTGGATGGACAAACCGGATCTCTTTTTGTTTTCCCCATACTACGGTGACTCTTTATATCTCCTCTTCTGGACTAAGCTTATGTTAGCTGTACTACTGAAGAAAATGTTCATGCCAAGTGAGTTCTTGCTCCAACAATTGTCTTGTTATGGTCAGTTCTGTGCCTTATATTACTTTGAACAGAGAAAAAGGTGCAGACCGTACGTGGTAGAATTCAAGGCACGATGTTTTCTTATGTTGTTGCCAAATAACAAATGAAAGCAACCTCTCACAGCTTGCAAAGAAAGAGCTGCATTTTTTATTACTGTGAGTGAAGAGGGAATCTAGAGATTTCTTCAGCCAAAAGGTAGCTTCATCTGTAGCTCCACCTGTACATGATGTTCCTCTTGCAGCATGGGTGACATTGGTCTGCAGAAATCAGGCTTTTAGTAAGCATACAGTACAAAGAGCCATAACACAGATAAGGCAAAATGAGAAGGTGGCAACTAGGAGAGTATCATGCAGGCCTTTCTGCTTTGTGGTCTACTACTGAGGAACATTTTTCATTTCAGATTGCAGTTGTGGAAGGCAGTATTTCAGTAGAAAGAGGTGAGCTTCAATAAAGTTCAAGATGTCCTCTTCCCCTTCCTAAATACCCCTCAGCAGATCAAGAAGTTACACAATTCCATGATGACTACTATCAGATCACCCAGGATGAGATAGAAGCCTTGTGAGTGGACAGTTTTAGATATGTCATAAGTAATCAAATAGCAATACTTATAGAGCATTTAGAAGCATTCAGAAACCACCTGAGACAACAGTGTTATATCTAACAAGATAATGATTTCACAGCATATAGGGTTCATAGTATACAATGGAATTTCATGTCATATAATGGCTAAATACAGCCGTTAGGCAGGGCCACACTACTTTGAAAGGAACAATACACCTTTGATTGTGGCAATGTGTGTTCTTATGCAAATGACCTGTCTTTGACTTGGCGTCCTAGTGAAAATCGCAGCTGTGTGAAGCCTCACATATCTGAACATGCAGCATCTTTTCCATGTTGGTCCACTTGGACTAAGGGATATGTGATACCCATGTCTTTCTTTCAAATGATCTGCTAGAGTCATGAGGCCTTACAGCCATCTAGACCTCTGGCCACACAGATGCAATTTTTGGTGGCAGCCACAGTGAACTCTGAACTCTTTCTAGACATTTACAACTCTTCTATAGATTCCATGTGATTCTTCTTCCTTCCTTCCCTGCCTGTATTTCCTTCTGATCTTATGAGCCTGAATTAGGGATGGGGGAAAGGTTTGATTAAATGCACATTTAAAGATGAATCTGGAAAATCTGCACTTTCCAAAGCAATATGAGAACCAAACCAGAGCCAGCCTTTAAAATGTGCACTTTTCTAGATATTGCAAAGCACTTCTCCAGCCAACCAATGTTTTTAAAAATGCATATATTAGTGAAAACAGCATACAAAAATGCATTATATTAGAAAATTTGCACTAAAATGCTGAAGACTTTTCTTGAGGATTTTTTAAGTAATTATGAATTGCTGCAGAAATGTGGAGAACTGAACTGCAGATTAGAAAAAATGAGAAACTGAGAGAAGTGCAACTGACGGATTTCAATCCTTTGCCTGAATAATAGCTGATATATGTGAACCCCTCCCATTCTCATACAGCAGCAGTTACCTGAAATATTCGCCCTCCTTGCCTCTGAATCCTCCTTCTCAAACTTCTGCTGCTGATACCTCTGAGATAGCTCGTAACAGTGCCAGAGAGCCCATCATAGAAAGATTTCATTTCAAAACAAAGAAAAAAGAGGAAATGAAATCACCATGATTCAGGACTGTGGATGATTATTCAGCAGGCATCCTTAGTTACGCCAGCAATGTTTGTACAGGCATTCAATTTGCAAGCACACAAAGAATCAGGGAAGAATGTACAGCAGGAATTTGAATTCTGCATTTTTCCTTTTGGGGTGGGGGACGGTAATAATATTACAGTATAGGCCATGGAACTCTGACTTGGACACGTTACTTCTGTCTCTCAGAAGGCAGATAGTGTTTTATTGTTATTATTTGATAAAGAACTTTTGCAAGCAGAGAAAGTAGAGCCATTAGTTATTTACTTAACAGCAACTTTTTTAACTTCAGTGATGAATGTACTGCTACATCAATTGTGTCCTTTTTTTAATATTGCCATTTTTCTGTAGCTTTAAAATGCATTGTGTTTACACACTTGTTAGTTTAAAATGCTGGCCAGAGGAAGAGTTTCTTGCAAACTGTGCATTGCTGTCTATAAGCTGCTCTCTAAAATGCACTTGCTTGACTTCTCCCACTGGGTTTCTATTATAATTTCCATGTCGTAAGAGCAAGAGCACACTTCAAGAAGTGGGTGTCTGCAATACGAAGGCACTTCACCATTGCTTCAAAGTGCTTGCAGCAACTTCTTGGAAATACACTGCCTATTGTGTTTTATTGCTTAATTTTCCAAGCTTTTTTTTTAAAAAAAAAACTATCCATTTCCAGTCATGGCAACTAACCTACACAAGATTATTTTTCCCATAAATCTATACAGAGCAGATACACAGATTGTTCCATATTGAAGCTGTTCTTTTCCCTGAAATCTCCATTTGTCTTCGTAAACAAGCAGCTTGCAGACTTTTAAGCTTAACTGTCTTTCTTTTGTGGTAATAAAACATTGTGGATTTCCCCCCTCTAACATTTAACTGGACTCTCTAAGATTGAACCATTGCCACAATAGAAACAAATGGTTCCCCTGGGGCAGGGATGGGAATCTGTGGCTTTTCAGTTGTTGGACTCAGACTCGCATCAGCCTCAGCCAGTGTTAATGGGCAGGGTTGGTGGAAGGTGTAGCCCAGCAACATCTGGAGTACCACATGTTAGCCAACCCTGCCTTTGTGCATGCCTATACATCATGAAAATGAACAGTTTCCATTTTCTTTCACCCAACATCATTCCAGCAGTTGCCATGATGTGGAGGGGAGAGACGTGCAAAGCCATGTCTGGAAACCATAATTGGCCAAGACTTCTTCTGACATTATTTCATTAAATGCTCTTAGTGACATTTGTTTGGGGACTGTCCTTTACCAGGAAGATGAATGTTTTTGGTTTGCTGTTCCTGTTTTTTTAGCTTTTCCGTTATTGTTAGTTTTTATTGTTAGTCTCTTAATGTTTTGATGTTTGCATGTTCTGCTTTGTACGTCGCTTAGAGTGGCTGACAATTCAGCCAGATAAGCGACTAATAAGTCGAATAAATAAATAAATAAATAAATGTTTTTTACCACATGGTTCTCTTCTAAGTGTAACAGCAGTGACTGCAGAGACATCCAGTTGCCAGAATGCCTGTGTCATCAACAATTATTTTGTGAATGGCCACTGTTAATGATGTAATTATCACTGTCTGTTCTTTCCTGCATTTCATTTCCTTCTGATCCCACTATATACAGCCCCAACTCCCAACCGTGGGCATATATACCTATAAGTCAGGATAATACTTCGTGCATTTGTTAAAGTGGACAAATGTGTTAGCCTTTAAGGTGCCACAGTGTGGTGTAGTAGTTAAAGTGTTGGACTAGGGCCTGGGAGACCAGAATTCAAATATTTATTCAGCCATGAAGCTTGTTGGATGACCTTGGGCCAGTCATAAGTCTCTCAGCCTAACCTACCTCATAGGGTTGTTGTGAGGATAGTGGCAGTCTAAACCTTTCCCCTGCTGTCAGGCTTCTATTTGCCACTACCATCTCCCCCCCTCAAAAGATATTATTTATTTATTTATTTATTTATTTATTATTTCATTTATTTATTATTTCATTTATATCCCACCCTTCCTCCTAGTAGGAGCCCAGGGCTGCAAACAAAAGCACTAAACACTTTAAAGCATCATAAAAACAGACTTTAAAATATATTAAAACAAAACTTCTTTAAAATAATTTTTAAAAGAGCTTAAACCATCTTTTTTAAAAAGGAAAAGTTTTAAAAACATTAAAAAGCAATTCAAACACAGACTGGGATAAGGTCTCAACTTAAAAGGCTTGTTGAAAGAGGAAGGTCTTCAGTAGGCACCGAAAAGATAACAGAGATGGTGCCTGCCTAATATTTAAGGGCCTTTGCATTTCCATCTTTTCCCCTATAGCTTAAGTGGGACACATTTGAGTAGAAAAAATGCCCAGATGGAAGAGTAAGCAGGCCCATCCTATCCTTCCATCCCTGTAGCCTCATGCACCTGCCTTTAATTGAAGGGCAGGGGAGAGAGTCGGGAGACTATTACACGTCTCCAGTGTAATATCTAGTTTGGACCTTAGGTGTCAGGCATCTTCTACTTTCCCTCTAATCTCACGAGACCTGTACATATGGACATTTTCCCTTCTGTCAAGAGCCCTTTATAAAGATAGTCAAAGTGTGTAGAAATGTGAGGATGGAGGCGTAGATCAGGGTCCTACATGAGTTAATGCATTTAAAGGGTACAAATCATGCACTCAGAACCCATGCATCTTGGAGTGCATGCGTGTAGGCAAGGGTTATGATGAATATATGGAGAAAGCCACAATCCAGAGGGCTCACCTCCTCCACATATATTTCTAACCCCTTCAAACACCTGCACAGTACTATGATCTCCTTGGCTTGGATCTGGAAAAAAAGTAAGCTCTGTAAATTATTATGATCTGTATTTATGATTTCCTGCATTTATGATAAAGAAGAACATACCTAAAGATGCTTGGCCAGCTAAACTAATTATGATGTTCCCTTTTGATCAAGGGGCTTGATCTGTTTTTGTTTTTTTAATGTCATAAAAGCAGATCACAGTAGTTTATATCGTTTACCTTTTACCGTACACCAGGTGCTACTTGTAGCACATAGTTTGGATTAAACAGATTAATTTGGGCTGGTAGATAATGATGATGATCCTATCCTTCTGCCATGGCAATCAGGGGGCATACAAAGCTACCTTCCCTTTTATCCTCACAATAACCCAGTGACATAAATTAGGTTGCAACAGTGACAACTGACACACACATACTTCAGATAGTCTGACAGTATTTGCCTTTGCTAAAAGGGGGGGGGGGCAGTGAAAAACTATGTTGATCAACTGCAATTTTCTACCCATGTGTCTCCTTTAGAAACACATTTGAAATATGGAAATGGTAATGGTTATGGTAATAATACTGACTGGGAACTGAAGGTTCCCCGTGATGTGATCACATGATTTCATATGCCTAGCAGCATCAATGTTTTATGTGTTATAATATAAGGAAAAGGAACCACCTTTGATTTTAATTTCTAGTGCTTTAAGTGTCATGTCCATGGGACTTCGAACTGTTTGCTTTCAATATTAGTGTAAATTTAAGTTATTAGCTTTGTAACATCCAGATATATCTTTTTCTTTGTAGAAATATGGAATTATTTATGAATTCTATCACAAATTGCCATTAACTAAATGAATATGCAGAGTAGCAACCTATTAAATTTGCATAGCTGGGTAAGAGGTTTCTTTTCATTTCTTTAATATTTGACTCTGAACTTATGCCTGATATGATTACAGAAGTCCAACCGTGGGGGAACAATCAATTTCTGTGTGAATATACATGGCACAGGACAGTAAGTAAGTCTTGAAACATTGCTGGTTATATGCAGTAGTAGAGTGGCAAACTCAGAAGTGTGGGGTCCCTTCATGATAGTCAGAGCCATCAACCACCCCCTTTTTGCTGAAAGGTGGAGAATTACCGCCCATCGACAGACCAGGAGGGTTCTGCCAATGGCTGGCCTTTGCAGCCATGCCAGAAGTCCTGGCATGGCTTCAAAGCTCCGTGTCTCACAAGGGGTGGGGTAGGGTGGCTATTTAAGGCCTGTTCCGCCTACCCTTGGCCTCTTTTCAGCCTTGTGCAACTCTCACCCACCCTCCCTCAGGGCAGTGCAAGTTTAACTGGTCACTTGGGGGCCGGGTAGGAATTTTTAGCTCGTTGGCCTTTGTTTGCTGACAAGTTTTTTGCCTGCCCTGTACTGTTCTTCTAATTCAGTTGACTGGCTTATCTTTATTTGGCTAATTTGTTTAATTTGGATTTGGCTGATTCGTTGCCCTGCCAAGTAGTTTAATACTGTAAATAGGTTGATTTGGTCATGTTTGGTGGATATGGGAATTTCACAGAGTAGGGTTTGGTGAGCACCCTTAGGCATTGTTTAAGGTGAAAGGTGTGATCTGAGGTTTGCCTTCTGGGTTGTGTGACCTGTTGGCAGGATAAGGTTCACCTTTGGGGCTAACCTGTAACACCCACTCAGAGTTGTGTGGCCCTGGGGGGTAGAGCAGGAAGGCCTCCCTAACCACCTATGGGGATGGGACCCAGAGAAGGTGATTGGGCTTGGATCACCCCTTTTCCATGGCATGGTGGCAGTGGCTGACTCAGCTCCTTTCAGGCTCCAATCAGCAGGAAAGGACAAGGAATCATGTTAGAAGATTCTTCTTAGTGACTAACACACCTCTTTCATACTGATTGGCTCATTGGATGCCAGAGATGTAGGGACCCTGCTTTAACTCTGCTCCCCAAAAAATAAGGAATCTAAGACCCCCTGAGACCCTGGAAAACTACACCCCTGGTTATATGCACCAGGAGTAACCAAACAGAGGTTGTGATCCTGCATTTTGAGCTAGGCTGCTCAAACATAATTGAGTCACTGGGATGTAAGCAGCTTGTGTGCAGAATCAAAGCCTTTCCTAATGAAGCCAAACCTTTCATGTTGGCCTCAAACTTAATATAGCATTTTAATAAAAGAAAGTTAAAGACACAGAACTTCATACTTGACCGAAAGATCAGTATAGAAACATTTCAGGACTGATTGGCTCTATCTTCTAATTGTTTATATATATATATATATATATATATATATATATATATATATATATATATATATATATATATATATATATATATATATATATATTTTAAAAAATTATACCCCGCTTTTCACCTCATCTGGGTCCCAGCTTACACAGAATAAAAATGGCCGTCTCAGCTGCTGGCCCCACCATTCATTCATTCATTCATTCAGTTTATATCCTGCCCTTCCTCCCAGTAGGAACCCAGGGCGGCAAACAGAAACAGTAAAAACACTCTAAAACATCATAAAAACAGACTTTAAAATATATTAAGACAAAACATCTTTTTTAAAAAAAGGTTTTAAAACATTTTAAAAAGCTATTCTAGCACAGAAGCAGCCTGGCATAAGGTCTCTACTTAAAAGGCTTGTTGAAAGAGGAAGGCCTTCAGTAGGTGTCAAAAAGATGACAGAAGTGGTTCCTGTCTAATATTTTGTTGGTATATGCCTTCAAGTCGGGGAGGGAATTCCAAAGGGTACCATGATGTTGAAGGGCATAAACTGATTGAATGGCAACTGACCAATAAAAGTAAAATATGACTAACAATAGACATGGTAAGAGGTTTATAAAGTTATGCAAGCAAGGAACAGAATTAATATGAATAAAGGGGGGGGACTATTCTCTGTTTGAAACAGAGCTCCAAATCATCCAAGGGAATTGATTAGCAGTAACTTCAGAGCAAGCAAAAGATCCCCATTTCTTCAAGCAGTGCATAATTAAATCATGAAATGTTTACATTTGCCACAAAATGTAGTGATGGCTATTAGTTTAATAACTCTTTTAATGAAGGGGAAAATATGGAGGACTGGTTGTCTGCCAATGGTTATTATGTTAATTAAAAACGAGATCTCTTTTTTCGGAGGCAGCAAATCGTTGTTTGCTGTGTGTAAATGCCTCAGGGCTATCTGGCCTGTATCTACTTAGCAGTGCAATCCTGTACGTGTCCACTCAACAATATGTCCCCATGAGTTCAGTTAGGTTTACTCTCAGATTCTTGTTATAAATTGTAACTTTTCTTCCCTTTTTTCTGCAATAAAGATATAATGCATTATTGGTCATATTGCCCTGAATTACGCTCTTTGAGAAATGCACAAATTACATTAGTAAAATATATTACATCTGTAAAATATATTTTCGTGATGCTGAAATGCCAAACCATTATCTAAGACTAAGAGACTGTACCTATGCTCAACCAAAAGAATGACTTCTCCTGGCTTCAGTATCTGTGCAAAATCATTAGCTAGCAGCTGAAATCATAATTACAAAGGATTTTGAATATTCATTGCTGGAAGTCAATATTAATTGGAGTAAGCTGGCTACTTTGAATGTTTGTAATCCTTGTAATACCTTACCAGAGCTCTTCAGATTTGATTTATTACTTATTGTCAGGCTGTAATAATAATCACTGAGTTTTATGAAGTTATTTAATGGACTCTTTTTATTTTAAGAATTGACAAGTCAAATTAACTTTTTATTGAATTTCACAGAATACATTTTTATATAGTTAACCGTATATGTCACCATAACACCTAAATGTGATATGGGGCTATATAGTTTCAGATCCTCTTCTAGTCTGTTTCTTGGGTCTTCTTAGTAATGGAAAATTACGTGGCGTAAGTACAGAACTGTTAGTACGAACTAAATGTGATATAGGCCTGGTTCACACAACCAGGTAAACCAAACTATGGTTTACTAGGACTACATGAATGTTCAGGCTCCTGGAGAGGAACTTGCAGCTTCTTTGCCCTTCCTCAGACTTTTATACTCCCACACCATACTGAGCTAAGCCAAGAACAAACCTTGGCTACCAGCTCATGGTTTTGACAGGAGAAAGCTTAACCATGTGTCCTGGTTCAGATGACACACTAAGCCAAACCTTAGCTTAGCACAGCACCAGAGCCAGCACCAAGAGTGACTGGACCCTTGGGCACCAGCCTGCCCCAGGTCTCAGTGCTATAGCCCAATAACCCCCCAACAGGTGGTGTAGGGCTAATAAGCCCATCTACCTCTTGTGTCATGTGAAGTGCGTATATAGCTCGCATGCCTGCCGTCAACCAAGATGGTGGCAGGGGCATTAGCCCCTTAGGGAAGCCCCTGCCGCTATCTTGGGTGATTGCAAGCATGTGCGCACAGTGTGCATGGCATTCACATTGACAGGAGAGGTAAGTGGAACATGCGTGCGGGCTTATTGAAGTCCACACTGTCTGTATTGGGTGTGTGTGCCTGGGAGCTCTCTATGATCCACAGCAGGGTCAGATTGCAGAACCCAATGCTGGTGCGGATCACGGAATGGGAGTGCCACCCTCCCACCCTAAGGAAGGGCCCTTTAGAGGCCCTCAGCCAGTGCCCAACTTGGCTGCCCTCTGGTGCCCGCCCTGCTCAGCATGACATGGGAGTAAAAAAAGACTGGAAAGGAGTAAAGCAGATCCCAAGTCTGTTTCCCTGGTGATCTCTTTTTTAAAAAAGCAAAGAAAAAGAAGCCTTTAAGGGTATGATAAGTAGTAGGTTGTTGTTGTTTCCTGCCCTTTGTCTGCTAAAAGGGCTGCTGGGGCAAAAATATATGGGACCCTTACCCTTCTCAGAAGAAAAACAGCCAGGGGGTTGTTTAGCAGACAGGCAGTAAGAAGTTTTTACTGGGCAAACAGCAGAAGGGGAAAGGGTTGAGTTCCCCCTCCTCTGGTACTTTTCTATTTCCAATGCCTCTTTTCATTAAAAGAAAAAAAGGGGGGGGAGCTTCATCCTCATTTGCAGCCATCCGGAAGATCATCCCCCCACACACACAAATGCCTCGACTTGAAAAAAGTCAAGAGTTTTAACAATCTAGAGCTGGCTGGCTGATCTGTAATGCTGGTAAGGTGGATATAGCTTCTAATGGAGCCTCACAGTAGAATGTGAATGATTTCTTGTGGATTTATGGGACAATAACAACAGCTCCAGACTCCTGGCTCTTCTAAAACTTGATTAAAAGCAATCAATATAAGAAGAAATCCAGTAGTTGTCCCATAAATAAAATAAAGTAGACTATGAAATCAAATAACCAAAGATTAAAATGAAACAAAAGTGGAGCACATGCTATTGTATCCACAATCCCTAACTCTCATTTTTTAACTTAGGCATCTTCATATAGGTATATATTTCTTTGTCCTGTTTACCACTGGTTGTGAAATGTCTGCTGCCTGTTTCTGTTCATTCTAGGTTTCCCAAGGATCCTTTATTTACACGATATATTTGCATTTGTTACTCATTTATTGCCTGGTAGCCAGTTCTTGTTGTTGGGAAATTGTACATTCCCAGCATGTCAAACTACAAGGCTTTATATTAGGGAAATGCAAAGTAACCCCCCCATTAATACTTCCATGATGTGTGAACTGGAGCCAGTGTGGTGTCCTGCTTAGAGTGTTTGACTATAACCAGGGACACCTGGGTTCAAATCCCCACTCAGCTATGACGTTCACTTGGTGACCTTGGGACAGTCAAGGTTGTTGTGAGAATAAAATGGGGAGGTGGAGAACTAGGTGGAATATAAATGTAATACACCAGTTTATGGGAATGTTGATGGGAGCTTTTGAAGCTGGGGTGCTCATCTATGTAAACACCCCTGTTCAAGTTAAAGAGAGCAGAATCAAGGCAGGAATAGCCTATTTCAAGCAGACTCTTGTCTCAATTCTGCTTACATCCTACTGCCTTTTCCTGCTTGTGATTTCTTTTCCTTTCCTCGTGTGAAAACGTTTCATATTGTTACCAATGGAAGCTTCACTTCAGTGGTTAATAGCAGCTTTGGTGTAAGGAATTTTTGACAAAGAGTTAAATTCCATGCTCACACAGGCCATCATTTCGTTTTTGTTCTGGCTGTATGATAGCTGCTATGTCTGGCTCTGAGCTAAATAAAATTACTTAACTTTTCCAGACACACTCCTAATCGTAGAACCTCTAAATCAGGGGTTCCCAAATTGTGGTCCATGGGCCACCAATTCAGGTCTTTGACCTTTGTTCTGGTGGTCCACAATATGTCTGCATTAGAAAATCCTGTTGATTTTTAATTGTATTTATCACTTCTTTTATGTCTTACATTGGATTTTATTATATTACAGTTTGAATTCAATGGGATGCACATTGTAACATAATAAAATACAATATAAGAAGCAATAGTAGCAATAAAAATACAATTAAAAGTCATACAGCATCTAGCACAGCACATTACAAATACTACAACAAGGCAAAAACATCAGTAAGTGGTCCGCCAAGACCACCAGCAATTTTCAAGTTTTTTTGGGGGGGGGGAGTTTGGGAACAACTGCTCTAAACGATAGGGATGGATCCAGACAAATGAGTTGTGACTAACTTAAATCTCATTCATTTCAATGTGTCTACACTAAATCTGGATCCAATCCCATGAGAAACCGAAGGTGGCAATAGAATGTGTCCTACTTTCATTTGGAAGTCATGCTGTCATTTCATTTCACTGTATAAGCTTCATTCCTTTCTTTTCCTTTCCTGGAGATCTCTTGGGCAGATCATGCTTGAATGCTGAGAACTGGACCAGATTAGTTTTGGGTTAACTATATTCCTACAGTTCTGCTGCTCTATGAATATCAATGCTCCATGTGGGAGGGGGGAATCTGGCTCTTCTAGTTCCCTATTTATTGCCCCAGTGCTTCATTGCTTTGGCCTCTATGAGCAGCAGCTTTGTGTCGAATGTGTCCCTTCCAACAGAGGGAAATATGCTCTTAAGTACATCACTCGTTAAGAGCATTAAAGTAAGGGAAAAGGAGATTAACTCCATTCTGGCAGGAAAATTAACAAACTGCAATACTGAGTCTTGACTAATTTGGGATGTTTTCCCTCCCGTTGCAGTTGGCAGCTTGAATGTAGGCCTAGCCAACCTTCACAATTGCAACTTCTCTGGTAGATACTGGCCAGCAGATCGTATGAAAAGTAGTCAGAAAGAGGGATTTATTTTTTCTCTCTTCACTACTTTGCACAGCCAGATTGATTGTTAATGTCTGCTTATGCCTCATTGAAATATCTAGTTCTTTTATTTTTATTTTTCCCAACCCAAAGAGAAGATACAATATTAGTGCAGTTTTAGCCCTGGGATGACTACCACATACAGAGGAAGCTGGCACTGAAATCCGTCTCTATTGGGCAAGGATTCCTTCCTTAAACTGAATTATTTAATACAGCATTAGGTAACATCTGTTTTACTCATATATTTAGTGGCCCTGAAAATAATAGTTGAAGCAGTATTGTGAATATGTTTGTCTGTATCTTATACAGATATTGCTATATGAGCAGAACTAAAAGTGTGGAAGGGTCAGCAGATATGATCATCTTCAGATTAAGCCAAATACTGAACACAATGTCGTATACCAGTGGTTCCCAACCTTTATGAGCACGGGACCCCCTTTATAAGCTGAAAATGTTTTGTGAGGCAGTGAGGCAGGCTGGCTGCCAGGAAGGAAGGGGGAAAACAGCCTTTCTGTGCAGCCTTGCTTCTTTTTGCTTCACAAAAAGCCCTCTCCTCTAATTCTAAGTAAGGGCGTTGCCAGTAGCGGCAGTGCAAGGAGACAGGAATCAGTGATAGTAATCCCCTCTTCTTCCTGGTAGCTCCACCCTCAGCCTCCTTTGGCATCTGCCATGTATTTTATAGGCAGATGCCTGCCCTTAGTGCGCCTGAAAGACGCTCTGGAGCTTCAGGAAAGGCCTCTCCTCTTGTTTGGAGCAAGGGGGAGGTGTCATCTGCAGCGGCAGTGGAAAGCAGACAGTGTAGAAGGGGTGAAAACTTTTTTAAAAAATTAATAAATAATTCATTTCTTTACTGTTCACGGCCCCCTCTGGATTACTTCGCAGCCCCCCTAGGGGTCCTGGCCCCCAGGTTGGGAACCACTGTCCTATACCATAGTGCTAGACTGAGCGATCAAACAAGATGCTTCTTTTTCATTTCTATGAACCTGCCTAATCTCAGGCACACCACCCTTCCTGAGCTTCCGCCCTACCTCTCTATGAGGTAATACTACCTTAAACTGTGGTTGTAATTACTTCTAAGATAATGCATGTTCTTTAAGAGTATTCAAGGATGCAGCCTTTCAGTGGCCCTAGGTCTTCTGGCCAGTGGCTACGTTCCTTTAGTTCTCAATCCCAGGGCAAAAAATGCTAAATATTATTATGAGAGAACTATTTTTTTTTAAAAAAAACATGTTTGTTGGTGGGATCTTGTTGGGTTCATATCAGATGTTTAGGAGGAGTCTTAGTAAGGAGGAATTGACGCCACCCCAATTTCAGTGATCATGGGTAGAGGGAGGTATAGCCATGGGGAGGTAGTGAGCTATGATAGAAGTTGAAGGCAAGGCTATCCGTTCCTTGTACCTCTTTCCCACTCCTCTCATGGATGGATTCCTCATTGCTCATCTGCTGTGCCCACTGACCTGTGTGTTGTTGTTTAACACCAGACTGGCACACAGTAAGACCTGAAAATGCTGATTTGGAGTGCATTACCGAGACCTGGGTGGGTGGGCTGGGAGGAATTTATCTGACCCAGCTTTGCCCACCTGGATACTCGGTGCAACTCCAGCACAGGCTGCAGGGATGGGGGGGAGGAGTTGCTGTGGTCTACAGAACTTCCATCTCTGTCACCAGGAAACCACTCTGTCTTGGAGCTGGCTATGAGGGCCTGCACCTGGTGTTGAGACAAGGAGACAGAAAACTAGTGTTGCTGCTGGTGTACCAGCTACCTGGCAGCTTCTCTGACCAAGTTGGCGGAGGCTGTCTTAGCTGTGGAATCGGAGGAGCCCAAAATGATAGTTCTGGATGATTTCAATGTCCATGCTGAGGCTGCCTCTAGTGTTCTGGCTCAGGACTTCATGGCCTCCATGACGACCATGGCGCTGTCTCAAGTTATCACCAGCCCAACACATAGGGCAGGGCACACCCTCGACTTGGTTTTTAATCCAGATGGAGGAAGGGGTGGTCTGGAGATAGGAGGGGTGGATGTCACCCCATTGTCATGGTCAGATCACTTCCTGGTGAAGTTTAGACTTATGGCTCTGATCCTTCCCTGCAGGTAGACAGATTAAGATGATCCACCCCCAGAGACTAATGGAATCCACTGGAGTCCTGAATGCCCTGGGGGAGTTCCCAGTAGATAGAGCAGGTGACCCTGTTGAAGCCTTTGTCACACTGTGGAATGGTGAGGTGCATCGGGCTCTTGACACGGTTGCCCCTGACCACACTCTCCAGCATTGTAGAGCCCAGTTTGTACCTTGGTAAACCATTGATGACAGCTAGAGTGGAAGTGGTGAAAGACATGCTGTGAGGCTGATCGGGCATGAGTAAAACATGATAACCATGCCTACTGTGTGGTGGCGAGGGTAGCAAAGAAGGTCTGCTTCTCTGCCACCATTGTATCCTTAAGTAGCCATCCAGCTGAACTTTTCTGTGTTGTCAGGGGTCTGTTGACATCAAGTCCAGGAAATGGAGTTTTAGACCCTTCAGAGGCCCATTGTTAATTGTTTGCAAGGCTCTTTGAGGGTAAAGTTGCTCACCTCCATAGCAATCTTAATGCCTCATCCACATCTACTGTAGTCTGCTACAACTTCTTGGGAATGGTGTCAGTTGCTGTGGCCTGATGATGTGGACAAGGTGCTTGTGATGATGCAGCCAGCAACATGTCCTCTCGACCTTTGCCCTTCTTGACTTATTAAAGCTTGCCAAGGGGGTTTGACAGTGTGGATCCAGGGTGTGGTCAACACATAATTGCAAGAGCGAGTGGTTCCAGCCGCTCTGAAAAATGTAGTGATCTGACCGCTCCTGAGAAAGCCCATCCTGGATCCATTAGTTTGCAACAACTACCACCCGGTCGCAAATACCCCCTTCTTAGGGAAGGTGATTGAGAGGGTTATGGCGCAGCAACTGCAAGTACTCTTGGATGAAACAGATTATCTTGACCCATTCCAGTCTGGGTTCAGGCCTGGTTATGGGACTGAATTGGCCTTTGTCACCCTGATGGATGACCTTTATTGGAAGAAGGACAAGGGAATACAACCCCGTTATTCTTACTTAACCTGCAACTTTTGATACCATTGACCATGGTATCCTTCTGGGCTGACTTGATGAGATGGGTATTGGAGGCACTGTCATTTTCAGAGAATAGCACTGAGCGATTAACTTTCGGCCCCCTGGAAGTTGTGCTGTGGGGTGCTGAAGGGTATCATCTTGTCCCTCATACTCTTTAACATCTGTTTGAAGCCCTTGGGAGCAGTCATCAGGAGATTTGGAGTGAGGTGTCAGCAGTATGCTGATGATACCCAGCTCTGTTTCTCTGTAATATCTGAATCGGGAGAGGCCGTGCAAGCCCTGGACCGCTGCTTGGACTCAGCAGTGGTCGGCTGGATGAGGGCCAGTAAACTGAGTCTGAATCCTAGCAAGACGGAGACGTTGTGGGTTGGTGGTTCCCAAATTTGGATAACTGGTCAGTTGCCTGCTTTGGATGGGGTTGTAGTCCCTTTGAAAGAGCAAGTTCATTGTCTAGGGGTGCTCCTGGATCCATCTTTGTCGCTAGAGGCCCAGGTGACCTCAGTGGCTAGGAGTGCATTTTACCAGCTTTGTCTGGTAAGACAGCTGTGGCTGTTTCTGGACCAGGATAGCCTGACCACTGTTGTCCATGCACTGGTAACCTCCAGTCTAGATTACTGTAATGCACACTATGTGGGGCTGCCCTTGAGGTTGGTCTGGAAGCTGCAGCTAGTGCAAAATGTGGCTCACTGTGGCAGGGTATCACCAACATGTCACCGTACTTCTGAAAGAATTGTACTGGCTACCTATTAGCTACTGGGCTACGTTCATGTTCTAGTTTTGGTGTACAAAGCCCTATACAGCTTGGGATCAGGATACCTAAATGACCATCTTATCCCTTATATACCCAGTTGATCACTTTTAAGTAGAGACCTTATCCCAGTCTGTGTATGTGTTGGAATTGCTTTTTAATATGTTTTTAAACTTTTTTAAAAAAAGATGTTTCTAAAGCTTTTTAAAAATGATATTAAAGATGTTTTATTTTTAAAAGTCTGTTTTTATGATGTTTTAAAATGTTTTTAGTGTTTTTTAGTGTTTTTGTGTGCAGCCCTGGGCTCCTACTGGAAGGAAGGGCAGGATACAATTTAATATGTAAATAAATAAATAAGTATAATCTAGCCTACTTGCTTCTGGCAAGAAGGGTTTAACTGCCCTCAGGCCAGGCCAGTCACCAGAAGGCCATTGTAGGAAGAAAGGAGCCTAGTGTTGTGGAGATGTTAGATAGGAGGACTCAGGAGTAAAGGTGGCTCCTCCTCAAGGCTGCAATTCTAAGCACATTTACTAAGCCCCATAGAACTCAATAGGACTTCTTCTGAGTAGATATAGTCTGGATTGTTCTGTTGGTAACGTTTAATTAAAGATCCTTTCCAAAGATACCCATTTTATTTATTTATTTACTGCATTTATATATTTATTTATATACATTTATATATGTATTTATCCATATCTCTTCTCCCTGGCATTTTAGCAAGTGTTTTTAGATTGCTTTTTAAAAATGTGTTTTTAAATTTGTATATTTGGTTCCAATGCTTTAATTGTTGTAAACCGCCCAGAGAGCTTCAGCTATGGGGCGATATACAAATGCAATAAATAAATAAATAAATAAATAAACCAGGGTTAGCAATCCCCTGCCTGGAATGCCCTGCCCCTATCTTTTAACATGGCTGCTTCAAACTTCTTTACAGATTTGACCCTGCACTTCAGAAAGTGGTCTGAGAAATAAGTAAGAGTAAGAATATTCTATACCCTTTTCTGCCTATCCTGTGGGCTGCTATAAACTCACTTTGACAGCCAACCCAATTCCAGTAAGTAATAATTGACAAAGAGAAAACACACATGGTTTGGTCTACCTTCACAGGCAGCAGCTTGGGAACAACAACAGTTGCAGCCACACTACCCAGTATGTGAATTCTCTTTTACCACTATTGGGCAAGAAACAAATTGTCATGACACCATCGTTGTGCATAATTGGTGAGTTTAAAGGGGTTGAGCTCGGTGTATGGAACCACTGTTGTTGCTTCTTTGGATGTAAGGGAGTGAGGTTAAAGGTAAATGAAATGCAAATAGAAAAAGAAAAAGAAATGACAGTGATAATTTTTTAAATACCATACAATACCAACCACAACAAGATTCCTATGAGTAAGGCAGACAACTCAGCATCCCATAACCAGTCAGGATTCCTAACCAAAAACCAACACTGAAAAAATCCTGGCAGCCAATCAGCCAAGGTCGCAGAAATCCCCATGGAGCACAACCTGACCCAGCGGCTACAGTTAGTGCAGAATGCTGTGGCATGATTAGTGACATGAATGAGACCCTGTCAGCATATAACAGCTCTGCTCTGAAATCTGCACTGGTTGCTGATTTGCTACCAGGCCAAGTTCAAGGTGTGCTTTCCATGTTATGGGTGACACATAGTGCTTGTTCTGCTCTTGTAAGAAAACAGTCCTTCAGTGTGGCAGCACCTACAGTTTGGAACTCCCTGCCTATTGATATTAGGCAGACACCTTCACTGTACTCTTCTCGGCACCTGCTAAAAACATTTTTGTTTAGGCAAGACTACCCAGGCATGTAGAAGCTATTGTGTTTTTTATCCATTTTAACTCATTGTTGGTTTTATTATTTTGAATGTTTTTAAATACCTGTCTTTAACTGTTTTTGCTAATAATTTTTTTGTTTTAATTCCTTCTATAAACCGCTTTGAGGTTTTTTACAATAAAGTGGCATATCAATGTTGTCAATAAAATACATGAATAAATAATGGAGTCACTGTGGCCCTTGGGTCTCTTTCGACTTTTGAGAACAAAGGAATCTGCCTTATACTGACTCAGGCCATTTGGTACCCTCTAGCTCAATACTGATGACATGGGATAGCATTGGCTGTCCAGAATTCCAGGCAATAGTCTCTTCCAGAGATTGAATGTTGGACCTTTGCATGCAAAGTATATGCCCTACCACTGAGCTACAACCCTTCCCCTGTTTAAAAAAGTATCTTTTAAAATTGTTCTTTTCAGTCCACTAATGAATGTGCATCATACCTAGGGCAGATCCACACCATTAATTTAAAACACATTTAACACACATTTGAAGCACATGAATCTCACAACAGAATTCTGGGAACTGTGGTTTGTTAAGGGTGGTGGAAACTATAAGTGTGAGGGGGGAACTACACTTCTCAGAATTCTTTAGGGGAAGTTGTGTGCTTTAAATGCAAATTAGATGTGTTTTAACTGTATTGTGTGGATCTATTTCATAAACATTGCCTGCATGTAAATCATTTTAAATGTTTTTTTAATGTAAATGAGCTATAAAGTTTACTGGGTGATCATGTCCTACTCACCATCTCTCAGCCTATCTGCCCCTCGGGATGAAATCAACAGAGGGGATCCATGACCACCCCAAGGAAGAAGGGCATACTTAAAATGTAGAGGAAATAATAATGTACAACCAGTGTGAAATCAGTTACTTATTAGGATATGGTATGAAGAGATATTTATATAAGCATTTCTGTCAAATATGTTTATTGTTTACACAACCTGTAAAGATACTTATAATGCAATGCTATGTTTGTTTACTCAGAAGCAAGTCCCAATGTATTCAGTGGGGCTTACTCAAACAGGAGAGTATGCACAGAACTGCAAACTCACGTGATAAGGAACGTCACTTAACCAACACAAAATTCAGAATCATGCCACTTTAAGCTGTTTTGCAACTATTTTATACTTGTTTTTATGGTTATTGGATTTTAAAGAGATTTATTTCTTGTTGTGAGCTGCCTTGGTTTCCAATTGGCAACCCTACCTCACCAGGATGATGTAAAGACTCCATATACACACACACTGGAGATGGAAAATACATACACACCATATAATAGTTTATTATCAAAACTAGTTTGTCACTGCAGAATATTTTTTTAAATTAAAATCAGTATTAGTTTCCTACCAAATAAAAACAGTGACACCTAGGTAAGCCCTGCCTAATTGCTTTAAAAATAGGATTGGAGTGGGAGAGAATTCAATGGGGTTTACTCTGGGTATGTGGGATTAGCATTGCACATTTACTCCCAGAAAAGCGAGTATTGGATTAAAGCTGCATATTGAGAATGTTTTCAAAACACTGCCCTGTTCAACAGCCCAGGAAAATTTAAACTTGTTTGACTCCTGCACACAAGACAGAAAAAGACTGAAATCAATATACTTACTCAATTTATGAGATGTTCAGATAAGCAGGAAAAAACAAGTTTCCTGGCCTTGCAGTGGGGTCTTGCTACTGCCTGTAGGTTAACAAATCCCTTGTCAATCACAACCCTGACTTCACTTATTGGCTACAAACCTGAAAGGGCAGGGTTAGAGCAGCCAGCTACAAGCTCATTTAACAGAAGTTGGAGGGGGGCGGCTGATGTTTTGGTGTATATCTCATGAATCAGACCTCCAAGAAACTTATTTTTTTTAAAAAAAATAAAATAAAAATAAAGCTGAGAGTCTGGAGATTAAGGTGACTCACCCAGAGACCCTGAGAGGACCCCAAAAATGCAGAGTTTCCAAGCAAAATCCAGAGACCTGGCAACCTTAGTACAGAAACACCCTCAAATCCACACAATCTTTACCCCACATAATAGAACAAAATCAATGCTGATAGACAAGTGGTCTGACATGGAATAAGGCAACTTCCTATGTTTTTTCCTGAGAATGTGGTGGACTAAGGATCAAACTTCAAATTATGCTTAATGCATACTTAAAATAATTATAGGTTTGTCTGTGAGGGAGGGATCTTTACTGGGAATGCAGCAAGTGGAAGGGAAGGTTTATCTCTCTCTTCCCTCTTCAGTGCAATCAGATCTGAAAGCTAAACACACATACACACACAGTGTGTGGCTAGAATACTTAGGTGAGGAAAGCCATTGGCACCATCCCCATACTACACCCATATGTACTTAAGGTAAAAATGGAGATATAGCTACACAACTACACATTAGGCCAGGGATTTGCTAATACATTACTGTAATGTGTAGTTCAGTGTGAAGGTAAGCGAAAGGGGACAGGGTTCCTGAATCTTTAACAGTTGTGCAAAAGAAGGCATTTCACTTGGTGAATTTGAGGAAGCTACACCTCCTGGAATCACCTCTTCCACACAAATTATTAAGCCCTGTCCTCTTTTGCATCAACCCTACTAGGGTTCCAGGTGCTGGTGTCCATAGTGATGTGCCACTTCCAGATTATTTGGGGAACTTCTCTGGCTTTCATTTCTCAGAGTGTGGCAATGTTTCACTGAAAGTGCAGAAGGTATATTGAGAGTACTGTTTGTACCCCCATTTCACAACAGACCAATTACTTTAAAATGTGAGGCTTTGGAAATTATCCTTGAAAATGAAGTGCAAATGGATATTTTCACTCATTACTACAGTTTCCTTTGAAACGCCTTTAAGTATTCCCAGTTGAGAATGAGAAGGTTTAAGGTTCCATTTAGACACAAATATAACATCTGTGGCTAGAGTAATTAGCAAATGCTTCTTTCGAATGGCTGTAATTTCCATATTCACACAACAGTGTACATATTCTACATATAACATAAATGATATATATAAACAAATTATATTTCAACAGCTATTCTAGCATGCTCTCTTGCATTTTTGGTGTATTGTACTGTTAGTACCTAGAGGAAAAATATCAAATCTGCAGCAATGTTTATTTGCAAAGTGTTTTACTAGTTTTGTTTTTATTTATTTAGCCCTGTCCCCTTGCCCAATTATGATAGTTTATAGACTTACTTTTTGGTATCCATTTTATATGTTTGATTTAACCATTCCAGCTCAAAAATCTTTCATCAAAATCTATTAGCAGTTCCACACATTTGGTTAGAGAAAATCATGCAGACGTATCAAAGAATGTTGTGCTTCCTATTTTTTGGTCAGTATTAACACCTAATCTATTTTGTTCCTTTACTGTACTAAACAACTGTAGATAAAATGTTTGACACATACAAAAAAAAGCATTTTAATGTGAAGTTCATGAAGCACGCTCAGTTGGTTGTAAGCCAAACCCACAGATTTCGCACTGATTTAAAAGAGGGTCCATACTGAGTCAATTAAAAGAAAGAATGCACTTATGCTCCAGAGTAAGCATTGAAAGCATTCTTGCGGATGTTACTTGATGTCTTACATCTAATATGAAACAATTAAAAATGGAAATGGAAATGGACTGCCTTCAAGTCGATCCCGGTTTTCAAGGTAAGAGGTATTCAGAGGAGGTTTACCATTGCCTCCCTCTGAGAAGTCCTCCCCAGCTGGCTAGGGCGTGCTCAGCTTTTCACAGCTGCACAAGCCAGCCCTTTGTCCACAACTGCCAGCTGGGGGGCAACTGGGCTCCTTGGGACTATGCAGCTTGCCCACAGCTGCACAGGTGGCAGGGGAAGTAACCCCTGAGCCACTCACTGTTGGGGTGATCCTTATTTATTTATTTATTGTACTTATATACTGCCCCATTGCCGAAGCTCTCTAGGTGGTTTACAGTAACTAAAAACATTAAAACAAATATACAAATTTAAAACATCTTTAAAACAATTAAAAAAATTAAAAGAATTTAAAACACATGCTAAAATGCCTGGGAGAAGAGGAAAGTCTTGACCCGGTGCTGAAAAGATAACAGTGTTGGCGCCAGGCGCACCTCATCACAAAGATCATTCCATAATTTGGGGGCCACCACTGAGAAGGCCCTCTTTAGCTGGCCCTTGACACCCAGGAGACATGAGCGGGGATTTGAACTCACAGACTCTGGACTCTCAGCCAGGCTCTCCTCCCCACTGTACCATACTGGAGGGAAAAAAATAATAGCTTTAGCATATTAAGAGCAGAACATAATAGGGGGATTTCCACCTAAGAAGTATCTTTCCTTTTCCAGACAAACCCTCACATATTTCTTGTAGGAAACCTAGCCGAGATATGCATGCTCAAAAGTTTTATTTGTTTTTAAAAACTCTTTATCCCACCCATATTCTGATGGGTTAGATAGTGGAGTACAATTTACCAGAGCTTGGAAAAGTTACTTTTTTCAACTACAACTCCCATCAGCCCAATCCAGTGGCCATGCTGGCTGGGGCTGATAGGAGTTGTAGTTCAAAAAAGTAACTTTTCCAAGCTCTGCAATTTACTTCATGTTTATGTTTAAAAATAAATCTGTCTGATTAAGTAGTATATTCCATGTTTTCTGCTTATTTCATTTTGAGGAGTATTTTATTTATTTTATTAAATTTTTATTCTGCTGTTCCTGCTAGAAGGAGCCCAGGGTAGCAAACAAAATCACTAAAAACATTCTAAAACATCTTAAAAACAAAAGACTTTAAAACATATTAAAAATACATATTTAAAAACATTTAAACATCCTTTTTTAAAAAAAGCTTTAAAAACATCTAAAAAAGTAATTCCAACACAGACACAGACTGGGATAAGGTCTCTACTTAAAAAGCTTGTTGAAAGAGAAAGGTCTTCAGTAGGCACCAAAAAGATAACAGATATGGTGCCCGTCCAATATTTAAGGGGAGGAAATTTCAAAGGGTAGGTGCCACAACATGCCACAACACCAAAGGAAGGGAAGCAAAAAATCCATTGTGCAAACTTGTCTTCCACACATGCAGTATTTGTTTGTCCCCTGGCTATTGTGCTAGAACAGGGACAGCTAACCTTTTTTGACCCAAGGGCCATATTCACCTTTGGCCAATCTTTTGGAGGCTGTGGGTGTGGCCACTCCACACACCAGCACACATACTCTCACATGCTTATGCACACAGGACATACAGCACTCGATTGATCCATGCATCTCAGATGAGAGGAGGGGGTTATCACGCATCTTTGTTCATCAAACGATTACTGAACAGAGTGGGTCTTAGTTCTGAGTAGACATGTCTAGATTGCATTGCATGAACAGCCATCAGCATGAGGCCATCAGCAGTGTTGCTGTGCTTACTGGGAGAGAGAGAGAGAGAGAGAGAGAGAGAGAGAGAGGCAGCAGGGTGGTCAGCATTGTCCAGGTGCAATAGTGGCAGGGCCGGCGCCAAAGGGCAGCCAGGTCAGGACCTGGCTGAGGGCCCCTGAAGCGCAGAGGGGCCCCTGAAGGGCTCCTCTGTGGGGTGTGGGGGTAGTGCTCTTCTTCTGAGATCCTTGGCATTGTTTTCCCCCGTAGACCATGCGGGCCCACAACGCCCACCCGCTCCACCTACCTCTCCTCCCTTTCTGTGAATGCCCTGCATGCTGTGTGTGCAGCTACCATCAACCAAGATGGCA
The DNA here is from genome assembly GCF_030035675.1 of Rhineura floridana. Lineage (NCBI taxonomy): Eukaryota > Metazoa > Chordata > Lepidosauria > Squamata > Rhineuridae > Rhineura > Rhineura floridana. Next base: position 106,043,456 of record NC_084485.1, on the reverse strand, counting down.
GCAGACACTTCTCTAAGGGGTTGATGCCCTTACCGCCATCTTGATTGATGGCAGGCATGTGCGCGCATACAGCATAGCATGCATGTGTGCCATCAACAAAGATGGTGGGGGGTATCAGCCCCTTAGAGAAGCCTCTGCCACCATCTTGGTTGATGGCAGCTGCTCACACAGAGTAGATGGGTGGGCGCTGTGGGCCCACATGGTCTGGGGCGGGTGGGATTTTCATTATTTTACCCATATGTATTTTCCTGCTCACAGCAAGATTAGGGGAAAGTAGTTATACTTTATTTTACTTCATAGAATCTTTCTTATGTTTCTGTGCTTCAGGGATGATAGGTTACCTATTTTTAATAATCAAAGTCCTTTGTAGAGTCTCAGACAACATCTGCACCAGACCTTTATTCCACTGTAAACAGTCATGGCTTCCCACAAAGAATCCTGGGAACTGCAGTTAGTGAAGGGTGCTGAGTAGGGTTGCCAGGTCAGAAGCATCCCAAACCCTGACACTTCAGGGGTGGGTCCTTGTGATGTCACAGAGGTGGGTCCTTGTGACGTCACAGGCATGAGACATCAAGTATCAACCACAGTTGCTTGGAGCATACAATTCAGATAAAAACATTTATCTGATGGGAAATTAAGATAGAAATCTTAGCTAAAAATAGTGTTCTCTGAAGTGACAGAATCAATCCTTCTCACCTGCTTAGGAAGCCTGGGTAGGGATAGGGAACATTTAATCTTGTCTACTTGCTTGTGGCAAGGTCAAAGAAATCCCCATGCAGCACAACCTGACCCAGGGCTGCACAATTTGGCACAATTGCTGACATGAGTGAGACCCTATCAACACATTATACCTCTGCTCTGAAATCTGCACTATTTATTTATTGTATTTATTTATTGTATTTATATACCGCCCCATAGCCGAAGCTCTCTGGGCGGTTTACAATAACTAAAAACTTTAAAAACAAATATACAAATTTTTAAAAAACATCTTTTAAAAACAATTTAAAAAACAATTTAAAACACATGCTAAAATGCCTGGGAGAAGAGGAAAGTCTTGACTTGGCGCCGAAAAGCTAACAGTGTGGGTGCCAGGCACACCTCGTCAGGGAGATCATTCCATAATTTGGGGGCCACCGAGAAGGCCCTCTCCCTTGTTGCCAGACTCCCAGCTGCCCTTGGAGTAGGCACGGAGAGGAGGGCCTTGGATGTTGAGCGTGGTGTACTGGTCAGTTCGTATCGGGAGAGGCATTCCATCAGGTATTTTGGTCCCAAGCCGTGTATTTATCTATCTATCTATCTATCTATCTATCTATCTATCTATTTATTTATTTATTGCACTTGTATACCGCCCCATAGCTGAAGCTCTCTGGGCGGTTTACAGCAATCAAAAACATTAAAACAAATATACAATTTAAAACACATATTTTAAAAACAATTTAAAACACAATTTTAAAATTTAAAACAATATAAAAACAATTTAAAACACATGCTAAAATACCTGAGAGAAGAGGAAAGTCTTGACCTGGCGCTGAAAAGAAAACAGTGTTGGCAGCAGGCGCACCTCGTCACAGGGATCATTCCATAATTTGGGGGCCACCACTGAGAAGGCCCTCTCCCTCGTTGCCACCCTCCGAGCTTCCCTTGGAGTAGGCACCCGGAGGAGGGCCTTTGATCTTGAACATAGTGTACGGGTGGGTTCGTATCGGGAGAGATGTTCCATCAGGTATTGTGGTCCCAAGCCATGTAAGGCTTTATAGGTCAAAACCAGCACCTTGAATTGAGCTCGGAAACACACAGGCAGCCAATGCAAGCGGGCCAGAATCGGTTTTATATGTTCGGACCGTCTGGTCCCTGCTACCAGTCTGGCCACTGCATTTTGCACAAGCTGCAGTTTCCGAACCGTCTTCAAAGGCAGCCCCACATAGAGTGCATTGCAGTTATCTAATTTGGAGGTTACCAGACAATGGACAACTGAAGCCAGGTTATCCCTGTCCAGATAGGGACGTAGTTGGGCCACCAACCGAAGTTGGTAGAAGGCACTCTGTGCCACCAAGGCTACCTGAGCCTCAAGTGACAGAGATGGTTCTAGGAGAACCCCCAAGCTATGAACCTGCTCCTTCAGGGGGAGTGCAACCCCATCCAGGACAGGTTGGACATCCACCATCTGGTCAGAAGAACCACCCACTAGCAGCATCTCAGTCTTGTCTGGATTGATTCTCAGTTTATTAGCCCTCATCCAGTCCATTGTCTCAGCCAGGCACCGGTTCAGCACATTGACAGCCTCACCTGAAGAAGATGAAAAGGAGAAATAGAGCTGCGTGTCATCAGCATACTGATGGCAATGCACTCCAAAGATCTGGATGACTGCACCCAATGGTTTCATGTAGATGTTGAACAGCATGGGGGACAGAACTGACCCTGCGGAACCCCATACCGGAGAGTCCAGAGTGCCGAGCAACGTTCCCAAGCACCACCTTCTGGAGCTGACCCACCACATAGGAGCGGAACCACCGCCATGCAGTCCCTCCCACTCCCAATTCAGCCAGTCTTCCCAAAAGGAAACCATGGTTGATGGTATCGAAAGCCGCTGAGAGATCAAGAAGAATCAACAAAGTCACACTTCCCCTGTCTCTCTCCCGACAAAGGTCATCATACAGGGTGACCAAGGTTGCTTCCATGCCAAAACCATGCCTGAAACCCGACTGCAATGGATCCAGATAATCAGTCTCATCCAAGAGTGTCTGGAGCTGGCCCACAACCACTCGTTCAAGGACCTTGCCCAGGAATGGAATATTTGCCACCGGTCTATAGTTATTAAGATTTTCTGGGTCCAGGAAGGGTCTCTTCAAGAGTGGTCTCACTACCGCCTCTTTCAGGCAGCCAGGGACCACCGCTCTCACAGAGAGGCATTAATCACTTCCCTGGCCCAGCCGACTGTTCCATCTCTGCTAGCTTTTATTAACCAAGAAGGGCAAGGATCCAGCACAGAAGTGGTTGCACGAACCTGTCTAAGCACCTTGTCAATGTCCTCAAGCTGTACCAACTGAAACTCATCCAAGAAATCGGGACAAGGCTGTGCTCTGGATACCTCGCTTGATTCACCTGCTATAACACTGGAGTCTAAGTCCTGGTGGATGCTAGAGATTTTATCCTGGAAGTGACTAGCAAATTCATTACAGTGGGCCTCAGATGGTTCTACCATGTCCCTGGGGCCAGAGTGTAATAGCCCCTGGACAATTCTGAAGAGCTCCACTGGTCGGCAGATTGATGAATTGATAGTGGCAGCAAAATATTTTTTCTGCCCTCACTGCCCCTAAATACAGCTTACCATAGGCACTTACCAGTGTATAATTGCATCCACCAGGGGTTCGACTCCATCTGCACTCAAGCCATCTCCTATATTGTTTCATCGCTCTCAGCTCTGGGGTATACAATGGAGCTGTACGAGCTCTACACAGGAGGGGGCGCTCAGGAGCAATCATGTCAACCGCCCGGGTCATTTCTGTGTTCCACAGTTCAACCAGGGTTTCAACAGGAGCGCCAGCCTTACCAGCCAGAAAACTCCCCAGAGCCCTTTGGAAATCATCCAGATCCATTAGTTTCTGGGGGCGGACCAACTTAATAGGCCCCCCACCCTTGCAGAGGGGAAAAGCCACTGTATGTCTAAATTTCAGCAAGCAGTGATCTATCCATGACAGAGGGACTGATGTATGGCCCCACACATTCAGATCACCAACTCCATGTCCAGTTGCAAAAACCAGATCTAGAGTATGCCCTGTTACATGTGTTGGGCCAATGGCATATTGGGACAGTCCCATGGTTGTCATGGAGACCATGAAATCCTGAGCTGCCCTGGATAAGGTGGCCTCGGCATGGATGTTGACATCCCCCAGAACCAACAGTCTGGGGGATCTCAACAGTACACCCAAGACCACCTCCGTCAGCTCAGCTAGGGAGTCTGTTGGGCAGCGGGTTGGGAGGTACACCAACAGAATCCCCAGTCTGTCTCGCTGACCCAGCATAAGGTGCAAACGCTCCAGACCAGTAGTCACATAGACAGGGTGCTTGCAGAGGGAGATGGAGCTCCTATAGACCACAGCAACCCCCCTCCCCGACCCTCAGGTCTACCCTGATGCTGAACCAGGTACCCTGGCAGGCATAGCTGGGAGAGACTGACTGCTCCCTGCTCACCCACCCAGATCTCAGTTATACATGCCAGATCAGCTGCCTTATCCACAATTAATTCATGAATGAGGAAGATCTTATTATGTACCAATCTGGCATTTAGAAGCAGCACTAGTTGCTGATTTGCTACCAGGCCAAGTTCAAGGTGTGCTTTCCATGTTATGGGTGCCACATAGGACTTGTTTTGCTCTTGTAAGAAATCAGTCCTTTAGGGTGGCAGCAGCTATGCTTTGGAAAGGTTTTCAAAACATTGCCCTCTTCAATAGCCCAGGGGAATTTAAACTGGTTTGGCTCCTCATAATTAGAAAAGCATTACACTTTATAATGGCATTGAGATCTCCTGCACACACAAAGAAAGAGACATTTGCTTCTGAAAGCTATAAACTTACTCAATTTGTAAGATTTTCAGACAAGCAGAAAAAAAGAGGTTTTCTGAACTTGCAATAGGTTCTAGCTATTGCCTGGAAGAAAACAAATCCCTTGTCAGTCACAACCCTGACGTCACTTTTTGGCTACAAACCTGAAAGGGTTCGGTTGGAGCAGTCAGCTACGAGCTCATTTAACAGAAGTTGTAGGGTGGCAGCTGATGTTTTGGTGTATATCTCTTGAACTAGACCACGAAGAAACTTATTTTTTTTAAAAAAACTGAAAGTTGAGAGTCCGGAGATTGAGGTGACTCACCCGGAAACCCAAAGAGGACCCAAAAAATCTGGAGTTTCCAGGCAAATATCAGAGACCTGGCAACCCTAGTGCTGAGAGTTGTTAGGAAACCATTATTCCTCTCACAGATCTCCAATTTCCAGAATTCTCTGGGAAGATGGGCTAACTGTTAAACCACTCTGGCCATTGGAGCTCTGTCAGGAGAACAGGAGTCTCCTAACAACATTTAGCACCCTTCACAAACTACATTTCCCAGGAATCTTTCGGGGGAAGCCATGACTGTTTAAAGTGGAATAAAGGACTGGTGTGGATGTGGCCTAGATCCACATTATCATGTTCTGCAGGATGCTTTATCTCATCAGTCACATTTGATTTAGGGGAAGTTGTTGCTGGCTGTGATCCAAAGTTGTAGAAGCAGAAGACTATTCTTCTTCTTCTTCTTCTTCTTCTTATTATTATTATTATTATTATTGTTATTGTTATTGTTATTGTTACTTCTTACCCGCTGTTCACCATAATGACCCAGTTTGGATGTTAGTAATGTAAAAATATAATATTAATTTTTTACAATTTACAATCAAAATAATAGAGTGAATCCTAAAGGCATTTTACCATTCTGTCCTCCCCAGCCCCTTCCACAAAACCTCTCCAGAAAGTTAGAGCATCTCTACAGTGCTACATAGCTCAACTATATATTCTTGGAGGAGTAGAAGAAAAAAAGGGTTCATCCTTTCACCGTTCCTGAAACTCTACCTGTACCTTTGAGGCTTCCTTCCTTCCCAGAGACAATCTAGGAGGGGAAGGCAGGCAGATTTGCTAGTTTGTCATAGAAGAAAAATGTAGTTTAGAAAGAAAGAAAGAAAGAAAGAAAGAAAGAAAGAAAGAAAGAAAGAAAGAAAAGCCCGTCTGCTGACATCATGGTAATCCCCTTTCCTGTCTCCCAAAACTGTTTCAGGGGTTGAATTGTGGCCCCTAACGCAGCACCAAAGCAACCCTGCTCAATTTGCCACTTGAGAATGGGATTGCAAATTGAGGGGACTTGATTCATTCTATCCTTATTGTGAAAAACTTGCATGCATGAGGAGCCCCCAGTTCCACAATAAACACCCTTCTGGAAGCATCCCTACAGGCTTGCTGCAGTTTTGAAAAACGCAAAAGGCCCATTCATCTTGGTAGGCACTTGACTGTTGTTCACTGTTTCTACCCATGGTTTCTTTGCAAACTAGGAGAAGGTAATACTGGATGCTACTATGAAGTAAAAAAAATTGGCAAAAGACTATAATGTTGTCTGTGTTGAGCTCAGGTTCCAAATGAGATTAAATAGGGATTTGTCATTCAAAGGAAGAGAAAAAGCAGTCAAGCAGAATTATCAGATGCTCAAGAGGCAATCAGTTAGCCAAGGAATATGCTTTTCTTAATCATGAAAAATATATTTGATCACAAACGTGTAACTATATAATTAAATTATGGTTCAACTGGTTTAGAAAATGGACTGAGTGACATTAACGTGCCACAGTAAAGTTTGAGACCTCCTTTGCAAATAATCAAGAGGCACAAATCCTGCACAAAGAAGCTCAGGATATAAAACAAAAAAGTCTTTCTAATTAATCATTGGGAATCTGATCTTGGTCTTCGCAGCCGACTTTGTAAGGGGTGGGTGGAAATGGGTGTACATTACTCATTTATTCTATGGCAGGCAAGAAATAGAGGTGTTTTCCCTCTATCCCAGTTTAGAGAGGTCAGGCTTGATGGACCAGTAATCTAATCAGATATGCCAAAACCTATGTTCCTATCACAATGAAAGGCTTTTAACCATTCTAATTGAGTCAGGAAACTGGAAAGGTTTAAGGTTTGACTGATAGATGATATGCTTTTAGATCAACCCCCCCCCCCAAATCCAGTCTTTGGAAAACAAATCAACAGAAATGGCACCCTTATTTTCCTGCCTTTCTTCACTTTTACTAGCATCAAGCCACAGGCAACAAATATATCTCCCAGGCTCAGTATCTGCAGCTCCCCCTCCTCCCCATCTCTGTTTTCTGAGTGATAAATTGGGTACAGTAATGAAAAAATGTTGGAAAGTGATGAAAGGTCTGCTGAAAGAACAAGTGCTGGTTCTTTCTCCCTCTCTGAATTCACCTAGAGAACAGTATGACTCACAGAAAATAGGGAAAATCTATGGCATCAAAAAATTGAAGAATGATTATCTCCAGAGAGTCTTTCTCCTTCTTCATTGACAGGAAAATTGTTGCATGACAAAATAACTCTTGGTAAGAAATGAAGACCCTTTGATTTACTAGCAAAGAAAAATACATTCTGCAAAGGTGTCTTTCACAGAACCTTACCATAAGAACATAAGAACATAAGAAGAGCCTGCTGGATCAGGCCAGTGGCCCATCTAGTCCAGCATCCTGTTCTCACAGTGGCCAACCAGGTACCTGGGGGAAGCCCGCAAGCAGGACCCGAGTGCAAGAACACTCTCCCCTCCTGAGGCTTCCGGCAACTGGTTTTCAGAAGCATGCTGCCTCTGACTAGGGTGGCAGAGCACAGCCATCATGGCTAGTAGCCATTGATAGCCCTGTCCTCCATGAATTTGTCTAATCTTCTTTTAAAGCCATCCAAGCTGGTGGCCATTACTGCATCTTGTGGGAGCAAATTCCATAGTTGAACTATGCGCTGAGTAAAGAAGTACTTCCTTTTGTCTGTCCTGAATCTTCCAACATTCAGCTTCTTTGAATGTCCACGAGTTGTAGTATTATGAGAGAGGGAGAAGAACTTTTCTCTATCCACTTTCTCAATGCCATGCATAATTTTATACACTTCTATCATGTCTCCTCTGACCCGCCTTTTCTCTAAACTAAAAAGCCCCAAATGCTGCAACCTTTCCTCGTAAGGGAGTCGCTCCATCCCCTTGATCATTCTGGTTGCCCTCTTCTGAACTTTTCCAACTCTATAATATCCTTTTTGAGATGAGGCGACCAGAACTGTACACAGTATTCCAAATGCGGCCGCACCATAGATTTATACAACGGCATTCTGATATCGGCTGTTTTATTTTCAATACCTTTCCTAATTATTGCTAGCATGGAATTTGCCTTTTTCACAGCTGCCGCACACTGGGTCGACATTTTCATCGTGCTGTCCACTACAACCCCGAGGTCTCTCTCCTGGTCGGTCACCGCCAGTTCAGACCCCATGAGCGTATATGTGAAATGAAGATTTTTTGCTCCAATATGCATAATTTTACACTTGTTTATATTGAATTGCATTTGCCATTTTTCCGCCCATTCACTCAGTTTGGAGAGGTCTTTTTGGAGCTCTTCACAATCCCTTTTTGTTTTAACAACCCTGAACAATTTAGTGTCGTCAGCAAACTTGGCCACCTCACTGCTCACTCCTAATTCTAGGTCATTAATGAACAAGTTGAAAAGTACAGGTCCCAATACCGATCCTTGAGGGACTCCACTTTCTACAGCCCTCCATTGGGAGAACTGTCCGTTTATTCCTACTCTCTGCTTTCTGCTTCTTAACCAATTCCTTATCCACAAGAGGACCTCTCCTCTTATTCCATGACTGCTAAGCTTCCTCAGAAGCCTTTGGTGAGGTACCTTGTCAAACGCTTTTTGAAAGTCTAAGTACACTATGTCCACTGGATCACCTCTATCTATATGCTTGTTGACACTCTCAAAGAATTCTAATAGGTTACTGAGACAGGACTTTCCCTTGCAGAAGCCATGCTGGCTCTGCTTCAGCAAGGCTTGTTCTTCTATGTGCTTAGTTAATCTAGCTTTAATAATACTTTCTACCAGTTTTCCAGGGACAGAAGTTAAGCTAACTGGCCTGTAATTTCCGGGATCCCCTCTGGATCCCTTTTTGAAGATTGGCGTTACATTTGCCACTTTCCAGTCCTCAGGCACGGAGGAGGACCCAAGGGACAAGTTACATATTTTAGTTAGCAGATCAGCAATTTCACCTTTGAGTTCTTTGAGAACTCTCGGGTGGATGCCATCCGGGCCCGGTGATTTGTCAGTTTTTATATTGTCCATTAAGCTTAGAACTTCCTCTCTCGTTACCACTATTTGTCTTAGTTCCTCAGAATCCCTTCCTGCAAATGTAGTTCAGGTTCAGGGATCTGCCCTATATATTCCACTGTGAAGACAGATGCAAAGAATTCATTTAGCTTCTCTGCAATCTCCTTATCGTTCTTTAGTACACCTTTGACTCCCTTATCATCCAAGGGTCCAATCGTCTCCCTAGATGGTCTCCTGCTTTGAATGTATTTATAGAATTTTTTGTTGTTGGTTTTTATGTTCTTAGCAATGTGCTCCTCAAATTCTTTTTTAGCATCCCTTATTGTCTTCTTGCATTTCTTTTGCCAGAGTTTGTGTTCTTTTTTATTTTCTTCATTTGGACAAGACTTCCATTTTCTGAAGGAAGACTTTTTGCCTCTAAGAGCTTCCTTGACTTTGCTCATTAACCATGCTGGCATCTTCTTGGCCCTGGCGGTACCTTTTCTGATCTGCGGTATGCACTCCAGTTGAGCTTCTAATATAGTGTTTTTAAACAACTTCCAAGCATTTTCGAGTGATGTGACCCTCTGGACTTTGTTTTTCAGCTTTCTTTTTACCAATCCCCTCATTTTTGTGAAGTTTCCTCTTTTGAAGTCAAATGTGACCGTGTTGGATTTTCGTGGCAATTGGCCAGTTACATGTATGTTTAATTTAGTAGCACTGTGGTCACTGCTCCCAATCGGTTCAACAACACTTACATCTCGCACCAGGTCCCGGTCCCCACTGAGGATTAAGTCCAGGGTTGCTCTACTATTCTATGATTCTATGGAAATGATACCATGTCACGCACACACAAAAATTATCTGTGAGAATTCCATCATTAAATCTTATGCATATTACCTGACAAAGGAATACCATCATGCTTATTGGGGAGACATTTAGGAGCAACAACATTCTTTTGATTTCATGCCATAGTTTGAGACCTGGCATAGAGGACATAAGAAACCTGCTTATCCATAAGAACTTAACTTGATTCTGTGGAGTGCATGGGTAGACTTTAGTAACACAGGAAGGGATGCAGTGTTGAGCAGCTGAAGCTTAAAGAAGGCTGATTTATGCCCTATCATTTCCATAGAATCATAGAATAGTAGAGTTGGAAGGGGCCTATAAGGCCATCAAGTCCAACCCCTTGCTGGATGCAGGAATCCAAGCAAAGCATTCCCGACAGATGGCTGTCCAGCTGCCTCTTGAATGCCTCCAGTGTTGGAGGGCCCACTACCTCTCTAGGTAATTGGTTCCATTGTCATATGGCTCTAACAGTTAGGAAGTTTTCCCTGATGTTCAGTCGAAATCTGACTTCCTGCAACTTGAGCCCATTATTCTGTGTCCTGCTCTCTGGGACAACCGAGAAGAGATCCAGGCCCTCCTCTGTGTGACAACCTTTCATGTACTATCATATCTCCCCTCAGTCTTCTCTTCTCCAGGCTAAACATGCCCAGTTCTTTCAGTCTCTCCTCATAGGGCTTTGTTTCCAGTCCCCTGATCATCTTTGTTGCCCTCCTCTGAACCAGTTCCAGTTTGTCTGCATCCTTCTTGAAGCGCGGAGACCAGAACTGGATGCAGTACTCAAGATGAGGCCTAACCATTGCTGAATAGATTGGAACTAAGAGTTCATGGAAGCATCCTCTGTGGCGCAGAGTGGTAAGCGGTGGTAACGCAGCTGAAGCTCTGCTCACGGCTGGAGTTCGATTCCAACAGAAGGAGGAAGTCGAATCTCCGGTAAAAGGGGTCGAGGTCCACTCAGCCTTCCATCCATCCATGGTCGGTAAAATGAGTTCCCGGCACATGCTGGGGGGTAAAGAAAGGCCGGGGAAGGAACTGGCAATCCCACCCCATATATACGGTCTGCCTAGTAAACGTCGCAAGACGTCACCCTAAGAGTCGGAAACGACTTGCACTACAAGTGCGGGGACACCTTTACCTTTAAGAGATCACACGATTTGGAAACTATACTTCTGTTAATGCAGCCTAATATAGCATACCTGTATGATTATACCTATCAAGTCATAATTAGCCTCCTGTATTAAGAGTTCAAATTCGTCCTGCTTGTTTCCCATGCTCTGTGCATTAGTATACCGACATTGAAGTCCATGTGATTTATGGCTTGGCTTCCTTACTACATTTTTCTGAGGACTGTTACTAGGCCCTATTAGAGCCAATCTCTCTGTTCCCATTACTGTGCACAATTCTTCATCAGCCATTACCACCGAGTGTACGTCTCCCTCCCTCTTAGGATTCAGTTTAAAGCCCTCCATGCTGTGGCCAAAGACATTTTCCCAGTCCTTGTGAGATGCAACCCATCACTTGCCAGCAGTCCATCTTCCAGGAAGCATAACCCATGGTCCCAGAATCCAAATATCTCACGACTGCACCACCTCCATAGCCATTCATTCACACTGAGTATTTTTCTTTCCCTTTCTACTCTTCTTCTAAGTACTGGAAGGATAGATGAAAAAACTATCTGGGCCCCAAAGTCCTTGAGTTTGCTTCCCAGAGCTTCAAAGTCTGATGTGATTTCTTCATAGCTCCATTTCGCAGTATCATTTGTTCCCACATGGATTAGGAGAAAGGGATACTTGTCGGTGGGCTTGATGAGTGATGACAACCTTCCATCACATCTCTAATCCATCCTCCTGGTAGACAGTATACCTGGCGAGTCCACGGATCTTCTCGGCATACTTAGGTTTAGATCCCGTGCAGTAGGGAGTCTCCCACTACTAGTACTCTTCTCATCTTGTTGTGGGGTGTGGTTTCATTGCCCCTGCTTGATTGAGCTTCAGCTTCTTGCTCATTGGTGCACGGGGTCTCCTGTAATTCTTCTACCACAGGCTGTCCTCCAGTTTCATCCATGAGTGGTTGAAAGCGGTTCCATAGTTCCGCTGGTGAAGGGTAGAACATCTTCCACTTGGAAGATGACAAAATGCTTCCACATGACAGACCCCATTCAGGCACTATAACTGGTAGTTTACTACCATACCAGCTACCACTGGTGTGCTGGCCCTCCATATGATTTTGAAGATACTAAATCAGTGGTTCCCAACCAGGGGGATCAGTGGTTCCCAACTACCATACTAGCTACCACTGGTGTGCTGACCACTGAAGATCCTAAATCAGTGGTTCCCAACCGCGAACAGTAAAAAAAGGAATTATTATTATTATTATTATTATTATTATTATTATTATTATTATTATTATTATTATTATTATTATTATTATTATTATTATTAAGTCTTCACTAGCTGGACACTGTCTGCTTCCCGCTGCTGCTGCAGATGACACATCCCCCTTGCTCCAAATAAAAGGGGAGGACTTTGCTGAAGCTCCAGAGCGTCTTTTAAACACCCCAAGGGCAGGCATCTGCCTATACCACACATGGCAGATGCCAAAGGAGGCTGAGGGAGGTCCTACCAGGAAGAAGAGGGGATTACTATCCCAGCTCCCGGGTCCTTACACTGCCGCTGCTGACGATGCCCTTACTCTGACCGAGAGGAGAGAGCTTTTCATGAAACAAAAAGAAGCAAGGCTGCAAAGAAAGGCTGCTTTCCTCCTTCCTTCCTGACAGCCAGCCTGCCTGCCTTTTTTGGCTCCTGCTTTGCTGCCACTTCCTTTTAAAAATTATTCTTATTTGTGAGGCCGCCCAGATCTCTCCTTCAGCCCAGACGGAGCCAAGGAGCAGTGAGGAAGCTCAGGACTTGTTCGCCCCTCATTTCTGAGGCTAAGTGTGTATCCCAGTATCCCCCCTTTATACCACCTACACTCTGTCCCCCCTATCTCTCTCCAAGATGCTGCGGCAGTTGAGGGCTTCCCCCCTCCCACGTGCCCAAACACATGCACATCTGCAGATGCTTGCAGGAGGGGCAGGTGTGTTTGTGTGTGTGCATGTGCTGATCTGTCTTCTGCTCCACTCTCATTCCCCAAGTGCACGCTAACCAAGTTATCAGTTCGGATGATCATCCCAAAGCCTAAAAGCACTAAGCCCCCCTCAACCTATCCACCCTTTTGTCTTCACAATCTAGCATCCCCACCACTACCACATTGCTACTTCTTGATGACAAAGATTTTTCAAAAGTTCAACAGGCTGGCTGAGGCTGGGGTCCACATACTGCAGCTGAAAAGTATTCATTTATTTAATTATTATTGCATTTATATCTCACATTTCCTCCAAATTGCTCAAGGTGGTGCACATGGTTCCCCCCCTTCCATTTTATCCTCACACCAACCCTGTAAGATAGGTCAGGCTGAGAGAGTGTGTCTGGCCCAAGGTCACCCAGTGGGCTTCATGGCTTAATGCGGATTTGAACCTGGATCTTAGCCCAACACTGTAACCCACTGGTGTTGGGAGACAGGACAGTACATCTTCAGACTGTTGGGGGGAAGGGGTATCCCAATTTGATTGGACATTTGCAGTGAGAAAAGCAACACTTCCATGTCTGCAGGGAGTTTTTATAGAAAGGGATATTTTAAATGTGATTTTTCCACGCACCATTTTTTTCAATTAACAGAGACAAAAATTACAATTAGTTGGGGGGTCATGAAATTTTTTGAGCTTACAAAGGGGGTCCCATACTCATAAAGGTTGGGAACCACTGTCCTAAATGATATTCCCAAACTGGGTGAATGGGCATTAAAATGCAGGTGCATAGTCAATATAAGTAAATGTTAAATGATGTACATTAATCAAAATAGGATTTTTATTTTTTTTAATTTAACTTCACATTTATGCTGATGGGATCTGAATTGGCTTTTACTTCCCCAGGAAAGAGATCTTGGATTTATAGAGCATAGTTCTTTGAAAACAAAGCCAACTGATACCCATTGTATCTTCTGGTTAGAATGCTTAGCATTTTGCACTCAGAAGCTTAGCCTGTGTGAAGTAGAACATTTTGACAACTTGCACATATGTGTGTGTGTGTTTGTGTGTTCTCTTTTTGTGTGAGTTCTGTGGGGGGGAGGATACACTATCAAATCACTGTATCACACCTTTTTTATGTTACACTTGTTTTGCCTTCCCATCCTTCAGCTGTAACAGCTGCCATTGGTTTGTTTATGTGCATCTCCTTATGTGCATCCAATTATGAACATCAAAGTATTGTTGATGTCAATGAAATATATACCTGCATAGTTGATGGCTAGATTGTAGCCATTGGACAATTCATGCAAGCCAATTTTTAGTCAGCTGTTCCATGGAAGGAAAGCCACATGGAACCAGATTTTATTAATGGCTCTCGCAGGCCATGTGTTTGGCTTGCTGGATTTTCTTTTTAACCATTCACACAAAGGCCTTTCAAACAAATTTTCAATAAAAAGATGACTACCCAAACCTTGTGTTGAGAAAATGGTTCTGCTTACTTACACTTACTAAGAAATGTTCTTTGCAATATTTATTTCATTAATTGTCACATGTCACAACGTGTGCCATTATGCTTTTCATTTTATAGATGGGGTAAGTGAAGAAAGGGATTTTTTTGCATGCCATCCAGTAAATCATACAAATCCCCAAAAGGCAATATTTGGAAAGATTTGAAAGAGATCTATATAGTTAACAACCCTATTGGGCTCTATAAAAATGGCAGGATTGTCAAATGAAACATATCTTGCAGGGTACTGATGTTTGCCATTCTTCTGTCTGAAATCAAGACACAATGGAGAAGCTAAATAAGGACTGTAGGAAACATGACAATGAATGAAAAGGGGGCTCCGCGCTTGTGGAGTGATGTTGGTACCAGTCCATAGCCAGCGGCCCATGGGAGGCTGACCTAAGTAGAGCTGGGCAAAGAGAGAACTACACTGAATTTATCCCCTGTGCCCCACCCTGGTGCAAAGGGAGTTTGGATTGCTCTGTAAATTTCCTAGCATATATACAGTTTTGGGATAGAATTGAGAGTTAGCCAGCCAGCACATGAAGAAGAGTTGGATAGGCAACAGCAAGGAAGAGAGAGAGAGAGAGAGAGAGAGAGAGAGAGAGAATGATTCTCTGAATACTTTTTATAATGATCAAGGACTGGAACAGAATTTTCCATCTTTTATGTCAATTTCATTACGTTCATAGATAAACCCATGTAAAAAACGGGTGATGGGTATCTATAATCTTAACAAGGCAAAAGTAAAACTGGGATCCTTGCTTTTTTGGCATTTCTTTATTAAAGTCATAATCACTTTGACACTCCCAGCATTTTCTTTGAAACAATCCAACAATTTTTATAATCCCACATCCATTGTTTTATTTAGCATCTTATTGAGTATGATGGTTTCTTATCACCAGTTTTTTATTATCCAAAATGCCAGTGTCTCACATTAATGTCTCTGTGATTCAGCAAACGTTCCAAGCAGTTTGCATAAAGTAGCAGACAGTTGTCCTTTTCCATGCTTGTCATCCATTTTGTTCCATCATGGCTGCCCTACTGTTTGCTAAGATTCCTGAGGCGTAGCAGACATCAGTTTAACATTAAGCACTGCAACATTTTGTTGCAGGCATCAGTTATCCAAGTAAAGTGCCTTTAATAGAAAGCTTAGGAACCACAGATGTGGAGGATGGATGTTAGTAATGTATATGTACTCATCACAATTGACCTTGAAAACATTTGCATATGACCCTTTGGTTTTATGTTTACAATTAGAGAGGTGCATCCAGGTCTGGAGATTTGTCTATGCTTCCACTCCACAATATCAGTCCTGATTGCCACAGCGTAATTCTTTATACTTATTTTTCTGAAGTTTTTTAGTATATTCACTAGGCATTGGAGAGAAATTTAATTCCATTCGCATTTATAGATGAAGTTACCCTGTTTCCATTTCCAAAACAGTACACGAACTGAAAATCATCCCTCCTTTCAAATTCACACTTTACTGAATTTTGCAATGCAGTTCTCTAGGCAGCTAATGTGTATAATATGCATGTACTGAGGTAAAGTGTACATAAAAATGCATATATTAGTGAATGTATTAGTAACGCAAAAATGTATTATACTAGGGAAAATTACATAGAAAAATGTGTATATTATGCAAACTTCACACTAAAATGCTGATGAATTATCATGAGGACTTTTTTAAAAAGATGCGAACTGATGTGGAAATGTGGAGAACTGGGCTTAAGTTTGGAAAAGTGAGAAACTGAGAGGGACAAGTCTGTCAATTCCTAATGTTCACAAAGCCTTGAGTTCATTGTATGATTGCAGAGTTCTGTGAAGTGGGGAAAGCATAGGAAAGTAAGTGGGCGGGCCCAGCATCAGTGCCTCGCATCCTGTGGTAGTTGCCGAGTTCCCTGGGGCCCCTGCAGGGCCCATCAGCTGACACCTGCCCTGCACTCTCAGTGCAAGCGGCTGGGTCTGTGAGCCCGTTTTAAATTTCCACAAGGTTTCCAAGTGTCTATACTGGGCACTCTGGATCATTGTGGGAAATCTAATGGCAGCTCCCAGCCTCCCTTGGAGTGCTGCTGCTTCCCTACCAGGTAAGCCTCAGGGTGTCAGTGATGTAAAAGGGATCCCACTAGAGGGCATTTGCCCAAGGCCCTCTCAAACCTTGAGCTGCCTCTCTTGGTGAGGAAGGTACCTTCTTTCTGACCACAAACATATATGAAAATATACATTGCTCTGGCAATAACAACAAAGGTAATGATAGCAAACATGACATATAGAAACTGATTGTACGCTGGGATGATTGGCTTGTCTGCCTGGAATGAAGTGATGTAGGATAATCTGCAAGGATCTGAATTCTCTTCAAAGTCAGGAAGCCACTCAGAGAATCAGTGGGACCAGTAGATGACAAATGTTGTCTTGTTGATAAAACCAGCAACACCACTGAGAGGGATGAGGTTTTGCACATCACTAGGTTGTCACTGCATTTTGCCTAAAGTAACATTTGAAAAGAATTTGGAGGGTTTTTTTATGAGCTAAAATAACTAAGGCATTTTGATGGAAGCCAAACATTGCAATATGGTTGGCAAAATGTGTCTAGTGGTTTTTACACCTCCCTAATGTATATATACATACACATACTTTTTAGTAGTGCCATAGATATTGGAAGAGTTGCTTGGCAGTAATCATTTTCAGGTTGGATTAAATTCAAATTGTTAACTAGTAGCTCCATGGTTCAGAAGTATAAAAACTAAGGTCTACATGTGAGTGAGAGACAGAGAGGGAGAGATCATAGCAAATCCTTTTGAGTACCTGCTTGAACTAATTATTCTGGATAGCTATATAGGCCGTTATGAGTTATGTCCCATGTTTAGCACTAACTAGCATGTGAAAGCTGCTGTCAGCTATTAACAATGATTAATCTTTGTTTTGAGATGATAAAAGTGTTTGGTGACAGCTAGAAGCAGGTCCATCTTGTCATAATTAACTCAGGATGTATTTTCAGTTTGAAACACTTTATAGTAATCTTTTAATTGCTAATAAGACACTAAAGGTCAAGGCTCTTAGAGGAGGCATCATCTGGTAAGTGATGCTACAGTTATGACCTAAGCGTTATTCTGGTAGCCTTAGCAAGTGCACAGTTCTATACATTGCTTTTGTTATGCCAACACATACAGAATTTAATTCACTTCAGCAGTTGATCCCCCCCTTCCATACAGCTGGTGTTGAAATCAGTCTGCAAGGAATCCATCAGCAGTAGATAACAACATTTACATGACAGTAAATCTCCAGTTAAAATGCACTGGTTTGTTAAACTACATTATCTAAACACTTTGTGTAATACTAATAGCAAGAGAGAAGTTTGATGATACAGGTTAATCAAAAGCTGAGAACAGGACTACTACCTCAAAGTGTTCATTTTTGCTTCTGCAATAAATTGGAAGCAAATGATAAATGAAGACACGGCCATTTTTCTTTCCAACACAACCATCGCTTACTCTGTCAGCCCTAGGCTAGGGCTGAAGTTCCTTTGCACGTAAGGCAAATGCCTTTTCAAGCAGTGGTCATATGTTTAAAATGTTGTTAAAGAGCTAGCACTGTAAATGCAAGTCTGTACCTTCACAATATGAGCAAGCAGCTCTTGGATGTGGACACAGTTCTCTAGATATGGGAGGAGATCAAATAGTAGGAAAATCCCACAGACAGAGCATTGTGCATAGGATTTGTTAGTTCAGTGCCTACTGGACTTGCATAAGGCAGTTATGTTAAAGTGGATGCACAGAACAGAGCAACCATGATGAACAAGAAAATGGATGAAACTTTGGTTCAGTCTGTGTCATTTTTGCATCCAGGCCTGAGGATCCAATGAGGGTTGATGCATAGGTCAGAATTTGGCATGGTGTACATGTACCCTATTAATATCTACTGATTAACAGGATTGAGAAGGAAGGTAGTAACAAGGGGGATGGCTCATCCCCATAGTCTTTTATAAATATTTTTGTTCAGTTTGTTGATTAGTGAAAATTGACAGCACTGTTTTCCTAATATTGTAAAAATTTCTACAGCCCTATTCAGTGTAAATGCTGTACCTTTTGTTTGATTTATTGTGTAGCTTGGGCTCCTGGTTAACCAAACTCTAACTAGTGCAACCATTCACACGGAACTGAGGAAGGATACAATTCTAGCTTATGCAGACTAACATATCCACACCGGGCAGCATTGCTATAAAATAACTGACACTGAGCAGTATACAAGTTAATGTCTGATTACATTAGGTGTTTTTTGCATTGTGATAAATATTGAATTTTCATGCTATTCTATTGTTATGGCCAGAGTTGTAGTTGATGCAAGCAGGCTGAACTCATTGGGAAAGGTTCAGTGACACACTTCGTATGTTGATGTGCATTCATGCATGTTTTCTTACTTTTCAGTGGAATTTGAAGGGCTAATTGTAGTCAGCTAGTCACTATGTGTACAAAATATAGATTTAAATGAAACCTTTTACAGTTGCCTTGCACCTAAAGCCTTGTACATTACATGGGAAGCTAAAACAATCAAGGTTGGATGTAAAACTGTGTGGTCAGTCTTTAATAATACTAAATACAGCTTTAAAAAAATGTACCAGAGCCCAGTGATGTAATTGCAGCTTAAAAATGTACCAGATCCCAGGGATGTAATTACTTGTTTCACCATGTAACCCAGGTGTGGCGTTTTAAATCAGGCCAGAAAGGAAATTATCTATTTAGGT
Organism: Rhineura floridana; assembly: GCF_030035675.1. NCBI lineage: Eukaryota > Metazoa > Chordata > Lepidosauria > Squamata > Rhineuridae > Rhineura > Rhineura floridana. The sequence continues at coordinate 106,024,440 of NC_084485.1, read as the reverse complement.
TGAATCACATCTCAGTTTAAAAGCAGCAGTTACCAGTACACCAAAGATAGACTGGGTATCTAACAGTTACTTAGTATTTAGATCCATATTTAGGAATAAATGCTTTCTTAATTGAATTCAAGTCTACTATCTTTCAGACTGGTATTATTATGGCAATGCCGGTGAGGACAGAAGATCCCATAAGTAAGAATCAGACCTATTATTTTTCATAAAAGCTTATCTGATCATTTGAAATTATTGTTCTTTTGTAGCCCACAATTTCAGCTGGATCAAAGACTTAACTGAATGGGCAGATAAGCAGAACAATGTGATTCAATTTAAAAAAACCAGTTTAACAGTTTAACATGTTATATTACGGGCTTTTTATGTTCACTTAAGCTCCCAAATGCCAGGAAATCACAGCTGTTAAGGCTCACACATTATTTAGGCAATATGGACACTGTATGCTATCCTCAGGTTAGTTCCAGCTTCATCACTACCTTGGCAGAGTCATGGACCTAATTCCAGATTTGCCTGTTAATTGGAATAGATACAAGGAGTGTCCAAGACTGTCATTAGCTTCTGACACCATTGACTATGATATCTTTCTAGATATGTTGTTTGAGTTGGGTGTCAGTGGTACTACTTTGCATCCTATTTGCATGACTGATTGCAGAGGGTGGTGCTGGGGGATATCTGCTCAATCCTTTGTCATTTGTGCTTTCAGGTCCCATTTTATCCCACATGCTAACAACTGCATGAAAAACACTGGGTGAGGTCATATTTGGATTTGGACTGATGAGGTGTCATCAGCATGGCTTATCTCTTCTTTTCATCAGTCCCAGGAGAAGCAGAGGTATTCTCAAAAGTGCCCAGACAAAGACCAATAGACTGAAACACAATGCAGACAAAATAGGTTGGTTACTGTTGGTGGGTGTTTCTTCTGCCCTGCTGAGTGGTATTCAGCATGTTGTGGAGAAGGTTGCACTACCCTAAAGGATCCAGTTCACAGTTTGGAGGTATTCAACATTGCCCCTAGAGTCACAATTGGGTTCTGTGGCCTGGAGTGCTTTCTTACAGCTTAGGCTGCTAAGCCAACTATGGCCGTATCTGGACAGAGGTAGTCTTGTTACAGTTATCCATGATCTGGTAACCACTTGTTTGAATTAATGTGTTGTCTGTATGACTCCTAGAGAAATTATTATGAGATGTCTCATAAATCTAATGAATGAATAAATACCCAGACCTTGAGATCATATTTTGAGAGCCACCTCCAGGTGTCTCTTTCAGCTAAGGTACAGTGGGAGAAAGCTTTCTTGGTGGTAGCACCCTGGCTATGAAATATCCTCTCCAGAGAGGGTCATCTGGCATCAGGGAGCAATGTTCCAGTCAGGTCCCTATGTATGAGCCAATCGTCATGAAAGGGGAGCATGAAAGGCATAGCCCCTGAGAAGATTCCTTGTCCTTTCATGCTGATTGGAGCCAATCAGAGTGAAAGGAGGAGAGTCAGCCACTGAGAAGACTCTTCTCAGTAGCCAACACATAGCCTCCTCTTTCATGCTGATTGGCTCCTAGGGTCATCTGTTGTAGTGGAGTGTGGACTCGTGAGATGGCAGGGATGAGGCTGAGGGCGTGATTATCATGAAGGGACCCTGCACTTCTGAATTTACCACTACGTTACTGTCTGCCATCCACTTTGTATTCTTTTCAACAATAGGTAAGACTTTTAAAAAAAAAATTCTCCCAGGTTTTTAGATATGAAAGGCTTTTAAATATTTTGAAGCCTTTGGAATGTTGAAAGGTAAGATCTGCTTGTGAGTAATACTGTATTGATTAATTTTTATTTTCTGCCACCTAATTTTTGTTAGACTGGGTTTGTATGTTTATGGTTTCGGATTGCATTTTAGTGCAAGTCACCCACAAAACCTTGATTAAGGGGCAGCATGTAAATATTGTTAATAAACAAATAGTAAATACTTTGAAACCATACCTGAAGTTGCTATGAGCCACAGGGAAAGAACATATCACTACAATATGGGCACCTGCAAGTTAGTACGTGTAGGGCAATTTCACTTTGGGAAACAGCATGGTGAGAAGGGTTAAATAACCAGTTCTTCTCACTGCCTCTGATCTCCCCACTGACCCACTCTACTGCAGGAGACTGAATCCTGGCTCTCCTTCCTTACTAGTACCCAGAAATTCCTTGTCTCATCGAATAAATAAATGAATAATTTTATGAATACATTTACCTCAGTGGTTATAGTTTCATGGATCTTCAGACCTGGGAATGTATTCATGACCTTTGAAATTGATGAGAGAAATAGGTTTTATTCCACAGTGCTGCACAACCTCCTAGAAACAGGCTTTGAAGGGTATTGTTTCATGTGGGTCTTCCAAAGGAATTAGTGCTCTTCATCTGAAGAGTGGAGTGATTAGATGATCAGGATCTTGTAGTGTCACTTGTTGGTAGCTAGTGTGCACTCCTTCAGTGTTGCTGTCTAATGTAATATGGTTCGTCTAATCACTGAGGGCTTCTTCAGCTAGAGAGGCTCATGCATTGAATACCTTAGAGTCCTGTATAGGCAAACAGTTTCTCTCCCATGTCAACCACTTTGTGTTTTAAGGGTAGAACTGTTTTGCCCAGGACTGCAGTCTTTGAATGGGTTAGAAATTATAAAACAATTTCAGAGAAGTCCTCTTCATTGTTTGACACCAGATGATTTAAGTGGCCTACTTGAGTCACAGACTGTATCCGTCCTAATCATAATTCCTTGTCAGGGTATTAATTTTCTTGAAAAGGAGGCATTTTGGGCTTGAGATAAACCACATTAAGATGCACAATTCTTGGGGCTTCTCCCCCCTTCATTTGTTGATTTAAGGGAAAAAAGAATACTTTTTTCCTAAAGCAGTAAAATTCTTTGTGTGCATCTAAATAATAATTACAAAAGCTCTGCAAAAATTAAAAACTTGAATGCACTAGAATCTATTATTACTTACTTCAAAGAAGCTTATAGAAATGCTCTGTCATTAGAGGAAAAAATTACATACTTCTATATAAGTGCTGTTAGAATATATTCATTAACCACTAAGCTGATGGTTGGCAAGGAGAAGCATATCTTGAGTAAAAGATGCTCTAAAATACTGGCATTTTCATATATGAGAAAATAAATTACAATTTGATATTTCGGAAAGGACCGTAACTCAGTGGTAGAGCACACACTTTGCCTATAAGAGGTCAAAGGTTCAGTCTCTGTGTTTTCAACTGGGGTTGGAAAGACAATTCGGGAGAGCTGTTTCAGTCAGCATAGTCCACTCTCCTCAAGCTACTCACACCCTCAAATTCTTCTGCTTGGTTGGATTGTGTCCAGCCTCTTCTTGCCTGAATGAAGTGTGTGTGTATGTGTGTGTGTGCGTGCGTGTGTGAGAGAGAGAGTCAGAGAGAGAGAGAATATGGAATGCAGCCTACTGCACAAGGATACAAATCACCTGAAAGGTTGCCCATGAAGGAATCTGGCTGTCTGGCTTAAAAAGGTTCCTCATCTCTAGGGAGGAACAATACTAAGCCAGGTAGACCAGTCATCTCATTCAGTATAATGCAGCTTTCTGTGTTCCGAGGCCATCAACTTAACGTGCAACTCTTGTAGATGTGATATACCAATTTTGTAATCTTTCCATCAAGATTTTGAACTGAAAGAATGGTGACAATTGCGCTCACATTGCATATTAGGTTGTGTTTTTAGGCCATGGCCTCAGTGCCCACACAATAGAGTGCCATCACAGGAACTAAGGCTGCAACTTGATACCAGGGAATTGGTCTAAATGAAGTTATAACATGTGCTAGCATGTGATAATAGCTAAGAAACTGAACTACAAATTGGCAAGTTCCTTCTTCAAATCTCACCTGTGCCATAAACTCACAGGTGACTGTAGACAAGCCACTCAGCCTTAGCAGACACCTGCAAAATGAGGATGAAAATAATACCGACCTACATAACAGGGGCCCCTTTAGGATGCACACCTAAACGTGATGAGGGGCCTTGAGAGTGTTGAAGAAGCTGAAAGCAATGCCATCAGGAGTCTAGACCAAGAGGCTAGACTCCTAGCAGGGGCACCCAAGGCGGAATGGTCAAAGCTGAGACACCAGACTAAGATGCATCCAAACTCAGAGAAAGGCAATGATAAACCACCTCTGAATACCTCTTACCACAAAAACCCTATGAACAGAGTATCCAAAATGCAACATGAGATAGTTCTGGAAAATGAGACCCCCAGGTCAGGAGGCACTCACCAAGCTACTGGGGAAGAACAAAGGACAAGTATGAGTAGTGCTGTCACTAATGACGCAGCTGGGTCAAAGCCGAAAGGAAGCCCAGAGGCTGATGCACACAGATGCAAAAGGAGAGTCCGGAGTCATACGACACACACAACAGGAACATGGAATGTGAGAAGCATGAACCAGGGAAAGTTAGAAATTGTCAAGCAAGAAATGGAATGTATCAACATTGCAATACTTGGCGTGAGTGAATTAAAATGGACGGGAATGGGACATTTTCAGTCAGGCAACTACAAAATATTTTATGCAGGAAATGAGAATTTAAGAAGAAATGGGGATGCTTTAATAGTGAGAAGTGATGTAGCAAAAGCAATTAGGAGCTACAATGCAAAGTCTGAGCGAGTGATACCAATGAGATTAAATGGGAAACCTATTAACATATCCATCATCCAAGTCTATGCTCCAATGGCAAACACAGAAGAAGAAGAATTGGAGAGATTTTATGCAGAAGTACAGGATGAAATTGATCACACACCAAAACAAGATGTGATGATAATCATGGGGGACTGGAATACAAACGAAGGGAACAGAGAAGAACTAGGAATTGTGGGAAAATGGGGCTAACAGAAATGAAGCAGGAGACTTATTGAATTCTGTGAAGCCAATAATTTGTTTCTGGCGAACACATTTTTTGAGCAACGGAAAAGACGACTGTACACATGAACATCTCCAAATGGTCAATATAGGAATCAAACTGATTATATAATTAGAAGCAGAAGAAGGAGACGTTCCATGCTTTCTGCAGAAACAAGACCAGGAACAGACTGTGGTACAGATCATGAACTGGTCGTACGAAAATCAGCGTAAAGCTAAAGAAGAACAACAAAGCAATCATAGTGCCAAAATACAATTTAAATAACATCCCAGAAGAATATAAAGATCAAATAAGGAACAGATTTGAGGCTTTAAACTTAGTTGACAGAGAACTAGAAGAACTATGGAGTGAAGTCAGAGACATTATCAGGGAAGAATGCAAAAAGACAATACTTGTAGTTAAAAAGAGAGAAAGACCTCAATGGATGACTGAAGAAACTCTTGAAATGGTTAAAGAGAGAATGAAAGCAAAAACAAAAGGAGATAGAAACATGGTTAGAACCCTAAATGCAACAATACAGCGACTAGTACAAAGAGAACTATTACAATAGTTATTGTATAGAAATAGAACAGGACAACAAAAAGGGAAGAACAAGAGCCCTATTCCAAAAGATTAGAGAAATGAAAGGGAAATTTAAACCAAGAGTAGGGATGTTGAATAATCAACAGGGGAACACACTGACTGACCAAGATGGAATAAAAGGAAGATGGAAGCAATACACTGAAGAACTCTATAAAAGAGATGACAGGAAGACAGATTCACTCATGGAGGAACCATATGATGAAGAACCAGAAATTTTAGAATGTGAGGTGAAAGCTGCTCTTAAAATACTTGGAAGAAAAAAATAATCAGGAATAGATGGCGTACCAATAGAGTTGCTACAAGTTACTGAGACTGAATCTCTCCACATTTTAACGAACATTTGTCAAGAAATATGGAAAACTAAACAATGGCCCACAGACTGGAAGCGTTCAATATATATCTCAATTCCAAAGAAAGGGGATCCCAGGGAATGCAGTAATTATCAAACTACTGCCTTAATATCCCATGCAAGTAAAGTAATGCTCAAGATTCTACAACAAAGGCTCTTACCATATATGGAGCGAGAAATGCCAGACGTCCAAGCTGGATTTAGAAAGGGAAGAGGCACCAGAAATCATATCGCAAACATACATTGGATAATGGAACGGACAAAGGAACTTCAGAAGAAAATCACCCTGTGCTTTATAGATTACAGCAAAGCCTTTCACTGTGTAGATCATGAAAAACTATGGAATGCTTTAAAAGAAATGGGGATGCCACAGCATCTAATTGTCCTGATGTGCAACCTATACTGCGGACAAGATGCTACTGTAAGAACAGAATATGGAGAAACCAATTGGTTCCCCATCAGAAAAGGCATGAGACGGGGGTGTATTTTCTCAACCTATTTGTTTAATCTATACGCAGAATGTATCATGCAGAAAGTGGGATTGGACCAAGATGAAAGAGGTGTGAAAATTAGAGGGAGAAATATCAATAATTTAAGATATGCAGATGATACCATACTACTTGCAGAAACCAGTGATTTGAAATGAATGCTGATGAAAGTTAAAGAGGAAAGCACAAAAGCAGGACTACAGCTGAACGTCAAAAAGACTAAAGTAATGACAACAGAAGATTTATGTAACTTTAAAGTTGACAACGAGGACATTGAACTTGTGAAGGATTATCAATACCTCGGCACAGTCATTAACCAAAATGGAGACAATAGTCAAGAAATCCTTCTGAGGACTGGGAAGGGCAGCTATGAGAGAATTAGAAAAGGTCCTCCAATGTAAAGATGTATCACTGAACACTAAAGTCAGGATCATTCAAACCATGTTATTCCTAATCTCTATGCAAGGATGTGAAAGTTGGACAGTGAAAAAAGTGGATAAGAGAAAAATCAACTCATTTGAAATGTGGTGTTGGAGGAGAGCTTTGCGCATACCATGGACTGCAAAAAAGACAAATAATTGGGTGTTTGAACAAATTAAACCAGAACTTTCACTAGAAGCTAAAATGATGAAACTGTGGTTATTATACTTTGGACACATCATGAGAAGACATGATTCACTAGAAAAGACAATAATGCTGGGAAAAACATAAGGGAGTAGAAAAAGGGGAAGGCCAAACAACAGATGGATTGATTCCATCAAAGAAGCCACAGACCTGAACTTAGAAGATCTGAACAGGGTGGTTCATGGCAGATGCTCTTGGAGGTCGCTGATTCATAGGTTTGCCATAAGTTGTAATCAACTTGAAGGCACATAACATCAACAAACCTAACAAGGTTGTTATATGGATTACAACAAGGTCTTGTATGTGAAGTGCTTTGAATGCTCAATAAGGATAATGATTACTATGAGCAAATAAATTAGTAGCAAACATCAAATGTGGCTTTAGGTTTACAAGATAAATGTTCAAGAGGAACCATTGTGAAGAGTCTATTAATTAGTCCAGGTTAAAACCTTTCAACTGCCAATAAAATTTTGCAGTGAGCTGTTTTTGCTTTGTGCATTTTTATAAGAGTTATTCAATGACTGGTCTTCAGTCTGATTGGCAGTAGGCTACATTTTGGGCAACAGATGATATTGTATATACTGCTGTTATAAACACTTCTGAGTTATTGTGCCCCACATCTATAAGCAAATGCTTAATGTAGTCAACTGCAATGAACTATTTTAGATGCAGGAAATAAAATCAACACGTACACACACACAGGTTAATTTCACGATATTTTGTTGACATCCCCACGTAGAGGACACAAAATACTTTGTACAGTATCTCAGTTGTCAGCTTTATTCTGCTTATAGAAGATCTTTTCCAGAATAAAGAACAACTAGTTATTATGAAGAATTTAAAAACCACAGAGACATATTTCTGATCAGAACAAAATTCTAGTGAATTAACCAATATTCTTTGCGTATCTCTCTTTGAACAAAGGCATCCATTATATAAACCTTTGAAAAGCCTTTGCTATTGGGACCAACTTTAGTTTCCCCATCGATTTCTACTTGGGACAGATGGTTTTGCAAATATAAGCTTCCCCATTCTTCCTGACTTTATTTTATCTTTTCCTGTATGTATATACTGTATGCAGTATAGAACTCTCACTCATTTACTCTCACACACACACACTGCAGTCCCATATTGTGTTAGTAAGGCCTGCACCAGTTGTTATTACAGTTTCAGCACATGCTGAAGACCTAGCAACAAAGATGGGTCTTAGAGGTTAATGTTATTATATTTTGCACTTGTATTGCAAAAGCTAACTTTGTATTTTGTCTTGTTGCTGTACACCACCTGGAGATCACAGGTTGTATAGAAATATTTTAAATAAATAAATTGTGTGTAGTATCCCATGTCGTAATATTATTCCACTATTTTCCTACCTCCACTCCACATATTAGAGCTATTTTGCAGAGATGGGGAAATACCCAGTATAATAGTGTCAGGACATAGCATTGGTAGTATATTATGAAGGGGAAGGGGAAATAGCATAGGGCTGCCATGTGTAATTACTCCCTTAGAAGAAATATATTAAAATCAGTTCCTATTCATCTCAGTATAGTCAAGTTGGCCAAGAAAGAGGGTACTTCTGTGTTTGGAAGACACTATTCCTTGCCCCATTCATGAATTCATCAGCCTCAATTCAAATACTATTGCTACCAGTTCATTGGTCACAAAGGTTGGCATGGCTTAATAGCCAGCCACTATTTGTATTTTCATGAACATCTTCTCTCCTAAGCCATCTGATGCACATTGAGAAGGTCTTAGCCCATTTATTCTGAGCTTTTGAGTAGATGAGAAATGAGATTCACCTCTTCACCACCACCACCACCATCCAAGGCCTCCGTCACGTGCAGAGTGCCTGGGAGAAAGTTGCAGTCTTCTCTGGTTTGAAATGTGATCCGGAGAAGGTATGAAACATGAAGAATCTCTTTTAAGTGGTGTGAGAGACTCCTTATCTTTAGTTTACTAAGAACACAAGGGAGAAGATAATCTGAGCTCAGAAGGCCAAGGGTGTTTTCCCCTGATCAGTGAACTTGTGAAAGTCTATACCAGATGAACAATTCATGCCTCAGAGCTACTAACTTCAGAATAAAATGGACCATATCACACACACACACACACAAAATTCCCAAAAATATTATCACCCAGCAATAATAGGGGCTGAGTTTCAGCTGCTTTCTTAGAGTGGGGAGAATTTTTTCTGACATTTTCAGGGAAGGATTTTCACTTACCTAATAGGGTCTCACCAGGAGCTACAGTAGGGTTGTTAGGTTCAGGGCATGAGAATGATCCTGTATCTTTTGGAGAAGAGAAAGTCAGCCAAGTGCAGGTGTTCTTGCAACACTGTAATGAGAAAAACCACAAGGTGGAATTCTCCCTTCCCCCTGCACAGCTTTTAAAGATACAGAAGACCTCTTGGTTGCCAGGCCAGGCCTCCAAGAGGTCTTCTGTATCTTTAAAAGTTGTGCAGGGAGAAGGGAGAATCCCACCTTGTGGTTTTTCTCATTACAGTGTTGCAAGAACACCTGCACTTGGCTGACTTTCTCTTCTCCTAAAGATACAGGATCAGTCTCAGGCCATGAACCTGGCAATCCTAAGCTACAGCCAACTGTGGAGAGAGCCATGCACCACTTCTGTCCAGCCAAACTTCCCCAAATACCATGGTAGTAACACATTCCAGGAAGTATGGCCCATGAGACGCTAAGGAGATAGCCTTGTGCCACTATGAGTGGCCACTGTGGGCTCCTGCTGGGAGGAAGGGCGGGATATAATAATAACAACAACAACAACGATGACGATGATGATGGAACATTTGAAACAAACAGCAAAGCAAAGCAAAGAAAACAATTGGCTACCTCATAAGGTTAAGTAAGGTAAATGGTAACCTCCAATAATGTTTTTGGAGAAATTTCTTTCTCCCCTCAAGTCAGTTTTCAGGAGGCACACACACCAAACAAATGGAGTTAAAACACACAGACACACACACACAATTTAATTTGGAAAATGTTGGCACAGCTCTACTTTTGGATGATGTGGAAGACTTGAAATGAAAAGCAAGAGAATTCAAATTCTTCTCAAATTAATAAATATATTTCAGTGTTGATCCCAGGGGTGGACAAATAGAGGCTGCACTGAAAATCTGTCATGAATACAGAGCTAAAGCTAAACTCTTTGAAATGTATACATTTTACACGAGGATGCATAATTTCCACATCACTTTCATGGCAATAGTGGACACCAAACTTTAATTAGAGTGTATGTCATACACATCCAGTCTTGATCTGTTAAACATTTTTACCCTGAACTATGAAGAGCCTTTGAAATATTCAGATTATAACTTGAATAAGTTTTTATAACCTCTTTCCAGAAATTGTGTATCAGTCCATGTACTCAAAGGAATGCACACACACTGCTGTGCACTATTAATGCACTATTAAAATGAATGAGGAGCTCCATGTGCACATTGGGGTTCCGTGTCTGAAAGGAATTGCCAAACCAGGGAAAATGAATATAGGCCTTAGTTCACATTTTTAAACACATTTTCATACTTGAGACTCCATAGTCATGCAGCATAAAAACCTAATTTCCCCAGGAGAGCTGCAATTCTTGAATGTCTACCATGAGTGCCTTAATGGGGAAAGATGGTGTGAGAACTGTACTTTGCCCATTCTTGCCTATGTGATTAATGGGTTCTGATGAATTCTTAGTTTAAAAAGTCAGGGTTGTATCAGGGATAAAATAAGGTAGATAGAAAATATAACTCATGGCTTCAATATTGTTCTTAGACTTTAGCTGCTAATATAATTCACAAGGCACGATTTTCTGCCTTCTAATGATAACAAATTACATTTAGCTGGCATCTTTCATCACAATGGGGCCCCAAGTGCTTTATAAACTGATTTGTAAACCATAAATAATCACCCACTCATGCAATGTGGCAATAGATTGTTGGCTCAATTTGTACTGCAGCATAAACTCCAGGGCAGGGCAATGACACGAGGCAAGAGCTTATTTAGTTCATATGGTACTGGGCATAGAAATAATTTCAGCATGGAAGATTACTATCAAAAACAGAATTTCACTGCAAAAAGAGGCTGAGTGAAATCACACCACTTAACATGGAAATAGTGGCCCGGGATCTTTACTGCAGAGAATATGAGAGCCTGATTTGGTGTGTCATAGCTGCAAAGGGAAACCTACAAATTTCACCTCAGCTATTTTTGCCATGTGCCGGGTGGATATACAGGAACTCAAGGGCAAGTGGATTGTGTTTGTGCCTCCACTTCCAATCTGTACATGTTAGAAGTCACATCTGCACTGAGGCCTACTTTCATACAACCCATGACATGTGCCCTATAGAAATGGAAGGGACAGTTCATGCATGCATATGGGAATTTTAATATATGCTCATAGATCCCTGTGTGGATGGGACTTCAGCTGTGTGGAGACCATGGGCAGGGGCCAGGATACATAATTCTAAGCCTTCTTCCACATGTTCAATTGCCCACCAGTGAACATTTGCACAGGACCTTAAACCTTATTTCTACCCCACTGCACCTGCAATGCAGAGATAATAATACTGAGCTACCTTACAGGAATATTGCAAGGATTGCTATGATAACATATGAAATGCTGTATGTGTCAGGCATTGTTGTTGTTAACAAACAATAAGTACTTCTCTTTGTATTGGCAGCCTTAATCTGAAGCTTTTATTATTTTTATATGAACTCTGCTGTGACTGAAGAATGACTTGCAAGCACTAAATCCTTGGTTGCCCAAGTATAAGATCAAAATCAAGTTGTGGCTGTTGTTATTTCTATTACTCCTGCTCACAGCTGAGATCATTTACAAAAGGGCAGGGTTTTGCTTGCACTCCATAGGCCTTCGTTATTGAATCATTCTTTATCAGTTTTGGAAGCAAAGGGAAATTACACTCCCACTTACTAAACAGCCTAGGGGGAAAATGACAATATTTTAATGTCCCCCTTGCCACTGTACATTGATTTGAAGCTCTCTAGAAACTGCATTAATTTATTTAATGATTTCTATAGCCCCTGCCAGCCCTAGCAAATATTAAAACTGAGCTAACTGCAAATGAGCTGAAAAGGAAAGCAAGATGAACTTTATTCATCAGGAGTGCCCTTGGTTCTGCTTTAAAAAGCAAAGCAGTTCACAAACTGTTGGGAAATTATCTATTAATGTGAAGGATTAATTCATTGTAATTTGTAATAGATTTTTCATCTACCAGCCCAGTCAAGCTACTTCTTTACAGGAAAGAGGTCCTGAAACAGTTTGCTCAGGGTAGGGCAAGGGGAGGCAGAAGACTATCATTAATTTAAATTAATTTAATTATGACATTCATATCCCATCTTTCTTCCAAGAAGCTTAAGACAGTTCCCCCACCTTTTATCCTCACAACAAACCTGTGGGGTAGGTTAGGCCAAGAGGTAGCATTTCAGACAATTGCATGACTGGGAAGGGATTTGAAGACAGGTCTGTCCAGTCCTGGTCCGACATTCTAAACAGTGCACCACTCTGGCTTAGAGAGACAACACAGTAGGTTCCATCAGTGAGATGGCACCTAACAGATAGGATTAGCTTTGTACCAGTCCATGGTGTAGAATTCCTCAGGCAGCAAGATTCTGGGCTATTTTGCAGTTCTTCTTCCAATCACTGGTGATTCAGAGAATCAGTCACTGGGATCTGTAGTGTCTGATAGCTTATATGGTTTTCTCAGGAGAAGAAACATCACAAAAGCAATACCTTTGAAGCTCCAGTTTGTTAATGGAAATCATTATAATGGGTTTGATCTAGACTAAGTTAGTTGAACTTCCTTCCCATCAAAATGAATTAGACTTAAGTTAAGGCACAACTGACTTATTTCATTTTCTTTAATGGGATCCAAATTCAGGCAACCATCTGAAATCAGCCCAAAAGCTTTGGTTACCCCTTTGTAATGGGCTAGCCCAGATATTGGCTTAAAATGTGCATAAAATGTACTGAAATAATTTACATTTGCCTATTATTGCTTAGTTTATAGCTTTTTAATGTATAAGTTGCATAAAGGAAAATATTCTTTTAAAAATGGGCTTCTGGTGCCTTCCCTTCTTATTATGAAGCAGATTACAAAGGAATAAGGAAGTCTAGGCAGTCAGTCAACACTTGGACTGTATCAACGAGGAAATTCCTTATATGGTAACGTTAAGCTAACTAGTTGACACTAGTCATACTTGTTGTCTCTCGGAGAAGGCATACAGAGGCAACGAGGGAGAGGCACAAGGAAAAAGCAGCATCTGATAAAGCCATGAGAACACATACCCCTCTTTGATACAAAAGTGTATAAAAGGTATACAAAAGTGTATAAAAGACTAGGTTATATAGTACTCATTACCTTCCACTCTGCTAGAATGGGGGGGTCGAAGAAAGCAGGAAAACCATTCATCTATTCCATCCATTACAACTGATGGGTGATATATCATGACATGTATTTCCATGTACTTTGTAACTTTAGCTCTATAATACGATTTAGAGTTTAACTCAGTCTTCCATCTATTGTGACTTGTTTTGCCTTCAAAGTCTTATGCTATGATGTTAAATAGATATCCAGCAACTCTTTCTTGCTGATATGTATTTCTATTTTTCTGTTTCTACAGTGTTGGCTAAGGCCACCTAGAATGCATTTTATTAGTAGCAGTGTGCTAGATATGAAGATATATTATAAAGATTATTGTGGTGTCTGAAGTCTGACTTCCAAATAGACAATTTCTGATACCCAAGACTGAAGGAGACTTGAGTAGGGTCTCCTCTATCTTCCGCCTGCATTTGATGACTGCTGTTGATAACCTTAGGTGAACTAATGTTCAACATACAGATACTCTATGTAGATACAAAGGAAGAGAGAAAGCAAGAACCCTTGACCATCTGCATTCACAAGAATGGGGGCAGCCTTGCCAGTATCACCTTCATTCATAGTATATAATGAGAGTTGGCGTCATTGTGGATTGATCCATAGATTTATTTATTTTTACTTATTTAAGATATTTATATTCCTCTTTTCTTTCTATATCATCGCTCATCTGCTGTGCCCACTGGCCTGTGTGTGTTGTTGTTTAATGCCAGATCAGTACACAATAAGACCACACTCATCCATGATTTGATCATGGATGAAGGTTACTGACACCTGGGTGGGAAGCTGGGAGGAATTGATCTGACCCAGCTTTGTCCACCTAGATACTTGGTGCAACACTAGCACAGGATGCAGGGATGAGAGGGAGGAGTTGCTGCGGTCTACAGAACTTCCATCTCTGTCACCAGGAAACCACTCTGTCTTGCTGCTGGCTGTGAAGGCCTGCACCTGAAGTTGGGCCAAGGACACAGGAAACTAGGGTTGCTGCTGGTATACCATCCACTCTGCTGTCCGGCAGCTTCTCTAACAGCTGGCAGAGACCATCTCAGTTGTGGTCTTGGAGGAGCCCAGAACAATAGTCCTGGGTGATTTCAGTGTCCATGCTGAGGCTACCTCTAGTGTTCTGGCTGGGGACTTCATGGTCTCCATGACAACCATGGGGCTGTCTCAACTTGTTACCAGCCTGACGCATAGGGCAGGGCATGCCCTCGACTTAGTTTTTGTTCCAGATGGATGAAGGGGTGGTCTGGAGATAGGGGGGTGGATGTCACCCCATCGTCGTGGTCAGACCACTTCCTGGAGAAGCTTAGAGTTATGGCTCCAATCCTTCCCTGCACATCTGGTGGACAGATTAAGATGGTCCGCCCTGGGGACTAATGGAATCCACTAGATTCCTGAATGCCCTGGGGCTGTTCCCAGTACATAGAGCAAGTGACCCTGTTGAAGCCCTTGACACACTGTGGAATAGCAGGGTGCATCAGGCTCTTGACACGGTTTACTCCGAGCACCCTCTCTGGCATTGTGAAGCCCAGTTTCCACCTTGGTAAACCAGTGAGCTAAGGGCAATGAATCAGGCTGGATGATGGCTAGAGTGCAAGTGGTGAAAGGCATGCTGTTACGGTGATTGGGCATGAGTAAAACATCATAACCATGCCTACTGTGTGGTGGAGGGGGTGGCAAAGAAGGCCCACTTCTCTGCCTCCAATGCATCCTCAAGTAGCCGTCCAGAGGAGCTTTTCTGTATTGTCAAGGGTCTGTTGACATCACCTCCAGGAAATGGAGTTTTAGACCCTTTGGGGGCCCACTGTGAATTGTCTGTAAGGCACTTTGAGGGTAAAGTTGCTCGCCTCCGTAGCAGTCTTGATGCCCCATCCACATACACTGTAGTCCCGAATGAGGTGTCCAGTGCAACATCTGCTGCAACTTCTTGGGAACGGTTTCAGTTGATGCGGCCTGATGGCGTGGACAAGGTGCTTGCAATGATGCTGCCAGCAACATGTTCTCTCGACCCTTGCCCTTCTTGGCTTATTAAAGCTTGCTGAGGGGGTGTGACTGAGTGGATCCTGGGTGTGGTCAATGCATCATTGTGGGAGGGAGTGGTTCCAGCTGCCCTGAAAGAGGCGGTGATCCGACCGCTCCCGAAAGTGTCCACCCTGGACCCATTGTCTATGACAGTTACCGACCAGTTACAAATACCCTCTTCTTAGGGAAGGTGATTGAGAGGGTTGTGGCACAGCAATTGCAGGTACTCTTGGATGAAACAGATTGCCTTGACCCATTCCAGTCTGGGTTCAGGCCTGGTTATAGGACTGAATCAGCCTTGGTTGCCCTGATGGATGACCTTTATCAGGAGAAGGACAGGGGGAGTGCGACCTTGTTATTCTTCCTTGATCTCTCAGCGGCTTTTGATACCATTGACCATGGTGTCGTTCTGGGCTGACTTGGTGAGCTGGGTATTGTTCTACAGTGGTTCCGATCCTATCAGCAAGGTCATTTTCAGAGAATAGCATTGTGTGATTTTCTTTCAGCCCCCTGACAGTTGTGCTATGGGATGCCGCAGGGTATCATCTTGTTCCTCATGCTGTTTAACGTCTATATGAAACCCTTGAGATCAGTCATCAGGAGATTTGGGCTGAGGTGTCAGCAGTACGCTGATGATACCCAGCTCTATTTCTCTGTAACATCTGAATTGGGAGAGGCCATGCAAGCCCTGGACCGCTGTCTGGACTCGATGATGGGCTGGATGAGGGCCAGTAAACTGAGTCTGAATCCTAGCAAGACGGAGGCGCTGTGGGTTGGTGGTTCCTGAGTTCAGATAATTGGTCAGTTGCCTGCTTTGGATGGGGTCGTACTCCCTCTGAAAGAGCGTGTCCATAGTCTGGGGGTGCTCCTGGATCCATCTTTGTTGCTTGAGGCCCAGATGACCTCAGTGGCTAGGAGTGCCTTTTACCAGCTTCAACTGGTAAGACAGCTACAGCCATTTCTGGACTGGGATAGCCTGACCACTGTTGTCCATTCACTGGTAACCTCCAGGTTGGATTACTTTAATGCACTCTATGTGGGGCTGCCCTTGAGGCTGGTTTAGAAGCTGTAGCTGGTGCAAAATGCAGTGGCGAGACTGCTCACTGGGGCAGGATATCACACTGGCTGCCCATTTGCTACCAGGCCAAGTTCAAGGTTCTAGTCTTGTTGTACAAAGCCCTATACAGCTTGGGACCAGGATACCTGAAAGACCGTCTTATCCCTTATAAACCCAGTTGATCACTGCGCTCTGTCAGTGAGGGCCTCCTGCAGATTCCATCTCATCAGGAGGTCCGTTCTGCACAACATAGGAAATGGACCTTTAGAGTGGTGGCATCTACCCCATGGAATTCCCTCCCCTTAAATATTAGACAGGCACCATATCTTTTCAGTGACTATTGAAGACCTTCCTCTTTCATCAAGCCTTTTAAGTTGAGACCTTATCCCAGTCTGCGTCTGTGTTGGAATTGCTATTTAATATGTTTTTTAAACCTTTCTTTTTTAGTTAACCTTTTTTTAAAGATATCTTGAAAGCTTTTTTAAAATGTCTTTAAAGATGTTTTATTTTAATATATTTTAAAGTCTGTTTTTATGATGTTTTAACGTGTTTTTAGTGCTTTTTGCTGCCCTAGGCTCCTGCTGGGAGGAAGGGTGGGATGTAAATCAGATAATACAAATAATCAAACAGACCCAAGGTGCGTGGAGGGAAGGGCTATAGCTCAGTAGTAGAACATATGCCTTGTGCACAGAAGTTCCCAGGTTCAATCCCCAGCATCTCCAGATCAGGCTAGGAATGTCCTCTGGCTGAAACCCTGGCGAGCCACTGCCAATCAATGTATACTGTACTGAGCAAGATGGAGCAATCTGCTTAGGATAAAACAACTTCCGATGTTCTCAGAAAAATAAAAAATCAGCTGCCTTTCCCTTTTTGCTTTCCAAACATTCAAACAAAACAAAAAAAAATAGTTTACAAGAGTGGGGCATAGTATGCCCCTAGCAGTTGGAGCTAAGGATGTTTGAGGAATTTAACTCTTGTGAATTCCAATATGAACTGACCTGATTTACACTTCCCAGACACATAATTGAAATATAACAATCCTTCACACTTTGCACTTTATTGAATTTTGCAGTGCAACTCTCAGCTCAAAAAACATAAAAATGCATTTAAAATTTGAGCTTTTAGGAAAAAATATGTTTAGAAATGTGTACTCTGAGAGAAATTTCATTTAGAAATTTGCATTTTGTGAAAAATACCTCAAAAGTATATATTTAAATATATTTTCGATGCACATTTTTGTGCAATTTTTTTATTGCAAATTAATGCAGAATAATGGTGGAACTGACATGAATGAGCACATGAAAAAGTCACACAGACCTATAACTTTCTAAGATAATTCCGAGCTTCCCTCCAACATGTTGAAGAGGGTGTGGAAGTCGGGGCACTTATTTCGACCTTTGGTGGAATTGTCCCAAAGTCCACTCTTTTTGGCTGATAGTTTTTGAAGAAATCTCTAAGATCATTAAATCTCACATCAGTATGGCTCCCCAACTGGCTCTCCTATCGATTTTCAACAATTGTAATGTAAATATATCATCTAAAGATTTAATAGTCTTGTTTGCAGCAAGATTGTTGATTGTTCAAAAATGGAAATATTTAGATAATTTGGATCTCATTATGGTATAAAACCATTTGGAATATTGCTCTTCTAGAAAAAATCGCATGTTCGCTACGCTTAATTCAAGTACATGCCAAGGGATTCTTGGATGAAACAGATTATCTGGATCCATTTCAATCTGGTTTCAGGCCTGGTTATGGGACGGAGATGGCTTTGGTCGCCTTGGTAGACGACCTACGCAGAGAACTGGACAGGGGGAGTGTGTCCCTGTTGGTTCTGCTGGACCTCTCAGCGGCTTTTGATACCATCGACCATGGTATTCTTCTGGGCCGCCTTGCTGGGATGGGACTTGGGGCACTGTTTTGCAGTGGCTCCATTCCTTCCTGGAGGGACGAACCCAGAAAGTGGTGCTGGAGGATTCCTGTTCAACCCCTTGGCCGTTGGCCTGTGGGGTCCCTCAGGGCTCAGTTTTGTCCCCTATGCTATTTAACATCTACATGAAACCGCTGGGAGAGGTTGTCCGGGGGTTTGGGGTTCGGTGCCATCAGTATGCTGATGACACCCAACTCTATTTCTCCTTTCCACCTAATTCCAAGGAAGCTGTCTCGGTTTTAAACCAGTGTCTGGCGTCAGTGGTGGACTGGATGAGGGTGAACAAATTGAAGCTTAATCCAGACAAGACAGAGGTGCTCCTGGTCAGTCATAAGGCAAATCAGGGAATAGGGATACAGCCTGTGCTGGATGGGGTTACACTCCCCCTGAAGACACAGGTTCGCAGTTTGGGTGTGCTGCTGGACTCAGTGTTAAATTTGGAGTCTCAGGTTTCTGCAGTGGCCAGGAGTGCTTTTGCACAGTTAAGATTAGTGCGCCAACTGCGCCCGTTCCTTGAGCCGTCTGATCTGGCCACAGTGACACATGCCTTAGTTACATCCTGTTTAGATTACTGTAACGCGCTCTACATGGAGCTGCCTCTGAAGACTGTTCAGAAACTTCAGTTGGTACAATGTGCTGCAGCCAGAATTCTAACTGGGGCTGGTTACAGGGACCATACTACCTCCCTGTTAAAAAAGCTGCACTGGTTGCCAGTCTGTTTCCAGACACAATTCAAAGTGCTGGTGATGACCTATAAAGCCCTATACGGCTTAGGTCCAGGCTATTTATCAGACCGTATCTCCCCGTATGAGCCTGCCCAGGCCCTGAGATCCTCAGGAGCAGAGCTTGGAAAAGTTACTTTTTTGAACTACAGCTCCCATCAGCCTAATCCAGTGGCCATGTTGCCTAGGGCTGATGGGAGTTGTAGTTCAAAAAAGTAACTTTTCCAAGCTCTGCTCAGGAGAGGCCCTTCTCTCAATACCCACATCTTCTCAAGTACGACTAGTGGGGATGCGTGACAGGGCCTTCTTGGTGGCTGCCCTTAGGTTTTGGAATTCCCTTCCTAGGGAGGTAAGAATGACCCCCTCCTTGCAGTCTTTCCACCGACAAGCAAAGACCTTCTTATTCCAACAAGCCTTTGGAATTGAAGGCTAAGGATAGGGCGTTGCTAATGTCTATTATATTATTTTTAAACTAGTTTGAACTCTTTTAGCTATATGTGTGTATGGTTTTAATATTGGAAATAGTTTAATCTTATTTTAATGTAGACTTTGTATGTTTTTAATTATGTGTATTTTTTATCTGGAAGCCGCCATGAGTTCCAGTTTGGAAAAGTGGCAGGGTATAAATAAAGACAATAATAATAATAATAATTTAACACAGTTTGGTGGGATTTTATTTCATATGTTTTCACACACCAGTTACAACAGCAACTTTCATCGATATCACAGGACATCTGGAACTCTTGACCTGGCTTTGATGTGGTTTTACTTAATTATGCTGACTTGTCCATCCTTTGTAAGAATTTGGGTTTTTTGTTTGTTTTTTCTTTGTTCTTCCTTTTCTTTTCTGTATTTTGTCTTTGGCCCTTGGGTTTAAATTATATTTTTGTTCTTGTTGTTTCTTGTAACGTTTAATAAAAAATGTTTTTAAAAAAGCCACACAGACCAGAAATAGACTGATCTATTCATTCCTAGTTGGAATTACTTACACTGGAGAAAAAGGCTTCTAAAAACTGTATTATCAGATGCAAGATGATATATTCAAGGCCTTACCTCTTCTCTCCTGAAATTGCAATCTGAACCAGTGAGAAAGGATCAGTTGTTGTTATAGGCTGTCTTTTTGGGGATCATTCTCACTGGGCATGTGTGAGCTTTACATACACACACACACACATGCACACCATGAAATTTATTGTATATTTATCAATTCAGAACTTTTCTTGCCTTGAAATGTCTTGGACGGAAGAAGAAATCTCCAATTTGCTTTAAATTTTGGCGGCACCTCCAATTGCCACTGTATTAGCACTAATCTCACTTGCAGCATTGGGATGTCTGCCAAAAATACTATTAATGTTATAAAAATAGAAGAATGAGGCGTACGCTTATCATGTAAAGATTATACGCAACTAACTCAAAAATTAAAAACTTTCTGAGCACAACTGACAAAAGTCAGTTTGACTTGCAATCCACCCTATACATGCCTACTCAGAAGTCCTATGTGAGTTCAATAGGACTTACTTCCAGGTAAGCATGCATAGAATTACAGCCATAAGCACTTAAATGTCCACTGATGTTTTTAGGTTCCTTTTTTTCTATTTTATTTTCAAAATAAACAAAATTTAAACATAACCAACAAAATAAACACAAAATATTACACTATGTAGATCATAATCTCTACAAAATGTAAATATTACATTTTGATTATCCATAGTGAATTACAGAATTAACACATATTTAATTCATACATTAATACTGTTCCCTTTCTTTTCCTTTCCTGCAGGATTGTTGAATATCATTCCTATCCCTTCATTTATTGGACCATTTAATAATTGTACCATATCCATGTGCATGCCATTGGCAGGGGGATCCTTATATCTTGTAGATTTATATAATTGATAAAATTATACCATACTGAAATGAAATTAGTCTGTTCACTTTGTCCTCTCGCTCTTTAAATTATCTGTTACTGTCCATTGATTTTTAAGATATACACAGTCCAATCCCATTCAAGTTTATTCAGAAGTAAGTCCTACTACGTTCAAGAGGACAATTTCCCAAGCATTTATGTATAAGGTAGCCAAACCTCTTGTGTATTTATTCAAAAGTGATCCACTGTATTCAGCGAGGCTCATTCCCAAGTATGTGTGCCTAAGACTTCAGCCTTTAAAATGTTTAACGTTCTCTGGTTTGCACCTCATGAGAACAGAAGCCAGGAATACAGCACACTAATTGTAATTGACAGATTTAGTGATCTGGATAGAACAATCCTATAACTGGATGAATAGCTCCAAATCTATGAACATTGAAAAATATCCGTTTTTTTGGGGGGGGGTTCATATTAAAATTAGATTCCCTGCAGATATTTAGAACATGACTGTCACTGTCAGTAGACAGAACCTTTTGCCAGAAGTAATTAAAACAAAAGGGGAGAGAAAGAATGTCATTGAGCAGCACTGCCTTCTTCCAGGACACTAGCAAGTTATTTCATAGTAATTGCAGTACTAGTTTATTCTCTGATTGCTATTTTCAATTACAGCAACAGCTATGTATCCTACTGTAATTAATGGGGTGTATTTGTATTTGCAATAGAAAAGTATTTTAAAGAGCTCAGACTGTGGAACCACTTCAAATTTGGATGAGTGTTTATCTTTCCACATATGTTTCCATTATGCTTTATTTTTCATAGTTAGCAGAAGTGGTAGAATTGTTTCTGGAATCTACCATTTCAGACTGCAGATGAGAGTTCACATGGTTGAATGCTTCCCCATATATGCATGAGTGTGTATGTGTGTAGATGTATATGAAATCCTTGAACACAGAAGACTCACAGAATGAGCTCCTGGCCCTCCGGGAACGACTTCATTTCCTTGAGGCCAAGGTGGCAGACCTGGAAAAGCTGAGAGAGGCAGAGAGGTGTGTGGAGGAGGCCTTCAGGGACGTTATAGCTGTGTCCCATTCCAACGATGATAGCTCTCCTGCTATCATGGACAACAATGGTCTCGGGGAAGGAGAGCATCCAGCTGAGGAAGAGGGAAACGATCCCTTAGAAGGGACCCATTCCTTGGGGGATGAGCAGCTATCCTCTCGTGCCGAGGATATATATCCAGGGGGTGGAGGGATCCTTGTAGTGGGTGATTCGATCATTAGGAACATAGACAGTGGGGTGTGTGATGGGCGTGTAGACCGCAAGGTGTTTTGCCTGCCTGGTGCGAAGGTTGCGGATATCGCCCGTCATTTAGATAGTTTGGTAAACAGTGCTGGGAAGGAGTCAGTGGTCGTGGTGCACGTTGGCACCAACGACATGGGGAAATGCAGCCGTGAGGTCCTGGAAGCAAAATTTAGGTTGCTAGGTAGGATGCTGAAAGCCAGGACCTCCAAGGTGGCTTTCTCTGAAATGCTACCAGTTCCACGCGCAGGACTAGCCAGACAGGCCCAGCTTTGCAGTCTCAATGCGTGGATGAGACGATGGTGTCGGGTGGAAGGGTTCGGATTTGTTAGGCACTGGGGAACATTTTGGGACAAGCCGGGCCTGTACAAAAGGGACGGGCTCCACTTGAACCAGAATGGAACCAGACTGCTGGCACTTAAAATTAAAAAGGTAGCAGAGCAGCTTTTAAACTGACTGAGGGGGGAAACCCGACAGGAGCTGAGGAAGGTCCGGTTCGGAATATACTTCACCCCGGGATAAAAACCAAAGAAATGATGAAATTTTAAAAGGGGTAGGCCTAGAAGTAGGCATTGTGAGAGCAGGGGCACAGGATATAAATTCAGAAGAGCAAAATTACCACAGGCCTAACCACAAGTGCCAAAGACACTTGAAGAGAGACACTGCTTACAAGTGCCTATACGCTAATGCTAGGAGCCTGCGAACCAAGATGGGAGAACTGGAGTGCTTGGTCTTAGAGGAGAGCATTGATATAGTGAGCATAACGGAGACCTGGTGGAATGGAGAAAACCAGTGGGATACGGTTATCCCTGGATATAAACTATATCGGAAGGACAGGGAAGGACGTATTGGTGGCGGAGTCGCTCTATACGCGAAAGAAGGCATTGAATCCAGCAAGCTCGAAACCCCAAAAGAGGGAGACCTTGAGATGAGATATGAAATTGAGGAAGCATCCAAACTAGGAAAGGTGGTAGTAATGGGTGACTTCAACTACCCGGACATAGACTGGCTGCATATGTGTTCCAGTCATGACAAAGAAGCAAAGTTTCTAGATATTCTAAATGACTATTCCCTAGACCAGTTGGTCATGGAACCGACCAGAGGGACGGCAACCCTGGACTTAATCCTCAGTGGGGACCGGGACCTGGTGCGAGATGTAAGTGTTGTTGAACCGATTGGGAGCAGTGACCACAGTGCTATTAAATTAAACATACATGTTACTGGCCAATTGCCAAGAAAATCCAACACGGTCACATTTGACTTCAAAAGAGGAAACTTCACAAAAATGAGGGGATTGGTAAAAAGAAAGCTGAAAAACAAAGTCCAGAGGGTCACATCACTCGAAAATGCTTGGAAGTTGTTTAAAAACACTATATTAGAAGCTCAACTGGAGTGCATACCGCAGATCAGAAAAGGTACCGCCAGGGCCAAGAAGATGCCAGCATGGTTAACGAGCAAAGTCAAGGAAGCTCTTAGAGGCAAAAAGTCTTCCTTCAGAAAATGGAAGTCTTGTCCGAATGAAGAAAATAAAAAAGAACACAAACTCTGGCAAAAGAAATGCAAGAAGAGAATAAGGGATGCTAAAAAAGAATTTGAGGAGCACATTGCTAAGAACATAAAAACCAACAACAAAAAATTCTATAAATACATTCAAAGCAGGAGACCATCTAGGGAGACAATTGGACCCTTGGATGATAAGGGAGTCAAAGGTGTACTAAAGAACGATAAGGAGATTGCAGAGAAGCTAAATGAATTCTTTGCATCTGTCTTCACAGTGGAAGATATAGGGCAGATCCCTGAACCTGAACTAACATTTGTAGGAAGGGATTCTGAGGAACTGAGACAAATAGTGGTAACGAGAGAGGAAGTTCTAAGCTTAATGGACAATATAAAAACTGACAAATCACCGGGCCCGGATAGCATCCACCCGCGAGTTCTCAAATAACTCAAAGGTGAAATTGCTGATCTGCTAACTAAAATATGTAACTTGTCCCTCGGGTCCTCCTCCGTGCCTGAGGACTGGAAAGTGGCAAATGTAACGCCAATCTTCAAAAAGGGATCCAGAGGGGATCCCGGAAATTACAGGCCAGTTAGCTTAACTTCTGTCCCTGGAAAACTGGTAGAAAGTATGATTAAAGCTTGATTAACTAAGCACATAGAAGAACAAGCCTTGCTGAAGCAGAGCCAGCATGGCTTCTGCAAGGGAAAGTCCTGTCTCAGTAACCTATAAGAATTCTTTGAGAGTGTCAACAAGCATATAGATAGAGGTGATCCAGTGGACATAGTGTACTTAGACTTTCAAAAAGCGTTTGACAAGGTACCTCACCAAAGGCTTCTGAGGAAGCTTAGCAGTCATGGAATAAGAGGAGAGGTCCTCTTGTGGATAAGGAATTGGTTAAGAAGCAGAAAGCAGAGAGCAGGAATAAATGGACAGTTCTCCCAATGGAGGGCTGTAGAAAGTGGAGTCCCTCAAGGATCGGTATTGGGACCTGTACTTTTCAACTTGTTCATTAATGACCTAGATTTAGGAGTGAGCAGTGAAGTGGCCAAGTTTGCTGACGACACTAAATTGTTCAGGGTTGTTAAAACAAAAAGGGATTGCGAAGAGCTCCAAAAAGACCTCTCCAAACTGAGTGAATGGGCGGAAAAATGGCAAATGCAATTCAATATAAACAAGTGTAAAATTATGCATATTGGAGCAAAAAATCTGAATTTCACATATACGCTCATGGGGTCTGAACTGGCGGTGACCGACCAGGAGAGAGACCTCAGGGTTGTAGTGGACAGCATGATGAAAATGTCGACCCAGTGTGCGGCAGCTGTGAAAAAGGCAAATTCCATGCTAGCAATAATTAGGAAAGGTATTGAAAATAAAACAGCCGATATCATAATGCTGTTGTATAAATCTATGGTGCGGCCGCATTTGGAATACTGTGTACAGTTCTGGTCGCCTCATCTCAAAAAGGATATTATAGAGTTGGAAAAGGTTCAGAAGAGGGCAACCAGAATGATCAAGGGGATGGAGCGACTCCCTTACGAGGAAAGGTTGCAGCATTTGGGGCTTTTTAGTTTAGAGAAAAGGCGGGTCAGAGGAGACATGATAGAAGTGTATAAAATTATGCATGGCATTGAGAAAGTGGATAGAGAAAAGTTCTTCTCCCTCTCTCATAATACTAGAACTCGTGGACATTCAAAGAAGCTGAATGTTGGAAGATTCAGGACAGACAAAAGGAAGTACTTCTTTACTCAGCGTATAGTTAAACTATGGAATTTGCTCCCACAAGATGCAGTAATGGCCACCAGCTTGGATGGCTTTAAAAGAAGATTAGACAAATTCATGGAGGACAGGGCTATCAATGGCTACTAGCCATGATGGCTGTGCTCTGCCACCCTAGTCAGAGGCAGCATGCTTCTGAAAACCAGTTGCTGGAAGCCTCAGGAGGGGAGAGTGTTCTTGCACTCGGGTCCTGCTTGTGGGCTTCCCCCAGGCATCTGGTTGGCCACTGTGAGAACAGGATGCTGGACTAGATGGGCCACTGGCCTGATCCAGCAGGCTCTTCTTATGTTCTTATGTTCTTACTAGCTTTATCAGGACTCCTATCACTATTTATTTGTTCTTGTACACATTCTTTTTTTAATTAATTTTTGTATATTATGCTTTTAATATATTGAGAAAAAAACTGGGAAATTGATTCAGGAAAAACTGTAAAAAATGCCTAATTTCTCTATATTTATATCAAGGAATGATATAAATATGTCATCTACACAGGAGCTGTTTTAGCTAGGATTTGTAGTAGAAACCAGCATTTTGCCTAGTGATATAAGAACATGCTCACTTTGGATGACATCTTGCCTTTCACACTAAATTCCAGATTCTGATCATGATTTTAAAGTCAACTCACACCAATGGCTATTTTATAATTTTCCTATGATATTACCTATTCTTTCCTTCCACTATAATCAAATCATTTAGAAGTATTGATTTTCTGTAAATCCTTCTAATTAAACCATACCCTACCCTGAGGATCTTATAAAAATCTTCTACACTGACTGTTCCATCCTCAGTTACCTGCATATTCTGTAATCTTTTTCTAATTTGGATTTTATGTCCTTTCTGGCAAAGATGCATGCCCTCCTGCTTGTGCTGAATGACCCCAAGCACACTAATGATGTTCATTAAGGGAGATACGTTATTACTCAATTCTGGTCATAGAGTTGCCTTGATAGAATGTCTAAACTTTCTAGGGTTGCCAGGTCAGAAGTATCACAAACCCTGAGATTTCAGAGGCAGGCCCTAATGATGTCATGGATGTGTCCTAGTGATGTCATGGGGTGGGCCCTAGTGATATCATTAAGCATGATACATTAAGCATTTGCAACAGTTATTGGTTGAGGGGGAGAGTGGAAAACTAGGGGAACAGTAAATGGAATGGAGTACCCTATCAGAAGAGATGACTGGAACTCGGGTGGCCAGGTCAGAAGCATCCCAAACCCTGAGATTTCAGGGGCAGGCACTAGTGATGTCATGGGGTGGGCCCTAGTGATGTAATAGTGGGCTGGCACTAGTGATGCCATTAAGCATGATGCATTAAGCATCAACCACAGTTGCTTGGAGCATACCACTTGAACAAAAACATTTCTCTGATTGGAAATTAAGATAGAGATCATAGCTAAATGAGAGTGTTTCTAGGTCCAGCTGAAGTGACAGGATAATTCCTTCTTACCTGCTTAGAGAGCCTGGGTAAGGAACATTTAATCTAGCCTTCTTGCTACTGCCAAGAAGGGTTTACGTGCCTTCAGGCCAAGCCAGTCACAAGAAGGCCATTGTTGGAAGAAAAGGAGCCTAGTGCTGTGGAAATGTTGGATGGGAGCAGTCAGGAGTAATGATGGATGCCCTTGAAGCCTGCAGTTCTAAACACACTAAGGGCCTAAGCCCCATAGAACTCAACAGAACTTACTTCTGAGTTGATATTGTTAGGATTGTGCTGTTGGTAAGGCTTGACTAGGGATCCTCTGCAATGATATCCATATCAAAGCAGGGTTGCCTATGCCCTGCCTGCCTTTTAATGTGGCTGCTCCAAACTTCTTTACAGATTTGACCCTTCACTGCAGAGAGAGGTTTGAGAAATGAGTATGGGTTAAGAAGATTCTCTACTCTTTCCTGCTTACTCTGCTATAAACTCACGTTGACAGCCAAGCCAATTCCAGTGAGTAATAATTGACAGAGAGAAAACACACAAGATTGGTTTACCTTCACAGGCAGTAGATTGGGAGCAACAGCAATCGAAGCCAGTATGTGAATTTTCTTTTACTACTATTGGGCAAGAAACAAATCATGCAAATAACAAGGTGCATCATCAGTGGGTTTATGGGGGTCGAGCTGATGACATGGAACCACTGTTGTTGCTTCTATGGATGTAAGGGAGTAAGGTGAGAGGTAAATGAAATGCAAATAGAAGAAGAAGGGGGGGGAAAGGCAGTGATGACTTCCTAAATGCAATACCATACCAACCACAACAAGATTCCTGTAAGTTACATAGAAAATTCAGCATCCCACAACCAGTCAGGGTTCCTAACCAAAACTAAAAAAATCCTGGCAGCCAGTCAGCAAAGGTCACAGAAATCCCCACAGAGCACAACCTGACCCAGGGGCTACAGTTAGTGCAGAATGCTGCAGAACGATTGCTGACAGGAGTGAGACCCTATCAGCACATAATACCTCTGCTCTGAAATCAGCACTGGTTGCCGATTTGCTACCAAACCAAGTTCAAGGTGTGCTTTCCATGTGACGGGTTCCACATAGTACTACTTCTGCTCTTGTAAGAAATGGATCCTTTAGTGTGGCAGTACCTACGCTTTGGAACTCCCTGCCTATTTACATTAGGCAGGCGCCTTCATTGTACTCATATTGGCACCTGCTAAAAACATTTTTGTTTAGGGAAGCCTACCCAGGCATGTAGAAGCTATTAGGTTTCCTATCTGTTTTTAACTCATTGTTGGTTTTATTATTTGAATGTTTTTAAATACCTGTCTTTAGTTATTTTTGCCAATAATTTTATTCTTTTAATTCCTTCTATAAATCACTTTGAGGTTTTGTACAATAAAGTGGTATATAAATGTTGTAAATAAAATACATAAATAAATGTTGGAGTCACTGTGGCACTTGGGTCTCCTTCCTCTTTCAGGCACAATAGTCTCTTTCAGAGGAGCAATTTTGGACCTTTGCATGCAAAGCATGTGCCCTACCACTGAGCTACAGCCCTTCCCCTGTTACTTTTTTAATCTTTGAAAATTGTTCTTTTCAATTCAGTTATGAATACATAGCATACTAGGGCAGATACACACTATTCAGTTAAAGCACATTCAACATACATTTTAGGGACACAAATCCACCAGAGAATCATGGTTTGCTACAGGTGATGGGAACTGTAACTGTGAGGGGGAAACTACACTTCTCAGGATTCTTTGGGGGAAGTCATGTGCTTTAAATGCGAGTTGGATGTGCTTTAAATGTATTATGTGGATCTGTATTACTTCATAAACTTTGCCTGCATATAAATCGTTTTAATTAAATTTTAAAATGGAAATAAGCTACTAGGTTTACTGGGTGACCATGGGATATGTACCATTTCTCAGTCTAATCCGCCCCTCAGAGTGAAAACAACTTTTAAAGATACAGAAAACCTCTTGGTTGCCAGGCCCGGCCTCCAAGACGTCTTCTGTCTCTTTAAAAGTTGTGCAGAGGGAAGGGAGAATTTCACCTTGTGGTTTTTCACATTAATACTGTTGCAGGAAAACCTGCACTGGCTGAATTTTCTCTTCTCTTAAAGATACGGAATCATTCTCAGGCCCTGAGCCTGGAAACACTAATCACAACCCTGACTTCACTTATTGTCTAGAAACCTGAAAGACAGGGATCAGAGCACCCAGCGCTAACAGAAGTTGCAGGAGGGGGCGGCTAACATTTTGGTTTATTTCATTTGAACCAGACCACCTAGAAACTTAATTTTTAAAAAAATGAAAGCTAAGAATCCAGACATTAAGGTGACTCACCCAGAGTCCTGGAGAGGACCCACCAAAACCGAAGTCTTTGGGCAAAAACCGCAGAGCTGGCAACCCTAATATTTTCATCATACAACTCAAATTTAGCTATTTAAATAAAGCATCAGTGAAAGACCAGTACATTTCAATTTCTAGCACAGAGTAATGGTGGAGTGTTGTGAATACATTTTGAGCCCTGTGGTTCCACATATCTCATTTATATTAAGATTTTATGTGGTTCTTTTTTACCTGTGTCTTCCTGAGCTGGCCTGACTAAAATGCTGGCCAGCACATTTGTCATCTGGAGGGAGAAATAAATGTATAGTGGGGATCGGAACAAGTTTTTATCTTCTGGTCTGAGAGAAGGCAGTGTGACCTTTTGAAAGTAGCACAACAAGAGCTAAATATTGTATGAAGAATCAGGAAAATCCATTCACACTATGCATATGGAATAATGAGCATGCTGTGCAGATCACAGCTGTGCTGTTAGTGGTCTGTTCTCTACAGAATTTAGGAGGAGTTCTCAGACACACCATGAATTGGTTAGGCCCATTGTAGTTGCACCTAGGGCCTTTCCTTCCCGGCCCAGCATTCCTTGACATCCAATATGGATAGGAAACAGACTTTGAAAGAGAGTTAGTTTCTACTTCCAGCTGGGTAAAGACATTCCTGCTCCTGTTTCCTTAAGAGTACAGGATGCTCAGAGTATGCTCTCACTTGAGGGTACCGAGAGCTGCCTTTTCAGGCTTGTTTTGTAAAGCACACACATTTTGCACTTGTCAAAGCCAAATCTGAGTCTTACAAAAGTCTGACCTTTCCCCTCCATCCCATTCACCTGATGTGGTGGTTGCTGTCTGAATGGTACTTTTATTTTGTCTGCTGTACTGCCAATGCTGTCTTAGGATATCTCCACTTTTGCTGTTGAATGATTTTAAAGAATATTTTTGACATTCTAACACAACAATTAAGTGGTGTTCTGGCAAGCTGACCATCAGACTTTGAATTCTGCATTCTGGTGTGCTCTTGCCTTCATTGATAGTTAACTATTCACAGTGAGAAGTACCTATAAATACTTACCCAGTAGAGATACAGGAGGCTGAGAATTAAGCTACTGAGAGACCAGTTTCACACAAGAGCAATTCATTTCTCTCTCTTTTAAGGGTAAAATGGCATTCACGCAAAAATTAAATACCCTCTGTACAATGCACTCATACATTTCTATATTATTATTATTATTATTATTTCTTTTTTGTGACAGTACTCACCATTATGGAATACCACCACCTCTTTTTTTGCTGCCATTTTGAGCTGGTACTTACTGCACTTTTATCAAGGTATGAATTTCAACACCTCGGGGTTTTTTGTTTTTCAAAAACAGGACTGCATTATTTTAAAATCCTACATTTATATCCTTCTTTTCCTCCAAGGACTGCAAGTTGTAATACATGGTTCTCTCCTTCCCCATTTTATCATCACAACATCTCTGTGGCATAGGTTAGGCTGTGAGATAGTGACTGGCCCAAGGTCACCCAGTGAGCTTCATGGCTGAGCGGGGATTGAACCCTGACCTCCCAGGTCCCAGTCTAACACTCTAATCACTACACTGGCTTTCATTCTTGTGCATATGGCTATACTGTTCTACCATGGTGAATTTTGAATAGAATACTGGAGACCATCTTGGTCTCTTCCTGTGAGGCAGTAAAACATGAAGCAATAGATGTTTGGCTAGCTAGAATTAACACAGCTGTTTGAACCCATGAACAATGAGAAAAATGAAAAGGTGTGCAGTCATTGTGATGACTTTTATACCAGATGACCAAAGTCAGTTGTCCAATTTCATCAGTTGCACCTGCAATCTCCACTATGTAAGCATGTTCCTCCCTTGTTCCCTGCCTCTCAGAAGGTTTTAGACATGAGAATGTATCCATTGCTGACCTTTCAACTGAAAAAGTCATTCTCTTCATTGAAGACTCTTTGATCTAGAGAGAGAGCATCCGCTAAAGGAAAAGAAGGGAGGCAGTTTTCCAAATTTCCTCCTTTCTCTTGTAGCCCTTCATTCTTCCTTACACATTGGCATAAGTGTCTACTGGATCAAAGATCATTCTTCAAATTATTATTTATTTATTAGATTTATTTCCTGCACCCTCCTGCAAAGGAACCCACGGTAGCAATGGAAGGACACAGTTGGATTCAACCTACAGTTTTGCCAGGTAAATTGATACCAAGTTCTGAAGGGAGTATGCATTTCTGATGCCCATAGAAACAGAACTGTTGGACTAGCCTAGGAAACAAAATACTGATTGCAAAAAAAACCCAACCCTCAACCAATTCAAAAGAATAGGTATAGGAGTTGATTTTGTTCACTGGCTTGTAAGGAAAAGTTCATTCATCAGTAATTAATTGCAGATAACACAGTATCATGTCTCAAGATCTTAAAAGATTGCTTAATAGCATGCAAATACTAAGTATGAAGAACTGTCCTTCAAAAACTGTATTTTGCCTGTTTATTTTCACATATTTAATGATACATAGCATCTATGGCTTTTTTTAAAGATGAGATGGGGTTTTTTTGGGGGGGGGGACTTCTAAAAAACCAAACTGATATAGTGCCACAGAATAGATTTTTATAGAGTGAATAAGAGTAATGGATTCATTTTCGGGATCTACATAGAAATCTGATTAATAAATTAGCCTTTTATGTGAAAATAATACTTCTGGATGTTTTTAATCCTGAGGATGCTTTGTAATGTACGCATGCTTTTTGATGTCATTAAACAAACTGTGTTGAGTAGATTACTCCCTTTGAGGTTTAGATTGTGACATATTTTGAAATATGTCTCTCTTTTGGGGAAAATGTACAAACTCATTTCAAACTGCAAAGAAGAGTAATATTATACTTGGCTGTTCTAGGAAACTGAAAAGTTGGATATTTTTCTTTCAGCTTCTTTCTGCCACCCAAACTAGTTACAAAGGTTCTCTCTGCTAATTTAAAAATGAAAAGGGGAGAATTGAGGCAGACTTAATCATCCTTAGGCACAAAACTAATAACCTTCACTTTTAAGTTATTTTTTTAAAAAAATAATAATAATAGGTACATAAAGCAAATCAAGGACAGAGTGTTGTTTTCCGCCACAGCCTTGAACAAGATTTGAATAGGTTGTTGGTAGGGATGGGGCACAAAGAGTACTATTACAATAGTTATTGTATAGACTTTTTTTAAAAAAAGCCCTCAGTGCTTTTCCCTTCCCAATCTAGTCAGACCTCTCTCATTGTTTTAAACCACTACTTTTCCCCCTAAAGGTGGTGGTGGCAAAATTGGGGTGTCTGGTGAAAGAACTGAAAGTTACCTGACATTCCAGTTGGGGAGGCTGTAGTATTTACTAACTTCTTTCCATGCACTGCCCTGGTAATAATACACACCATCACATAGAATCATTCTAAAGAGCATTAGCAGCTGTGTTTCCCAAGCATGTGGCAGCCTTGCTGCTAGGTGTTTTGCTGCTGAGCTGCAGCTTCATTTTAAAAGCAAACAAAACAAATCCAAGAAGCCAGCCCTCAGATCATCTTATGAAATAGCTAGTAAGTACTCAATTTTTCCCTACCTTGATTTTTGTCTGTTCTCAAGAAATGTTACCCCTTCCTCCCAGTCTTCAGGCATGTCTCCCACACCACATCCCTGTGAAATATCCCACAGACACACATGAAAACATTTGCATATTGGCAAATGTGGATACATAGAGGCTAAAGTATAAGCCAGCACAATAACATTATTAGATGCTGTATACCCTATACGTTTAAAGTATGTTTAAACACATGACTTCCTCCAGAGAATCCTGGGAACTGTAGTTTACCCCTCACACCGTTACAATTCCAAGCACCCTTAAAAACTACAGTTCCCAGGATTCTGTAGAGGAAGTCATGTGCTTTAAATGTATGAGGCATACGAAACTTTAGAACGTGCAGCTTTAATGAACAATTTCCATGTGTTTGTGGTTCACAAATATCTTAATATCTCGCAATCCCAACACCTTCACAAGTGCGACTGGTGGGGACACAAGATAGGGCCTTTTTGGTGGCTGCCCCTAGGCTCTGGAACTCCCTCCCTAGGGAGGCAAGAATGGCCTCCTCTGTGCAGTCCTTCCACCGACAGTTAAAGACTTTTTTCTTCTGGCAGGCCTTTGGAACTGAAGGCTTTAAGAGTAGTGATTGAAGAGGGTGCTGTATGTTATTCTTTTACTTGTATGCTCTTAAACTGGGTTGCAGTATTTTAAGTGTATGTCTAATTGGTTTTAACATCTTAATAGTTTAATTCTGTTTTAATGCTGATTTGTATATGTTTATATGTTTTTTATGTTTATATGTTCTTAATGATATGTACTTACTTTTATCTGGAAGCTGCCTTGAGTTCCAGTTTGGAAAAAGAGTGGGGTATAAATAATAATAATAATAATAATAATAATAATAATAATAATTAACTCAGGTATTTTAAGTATCTTAACTCTTGCTGTAAACTGAATGGCTTTGTTCCTTCCCAGAATTTAATATATGGATCTCTGTTATGGTTATGGTTAGAGCTGAGCATGTCATTGGCAGGTAATGGGGCCTTTCCTCTTCTCTCCAGGAAATGTTTGGTAGGAAGGGAGGTTTTATTTGCAATATGTTGAGTCAAGGAAATACCCATTGCCAGTTCTGTATGGGTGGCGTGCAAAATCCCCAGATGGTGCAGGAAGCAGTACCAGACCACCTGACTTCAGGCACAAGTAGAAACTGACCTGCAACAAGTTTGTATCTATTATGGTTTTAATCATGTTTGCATTTTGTGTCTGACTTATATTTTTACAGACAAGAGACTAATAAAGTTATATCTAATAGTAACGAGACTAGCAAAAAAAGAGAGCAAACATAGAATCCAAGGATGTGCCTGCACCATCCATACAATATTCCAATTATATTTCCGGCAGTGTTGATCTGCATCGCTTACAAAACATTTGCCTCACTTCATCTGCTTCATCCCGTATTCACATGCTGAATGCATGTTTTCATTTTCTCTGTCTGCATTTCTGGAGTTCTGCCAGAGATGGCCAATTTCTGTTTTCTTTCTCCAGACTGCGATGTCCTTTTATTATTTATCATTATTTATATAGTGCCATTAGTAGGCATGGCACTTTGCCGAGTACAAGAGAACAGGTCCCTATCCCTAGGAGCTTACAGTCATGTTACATGTTACAGTGTGTGAGCTGCTGCATCCTGGCTCCTTTCGACTATGGTCACATCCACACAATACATGTAACGAATGTTTAAAGCACCTGGCTTTCTCCAAAGAATCCTGGAAACTATACTTTGTTAATGGTACTGGGAAGTGTAGCTCTGTGAGGGGAAAACTGCAGTTCCCAATATTGGTTCAGGCAATATGGTATGAATATGCTTTAAATGTATGTTGTGGGTGTGATCTGTGAAAGCAATGTTACCTCTGGCATATGTGGGAGAAGCAAGCTGTGGCTCAGGAATGGGGAACTTTTGGAGAGCCACATGTTACCAAATTCTTCCAAGCTACACAGGAAGTGGATTGGATTGTGAAAGACCAACCCAAACTGACAACTTTGGAGGGCAGTCCAATATCTTAGAAGAGGAGGTCAGGTCTCATGCTCCCCTGGTGCATTCACTATATCTGCCCAATTTTCCTGCTTTTTAAAGTTGGATAGAAATATCTGTGGGCTATAGGTACGTTCTTAAACTGCAAGGTTTCTTGCCTATTAGTGAATTTCTCTGCTTTTTAATCCAGGAGGTAAGAAATGGAATCCTGTGCAAGTTTGCTGAGAATGGATTGATCATTCACATGCTTATGGAGTTCAGTGGGATTTACTCCCCTGCAATCATGCTTAGGATAGGTGGAACTGAGCACAGGAGATGGGGAGGGAAGGAGGAGGAGGGAGGGAAGGGTGGAGGGGAGGGTGGAGGGGAGCAGGCAGGAGGGGGAGGGGAGGAGAATGACAGGTTTGATCATTTGCATGTTTATTGAGCAGTGGGATTTGCTCCCATGCAATCATGCTTAGGATAGGTAAAACGGACCGGGGGGAGGGAGGGAGGGCTGGAGTGGGCAAGGGAGAAGAAAGAAGGAAGAGGGGAGGGAGGAGGAGGGGATTGAAGAGGGGAAGAAGGGGAAAGACAGCTCTGATCATTTGCATGCTTATTGAGTCCAATGGGATTTACTCAATCATGGTTAGTTTAGGTAAAACTGACCATGGGGAGGACAAAGGGTAGGGGGAGGAGGGGAAAGGGGAAGGAGGGGATTGGAAGGGGATGGGGAGTGAGGGGCAAAGGAGGGAGAGGGAAGGGGCAAGAGGGAGGGAATAGGAGGGAGGAGAAGGAAGGGTGGGTTTGATCATTTGCATACTTTTTGAGTTCAGTGGGATTTATTTCTGAGAGGCTGAGGAGCAGTGACTGGCCCAAGGTTACCCAGTGAGCTTCATGGCTATGTGGGGATTCGAACTCTGGTCTCCCAGGTCATAGTCTAACACTGACCCAGGGGAGGGGCAGGGAGGGAAGGAGGAGGGGGAGGGAAAGAGATTCAGTGGGTGTGCATTGGGCAGGGGGAAGCCCCTTTCATTTCCAAAAGGAAAACACTGTAAACAGTATCATCACTTTTCAGCATTTCCCCCACCTTTTTATTCTACAGCAGGCACGTGTAGCTTCCCACCCAAATTTAAACCAAAGCTGTCTCTGGCCACATCCACACCAGACCTTTATTTCACTTTAGACAGTCATGGCTTCTCTCAAAGAATGCTGGGAAATGTAGTTAGTGAAGGGTGCACAGAGTTGCTAGGAGATGCCCTGTTCCCATCACAGACCTTCAATCAGAGTGGCTGACTGTTAAACCAATCTGGCCACTGGACCTCTGCCAGTGCAATAGGACTCTCCTCTCAGCACCCTTCACAAACTACATGTCCCAGGATTCTTTGGGGGAAGCCATGACTGACTCACGTGAAATCAAAGTCTGGTGTGGGTGTGGCCCCCTGATTAGCCAAGCCCAGCAGCTGTGAGTCTGGCTTTTAGAACACTGACAGTTCTTACTGAGCATGCCCGACACTCTCATTCAGTTCAATGCAAATTTTCTTAAAGTAATTAAAAATCAGCCAGGCATTTTTTTTAACTTTTAAACTGCAGAAGATGAATGTCAGAGTATGGGGCAAGGTCAGTAATAGGATTACAGGTACTCTGTGAACATGGCTGATTTTTAATGAATTTCAACAGATTATGAGAACTCTGACAGAAAAAAATCCAAAGGGCTCTTGGTTTTTTCCTCTCTTTTTAGATTTTGAACTCTATTTTCTCTGACTGTTTTGTGTATCGCCATGAAAATTGAGAGGGCTGTTAAGCAAGCATTTCTGAGTTCAGGACTATAAGTTTTGTAAGGTTTTGTTTTGAAATGAGCTTATGGGAAGCATTAGAATGGCATGAGGGATTGTGAAAAATGACATTGCGTTATGTGAAAAATTCATGCTGGCTATAGTATACAGCCACTCTCATGGCTGTATAATGAAGAGCCCGAAACTCATATGGCAGAAGGTGCAAGGGATCAGCAAGAACCAGGCATTCCTGAATCTAGTTTGGCCATAAAGAGCAAAGCACAGAGGCTACCTAGGAAGCACCGGCTCAATCAGTATAAAGGAAGTGCTGAACTGTGGCTTAGATTGAGACACAATCACTGTTGTAATGTGAATCTAATCAAATGGTGTTGGCAGTGGCTGGCTCAGAAGACCTCAGCCCAGCTCATCCACAATTGGGGGAAAGGTAAGCTGCATCCATTTGCAGAGAGCCAGCAGGTTCTGTTCTAGGTGACTATGACAGCAATTCTGTTTTGTGTGTGGGAAATTTTGAATTTAATAAAGTGGTTGTAAGATCAATAGGGTAGTCTGGCACAAAATCATACTTTTGAGTATAGTTTGACACTCAATCCGTGAGTAATCATCAACATGGATATATTTTTTTTAAGGAAATAATTGGATTTAAACCAGCAGAGGCTATGGTGTATGTTCCAAATAATTTAAACAGTCAAACAGTAGAGCTTGGTAAGCACTCACTGTTACTAAAATAATATAGAAGAAATGTCAATACTAATATTGATAACCTCATTCCACTTCTCTGCCTAGGGGCACCTAAATCTGGTAAAATGGGCCAGTAGTGTCTGGATTATCCCTGTGTTTTAAGAAAAATGTTTGTGCAAGTTATGTTTACTTTTTATGCATCACCATCACATCCTAAGAAGGGCTCCCGAGATCCCCATCCCTTGCTTGAAACAATATATGGCTTCTTTAAATCCACATACAGAACTTCTGTGCTTTTCAGAATGTGTACTCCCATGTAACAGCATTCAGATAAGGCAGGAGACATGGATTATCAGTGTGCATGGATGTGTCCTTTTTATTTATGGCAGGACTGGAACAACTGCACAGCAAATATACAATCAGTGTTGGGCTATTCACTTGTTGAATTTCTGCCTGTTAGGTGGCTGCAAATTTTATTTATTTATTTATTTATGGCACAGCAGCCAGGCAAAAAGGAAGCTGACAATCCTAGTTGGGATAGTTTTGTTGCTTAATAGAAGTTCAAGCACTTGGATTTGCATAAACAGAACTCTTCTGGTCAGAGCACATATTGCAAATATAAGAAAAGTCCTGCCGGATCATACCAAGGGCTCATGTACACAGTGGTTTAGTGTGTGTTTGGTGCTACTCACATCTCCTTTAATTTGCATGGTTCACATGATGTTATTGGCAAACGGAAGCTATTGTGCAGGTTTCCCCCTGTAAATCCATACTAACCCAATCCTCTGATAATACAAAAAAGGAAGGAAAAACGTCTTCAGTCCCTTTCTCTAGTGCTTGCAGATGCTTTGCTCTGCTATTTTTAGGTAGGTGTGTCAATCGTTTCCCTCTCCATGCCCATTCCTTCCTCCTTCCTTTGTTCATTTTATTTCCTGTAGACTGAAAAGCAACTTCCAGCTGCTCTCCCCCGTTCTACTAGCATTTTTGTTGCTGCAAACTGTGCCTTATTTTTCTTTTCCCCCTAACTTATGTGCAAAAGCGTAACACTACTCAAAAAAAAGATTTAAATTTCAGCTGTATTGTTTCAGTGAAAATACAAATAATCGCACTTATGGGTTGTTGGGTTTTTTTTTAATGAAACTTAGTGGTAGAACAAACTGAGCATGCCTGATTGCCAAGTAACTGGAAGGAGTGGAAATGTTAAATTAGAGGGTGTGGTCAGTAGGAAACTGCATGATTGATCTTTCCCCTCAGTATGAATAGAAAACACCATGTTTGCAGCTGACATTGAGCCCTTACTGTGGATAGTTCAAATAGAAAACAGAGGTAAAAACAGCGGCTTTATTATGAAGTAATTATCCCATGTGGATAAGCCCCAAGAGTAATGCAGCATCCTGCTTACAACAGTGACAAGCCACATGATTCTAGCAAGCCCATAAGCCAGCAGACCATTCCTATTCCTTGTCCTTCCAGGACCTGGCATTCAGAGGCATACTGCCTCTAAATATGGATGTTCCATTGTGCAGAAAGCACAGAGTAAGCGCAGCAAAGCAAGTAAGCCATTGCCCAAATATCTGCATTTGAAGGCACTGATTGATTACCTGAACCTGGCAGCTGTCTAAACTCTGGTCTCCTAAGGGCTCCAAAGTGATGTTGCACACAGCTTGGTCCCTCTTGAGTGTTTATTGTGTCATCTGCTGTTATGCTGCACTTGAAATGTAAGTCTCCTCAGGAAAAATCAGTCGCTGAAATTGTGCCCACGTGGAAATAATCTGTATTGTAGAAATAAACAGGAAATGTTTTTCAGGATTTTTTTTCTCTCTCTCAAATTCTCCTCCCTTATCTGGGAAAAAATCTAGAGCAATTCCCCTCCTATCTGTTGAGAAATGGAGTTGCTTTTTATACCTAGTATACATTTTTAAAAACAAATATAAAATAAAATGTTGAAGTATTGCTTTTCAAGGATGTGATAGTAGGCATGTGATGTCCCTAGGCCAGGCTCAATAAACATTCTATGCACTCCCTCCATCCTGGAAGTCTGCCTCGAATTGATTGTTGTGAGTTCGTGCAGTCTTGCAGCAGCTCTTGTGAAGAGAGCTGGTCGGAATTATTTTTATCGATTCTGCCACTATGTAATTTTTATAGAGCTGTTTGACCAATGTTACCCAATACATATCATTACGGGGTTTGGGGTTTTTTCCCCCCTGAATGTACATGCAAAGTCAGAACCATGCCAAACAATATTACTGACTATTGAGTTTTGAGATTTTAAAACTTGAGATTTTATTGAAGCATATCTAACTCTAGAATTCACAAATGTTGGGTGAAAAAGACAAACGGCAGTTCCTGATTGATTTGTGGACAGGCTGCCAAACTGCAAAGCTGTGAGTTACATAATAAGGATTAGAGGATTCTGATACAATTGCTAAAATATTATTTTTGCACCAACTAGAAATGCCAGTGAAGCCTGCTAGAGCTATGGGTGCACATTGCTTATTTTAAAGGAAACATCACATGGTTCCACATAATATTTACTGGCTCAGATTAGAATCCAAGATGGAGAAGTAGTTCTGGTCCTAACCATGACCTCCCTCCCCTCCCCCCCCCACTCCTGATCCCTAAACCTCTTCTTTCCTTATAAGCAACACTTACCCAGCTGGGACAATGGCAGCAGTCCAGTTTGGTTTCTCCCTCCTTTCTCTCTCTCTCTGATGTGATAAAGGCCTTGGGAAATGTATTTCTCCCAAGAACTAGTGCAATGTGGGTGACTTCTGAAATCAGATTGGCTCAATATAAACCAATCTATTTTTTTAACTCAATCTATCACTTGTGGTGTTGTCAATCTTTCCCCATGAATAGAATAACTTCCTTTATAAGGACTGAGGCTGCATATGCACAACATTTTATTCTAAAATCAACAGAGACAAAGTACTTGTTTTTTCTATGCGGTCCACACACAATCCAAATCAATTGCCTATTTTTTGCCCTTGAAAAGCACTGCTTGACAACTGGTTTTATTCTGAAAATAAAAGCTCATTGCAGAACAATTATGCATTACCCAAGGTGTGTTCAATTGAAAACATAGGTGGTCCTGACAATGGGGGGGGTGTATCCCCATCTGCCCAATGATGTGGTGGGTGTATATCAAGACTGCAATCACCCCTTACTTCTTCATTCACATGGGGCAGTGCAGGGAAGAAAAGGTGTGGATAATGAAGGGGAGGGTGTCCAAACTCATATCAAGTAACCACACTCATCCTTGTGGATGCTAGAATCTAGAATCAATCTAGAATGACAGTAGCATGTTGAGGACATGCATGAACAATTCCAGATTGAGAAAAACTACATTTTGTTTTGCTACATACAGGTTGGTATGTATGCAGTCTGAATTTTATTTCTGGCAGTGGCTCACATAGAGATTCCATAGCACTGGAGATGCCAATCTGTGTTCTTACTGGCTCCACAAGTGTGGCACTTGGTCCTATCTGAGAAGATAACACATCAGGGAAGAGGAGAGGAGTGGCACTGTCATAGATACTAGCAGTAGTGGTTGGTGGGAGAGCGTTGCTCACATGGCTTCCCAATACCAAGCATTGCTTTCTGGTTACCGGGGGGGGAGGGGAGGCAGCAGAGATCTTTGCACAGTGCAAGCACAGCAGCAAGAGCATCAGATTGGCTTCACCGCTTCGCCACTCTCCCTCTTTGTAACTAGCAACAACACTTAGCACTGGAAAGCCACGTCAACAACTGTGCAATGCCCAAAGTGCCCTGCCAACAATTACTGGATACTAGAGGAAAATAGCTCAGTACTGTGATCCCAGAAGTGTCTGTTTTAATGTCTAATGTATCATTTCACTTTGTTTAAATGAATGTATATTTTTGCTGCCTAAACAACATGCTTAATATTTTTGCTTCATGCTTGGATTGTTTCTTACTATCTCGTAGAAATATTAACAGGAAAAACTGAGAATATGAGTTGAAATAATTTTGAGTCTAGCAAATTCATTCACTCTGACTCATGTCATAACCTCTTGCATATAAACCCACCGTACTTTTTTACCTCTGACCTTTTAGCCCAGTGTTTTCTAATCACTAATTGTTTTCTTATAGTGTAAATATGGTAAGTGCTGTTTATATAGAAGACATATGGTAAGTGGAGTGAAAGAGGAGGGGGGAGTACATGAGCAGTAGAATGCTGGATGATTGGCTGAGCGTTTGAATGGCTGGGAGTATAAATGGAAGAATGACAGTTGAATCTGGGTGGATGTTGGGAGTGTGGAGAAAGAGGTGTTTGAGGGTGGAGGTCAGGAGTGTGGAGAAAGAGGGAGTTGGAGTTCTGATTAATAATAAGTCAAGTACAAAACAGGAATAGATGAAACCATACGCTTGTGAAACATTCTAAAACTAATCTTGTTATTTCTGATATTTAATAAATACTTATTTGGTTTACCAAAGGCCTGATTCTTGGCTGGGGGATATACATACCAGAAGGGAGGGCAAGGTAATTACCAAGGCTGAACAGAAACAGTATCTAATGGTGGCAGCGGTGAAGGGAGGAATAATAACAATTCAAGTATCCAGAGCAACCCAGAGTTGTATGTGTAAAGATACAAGGGGGTTGGGAACAGCATAAGCACGCAGTCACAAAAGTAACCAGCTACAGAGAGACTCAGGCAAAGTCTCTGGGAGTATTGGTTATAGGACATGACTGGTGGTGCTGCCTAGCAGGGGGATCTAGTGAGATCTGTGCTAGAGCGGAGTGAGAAACCATATAAAGGACGGTCTGGACTGGTGGTATCCCTGGTGGTGCCTAGTGAAAGGCAGTAGCCACAAGCAGGTGGGAACCTGACAGGGAGAACCAGGGAAGGACATCACAGTACCCACCAACATGCTTAAATAGTTGTTCATCTGCAGTTCACCTGCTTTATTCCTATCCCCGAAAGAGTAAAGAAAGGCCTTTAAGGTGTTTAAGAGAAAGTAATTTGGTTAAGTTCATATTGTTTGCTAACATGTTACAGTGAACACATAGTGGAAATATGGTAGGGGACTCACATATGTCCTAAAGTCAAGTTTCTTGTTTGTAGAAATTCATTTTTTAGGAAATGCTAATATATAATTAATAAACTGACTTCAGACAGTTCAAGAGACAAGGAAGGAATACTTCTGTTTGAAAGAAAGTTCAAACAGGTTAATAGTATAGTCAGGGAAGACACATGAAAATGAAGCAAATATTGGTCTTATCTTATGACCTGTAACTTAAATAACTCCATTCTTTAAGAGTGCTTATCAAATACTGTTTCAGCTTGGATTTTATTAGTTTAGAATATATATTAGAGCCAGTTCAGAGGAAGAGTTTTGACTCCTTAGCCCCTCACATCATCATGGCTTCTTCCAGTAGTGTAGTGGCAAATTTAGAAATGTAGTGTAGGGCCCCTTCATGATAGTCATGCTATGTCCCCCTCACACCCCACCCATCCACACCCCCTTCTAAGATTATAAAACCTTCTAAATTTATACAATAAAAATAAGCTTTCAGTCTCTGTGATTGATAAGTGAGTTCTTTGGACACAATGAATCACTGGGGTTCTATACAGCTACTGTTTTTCCCTCCCCTACACTTGGCTATTGGCTTCTGCCCCCTTATAATCTCCATTTGAGATCAGGTACTCTTTTTTCTGCAGATTCTACTTTATAGTAAGTGTGGGTGGATGTTAACAAACTCCATGGTTTAATTGGCCTTACTCCTAAGTAAGTGGATATAGGATTATAGCCTAGGCTTTCTTGTGAGAAAGAGGAAGAGGAGATTTTTGGGCAAGGTTCTAGAGCGTGTGGTTGCCAACCAGCTCCAGGTACTCTTGGATGAAACCGATTATCTGGATCCATTTCAATCCGGTTTTAGACTCGGTTTCAGCACCGAAACAGCCTTGGTCGCCCTGTATGATGACCTATGTCGGGAGAGAGACGGGGGGAGTGTAACCCTGTTGATTCTGCTTGACCTCTCAGCTGCTTTTGATACCATCGACCATGGTATTCTTCTGGAGAGACTCACGGAATTGGGAGTTGGAGGTACCACTTGGCGGTGGCTCCGCTCCTACTTGGTGGATCGTCTCCAGAAGGTAGGGCTTGGGGAACATTACTCGATGCCCTGGACTCTCCATTGTGGAGTCCCGCAGGGATCGGTCCTGTCCCCTATCCTCTTTAACATCTACATGAAGCCGCTGGGAGCGGTCATCAGGAGCTTTGGAGTGCGTTGTCACCTGTATGCTGATGACACGCAACTCTATTGCTCCTTTTCATCTTCTTCAGGTGAGGCTGTTAACGTGCTGAACCGTTGCCTGGCCGCGATAATGGACTGGATGAGAGCTAACAAACTGAAGCTCAATCCTGACAAGACTGAGACGCTGTTAGTGGGTGCCTTCTCGACCCAGGTGGTGGATGTTCAACCTGTTCTGGATGGGGTTACACTCCCCCTGAAGGAACAGGTTTGTAGCTTGGGTGTCCTTTTCGATCCATTCCTGTCTCTTGAGGCTCAAGTGGCCTCGGTGGCACGGAATGCGTTCTACCATCTTCGGTTGGTAGCCCAGCTGTGCCCCTATCTGGATAATGATGACCTCGCCTCAGTCGTCCATGCTCTGGTAACCTCGAGACTGGACTACTGCAATGCACTCTATGTGGGGCTGCCTTTGAAGACAATTCGGAATCTACAGCTAGTGCAAAACGCAGCAGCCAGACTGCTGACGAGGACCAGACGGTCTGCACATATAACACATGTTCTGGCGCGTTTGCATTGGCTACCTATTTGTTTCCGGGCCAGATTCAAAGTGCTAGTTTTGACTTATAAAGCCTTACACGGTGCGGGACCACAATACCTTGCAGAACGCCTCTCCCGCTATGAACCTACCCGCTCACTACATTCAACATCTAAGGCCCTCCTCCGAGTCCCGTCCCATATGGAAGCTCGGAGGGCTGTTACTAGATTCAGGGCCTTTTCAGTAGTGGCCCCCGAATTATGGAACAGTCTTCGCGATGAGGTGCGCCTGGTGCTTACTCTTTTATCTTTTCGGCACCAGGTTAAAACCTTTTTATTCTCCCAGGCATTTTAATTGTTTAATGTTAAGTTAATTTTATATCAAGTTGTTAAATGCTTAAGCTGTCTTTTTTTAGGGATTTTATCTGATGTCTATTTTACTGTATTGTATTTTAT
This sequence comes from Rhineura floridana, assembly GCF_030035675.1. Lineage (NCBI taxonomy): Eukaryota > Metazoa > Chordata > Lepidosauria > Squamata > Rhineuridae > Rhineura > Rhineura floridana. Next base: position 105,979,903 of record NC_084485.1, on the reverse strand, counting down.
TCCTTGCTGTGAACCGCCCAGAGAGCCATTGGCTAGGGGCGGTATAGAAATGGAACGAAATAAAATAAATAAAATAAATTTCATGGTGAGAGGGCCCTTTGTACACACCAACCTGGGAATAAGTTCACTTGAATAGAATTGGGACTTGTGCATGCATCTAAACACAATAATAATGCCAGACTGGTTGAAGCCTGGAGGTGTACTAAGGGGGGGGGTAGGGGGTGGAGAAAAAATATGTCCCTTCCTTTATAAAGATGCATCACTTTGGTTAAAGGAATCAAGATTTGATGCCTGTGATACAAGCACTTGATGGAGAATTTTTCTCCTTTGGCATCTTTTGCTGGGGGTCCTTAAAAAAATATTTGAGGACACAGGCTTAAAGCAAAAAGGTAGGCCTTTATTCTTTACAAGCATATGCAGGGTCAGCCTCCCAGAAACATCTAGGAGAGACTGCACTGAGACACTGTGTGCAAGCTCTTTTAAAGAGTACAGTTACAGCATGTGACAGTGATTAACCAGTCTCATGAGTTCCCACCCACCCAACATCACAGTTCCTCCTCTCTACAATCATTTCCAAATCAATCAGAAAGCATTAGGCAACTCCATGCTGATTCCAAAATTTCTGTCCATCTCATTAATGTTACCATTGTTCTGCTGTCCACCTTGACTAATGAATTTTCAGGCCAGTACCATTGTGAAGGTGCCTTCAAGCATACCCAGTACATTCCATATGCCATTGTTCCTGATCAGTCAGCCTGACCCAGGTACACCCAGAGATATTTGGACAAGTTCCTTGAGTTAAGTTTGCCTCAACTTAGGGTATTTGGGAATGTATGAGCACCCTCAGTTCTATTCCTTTGCCATTGGGGTTCTTATGTCCTTATACTTTCTCAGAAATCCCATTTCCTTACTTATAAAATACATAGCTCAAGAGAGGGGATTATTTAAACACTTGAGCTTCATTTTGAAGCCACACAGACTAAGGAAAAGACTGGGTGACTCTGGCTAACTAGTATCATTCAGCCTCAGGGATATAGAGGAGGCAGGCCACACCCAGAGTACCTTTTTCTTAATGAAAACACACTTATAAAGTTGTAAATATAATATAACACACTGGGTTATTGTAAAATCATTGTAAAATCTCACTATTTCTCTTCATTAAACTCTTTGATTATGCCGTAAAGCTTTTTCCTCTAGATGGCATTATTGCTATATACAAGAATCAAATATTAGCTATTTCTCCCTGTTACATCAATCACAGCTTCTTCTCACAGACTAAACGCTCCTTGATTCCAAAGAATAGGGTAATCAATACCTGTCAATCATGCATTGGCCGAGTCTTGGCAAAGAAACAGAAGGTCCCTGTGACCGCTGCCGTTGCAACAGGTTTTGCTTACAGATCTGATCGAGGCCTATGGAAATTTAGGGTGCTCTGTGAGCCTGAATCTCAGGTCTTAATAGGCCTACAAGCCTATGCTTAACTCCTTATGATTGTAAAACATATACCTTCTTAATAGCTATGATCATATATATATGGATATGTAAAACTCCCCATTACACTGAGTCCCCCTTTGTAGTCATTTTATACTTGCTTCTGTATTTTCACAAGAAGCCTGTAAGGTAGGTTAGGCTAAGAGATAATGACTGGCCCAAGGGCTTCATCACTGAGTGGGGATTTCAAATTCTTTTTGCTCAAAAATGAAAAAGAAAAAATGCTGTAGTTATTATGAAATTAATAAATAACTACAACAAATTAATACAGTGCTTGATTTTAACTATTTAAATCTTGGATTTATCCCAGCATGTGCATCTGAACAGAATTCTTATAAATCTTACATCACTTTTGACCCCCTCCATCTGAAATACAATGCCTGATCTTGCACTGAATGTATCAATGCAAGACTAAGATCAGCAAGTGAAAGACCTACAGTAACTCCACCCTCCCCAACAGAAACATTCAGATTCACACCTACACACATCCTGTCTCAAACTTATTTTTTTCTCTCCTTCCCTCCTGAACTCATGGGTTTAGGCTGGAACAAAACCACACATCCCCCCCTTTTTTGCCGCTGTGTTGGGATCTGGGTTAACAAGAGAGATAGAGATTTACCTGTTCTTTCTCTCTCACACACACTTGCACTCATGCACTCACACACCATGAAGGGTACATCCCATTCTTGTGTATTGGACTGCCTTCAAGTCGATCCCGACTTATGGCGACCCTATGAATAGGGTATTCATAGCACAGTGGGGAGGAGAGCCTGGCTGGGAGTCCAGAGTCTGTGAGTTCAAATCCCCGCTCGTGTCTCCTGGGTGTCAAGGGCCAGCTAAAAATCACCTCACAGTGAGTGGCTCAGGGGCTATGTGCCCTGTCACCTCTGCAGCTGTAGGCAAGCTGCATAGTCCCAAGGAGCTCAGTTGCCCCCCCAGCTGGCAGTTGCGGACAAGGAAGGGCCTGGCTTGTGCAGCTGTGGCAAGCTGGGCAGGCCCTAGCCAGCTGGGGAGGACTAGCCTCAGAGGGAGGCAATGGTAAACCCCCTCTGAATACCCCTTACCATGAAAACCCTATTCATAGGGTAGCCATAAATTGGGATCGACTTGAAGGCAGTCCACATCCCATTCATCTGCCACACCTAATCCTGCTGGGAGTGAGCATTATTGAACTCAGTGGGACTTACTGCTGAGTAGACATGTAAAAACATTGTGCTGCCAATGATTTTAAGAATAATTTAAAGCCTAGGAAGATATGAATTCATTTTTAGAAGGATGTTGAAAATCAGGAGCTGTGAACTGATGAATGAATGTTGCACCCCAACATTATAGGAATGATTGCACCAAAAGAGTAAGCTACCATCCAGAAAGTTTCTGGTTACTGCTTTAGAATGGAGCCTCTCCCACCCTGCAAGAGAGAAAAAATCAGTCACATGGGATTTCATTTCAGAGTTTTCTGACAATTTTCCTCTAGTTGTTATTGTGATACACACTTACCTGGTAGTAAGCCCAATTGAAATCAGTGGGACTTTCTTCTGAGTAATCATGCATAGGAATGGGCTGTAACACTCTCCCTCCAGCTAGGCCTCACAAGTTTTTTAAAAATAAGGGGGCAAAGGAAGCATGGACCACAGTTTGGGAATCTCTGCCTAAAGAATCAAAGAAAATAAATACGTGGGCAGCCTGGCTATCCACCCTCCTCGCTATAAACCTCTCTCTCTCTCACACACACACACACACACAAACTGTTGTTGTCCTCGCCTCCTTGTGACTTTCTGCTTCCACAACAGACAGTGGGAGCCAATCAGTATGAAAGGGGATGAATCCTGATCACTGATTGGCTGTAGTGCTGGAGATAGAGGGACCTGGGAGGAGGGTGGCTCCAAAAACAAAGTACAGTAGGTCCCCACTCATATGGCGGGTTACATTCCAGATCCCCCGCCTAAAAACGAAAGCCGACAAAAAGTGGAACTCCTTCAATAAAATGATGTCCGACACCTGAAAGCAGAACAAGCACCATATGAGTGGGGCCTTACTCTAATTTTAGCCGCCGTATTAGTGGAACACTGAAAAGTAGGCTGCCGAAAAGCATCCCAGTGTGATCTGGCACTACTACACAGCTGGCTACTTTTCTCTTTCACTTTTGAGACAAGCTCAGAGAGATAATTTGGGTAAAATCTTGAAATGAAAGGCACACTCCTTAGAATTTTAAGTAAGTTTTTGAAATGTGTTTTTGTTTATTGTGTTTTTTTGTATGTTTATGCTCACATACCATATCTTAGAGGTTTTTACAATTAAGCAGTATACAAATACCATTAAATAAAAATATCTTGTTATCCTGTCTTTTTTTTTTTGTCAGTGTAACACCTCTTAGAACCCACAGTAAATCTTAAACAGATGCACATCCTCCATGGGAGATCTCATATTGCCTATTTACCTGATAGCCTAGTGTTATATACAATAAAAGGATTATGGAATTTTTCTAAGGTAGTGGAACAATGGCATCACAATATAGATGGAAGGATCTGTAAATTTCTGTTCTCTCCGTTTCTAATTTTTTCCAGTCTTAAATTCATTTCTGCAATTTTTTTTAAAAAAAAATCTTATGAATATTCTTCAACATTTTAGCGCAAATTTCTCCTAATGAACTCATTTTTGTATGCAGACTTTCCCCTAAAATATGCATTAGTGATACCTGGCTTTCCTTCATACTCTACTTGAATATGGGTGCGCAAAGCCAGTATTTTTCTGAGTCATGCAAGAAAGTTGGGGTGTGTGACATGCTTTAATTGTCTTGTGGACAATGTCATGCTATGTGTGCTGTATATAATCACCATTTTTGTGTACTTTACCTGTTAATGTATTATGTTTCTGTTTGTTGAAAAACAATAAAATTGCCTTATTTTGTGAGCCAGTGTGACGCAAGTTTGGGGAGGGGGAAGGAATTTTCTCATCATTTGCTCCAACATTGTACAAGACATAAGTTCCTATCTAGATTAGTGGGTTTGTAATCACGCATAAGACAGAAGGTTGGGAGTATGAGCGAGCGATTAACTAGCAAGTAATGCAGATAGAGTAGAAATATGTCAGGTGGCAGTAGATGAGCAATTAAGGAGAGGCTTAGTGGCTCAGGAAAGTTGTTGCTACAGAAGTGAATTCTCAGCAGAGACTAAATGAGAGGTTGAGGGAAGTAGCTTGCTGAAGAGAGATGTAGGACAGGGCTGTTCAGACCCAAAGAGTTCCAGCACTGATTCATCAGTTTGAACTGACATTTGGGTTCCTAACCAACACAACATTTTATAAATTAGTCCCAATAGTAAGATCTCTGCAGACAGCGCACTAAACCTAATTGGTGCAGGGGATTTTGTTGCATATAAATACAGATCACAGCACACACTACAAATCACTTGGAACAGTTTACTCCCAGTGACTTTGGTAAGACTAAGGACCAATTTAAATGTGGAGATCAGCCAAAACATTACCACCATTTTTATTTCCAAGGAGCAGGGCCTTATCAACAGTGGCACCTTCTTTATGAAATATTCATTCACAAGAAACCCAAGGGGTGAGCTCCTTTGCAGTCTTCAGGTAACAGACTAATGCTTTTCTAGGCTAACAGTTCTGTGGGGAAGATATAGCTGCCTATGTTAATCTCTGTATGATTTGTTGTGCTGGATTGTATTGTTTGATTTTAAATTACTTGGAATTAGTTTTGAAATAATATGGAATAATGTTCCATATTATAATATGGACTCTTGTTTGGGATTAAGTTGGAGTAAAGTGATAAGATATTGCATCATGATGACATCTCTAAACTAATCAGGATGAAGCAGTTTCACAGATTAAGGAAATATTTAATTGTGTCTTATTGTGTCATTTCAGTTTCTCCAAAGATAAGTCATATCTCAAATGACATTGTGGTGAATGAAGGAAGCAACGTCACACTGGCCTGCTTGGCTACAGGGAAACCAGACCCTTCCATTTCTTGGAGACATATCTCTCCATCAGGTATACTCAAAGTCTACTAGATCTGATTCTCTACTAGAATGTGTTTTTGGTGAGTGAGTGTGTGTGTGTTTACATATACATTCTGCACACAAGGATGATATAAATTCCAAGTGCTAGGCTGTTTAGGAACCTAGAAATGTTGGGTTGGTCTTGAAACATTTTTCAAAATCTGGTTAAAGGCACTAATTGAATCATACTGAATGCATCCTGATGGTAAAAGTCCATGATGTAAATGACTATAAGGAGAGCACCAATTAATTTTAAAGTATTTTAAAGAAATTTTTTGGTGTTTTCATTTTTTAAAAAAAGCCTGTATTGAATCTGATTTCCCAAAGTTTTCCTGCCAAAATTAGAAATATGTACTTAGAAAGTTCAAAGCAGGGAAAAAGCATGTGCATTGTCAGGGCTTACTCCAAATGTTTGAGTGACTCAGGTCTCTAGCACCTCTCTGTCCTCCTGCCCCAACACTTGCACAGAACATACAGACAGGTTGTTTAACGTACAGACACCCCCCCCCCCACACACACAATTTTCTTTCCTTGCTTTCCTGTGCAAGGGAGACTGCAGATTCAGGGCAATGGGAGGTAGAGCAATGCAACTGGCTGGGTTAGCAGCCCAAAAGGAGGTGTCAGGAAAGGTGCAGTTGACCAGTCCAGCTGAAGACCCTTGCTCAGTTGCTGTGATATTGGGAACACAATCTTGCTTCTCTGCCAGAAGCAATATAGGGAGGGAGGAATTGCAGCCCTGTTGCCAGAGTAACAGGGATATAGTCCCTTGTCTCATAGGAACATAAGAAGCTGTCTTATACTGAATCAGAACCGTTGGTCCATCAAGGTCAGTATTGACTACTAGTGTTTCAGGCGTAAGCCTTTCCCAGACCTACCTAGAAATGGTGGGGATTGAATGTCAGACCTTCTGTACTGAAAGCAATTACTACAGCCCTTCCCCATGAGACGTGAATGCCATATGGTATTTGGAAAGGCAAATAGGATGAATATGCGACCTTGGTGGTGCACTTCAAAGCAGGAGGCACCTAGGCTACAGAGGAAAGAAAGAGGGTTATAGTGGGCAGGGCAGTGGCTGCTGCTGCTCACCATCATGCAACTTCTGTCATCCCATAGTTGGACTTAGGTGGCCCTAGAAGGAAAAGGGCCCAGAGGGTGTGGGTGAGTTGTGGCTGCTTCTCCTCCATTCCCACACTAGGGTTTGGGCAGAGACAGGCTCAGGCAGAGGGAGGGCTGCAGATCCAACTTGACCATGAAGCTCACTAGGTGACCTTGGGCCACTTATTCTTTCTCAACCTAACCTACTCGCTGAAGGTTTGGTGTGAGGGAAAAATGGAGGACTTCCTTGAGCTGCTGGGAGGGAAAGTGGGATATAAACATAGTAAATAAGTCAACAGGGTGGGTGGCTATTGCTCTTCTGATGTTGGTGGACCACAGCTCTCATCAGGACTTTTGGACATCTTGGCTAGGGATGATGTTCAACAACACTAGAATGCCACAAGTTCTGCTAGATTTCATATTCAGCCCTTGCCACCGTTGCCTCCACATATCTCTCTTCTCTGTGTCTAGTCTTTGATACTTTTTCCTCCCTCCCTCTTACAACTTTTGTCTTGTCCACTATTGACATTTAGATTGTAATCTTAGAACTGTGACTTCATAGTCCTGCCTTCCCTTCTCCTGCCTTCTTGGGGTTGAAAGAGTACAACATTGGCTATCCCCATGCTAGATTAGCCACAACAACAACAACGCCATCAATTACTACTTCAAGGAGGAGGACTTGCTATTTGCATTGGGTTTAAGAGCTTATTCAGGCAGCTAGACAATGTTTAGATAGTAGATCAATCTCATGTGGATGTAGAGACACGTCCTAGCATGCCTGAAAGTAATGCTAATCAGCACTTTGCTTTACAGAGGAGGGCTTGAAAGAATTACTAATAGTGACCTTTAAAAGAGCAACAATTAAATCTTTTTAAGTGACCACCAAGGGAGTAGAAAAATCTGTTACTTCGTAAAGGTGGTCTTTAACTAAATGTCAAACAAAATTGTGTTGGGAACCTTGGGGAGTCTTCAAAGTGGGAGCCTAGGATATGAGCTCTCCTAATGGCAACCTAGGACCTTGAGTTTCATTGTGAAAATGACATTAGCAGAACCTTACTGCCACCTTGCAACTTCAGCACATGGAGAAATTTAGGATTTTCCCCAATAGCCAAATTTCTGATGAAATCAACACAATACTCGAGGCTTTTCTTCAATATGTCAATTAAACATGCAACAAACAAAATCCTAAAAAATCCTAAACACATTTACTCAGAAGTAAGCCCTAATGAACACATTGGGATTTACTTCTGAGTAAACATGCATCGGGTAATACTGTGAATGTTGCCAACTCACTGAACCAAGAAATAAGATATGAATGGCTTACTCTCATGAGATATCTTTTGGCAAATAATATATTTTTAAAAACATGGATTTGTCCATAGTGCATAAGAATCAGGACTACTTAGACAGATGACTACACAGTGGAGAAAAATAAAGATGGAAATATTACTTTTGGGGGGGAAATCATAAGCAGGAAACTCAGTTCCTACTCATTCCTGACCACCCCTTTTGCATTCTGAAAGAGGTATTCACATATTGATGTTCTAAAGAAGAAAAATATTCTTTAGTAATCAGCCACTGGGGATAATCAGTGGAGATGAATGCAAGTTAAACACTTGTTGATGCCAGATGGTACTGAACCAATGAAGACAGATTCAAACATTTAGGATTTCCTGGAATGTGAACTTTAGAATGTATATTTGAATCCTTTTCCGTGTAGAAATACTTCTACATGTTTTAGTGTTGGGTTTCCACATCCAGGGAGCTTCAAATACAATCCCCAAACTGCAGAGGTAGAATTCTGTGACAGCATGTGCAAATGATAAAGAAATGGTAGGAAAGGGCACAGAGGCCACTCATTTCAGTCCCTTGTCCTAGAGCAGGATATCCATTCCCTAAAGTATTCTAGAGACATTTGTCCAATCTCCTAAGCAAGACATTTCAAGACCTTGAAATTGCAAAAATATAATAGTATCCCACAGGAAGATTTAAAAACGGGAAATCTAGTGGGTAGAGAAATGGTTGAGTGTTCCCTCCCCACTTTGCACGCTAAATCTCCCTACTGTTTTCAAAATGCTTCGCTTTCGAAAAAGAAATATATTAGGGTACTGTTATGTTCCTTAAGGCATGGCAGGCAGTGATGGCTATAGTTTCCTTTAAAAAGGAAAGCTGAGATTTCACCTGAAAAGCTTTGCAACCTGCGGAGGGTTACCACTTCCTAAAAGACAAAGTTTCAGTACCTGGGTGGAGCCTAGAGGATGAAGTCTGGTAGACAGGGGTAGGACTGGAGGGATAAAGGGACAAGGTGCACAAAAATGCTCTGTTCATCTAAAGTAGGAGAGGGCAGACTTTTGTGGGATCTATTTCTTTTTTTTTTACAAGAACCCTAAGATCCGGAACCAGAACCAGGAGCAAACAACATACACTTAGGATTAAAGTCTACTGTTCCTAGGAAACTAGAACTAAATGGAGCCCACAGTCTTTCCATATAAAAATTCACTCCTAGTTATAACTTCCTCTGCTTTCTTCATTTCAGCCACATGATTGCGGGGTGTATTTATCCTCTTTTTTTTGCCCTTTTTGGAGGGAGTCTGAAATCCTTGCCAATCAACTTTAGATCATCTAGTGATGTACTAATGGATCCTAGGGATGGAAAGTTCTGTAATTTTGGTTCTCTTAATTTTGCATTTTTCCAGTCTTTAGTTTTCCACATTTCTGCAGCAATTTGTTTGTTTGTCTGTTTTTTAAAAAACCCTCATGAAAATTATCCAAAATTTTAGTGCAAATTTCTCCTAATAAATAATTTTAAAGCAGTTTTGACTAATGTACACATTTTTGCAAGCAATTTTTGTCATCTAATGCATTTTTGTATGTTAATGTCATGCATATATTCATTTTCATGCACACTTTCCCCTAACATACTCATTTTTGTAAACATTGTTTGGTTGGTAAACTGCATTGCAAAAAAATATGTGTGAATTTCAAAGGAAGGCTGTGTTTCCGTTTTCATATTGTTTCAGCCAGTGTGCATGTGATAGATTCTGCTTGAAATGCAAACTGAAATGAATCTCTCACCCATCCCTAATCATGATCCATCTTCTGCTCACTCCTCCTGATCTAAGATGGACAACGTTTGTGTCTGCTTAGAAGCTCCTGCCGCCAAGGACTCATCTGTAGAAGAACTCATCTCAGGCCACCACATGTTAATCTAACACAGTGCAGTTCACAACTTTCAGAGGTGTAAAGCAAGAACGAAAACTGCACATAAAACAGATAGGCAACTGAGCCCTGCTGCAGACTACTAAATCAAGTCACAAATATAACACATATATATGCTATTAAGGAATTGTTACGGAATGAAGAATTAATGAGGACGGAGGAGGAAGATGACTCCCACACACATGCAGCAGTCATATTCAAAGTCCAAAAACTATTTGGGCCAATTGGCAACCCTAGCCCTAGGTTAGATATTGGAAGCTTTCTGGCAAAAGTATTGCCATCTACTATGGGCTTCCCTAGACAAATCAGTCAAATAGGGATAACAGCTTCTCAGTTCTTTAGCCAGAGATAATGTTCAGTCTCATTTGCACAATTGCAGCCATACAGATCCATAGAACACTTGAATTACATTTTTCTGAATTAACTGGATGTTGAATATCGTTCCATTTGGATAATAGTGACAACAAGAAAAGGAATCGCTCATTTGCATTTCCTTGAATAATAGAATTCGGAGAGTGCTTCAGTTATGTTTAACCACGTACCTTCTAGCATTCAAATGCTGGTAGATCTCACTTTAGAGAACAGTAAGATGTTCATGGAGTGTCAACCAAGTGTGATAATGATGGTGATTTCAAGTTTGACCAAAGAACAGGAAGAAATATACATGTAAACTGCTTTCCAAGACTATGGCAAGGAGACTATTTCTTAAGATACGATGTATCTGCAGTACATTTCATACCATATTTGAGAGGCTGTATTCAGAGTACCGACATTATTGTATAAGCACTACTAGATATTTTTTTGGGTGACTGTTTGACAATCTGATTTGGCTGAATTCCTGGGTCATCCTCTAGCACAGACAAAATTATGCTGGGGGTAAAATAATTCATGAGGAGATAGTTCGTGTGCATCCCAAAACATAGTCTAGAGAAAAACCATACAAAGAAGATGTGAAAAAACAGAACCTTCTGATCTCATTAAATTCTCTGATAGGCAAGAAAAGAAGCTCTGTGCATTGGAAAATGTTCAGGGCTTTTGTTGTGCAGCATCCATTTGATTTTAGCTTTGATTTTCATTTTAGTTCACTTGATTTTCATTTTAGTACATGGGCACTTCATGTTCCCCTCAGTTTTCACCTCACAGCAGCATTCATATAATCACAAAGACTGTTGCTCTGAAATAGGGTGCATGTCTTGCATTCATAAGTTCCTGGTTTCATACTTCCACAAGTCCATCTGGAGAATTTGAAGGCAGAAGACCTGCAAAATATCTATGCCTGGAGATGTGGAGAGCTCGTTTGGCCAACTAAGAATAGCTGGGATAATATTCCATTGGTCTGGATTGGTATGAGGATAGATGAGAATTTCTATTCAGCTCACATTTCAAACTGAATTTATCAATTTTTCACTTTCTGAAACAATATGAGCTGAAACAGACATCTTTTGAAGTTCACACTTATTTGAATTTTGCAATGCAGTCTGTCAACCAATATTTACAAAAATGCATATGTTAAGGGGAAGTGTGCATAAAAATTAATATGTGCATGAAAATAACATCTAAAATGCATTATATAATGAGAAATCACCTGCAAAAAAGGGGAACTTTGTCAAGACTGCCTACAAAAATATGTTTATTAGGAAAAAATTAGGAAAAAACACTAAAATGTTGGAGAATTTTCATGAGGACTTTTGTTAAAAATTGCAAAGTGCTGCAGAAATGTGGAGAACTGAATTTAAAATTGGAAAAATGAGAAACTGAGAGAATCAAAATTTACAGATCTTTCCATCCCAGTATGAATTAGTGCCATCTTTCTATCTAACATTAGGGTCAATGCAATATCTGTTTCTATTCACATTTGTGATGTTTTCAGTACAATCCCATGCATGTCTACTGGTCTTACTCCTAGTTAAGTAAGCCTACACGGGAGCAGATTACAGATGGAATCAGCACTGTTCTCCCTGTCTGCCAAGTTCCTGGGCTATTGACACCTGCCAAAATGGTGGGTCACTTAAATACTGCTCTAGCCACACAAGAACCATTCATAGATAAGCAGCTCCCACATGGCTCTCTGTGTGTATTTCTGAGTACCTTTTTTATTCAGAAAGGATATGCCAGACCATGTGGGTGGGTAACATTGGGAAGCTGACAAGGAGTGGTGGGTGGTAAGGTGGGTGGGTGGCTATGTTTTTATGATGGGTAGTAGCATGCATTACTTTATTCCCCCCCTTCCCATGTCTGTTTTATGATTAGGAGCCCTTGGCAACCAAGTGATATGCATTGAATGTTGTGAATTCAAGAGGTTAGCTAGCAACCAACTTGTACTGGCTCCTTATGAAATTGCTCAGATGTGCTGCACCCTGTGGGTGGTTCTTCAACATCCATGTGTTCTGCTCCACAAACAACAGCGTCAAAAACAGTAACAGCTTATTATTTAATCAGTATGCTGGAAGGTTGTAACAGAAACAAATGTCTATGCCTGGAAACTCCTTTGGAGGATTAATGATAGCCATTTGTAATGGACATGGCCAAGTGTGGTGAGGTATGCTGGTGGGTATAGTGACTGGCGATCAGCATAGCTAGACATATACATGAGGGATAGTGCAGGACTTGAGGGACACATTTGTCAGGGCACTGGCCAAACTTTGGGTGGTATCCAACTAATTCAACTCAAGAATTTCCACTTTCACAATGGAACTTTCCCCCCTTTACTCCCCTGGTGTGCCCCCTGAAATTGTTCTGGGGGCTCTCCCAACCCTCCAGGGCAGAAGAGGTGGTATACATCCAGGAAGAGGAGAGGAAGGAAAGTTCCATGGCAAAAGCAGAAGTTTGTTGGATACAACCCTTAGTTCATGATGCAATAATATGCCCATATGCGTAGACCACATTTCCATGATTGTTTCAACCATTTGTTGTATGTGTAGCTAGTCAAATTATAGTAAGGAATTCTATATAGCAGGACTAGGAATTGTTTTCAAAGCTATTAGTGAGATATAAGATGCCCAGATTCTGAGTACATACTATAAAATGCAGCACAATTTGGAAAAAAATAACATCGAACTCTTTTATGACAACCTCCACTTGACAGAGGTTGGTGCATTGCTTTTCGTAGAGAAAAACTGTTAGTCTAATATGAATGAAAATAAACTGTAAAGTTATTTTAACTTAGTACATAAATTAGAGCATGCAGTTTTAATGGGGCATGTTTAACTTGCAGTCATTATGTAAATTCATTCATTATTATAAATATTCATTATCTAAAGCTATTATGTAAATCCACCAAATCTACACATTTAGTGTAACACTAGAAGGAACATGGAGCAGAAGCTTGTAATCTGAAAATCTTATATTGTTGAAATGTCATCTGAATAAATTGCAGGTGTTAGTTATTTTGTTCTGACATTTAAGAGCAAAGTGCAACATCAATAGCTAAAGAATGAAACTGGAATCTTAAAAGAATTTGGGATTGTATGAGACATAATACTGCCTCCTAACACTTGTATGCACAGCATGCTTATTATACTTTCCATTTCAGAAAGCAAGAACTAGAAATGTTAGTCAGAGGAGCTGCATTGCAACGCTTGCTCTCCAACCTTCTCAAAGGCTCCAAGGAATGCGCTACTGCAATTTCTCTTCAAACTGGCTTACACAGTACCTTTATTGCATAGATATGTGTTGACATGGCCCCCATGTGTGATGGCTCAGCCCTACCACCACTATAATATGTGGAATTGGTCAGTATTTTGGTCTTCTGATCTTGTGGACCATCTCCACACAATCTCCAGTTGCCTCTAGGACTGTTTGGTGATGACATCAAGACACTCCGCATGACCAGGTCTACGTATCATAGTGTGGTTTGACACATCATCAGAGTGGCAAGGATGGCATGCTAACATGCAGGGGACATTTCAAGTCGGATGGCTTTTTTCTGTGGTAAAAGTAACTTGTATATGGCCTCAGGCAGTTCACTCCATCTCTGAGCTGTTCTTGTAGTTATGGAGTCTTTCCTCATGCTTACTATCACTCTGCCTTCTGCCTTAAATCTACTGATGCAAAAGGAATACACAATATTCAGCAGAACACTCTGGTTGGAGTGGGGGGCAGGGGCAGAGAAAAGATAGTCATATAATAATACTTGAGAACTTTTGCACTCATGTTTCTCTCCAGTTTCAGCTCTCTGGGTGTGTTCTTTGTATGTCTGCTATCTTTCTTTTATTCCCATCTTGGCACTTTGGTTTGTCTTCCAACATACCTTTACCTAACCAAACATAAACCCACCTATGGCCCAACCAGTGCCCCTGATTATGAGGATAAGGCCTGCAAGCACACAGTCTTTTCCCATTAACACTAAATATGTGGCAACCATGAAGGTGTGTCTAGCAGGTGTTTAAGTGTCTAGGAGGATGATCAGCAGACATAATCCTGCTTTCCCTCTCACATGAGGAGCAACATTTGAACACCCCTTCTGACTCACAAATTACAAGTTCTGAAGATTCGTATTTAAGCCCTCTTATCTTCCAGAGGAAGCTCTGGATTGGCCGCCCATTTCCCAGAATATGTCTTGTTTCTTCTAACACATCTTCTGATTGCCTGCAGCAAATCTTCCAAAATGTGGGCACACCAGATAGATGCAGGACAACACATTTAAATAAATATTGTGAAGCATGATCTACAATTTTCTCAAAGAGCTTTCAGCTCAAGCCACCACCAACCCACAGCTCCAGACCTTGGTAAAGTAGGCCGTCTTCCTGGACCCTGGAATAAAATGCATCATATACATTAATCCTGTATGAATGACATTAAGATCAGAGGCTGTAAGAGAAAATAAGAACATCCTAAGCTGGAGAACCCTAGAATTTTGAGTCAAAATGCTCTTACAGCCTCTACAACCGAATGTAAAAGTTACTAGCTTTCTGTGTACTTAGAATTTGACTCCCTTTCTGGCTTTAAACAATAGTATGATATAAGAGGAGCTTATTCAGATACAACCAATATCAGAAAAACAACACAGCAACACAGAACAAAAGAGAATAGCAATGCGCAGCACTGGTGGCAGAGGGAAGACATCCACTCAGCCAAAGAACTCATAAAGAAGTGTATCTTGACCAGTCATTGAAAAGCATACAGTGATGGTTCAAGACACACCTCTTAGAGGAGGGCCTCCACAGAGAAAACCCTCTCCTGTGCCTATGCTCCTAAAACCACAAGGTGGCAGCAGTACCAGCAGGGCCTCCCCAGTTGATCTTAACACTGAGGTAGGTTGATAGAAATAATTTAAACATACTTAGTGATATTTAGAAGACTCACTGAAATCAGTGGACTGAAGATGACCAAAAATATTGATTTTAATGGGTCTACTCTGAGTTTGAGTTAGTGGGATACTATCCTGGATAAATTCTGAATTTCCCCATTGTGTTCTATAGATAGCTTTCACTTTTACCTTAGGTGAGACTAAAAAGATAGCAACAAAGTGAACCTGGAAGTCTAGAAATCTAGACATTACAAATTTATCTAGATTTCTAGACATTACAAGTTTATATGTCATCATGAGTTTCCTCCCTCTTGTCACTGCATTATAGGCTATACATCCTAAAGCTCTTCTTACTTTCATTTTTCTACATGGAGGTATCTGGAAAATTAAGAGAGCTCCAGCACCCTATGCTTAATTACTCATCCTTCTCACCCTTTCTCTATAACTTCTTTCTGCTATTGTTAAATGCATGGTAAGGTTAAGAAGTTTTTTCTTTTTTCTTTATTTTATTTTATTAAATTTATATACTGCCCCATAGCCGAAGCTCTCTGGGCGGTTCACAACAGTCATACATCAAATACAATAAACCACATATTTAGACAATTTAAAACAACTTTAAAATTTTTAAATTCTTTTTTTTTTTACAATAATTTTTATTCAAATTTTCATAAAACATAGAAAACAAAATCATAAAACATTCAAAGACAAAAAACAAAACAAAACAAAAATGATTAAACAAAAAAAATAAAATGTTGACTTCCCATTTGTCACATATCAAATCAGTTATAGGTCTACAATATATAACAATCCTGTCTCTTAAATCATATTATAAAATCACTTTCCTCCAGTAGTTATCTTAATTAATCATCAAATCTCATAAACATTACTTTATTCTTTCCACAAAAAGTCAAAGAGAGGTTTCAATTCTTTAAGAAATATATCTATCAATTTTTCTCCAAATAAACATGTCAATTAATCCATCTCGTTAATAATTATAATAATCTTATTGTCATAACCATAGTCCAAATAAACATTTCGATTAATCCATCTCATCAGAATCTGTTAGGTCCAATAATTTCAATAGCCATTATTCCATTATCCCTATTAGTTCCATCTTCCATCTTCAATAGTCCTGTTAAGTCCAGTAATTTCAGTGTCCAATCTTCCATTATCAGTATTCCATAATAATCTTGCTGTTGTAGCCATAGTCATATAATAAGAGTCTGATGGGAATTTCCTCTATCCCAAATATTTTCTTGCCATCCATTCTGAATAAGTTGCTGAAATACTGTTGTAAAGTCATATCTGTGTTCTTCTTTTTTACAAAATGCACTGGCTCATCTCTTAAGAGTTTTTCCATTGTCACATGGCTGCAGTTAATTCCATAGATTTTCTCTATATCAAGCTCCATCACATCATTCCAGTCCAGAAGATTATCCAAGCCATCGATAACTTTATCTCTAATATCTTCATTAATTTCTTCAGAGATAACGTTAAATTCCAAACAGTAGATTTTATTTCTAAAATCCATAAACTCCAGATCTTTTTCCAATTCCACATTTGTTCCAATCTCCAGGGCTTGTATCTTCCCTTTATTTTTTCTTTTCTCATCTCTGATCTCATTCTCTCTCACAGGATCCCCTATTTCTTTAAACTCCTGCGTCATTTTGCTCAGTTCAATTTTCAGCTCCTTACTACCCTGTCGCAGGGTTTGTTTCGTTATCTCAATCTCATCCATTATTTTCTGAAACATAGTTACTTCCAGATTCTCAGCCACTTTCTTGATTGCCATTTTTAAAACCACGAAAACAAAGCAAAACAAAAATAAAGAAAAACCACTTCTTATTTCAGCAACAATTGGGTTAATATTCCAGGCTTGATGACATCACAGTATAAACAGAGCAACCTGCCTTATCTCTCTATGTTCAAGAATGCAAAACAAATTTAGTCCCCAGCATCAAAACAGTTAGTGGCGTCGTGAAGAAGCAGATTCGTCAAAATAAAATAGACCAAAAAGAGAATAGTCCCAGACAATATAATATTCCTTGGAATAGAAATCAGGAATAGAAATCCCTCTTCTGTGTATATCTTTAGAATGCACTTCCAGGACAGCTTTTTGCGACAGAAACAGAGATAAGCTGTTAATTTCGTGGATAACAGAGAAGAGTTATAGCTCACCCAGAAGCTGTCCAAAGCCGATCAATCTGACAAATCTCCTTTTGCTGCAACAATTTAAACCAAGTAAAAAAAATAATAGAAAGAAGGGTGCTTGCCTGTTAGTCCGTTCTCTCTTTAAAGAAAAGATAAACGTATCGCTTAAGCAGATAGAGCTTGTTCGAAAGTCCGTCCGGCATTGTTGGCTGGACCTTATCTCATAAATTAATGAAATCCAGTCCTCCCAACAAAAACAGGCTTTTGAGGTTGATCTCTACGTTTCTCCCTGCCCAGGAGAAATTTCATCAGTCAAAAAAAAAAATGTTCTGACTGATTTATATCTGAATAAGCTTCTTTTGAGGCGGGAGCCCGTCCCAAAAGCAGGCACAAGCGAAGTCACCCTTCCCGGAAGTCCTAAAATTTTTAAATTCTTAAAAAAGTTAAAAAACAATTTTTAACACATACTAAAATGCCTGGGAGAAGAGGAGAGTTTTGTTTCCTCTTGACAATCTGCTGGAGTACAAAAAAGTCTCCCTTTCTGCAATGGGTGTGAGTTAACATTTTCTGATTGTATACCAGCAGCAAGATGCCTTTTATGCATTCTTGGAAGGAGTCTTAATTTCTCTAACAGGCATTGATCTCACCCTTGAACTAGCTATCGAATTAATGATGAGCCTGATTTAGCAGCAAATAGAAACCTTGCAGTTTCCTTCATGTACATGGCAGCAAACACTGTCCCAAAGACATTTTTGTGTAGGAAATTCTGTGTCATGGTCACCTGTGTAAACCGACCCTGAGATTTTCATTTTCATTACAAGTGGTGGAGATGCTGCTGGGTTTTAGTAAACTGCATAATTTGGTCCCATGTGAACCACGTCATATCAGTTTGTTTGGATATCATCACCAACTCCTACTACAGACACATGTCCAGCACTTTATATGTGTTGGAAGTGTTTAGACATTTTTTAAAGGCTTGTAGAGACAGCTTTTTTGTCAAGCCATACACATCTAGTACCTGTTTATTATGTCAGTAACTTCTAATGTCATAGGAGCCCTCATCTGACATAATGTTCTCCAGTTGTTTAGGCAGACTACAAAGGACTGTCCCTATGTAATAGGCTGAATGGACATATAAATCAGGTATTAAAATTTAAATGGAAAAACTGAGGGATAGAAAACATTCCAAAATTTCCCATCATTAGAGAGCATTCAGGAAGAGGAGAATTACAGGAGTTACATTTCAGAGTAGGAATATATACGTTTCCTAACAGATACAATTAACTGGTTCATTTGTTATGTTAAACCATAGTTAAACCTCGCTGGATCATCACCTTGCAGTGGTGAGTGGGCCTGCGTCTTCCAATGAACCCTGTGAGCGATGCCTTCGGGAGTCATGTACTCCCAGCAGGGTCACTCGTGGTAAAGCCAAGGGAGAGGAACCAGACAAAGAATGATCCAAGAATGTCCTCAATGGCAGAACAGGCGAAGAATAACAATGTATACGTTACAACGGCTGTGAAGGTGGATGAAGGCTGCATCAGATAAAAGACTTCCAATCGTCATGGTATCCATGCCATTGGATCAAAGCCTTTTTCTGTCAAGATTGTGTGTTGATTGTCGTGCACCAATCTCCCCACATAAAACAAATTCATGCACAGGCGTCTTCCAACCAAACCAAACCAAACCAAACCAAAAGTCCCATGGTGATTGGCGAATGGCAATGGGGGCAGGACTGTGAATCTGGAAGCCCCTGGTCATGGACCGGCACATGGGTGGTGGATACAGACTCAGTCATCCTGGCTCAAGGACCAAGGCAGTTGAGTAGTTCAGCAGTTGTATCCACAACTGAGCAGTCCTATTCAGGACCCACTCTGCTCACCCCATATGGAGAGGAGGCTAGAAAAAGTGCCCTAAACATAGTCTGCCTCATCTCTCTCCCTGACTGGATCACCGGGTCCAGTGGGGTCACCACTTAGCGGTCGCAAAAGACAAATGAACTTTGGAACGTGGAATATACGGACATTGATGGACAATACAGGTAGTGAATGTCCTGGACGCAGGACTGCCATCGTCACGAGGGAGTTGAGATGTTTTAATATTGACATAGCAGCACTCCAAGAAACTCAAAGAGCAAGAGAGGGACAATTGAAGGAAGAAAAAGGAGGTTACACCTTCTTTTGGAAAGGACTGCCTGAACAAGAACGACAAATACATGGAGTAGCCGTCGCTATTAAAAATGATCTTGTGAAGTTCTTGTCAGAAGTTCCTATTGGCATTAATGAACGACTCTCAACTCTCCAATTAAAACTTGCAAAAAACCAGCAGGCAATTATTCTAAGCACTTATGCACCAACATTAGATGTTGATGAAGACATCAAGGAAAATTTTTATACCCAGCTGGACACCATCTTATCAGAGATACCTAAGGAGGATAAAATTATCCTCCTGGGTGATTTCAGTGCAAGAGTTGGGCATGATTTTGATTTATGGCCAGAAACCATCCAGAAAGAAGGAGTTGGCAATAGCAACCTGAATGGCATTCTACTTCTGACTAAATGTGCAGAGCATAATCTTATTATTACAAACACACTCTTTCACCAGAAAGATAAATTTAAAACATTATGGAAGCACCCTCGGTCGAAGCACTGGCATCTCCTAGATTACGTAATTGTCCATGCCAGAGATCGTCGTGATGTACTCCTCACCAGGGCCATGACGAGTGCCGATGACTGATGGACAGATAACCAATTAATTCGATCCACTATGGCCATTAATATTGTTCCTCAACATAGGCTCCAAGGAAGAAAACCAAGCCATAAAATGAACATCCACACCCTTCAAGATCCTATTAAGCGAGCTTGCTTTCAAACAACTCTCAAGAAACATCTACCTACGGAACTCCCTGAAAACATTGAGGAACACTGGATTAAACTGAAGACTTCCATTATTGCAGCATGTGAACAAACTATTGGATACCAAACTAAGAAACATCAGGACTGGTTTGATGAGAGTGATAGTGAGATTGAACATATCATTGACAAGAAAAGGAAAGCCTTCCAGATATGGCAAAAAGACATTAACTGTGCTGCTAAGAAAAAAATCTATGCCAGTGCAAAGGCTGAGGTCCAAAGAAGAACTAGAGAACTTAAGAACGTCTGGTGGATAAAGAAAGCTCAAGAAATGCAGCATTTTGAAGATGCTCATGATGCATGCGGCTTTTTTAATGCCACAAAGGCCATCTATGGACCAACAAATTATGGTACAAATCCCTTACGTTCAATAGATGGTACCAAACTTCTAAAGGACAAAGAGTCTATTGCACTGCATTGGAAAGAGCATTACCACAACTCTACTGTGGCTGATGAGGTCTTCTCGCAAATCCTGCAACATCAAATTAGAGATGAGCTTGCAGTATCCCCTAATTTGGATGAAGTCAGTAAAGTCATTAATCAAATGAAGAATAATAAAGCTAGTGGACCTGATGGGATTCCTGCTGAAGTCTTTAAAAAAGGTGGGCCTGAATTTACACAATAACTTCATAAGCTCATCGAAAAAATCTGGATGAGGGAGGAGATCCTGGAAGACTTTAGGGATGCCATAATTATCACTCTTTTCAAGAAGGGTGATAGAACAGATTGTGGGAACTACCAAGGCATCTCTCTTCTAGATACCGCAGGTAAAATCCTTGCAAGGATCCTCGCAAATCGCCACCTACCTATCTCAGAAGACATCCTCCCTGAATCCCAAAATGGTTTCTGCCCTTCCAGGGGGACAGTGGACATGATCTTCACTGCACGACAGCTTCAAGAAAAATGCAGGGAGCAAAACTGACCACTGTATATGGCGTTTATTGATCTAAGGCCTTTAATACTGTAAATTGAGCTGCTCTCTGGACCATCCTTCTGAAAATTGGATGCCCTGATAAATTTCTGAATATTTTGCGACTCCTCCATAACAACATGAAGGCAACAATTTTGGATAACAATGGCTCTCAAAGTGATCCATTCAAAGTGGGATCAGGCGTCATACAGGGATGTGTCATTGCTCCAACCTTATTTGCTACTTTCATCACCATGATTCTATACCTTGTTGAGGGGAAACTTCCCACTGGCATGGAAATCACATATCGAACAGATGGAAAGATTTTTAATCTCAGTAGGCTGGAAGCAAAAAGTAAGGTAATTACGACCTCTGTCATAGAACTTCAATATGCCGATGATAATATAGTCTCCGCGCATTCAGAGGAAGATCTTCAAACTATCCTAAATGTCTTTGCAGAAGCATATGAAAAACTTGGCCTCTCTCTTAACATAAAAAAACCAAAGTGCTTCATCAGCAAGTGTGAACCAATCCCTCTGTAGCACCATCAATCCAGTTTAATGGTGCAACACTGGAGAATGTTGATCACTTTTCCTATCTTGGCAGCCATCTCTCTGTAAAAGCTGACATCGGCACTGAAATTCAGCATCGTCTGAGCTCTGCAGGTGCTGCATTCTCCCAAATGAAGCATAGAGTGTTCAAGGATTGGGATATTCACAGGGAGACCAAAATGCTTATTTACAAAGCCATTGTACTACCGACCTTACTGTATGCCTGTGAAACATGGACCATCTATAAACGCCACTCCCAACTTCTTGAAAAATTCCACCAACGCTGCCTCCGGAAAATTCTGCAAATCACTTGGGAAGATAGGCAGACTAATGTTAGCATATTGGAAGGAGCAAAGACCACCAGTGTTGAAACAATGATCCTCCAACATCAACTTCGCTGGACCGGCCATGTTGTTCGAATGCCTGATCACCGTCTTCCAAAGCAGCAACTTTACTCCTAACTTAAGGAAGGAAAATGGAATATCAGTGGACAGCAAAAGAGGTTTAAAGATGCTCTCAAAGCTAATCTAAAAAAATGTAACATAAGCAGCGAGAACTGGGAAGCATTGGCCCATGAGTGTCCCAATTGGAGGTTGGCCATTATCAAAGGTGCTATGGACTTTGAAGAAGCATGAATACAGGGCGAAAGGGACAAACAAGCCAAGCAGAAGGCACGTCAAGCAAATCCTCATTGTGACCACCTTACATGTGGAAACCTATGTCCTCACTGTGGGAGGCTGTGTGGATCCAGAATTGTCTTCCACAGTCACTTATGGACCCACCATTAAAGACCTTATCTTGGAAGACAATCTTACTCGGCCACGAGTGATCACCAATGAATGAATGAGTTAAAATAAACTATAGTTTAATGAGAATGAGCAGTGTGCTATCACACATTGCTGAAATCATGGCGATTCTGCTCCTGCCACACTGCTAGGTAACTAGCAGTGCTCTGGCTTCTCATGTCATTTGAACCGGGCTCATGGTTTGTTTCCCTCCAAACAAATCACAAGCAGAGGCCAAGGCTTGCATGGGAGGAGCAAAGTGCTGGGAATTTCAGCAACATGCATCCCCACTCACCTAATTCACATTAAACAAGGCCACTACATGACCAAGAAACACATTTGTATCAGTTTCCATGCCATTTTTGTGATCCCTGTGTAAAGCATCTATATCACATTCTGCCTCATCCACACAAAAACAAGCAAGGCTGACCTTGAGGATATTTGTGTTTCAGAAATACAGTGGCAGAGCTATATTTGCAAGCTGGCCTTTCTGTTTCTGTGATGTGCATGTGTTTCTCTTTAAGAGCAGATTGTAACACTCCACTTCTTCCTCCCTCCTGAATCTCTTTGTCCTCTTTATAGTGCATAAATACTGCCTCTTGCCAATAAAAGCCTTTCTTTTTTCTTAAGGAAAGCCTTCCTAAGAGCTCAGTGGTAAATATGTTTGCTCCTGAACCCACAGTTTAGTGTATAAAATGCTGCAGCTTCAGAACTATTTTGCAATGTGTAACAACCTTATTATATTACCAAGAGGTTCAAGGTTGTTTTTTTCCCAGAAATCAAAGTGCTATAATACAATAAATGCAACACATGTAAAGCAAAAGAAAAAGCTGGCAGTGATTTCTTTGTAAATGGCTAAAATTAAAATACACCAAGCATATCTGAATCACAGAGGTGTTGAGGACACATAGGCTATAGCTGAAAATAACAAGGGACAGAATAATAATAGTGCACCAGAGAGTATAATTGCAGCACAGTATAAAATTCCTATAATAACACTGAGCATTTGCAGTGCGGTGATATTGTCAGCTTGTGCTTTGGGATTAGCTTTGTTGTTCTTTCATCCTGCAGGAATCCCCTCCCCATTAGTAAATTCCAGTTCTGATTTTGAGTGTGCGTGTGTGCGCACATGTGCCATAACTGAACTCTATCCAATACAATCCCTATTATTTCTGGACAGCAGTAAAGCTCTGAAGATGTATTACACTAATGTATCATCATAGCACTGTCATTCTGACGATATATTAGTGTAATACATCTTCAGAGCACTCAAATGATGGGGCTGTCTAGGAGTTGATTCAGTTCAATTACTGGACAAAAGGCATTGCTAGTCAACTGAATGGAGAGAGAGAATGCTTCCTGTAGAAGCCTTGCTATAGCATATTAGTGCAGAAATGTCATTATGAAGACTGGTGTGTGCAGTGCTGCTACCATGCTTTCTACAATGATACTGAGCACACATTCCTGTATTCACATGGAGAAACTGCAGATGTACAGAAGAAAGCAGTGTTGTAATGTTCCCTACAATCATGGGCTCCTACTTGCTGCCCTGGGCTCCTGCTGGGAGGAAGGGCGGGATATAAATCTAATAAATAAATAAATAATGCTGATGTATGATTGTGCAAAAATTGCTACAATCATGTACAAGTGTGTGCCCTCCTCTGGTTTCTCCCTCTGCATGATCATTGGTATGTGCAAAGAAAAGTCAAGGATAGACATGCAGGGAACTTGATACTGTTGTATCAAGGAAATTCAGCAGCAGTACACCTATAAAACTTATCCTTCATGTGACTGTTATACTGCCTTTATTTAACAACCAGCTGAAGAATCTTGGAACACTAATGGTCAATGTGCATGTTATGGGTTAAGAGTATACACCAAGTAAAGTCTGCTTGGGAGATCACATGATATACACAATGTCATGTTTGAAGAACTTCCATATGTACATGCAGACAGATGTAGTTGATTTGGGAGCCAGTGCGGCGTAGCAGTTAAAATGTCCGATTAGGATCAGGGAGACCTAGGTTTGGAACCTCTCTCAGCCACAAAACTGACTGAGTGACTATGGGACACTTCTGTGTTTCAGCCTTACCTACTTCACAGGGTTGTTGCAAGAAGAAAATGGATGCAAGGTGGGAGATGCTCCTTGGAGGAAAAGCAGGATAAAAATAGAATAATATATAAAATCTTATGACATGTAGACTAATGGCATTTATAGTAATGAAAGAGGAGGAAGGCCCCTTAGTTCAATGGTAGAGCAAGAGGTTCTGAGTTCAGTCCCTGACATCAGATAGGAAAAACTCCAGGCCTGAGACCCTCCAGAGATGCTGCCAAAGTTGACAACAGTGGACTAGGCACACAAATAGATCTGACCTGATGTAAGGCAGTATCCTTTCTATGTTGCAAAGCATGTGCTTTGTGTATGTATTTTATTCATCCATTGCCCAGTGCTCCTTAAGACTGAGCACTGAATATCTGATTTCAGATGTTTCTCTTACAGGAAAGCTTCCCTCCCCAACTTCCAGATAGTCTAACATACCGGCACCCAAGGCAGGGTCATAGGGGAGGGAATTACAAAATCTGGGTAACTGGAAGGAAAACATTCTTATAGCCCCTACATGGAGGCAAGGGGAGGGTGCAACTACTGCATGATATAGGAATTGAGTGGAGCATTAGGGAAACTGCAACAACTCCAGATTTGTTATCATTTAAATCAGTCAACTCCAGATCCATATCTTCCCTGTAATGATGAGATTCTGGGAGAGGCACTACTGTTCAGATTATAGTGAGATGTCTGAATTTTCTAGATGACTAAAATAATTTATTACAGATATTTGCATACCTCCTTTAGAAGTTCTGGAGAAACAATGTAAAACAATCCAGTGGTTTTATTTGATGAGCACTGACATACCTCCCTTATGCCATCATTATTCTGCTGGCAGGCAGCAGCTTGATTATGGGCACCAGAACGGCACTTATCTTCCAGGTGAGAGATGGAGGAATGAGGTGAAACATCTGTTCCCTGCAGCTAAGTTGGAATGGGTCTGGAGATTAGCCAGAAAATCTTCAGTGGCAAACCACAGCAGGAAGAATCAACTCTGACTTGGCTAGGAATAGCCAAGAGCTCAGAGGAGTCTCATTTTTCATACAGGAAAAGAGAAGTGTGGACATTAGGCCATTATGAATAATTGCCCTGGCCTGCTGAAAGCTATTTATCTCAATCTCAGTCTATGGCATGTATTACACATTCACTTTCATGTCTTAGTAGGGCTCAATGAGAGGACACATAAGTGTCTGGATAGGGACTCTTTTATCCTATCTCAATAGTATAGATTGAATATTTGTTACTGACTAAAGGTGAGGATTCTGGGTATAAAGTCTAATTAACTAGGGGCTGCACTGAGAAGAATTCACCTATGTCCTGCAGGATTTCCTGGATATATTGTGTGCTGGTTTGGGTCACAGTTATCTATAGCATATTTGCCTTTGGTTACTGATTCTTCTTTTCAAAGCCAGAATGGTGTGTGTGACCATAGAAGCATCATGTAGCTTGGCTAACTAGTCTAAGCCTATAGACATCTCTGGCACTTTATTCTTTTCTGCTTTCTCTGCTTGTGGTAGACTTACAATCTGGATAATGTGGATTAATGTGTAGGAGCATGATATGAGAATTCTGCAGCAGAGATGGAGGTTGGATGAGGTGACATTTGGGACATGCTACTTACTGGCCTGTTTTTCTGTTCATCCTGTGATCTTTTGTTGAGCATGTGTTTCTTTATGTCTGCATTCCTGGGGATGTCCCTGGAGGGATGTCATTCTGCTGCATCAATCTTTCTTGAAAGACATTTCTTAACTATTTAATGACAAATTAAGGGTTTTCTTTCCAACATTTATTTGTGCATCTGTACTGTTCAGGGACCTAATATTTGTTGTGTCCACATAATGAGGCTTCACAAGATCTATTCAGCTCCCCACATCCCCAATAATATTATTTAGTTCTCTTAAAAAGGGTCAGGTTAAAATTGGAGGGGGCATCATTGGAATAGCAAGATGTGGTGGGTGTACTCTGCATTCAGGCAGCAGTTTATTCCTTTTTCCTGACATTTCCTTAACTGATAATTTCTACATTTTTTATCTTTTACATGATGTAAATCACTTCTGGAAATCTAGTGGAAGTTTAGTGCTCATTTCAATGTTAATTGCTTCCAGAAAAAAATTAATTTGCAGACCCATTAACCCAGAAAATTCTGGGATTAAAGTGATGAAATTTGGGCTGCTATACTGGCATACAGTTCTTTTCCACCATTTTCATGGGGAAATCATGAAGTGAAGTGTGCAAGTGCAGAAAGGGTGGGGAAGTAGTGATATGTCCAATGCTGTTCATTGTTGTGTCACACCATGCCCAGTGATGTGAATGCAATTTAGCATGACATGGCAGTATATCTGTCAAAAAGCCACAGTTCCATAGTGCAACAGACACTGCAGTGTGACAGAAATGTTAGAAATTGGTACAGAAGCACTACCATTATAATAAGTAAAACCAATACAATAAACCCCATGTCTGAATGCAGCCTGTATTTAACTCAAATGGAATGCAAACCCCAACTTAGTATTTCGGCAAGTATTTATTTATTTATTGCATTTGTATACCACCCCATAGCCAAAGCTCTCTGAGCGGTTTACAACAAGTAGGTAATTATCTCTCAGCCTTCCAATTAATAGAAATAATGGCAATCTGCATCACCACTGCTCAGTCTTATGCTAGTATGATGAAGCTGGAACATGTGGAATAGATGTCCTTCTGGATAGAGGAGATACTAGTAAGATAGGAAGCCTGATATTGTCTACACTGACTGGGTGCAATTCTCCAGGGTTTCAGGCAGGGGACATATCCAGCACTATATGGAGATACTGGGGATTGGGCCTGGAACTTTCTGCATGCAAAGCAGATGTTCTGCCATTGAGCTATGGCCTTGATCAGTGACACTAAATCAGGTGTGTTGAAAGGGTAACCATAAAGGGTCACCCTTTAAAGCAGGCTTCCACAAGTTTTTTAAAGTGTTTGTTTATGATTTTCCAAAAACAACAAGCACACAATGCATACTCTAGATTCCAAAGTACTTGTACATTACATTTTTTGCAAGAAAAACAATAACAAGAACCTTTTAATCCTCCCCCTCCCATTAAACAGTGTCAGGTATTATATCAGATTTCTTTTTTGATTTTGTAGGTCATCTTAGATGATCAAACCATAATTGACTCTGTGTGGATGGTGGATTCATTAGGTGGTTCTGGTTGCTTACGTATTCAGTAAAGCAATACCAGATATTAATACATTTGTCACAGTCTGCTTGTTTGTTGTGTGATTTTAATTTCTGAATGAGTTTTTCCATTAAAGCCATGTACCAAATTCTTTGAATCCATTGCTCCTGAGTAAGATTGTTTACAGTTTTCCATTGTTAGGCTATTGTCTGGCATGTTGCCCCTAGCAGAAAGGTTATAGAAAGGTTTCCATGATTTTTGACACCGAAATGAGAACACTGTACTGGTCATGTATTGCGGCTTCAGTATTCACAGTCTCTGACAAGTAGTGAAAAGGAGCACATTAACCCTTAGTAGACTATGGCTATGGTCTGAAGGCACATAAGGCCAGCTCCCTGCTGAAGCTAAGCAGGGTTAGGTCTGGTCAGTACCTGGATGGGAGACCACCTGGGAACCATATGTAAGCCGCCTTGGGTTTCTATCATGAAAAGAAAGGCGGGGTATAAATGTAATAAATAAATAAATAAATTTGACCAGTGGGCTACATCTGGCATCAAGCTGTGGAGGCTTATATGCTCATGGTAACAAGCTGTAGAGCGATATTTATTGAGAACGTTTCCTCCACTGTTGTTACAATGTTAAGCTGTTAGCAGTGAAACAAAGTCGCCAATTAAGCCTATGATCCTATGCATATTTCCTTCTCAATGCTCCCCTTTGAACCCTGTGGAATGTATTTCAAAATAAACATGCCCAGGGATCAGAGTAAACATACTGAGTGTCAACACAAAGTGAATGTTAAGGTGTGAAGTCTATGGCCTGGGCCATGCTTGTGGCATGGGAACATTCTGAACAAAAACAACAAAGATTACCTCTGTCCCTAGCTATTTTGTTCATCACTGATTGAACACTGACCCTTTGCACCTATAGTGTAGATAGCCAGTCATCCTTCTTTCTTTTTTTACTATAGAAAGACATCTGATCATGCTGCTAGCCCTATAGCAAACAGATATCCATCGAGTCTATTTGTTTAAGTGCCTCATGTTATTTCCAGCAGGGAGCAGCTGTTTTATCTACATTGTGAGTATTAAAATGTAGATAGACATCCTTTATAGCAAGATTCTACCTCTAAGGCAGCAAAATCAATACCCTAATGTATCTTAGCACATCATCTGGGTAAGGATGCCTTGGTAAAATGACTGTAAAAGGAAAATTCAAAGTTACTTCAGAGTACAGTGCCTTTATGGATCTCAGTTATATATAATTTAGCCTGACAGCAGTTCGGCTCAATGATAAAAAGTTAATATAACTTTGAGGGGGGGGGAGAGAGAATTAAAGCTGGCTATTTTCAATTTTAAAAACAATATGTACACTAGCCTCAAAACTAGCAATTTTGAAACAGCAGTGAACTGGACAGTGTGCTTCTAGGAAAAATATAAATAGTCCCTATGAGTCATTTCATCTCTGAATAGAACATAAAAAGATACTTTTTCAATAAAGTGCTGTTTGAGGATTACCACTTAGTATTAAAGGGAAACTGCAGTGCAGTTTACTATAAAATGTTGATTTATTACATGATACAGAATGTTCTCTGGAAATGCACAGCTTTATGCTGGCATTACTGTTACTATTTTCACATTATTGTAACAACACTACCTTTATAATTGACATTAATACATCAATTTAATAGCTTTAAAAGATTTGTTGCTCTAATGATGCATTTGTGTAATGACAGACCATTATTTCATGATACTTCTGAATCAGCATGGTTTGTTCTAAAAGCTGTGGAAAAATGTCACTCAAAAGATGACCATTTTTCAGAATATTTATATAGCTAGAAAAGTTGTATGCCCCCACACCCGCCAAAGAAGACTCATGAGACGCGGCACTGGTTTAAATGTTATATTTAATAAATATAACATAATCCGAATACAAACATATCCAATTGTAATTAATAACTGCTTATAACCCACGGGCAGGTGAGGAATTGCGCTATCCCCCCAATCTCCTGGGCATGTATCACAGCTGATAGCTGTGGGCTCTGATGCAAGGATATGGGCCAAGACTCCCTCCTTGCCCAGTGAACCTTGGGAGCAGTCTGCCATGCACATCCTGGTCCCTCTGTACATGCGTTCACCCCAATGCGCATGACAATCCACAGGGGCACCCGCCAGTTATCTGCAGACCGGAGTCCTGCAAGATTCCTGAGGGGCATCCTTACCCAAAAATGCCTCAGAGTACCTACCTCTCCCTCCACCAAATTCCTCACCTGCCCAAACTCAATGCCAAAACTGGCCATCATCACACCACTCCCTTAAAAGCCAAACGAATCATCCCCACAGTATATATATATGTATATATGAGTGCCTACTCATAGGGAAGCTCGGAGGGCGGCAACACGAAAAAGGGCTTTTTCAGTGGTGGCCCCCGAATTGTGGAACACCCTCCCAGAGGAGATACGCCTGGCGCCAACGTTACTATCTTTTCGGTGCCAGGTTAAAACTTTCCTCTTCGCCCAGGCATTTTAATTATTTTAATTATGTTGCATTTATTGGAAGTGTTTTAATTCTTAATATTTTGTACTTTTAAATTGTGTTTTTATATTATATATGCTTATGTATTTTTAATGTTGTTCTTGTTCTTGTGAACCGCCCAGAGAGCTTCGGCTATGGGGCGGTCTATAAGTTTAATGAAATAAATAAAATAAATAAATAAATATAAAGTAGGCAAAACGTGAAGGGTCCCTAAAAGTGGGGCCCAACCAAAAAATTCCTACTTGGCCTCATTGGTGATCAGCAAAGTCCATACTGCCATAGGGAGGGAGGGAGGGCGTGAAAGAACACGAGGACAAGAGTTAGGGAGGCGGAGCAGTATTCAATACTACTGCTCCCCTCCCCCCCACTGAGGCATGACGTAGCCTCACCCTACTCCCTCACCCAATCGGGAGTAGACCTCCCAAGCCTTCTCTACCCATATGGGGTGAAGGCAAACCCACCCCCACTCTAAGGTGGGAACGCCATTCTAAACTTTATAGATATAAGGATTGCTATCAACTCGTAAGGGTTTATACAGATATCACACTTATTCCAGGAGTGCCCTCCAGATGCGGCTGGGCTACAACTAGGTATGGGGAAGAAATCAAATCAGTTCACATTTAAAACCGAATTTATAAAATTTGCATTTTCCGAAACAGTGTAAGAACTGAAACACAGACATCCTTTGAAATTTGCATTTATCCAAATTTTGCAATGCAGTTTAAAAATGCATATATTAGCAGAAAGTGTGCATAGGAATGAATACATTAGTGAAAATAACATGCAAAAATCAGTTATGTTAGCAGAAACTGCCTGCAAAAATATGTACATTAGTCAAAACTGCATACAAAAATGTGTTTATTAGGAGAAATTCACACTAAAATTGCAATTGCTGCAGAAATGTGGGGAACTGAATTTAAAACTTGAAAAATGTGAACCTGAGAGAACCAAAATTGACAGATCCTTCCATCCCTGGCTACCAAGTCCCATTATGCCTGACCACTGCCCGTGCTGGGTGACGTAGATGGTAGTGGGAGCCTAAAACCTCTGGAATCCAACTCATTGGGTACTCATGGCTTAGGAATAGAGTGCTCTGTATGTAAGATGGAATCCATGGCATTTCCAGGAAAGGTCTTTGCCTGTATGGCTGGCATCAGTGGTTAGTGTTCTCAGGCAGCTACGAAAGCTCCAGTATGCCAGAGTACCACTGCCAATCCCTGACCTGCTGTTGTTGGGGAGGGCCATTGCTTGCTCACACACACACAATTTTCTGGGTGGTGGTAAGGATTGAGACTCCACTGCATGAGGTGCAAGCTGTATTTGTTGCCACTGCCAAGTTCAAAGGATCAAATGGTGAGGACCAACTGCTTGCTTGCTCACCTTCCCTTTCTCAGAATTTCCCTGTTTCCAGTCATCTGACTTCAGGATGATTTAAACATTAGAGTCCCCACTTGGACGTTGCTGAAAAACCCTGCATCACTCCATGGAAGTTAACATGATTAGCACAATTGTATATAAAGATAGTTAGCTATCTTGGTATCTAGTGGTTAAGGTGTTGGACTATGACCTGGGAGACCAGGGTTCGAATCCCCACATAGCCATGAAACTTGCTGGGTGACCTTGGGCCAGTCACTGTCTCTCAGCCTCATGAAAGCTCTATTCATAGGGTCGTCATAAGTCAGAATTGACTTGAAGGCAGTACATTTACATTTAGCTACAGAGAAATCCTATCCACCACCACCATCATCATCCCACCCTTCTGGAGATCATGGCAATGTACAAGGTTACAAAAAAGATATAATAGAGATAGAGATAAATAGAGATAAAATCAGTTAAAATTAATTGTCTTAAAATGCCTGTTGAAATTTAAAAAAAGGTCTTCACAGCGCACCTGTCCGATCTCAGCCATGAGGGAGTTCCAGAGAGTTGGGCACACAATAATGAACGTATGGCTCCCAGTAGATACAAGCTGTGCATCTAAGCCATGTGAGTTCACTAAGAGGGACTCCCCTGAACAGCTAATTGATCGGGCAGGAATATATATTTTTATTTTTTAGCCAAAGGCCATCAAAGATAAGTAATCAGGTGTTTCATAAGATCACTAATTGTGTTTCGTGGTTGAGTGAGGATTTGAACTCTGTGGATGTACTATTGAAAAATCAGGTGGACGCTTACGCATCACTAAAAAAACACAATTTGTATAAAAGGTGCACATGCTAATTTATATCTATAGATGCAGTCTTAGAAATAAATAGAAACATAATCCATCTCATCAGAATGGAAAGGACTGTGCCCAAGTGGCCTGTGGGCCTGCTTATTTGCTATCCATCTGATTCTGAAGGGCAGCTTCAAGGGCCCTGCTGTCCCTTCTTATGGTTCTTTATCTTTAAACCAGACTTGGACCAGGCACCCTTCAAATAGAGAACTATCCTCTGTAAAGTAAGACACGTGACCACCCTACTTAAAAGCCTTGGCCAACATGTCAAAGCCTTGGTCATCATTGTCCTTGGCACCTGACCTGCCAGAACTATCTATGTGCCAGGAGCTCCTTTGTCCAATTCTTGAGGTCAGTGAATTTTAAACATCATGTCTGCTGTAGAGTAGAGAGTCAGAGGTATCCTCAGGCTTCCAATAAGAACAAACACTGCTTCTTACTAAAAGAATGTAATCATTTATTTTAATATAAAACACAACTGAGGCCTAGAGCTTCCAACAACAATTATCCATCTTATCAAAATGTACAAAAAACAACCCAACCCAAGAGTTTGTCTTCCCATGCTGCTTCTAGAGGTCAATGGGCCGTCCTACTATAATTAGCTCTTGCTACTACTGTTGTTTGCATGTATTACTTTACCACAATATCCACCATCTGGTGCAGAGCTACATAGAAAATTCTTTTTGGTAGCCTCTGTCTGAGACCTGTAAAGTTTAAAATGGGCCTAGCGATCATGAGGGGATGCTGCAATTTTGCCACTACTTAACCTTTAGAAGATTTGTGGTGGCATCCAAAATGGTTACTTCTAGTGGCAGCTGATTAAGAGAAACCAGGTGGCCATATATAGAGGTCCCAATTAGATTCTGATTTTTCCTTCACCAACAGCCCAGTTGTGCTACTTTATTTTGCTTGTTACATAAAGCTGTTGTGGGTTAATCTACTATCTAATTGACATCCATCTTGAGAAGCTTCCTGCCTCAAGGCCTAGACTGACTCAGTGTTATACCATGTTTCACCATGTGTGCTCCATTTTAGGAGGAATTTGTTTTCTAGGTACATATTTGATGTCACTTTTTCTGTTCTATAATTGGAATAATCCTAATGAAAAGATATTAAGAACATAAGAACATAAGAAGAGCCTGCTGGATCAGGCCAGTGGCCCATCTAGTCCAGCATCCTGTTCTCACAGTGGCCAACCAGGTGCCTGGGGGAAGCCCGCAAGCAGGACCCGAGTGCAAGAACACTCTCCCCTCCTGAGGCTTCCAGCAACTGGTTTTCAGAAGCATGCTGCCTCTGACTAGGGTGGCAGAGCACAGCCATCACGGCTAGTAGCCATTGATAGCCCTGTCCTCCATGAATTTGTCTAATCTTCTTTTAAAGCCGTCCAAGCTGGTGGCCATTACTGCATCTTGTGGGAGCAAATTCCATAGTTGAACTATGCGCTGAGTAAAGAAGTACTTCCTTTTGTCTGTCCTGAATCTTCCAACATTCAGCTTCTTTGAATGTCCTCGAGTTCTAGTATTATGAGAGAGGGAGAAGAACTTTACTCTATCCACTTTCTCAATGCCATGCATAATTTTATACACTTCTATCATGTCTCCTCTGACCCGCCTTTTCTCTAAACTAAAAAGCCCCAAATGCTGCAACCTTTCCTCGTAAGGGAGTCGCTCCATCCCCTTGATCATTCTGGTTGCCCTCTTCTGAACCTTTTCCAACTCTATAATATCCTTTTTGAGATGAGGCGACCAGAACTGTACACAGTATTCCAAATGCGGCCGCACCATAGATTTATACAACGGCATTATGATATCGGCTGATTTATTTTCAATACCTTTCCTAATTATTGCTAGCATGGAATTTGCCTTTTTCACAGCTGCCGCACACTGGGTCGACATTTTCATTGTGCTGTCCACTACAACCCCGAGGTCTCTCTCCTGGTCGGTCACTGCCAGTTCAGACCCCATGAGCGTATATGTAAAATTAAGATTTTTTGCTCCAATATGCATAATTTTACACTTGTTTATATTGAATTGCATTTGCCATTTTTCCACCCATTCACTCAGTTTGGAGAGGTCTTTTTGGAGCTCTTTGCAATTCCTTTTTGTTTTAACAACCCTGAACAATTTAGTGTCTTCAGCAAACTTGGCCACTTCACTGCTCACTCCTAATTCTAGGTCATTAATGAACAAGTTGAAAAGTACAGGTCCCAATACCGATCCTTGAGGGACTCCACTTTCTACAGCCCTCCATTGGGAGAACTGTCCGTTTATTCCTACTCTCTGCTTTCTGCTTCTTAACCAATTCCTTATCCACAAGAGGACCTCTCCTCTTATTCCATGACTGCTAAGCTTCCTCAGAAGTCTTTGGTGAGGTACCTTGTCAAATGCTTTTTGAAAGTCTAAGTACACTATGTCCACTGGATCACCTCTATCTATATGCTAGTTATATATATTATCTATATATATATTATATATATTATCTATATATTATATTATCTAATATATTATATATATTATATATATTATCTATATATTGTTGATGAAATGCAACTGATGCCAATGTAAAAATACAATACAATGGTTATCAGCTCCTTTCAGACCTGTACTTGGGCAAATATTCTAGTTCCCCACATACAGTGTTGGCCTTGACTAATTTTTCTGCCACCCAAATTCAGGATTTTAGAAATGGCTTGTGCTGCCTACATAAATCTGTTGAACCTGACAGTGACTCTTCTATATGATGTTCTTTGTAGTACATAATTTTATTACATTACTATGGCATCTTCAAATACATACACCCACATGAGGTTTTGTTCTAAGAAGGTCTGACTGGCACTAATAACAGCTCTAATAAGAACTGTTGGAGCACTCTTAGCAACTTTTCTACATTGCATTTCATTTATGGCGGTGTTTGCTGTCAGTGTCCTTTCAGTCTCTGTTGTTCCTCCCCCAGCACTAAACTAGAAGTCTTTTGATACAATGGACATCCAATATTTTTCAACTGTAATGATGACTGCTTCCTCAAACTGACAAGTTATGCTACTTGTGTGGTAGTGCTGTGTTAGTTCCTGAAGCCTGTCACTTCTGTCAATATTGGAGTGGCAGCAATATTGACCTTGGCTGAAGCGGAATGTTACTGCTTTCAAGGCTGCAAAGCAAATTCCACCAGCATTACAATCCTAGAAATGGCTTAAAAAGTGAAGGATGGGAAAATCCTGCTGTGTGGAGATGAATTGCAGAAAGAAAGAAAGCCAACCTGATGTTTATTATCTGCTTTCATCATTCGATGGTGGAAGTTCAGACTTTAATGAACCACTAAGAGCTGATTCAATTGGTGTCCACTCTCCACAAATAAGTGGCAAATTGAGATGAATATAGGAATGAGTATCATGACATTTCTTCGCACATGTAAAACACCATGTGTGACCTGGAGCAGGTACATCTGTGTCTGTACAGACATTTTTGTTTTTAACAACATAACCCATGCCCTTATAAACTGACAGTGTAACTATGCATGTGAGGTCATTGGATTCACTAGAGCTTGCTCCTAGGTATGTGTGAATGGAATTACAACCAAAGGTTACTCTACATATAATCCTGTTGACTAGCATTCAAAATACCATAGCACCATCCTTTCAACCAGAGGGGGCCATTTCTCAACACTTGATAATGCCGAGGGATTTTTTTCACTTCATTTACTGGCAACTGAATGAGTGAACTGTGAAAAGTATTGTGTGGTCTGAAATGAAAGTGATGTGCTGAATCTATGATGAATAACTCATTGTGAGGCAGGTGCATCAGGCACCACCCCCATCAGCAACAGGAACAAAAGAGCCAACAATGGTTTATGGGTTATTACAACAAGTAAGTGGGGTTGGCATGGCAGTTGGCAAGGATCTGCTTTCAATATTGTGTTAGCGCAACAAGGAGTTGGGAATCACCCTTGGGAGTTGGCCAGCATTAGATCCCCAGCAAGACACAAGCCAGTTTGCTTGTGCTCCTGCTAGTAAACCAGTGGGGGTAGTTGTGAGCTGGATGAGGCATGACCTCTCCTCAGCTAGAGGCATGGCCAGCGAGTACACCACTAGACCCCTTATGGGAATCCCCCTTAGTTTGATCCTGCCCAATGTCATTTCCACCTTAAGTTGTGACAGAAATGCATGGACACCTAATGAACTGAAAAGCAATCGATAAGACAGAGGGGAAAAAAAACTACTCACCATGAACCAATTTTATAGAGAGGAAAAATTCCTGTCTGTTCCTGTCAATCAGCGCGACTGAACAGCTCAGTGACACACTAAAAATGAGGGAGAGAGGGTGGTAAAGTCGGCACATGAAGAAAAAGAGTGGTGACAGAATGGCTGAGGCATTTATAGGCCTGGGCCTGACCCAGCCCCTCCTGAAGCTCTCATGGGATTGTCTGGAACTACAGGTGGTCCCACGAGAGCTGGGAGGTGGGAGATGAATTCCCCCGCCCATTGCTATCTGGGGCTGCATATCACCCAATAACAGTGCCCCAGGCTCAGGGCACAAGGCTAAGAGTTCACACATGCAAGTCATAACATTATGATGCAATTTCATATGATTGCCCTGCATGTCTGAATCAGCCCATAGATAGCATGTTAGTGATTCTGTGAACTGTTTACTGCTCTGACAGGATCTTCTTTCTTATGTGGAATCTGTTTTGTATAAATTCAATTATTTTCTTTATTTTCAATATTTCCTATGCACCTTACACAAGACTAGGGTTGCCACGTCTCTGCTTTTTGCCTGGAGACTCCAGATTTTGTGGGTCCTTTCTGGCTCTACAGGTGAGTTATCTTAATTTCCGGACTCTAAGCTTTCATTTTTTAAAAAAAAGTCTCCAGGTGGCCTGGTTCACGACATATACACCAAAACATCAGCCCCCTCACAACATCTGTTAAATGAGCTTGTAGCTGGCTGCTCTAACTCTGCCTTTTCAGCTTTGTAGCCAATAATTGAAGTCAGGATTGTGATTGACAAGGAATTTGTTGGCTTCCAGGCAATAGTTAGATCCCATTGCAAGGCCAGAAAACTGTTGTTTTTTCCTGCTTATCTGAAAATCTCATAAATTGAGTAAGTATATAGCTTTCAGCAGTACCAAAAGTCTTTTTCTCCCTTGTGTGCAGGAGTCAAAGAAATTTAAATTTTCCTGGGCTGTTGAAGACGGCAGTATTTTGAAAACCTTCCCAATATGAAACTTTATTGCTTTTCTGGGAGTAAAGGTGCAGGGCTAATCCCACATACCTGGAGTAAACCCCACTGAATTCAAAAGGACTTACTTTTGAGTAGACATGGTTAGGGTTGTGCTGTTAGTTAATGGGACTTTTGAGTTAACATAGCAAAGGATTGTGTTTGTATTGGAAATCTTTCTCTCCCACTACAATCCTATCTTTTAAAGCAGTTAGGCAGGGCTTACATGCATATCACTGTGTTTATTATCTTCCCTCTGATGAAGTGGACAAGGTGCTTTCAACCTTAAAGCCAACCACTTGCTTACTCGACCCTTGCCTGTCGTGGCTCATTATGAGCTACAAGAACAGACTGGGCGAGGGGATCAAGATGGTGGTAAACATGTCCCTGGAAGAGGGAGTAATGCCATTGGCTCTCAAGGAGGCAGTAATAAAACCAGTTCTAAAGAAGCCCTCCTTGGATCCCCAAGATCTGAACAACTTTTGCCCAGTCTCAAATCTGCCATTCCTGGGCAAGGCGGTTGAGCGGGTGGTGGCAAAACAGTTGCAAGCGCACTTGGAGGAAGCGGATTATCTGGATCCATTTCAATCGGGCTTCAGGCCTGGACATGGGACTGAAACAGCCTTGGTCGCCTTGGTAGATGATATGAGGAGGGCGTGGGATAGGGGCGAATGCACCTTCCTTGTCCTCCTTGATCTCTCAGCGGCTTTCGATACCGTTGACCACGTTATCCTCCTGGACCGCCTGAAGAGGTTAGGCATGGGGGGCACTGTATTGCAGTGGTTCCATTCCTTCCTCTCTGGTAGGTACCAAAGAGTGGCATTGGAGGATGAGGTTTCGGATCCTTGGCCTCTCACTTGTGGGGTGCCACAGGGTTCCATCCTCTCCCCGATGCTGTTCAACATCTATATAAAGCCGCTGGGGGCAATCATCAGGAGATTTGGGCTGCAATGTCATCAGTATGCGGATGACACGCAGCTCTATCTCTCATTTAAATCTTCACCGACGTTGGCTGTAGAAACCCTGTCCAAGTAACTGGAGTCGGTGAGTGGCTGGATGGGAAGGAATAAGCTGAAGCTGAACCCTGACAAAACTCAGGTACTGTTTGTGGGAGACAAGGGAAGGTTGGGGATGTTGACCTGGTGCTCAATGGGGTACAATTGCCCCTGAAAGACCAGGTACACAGCATGGGGGTCATTCTTGACTCTCAGCTGTTCATGGAGGCTCAGGTCTCGGCTGTGAGCTGGGCGGCGCTGTATCAACTCCATCTGATACGGAGGCTGCGCCCCTACCTTCCCAACCATCTGCTCCCATCTGTGGTACATGCCCTGGTCTCCTCTTGCCTAGACTACTGTAATGAGCTCTACATGGGGTTACCCTTGAAAACAGTCTGGAAGCTGCAACTGGTACAGAATGCGGCGGCTCGCCTGATTAAAGGAAGCCACCGGTGAGATCACATCACTCCAGTGCTGAAGGA
Source organism: Rhineura floridana (assembly GCF_030035675.1). Classification (NCBI taxonomy): domain Eukaryota; kingdom Metazoa; phylum Chordata; class Lepidosauria; order Squamata; family Rhineuridae; genus Rhineura; species Rhineura floridana. The sequence continues at coordinate 105,940,827 of NC_084485.1, read as the reverse complement.
GTTGCACTGGTTACCAGTTGTTTTCCGGGCATAATTCAAGGTGTTGGTTCTGACCTTTAAAACCCTATACAGTTTCGGCCCAGTCTATCTGAAGGAGCGCCTCCAGCATCATCAGGGATGCCACTCAACAAGATCAGCCTCAAAAGGCCTTCTCTCTATCCCACCAGTTAAAACAGCTAGACTGGTGAGGACTAGGGAGAGGCTTTTTCAATTGTGGCCCCCACTTTGTGGAATTCCCTCCCAAATGATCTCCGCCATGCCCCCTCTATGATGAGCTTCTGCCAGGCCTTGAAGACCTGGCTCTTCAGGCAGGCTTTGGGGGTGGGTTAGGTTTTATTATTATTGTTGAGATTTTTAATGTTTTAATGTATTTGTATGTTTTTATTTTGTACGTCGCCCAGAGTGTCTGGACAGCTAGCCAGATGGGCGACTAATAAATTTAATAAATAAATAAATAAATATTATTCAAAAAACTAATACTGATTTTATTTTTTCCCCAAAAAATGTTCTGCAATTAAGAACTGGTATTTACTTTAAACTATTATATAGGGTATATGTATTTTTACGTCTCAGTGTGTGTGTATATGGAGTCTTCCCAGCAACCTTGTGAGGTATGGTTGGTGATTGGAAACCAAGGCACCTCACAACAAGAAATAAACCCTTTACAATCCAACAATCATAAAAACAAGTATAAACAGTTGCCAAACAACTTAAAGTGGCATGATTCTGAATTTTGGGTTGGGTGAGTGAAGTTCCTTATAACTTGAGATTGCAGTTCTGTGCACGCTTCCCTGTTGGAGTAAGCCCCAATGAATACATTGGGACTTGTTTCTAAGTAAACAAACGTAGGATTGCACTATAAATATCTTTACAGGTTGTGTTAATAATAAACATCTTTGACAGTCATGCTTATATAAATATTTCTTCATACTATATTCCAGTAAGTGATTTCACACTATGGTTGTGCATTATTAATTCCTCTATGTTTCCAGTGTGCCCTTCTTCTTTGCGGTGGTCATGGTTCCCCTCTATGTTTTAATCCTGAGGGACAGATTAAGCTGAGAGATGGTGAGTAGCCCATGGTCACCCAGTAAACTTTATAGCTCATTTCCATTTTAAAAAATTAATTAAAACAATTTACATGCTGTAATGCCAAATGCCTAGCCTTTGCCAAGCATAAGACTATTGAGTCTGAGATTTCAAGAGGACCATGAACACAGCTGGCAGCAGATAAATTGAAGGCTTTATTACAGCAGAACTAACAAACACCTCAAAGTGAAACTAAACAGCTATCAAAGCAGGATTGCAAACAGCTAAAATGAAACTAAATAGCTAACATGTTACCACTCCCCCCTTTGTCTTTAAGTGTTCTTATCTCACATCTGTCTCCGTGTGTGCTGGAAACATCCTAACAGCACAATGATAAATCTTGCCTGGGAGGGGTTGAGTCTTCAATCTTCTTGATGTTGCTTCTTGATGGTACTTTGAGGCTATGCAACTGATTTGTACGTCGCCTAGAGTGGCCATTGGCCAGATAGGCGACACATAAATTAAATTATTATTATTATTATTATTATTATTATTATTATGTCATCCTCCTGGCTTGTTGGTATCTTGGGGCTTCTTCAGCCCCTGGAGGCTTGGTTTTGTTGGTATCTTGGGGCTACATTAGCCCCCTGAAGGCTTAATCTCCCTGATCTAGGGGTTCTGTATTTATACTTCAAAGTATATTAGATTATTATTAGATCATTATCTTTCCCTCATTCGGATAGCTGGTTTCCCCCTCAGGTGATGATTCGTGATCCTGTCCTTGTGACATCTTGGGCTTGAGAATGCATCTGCATTCTCAAGGTTGCTTGCTTGTTTTGATTATCAGGCTTGTTGTTTACATTAGCCAAGTGCAAATATTCATAAGCCAATTAGCTCATCACCTCTTCAAGCTTGGGAAAACTAAAAACAATTCCACCTGACAGAACAGAAGCATGGGACAAGCTGCATTATTTTGGTTACTGAGCAAAAATGTCCCAGATTCTATGTTATTTTGAGCACAGAGGCATAGGGAAACTTCCCAAATGCTGTGATTGTGTCAGAGAGCCTGCAATTTAAGTTTCTTAGACTCCAATTCTAAGCAGTAACAGAGTGCAAAATCAATCAGCACCCCCATAAATCAGGAGTTTGGGGCAATGATTAGGTGACAGAGGGCATGCACATGCCATTCCTAAGCTCCTCATACATTTAGATTCTTCTGGTCATGTGGCAATACACATGCAGGCAAAGTTTATTAAGTAAATCCACACAATACATTTAAAACACATCCAACTTGCCTCTAAAGAGCATGGCTTCCCCTAAAGAATCCTGGAAAGTGTAGTTTCCCCCTCACAGATATAGTTCCCACCACCCTTAACAAACTACAGTTTCCAGGATTCTGGGGTGTGATTCATGTGCTTCAAATGTGTGTTCAGTGTGCTTTAAATGAATGGTGTGGATCTGCTCTAGATATGATGTGCATTAATTAGTGAATTGAAAAGAACAATTTTTAAAAGATTTTTTTTTTAAAACGGGAAGGTTTGTAGCTCAGTGGTAGGGCATATGATTTGTGTGCAAAGGTTCAAAATTCAGTTTCTGGAAAAGACTATTGCCTGGATCCCCGAACAGCCAATGCTAGTCTATGTCATCATTACTGAGCTAGATAGTACCAAATGGCCTGATTTCTTTATTCCTAAAAGTGGAAAGAGACCGAGGACCACAGTGACTCCAAAATGTATGTGTGTGTTTTATTTACAACATTTATATAATGCTTTATTGTTAAAAAATCTCAAAATGGTTTACAGAAGGAATTAAAACAAAATTATTGGCAAAAAAAGTTAAAGACAGGTATTTAAAAACATTCATAATAAAACCAACAATGAGTTAAAAACAAAAAAAAATAGCTTCTATGTGCCTGGGTAGGCTTACCTAAACAAAAATGTTTTGAGCAGGTGTCGAAAAGAGTACAATGAAGGCATCTGCCTAATGTCAATAGGCAGGGAGTTCCAAAGCATATGTGCTGCCACAATAGAGGACTGATTTCTTACAAGAATAGAACAAGTACTATGTGGCACCCATAACATGGAAAGCACACCTTGAACTTCGCCTGGTAGCAAATCAGCAACTAGTGCAGATTTCAGAGCAGAGGTATCACTTGCTGCCAGGGTCTCACTCATGTCAGCAATCGTGTCACAGCAATCTGCACTAACTGCAGTCCCTGGGTCAGGTTGTGCTGCATGGGAATTTCTGTGACCTTAGCTGACTGGCTGCCAGGATTTTTTTAGTTTTGGTTTTTGGTTAGGAATCCTTGTGGAATGCTGAGTTTTCTTCTTTACTCATAGGAATGTTTTGTGGTTGGTATGGTATTGCATTTAGGAAATCATCACTCTTTTTCTATTTGCATTTCATTCACCTTTAACCTCACTCCCTTACATCCATAGAAGCAACAACAGTGGTTCCATGCGCTCAGCTCAACCCCCTTAAATTCACCGATGATGCACTTTCTTGCATGATGGTTTTCTTCTTGTCCAACAGTGATAAAAGAAAATTCACATACTGGGAAGTGTGGCATCAATTGTTGTTGTTCCCAAGCTGCTGCCTGTGAAGGTAGACAAAACCATGTGTGTTTTCTCTTTGTCAATTATTACTTACTGGAATTTGGTTGGCTGTCAAAGTGAGTTTCTAGCAACCCACAGGGTAGACAGAAAAGGGTAGAGAATCTTCTTACTCTTACTTATTTCTCAAACCTCTTTCTGAAGTGAAGGGTCAAATCTGTAAAGAAGTTTGGAGCAGCCATGTTTAAAGGCAGGGACAGGGCATTCCAGGCAAAGGGTTGCCGATGCTGCTTGGATATGGATATCTTTGCAGAGGATCCCAAGTTAAGCTTTACCAACAGCACAATCCAAACTCAGAAGTAAATTCTATTCAGTTCTATGGGGCTTAGTCCCTTAGTAAGTGTGTTTAGAATTGCAGCCTTCAGGGGCATGCATCTTTACTCCTGAGTGCTCCCATCTAACATCTCCATAACACTAGGATCCTTTCTTCCTGCAATGGCCTTCTGGTGAGTGGCATGGCCTGAGGACATTTAAACCCTTCTTGCCAGAAGCAATTAGGCCAGATTAAATGTTCTCTACCCAGGTTCCATCTTTTAGCTAAGATGTCTATCTTAATTTCCAATCAGAGAAATGTTTTTGTTTGAATTGCATGCTCCAAGCAACTATGCTTAACATACCATGCTAAATGACATCACTAGGGCCCACCCCTGTGACATCACTTGGGCCTGCCCCATGACTTTGGTAGGGCCCACCCCATGACATCACTAGGGCCTGCCTCTGAAATCCTAGGGTTTGGGATACTTTTGACCTCGCAACACTACAGAATACAAAGTTGAAAATATTCTGCTATCGGTATTAGCAGCCCTATATTAGTAATAACATGATCTTGCCCTAAACGTTGTTGATATAACTTCTCCCACTTTCCAAATTGATAGCAGCAAAGGATTAGCAAATTGCCAGCAGCACCAACTGTATTGGCAGTGTGGCCACCATTTTGCATCTTTCTTGGTGCTCCTGACTTACTGTTGTTCCAGGGCATTGTGAGGGAGGAAATAGTGACTGCCACAAAAAATGGTGAAGAATATTCAGAAAATATTCTGCAAAGTGACCTTTTGGGGGAGGTAGGGATGGAAAAAGAAAAATCTCAGATTTTTTTCCCCTTCAGAAATATCATCTGAGAATGTTTGGATCAGCTCTAATCAAATCATACCTTTTGTTTTCTCTTTTTCTATATGCTGTGCTACTGATACATATTTTTCAGTAAGAATCTGCCATCAATATAACGTAACAAAGTAGATTCAAATGCAGCCACAATAGCATGTAAAACAGTACATTTTTACTAGGCAATGCTACTTTAAAGCAAAGCAAAACATAGCTTTTGTTCTATCCTGACTAGTAGTATATGCTTCATTTCAAATTGATAGTAAATAATATTTTCCTAGAAATTCACTCAATCTGGCCACAGCGGAATGTTACAGCAGCCAACCACATAAACAGGAACAGCTGGCTCTTTAGCTGAAGCTTACCTTTCATAATATATTCCTTCCAAATAAAACAGAAAAGGAGAAAACAGCATCATTCCGCTTCAATTTGTGGTATCCTATCAATCGCTTGCCCCCTTCTAAATCTCTGCTTTTTCATTTTTAAGTATGCTGTTGTCACACATATTTTTGTACTGGGGCTATTATTTCTGCATTGAGCCACCTGAAATGATGTTCCTATCCTGTGCTGGACAAGGTTGAAGAGAACAAGAAGACTGGGCAAAGTGGTGCAGTAATACCTCTGCTAGCTGTGTTACACCTTCTCACACAGTTCCCGCAGTGGGGGCAGGGGGGCTTGTACCATAGGTTAGGGAGTTAAGGGTGGAGGGAATGCTTTCATCCTCTGGTTCACTCTGACAGGATAAGTAGTGAAGACTTCTTTTCAGGGGCCTTGGGCCTTTTTGTTCTAAATGTCGTAAGCATGACACCCAACTTGGCCTTTTCAAGAGAACATTCCATTTGTTTTGTTTTGTGCAAAGGAAAAAAACTAGGCCCAAATTATCACAGTGATAATGATTAATAATTATATTTGTTAATAGCTTCCTCACAAAAGTTACCCAAGGCAACTTGCATTAAAACCACTTAAAACAAACACCACAAATAAATTCTAAAAACACATCTATACAGATAAAAACAGGTCTTACAGATCCTGCTGCACTAAAATATGCCACAAATGCCTGAAAACCTTCAAATTAAGGGTCAAAAGCCTGGGTAAAGAAGAAAGTGCCTGTCTGGTGCCCAACCATAGATAAAGGTGTGAAGACCCACCCATTCTGGGCTTCTGTACAGGTCCAGCCTTATCTTTAGGCAAAGTGAGGCAGTTGCCTCAGGTGGCAGATGTTGGGGGCAGGAGTGGTGCCCTCTAAATTAATCTCTTCACTCAGCTGCAGTGGAGGACACTGAGTCAGTGGATTCAGCTTCGGTACATGGAAGTGGAGGGTCCATCTCGTCCTTTATCTCAAGCAACCAAAAGTCATGGGCCACCCCGCCTCTGTAGCCATAAATGCCTAGTTAATTCGAATACCAAATGTATTTATTCTTTTGGTTATTCCAGCAGTCACAGAATTGGAGTTGCCCACAAGTTAGTGGGAGAATTATACAGCTACAAGAGTTGTGTGTATAGCCATGAAAAGTTGTGTAACAGTCTCTCTGACTGTTGTGTGTATCACCATGAAAACTTAGAGAGTTGTTAAGCAAGCATTTCTGAGTTCAGGACTATATGTTTTGTAAGGTTTTGTTTTGAAATGAGCTTATGTTATGTTACGTTTTATTTCTAGGCCGCCTTTCCGCCAAATAGGCCCCCAAGGCGGCTTACACACAAATAAAAATACAAATACAAAATACAAATAAAAACAATACAATTTACAAAAAAAAAAATCAAACTAACAAAGTCCTAATATCTCTAAATAAACAGGAGCAGCAGACCAAAAGTATTCATCTTCCTGGTAAAGGGCAGTCCCCAGAAAAACATCACTAAGAGCAAGGGTGGGGGGCAAAGCAGGTGGAAAAGCATTCCCCTTGATGGTCCCAGCACAGTCCCATCCCTGCAGCAGCAGTCTGCAGCTCTTCCTGATAAGGCGCAGGCAGAGGGGTGGGGCAAGGCAGATGGAAATGCTTGCCCCTTGATGGTCCCAGCATAGTCTCATCCCTGCAGCAGCACGTCTCAGCCTGCAGCTCCTCCTGATAAGGCCCAGGCAGAGGGGTGGGGCAAGGCAGGTGGAAAAGCATGCCCCTTGATGGTCCCAGCACAGTCCCATCCCTGCAGCAGCATGTCTCAGTCTGCAGCTCCTCCTGACAAGGCCCGGGCAGAGGAGCAGGGCAAGGCAGGTGGAAATGCTTGCCCCTTGATGGCCCCAGCACAGTCTCATCCCTGCATTCCTTATGGGATTCCTTATGGGAAACACCAGAATGGCATGGGGGTATTTTCAATTTAACATTGTGGAATGTGAAAAATCCATGCTGACTATAGTATACAGCCACTCTCATGGCTGTATATTTCAAGCCTGAACTAGAACACAATGAATACTGAAGCTGTTAAAAGAACATTGTGTTTTAAAAACTTTAGTCAAAATGAAATACCTTCCCACGGCAAATATATGAAATGTGTGTCAGCTTTTTTTTTCTAAGTAAAGTGGAACCTTATATTTTGTAAAAGTCAATATAAACTGAAGCATAATTGTGCATTTTCATCTACCCTGCTAGAAGGCTGTTCAGCTCAGTTGCAAAAAGGGCATAGATTTATTTGATGTATGCTGAGGTTAGGTAACTCTAATCAATTATAAAGAGATTGTGTATGTTCCTTCCTGTGGAAGTTATTGTTACAGTATTGCTACCTTAAGTGAAGCTGTACAGTGCGCAGTTGTTTTCTGTGCATAGGAGAAGGGGTGAAAGATGTAATTGTTCTTCACCTTGATTTGGGGAATAGTTTTATCAGCAGTTTCCAGTAGCAAGTTATGAGCTGGTTGTTTATACCTGAATGGAGCTTCACTTGACTCCAATAAAACTACCTGTAAACTCTTTTTAATATCTTTTTTGTTTCCCTTAATTTCAGCAAAACCATTTGAAAATGGACAGTATTTGGACATCTATGGAATTACAAGAGATCAAGCTGGGGAATATGAATGCAGTGCTGAAAATGATGTCTCAGTCCCAGATGTGAAAAAAGTAAAAGTCACAGTAAACTGTAAGTTGTGTGTGTGGCAATATATTTGAAATTAAACAGTTTAATGAAAAATGCTGTAATGTAGATGAGACATACAAGCAGTTGTCAAATAATATCTGTCTGTGATGTTAGCCTTTTGCAAACATTCAACTGGGGGAGAGCAGCACCATGGCAGCAGGCTCTGTACAAACCTATGGCCTTCACATCTTGACTTCTGTAGAGAATTCCTGAACATATAGCTGTACAGGTGGTGGATTTCTACAGATGTTATAATAGATACCTGCCATTACAATGCTGCTCCCATCCCATGGACATTTATTATACCCAGTTGAATGTTTGGAAGGAGCTCACACTGAAGGCCTTTCTCATCGGACCAGGACTTTTGTCCTTCCTGCAGACAAGAAGGGCTGATGTCCTTATGGTTTCATATCCCTCTGACTGAAAAATGATCTGCCAACTAAGCACACAATCCCAGGTAATTCACTAAACTAGGTCATTACATTGTCAGTAAATTTTCTATTGCTTCAGTGTATCATATTTTTGGCATGATTAGCTTTCTATGTGATTTTTGTATACTGTCCTGGTAGTATCTGTGAGGACGAAGAGCGTTATGAAAATATATTTAATGAGATTTGTGTCAAATCACTATATGTTAAGATTAGGCCTGAACCAAAAAGCTCTGCCAGCCCAAATTTGCCATTTTTTTCATGGTGTAGTGATGCTGGTGAGGCGGTTAAAACTGTACTGTCATGATGGCTATCATTTCTCTCACATCTGCACACTCTGCCCTTATTAGATGTCTTTCATATGACTGCTCTTGTTTTAATCAACAACTGATTTGTTATGATCATTGATGCTACATGAAGACGTGGCATGGGGGATTCAAGGGGGAAATGGCAGCCACCTCAGGAGGACTGCCACCTTGGTTGAATTCGGTGGTGGCAGCAACAAAAAGAGAGAAAAAGTAAAACAGATATACCTGTTTCCTATCCATTTCACCCCTTCCCCCATAGACTGGCACAACTGTTCACTTTTGGCTTCACCCCAGTTAAAATACCCTCCTAAGTAGTTCTCTGCTGAATTTTTGTGAAGCCTTATTTTTGCTGTTGAAGGTGTGAAAATGTGTACAAAAATGTGTGCCAAGAAAGCAATCTTTCTTGCATTTTTTATGCATGTTTGTAGCCATTGTCTCTTTTCTGTTGCATTGTGAAAGGAGAGAGGAGATGTATCATCATTTCCCAAGGTAGTCAGGCAGACATTCTCTGCTTTGCTATGCTGTGCTGGCAGTTTCATTGCCGACAAACGCTGCAAAGCAAGCCTTTTGCCCCAATCCAGGTGTAGTAATGTGTAATTGTGCATGAGTAATGGGAACAGAATGTGGATGAGAAATGAACATCTGGATATGTATCCAAATTCACATGTATTGTGGATGGACATCTGGATGAATGTGTCATTCAGCCATCCATTACAATATGATCTAATAGTCAACAAAGCATGACTAGATCAGGGGCAAGGCAGCATCAGCCCAATTGCCCCAGCAATGGGGACATATTTCCTGTTTTCCCTAACACATATCTTCCTGTGTTATCTGAACACTAAATAGCTCTGATCCAAAGCCTTTTGTGTATATCTCACAACAGTTTGGAGACTGGTGTCACTCATATGTGGGTCTGCCCTTGAGGATGGTCTGGAAGCTGCTGGTGGTACAAAATGCAGTGGTTTGACTGCTCACTGGGACAGGAGATCACCAACTGTTACTCTTTTGTTGAAAAAATCACCCTGCCTTTCAATTAGCTCCCAGGCCAAGTTCAAGGTGCTGGCTTTGGTGTATATAGCCATATACAGCTTGAGAACGGGATAACTGAAAGATCATCTCACCGCTTATATACCCTACTCAGTAACTGCACACTACAGGTGAGGACCTCTTGCAGATACTATCCGGTTTGGAGGTTTGTTGCATACAATATAGAAATCAGACCTTTAGTGCTGTGGCACCAATCCTTTAGAATTCCCTCACCTTAAATATTAGGCAGGAGCCATCTCTGTTGTCTTTTTGTTACCTACTGAAGACCTTCCAATAAGCCTTTTAAGTAGAGATCTTTCCCAGTCTGCATCTGTTTTATTGCTTATTGTTTTTCACCCTGGGCCCCTTTGGGAGGAAGAGCGGGATATAAATTCATTATTATTATTATTATTATTATTATTATTATTATTATTATTATTATTATTATTATTATTATTATTATTATTATAGCATCCAGCTATACCTTTCTTTTTCTATCTGTTCTGGAGTAGCAGTCCTGGGTTTAATCAATATTAATGCATTGATCATCCAAATTAAACACATTAAAACATTACTTGGGTACCAGGTGAGGTTTTTTTTTCATAGGTTTCTCTCATAGCACTCCTGTTACAACTACAAGGGAATGAACTATGCATGGGAATAAACATGGTGGGTGTTGGGGAACTTCAGTATCAATGCTGAGGCTGCGTCAAATGGGGCAGCTCGGGAGTTCATGGCCTCCATGACAACCATAGGGCTGTTTCAATACATCAGTGGCCCAACACATGTGGCTGGGCATACCCTTGACCTGGTCTTTGCCACAGAGCAGATTGATAATATTCCGTTGATTGGAGGACTCATGAAGAGTCCATTGTCATGGACAGACCATTGCCTGGTAAGATTTGGGTTAAATCTACTCCACTTTGCCAGGGTGGGGGATCTATTGAGATGTTCCGCCTTTGGAGACTTATGGAATCTGATAGATTTCTGAATGCTCTGGGGGATTTTCTGACTTACATTATTGGTGCTCCTTTCAAGGCCCTTGTTTCATTGTGGAATGGTGAGATGCATAGAGTCATTGACACAATCGCTCCTGAGTGCCCTCCTCCTCACTGTGGGGCACCTAGGTCATCTTGTTACTCCAGTGACCTGCATGCAGTGAAACAGGAAGGTTGGCAGCTGAAGCTCAGGTGGCGTAAATCGCAATCCGAACTTGACTGAACAAGGGTAAGGTTGCATCAGTATGCCTACCACCTTATAGTGGTGGCGGCAAAAAAAACTTACTTCTCCACCATTGAATCCATAAGGAGCCATATAGCAGAGCTTTTCTTAGTGGTGAATGGGCTTTTGTCATCTGGCCAAGAGAACATTGCTCTGACACCCTTGGAGGCCTACTGTAATAACTTTGGGAGGCACTTTAGGAGCAAAATCATTCAGATTCAGACAGAGTTGGAATCCACAGTTACAGGAAGTCCAATTGAGGCATCCAGAGCACTGTCTGTTCCATCTGTACTGGATTAGGTTCAATTATTGTGGCCTGAGGATGTGGTCAAGCTGTTTAAAGAAATGAGGCCAACCATCTGCCCCCTTGACCCTTGCCTATCTTGGCTTTTTAGAACTAGCCATAAGGCGTTGACTGGTTGGATTCAGGAAGTGATTAATGCTTCACTGGAGGAGGGGGAGGTAATTATGGAGGATCCCCCAAGCATCCTGGCCCCAAGCAATTTGGGCCCTTGAAAACGATGAAGGAAAATGGATTTATTTCCCTACATTCACATACAACAGGCATTAAAAGCAGGTTCACCTTGCTGTAAATTCCTGAGCTCTTTCTGTGCCATGATTGGCTAATGCATGACCGGCAGATCATTAATCTGGTATTGTTTTAAGCAAAATGCGTACAATCTTTTGATTAATATACTTTTTACTATTTGATCTTGGAAAATAGGTTTCTGGTCTCGTATGCTGCAGAGCAATGGCCTCAGCTAAGGGAAGTCTTCATAATAGAATCAAGGTAGAAAGGATAAAAAATTTGAGCTTGATACTGAATTTTTACAATAGCATGATGTGTATAATTTTACTTCATAAATATAATAAGTGCGTTTTCGAGGTGAGAGGTATTCTGAGGTGGGCTACCTTCTTCATCCCTCTGAGTTTGATGGAGAGTGGCTGGATCAGAATTACCCCTTTTCTTTACTGTGTTCCGTAATCATTCTTTATATTGTCTGGCTTTCAACTATAATATGGTGATTTCAAATTAATCTTTCTCTATAACAGTGTAATTATAAGTGGAATTTCATATAGAACTTCCAGTCACTCTAAGGAGAACCAAACTTGTCCTTGCATCATGGTATCACTTAGAAGAACAGGTTGTAATGTCCTAGAGATGTCCCTGGCCAGCTTGGCTGATCAGGAGCCATGTTGGAATGGAATGTATGATACACATTGGTTTCAAAACGGCCTAAAATCATTAGTAATGTATGACAACAGAATAGTGGTAATATCAGTCAAGGGGACAGATTGACATCAATCTCGGAAGACAACAAGACATTAGGATGGGAGGTATCTGTAAAATTATGAATATACATGAATTCATTTTAATAAAGTTATCTGATTGGTTTGGAAATGATTGTAGAGAGGAGGAACTGCGATGTTGGGTGGGCAGGAACTCATGAGATTGGTGAATCACTGTCACATGCTGTAACTGTACTTTATAAAAAAGCTTGCACATAGTGCCTCAGTGCAGTACTCTCCAGACTTTCTGGGGAACTGACCCTGCATATGCTTGTAAAGAATAAAGGCCTACCTTTTTGCTCCAAGCCTGTCTCCTAGAATTATTTTTTAAGGACCCCCAGCAAAAGATCCCAAAGGAGAGAAATAAAAATTCTCCATCAGTACCATCTGCTTTGAAGGAGGCAATGGTGCATCCCCTCCTTAAGAGGGCCTTCCTGGACCCAGAAGTGTTAAATAACAATTGTCCAGGGGCAAATATCCCCTTTGGGGGCAAGGTGCTTGAGAGGGTGGTGGCAGTTCAGCTTCAAGCATGCTTGGAGGAAACTGATTATTGGATCCATTCCAGTCTGGCTTCAGGCCTGGCCATGGCACTGAAACTGCCTTGGTCACCTGGTTGATGAAATATGTCGGGAGAGAGATAGGGGGGTGCATCCTTGTTTGTTGTCCTTGATCTCTCTGTGGTTTTTGAATCTGTTGACCATGGTATCCTTTTGGAGTGTCAGAGGTAGGGGTTGAGGGCAACGGGCTTCATCAGCTCCACTCATACTTCCAGGGCTGCTTCCAAAAAGTAGTTATGGGAGGCTACTGTTCAGCACCATGGGAATAGTCCTGTGATGTTCTACAGGGTTCCATTTTCTTCCCCATGCTATTTAACATCTATATGAAGCCACAGAAGCTGTCATCAGGAGATTGGATGCCATCAGTATGCAGATGACACCCAGCTCTATCTCTGTGTTACATCTGAATCAGGAGAGGCAGTTGATGTGATGGACCAGTGCTTGGAGGCAGTAATGGGCTGGATGGTAATGGGCCAATGAACTCATGCTAAATCCTGAAAAGACAGATGTGTTATATGTCTAGAATTCTCATGTCTGGGAGGTGGGGAGACGGCCTGTTCTGGATGGGGTTGTGTTCCCCTTGAAGGAGCAGCTTCACAACTTGGGAGAACTCCTGGATCCAACATTGTCATTGGAGGCTTAGGTGACCTCAGTGGCTAGGCCTTCATCCCATTTTGGGCAGAGATTACTTGGCCACAGTACTCCATGCTCTGATAACTTCCAGATTGGATTATTGCAATGCGCTCTGCATGCAGCTGCCCTTGAAGACGACTTGGAAACTTCAACTGGTACAAAATACAACAGCCAGATTACTGACTAGGGTTCCCTTTGGATGTCCTATATCTTTCTTATTTATTTATTTATTTATTTGATTGATTGATTGATTGATTGATTGATTTACAGCCCGTCCTTCCTCCCAGCAGGAGCCCAGGGCGGCCTATAAAATATAACCTATTTTAAAACAGCTGCATTGATTGCCAGCTTGTTTCTGTGCCCAATTGAAAGGTGATCACGTTAGTGTTAAAGCCCTAAATGATTTAGGTCCCAAATATCTGAAAGACTGCCTCCATCCCTACAGATCCTCTCAACTGTTGAGATCAGCAGACAGGGCCCTTTTGGTAGATCCCCTGGCCTCAGAAGCTTAGGGTGGTGGCCCAGGAGAGGGCATTCTTTGTGGGGGGGCTAAGTTGTGGAACTCCCTCCCCACTGAGGTGTGTCTGGAAACTGCATTGTACAGTATGTATTATGGTCTGACACCAGAGACATATAGTATATATTTTATAATACAGTATGGGTATATATATACTCTCTGGACACATTGGCACCACATGGCCTGAACCTGGAGGACAGTAGCAGTATCATTTAGCTTCTGCCAATGAAGCCCCTCTGAGCATTCCATCCTCAAAGCTCTATAACTGCCACCTTAGTAACAGCATTTGTGTTAGCAGTTGATGAAGGCAGAAGCCGAAACATTTTGGTATTACAATAAAAACCTCTGTTTTGTTAATCACAATTACGTGTGTGTGTGTAGAGAGAGAGAGAGAGAGGTTGTTTTTAATTGTTTTTCATGCTATATTTTAAAATTGCTGTAACCCACCCCTGGACCTTTGGGTGAAGGGCAGGTAATAATAATCATCTACATCCATTACTTGAGATTTGAATATTATGCTGCATGAACCCATAGAAATGTACCTTTCACAGCACCAGTGCTACATTTAGAGGATAGCCGGAAAGTTGGGGGGAGATGTGTGTACAAAAGCTAACCCTCCTTACCTCAAGGGCCAATTTAAAAATAGCAGCCCTGAACAATATTTTTCCCAACCATAATTGCATGTATAATATATGTCTCACAATCTAATTTAAAGAATAAATAAAAACCATAGGGCATAAAATAGTCTCCCCTCTATTTATTAGTGCAATAAGTCCCTATGTCCCCACAAATCACTTGCATTGCCCAATACAATGCGCTCTACGTGGGGCTACCCTTGAAAACGGTCCGGAAATTACAACTTATACATAATGCGGCGGCTTGACTACTTACAAACTGTCGCCGCCGGGAGCATATTACTCCAGTGCTGTTCGATCTGCACTGGCTCCCAGTTGTTTTCCGGGCCCAATTCAAGGTGTTGGTATTAACCTTTAATTCCCTATACGGTCTCGGCCCAGTTTATCTGATGGAGCGCCTCCAACGCCACCAATTATGCCGCCCCACAAGATCAGCCTCACAGGGCCTTCTCTCAGTCCCGCCAACTAAAACAGCTAGGTTGGTGGGGACGAGAGAGAGGGCATTCTCAGTGGCGGCCCCCACTCTCTGGAACTCCCTCCCGTATGATCTTCGGCATGCCCCTTCCCTGAATGTATTCCGCCAGGCCTTGAAGACCTGGCTTTTCAGACAGGCCTTTGGGACTTCCGGAGAGGGTTAATCACTATGATAAATTGCCTAGTACTCTGAACTGTCATTGTTTATAGTTTTATAGTTTTATCGTTGTATTGTTTTATTATGATGTATTTTATTGAAACAAAGATGTACATCGCCTAGAGTGGCCATTGGCCAGATAGGCGACACAGAAATTAAATTATTATTATTATTATTATTACAATCTTCATCCACTCTTCTCCCTCTCTTTCCATTCCCCTGGATGTTTCAGCTTTCTTGTGCTAGCATAAATATTTATGCTAGCACATACATGCACACACAAATGCACACTGCTTTTACACAATTGGTATGTGAATTTTGTATAATGCTCAGAAATGTTGCCTTATACAAAAATCAACATCTATGGAAAAATGGTCTCCAGTATGGTATATAGTAGAAGAAGTCAACCTGGTACCCTCCAAATATTGTGGACTATATTTCTTATCAGCCCCAGCCAGCATGGCCAGTAGTCAGAGATTATGCGAGTGGTGGTCCACATCAACTGGATGGTGCCACCTTGGCTACCCCTGGTATATAGTCTCTTGAATCTGAATCAGAAGATAAGGATATGTAACACTGAGTTATAGAGACCATGCTTCATACTAATTTCATCTATTAGAATCCTATATCTACATTGAATTTTAGTGATGGGGAAAAGGTTTTGTGTCTCAGATTCCAATCCATGTACTTTGTTCTATAGAACTGTGGTACAATTTCTGTGGGAGAAAATAAACAGATTACAGTCAGACAGTCACAAATGTGGCACATAAAAATCTGGGGTAACCAGGATCAGAAGGCAGGTTTTCCCCCCACCCCAGCAATAATCTCCAGATAGATCCCTTTACTCTCGTATAAGTGAGTGGCTCCTCATTACTTCTGTGCAGACATGTAAAAGACTCACATTGCATCACCTTGGGGGGGTGCCCCTTCAGTACATGGGCTGTTCCCTTGAATCTCCAATTCATGCTGCAATGATGGGCATTTCACAAGACCAGTTTCATAATTGTCATGAATCAGCAAGGAAATCACCCTTATAATTGCATTCAAATAAACAGAATCATAATTTGGGTGCTTGGTGCTGCCTCACGTTGCTGGATTCTGGGGTGGTGGAAACACCAGACCAACCAGAATATAGATGCCCCTTGGTCTGATTTTGCAAAGCAGTTCTTATCTCCCTTCTTATAAACATCTGTGACAAAGTTTTGCTCCTTGCTAAGCTCTCCACTTCCTCTTGGCACACAAGTTTCAGTTTTCTTCAAGGTGAAGACTGAAAGGTTATTTTGGAGGAAGGAGCTGCTTTGTTTTAACTTCTCGAAAGTATAGTTTCAAGACTTCTGTTGCTTCCTCTTCCTCTTAAATGACACTATATTATTTCTTGTCATTATTTCATAAACAGTGTCATGTCTCATGTTACTGTAGCTTAGTTTAAGTTCCTGGGCTTCCATTAAAAGGCTTGCTCTGTGAGTAATATGCTTTCAACATCATTAAACATAAGAACATAAGAACATAAGAAGAGCCTGCTGGATCAGGCCAGCGGCCCATCTAGTCCAGCATCCTGTTCTCACAGTGGCCAACCAGGTGCCTGGGGGAAGCCCGCAAGCAGGACCCGAGTGCAAGAACACTCTCCCCTCCTGAGGCTTCCGGCAACTGGTTTTCAGAAGCATGCTGCCTCTGACTAGGGTGGCAGAGCACAGCCATCACGGCTAGTAGCCATTGATAGCCCTGTCCTCCATGAATTTGTCTAATCTTCTTTTAAAGCCATCCAAGCTGGTGGCCATTACTGCATCTTGTGGGAGCAAATTCCATAGTTGAACTATGCGCTGAGTAAAGAAGTACTTCCTTTTGTCTGTCCTGAATCTTCCAACATTCAGCTTCTTTGAATGTCCACGAGTTCTAGTATTATGAGAGAGGGAGAAGAACTTTTCTCTATCCACTTTCTCAATGCCATGCATAATTTTATACACTTCTATCATGTCTCCTCTGACCCGCCTTTTCTCTAAACTAAAAAGCCCCAAATGCTGCAACCTTTCCTCGTAAGGGAGTCGCTCCATCCCCTTGATCATTCTGGTTGCCCTCTTCTGAACCTTTTCCAACTCTATAATATCCTTTTTGAGATGAGGCGACCAGAACTGTACACAGTATTCCAAATGTGGCCGCACCATAGATTTATACAACGGCATTATGATATCGGCTGTTTTATTTTCAATACCTTTCCTAATTATCGTTAGCATGGAATTTGCCTTTTTCACAGCTGCCGCACACTGGGTCGACATTTTCATTGTGCTGTCCACTACAACCCCGAGGTCTCTCTCCTGGTCGGTCACCGCCAGTTCAGACCCCATGAGCGTATATGTGAAATTCAGATGTTTTGCTCCAATATGCATAATTTTACACTTGTTTATATTAAATTGCATTTGCCATTTTTCTGCCCATTCACTCAGTTTGGAGAGGTCTTTTTGGAGCTCTTCGCAATCCCTTTTTGTTTTAACAACCCTGAACAATTTAGTGTCATCAGCAAACTTGGCCACGTGGAACCGGTAGCATTTCAGAGAAAGCCACCTTGGAGGTCCTGGCTTTCAGCATCCTACCTAGCAACCTAAATTTTGCTTCCAGGACCTCACGGCTGCATTTCCCCATGTCGTTGGTGCCAACGTGCACCACGACCACTGACTCCTTCCCAGCACTGTCTACCAAACTATCTAAACGACAGGCGATATCCGCAACCTTCGCACCAGGCAGGCAAAACACCTTGCGGTCTACACGCCCATCACACACCCCACTGTCTATGTTCCTAATGATTGAATCACCCACTACAAGGATCCCTCCACCCCCTGGAGATATATCCTCAGTACGAGAGGATAGCTGCTCATCCCCCAAGGAATGGGTCCCTTCTAAGGGATCGTTTCCCTCTTCCTCAGCTGGATGCTCTCCTTCCCCAAGACCATCGTTGTCCATGATAGCAGGAGAGCTATCATCGTTGGAGTGGGACACAGCTATAACGTCCCTGAAGGCCTGCTCCACACACCTCTCTGCCTCTCTCAGCTTTTCCAGGTCTGCCACCTTGGCCTCAAGGAAATGAAGTCGTTCCCGGAGAGCCAGGAGCTCATTGCACCGAGAGCACACCCACGACTTCTGTCCAACAGGCAGATAGTCATACATGCTGCAGGCGGTGCAAAACACTGGAAAGCCCCCACACCCCTGCTGGCTTCTTACCTGCATAGTTTTGTTTAAGGTTTATTATGTCAATGGGTTGGAGACTGCGGTTTAGTTGAGGTCAGGGAACAGACGGGCAGAGTGGGGGCCCTGGCCTCCTCGCCCTGCTGCCGAACTCGCTCTGCTGCTTAACTCGCCTTGACGCTTCATCAGCTGGGGCTCCCTCTAGCTCGTGGAGCAGGCCAATAAAACAATAAATAACAATCCCAAGATGGACATGGACATTTCTTATAAAAAATGTTTGGAAAAAGTGAAGATTATTCTTAAAAGGCCTTTTCAAGAGGCAGTTGTCTGTCTCTACCTTCTCACCTAGCCTTTCTATATACAGAAATACTGTATGTAGAAATACTGTCAACACCTGTTCTGTACTACAAGAATTTGTTCATTCTGACTAGGCAGAAAAATAACATTCAGCATCATTCCAAGCCAAAGCTGACATGCATTAGGAAAGCATATGCCCCTCCTACTGGTTGTATGTGATTTTCATTGGCCTTTAAATGTAGCTTGGAGTGCTGAGAGGCTACAGGCTTCAGTGTCAAGCAAGGTGGAAGGTCAATTAGACACTTGTCACTTGGGGCTAGGTAAAAGTCATACCACCACTAGCATCGTTTGTTTTGTCAATGTCTGCAGAGCACATCTTCCTGTTCTTACCTAATCAAATCCAATTTTGTTACCTTCCTGCCACCTATTTGCTGTTGTGTAAGGGGGGAATCATTGTCCACTCATTTACAGCAGTCCATAGGCCACATTTGGATGTCTAAGTCATCGTTTGACAAAAATGACAAAAATTGGAACAAGCCTTGGGCTCATGCACTCTTCCTTCTCCTCTAGTGTGGTCATGAGAAAGAGACTGGAAACTTTCACTTCTGATTTCACTTAACTGCACTTTAATGTTATGTCTGAATCCAGTGAGAGAGCCAGTGTGGCGTACAGTAGGGCTCTGCTTTACAGCGTTTCGCTTTACAGTGTTCCGCTAATACAGCGGTTGTCAATTACAGAAAGGCCCCTCTCCTACAGCACTTGTTCCGCTTTTACAGCATTTTTTGGGCGTCGGGCGCCATTTCAGTCAATGTTAGTCAATGCATTCCGCTTTACAGCGGTTTTCGCTTTACAGCAGGGGTCCAGAACGTAACCCACTGTATGAATGGGGCCCTACTGTAGTGGTTAGAGTGTTGGACTACGACCTGGGAAACCAAGGTTCGAATCCCCACATAGCCATAAAGCTCACTGGGTGACCTTGGGCTAGTCACTGCCTCTCAGCCTCAGAGGGAGGCAATAGTAAACCCCCTCTGAATACAGCTTACCATGAAAACCCTATTCATAGGGTCGCCATAAGTCGGAATCGACTTGAAGGCAGTACATTTTTTTAGTGAATCCTAAACAGTGATTATTGATCCTTATGTTTATAAAGATTTATAACCATAGTATGAAATTGACTCGTTTCAAACAAGCTGTAGTTATGATTAACCACAGTTTGTAAGTTTGGGCAGTGTGACAAGCTGTAGTTAATCTAAACTGAAAGTCACAGCTTCTGAATATCTTGGAGCTACGCTGGAGGAGGAGAGAGAACTGGGAGGCTGTGAACTAATTCCAATTACATTATATTATGGTTTAGTATGAAGTCCAAATGTGACCATTGTTATGTCTCTGGTTCTGGGATATTAAGGAAGTGATCTGTTCCCTGACTCCAGATGTGCTAGGGTATATTGTAGTCCTAGGGATGGCCATGTACATAATTTTGTCAGCTCTTGAGAAGATATTCAAGTTTCATGCCTATTGGCCACTAATCATAATAGGCTCCTGTATATTACCTCTAGTATCTGGGCAATATTCCTCTGAAAGCCAGTTGCTGTGGAACACAAATGGGAGAGTGCTATTGCATGGATGTTGTCTGATCCAGCTGGGCTCTTATGTTCTTATGATACCTACTCAAATACATGATCACATATTTTAAAATATCTGACAGGGTACATCTATCTTCCACAGTCCAGCTTATACATTCAGCAAGAATGTTTGGATGCTTCCCCCCCCCCAAAAAAAAGAAAGAAAAACACCTTCCTGCATGTAGAAAACTAACATTCAGGGAGAAGTGTGCCTTCTGCCTCACATGCTTATTTTGTATTGGCAGAATTACCCAGGAAGTATTCAGACACATGACAGTTCCCCTTGAACACAGGCTGCATCATTTGGGAAATTCTGAATATATAAATTGATCCATAGAAATGCATATTGTTGCACTACCCCTCCATCCTTTCCTAAGCAGGAATCCATTCTGAGAAGTTGTGTGATCCATAGAAAAGTAACAAATTCTAAGCATCCATGGTATGTTGAATTATTGTTGAATTTTTGAACTGGATCCGATTCTCTAGAACTCAGCTGGTGGTCTATAAAGAGTAAGGAGCACCCCAGAATTTTCTGTTTAGCTGGAGAGTTTATCAAGCTGTTAGAAATATGCTGTCTGTCTATGAGGATTCTTTTGGTCAGACTTGTTTCTTGACTATTGCCTGAAGCTAGAATAGGAGCATCAGAATTCTTCCTGGATTGCCTAGAGCTACCTCTGTGCATTGTATCTCTGTGTTTTATTGCACAGCTTGGTTAAATAGCAGAGCGTGCATAAACTGAGTGACTTACTTGCTGTTTGTATAATTCACAGCACTGCTACTGTAGATTAGTTTGATACCTCCCTTCATCTTCTGTGAAGTCTGTGAAAATTTGCCAGCAAACCAACATCCTAAGACTTCCTCTATATTCAGAGGCTGACTACTTCTGCTTATCAGTGAAATAATTGGCAATGGTTTAATGTTTAATATGTCTTCCTTGTGAGCATCCCAGAGACATATTGTTAACCAGTTTTGGAGGTGGAGTTCTGAACTAATTGGACATTTTGTTGGATATGGCAAGGCAATATTCTTACTTAAATTGTCTGAATATGCATATCCACATGTTTAGTCTTCATAGTAGACACATTGATCGCAAACCTCTTGGGACAGTCCAATCTTCCATAATCACTTGGTATTCTGTGGAATAAATATCTTTAATAAATTAGATCATCTTTCTCTTTTGAATGCATACTGTTGTACCAAATTAATCCCATAAGTATTTTAGTATACATAATCCCATCTGGAATTTCAGATCTCTCTAGCCATTTGTTAGTGCAGAGGGGGCATCTTAATGAAAAGCATTTGAGTATCTTTTCTCTCTCCTCATTGACTTATAAACTGCCAGTTTCTAAGAAACTGATTAAATATATTCCAGTGTCTTCCATCCATTTTCTCTCTTTGCTTTTTTTACTCATATTGGAAAACAAAATCTCATACAGTATGGGAGAAGAGTCTCATAACAGCACACTATATTGTATGTTCAGGTCTTGCACTTAAATCACAGTATATTGCTACTTGTATACCTCTGGTTCTCTGACACTGGAGAGTAAACTTTATTGCTTTGCCTGCTAGATGAAAAGAAGTTTTTGAGTAAACTGTGGTATTAACAAGGGGAGAGAATCCAACTGGGGAAAAGATCATAGCCACTTGGTCCTTTGATGTGGAAATTGTGTATCATTTACCACTCAGCTGCCTTTGGACACACTGAACAGGATTCTGATTCCATCTATGCTGCTGTAAACCTGGAGTAACTGTCTAGAAATCAATGAAGTTACACCAGATTTATGGCAGCATAACAAAGTGCAATTTGTCTTAATGGCCTTGGTTCTACAATTGTAATTAAAGTAGCTGTAAATATTGATAGATGTTTGAGGGTGTATGTGCAAGTCATGATTTGCTGAGGAAGCTTCAACCAGCAGCAACTCCTGCAAGAGAGACATTATGATCTCTGTATCATGCAAATGAGCATATGCCTGGCAAGAGAGTTAACTCATCAGGGTGGAGCAACCATTACATCTCCAGATGTGCATTTAGCAGAACAGCTGCAGGCAGGAAAAGCAGCTCAGAGTCTGAGAAATGATTTGTGGGTGTGTCGGCATGTTCATTTTCAATGGACTTGTTTGTGTTAATGTTTGGAAACAAATTCCTATAATATCCCTAAACTACTTTGTTGTTTTGAATGAGTCTAATTCTGAAAGTCATATTGCTAAAACTCTGGAGGGAGGGAGAATATCTTATCTTTCCTCTATATATACCCCTTCGACATTCAGTTTGATTTATAAATATAAATATATGGGATAGATTGATTCTTGCAATTTAGATCTTGCTGAATCTGGATATAATAATAGGTGAAATGTATAAAACGTCTGAGATGTTTGAGGACTTCACTGTGGCTTGGTTTGCACAAAATACTAAGCACTGTTTTATAAACCACGATTAAATTTGGTCATCTGAACCAGCCCTAGCATCTTAATCATTGTTTATTAAAACCCCAGGAAACCACACTTATAAGGTTTGTTCTTGGGTTTACAAACCTCAGTTTACATTAACCATGGTTCAGTGTTACATGCAAACATGGCGATACAATCACTCTGTAAGGAAGCTTCATATTGTATCCATATTATAGATAGGTTGCTGAGGTGAACAACGAAAGATTTAAATCAAGTTCTTTTTGTTTCACATGCTGAGCTACTGTGCTTACACTGCCTTGTATATGCATAGTAACGGTAAAAAAATGTCACTGTCAATCAGACGTTTCAGTGCCAATGTGTAGCAGGAATGGCCCTTTTAGGCCTAAATTAGAGAACCCCTGCTCCGCACTCGGTGCTTACCGGGTCGCGGGGTGAGATTTGCAGCCTGAGGTGAATCCCGAGCCACCATTTTAGAAGAGGGTAGGCGCGCCAGGACTGGCATGATGCCATTAAGGCACGCCGCAGAGGACGAGTGGCCAAGCCTATTTAAGCTTGCGCCAGCTACCCCCTCTCCCTCTTCTGTTCTTTGGCACCCGCCCTACCCTCCCTCTGCTGCAGTATGATTAATTTGGTCGCTTTGGGGCCAACTAGGAATTTTTGGCTTGCCTGCATTTTTAGCTGGCGGGTTTCTTTTGCCTACTCCACACTGTGGTTAGCAGTGAGGGTGTTCAGGGTTAGCACAGGTGTTTTCTGGTTATTAGATTGATTTGGCTGTTTGATCTTAATATTTTAATTGGTCGCTTTATCAAGGAAGTGCAGAAAAGGTTATAGGTGAAGGGCAGCTAGGTGACACCTTTAGGCACCTTTGGAGGTGACAGGCGGTTCCGGAGGCCTGCAGCTCAGGGCTATACAGCCCGAGGGCAGGATACGGGTCGCCTTTGGGGCCAACATGTCTCATCCACTCAGAGTTTCAGGGCATTGGGGGGCGGTGATGCAGGTTGGCCTCCCTATGCACCATCTGGGTGTGGTTGGAGCAAGGGGTTGGCAGATTGGCAGCCCTTTGCCCGGCAGGGGTTGGGTCACCCCAATAGCTGCAAGCAGGCTTTGCCTGACTCATCAGGGGAATCCCGCACTTATGTCCCCCTCTGCAGGTTCATTATTCCAATATGAATTTGGTTAATAAAGTGGCCCGTTATTTAACCCAATGTATATTGTGTCTGTGTCTTATTTCACCCCTGGGCCGCAAATAACAGTTGAGGTCGTACAACTGTTTCTGGGCTGTACCACTTCTGCATGATTTGTTATAATTTCCCATTGAAAGGGAAAGAATGTTCTGTCTGAGATGCAGTTGATAATTTCCTACTAATTCAAGTTTCTGTGCTGTACTGCTCTATAGTATATTACCAAAACAACAGAGAAGCTATGCTGCAGAAACACATTGGATATTCATTTCATACAGAAAACTGCTGCTTAGTCATCCAAATGCATGAAAGAAAAAATATCCATTTTAAATTACTTTTCAAATTTGATGTTTTGGGGATGGATTGTTTTCAATGAGACATAAAGAAGGTTTTTAAGTGCCCTTGCAACATAAATAGTACTACTATTCAATTTCAGCATTTTGCATGATTTTTTTATTGCATAAATTGTTTTCTTGAAAAATAAATGTCTCAGCTGTTCTATGATGACCTTAGACAACATGGTTGGGGTATGTGTGTGAGAGAGAAAGAAAGCCAGAGAGAGAAAGCATGTGCTATGTGACAAAAGTGTAATTAGCTCTGGAAGCCATGTGAACATGCTAGTTTCTCTTATGAGAATACCATTCCAAACTCAGTTAAGATAGATAAGATTTAATGCCATTTTATTTTCCCAGTAAGTTTTTTTAGCATTTTCTATTATATAAAATGTAAGCAAAGGCTGGTTTATAGATTATAATCTTAACCCCTGTTGAGCCATGTATTAACTAGATTTTAATAGGACACCAGAAACAAAACTGGCTGGCATTTATACACACAGCAGTTTTGCTAACTGTTGGAAGGCAGAGCTGGGGTCCCAATCCCGGGGAGCTGGATCCTGGAGAGTTGGGAGAAGAATATTCGGATGGATGGCAGAGGGAAGGGGGAGGAACTTCCCCCCTTTGGAGCGAAGATGAAACAGAGGAACTGCCAGTGATAAGGTCGCTTAGCAACGGGGAGCCTGAGCCCTCCCTGGACATTCTCACGCCTCCCCCTCTTTCAGGCTCAGAGCAAGAGGGGAAAGAGGGAGGGCTGCTCACAGCCGAAAAGCGGGGAGGCAGTTTACCATCAGCCCCTCCCCTATCCCCCATCCTGGAATCGGAAACTTCAGAAGAGGAGGGGGTGATGCTTCCCCCCTCACCGCGCACACGCAGACAGCTGAAAAGACAGGAGAGAAGGGGGGGAAGGCGGGCAGTACCTGAGGGGCAGTTAAGGAGGAGCGAAAGATTGCGCGCCCGTTTGGCCCCTTCTTAAAGAACAGGCGGGAAGAAGTCCCTTGCTCTGTCATCAATTACATCAATTTTGTAAATGAAAGCTTTTTAAAAAGTAAAATTAGAAAGGAGTTATTAAATTATGCCATTTATAGAAGCAGATCACTCTGAGCAATATAAGTTAGTGATAAGTTCCAATGTGTCAAGAAAAAAAGTCAAAGGGCTGTGGAGAGAAGATTTGTCTGCAAAGTTCAGACTACCTACCAGGCTGCTGTTTCTGTGTCACGGAAATGCTAGCTAGTGTTTGTTTCTTTGGTGATCTGGCACAAGAACAGCAATGACACCAGAAGGAAGTCAGAAGTCACATTTTCTTTTCACCACACCACTTCATGAATTGCAAAAACAAACAAATATGAATGCTTTTGTTTATCTTATTTTCCTCTTCAACCATATTTCTGATACAACCCCTTACTCCCCTTCTAATGCACACATAGTTTGGTTAGGCTATAGCATGAGACAGAATATTTTAAATCTGAACCAAATATACTATTATTAATTTAAAATATTTCCGGTATATTAGATATTACCGTTACCTTAAGGAAGTATAGCTGTGTATCAGCCCTGCTGTGTTTTTGGCAAGCTGCAAACTGAGGCACACATACAATGTATCTTTTAACATAGGCTAAAAGGGAAAGTCAACCATTTTACTTCAGACCCTTAACTATTTGCATACTACATGACCTTTTTGTTGTTATATGCCTTCAAGTCGATTACACCTTATGGCGATCCCACCTTATCCCGCTCTTATTTATACATGTAAATGACCAACTGTAAAATGTCTACCTCATGGTTCCCCAAGACTGAGATTTACCTTATTGATTCCGCAGAGGAACTCCCTCACTTTTCTTTATGAGATTATGCAGTTGAAATGATCTCCAACAGCATTTACTTGGAATTCTTTTCTTTACTCACGTTAAGAATTCGAATTTTACAGAAGGCTCATTAGGTTGTGTATTAGGGAGCACAACCGAAAAAGTATGTGCCTGGTAACTTCCAAATTGTGTCTGTGAAATATGTAGCATCTGAACCTGTCCATTATTGGGCACACTTAGTTGCACACTACTGACTTATAACAGTGGCCAAAATAGAGCCAGGTCCCTGATGGCCAAAGCAGATCTAGGTCCTTGATGGACTGTATTGCATATATCTTATGTTGGCCTCTTAAACTCAGGTACAAAATCTTACTACAAAATACACACATACTATATTGGTTATTAAGAGTACATTTGATTTTTATATCCCCCTTGTCTAGCTTAATTTAAAAATCAATAGTAAATAGAATCCATAAGTAAATATTTAGCTGGATTTAGAGGATATATGCTAAAATCAATGGGACTTGTTAGTCATGACTAACTTAAGTCCCATTCATTTCAATGGGTCGATTCTATATTTGGCTGTATATATCAGAAAGTGAGATAGAGAGAGCAAGTGAGGAGCAGATTTTTAAAAAAACACCAGTTAATACAGGATACCAAAATAGGGCCAGCAGTAATAATACCTTGTGTCTCCCAGAAGCTAAAATCCTATCAGAACAATGATCTTCACAGAAAATACCATTAGGAATACAGCAGGAAACCTAGGAAGAGCTGTTTGGACTTTTGGACCAGGGAATCAAATGTGTGCTAAAGGAAGAAAAGGAGAGTGCGAGAAGTTGAATTAATTCTTTGCCTCTTTCTTCACTGCAGAAGATGTATGACAGATCCCCAATGCGCCCTCTCCTTTGCAGAGCTCAACGGGCTCCGTGGTTTACCCCGGAGCTAAGAGTGATGAAGCAAGAAAGGAGACGGCTT
Organism: Rhineura floridana; assembly: GCF_030035675.1. Taxonomy (NCBI): domain Eukaryota; kingdom Metazoa; phylum Chordata; class Lepidosauria; order Squamata; family Rhineuridae; genus Rhineura; species Rhineura floridana. Next base: position 105,913,976 of record NC_084485.1, on the reverse strand, counting down.
GAGTGCAATTGGAGACAAACTCCCGACGGCTGTAACCTTGCACTTGTGAAGGTCTCCACCAAGCTCTATGTGAAGGCGGTGAGGGCAGCAAAGAAGCAGTACTTTGCTGCCTCCATTCAGTCATCTTCCAACCGCCCAGCAGAGCTTTATAAAGTTGTTCGGGGACTCTTACATTCTGGTCCTCAGAACGCAATAATATCATCAACAGCTCGCTGTAATGAGTTTGCGAGACACTTCCAAGATAAGATCACGAACATCCGCCGGGACCTTGACTCCAATATTGTAGCAGTTGATCCTAATGAGGTGTCCAGAGCACAGTCTTGTCCTGTTTTATTGGATGAATTTCAGTTGGTACAGCTCGAGGATGTGGACAAGGTGCTTGGCCAGGTGCGGGCGACCACGTCTGCTCTGGATCCTTGCCCCTCGTGGCTAATAAAAGTTAGCAGGAATGGAACAGCCGGATGGGCCAAGGAGGTGATCAATGCCTCTTTACGAGAGGGAGTGGTACCACTCTGTCTGAAACAGGCGGTGGTGAAACCGCTCCTAAAAGAACCCTCCTTGGACCCTGACAACCTTGACAACTATAGACCGGTAGCAAATGTTCCATTCCTGGGCAAGGTTTTAGAGCGTGTGGTCGCTCGCCAGCTCCAGGCTCTCCTGGATGAAACTGATTATCTGGATCCATTTCAATCGGGCTTTCGGCCGGGGTTTGGTACAGAAACAGCCTTGGTCGCCCTGTATGATGACCTCTGTCGGGAGAAAGACAGAGGGAGTGTAACTCTGTTGGTTCTCCTGGACCTCTCAGCGGCTTTTGATACCATTGACCATGGTATCCTTCTGGGGCGACTTGCGGACTTGGGAGTTGGAGGCACTGCTTGGCAGTGGCTGTGCTCCTACCTCGAGAATCGTCTCCAGAAGTTGGTGCTTGGGGAGCATTACTCGACTCCCTGGGTACTCCAATATGGGGTCCCGCAGGGTTCGGTTCTGTCCCCCATGCTTTTTAATATCTATATGAAGCCGCTGGGTGAGGTCATAAGGAGACTTGGAGTGCGTTTCCAGCAATATGCTGATGATACGCAGCTCTACTTCTCCTTTTCATCTTCTTCAGGTGAGGCTGTTGATGTACTAAACCACTGCCTGGCCGCGATAATGGACTGGATGAGAGCTAATAAACTGAGACTCAATCCTGACAAGACTGAGATGCTGTTGGTGGGGGAGCTCTCTGCCCAGATGGTTGATGTCCGACCTGCCCTAGATGGGGTTACATTCCCCCTAAAGGAGCAAGTCTGTAGTTTGGGGGTCTTATTAGATCCGCTCCTGTCACTGGAGGCTCAGGTAGCCTCGGTGGCATGGAATGCGTTCTACCAGCTTCGGCTGGTAGCCCAACTACGACCCTATCTGGACAGGGAGAACCTCGCCACAGTTATCCATGCTCTGGTAACCTCTAGATTGGACTACTGTAATGCACTCTACGTAGGGTTACCTCTGAAGATGGTTCGGAAACTTCAGCTAGTGCAGAATGCTGCGGCCAGAGTTCTTACCGGGACTAAAAAATATGATCATATAACTCCTGTCCTGGCCCAGCTGCACTGGCTACCAATATGTTTCCGGGCCAGATTCAAAGTGTTGGTTCTTACGTATAAAGCCCTTAACGGCATTGGACCGCAATACCTGGTGGAACGCCTCTCCCGCTATGTACCAGCCCGTTCACTGCGCGTGACGTCGAAGGCCCTTCTCCAGGTTCCAACGCATATGGAGGCCCAGAGAGTAATAACTAGAGCTAGGGCCTTCTCGGTGGTGGCCCCCGAGTTATGGAACCCTGACGAGATACACCTGGCGCCTTCTTTGTTATCTTTTTGGTGCCAGGTAAAGACCTACCTCTTTGCCCAGGCATTTTAAATTCTACTTTAATTTGTCTTTGTCTTAATTTTGTTTATATATTTTTATACTGTATTGTTTTCATGTTTATTTGTGTTTTAACCTGTTTTTATCTTTTGTACACCGCCCTGAGAGCTTGTTGCTATAGGGCAGTTTAAAAATGTAATTAAATAAATAAATAAATCCATATGCCTGAACTAATTTTCTCAGGAAGGGAGTCTGAGAAATTTGAGGCAAATAGCGATGACAAGAAAGGAACATCCAGGCCTTATTGAGAAATTCAAAATGAGCAAATCCCCAGGTCTAGATGGTATCCATTTTAGAATTCTTAGGAACTCAACTGTGAGATTAATTATTTTCTAACAAAAATATGTAACATGCCTTTAAGACCAGCTTCCAGGCCTGAGGAGTGGAAAGTGGCCAATCTAACAGTTTTTAAACAGGAATCCAGGGGGATCCAGGGAATTATAGAATCTGATGGAAAGCAAAGATAGAATTGCCAAGCATGTAGAAGAATAAGTCTTTCTAAAGAAAAACCAGCAAAAGTTAAAGAACAGGAAATAGAGGAAGGAATAAATGGACAATTCTCTATGCAGGAAAGTAAGAAGTGTGGTCCCCCAAGGATCAGTGTTGCTTATTAAGCCTGGTCAGGGGCGTCACTACTGGGTGCAGAGGGTGCGGCCCGCACCTGGGTGTCACCATGAGGGGGGTGACACCCAGAGCCGCCCCACGCCGTTGCCCGGCAAGGCTGCTCCAACTCCTCCTCGGAGGCGGGCAGGCGGGCGAGACCGGGAGCAGCGTCGGCGGGGCGAGGGAGGCGCACCGGCATTCCCAGGCCTTCCCCGGCTGGGTGCCCCTCCAGCACACGAGCCCAGCCACCTCATCCATCCCCTGGGAGGGCGTGCACCGGAGGTCCGCACCCGCCCCGCACTCCCGCTAGTGACGCCACTGAGCCTGGTCTAATGTATTACTGCTGTTGAGGTCTGCCATCATTCTGAAGGTGAGATAATGCTCATTTATTTTCTGGATAAGAACTAAAAGATAGCATTAAGATATATTGCAATGTAACTTGTTTTATTCTGGCTTACTACCTAAGGCCAACTACATGCATTTATGTGAAATATGAAGTGTTAAGAGGTTTAAGAAGTGTTAGGATGTTTAAGAAATAAATGTTTAAAAGACAATCCACTGTTGAACTCCTGTTATTTTCCTGTTATCTCCCAATCCCCAAGAAATCTTGGGTGGGAACTCCAACCTTTAGCCTATCTCTTCAGATAACTGCTGTTGGAGACAATGCAACACAACATCTGACGTATAAGGTCTCTGAACAGCCAACAGGCAAAGGGCAGAACATAAGAACCCTCAATCCTGTGCATTCACAAGAAAGAGACTGTCTTGCCAGTTTCAATTATTTATAAAATTTAGAAAAAAGAAATCACTTACTTTCCTTATAAAAATGTCTGAACATCATAGAATGATGTTTGATTATTATTTAAGTCGGTAGTAATTCAGTGCCAACTAGAGATGGGGGAGAATATCTGCTCAATAGGACTTAGTACTGGATTTTGACTGAATCCAACAGTCCACTGTCTTTTCAGACCGGCACTGATTTCTTGCTGCTGGCCACAGCTGTAATCAAGATGGCTTTCCCCCCAAAATTTCCCCCCTGGTTTTCTGTAATTATCTTTGTAATTACAATTGCTATTATCCATTAACTTCCATGGATTGACATAAGCATTTATGTTAAAAATTATGTAATTTTTTTTCACTGCCAAAAAACAACAGTGGATTGAATCAGGAAGTAAGTGCAAAAGCAAGCTGGAAGAAAAAATGGCAGATTGGGATTGAACGACAGACTACTGGAATACAAGTGGATCGGAACTAGGCTGTGAACCACATCCCTAGTGCCAAGAAGGGTTCTCACATTCAGTTCTCTAAAACTTGTTTGGCCTTGGGCTCTGATGGAGATGCAACCTCACTCTGAAAGCATGAAATTTTATATATGTATGTTATCCAAAGTAAAATAAGAAAAATGATGTAAATAAACCTTAATATATTTCAACTGTAGTCAACCAGAAAAAAATAATTTAAAAGAAATATTTTAAACTGTTTAAAACAAGAGAGTAAAACATCCTTCTTATCTAATAAAACCCAACTGTCTGTCATTAAAACACAGCTCAGAAAGTATCATTTAATCCTCCTACTGCCATTATACTGACAAACCCCCACTGCAACAACAATCCCTATAAAATTTTAGACAGTCTCTATGGATGCAACTGCAGCAGCAAAAATCCCAATTCAAAGTATTCTCACATGACCCTTTCCTTGTTGTGCTGCATAATATTTTAGTAAAGAATTAAAATGGAACCACAGCAGCTACTTAGCAAGTTTCTATATATGTGTGTGTTACTATTTTTTCCTTGCATATGCCCTATAGACCTGAGATCTGCATGTCCAGCAGAACTATGGTTTAATGAGTTCATGTGGTGAATCTCAGCATCACCACATGGAGGTAAATTTAGAAAAAATATAAAGTTTGCCACATGAAAATGATGAATAAAAGTCACTCAGTGGTGACTTTAGCATAACCTTAGTTTCACAGAGAAGAGCCAGAACTCTTTCAACAGAACATATTTGAATTTATTTCTTTTCTTGAATACTTCACATTTTATTTATTTATTTATTTCACAGAGCAGCTTATTAGCATTTCTTAAAAGTCTGTGTTGCTGTTGCTATGGTAGTTTGCATAATATTATCTATAATGCTCATTTTACTTTGTATTCAGACATACCATTGCTTGAACTTATATATGTACTCTTAAACCTACTGCGGAAGAAATTGAGGAACTGGTGTGTGTTGTGGCTTTTGCTGTCGATACATATCATTCTTGCTTTAATCTTTTGGAAAGTATGTTGCATTAGAACTAGGGTGCTGTGGTTTTTTTAACATTATAGATTTATAAGGTACCAACTTGGATTTCTAGAATAAATTGCAGTGTAACATCCAAAACACAGTGAATAAATGAAGGGCCTCACTCACTCACAAAAGATGTTGAACTCTCTTTCATAGTTTTATCTAATGAATAAACAGTACAAATAATTTTGGTACAATTGTTGGAACTATACAAAATTTATACTTTTTTATGTTGGTGAAAGTCAAATAGGGGAAGTATGCACACTGAACTCTGTCACTTGTGAATCATTCAGTTGTCATCCCGCTGTATTTGTTTATGTAATATATTATACACCGCTTAATACTTAAGACAGTCTCTAAGAGATTTACAGAATAACAAATACAGTATATATAACGTACAAAGAAACTGAGAAACTACAATATAATACAGAATTATACAGTATTAAACAGAAGTACTGTGCAGTGCAATAAAGTCCCATCCCTTCTCAACCTCATTTTTGCCAAGGCAAGATGCCTATTGAACACAGTCTGCGTTTTCTGTCCAAATGTTAACCAACTGTATGAAAATATCTGTTCTGTTTTGAGCCACAGCCACAGACAAAAAATTCAGTTGTGCTGCTCATAGGCATATCTTGAATGGAGCTTGCCCAGGGTTAAGGAACTAGGGTCAAAGGGATGTTCTTTCCACACTGTTGCTCATGTACAATGCATGTAAATAAGGCCACCTCTTGAATGCTACATATAAAACTAACAATGCAATCCTATTCAGTGGGGCTTACTCTCCAGTACATGGGCATACGAGTGCAGCCCTAAGTCACCCTTACTAGTCAATTAATGTCATTTCCCTTCTTTGGCGATTAAGAAGTGATGGGAACAATTGCCACTAGGAAGATACTCCATCGTGCAACTGTCAAAAATGCAGCTGTAATTCTCAGGCCTCTGGAGCAATTCCACTTATTACTTAGTTGCTACAGTCCCTTCAGTGGACACTCTCTGTAAACAATATTGCCATGATCAGTGTATGATCAGGACTATATGTACATTGAAGCCAATATTTAGAACATTTAAAACAAACCCATGCAACAATGAATGCTGTTCGTGCAAATTACATAAATTTGAATAATCATGCAGACATGCATTTTTATTATTTTGCACAATTTATTATTTTTGAACTGAAGTCTTTTAAAATATTTGGCATTTTTTGTACATATTGGAAATGAATGAAAGTTTAAGAAAGATTGGATGTAGCTGACTGGTGGGCTTGTAGGTTCAATAATCAATTGCCAGGGAAAGGAAGAAGGAATTGTCCATAGTATAAGCTCTACTGTTTGACTATCTGATATCATATAGGAACATAGGAAGTTGTCTTATAGTGAGTCAAACCATGGATCCATTTTGCTCAATATTGTATACAGTGACTGGCAGCTATTCTCCAGGATTTCATATTTTTCCAGCCTTACACAGAGATGCCAAGAATTGACCCTGGAACCTTTTGCCTGCAACAAAGATGCTCTGCCACTGATCTACAGTCCCTCTATCAGGCTTCTGATATCTTTTCACGTGTTTTGAGACCTTTCAAGATTGCTATAGAGATTACAGAATTGTTATTGTTATAATAATAAAGATGCCTCACTGGCCACATTTTGTACCATAGCCTCGATTCTGTGCTGCACAAAACACATACAGTCCTGTGTATAATAACATTGCTTACAAGCTGCACAAATCAAGAGTCCAGGTTTTTTTTAGACTTGCTCTTCTGAGACTGTCCAATATTGCACATGAATAGTGTAAAAGACAGTTAAAAGATATGCTAAAAAACCTAGAAGGCCTTCGCCATCTTATCATGCACATTTATGTCCAGAATATGTTGTGTTATATGTATAGAGTATGCCATTTTATGACAACAGTCTGTCAAAGTGGGCTGATTTCTGCTTCCATGGAGATCTTCAGTACATTGGTTGCATATGCTGAGTAGGACAAGGATGCTGCCTAGCTCTTGCTTAAAGCTAAGAAGCTGCTGATGACATAACACTGGTGTTGTCACAGACAACACGCAACTTTCCATTCAAATGGCAAGCTTCATAAGTCAATCAGAATGCCAGGAAACACATACTGTTTCTCCTGCTCTAGGCAGAAGAATAGATGTATTTTTCAGCATGAATTCCAGGCAGTCACGCTGAATAATTATTGGGATTTTGAAAATGTTCAAAGGAATTATTTTAATTGCTTTCATCCACTGTTATGTCTCAAACAGAAAATATCAATGAATATCTGACCTGTGTGATAAAAAGAATGCTTCCCACATGGTTATAAAATGCAGATTGGAGTAATCATTACCCCTAGGCTTTTCTGCTCTATGTTATTTTTTTGATGGCTAATTTTGACTACTTGCTGTGGAGTTTCTTTTCCTTTACTAGCTGATCTGTCAAATAATTGCTGGTGGTGTCACAGACAAGCAACGCTCTCTGTTTAGCTTGTACCAGACATTTGTAATGTCCAGAAATCTAGGCAGTAGTCAATTGGTTTCCTTGCAGAACAATCAGTGGACTGGATCTGGCCAATGCTTCAGTGGCAGATCTCCTGGGAACTACATGTATGCCATCTTGGGTTCCAGGATGGAAGAAAGGCAATATATAAATGTAAGAAAAGTAATTATTTTTTAAAAATGATGACTGTGTTTTAATGCACAGCCAATCTATATATCCAGAAATGGATTGTCATATAGTCCTCCTTGGTAGGTACCACTTCAGAATATAGGTGGGGAGATATCACATGAATATGTGCTCCCCCATGTTTTAAAAAATCAACCAAAACAGTTCTCTGCATATACAAATCTTGCACAACAAAGAGATGGCTAGACTATAGTTCTTCCTGACATGTTAGCTTTTTACAGACAAAGTTTTTAATGTGGGGGAGCATTCAAAGCACAGATGTCCCACTTTGCTTTCTGTATGACTGTATCCTGTGCTTTTCTACAGTGACAAGTTGTTCTTGTGCAACAGGCATCTTCTGTTCTATGTCTGTGCTGATGCCTATTCTATTTATATTTCTTTGTCCCACATGCTTTATAGAAAGAACTGAAGCCTTGGAGGGGGAGGAGAAATGCTACAGATTTATTTAACCTGGTTGGTTTTATCTGCTTATGGTCTTGGTTTTGTATGATAACGTCCAGTTAGTGAATCTAGTTAATGCAAAAATCTTATTTCTGTATTTGTTGCATTTGCTTGGAAAACTAATCTTTTAATGCTGGGATAACTTTTTTTTTAAAAAAAGTTTAGCAGTCATCACCCTGATATACTTCCATCTGTTTCTGTCTGTAGCTTTCGACAAGAGCATTTTGTAAACTTAGTTTATTTTCATTGCGGAGCAGTAGATTCTATACTTCTCATGGCTACTTCATGAAACCTGTATGCATATCAGATACAACACAGTGTCAGTGAACAGTGGTTTTTCAGTAATAAAAAAAAATGTCAGTAAAGCTGATTCACTAACAAGAAAGCTGTCATGCTGTGACAGATGTTGTCTTCACAACTCCAGGCAATCTGTTCTGTGCTAACACTGGCTTAACCCTCCCATTTATTATGTGGTAGTAATGAGCAATGTCCTGAGCAATATCATTTGACTGGACATATTTGGCTGCTTTATTATGGATATATGCATCACAAAATCAAAAGAAAGCAATAGGATGCTGCTTTTCTGCAAAACCAATTTGTTAATTGTCCCACTTGGGAATAAGGCTAAATAAATTGTCCCAATCCAACAATTGCTCATAACCTGAACACATTAATTGCTATGGAGAAAGCACAGAGATTTAGGCTGCAATCCAATACATACTTACCTGGGGGTAAGTCCCACTGAACCCAATGGAGCTTACTTCTGAATAGATATGTATTGGATTGCAGCCATAGTCTGAAATCTAATGGACCTTACATAAAAGTAAACTCCATTGGACAAAGTAGCTGTTGTTTCTAATGAACTGTGGTTGCTCTTACTGCATTTAATTTTCCAAACTCTTCTTGGTTGTTTTTATGGTTTCTAGCTTTCATTGTTGTTACTGCTCATGATATTTAGATCCCAATGAAAGGATCTGGGCTCTTTGTAGCTAGGTCATGCTTGCTTCATTCCCTACTCCTTCATAAATAGTTTAAGATGGTTTCATAATTTAGTATCAGTGACTACTACATCAAGCAATGACTTGTATGCGGGAAACAGTTGTTGCAGATGAAACTCTAGAGAAAAATCCCTTTGACATTATCTCAAGCATAATATTTTTCAAAAGAAGCAGGCAACACTGAACTATTATGATGAGATGCCAAGTGATATAAGTAGATGTACCTGTATGTCCCTGCCTAAGATTTATTACATATGGTGCAAACAGTTTGTACATTTTCAGCCACCATCAACACCTGTTGTGCATTCATAGGGTTATAATTGTTAGGCACAGTACCCAGAGGTTTACAAGTGCATGTCTTAATGGATTGTAAAGATCATGCATGCATTTTGTGGAATACACACTAGGTTACCGTCATCTGTTTTAAATTATATTAGAATATTAGAAGGCTGCCATTGCGTTTCGTGAATGTCTTCTATTGTCTGTTGAGAGACACAATTTACAGGTACCTAGACATAAATGAAGCAGTTGATGGTTGACAGTTGGTATAGCAACCAAAGAGTAATGTAATGATTTTTTTAAAAGAAAAACCCTCAAAATTGGGCTCTAGTGCTCTGTAATCTGAGAGTATACATTGTCCTAGCCACATTAGATTGGAAGTGATTCCCATTATTTTCAATTGTACTTCCTTTCCAGTAATCACAGCAAGCAGTCCTAGCAAGCATTGCAAATTATAATTAGGCCCAATTAAAGACAACTGGACCTACTTGTAAGGGAACATACTTACATTTGGACTGTTAGAATAAATTGTTAACATTTTAGCAATACATCTCAGATTGACATATTTTAGTAATGTACCCAGCATTGTGGAACAGTCAGAGTGTCAGACTTGGATCTGGAAGATCCAGGTTCAAATGACGACTCAGTCATGTAGTTTGCAGGGTGATCTTGGGCTACTCACTGCCCTCTAGACTAACCTACATCACAGGGTTGGTGGGGTGATAGAACAGGGTGAAAGAGAGATCCATGTATAGTATACTGCCCTGGGCTTCTTGGAGGAAGGGCAGAATTTGAATGCCATGATGCAACATTAAGAAATCTTTTTTTTCCCCAAGGAAAGATTAGTGGCCTCATGCCATTCATATAGTAAAGTTGTCTTACTGTAAAAAACATGTGACAGTACATGGGATCCTGGTGGCAATAGTGCTTTGTCACTCCTCAAAGGAGTACAGGAGTTTCCCCATTTCAGAATTTTTTCCTCCAACTCATGTAGGTATGTAAGTAAAGAGAAGGCAGTGTGATCAAGGGGGTGGGGCTTGGCACCTGCTTTCCCTTACATAATTTCCATTGTGTATATGAACTGAGCATCCAAAAAGAGCTTCCATTGAAAATGAATATGACAGTCAGTCCAAAATATTCGCTATATCAAAATGCTGAAAGTGTAGGGAAAAAAACCCTAAATATTGATTTTCAGAATACAAGATCTTTTGAAATATGATATCTACATCAAAATTTATCAGTTAATAAATGCCACATTTTCTGGTGCATACTATAATTTGCTATCATTGTACATTGTATTTATATTTCCTTTTAGGGTTGTGGATTTAGAATCTAGACGGCGGCATTATAGCACAAGCATGCATCATCTGGTTTGGTGCCATGTATTCTCCCATTAAGCTACATTATACGTTCAGGATCTTTCTTTAAAAATTCTATGATTCTCAAACTTTATGAAATCATTCCCCCCACTTGCCTTTACAGCCGCTTGATAAGCTCCATTTCTCCCATCTAAACAGCATCATGAAGCCCTTCCAAATTTAATTAAACTTTCTATTTCTGTTGCATATGGTCCCTGGGTTCTTTAATTAAGTACAGTATGTTTCTCCTGGCAGATCCCATTCATGTGTTTCAGACCTGAAGTTGAAATAATGCTTGGTGATGTTGCAACTTTCACAGGAACATTTAACTTTTTTTGTTATGTGTCAATACAATTCTTGATTATTAAGATCTGCAATCAGTTTCTGCTGCTGGAACACGGGGCGGATAGGAATGATTATTCTTCTCTCATTGTTCAAGGCAATGACCATTGCAAAAAGGAAATATGAGGTTCCTATGCAATAGTAGTTGATTTTCTTATTCCTGTTGTTTGATCTGTAGCATCTCTAAAATGTTTGGCTGTTACAATCATGAAAACTTTTTCAATATTTTGTTTGGTGCCAACTGAAGATATAGGAAGTATCTTACTCAGCTAACTTTAGTCTAACCTTTCTTATGATGAAAAGCATAAAGTTTCCCCATATCTAGGAAAAAATGTTTTCATCTCTCTTTAATTTTCTATGCCAGTGGTTGCCAATGTGGTACCTAAGAGCACACATCCACCCATAGGGGCCTTCCCTGGAACCCACAGCCCACTCTCTGCATTGAAAAAGACTGAAAGAAACATCTGCAGTCTCCATCCCTCTGTCACCATGTTCCTGTCTTAAGCATAATAAATTTGGACCTAAAATGGCTTATATTAGATTGGTTCAGGACTGTTTCTCAAGGACTGACAACTTCTGATGCAAAGAGGGCTAAGCTGATAGCCATATGACAGGGAGAGGATCTGTAGGCATAAGTTTTGTAAAGTGGTGATCTTTATCTTTAAACTCCTAAATTGTTTGGGATCAATATATTTAAAGGCAGATCTCCTCTCACATGATCCTACTTGTCAGCTCAGGCCCAGCTCAGCATCCCAAGAGGTGCAGTTGTTAGGTGCACAGGATAGGGCCTTCTCAACGGTGGTACCTTGGCTGTGGATCTGTCTTTCCTGGAAGGTATGTTTGACTGATGTTTTAATATCTTGTGAATGCTGTTTTGTCCCAACAAAACTACTGGACATTTCATCTTCTTATTTTGGTGCTGGTTTTCCAGTGGGGTTGTTGATTTTGTTTTGTTTTGGTGTTGCTTGGATTTTTTTTTTTTTAAAGATAATTTATATATGGCTGTAGCTGACTTGGGGCTCTCATTTTGAAGACAGAGACATGGCATATAACTATTTTTGTAAAAAAAAAATAACCTTCTTGCTTCAGAGAGCTGCAGTCCTAACAAATGCTTCAGCTGCCCATTTTTGCTCTGCCACATAGCTATAAATTAGTGCAGAAACCCTCTTTAAGAGCAGAATAATGGCCATGCTGTATCAATTAGAGCAATAGTCCAAATTGTCCAGCTGCCTGCCTGCTAACCCTGATTGGCAAGATACAGTCAGACTGGAAAATAGGTCAGACCAATTGTCGGTCCCTGTGTTTGACCTAGGATGGCCTTTATACATCACCAAAAAGAGAAGATGTGTCACTGCAAAAGAGGGTACAGTTTTGCATAAACTATGCATATTCTAATTCATATGCAAACATGGAAACTTGGAAATAATTACTCTAATTTAAATAGAAACAACACATTTCACAGTATAAGAGAAGACTGGGACCAGGTGACCTGTATGCCTGCGCATTCTGCTGACTAACTGCTAGTTATATGGGCAATATCAAGGTCCCAGCTGTCTCTTCTTATTGTTCTTTATCTTTAAAAAGGATTTGGACTGAACAGTCTTTAAAACAGAGATCCACAGCCACTGAGTAATTATATACTGAAGGAAAAAGGTTCATTTTTGGCTACTGTGGCTGAAAGCCACCATCAGAGCTCTTCTGCATTTGTTTGTTTATTCTTTTTAAAGCTATTTATGCTCCTTGCCATTGCAGCAACTTTCTTCTATTAAGTCTATAGTCCGAACTTTGACAAAACTTCATTTTGCTGAGTTGTGAAATTATTGCTGGGAAATTACTGTCAAGACTCCTGTTCCTATCATTCTTTGAAGAAAAAAATTAGGCAACCGCAGAATTGGTAAAACGAACTAACCACATTTGAATTAAAAATGGACGACAACAAGGAAAATAAATTTATTGAAAACTGAACAATGTGTATTCAGAATTATAACAACAGATATAACGATCCTGCGCAGTCATGTTTGTTTTCTTTATTATAATCATTAGGTGATTTTTTTCCCCTGATTTTTTTTAAAGCCTGTGGAAGTTCAACTCTACAAATTCTTTAATGGCCTTTTGTTCAGTGGGTATGGTAAAATTTCTTCAAAATGACAGTATGGTGTTGCTGTTTATTAAGACATTTAAAATGAATAGTTTCATTGCTATAATATTATGTATAAAGGAAATGGCTTATTGTATACAGTCTCCCATCAATGAACACATGCAGGTTCTTCTTAAGATGGATAGCCTGCATAATAAATACTTGTGATAAGGATGATTGGATAGTCAGTATTTTATTTCTATACCAGACTGACTCATTAGAGAAGTTGCTCAAAGCATTGGCACACTATTATCCCACAACAGAAGGTTTGGATAGGAAATTAACCAATGTTCTTGCAAATAGAAATGGTAATGTAACATTTAACAAGCAACATCTATGTCAAATAATACACAAACAAAACAAAATATTATATAAAGATATCACGTTGTATACAATGGTGTCTTTCTGTGAATGGAAGGAGCCCTTTGATCTAATACAGGAATAGCCAATGTGGTGTCCTCCAGAAGTTGTTGGATTCCACTCCCATCAGCCTAGTCAGTTGGGGATCCTGGTAGTTATAATCCAGCAACACCTGGAGGGCACCATGTTGGTCACCCCTGATCTAGCAGATGCCCCTGAACACTAGAGGAGGGGAGATAATTTTGCCTCCCACCCCAATCCCTCCGCAGGTCCCATGCCACCTTTCATTCTGTTCTGGAGGGTCCCCCAAACCTCTTAAACAAAGAACTGCAGGGGAAGGCAGAATTGATGAAAATGGTCTTCCCCTTTCTTCCATTAACTGAAGCCTCCACAGGATCAAACACTCTTCCTCAAATGGATGGAAGGATTTCTTCAATTCCTGAAAGGACACAATTGAGAACAACCCATATTCCTTGCACTGAATTATTGGATTTTATTGTGTATATTTATATTCCTTTGTTGTACACCACCCAGAGAGCTATGCTAGTCGGGCGGTATAGAAATTCAACAAATAAATAAATAAATAAATATTGCTTCAGCTAATATAATCTTTCCCTGTGATGCGCAGTTATGGGAATGTTGGGTATGTTTTAGGTTACACTCTTAGTTTGCTCTCAGCAGCAGTGAGATTCAACAAGCCTGGCTAATGCCCCACAAGGATAAAGTATGTCCCCAGGGCATGGTCGAGAATCCTCCACCATACACTGTAGTTCTTTGGTAAATGTGCAGCAATTCTTCAGCAAAGCAGGCAAGGATTCTTTATAGTTAAAAGTTTGAATATCACTGATGTAACACAGGATCATCTCTACACTAAAATATGATTTCCTGTAGCTCAAAACTCTAGGTTCCATGAGTTCACCCTTATCTCAATTATACTATTTGCAAATGTGGTATATCATAATACAATTTAGCTAATATCTTGAAGAAACTATAAATCTTATGGCTTTGTTTTCATTACGATCATTGTCTTTATCTCTTTCAAAATAGATATAATAAGATAAAATACATCATTTTTTCCAAAAGGAACAATGTTTTTCCATTAACTTGCTAAGGGATGGGCAGGGGGGAGTCTTAAGTTTTTAATTTTAGAATCATAATATATGGAGGCGATTATGCAGTATAACTTTTATCCCCAACTGATTTCTATAAGAGCAACTTTTGTCTTCTATAAGAGCAACTTACTTCTTCTACTGGAATCAATTGGACTCAAAAGTATTATACAGCCTTGAGAGTGCCTGTATACTATAGCCAGCGTGGATTTTTCACATTCCACAATGTTAAATTCCCCCTTTAGGATACACACCTTAACGTGGTGAGGTGGTTTGAGAGTGTTGAAGAAGCTGAGAGCAATGCCGTCAGAAGTCTAGACCAAGAGGCTAGACTCCTAGCAGCGGCACCCATGGCAGAATAGTCAAAGCTGAGACACCAGACTAAGATGCATCCAAACTCAGAGGAAGGCAATGGTGAACCACCTCTGAATTCCTCTTACCATGAAAAACCTATGAACAGAGTATCCAAAATGCAACACGAGATAGTGCTGGAAGATGAGACCCCCAGGTCAGAAGGCACTCACCGAGCTACTGGGGAAGAACAAAGGACAAGTATGAGTAGCACTCTGAGTAATGATGCCGCTGGGTCAAAGCCGAAAGGAAGCCCAGAGGCTGATGCGCACAGATCCGAAAGGAGAGTCCGGAGTTGTACGATGCACACAATAGGAACATGGAATGTGAGAAGCATTAACCAGGGAAAGTTAGAAATTGTCAAGCAAGAAATGAAACGTATCAACATTACAATACTTGGCGTGAGTGAATTAAAATGGATGGGAATGGGACATTTCCAATCAGGCAACTACAAAATATTTTATGCAGGAAATGAGAAATCAAGAAGAAATGGGGTTGCTCTAATAGTGAGAAGTGATGTAGCAAAAGCGATTAGGAGCTACAACGCAAGGTCTGAGCGAATGATATCAATGAGATTAAACGGGAAACCTATTAACATAACCATCATCCAAGTCTACGCTCCAACGTCAAACGCAGAAGAAGAAGAATTGGAGAGATTTTACGCAGAAGTACAGGATGAAATTGATCACACACCAAAACAAGATATAATGATAATCATGGGGGACTGGAATGCAAAAGTAGGGAACAGAGAAGTTCTAAGAATTGTGGGGAAATGGGGCTTAGGAGACAGAAATGAAGCAGGAGAAAGACTTATTGAATTCTGTGAAGCCAATGATTTGTTTCTTGCCAACACATTTTTTGAGCAACCAAAAAGATGACTGTACATGTGGACATCACCAGATGGTCAATACAGGAATCAAATTGATTATATAACTGGAAACAGAAGATGGAGAATTTCCATACTTTCTGCAAAAACAAAACCAAGAGCAGACTGCGGTACAGATCATGAACTGGTTGTATCGAAAATCAGAGTAAAGCTAAAGAAGAAGAACAAAGCGCTCATAATGCCAAAATACAATTTAAATAACACCCCGGAAGAATATAAAGATCAAATAAGGAACAGGTTTGAGGCTTTAAACTTAGTTGACAGAGAACCAGAAGAACTATGGACTGAAGTCAGGGACATTATCAGGGAAGAATGCAAAAAGACAATACCTCTTGTTAAAAAGAGAGAAAGACCTCAATGGATGACTGAAGAAACTCTTAAAATGATTAAAGAGAGAAGGAAAGCAAAAGCAAAGGAGATAGAAACACGGTCAGAACCCTAAATGCAACTATACAATGACTAGTATGTAGGGACAAAGAAAGCTATTACAATAGTTATTGTATAGAAATAGAAGAGGACAACAAAATGGGAAGAACAAGAGCCCTATTCCAAAAGATTAGAGAAATGAAAGGGAAATTTAAACCAAGAGAAGGGATGTTGAATAATCAACAGGGGAACACACTGACTGACCGAGATGAAATAAAAGGAAGATGGAAGCAATACACTGAAGAACTCTCTAAAAGAGATGACAGGATGACAGATTCATTCACGGAGGAACCATATGATGAAGAACCAGAAATTTTAGAATGTGAGGTGTTCAGGGGTGGGCTATCAAAAGCACGTAACAGAGGTTCCGCCAATTTCTGCATAAGATGCTTAGGGGCTGCCATTCCGGTGTCCAAAGATGCATTTCACGCTGATATCTCCACGCACCTTGGAGAAGCCGGCAAGTCACGACATGCCGAAGACGGACCCCTTACCTGGGGAGGCAGAAAATCTGTCGCCCCCCCAATCCAACGGGCGCAGCCGGACTTTTAAATGAATACATCCCAACCCTGCTAGGCTGTCTCTTTATGATTGCCCTCGACTTGGACTCTATTAATTCATCCTTATCTGAATCTAACCGCCTGCTATCCTTGCTGGCCAAACCCTCTCTTAATCAGGAGTACGTCCCTCCAGACGCTCATTTGCCCTCTGTCTCCATTTCTTCGCCAGATTCTAAACAAGTGACTCTAGGAAATAATAAGTGTGGCACAAAATCCAAGAAACGCAAACGAAGACACCATATACCGCTGCCACCCAAAAAAAAAAATCCAGCAATGTGAAGAATTATAAACATCTACCTGGCAGAAAAATGAACTTTAACAAGTTATTCACCCTTTTGGAGCAAAGTGAAGCCAAAAAGCCTATAGGGAAAACAAACAAAAATGTACCTAAGGCAATAACCCCGGAACCT
Source organism: Rhineura floridana (assembly GCF_030035675.1). Classification (NCBI taxonomy): domain Eukaryota; kingdom Metazoa; phylum Chordata; class Lepidosauria; order Squamata; family Rhineuridae; genus Rhineura; species Rhineura floridana. The sequence goes on along the minus strand of NC_084485.1, from coordinate 105,896,856 downwards.
ACCCACTGTACCAACACGCCATGGAACATCCCCGCGAGTTCGCCCAATGCTGATACCTTCTCTCCACAACGATGCAATAATTCGCTCCCAGAAAACTGTTCCTTATCTCCAGCCGCCTTCGACCCATCATCATCTTTTCAGAAGAAGGCAAACTTTTCCATCGATCTTCCCCAAGATCCATGGGCTGAAGTTCTTCTAAGACCCAAAAGAGATCTTACAAATAAGAATGACCATTGGAATTTAGTTCTGGACCCTCTACAGCTAATATTTGAAAACTTCCCAAAACCTCCAGGATTACTCCCCCAATCTGCACGAATTCATCAATTTTGTAACTTATTCAGATCAAAATTGCCTCTATCAATAACTATATCTAATGTTAAATACTTATTTTTCAACGGCCATAAAGCACGCACCTTAGTTCGCTTTTCCTCTTGTGATGTACTTAGCAAATTTCTCTCCATTAGACCATCACTAGTTGATTTAGGAATAACTATCCATAGATACTTCGAAAATAAAGCATCTCCAGAACCTTTAATTATCACTAGATTCCCTCCCCTTTCACACCCTAATTACTTGCAGATACCCGACCCTCTTATTACTTTTGTCCCTGCCTCGACATCCCTGGTATCTACTTCCAATGGGATGCTGCCTCCAAGCACACTCCCTTTGCCGCCGGCACCACCTAATCTGTTCACTGAAGAAGAGTTACTACTTATTGAAACTTTTAACTCTTTGCCGGGCCCAAATCAGAACGAGATATTAGAGCGCCTTGAACAACTGAAAATCCATCTCATTACGCTTAAGAAAAGAGACTTAACTCATAAACTCACAGAGAGCCTTAAAACTCCTGTCACAAAGGATACATCTAGAAAAACCTCAGAACCCATACAAGCACCTAACACCTGCGATATAGGCGATCCAACGTTAAATTTTGAAAATATCCCCTTGATCCACTAGATCTCCTACCAGAAACCCGCTCAGGGCAAGTTGGAGAAAGATCCCCCTGCCCCAGATATGGCACACCCTAGCTGTGAAAATTTCTCTTACCAGTTGGCTAAGCGTGCAAAAAATTGACCCCCCTGGGTTCTGGACAAATATGTGTTTTTTGGCTCCAGAGGAAATGGGATCTTGTGAGACCCTACCCCTTCTGAACCCCCGAAATACTCTTACTTCTAACAGCTTTTCGGCCCCAATTGTGAATATTCCTGAATCACAAGTACCACCTCTTTCGCGACCATCAACAGTGAACAGCTGTATCGTACAGTCTTCTCTTTTTAATGAGATCACGTCTATATGACCCATTTCTTTCCTCTCCTGGAACGTCAGCGGTTGGGAAAATAAATACCAAGACGCTGACTTTACAGAATTCCTAAATAACTTCATGATTATCTGTCTTCAGGAAACTTGGGTCACCAACACAGACAAAATGACTTTACTAGGATATGTATCCTATTCAAACCCGGCGACCAAGCATTCCAGGATCAGCCGACCCAGTGGTGGCCTAACTATCTTTGCCTCCTCTGCCTTGGCAGTGGTAATTACCCAGCTCCCGCTAACACTTCCAAGCTTTATGCAGGCCCTAAGGCTACAGGGACTATGGGTCGGTCCAGTGATATGTATCAATATCTATTTACCCCCCTCATATCACCTATCCAATCAATGGGTTAGGTTAGATGAGGCCCTCTCCCACATAGAGACACGGTTTCCAAATGATAAAATTCTCCTATGTGGAGACTTCAATGCCAGAATAGGTAACTCCTGGTCATTTAATACCAATACTTCCAATCAGGACCCTTTTACTTACTCCCTGTTTCCACATAAGCCCCTTCAAGACTCAAAATCGAATAAACAAGGCCCCTTCCTAATAGAATTTGCTTCAGCACATCTGTTGGAAATTTTAAATGGCTCTATATACGATCTATCTATGGGCTCATTTACTTTCCGGACATCACGCGGTGCAAGTCTGATTGACTACATTTTGGTCTCTCAGACGCTGCTGAAGGACATCATTGATTTTAATGTTAATTCCAGGATTGAGAGTGACCACTTTCCTCTCTTACTTAGAATTAGAGCTCCCACGACCAGAATTTACTATCCCTCTCCAATGGAGTCAGTGGATACTGAAAAAAGAATCTATTGGACAGATAGGAGGCATGCATCTCTCGCACTCCTATTCCAGAGCGACACATTCCAACTAATCTGCCTGGAGGTCCTGAATGAAACCCAGGACCCCATATTGGCATTTCAAACAGTCCTATCCTTACTTAGGCCCCATATGACCCACAAAAGCAATGGCATCCAAAAAAAACCTCACGTATGCGCCTGGTTTGATAAAGAATGCAGAGACAAAAAAAAAATCTTAAGAAACTTCTACACTTGTCTCTCAAGTTCCCATCCCCTCAATCCCTTTTTGCCTTTAAATCAAATAAGGCCCTTTATAGATCCCTCCTGAGGGGAAAAAAATCAGCCTTTGCCGATTCTCGTTGGCAGCTATTAACAAAGATGATTACTGAAAACCAAGAACGCCAGTTTTGGTCTTTAGTACAGTCAGGACTTGGCCTTAGCAACACCTCCAACCAAGTTTTGATCCCAATCTCAACCTGGTATTCACATTTTTTACACCTCTATTCCTCAATTTTGTCTCCCCGTAGCATTTTACCCATGTCAGATATTACCAACTTGCCGTCATGGCCCCCAGTTTCACCCCAAGAAATTAAATCTCTAATTGATTCACTTAAAAATGGGAAATCCCCGGGAGAGGATTTCCTTTTACCAGAAGCTATTAAACAATTTCCCGAATGGTGGGCCCCTTTTTTGGCTCATTTATTCACCAGAATAAATGACTCTGGCATTATCCCCGACGGTTGGAGATGTAACATAATCATCCCCATCTACAAAAAGGGTGACTCCTCCAACCCCGCTAACTTCCGTCCAATCAGCCTGTTGAACGTTGTATCCAAACTTTACGTTAAATTCCTTCTTAATAAACTAGAAGATTGGGTACAGACACAACAGATTTTATACCCTGAGCAAGTTGGCTTCCGTAAAGGCTCCTCTCCAATCGATCATTGCCTAACACTCCATTTCCTGGCAAAACAGTCCATCGCCGGTCCTACCCGACATCTGTATGTAGCATTTGTAGATTTGGCCGCAGCGTTCGACTCGATCGATAGGAATGCTTTATGGCACAAACTGTATCATCTGAACATCGACCCCCGCTTGCTATACCTTATTCGTATTTTATACACTAACACCTTTGCTATAGTTAGAGCTCCCCATTCTGGAGTCCTATCTGATCCGATACCTGTGGACAGAGGCGTCAAACAAGGATGCCTCTTAGCTCCCCTGCTCTTTAATTTGTTTCTAAATGATATCATTCCTTTTTTATCCGGACCTCAATTTTTCTCCCCCTCTATCGGCCAAAGGAAAATACCGACACTTCTCTATGCCGACGATATGGTCCTTCTTTCCCTAGTTCCAATTGGACTTAGAAAGATGTTGAGATCCCTACAGTCCTATTGTTATAAGGAAAAACTCAACATTAATTATGATAAAACCAAAGTTTTAGTTTTTGGGAAAAGATTCCAAGGACATCGCTGGCATATAGCTGATCATCAGTTAGAACAACCTCGAGAATTTAAGTACCTGGGTATTTATTTTTCAGATACCCTTTCCTGGCAATATCACCGACAATATATTAAATCGCACGTGGTTAAGACAATAGGGACAATTTTAAAATTTTCTTGTTCTGTCGGGGGCGGTCAGATTCACCCTACTTTAAAGATCTTTAAAGCAAAGGTGATCCCACAAATCCTATATGGAGTAGCTGTATGGGGCTGGGATTATAATATCGTAACAGCCCTGGAAACTATACAAAATAGTTTTCTCAGGCGCTTGTTATCTCTCCCTGTGGGAACCTCTGCAGCGATGACTCGAATTGAGACGGGCTCCCCCCCACTGATGGCTCTCATACATTTTACCCTTCTGAAATTTTTGAGAACACTCAATGGGCCCCAGCCTGGGACATTATTACAATTATGTTTTGACCACCCATTCACTTCTATCTTATGGCGCTCTAAATTAACTAAACTGCTATCAACTTACCACCTTTTAGAGCAGGATTTCAATGCAATGCCAAATAATAAATCTCTACATGAATACATATTCCTCCACTCTATGAACCAGGATAGGCTATCCTCCATCAACTCAAAGGTATCTCCTTGGTACTGGCAATTTAAGCTTGACCCCCACTGCTCTACTTATCTCCTTCAACCAATACCCCTTGTCCTTAGATGGGCGTTTACAACCCTACGTTTTTTCTCCTTACCAAATGCAGACAGGGAAGGTCGACTAGCCGGTGTCCCTAAGGACCAAAGGAATTGTGTCTGTGGCTCACCCTCGGCGGAAGACCTTCCCCACGTTTTGCTCTACTGCCCAATTTATACTCAGCCCAGAAATAGATTTCTTAGTAAATGGTTAGAAATCCCTCAGCTTGATTCACTTGATGAAAAAATCATTTTTTAAATGTCAGATCATAACTTGGAAGTAACCCACAAAGTAGCTCTTTTTGTAATAGCAGCAAGAAAACTTAGGGTCAATTACATTGCCCTTCGAGATATTACATAGGCAAGTTCTCTTACATGAGATCCCCGCTTAAATGCTTCCCTTTTAAATGTCTCCATTTGATTTTAAAGTATTGTATATGTATTGTTTTAATTTGCGTTGGCCTTTGGTCCTGCAAACAAATCAATAAATAAAATAAGAATGTGAGGTGAAAGCTGCTCTTAAAATTCTTGGAAGAAACAAATCACCAGGAATAGATGGTATACCAATAGAGTTGCTACAAGCTACTGAGACTGAATCTGTCCAAATTTTGACAAAAATTTGTCAAGAAATATGGAAAACTAAACAATGGCCCACAGACTGGAAGCGTTCAATATATATCCCACTTCCAAAGAAAGAGGATCCCAGAGAATGCAGAAATTATCTAACTATTATCTTAATATCCCATGCAAGTAAAGTAATGCTCAAGATTCTACAACAAGGGCTCTTACCATATATGGAGCGAGAAATGCCAGACGTCCAAGCTGAATTTAGAAAGGGAAGAGGCACCAGAGATCATATCGCAAACATAAGATGGATAATGGAACGGACAAAGGAATTTCAGAAGAAAATCACCCTGTGCTTTATAGATTACAGCAAAGCCTTTGACTGTGTAGATCATGAAAGACTATGGAATGCTTTAAAAGAAATGGGGGTGCCACTGCATCTGATTATCCTGATGACCAACCTATACTGTATACAAGAGGCTACTGTAAGAACAGAATATGGAGAAACCAATTGGTTCCCCATCGGAGAGGGTGTGAGACAGGGTGTATTGTATCACCCTATTTGTTTAATCTGTACGCATGTCATGGCCCCGTCAGAGGACTCATCAGACGAGGATGACTCGGGAGTAACAGCAGCAGACCCAGAAGCAGCAGACCCAGAAGGAGAAATGGAGGAAACTCCTGAGAACACAGCTCCTTCTCCCCCTCAGCTACAGAGTACCCCAGACACAGCTGAAGCCCTTCAGCCAGACACATACAGTGAACAGGATACTCCCCCCTCACCTGCAGAACGTAGACAACAGAAGGTCAGGCAGAAGAGGGGCAGGCCTGTCCACTTAAGGCCAAAATGCTGATGGCTCACACCTGCTGAGAAACCTGCTCCTTAAAAGTCAAACCTTGGCTTCAGCTTGTTGCTGACTACAACGTCAGGCGTGACCACTGTGTGTCTTCCTATCCCCTGAACCTTGACTTGGACTGATCTCTTGGCAAACTAGACCCGGACCTTCACTGACGTCTCTTCTGGATTTCTGACTTGGCACGTAAGCTTTGAACGGCCTCTGCCCTTATCTTGCTTCCTCCTTGCTAGCCTGGCAGATTTATAGCCAAGCTGCCAGCTGAGGACTTACGGCCTGGCAATTACCAAGGAATCTCCAGCCCTGCCTGCACCCCCACCGACACTGCTGTCTCAGTGAAGAGCTGACAACACAGAACTTATCATACAGAAAGCGGGATTGGACCAAGATGAAGGAAGTGTGAAAATTGGAGGGAGAAACATCAATAATTTAAGATATGCAGACGATACCATACGCTTAGCAGAAACCAGTAATGATTTGAAACAAATGCTGATGAAAGTTAAAGAGGAAAGCACAAAAGCAGGACTACAGCTGAACGTCAAAAAGACTAAAGTAATGACAACAGAAGATTTATGTAACTTTAATGGATGATTTAAGGAGGGCGTTGGATAGGAGAGAACACTCCTTCCTCGTCCTCCTGGATCTCTCAGCGGCTTTTGATACCGTTGACCACGATATCCTCCTGGATCGCCTGGAGGGAATGGGAATTGGGGGCACTGTTTTACGGTGGTTCCGTTCCTATCTCTCTGACAGGCACCAGAGGGTGGCATTGGGAGAGGAGGTTTCAGAACCTTGGCCTCTCAATTGTGGTGTGCCACAGGGTTCTATCTTCTCTCCCATGCTGTTTAACATCTATGTAAAGCCGCTGGGGGCTATCACCAGGAGATTTGGGTTGCAGTGTCACCAATATGCGAATGACACTCAGCTCTATCTCTCATTTAAGTTCTCGCTGGAGTTGGCTGTGGAGACTATTTCCAAGTGCCTGGAGTCTGTAAGTGAATGGATGGGAGGAAACAGGTTGAAACTGAACCCTGACAAGACCGAGGTACTGCTTGTGGGAGATAAGAGAAGGATAGGAGATATTGACCTGACGCTGAACCGGGTTAGATTGCCCCTGAAGGACCAGGTTTGCAGCCTCGGGGTCATTCTTGACTCCCAGCTGTCCATGGAGGCTTAGGTGTCAGCAGTGAGCCGGGCAGCTTGGTATCAATTACGTCTGATACAGAGGCTGCGACCCTACCTTCCGGTCCATCTGCTCCCATGGGTGGTGCATGCCCTGGTCTCCTCTCGCTTAGACTACTGTAATGCGCTCTACGTGGGGCTACCCTTGAAGATGGTCCGGAAATTACAACTGGTACAGAATGTGGCGGCACAGTTGATTAAAAACAGCCACCGGCGGGATCATATCACCCCAGTGCTGGAAGATCTGCACTGGCTACCAGTTGTGTACCGAGCCCAATTCAAGGTGTTGGTGTTAACCTTTAAAGCCCTATACGGTGTCGGTCCAGTTTATCTAAAGGAGCGCCTCCAGCATCACCAAATATGCCGCCTGATGAGATCTGCCTCACAAGACCTTCTCTCGGTCCCACCAGTTAAGACAGCTAGGCTGGTGCGGACCAGAGAGAGGGCATTCTCAGTTGTGGCCCCCACCCTCTGGAACTCTCTGCCATACGACCTTCGCCATGCCCCCTCCCTGGTAGGTTTCCGCCAAGGATTGAAAACTTGGTTGTTTCAGCGAGTATACAAGTCTCCTAGATAATTTTAGTTTACAGTGTATAGGTGTAGGTTGGTGGATTATAATTGTTTTATATGTTAAAACTGTATTATATGTTGTATTTTTAATTATGTACGCCGCCTAGAGTGGCCGTTCATTCGGCCAGATAGGTGGCCTAAAAATAAAATTTTATTATTATTATTATTATAAAGTTGACAATGAGGACATTGAACTTGTCAAGGATTATCAATACCGCAGCACAGTCATTAACCAAAATGGAGACAATAGTCAAGAAATCAGAAGAAGGCTAGGACTGGGTAGGGCAGCTATGAGAGAACTAGAAAAGGTCCTCAAATGCAACGATGTATCACTGAACACCAAAGTCAGGATCATTCAGACCATGGCACTCCTGATCTCCATGTATGGATGTCAAAGTTGGACAGTGAAAAGGGCAAATAAGAGAAAAATCAACTCATTTGAAATGTGGTGCTGGAGGAGAGCTTTGCGCATACCATGGACTGAGAAAAAGACAAATAATTGGGTGTTAGAACAAATTACACCAGAACTGTCATTAGAAGCTAAAATGATGAAACTGAGGTTATCCTACTTTGGACACATCATGAGAAGACATGATTCACTAGAAAAGACAATAATGCTGGGGAAAACAGCAGGGAGTAGAAAAAGGGGAAGGCCAAACAAGAGATGGATTGATTCCATTAAGGAAGCCACAGACCTGAACTTAGAAGATCTGAACAGGGTGGTTCATGACAGATGCTATTGGAGGTCGCTGATTCATAAGGTTGCCATAAGTAGTAATCGACTTGAAGGCACATAACAACAAATGTTAAATTGAAAACACCCCCATGCCATTCTGATGCTTCCCATAAGCTCATTTCAAAACAAAACCTTACAAAACGTATAGTACTGAACTCAGAAACGCTTGCTTAACAACCCTGTCAATTTCCATGGCAATACACAAAACAGTCAGAGAGAATCGAGAGTTCAAAGTCTAAAACGAGCGGAAAAAAACCTCAGAGCCCTTTTGGACTTTTTTCTCTGAGAGTTCTCATAATCTGTTGAAATTCATTAAAAGTCAGCCATGTTCACAGAGTACCTGTAATCCTGTTAATGACCTTGCCCCCTACTCTGACCTTCATCTTCTGCAGTTTAAAAGTTAAAAAAATGCCTGGCTGATTTTTAATTAATTTAAGAAATTTTGGCTGGAAGCCTATGATAGCGTGGGGCATGCTGAGTAAGAACCAACTGTCAGTGTTCTAAAAGCCTCACAGCTGCTGGCCTTGCCTAATCGGGGGGCCACACCCACACCAGACTTTGATTTCACTTGAGACAGTCATGGCTTCCCTCAGAGAATCCTGGGAAGTGTAGTTTGTGAAGGGTGCTGAGAGGAGACTGCTATTCCACTGACAGAGCTTCAGTGGCCAGAGTGGTTTAACAGTCAGCCACTCTGATTGAAGGTCTGTGAGGGGAACAAGGCGTCTCTTAGCAACTCTCAGCACCCTTCACTAACTACACGTCCCAGGGTTCTTTGAGAGAAGCCATGACTGTCCAAAGTGAAATAAAGGCCTGGTGTGCACGTGGCCAGGGACAGCTTTGGTTTAAATTTGGGTGGGAGGCTACATGTGCCTGCTGTAGAATAAAAAGGTGAGGGAAATGCTGAAAAGCAATGCTACTGTTCACAATGTTTTCCTTTTGCTCTCTGCTATCTTTTTGGCACCTTTTGAAGACTTTTCCTGTTTTAACAAGCCTTTTAAGTTGAGACCTATCCCAGTCTGCGTCTGTGTTAGAATTGCTTTTAATATGTTTTCTTTAATAATGTTTTTAACCCTTTTTTTAAAAAAATATCTTTTTAGAGCTTTTAAAAAAATGTTTTTAATGTTGTTTTGTTTTAATGTTTTTTAAGGTCTTTTTATGATGTTTTAAAGTGTTTTATCATTTCTATTTGCCCCCCTGGGCTACTGCTGGGAGGAAGGACGGGATATAAATCAAATAATAAATAAATAAATAAAGGAAAGGGGCTTCCCTTCTGCCCAGTACCCACCCACCCAATCTCCTCCCCCTCCCCTCCCTGCCCATCCCCCAGGTCAGTGTTGGACTATGACCTGGGAGACCAGGGTTCGAATCCCCACACAGCCATGAACCTCACTGGGTGGCCTTGGGCCAGTCACTGCCTCTCAGCCTCAGAGGAAGGCAATGGTAAAACCACCTCTGAATACCGTTTACCATGAAAACCCTATTCATAGGGTCAACATAAAGTCAGGATTGACTTGAAGGCAGTCCATTTCCATTTTCAAACATGATTGCACAGAAATAAATCCCACTGAACTCAAAAAGTATGCAAACAATCAAACCCACCCTCCCTTCTCTTCCTTCTTATTCCCTCCCTCTTCCCTCTTCCCTCCCCCTTCTTTTGCCTCTCCCTCCCCATCTCCAACCCCTTCCAATCCCCTCCTTCCCCCTCCTCCCCCTCTCCTTCCAATCCCCTCCTCCCCCTCCCCTTTGCCTTTCCCCCTCCCCTTCCTCCTCCCCATGGTCAGTTTTACCGATCTTAAGCATGATTGCATGGAAGTAAATACCATTGAACTCTATAAGCCTGCAAATGATCAAACCTGCCCTCCCCCTTCCTTTGCCCCTCCCGATACGGTCCTTCCCCCTCCTCCTCCCCATGGTCAGTTTTTCCTGTCCTAACCATGATTGCATAGGAGTAAATCCCATTGAACTCAATAAGCATGCAAATGATCAGACCTGCTTTTTTCCCTCCTTCCCCTCTCTTCTACTTTTCTCCTCTCCTCCCCTCTTCCTTCTTCCTCCTCCCCTGCCCACTCCAGCCCTCCCTCCCTCCCCCCCAATCAGTTTTACCTATCCTAAGCATGATTGCACAGGAGTAAATCACACTGAATACAATAAACATGTAAATGATCAAACCTGTACTTTTTCCCTCCCTGTCCTGCCTGCTCCCATCCCAGTCCTCCCCTCTGTGTTTCCTCCCCTCATCCCTTGTGGTCAGTTTCACCTATCCTAAGCATGATTGCAGGGCAGTAAATCCCACTGAACTCAATAAGCATGCAAATGGTCAAACCTTCCCTTCTCCCCTCCTTGTCCTGCCTGCTCCCATACCAGTCCTGCCCTCTGTGTTTCCTCCCCTCATCCCCTGTGATCAGTTTCACCTATCCTAAGCATGATTGCACGGGAGTAAATCCCACTGAACTCAATAAGCATGCAAATGATTAATCTATTCTCAGCAAACTTGGATAGGATCCCATTTCTTACCTCCCGGATTAAAAAGCAGGGAAATTCACTAATAGGCAAAAAACATTGCAGTTTAAGAACATACCTATAGCCCACAGATATTTCTATCAAACTTTAAAAAGCAGGAAAATTGGGCAGCTATAGTGAATGCACCAGAGGAGCAGGAGACCTAAACTCCTCTCTGAGATATTGGACTGCCCTACAAATTTGTCAGAATGCAAACACAATTTGGGTTGGTCTATCACAGACTTGCTGTGTAGCTTGCAAGAATTTGATAACATGTGCCTCTGAGCATATGGTGAGTGGTGGCAACACCTGCCATCTCCAAAGATAGAGAATTATATTTGTGTATGTTTGTTGGTGTTCTTCTTAGTTTGCTGCTTTCCTGTGTTACTAATGTTTCTACAGAGAATCTAAACTAGAATATTTTATTTCCCTCATTATTCATCCAAAAATCTATGTCAAATTTATTTTATTAATTTCAAAGCTTTTTTATTGGTCAATGTCATATGATGGTGCAGACAGCGTTTTGTGTTTCAAGTTGGAGGTTATGTTCTATTTCGGGTGCATTAACAGTTGAATCTGAAACTGCAGTTTGATGTAAAATCAGACTGATTACAATATGTTGCTACTTCAGCAATGACTCTTAGCTGTGGGAAAAAAGAGGATGCATGTTTTCAGCCAAATATGTTTAAACCACTTCATTTAAGGCAAGGTGGGCATGGTCAAAAACATACAGCACACCTAGAATTTTGCTAGAATATATTTCACCTCCCATCTTGTGCAAATTGAGACACTCCTGAGGTCCACTGGAGACTATTCTGCCATTATTCCACAATTATGTTTGGAGTTTTTTTAGTGCAAATTTTGCTGTACTTCACATATTCACAGAAATAGAAAAAAAGAAAATGATTTCCTATAGGAAACTTCACTCAAATTGCAAAGGAAATCAGACATATTCAGAGACCATCTGAGCTATATCAACTGTCTTAATAATGTTGTTTCCTCCCTGCTAAAACTATAGCTGCCCAATTTCCCTGCTTTTTAAAGTTTGATAGAAATATCTGCGGGCGATAGGTACGTTCTTAAACCGCAAGGTTTTTTGTCTATTAGTGAATTTAACTATGGATGGATGGATCAGGCCCTAATAAATTGCATTTTTAAGTATAATCCTTAGCTATTGCTGGCATGTTTTGAAACCAGGAATGCTTAATAAGTATCACTGATTTTATAAGCAGTTTTTATAACCATTTATAACAATCCATTAGGGGTACCTGTGGGAAATTCATATTTTATAAGAATCTGAAATTATCTAAATTATGCATAATTAAAACATTGATAATCTGTTAAAAGGAATAATTGTGCCTCTGTTTCATCATATTATGAGGACTAATTGGAGGAAATGCACATGAGCTGCTTGAAAGAGCTATTTCTCCCCAAGTTATTCAGAAATATAAAGCAAAGATCTTACTTATTACAGTGGCTGAAATCTGTGCACTCAGAGCTTGCGGAAGGAAAGAAGTGAAGTGACCAATGCAAAAGACACCACCACAACTTACCCCACAAGGCTTTCTGCTGCAACTGAGGGAGAAAGTGATAGGTGAATGAACACAAAGAAGATAGAAAATGGGCAGGGCACGCACAAAAATCATATATGCAAATTCTCATAGGTCTCTACTTAATAAGTGCCAGGCATTCCAGAATCAATGAGTGATATCCAGTTGTGGCAGCCCGCTTATGCAACAGCTATTCTGTTAGCAGGAGCCTCCTTCTTAGCATAATGCAACTGTCATACCCAGTGGATGTACTGTATTTGTGAATTATGTTGCCCATCTATTATTATTATTATTATTATTATTGACAGTTAAGCTTGTGTGCTACTGCTTGCACAACAATGTCAACTCTCAAACTTCTTACACTAGTGTTATATTGGAACTCACCCATTTTTCCATTTCTCAATGTGTTAGAAAGATAATTTTAAAGAAAATTATATTTGTTTCAGCACATTGACAAGCACCAACCTCAGTAAAAATATGAAACACAATCAGATAAAAAATATGCCCCAAAACTGCCTGAAAAAAGTAGTACTTCTTTATGATTTTACAATTAATACCACAAAATGTTTCTTTAATCAGACAATGTGGTTAATCACAAAGGTGAAACTGAAAGTTAGCACTGTTGAATGCTAGCGTAAAAGTTAATAAATTCAGCTCATAATCATTATGCACATGCTAGTTATAATAATTTACTGTCCATATCAAATCTTTATAAGCATTGTAATTAAATATAAAAATGCACATTAGAATTATAATGAGTAATTAGGGCAACATAACATATGCATAAAAGTCCCAAAGCTCATTAAAATGTTAAAAGATGAAACCTGGTGCAGAGAAAGAAGGGGTTTTTTTGCATATTTTTTGCATCTATATGAATGTCAATATACCTCCTGCACTGTTTTATCTATGCTTTCATTAACAGCATTTTTGTATAAAAAAAATTCCAACATTTGGGATGTGAACAAGATTTATCACTACTTTGTCTCATTTTCAGTTGGAATAAAAGAGACAGAATTTCACTTCTAGTGAGGCTGTTCGGCCCTTTGTAAAGCGGTGATTTGTGAAGAATGGAAGGCCATGAAAAGCAGTTGTCAAAAGAAATTCCTGGACTAAGAAATTATACATATTTGCTGAAATAAGTACTCTGATTTGTGGTGCTAATATGGAGACCCCACCACCTCTCTAGGTAATTGGCTCCATTGTCTTACTGCTCTAACCGTTAGGAAGTTTTTCCTGTTGTTTAGTCGAAATCTGGCTTCCTGTATCTTGAGCCCATTATTCTGTGTCCTGCACTCTGGGATGATCAAAAAGAGATCCTGCCCTCCTATGTGTGGCAACCTTTCAAGTACAGGAAGAGTGCTGTCATATCTCCCTTCAGTCTTCTCTTCTCCAGGCTAAACACGCCCAGTTCTTTCAGTCTCTCCTGATAGAGCTTTATTTCCAGTCCCCTGATCATCCTTGTTGCCCTCCTCTGAACCCATTCCAGTTTGTCTGCATCTTTCTTAAAGTGTGGTGTCCAGAACTGGACACAGGACTCAAGATGAGTCCTAACCACTGCTGAGGGGACTAGAATAAAGGGGAACTAGTATTTCATGGGATTTGTAAACTATTGTTCTGTTAATGCAGTCTAAAATAGCATTTGCCTTTTTTACAGCCACATCACACTGTTGGCTCACATTCAGCTTGTGATCAACAACAATCCCAAGATCCTTCTCACATGTAGGGTTGCAGAGCCAAGAATTCCCCATTTTATAACTGTACATTTGGATTCTTTGTTGAATTTCATTCTGTTGTTTTCAGCCCAAGGCTCCAGCCTATCAATATCACTTTGAACTTTGTTTCTGTCTTCCAGGGTATTAGCTATCCCTCCCAGTTTTGTAACATCAGCAAATTTGATAAGCATTGCCTGCACCTCCCATTCAAGTCATTAATAAAAATGTTGAAGAGCACGGAGCCCAGGATCAAGCCCTGAAGTACCTGCTCATTACCTCCCCCCAGTTTGAGAAGGAACCATTTATAAGCACACTTTGAGTACAATTCTGTAGCCAATAGTGTATCCACCTGATAATTGTTCCATCCAGCCCATATTTAGCTAGCTTGCTAATCTGAATATCATAGGGCAGTTTGTCAAGTCAAGATATATTATGTCCACAGTATTCCCACAGTCTACCAGGGAGGCTACCTGACCAAAAACTGAGATAAAGTTAGTCTGGCAGGATTTGTTCTTGGTAAATCCATGTTGGCTTCTAGTAATCACTGCATTGCTTTCAATGTGCTTACAGACTGACAGCTTTATAATCTGCTCCAGAATTTTCTGGTTTGATATCAGGCTGACTGGTCTGTAGTTCCAAGTTTCCTCCTTTTTGCCATTTTTGGACATTAGCCTCCTCCAGTCATCTGGCACTTCACCCATCCTCCACAATTTTGGAAAGATAATACATTAGGGCCCCGCTTTTCGGTGGCCCGCTTTTCAGTGTTCTGCTAATACGGCGGCTTTCAAATAGAGTAAGGCCCCACTCATACGGCTCTTGTTCCACTTTTACAGTGTTTTTCGGGCATCAGGTGCCATATTATTGTCAGAGTTCTGCTTTTTGGCTGGTTTTGCTTTTAGACGGAGGTCTGGAAAGTAACCCGCCATATGAGTGGGGCCCTACTGTAGACAGAGTTTCCGAGAATTCTTCAGCCAGTTCCTCTAATACTCTAGGATGCAGTTCATTGGACCCTGGAGATTTGAACTCATTCAAAATGATTAGGTATTCCTTGACCATTTGTCTATCAATCTCAAGCTGCAGTCCTGCCCCTTCAACTTCATGTTTGCCAGGAGAGTCATAGACAGGGCTGGCCCCAGACATGCTGGAACCCTTGGGCACAAGCCTGCCCGAGCCCTGGCGTTCCCCTTCTGTGATTCGTGGCAGGATCGCTGCCACGGATCGCACGGCGACAGCTCAGGAGCCCCGCCATTCCCTTGCTCAACCTACCTTTGTCGGCTGTTGTGTAGCTGCACGTGCAGTGCTGCCCTTAACCAAGATGGCAGCCGAGGTTCCCTTAAGGGGCTGAAGTCTCTGCTGCCATTGTGGCTCATGGCAGGGATGCGTGCATGCCATCAGCCAAGATGGCAGCTGAGGTTTCAGCCCCTTAGGGAAACCTCAGCTGCCATCTTGGTTAAGGGCAGTGCTGTGCACGCAACCTCACAACAGCTGAGAAAGGTAGTTTGAGCAAGGGAATGCGATCTGCAGCAGTGATCCTGCTGCAAATCGTGGAAGGGGAGTGGAGGGGCCCCTTGGGGCCCCACGTGGCTGCTCTTTGGAGCCAACCCTGGTCATAGACCCTCTTTTGGGAGAAGACTAAGCCAAAGTAGGAATTTAACACTTCCACTTTTCTTTGTCATCTGTTACAATTTTGCCATCCTCATTGAGTAGCTGTACCATCATTTCTTTTCTCTGTCTTTTACTATGGATGTATCTGAAGAAAGCTTTTTTGTTGCTTTTAGCATCCATCACTAACCTCAGCTCATTCTCAGCTTTAGCTTTCCTGATGCCATCCCCGCAATTCCATGCCACCTGTCTGTACTCTTCCTTAGTGGCCTGGCCTTCCTTCCACTTCCTGTATGTGTCCTTTTTTGTTTTCAGGTCATTTCTAAGCTTTTGGTGAATCCACGTGTATTTTCTCTCAAACTACACATTCACTAATTTATTTCCCTCAAAAAAACATAAGAAGAAACTGCTGTATCAGGCCAGTGACCCATCTAGTCCAAGATCCTGTTCTCACAATGGTAAACCGGTACCTATAGGAAGCACGCAAGTTGGACTAGAGCAAAATGTATTTTGATACATCATTCATGAAATGTGAAAGCTGAGGGATATCTACAGTAAGTTACAGTTCCATATCTGAGTCTGGGAGGTACAGATTAGTTAAGATCATATTGGAATGTGCTAGGACTGAATTCCTTAAGCATCCCTAATGTAAGCCAAATTCTGATTGTTGAGAATTCTAAAGGCTGCTGTGCAGACTGACTTTTCTGCTTTTCTCTATTTTTTATCTGTGCTCATCAGTAAGGCCAGCACTATCATTAGGCAGAGTGAAACCACCACCTCAGGTGGCAGATGCTAGGCAGCAATGATGGCAGCCCCTGGCTGTTCCTCAGGAGCCCTCCCCCAACTGTTTCCCTCTATTGGAGGACAGACCTATGTATGTCACATGGCCTGTCATGCTAGGCCCCCTAAACTAGCCTGCTGCCTCAGGTGCAGTGGAGCACACTATCCCATCACCAGAGTTGAAATAAAATTCTGCTGGCAGCCCCGTATGTGGATTGTGGAATGGGGAGGGGTCCTTTGCTTCAGGTTACAAAATGTCCTGGGCCACCCCAGCTGATCAGGAACAATTAGTTGCTAAGGAGAGATAAGCTATATGGAAGTAAAATAAGGAACAAAGAAAGGTGTCCAGCACTTCTATGACTCCTCCTAGATTTGTTTGCCTCTGAGAACTTCAAGAATTCTAAGCCTAGGTTACACATGGCTACTTTTCACATGACAAATGTGAAGTGTAATTAGAAGCTACTAACATTCCCAGTAACCTGCTTAGTAGCTCACCAATCAGGGAGCCCACTATGAAAAAACTCATTAGCGTTTGTATAACACTTGCCTCCATTGCCTCCTGCTGGGAGGAAGGGCAAGATATAAATCAAATAATAAATAAATAAATAAATAAATTGATGCCATCCACCCCCCTTGCTACCCCTCAGTTCCTTCCCTAAAATTAAAAGTAGACTCCAAGCCAATTTGTAGCAGGCTTGGACACAAAAATAGCAGGGAATGGGATGTGTGTGCCCCTTCCAAATATTCATGTGCATGTCATTGCATAGAAGACATTGCAGGCCAATTGCCAAACATATCTATAGGTGCTGTTGAGGATCAATTACTGGATCTCCAAAATATATTTGCAGCCATGGGGAAGTGAATTGGATCAGGACCACAGTGCTGGGACAGGCTGTTTAAATAGTTTATTCCTGCACTATTTGTTCAATTGCAGTGTCACCCAAAGCAGCTATTTGCTTGATAGGGCAAACATACAGGTAGCATATGGATATGTTACCCTCCATGGGGCAAATAGCACCTCGAAGAGATGAACTGGTTTCAGTTGGGAAAAATGCCATGGAGAAGGGCTGCGTTAATCATATTCTCATGCCCTCTTGTAGCTTAAAAAAATCCTCCAAGATATCCTGTTCATGGAACTCCTGTCTCCTGTTTACTTTGGCCCAAACACAATATGTGCACATTTCCATGCTGCATGTGTAGGAAGGGGTAGCAGAACCAAAAAGGAAAACTCTAATGCTCTTTTGTTTTGCTACATTTTCCTTCTGTTTGCCTATTACATAGAACAAATTGGCATTTTGTATTTTAAGCCATCTATTTTTTTATCTACCAATCCTTTTTGTTTTTCTTGATCTCTTAATAGTCATTGCTTTCTGCAATGTCAAGAAATGTATATTTGATTAATGATCTGATTGTGGCAATGACATGAAGCTTTCTAGTGGAACTAAAGCTATATTAATAATGCCCAAATAAAAATGTTTTATTTGACATCAAACATTATTGAGTGTTGCTACGGTTTCAATAATTAACAATAATAAACAGCCAGTTTTAACAAAGTCTGATTGTGTGGTAAAAAAATTATTTGGAACGATGAAGTATTACTTACTAAATTTGTTTCCAGAGAAAAATATTAATATCAATTAGAATATTTCTAATGGCCTCACAGGAAATTTGCCAAGAACATTAGAAGGATTATAATTGCTACTTGGATTTAGTAGAATTTAAATCACTTTCTGCCAGCATATTTAAAGGTCTGGTTCCTCTTGGTATAGTGCAGATACAGTCTATCAATAATAATTTAATGGTTTTGTTCTAGGAGTGGATCCAAATGGCTTTCATGGATTTTCTAGGTGTGCTATGTGTGCATTTCAAGCCTAAACTACACACTGCATACAAACGTGTGTAATGGTAAGCCAAATGGCCTATTTAAATGAGGAAAAGCCACTTCTGGTGGGGCAACTGAGAGTGGAGAGGTGAGGTGCTCCTTGCCCATCCTAGATTGTTTGTACAAGTTGTGGGAGGGCTGGCTGGGTAGGTCTAGGGAGTGGTTAGCTCATCCTTGCATGAGGGGGTGGTTTCTACCATCTTCAAGAAGATAGTAGTATGCCTGTTCCTGGAAAAAACCCACCCTGGAGTATTTCACAGCTACTATCTGGTCACCAGTACACCCTTTGGGATATAATAAGGATATAATAAGGGTACAGAGAACCATCTAGAATCATGTCTGCATAGGTCCTTTCTTGGTTCACACTGTGAAGCTATTTTTATATTATCATGTAGCTGAGAATGGCCACCAATGTGTCCACAACCCTCGCCCACAAAAGTCTGCAGGAGCAAAAAGAAGAAAGAGTTCCTACTCTTTTTAACACAATTCTTACTGTGAGTGAGTGTGTGCGGGAGTGTGGGAGGGGTAGAATAACTCTGCTAATACAAATTCCAAAGCAAAGGCAGTTCATTGGCCCATTTTGTGAGCTAGAAGGGGCTGCTGAGACAGTGTGGCTTATGACAGCCCTGCAGTGCAGTTCCTACTGAATACAGCAAGTCAGGCTCTGAGTGGTTTATGACAACCCTGCAGTGTTGTTCAGAAGTGTTGGATCCCTATTGCAGGTTGGGCTGCAGACATGCACCATTATCTAAGCATAAACTGATGATTGGGGTGGGTGAGGATCAATAACCGAGGCTGAATCCTGACAATACAGAGGTACTGTGATTAGGTTGTTCTTATGCCTGGGAATTAGATATACAACCTGTTCTAGATGGGGTTGAACTCCCCTTGAAAGAGCAGGTTTGTAGCTCAGAGGTACCCCTGGATCTAGCATTGTCACTGGAGACTCAGGTGACCTCAGTGGCATGGAATGCCCTTTAACCAGCTTCAGCTGATTCAGCACCTATGACCATTTCTGGACAGGAATAGTCTTGCCACTGACTATGGTCTGTTAACATCCCTAATGGATTGCTGTAATGCATTATATTTGGGGCTTCATTTATTTAACAAAATTTATATACCCCTTGATATGTACCCTTATTATATATTTCCAGGAATTATAATGTTTTTACATTTGTAGCATTGAAAAGTTGTTTTTTGTTTGTTGTTATATTTGTTGCTGTTTTATTGTTGTTGTTATTAAGAAACTGTTCTTGCAATAGTTGATTTTTAGATCTATTTCTGGTCCCTTTGTTATAAACTGCTTTGAGCACCATTTTTTGTGTGGTAAGGCGGCATATAAATAAACTGATGATGATGATGCCAACACTCATCTCTATTTCTCTATTAAACCCAAATCAGGAGAGGCTGTGCACAAGCTGAACCAATGGCTGGGAGCAGTGGTGGGGTGGATAAGGGCCAATAGACTAAAGCTGAATCCTGCTCAGACAGAGACACTGTGGATGAGTGGTTCCCAAGTCCAAGAATCGTTTGCCTGGGAGATAGGGTTGCACTCCATCTGAAGGAACAGATTCAGTTAGGGGCATTCTTTGAACCATCTTTGTCCATGGAGGCCCAGGTTGTCTCCATGCCAAAGAGTGCCTATCACCAGCTTCAGCTGGTGCATCCACCCTTTTCTGGTCAGGAATTTGGCCATTGTGACACAAGAGTTGGTAACCTCACATTTAGACTATTGTCATGCACTCTGTATCAGGTTTTCCTTACAGCTGGTCTGAAGATTGCAGCTGGTGCAGAATGCTGCAGCCCGTGTGGTGAGTAGTGCTCCTTATCTGGTACACATCATGTCAGTACCAAGGGATCTGCACTGATTGCCTATTAACCACCAAACCAGTTTTAAAATCCTGC
The DNA here is from genome assembly GCF_030035675.1 of Rhineura floridana. Lineage (NCBI taxonomy): Eukaryota > Metazoa > Chordata > Lepidosauria > Squamata > Rhineuridae > Rhineura > Rhineura floridana. The sequence goes on along the minus strand of NC_084485.1, from coordinate 105,876,755 downwards.
TGTTTACATATAAAGCCCTGAACAAATCTAGACCAGGTTACCAGAAACACCGTCTTCCTCTCCACTGCCTGGCAAGGGCATTAAGATCAACAAATGGACACTGTTTAGTTCTGCCATGGCCTGATTATTACCAGCTTGTGGAAACACAGACATGGGCTTTTTCACTACCTGTGTTGTGAAATGCTCTCCCTGCTGAAACATGAGAGATCCTGGTGGAATTGGCATTCCACTGCCTTTTGAAGATACACCCTGTTTAGGCAAGCTTTTCCCCAATCTCCTGACTGAATCTCCTGTTTTAATTGTTTTAACTGCTGTTTTAACAGTTTCACTTGTTATGCTGTTTGAATGGCCTTGTTTATTGTACATTTTAATTATCAATATTTATTAGTTAAATTGTTTTATTTTGTATTTTAATTATGTGTGGCCATATTTTTATAACTGGTTTTATACTTTGCAACAGCTTAGAAGACATTTTGGTAGCTAAGTGGTATATAAAACAACAACAACAACAACAACAATATTTTTCCATTCCAAACTGTTTTGTTCTCATTGAGCCACTGAGGTCCTGCCAGTGAATCACCCATTAAGGAACAGTGCAGGTATTAAGGTGCTTTTGTATATTATTTTAACTAAGATATGCAGCTTTGTGCACAGCTTTCTATAATATACACATCTTTGTAAGTATTTTTGGAGAAAGAACTGTGTTACTTTACTTTTACTTTTCTGCATTATTCAGAAAAAGTGTGAATTTGGAATACTTATGGCTGCAGTATAGTACACACTTACCTGTCCCATTGAACCCAATAGAGCTGAGTAGACATGCATTCAATTGCAGCTTGTGTTTGAGTTTGTATATTGATTTGGGAAGTGCAGCTTGGGTAGGAATTTCTTCCCTATCTTTAGCAGCGGTGCCATGTGACCTCAAACAAGAAAGTCTTTTTTTTAATCCTTTTTTAAATACTTGAATTATGGTTGCCAGGTTTTGGATTTCACCTGGAAATCTTTTTGGGGGGTACTCTCTAGGTGAGTCACTCCAATCTCTGGACTCTTAGGTTTCAATTTTTAAAAAACTAAGTTCCTAGATGGTCTGGTTCAAGAGATATACACCAAAATGTCAGCCTCTGTCCCCCATTACTTCTATTAAATGAGCTAATAGCCACCTGCTCAAATCCCTGCCCTTTCAGGTTTTTAACCAATATGTGAAGTCAGGGTTGTGAGAGACAAGGGATTTGTTGACCTCCAGGTAATAGCTAGAACCCATTGCAAGTTCTGAAAATAGCTGCCTTTTCCTGCTTATCTACACATCAGAAATTGCAGTCATCATGAATCTTTATTTACAGTCAACTGACCACAAATATAAAACATAATGCTGGGAGTTATAAAATAAGATTACTTAGTAACACAAGGTACAATGAGCAACAAACTGAATTATATAAAAAAACTCAAGTTATTTAATTACCGTTGACAATCATACAGGGGCTTTAATTCGGAAGAAAGTGCCCAGGCAGTTACCAAGAATGTGGTATCTGAAAAGATTTTAGACTGGTCCTTGGGCCCCCAAAGTCTAATGAAAACTATGGACTGGGAAATCCATGAGGAAGGTAGGTGCAGCTTAGCTGCAGAACTAGCCTCTGCTGAGGATGCTCCCATAATACTCAGACAGCAGGATAGTAGACATGAACCCTTACAAGGAAGCCATAAGAGCCCTAAAACGCTAATTTCCCTAAGAGGCCCTACAGAGGAGGACTGTGACCTTCCTCCCTCATAGTCAAGTTATTCTTTACTTCCCCCCGGAGATAAGAATTCTGGCTCTTATATGGTAACAAATTTGCTCAACAACCAACTTGAGCTGATTAGGAATTTGTTTATGGGGTGGACAGAAGATATATCTCAGATAAAGAAATTCTTGTCAGAGTGTAAGGAACTACTAACCACTTTAACAGTACTAATCAATTTAAGGAGGGAGGCAAGCCAACTTTAACCTCATTAGAAGTCACAGACTCGATGTAAAAGCGCAAGACAGACCTCTGCGGTGGAACAGCAAGTGAGCCTTCCTCCCAAGTAAATCAAAATGGAAGGAATAGTAATAACCTCAGCAGCAGGAAGAGAGATAAAAATACTATAGGTGTGGCCAATAGGAAGACTATGTGTAAAAACCTTAAAGCACCCATCAGCCTTAAAAAGAAAAAGAAAAACATAAAAATCACAGCTAGTACTAAAAGCCATTCTAAAATGAACTTCAATAAACTTTTTAAGCTTTTAGAAGCAGAGGATAAGAGGCAGAAGGTCTTTGATCCCAAGAGGCAAGATAGTGAAGTGAATCAGGACACCCATGAAAAGGCACGTTTGACTCAGAAGCCAAAAATACCTCTTCAACATGATATTATTGACGAGCCAGGTGAAATACAGGATTCCTGGTCAATCTCCCAGCTCCCAAACAAGACAACAACATTCTTTTTGGAACACATGGGGCAAGAACATCTGCAGAAACCCACCTTGGCAGATAAACAATGGCATTTACAGCTAATGAAACAGAATTTGGTTTTTATTACTTACCCAAAACCAAATGGCTGGCTGACGCAACAGGATCGCAAAGTACATCTGGTGCAGCTTATAGCTGCCTCAGTTGAGATACCCATAGACCCAGAATCTATCTGGAAGGTAGAATATCTTTTCTACAATTACAAATCAGCGCAAGTAATTGCAACCTTTACGTCAGCCAATACTGCTGCCAAAATATACTCTGCCAAGGAGGGGTTTAAAAGGGTATGGAAGTTAGGAGACATTTTAAGGATGTCTCCCCTGCTATATCCCTGCGAATCCTAAGGGGGGAGAGGAGATGTCCCTTTATTCCAGTGTGCAAGGAACCATCGACTGAAAAGCTAATTGAGCTAAGTGAGACCAATGATATTATGCTCATCCCGTCTCATCAGCTCTGTAAAGTTACTCCAGTCTTTGGAAGTATTAGGTGCACAAATAATGCTGAGAAGGTTCCAGAAAGCAACGGTAGTGTTACTCCTGGAAACCTCACACCAGAAGAACAACTCCTAATTAAAAGCTTTGGTGCCCTACCAGTGCAGGAACAGCAGGAGATCTTGCTGTGACTCTCTTCCTTAAAGGAATTATTATTGAATATGTGCAATCTGTGCACCGGGTCCAAATTAACTGATACCTGCCCGCTTGCCCCTAACACCAAAAATGGAGAAAAACCATCTCAGCCTGGAAAGGATCTGTACAGTTCCCTGTGAGTTCCCTAAAGGCCCCCAATCAGACAATAGATTGTAACATTCCTGAGGGAACGCCAGCAACCTATAAGTCACAACACCTCAATATGAAGGAACGGTTGGCCCTAAACCCCGAAATTATAATATTGCAACCACCTAAACTGTCTCAATGCAGTATTTTTTCGAAGTCTGGTGAATTGGGGACTACTCCCAAATCACCTGGACCTACTAAATGCGACAGTGAACAAAAAAAATCTGTATTCGCAGACTATAAAAATTCAAACTCTAAAAGCATTGATTGGATAGCCTTGCAATACCTGGAACGACATGAGATTGGCTCACAAAACTCCAAAACCAACACACACAGGCCTGTTCCGGCAACACCTAACCCCTGTGTATTACCATCCAACTGCTGTGTTCTGGGGAATTTTGGGGAAAGCCTGGATACAATTGTAGAGCTAGATTGACTAAAACAGGAGAGTGGCACCACCCCTCTAAGACTTCTCTCCTGGAACATTGCTGGATGGAAAACTGAATGCAGGGACTCAAATTTCCTTGCTTATTTGAATACATTTGATATAATCCTGTTCCAGGAGACATGGTGTTGCGACCATATATATGTTAACAGATTTGTGACTTTCTGTCTGCCAGCACTCCCTACTAAGGGTAAGGGAAGTGCCAGTCAGGGATTGAGCCTCTTGGTTTCCTCTTCTATTGACGCTAAGATAACAGAGCTTCCTAACTGCGATTCTGTTTTGTTGGCATTGATCCTGGAGATGAGGACTACTCAGCTGACCCTGCTTCTGTTCAATGTCTATTTTCCCCCAGCGGCTTGCAGGGATGATGCAATGTTAAACTGGCTTAAAGTTGAATGTTATTACATACAATGGAGGGCTAGATTTCCTCATGCATTCCCAATAATTGCAGGCGATTTTAATGCAAGGACTGGAACTTATTTGGTTGATGCTTCCACCTCAGGTGCCCATTCCTCCAGAGGCAAGGATCAACTTAAGGGCACCTTACGTCATTCAAAAGATACTTCTGTAAATCCTGTGGGGATGGGTCTGCTTCAATTTGTTTCAAAAACTGACGTGTGTATTTTAAATGGCTCCAGAGCTGGAGATGACTGGGGAGAGTTTACTTACGTTTCCTGTAGGGGATTGAGTGTGGTTGATTATAGTCTCATCCACAAGGATTTGAAAACCATGGGCTGTAATTTTAGAGTAGCAGACCGCTCTGACGGTGATCACTTACCGCTGGAACTATCTCTTGTTATACCAGGCATGTTAAAGTTAAACAGGCCACATCACTTACCTTCTAGCCCAACTATCATGGCAAACTCTAAAAAGATCAAATGGTCTAGTAAAACTGGGCAGGCCTTTCTTAGCTTTGTTCATTCTTCTCATACAATAAATGACCTAGAACAAATAATAGTAGATATTTCACCGAAGAAGGGTATATCAACCTTTGAGGAGGTGATGCAGAATTTGCATCTCTTTCTCCAAAATTCAGCTGGTACTACAAAGCAATTGACAGACAGAACAAATAAGTGGTTTGAAAGGAAGTGTGCCAACCTTAGAAGAAGAATTCATACCGCTTATCGCCTCTATCGTGCAAATAATGAACTCCAACTTCCGCACTCGTATTACGTGTTACGGAAAGAATATAAGAAGCTTTTACATTGGAAAAAAAGTGAGGCAATTAGGGACTCATGGCAAATGCTGATAACAGCATCTGTCACACATAACACCAAATCTTTCTGGAAGTTAGCTTCTGAAGCTTTAAGTGATAAAAACGGAAGTCCTGACTGCCATATTTCAGCAAATATCTGGGAAGATCATTTTTGTGCAGTTTTTTACGACCAGAATACATCTAATTCCAATTCTTCCCTAACTGCAAACAGTTCTGCATCATAAAATTCTAGTCATTTCAGCCACATTTTCAAAATAGATCTGCTGTTTGTGAACCATGTGAACTTTTCTCTTCAAAATGCTACAGAAAATGCTTGAACACACACACACACACACACACTTAAAGCTGAGCTTCACAGCTTTTTGTAAAGATCTGGGAGATGCAAGAAACTACTGGGCTGTGAAGTAACACACTAAAGACTCCAAGTGACAATATATGGCCCAAAATTGGTGCCCATGCTTTCATCGCCATAAACCTCCCCCAAAATAATCTGGTTATGCTAAAAACAATTTATAGATCAGGTGATTGTTCAGAATTCACCATGGTCCACTGGTCCAGCATCATTTCTTCAACACTGGCCTTGCTGGGTGCTTCACTAGAAGTGCAATGCATCATTTTGCAAGACAATATTGGATATTTTCTTTGTAAGACATAGGATGACTAGATGAAAAGGAACACCCCTGTACCTTCAATAGTTGTACTGAGGAAGTAACTTCCGTATGTTCAGCATCTTTTCGCAACATGCCTACCAACCTACTTATGGCAATAAACATGTGTTTATTAATATATGCTCCAAGGCCTCCAGAAGGAAGAAAGAAGTGATTGACCCAGAAAGCAATGTCTACTACCCCTTGCATCTAGATATTGATCTGGAACAGGATCTTTGGCATGATGATGAATCTGACATAGATGAAGTTGAAGAAGGCCCTGTATTTATTTATTTATTAAATCTATATTCCCACCCTTCCTCCCAGAAGGAGCCCAAGTGGCAAACAAAAACACTAAAAACACTTTATTTTTATTTACATCTTTATTTACATCTTTATTTTTAAAACATCTTAAAAACAAAAGACTTTAAAACATCTTAAAATATATCTAAAAACATATTAAAAGAAAACATCATAAAAATATATTTACAAAACAACTTCTTAAAAAGCAATTCCAACACAGATGCAGATTGGGATGAGGTGCCCACTCAAAGGGGGGGAGGGAGAGGAAGGTCTTCGGTAGGTGCCAGAAAGATAACACAGATGGCGCCTATCTAATATTTAAGGGGAGGGAATTCCAAAGTGTCAGTGCCACAACACTAAAGGTCTGCTTCCTATGTAGTGCAGAATGGACCTTCTGATAAGATGGTATCTGGAGGAAGCCCTAATCTGCAAAGCACTGTGACTGACTGGGTATATAAGGGGTAAGACGAACTTGCATGTATCCTGGTCCCAAGCTGCATAGGGCTTTGTACACCAAAACCAGAGCCTTCAACTTATTTGCCATGTGTATGGCTGGGGCAGGAGACCAGGCGACCTTGGCCAACTGGATTTGGAGTCTACAGAAAACAAACCCAGTTTTGGATCAGACACCGGTTGTATTCCATGTCACCGCAAGGCCTCGGGAGCTGCAGTCAAGCACCAACTTGGATGAAGATGTTGAAGAGGAGATGGCACAAACTCTGCAGCTCAACAGAGATCTCTGAGCACATGTATTAGTTTTCAATAGTGGCATATCAATTATTGAATATAAATCCATGCTTCAACTTTAAATCCCAAGAGTTTAGTGCAGTCATTCCTTCAAATGACTTGACTAATTTTGGCTTCAGTATTGAGTGGAAGGGGTATTAAGGGCATCTGTTCTTGCAAACAAATTGCCTCTTTCTCAGCTGCAGCACTAACACTAAACATCCATAGGCAGAGTTTGCTATAATAACAGCAGAAGATTATTGGTCTCCTTTTGGACAGCTTTTTCCTAAATGAAATTTCAAGCAAATAACACAAGGTTGTTTTTTTTTATTATTATTGCTAATCTTTCAATTGCCTGAGAGGCACAGCAATCTTCCCTATGTTCCTTCTGTAGCACTTCCATTTTAGAAATGCACCCACCATTAGTTCCTCCTGCTTTTCTTGTAGCAGGCTTTTCAGCGAAGGCCCTCCATCCCTTGACTACAATCCTTCTCTTCCTTATCATTACAGCCCTGGCCGTTAGAAGAACAGAGCTTTTCTTCCTCTCCTTCCTCTAAACTGGAATTAGTAGCTTTGGTGCTCTGAGTATTTGCCTCAAAAGTTGGTCAGTGGTGAGGATGAGAAGTCTGTGAATATTTTTTTCCCTCTGAAAGTGATGCTGCTTTTGTACCTCCCTCCTAGCACCATTACAAAGGATGAAGGAAGGGGCCTTTTCATAATATCTCTTGACATTTGAAAAATCCCTCCTCTATTCAAGTATTAGAGATATAGCAGCCCCTGGGTGCTTTTTTGCATTTCATCCCTATACCGTCCACTGTTATAAGAATAGTGAATAGATTTCATTGGATTCAAAGTGCTGTAAATGGTGAGTAGGATGCTATAAGTGGAATACATTTACTCAAATAAGAAAAATGGTTATGAATTGTTGAATTTATATTAAAATAAATGCATTGATCAACATTCCTATTCTGTGTGGTAAGAAACAAACTAAGGAATTTAAGGAAACATGGGGATATGTGGTTAGATAATGGAGGAGCATAGTGTTTGAGTTATTTGCAGTAATTTACTAATTCTTGAGAGATTTCAGAACTACTAAGTGTCATTCATCATGCCCTTTTGGAGAGAACTGGTTTAGGGCCTAACACCTCTCAAAAGCAAACAGAAAATTATGGCTGAATGAAGAGATTTCCTATATTCACTCAGTTTTTCATTTGCAGCCGATGGGTGAAATAAAGCACAGACACCAGCAGTTATGGTTGAAACAAAGGGCCACTTTATTAAACTATAACAAACCCATTAAAGTGACCTGCAGAGGGTAAACCTAGGTGCGGGACTAAACCTTAGGCAAGCAGCTTGCCCCACAGCTCTTGGGCAACCAGCCCCTGCTGGGGCAAAGGGCAAGCCCCCTTTTTGCTTACCCCTTGCCCTGGACGCACCTTGTAGGTGAGTAGGGGGCCTTCCCACATCACCACCCCCTGGGGCCGCACAACCCTCAGGTGGATGAGGTAAGTTGGCCCCAAAAGCAGCCCATATCCTGCCCTTGGGCCGTAAAACCCTGAGAGACAGGCCTCCGGAACTACCAATCACCTCCAAAGGTGCCTAAGGGTGCCACCTAGCTGATCTTTACCTAATTCCCTTCCCGCACCTTACTGCCATTAAAGGGGGACAAATCTCTATTTAGTCCCTCTTTTTCCCACTGCCAAGAAGCACTTCTAGCAGACACCCCTGCAGGTCTTCCAAAAAGATGTCGTTCCCTGTATCCGACAGGTGAACGCCATTGACCCTATAAAGTTCAACCCTAAAGTGCTGTATACGTGGATGGGAAATGACCAAACCCCCATCCTCAAGAAGAGCCAAATGAATTTGCCGGTTGACTCTCTTCTGTGCCCAGTCTATCCTCCTGGGGTCCCACACACCATGCCACTCCCTGTGTGGGAGAATGTCTGACCACAGCAGATGCACCCAAGGCCAATGTTGCCTTATAAACTGCATGTCTTCACATGCCTGAACAGTCAGGGCCATGTCCTTCATTAATCCCAGGTCATTACCCCCCAGGTGAATGACCAAAACCTGTGGAACTGTCCACACTAAACCTTGCTGGAACAATGCAGGTAGGAGCCCGTCCCAGTGCATCCCTCGATGGCCAAGCCACTGTACTGTAGCCCATTGACTGAGCCCCAGCTGCGAGCTGATTCGCGACTTCACGGCCCTACGGCTCGCCCAGAATATCATGCTGTGGCCACAGATTAGGATGCGCGTCCTGCCAAAACAAAGCAAACAACATTAGGCTTCTGGATTACCAGGCCCCTCCATAGGGCGAATATAGCTCTTATAAGCCCCAGAAGTCCATTGTCCAATTGCTTATAATCTGGTTTGTGAAAACCCAAGCCCCCTGCTGTAGAAGCAGCTCCGATCCTAAAGGAGTGGGTTCCAAATCCCACGGGGTCCACTCCCATCCCCTGTAGGGCTTTTTTCATGAGTGCCCAAAAATGATACTTTGTGAGGGGCAAGCCACCTTTGTGAATGAATAAACACTCACAGTACCCCTGGCACTCAGAAAAACTTGTAAAGCCTGCACAGGGCAGGCATTGGAGAAGGGACCAAAATCACAGACCGTTCCCTGCCGCTCTGGTCCATTTTAGACCTTCTTAACTTAATACAGGTGTGACCCCCATTTATGCTGATATCTGATAGCAGCAGAGCCTGCTGAGAATGGTCCAGCTTGGACCCAACCACTACTTCCCCTATCCGAAATGCACCAAAAAACAACGTAAGGGCCACTGCTTGGAATAAGTGCAGCTTGTAGCTGGAAGAGCATAGCTCTGACCACTGCCTCATAAGTCCCAGTAAAAGAACTGGTGACAAGGGGCGTCGCTGGTCAGGGGTAACAGGGTGCTCGCCTCCTGACAGCCCACTCAAGGAAGGAGCTGAAACGTTCAAACACTGCACAAGAAATTGAACAGCCCATTGGAAGCGCTCTGTCCATATAGAACTGGCCAGCAAAGGAAAAGCCCAGCAGCTCAAAGTCTATTGGGTGGACTGGCAGGAGGTGAAAAGCAGAGTTAATGTCACACTTCCCCATAAGTGCCCCTATACCACAAGCATGCACCATGTGCACTGCGGCATCAAGGGACATATAGTGGACTTCACATAAATTATCTGGGATAAAGTCATTAACTGACTGCCCAGGCGGGTAGGACAAATGGTGAGCCAATCTAAATTCCCCTGCTGTCTTCTTGGGAACAATGCCAAGAGGAGACACTCTAAGATTTGGGATGGGGGGTGATTGAAAAGGGCCAATCACCCGCCCAGCCAGCACTTCCGTATCGATCTTCTGCTGGACAAATACTTCCATCCCCGCAACAGATTTGAGGTTGTGAGACATGACTGCAGATCGTGGACCATTGTAAGGAATCCGGAAGCCTAACAAAAAACCTTGTAACAAAAATCACGCACATCTGGCTTCTGGATAACCCACCAGCACGCGCCTTAAAACTGCCAAATTAACTGGGGAGGGACATGGCGTGAATCGTGGGCACAAACTCCACAGGAACTGAATTTCCAGCACAGCAGCCATTGTTGAACCCCTTGCCCTGCATTCCCGTGGGGCAGGGTAGCAGTCGACTGCCTGCTGAGTAAGTGCCCGCTGTCGGTCCTGTCCCCGGCCATGGCACAGGCCGCTGCCATGAATTGTAGCCAGAGCTCTGGCTCCTTCCTGTCCCAAGGGAGCGTCTTATCAAATCCCACCTGCATACAAAATGCCCCATCATAATGTAGCCATGCTAAGCTAGAAAATTCCACATAGGTCCTATAGATTATGTCTAAATATTTCATTAACACAGGGCTCTTTAGTGGCTGCTTTTCCATTATGACACCTGCGTAAATCAGGTAGGCCAGCAGCCAATTGTGCCATGTCCGGTCTACCTTTGTACGCTTTGGCTTCTCGTATTCCATTTCCCCTTCTTTCTCTTTATCTCTTTTAGGGAGCTCTCTATAAAGTAGGGTAAATAGATCCACATACTCTCCCCGCCAGATCTTTTCTCTGGTGGATGGGAGCAGGTGGAATCCCAGGGGAACAGATGCCTCCCCTAAAAGGATAGCACTAGCAGCCATTGATCCAAAAGGATCAGAAACTGTTGGGGCAGCAGGGACTGTAGCCTGCTGCTCCATTGCCGTCAAAGTGGGCAAATTTGCCCTTGTTTCAGGAGCAGTTAAGATCAAAGCCCCATCTCACCCCATGTGCTGCCAAACTTGCTGGCAGGCCGCCTGAATAGGAGGTTGAGATACTGCAGGGCTTGATACAGGCCTAGATGGGGTCAAAAATTGCCCCCTCTGCCCTGAGGCCCTAGGTCCCCAATGGGGGCATCCCCAGCCCAGCCACCCACTCGCCGGAGCTGGCCTGGCTAACTCACCTGCCCCTGCCACTGGCCGTGGCACCTCTGTGGCCCTGCCCTCCTCAGCCATTGCCTCTGCTGATGATCTTGACACCCGAACCTCAACCGGTCCCACTGTTTCAGATGTCAGAGGGGTGGTATGAGCTTCCAACCCCTTGGCCGTTGGCAGGGCCGAGCTAGGCCCGGCTTCCAAGGCATCGAGCCAAGCTAGAATTAAAGCAACCGGATTTTAGTTAATATCCACTTGCTGCCCTGTGGAAGTGTTACCTTGTTTCCTAGTTTTAGCCCTCCTGGATACCACAGCCCTTGCTGAACTCCCAGAGGCAGAGGACGCCCCCTCTGTTAATGAGGGAAGCAAGGCATCATGCCCCCTTTTCTCCAATGCTTCCAGGCCCCCAAGAATCTTCAGAAGATTCTGCCACCGGGGGGCACTTAGGTGGGGGCTGAGCGGCCTTCCCTTTCCCGTTTGGCCCGCCTCTCCCTTTCTTAGGAGGCATTGGGCTTCTATTTATCTATTTATATTTGTTTAATATTTAATGAGTGTTCATTTTTATTCAACTTCCACTCCCTCCTCCCTTTAATGGGGAGGAGCAGCCAGCAACCCCCAATGGATGCATCTATCTATCTATCTATCTATCTATCTATCTATCTATCTATCTATCTATCTATCTATCTATCTATCTATCTATCTATCTATCTATCTATCTATCTGTCTGTCTGTCTGTCTGTCTGTCTGTCTGTCTGTCTGTCTGTCTGTCTGTCTGTCTGTCTGTCTGTCTGTCTGTCTGTCTGTCTGTCTGTCTGTCTGTCTGTCTGTCTGTCTTTGTAGTATGTAAAATATATATATGTGAGTGTGTATTCTTGTTTTACTTCCACTCTCTCCTCCCTGTATGGAGGGGATGTGTGTGTGTTCTGTTTTTTATTACTTGGCCAAGCCTTACAACAAGGCCACCTGCAGCCACACAACAACGTTAACTAGCGCTGCCCTTGTGGCCGCAATTACAAATGGGCTGATCAGGCCCAAATGTAGCCTTCAGCGGCTCCAGCCACACCGCAGGACACCAAAAACAATGGTGTTGACCACGCGGCCTTGATAAAATGACCACTGCTCTTTGTCCCTTGCAGCTCCGTAGCTCCGTCTGTGTCCCACAGCATCTCGAAGGCAAAGAGGAGGGAGGAGGGGTGGCACGGGCTTAAATAGCCTCTTGTCGCTCTGCCCTTCCACGCAGCACGTTGCGCGCGTGTATTGTGTGTGACGCGCGACGCTGCCCCTCTTAAAAATGGTGACTGCGGCTTCAACACTAGCCACAACTAAGTGCTGCCCGGGCAGGCTTCGAGGACGAGAGGTGCTGGACATGTGGCTGTTTTATAGATAAGGAACCTGTGGTAAAATGATAGCTGGGGTAAAAAGTTATTCTTTGCTCCCTCAAAAATAAACACATGAATCAATTAATATGTGAAATTAGTCAATGTCTTTCCAATTAAAATGTTTTAGTTGGAATGTATGATTTATTCATTTTCTGTTATCAGGGGGTCTTTCTTACATTTATATTTCACCTTTCCTCCAAGGAACATAAGACAGTATACATAGGTGCCTTATCTTCCCTTCCATTTAATCCTCACAGAAACCCTATTTGAGGTAGGTTAGATTGAGAGATAATGAGCGGCCCAAGGCCAGTGAGTAGGGATTGGAACGTGAGCCTCCCTTGGCCTAGTGCAACATTATGACACTACACTGGCTGTCTATGCTGCTTAAACTTACTAGGTACTTTGGAAAAGGGAAATAGGTAGCTCCTGCAGTGTTGAATTGTGCACAAGGCACTTGGATTATCAAAATGTATGTATCAAAATGGGATAGCTTGACCACAGTTGTCCATGTATTGCTACCCAATGGTTGAATTACTGCAATGCACTCTGTGGGGCTACACTCAATGTTGATCCAGAGGCTGCAACTGTTGCAGAATGCAGTACTTAGCCAGTTTGTGGGGGTAAACTACCAGTAGCATTTCACATCTTGCTTGCTGGATTTGCACTGGCTGCCAATCTGCTACTGAGCCAAGTATAAAATGTTGGTACTAACATATAAAGATCTATGCAGCTCAGGATCAAGTTACTTAAGAGACCACCTTTTCCGCTATATACGCAGTGAGTCACTGTGGTCTGTGGGAGAGGTTCTCCTGCAAGTTCCAAAGATATCAGAAGCCCACTCCACAGTAACTTGGAGCAGGGATTTCACTGTGGCCACCCATGTTTTGTGGAATAGCATTCCTGTCGACATATAGCAGGTACCCGCTATCTTGACTTTCAGGAAACAATTGAAGATATTTTTGTTCTAATGCGTTTTCCTAGCTGGATGAATGGGTCTGCCATTAGTGTCTTATTTTGTATGTTTTGTTTTATATACATCTGGGTGTGGTGTTTTTTAACTGGTTTTTGCTTGAGAAAATTGTGTAGAAGATGTTTATTATTATTATTATTATTATTATTATTATTATTATTATTATTATTATTATTATTATTATTATATAAAAGTCTTCAAACTATTCAGATAAACAAAGTTACTCTAAATATCTCTTTGAAAGAAAATGCACAGTGTGATATGTTATTGCTTGGTCATAGTCAGCAATATATTTTTTTAAATTTCTGACATTTATATCCTGCCTCTCCCACCTGGCCTCTCATCCAGGCTGTAGCTGCTGCAGCCAGTCTCCCACCCAGCCTTGTCCAGCTAGCCTCGTCGGCCTGGTAAGCTGGCAGCTGAGCTGCCACTGCTGCCACCAGCTCCGCCCAGCCCTTGCTAGCGCTGCAGCCTCCACTGCCGGCTTCCCGGCTGGCCTCTCCCAGCCTCCCCCCAGCCTGCAGTTGCTCAGCCAAAGGACAGGTGACAATTGCTCAGCCTGTCACCCATCCTTCTGTTTAGGCTGCGCTTGATGGCTCACCCCGCCCCCACCATCACACTTTGACATCGTGACAGCAATGACAGTTTGGTCCTTCTTATGCACTTTAATGAAGTGCCATTCATTAGACATATAAAAAGCACAAAAACACTGACCAGCCTTCTGTATGAATCCCCTATTGAATATAGTTCTTCCTTCTTTGGAAATAGTTGGTATCATAAAATATTATAGCCTCTTTACATGACAAGCAGAAGGATGGGTGTGATTATGAAAGAAAGAGAATGATGAGGAGTCATAAGTTCACACATCTGCAACAACAGTCGATCAGCTAGATATAGTTTGGGAAATGAATTTGTATTTATAAGTTGAGTCCTGCTCAGATATTTTTCAGTGCACATAAATTATATTTTAAAACAGAATTTATAAAATAAATTATAAGCAAGAGAACTGTAATTGCTTGCATTTCCTTCCATTGGGCTATTTTCTGCATTGCGTGATGCTCACTGGTACTCATAGGGAAATGTATTTCCCTAAATATGGATTTTAAAAATACTTAGGACAATTTTTCTACTAACTACCAGGGCTGTGGAGTCGGTACGCCAAACCTTCGACTCCGACTCCTCTATTTTTCTACTGTCCGACTCTAACTCCGACTCCACCCAAAATTGCTTCCAACTCCACACACTGGAAAGGGCTGTAAATGTCTTTTTAAATTGGAAGCTCTCATAGGAGCATTTTTATTGCTGCCTGAATATGCGCTGATCTTGGCATTACAGCATTTGTCTTCATCTGGGTCCTGTGTCATACACTGACACACAAAATGTTTTCCATCTTGAGTTATGGTGAAATGCTCAACTACAGCTGACTTCATGGGAAGCTTCCTTGACATTTTGAATTTATATTTTAAAAAATTTGTCGATCAAAATTTATTTTGAAGCCGGAGTTGGTACATTTCTACCGACTCCGACTCCACCCAAAATTGCTTCCGACTCCACGACTCCGACTCCACAGCCCTGCTAACTACTGCAGTAAATGAATGTGGTACTTCTCTTGTTCAAGTCACTTCTGTGGAAGGACCATACTTTAGTGCTAAAGTATTGGCTTTGCATGCCGAAGGTTGCAGGTTTAATCCCCATCTAGTAGGGTTTGGAAAGACCCCTAGATGAAAGTCAGTGGAGACAGTGCTGAGCTAGAATAGACTAAGTTGCCTTGAGGTTTCTGTGTTCCTATGGTTTCTGTGTTCCTATGGTTGCTGAAGAATGGGAAACAACAGCTTTCTGTTCAATAAAATCTAGAGAAAGTGGATTGTTATTTCTTTATCTTAAAAAATCTACCACACTCTGGAGCCAATAAAGCAGTAATGCCACATATTTCTAATGCTCAGTTCTGTAGATTCGTTTTAGCTACAAACAGTGGCTAAAGTAGCACCTGATCTTTGGGGGAAAGGGAATAGCTAGACATTGTAGGCTTAGACTGGCTTTCTTTAGCTTTTGGGGTTACTATAATGGTCTCTCCTTTCTATTATAAACAGCCTTCCTGGAAGTGAGCAAACATTTTTTGCAACACAATTGATTGCTGCTGCATTCTATGTCACTGGTGGTGCTTGTAAAAGGATGCCTTTTGTGCCTTCCCCCAGTGCTGAGCCTCTTCAGGGCGAGTACTCAGGGCTGAAGCTGATGCATGCTGGGCCCCACCTTGGTCTTCATAATTATTTTTGGAGCACAAATTAAATCATGCCTTCAAAAGTGGCATTGCCATATGGGCATTTTCTCCTCCCTATCATAAGGCCTGACACAGGGCCTAAGCCTCCTGCGATTGGTAGAAAGTGTATGTTGGCATTATTTGCCACAGTGTTGCAGGTTAGAAGCTCTATACCAGAGGTGGCCACTCCATGGCTCTCCAGATGCTGCTGGACTACAGCTCCCATCATCCCTGACCATGAGCTGTATTGGCTGAGACTGATGGGAGCTGTAGTCTGGCAGCATCTGGAGAGCCGTGGAGTGGCCACCCCTGTTCTATACTATAGTGGCTTGGGCCAATGGGAGCTACTCTGCAAAACATCTGGAAAGTATCAGGTTGGGGAAGACTGAGCTATACTAATTTCAGAGTGTGTCATGATGTGGCAAAGAGACTGAATATGGAAAGAAAAATCAAGTCTTGATTTATATTTCCTCTCTGTCCCTTGGAGGACTTAGGCAACCCACTCTGTCTATCTGAGCCCCCCCCAACATCTGCAATATGCAGATAATAAGACTAACCTACCTTACAAAATTGTAAATAACACAACAAGATAATGTTTGTGAAGTGCTATAGACACTTTAGTATTAGTATTATTTTCATTAAAATGTTTTGTGATGGTACTGGCCATTTGAGCAACAAGGAAATAAACGTAACACTGAGCAACACATTTTACATGGCTATATAATGAGTTTAAGTTTCAATAACAAATATTTATGTTTCCTTATAGTTGCCCCAACAATTCAGGAAATAAAATCCGCTGGAATGACGCTTGGAGGGTCTGGATTCATAAGATGCGAAAGTGCGGGTGTTCCTTCCCCAGCTTTTGAATGGTACAAAGGAGAAAGGAAGTAAGTTTGAATATCAAACCTGCTTTCATTCTTGCACATGAATACTTTGCTCTGGGGTCTGTATATTACGTGGGCACTAAATCAGAATTTGGCTTGTGTGTTGTTTTGCTCCTCACAGGAAGCAGTCAGTCATATATCTACATTGCTGATATCATCCAATAATGCCACCACAAATATCACAAATATCATCTCCAAGGTGTCTGATATACAGTGGAGTGTTTCCAAAATTATTCTGTGCTGTAATGTAGGTAAAGCTGCCCACAGAGGGTGGTTACTTAGGCTCTTTTAGATTTAACAAAAAAAAGATTGTAAATTAGATGTTCTGCATAAATATAATATTTATGATCTACACAGCATAGAGTAAAACACAAACATATTCTTCTTTCAAATTAAGCATCATGAATGAGACAACCCGGAAACTTGACTCTAAAATATTATTTCCATTAAAACCTATGAAACAAACAAAATGCACATTTCAAATAGCCTAATGAAGACCACAGTTGTTATAATGGTCTAATATATTATAATATCATTAGTGTATTCAAATATGAGCCTAAAGATAGATATTTCTCAGAGCTGAAGCTGATGCATGCTGTTCTCCAGTTTGGTCTTCACCATTATGTAGTACTGCAATGCTTCCATATAAATAACACACATGTGAACATAAATGCCACACATTTTTTCTACATTTTTCCTTTCTGGAAAATGGCAGCAGGGGGGAGAGAGAATCTGAAATTCCAAAAATAAAGGAGGAAATAACGTGCTTTGGAAAGTGGAGGTTGATCTTCTATGCATAATTTTTTATGCTGCTGTTTCACTATTAGTAATCACACACGTGTTCTATATAGAAAATATTTTTAAAAAAATTAGAGGCTGAGCTGAATTGAAAGCAAGTATAATTAAGTGACTGGAAGTTTTCAAAGTTTTGTTTTTGGTTAGGTGCCTGTGGGTACTTCATGGAATCAGATATGTAGAAGAGGCAAATTTCAAAATTCATTGCAAGTACAGTGTGACCTTGAGATGACTGAAGAATCATTGTACACATTAAAATAGACTAAGGAACAAAATTCTGGATTGTACCATCAGACTGCAGACGTGTGTGGGAGGTTTATTTTTGTATTCCCTGCCTTTAAAAAACTCCTTGCATGTAGAAAAAAGCACATCAGGGACAAAGTTTTAGCAAACCATAATCTACCACCTTATTAATACTGTGTAGATCAGTTATATGATATGGAAAGAATAAACCTGGAATTCCTTATGGTAATCTCATTATATTAGATACTTCTGGGCCTTCAGTGTTAATTAGCCTTTAGAAGCACATTTAACCAATAGTATTTCCAAACAAGTCTACAGTTTTCAAAGCTGTTTTTATTGCACTTTTTACTGAATATTTTATGTAATCAGCTTAGAGTTTTTTTAAGTGGTATATAAATCTTGCTAAATAAAAAGAAATATAACAGATCCAAAACAAATAACATCAATATTCAACATCCACAATTATATTTATCTCATAATTATTTATAAACACATTGTTATTAAGGACTTCTGAATGCATAGTTTACACTTCAGTATTTGTGAATCAATCATTTTGATATTAACTGATTTTAGAGTTCTGTAACCTGATTGCAATTTTTTTTCTGGGTTGGCTGTTGTGCCACAGTAGTGAAAACAAACTGAAAGGTTCCATCCTTTTGTTGAAATGAACTTCAAACACTTGAAAATTATGCAAGTGGAATTGAATTCTCAAAATGAACCACTTAATAAAAGTATATTAAGCAAAGGTAGATTAAATTAAAAAAGTAGATTAAACAAAGGTGAGGTTTTTGGAAATAATTATTCAAATCTAAAAAAAATTAAGTCACATATTTTCATCTTTGCTTGATGCAGCAATAACTCCTGTTTCAGGGTTTTGAAAAGGATGATTCATTTCATACTAGTGTGCAGTCTACTGCTTTGAGATGAAGTAAATCCTAAACTAAATCCTATTTTATATGCAGGATTGTGTAGTGATGAAATAAAAAATAGGAGCATTAATGCAATGCAAAATATTAAATCATCAGTATGCAACTATACTATTAATAATGATAGATATGTATTTTGAGACTGAATGCTGAAAATTTTTTACCTCTCTCCTAGATTTATGATGTGCTGCCTCAATGTATCAAAATTAAATGGTAACTTGTTTATATAAGCAAGATTTCTGCTTTCAGGATGAAATATAAGCAATTCTCTGAGTAATCAAGCATAGCTAAGTATTTTTTTGCATTTAACTAGCTTTTCCAATATTTGAATGAGGTTATGTATATCCTGAAAATAAATGGCCCCAAGAGGGAAATGTGTTTTAAATCATCTAAGATGGATACCAGCTGTTCCTTCATCTCTTTTTGGAATTTTCTGTACCAGAAAGTCTCAGCTTTTTGTCACATTAAGCCTCTAGGTCTCAATTTCTTGACTGGTGGAGTCTCCCTAAATTTGGCTGTAAAAACGAGCAGAGCAAAAATGGCCTCCCAAAACTCTCCACCTTATTCGCAAGCGGCAAAACTGAGGGAAGTGCATTCTGCTAAATATTGCCTGGTGGCACAACAGTTTGTTGTGATGAGGGTCCAGTGACTTAGATGTAGTGCCATTAGCAGTGGCAACTTCTTTCTCCCCCTGCCCAACAAGTATTTATTTTGCTGCCACCACCAAAAGCAGCATAACAGACATTTTGTATTGGCCTTCAAGCCACCATTTCACATCTCCCACACTGCCTTGTGTTTAGTGGCATTTCAGAGCATTATGGGGGGAAATGGCAGAGAATATTTAGGGGTGTGATTTCTCCTTTGCTGGAAATCTCTCCCACTTCAATATGCAGACATCTGACCCTAGTGCTATGCATTGATACGTAGAGTGGAGGACTGGGCTTTCTATTCTGGTCCACAGCTTTTGGTACACTATTTTTTTTCCTTACACTGATATTTCCATAGGCACAATTCTAGATAGTGACTTGCCTGCTAAACTTATTTGTATTTTCAGTCAGATGCAAGCAATCAACTGCAAGGAAGGGGAAGGGGGGAAATAAGTGCAGGCACTAAAGCAGAAAGTTACATTACAGAAAATTCTTCCCTTTTGCTTATAAAATCCTTGCTCACTGATAGGAAAAAAGTCCCTTTTTCATTATTCTTAAAATTTTAAGGAATACAAGTGAGTTTTCAAATTTCCTCTAAAGTTAAACAGAGAGGAAAAAGTGAGATTTCTATGAAGAATATATACGTTCTTGATTTTAAAAAAGTGCCCCCCCCTTTAGACTGCAATACTATACTGATTGCTTCTGAGTAAACATTGGGCTCTAGTAACAGTACATTTCATATACTGTTCTGCAGGACAATCCTATCCATGTTTATCCAAAGGTAAGCCCCACCTGTTTTAAAGGGACTTATTCCCCTAGTAAGTGTACCTAGAATACACCCTTAGATACGTATTGCATTTCTACTTGGATTAAAATGTGCCTGGCTGCTACCTGTCCTTTACCTTTTATTTTTCATAAACTGCTCATTTAGTGTGAAAATCTGAGCATTTTGTAGAACCAAGGAACCATGATGTACAAAACATTATTATGATGTGCAATCAATGACAAAAAAGATGGGGGGATCATTTGCATTTATCTGGTATGTTTTTTTAAGAATTGAGCACTGATGTGTATGTCAAGACCTTTTGATTGGTACCCACCAATCGATTTAGAGGGCTGCCGGTAGGAGGAATTAAAAGAAACTAGATGGAAGAGAAGGGTTTACAAGAGCAGTAATGAAGAGAGAGCTTAGCATCAATACTGGCAATAGTGCTGGTGTAGGGGATCAGGCCAAACACCAAGGATCAGTTCAGCCTGAGGTAATGTGCAAATGCAAACCCATGCTGATCTTTGGAGAGGAGAGCAACATTCTGCATATGCAGAAGTAACATTTGGGCTTGTGCAAGTGTTGTTGCTATATGTGAAATAAGCTAAAGTTTAACTGAACCAACCAATTAATAGAAGGGTTGTTTGGTGGTGCAGGGGTGTGTATGTATTTCAAGAGTCTTATCCAATGAATAAATTTAAAAGTATTTGGCTGATATTTGGATTCAGTTCCCATAGCTGCCATAGGCATGGTATTTGGAAGGATTCCTGATCATGTGGAGAGAGCCCTGTGCAGTAAAGTTGTACTCATGTAGGCTCTATGCAGGCATTCAGGGGAATTCAATGAAACTAGGAGCAGGGACAGGGTATGCAATCCCAGTCTCCCACATGCGCGGGCGTGCACATAAAATTTAAATCTTACACATGTAAATGGGGTTACTGAGAGTTCTTAATTTCCAAATCAGCAGCAGCAGCAACAACTCGATGAATGGAACTATTTCTCATTAATTAAGTTATATTTAATAATAAATAATATTAGTATCAGCTCTACCCTGTTTTGAAATATAAGCTCACCTGAAGCCATTTGAGTTGTTATGCCTCCTTTTGGCTCTGATTTCCCCTCCTCCCTTCAAAATGCACAAGAACGGCAAGCAAGAAGAGGCTCCCACTCCTCCTCACAGAATGTGGGCCTGGGAACTGCTTCCTAAATGCTGTGCCAGATTTTGTCTTGCTCTGACCCTGCCTCTTCACGAATGCTTCACGAACTGTGTACCTTTTTCCTGACTGTTTACTGATGGTATTTCCCCTGTACTAGCTTCACTACTCACAGGAAGGAAAGGCACCTTTAATCTAATTTTGCTAGCAAATTCTGTTCCCCTGAAAAAAACCAAACCAGCAATTTATGTATGGTTCATTGGAGGCATTGGCATTTATCTGAAAGCTTCCCTTCCATAGGATTCTCTCCTCCCCAGCATCAGCCATCTACTTGTATATGGACCCCACCCTCAAGTTCAAAAAGCACCTTAAGATTTAGCATAGGCTCCTGCTGAAGGAAAAAAAAGTATTACGTAATCTGATGCATGTGCAGAATTGTTTGTAAAAATGAAATGCCGTCTCCTACATCTGTGACATTGGCAAGATATCATAATCATGTATCATCCAGAGATATGGCATTACCGCAATGCCTTGTCCATGTTATCTCAATCCCTCTGCCTTACCATTCAGGTAAAAACTTGTTTTCCATCCACATAAGATAAAAAATGCAAAACGCATTTGCCTGTGGCTTCTAATAGAATATTTTCCCTTTCCCCCCTTTCTAGACTGATCAATGGACAACAAGGGATTACTATTAAAAGCTTTAGTTCAAGATCACTTTTAAGTTTCAACAATGTGACAGAGGAGCACTTTGGCAACTATACATGTGTCGCTGCCAACAAACTAGGCACAACCAATGCCAGCCTGCTTCTTAACCGTAAGTCATGAAAGGTGGTGAAAAATATTGTTTGGTTTTTTTCTCCTCGCTACCCTGAAGAGGTCTACCTGCATCAAAATCTCTTCAAATGTATTGTGACTAATTCATACACATTTCTCTGAATAATTCCACATGTGTTTTATTTGGCTACAGGTTTGGGTTGAAGTAACCAAGGATACAACTTAAGCCTGTTTCATGATTATCTGGCTCTGTTTGGCTCAGCCAGAGTGCAATGTCATTGGAAGAACATTGTGCTTGGACTGACCCAGGCAGGATGGTTCTTAGGGCTGGTTCATACATGGCCTGGTATGTGAGTTGGACTTTTGCTGAGTATCTCCAAGTTTAGTGTCACAACATTCTATGGGCAAGGTTTACTTTGGAGTTCACCATGCTTGCTAGCAGTGAATTTTGTAAAGTGCATCAAGAAAGCAGGGGCTGACTAATTTCATCAGTGCTTTGTCTAGTACAAGTTGAGGGCACATGAAAAAACAAATTAAATTTTTAACACTCTGAGTGTGAATCAGTGCCTGCAAGGAATTCCTACATAAAGATTCATACATGTTATGAAAGTTTATTGTTAGATATGTGTTATTTGCAGGTCCTAATGTTCTTTCACATACAATCCATTTCTGACACTTCTAACATGTAGGCAATACATTCATCAAGGTATGGGAACAAGCATCATCTGTTTCCAATGCATGTGAACTTGGGTTCCTAAGTAAATAGGCTATCATAGTTTGCAGCAGTCCCATGAGCTTGGGTGAGCAAGTGTGACGTGCAATTAAGAAGCAAGTCTAGTATAGTAATGAGATTGGTACAAGGTTTTGCCTACAGGAATGTACTATTTATTTTGGAATGTGTGTTCTGGAAGCTGTAGAAATTTGCCATATCATATTCTGTGCATAATTCTTTTAGAATTCAATTAGCTGACAATAAGCAATTCACTGACATATTTTATCAAGTGTTTCAATAAATAGAATCTGACAAAAATATTGCTCACCATTTAAAAAAAATATTAGACTTTGATTTCTTAATTAAAATGTGCATGAATAAATAAAAAGCTGGTGATACATTAGGAAGATGCAATAAATAACTGAGTGCTTGGAATGGAGTAATTAGAAAAGCTGCCAATACTGACTAAGGATACTGAGCCCCTGTTGGCCAGCTATCTTCATTCCCCTGCAGGGTTACAATTGTTATATGAGAGACACAATAATTTTATCATGGTTTTGTAATAAAGCCTTACTGTAGCCTTAGAGCAACTGATTCTATGAATGCAGAAGACAACACACCTCAGCTTTGGCAAATTTCCCACTGTTGCAAAATCCTTGTTAATTAATTGCTTCTATCTGTGCTCCTAGAAAAGCATTTGAATACCTATGGAAGAGTTGCAGAGATTGAATTTTTTATCATTAGGTTCTAAGGTAGTGAAGATAACGTGATCTGCTTTCAGTGTTTGACCACTCTCATGATGAAAAATGTAATGGAGGAAGATTGAGTTCCAAGCCATACATTTAGGAACACTGTCTTATGTGTGGGATTTTCAGCTGAAAGTTTTTCTGATTTTATGATTTATTTCATAACAGTGACTCATAGGCACACTCCTCAAAGTGGGAAGAGCAGAAGTGTGCTTCAGTTACACCAGGAGTTGCCAACCATTATGGCTGGTGAGCACCCCACACACCGCAACCAACACATTGCAACATATCTATTGGCTACAGCAGAATGCCTCTTTCAAACTTGTTTTCAGCTGCAGGAGGGCTTCTGATGACTATCAGGAAAGGCCCCTGTGGGCACATGTGCAGCATCAGATGCTACACTGGCAACCCCTGAGTTACATAGTACTGGCTTGGTCAAAGAAACCATAATGCTCCTGTTGAAGGAAAAACTTTCCAGACCAAAGATTGTGCTCCAAAGGACAGAGGTTTATTGATCAATAATACAGATATGCCAGTAGCGCTAGTGGGAGAGGGAGTTCTTTCGAACCTCACACTCTCCTGATCACAGAAAATACATGGCTTTTATAATAATTGATACGTCATACATACATTGCACCTTCTGACCCCCTTGTGCCAATCCCCACCCTGGTATCCTCCTCTAAGGGCAGGCTTTGACCTATGCATCTTAAACTATTTTTGTCTATACCAAGAAAAGAGGAAGGTCTTTTACGCCTTTCTGGCCCATGTTTTGACATTTCAGAAGGTACAGGACAAGACAAGCAAGAACAGTTCAAGATAAACTTCAAACCTAACTCAATATATAATTAACATATGTAGCTTCTCCTAAGAAAACATTCTTGTGTATCAGTTCCGCTTTTTAGTACCGTGCTACCCTGACAATGGACTCAGGAAACATGCTAACCGCAAACCACAGCCTCTTCTCACAAACTGTTAGGAGAATATCTAAACACATCTTCTTCTTTTATAAGCAACACTTCAAACAATATATTTTAGCAACCACTGCAAACTTCAGAGATGACTTTCTGACAATATAAAAATCAGAATTCCTTCCACACTCCTTCATGTGGAAATGTATTTGTTTTGAAAGGTTTTCAGAAAAGCTACAGAAAATACTGAGAAATATGCATGGTTGTGTTTGCTTAAACTGCAACATACCTTACAGCTGTTTCTATACATTATTTTGTACTTATTAAGTAACGACAATCAAAAATCAGGAGTTGGTATCATTGTTGTAATAGCAAGCACATTTGTCTTATTGGACATGGAATTCTAGAGTTTTCCAGATCATACCCCCTTTTGCAACTTATCTTGGATCCTTCATAAGTCATTTATTTCTCTATGGAACTATATACTCTATCAGCTAGAGAAAACAACTTTGCTGTTGTTCATATACTCACATCCCAGAATGTGAGAGAGGTAAGACAAGAGCCCTTGCACAGCTAACTTCAACTTCTGATTAAGTTTTTAAGTCAGCTGGAGGATGATTAGTTCCGGATAACTACTCATGCAGATAGCTCCAGACAAAATTAGTCTTTGTTTATATATAAGAACATCTAATTATACAGTTAACATGAGATTGCCGGGTGGTCTGGTAATATTGGCATTGGGATCAGGGATGTGTAAAAGTATGCAGATCTTTGTTCATGAACACTACAATACATCAACTAGAGTGATTGAATACAAAATATTTCCTGTGGGTGTATGGTAGCGCTTTGCTGAACTCTGTCCTTCAGTATTTTGAAAGCTTTGTTCCCCTCCAAATGAAGCTTCCATTTTTTCCCTTGTTCTCAGGGCACTTTAGAATTTTGTAAGGTGCAGATTTTGAGCTTAATTTATTGTTGCAAGGTGGTCAAGTGTACTGCTTGTGCTTTTCTTTCTCCTGCACTCTGCAGCCTCCCTGCACTTCCTGATAGGAAAAAAGCCTCATGATGCCTTATCTAGAGATTTAACTGAAGTGCAGTCACCTGGGAAGGCTACAGAGTGCAGACCACTGACGGATGACTTGTAGAACAAAGGAAATGACACAAACATCTCTTGGCCAACTCTAAAGTGAAAGTAAGCATGACCACAAAACAAAACCCAAACACCACCCCTATGAGAATTTCACCACATTTTTCTCTTCCTTTTGATAATTTTCAAATGCAATTTCTTTTCCCATTAATTGACAGAGAATGGCAAAAAATGTGGGATATATTTTTGGCATAGCAGTAGTAAAAGGAGCTGATAAATGAGGAAGGTAATATTAACAATTGTTATTTCAAAGGATTTACAGTACACAACAAAAGTCCCATTGGTATGGGAGAATGAAAATCAAGTCTGGGCGCTCGTGATGTAAGTGTCGCAGCTAAACAGGTGTGTACCAGATTAGTTCCTAGATGATAGATCACTACATGGAAGCTATGCAGATAATAGTATGAAAGGAGTTGCTGAAGCCAGCACAAATAACGATTGTTTTCAGGAGAGGGGAATCTAGATGGCAGAACAGATGTTGTGAAATCTTTCTTCAACCTTTCCAGCTGAACAGTGCCTTGTGAAGTTTGTGACCACACTGTTGTGAGCACTGATGGACAACTTGTGGCTGAATAAACAAACTGTCAGCAGCAGACATGAAAAACAAAACAAGAACACTTCAGACCATCTCATGATACCAAGGATAACATAGCAAGCCACAGAATTCTAATTATTTGTGATTAATCCTTCCTCTAGTCTCCAGTTTATTCCTATTATTATTGTTGTTGTTGTTGTTGTTATTATTATTATTATTCCAACACATGTTGGAAGCTCTGTGAGGTTTATGAGTTAACATTTTAATAATGTGGATATACTGAATAATCCCATCCTGCCATCTAGGGGCCCATTTTAAGCATTTTGCATAGTTTACTTGGTAGATTTTTCCACAGAGCTTGCTCTGCTCAGAAATAGGGAAAATGCTGTCTTTACTATAAGTAAAGGCATGCATTTTATGATTCATTAAACCCATTCTCCCAAGGGAACAAGCAGTTTTACCGTATGTACCCAAGGATGAAAGGCCTCTTTTGCAGAAGCACAGCCAGAGACAATGAAAGAAGGAGTTAAGCCTCATTTAAATATGCAAACTCTGCTTCTGAATTAGCAGTGTCAAACTGAAACAAAAACAAAAAAAATCCTACTCCTTGAAAACAAATTTGGAGGCTGCCAGAAAACAGGAACTAACTCTCCCTTAACTCCATTACATATCTTTTCACTTACTTTCAAACTACAGAACCAAGGGAGCAGTATTATTGTTAAATATTCCTAAATAAAGCATTAAGCTTTATGTGAAAACAGCAAGTGAAATATCTGCATAACTAAGAATGTCTGCATTCAGAAACCTCTAGTGCCAAAGGAAAAAAGTGTTAAGTAGGTTTATATGGTGCAGATCATATATTTGAATGTTTCAGTTTGTATTTCATCTGAATATAATGGGAATTAGTCACAGATAAACATGCATAAGTTTGTTGCCCAAAATATTTTGGCTTGGGCCCAAAGGAGCCTCAGTGTGAGATCAATGCACTTCTGCTAACTCAAGGGGGAGTTGCACTGATTCCATCTCCAGCTTCAGCCCATTCTTCATTGAACAGAATTCTGGAGTGCAGGAGAGGGTTTTCAGTAGACACAGGGGGCTGGGAGAAAGGAAGGAAGAGGGAAGGGTTGTGTATTCTAGCTAAAGAAACACGAACTAGGACTGATGATTCCAACTATGAGCCACAGGCATCTAGGTTGTTTGTGGGGTGGTGCATGTCGGGGCCGGTTCTAAAGGGCAGCCAGGTTGGGCACTGGCCTGAGGGCCCCAGAGCTACAGAAGCCCCTGAGGGGCCCCTGGAGGGCCCTCCGCTCCCCTTCTGCGATCTGCACCCCACACACACCCCACACACACCCCACTTACCTGTCAGCTGGCTTTTTAGCATTGCGCTTAATGAAGATGGCGGCCGCAGCTTCCCTAAGGTACTGAAGCCGCTGCTGCCATCTTAGTTGATGGCAGAGATGTGCGCACGTAGCACGTACGTGTGCCATCAACAAAGATGGCGGCGGAGGCTTCATTCCCCTTAGGGAAACCACGGCTGCCATCTTCATTAAGGGCAATGGTAAAGACTAGACAGGTGGGGGGCCACGCGCATGCGCATATGTGTGCATGTGCACACCCACCCACCGGTGGGCCAGGGCAAGCTGATGCCGAAGGGCCCCCGCATGTCTGGAGCTGGCCCTGGTGCATGTCACCCCTGGTCATGGCCAGGGGGAACACTTTTCTGCCTGTGTTGACATCGTGTGGCTGCCTGACATCCTGGGTGACTTGGCGAGAGTCAAGAAAGATGCAGGGCAAGCAAGCCTGTCTAAGGCCTTGCCCCACACACAGACAGCCTCTTTACTTCTAGACTTGGCTTCCCCACGAACCCTCCTTGGGTTTTAGCACTTCACTGAGTTTATTGAGTCGCTGGTTGATGGGGCCAGATAGGAATTTTTCTTCTCAATCAAATTTGCCCCCCCCCAGTTGAGTAGGGTTTTGTTTTGTTGTTGTTGTTTTTCGTTTTGCCTGTCCCTCAGTGTTTGCTTGACATTGTTAGATTCTCTGTCACGACTTCTAGCGGAAATGACATTGGGCAGGATCAAATATAATGGGGTTCAATGGGGGAGACATATAAACAACACACTTAGCTCAGGTGGGGCCAGTTCTCATACAGTGCACACACTCTACCACTTCAGCAGGAGCCCAGGTGTCCTGGCTTGCACCACACCTGGGGTCTAAATGCTGTGTTACTCCCATGGGTGCTTCCTCCCAAACTGCTTGCCGGGTAAAAAACATTCCCACAGCACAGGGCTGAGAGAAGCTAGATTATTGCCCTACTGCCATGCCAACCCCATGTAATCAATAAAGTTGTGGCCTGATTTCACCCATCCAAACCATTGTCATGTCATATATTTCCCAGAGCCGATGGAGGGACACAGCATGCACCTGCCACACAAGCTGGTTTTTCTTATGTACTTATAAGGGTTAGAAGATGCTGCTTCTAACCCACCATGCTAGAGCTCAACATTGGATCTGCCTCTTATTCAAAGGAAATGTGATATGTGATTATAGCTTGAATATTGCTGTTATCACAGAAATCTGTAAGTTTACTTAATATTGTTTATCATTAGTAGTTTAGGATTAAAATTAGAGGTTTGGATCAAGAAGTAAGTTAATTGTGCTTTGGTCACATTGAAATAAATGGAACAAGTTAGTCATGGCATGACTTAAGTTCCATTGATTTTAATAGGAACTAAATGCAACTAAGTCTGCAGTCCTGTACACACACATCTGGGGTTAAGGCCCACTGAACTCTATTGGACTTGGTTCTGAGGAGACAGTCAGGCGTTCCTGCCAGTGCCGGTGCATTTTGTCCCTCTCTGTCTCTGTCCCAGCATGCAGCAGTAATGTGGGCAACTGGAGGTCAAGTGAGTGCCACTGCCACCCTGCTGCCTGTTACTGATTGGATCCAGGCTAAGTTACAATGCAAAGTAAAAAAAATTATATACCAACATGTGTGATTACTGTAAGTAGGTTATTCAAATATAAAGTTTTTAAAAGTCATTATTTTATATATATTAAAAATAATGTTGTTGAGCCATTGTGTGTCCTGCATTACAATGTTTTGGCCCTTCACTTTCACAGATGGAGAATGACTGCCTTCCTGTCAAGAAAAGACAATGATAATATTTTAAAGGGGACTCAGCTGTATTCACAAAAGTTTCTGTCATTGCTTAATGTCGTTAAGCAGCTGTCACAGATTCATTTTAGTGCTGAATTAAGTGATCTGTTTATATACCTATCATATGTTTTCAGCTCTTTGGTGATGAAAGGTGCCATAGAAATGTTGAGATATGGTAATAAGGATGTGAAATGTAAATACCATGTTGTCTTGAACATCTGCTTTAGTGGCAGAAGAAGGAAATAGCAGCGTCTTTACGTCTTGTAGCATTTTTTTCTAATTCAGTAACAAAAGCAGAACTTTTTCACCAAGGGCTCATCTACATGGTGGTTTACTATGTGTTTCGTGCTACTCACATCTCCTTTTAATTCACATGGTTCACATGATGTTACCAGCAAACAAACTATCACACAGTTTCCCCCCTGTAAATCCGTACTAACCCAATCTATTGATAATACAGCAAGGAAAGAAAAAAAGTCTTCACTCCGTATCTCTAGTGCTTGCAGACACTTTGCTCCAATGCTTTTAGGTGGGTGTGTCAATCGTTCCCCTCTCCACACCCACTGCCTCTTCCTCCCTTCTTTCATTTTGTTTCCTATAGGCTGATAAGCAACTTCTGACTGCTCTCCTCCATTCTGCTGGCTTTTTTTATGTTGCTGCAAATGGTGCCTTATTGTTCTTTTCCCCTAACTTGTGCAAAAAGCATAATACTGCTCAGACAAAGATTTGTGTTTCAGCTGTATCGTACCAGTGAAAATACAAATAATCACACTTCCATATTGTTTTTTTAAAAATAAAATTTACTGGTAGAACAAACTGAGCATGCTCAGTTGCCAAGCAACCAGAGGGAGTGGAAAAGTTAAATGAGACGGCGTGGACATTAGGAAACTATGATTGATCCTTCCCCTCAGTGTAAATAGAAAACACCATGTTTGCAGCTGGCACTGAGCGCTTGCTTTGAACAGTGCACAGAGAAAATGAAGTTAAAAACAGTTTATTTAGCACAAAGTTATGCTCCCATGTGGATAAGCCCATAGACAGGCAGCCCTCAGACAGGAGTTATTTTTATTATTTATTACTTATTAGATGTATATCCTGCCCTTCCTCCCAGTAGCAGCCCAGCGGCAAACAAAAGCACTAAAACACTTGTAAAAACAGACTTTAAATATATATTAAAACAACTTTAAAAATATTTTTTTAAAAGTTTAAAACATCTTTTTTTAAAAAAAGGTTTAAAAACATTAAAAAGCAATTGGAAAACTAGTGAAGTAACACTAGTAACACTATAACTTCATTAATCAAACATTGTGTTTTACACAACAGTAGTACATAGTTCTGTGTTAAAAACAAACAAGTCTGCAACTCTTCCTAGTGGATACCTAAAAGAAGTTCCCCATCCCACCCAGTTGGGGGAAGAATTTATTTATTGCATATATATCAGCTTTCTGCCAATGTTCCCAAGGCAGTTAACCATTTCAAATAAAACAAAAATGCTACAAAGCTTCAATATGTCATTGATGGTCAAGTCTCCTCATAGTAGGGGTGTACACCTGTCACACGATTCTGCTTAGACCTCAGTTTGGCACTCTTGAGATCTTTGCACAATTAACATGAGCGTCTAACGAGTTTTCAAGCATATTACATTGAATATGCTTAGACTCATTCCCCTCCCCATGAGCAGGAACCCTGGCTTATGAAGATTTCCAATTGTGGGGAGAGTTTCTAAGTGCATTTAGCTAAACGTGCTTAATCATGCAAAGATTGCAAGAGCTGCTGGTGTACCTGGAGACACTGGGGGCATGGCTTGTTTGCACTTTCTTGTCCCTATCCCAGGTTTAATCCTTTGGGTATTCAGGTGAATGCCTGGACACAGCTAAATAGCTACTGTGGTGTGGCTCCTTGTGTGCCAAATAATCAGAAGCAGCCTACTGGGTGGGGCAGAGCCACTATGCTAGCTTTGTGGCAAGTGGGTCTCTGTTGCTGACTGGGAGAGGTGAGACAGCTCAGAGGTCAGCATGGTGCAAATACACCAGTGGAGCCAAACTGGCACTTCTGCCAGTGCATATCCACCACGTTGACATCCTCTGCCCCCTCCCTGTCTTAGTAAGCAACAGCAACTCACCTGCCAAGAAGCTAGGATAGCAACTCTGCCCTGCCCACTGAGCCGCTTCTGCATGTTCTTAGAGACACTTCACATAATTATTTTAATGGGTATACATTACAGGCCTATTTAGTACACTTACTGAAATGATACCATTTTAAATTATACCAATTTTTCCTTCTTTTTTAAAAAATGAAACCTGCTGCAGCTGGTAGAACAAACTGAGCATGCTTGGTTGCCAAGCAACCAGAGGGAATGGAAATGTTAAATTAGAGGGTGTGGTTATTAGGAAACTGCATGATTGATCCTTCCCCTCAGTGTGAATAGAAAACACTGCATTTGCAGCTTTCATTGAGACCTTACTCTTGGCGGTGCAAATAGAAAATGGAGGTGTAAAAAGCGTCTTCAGTACAAAGTAATGCTCCCGTGTGGATAAGACCCAAATGAGAGTTTAGTGTGAACTTAAAGTTGCTTTGGCCCTTCTGACAAGAGGAAAGAAAAGCATAAGAACATAAGAACATAAGAAGAGCCTGCTGGATCAGGCCAGTGGCCCATCTAGTCCAGCATCCTGTTCTCACAGTGGCCAACCAGGTGCCTGGGGGAAGCCCGCAAGCAGGACCCGAGTGCAAGAACACTCTCCCCTCCTGAGGCTTCCGGCAACTGGTTTTCAGAAGCATGCTGCCTCTGACTAGGGTGGCAGAGCACAGCCATCATGGCTAGTAGCCATTGATAGCCCTGTCCTCCATGAATTTGTCTAATCTTCTTTTAAAGCCATCCAAGCTGGTGGCCATTACTGCATCTTGTGGGAGCAAATTCCATAGTTTAACTATGCGCTGAGTAAAGAAGTACTTCCTTTTGTCTGTCCTGAATCTTCCAACATTCAGCTTCTTTGAATGTCCACGAGTTCTAGTATTATGAGAGAGGGAGAAGAACTTTTCTCTATCCACTTTCTCAATGCCATGCATAATTTTATACACTTCTATCATGTCTCCTCTGACCTGCCTTTTCTCTAAACTAAAAAGCCCCAAATGCTGCAACCTTTCCTCGTAAGGGAGTCGCTCCATCCCCTTGATCATTCTGGTTGCCCTCTTCTGAACCTTTTCCAACTCTAGAATATCCTTTTTGAGATGAGGTGACCAGAACTGTACACAGTATTCCAAATGCGGCCGCACCATAGATTTATACAACGGCATTATGATATCGGCTGTTTTATTTTCAATACCTTTCCTAATTATCACTAGCATGGAATTTGCCTTTTTCACAGCTGCCGCACACTGGGTCGACATTTTCATCGTGCTGTCCACTACAACCCCGAGGTCTCTCTCCTGGTCGGTCACCGCCAGTTCAGACCCCATGAGCGTATGTGTGAAATTAAGATTGTTTGCTCCAATATGCATAATTTTACACTTGTTTATATTGAATTGCATTTGCCATTTTTCTGCCCATTCACTCAGTTTGGAGAGGTCTTTTTGGAGCTCTTCGCAATCCCTTTTTGTTTTAACAACCCTGAACAATTTAGTGTCGTCAGCAAACTTGGCCACTTCACTGCTCACTCCTAATTCTAGGTCATTAATGAACAAGTTGAAAAGTACAGGTCCCAATACCGATCCTTGAGGGACTCCACTTTCTACAGCCCTCCATTGGGAGAACTGTCCGTTTATTCCTACTCTCTGCTTTCTGCTTCTTAACCAATTCCTTATCCACAAGAGGACCTCTCCTCTTATTCCATGACTGCTAAGCTTCCTCAGAAGCCTTTGGTGAGGTACCTTGTCAAACGCTTTTTGAAAGTCTAAGTACACTATGTCCACTGGATCACCTCTATCTATATGCTTGTTGACACTCTCAAAGAATTCTAATAAGTTACTGAGACAGGACTTTCCCTTGCAGAAGCCATGCTGGCTCTGCTTCAGCAAGGCTTGTTCTTCTATGTGCTTAGTTAATCTAGCTTTAATAATACTTTCTACCAGTTTTCCAGGGACAGAAGTTAAGCCAACTGGCCTGTAATTTCCGGGATCCCCTCTGGATCCCTTTTTGAAGATTGGCGTTACATTTGCCACTTTCCAGTCCTCAGGCACGGAGGAGGACCCAAGGGACAAGTTACATATTTTAGTTAGCAGATCAGCAATTTCACCTTTGAGTTCTTTGAGAACTCTCGGGTGGATGCCATCCGGGCCCGGTGATTTGTCAGTTTTTATATTGTCCATTAAGCTTAGAACTTCCTCTCTCATTACCACTATTTGTCTCAGTTCCTCAGAATCCCTTCCTGCAAATGTTAGTTCAGGTTCAGGGATCTGCCCTATATCTTCCACTGTGAAGACAGATGCAAAGAATTTATTTAGCTTCTCTGCAATCTCCTTATCGTTCTTTAGTACACCTTTGACTCCCTTATCATCCAAGGGTCCAATTGTCTCCCTAGATGGTCTCCTGCTTTGAATGTATTTATAGAATTTTTTGTTGTTGGTTTTTATGTTCTTAGCAATGTGCTCCTCAAATTCTTTTTTAGCATCCCTTATTGTCTTCTTGCATTTCTTTTGCCAGAGTTTGTGTTCTTTTTTATTTTCTTCATTCGGACAAGACTTCCATTTTCTGAAGGAAGACTTTTTGCCTCTAAGAGCTTCCTTGACTTTGCTCGTTAACCATGCTGGCATCTTCTTGGCCCTGGCGGTACCTTTTCTGATCTGCGGTATGCACTCCAGTTGAGCTTCTAATATAGTGTTTTTAAACAACTTCCAAGCATTTTCGAGTGATGTGACCCTCTGGACTTTGTTTTTCAGCTTTCTTTTTACCAATCCCCTCATTTTTGTGAAGTTTCCTCTTTTGAAGTCAAATGTGACCGTGTTGGATTTTCTTGGCAATTGGCCAGTAACATGTATGTTTAATTTAATAGCACTGTGGTCACTGCTCCCAATCGGTTCAACAACACTTACATCTCTCACCAGGTCCCGGTCCCCACTGAGGATTAAGTCCAGGGTTGCCGTCCCTCTGGTCGGTTCCATGACCAACTGGTCTAGGGAATAGTCATTTAGAATATCTAGAAACTTTGCTTCTTTGTCATGACTGGAACACATATGCAGCCAGTCTATGTCCGGGTAGTTGAAGTCACCCATTACTACCACATTTCCTAGTTTGGATGCTTCCTCAATTTCATATCTCATCTCAAGGTCTCCCTGAGCATTTTGATCAGGGGGACGATAGATCGTTCCCAGTATTAAGTCCCTCCTGGGGCACGGTATCACCACCCACAACGATTCTGTGGAGGAGTCTGCCTCTTTTGGGGTTTTGAGCTTGCTGGATTCAATGCCTTCTTTCATGTATAGAGCGACTCCGCCACCAATACGTCCTTCCCTGTCCTTCCGATATAGTTTCTATCCAGGGATAACCGTATCCCACTAGTTTTCTCCATTCCACCAGGTCTCGGTTATGCTCACTATATCAATGCTCTTCTCTAAGGCCAAGCACTCCAGTTCTCCCATCTTGGTCCGGAGGCTCCTAGCATTAGCGTACAGGCACTTGTAAGCAGTGTCTCTCTTCAAGTGTCTTTGGCACTTGTGGTTAGGCCTGTGGTAATTTTGCTCTTCTGAATTTATATCCTGTGCCCCTGCTCTCACAATGCCTACTTCTAGGCCTACCCCTTTTAAAATTTCATCATTTCTTTGGTTTTTATCCCAGGGGGGAGGTTTATTCCGAACCGGACCTTTCTCAGCTCCTGTCGGGTTTCCCCCCTCAGTCAGTTTAAAAGCTGCTCTGCTACCTTTTTAATTTTAAGTGCCAGCAGTCCGGTTCCATTCTGGTTCAAGTGGAGCCTGTCCCTTTTGTACAGGCCCGGCTTGTCCCAGAATGTTCCCCAGTGCCTAACAAATCCGAACCCTTCCACCCGACACCATAGTCTCATCCACGCATTGAGACTGCGAAGCTGGGCCTGTCTGGCTGGTCCTGCGCGTGGAACTGGTAGCATTTCAGAGAAAGCCACCTTGGAGGTCCTGGCTTTCAGCATCCTACCTAGCAACCTAAATTTTGCTTCCAGGACCTCACTCATTTCCCCATGTCGTTGGTGCCAACGTGCACCACGACCACTGACTCCTTCCCAGCACTGTCTACCAAACTATCTAAACGACGGGCGATATCCGCAACCTTCGCACCAGGCAGGCAAAACACCTTGCGGTCTACACGCCCATCACACACCCCACTGTCTATGTTCCTAATGATCGAATCACCCACTACAAGGATCCCTCCACCCCCTGGAGATATATCCTCGGCACGAGAGGATAGCTGCTCATCCCCCAAGGAATGGGTCCCTTCTAAGGGATCATTTCCCTCTTCCTCAGCTGGATGCTCTCCTTCCCCGAGACCATCATTCTCCATGATAGCAGGAGAGCTATCATCGTTGGAGTGGGACACAGCTATAACGTCCCTGAAGGCCTCCTCCACACACATCTCTGCCTCTCTCAGAAGCAGAAAGATTTATGTGCTTCATCTATGGAAACAGCACATATGTCTCTATTTGGGCAGCAGCAGAGACATTACTAGGCCCTGATGAAATTTGGGACACAGGCCTATAGCACATAGTTGCATACAATTTGTACATGCTAATTTATGTGTATGCAGAATTAGGCTGACTTTCAGAGGGAAATCGATCCTCCAAGCAAAGTATTTTTAGAAATGAAACATTTTATAGAAAGAGATAAGGGCAGGAGATCCTGGTGTGAAAGACCCTGAGATCAGGCCCTCAAGGCCGCTGTGGAAGGAGAAGATGCATCCAGGCTAAACTATATTAGCTACATATGTGTCCTTAACGGCAAACATTTTATATTCATGTTTCAATCTGATGGCCTTGAGGAGCCGCAGTAATACACAGAGAATGTTGGGTAGCAAAGATTCAATGGCATCTTATGTGGAGCAAATGCTATGGATCTGTACTGCTATTGTACATTTTAGTTTGCTGCCTCATGTTATGTGTTTGTTTATATGTTGGGGGGCCCATATGGCAACCATGGGCACCAAGGCACCTCAGACACCCTCCCCCTTATCATCCACTAAAGTCCCTTACCTTTGTCAGGTTTTTAAAATTGATGTTTTCTGGCTTTGGGAAGTTGTTGGTGAGGGTGTTGCCTGTTTTGGGAGGGATTGCCTCCTTTTTTTGTTTGTGTTTTATTTGTTTTGAGATGTGTATAGGTATTTTGACTACTTTTTTTTTTGGAGAGGGGTTATGAGCATTTTCTGGTTTTCTTCTGTGAAATGAGTGGTTTTTTTATGTGCACAACAGTTTTGGGCTCCTGCAGATGATGTAGGTATTCAGCATTCATCCTGATTTGCTTGCACAAAGCTTATGTGGTGGTTAGACTGTCCTTTTCTGCACGATCATTCTGATCGGTTTATAGCAGTACTTATATGATAATGAACATTCATCTGATTTGCTTTTGGGGTTTGTGTTAATTATCCCACACTTTTCAATGCATTTCCCTGACACTTTCCAGGCACAAAAAGTCCAGTGTTTTTGTTAAAGTAGATTTATTGCTCTAGAATGACAGAGCGATTTAATCCACTTTAAATGTACAAACCTAAAATTCTGGTATGCGCTTGAATCCTGCAAATGCTGACAGTCCAGAGATATCCTTAGATTCCAAATGAGCCCCCCCCCCAGGTCCAAAAAGGCTAGGGACTCATTGATTACATAGACTAGGTGGCTCAGGAGCCTCTAGAAAAGATGAGTCATCCCCAGTCCTGCCCCATCATACCCCACCTTGGCCTATTTCTCTCTTCTCAGTTCTGAAGAGCATTTGGAGAAAGGAGGAACAGTGTTTCTGGTGACAGTGGCTCCAGCACACACAGCTGATTTAAAAAAAAGATCTTAAGCTGTACTGTAAACAAAAAAATTCCTGCTTAAAATAAACATCTTAATTAAGCCTCTGTGATTAGAACGCAGTATCTACTGCTGTGTAATTACACATTCTATTTGAATGCGAGCTTCAGATTGCCAAATGGAACTGTAGCATCATATAGAATAAATATTGTTCTGTTCTACATAATGTGTGCTTCCTATAAATGATCTGTGTGCCTTTGACATTTACTTCATCTCTAGACAAACTTGTGATTAAAATGAAAAAAAATATAAATACATCACAGTGGTTCATGTTCTAGGGGTGTCATGTGGTGTTTAAAAACACTGTGTTAACATGTTCATTTTGTTGTGATTATTAATTTAGTAAGGACTTCTTTTTTA
The DNA here is from genome assembly GCF_030035675.1 of Rhineura floridana. Classification (NCBI taxonomy): domain Eukaryota; kingdom Metazoa; phylum Chordata; class Lepidosauria; order Squamata; family Rhineuridae; genus Rhineura; species Rhineura floridana. The sequence continues at coordinate 105,839,453 of NC_084485.1, read as the reverse complement.
AGCTGCTAGCCAAGGGCTTAAACATAAATCAGGCTATTTAAAATTTCAGTATTCTATGAGTAGCACCACCAATAGAGCTAAACTGGCCACACAGTAATATTTGCAACACTGTTTGTTTGTTTTAAAAAATTAACATACATAGGATTATGTATCTGTGCATGGTGGTGTAAAGTCCCAATACTGCATTAAAGTATAACTTTGAAACACCTAAACCGTCGGGTTTGTTTTATAATGCATTTTCCATGTATGTATAGTTTATCTTTGTGGCTATTTGTTCTATTCACATCAGTGATGAGCCATTTAATGTGGCTCCTGTGTGTATTTTGTCTATGCAATGATTTGTGAAAAGCCAGATTTGGACCTTAGACTGAGAGTGATACCTGTGTAAAGACGTCCACAGACTCAACACTTAGAACCTCGTACATTAATCATCTACACAGATGCCAGTCTGTGCAGGCCCATGTGTCAGTGGTAGGAACAGGTTATTTCTATTCTCTAATATGTGGACATGCTTCCTCTCCCCATACCACCATTGGTGTTTGCTTGAAAGATGCCATTGCCACTCCTTCAGCTGTTGAGATAACTGCCCCATGCAAAAAAAAATTAGGAAGAGTGCATGTATTTGGAGGTTAGAATTTTCCTCAGGACATCAGAATAAAGAAAATAGTTGGCTTAGACATACACAAAATAATAGTAGTTGTTGTAGCACAATTAAGTTTTGCTCTGCAACAAGTGTGTGCAGTTACGGACTCTCCTGTTGGATACAAAATAACAACTTGACACCACTTCTTTATTGATATTGTTTACATAACAGTGTCACTTGCTTTCCACTATTATTTCACTACCTGTGCTAAAAATGCAATAAAATGGGGGAGTGTGTGTTGTCTTATATGGTCACTGCTAGGAAGTCTTTTTAAGTTTACTGTTTTTACAGGGATCTGTTGTTCGAAGAATTAGTTTAAAATGTTCATTCATTTTGCACCACAGAGTGAATGAAAATACTGTGAGACTTTTATTGGCTTGTGTTGTCATTAAACTTAAAGGTGCTTTCTTTATTGATGGATATATTGAATTTAATGTGTTTGGCTCTGTGGCAGATTTTGCTAGGTTTCAGCTCAGTAACATTACTGAGGTAGCCCTTTTGTCATCTCTACAAAAGAAAGGTGCTCTCCAGGGAAATTTAGTTTATGTTCATGCTTTTGCTTCTGTGTCAGCCAATGCCCTACCAAAAAAAAAAAAAATGTCACCAGGCCTTCTTTTCTAGCTCTGCTCATTTCACAAAACACTAACCCTAAAAACAAATTGTGATGATATCTGACTGCTATTTCATGTAGCATCAGATTGGGATTGCAAGGGATGCTCCTTGAAATTTCTGCAAGAAGGAAAAGCCATCATGCACGTTGCAATTCTAGTACATTCAATGAGCTTGGAATCAGTTGCAGGGTACTGTAAAGTGGGTAGGTTTATACTTAATATTAAAAATAACTAGTGTTATCTTAAGAGGGTTGTTAGTCTTAAGAGTTTACACAGCATTGCTTCTTTTTCCTTAAAAAAAACCCTGAAAAATTCACAGCAATATTCTAATAACAATTAGCACTTAGTTAGCATCTTCCACGAATGCTCTAAAACCCTTTTCAGGCATTCTCTCCCCTCACATGATTACAATTGTGTGAGGTGGAAATGGGGTTGCACTCACTGCCTTGTATCCTTTTTGTCCCCACTGTGGATGCATTGGGGTGAAGGTCCAAAGTGGAGAACGTGTAGTTTGGGTGTAGATTCCCTGTGTAATTTAGAATTCTCCACAGTCAGGGTCTAAATTGTTTTGGGAGTATACTCACATATAGCAGACTCCCGTTTCAGATCTTCCCTTCCAATATGGTTGAGGGCGGAGTTAAGATTCCCAAGGACACAAAGGAAATAGGGTCACTGAGTGCAGTCCCACCCTTTCTCACATACGATCATAATGACATGAGAGAAGGATGCCTGAAAAGAGCTTAAGTGCTTCACATATACTATCTTAGTAGTGACAGTCTGAGGATCAGAAATCATGGCTTGACAAAGGCTACCCACTGAGCTTGATGGAGAATTTTCTCCTTTTGGGATCTTGGACTGGGGGTTCTTGAAGAAACTTGAGGACACAGGCTTGAAGCAAAAAGGTAGGCCTTTATTATTTACAAGTGTACGCAGCATCAGTCCTCCTCAGACTTCCAGGAGAGACTGCAATGAGATACTGTTTTCAGGCTCTTTTATACAGTACTAAAAACACATGTGACATCCTTACACCAATCATACAAGTTTCTTTCCACATAACACAACAGTTCCTCCTCTCTGTAATCTTTCCAAACCAATCAGAAAGCATTAGGTAATTCTATTTCTTATTCCAGTATTCTGTGCATCTTATTAATATCACCATTGTTCTGCTGTTCCCCTTGACTAATGCTCTTTCAGGCCAGTTGAAACCAGTTACTACCATACACTACATTCTGCTATCGTGAATGTGCCTTCATGCATACCTGGTACTCTCATTGTTCTTGATTGGCCAGGCTGACCCACGTACACCTGGAGATATTAACGATGCTGGGTTGAGTTTGACTCAACTTAGGGTGCCCATGAGCACCACAGTTCTATTAACTTGCTATAGGGGTTCTTATTCCTTATATCTTCTTAGAAGTCCCATTCCTAACTTAAAAGTACATAGCTAAAGAGAAGGGGTTATGACTAAAGGACTATGACTGGAGACCACAAAGTAAGGGATTACAGTGGGTGGATTCTGAGCCAGCCAGTATCTCTCATCCCCAGAGGAATGGAAAACGCAAACTACTTCAGAATACCATTTTACCATGAAAACTCACTTACAAGGTTGTATTCTACTTATTAAAATTGCAATTGAACACACTGGGTTATTTTAGAAATCATTATTAAACCTCAACGTTTCTCTCATTTCTAACTTTGATACTTGTTACAAAGTTTTTCCCCTAGTTGGCATCATTGCTCTACACAAGAATCAACTATAAATGATTTCTAACTATTTGCCTTCACTAAAATTAGTTTCCCAGGATCAAGTAGTATAATATATCAATCATAGGTCATATGCTCATTTGGTTTGAACAATATAATCAATAATAAAAGTCAGTCACACACCGGCCGAGTTTTTGCAAGAAAACGAGTTCACAGTGAGGTGATTTGCCCATTGCCTGCTAACAAGGTCTTACTCAAATGCTAGGATTTTAGGGTTTTAGGGCTTTCTGAATATATATCTTAACCTTTATATATCTATATCTATAAAAAGAAAACATATGAGGATGGGAATATATGAATTCTCCATAATTCCAACTAAAACCTTCCATCTTTACTATGGGAAGATCTAACCAGCACATCCAGTACTTGATACATTCTTACCACATGCGTGCTTGCTGATAAACAATATATTCATTAATCAAAAGTTAATCGTACACACAGACCTGTTTGCTTCATTTCACGAGTTGAGAAGTTCAAACTGAATTCACTTCTCTATGAAACTGGATTTTGAGGTCTCCAAAGGCCTACACCTTTTAATATCTATGTTTGTGTGTGTGGATATATAAAAATTCTCTGTTAAGCTAACTGATGAACTAACATCTGACCTAGGAATTTCCTGGGTATGTCTCTAGTCCATACTGCTAGTTCTTACTCCATAGCTATGTTCTACACTAGCTCCAGTTCCAGTCCAACTTGTAGTGGCAATAATAGCAATTGAAGCTAATGAGTATTCAGTATAGATTTGCAAGTTAGTCCCTACTCATCTCTAAGAAAACATTTTCCTTTTTACTCTCTGGTTAAGCCAAGAGTATCAATGATACACCATTTAGTGGCAGTTTTCTTGATCAGGGTGAACTGAAATGGGCAGGGAGGTACTTTTCATGAACATTTTTTGTTCCTATGAAAGCTGTGCCCTTTTTCAGTGGGACAAAATGAGGACACAGGAGTACATACTGAAGCACACATTCAGGCATTTCGCTCTCCAATCAGATGTGGCTAGGTGATATCACTACTGCCAGGAAGAAGAGCCAATTATGGAAAGAAAAAGCTGGTGTCAGAGTTGCATCCAATTGGGGCTGTTCACATTGGAGTGCTTCCTACACCTGAATGCCAAGTAGAGATGTAAGAAATCATCATTTGCCAATTCACCCAGTATTTGTTGCATGCAGTACCGTTTCCATTCCACTGCAGTTTGTCTTCTGCCAAAAACTATGCTATTTTTTTCCCTGTCCACTGTGGCAAGATCATGTATCTTACATAACGTAATGTATGTAATTAAGTATGTAACTTGCGCATATTACATAATTTACGTTATTAATTGTGTACTTTATGCAAATTATGTTGTCATTGCATTATTCCACCTCATTCATTTCAATGCAAAGGAAACACAATGCAAATGCAGGGGAAAGCATAATTGATTACATATCATTTGTGGATGAAAGCAACAGCAACTGCAAAAACCAACTGTATTCACTGAATTGATTTCCATTCCGGACGTAGGACAAATAAGCAAACATCAACAATTTCCACTCCTATTTCTGTTTTTGTTTGAATTCTCAGAGACCCCTGCCCCAATGCCACATCTTGGAAAACGCACTTTGTGAATGTGCTGTTTGGAGAGTCACATGGTGATCCTAGCCAAATGTGGTGATGCCATTAAAAGCAAATGAAGCTGTGTCAGGGCAATACTTTCTGAATAGGCAAGAGCTTTCCCCCCTTTGTCTACAATCCTCAAAACCTGGTGAAGGCGAGCCTTTTAAATGCTGTTGAAATGCTGTTCAGCTCAGCAAATCTTGTACTACACCTGCTGTTACATTAGTAATCTTAAAACAATCCAAGCCATTATTTTTTGCATATTTTAAAAAGATTTTTACCCTAACAATATAAGGTATTTACTGCAGAAGAGCTCAGTTATATTAATGCTGCATTGTTGTGCTAATATACCAATGTTTGTGTATCGGACAGGCTGTATTGGTGAACATCTCTTTGTATTTGAAGTGAGAAAATCTTAAAAGTGATTTTACACTGCATGTCTACTCAGAAGTTAAAGTCCCAAAGAATTAAATGGGACTTGCTCCCACATAAGTCAGTATATAATTGCATCCTTATTCCCTTAAATCTTGTATTAATATAGATACTGTTTGGAAATATTTTGGTCTGTTTATTTGTTGTATAGATTATTTTTATGAGACTCTTATGTTGTATGTCTTCCCTTATAAGTCTGGAAGAGACAATGTACTGGTAAAAGGTTATGTTTATTAAATGTAACAAATAAAAGATCTACAACCAGTCTCCAAATATATAAATATGGGGTGGGACTGAATTGACTTGTATGAGTGATCTACACTGACTGCCTGTTAGCCATCAAGTGAGTCTTAAGGTTCTGTTACAAACACACATTGTTGTTGTTGTTATGTGCCTTCAAGTCAATTACGACTTATGGCAACCCTAGCTGTAAAAACCACAGATTGAGTGCAAGTCAATACACAATCTATTTGTTCAAATCATCTGCGATATACATACATATCCTTATTTTTTATGTATTAGATTTATATCCTGCTCTTCCTCTCGGTAGGAGCATTATTAGCAATTTAGGATTCTTTGAATTTATTTCCTTTCTTTCCTAATGTCATTCCAACATTTATTTGGAGGCGATTGTTTCATGCAGGTAATATTTACACAGGTAATATTTACACTATTGTTGTTATGTGCCTTCAAGTCGACTACAACTTATGGCGACCCTATGAATCAGCAACCTCCAACACCATCTGTTGTGAACCACCCTGTTCAGATCATGTAAGTTCACGTCTGTGGCTTCCTTTATGGAATCAATCCATCTCTTGTTTGGTCTTCCTCTTTTTCTACTCCCTTCTGTTTTTCCCAGTATTATTGTCTTTTCTAGTGAATCAGGTCTTCTCATGATGTGTCCAAAGTATGATAACCTCAGTTTCATCATTTTAGCTTCTAGTGACAGTTCTGGTTTAATTTGTACTAACACCCACTTATTTGTCTTTTTTGCAGTCCATGGTATGTGCAAAGCTCTCCTCCAACACCACATTTCAAATGAGTTGATTTTTCTCTTATTCGCTTTTCCCCCGTCCAACTTTCACATCCATACATAGAGATCGGGAACACCATGGTCTGAATGATCCTGACTTTAGTGTTCAGTGATATATCTTTGCATTTGAGGACCTTTTCTAGTTCTCTCATAGCTGTCCTCCCCAGTCCTAGCCTGATTTCTTGACTATTGTCTCCATTTTGGTTAATGACTGTGCGGAGGTATTGATAATCCTTGACAAGTTCAATGTCCTCATTGTCAACTTTAAAGTTACATAAATGTTCTGTTGTCATTAGTCTTTTTGACATTCAGCTGTAGTCCTGCTTTTGTGCTTTTCTCTTTAACTTTCATCAGCATTCACTTCAAATCATTATGCATACACATAGCTCTAAACAACTCTGGACCAGGTTATCTCAAAAACCATCTTTCACTCCATTGCTCGGTAAGGACATTACATTCAACAAGTAGAACCCAGCTAGTTCTGCCACAACCTGATGATTCTCGGTTTGTGGTGACACAGAAGCAGATTTTTTCACTGGTGGCCCCAGTGTTGTGTCCCTGTTGAAGTCATGCTTTCATGTTTTAATTGAATTGTAAATTGGTATTGTAACTCTGTATGTATTTTACAATTGATTTTATGCTGTAAACTGCTTAGAAGCCATTTTAGCATATATGTGATGTGTATATATCTCAATAAAAATTAAAACCCCTAACCATGTGAACAGCCATAGTTTCCCAGCAAAGAATTGGCAGAAATTCTCCCTCCTTCCTAAGTGAGCCTTGGGTATAATAACATAACATGGACACCCAGGTCCAGGTGTTCAGCATTCACCAGGATACACGTGTCAGGCTGAAAGGGACACACATGCACACCCAAGCTGCAGGCTGTGGAAGGTGATTCAAAAGTATATTGAACCCAATAATGCCTCAGGTTGCCTGCCAATTACCTTCCCTCACCTGCCCACACTACATGCCAACAAAACCAATTACAAGATTCAAGCCCATCAAAGAACTATACAATATGAAATAGGCAAAAAAGAGAACTCTCAGGGGCTTCTCCCAAATTCCTGTTCAGCCTTGTAAAGGGCTACTAGTAAAACCCTACTGTAAAGGGAGGTAGGGTGCTATAAAGGGAAACAGATGGAGAGCATAAGATATGCCTTATACTAAATCAGACCCATTGGTCCTTCTGGCTCAATATTGTCTACAGGGATTGGCAGTGGCTTTTCAGGGTTTCAGGCAGGGTTCTTTCCCAGACTTACCTGAAAATTCCAGGGACTGAATCTAGTACCGTTGGCATGCAAGGTAGATGCTCTACCATTGAGCTATGGTCCTCTTCTTGAATAGCCATGCTTCCACCTCCTGTTGAATGGGAGCTCATGCCTTCGTGGTTCCTGCCTTTAAGAGACACCACCACATGTCTTTTTCCAAAAGGAAGGGGTAAGGCAAATTTGCCTCCACTGGAGGTAGGAGTGGCATTGGCAGTAATTAACTGCTACACTGTCCTGATTCACACACACATCATACTAAGCCAAACAATGGCTTTATACAGGCTCTGTGAGAATCATAGAATCGTAGAGGAGGAAGGGTCCTATAAGACCATCGAGTCCAATCCTCTGCTCAATGCAGGAACCCAAATTAAAGCATACTCAACAGGTGGCTGTCCAGCTGCCTCTTGAATGCTTCCAGTGTTGGAGAGCTCATCACCTCCCTAGGTAATTGGTTCCATTGTCGTACCACTCTAACGGGAAGTTTTTTTCTGATGTTCAGTTGAAATATGGCTTCCTGAAGCATGAGCCCATTATTATGTGTCCTGCACTCTGGGACAATCGAGAAAAGATTCTGGCCCTCTGTGTAACAACCTTTCAAGTACTTGAAGAGTGCTGTCATGTCTTCCCTTTTCAAGGCTAAATATGCCCAGTTCTTTCAGTCTCTCCTCATAGGGCTTTGTTTCCAGTCTCCTGATCATCCTTGTTGCCCTCCTCTGAACCTTTTCCAGTTTGTTTGCATCCTTCTTAAAGTGTGGTGTCCAGAACTGGACACAGTATTCAAGATAAGCCCTACCTACTGCCGAGTAGAGGGGAACTAATACTCATGATATGGAAACTATACTTCTGTTAATGCAGCCTAAAATAGCATTTGCCATTTTGCAGCCACATCGCACTGTTGGCTCATATTCAGCCTGTGATCAACAACATTCTAAGATCCATCTCACACATAGTATTGCTGAGCCAAGTATCCCCCATCTTATAACTGTGCATTTGGTTTCTTTTTCCTAGGTGTAGAACTTTGCACTTATCCCTGTTAAATTTCATTCTGTTATTTTCAGTTCAATGCTCCAGCCTATTAAGATCACTTTGAACTTTGTTTCTGTCTTCCAGAGTATTTGCTATCCCTACCAATTTTGTATCATCAGCAAATTTCATAAACATTCCCTGCACCTTCTCACCTTGTGGCACCCTGCTCATTATCTCCCCCCCGATATCAGAAAGAACCTTTGATAAGCACTCTTTGAATACGATTCTGTAGCCAACTGTGAATCCACCAGGTCATGACTGCTTCACTCCATCCCAACCTTTTGTTGTTGTTGTTGTTGTTAGTGCATCACTCTGAGCTAAGCCATAGTTTAGTTTCCCATGTCATCTGAATCAGAGTTTGTGGTTTAGCTCTTCTGGACAAACCATGAGTCATAAACATAGGACAAACCTTGGTTACAATCATTAAACCACAAAGCCTGGGTTCAGATGTCACAGTAAGCCAAACCATGGCTTGTCTCAGTGTGGCACATCACAAACAATAGCTTATCTCAGCATGGTACATCAGCAAAACAATCAGGGAGGAGCAAAGCAGCAGAGATCTATAATTTGGGAGCGATGCACACTTGTGCATTTGCACTAAACCATATTTTAGCTTGGTGTGATATGTATTGAATAATGGGGGTGAAGGAAAAGTTGTTAAATATCTCATTATGGATGTAAGGATGGGATCCATTAAAAACTTGAAAGTACAGGAATCCATAAAAATGTTTGTCTAGTCATCATGTAATCACATTAAACCTACAGTATAAAAACCATAACGAACTTGAATGCTTTTGACATTATTTCTTTAACAAGAATATATGTAACATCCTGGTGTATAAAATAAAAAGCAAAGCATACTAGCAATAGATGCCAACAACCTACTTTTACAATATACGCTTGCACTATACAAATAGGTACCAACAACTTGAGACATTTAGAGGTAAAGGCATGTAATTTATTTTTCTTATAATGTTGTTTTGTTACAAACAGCTCATCTCAAGGTCATGAATTTATTTTATAATTGTTTGCCATGTACACTTTTCAAGGGGATGTTAACATTGCTCTGATGACAAAGAAATGTAAATACAATTGTCTTAAAAAGTATTGTTGCAGATTCTGTCCTTGATAGCATTTTGATTTCCTGAAATTTACTTGGTGATCAGCCTCAAAGCTCAGAGCCTTGTGTGATTCAAGTTGTATTTTCTATCTTCAGTTAAAATACTCCGAAATAGGAAAAGCACTAGCATTATATCAATGACTCAGCTAAACCTAATGAATATGTTTGACAGCTTCCCCACAGAAACTGAGGAGTACATAGTGCATAGAACAACAGAAATAAAGCATTAAGATAAACAGCAATAGGACTTGCATTGCTTCTAATGTTTACTTTTGGGTTTCAACCTATGCTTCCCTATTCTTTGGTTTTATTATAAGATGTGGTGGGCAGGACAAGCTCTAGATCAAATGGTGCCCCAAGTGAGGAGTTTTGAGTGCCCCCCTCCATTTTTTTCAACTTTTGAATTTATTTTATTTTATTTTGCATTTGTCAGTCATTTTATGACATTGATGCAAGATTTATTCCTGTACTATAAGACAATTAATTGGCATGCATGGATCTGATCAGGATTACTCACAATCAGTACCATGCACACTGTTTGATAAATGGGTACTAGTGCTGTATATTTCCCCACAAATAAAAAAAGCACACAAACATTAACATGGTGAGGCCACACAGGCTTCTAGCTTTACTCTCTTTTTTTTGTTTATTTAGAAGTTTTGAAAAACATATATATTCATCAACAATCTAAACGATACAGTAGGGCCCTGCTTATACGGCGTGTTAGGGACCAGGCCCCCGCCATAAAGTGGAAATCGCCATAAAGCGGAACCCATTGGCTATAATGGATCGCGTTGCGCAAAAATGCCGCAAAAAGCTGCAAAAAGCCGCAAAAGCACAAAATCAGCTTTAAAATGGGGAATTTCCCCTAACTGAAAGCCGCCGCATCAGCAGAACACCGGAAAACAGAATGCCGTAAAGCGAGGCCCTACTGTACTACTTTACCCCATTCGCCCCCACATAAATCTTCCCTCTTCCCACCCTACAAAACATCTTCCATTTTCCATTGAAATGCAAAGTTATAGAGTCTGAGAAGAATGTTAACTTAGCCATAGTCTTTTAAAAGGAATTGGTACTTGACCCGTTCTTTCATCTTTTGCAGAGAAGAGTGTGAAGGGCCACCAGTTCTCTTCTAAAGCCTCTTTCTTTTTCCTCTTTTCTTTTGCTAATCTTAATTTGATAGTCAAATTTTCTAACAGGGCAATTTCCCACACCTTTCGACACCATCTATCCAACATGAGACCTTCCAGAGTTTTCCATACCCATGCAATCACCATTCTGGCAGCCACCAACAAGAAGCCAATCAATTTTTGTAATGTAAATTCTGATTTCCCTCTGTAAAAAGCTTTAGTAAAGCCAGTTCTGCTGTAAAGATTATTTTTGTCCAGTTATTCTTTGAATTTCTGTATGTATGAGAGACCAAAACTTGGCTAATTTATCACATTCCCACCACATATGCACAAACGAGCCACGTTCCCCACATTCACGCCAACAAGAGGGGTCCCCTGAGTTAGTGATTCGTGCAGAACGTGCAGGAGTCATGTGTGATGTTCCTATATTAATGTATATATGGTAAGTGTTGTTGTTTTAGAAGATACATGGTAAGTGGAGTGAAAGAGGGGGAGTGAATGGGCAGTAGAATGCGAGATGATTGGCTGAGTGTTTAAAATGGCTGAATGTATAAAAGGAAGAGTGAGAGTGGAATCTGGGGGGGAGAAGAGAAAGAGTGGATTGCTTGGTGGGGTTTGAGAGAGTTGTTTGTCAGGAGAGCGTGAAGAAGGAGGGAGGTGGAGTTCGGATTAGTATTGAGTAAAACCATATGCTTATGTGCCTTAAGAAGAAATCTTGTTAATCTTGTTAGCTTTGTTATCTGTAATAAATACTTAATTTGGTTTACCAAAGGCCTGATCCTTGGCTGGGGTTTCACAGACCAGAAGCGAGGGTAAGGTAATGACCAAGGCTGAAGGGGAACTGTAACAAATGGTGGCAGCGGTGAAGAGAATAACAATACCAGTATTCAGAGTCTCTGGGAATACTAGTATTGGGACGTTACTGGTGGTTGCCTAGCAGGGGGATCTGTTGAGATCTGTGCTAGAGCGGGGAGAGAAACAATAAAAGAGGACAGTCCGGACTGGTGGAGTCCCTGGTGGTGCCTAGTGACAGGCAGTAGCCACGCGCAGGTAGGAACCTGACAGGGAGAGCCAGGGAAAGGTTGTCACATCATGTACCATTTTTGAACAATTTTTAAAGCCATTTTGCTGAAAGATGAGGTCACTGATTTAAATGGGAATTTTAACCACATGCCTGTCCAGATCTCATTTTCAATTTTATAACTCAATTCAGTTTCCCATATTTCTTTAAGTATTTGGTTACTGCCCATATCCTTTCCCAATAAAAACTTGTATAAGAAGGAGACTAGACCTTTTTCAGTATTGACTCCATTCAATATTAATTTTTCTCCCTGAGTTCTTTTGTTCCCTGTGTTATAATGTAATTTTTCCTTATAAAAGTACTGATTCGGTACCATGCCAACCAAGAAATGCCCATATCTCTCAACTTCCTGTGCCAGGTATCTCGTGGTGTGGGATTGTTATTTACATAAAAATCCTTTAATCTAAAAATATCATTTTTAATTAACTCATTATCATCTATTAATCTTTCTTAGAGAAATCTGGATGATTGCAGAGAGGAACCAAGCAAGAAAGACCTGGTAAAAACAGGTCCTTTCTATATTTCCATACCTCCAATACTGATGTCATTATTGTATGTTCTAATTTTATACTTTTTTATTTCTTTTTTAATATATGGTAGCCCTTTAGGATTATTATGACTTAATAGATATCTTTCAGTTTGGACCCAATGTCTTTCTGTTTTAAGATCTAAAAATGAAATCATATGCCTAATCTGATAGGCCTCATAGTATAAAAGTAAATTAGAGATTTCCCATCCTCCCTCTTGGTTCTCTCTGTACCTAAGGTTTTTGGAGGTTTTTTTGAAGCATATATAATTTTTTCTAATTTCCTTTGCCAAAATATTATCTTACTCTTTCTTATTTGAGTGGGTAAAACATAAAACAAATATGTGAATTTTGGAAGCAACATCATCTTTACTAGTGTTATTCTGTTGGAAAGGGACAACTTCAATTTACTCCATACCGAAATATCTTTTTGTATACGCTTCCATATTGGAACATAATTTATTATGTATGATTTTTTTCCAGTTTTTGTATACCTGTACCCCTAAATATCTAAAGGAGGTTTGTACTAGCGGAACTCCCAGCTTTTGAGAGAAATATAGCTGTTGGTTTGGTGGTATATTGATACAAAGGAAATCTGATTTTTTTAAAATGTATTGTTAATCCTGTTACCTCTCCAAACATTTGTAATTCCTTTTGAATATGAAGTAAGGCTTATATAGGGTTTGTTACCATGAGTATGATATGATCCGCATATAAACTTATTATATGTTCTTCCTTCTCCACTTGAATTTCCCTGTTAGTTCTGAGCCTGTTGGCTAAAAATTCCATCACCAAGGTAAGTAATAGAGGGGATAACAGCACCCTTGTTTAGTCCCTGCTTTAACCTGCATCTGCCTTGATTTGGTTCCATTAAGTTTTATTATAGCTGTTGATTGTGTATATATGCTTTCCATAACTTTGATAAATTTAGGGCCAAATTGAAATAAGACAGACACAATATGCATTGGGTTAAATAACGTGCCACTTTATTAACCAAATCCATATCAGAATAATGAACCTGCAGAGGGGAACATAAGTGCAGGATTATCTTAGTGAGTCAGGCAAAGCCTGCTTGCAGCTATTGGGGCAATTCAACCCCTGCGAGTCAAGGGGGTGCCAATCTGCCAACCCCCTGCCTTGACCACACCCATGTGGTATGTGGGAAGGCCAACAGGCATCACCGCCTTCCCCTGGTGCCCTGAAACTCAGAGTGGATGAGACCTGTTGGCCCCAAAGGCGACCCGTATCCTGCCCTCAGGCCGTACAACCCTGAGCTGCAGGCCTCCAGAATCGCCTATCACCCACAAAGGTGCCTAAAGGTATCACCTAGCTGCCCTTCACCCTTAACCTTTCCGCACTTCCTTGCCACCAAAGAGGAGACAAACCTTTGTTTAGTCCCCACTTGCCCCACCGATGAACAACAGTTCATGCAAACCCCCCTGCACGTCCCCTAAAAGGACATCATTACCCATATCTGTCATATGGACTACATCTGACCTATATAGTTTGATCCTACTGCGTCTTATCTCTGGATGGTGTATAACTGACCCACCAGAGCCTAAAAGATCCAGCCTGAGCTGCCTATTAACTTTCTTGTGGGTCATATTTATACCCCTAGGGTCACCCATGCAGTTCCACTGCCTACGGGGCAAAATATCTGACCACACCAAGTGCACTCCCGGCCAGCATCCTTGGATGGCCCAGAAGTCAGCACACGCCTGCTCAATAAGAGCCCTGCCTTTTAGCATACCCAGGTCATTACCACCAAGGTGAATAACCAAAAACTGTGGCACCTCATGAACCACTGCCGACTGGAAAAGCATTGGAAGAAGCCCGTCCCACCGCATCCCTCAGTGGCCGAGCCACTGCACTGTGGCTCACTGGCTATGCCCCAGCTGCGTGTCAACACGGGACTTCGCCGCCCTGTGGCTGGCCCAAAAGATCATACTATGGCCGCAGAGGAAGATGCGTGCTCTTCTGTTGTCTTTCCAGTGGCCTGTCAAAACAAGCGAATAACGTGTAACAGTAATAACCAACTTCAACGGCTAGCGTTTTGACTCCCTGTAAACAATCGCACATAGGACTTATATGCCTTGGAACGCCATTTCCCCAAAGCCTGTAGGCACTCCTGGGGGTATCCCAGGCATGCTGCTGTAGAAGCCACCCCGATACGAAAGGAGTTAGTCCCGAACAAGTGGTGGTCGAGACCCAAATTGTCCATGGCCTTCCAAGTCAAAGCCCAGAATTGAAATTTTGAAAGGGGTTGACCATCCTCGTGATTGAAAAGATATCCTGGTTGTTGACCCCTCAGGGCCAAATAACACCTCAATGCTAACACTGGGCAGATGTCACCCGTCAGTGAAGGGGAGAGTATCACCAGCCGACCCTTCCTGCGCTGGTCAGTTTTGGACCATCGCAGCCGTAAGAGGGCCTGCTCCTTCTGCCAACTAAGGTCCGATATCAAAAGGGTGCATACAGATAAGTCCCCCTTGGACCTAGCCACCACTTCACTAATCCGGAATGCTCCGAAGAAAAGTGTAAGTGCAGTAGCATGAAGAAGCTTGGCCTCAAAATTGGAAGAACATAGCACCTCCCACTGCCTTTGAAGCCCCCTAAGAAGTTCTGGGTGTATTAGAGAGCGAGCATCCAGAATTACAGGGTGATCCCATGCCCAAACTTCCAACATCTTATGGATGCGTAAGTCGTCTGAAAGGTCCGGAAATCCCTGGGACTTAGCCAAAAAGGAAAGGCCAGAAAGCTTACCTCTAATAGTTGTGACAGCCAGGCCCTTCCTTCTGCCTTCTACACAAAACTCAATGAGGTGCTCCACTGGGACAGTCTCCACTGGGACATACATTGTTGTATGTATCCCCTTTCAGCCATGAAAGCCAAAAGCTCCCTACCTGATCTTTGGTAGCTGGCCATAGTGCTGGGCACAATAGAGAGGCTTATTGCCTTTTCTGATTCAAGCCGCCAATCTCCCACAGTTCTGGTGACACCACATCCGGCTGAGCCCTGGCCCACGGTGCCAGCTGTCGAAATCTCTCCATCTGGTTCCGTGACAGAGCATCAGCAATAGTATTATCAACACCTGGGACGTGGAGTGCCAGGAACAGAATATTAAACTGGAGACAATGCAACACGAAGGCACGTACTAGGTGCATGACCCTAGGGTTTTTTGATGATAATGAATTAATAACATGCACCATGGACAGGTTATCACACAAGAAATGTAACCTGTCTTGCCAAAGATGTACTGCCACTACTATGGGGAAGAATTCCAAGAGGGTCAAATCTCTGACTAAACCCTCTTGAACCCAGTGCAGCGGCCAGCTACCATGGCACCAGGAATCATTAAAAATAACTCCAAAACCTAAACACCCGGAAGCGTCGGAGTGCACTTGGAGTTCAGCCTCCAGTAGGTGATCCTGCCTCCAGAAAGAGACCCCATTAAAATCCTGTAGAAACGCAGACCAAACTACCAGGTCTGCCTTAAGGGCCGCTGAAACTCTAACGTGGTGTCATGGATGTGATAGTCCTGACATTGCATCGTACACCCTACGAAGGAAGGCGCGCTCCGGTGCTACTACCCTGCATGCAAAGTTTAATGAACCTGCTAGCTCCTGGAAAGAAAGCAGTGTCGCCTTCCTGGAGGCCAGAACACGTGTGATCTTGTCACGCAACAACTTTAACTTTGCCAGTGAAAGCCGGCAGCATTGGGACAGAGTATCGATTTTAATTCCTAAAAAGGTAATAATAGGGGATGGGCCCTCGGTTTTCTCCTCCACTAGCGGAACCCCAAGGTACTCTGACAAACCCGCAAAGTGATCCATAACAGCTTTACAATCACCAGTGTGTGCACAGCCAGCAAACAAAAAATCATCCAGATAATGAACCACTGATTGTGCCCCAGACCGCATACTGATTGCCCACTCCAGAAAAGAGCTAAAACGCTCAAATACTGAGCAAGAGATCGAACAGCCCATGGCCAATGCTCGGTCCATATAAAAATTGCCCGCAAAAGCGAACCCCAACAATTTGAAGTCCCCAGGATGGACAGGCAGGAGGCGGAACGCTGACTCTATATCACACTTTCCCATCAGTGCATCAATCCCGCAGCACCGAACCATCGCCACTGCACTGTCAAAGGGGGTGTAGTGCACTGAACAGAGATGTTGGGGAATAAAGTCATTTACTAACTGGCCGTGCAGGTAGGAGAGGTGATGTATCAGGCGGAACTCACCAGGTGCCTTCTTTGGCACAATGTCCAGCAGAGAAACCCTAAGGGAAGAAGTGGGTGGTGAGGGAAAGGGACCTAAAACCCTACCTGCCTCCCTTTCTTTGTTAATTTTGTCTTGTACCACCTGTTCCATGCCCCAGACCGACTTAAGGTTCTTGGACCGGAACGCACACCTAGGTCCTATATAAGGGATCCGAAAGCCTCTTGTAAAGCCGTCTAACAGAAACTGAGCTTCGTGAACTAGGGGGTAAACTTCCAATAAACTTCGTAACTCCATCAGCTTAATTGGACTGGGGCCCTTTTCCTTGATTTGGGCCAGGAGCTCCTTGCCTCCTGGGGCCGGGGTGGTCCTTATTTCCTCCTTTGAAGAAACGTCTCCTTGGGCAGGACGTACAGGCATGCTGGCCCCCACACAGGGAACACTCATGCCTAAAGCGGCATGAGCTGAAGCCGCAGGAACCACAGGAGCTGAACTCCCAGCAGAGCAGCCGTGATTGAACCCCCTGCCCCACTGGACCATGGGAAGGGGTCAACATTAACTGCTTAGGCAAGAGGTGTCCACTATCCGTACGGTCGCCCGGCACTGGACGTGAATGGGACATGAACTGAAGCCATAGGTCCACCTCCTTCTTGTCCTAAGGAAGGGAGGTGTCATATGCAGCCCTCATGCGAAAGACTTCATCATACGAAAGCGAAGCCACACCCTGGAACTATGCGTATGCTCTATAAATAATGTCAAGATATTTAATCATGACAGAGCCACTCTGTGGCTGTTTTTGCATAATGACACCCATATACGTTAAAAAGGCAGGTAGCCAATTAGCTCAAGTACGTTCAATCTTGCGCCTTTTAGGCATGTCACTATCCTTATCATCTCCCTTATCTTTCTCCTTCCTCGCTGGTTCCCTATACAACAGGGTAAAAAGGTTTATATAGTCACCTTTCCATATTTTCTCCCTAGTTGCAGGCAGCAAGTGAAATCCCAAAGGGGCAGAAGTTTCACCAAATGGGATGGCTCCCGCACAAATGTGTTCTAGAGGGTCAGCTGTAACATCTGGCGAAGTCCCCCCTAAGGAAGCCGTGGCGCCAGCCTGAGAAGGTCCCCATACCTGGTCACAGGCCTGGAGCAATGTGGGTTGTTGTTCCTGAATGCCATCCCCTTCTTGCATAGCAGTAGCTTGGTCAACCTCCTCAGCTCCCATCGCCCCCAGTATGGATAGCCCCAAGGCAGCCAGCCCCACGCAGGACCTGGTCCTCGCGAGCTGGCCTTGTCGCACTCACCCGAGTTCTCCCCTGATCCAGCATCCATTGATGACTGTGGAGTCGAAGTCCCTGCCTGCTCAGAAACGGATGCCACATCAGCCAGCCTGCTGGGCCCTGCCTCCAGGGCATCCAGTCGAGCTAGAATTAAATCCAGAGTATGATTAGTGTTATTGGAATCATGAACTGGTGGAACCTCAACTTCTGTGTTTGCGCGTTGCTGACTCTTCCCCCTACTCCGCTTAGCAGGGGGATGGGTGGCTGTAAGCACAACCACCTGATTAGGGGTGGCTTGCTGAGAAGAGGCAATAGTCGTATGGACAGCAATAGCAGTTCGACCATCTCCTTCAGAGGTCGCATTCTTCTGGCGCCTACCGCAAACTGTTTGGCATAGGGGTTGCTAGCTGTGGTGGTAACCCTTCGAACAAGAGTGGATTGCTGGGAAGAAGAGGCCATAGCTGTATGGTCATTAAATCCCACGCATGATACCTGCTGACCCCTCCCCCGGCCCACTTTGCAGGGGGGTTGTTAGCTGCAGTAGCAACTAACAGTGGTGGTGGAGTGCCATGAGGGAGCCCTCTCCAAGGCCTCAAGGCGAGCCAGGATAGCAGCCCAAGGTGGTTCAGCATCCTTCGCCATGGAAGCACCGAGAGGAGGCGCCTCCAAAACCAATCTGGGGGCCCTACCGTTCCCCTTAGGCCCCCCTTGTCCTTTTTTCGGTGGCATTATGAAATCTCAGGTAAAAGTGGGGGCCTGATGCCCCTGGCTCCTATTATCCACGCTCCCGTTATAAGAGGCCTTATAGACCAAATTCACAGCCCACTGACTAAACTAAACTCCTTGAGAGCAGTCGTAACGAAACCCCCTGAGAGCAGTTGTAAATGGGAAGGCCTAATGGTCCTGCAAGCCTATATGATACCCCCACAGACAACGTGATGCCCAATCAGCCAGGCTCAACAGGCCTAGAATCGGGCCCTGTTAGTCAGCTTCTGAAAAGCCTGCAAACCAGGCACAACCTCCCCTGGGAGGAGTTAAGGCTCCCGCCCAGTGAAGGCTCAAAGGCCTCGCAGGCCGGCTGGCTATCCATGGGGAGAGGGAGGCCCAGACCCAGCCCGCGCCAGCCAGGCCCCGGATTGGGCCCTGGAACTGGCCTCCACGAGGCTAGATGGCCCCCTTAACATTCCCCGCAGGCCTCTGTAAGGCCAAACATATATACTCCCCATGAGGGGGGAGGAAAAAGCCTGCAAAAACGGCTTGAAAGACGCCCGAAAATGGCGCCCGCCATGCCGCTCTTTTGCTCCGTCAAAATGGCACACACCACGCTGCAGCCTCGCTCTCTTCACTGAAGCACAAATCTCTCCGATGCCAAATAAAGAAGAGGGAGAGGAGGAGCTGGCGCGAGCTTAAATAGGCCCGGCCGCTCGTCCTCTGAGGCGCACCTTGATGATGTCATGCCAGTTCAGGCGCGCCTGCCCTCTTCGTTGATGGCTGCTGGGCTTCACTGCAGGCCGCAAATATCGCCCCGCGGCCCGGTAAGTAAACCGAGCGCGGAGCAGGGGTTCTGGTGCTAAATCCTGTAGTGCCAATATTGCTGTATCTTTAAACTTTAGTTTGCCTAGATCTCTCAGATGACGAAGCAGCTCTTCTTTTTTGGAGTATTTAGAAAAACAGACTATTATGTCCCTTGATCCTTCTTTCCTTTTAGGACCAAACGCTCTATGTGCTCTTTCTAAATCTTCTTTTTTCAGTTGGAAGTCTGGGAGCAGAGAGGCCATTTTACTGAGAACCTCTTTACATCTCCTTGTTCCACCTCTTCTTCCAGATAACGAAAACGCAGGTTAGGGCATCTATTTCTGTTCACCAGTTCCTCCAGCTTGAGTCTTGCATCTAACTGTGTTTTTTTAAGTGTCTCAACCTTGTCCTCCTGCTCTGCCATTTTTCTTCAATTGCTGTTGTTTTATTTTCTACCATATCTAATCTGGTTTGTATCTCTCCCAGCTTATTTTCTAGTATTTCGATCCAGCCAGTCATTAATTCCTGTTTAAAGGAGCAGAGCTGACTAGCAAGTTCTCCTCTATTTCGGCTATTGTGTTTGTGGTCTCTGTCTCTCCCTCTCTTTGCAGGCTTGCAGAGATCTTTTGTGACGCAAATAACATAATTGTTTCCCCTGAGGACATTCTCTTTGCTATGGGCCTCAAAGCTACTTTCCTTCCTGTTGCTTTGAAATAAAGTTTAAGACCCACCTCTTTCAGTTTTTTGAGCTCCAGATATCATTCCCTTCTTGGGCTTAGCATAGGAAAGGTTGAGTCTTTCCTTTTTCTCTCTTTCTTAGGCATAGATTTTAAAAGAAGCTGAGGAGCTCCCACTCTACATCGCCGTTTTCTCAGACGTCCCAGGCTTCCAGCTTTACAAGTGAAGTTTGAAGTAAGGGTTAGCAGAGCTTTCCATGTGAATCAGTGGTTGATAATGGTGGTACAGCAGCATCTGGTTGTGAAAGAGATTGCTGGGTTGTTTGTTGTTATGTGCCTTCAAGTCGATTATGACTTATGGTAACCCTATGAATCAGTGACCTCCAAGAGCATCTGTCATGAACTGCCCTGTTCAGATCTTGTAAGTTCAGGTCTGTAGCTTCCTTTATGGAATCAATCTATCTCTTGTTTGGCGTTCCTCTTTTTCTACATCCTTCTGTTTTTCCCAGCATTATTGTCTTTTCTAGTGAATCATGTCTTCTCATTAGGTGTCCAAAGTATGATAACCTCAGTTTCATCATTTTAGCTTCTAGTGACAGTTGTGGTGTAATTTGTTCTAATGCCCACTTATTTGTCTTTTTTCACAGTCCGTGGTATGCACAAAGCTCTCCTCCAACACCACATTTCAAATGAGTTGATTTTTCTCTTACCCACTTTTTTCACTGTCCAACTTTCACATCCATTCATAGAGATTGGGAATACCATGGTCTGAATGATCTTGACTTTGGTGTTCAGTGATACATCTTTGCATTTGAGGACCTTTTCTGGTTCTCTCATAGCTGCCCTACCCAGTCCTAGCCTTCTTCTGATTTCTTGACTGTTGTCTCCATTTTGGTTAATGATTGTGCAAAGGCATTGATAATCCTTGACAAGTTCAATGTCCCCATTGTCAACTTTAAAGTTACATAAATCTTATGTTGTCATTACTTTAGTCTTCTTGACATTCAGCTGTACTCCTGCTTTTGTGCTTTCCTCTTTAACTTTCATCAGCATTTATTTCAAATCATTACTGGTTTCTGCTAGTAGTATGGTATTGTCTGCATATCCTAAATTATTGATATTTCTCCCTCCAATTTTTACACCTCCTTCATCTTGGTCCAATCCCACTTTCCGTATGATATGTTCTGTGTACAGATTAAACAAATAGGGTGACAAAATACACCCTGTCTCACACCCTTTCCAGTTGGGAACCAATCGGTTTCTCCATATTCTGTCCTTACAGTAGCCTCTTCTGCAGAGTATAGGTTGAGCATCAGGACAATCAGATGCTGTGGCACGCCCATTTCTTTTAAAGCATTCCATAGTTTTTCATGATCTACACAGTGAAAGGCTTTGCTGTAATCTATAAAGCACAAGGTGGTTTTCTTCTGAAATTCCTTGCACTGTTCCATTATCCAATGTATATTTGGAATATGATCTCTGGTGCCTCTTCCCTTTCTAAATACAGCTTGGACGTCTGCATTTCTCGCTCCATATATGGTAAGAGCCTTTATTGTAGAATCTTGAGCATTACTTTACTTGCATGGGATATTAAGGCAATAGTTAGATAATTACTGCATTCCCTGGGATCCCCTTTCTTTGGAATTGGGATATATATTGGACTTCCCAGGAGGATTGCTCCGCCTGTGACTGCCTCTGAGACGAGCTCCCGTCTCAGAGGAAGCTTTTTCAGTTTTAAAACCAGTCAGAAGAATTTTTTGACTGGTAAAAACTTTCTCCCAGGCAAGGGAGAAATGAAGAGATCACCCACAGAAGCTTCATTGTGTTTGTTGGGGACTGGAATTCATCAGGATCGCCTATGAACGAAGGTGTAGCCAGCAGCGTCGGACGGAGTCAGGGAATTCAAGCAAGCTCAAACTGACTAAGCGAGACTTTTTTTTCTCTTTAAAGAAAAACAGATTTTAACAGGCAAGCATTCTTCTGTCTACTCCTATCATTCTTATCATTGTTACAGTAAAAGAGATTTGTTATAGAATCAGCAACAAAGAATCCCTGGGTGAGTTATACCTTTCTCTTTTATACACGGAATTAAGGAAGAAGAAAATCGAAATAGCTTATCTTTGTTTTTATTGCAAAAAGCTGGCATGGAATTGAGCATTATAAAGATATAAACGGATGAGGGGCATCTAATCTGAGGAGGAAAATCTGATTGATATGAACATTTGAGTACTATTTGTCTGGGACTATTTTTTCTGGTCTACTTTATTTTGACGAATCTGCTTATTCTTTATGCCACTAATTATTTTGATGCTGTGAACTAAATTTGTTTTGCACTCTTGGTAACATAAGAGATAAGGCAGTCTGTCTAGAAGATGATGTCAACAGGCTTGGAATATTAACTCCTTTGTTGCTGGAAAAAGAAATAAATTGCTCTTTGCTTGGGAATAGTGGCTATATTGGAAATTGAAGGTTTTTTTTTTTCAGTCTTAAGAATGACAATCAAGAAAGTGGCCGAGACCCTGGATGTACAGGAAGGGGTTCTCTCTCTAAACATGTTTCAGAAAATATGGATGAGATTAAGATAACGAAACAAGAATTGAGACAGGGCAGATAAGAGATGAAAATTGAATTTGGCAAAATGAAACAGGAGTTGAAAGAAATAAAGGATTCTATGAGAAAAGAAGATATAACTGGACAAGCAACAGAAGATAAAAAAAAGAAAAATTAAAGGGAAGGTGCAAGTCCTGGAGATTGGAATAGATATATCAAATGTGGAATTGGAAAAAGATTTGGATTTTATAGCTATGATGGATCCTAGTGACAAAGATTATTGCTTGGAATTCAGCGCTGTCTCTGAAGGAATTGGTGAAGATATCAGAGATAAATTTATCAATGTTTCAAAAAAAATTCTGGACTGGAATGATCTGATGGAACCTGAGATAGAGAAAGTTTATAGAATTAATTCCAGATATGTGACAATGGAAAAACTCTCAAGAGATGTGCTAGCGCACCCCGTAAAAAAGAACAGAGATATGACTTTACAACAATATTTCAGTAACACAGTCAGAATTGATGGCAAGAAAATATTTGTGATGAAGGAAATTCCTATCAGACTCTTACTATATGACTATGACAGCAGAATTATGTGTGCAAGGATGGACGATGGAAGATGGAACTAACACTGATAATGGAAGAATAGCTGTTGAAACTACTGGATTTACTAGACCTGAATAGATGGATTAATTGACATGTCTATTTGGAGAAAAATCGATAGATATATTTCTCAAGGACTAGAAACCTCTCTTTGACTTTTTGTGGAAAGAATAAAATGATATGATGTTAATGAGATGTAATGATTAACCAAGATAACCATTGGAGGAAAGTGATTTTGTAATATATTAAGGGACAGGTTTGTTATATACTATAGACCTATAGCTGATTTATGACAAATCGGAAGTCAATATTTTTATTGTATTAGTTATTAATTTGTTCTTTTTCTTTTTGTTTTGTTTTGTTTTTGAAATCTTGAATAAAAATTTATATTAAAAAAAAGGAATTGGGATATATATTGAAAGCTTCCAGTCTGTGGGCCATTGTTTAGTTTTCCATATTTCTTGACAAATTTTTGTCAAAATTTGGACAGATTCAGTCTCAGTAGCTTGTAGCAACTCTATTGGTATGCCATCTGTTCCTGATGATTTGTTTTTTCCAAGTATTTTAAGAGCAGCTTTTACCTCACATTCTAAAATTTCTGGTTCTTCATCCATGAATGAATCTGTCATCCCGTCACCTCTTCTATAGAGTTCTTCAGTGTATTGCTTCCATCTTCCTATTATTTCATCTCGGTTAGTCAGTGTGTTCCCCTGTTGACTATTCAACATCCCTACTCTTGGTTTAAGTTTCCCTTTCATTTCTCTAATCTTTTGGAATAGGGCTCTTGTTCTTCCCCTTTTGTTGTCCTCTTCTATTTCTATACAATAACTATTGTAACAGTCTCTTTGTCCCCATGTACTAGTCGCTGTATTGTTGCATTTAGGGTACTGACCATGTTTCTATTGCCTTTTGCTTTTGCTTTCCTTCTCTCTTTAACCATTTTAAGACTTGCTTCAGTCATCCATTGAGGTCTTTCTCTCTTTTTAACTAGAGGTATTGCCTTTTTGCATTCTTCCCTGATCATGTCTCTTGCTTCACTCCATAGTTCTTCTGGTTCTCTGTCAATTCAGTTTAAAGCCTCAAATCTGTTCCTTATTTGATCTTTATTTTCTTCTGGGATGTTATTTAAATTGTATTTTGGCATTGTGATTGCTTTGTTCTTCTTTAGCTTTACTCTGATTTTCGATACGACCAGTTCATGATCTGTACCGCAGTCTACTCCTGGTCTTGTTTTTGCAGAAAGTATGGAAATTCTCCATCTTCTGTTAGCAATTATATAATCAATTTGATTCCTATATTGACCATCTGGTGATGTCCATGTGTACAGTTGTCTTTTCCGTTGCTCAAAAAATGTGTTTGCAGGAAACAAATTATTGGCTTCAGAGAATTCAATAAGTCTTTCTCCTGCTTTATTTCTGTTTCCTAAGCCCCATTTCCCACAATTCCTAGTTCTTCTCTGTTCCCTACTTTTGCATTCCAGTCCTCCATGATTCTCAGAACATCTTGTTTTGGTGTGTGATCAATTTCCTCCTGTACTTCTGCATAAAATCTCTCCAATTCTTCTGCGTTTGCCGTTGGAGCGTAGACTTGGATGATGTTTATATTAATAGGTTTCCCGTTTAATCTCATTGATATCACTTGCTCAGACCTTGCATTGTAGCTCCTAAACGCTTTTGCTACATCACTTCTCACTATTAAAGCAACCTCGTTTCTTCTTGATTTCTCATTTCCTGCATAAAATATTTTGTAGCTGCCTGATTGAAAATGTCCCATTCCTGTCCATTTTAATTCACTCATGCCAAGTATTTTAATGTTGATACGTTCCATTTCTTGCTTGACAGTTTCTAACTTTCCCTGGTTCATGCTTCTCACATTCCATGTTCCTATTGTGTGTGTCATACAACTCTGGATTCTCCTTTCGCATATGTGCGCATCAGCCTCTGTGCTTCCAGTTGGCTTTGACCCAGCTGCGTCATTAGTCACAGTGCTACTCGTCCTTTGTTCTTCCCCAGTAGCTCGGTGAGTGCCTTCTGACCTGTGGGTCTCATCTTCCAGCACTATCTTGTGTTGCATTTTGGGTACTCTGTTCATAGGGTTTTCGTGGTAAGAGATATTCAGAGGTGGTTTTCCATTGCCTTCCTCTGAGTTTGGATGCATCTTAGTCTGGTGTCTCAGCTTTGACTATTCTGCCTTGGGTGCCCCTGCTAGGAGTCTAGCCTCTTGGTCTAGACTCCTGATGGCTTTGCTCTCAGCTTCTTCAACACTCTCAAACCCCCTCACCATGTTAAGGTGGGGATTGCTGTGTTACCATGTGCTTTTTGTCACAACACACATATACCCAAAAGACATGAGTCTGCATCTTCAGCCTGAAATTGTAGTACACTACAACCTAATAGGTCTCACAGAATGGAAAGAAAATAAAGGGGTAATACACCAGGGTCTATAATACCTTAATGCACATGTTATTACAAAGACAGTGTAGCATTTAGACTGATCATCAGTAATTGAGTTAAAACCAAAGGGAAAGTATGTGCCTTGGCAAACCAAACAGGAAAGAAGAGCAAGTGGAAATAGGTGTGCAAGTTCTCCCTTTTCCTTGTACACTGGAAGGGCAAAGAAAGGAAGTGTGGGCCAACTTGTGCTTCTTCATTATAAACCATCCTTCATATTTATATCTGTGCAATGCTGGTCAAAAAGATTTGATGGTGGAACCTCATGCTGTCTGCAAGCACCTTGCACAAAGCAGAGCTTTCAAAAGACAACATTCATATCAATCATATTGAATTTTCAGCATTGGATAAATTTATCATGGCTCCCCATTTTTTTGTGATACACAGATGTTTGAGAAAAGCTATTTTTCTGTGTGCTGGAGCTGTTGCTTTGTCTGCATTTTCTCCTCTTGAAAAGGTAATGCCTGTACTCATTTTGCTTGTGAAATTTCATTCCAAGAGATTATTCTTTTTTGCTTTGAATGTAACTGTGCATTTCACTCGCCTTTGTTGTTTTCACTGGGAGCAATTAGGATTTCCCATTATCTCAGTGGTACTGTTTTCTTCCTTTGCTTGGCCTTCTGGTGCAGAGGAAGCCTAACGGGCGATTTAAGGAGCTCTGATTAAGAGTAAAGGATGAAAGGCAGGCAGCTTACAAGTGCTCAGAAGACTGTGTGATGGTTTGGGATTCAACAGGCTGCAGAGCTAAATAAAATCCACCTTTACTGTGAGGTTCACTGATAGTTTCAGTTTTGATAATCCTCTTTCCTAGGGATGAAATGAGTAAGCAAAGTTTGTTTCTCCTTCATTACATTATTAAAAAACACCCAGTTATATAGTGTCTTGTAACTCTTAACACAACTAAATGTTGATTATTCCAGAAAGACTGTTAATAAATATTAAATGGCTTTAGTATTTCCCCGCCCCTCACTTTATGTGAATAGTTTTTCTGGTGTTGAAAAGCATTGTGAAATTGACCCTTGCAAGGCTGAGAGATTTGCAACACTGTTATTGTTTAATTAAAATGTAAAATTTTTAAATCATGTTTGAGAATGAAACAGGCTTGTTTTGAAAATGTAATTCTACATTTTTTTTCATTGTGTAATCTTAGGCTTCACAGACTTTATTACAGAGATAAGGAAACTGTGGCCCTCCAGATGTTGTTGGACTCCAACTCCCATCATCCTTGATGATTGGCCATGCTGGCTGGAACAGATGGGACTTGGAGACCAACACCAACACCCATGCCTTAGAGACTATCCTCTCCATTTTGTCATGTTGCAATAGTTCATGTCAGCTGAAAGGAGCCTTTTCAGAAAGACACACCCCTTCTCCAAAGATGACTTGATTGATTGATCTTCATGGTGCCCCACTGGAAGACCATCTAACCTTGATCCTGTTCTGACGTAATGCCAGAATAAGAATTTTTAGTCAGGAAACAATTTGAAGAGCAAACATATTTAATATTTCATTGCATTTTTAATTTTTTACAAATTGATCACAACCAGAGGAACATCATCACAACAATGTCATACATTATATGGTTTAGTTATGGTTATTTGTATTGTTCTTAACCTGTCTTCAGTTGTTTGTAAATCACCTTGAAATTTATACGAAAGGCAATTCAAAAATTAAAAGAATAATACATAATTTCCCTAGATTATCATAAAAATGTTCAGTTGTGGCTTCCTACTAGTCCATGATGTGAAAATAATAACCCTATGGCTGGATAGGAGGAACGCTTTCCCACAAGATGAATCCTTGTCTCATTGATTACCCATCATTTAAACATTATACCAGCCATGTGTGACCTACTTTTAGAAAAGTAGCTTCCATGTGATTGGGGTAGCCTTGTACAGTTATCTTCACTTTTGAATAAACTGAGGTCATCTTCTGGTTCCTTCCAGGTACTCCACTATCTGAAATGTCCAATGGGTAGTAAGTTAGGAGAGGGACTTCTCAGTAGGGGCTCTCTGCTTGTGGAATATTCTTTTTTTTCCCCAATGATGGGATATGAATTCTAGGGGGGGAAACAGCTGTATATGCCTTCTTTAAGGCAGGGATGAGGGACATGTGACTGAACTCCAACTCCCATGAGCCCCAGGCAGCAGGGCCAATGGTCAGGGGAGGTCAGGGTTGTAGTCAAGAAATAACTTCTTCAGTGCATATATGGTTTTCTTTTTTCATTGCGAAGCACTTGATCTTATATTTTATTCGCAAAAAATCTGCTCTTCCCATTGTGATACTGAATTTAATTTTGTATTATTAATAATAAATAGAATTATTAAACAATAATAAGAATAAGAATAGCTATATGTATTACTCACTCTTCACCCTAAACTTCTAGGACAGCTTACAACAACATAAGTACAGATAATACCTACTTGCTCCAATTTTGAGTTAAGTTCAGTCAACAACAAAATGTTTTACGGAAGTTGGATCCAAGAGGATATAAATGGGTTTTTTTCTCTTTCACTGTTGATATAACTTTACAGCTATAATATCATCTTAATGAATTTGTTTTTCACAGAATTTTATCTGGTTTATGAATTTTACCATGAAGCCCATTTCACTATGCAATTTATACAAATTTGTAACGACTCATTTGAGGGACACTGACTGTGGATTTCAATTCATCATGGATCAGTAGCACAGTAATTACACAGTAATTATCAAAGAACTTATGTGCAAGTTGCCATAGTGGCAGGAACATAGGCACAGCATGAAAAAGGTAAATCACTTTTGTGCTACATCTCATTCACAAAAGACTTTTTGTTTTCAGATATAATCAATATACAATGCAGAAACAACAGCATGTCATGAAAATGTATTATCTGAACCACAAGTTTATTGTTGATCATATGCGAACATATACTTTTGATCATATTTTAAATGGTGCCAATAATAGTTCTAATTCTGGATTTAATTCTCCTCCAAAATTTAGGGGACCAAATATTTCCTATATATATGTGTAACTATATATACATTGTAAAACTGTATATAATGTAAAGAGACATACTAATCCGTCTCCATGAGCTGGGAGGTGCTGGTAGTCGGTCCACTCCTACCTGTGTCATGGGATTCAGTGAATGATATTGGGGGATTATGTACCTACTCCATGACTGTTGTGCTATGGGGTGCTGAAGGGCACTATTTTGTACCCAGTGCAATTTAATATCTATATGAAGCCAGTGGAACTGGTAGTTGGGAGACCTAGGGCACAATATCATCAGTATGCTGATGACACCCAGCTCTACATCTCTTTTTCATCTAAATGAGGTGAGCCCATGACTCTTCTAAACCAATGCCTGGATACATTGGATCAAGGCCAACAAACTGTGATTGAATCATGATAAGCTATACACCTTGTTGGTGGGTGATTCCTAGGCCTGGGAGCTAGGAAGTTTGCCAGTTCTGGATGGTTGTACTCTCTCTGAAGGAGCAGGTACATAGTTTGAGGATGCTCCTAGATTTATCTTCATCAGTGGAGTCCCAGATCACATTCTTGGTGAGAGGAGCCCCTATTATAAACAGGTTGGTACCCAACTACATCCTTTTCTGGACAGTGGTAGCTTGGCCACTGTGATTCATACATTGGTAACATCACAATAGGACTACTGTATCATTCTCTGTGTGGGGCTTCCCTTAAGACTAGTCCAGAAGCTGCATTTGATACAGAACACTCTGCCCAGCAGTTGTTGAGTGGAGCACCTGGATTGTGCACATATTGCACCAATGCTGAGAGAACTATACTAGATGCTGATTAGCTACTGGACCATCTTCAAGGTCTTGTTACTACCACATAAAGTCCTGAACAACTGGGGACCAAGTTACCTGAAAGACTACTTGCCCCAAGATTCACCTGTAAAATTGCTTAGATCATCTGGGGTAATTCTGTTCTACAGAATGTCATAGGGTGGTATAACAGGCACTTTCTGCTGTTGCCCCTGCACTTTGGAATGCTTTTTCCTCTGTCATACGTGAAGCATCATCAATTATTTGCTACAGATGGCTTGTAAAGATGTCTCTTTTTCAGCAGGCTTTCCCATTTCTATACGATTGGGCCCCTGTATCCCTGTATTTCTGTTTTACTTATGTTGATTTGTATTGTTTTATTGTTTGTATGCCACTGAGACCGTTTTTTACAATATCAAGTTGTTTAAAAATACTTTAAAAAAAACATTTTAAAAGTATATGGTCCCTGTTATCCTGGGCTCCATAATATCTCTTATCTCCAAGAGTGGAAAGAGAAGGTTCAACCTCAGAGATGGAGATCTAACATCAGAAGTATTCTTGCTGATGCTGTGGAAACCTCCACAAACATTTCTCCATATTGGTAGGTTCAAAAAGGGAGCATGCCAAGTACAGATTTGGGGCACACTACAGGCAGATTAAGGAAAGACATGGATCCAAAGGACCCCTAGCCTCCCAGTCCCCCAATGTGCCCACCCCAACAGGGAACAAACATATCCATTCCTGAAACTACCATTTCTTTCTCATCATTCTCAGTATGAAGGAAATATTTAAAGCAAGAAAGAAAAGACCAGAAAAGGATGGAAGTATGCAAGAGTTCTGCTGTGTCCTTATGCCTGCCCTGCAGGCATGAGCTGGGCATGGCACTGAATGTGGTGGTTCAGCCATCTTTGCTTGTCTCTCCCTTCCTTTAGGATTGCAGCCTAAAGCAACATAAAGAACAAATTAAGACTAGGGATGGGAAGAGCATTCAAAGCAGGAGTGTTTAAATATGTGAACATTCCTGGTTGAATTACTTTGTAATATGTGTGGAGCAAGCACCTCAATTTCACTTCCTAACCTTCCTACCAGTGCTCTCTCCCCCAAGACAAAACATCTTGGGGACAAAGGGAGGGGTAGGAAGTGGTGGGCAGGCCTATGGATGTGCAAATTATTTTTTTTCCTGCCAGGACTTGGACTTGGATCTACAACCCAAAATCTCTAGTAGGAAAAGATACTCCAGTCATGCATCTATTTCTGCCAAGGAGACCTTCATTCTTAGCTGAAAATGATTCATGAAGTGGCTTTTCTTCTGGGAGATCCTAGGACTTGGAGTTAAGTCCCAGTTTCTCATTGGGAAGAGGTGCTCTGTGCATCAGTTTCCCAAGGTAAGGGTTTTTTGGGGGGGATTGCCTTGGGAAAACAGGAGGACCGGGTAGTGGTTGGTACTCCATGAATGCAGAAGTGGATGTTCCCACTGATGCATGAAGCATGTTTTCCTACTACAGAACCTGGGACATTACTTCCAGTGGCTATAAAGAAAGTGGAAGATTCTCTGAATCTATATCTCATGTGCCATTTTCTAATTTTTCCCCATGACTTTGTTGGATGTTTAGTTCACTTTGAGATACCAAATAGCCTTGGTATTTATTGCATAAGCAACCACTTCAGAGAACAATAAACTAATAATATGCTGTCCTTTCTAGTAATCCTTTGGATTCATTTTTTAAAAACTATTTATATATCCTAAACTGAATTTCTGAGTCAGTGAACTAAAGAAACCTCCTTTATCAGCAAATGTATTCTAGATTCCTTTACAAATGTAGAGGGGAAGGCCAAGTGCAATATATTGAAATGTGGGTGAAATTTAGATACTTCCAGTTGCCCTAAGGCCATTCCATTAAGCTTTAAAAGCATTGCATCCAACAGGCTGCACACTGTTTTTATGATTCACAGAGCATTTTTAAAAATACTGTACAGTTTTTGCTCTTAAATGTGGCTTATTCCCATTTCCCACCCTATTCTTGTGATTTTAATTTGTTTTAAACTGTTTTTAATGTTTTATTTTAAATTGTTGTACCCACTCTGAGATTTTAGGGTGAGGGTCGGGTTAATAATAATAATAATAACAATAACAACTATTATTATTATTATTATTATTAATTTGACAAGCAAGGAACAGAATCTTTCAAGAAAGTTACCAGGTGAGATCAAACTGAGATTTCAGCAGAGGCTATTTGAGACCAACACTAACCATTTTATCACTCTGGATGTCTATAATATGAAAAATGGACTGCCTTCAAGTCGATCCCGACTTATGGCTACCATAGGAATAGGGTTTTCATGGTAAGCAGTATTCAGAGGGGGTTTACCATTGCCTCCCTCTGAGGCTAGTCCTCCCCAGCCGGCTAGGGCTTGCTCAGCTTGCCACAGCTGCACAAGCCAGCCCCTTCCTTGTCTGCAGCTGCCAGCTGGTGGCTACTAGGCTCCTTGGGACTATGCAGCTTGCCCACGGCTGCACAGGTGACAGGGCACGTAACCCCACTGTGGGGGTGATCTTTAGCTGGCCCTTTACACCCAAGAGACACGAGCGGGGATTTGAACTCACAGACTCTGGACTCCCAGCCAGGCTCTCCTCCCCACTGTGATATACCAGCTGTTGTCTATGATATAGTGTACATTTAATTACCATTTTGTGTTTTCAAGTTCACCATAGATGACTGGTTTTATAAATAAATACAATCATGAATACAATCGAGAAACACAATGATGGAGAGTCACTTAAAGTTGATAAATACGTTTTTATGCCAGTGTATTTATAACGAAAACAGTGTTGTAGTTGTGCCAGTAAATATAACACTTAAACAGGCTGTTTTTTACTACCCTAAGATTAGAAATAAATTAGATATATCTTCAATATCCATCTATCAGGATTTATTAGTCAACCATCCAAAATGCATATCCTGTTCCCAATATCTGAAAAGTATTATCATATGCATACATCATAGCTAAAGTAACGATGTCTACTGAGATTAATCAGTTTAAATCCTTTTGATTAATTAAAAATGTAGGTACCATGTATCAAGCCTATACAATTAATTTGTAAAGATTTCTTTAATTAGGTGATAGAGCTAATTATAGCCCACTGGTCAAAACAAAAGAAATAGAACCAATCCAATTAATAAAGAAGACAAATGATTTAAACATCGTAATAGCCTCTTTCAAAGCTGTTGGATGATCTTCATATCATAGCCATTTCCAATAGCAATTGGCTATTTTTTTTTAAAAGTATAATCAGGATATGCCTTGGCAAGAGGGAGGATGCAAAGGGAAGGGAAGGGATGGTGTTCCTGTTCAGGTGGTTTTGAGCAGGAGACATTATGGTGCACAGTGGAGGGGATATGGATGGAGAGGGGTGGGGTCTGGATGGCTGTCAACCGTATCTGTCTTCGATCCTCCATCTATCTTACAGGTTCTTGGTGGCCAATCTACTGAGTCATTTTCCTTGTCTCTTAAGATATTTTCAAAGTGCACTGCTAATTTTTTGCTTTTTAGAGAAATTTTATTATTTTGTCTAGTATTTTAGTATTTTAGTTTCATTGTTTGCTGTGTCGTATTTATAGCTATATATATATATATATTCATTTTGTAAAGCACTTAGAGACTGTTTGGTGTTAACTAGTACATAAAATACATGAATTCAATAAATAATAATAAATACATCTGTATATGTGAGCACCAATTTTGGGCTTTGTTTGCAGGTGATATGGTGGAGTGCAGACAGAGATGAATCATATTGATTGTACGTGTCCTATGACTATAAAATATTGGATGGCAATTCTTCATCAAATAGAAATAATGGCAGTATACAATTTTCCATTAGATTCTTTGGTGGTATTCTTTTGTGCTGGATGTCTTATTACTGTACTGCCAGAAAATCATTCATTTGTTGATAACACCAAGAATGGCTGTTTATTGGAACTGGAGGGGGGACTGAATTCACTAGACCATCAGTAACAGACTGTTTGTTAAGAGTCTGGGACATGATCTGTATTTTTATTTTTGTTTCTGTTATAATTTCAGGGCAATTTACAACATTTAAAATTACAATTTCATAAAAATAACAACATAAATCAACCAAGCAGCAATGCAAACCAAGCATAAAAACAACATCTACATACCTGCCACCAACAATAGGCTGCCAGAATAGCTAACAAAAACAGTGTAGGGAGGAGACCAATCATTCTTCATGAGGCAGGGTGTTCCATAATCTGGGTGCTGCCATTGAGAAGGCCCTATGAGGTTAAATTAACTCATATAGTTCATATAAGAGCAACGAGACAATCAGATGACAAGTTTATTCAGAAGCAGAGTTTGTGAAACTTTCTAAAACTAGAAAGTACAAGATGCTATTAGCCACATGTTTAACTTTAAGTTATTTGCTGTTCTTATATTTAAATAGTATTTATATTATAATTAATCATATAATCATTTAATAGATTTGATATGTTTATTATATTGCAATGTATTTGCGTATACAGTTGGTATAAAATTAGTAGTAATGGTGGATTAATTTATATGTATTAATACTTTTAACTTGTATGTATCATCACACATTTTTTCATATTAAATATGTTTATTATACACTTTTGAATTTATATTAATGCAAAGTCAGGTGTGACCCAAGACCTTTTCCTGCTTGGCGTGCAGCAGTAAGTCTAAGTATGCAGCACCTACGGTTGGCCACATTATTTTGGCATCTGAGACTGAAAGACCCACAAGCACTTCCCTGTTTCCTAGCAGTAGAAATAGAATAATAATAAATGAAATAACTATTTGCTGCCTAACTATTTCATGACAGCTAGATTAGCTGCCTGAAACAGCTGCCTCATTCTACCTAATGGTAGGGCTCATGTTTATAAATCAAAATTAATTTTAAAAAATAGAGCAGAGCTGTAAATCTAACGATGTTCTCAATTCAAGTTAATGGAAGACATAACTCTGCAGATTGATGGTGAATCCTTCAAACCTACATGTGTGAATGGGTCCGGATTAGAAAGCAACTTGGTGTTTACAATACCTGAGAAACACGTTACTGAAAAATATCTAATTTGAAAGGAGCATTGATTAATTTGTGTTGCAAGATGAAGTGGTTTTGTGCGGAAGGCATCCCTATAGCAAGCATTAAATGTATCACAATTCTAATTTATATGTTTGCCTTCCTAAGAACTTGAGTTATTCCCATACATAACTAGTTATGCAGATTTGGGAAATGACCTCTGAGAACAAGCCTGTATAATTATTGGAGTGTTGCTAATCAGATGGATTTTTAAGAGCAAAATTGCAAACAATTTTTCCTATGTCTTACATTATTCATGAACTTTCTATTTATACATATTAATGAAAGAATAAGCTATAAGTAGCAGCAGGTACTTTGCCACTTTCTTTTTGTTCTGTGCTGAACAGCCGTAAAAGCAACTCCTAAACCAGCTGTTTCATCTGACTAATCTAAGATTAGAAATATGGATTTTAATGCACATATTGCTCATGCTTGGGGATAAATGTGCTGGCACATAGCAAACATGAGTATGGTCATAACATCTCTACAGATTGTATTAATGCTTCCTAAATGGTTATCGTACACTTTTTACACACTTATAGTGTTTTCAAACTGATTGTCTTACCTTTCTATTCACTTTTCCACATCATTCATCATCTATGTCTTTTCTACTTTCATAGAATTGGTCATCTTGAATCATTATGGGAACACATCTGTTTAATTCCTAGTAAGGCCAGCTGGGGCTAGGAAGAATGATCTATGAGAACATTTCTATGGATATGCAATCAAGTGATAACTGAAATATCATATAGAACTACAAAATTTTGAATCCACTCAGAGTTGTCTGTTTCTCTTGACTGTGGCTTTATTATTTATTTATTTATTTATTATTTGATTTATATCCCGCCCTTCCTCCTAGCAGGAGCCCAGGACGGCAAACAGAAGCGCTAAAAACACATCAAAACATCATAAAAACAGACCCTAAAATACACCAAAACGAAACAACTTTAAAAACAACTTTAAAGAAGCCTGCCGTCAGTTCCCAGTTCTTCGCTTACCATGGTCAGATAAATGATACAGATGATATAGCTAGGTACCTATTTATTTGGATTGTTCTTTATTTTTGTTATTCAGCTGACTTTGTGTAGGAATGACTGTACATTGTGTTGAATGCAGAGCATCCTGTCCAATTGTAGAAAATCCTCTTGTTTGCAGAAGACGCTGTAATCTAGTGGAATTTTTCACTAATGGAAAAGGGGAGATGGTTTTTGTGGATTTTCCCCTCCCCCCTCCATACTCTGAGGTTCCAAAAGGATTGCCAAAAGGAGAGCAGATTTCACAGAGGTCTAAGTTCCATGCCCTCAGCACAGGGCACCATTGTTTGGCAGTGCACAGCCCCAGACAGAAATGGGCAGGAGGATTCATCCTCTCACTTGTGATCCAGTTCTTGCAGGATCAGCCACAGTCCTAGGTGATCTCATGAGAGTTCTAGGGAAGGGGGGGGTTAGACCCGGGCCTATAAGAGGCCTCAACCTGCTGTCTGTTAGCCTCTTTCTTCATGCGCCGGCTTTACCACCCACCCACCCTAATTTTTTTTGTGTCACTGAGCTGTTTCTAACAGGGGTGCTGGTTGGTGGGGCTAGATAGGAATTTTTCCTCTCAATCAAATTGGCTCTCAGTTGAGCAGGTTTTTTCACCTATCTGGCAGTGATTGCTGTGCACTTTATTTATTTGTTTGTTTATTATTTGATTTATATTCCGCCCTTCCTCCCAGCAGGAGCCCAGGGCGGCAATCCAGTTTAGGCATCCATATGCATTGGGCAGAATCAAACTAAGGGGCACTCCCATAAGGGGTCTAGTAGGATACTTGCTGGCCATGCCCTGTCAGGCCCAGGATGGGACTCAGGAACCAGGCTTGTGGTTGAAAGCAATTCAGTTTTTATTAAGGTAACATCCAAACAAAGACTGCGCCTTCTCATGGAGCAACACAGAGTTATAGATCCTGCGACATGGAAGAAAGTTGACAGAGCAAGGGGCTGCTTTCCCGCCGGTTCTTTAAGAAGGGGCCAAATGGGCGCGCAACCTTTTGCTCCTCCTTAACTGCCCCTCAGGCACTACCCGCCTTCCCCCCCTTCTCTCTTGTCTTTTCAAGTGCCTTCTTGTGTGCGGCGAAGGGGGAAGCGTCGGCCCCTCCTCTTCTGAAGATTCCGATTCCAGTATGGGGGACAGGGGAGGGGCTGATGGTAAACTGACTTGCGGCTTTTCTGCCTTGGGCAGCCCTCCCTCTTCCCCCTCCTGTTCTGAACTTTGAAGCAGGGAAGGCGTGGGAATGTCTAGCGAAGGTTCTGAAACTTCAAAGCTCCCAGACTCTCCGTTGCTAACCAACTCTATCTCTGGCATTTCCTCTGTTTCGTCTTCACTCCACTCGGGCGAAGTTGCTCCCCCTCCTCCCTGCCATTCTGCTGAATCCTCTTCTTCCTCCCCCGGGGACCCCAATTCTGCCTCCCGACATGCCCCTAGCTATGGAGGCTTCTAGTGGGATCACAAGCAGACTGGCTTGCGCCTCACTTGGGGTCTTAACATTGGCCAATTTTCAAGATTGATTCCCAATTTCTTTTTGTAGGGCCTGTTGGAATGAAAGCAGATTCTTGCTCTACTGCCATGCCAACCCCACTTACTTGCTGTAGTCAATAAAGTTGTGAGCCATTTTCACCCATAAAACATTGTTGGCTGTTTTAGTCCCATTGCTGATGGATGGGGGAGGACAATCTTGCACCTGTCTCCCAATTACAAGGGGCTGCAGGAGGAGGAGGTGGTAATCAGCAAGTAATATTCTTTCCTTTCCCTTACTTACATACAATCTGTGAGCATATCTCTGGATCCAACCCGAAGCATTTCATCTATAATTCATGAAATAATGTACTTCCAGTTCTCAGATTATTTTCTGAATTATGAAAAGATAATCGGCTCTTTGGGATGTTTCTCTATATGGCAGGATTCATATAAAGGTTTCTCCGGTATATGCAAAGGAGATAGCATGGTGAAAACAAGCAGCTATCTTGTATGCATGAACAGACTCACTGTTTGGGAGCTGTTGTCAATCCCATATGATCCCCTACAATGGTGAGGGGTCTATGTCTTCCCAAGGGCCATCTAACCCTCTATAATGACTGCTATTATCTACAGACAGATTAAACTACTTTCAGTTGTCATAGATTTTAATGAGAACTACATACACTCTTATTATTTAAAGCTAGTCGCAAAGCTCACAGTATTGGTTGCTAAAAGTTAAAAAAAACCATTGTTACAGTAATGAAATATTAAGGCAATAATGCATTTATGGGACAGAAATGATGCTTTTCTACTTCTGCAATGAAATAAAACAAGCCATTTATTAGTATACAGTATATTGTGTGGAAGGAATCTTCTTTGCAGTTTTCTACAAATGACAGATTTCTCTTACAAGTTAGAATGCTCTATATATCAAAGATAATGTGTATGTTCTGATGCAAAAGCTATCTTGGTAATTTATGAGTAAACTGCAGCATAAAATGTGACACAAATGGGCAGCTAAAATTAATATCATAGTCTTTCAGGGAAATCTAACTTTTATGTCAAGTAATAACCTACATAACCATTTTCTTTCTCTTGGATATTACTTTTGTAGTTATTTTCTTTTGTTCTTTTCCCACTAATTTTAGCTGCTAGTCTACTAACTGAATTTGTTTACAGACAATTATACAAAAACATCTGTGTGCTCATAAGCTGACACAGTTATGATTGCATGGAATTACTACACTTTACACACATCAACTCTTTTGTCACAGCTTTGCAGGCAGCAGCTATTTTCTGGAGACCTATTTCTGCAAGGTCTAAATCTTAGTCCTGGTCTGCACTGATCAAGCAAAGGGGACTTGTAAGGAAATGAAAGTGGGGGGTGTCATTTTTTTGTTCCATTCATTTTCATTTTTAAAGATCTCATTTATTTCACTATGTATGCATAAAAGTGTGTTTAGTAAGTCATTCATTCAAATTTGCTTCAGTACTTGGACTTTTTTATTGTTGGGTTTTCTTCTTCTTGTACAGTTTATTTCCTGCTGCCTCTGAAGGTGGTTGCAGCAGAACTACCATTTTATTCTTCCAGAATACTCCACATGTTGCACTGTTCTATAGTCTTTGAGGAGAGAAAAGTGGCAGCTGCTACCATAAAAAATGGCAGCATCCAGTACTGTTCACCATTACCCCACACAGGGCAGGCGCCAGGCATCCCTGGGCCCTTGGACACCAGCCTGACCCAGGCCCTGGCACCTGCACACATGCCCCACCTACCTTTCCCTTGAAGAGAATGCTGCCCGCACTGTGTGCGCATGCCTGC
Organism: Rhineura floridana; assembly: GCF_030035675.1. NCBI lineage: Eukaryota > Metazoa > Chordata > Lepidosauria > Squamata > Rhineuridae > Rhineura > Rhineura floridana. Next base: position 105,800,726 of record NC_084485.1, on the reverse strand, counting down.
CATCAACCAAGATGGTGGCCGAGGCTTCTCTAAGGGGCTGATGCCTCCGCTGTCATCTTGGTTGATGGCACGCATGCGTGCTAAGTGCAAACATACCTGCCATCAACCAAGATGGCAGCAGAGGCATCAGCCCCTTAGGGAAACCTCAGCCGTCATCTTGGTTGATGGCAGGCATGTGCCTTCAGCACAGCCAACATTTACTTCAAATGAAAGGTAGGTGGAGCAGGCAGGCAGGCATCATGGGCCTTCACGGTAGTAGGGGGTGCCTGGGAGATCCCTCTGTGCAATCTGCAGCAGGGTCAGTAGCCGATGCTGTTGTGGATCAGGGAAGGAAGTGCTACCCACCTACCCTAAGAAGGGGCCCTTGGCCAGGGCCCAACCTGGCTACCCCCTGGTGCCGGCCCTGATGCCACCCCCAAAAGTGACAAAACTGGGGCATTCTGAGGTTAAAAGCAAAAAAACCCCCACAAATGGTGGCTTGCAACTGCTGAAGTAAGTCCACTCCACCACCTGTGAGTGACCAGTAGGTACAAATGGGATACCAAAAACAGTGTCATTGCAGTGATTCATTGCAATGCATTACCTAATGCCTTAGAGCCAGAAATCTATTTCTTATTCATTGCATTGTATTGAACTAGTGCCTGGAGACAGAAGGAGAACCATAACTGAGCTCAGTAAAACTGACAGAGGAATGCAAACTCCAGCTGTGCAGTGGAGGAATGTGATGGAGTGGTGTACCCACCATAGCATCCATTGCCTCATCTCTCATGCTGACCGAAAAAGAAGGCAGCCGGGGGAGGCAAAAGCCTGTCTGTAGCTGGTGTAGTTATTGGCATTTTTGATTGCACCCTAACTATGTTAGGTTGTAGTCTTAACCCCATTTACCTGGGAGCCAGTGCCTTTGAATTCAGTGGAACTTACTTCTGAGTAAACATGATTAAAATTGTAGCCTTATGCACATTTACCTGGGTATAAATCCAATTAAACTCAGTAGATTATGGATATGCTAGAATTCTACCCAATTTGGATTTGATGAAAAAAAATTCCATTCATTTGTTAATTCTCCATCATTGTAGATGGATTTTTATGTAGTGATCTTCCACAGCTATTTTCAAAACTGAATTATATATATATATAATCTGCCTATAATATATTGATATTAAGAACGATAATACCAACATTTCCTTTCATTTATCGACATTTCCTTTCAAAATATTGATATTTCCTTTCAAAATATCGATATTAATATCAATATTTTGGGGAGGGGAAAAACAGATCAGTAACAGCAGCCGATAGCAGACAAAGAACAAATTCAACTCAATACCTGCCTGTTAGGTCAACAGAATGTTTTAGAACCAGCACCAGCCAATGGATGCCATCCTCACGTCTGCTAGACATGCATAGAATTGTACTGCTAGCACAGTAAAATGCTTCATAGCACCACCTGCACATATGTGGCTAGGTATTTTACAGGGCTGGAAAGCAGTTATTTTTCAGGAGTGTATGGGCTCATCTACATGGTGGTTTACTGTGTGTTTAGTGCTATTCACATCTCCTTTTAATTTGCATGGTTCACACGACGTTACCGGCAAACAGAAGCTATCATGCAGTTTTCCTTCTGTAAAGCCATACTAACCCAATCCTCTGATAATACAAAAAGGAAAAGAAAAAACATCTTCACTTTGTATCTCTAGTGCTTGCAGATGCTTTGCTCCTATGCTTTTAGGTAGGTGTGTCAATCATTCCCCTTTCCATGCCCACTCCCTCTTCCTCCTTTCTTTCATTTTGTTTGAAAAGCAACTTCCCGCTGCTCTCCCCCATTCTGCTAGCATTTTTATGTTGCTGCAAATGGTGCCCTTATTTTCTTTCCCCCCCTAACTTGTGCACAAAAGCATAACACTGCTCCAAGATTTTTATTTTGGCTGTATCGTACCAGTGAAAATAAAAATAATTGCAAATTCTGGGTTTGTTTAAAGGAACCCACTGCAGCATGCTCAATTGCCAAGCAACCAGGAGTGGAAATGTTAAATTAGAGGGTGTGGTCATCAGGAAACGGTGTGACTGATCCTTTCCCTCAGTGTGAATAGAAAACACCATGTTTGAAGCTGGCATTGAGCCCTTACTGTGGATGGTGCAAACAGAAAACAGAGGTAAAAACAGCGTCTTTAGTATGACGTAATGCTCCCATGTGGATAAGCCCTAAATTGGCCTGAATACTTTGTTCATCTTCCACCTTCTTGTTATTTCAAAGTCATCTTAATTTTAAGGGATCATAACTTGTGTATGTTTGTTAGATGTGATTCATGACAATTTGTGGTTGATGTCAAATGTGGACTATGTATAACCTGACACAAAGCTTCACTTGTTTCTCTTCAGTTTTGATCAGCATCTTAAAGATGAATGGTAAGCCATCCTCCAAGCATCTTTAGGTGTTCTCTAGAATTAAAAAGGACTAAAGCAATTCAAACAGTTGATTTTGCATACTCTAGGGTTGCTGTATCCAAGGTTGGAGAAAGTGAGTGAGAATCTTGCCTTTTATAAATCCTATTCAGATGTATTTACCTCCCTCCATCCCCCCCCCAGGAACATAGGAAGAGCCCTCCTGGATCAGACCAAAGGCATATTTCATCCAGCATTCTGAATTCACAGCCAAATGCCTATGGAAAACCCACAGGAAGGATATGAGTCTGCCACTCATGACCCCTAGCAACTTGTATTCGGAGACATATAGTTTCTGATACAGAAGGTAGAACCTAGCTCCATCATGACTAGTAGCCACTGATGGCCTTACCCTCCATTTCTATCTTCCATCACATCACCGTCATTACTGTTGTAGCCCTCTACATATTGGGGGCTAATCTTCTGCAGCAGGGAGTGCTGTGGGGTGTGTGATAGAGATGTGACAGTGGGGTGGTTTCAAGGAGAGCATCCCCACTCTTTCCCCTCACACAATGGTGATCATCACATGATGAGGAATGCCTGAAAGCTATAGATTTTTAAAGTAAATTATGTTTCATTTTCCAAGAGTATGAGGGGGAAAGGGTGTCACATCCTGAAATCTAGTTCAGTTGTATGGGGAAACTGGCCATAAGTGTGATGCTTCCCAAGAATCAAGGTCATGCTGAGTTATGCAATAAGAGATTAGTTGAGTTTTAGTCCCATACTTGCCCATTTCTGTTGTAAAATCAATAATACACTTGTAACCTTTTATAGTCTAACCCTTGACTTTTGTTTAGTCTTCTTTTGAGGCGTTGTTTTTCTACCAGAATCATCAGAGGGAAGTTCTAAAAGTATGTACGGAGTCTAGCCAACAAAGTAACCAGCTGTAGCTAGGCTGAGGAACAGACTTCATAAAAATGTCTACAGTTCTGCTTATAAGTAGTATTTTGTCTGTGATGACAGGACCATTCTGCAATGTTATCACCCCGAATGTGTCTCTTATTATGAATATAAATCAGCTGAGTCATTCTGAGAAGGTAAAAAGAATTGCAGCAAATCCTCAAGCAGGCTGAGCAATATCATCATGACAATTAGACCTATCTATGTGTAAGAAACAGTTTTATCAGACATTAATTCATTATTATTTTAATTGTTATTCAATTCTCTATTTTTCCTGTTTGTCCATACATGAAACTCTTCTTTAAAAGTAGTCACCAGAGCTGCACAAGTTACTCTAGCTATGTTTGGTCGATCAGTGTCATTGTCTGCTACCATTTGTCTATGTACTACAGCTTTAGATTGTTGACTCAGGCACCTACAAATCTTTGACATTTTGGGGAGGACAGCTTTCTGATGCTTTCTGATCTCACAACAGTAAATCTCACATGCATGGGTTTGACTTTAATATTATAAAGCAGTTGCTTCAGGTGCCACATTCCTAAGGAGGCACCATTGTTTTGCCTCCGACTTCATTTTGTGTGCCCCAAAACAAGTTGTCATCATCATCACTGTTTACCTGTATGCCTCTTTTCCATAGCAATCTATGCTCAAGACAGCTCACAACATGAAAAAGTTACACAATTCACTGTTAGAAAAAAAATCAAATAGTCAATAAGTTAACAAAAATATCTTAAGAAGCGTACAATAAATTGATACACCCTTATAACTCCTAAGATCAAACAATAAAATACAGAAGCATAATCCAAATAACAGCAAAACAAAAAACTGACCAGCAGAATTAATTTTTTACCCAAACAGAAGCCCCTAAACAACACCGCACAGTCAAGGTGGTCTCTGGCATCTTCAGGTAGTGATACCTTTTATAGCTGCAGTCAGTCAAGGACTCACCCTTCCAGGCCAGGTGGAAAGAGGCCAGCAAGCAGGGAGAGGATCTTCTAGGGCTTACAGTCAAAATAAAATAAATAAAATAATAAACAAATAAAAGCAAAAAAATGAATAGAGGATGTTGTTCTGGTACATAAATGTCAAATGGCTATTTTATTATGTTGTTGCAATATATGTCTAGCCTCACCCTAGCCAAAGTAGGATTTTCAGCTGGATTGGCATTGCAAGGCAATGTGACACTTAAGCTCAGGTCAAGCTATGGCTATGCAGTTTGAGGCAGCCTCCACAGCACAATGTATCAAAATATCAAGAGGATACCATTAGAAATCAGCATGCATTGTTTTTCTGCAGCACTTCTGTAGTGCTACTGTACTATTGCAGGCAGTTTGTTAAGTGCTTGTTTATTATATATGTATTTAAAAGAAGAATGCAAATATCAGGGTTATTGGTTCCTTCTGTACCACCTAGGGGGCTGGATTGGGTCACAGTACTGGGAAAAGGGCACTGTATTTTGGGTCCATGCTCGGGCCTTACTGCTCAATTGTCTGAGTTTCTTGTTTAGGGTATTATATAAAAGTCATATACAGAGGCTGCAGTTCAGTCCATGACAAAGAAAGACAATTGTGTGATACAAAATGTTATAAAACTATAACAGGCGTGTCTCAGTCTTTACTTCACTGAGATGATATGAATCTCTCTCCCTGACAGTGCTCTTGTGCTCAGGTCCTGCTTGCGGGTTTCCAGTAGGCATACTGTTGGTCACAGAGAGAACAGAATGCTGGACTAGAAGGGCCATTGGCCTGAGCCAGTAGCTTATGTTCTTATGCTCTATATTTTTTCAGCTCCTTGAGTGGTCTGAGAAAACATTATTAAGGAGAATATAGTTTTATGCAAGTTATATTACAAAACTAATATTTCAAGTATAGGAAATTGTGGTACGATTACTCATTTTTCAACATGGATAAAAACAAATCCTTTTTTTCTTTTTTAAGATTATTTGGGGGAAAAGATGAAGCTACTTATTCCCATTCACCATATATTTGTCTCTTGCATTCATGAACTGCACTGTCCATTTTAGTGAAAAGGCTAATCCATGAGATTAGATCGTTCCACTGAAATGAATGGTGAAGCTGTTGCAGATTCTGTGTTTCACCAAAGATTTTGGAACCCACTATACTTGTTAAGATTCCCTACTTTGGAGTGGGTGTCTTGTGAAAACATAAGCTGGAAGCTGAAGAACTACATAAGACCACACAAGAGGAATGTTTGACTTTTTTTTCTTTGAAGAGTTTATATCCATGCAATATAACAAAGTACTTTTCAAGTTCTCCTCAGTGCAAAAGTAGTTTCCTAAAAGGGTGTGAGATGTGTGGCTACCAGATCCTCCTCGGCCTATGGGAGAAGTTTGGTGGTTCCTTGATCCTGGCCTTAGTTTGCATTTATTGATGAGATAATTTCAAATACATCCCTGAGCTGATGTACAAGAATTTTGAAGTAGAAAGTTTCCCCTGGGTTGGCTCCAGATTTAGTCATGCTTAGAGTAAAACCACTGAAATAACATTTAAGTTCTGTAGATTTCAATAGGTATACTGTAAGCATGATGGCATCTGGAGCCGGCTTCCTTTCTTTTGAGAAAAAATGTATTTCCTTTCAAAATAATTGTTTGTTGTCTGGCTAGATTATAACTAGTTAGGTAATAAGGAACGGTAAAACTGTGTGAACAGGGGTGTAGTCGTCTAGGGTCTTGGGGAGGTCTTAGATCCCATACATTTTTGGGAGCAGAGTTCCAGCAGGGTCTCTATATCTCCAGCAATCTTTTAGCCAATTGGCATGAAAGGAGAGTGTGTTAGTCAATAAGAAGAGGCATCTAATGTGCTTCCTTGTCCTTTCCTGCTGACTGGAGTCAATCAGAGTGAAAGGAGGTGAGTCAGCCAGTGAGACAACTCCTTTAAGTAGCTAACACTCACCCCCTTCATGCTTATTGGCTCCTCGGGACTTCTGTTCTTATGGGGGAAGACATTAACAAGGATCTCATTCTCGACCCAGCAGAAAAAAAAGGTGTGTGTGTGACTATAATGAAGGGACCCTGCACTTCTGAATTTGCCATTACGCTACTGTGTGTGAACAAAGTGGAACATCACATATGGATAACTGAATAAATTTTTATTGAATAATTTAGTTTGGGTAAAAACAACTAATAACATTGTGGTACTACTGAATTGTCAAATTAATAAAGAGTAATGTGGCTACCCCTCTGGATTTTCATTGGGGGATCTCATTTTGTAAATAGGTAAATAGTGAGGAAAGGTTTTTGGAAGATGACTATCACTTCTCCTATTCAGTGTCTTTTGTTATGTTACCCTAACAGCATGTATGTGAGGGAAAATTGTTACAGGGATGAATGGATGGCTGTAAAGGGACAGTTAAAGAGTAACTGTGTTTTTTATTAAAAATAGGGCAGAAACCTTAATACAGATTAAAACATCATGGTAGTTATGAACAGCCTTCTATACTCAAGTTGTTTTTCTAAAAGAAAAAAAATTACTGCAGTGTATTATATTGACTTAATAGTGATCTAGAAATATCACAATTTCTTAGTCTGAGATTCATCCTTTTGGTTGAAATATATTGAATCTAAGAGCTTCTTATTACTGTTGCATGAATTTAGAAAGCTGGGTATGTTTGTGATTTGTGAGTATGTTTGTAAGGAAGAAGAATCCAATATTTAGGTATTTACTCATTTTAAATATCTACAGATTCTGAAGACTAGATATTTTCACATCAAACTAACAATTTAAGATGAAATATTATAATTTGATGTTGTATGAAAACTGTTTGCAGCCAAGGGCTGAAATAAGACAAGGACACAACTGCTGGGTTGAACTAGGGCCACTTTATCTAAACCTTTAACAAAACCTGCAGAGGGTTAGTTATAGGTGCAGGAGTTAGCTATGAAACTCAGCCAACACCTGGAGCTAATTTGGCAACCAAACCCCTGCTGGGTGAAGGGCAAGCCCGCAAATCCTGTGTATCCATGGTAAATGATATACTGAGGAGGGCAGGCACCCTCTTTGGCTGTTCCTGCAAAATAACTCCCATATATTGCAGAAAGGCCAGCATCCAATTGGCCTACTTCCTATCTACCTTCCTACACTTGGGCTTGTCCTGATCCGTATTCTCCCCCCTTTCCTTCGCCTTCTTAAGTGGCTTACAGTACAAAAGAGAGAAAACAAAACAACATATTCTCCCTGCCAAATCTTTTCTGTAGTGGCAGGGAGTAAATGAAAACCCAAGGGGACTGAATTTCACCAAAAGGAATGGCATCCTCCTTATCAGCACCCAAAAGATGATCGGGTGCAGTAGAAGACACCACCGCAGAAGTACAGCAGGGTCCCGCTTTTCGGTGGCCCACTTTGTAGCGTTCTACTAATACGGCAGCTTTCAATTAGAGTAAGGCCCCACTCATATGGTGCTTGTTCTGCTTTTACGGTGTTTTTCGGGCATCGGGCACCATTCTATTGAATGGGTTCCGCTTTTCAGCAGGTTTTGCTTTTCAGCGGGGGTCTGGAACGTAACCCACCGTATGAGTGCGGCCCTACTGTATGTTCAGCCAGGGAAGGTATGGCTTCCCCACGAGCAGGCTTTGGGGCGGCGGACTGCCATAGATGGTCACAAGCAACGAGCATAGGCAGCTGCTGGCTGTGAGGCATGCAGTCACCTCCAGAAGCCCAGAGTAGGGACACTCTGAACCACAAGAAAAAAGAGGCCAACCCTGTCCTGAGCCCTAAAATGGAAAGCCCCAAGGTGGCATGTTTCATCCCGGCCAATCCCATTGCTGTGTTGAGAGAGGAGACTCACCAGAATTTGAGCCAACCAGAGCCTCCAGCAAAGACCTCTGGTCCAGGACTGGAACTGCCCTTGCCTCGGTGACTGGTACAACCAGCTGATCTCTGCTGGATCCAGCTTCCAAGACATCCAAGTGTGTTAAAATCAATTGAACAGCACAATAATTAGCATCCTTAGCCACCTTACTGCTGTGAACTTTAACCCACATAGAACGAATTCTTGTGGGGGGCTTGGTGGGAGGCACCTTTGGAGCTGAGACCTCAAGAGTATCTGTGCAGGCCAAACCTGCCACCAAAGGGGGTTCCTTCTCCCCATCAGATGAGATTAGAACTGGGGGGGCACTTAATGGGAGGGGGCCTAGCCCTTTCCTTTAGGCCACCCTTTCCTTTTTAGGTGGCATTCTGAAAAATTAGCACCCCAACCAGTTAATTAATTAATTAAGCAATTAATTAGCACAAGAATTAATAATTCAATTAATAACACCCCAATTAATAATTCAATTAATCAGTCAATTATCACCACAATTAATAATTTAATTAATCAATTATCACTCCAGTCAATCAATCCATTATCACCATAATCAATCAATCAAATGGGAGGTGGATGGATGGTGATGACCCCCCCACACACTAAGTCCCAAAGCCTGACTAGGCTGGAGAAGGCTGAGCCAACCATGGGGCCAACTAGGCCTCTGCAAGGGTCCACACCAAAACCGGCAGTGCCAAAGACCCAGCCCGAAAGGACTTCATAGGCAAGTCTGGCCAGGGGACCAAGGAAGCCAACTCACCCTGCCACCAACTATATTAGGCCTGACTGTGGGCCAAAAACCAGTGCTGGAAGAACAGACAGGCCACAATCACAGCAAAAAGCCCGCAAAAGGCTGAGATGCACAAAGCCTAGGCCTAGCACCTGTGCATTGCAGTGAGGCACTCAAAGAAGACTTGCCAGTAGGGCAGAGGTGGGCAATGTCAGGGAGAAGCAAGAGTGTAGACAGCAGCTGCAAAGCGATCCCTCTCCCCAGTCTCCAAGGCATCATCTGGAAACAGGCAGAAATGAAGCTGCCAACCATGGCAAGAAGAAAAAAGAGGCCAGCCTCATGGCTCACAAGCTGCTGAGCGATGTAGGCCATTCTTTCTTACACTCGGACTACTGAAGTTCAAAGAGGGGGATGTACTGGGGCATGGGCTTAAATAAAGTTGGCTGCCACCCTTCCAGCATGGCCACACACTGCATGCCCAGTGTGCTTGGATATACATGCTCATCCTCTTTCAAGATGGCATCCAGGGCTTCAGCCCCAGCTGCAAACACACCCCACGCCCAGGGAGCACAGTGTGGGAAATTAGCTGATTGCTAGTTACTATGATTAATAGTCCTTTGTATATTCTGCATTGCATTTTTAAGCTTGGCAACACTGCCTGGTGTTTAATCACTTTATTTAGTGTAGCCAGTGTATTTGTGGCTCTTTTAGCAAATAATATCAACTTCTGAATCTGTATCCAAAAGGTTTTTTTAAAAGATTTCAAAAAGCTTGTTTTCGTAGATTTATCAGTAGTTGATGAAAAATATGCTTCTGTATTCTATTGTATAACAATATTTTATACTTTTTCCTATGACAAATAATATAAAGCAACAATACTGAGTATAGTAATAATATTTATATTGAGATCTATATTTGATGACAGTGATTGGGTGTTAGAACACATTAAACCAGAACTGTCACTAGAAGCTAAAATGAGGAAACTGAGGTTATCATACTTTGGATACATCATGAGAAGACATGATTCATTAGAAAAGACAATAATGCTGGGAAAAACTGAAGGGAGTAGAAAAAGAGGAAGGCAAAACAAGAGATAGATTGATTCCATAAAGGAAGCCACAGACCTGAACTTACAAGATCTGAACAGGGTGGTTCATGACAGATGCTATGGTCGCTAATTCATAGAGTCGCCATAAGTCATAATCAACTTGAAGGCACATAATAACAACAAATATTTCATGTCATTCTTTTGTACATAAAAGTAATCAATTCAAAAAGTTTGCATGGCACAGATCATTGCCAAATATTTGCTTAAAAGCAAGAAACCTCGTATAACCTTTCATTATATATTTTATTGGTCTGATATTAAGCAAATAGTAAAAAGTTTCCATTTTAAACAGCCTTATCCAAAAATATCTGTGCTGGGGATAGACATGGCAGAGAATTTCACAATAATCAAATGTGAATGCAAGATCTGTTTGCTTGCTCACCAATCCACTGAGCCAGTTGCTTTCCATGTGAGTGCTAGAGATCTTTAACTATATTGATATTATTTTTTAAAAAAATCATGAAGAACTTAACTATACTGCTGCCCTGGCCTCCTTCTGGAAGGAAGGGCAGAATAAATAAATAAATAAACTACACTGTTTTAGAACCCAGCACATAACTCACAATGATTTCTTATACTAACATTACTCTGTTATTGTTTTAGAGTTACCCTGCTGATTGAGGTGATGATGGTAGCCATTAACATTCATTGTTATGTTTCTTAGCCTATCTCCCTTCCTGTATAGCTCTCCATTACAAGATGGGGGGGGAGAGTGTTAAGGCAGTAACACTTAATGGTACTAGTTGGCTTCATAAATACATAAGCAAATCAATTTAATTTTTAAGAGAAAGAATGATTCTCTGAGCTTCTCAGAGTCACAGTCTTATACACTGTTATGGAAAACTGAGGTCAATCTTAGCCTTATCCCTCATCATCAGTTCATCATGTACATCATCAGTTCATCATGTTTTCCATTTGTTTATTTTAATACTGTTTAATGCTATTAATAAATAAGTTTAGGCTGAATACTTTTTTTTAAGAAAATGATTTCTTTTTTCAAGAAAAGGATTTTTTACACCAAATGATATTTTATTTGAAAAAAATGTTTTATTTTTATCTGCAAAAAACATTTTTATTATAAAAATCGTTACTTGAAATAAATTATTGATAGATTTCATTCTGATTTGTATGCTTTCAAGCAACTTTCCATTGGCTTCTACTACAGAATTAATCCATGCTGTAATGGCTGAAGTGTTCTTTTTCCCCCAAGGAAAAGTAAATAAAGCGAGCTTTACAAACTCTTTCAGCAATTTATTTTCCCCATAGGAGATGTCTTGCAGATGATCTGTGTCATTCACACACAGACAGTGGTTTTAAAACTTTTGTTTTGTTTCCTGCCTCTGAGGGCAGATGAGTACTTGATGATGGGCAATCAATAACAGTAGCACTACTGTAAATAGCAAAAAAAGAAGATAGGAATATAACGATACCTATTATATAAGAGGGAATCACACCAACTTCAGGAGAACTGAAAACATTAATGTTATTTTGCAAATAACAGGCTGAGATTGTATAAATTTAACAAAATGTGAACCACTAAGGACCGAGTTTCAGTAACGATACAGGCGGGCCCCACTTATACGGCAGGTTCCGTTCCAAACCCTCGCCATAAAGCGGAAATCGCCATAAAGCGGAACCCCATTGAGTATAATGGGGCGTGTTGCACGAAAATGACGCAAAAGCGGCAAAAGCGGCTTTAAAATGGGGAATGAAAGCCGCCGCATTAGCGGAACACCGGCAAGCGAAGCGCCGGGTAGCGGGGCCCTACTGTAATATGATCAAAGGGTGAACATGTACAAAGCTGCAAACCACATGTTCCATGACCCAATTGCTTGGCCCCCATAAGCCAAGTGGCAACTTCACTCTGAACCAGCTAAAGCTTCCAAACTATCTTTAGACAAAAGAACATGTTACAGTAGGCTAATATGGATTTAACCAGAGGGCATGAATGACCTTGATCAGGTCTGCTTTTGCCAGATAGCGTCTCAGCTAGTGAATTACATGAAGCTGATAAAAGGCATTTTTGACAACAGATGCCACCTATACTTCTGCAGATCTAGGAAAACCCCAAACTGCCAATCATGGGGACTGCCAACCCATTCAACACTGGTCACATACTTCCATCTAGATCAGCAGATTTCACCACCCACAGTACCTCCATCTTACCCAGGTTAAGCTTTAGCTTCTTTGACCTAATCCAAGATGTGAAGGTAAAAGGTTGAGAAAAATGTGTAAGACAGAACCCTCCAATTGGTTACATTTGATTGATGCAGCTGCTGAGGCTCCCCTATTTGGAGTTCCAGAGTAGCGGCTTGAATAATGAATGCCTCTGAATACCAGTTGTTGGAGCCTAATGGTAGAAGAAGGCTGTTACCCTCATAGCATTTTTAACAATTGTGCGTTTCCAAAAGGTATCTGGTTGGGAAACAGGATGCTGTACTAGGTAGGCCTTTTGTCTGGTCCAGTAGGACTGCTCATATGGAAAGTTTTCCATTTCTAAATGAAATTATTTGAAATTGACTTCTGAGAATTCAGACAAACTACTCACTAGTTATGTGCAACATGCAAGGGGCGGTAGAGAGTTCTGTTTCCTGATCCCAGAGAGCAGTTGTCTGCAGAAAATTCAGCTCTTAGCTTCAATTCATTGGACTTCAGTTGTATCAAGCATGTCAGTTCAATATTAATTCCTTGTTTCTTGTCAAAAGGATGTTTTTGTGCATATATATGTTTTGCATGTAGTGGCACTGCATCATCCTGTGTGACATTGTTTTCGTGTGTGCATGTCACATTCACAAAACTTCAGATGGTTTGGTGTGAAAGAGTTAAAACACTCATGAACTGATGTGTTGAAAGCATAGCAATTTTCAGAAGAGCTTCCAGAATTTCCATATCAGGGTTTGGTAAGAAAGGAGAAACTCGTCATGATGATTCCTTGAAGGCTATGAGCTGTGACTTAGTCACAAAGGTATGAATGCACAGAAGCCTCTTTTCAACAATCCCATTTGCAGGTAAAAGCAAGTGATTTATTTTTCTTGAACATCCTTACAGAAACTGATTTTGTGGAAATTTTACTTTGATATATACAGAGATTATTATGACAAACAGAATTGCCCCTGGAAATATTACAAGAATGGTGCTTGCTATATTAAATAGATGCTATAGCTTCTATTTAAAAAAACAACCAAAGGGAAGGGGGATATATTCAAGTCACAAAATCAAGATCATATTATCTCAAAACAGCAAGACGGAGAATTCATGTCATCATCACTGAATAATGCTTTTTAAAATGAAGATAACTACAAATCTGGGGGAACCAGGGTTGGGTAGATTTAACAACATTGGGAATTGTAGCTCTATGAGAGGTCTTCTAACAATTTTCAGTACCCTTAACAAACTACAGTTTCCAGGATTCTTTGAGGGAAGCCATGACTGTTAAAATGGTACAAGAGTGTGTTAAATGTATGCTATGGAGATGGCCCAGATTAAAAGAAAATAGAGCAATAAATGATAGAGAGTATTTCCAAACATGCCCAGCCATAATTCCTGCCTACATGATGCTGATAATTTGGATTCCTTCTGGCAAGATATTACTAGCATTCGTCCACTAGTTTTCACCTATGTTGCTTGATTTAAAAGAACAGAAACATTTTTTGTGAAAAATAAATTCTTAAATAAGCTTCACCTTTGCTATGCTTGTAGAGTTAAACTCTTTCATACTCCTAATATATCATTGTTCTGTACTCTGTGCAACCACCAACTCTATGTAGTTTGTATTACGGCCTGGTTGGCTATTCTAAAACTCCATGCAGAGCAGTCACATTAACTAAGCAGTGTGAAGTAAGCATCTGTGGCATGGAGAAAATATGCTCACAGACACTGCTTCCTGTTGTCAATTAACGGGTAAAAAATCATCCCACATGCTCTAACAAAATTGTAATTTAGTACTTGGGATCAGCACTGCCAGCATGATCATGCCAGATCAGATGACTGTATCCACAAGCATGCTTTCTGAGGAGGGTTTTTCAAGCATCTGAACCAGGCCTTCATACATCACCTTTTACATTTTTTTTCTGTATCTGTTTAATGTGTTAAGTATTTTCTGTGCACTAAGCTTATGCAACTAATGCATGCAGGTGGATGTTATGTTGTGAAAACGTGTGTATCACACTATCCACATTACAGAATTTATGCACTTTCCTCCATGGATAAATAGTATCAATTGTATGTTTGAGTGAAATTGATATATAAGAGATTGAACAACAACCTCAATCTGTAACCTAAATATTTAGGCTGGACATTATTTATGGTGATTTATATCCCATAAGCACATGTTAAGAGTACTTCTGGGTCACACCAAAGGCCTAACTAGTCCAGCATTCTATTGTCACAAGTGTCTAACCAGATGGCAATAGCCCTCTCCTGCTTGTGATCCCCAGCAATTAGTGTTCAAAGGCATACTGCCTCTGATACTGGAGGCACTACATGGAGGCACTACATGGCCGAGATCTTGTAGCCATTAATAGACTGGGCTCGGAAGGAGGGTTGGACTCAGCAGAAGTGTCCCTCCACTAATCTCTGCTGGCTGAACTGGCCTCCTGCCAGCTGTTGAATACCAGGCTGACGGGAGGCCTGCAGGCGTTATCCCTGCCAGTGTGGACCAGCAGAAATTCCTGGAATGGGACATTCTGAGGGTGGTGAGGAAGCCAGGCTGAGCCAGTTTGGGAGCCATTGGATCCTAATCTGGTTTCACTGCTGTCACACGACATCATTGAACTTGACCTAGACACAATCACTGTGCCAGCCTGGACCTGGTGCAGGGATTGGGGGTGACCATCCGCCATGACTGCCGTGAGGAGCTGGGCTGTGACAAAGCCCCACTGGTGGGGGGTGGGGGTTTGGATTGTGCCCTTATTCTCCATGAATTTGTCATTACCTTTTATAGTCACCGTAGTTAGTGGTCGTTAATTCATTTTTTGTTACAAATTCCATATTTTTTCTATGTGCTGCATACTGTCCTGAATGAATCCATTCAGCTTCATTGGATGACTATGGGTTCTTATATTATGAGATAGTGAGAAGAACTTCTCTCTGGCCACTTTCTCCATGGATAATTTTATACACCTCTGCCATGTCCCTCTCTTACTAGCCAGTAAGGTTACATTGTAACCTTTCTTCACAGGAGAGTCAATTCCTTGCTAATTTTTGTTACCCTTTTGTTACCATCGACCATGGTATCCTTCTGGAGAGGCTCGCGGAGTTGGGAGTTGGAGGTACTGCTTGGCAGTGGTTCCGCTCCTACTTGGCGGGTCGTCTCCAGAAGGTAGTGCTTGGGGAACATTGCTCGACACCGCGGGCTCTCCAATATGGGGTCCCGCAGGGGTCAGTTTTGTCCCCCCTGCTTTTTAATATCTACATGAAGCCATTGGGAGAGGTCATCAGGAGTTTTGGAGTGCGTTGTCATCAGTATGCTGATGACACGCAGCTCTACTTCTCCTTTTCATCTTCTTCAGGTGAGGCTGTCGATTTGCTGAACCGTTGCCTGGCCTCGACAATGGACTGGATGAGAGTTAACAAACTGAAGCTCAATCCAGACAAGACTGAGATGCTGTTGGTGGACGGGTTCTCTGATCGGATGGTGGATATATACCCTGTCCTGGACGGGGTTACGCTCCCCCTAAAGGACCGGGTTCGTAGTCTGGGAGTCTTTTTAGACTCTTCCCTCTCACTTGAGGCTCAAGTAGCCTCGGTGGTTAGGAATGCGTTTTACCAACTTCGGTTGGTAGCCCAGCTACGTCCCTATTTGAGTAAAGAGGACCTTACATCAGTGGTACATGCTCTGGTAACCTCACGTTTGGATTACTGTAATGCGCTTTACATAGGGCTACCTTTGAAGACAGTTCGGAAGCTACAACTAGTGCAAAATGCGGCGGCCAGATTGCTGACAAGAACCAAGCGGTCCGAGCATATAACACCTGTTCTGGCCAGCTTGCACTGGTTGCCAATATGTTTCCGGGCTAGATTCAAAGTGTTGGTATTAACCTATAAAGCCTTATACGGTGCGGGACCACGATACCTTGCGGAACGCCTCTTCCGATATGAACCGGCCCGTGCACTACGTTCTGCTACGAAGGCCCTCCTCCGGGTTCCAACTCACAGGGAGGCCCGGAGGGTGATGACGAGATCTAGGGCCTTCTCAGTGGTGCCCCCCGAACTATGGAACAGTCTCCCTGAGGAAGTACGCCTGGCGCCGACTCTGCTCTCCTTCCGGCGCCAGGTCAAAACCTTCCTATTCTCTGAAGCATTTTAAGTTACACTGATTTAATTTTAAAAATGTTTATTGTATTGGATTGTTGATTGTATTTTAGTATTATTTTGTTATTCATTGTATTTTTATGCTATTTTATGTTCACCGCCCAGAGAGCTATTGCTAGTCGGGCGGTATATAAATTTAATAAATAAATAAATAAATAAATAAATAATAAACATCTTTGACATGCATGCTTATATAAATATTTATTCATGCTATGTCTCAATATATATCTGATTTCACATTATGGTTATACACTATTATTTCCTCTACATTTTAAGTGTGCCCTTCTTCCTTGGGGTGGTCATGGTCCCGCTCCATTGTTATCACCTTGAGGGGCAGATTGCATTGAGAGATGTTGAGTAGCCCATGGTCACCAAGAAAACTTTATGAAGCAAAGTTTATGAAGTAATGCAGATCCACATAATACATTTACAGTACATACAACTCACATTTAAACCACTGACTTCCCCCAAAGAATCCTGGGAAGTGTAGGTTCCCCCTCACAGTTATAGTTCCCACCACCCTTAACAAACTACAGTTCCTGTGGTTGGATTCATGTGCTTCAAATGTATGTTGAATGTGCTTTAAATGCATGGTGTGGATCTGCCCTAGGTATGTTATGCATTCAATAATGAATTGAAAAGAGCAATTTTAAAAGATAAATTTTAAACAGAGGAAAGGCTGTAGCTCAGTGGTAGGGTACATGCTTTGCATGCAAAGGTCCAAAAGCCTATTTGTGGAAAAAGCTATTGCCATGTCATCACTACTGAGCTAGATAATACCAAATGGCCTAAGTCATCATAAGGCAGATTTCTTTGTTCCTAAAAGAGGAAAGAGACCCAAGGGCTACAGTGACTCTGAAATTTATTTATGTATTTTACTTACAACATTTATATACCACTTTACTGCAAAAACCACAAAATGGTTTACAGAAGAAATTAAAAGAATAAAATTATTAGCAAAAACAGTTAAAGACAGGTTTAAAAACATTCAAAACAATAAATCCAACAATGAGTTAAAAACAGATAAAAACCATAATAGCTTCTACATGCCTGGAGAGGCTTGCCCAAACAAAAAATGTTTTTAGCAGGTGTTGAAAAGAGTACAATGAAGGTGTCTGCCTAATGTCAATAGGCAGGGAGTTCCAAAGTGTAGATGCTACCACACTAAAGGATCTATTTCTTGTAAGAGCAAAACAAGTACTGTGTGGCACCTGTAACATGGAAAGCACAACTTGAACTTGGCCTGGTAGCAAATTAACAACCAGTGCAGATTCAGAGCAGAGGTATTATGTGCTGATAGGGTCTCACTCATGTCAGCAATCATGCTACAGTATTCTGCACTAACTGCAGCCCCTGGATAAGGTAATGCTTCATAGGAATGTCTCTAAGCTTGGCTGACTGGCTGCTAGTATTTTTTTTAGTTTTGGTTTTTGGTTAGGAATCCTGACTGGTTGTGGGATGCTAAGTTTTCTGCCTTACTCATAGGAATTTTGTTGTGGTTGGTATGGTATTGCATTTAGAAAATCATCACTGTCATTTCTTTTTCTTTTTCTATTTGCATTTCATTTACGTTTAACCTCACTCCCTTACATCCATAGAAGCAACAGCAGTGGTTGCATATGCTCAACTCAACCCCCTTAAACCCACTGATGATGCACCTTTTTGGTTGCATGATGGTTTGTTTCTTGCCCAATAGTGATAAACGAGAATTTACATATTGGGAAGTGTGGCTGCAATTGCTGTTGTTCCCAAGCTGCTACCTGTGAAAGTAGACCAAACTATATTTTTTTCTGTCTATCAATTATTTCTCAGTGGAATTGGGTTGGCTGTCAAAGTGAGTTTATAGCAGCCCCCAAGGTAGGCAGGAAAGGGTAGCAAATTTTCATACTCATTTCTAAAACCTATCTCTGTAGTAAAGGGTCAAATCTGTAAAGATGTTTGGAGCAGCCATGTTAAAAGGCAGACAGGGCATTCTAGGCAGGGGGTTACCAACCCTGCTTTGATATGGATATCTTTGCAGAGGATCCCTAGTCAAGCTTTACCAACAGCACAATCCTGACCATATCTACTCAGATTAAGTCCTGTTGAGTTCTATGGGGCTTAGTCCCGTAATAAGTGTGTTTAGAATTGCAGCCTTCAGAGTCAGCCATCTTTACTCCTGAGTGCTCCCATCTAACAGCTCCACAACACTAAGCTCCCTTCTTCCTACGATGGCCTTCTGGTGACGGGCTTGGCCTGAGGGCACCAGAAGCAAGTAGGCTAGATTAAATGTTCTGTACCCAGGCTCCCTAAGCAAGTGAGAAGGAATGATCCCATCATTTCAGCTGGACCTGGGAACACCCTCATTTACCTATGATTTCTATTCAATCAGAGATTTTTTTTATTTGAGTGCTATGCTCCAAGCAACTGTGGTTGATGCTTAACATATCATGCTTAATGACATCACTAGGGCTAGGGTTGCCATATTCCAGTTCCACAAATCCGGGCAGGCTAATTTGCATATTATGCAAATATTTGCATATTAATGTTTGGATTGTCCAGTTGTTTTGCTTTTGTGCCTAGGAATTACCACCAAAAACTGGGGAAAGATGTGAGATATCTTTTATTTTAAGCAACATTTTCAGCCTTAAATGCCTAGACTCTAGTTTCCAACACTATGGAGTATTTATTGATTGATTAAGAGAATTTATATCCTGCCCTTTTGCTGTTAAACACAGAGCTCAGCACAGCTTACAAATATAATAAAAACAATAAAAATACACAATCAATATAAAAACATAATAAAAACACAAAATAGCAACAAACAAAAAGGAAGTCAGGGCAGCAGTACAGTTAACCATATATGATATATTTCAAAGATGTGGTGGGTGGAGACAAACAAGAAGCCAAAATGTTAGGAAAAGGAGTCTTTCACACCACATGCTCAGTTCTAAATACTGTTGCAGCAAGTTTTACAAGTTCCTCCAGTATTCCACTGGTGCAGGCACTCAGACATTCAAAGTATCTGTATGTTTCTTAGGTTTTATAAAAGCAGAGCTTTGCTTAACTCAAAATTTCTTCTCCCTTTGATCAACCACATCTACACAGGTTCCACCTCCATACTCAAAATGAAACTGGACCTGGAAGTGTGCAACAACCCCACACATACCTTGCTAATTAGATTACCAATGCCAGGATGTCTGTCTTATCGACTACTCTAGTGTCCCCACCCCCCCACCGGCATCATGAAAGACCCAGTCCTGGGCTCAGAAAGAAAATAAATATCTGGTCCTCTTCAAAGTACTGATAAGCCTCTTGTTTTAATTAAAATAATAATTATAAGTTCTTGCTCTTATCACTAATGGGAGTTAATTATCTTGCATATGTTGCTGTTGCTTCTATGGCTGTAACTGAGTGAGGTTAAAGATAAGTGAAATGCAAATGGGGGGGACACAAAAGGCAGTAACACTTTCCTAAATGTAATACCTTACCAACCACAACAAGATTCCTATGAGTAAGGCAGAAAGCTCAGCATCCCACAACCAGTCCGGATTCATAAGCAAAAACCCAAACTAAAAAAATCCTAGCAGCCAGTCAGCCAAGGTCACAGAAATCCCCATGCAGCACAACCTGACCTGGGGACTGCAGTTAATGCAGAATGCTGCAGCACAATTGCTGACATGAGTGAGATCCTATCAGCACATAATACCTCTGCTCTGAAATCTGCATTGGTTGCTGATTTGCATTTGCTACTAGGCCAAGTTCAAGCTGTGCTTTCCATGTTATGGGTGCCACATAGTACTTGTTCTGCTCTTGTAAGAAATCAGTCCTTTTGTGTGGCAGCACCTATGCTTTGGAACTCCTTGCCTATTGACATTAGGCAGACGCCTCTTTTCAGCATCTGCTAAAATCAGTTTTCTTGAGACAAGCCTCTCCAGGCACGTAGAAGCTATTGTGTTTTTAAATCTGTTTTTAACTCATTGTTGGTTTTATTATTTTGAATGTTTTTAAGTATCTGTCCTTAACGCTTTTGCCAATAATTTTATTGTTTTAATTCTTTCTGTAAACCGCTTTGAGATTTTTTACAATAAAGCGGTATATAAATGTTGTAAATAAAAATACATAAATAAATGTTGGAGTCACTGTGGCCCTTGAGTCTATTCTCACTTTTAGGAACCAAGAAATCTGTCTTATACTGATTCAGGCCATTTTGTACCATGATTTCTTAAATGCAATACCATACCAACCACAACAAGACTCCTATGAGTAAGGCTGAAAACTAAGCATCTCACAACCAGTCAGGATTAAGCATGACTATCAAATATATTTATTATTTACACAAACTGTAAAGATATTTATAGTGCAATCCTGGGTTTATTTATTCAGAAGCAAGTCCCAGTGTATTCAGTGCGGCTTACCCAAACAGGGACAGAACTGCAACCTCAAGTGATAAGCAACTTCATTCACACAACCCAAAATTCTGAATCATGCCACTTTACGCTGTTTTGCAACTGTTTATACTTGTTTTTATGGTTATTGGATTGTAAATGGCTTTATTTCTTGTTGTGAGCTGCGTTGGTTTCCAACCCTACCTCACAGGGTTGTTGGAAAGACTACACACACACATACACACTGCAGATGTATAAATACATACAGCCCATATAATAGTTTATTGTCAAACCAGTATTAGTTTTAAAAAAATCAGTATTAGTTTCCTACAGAATAAAAACTGTAATACCTGAGTAAGCCCTGCCTACTTGCTTTAAAACAGGACTGAAGGGAGAATAGAAAGAGAACACAAACACAATTGTTTTTTACATTCACTCCAAAGTCCCATTGATTTTCAACAGATTCATAATCATGTCTACTCAAAAGTAAGTCCTATTGAATTCAATGGGATTTACTCTGGACATATGGAATTAGCAATGCTTTTACCCCCACAAAAGCAAGTATTGGGAAGGTTTTCAAAACACTGCCCAGGATCTGACTCCTGCACACAAGAGGGAAAAAAACTGAAATGTATATACTTACCCAATTTATGAGATTTTCAGATAAACGGGGGAAACCACCATTTTCTGGCATTGCAATGAGGTTTTCTAGACACTGCCACAGGTCAACCAAACACTTCACTGATTGGCTGCAATCATGAACGGGCGGAGTTAAAGCTACGAAGTGCTATACAGTAGTTTAAAAAAAGATTTAACAGTCGGGGCGGCTGATGTCTTTATGTATATCTCGAGAACCGGACCACCTAGAAACTTATTTTTTAAAAAATTAAAGCTGAGAATCTGGGCCACCTAAGGGGCTAAATGGGTGCAGGGTGGCATGCAAAGAATCCAGGTAAAACCCGGCTATCCGGGCAATATGGCAACCCTAACTAGGGCCCCCCCTGAAATCTCAGTTTGGGATGCTTCTGACCTGGCAACCCTAATTATTATCCTGAAGAGAGAGAGAGAAACTCAGGATAACATTTCATGCCCTAGTGAAATAGACTATAATCCATAAATGTTTATGCTATAATAAGTTTGTTAGTCTTCATGATGCCTCAAGACTGTTTATTATTCCAAAATCAGTTTCACATCATTCAGCAGGTCCTTCCAACTAAGGCTGCAGTCTTAATTCCTGGTTGGCAGAGGGTGGGACTTGACAGAGGTGCAGTTAGTGCCACATCAACACGACAGAAGGGTGGAAGGAAAATGCCCCTTTGCTGTGCCAGTTCCCAGGCCTAGATTAGGCCCTTTGCTGTTGCACAACGGCAGTTGCGCTGGCTCAATATTCCATAAATCCTTTGCCAGTCCCAGCCCCCACCCACCAAATGTCCTGTTTTGAGGGTTTCTGCTGGCTGCCTACTGTTTGGGCGGATGTATCGGAGCACTCCTTGCTGCCAGAACTTCTCACCCCACCTCCACTCCATCCAAACCCTAACCCAGCATGATATATCAGGTTTTGGATTGCTCTGTTAAGTGTGATAGGATTGCAGCCATAGGCAATTACAAATATCTTCAAATTATATTGTTTTCTCTAATGTGTATTAGTCAGTGTCATAGATCTGCTGCATTCACTACCACACCAGAGGTAAGATTTCTAGAGGTTTGTCAGTTCCATGGCTAGCAGCCATAATTTCCGTGACAGTGTATTGTTGGGAAGCCATAACGATGGAACAGAACGCCTGGGACTTCAATCCTTGCCTTAATTTGCAGGGATATTTCCTCTCCTGAGACATAGACAAATTGTTTCTTCACATCATTTATATGTAATTCTAATAAGCATGAAGGGTTAGGTTAACTCCCCAAGAAAGCTAATGTGTGCAAAGTATGAGTGAAAATTAAATACCTCTTTGCTGCTTTTTATCATATAATAGATTATGCTTGAATTCTGATCTGAAGTAATGCCATGGTGTTTAAAGTCAGCATAAGAGCAACTTTGAGCTGTCTGAGCAAAATGAAGGGAGAATTAATACTGTAGCTTCAATCCTTGGATATGATTGACAGTATATGATATGAAATAATAGCCTTTCAAAGGGCATGCATTTTAGCTTCTCAAAGAAATTGTGAAGTTACTGCATTGCAGGTCAAGGTCTCCAAGTAGCATAATTATCAAAGAAGTGCCAAACCAAAATCATTTTCCATTTTTAAAAATGTGCTAATTTATAAGTGACGTTGATGGTGGCCTTTTTTTTCTTTTTTTTCTTTTTTTTGAGATCTCAAAGAATGTATTTTACAAAAAAAATTAAGTGCTAAGAGTATAATGATGCACAATTTTGACATATTTTTCATCATTAGAAATACAGCAGCATTTTCCAAAAATGGTCATTTGAATTTCTTTCTTAAAAGTCAGTGGGTGAGATCCTGTGTAGCACAAGTAAGCATCCACTTGTACAAACAGGGATTCTCCATCCTATCCTCTCCCTTGCAGTCCCCCAGTGTGCCCTAATATATGTTCCAGGGGTTGGGGGACCCTCTAGAACAGATTGGGGGGCAAGGGGTCTAGAAGGGGGAGAAGAAAAACCCAGTTGCATTATGCAAGTGGATTTCCATTGTGCAGGTGGGTGGACATCACTGAATGTCACCAATTAAAGGAAACAGCTGGTCTCTAATGAGAAGACCTAAAGTTAATGGTTTGTTATACGGCTTTCTGAGTAGCTGTGATTCTTTTAATCTTTCCTTCTATTATACAAAAGTAAAATGTATGGGTTGTATCCAGTGCTGGTCCTACTCACAGTAGTCCCATTGAAGTTAATGGGCATGATGAAGGTTCATTAACTTTAATGGGTCTACTTTGAGTAGAACATAATTGGATATAATTCTATATGCCCATTTTTGGTTATTTGATGCATTTTTCCCCTTGATTTCTTTTTAAAACCTGAAAGCTATTTTGCACCTTAATATGGACAGATGTGGGTTGTTGTTTTAAAATCCTTTGTGTGAACAGATATTATATCTGCATTTACAGTAAAAGACAGATATTAAGGTGTATTTTGTATGCTGATTTCAGTCATCTACCAGACAACTATATCTGAGAACTTCAAGGGTAGGTCAGCAAAGGCAGCTTGGCTGAAATGTATCAATCAGAGTGTTGTATTCTGACTCCTGAGTCTTAGTGATGCATGTATAAAGAAGTTAATGTGTGTCACCCGTGAACATAGTTCCTGCTTACTGCATGATTTTCACAGAACAAGTGGATGGCCTGGTGGGTCTTGTTTATTTGCTTGTTTGTTTCCTAAGTTAACCTCATAGGTATATCTGTTGCATGACCATGACTGATGACTGACTCATTTTGTATTTGTCTTCCATATGTGATTAATATCCAAATATTCTTCCCCCCCCTTTTCCCTTTTTGTAGAAATTATTGAGCCTACTACCACTAGTCCTGTCTCAAGCCCAGGTCAGTATCCACATACATTCCCAAAGTATGCTTGGGTACTCTCTCTCTCCCTCTCTCACTCTTTTTCAAGGAAAGACAACATATATGTTGCTGTCATACCAATACACATGCAGTTGATGTTGAACAGTATTCTATTACTGCTGAATTGTCTCTTTCCTGTCTTTCTGCATTCACAGTTTGTGCTGCTCTTTGGGCAAATGCTATTCTGCCTTGGTAGATTTCTTTTATAAAAGCATTTCTCTGTTTCCCTCTGTCCCAAAGATCACACAGCAGATGCATACAGCGTTAGCTTAGCAGTGGGATGCCTTTTGCGTTTATATTCCCTTTGTGGTATTATCTGTGCTAAATTGATTGTTGGCTGTTTTGCTAGAAGCAAGGCGTTTGTGTGGTTTCCCCCTCCAAGAGGCAGCTCTTCTTCTGTGCATATTGTGTTGCAGCACCAATGGCCAAATGCAGAACTATATTAATGATAGGGTACATTTTTTGCAAAGGTTGTCTGTTCCCATGAGGAACTTCAAGAGTGAAAGTATCACAAGATAACATAAATACTTTTATGAATTTCAGCTTACAGCATCAGACCTTCTGAGAGAAATACAGATTTCAAGACATTTGTCATAACTCCCTATTAATAGCAAGCCAGAATCATTCCTTGGTCTTTGAGGGATATTCTGTTATTTACTTTCTACTTTAATTTCTGTGGACTGGCACATATAGAGACTGCTTTAACTCTAGACAACACTGATGGGTAGAACAGGCAAAATATATTATTTTTACTAACTACTTCAGGAATATCTTTTCCTAGCCTCTACATGCAAAATCAGAATTGTGGAAACAGACTCCAGCCCTAAACAAATACATACTTCTACAAAATTGAGACAGTGCGATCCTGATATAAACATGCTACAAATTTGCAGCAGGCTGGCTTGGCTATTCCTGAAAGCCACAGTACTGAGGGCAAGAATTCACATACTTTTGAAATATGGGAATCTTAGTGTGGAAATTTGTCCTCTTTGAAGGTATAGTTTGAACTGTAAAGAATGAGATTCCCACTGCTTCTGTAGAAATTTGTGTTTTCTGTGTCATCCATGCTGTGTCTGACACAGCAGTGTGATGAACCAACCTCAGTCTTGCAGTGCCTTGCAAGACAGAATTAATAGAGTGCTTAGGGTTTGTCTAGTGTTCTAGTCTTACTGGCACATAAATAGTTGATCATATAGCTTGCTAGAATTTTTTTTCTGTTTTCATTTTGAGACACTGTTATTAACAAACTTTGCTATAAAACTTCGTTCAACCTGAAGTTCATTTATATACAAGTTGCTAGTTGTTGTTTATTTGTGTATATTCTTCTTTAGAAAGTGTAAAATTTACCAACAATATGTCACAGATTGTGGTGCATTGTTTCCTGGTGCACTCTTCCTATCATTTTAACAATCGTTTCTGCTCCCCATGAGCCCCAGTAGATTGTTTGTTAGACCTAACATCATCATAAACCTGAGCAGTATTTTATTTATTATTAAATTTATATCCTACCTTTCCTCCCAAAGGCAGTATAGTATTGACAAGTAGAAACCCAGAAACCCAGAAACATCTCACAGTGCCATGGCATAGATAATCCCATCCTGAGCATTGGAAAGACGCATCAGTGGTTCAATGCAGAGGACTTTCCAAAGTCATCTGTCAATGGCCACATCAGCTTCCCTGCTCTCTTATAGAAAGGCTACATTTTACAACTGCCATGTGAAAAACAGCCATATACAACTACTGTGAATTCTGAAGCTCTTCACAGAAGGGTAGGAGAATAATGGGAACATAAACAAACAGCAAGGAAGCAAAAGTTGCTATCAAGTTGCATGATTATACGAGGCCAGTGGACCAAGCAAGGAAAACAGAAAACTCTACCCTCCTGACAACAGCTTTCTTACACAGGTGGGTTGCACTATGAGCTGCCTGAATTTATAGAGGGAGTAAAGATTTCCTCAGATTGGGCAGGATAATGCAGCACCAGCAAAGGATCATTCTATAAAGCTGCCTCAATGAGAGCAAGTCACAAGAATTCAGCCTGCTTGGCCCAGTATCTTGCCCAAGCTGAACAGGCATCTTCATGATGACAACTCTTGTGTGGTGTTGTCAAAAACCAGATTGACCCTAAAATATCAAAAGGATGAGTAGATTTAGTGAGCCTGAGGAGGTCACACTAAAAAGAGAAGGTTGGTAGTTAGGTAACTAAGGAGGCTATGAGGATCCACCAGGCCTTATGTGGTGGACTACCAGGACTCTAGTGCATGGTTGCTCTCTGGGCAGTAAAGAGTTCCCAGGTGCTGTACTGGCTCTGCCCACCCAGGATGGCCATTGGCTTTCCTTAGCGGGAGATCTGTAAAAGACTTCCTGTACAGGCTGGGAAAGAATTGCTGTCCAGACTCTGGCATGTTTTGAATGTTGTCTGATTCTGATTCCAGGCTCACCTTCCTGGGCAGGCATCCCTTCCTTCCCACCAGCCTATATTTTGTGCAACTACACTAGTCTTGGCTACTGGGAAATTTCCAAAGTCTGGGGTATGCACTAGATATGGTTGGGGAAAGTAGAAATTTGTTGCCTCCAAAATTATTGTGCAAGAGAGGAGGAAGAGACCAGGACTACTATGGCCAGCCTCCCAAATATATGCATGCAGATGCCAGAATTATTCTTTCTATATAAATGGTCATGTGTTCCTTGGTAAACAAATACCAAGCCCAATTTTTTGTTCATAAGTTATTGTCTCCCCTGCAAACAATTGTAATTCTGTGAATACACTGTCTTGTTTCTCCATTCTTCTCTCTCACACCAGCAATTTTTAAACCAGTTGATATGGCATTGATTCATTTACATACCCCAAAATGTTATTTTTATCAAAGTATTAATATAATACTTTATCCATACTTTTCCATCTCCAACCCATTCCCCACAAGCAGCCATTACTCATCATCAACAACAAGGTACACATTTTTTTACCCTTTATTTCTGTTTGGGGAAGTGATTGTGAAAATGAGACACAACTTGGAAGGTGCAATTTTCTCTTTGTGTTTTTGCTGTGTGTCGTCCAGATGTTGTGCACTGCAACTTCCACATTCCCTGACGGCTGGCCATGCTGTCTACAGCATAGCTGATAGTCCAAGACACCATGCCGGCTATCCCTGCTATAAGATCTGTTCACGAATTCTAAACCATGCAGTTACAATAATCTGGAATGGAGATTATGATTGTGTCTGGTGACCCTGGCCCTATATCCCCTGCAAGCCCTCTCCTGCTGACCATACACTGGGGGGAAATCTGCCATACCCTGGGGGGAAATCTGAACAGGTGAGCCTCATCCATGCACTCAGGCCCCTCTGTGATATGGAGCTCTGCACAATCTGGGTTCTTCATCATGCAAGGATTCCACACCCATAGAGCAAGCTTTCCTCTTCAGACCTTCTCTCAACTCATATACAGTGGGGGCAGGGCCATCAGCAGATGCAGTCCCACTCTGCCTGATTGTAATTGCATGACTTAGAATGCCTGAAGAGGGCTGTAGAGTGAACAAACAGGAAGGTTGAATTCTTAAGAAAGTTTTGCTGTGTTTTTGTTGTTTGTTGTTTGTCTGATGGTGGTCTGGGAGTGGAGGCCTTTGTCTCTGTGGACACTTTTGTGGCTTCATATGTCTGCCTCCCATATTTTTCTTCCACGACTCTTTCTCCCCCTTACTAGAACCCCTGGTTGTGGCACAGTGAAGCAAGAAAGAAATCTCCATCCCAAAATGGGTGGGTTGGTGCCTGGGGCAAAGGGGATGCTTTTCTATGTTTCATGTATCATTTGCTGGACTTGCAGATTAGAAAAATATGCTCTGTAGAATATAGTGTGCCTGTTCTCTCTTTGTGGCATACGGCGCTGAATTTAATGGGCTTACTTGGAGGTGGGGGAAGAAATGGAGTTTAGAATGGGATTAGCTTCTGTTTAGGAACAGGGCACCTGTGCTGATTCAATGGCAATTATTCAGCAGGAGTAGTTGTTCCCAGCAATGACAAGAAAACTTGTGTTGATAGAATTCCTGACTGTTATGCAGCTATTATAGGGACATGAAAACAAACTGGCAACCTTTATTAAAAATTAAGGATGGGGGAGAAATTCAGTTCGTATTTTAATGCAAACCTGTCTAATTCATACTTCGCAAAACAAAATGCAGAACTCCTTCCAAATGTTCAAATTTTGTGATGTAGTTCTCCAACCAAACAATGTGTTCAAAAATGTTATAATGGGGAAAATGTGCATAAAATGTGTATATTGGTAAAAATAACATACACAAATATTGGTGAAAATAAAATATATTATGAGAAATTGCTTTTTAAATGTGTTTATTGGGCAAAATTGCATAGATGTGCATATTCAGATAAAATGCACAAGCACTGAAATGCTAAGAACCTTTCACGAGAACTTTTAAAGAATTATTCGCAAGCCAATGCAGAAATATGGTGAACTAAACTTAAGGTTGGAAAAATGAGTAACTGAGGAAAACCAAATGTACAGATCCATCCTTTCCTACTTCAGAGTAATGTAGAGTTGTATAAATCCTAAACAACATTAACAAATAAAGTTGATACAGACAGCCAATATAGTCTTATGGCTCTTATTGTTTTTCTGGTTTTTGAGGAGATTGAATGAATTTGTTGTTATTGTTTTGTACTGTTGATTTCTTTTTATGCTGTGATTTATTGGTTTAAGGTGCTTTGGATTTGCATTGTCCCCAAAAGTGGACTGGAAATATTTTATAATGAAGATAGAGTTCTGTTTGCATGCTACTTCCTGATGGTTTTTTTTAAAAAAAGAAATACACCATAATCCAACCAAGAGTTATGAACCCTTAAAATAACAGATGCGAATGGGTTTAATATGTCTAACTTTATATTGGATTGTGAACAGTTTGTTTTAATAAAATATATTTTGTATCATTTTGTTTTTTCTCACTGATAATAATAAAAATTGGCTTCAAGCCTCCAGTTCTTTCCACACTTACAATATACAACTAAAATGGTAGCTTTTTCGTAGCAATCTAGGACTGTGTGTCTTTAATAGCTGTTTATTCCTTGTCAG
The DNA here is from genome assembly GCF_030035675.1 of Rhineura floridana. Lineage (NCBI taxonomy): Eukaryota > Metazoa > Chordata > Lepidosauria > Squamata > Rhineuridae > Rhineura > Rhineura floridana. Next base: position 105,771,453 of record NC_084485.1, on the reverse strand, counting down.
CAAATGTAATGGTAGTGCAAATAATGAAGATTTATGGAGTGTTTTTGAAAATGGAAATGTTTATGGACAACCTATCTTACATTGCTTTAGGAGGCTTTTCATAGGATTTAAGGAATCACGATGACAAGGGGGAAAAGTACAGCCTTAAAAATATGTTTTTAAAACCTATCTTGGTTCCAGTTTTGATTTTGTTTTGTTGACATCAGTGGCAGAACTTCATCTTTCCATTAGTTCATCATACCTCACCCAAATAAACAAGTGTAAAATTATGCATATTGGAGCAAAAAATCTTAATTTCACATATACGCTCATGGAGTCTGAACTGGCAGTGACCGACCAGGAGAGAGACCTCGGGGTTGTAGTGGACAGCACGATGAAAATGTCGACCCAGTGTGCGGCAGCTGTGAAAAAGGAAAATTCCATGCTAGCGATAATTAGGAAAGGTATTGAAAATAAAACAGCCGATATCATAATGTATTATACATTATGTATAAATCTATGGTGCGGCCGCATTTGGAATACTGTGTATAGTTCTGGTCGCCTCATCTCAAAAAGGATATTATAGAGTTGGAAAAGGTTCAGAAGAGGGCAACGAGAATGATCAAGGGGATGGAGCGACTCCCTTACGAGGAAAGGTTGCAGCATTTGGGGCTTTTTAGTTTAGAGAAAAGGCGGGTCAGAGGAGACATGATAGAAGTGTATAAAATTATGCATGGCATTGAGAAAGTGGATAGAGAAAAGTTCTTCTCCCTCTCGAATAATACTAGAAGTCGTGGACATTCAAAGAAGCTGAATGTTGGAAGATTCAGGACAGACAAAAGGAAGTACTTCTTTACTCAGCGCATAGTTAAACTATGGAATTTGCTCCCACAAGATGCAGTAATGGCCACCAGCTTGGACGGCTTTAAAAGAAGATTAGACAAATTCATGGAGGACAGGGCTATCAATGGCTACTAGCCGTGATGGCTGTGCTGTGCCACCCTAGTCAGAGGCAGCATGCTTCTGAAAACCAGTTGCCGGAAGCCTCAGGAGGGGAGAGTGTTCTTGCACTCGGGTCCTGCTTGCGGGCTTCCCCCAGGCACCTGGTTGGCCACTGTGAGAACAGGATGCTGGACTAGATGGGCCACTGGCCTGATCCAGCAGGCTCTTCTTATGTTCTTATGTTCTTAATTTCCTGTTCGTGGTGAACATTTCTTAGCCAAGTAGGCTGCTAATTAGCTTTGTTCATTTTCAGTCAACATCAAAAATAATTGGATAGGGATTTCCTTAACAAACCCTGAAAATATCATCTGGAAAGAAAACCATAAACATAAATGTTTGACATTTTGAGAGACAAGCACTGCTGATAAATGTTGTTGCAACTGATGATTCACAAATACTGGCAGCACTGCAAACAGAAAGAGACTAAAGCCATCATTGGTTATATAGTGAAATATTAGCTTGAAATTCTACATGAAGATTATTGACTCAAGCAAAATTAATGATATGATGATCAAAAAAGAGAGCCTGTACCAATGACTAAATAAGACACATGACAAAAGATGTATAGTTCCCACTGAAGATATCTTTGCGTGAATGTAAATGAAGTATGGAAATATAGCTTAAAAATGAAGAAAATTATGGACGTTCTGCAAGCAAAAGCATATTATTTATTTATTTATTGTACGTATATACTTGTATATGATAAGGTAATCTAATTGTTTTATAATAGATTAGCTAAGAGAAATTTGTACAACTGGGTAAAATATCAGTAGGAACTGGAGAACCAAACAAAAAGCCAGTGGTAGAGGACATGATATGCATACCCAAGATCCCAAGTTAAATCCCCAGTATCTCCAATTAATAGAATGTCAGACTTCAGAGCTGTGACAACTTGTATAACCTTGGAGAGCTGTTGCCAGTTGGAAGAGACAGTACTGGATTGGATAGGCCATTGGTCTGAATCAATTTAAAAGCTTATAGGTTCACTATTCCAGCTGTATTCAAGAAGCACTAATGAAAAACACCATGTGATCAAGAGATGAGATGAGGCTGAAATGCAAAAACAGCAAGCTTCGATATACATTCTTAATGTTGTTTCCTTCCATACAGAATGCATGTGACATGTCAATATACACATTTAAAAATCTATTAACCTGGTTGATAAGAGATTATAGTGCAACAGGTAAAAAAAACCCCTCCTTAACTTCATATGTATGCTAATGGGATCTGAACTGGCAATGACCGATCAGAACCAGAGCTTGAGAGAGTAGTGAATAGCTTAATGAATGAAGTGTGTGGCAGCAATAAAAAGAGTCAATTCCATGTTAGGGATCATTAGAAAAAGAAACTAAAATAAAACTGCTAGTATCATAATGCTGTTATGCAAATCTATGGTGCGACTGCATTTGGAGTACTGTGTGTAGTACTGGTCACCTTGCCTCAAAAGGATATTGTAGAGCTGGAAAATGTTGAAGTAAGGGCAACCAAAATGATCAGACTGAATTAACTCCCCTGTGAGAAAAGGTTACAACATTTGGAACTTTTAGAAAAAAAGTTGAGATAAAAGGCAACTGGGGGGCAGAAGGCATATAAAATTATGTATTGCTTGGAAAAAGTGAATAGAGAGTTTTTCTGCCTATCATAATACTAGAACATGGGGCCATTGATAAAGCTGAATGTTGGAAGATTCAGGACAGACAAAAGGAAGTGCTTCTTCAAACAGTGCATAGTTAAACTATGGAATTCAGTCCCATAAGATATAGCAGTGGCCACCAACTTCATGGTTTAAATGGCGACTTGACAAATTCATGGAGGATAAGGCTAGCAATAGCTACTAGGTAGGATGGCTGTGTTCTATCTCCACTGTAGGAGGCAGTGTGTCTCTGAACACCAGTTGCTGGGTGAGGTCATCCGGAGGTTTGGAGTTCGATACCATCAATATGCTGATGATACTCAACTTTATTTCTCCTTCCCTCCAGATGCTAGGGAAGCTGTCCGGACGTTAAACCAGTGCCTGATTTCGGTAATGGACTGGATGAAGTTGAATAAGCTGAAATTAAATCCAGACAAAACAGAAGTGCTCCTCGTTAGTTGTGGGATTGATCTGGAGATAGGGAATTTATCAAGGTTAGATGGGGTTGCACTCCCCCTGAAGACCCAGGTACGCAGTTTGGGTGTACTTCTGGATTCTGCGTTGAACCTGGAGGCCCAGGTATTGGCGGTTTCCAGAAGCGCTTTTGCCCAGTTAAGACTGGTTCGTCAACTACGCCCATTTCTGGAGATATCTGACTTGTCGAAGGTAACACATGCCTTAGTTACATCCCGACTAGACTACTGCAACGCGCTCTACGTAGGGCTGCCTCTGAAAACAGCTCGGAAGCTTAAATTGGTTCAAAGAGCGGCTGCTAGAATGTTAACAGGAGCGGGCGTACGGGCCCACACAACCCCTTTATTACAACAATTACACTGGTTGCCGATCTGCTTCCGGGCCCAATTTAAGATACTAGTTTTAACCTTCAAAGCCTTACACGGCTTGGGCCCTCTCTATTTATCTGATCGTATTTCCTTCTACGAACCTTCTCAGCCTTTGAGGTCCTCTAGTGATCCTCTTGTAATTCCTTCAACCTTTAAAGTTCAGCTGATGGGAACCAGAACAAGGGCTTTTTCTGTGATTGCTTCCATACTCTGGAATTCTTTACCAGTTGAGGTGCAGCTGTCTTCCTCTCTTTTAGTTTTTCGACGCCAGGTTAAGACGTTTTTATTTCATCAAGCGTTTAATTTTAGTGATGTATAAAATGTTTTTTAACTTTGATAGGTTTTTATGCTGATTATGTTTAGTTTAATACTATTTTTTAGTATGTTAATTTTAACTCTTGTATCTGATTGCTTTGTTTGCCGCTTTGAGTTCTTTGAAAATAGAGCGGGATATAAATTTTTTAAATAAATAAAATAAAATAAATTGCTGGGAATCACAAGAACTGTTGCACTAAAGTCCTGCTTCCAGGCTTCCCATAGGCATTTGATTAGCCATTGTGAGAACAGGATGCTGGACTGGATGGGTCTTTGGTCTAATCTAGCAGGGCACTCCTTATGTTCCCAAAAAACGTTTGCCCACATCTAGCCATATTTTATGTGCAGTTATTACTTTAGTAATTAATGATAATGTGATACGGAATATTGTTGAATATTACATCATACTGGAATGTAAATTTGTGCATCCATTGGGAATCTCTTGTATAACTGTGGGCATGTTTTATGATTGCATATCAGAAATTGCTGTAAAAGTGTTAAGGCAGACATAGAATCATAGAATAGTAGAGCTGGAAGGAGCCTATAAGGCCATTGAGTCCAACCCCATACCCAATACGGGAACCCAAGTTAAAGCATAGCCAACAGGTGGCTGTCCAGCTGCCTCTTGAATGCCTCCAGTGTTGGAGAGCCCATCACCTCTCTAAGGAATTGGTTCCATTGTCATACTGCTCTAACAATTAGGAAGTTTTTCCTGATTTTCAGCCGTAATCTGGCTTCTTGTAACTTGAGTCCATTTTTCCGTGTCCTGCACTCCAGGAGGATTGAGAAGAGATCCTGGCCTCCTCTGTGTAACAACCTTTCCAGTAAGTTTTGCAACCACATCACACTGATGGCTCATATTCAGCTTGTGATCAACAACAATTCTAAGATCCTTCTCACATGTAGTATTGCTGAACCAAGTATCCCCCATCTTATAACTGTGCACTTGTTTTCTTTTCCCTAGGTATAGAACTTTGCACTTATCCCTATTAAATTTCATTCTGGTGTTTTCAACCCAATGCTCCAGTCTATCAAGATCACTTTGAATTTCGTTTCTGTCTTCCAGGGTATTAGCTATCCCTCCCAATTTTGTATCATCTGCAAATTTGATAAGCATTCCCTGCACATTCTCACATAGTTTACAGACTATAGGAGATACAAAAAAAAAAAAAAACCTGAAGGTAGATCTATATTAAGAGGGATATTGCTCACATTCCTGTTTATATATATATATATATATATATATATATATATATATATATATATATATAAAATCCCTAATTAACTGATTGTTTTTAAACAATGAAAGAGTGTCATATGTTTTTATGAAGGAAAGAAAGGTAATTTTTGACATATACAGAGATCTTACAAATGTCTTCATACTGATAAGGCTGGATTTGGGATCTCATACTTCCATTGAGTGTAGGGTAGGCTGAGTGTATCATGCCCAGCCACATGAAATAGGCATAAGAACATAAGAAAAGCCCTGCTACATCAGGCCAAAGGCCCATGTAGTCCATCACTCTGTTCCAACTGTGGCCATCAGATGCCTATGGGAAGCCTTCAAGCAGGACCTGAGTACAGCAGTGTTCTCCCCATTTGTGGTGCCCAGCAACTGGCACTCAGAGGCGTATTGCCTATAGCATTGTAGGTAATACATGGCCTTTGTGGCTAGTAGCCACTCTTAGCTTTAACCCCCAGATGGATAAAAGCTAGACTCAGTGGTTCTAGTGGCTCCCTCCAATGTTTATTTACAGACTGACTGACTTGTAGCATTTATACACCATCCAAAAACAAATACTTGCTCTTTCACATTTGTGGAAGGGACTTTCATCCTGCTGAATGGTGGAAGGGAGGGGGTGATTTTCACTTAAGAGAAAAATCAACTCATTTGAAATGTGGTGGTGGAGGAGAGCTTTGTGCATACCATGGACTGCAAAAAAGACAAATAATTGGGTATTAGAACAAATTAAACCAGAAATATCACTAGAAGCTAAAATGAGGAAACTGAGGTTATCATACTTTGGACACATCATGAGAAGACATGATTCACTAGAAAAGACAATAATGCTGGGAAAAACAGAAGGGAGTAGAAAAAGAGGAAGACCAAACAAGAGATGGATTGATTCCATAAGGGAAGCCACAGACCTGAACTTACAAGATCTGAACAGGGTGGTTCACGACAGATGGTGTTGGAGGTTGCTGATTCATAGGGTCGCCATAAGTTGTAGTCAACTTGAAGGCACATAACAACAATAGTGTAAACATTACCTGTGCAAATATTACCTGCATGAAACAATCCCCTTCAAATAAATGTTGGAATGACATTAGGAAAGAAAGGAAATAAATTCAAAGAATCCTAAATTATAAATAAGTCTCCTACCGGGAGGAAGAGCAGGACATAAATCTAATACATAAAAAATAAGGATATGTATATAACAGATGATTTGAACAAATAGATTGTGTATTGACTTGCACTCAGTCTGTGGTTTTTACAGCTATGGCTAATTGACAGCTTGCTATGAATAGAACTGGCTGATCAAGAAAACAAGGAGAGCATTGGGCAAGTTTCATTTCATGCGTGACAAAATAATTCTTTTTTTCTCATATCACCATCATTGTCATTGACAATTTAGTTAATCGTGGGTCCCTCCAGACGTCTCTTTTGTTGAAAATTCATTATGACCTGTGCTCAGGATGCTATTAGAGTGGTCATATGTGATCCCGCTTTCAATACTGTTTGCACTTGCAAACATTTTGGAGCGGCCGTACTGCTTCATTTCCAATCAGTGCATATCCTGTCACTTCTTGCTGAAATCTTGTAACTTTTCATACCACAAATATTGCACTATAGCACCTCCAGTCAGCAATAATGTAGTAGCATTGCGGAATCAGAGTTAAACAACTAATAAAGCAGAATGATGTGCGGACAGTCCAGTATAAATGCACTGTTATTGCATCAAGAACATGTTGCAAAAGACACTCATTCTTTGACATTCATTCTTTTATAAATATATCTTCATACTATGTGTTGATATGTATCTGATTTCATACTATGGTTCTAAATTAATATTTGCTTTTCATTTTGTGCCCTTCTTCCTTTAGTGTACTGCCTTCAAGTCGATTTCAACTTATGGCGACCCTATGAATAGGGTTTTCATGAGGCTGAGAGGCTGTGACTGGCCCAAGGTCACCCACTGAGCTTCCTGGCTATGTGAGGATTCGAACCCTGGTCTCCCAGGTCATAGTCCAACACCTTAACTGTCATGGTTCCCCTCCGTTGTTTTCATCCTGAGGGACAGATTAGGCTGAGAGATGGTGCGTAGCCCATGGTCACCCAGTAAACTTTGTAGCCTATTTCCATTTTAAAATTCAATTAAAATGATTTATATGCAGGCAAAGTTTATGAAGTAATGCAGATCCACATAATACATTTAAAGTACATCCAACTCACATTTAAAGTGCATGACTTCCCCCAAAGAAACCTGGGAAGTATAGTTTCTCTCTCACAGTTAAAGTTCCCGTCACCCTTAACAAACTGCAGTTCCCAGGATTCTGTGGTGGGATTCATGTGCTTTAAATGTATAAGGCAGATTCCTTTGTGCCTAAAAAAGGGAAGACACGCAAGGGCCACAGTGACTCCAATATTTATATATGTATTTTATTTACAACATTTATATACCACTTTATTGTAAAAACCTCAAAGTGGTTTATAGAAGGAATTAAAAGAATAAGATTATTGGCAAGAACATTTAAAGACAGGTGTTTAAAAACATTCAAAATAATCAACAATGAGTTAAAAACAGATAAAAATCATAACTAAAACTGCATGCCTGGGTAGGCTTACCTAAACAAAAAAATTTTTAGCAAGTGCCAAAATGGGTACAGTGAAAATGGAAATGGACTGCCTTCAAGTCGATCTCGACTTATGGCTATCCTATGAATAGGGTTTTCATAGTAAGCGATATTCAGAGGGAGTTTACCATTGCCTATCTCTGAGGCTAGTCCTCCCCAGCTGGCTAGGGCCTGCTCAGCTTGCCACAGCTGCATAAGCCAGCTCCTTCCTTGTCCACAACTGCCAGCTGAGGGGCAACTGGGCTCCTTGGGACTATGTAGCTTGCCCATGGCTGCACAGGTGGCAGGGCACATAACCCATGAGCCGCTCACTGTGAAGGTGATCTTTAGCTGGCCCTTTACACCCAGGAGACATGAGCGGGGATTTGAACTCACAGACTCTGGTCTCCCAGCCAGGCTCTCCTCCCCACTGTGATATACCAGCTGTTGAGTACAGTGAAGTGCCTACCTAATATCAATAGGCAGGGAGTTCCAAAGCATAGGTACTGCCATACTAAAGGATCGATTTCTTACAAAAACAGAACAAGTATTATGTGGAACTATAACATGGAAAGCACACCTTGAACTAGGCCTGGTAGCAAATCAGCAACCAGTGCAGATTTCAGAGCAGAGGTATTATGTGCTGATAGGGTCTCACTCATGTCAGCAATGGTGCCACAGCATTCTGCAGTAACTGCAGCCTCTGGGTCAGATTGTGATGCATGGGGATGTCTGTGACCTTGGCTGACTGGTTGCCAGGAAATTTTTAGTTCTGGTTAGGAACCCGAGTGGTTGAGGGATGTGAAGTTTTCTGTCTTATAGTGATCTTGTGGTTGGTATGGTATTGCATTTAGGAAATCATCACTGTGTTTTCTTCTTCCATTTGCATTTCATTTACCACTGACGTTACTCGAAGCAACACCAGTGGTTCCATGTGGTTAGCTCAACTCCCTTAAACCCACTGATGATACACCTTGTTATGTGCATGATGGTTTGTTTCTTGCCCAACAGTGGTAAAAGAGAATTCATGTACTGGGAAGTGTGGCTGCAATTGTTGTTCCCAATCTACTGCCTGTGGAGGTAGACTAAACCATGTGTGTTTTCTTTCTGTGAATTACTACTCACTGGAATTGGGCTGGCTGTCAAAGTCAAAGCCCACAGAGTAGGCAGGAAAGAGTAGAAAATCTTCTTAACTCTTACTCATTTCTCAAACCTCTCTCTTCACTGAAGGGTCAAGTCCATAAAGAAGTTTGGAGCAGCCCCGTTAAAAGACAGGCAGGGCATTCCAGACAGGGGGTTGCCCACCCTGCTTTGATATGGATATCTTTGCAGAGGATCCCTAGTCAAGCCTTAACAACAACACAATCCTAACAATATCTACTCAGAAGTAAGGCTAGATTAAATGTCCCTTACCCAGGCTCTCTGAGAGCCAGTGTGGTATAGTGGTTAAGGTGTTGGACTATGACCTGGGAGACCAGGGTTCAAATCCCCACATAGCCATGAAGCTCACTGAGTGACCTTGGGCCAGTCACTGCTCTCAGCCTCAGAGGAAGGCAATGGTAAACCTCCTGTGAATAGCACTTACCATGAAAACCCTATTCACAGGGTTGCCATAAGTTGGAATCGACTTGAAGGCAGTTCATTTCCATTTTTTCACCCAGGCTTTCTAAGCAAGTGAGAAGGAATCATCCCGTCACTTCAGTTAGACCTGGAAACACCCTCATTTAGCGAATATGTCTAGAAATTGTTTTGTTTGAGTGGTATGCTCCAAGCAACTGCGGTTGATGCTTAATGTATAATTCTGAATGACATCACTAGGGTCCACCCCTGACATCTCAGGGTTTGGGATGCTTCTGACCTGGCAACCTAGTCTGGAGAAGGAGTCCTGGAAATGTAAGTGAAAGTCCTATCCTTCAAATGAATATGAATTCCATACATTTCACAATGTTTGCAAACTAAGGGCATGATGCAGAAATTTTCTGAGTTGTGCATTCAGTGGGGGGGGTTCTTTTACTTCTTTATTTTAGTTTATTATGGTTTCACATTTTTACAATAAAACGATCTAGTCCCTTCTCCCCCCCATCTTGTTTCTCCCTCCTTCCCTCCCAGTTCCCTGCCCCCTCGTCCTTTTTAACAATAATATTTTCATAGCATTTATCTGTAGTGTTCAGATTTCACATTCAAATACAAAAAATAGGATAGGCAGCCATCTATCTGTGGTGCCTAGCTAAGCAACTATTGGAGTGGAGGCGTTCTGGTTCCTATGCTATGCCTGTTAGGGCAGTATCCAGCAAAGTGCTTCCCCTAGTGCAAAGACTTCCACTGCACATTAGAACTTCTCCTTCCTCTCCTTACAAGCCCCCCATGCACCCTCTAAGTTTTTTCTGGGTTTTCCTCCAACCCTTCCAAGCAGATTTGGAGTGGTTGCAGGAAGTGTGGGTAGAAGAGAGAAATGAGAAGTTCAGTTGCCCAAGTAGAAATCCTTGGGCTAGCAGAAGCACTTCTGATACCACCCTCGCTTCTAGTTTTGGATATTACCTGACAAAAACCTTCAGCGTACTCTTGGAAGCTTGTGTTTTTGTGTATTCTACTGAACAAAAGTTTCTCTTGCGCTGCCAGCTACAGGCGGTCTTACCTTCAATTTTCCCCATGTGTTCTGGGATTTCTAGCATTGGATGATAATTGTTACAAGCTTGACCTGGTGGAGCCACCTTTTCTGACCTCCCATGAACCCTTATATGGCGGATATGTGGCCAGTTATTACAATGGTATCTCTTATTGTCCGGCATTTGTCTAGGACCAGATTAACTCTAGTTTGTATTTCCTTCCAGAATGATTTGATTACCAGACAGCTCCACAGCAGGTGAACTAGGTCTGCCTATGGATAACTACATCTTCATCCATGGGTGTAATTCCCCTGGTGCATAAAGCATACTGGAGTCCAGTAAGCTCAGCGCAGTATTTTCTGTTTGATTAGCCTCAATCTGATGCCATGGGTGGCTACTTTAATGCTGCTTAGGTTATTTCTAGCTTTCTGTTTCACTTTTGACTTTACCTCAGGGCCTAGGGTGTTGCACACTGCCGTGTATAAGCATATATTACATTTTTCTTGAAAAGTTTAGGGCATGTGCTGTTTGCAGAAGATCAGGTATGTCTGCTTTACTCAGTGCAACAAGTCCAAATTTTTCCACTATGCTATTTAACAGGAAAAAGTAGGAACCTGCGTTATACCAATTCAGACCAAGATTCTTTATCTCCTGTCCAGTGTTCAGACTTTACTGATTATAGACTTTGTGCAAATTAATCAATGTACTAACAAAAGTCATCTTCACTTTCTTTCATGAAGAAATTGTTATATAACATTTTAAAATACCGTAATAAATACAGTAATTAGATTTTATTTATTTCTTACTGCAAGAGAACATTTGTTATCATCCAAAACAAAGAAATTTTGTTTTTTTTAAAAATCACATGGTTGCTCATTTGAGGAAAGTGACTTTCTTTTCATTTAAAACGTTAATTCCACAAGAATGATGAACATAATAAGACAGTTATTAAAGTAGATCCTACATTAACTTAGGGACAAAGGGTTTTTTTCAGCTTAAAGACAAAAAAAACCTTGAAAGGTAGGTATTTCTACTAAATCCAGCATATAAGAAAAAAAATCAATTACATCTAATTAATTCCACATATAGTGAGTCAGAGAAGCTGTGAATTTATTATTATTATTATTATTATTATTATTATTATTATTATTATCCCACCCTTCCTCCCAGAAGGAGCCCAGGGAGGCAAACAAAAACACTAAAAGCAGTTTAAAACATCTTAAAACCAAAATACTTTAAAATATATTAAAACAAAACATATTTAAACATATTAAAACTTTAAAAACATATTAAAAAGCACTTCCAACACAGATGCAGACTGGGATAAAGTCTCTATTAAAAGGGTTGTTGAAAGAGGAAGGTCTTCAGTAGGAGCTGAACAAATAACAAAGATGGTGCCTGTCTAACATTTAAGGGGAGGGAATTCCAAAGTGTCAGTGCCACAACTCTAAGGGTCCGCTTTTGTATTAATAACAGTAGAAATGGCATGTGTAAGCTCCACATTTAGGCATTATATCTGTATTCAGTACTCTATACCATATTCACTAGACATCTGTGTTAATATTTAGTTCCCGTTATTGATTCTACAGATGATGAAATGGGTCTATAGATTTGAAAAGTGGGCTTAGCAGTGGTATTTTATCTTATTCATAATTTTCAAGTGTTTCTAACTTGAAATTGATTAGGAGGAGGTTTCTCTGTAAAGTGCTCAGATAAGGAAAAGAGTTGAAATAAAATGCTAGAAAATCAAGTAGCAGTAGTAGTAGGAAATAATTAGTGACCTTCCTAATTGGCTCATTTCATGAAGTGTTTTTGTATATAAGTTAGAACAGTCAATGAGAGGTTTCATTTTTGCTTCTGTTATTAAAATGAAAACTCAACTGTATGCCTTTTTAGTAAATCCAGTTTGGACCTACAATGCTTTCTCCCATTTCCTACCGTTGTTATTTATTTAGTATATTTTAAAATATTCATAGATAATGAAAATAATCACAATTCCAGAGTGAACTACCAAAGAGGAAACAGTGCAGGAACAGCTGCAGCACTGGAGGATTGGAGGAGACCTGTCACTGCCCAGGGAGTGAGTACTTAAGCATCTGGGTGCTTGTTTGCTCGCTCCTCTGGGTTGCTGTCTCTCGAGACAGCAGAAGTCTCTGGTAAGCCCTGCAAGGACTGGAATCCTCTGCCTGACCCTGATTCCAGAGAGAAACTGCAGTCAATCTTGCAGCCTCTTGCATCAGCTCCTGGCTGGGTCAGTGGGTATTATCCAACCGCTCCTGAAAAAGTCCATTCTGGACTCATTGGTGTGTGACAGCTACTGCCTGGTCATAGTTGTGATTGAGAGGGTTGTGGCACAACAATTGCAATTACTCTTGGATGAAACAGATAATCCTGACCCATTGCAATCTAGGTTCAGGCCTGGTTATGGGACTGAATCAGCCTTGGGTGCCCTGATGGATGATGTTTATTGGGAGAAGGACAGGGGGAGTGTGACCTTGTTACTTGATCTCTTGGCGGCTTTTGATACTATTGACCATGGTATCCTTCTGAGTCAACTTGGTGAGATGGGTATTGGAGGTTTTACAGTGGTTCCGATCCTACCTTCAGGGTTGTTTTCAGAGAATAGCATTGGGTGATTGTCTTTCAGCCTCCTGGCAGTCATGCTGTGGGGTGCCACAGGGTACCATCTTGTCCCCCATGCTATTTAACATCTATATGAAGCACTTGGGAGCGGTCATCAGGAGATTTCAGGCAAGGTGTCAGCAGTACGCTGATGATACCCAGCTCTATTTCTCTGTAACATCTGAATTGGGAGAGGCCGTGCAAGCCCTGGACAGGGTTGCCAGGTCAGAAGCATCTCAAAACCTGAGATGTCATGGGGCGGGCCCTAGTGATGTCATGGGGCAGGCCCTAGTGATGTCATGGGGTGGGCCCTAGTGATGTCATGGGACGGGCCCTAGTGACATCATGGGGTGGGCCCTAGTGACATCATAAAGCATGATACATTATCAACCACAGTTGCTTGGAGCATACCATTCAAACAAAAAAAATGTCTTTCCTGTCCAAAGCACCTTCTCTCGACTTCTGTGCAAGAACCCAGTAAATTCTTTGCAAACTTCAAGTGATGGACACCTATTGGGAGGGGTGTGTGGAGAGAGAGAGAGGTTCTCTCAAGGAAAGATCTGTCCTGTTTACTTGCCGCCCTGGGCTCCTGCTGGGAGGAAGGGCGGGATATAATAATAATAATAATAATAATAATAATAATAATAATAATAATAATAATAATAATAATAATAATAATAATAATAATAAATGAACATTAACACTAGCTCCACCAAATAATATAAATTAATGAATTATTTAAATCACTCATTGCATCTTAGAGGAATACAGGAGCATGAAATATGGTCTATCCAGATAATAAATCCAATCTCTTGCACAAATACCTAGAAGTTCAGATTTGATGAAGATGAAAGTACTGCAGGAATTATTTTAGGTAACTGTGATAATCCTTAGGAGAAATAGTTCTTCCACTATACACACTATATATTCCTGGAATATCGCTGGTTGGTCTGCAAAACAATCATCTCCTGACTTCATCACATATTTGAGCGAATTCGATATAATTTTTTTCCAGGAAACTTGGGCTGTACAAAACTTGATAGCAGATGGATTTTCAATTGCACATCTACCTGCGACACCACCTTTACCAAAAATGAAAGGTCGCCCGAAAGGAGGCTTGGCAATACTTATAGCCACATCAACATCAGCATGTATTACAAACCTGAATTCTTGTAAAAATATTGCCATGGGAGTCCTTTTGTCTTATAATACATGTGCCTTCCTCCTGATTAATGTATATATCCCCCCTAACCTTACAAAAGCTCAAACAGATCAAGTGTGGGATGATTTAGATAGATATATCACTACACAGGAGGCATTATTCCCTAAAGCTTTTCCTATAATTATGGGTGATGTTAATGCCAGGATTGGCTCAGATAATGATAAATTGTTTGCCTCAAAATTATGGGGAGGAGAATCTATTGACTATAATCTTTATCTTAGATAGATCCTCTAAGGATACTAAGATGAATTATGGAGGTATATGCTTAACAAGATTTATTGGTAGTAGAAATCTCACTATGTTAAACGGTTTAAGCTGACTTGATAGATGTGCGGAATATACGTATATTTCCGGATCAGGAAGTAGCGTCATAGACTATGCCCTAATTCCCCAATATCTATTGAAATACATTCTAAACTTTAACATCGGTAATAGACAAGATAGTGATCATCTACCAGTAACCTTCTCAATCTGCCTACCAGAAAAGGGACGTCTGCTAAACTCGCATACCCAAATGTCATATTCACCACATCCTACCCATAAAAGAATCATTTGGTCCCCACAAATAGCTTTAAATGTGGCCACATTCCTCTCCTCTGATTTGGCTCTGACAATAAGGGGAAGAATTATGAACGCTACAAATCCCTCTTTGGCTATAAATACTTATGCTTCTTTGATTTCAAGTTTAAAAACTTTAGTCTCCCCATCTACCACCCGCAGGACAACCACTTATATGAGCTGCCCAAGATGGTTTGACAAAGATTGTCTGGATGCCAAGAAACAACTTAGGCAGATATATATTCAATACCGCCAATCAAACACAAATATACTTCCGCCTGAGTACTACAATGCTAAAAAGAACTATAAACAAATAATAGCTAACAAAAAAAGACATGCGATACATAAGAGTTGGGATTCGCTAATACATGCTTCAAGAACCAAAAATTCCAAAAAAATTTGGGAGATTGTTAATGGATCTTTTGGACTCTCAAATATTGTACCATGCTGTATCCATTCTCACATATGGGAACAATACTTCAGTGACATTCAGATTAATACAACCTTGTGCCCTTTCTCCCAAAGCATGACAAATATTCAGGATTGGCTGCCAGTTTCTCAATCAGAAATAACTGACTTGATTGCTAAGATGAAAACAGGGAAAGCCCCTGGTTTTGATAATATTACGCCGGAAATACTGAAAGAACATTCAATTTGGTGGTCACCGATATTGGCAAATCTTTTTACGTTGATAAATGCCTCCGGATGTATACCTGAATCTTGGCGGGAAGCCATAGTTGTCCCTATCTTTAAGAAAGGGAACAGAGAGGAGCCAGCAAATTATAGACCTATAAGCCTCCTCTCTGTTATTGGCAAACTATACGCCAGTTACCTGAATAGGAGACTCTCAGAGTGGATAGAGGAAGAAAATATTCTTGGATGGGAGCAGGCCGGCTTTAGAAAGGGCAGGTCTACAATTGACCATTGCGTTATCCTAAACCACCTGGCGGAAAAATACAAAAAACGCTGCGGGAATGGCCTTTTTGCCGCTTTTGTTGATCTAAGATCAGCATTTGATTCTGTACCTAGGGAACTACTTTGGGCAAAACTTGATAAAACTACGATTGATAAAAGACTCCTTTTCTTAATAACTCAGTTGTATCAACAGACTTCCTTTCGAGTTAAATGTGGTCGGGGAGGGGGTCTTACAAATTCAATTAAAACAAACACCGGTGTTAGGCAAGGATGTATATTATCTCCTCTCTTATTTAATCTTTTCTTAAATGATCTGTCATCTAAATGCCAGTCACTGACCTTTCATTCTCCTAAATTAGCAGATAAACGATGTCCACTGCTTTTATATGCAGATGATGCCGTACTCCTATCTCTGTTTAAAGTAGGACTAAAACGGCTATTTCGAGCTTTTCTGCATTATTGTCAGGACAACAAATTGGCCATAAATTTCACCAAAACTAAAATTTTAGTATTTCCTAACCACTTTCAGCCCTCAGTGTGGAATATAAATGGTCAGAAAATTGTACAGGTAAACAAATTTAAATATCTGGGTATCCTATTTCACACATCACTATCTTGGACATCCCATATTCAGGCGGCCATTGTAACTGCAAGAAATTCTGTCAAAGGTATTTTAAGGTTCTTTTATACTAAAAGGCCAATTTATCCCAGCTGCTCTGAAAGTTTTCAGTTCTAAAATAATCCCTCAATTGTTATACGGAGTCCCGCTTTGGATCGGTGCATATAACTCATCTGTAGAGGCAGTTTTGTCATCCTTTCTCAGACAAATTTATGGTCTACCCAAATGTGCCCCATCAGCGGCCCTTAGATTAGAATCTGGCTTAATTTCGCTACAATCACATGCATGGTCTATTGCTTTCAACTACTGGTGTAAAGTGTCATATGAAAACACCCCTAGTTATTCTTTTTTTATGGGAAGACGCATATAATTCACACTGGGCAAAAATTTTTAGCTCCCATCTTACAAGCATAGGTTTATCCCCTGAATATTTAACATCTCAAGAGCCAAATTCAATAAAACATCTTATTCGAACTCGGCTTAAAGATATAGACTATCAACTTGCAATCTCTGCAGCCTCCTCCACCTGTTCTCCGATTTATTTTGACCTACATTATGATCTGCTGAGTTACTCCCCCATTTGGATTTTCTCACCATCCCAAAATATCGTACAGTTTATACTAAGGCTAGATTTAATTGTCTAGCCTCGGCTCTACTGGATGGAAGATTTCTGGGGATCTCTTTTGCTAACCGGATTTGCCCATGTAAAGCTGATGCGATTGAAACTCTTTTTCATGTTATTTTCGATTGTGTTCTATATAGAGAGGAACGTATAAAATTCATTACACCGATAAACAAATTTCCTCATAAATCAGATAACAGGTTATGTACCTTTTTGCTATCTGGCTTTAACAAGAGATATTACTTTGTCTGTAGCTAAATTCCTTTTTATTGCTCAACGAATTCGTAGGGGTTGTTCTCCCCCTGATGTTTAGGACATTTGAAGTATTTTATGTTTTATTGTAATATAAACTACAATAGTCTGATGTTTTATCCTTTTGATTCTCCTTGTATCCCTGTTTTAATATATGAAATACTTGTCTTATGTATATGGGTCTATGACCGTAATAAAATGGATTGGATATACACACCACGTTGTACATTCCCATTACTGTCTGCTTAAGCCAATAACATTTTTCTAAATCCTGTGATGTTAAAATCTAAAGGTCTCCTATAAAATTTTACATTTTATAAATGATATATTATAGATTAATTACAAAACTTCTGAAATATATTTTCCTTATGCTGGAAGCACTAGTTAGTCCCATTTAAAAACCCTTCCACTTTTTACATTTTCTAGGTTTATTCACTCTCTGACACATGCTTCTTATTTTAAAATGTGTTGTCCTGGAGTGCTCCAAGCACTAGAGGCCTAAACCCAAGTATGGAACACATCTCTTCTAGTCTAGCACTGGAAAGCACACCAGGGCAGTTGTTCCACAGAGTCTACAAACCTATAATGATTATAGATATGCCATGCGTTAATTAGTGCATGGTGTGTGCACATCACTAGCGCCATCTTAAGGCAAAAGGAGGGGCCATGTACCCGAGTCTCAGTGTATGAGGTTCAGTCAATGAAGGGGGGGGCATAGGGAGCTGCCTGCCACCAAGTCAAACCATTGGGTACATCTATCTCTGTACTGCCTACACTGACTGGCAGCAGCTCTCCTGTGTTTCAGGCAGGGAGTCTTCCCAACCCCCACCTGGAGATGAACCTGGGACCTTCTACATGTGAAGCAAGTGCTCTGCCCACTCAGCCACAGTCCTTCCCCAGGGAGTGTGGGGAGTTCCGGAAGGGGGAGAGGATGCCAGGGGTGGCTCAAGGCATGGTTGAGGGAGAAGGGAAACTGGGGGAAGGGGGGCTCTTTTGGCAGGAGCCCAAACTGAAGTCAACCTGCAAGAAGGTGTGGCATGAGGGGGTGCCCACCTGCATCGACCCAAGTGTGCGAGGAGGGTTTGGTTCAGTTTTGTTTTTTGGGACGGGGGGTGGGAAACTATTAGAGTGTGGTTAATCCAGGCAGCGACCTATCAGTCCTGGGGAGGGAGCAGCACCAGTGATCAAGGGTGGCTCTCTAGTCCTCATGGAGGATGGTGAGTTAAGAACCTAAGAAGATCCCTGCAGTGCTGGATCAGACCAATGTGGCTTATCCAGTCCAGCACATCCTCTTCTCACAGTGGCTGACCAGCTGCGGGGGCCCTGCAGTCCCCTTCTGCAATCTGTGGCAGGATAGCAGGGCAGAAGCTTCAGAGCCACCCACCATTCTCCCACTTCACCTACCTTTCTCTCTGCTGTTTTTTGCAGCGCATGCAGGTTTGCCATCGATTAAGATGGCGGCTGAAGTTTCCCTAAGGGGCTGAAGCCTCTGCCGCCATCTTGGTTGATGGCAGCAATACGAGCGTGTAGCACACATGCATGCCATCAACCTAGATGGTGGCAGAGGCTTCAGCCCCTTAGGGAAACCTCGGCTGCCATCTTGATAGATGGCAAACCTGTGCGTGCTGCAAAAAACAGCAAAGAGAAAGGTAAGTAGAGCGGGGGAATGGTGGGGGGCTTGGGATCTCCTGCCCTGCGGCCAGCCTTGCTGGGTGGCCATGCCACACCATGCCAAAAACTGGAGAGCCAGGGACAGGGGGTATGGTCTGGCCGGGGAGCCAGAAAACACCCCCGAAGCCAGAGACTCCAGCCAAAAACCGGAGATCTGGTAACTCTGGACATATATGTATATGTATATTTTTAATTGTATAGCCACAGGGGTGTATGCAGGAAATGCTGCTGCTACCAGTTCCTACTCCGGAATGCCAGTACAATTTTAGTCAGGAAAAAAAAAGTGTGCACCTAAAGGGTTGGAACTCACTGCATGCTGAGATGCCTGTCCTGTGAGTGGCTGCAGATAGCAAAACAATTCTGCAATTTTCCGGGTTCCCAAGCTTGCAGATTGTTTCTGGTATCATTTATCATGAAAATTTTGCTCTAAACTTGCACTATATTCCACTAGAATTCCAGAGCTAGCTTGTACATTGTGTGAAAGATCAAATACAATGAGCAAATTACCAGGTAAGAAATCATCAGAATAACTGAATAAAGTGCAGTGTGAAAGCAGCCCTAGTAACTCTCAGTACTCTTGAGAAACTACAGTCCCCAAGATTCTTTGGGGAAGCCACAACCATTTAAAGTGGAATGCTAGTGCTTAAAACTATAGTGCAGATGGGGACTAAGTAGTCATCTGTCCCCTCCTCCACCACACATTTTAAAACAAGATTTTATCCAGCTGAAATCCCATTTTGAGTGAAATAAATGGAAAAACAAGTCAAGATTAAAGTTCTTACTTTTACATCATACACAAAGAGAAAAGATTATCACACTCTAGAGTGGGACTGAACGGATATTTCCTGAGGGACTGCCACCCATATGAGCAAGTGGCAGTGATTTTGTGCTGCCCTGTGTCTCAAGAACAGCCATGTCAACTGAGGTGGAACAACAAACATCCTCCAACTTTTCCCGAGAGAAATATAAACAATAGAGTTCCTTTCAGAGAAAATATTTTGTATTTTGTCAGCTTGTTTTATTCTGTTGCTCAGGGAGGACTTTCTATATCTGTCAAAGCTGTAGTGGGTTTTTTTTTTAATTGGGGATGGGGAATAAACAGTTCTTATGGTTTAGTGCCTTTAAGAAAGATTTATGGGCTTGGTGTCCAACATTCTTAAAGGCTGAAGTACTTCATTGATGCTGACGCAGTTTCCTTGGCTTCAGTGCAAAATTGCATAGGACTCAAATGTACCAATGGAGCCCACCCCCAATTCATTTCAGTGTTTGGGGTGTCCCCGGTGTGCACTTGAAAAGAGTGAATTATTTCAGTGGTTTCTAATGGGCATCAGAATAATGGCAGGATGGTGTGAATTGTAGAACAGTAATATATTTGTTACATTATTTATTTTCTGCTTTACAGCATGTTCTGTTTTAAGTGCTAAGGAGTTGTGTACGAAAATAATGGAACTACCTTTTAGAAGAATGACAAAAACAGTTGTACTGTGGGGAATCTGGAGCAATTTATTCATCATTCAACATAGATGGAAATGTTAGTGGCAAATGCTGGTTTCAAAAAGAATTTTCTAAAATATCCAGGGAAATACTGAAAATAAAAAAAATGTGTGATAAATGTAAATGTTTCAATACAAAAGAGCTAAATGTTTTGGCTGACTCATACATGTGTAAAAAAGACTGGATTGCTTCCAAAGATTTGTTTGGATACAGAGAATCATAGCAATATAAATCACTAGTCCTTGAATAAATGCTGAATCGAAACATTTCTATCAAGTAAAGGACAGGATTGGAAGCAGGTCATCTCGAGTCCATTGATTACAATTTTCTAAACCAGTATGTGAAATGCCGCTGTCCTTGTGGTCAATTATAACATTAGTGAGCCCTACCACAAATCTAAAGAGTAAGTCAAAAAGCTGTTTTGATGCACTTCTTATGTTGTGCTTAATTCAACACATAAAAGTCACTGTTTCAAAGAGAAATTAGAATACCCAACCATTTCAAACACCTTATGTATTATTTTGATTGATCAATTTTGCCAAGTTTTTACTTTTGAATTTTTAAAAGATGTTTCTGGTCTCTATTATGACACAAAGGGCTCTGCTGAGTTTGAAGTCATTGTTAATAAATATTTATTTATTTATTTATTTGTTTGTTTGTTTATTTATTTATTTATGGATCTATAGCCATAATTGTGGTATCATGGGAACATATATTAATCTCCTTTACTCCCATGTCATTAGGTAACTAGACCAGCAACTTATTTAAGATTTTTCGCACAGGCTACATTCAGACATGGGGTTTATTGTGTTATTTTTCCTGGTTATAATGCTAGCATTTCTGTTCTGATTTCTAATGTTCCTTTCACACTTCAGTACCTGTTGCATTATGGAATGCATTCCACCCCCAACAATATACTGCCATGTTGCACTAAATTTCATTCACACCAGTGGGCATGGTGTGACTCAAGAACAGTGGATGTCATCAGACATTTCAACCCTCTCCATCCTTTATGCACATGTATGCTTCTGTATGCCAAAATACTACCCCAAATTTTGTTACGTGAATGATGGTGGCATGACGCCAAGAAAACTGTTGGGGGGGAGGAACCCAGCAAACTCCTGAAATTTTAACAAGGCTAAACCATCTACGCAGCTTGGGACCTATATATTTCTTGGATTGATCTTTTCTTGTATCAGTTTGCCTGTGCATGTGAAGCCTTTGCCACCACACCAAAGAAGACTCATGACACATATATGGAGTAATGTTATATTTATTAAAATATAACACATAATCAGATTCAAATCAGCCAATCAATTGTATATCAAATACTTCGGGCAGGTGAGGCTCAACCTATCTGTGAGGGTATAGACCCTCCAAACCAGAAGGCAAGTCAGTCACATCAGACTGTAACTCCTTAGTCAAGGATGTGGGAAAACTTATCCCTCCTTGCTATTGGAGTCAGGTATGTGGTTCCAATCTCTGCATCCTGGCCCCGCCATAGAGGCATTCACCATGATGCACAAGCCGGTCCCACGTGGACACTCCCCAGATCCACACCAGACATTATGCCCTGATGGTTCCCTAGAGAGTGTCCGTTACCAGAATGCCTCAGACACCTCAATTTTTACCCCAATTACCTCACCTGTCCGAATTCCATGCCACAAGAGGGGATCAGCTGAAGCTTGGTCCCCTCAACCCAAAGAAAACAAAGCTCCCAAACCCAACCTAAAATCCTCCGATAACAAATCACACCCACGCTTCGAAAGATGAACGCCATCATCTTGGAACAAATTTGGAGAATGAAAACGAATCCTATCATGAAGAATGAAAGCCCCTCTAGGAAACAAAACTAAGTCCCCAACCTTTCTGTTCACCCACTTTCTAGACCTATCAATACTGTTGGGGTGCAGCGCACCCCTCCAAGCTTTTCTCACCAGCTTATCAGACCATACTAGAATGAGATCCAGAAAAGACTGGATGAGTCCATTGAAATCCTGAGTGACCTTGAGCAGCAAATCCATACCTGGCCGCTGCACTGAGTCATTCTCCCCTAAATGGACCACTAAAACATAGGGCTGATCAGCCAAAGACATAATGCGGCACACCACAGGCATTAATGCATCCCACAGCATACCCCACTGAGCCTCCCAGCTAACTGTCGCTCTAGCAGAAAGCTGCAGCTGTGTCCCGGCAAGAGAAGAGAAGGCCCTCAGGGACTGGAAGGCTCTGCACACCTAGGAAAAACAGAAACAACAAAAGATTTTAGGATTAGTATCTGATATATGACTTAAAAGCGGAAGAACGTCACCTTCCGATCGCCTGGATATCATCAAAGCTCATGCCCACGAGGGCCGCGGCCATGGCCGCTCCAATCCAAAAGGAATGCAGCCCATAGACTCCAACATCACAACCACTGGCCAACAAGGCCCGCCGAACAACGGCCCAAAATTAAAACTGAGTCAGGGCAAAACCAACCACATGTATGAAGAGATATCACTGGCCCGCTGGCCTGATAAACAGAAATTGATGCACTGCAGTAACTGGGCATAGTTCAGGAACCTGGCAACTATATAAAGAAACAATACTGCCACGGCCCTTTTAATCAGTCTTAGAGACTTGTGGGGAGAACCTGACTACATCAGCATCTAATGTGCAATCGCCAAAGCATAAAGCTCGGTAGGACACATCACGCTTCGAGGCAACTAATACTTCACTAGGGTGAAAAGCACCATAGAACATCGTCAGAGTTACTGCGGCAAAAGGTGCAACACATACTGAGATTAGCACATAGACCTAAATAAAAACAGGATCTGGAGGAGGACATTGGGCGTGATTGGCCTCCTCCAGTCAGCGGGCCTGTGGGCGGAACGCAACCAACCCTGAAGGACCTTTCTGACCCTAAAATCTACAGAACGATCCTGCAATCCTCATGCCTTAGAAATAAAGGCCAGCACAGAGAGGTGTCCGGCGATGGTGGAAAAAGAATTATTTTGCCCTTTTAAATATAACATAAACTGCAGCAAATGAGATACAGGAATTGGCCAAACAAAAGGCAGAGCATTGTGGGCTCAAAATGCCTGGAATTTTCCAAAGGCACACTGATACGCTCTCTTGTGTGCTGGGAGCAAGGGCAGAAGCTATGGCGGCCCCCACTTCTAATTCCAAATGCTCCACAGGAAAGGAGGTAATGCTGGCTCGTATAGCCTGAATACTATCTGGACGCATGCCCACGAAGGCGGTGGCCGCTGCCAGTCCACTTTCCAAATAATTGCTGTAGTGCAAATCCATTGAGATGTATGAACAGGTAATGCTGGCTTGTATGACCAGAAAGCTTCCAGAACGCAGGCCCATGAGGGCAGCGGCAGCGGCCGCTCCCGTATGGAAGAAATATAACCCTTCCCCTCGGGTATCACACCCACGGGCCCTCATGGCCCTGGGAATATACCAAAATTAAAATTGAGTCAATGCATAGCCATTGATGCATATAAAAAGATAGTGCTGGCACACTGGCCTGACAGAAAGAAAGCTCCTTTAGAGCAAAACCAGACACCGGGTGGGCCATGGGTAGCACCTCAGCTACAACACCCAGCTACTAACCCCCTGGTCCGTAGTGAGTATATGCACTGAAAACATCACAGAAATGTAAGCGCAGGGCTCCACATGACGTGACTTGCCTTGAAGGCTCATATATTACCAGGGCAAAAGGCTCCCTACAAACCATTAAGGCCACTTCCAGGAATAACTTTCCCTCATAAAGAGGGAAACACAAAGTGCTGATGGAAGGCAGGAGCATCATGAGTACATCAGGGGTAAATGGCCACCTAGAACCAGGTGGCCTTAGGGTGGAGCGCCACAATCACCTTTGAATTTCATGAAGTGGGTTTCAGAATGTGCTTGGCATGGAAATTAAAGGCCAGGCAGAAAGGTGGGCAGATATATTCCTTATGATAACACCCTGCCCTTTTTAGGAGAACATGAACTACAAAGGTGTAAAACTGATATCAGCCACACCCGAAGTGGGGGATGCCAAGATGGCACAGCCGCATCATTCTGCAAATCCGGAACATGCCGAGTCCCGAGCAGAATATGAGAATGTACATTGCAGAGCAAACACAGGCACAAGGCACATGGCACAAGTAGAATTAGGGGTCTGGGGATTTACCAAAGAACCAATAGCCAGGCTGGACCGAAAACGTACCATGCAGTTCCGAAGGGCAGAAGGCCACACATGTACCACAAGCACTATTGGAAAAATAGCCCAAGAAAATAAAATCCAGGGAAAACCCCATGCCCCTCACGGAAGCCAGCCATTTTTCAGCACACCAAAGGACCTGAAATTAACACCAGAATTCCAACCACCAACTGCATCAAAGCTTACCTGCAGTTCATCCTCCAGGACAAGTCCTCTTCTCCCAAACAAAGAACGGCCGCTGAAGTCCTTCAGAAAAGTAAGCCACAGGGGATATCCACACACCTCCTATCTGAGACACCACTGAAATAGAAAACGTGAGCACACCACTTCCGTGTTCTCACAAAGGCACTGAATTAATGCTGTGTCAGAAGAAATGACCTAAAAGGTAAATAGAAGTGACCACGCAACTCCTGTCAGAAGAAATGACCCAGGAGGTAAATACAAGTGGCCAAGCAACTCCTACAATAAAAGGAGTCTAAGCATAGGACCAAAGACATGATGCATAGGATCCACCTTTTAGGATGGCAATACAAAATCCTCTAAATGTGAATTTGAAGTATCATCAAAAAAGGCATTATTGTCTGAGAGAGTGCTTGTGCACAATGGTTTAAACCAGTCACTGGTTGCCAGGACAGCTCTGGCCCTAAAAAAGTTAATTGGATATGACAAATGGGCCAGTGTTCAATTACTCTCACATCTGGCCAACAGCACCTGTACAATCCCAGAGACGTGTCGGCCTGGTCATGAAGCGAATGCCCACACAAACTATGCAGGCTTTCCACCGAAGGTTCGCCTTCAGATGATAAAAAAACAAGTACTGCCAGCCTGAAGTACAACTGAATGCGAATCTGACAGGTAGCAATCGCTTCTTATGCACAAGACTGCCATGAAATGGTCATGACTTAAAGGGTGCCTATACATTGTTAAACATGTAATATAGAATTGACATTTTTGGAATAAGTTAACTCGACTTAAACAAGCCCTGCAAAAGCTTCATATTACAGATTACCAAATGCTAGAACAGCACTTGAAGCAAGGACCAGTAAACTGTCATTTTAAAATGAGCATATTTCATTTAGATATTTCAGGGATGAGAACAGAACATTTGAAACTACAGGCAGTAGAATGCCTGAGGCAACCAAACATATCAAAACATTCCTACTGTACTCCTGCTGAATAAATAAATAGTTTTTATAAGCTTATTAGCTACTAGAGATCCTTAAAGAAAATTACAGTTAAACTTAATCATACAAAAAGCCAGGCTTCTGATTCAGCAAACTTGTAATCTTTTAAATTAAATTGTTTACCTTAAACGTCTTGGCTCGTAATGACAGCCACAACGATGAATTTTAACTGGCTAAAGAGCATATCCTTTAAACTTACATGGCATACATTTCCTTCCTCTGAGTCTCACTTAATGACATATTTTAAAGCCTCATAGGAATTCTAAGAGGCAGGATTTTTATTTACCCACATTAAAATAAAATATCTGTTATGCCCTCTAAAGATGATATTGCATAGGCATATATCATTTTATTGTTATTTTATTTTAATGTATTTATTTATTTATTGTGTTGCATGATACACGGAGCAGAGTTATGAAGCTAAATAATCTAATACAGCATTGTAAATCAAACCTTGAACTCACCAAGGAACAACAACAACAATAACAATGAATTGATTGCAAAACAAGCAAATGGAACTGTATTGACTTCAGGCTAATCCAAATGAAACACAAACTGTACAATGAATTAATTAACTGATCAATTAATAATCAATCAATTAATCAATTATTTATATATTCAATATTTATTTATTTATCTATATTGGCAAAGTATGCCCAGGGCAAATCAATTAATTGCACCCCCCAATGAAATACCCTGAACCCCTGATAAATGAAGCTGCAGATAGGCAATTGAGTTGGACACAGCCCGCGAGAAAAAGGAAGGGGGGGTAATAGAGAAATATGAGCACCAAGCTGCAAGCGTGCTGCAAAACAAAAACAAGGTACCCAAGGATCAGCGCCACTTAACACCCCTGTGCTGTGCAGCGGTGGCGGCTAGATGCGCCACACATGCCCAGTCTACAAAAGGGCAATCAAATTATTTACTAATGCAATCGAAATACGGGCAAGGCAAAGAAGCCACCAATGCTGCTCTCCAGCAGGCCGGTGGCACCTCTAGAAAGCCGGTTGCACAACCCACCCGTCCGCAGGAAGGTAATCCAAGTAGTTACTTTATAAATTAAACAGCAGGCAAGGCACGAGGCTACTGGTTCCACTATATAGCAGGCCGGTGGGGCTGCTCACAAACCAGTAGCACAACCCACCCCCTCTCAGGCAATAGCCTCAAACGCGCCGAAAACAGAAGGCACAGTAAGGGAAACAAGCCACCCCAGTAGCTCCCGCAGAATTTCCGATGGCAATAAAGGGGAAGCCCTGCACCCCCCACCAGGCGCCTATGCAGAGCACGCGCAGCTAACAAGGCAGGAAAACTGCCTAAATACAATCACTGCCACTTGAGCTGTTGAGGCTGCAGAGAGAAGTCCATGTGGCAGAAGTCGCTGGGATCAATTTGAACGAAGACGCTGAAGGAGCACTCTTTATACACAGGTAAAAGACAAAGCTGCCGCAAGGCAAAAAAGGCAAGTTTTTAGGGAGGAGCAGACTATTTATAGCTGCTCAATCCCTCACCTAATTGGTCAAATTACCCCACCTGACCAATTTAAAACTTTCGGAAACCTTCTCAAGCCTTCTCAACAATGGGGTAGCGGCAAAGATGCCCCAGCACAAGGCAGGAACGCCATTCTCTGGGTGCCACCCACATCTGAAGTGCAGCAACTGGTAACTGGAGAAGGAGCCTTTATTATGATGGCTCCTCACGTTTAGAATGCCTTCCCCATGGAGGTCTGCCTAGAGATCTCATTTCTATCTTTTAGGTACCAGGCAAAAACATTTCTGTTTTCCTAGGCTTTTAAGAACTGCTAGTATAAGTATTCTTTAACTTAAGAGTAGTTTGATTTTACCATCTATTTAAATTGGCTGTTGTTGCTTTCGTTTGTTGTTTGAAATTGTTGTATTAGCTGGGTTGTGGCTGTTGTTAATTGTTATTATTATTTTAGATTGTATTTTTTGCTTCTTACACTGTTAGCCACATTAGGAACATAGCCACATTAGGAACATAGATCTATATTGAAGGTTTGGGATATAAATTATGCAAGACTTTTTTTAAAAAAATCTGATACTGTTTCAGGAACTGGTTTTCTCTTTCAGTGATTTCTTGGCAATTCAAAGAGCTATTTTCTATCCAGAAATTTAAATGGAAGAATATTCATCATAGTGCTTACAATTACCAAATTACTTTTGGCCATAATCATGATGGCACTGACAATTCATATTTCAATTTACGTATCTCACTCTTGTTGAAAAAATGTGCCTAGAAATATGCCATTTCTTCACTTTTCTTACTTCCAACTTCACATTATTCATTACCATTAAAACAGCTACATGAAGTGGCCATAATCAACCTGTCTAATTTAGACCTTTTACAAGATAAATCCAACAAACAATATTTTGTGCATGCTTGTTGATATTCATAAGTCTCTTTGAAAAAGAAATTGCTCAACAGAAACAGTTGTCACATGCTGTAAATAAGCAATCTGAGAGAGGTAGGCAAATGTTATCATTTTTTTTTCAATTATAGTAATCTCAAGTGCTTCTGTAATTACAGATCGGCATATGGTTTTGGGTTGTCCCTTAAAAATTTTGCATCCCTTAACAATAAATCACCTTCAGAATTATCTAGTTTGGGCTTTACATTTATTTTTTAAAATATTGCATTACTTCAGTGATAAGCGTTTGGGCACCAGGTGTGAGGGAGGGAGGCGGGCAGGAGTAAGAACCAGATAGAGATTGTATATGGGTAAAAACAAGGCCACAACTTTATTGGGTACAAAGAGACACTGTGGTTTGTAGTGGCATGGCAAATATCTATTCCTCCCCCCCTGGCAGCCTGCCTTCTGGGCTGATTTTTCGCCCAACCTGTTTGTTTGGGCAACCTGAGGAGTTGCAGCAAGACCCCAATGTGGGGGTCCCATAGCAACTGAGTGTGCAGCTTCAGACCATCAGGCCTCCTGAGGTAGGGTCAGGGCTTTGTTGGAGCCCATCCAAGACCCCTTATGGTGATCTCCTCTAAAGATAAGGATCCTGCCAAAGCCTTTCCTCTGATTTCTTTCCTATCAATAAAAAAGGTAACAATATTATATATACTTGCTGAGAGGAAGGCAGAAACCCCACAAACCAGGGCCCAGTTTGGAACATGAGTAAAAATCCTTTTCCGCCCTGTCAACCAACAGCTGATGGAAGTTCTCAGCAAGGTATATTTTACAGGGGAAGTGTGGATAGGTCAGCACTGGGGCTGCCACAGCCTTGGGCTCCTTTTATAGCTTGGGCGCACACCTAGGCCAATGTAGGCTTCACCTTGGTTCTTGCCAATGTACTGCCCACAAGGGCCAACCAAGGATGTTGATTGGTTCCTGGAGGTGGTGGAGCCTTGAGTTGTTCCAGCACTGCCTGTAATTGTAGAGACTATTGGGTAGTTATTATAATAAGGATTCATTTTGAAACTAGGCAAGGATGCAAATTATGTACAGATTTAACTCTGTGAGGACCTTTGCCTCACTCCCAAAAAAGGTGGGTTTGATAAATACAGTAGGGCCCGACTCATACAGTGGGTTACGTTCTGGACCCCCGCTGTAAAGTGAAAACCGCTGTAAAGCGGAACTCATTTAATAGAATGGCACACAATGCCTGAAAAGCACGTAAAAGTGGAACAAGTGCCGTATGAGTGGGGCTTTAGTCTAATTGCGTCTAATTGAGACTGCTGTATTAGTGAATTGCTGTAAAGCGAAGCGCCGTAAAGCGGGACCCTACTGTAATGCTAAAAGTGGAGCTGGTGAAAGAAGTATAAGCATTCTCCAGGGTTTGGAAATACATACTATTTTAGCTTTGCTACAGACAAACAACAACTTGAAACCTATTTTGGGAAATGTACCTTTTATTTTGCGGTATGACTGATTAGCACCAGTGTGACAATATTTGGGGATTCCAAATCTAGTTGCTTGCTACTGTTAAATCTGAACAGGCAGAATGCCTTTCTATTCTGGGTCTGGCTGCTTGGAATGTCCTGAGTCTCAAATATAAATATCTGGAATCTGAGGATCCCAGTGTCTCTGTTTTTACTGTTTAGGGGAAACAAGTGGTCCATCTTCCAATATTTTTGCCCCATTTGTTAAAAATAATTTATGTCTGGGGTTGCCAACATGGTGTCCTGTCAGCCATGAAGCTTCTGAGCAGCCCACCCACCCCTTTATCATGAGGTGGTGAGCGTGCTTACTCCCCCATCCCCGGAAAAGTTCATAGAGTTGAAGGAGGAGTCTTTTCCATTTTTTTTCCAGCTCTGTACTTTTTAAGGCTTGGATTGGCACCTGAACAGAAAGTGGAGGGATACTTACCAGCGGCAGCTTCAACCCATGTTGTCCCCTGTCCACTTCTTTTTTAAAAAGCTGCTTCTACAGGTATACAGTGGTGACATGCAGACAGGTGGTTTTCTTCCTGCATTTCTCTCCCCACCCATCTTAAAAGTAAAGCACCTTTGGTTGGAGCAGGGACTCCAACTGCAGTGGTGGTTTCCCCACCCATCCCCATCATCCCCCTAGAACAAGCATGAGGAACCTTTGGCCCTCCAGATGTTGCTGAACTACAACTCCTATCATCCCTGACCATTGACCATGCTTGTTGAGGGCTGATGGGAGTTGTCATTCAGCAACATCTGGAGGGTCAAAGGCTCCCCACATCTGCCCTTGAATGATGCTGCCAGGTAAATGGAAACACATGGTCACAGCTGGTCCAAGTGTTTTCCTTTCAACAGAAAAACGAGGGAGAGAAAGGAAAAATGCCACCCTGCCTTCCAAATGCCACCAATGACATACACTATTTGGGCCCTTCTCTTTATCTTCTTCCCCTTGGAAGTCCCTCTCCCCATTATTTATTCCAGGTTAACCTAAGGGAAGGGTGAAGGTTGCTTGAAAGTGTAAAAAGTAGACAACTTAGTTCTGTCCTGTATTATCTGAAGTCTCCAGAGACCAAAGGTTTGTCTTGGTCTTACTTCCAACACTTGACCCCTTGAAACCAAAGCTTAGAACCGCTACTCCCACACAGATCTCAACAACTAGCGTATTATGCCTGTTCCTTTAATAAAGTTGTAGTCCTTTTAATCTGAGATATTTATGCCCACATTTTATATTTGCTTCCTCCTAAAAGGTATCTAGTGTACTGTGCAACTGGACATACTAATTGAAAGCACCTTTAAAACTTCTCAGGTCGATATGATGATTCACTTCTCAGAATTTTCCTAAGCTCAGAAGAGTGCTTCTCCATTACTTTCCCCATCTCATTCTGTGCGGTATTATACCATACAACTTGCAAAATATGCTGTTCTAAGGAAAGCAAATTTTCATAATGTCACAACCATTTTGGCAAATACAAGAGAGAAGAATACAATAGAAGAGAAAATGATCTGAATGTCCTTTGATGATCAGATAACTAGTTTTTAGAATGTACCATATTGACATGCAGAAAGGACAGTGTGCTCAGCATAGTCCTAGGGCAAAGAGGTTTCATGAATTTGTTATACATTGTTCAGTAAAGTTGAAAGTCTTGTAATTTATTGCAGCATTAGCTTCCACAGGCAAGAGTGGATAATCAGTGAGTTTGGACCAGTGGCAGAAGGCATGGTGGAGTAGTGGTGCTCATCTGACCTCCCGACAGCTGAGTCACTGATGCTTACCAGGAAGGAGAGGAGGATGGGAGTTTGGCGCAGTACTATCACACCAGTAGGAATCCTGGATTTGCTCAGCCAATGAATTTTTCCCACGCCACCCTCCCTCCCATCCTCGTCCCTCCTCTTGTCCTTCCTAGTACACAACAGCGACTCATAGAATCATAGAATAGTAGAGTTGGAAGGGGTCTACAAGGCCATCGAGTCCAACCCCCTGCTTAATGCAGGAATCCAAATCAAAGCATTCCCGACAGATGGCTGTCCAGCTGCCTCTTGAATGCCTCCAGTGTCGGAGAGCCCACTACCTCTCCAGGTAATTGGTTCCATTGGTTCCATTGTCATATGGCTCTAACACGTTTTTCCTGATGTCCAGTCGAAATCTGGCTTCCTGCAGCTTGAGCCCATTATTCCGTGTCCTGCACTCTGGGACGATCGAGAAGAGATCCCGGCCCTCCTCTGTGTGACAACCTTTCATGTACTTGAAGAGTGCTATCATATCTCCCCTCAGTCTTCTCTTCTCCAGGCTAAACATGCCCAGTTCTTTCAGTCTCTCCTCATAGGGCTTTGTTTCCAGTCCCCTGATCATCCTTGTTGCCCTCCTCTGAACCTGTTCCAGTTTGTCTACATCCTTCTTGAAATGCGGAGACCAGCTGTCAGGAGCTCAGGTGAGTGTTGCTGCTCCACCATGTTATCCACTACTGGTTTGACCATTGGCTATGCTGACTAGGGCAGATGGGAATTATAGTCCAGAAACATCTGGAGGCACCCCGTTAGGAGGCATCACATTGACTTTCCCTAGTGTTCTCTCTCAGATACAGTAAATGCAGATTGATAGCCATTTTTTTTCTTTTCAAAACAGAACTTAAAGAGAATACAGAGTAAATTTGCTGTGTTTAAGCATTTGCCTCCACGTATTCTCAGAACACATGGAGGGAGGTCCTGCACATTAGTCCCACCCCATCATTCATGCCCCAACCTCCACCCCAATCTTTTGTACATTGAGTGGGAAAATCTTAAGGGGAATCTTCACACTGTTTACATATAAGGCTCTGACTAGACATAAATCTAGAAGGAACATGTAGAACCCTCATCTTTGTGCATCCATGGGACAAGTGTCTGGCCGTTAACAACACACAGAGGTGGACATGCTTAGAAATTTCCATGCAATTGATTTTGAAATGTTTAAAGAATGGGGGGGGGGGGACTCAGGAAACACAGTTATCTCATTAGGCTAGGTTAGGCAAGGTAAGCAACAACCCCCCTCTTGAAAATTCCCCCTGATGTTTGAGGATTTGTTGCGTATATCTCTGGTGTTAAAGGTTAACACCAGAACTTTGGGTTGTGCCTGAAAGCCAATTAGCAATAAATCCAGCTGTTGTAAAATTAGTCTAAACTATTTTGAGTGGCTGACTCCATACAGCAATGTGGTGGCCACGTTCTATACCAACTATTTTTGAACACTTTACAAAGGCAGCCCCAATGCAGAATGCATTACATGGTTGGGATGCAACCAAGGCATGGATTACTGTGGTCAGTGGTTCTGCTTCTTGAGTATTCTAGAGTGTGATGGAATGCCAGACCATATTTTAGAAAAATTGTTTGACTTAATATTTGGACTAAAATCCAAACAAAGCACCTATTCCACAGGAGTGCGATTGTTCTGAATCATCCTTTTCCAGAATAAGTGTTGTGTGAACTGCAGCTTTAATTTGCTGAATGAAAACCGACTTCTTCAAACTTCATAGTAACCCTACAGAGGCAAATCTCTATGCAGGAAGTCATAACTTATGGAATGGCCCTAAGACATAATCTGAGCAGTGTCGTTTGGAGGAAGCAGGTTTCGTTTTGCCTTCATTGGCTTGTTTTGAATTACTGTCTATTGTACCTCCTTCAGGACATTTGACTGACTGAAAGGAAAATATGTATGTTGTACAAAATGCATCTCTGTTACTCGAAGGCACTGACATACTTTCTCACTATCCACATGTGCATCAGCAGGACAATTATTCTTCATTTACATGAAAGGGAATGCACTGAATAGGTAAGGGCACTGAGAAAATGATGCAAGTGCCAAAGAGATGGCAAAATCAATGGCAAAAACTAATTGCATATTGGCAGGTGAAGAAAATCCTCTTGAAGCTAAAGTCTGCTATTTTTTCATGAACCGGGGAATATGAATGATTTAAAGCTTATCTGACTAGAACACATAAATATAATATGGCATCAAAGAGAGTGAAGCTATAATTCACCTTGACTGAGGCTGGTATTAATTTAAAGGAAAATATGTTACCAAATGTCACTTCCGGGAGAAAAAAAAGCCTTTCCTCTTTTAAAGTGAGGTCAAAACTAGACGTGAAATAAAGGCAAATACTGCATTCAGAATAGGGATGTTATTCAGTAGCCTAGTAAGGCAGGACAGATTAATTGCTGGTGCAATTTGCATTTTTTAAAACCTACATGTTAAATGCACAGATGCATTTAATGTCATACTTTGTTTAACTGATTTTAATTGCTATAACTCACCCTAGAATCTCATAGTGAAGGGAGGGGGAAGAATTATTATTATTGTTACTGATAGAAATATTGTTGTAGTTTGGTCCAGAGCTGGCACTAGAAATAAACCATATTGTCCAGAGATAGTGATGCTGACTTAGGCTGCAATCCAGTAATGTCTATTCAGAAGTAAGCTCCATTGGGTTCAATTGGACTTACTGCCAGGTAAGTGTGTATTTTAGTATTTTCTGAAAGAGAGAAATAATGTTCCCTGGAAGTTTGAAACCCCAAGCCCAACCAACCATTTGTCAAAAGGTTAAAAACACTGGAAATATTTGTTATGAACTGAAACTAAGTTTTACTACAACAGTGTTCACATATCATTGATAAATATAAAATGATGCAGTTGAACAATTTGTAACCAAGTTTGTGAAGCAATTAAAAATGTAAGAATTCAACCTACCGAAAGAATTGAGGACTAGTGAATGGTTTTATAAATAAGCTGCTAGTTAAAGAATTGGCCAACATATTATTCCTCAAATAAAATATCATTTCAAGAGACTTCTCTGCAATCTAGGCATCAATGCTCTGGCATGAGAGCATACCCCACATTTTCATCTGTCTGCTCATCAAGTTCAACCCACAGCTTCTCAGCTGCCGGAAGGTATTTGTGCCATTTCCCATCAATATCACCAGTCATTGCTGAATAGGGTGAGATCGCATTAAGTTGCTGTCTGGTGGAAACCGAAACAGATAGCACAGCTGGAGGCAAAAATAGAACTTGAGATGCATCAGCTGCAGGTGGAGAGACTGGGGAATATGCATGCTAACCCCTAAGTGCCACCAGGGAGACAATTAGTAACATGACACAGAAAGTAAGCCCTGTCTTTTGGATGTTCTTAAAAGTTGGAAGGGATAACGAAATATGTATACATCTAGAAGCTCACTAAAGAAACAGTAAGATCTCAGCTCCATGTCCTAAAGAAACACTGCCATTTATGAGGAAGTAAAGATTCTTTAGCTTAAGTGGAAATATGGTTTTGCTTCAGAAAAACAC
The DNA here is from genome assembly GCF_030035675.1 of Rhineura floridana. Taxonomy (NCBI): domain Eukaryota; kingdom Metazoa; phylum Chordata; class Lepidosauria; order Squamata; family Rhineuridae; genus Rhineura; species Rhineura floridana. Next base: position 105,736,686 of record NC_084485.1, on the reverse strand, counting down.
TGTGGTCCAGTTGTGCGAGGTAAAGCTTTGACAGAGATACAAAGACAGCAAGTGACCTGGCTTCAGCTCGGCGCCCCTTTCTGGGTAAAGCAGATCAGAGCCACTGATACACATGCTCTACTCACCCATATTAGATTGTTATAATTAATCTGAGTTGTGAGGGATGGGCCATAGGTCAGTGGTAGAGCAGATGCTTTGCGGGCAAAAGGCTCCAGGTTCTCTAGGTATGACTGGGAAAGACTCCTGCTTGAAATCCTGGAGAGCTGCTGCCAGTCAGTATCACCAATGCTTAGCTGAATGGACCAATGATCTGACTTGTTATAAGGCAGCTTCCTATGTTCCTAACTCACATACAAGGACTGCCCTTAAAAAGTGTCTGGAAACAGCCAAGGCAAAATGTTACAGCTATGATCATTTCAGGTGCCTGCTTTTCTGACCATATTATACCAAGTGTGGAGAAACAATAACATTCTAAAAAGTTATATAAGTGCAATTCAAATTTATATGTAAGAATGGTGTTTTTGTTTTAAAAACTGCTTGGTATGTGAATAGTGATGAAATGGATGCAGGTGAAAGGTTGGCAATGTGCTTCTAACTGAGGTCTGGGAGGTACAATGTATAAGTGGTCTTTAGCTGGCAGCCTGTCAGGAAACAGCTACTAAGCAGATGACTATGCGTCTTGTGAGATTTATGTTTGTTGACATTAGAATTCATTGTGTATATAGATATTGGAATCTAGAAGGGCAGGCTGTGATAGACCTCCTTTTAATGGACAACTGGATTCGAGCCAATGAGATGTTGGATTGTCAGAGCATAACTTTTGATTGTGTAAAGGGTTCTGGCTGGAGAGAATGAAAAGGCAAACAGCACTGTAAGAGTCAGTCTGGCACTGGAAGCTGAAGAAGAAGCCACCACAGGAAGAAGATGAAGCCAGAGCAAGCCTGAGAGCTGAACGGTAGCATGCAGTGTCTATCTAAGGAAGATGTCGGGACACCAAGGCCAAAATCACAGAAGGCTGAAGCTGAGAAGGTCTTAGGGTAGACGAGGAAGACCCCAGTAGCAGTTTCCTAGAAGAGGGAGCCAGAACTTCCAACTGTTGGTAGTTGTCCACAAGATGATGTGGGTCCCTGACCAAAAGCAAGACTTTGGAGTCATTCCTTGGTGATCACTCGTGGCCGAGTAAGATTGTCTTCCAAGATAAGGTCTTTGCTTGGGAGACTCCTGCGCGTGAATTTGTTTTATGTGGGGAGATGTGCACCATGATCAACACACAATCTTGACAGAAAAAGGCGTTGATTCAATGGCATGGATACCACAACGATTGGAAGTCTTTTATCTGCTGCAGCCTTCATCCGCCTTCACAGCCATTGTAACGTACACATTGTTATCCTCCACCTGTTCTGCCGTTGAGGACTTTCTTGGATCGTTCTTTGTCTGGTTCCTCTCCCTTGACTTTACCGCCATGGGTGACCCTGCTGGAAGTACATGACTCCCAACGGCATCACTCACAGGGTTCATTGGAACACGCAAGCCCACTCACCGCTACAAGGTGATGATCCAGTGAGGGGACTTTGGAGTAAGTCCTCTGTAAAACCTGTGTGTTAATGGAGAAGAAAATAAGGGCAATTTCCTATTGTGTTTGAATAAAGAAGAGATCTAGTGCAAGAAACTAGTAGAAAAATGCTGTAACATTTTAAGGCAAATATCAAACTATATTGATTAACATATTTCCTGCCAATAATAATTATTCCAGTAAATAATCTTATTATCTGATACTTCAAGTAAGTTTTAATAAATAATAATATATCAGTTTGACTTTTACGTTTATGTTTTCTGGTAACCCAGCTGCTGTGTGATAATAGATGATAACAGGAGAAGAAAGGAATATTTAGAATGAATTGGTGGTTGTGGAGATTAAAGCAATAAGGACAACTGGTACATTCAGAGATAGTATTTTTAAAAGTATCATGTGTCATACCAAGTCACTTCAGAAGCAGCCCTGCTTGCAGAATACTTCTGGCTGGTGCCCAGTCTTAGATTTCTGAATCCCTCAATCCTGGTAATTCCAGAAAAGGGGTTTGCTATGATCAAATTTGTTGTAACCTGCCCTTGGACCTTTGGATGAAGGATGGGTAATAAATGTGAATAAGGATAACAACAACACAGACTGGTTTTGTCTGGAGTCATGGCTTTGAATCCTTTTTTTTTTTTTACACTCCCACTTACAGTGAACTCTGCTAAGTAAAGCATTAACATGGCCAAGCAAAGTAAACACCTCACTTACAGGTTTTCTTGACCCTAAGGAACCTCAGGTTCTGTTCCTGTGTTTCGGACAGAACATATACAAATTCTCTCTCTCTCTCTCTCTCTCTCTCTCTCTCTCTCCACCAACATTATAATTCTCACTGAAATTCCTCCTCCCTAAAGGACAAAGGAATCACCACATACCCTTCTTGGCCTCACTCTCCCTTCTGTCACTTAGACAGCCTTCAGTAGTCAACCAGTAAGTTGTTATCGTTTCTTAGTTATTATTATTTATTAATTTATATATCGCTAACTTTCCAAAATGGCTTCAGTTAAACTCCTGTTTCTGGAAAAGCTCTGCTCTTGTCTCTGTTGCTCCCTGAGTGGGCATTCCACTATCTAGACATAATGCAAAGTGACTCACACTTGCCTCATGTATATTTTGGAAAGCATGCCAGTTTCTGTGCCAGCTCTGCCAGACAGACAGCTTCCTGTCTCTGGCAGAATACAGCCAGGAACACATTGGGAAACAGTTGCTGTAGCACATTTGAGCTCATTCCCATGGTCATTCGTGGTCCAGAAGGGGCTTATTTCCTGAACACCAAAAAATAGTTTGATTGATAGTTCAATCAAGTTGAACACAATAAAATAGTTCAGGTGCCATGAGCAAGCATGGTAACAATATCTAAGCTCTCATTAAAAGCATGAGTGATGTTTTTCCCCCTTCACAGTGTTACCATTTCAGCCTATTCATCTTGTTTCAAATAGGAGTGTTGAAACACAGCATAGTAGCTTCTATACACATAGGATTTCTCTGAAGTTCAAAGTTCTCCACACCTGTCCACCTTGATTTAGTTGAAGCTCTATTCTTGGTCATAGTGATATCTCAACCCTCCATTCACATTCACTGTCATGCTTGTAGGTATATATTTACTTTCCTCACTTGTGTATCAACCCCAGATTCCCAAGGCAATGAGAGCATGGAATCCACATAGTGAACCTACTGTAACACAGATGGTTTGTGATCTTAATAAACTAAAATAATATTTGACAGGTGCAGATTTGCTTCAATTCAGTGTGCTGAGCTTCTCCCCCCTCTATACAGAGGGCAGGCATTGGTGGTCATTGCTAACAGCAGTAGGGACCACTACTGCTGCTGTGAAGGACACTGCAGGCAAATTGACACTCCTAGTCACTTATGTCACTTGCCTATTCACCTGCTGAGGACGGTGATCGCTATCCACAGCTGCTAGGACCTGCTGCTGCCACCAAAGAAAAAAGGCAGTTGAGCAAGCTGTGACAACTGCCTCTATTCATCACCACAACTCACTATAAGTGAGCAAGCGAGTGGCAATGGTGACAAGAAGCAACAGCCGCAGGAAAGAGGATGAACAAGAATTGCCACCATGATGGCAGCCAACATGGATACAAGAGGAATTGGTACTCTTTCCTCTCCTCCCTTCTATTTGGCTAACAAGTACCCCAGTAACTCCTCTTCTTTTTTCCTGTGCTCCTCTGCTAGAGAAGCAGAAGGACAGACCACTACTGCTTGCTTGCCTGACATTAGTGTGAATGACAATAATGGCTAGGAGGAGGAGCTGCAATTGCTGCTTGATCATCCGCCATTGGTTCCAATTGTTCCTAGCAGCCAACAATATTTGTTGGGAGATGGGAAGCAAGTAAGGATGCTGTGGCTCTGCAGCTCAGCTCAGCTCAGCTTCTGTGGCAGAGGAAAAATGGGAGAAAGAGGTGTGGACCATGCATACCTATAGACAGAGTGATGGGTGGACCCAATTGTGCCAGGGAGCTCAATTCTACTATTGCTGCCACTAGCCAGAGATAAGAGTAGGTGGCTCTAGTCAGGTTAGAAGTTGGTGCTGGGCCCTTAGGCCTTGAGCTTTGACAGTTGCCTGACCGCCTGACCATATAGACTATCAATTCTTTGCTGCATTTGCTTTGCTTTTCCTTTAATTTTGCTAGTCTTTTGTTTGCTTGTTTAATATCTGCCTAATTTTACAAGTAATTTCTGTCTTTGTGACCTACTGAACAACATCCAAAAATATATTGGGCAAGGTATACAATGTGTATTGAGAGTTTTTTCTCGAGACATCTAAGATACAACATTGTTGGGGTAAATTCCTATCCATAGCATCTCATGATATAGAAGCTGCCATGGATGGTGATAGGTCTCTAATTTCCTTAAAAACAGGGATGGGTAATCTGTTGCCCTCTGGAGATAGTGCTACAACTCCCATAATATCCAGTCATTGGCCATGCTGGCTGGAGCTGATAAGACTTGGCATCCAGCAACATCTGGGGACCCACAGGTTCCCATCCCTGCCTTAAAATATGTATGTACTCTCCAAAGTGTGTGGTTCATTACCATGCTTTCCTATCTGTGTCTGATATTCCTGAGCTTGACCTTGAAAGCAGCCATTTTTCTTTTCAGTTGTATCAAAGCTCAATGACAACTAACTGTCATGCAAATATAGTCCTGTGATATCCAGGCAACACTGCTTGCATGCAAACAATATTGTCCTCATGAAGAAACAAAGCAGGAAACCAGAATATTTACAACAGTACCTGCAACAAAGAAAAAGTAAAAGAAAGGTTGAGAACAGTTTGTTCCACACTGAAATAAAACATCCACTAATGAGAAATGATCAGGCTAAACTAATTATTAGGATGCAATTGAAGAACAAATTATAGTCTTAAACTTTACACTGTGGTACAGCTCACATGCAGTGGCAGCCCATTTTACAAATCCCCAAATTTGCTTCTATGCGACAACAAAATTATCTTAATGGGTGTTGAAATGACAGAATAGATGAATGTCTTTCCCTTGAGTCATTTTCTGATAAAGACACATTGCTTAGCTGCACGATGACAAACTATATGTTCAAAGTGACAAATCATTTAATTAAAAATTACAAGCGGTTAAATACTGTTTGACCCAAATGGAGGTAGTTATCATGAATCAATTTCAAAGGAGGAACAAGGGTGCTCAGAGAAATTGATCACTAACAGCTACGGTACCTGGATATATTCTGCATAGCTCTACAGCCTTTTTTTTTAAAATAGCCCTCTCTCATCAGGCTATGGTGTACATCTCATGGACAAAAAAATTCAATCAAGTTGAAAAATAGTACTGCTTTTCACTTGGGCGGTATTTGAGTTCACTCCAGTCTCATGAATACTTAATGTCACACAGAGTCTTCCATAAAAAGTACTCTTGTATCTTAAGAGCAAATACTTCAAAATCTGATGAGTTACAGAGGTTTTTTAGTTTATATACAGGCCCATGGAAATTGCAGTCATCTTTCATGAAAAGCCTAGAGTTTATGGTTGAGGAATAAAGGTGGCCATTGCTTTTACTAACTATTATAGCAAATGCAACATTGCCTGAGTGGCATGCTTTATTATTTAGGCCATCATCTGTTTTATGTATATGACTTCTCTAATTCTCTCCATTTTTATTGTACCCTGATATACAGAAAAAAGGTGTCTTTTTTAGCTGGATATGCATACCAGTGCCACAAATTTCATTGAAGTTTCTGAATATGTGATTCTGAAACCTTTTAGGAAAAGGACTCTTTTGGAAAGACCGGGAAAACATTCCTATCTAATATCTAACCCGTGAACTATATTTAGGACTGGCACAATCAGGTCAAATTGGGAAGGAGGCAATTTTATACAGTTCCCTAAATGCTTTCTGGCTTACTTTTTACTTTCTTATTTGATTATGGAAGGAGAAATATCAATAATTTAAGATATGCAGATGATACCATACTCTTAGCAGAAACCAGTAATAATTTGAAATGAATGCTGATGAAAGTTAAAGAGGAAAGCACAAAAGCAGGGCTACAGCTGAACATCAAGAAGACTAAAGTAGTGGCAACAGAAGATTTATGTAACTTTAAAGTTGACAATGAGGACATTGAACTTGTCAAGGATTATCAATACCTTGGCACAGTCATTAACCAAAATGGAGACAATAGTCAAGAAATCAGAAGAAGGCTAGGACTGGGGAGGGCAGCTATGCGAGAACTAGAAAAGGTCCTCAAATGCAAAGCTGTATCACTGAACACTAAAGTCAGGATCATTCAGACCATGGTATTCCCGATCTCTATGTATGGATGTGGTGTTGGAGAAGAGCTTTGTGCATACCATGGACTGCAAAAAAGACAAATAATTGGGTATTAGAACAAATTAAACCAGAAATATCACTAGAAACTAAAATGAGGAAACTGAGGTTATCATACTTTGGACACATCATGAGAAGACATGATTCACTAGAAAAGACAATAATGCTGGGAAAAACAGAAGGGAGTAGAAAAAGAGGAAGGCCAAAGAAGAGATGGATTGATTCCATAAAGGAAGCCACAGACCTGAACTTACAAGATCTGAACAGGGGGGGTCACGACAGATGGTGTTGGAGGTTGCTGATTCATAGGGTTGCCATAAGTTGTAGTTGACTTGAAGGCACATAACAACAACAATAGTGTAAACATTACCTGTGTAAATATTACCTGCATGAAACAATCGCCTCCAAGTAAATGTTGGAATGACATTAGGAAAGAAAGGAAATAAATTCAAAGAATCCTAAATTACTAATACTGCTCCTACCAGGAGGAAGAGCAGGATATAAATCTAATACATAAAAAATAAGGATATGTATGTATATCGCAGATGATTTGAACAAATAGATTGTGTATTGACTTGCACTCAGTCTGTGGTTTTTACAGCTATGGCTAATTGACAGCTTGTAGTCAATCGACTTGAAGGCACATAATAATAACAACAAAATTGATTATGATTTTGGGGGGTGGGGGAGGGCTGTTAATATAGAAGATAAGTTAATGGGGAAGGGATCATCGCCTAGTGATAAAACACATGCCTTGCTTGTAGAAAGTTTCAATTTCTGGCATCTTTACCCATCTGAAACCCTGGAAAGCCGCTGCCAATCAGTATAGACTGTACTGAACTAGATGGACCAATGATCTGACCTGTCACGGTAACTTTTAGGTTACTAAATTGTGCTTCAGTACATGGATTAAACATAATATATCCTAAAAATACCATTCACGGGGATAATAGGCCAGTGAACTTTTATGCGTAGGATTGAGCAATATATGTGTTAGAGACATTTGACATGATTTTACACTTTTCGTATAAAAGAATCTTTGCACTGCTGAAGCTTTTAAGTTACTTAAAAGCTGGTGTAATGATGCTTCCTGGTGCCTACTGAGCCAGGTCATTTGTCTTGGTCATTTTAACTGCTGTGGCTATTTAGCACCTCCTCTCTGTCTTTGAAGCAGGTTTGCAGCACTGTCAATCCTGCCTATTTGTTGCCCTAGTGGACTGCTCTGTCTTTGGAGACAAAATATAGTGAACTGTGTGGAGAAAAGATAGACCCACTTTTACAGTATCAGAGAGGTCTAAAGCAAGCACACATTGTACTGATTTATTGGAAGGAACATTTTAAGGCACAATACATTTATATAAATGTATGAAGCTTACTTTTGTGATTTCTACTTTGATACATAGGATAATGGGCCACTGAACTTAGGAATACTTTCTGTAGTCTCTTATTTAACCTCAGACAAAGTGACATGGCACAACTAAAGACAGGGTATTGTCAGGTATGCATGTGAAAATTCACTCAATTGGAATTCCCTTGGGATTACCAGGGAGATTAGTTTTGCTCACATTTCAGCTATCTCTGGTTTCCATACTTAGGACCAAGATGAAATACTCCATTTTCAACAGGTCAGACTGACAGTGATCTGAGTTTCTTTCTGTCCTATAGCGTGAGTCATTTTGGCTGATTGGCCCTGTAAATAGATTTCTGTAGTGGTCATGTTTTTCCTTCTTAGGGCACATCGAGGATCTGGGTTGCACAAGTTGGTCAGTGTGGGGCTGGTGAATGAAAGATCCTGTCTTTGGGCAGGCAAATGGTCAAGTTGGTTTTTAACACTGTAATTCAATTTTTCTAATAATTTATCTACAATACAAATGTACATCAGTTTTACACCAATGGAACCATTTTTATGGACCTGGTTCAAAACTTTAGTGGGCCAAATTGGAGAAGTGGGTGCATACAACCTGCTCCACCACTCTTACAACATAATGTGTGGCATGGGTGCTGTACATTGATGAGGTCTGGATCACCCAAATCAAAAGAGGAAGGAAAGGTCACAAAATGTGGCCCCTCATCCGTACAGGTATCTGTGCTACCACCACCTGTGCACCTCATTTTACATTGTCACCAGTGTAGAGAGGATATGTCTGCTGCATCTTTGCCTTGGGAATAGCCTCTTCAGTGTGGTTCAGAAGACTGGACAGAATCCCACAAACTGTTGTTTGGTGAGGATGATGAGAATGCCCTGTTACAGATCCTTAGGCCCCATAGGAAAGTAAAGTTCCCAGTAGAAAACTAAAGTTTCCGGAATTCCTTAGAGAGTGGGAATTACCAATAAATTAGCATGTAGTGGAGACAGGCTGTAGGACCATAAACTTTACCAGTTCCCCAGTAGAGGTTCCACACCCTCCAACTTTTCATGGATGAAAATATGCACACTCCAGTGATTGTGTACGCTGGAGCCTGATTGCTCCAATTGCTCAGAGAGTAGGGCCTAAAGTTCAGACTGCCAGAAGATACAGGAAATAAAAAGGTGCATGCAGAATAGCTAATTCTAGACAATCAAAAGCCAGTGAGTATAATGAAAAACACACTTTGCATGTATTCAGCACATTATTCATTGTACACATTATACATTATACATGGCAAAGATCTTAAAATACATGCATAATATAGTCAAGGAAATAAGTACCTAGAATATGTCATGCACCCCTTTTCCAGACACAAAATTTCAAAGCTGGGATTGTGAGCAGGTTGCTGTAATTCTAGGATTTCAGGGCACTTGGAAAGTATGGGGTGGATTGTCTCAGTCACTGGATCATCACCTTGTAGTAGTGAGTGGACTTGTGTGTTCCAATGAACCCTATGAGCGATGCTGTCGGGAGTCATGTACTCCCAGCAGGGTCGCCCATGGTGGTAAAGTCAAGAGAGAGGAACCAGACAAAGAATGATCCAAGAATGTCCTCAATGGCAGAACAGGTGGTGGATAACAATGTGTATGTTACAACGGCTGTGAAGGTGGATGAAGGCTGCATCAGATAAAAGACTTCCAATCATTGTGGTATCCATGCCATTGGATCAACGCCTTTTTCTGTTAAGATTGTGTGTTGATTGTGGTGCGCAGATTTCCCCACATAAAACAAATTCATGCACAGGTATCTTCCAACCGAAACAAAACAAAAGTCCCATGGCAATCAGCGAATGGCGATGGGGGCAGGACTGTGAAATCTGGAAGCCCCTAGTCATGAACCAGCACATGGGTGGTGGATACAGACTCAGTCGTCCTGGCTCAAGGACCATGGCAGTTGAGTCGTTCGGCAGCTATATTCATGACTGAGCAGTCCTATTCAGGATCCACTCTGCTCACCCTGTATGGGGAGGGGGCTAGAAAAGGTGTCCTAAACATAGTCTGCCTCATATCTCTCCCTGAGTGGATTACCGCTTCCAGTGGCGTCACTACTTAGCGGTTGCAAAAGACAATTGAATTTTGGAACGTGGAATATACGGACATTGCTGGACAATACAGATAGTGAATGTCCTGAATACAGGACTGCCATCATCACGAAGGAGTTGAGACGTTTTAATATTGACCTAGCAGCACTCCAAGAAACTTGAAGTGCAGGAGAAGGACAATTGAAAGAAGAAAAAGAAGGTTACACCTTCTGCTGGAAAGGACTGCCTGAACAAGAAAGACAAATACATGGAGTAGGCTTTGCTATTCAAAATAATCTTGTGAAGCTCTTGTCAGAAGTTTCTACTGGCATTAATGAATGACTCTCAACTTTCTGGTTAAAACTCACCAAAAACCAGCATGCAACTATTCTAAGTGCTTATGCACCAACATTAGATGCTGATGAAGACATCAAGGAAAAATTTTATATCCAGGTGGACATCATCTTATCAGACATACCTAAGGAGGATAAAATTATCCTCCTGGGAGATTTCAATGCAAGCATTGGGCGTGATTTTGATTTATGGCGAGAAACCATTGGGAAAGAAGGCGTTGGCAATAGCAACCTGAATGGAATTCTACTTCTGAGTAAATATGCAGAGCATAATCTTGTTATTACAACCACACTCTTTCACCAGAAAAATAAATTTAAAACATCATGGAAGCACCCTCAGTCAAAACACTGGTATCTCCTGGATTATGTAATTGTCCATGCCAGAGATCATCATGATGTACTCCTCACTAGGGCCATGATGAGTGCTGGACAGATCACTGATTAATTCGATCCATTATGGCCATTAATATTGTTCCTCAACGTAGGCTCCAAGGAAGAAAACCAAGGCATAAAATGAACATCCACGCCCTTCAAAATCCTCTTAAGCAAGCTTGCTTTCAAACAACTCTCAAGAAGCATCTACCTACGGAACTCCCTGAAAACACTGAGGAACACTGGATTAAGCGGAAGACTTCTATTATTGCAGCATGTGAACAAACTATTGGATACCAAACTAAGAAACATCAGGATTGGTTTGATGAGAATGATAGTGAGATTGAACATATCAACAAGAAAAGGAAAGTCTTCCAGATATGGCAGAAAGACATTAACTGTACTGCTAAGAAATAAAATTATATGGCAGTGCAAAGGCTGAGGTCCAAAGAAGAACTAGAGAACTTAAGAACACCTAGATGCAGATGCTCATGATGCACGGGGCTTTGTTAATGCCACAAAGGCCATCTATGGATCAACAAATTATGGTGCAAATCTCTTTCATTCAGTGGATGGTACCAAACTTCTAAAGGACAAAGAGTCTATTGCACTGCGTTGGAAAGAGCATTACCACAACCTCCTTAATCGTAACTCTATTGTGGTTGGTGAGGTCTTCTTGCAAATTCCACAACGACAAACTAGAGACAAGCTTGCAGTATCCCCTAATTTGGATGAAGTCAGTAAAGTCATTAATCAAATGAAGAATAACAAAGCTAGCGGACCTGATGGGATTCCTGCTGAAATCTTTAAAGAAGGTGGGCCTGAACTTACACAACAACTTCATAAGCTCATTAAAAAAATCTGGATGAGGGAGAAGATCCCGGAAGACTTTAGGGATGCCATAATTATCACTCTTTAAGAAGGGTGATAGAACAGATTGTGGGAACTATCGAGGCATCTCTCTTCTTGCTACCACAGGTAAAGTCCTTACAAGGATCCTCGCAAATCACCTCCTACCTATCTCAGAATATATCCTCCCCGAATCCCAAAATGGTTTCCGCCCTTCCAGGGGTACAATGGACATGATCTTCACTGCACGACAGCTTCAAGAAAAATGCCGGGAGCAGAATCAACCCTTTGATATGTCGTTTATTGATCTGACTAAGGCCTTTGATACTGTGAATCAAACTGCTCTCTGGACTATCCTTCTGAAAACTGGATGCCCTGATAAATTTGTGAATATTTTGCAACTCCTTCATGACAACAACAATTTTGGATAATAATGGCTTTTAGAGCGATCCATTCAGAGTCGGATCAGGTGTATAACAGGGATGGATCATTGCTCCGACCTTATTTGCTATCTCCATTGCTAAGATTCTACGTCTTATTGAAGGGAAACTTCCTGCTGGTGTGAAAATCATATATCAAACAGATAAAAAGCTTTATAATCTCAGTAGGCTGAAAGCAAAATGTAAGGTAATTACAACCTCTGTTGAAGTTCTGTAATATGCTGATGATAGTGTAGTCTCCACACATTCAAAGAAAGATCTTCAAACTATCCTAAATGTCTTTGCAGAAGCATATGGAAAGCTTGGGCTCTTACTTAATATCAAAAAACCCAGTGTGCTTCATCAACAGGTGCAAACTAGTCCCGCTGTAGCACCATCAATTCTGCTTAATGGTGCGACGCTGGAGAACGTTGATCACTTTTCCTATTGTGGAAGCCATCTCTCTAAAAGCTGACATCGATGCTGAAATTCAACATCGTCTGAGCTCTGCGAGTGCCGCATTCTCCCAAATGAAGTGTAGAGTGTTCAAGGATCGGGATATTCGCAAGGAGATCAAAATGTTTATTTACAAAGCCATTGCAGTGTGGCGTAGTGGTTAAGGTGTTGGACTATGACCTAGGAGACCAGGGTTCGAATCCCCACATAGCCATGAAGCTCGCTGGGTAACCTTGGGCCAGTCACTGCCTCTCAGCCTCATGAAAACCCTATTCATAAGGTCGCCATAAGTCAGAATCAACTTGAAGGCAGTACATTTACATTTTACTACCAGCCTTACTGTATGCCTGTGAAACATTGACTATTTATAAATGCCACTCCCAACTTCTTGAAAGATTACACCAACGCTGCCTCCAGAAAATTCTGCAAATTACTTGGGAAGACAGATGGGCTAATGTTACTGTTTTGGAAGAAGCAAAGACTACCAGTGTTGAAACAATGATCCTTCAACATCAACTTTGCTGGACCAGCCATGTTGTCCGAATGCCTGATCACTGTCTTCCAAAGCAGCTACTCTACTCCCAACGTAAGGATGGAAAACAGAACATCGGTGGACAGCAAAAGAGGTTTAAAGATGTTCTTAAAGCTAATCTACAAAAATGTAACATGACCATCGAGTCCTGTGAAGCTTTGGCCCATGAGCGTCCCAATTGGAGGTCGGCTATTATCAAAGGTGCTATGGACTTTGAAGAAGCATGAGTATAGGGTGAAAGGGACAAACAAGCTAAGCAGAAGACATGTCAAGACAATCCTCATCGCAACTATCTTTCATCTGGAAATCTATGTCCTCATTGTGGGAGGCTGTGTGGATCTAGAATTGGCCTCCACAGTCACTTACGGACCCACCATTGAAGACCTTATCTTGGAAGACAATCTTACTCAGCCACGAGTGATCGCCAATGAAAAATGAATGAAATGGATTGTATGCAAAGTAAAGCTGGGGAGAGATTCAGTTTTCATTTAAAGTCAAATCTACCTAATTCACATTTGTTTAAGCAATATGCAAAATGAAACACAGCCATCTTTCAAAATGTGCACTTATTTCAATTTTAATATAGTTCTCCTGCCACATAATGTGTACAAAATGTACATACTAGGGTAAAGTGTGCATGAAAATACATATATTAGCAAAAACATACAAAAATGCATAAGAACATAAGAAGAGCCTGCTGGATCAGGCCAGTGGCCCATCTAGTCCAGCATCCTGTTCTCACAATGGCCAACCAGGTGCCTGGGGGAAGCCCGCAAGCAGGACCTGAGTGCAAGAACACTCTCCCCTCCTGAGGCTTCCGGCAACTGGTTTTCAGAAGCATGCTGCCTCTGACTAGGGTGGCACAGCACAGCCATCATGGCTAGTAGCCATTGATAGCCCTGTCCTCCATGAATTTGTCTAATCTTCTTTTAAAGCCATCCAAGCTGGTGGCTATTACTGCATCTTGTGGGAGCAAATTCCATAGTTTAACTGTGCGTTGAGTAAAGAAGTACTTCCTTTTGTCTGTCCTGAATCTTCCAACATTCAGCTTCTTTGAATGTCCACGAGTTCTAGTATTATGAGAGAGGGAGAAGAACTTTTCTCTATCCACTTTCTCAATGCCATGCATAATTTTATACACTTCTATCATGTCTCCTCTGACCCGCCTTTTCTCTAAACTAAAAAGCCCCAAATGCTGCAACCTTTCCTCGTAAGGGAGTCGCTCAATCCCCTTGATCATTCTGGTTGCCCTCTTCTGAACCTTTTCCAACTCTATAATATCCTTTTTGAGATGAGGCATTAGATTAAACTGCTCTGCAAAAATGTATTTGTCAAATTTTGTATAAAATATGTGCATTAGGAGCAAATTTGCAGAAAAATGCTTTAAATTTATATATATATATTGCAAACCAATGTGTAAATGTGGAGTACTGAACTTAAGAGTGGAAAAATTAGAAACTGAGAAAAACCAAAATTGACAGATTTGACCATCCCTAATGCCAAGTAACCCATAAGGAACAAAACAATGTTTTCTGAGCTTCAAATCCTCTCTTGAGTTCAGAAGAGAGATGATTACACAGACCCAGGAATACAAAGCTCAGTGTGAATTACTGTCATTTATGAAGTCCAAGATGACCCTGCCTGAATGCTGCAAACCACTGAAATGATCGTGATACAGAAGAAGCACTCACAGCACTTCCCACTGGATGCATAGATTTTAACATGCTGTTTTATTTAAGAGATTTTTTACAATGTCACACTTTATAAATTATTTCAGGAGCCATTCTTTTGGAAATGTGGAAAGAAATGTTTTACAAAAGGTCAAACACACAAGCATTTTACATGTAAGCTGCTAATAAATTCATCTCCCTTAACAATTAGAAGTTCAGCTAATGCCTTTAAAGCTGTTTACAATATTCTAAATGCAACTCCTGAGCCCTAATTACCTGTAGTAAGTCATAAATAACTGACAGGGATGCAGATGCAACAAAAATTCTATTGAATTAGAGTAATTAGTATTCCTGTTAAAATATCCTCGCACATTAAAATGCTCTTACTTTTCTCCAACACGACATTAACAAATGAAGGTATTATTGTTGAAGAAGCATAGTGCCAGAAGTATATGCATAAACATCTGATAGTATGTGCAGCGCATATTAGAGCTGAAATATGTTTGTCCCCACTTTAATTTATCACCTTGTAGCTATTGTTATAACCTGACACTTTTGTGCTAGGCATATTTATCAAAATATAACTGAGGCAGGTTGCTGAAATTTATTCCGCTGCTTATGAAAATGTGTGAGACTTGAGTATTGATCATGGAAGCCTCCACCTTTCCTTTAAGATATCACTGGGAACTGTTGTGCAGCTTCTGTTCAACTCTATTTGAGCCCTATTGAGATGAATTAACATTGCACAGCAGCATAGCAGAAGCAGCTTAAATGAAGACCAAGAACTGAGTTATTGGATGAGGCCATAGGTTTTATTTTTAAGGTGTTTGCCCCAGAAGTGAGCCAGAGTAGACATAAACATTTAAAAAATTGTAAGATACAACCAATTATATCTGGGCTTCTTCAGGAGGAAGAGTGGGGTATAAATTCAATTGTAAGATACAACCAATTATATCTGGGCTTCCTCGAGAACTACCCTGTTGGTTTTGATTTAGAGGGGCCTGTTGTCCCACCCCTCTCTTTCTTGGAGTTGCTGGATGTTAAGATCAGGGGAGGATGTTGCTTTACATCTTGCAGATGAACTATTGCCACACTGGTTCGATGCTTACACCAGGAACCTCCATCGGTAGTTACACCACCGGACTATACAGGAGAGAAGCCCTATTATTATTGGAACTTGTTGCTTCTATGTTATTGTTTAGTTTTTATTGTTAGTCTCTTAATGTTTTGATGTTTACATGTTCTGCTTTGTACGTCGCTTAGAGTGGCTGACAATTCAGCCAGATAAGCGACTAATAAGTCGAATAAATAAATAAATAATGATGGTGGTGGTGATGGTGAAGATAGGGTGGCCACTTACATATTGTCAAAAAAGAGAAAATGCATCACACACAAAAAGATGATAAAATGGGTAATTTATTGGTATAGATGCAATTTTAGAACTAAGTACTATAATTTAAGTAGAAATACAATGCATCTCAACTTAGCGGTGAAGACTATGACCAGGTCTGCTCAGTCTGTTGTCCTGGGCAACTTCAGAGCCCTTTTTCTGTTTCTTTATCTTTAAGACAAATTTGAACTGGACAGCTCGTCAGAGTAATGGCTGCAGGAAGAATATCTCATTTTCAGACCTCCAGAATAGTCTCACCAGTACCTGTAGGGTATTTAATGGTCCTGCTGAATCAGACCAAAGGCCTATCTAGTCCAGCCAGTTAGATGCCTCCTAGGAAGCCCAAAAGCAGGGCATGACAGCAATAGTCTTTTCCCCTATTCTTCTCCAGCCACTGGTATTTAGCAGCCATCAACTAAGTAGAATGAAAAGTAATGTTGGGCAATCACCAGAAGTCTCACCCTGAAAATCATTTCCACCCCTGGAGTGTCCAATGTTTGGAAACCTTCAAGCTGATACTCACAGTGTTCAACCTACACCCAAAGGAGCCAGTTCCAGCATTCTTCTCTCTGCTACTCGTTCTCTTCTTCCCCAAGGTAAAAAAAAGCCTAATCTTGCTTACTACCTACTCCTCCTTCCCCATGATGAGTCCTTCTTTTCCTTGATGAGAGAGGACAGTAGAGACAGAGGAGAACATAGTGGATATGAGCAGGATTGAGGTGGGGGATACTAGAGGTGAGCTGTGCCCACCTTGCCCTGCTCACTAAAATCTGAGCAAGACGCCTCTGTTTCAAATGCCCCATTTCTAACAGAATGTACAACAGCTAGGTTGTGTTGTCTAGGTGGCAGGCAGTCAATATACATATTATCTGAGGGGATGTGATGCAGCCACCTTGGTGAACCTAAGTAGGTTCCGGTTGATGGCTGGACAGGACAATATCTGGGAACCCCATGAATTCAGCCTTGAGTTCCATGATGGAAGAAAGATGGGATACACATGTAATTAATAATGACACATATCAAGAGAAGGACTAGCTCTGCTAAATCCCAAAGCAGAGGTTTGTCCTTTTACGATGGAATCCAGTAATGTCAAACTATTTAGTACTGAGCAGGCAGGTAAAAAAAATCACTGTACCAATTCAGAGTTCAAATACTTTTTAGGTGGCCACTCAGAATTGCATCTTTTCTTGCATGCTGTACACCTTTTGCAGAGACTTTGGAATGTAGGAGCTACAAGATAAATAAAAACATATGTAGGTTAAATGAAGTTTAATAGTCTATTGAAGCCACTAGCAGGTTGTGTTCTGCTTTGGGTTATATGTGTGGGAGGGATAAGATTTGTTTGTTTCTTTTTAAGTTTCTGAGATGACTTTTTTCCCCATCTGCATTTTGATAAATTATGTAGCCAACACAGGGTATAATTAAATTATAAATGAAATCCTATGAGTACAAGGAGAAACCAATAAACAAGCAGAGTTCCAGGGGTGTTGTTAATGCAAGTGTTATTTAGAAATGATTGTAACAAAACTATTTTAGCTATGATAGTTAGGATGAGCCTGGTTGAAGCAGTTACCCTTGAGCTGAATGATTGTAGATAAGACTGATGAGCATTATCTTGTGCATGTTTACTCAGATATATGTCCCACTATGTGCAGTTGTACCTACCCCCAAGGATGCATAGGACTTAGCTGTAGTTTTATGTACTTTTCTTACTGAGGACCATGTTCAATCCCCAGTATTTTTATTTGTTTTATTTTGCGGTCAAAGACCCGTCATGTTTTGGACATGAATAATACAAATCAATTAAACTTTAAAACATATATAAAATGGCAAGACTTACTACATTCTGTTCCGATTATCATATACCAAAAAACAGGTTAACCTAGGGGAACTTCAGAGCGTAATCGTTGTGCAGCATATATAAATTTAGCAACTCTCAGTGTGATTACTTTGTTAGACCCTGACACAAGGTAACAAATCATTTTATCAGGGGCCATCGAGGAGATACTTTCGGTTATGTTAGATAAAAGTTTACAACGTATAAAATCATATATAGGACAATTAAACATAACATGAGAAAGTGTTTCGATATTTCCCTTCCCACAAGGGCACAGACGTTGATCGTAAGGAATTCCCTGGAATCTCCCTGACAGTAGTGCAGAATGAAGGGAGTTAAATCTAGCCCTGGTGAAAGCTAGACGGAGATTTGGAACTGTGTGAAAGTCCAAATATGAAGCATAGTTGAAAGGCTCAAACTTCAATTTGAAGTGAATAGGCGAATAGATTTTGGTGGCCATTGTAATGGCAGTTTGAAAATCTATGTCTTTAAGACGTGTTCGGATATCAAGTTTGGCCGAGGATAAAGTTTGAGTTGATAAATAATCAAATGATAGACCTATTGAGGAAAGTTTACTCCTAATATTATTATTCCAGCTGGATATAAAGGAATCTCTCCAAGCATGAGTTAGATATCCCGGAAGGTGTTCATACGATAGTCTGGCCCAGTAATTGGAGGCCATCTGCCACACTTGGCATTCAATGGAAGGAAGGCCAGCTTCTAATCTAAGGGCTGCCGCCGGCGTGCATCTTGGTACGCCCAGTAATTGACATAAGAAGGAGGAAAGAACTGCTTCTACTGAGGAATTAAATGCATGGATCCAAATTTGCGTTCCAAACAATAATTGTGGAATAATTTTTATTTGAAAAACCTGGATAGCTGCAGACAGATACCTTCCTCCTTTATAAAAAAAGAAACGGAGAATTTTTTTAGCGTTATTACGTGCGATTGCAACAGCAGCTTTTATATGTGCGGCCCAGTTCAACGACGAATGGAAGGTGATGCCTAGATATTTATATTGTGGAACCAATACAATTTGCTGGTCGTTAACTGTCCAAGTACCTAAAGTTCTACACCTCGAAAACACTAAAATTTTTGTTTTTTGGTAGTTTATAATTAAATGGTTCTGCATACAGTAGGACATAAAAGCCCGTAATAGGCGTTTAAGTCCGACCTTGGAGAGAGAGAGGAGAGCAGCGTCGTCAGCATACAAAAGGAGGGGGCAGGGTTGACTCCCAATTTTGGGCAGATGATAGTCCCTAGATATACAGTTGGAGTTAAGATCATTCAGATACAAGTTAAACAAAAGGGGAGCTAATGTACAACCTTGTCTTACCCCCTTGCTAGTGGGGATTGAGTTCGTTAAACCACCCTCGTGTCCACAGTGGACCCGCAGGGAGGTGTGTTGATGTAAATTGAAAATTAGGAAAAGTAGTCTTTTATCGATTGAGGATTTAGCTAATTTGCTGCAAAGATGATCTCTTGAGACAGAATCAAATGCGGATTTGATCCCCAGTATCTCCAGATAGGTGTATGGCCGCGATAATGGACTGGATGGGAGCTAACAGACTGAAGCTCAATCCAGACAAGACCGAGACGCTGTTGGTGAGTGCCTTCTCTGCCCAGATGGAGGATGTTCATCCTGTTCTTGATGGGGTTACACTCCCCTTGAAGGAACAGGTGCGTAGCTTGGGGGTTCTTTTTGATCCTTCCTTGTCACTTGAGGCCCAGGTGGCCTCGGTGGCATGGAATGCTTTCTACCATCTTCGCCTGGTAGCCCAGCTACGTCCCTATCTGGACAGTGATGACCTCGCCTCAGTTGTTCATGCTCTGGTAACTTCTAGACTGGACTACTGCAATGCGCTCTACGTTGGGCTGCCCTTGAAGACTGTTCGGAAACTACAACTAGTCCAGAATGCAGCGGCCAGATTGCTGACGCGGACCAGAAGGTCCGCTCATATAACACCTGTTCTGGCCCGTCTGCACTGGCTTCCTGTTTGTTTCCGGGCTAGACTCAAAGTGCTGGTTTTGACCTATAAAGCCCTACACGGCATGGGACCGCAATACCTGGTGGACCGCCTCTCCCTATATGAACCTACCCGGACACTGCGCTCAACATCTAAGGCCCTCCTCCGAGTGCCATCCCATCGAGAAGCTCGGAGGGTGGTGACTAGAACCAGGGCCTTTTCCGTGGTGGCCCCCAAACTGTGGAACAGCATCCTTGATGAGATGCGCCTGGCGCCAACGCTACTATCTTTTCGGCGCCAGGTGAAAACCTTTTTATACTCCCAGGCATTTTAAAGTGTGTTTTAATAGCATTTTCATCATTATTTGTATTTTGGATGTTGTTTGGTTCTTTTATTGTTTGTTTGTTTTGTTTTCTTGATTTATTGTATTTATTGTATTTATACATTGCTTGTTTTTTATCTTTTTGTACACCGGCCTGAGAGCCTTCGGGCTTAGGGCGGTATATAAATTAAATTAAATAATAAATAAAATAAATAAATAAAATATCTTGCAAGACATCTCAGTGTAACGAGGAGATGTAGGATGGCATGCTCAATTCCCCTGTCCTACGTTCGTATCTCACGTCCCTGCATCCCAGCCAGGTGGGCCTTTTTGCATGCTTTCTCACCCTGCCTATGTACAATAAGCTTTGTTTATGCAACGCGGATGAAGTAAGAGAGACCCTTAACTGGCAAAAATAGATAGTGGATGCCAACAACTCATTAGAGAAGATGTTTTCACTCACTGCTAAAGCCTGGGAACTTGATCTTCAAGGCAGGTGCAATGAATCATACTGCTACAAAGCCCAAGGAGACTGACCAGCAGGATGGTTAAACAAAGACAGAAGCATGAGACCCAAGAAAAAGAAACATCCTCACAGGTTAAAGTCACAGGTGTAAACCTGCACCCAGGTCCAGGGGCTCTTTTGGGTATAAATAAGGAACCCAGGCCGGTGGGGTGCTGTGTATTGGCCAGCTGGGATCTCTCTGTTGTCGCTTGTCTGGGGCTTCTGACAACTGAAGGGAGGCCGTAAGATTATTTGCAACCAGTAGTTGCTTCTATCTGCTTTATTGGCTTGCCTGCTGTGAAAACACCAACTGTTCTCAATTAAAACATTGTAAATCTTTTTTTCTCCTGTGCATGGAAAAGCTGATCTCAGGTGGGTAGTTAGCTCCACCTAGCAGTTGAAGGCAGAAGAGTGCTAAAGAGGGGGTTTTTTTACAAGGACTTCCTGCTCTGCGCAGCTCCTTATTTCAGTTTCTCATCTGCCTTCCACCAAGAACAGTTAATCTAGCTCCTCTCTGCGTTCAGGCCTGTATAGTTTGGTGTTTTTTTCCTATTGTGTGTCTGTACTTTTTCCTTCCTTTACTGTTTCCTACGTGTGTCTGGTTTAAAACAAAAAAGGGGTTGTCATTTTACATTTCTCCCACCCCATCCCTGAGACTTTGCAGTGGCACTGAGCCCACCATGAAGCAGCTGCCCCACCGCTTCAGCTGTGAGACTACTGTCTTCTTCGTTGGACTCTGCCCCGCACCAGCCTCGTTTCTCAGACACGTCTGTGCCTGCCTACCAGCAATCACCTGACTGGCCTCCTCCTTTCACAGCATGAGAGGGGATGCCTCTTTCAGTGTGCTTCCCAGGATTCTGAGTGCCTGCCACCCCCTCTTCCATCCTCTCACCTATGGAAGGCCTCAGTGGGATGCTACAGCCATGGGGGAAGCATATTCAGGGGGGCCACAGCTCATCAGCACCTCGCCCAACTATTATCACAGCACTTAGCCCCCATAAGACCCACAGCGTTGTTTGCACCCATGGGGAAGGCAACACGCAAATCGGACCACCCACCAAAGAAACCTAAGTCACTTCAGCCTCACACTGCAATGGAAGTCGTGCCTCCACCATTATCCAACCGGGTCCTAGGGCCTTTAGGCTCTATTGAATCCCAGGCGGAGTAGCCACAGCCCACCCCTCTTCCAGCAGGCATGAAGTGGCTGAGGCGTGTACTGTTGCGGGCAGGGTGGCTCCACAACAACTGGCACCTAAGAGAAGTAGGGGAACCAGTCATGACAGGCAATGGCCTGGTGATGCACAGGGGGCTGCACCAAAGGAGGCTCATAGCAACATGTGCAGGTCACAGAGGGACCTGGAATCCCTATCTGAGGAGGAAAGCACCCAATTCCAGCCCACCCTGGAGGTGATTTTTTCTACATCTTCTCCTGAGGAGTTTGAAGGCTTCCTCGAGACAGCTACATCTCACCAAGCATTATTTTCAAAATAATGAAAGCTGAGACTTCAGATCTCCTACTAGAGGGTGGGGGAGAAGGAATGAATGTGGAAATGGACTTGAAATTATTCAAAGTTCTACTCCAACTTGAACTTAATTCATCTTTAGTTCACCTTATAATTATGTGAACTACTTTTGCGTGTAGTTCAGAGATTTTTGAACTAGTTCAGTGAAATTCATTCAGTTATCCTAGATCATTCCAAGCATTGTACTGAAGCCACTGGTACAGCTGGCAGTGTTTGAAGGTTTCAAAACTATGAGTTTGTTCTTTCATAACTGTCCCCTTGCCTTATATTAACTAATCCTATTCAGATCTGAACTTCTTTGCCAGAACCTTCAGAAAGTTGATTTTCCTATTTGAGGAAGTAGTTTATTAATTATGGAAATCAATCGACTCTGATGGGAGAAGTCTCACACTGTTAACTAATATGAAACAGCAAGAGGTTGAGCTGCCATATGCCATTCCAACAGTTTATCTTCTGTAGGGAGCACTATGGTATTTTTGATATGTGACAGTACAACAATCTGTTGATGGAAAATGGCCATCTTACCATCCATGAGAAAATCTATTTGCATCTCTCTCCAGCAACTTTACTCACAGCAAGTATAAATAAAACTTATAAAATGTTCAGCTGAAAGCTTAGCATAGGGATGTCAGACAAATTCGTTGAAAACCAGCTATCAAATTGGTTTCCTTCTGTCTGCCTGTTCAACCTCCATTGCTGGACTCTTGCTACAAACACTTTCACCTTATTTCTCTACAACAAATGGTGTTGTTTTAACATGCACAGCTAATTCATAAATAGATATGTAAATTGCTTTGAAATATATTGATATGAGCATGGGGGTTGGAATGGATGATCCTTGTGGGTCCCCTTCCAGCCTCTGATTTGGAATCCTGTGCCTTGGGGCTGGCTCTGCTGGCCAGATGAATTTCTTTTGTTAAGCTAATAGCATGGCCAGGTTGCTAATGGGTCTTTCAGGTGCCCAGCAACTAGTGAAGGAAGATCCTTTTGTCATTTTAAACTCTGCATGAGAGCCTTCCCCCCCCCCCCCGGTGGCTAGCAGAAGTTTGTGCTTTGAGTATTTTTAGAATTGTCTAGAGAATTGCTGGGAACTGGAGCCAGGCAGAGAGGCTGGCTCTCTGCATCTTGGCTATAGGATGCCTCCTGTAACACTGATGGAAACGCTGGATATTGGACTGCGGATGCCTTGAACCCTCCATCCTAAACTCAGGTTGGAATGTGTTTAAATAAATAAACCATATTTCATAAAGACACCACAGTCTCCGCTGACCTTCTTCTCAAAAGAAACCAAACCCTGGACGAGTGCAGGGACCCCGGAAATCTCACCGCTCAGAAATTGGGGAGGCACACAACAATATGTGAGGAAGGTGAGAGAAGCCCAGCAGGACCTACACCTTGCTGCTGTGGCCTCTTGCAAAACTCCATTTGCAGGCTTCTTCAGGTGTCAGCTGCGACTCCCTGCAAGGCCTTGGTGCCAGCCGAAGCCAGTTGGGGCTAACAAGGGAGAAGACAGCTGCTTGAGGGTGGGGAAGAGAGCTCCCTTTTATAAGAGCCACCTCTAGCCAAGGCTCCCCCCCCCCATGTCAGGTTTCATTTAACATATGCCAGGGTAGGAGTAGTCGGGGGCCCGCCATTGAGGTAATATTGGGCAGGGGACCTAATAGCGGTGGGAGGCAGACTGGCCATTACAGGGGAAGGGATATCTTCATGCTTGCATCCCTTCTGGTCCCCCTTCCAACCCTCGGCACACTGGTAGCTATGCTGGGAACACCCTGGATATTACTGTCCTGCTGATGAATTCAAGGTCAGTGACTAATAAAACCACTAATTTAGGACTTAATCGTGGATGAATGCGCTGACCTTCCTTGTATTGTTGAAACCTGGCTCAATGACCAAGGCGGAGTAGGTTTCTCCCAGCTCTGCCCACCAGGTTTTGTGGCACTCCAGCAGCCTAGATCCAGGGAACAGGGAGGTAGGGTCGCAATTGTCTGCAAGGAATCTATCTCCCCTGTCAGGTACTCTGTGCCTAACATCTCCAGCTTTGAGTGTGTGTGCCTGGCGTTGGGTCAGGGAGACAGAGTGGGGATTCTGTTGGTGTACCATCCACCCCGCTGCCCAACAGTCTCCCTCTCTGAGCTGGTGGAGCTGGTCTTGGTGTTGGTGTTGAAGTTCCCCAGGTTGATGGTCCTGGGTGACTTCAACATACATGCTGAGGTTAGACTCACAGGTCCAGCTCAGGACTTCATGACTGCCATGACAACCATGGGGCTGTCTCTAATATCATCTGGACCAACGCATGTGGCAGGACACACACTTGATCTTGTGTTCTGTTCGGGACAGGAAGAAGGTGATCTGAGGGTGGAGGGGTTCTTAGTGATTCCATTGTCATGGACAGATCACCACCTGACAAGGTTTAGACTTTGTGCCCCCGGTAACCTTCGCAGGGGTGAAGGGCCGCTTAAGATGGTCCACCCCGGAGACTCATGGATCCAGAAGGCTTCCTGAATGCTCTGGGGGATATTCCCAGCATGGCTGGCGATACTGCCGAAGCCCTGGTCAATCTCTGGAATACGGAGGTGACCTTGGGCGGTGGACACTATTGCTCCAAAGCACCCTCTCCCACCAGGGAAGGCCCATAATACACCTTGGTTTACTCAAACCTTGAGCCTGATGAAACATCAGGGACGACAGCTAGAGCGACGATGGATAAAAACTCAGTCCTCTTCCAATCGAACACAGGCTAGAGCCCATTTTCGAGCCTATCATGTGGCAGTGATGGCAGCGAAGAAAGGGCACTTCTCTGCCACCATTGCGTCTGCTCAGTGTCATGTGGTGATGCTTTTCCGGGTGGTCCGGGGTCTTTGGGGCTGTGGCCCTACATTAGACTCTGATCCCTCAGTCACTCGCTATGACATGTTTGCGAGGCACTTTGCAGATAAAATTGCTCGCATTCAGACTGACTTGGACTCCTCATTAACTACAGTTGTGCCAGATGTCCCCGAAGCTTCCTCTTGTCATTTTTCTATGGATACTTTTCAGCTTGTAAAGCCTAAGGATGTGGACAGGATTCTGGGAGAATGGAGGGCCACTACTTGTTCCCTTGCCCATCCTGGTTAATCAAATCTGCCAGAGGGGGAGTGGCATATTTAATTAATACCTGCCTAAGGGAAGGTTCTGTGCCAACATTGTTGAAGGAGGCTGTGATAAGACCTTTGTTTTAAAAAAAGCCTTTGTTAGATCCTGTGGATCCTAACAACTTCCACCCAGTCTCCCCTTTCTGGGCAAGGGGGATTGAGAGGGTAGTGGCTGTTCAGCTCCAAGTTTTCGTGGATGAATCAGACTATCTAGATCCTTTTCAATCAGGCTTCAGGTGCCTGGAGGCTGTGAAGGGCTGGATGTGGGCTGACAAACTGAAACTTAATCCAGACAAGACGGAAGTACTGCTGGTCAAGGGAAAAACTGTATCAGGGACTGGGGTTGCAACCTGTTCTGGATGGGGTTGCACTCCCCTTGAAGGAGCAGGTTCGCAGTTTGGGAGGCCTCCTGGATCCTGCCCTGCTGCTTGAATATCAGGTGGCTGCGGTAGCTAGGAGTGCTTTTGGCCAATTCAAACTGGTCTACCAGCTGCGTCCATTCCTGGAGGCAGTTGACTTGTCCACAGTGACACATGCATTGGTGACATCAAGGCTTGATTACTGTAATGCACTCTATGTGGGGCTGCCTTTGGAAACAGTTCAGAAATTGCAGTTGGTTCAAAATGCAGCAGCCAGAATGTTAACTGGAGCACGGCGCAGGGAGCATATCACCCCTGTGCTTTATTGACTCCGCTGGCTCCCAATTTGTTTCCAGGCTCAATTCAGAGTGATGGTTTTGACCTTTAAAGCCCTAAACGGCCTTGGACCAATGTACCTGAGGGACCACTTACGCCCATATGTACCTGCCCGGGATTTAAGATCATGTGCCTCTGGTCTCCTCTGCATGCCTGGAGTGAAAGATGTTAGATTGACAGGCTTGTGGGAGAGAGCTTTTTCAGCTGTGCCCCCCCCCGAGCGAGAGAGAGAGAGAGTGAGAGAGAGAGAGTGTACCTACTATGTTTGAAGGATGGCCCAAGCATACCTCATTGGTGTCCTACCTGAAGTGGGTTGCAGTTAGGTGATTCATGGATCCATTTGACATACCCCACTGATTGCTGGTCAATGAGGGTGGGGGCTGTATTTAATGCCCCCTTGGTTCCTCTTCAGGAGCAAGAAATGAATGGCTGGATACAGCCGACTAGCTGGCTCTTAGCCCCATGCCAGGTGGATTTGCCCTTTTTTACACTTTATGCTAGCCAGCTGGATGTGCACCACCCACAGTTTTAAGCTGCTGCTTCTCTGCCCATTGCAGGTTTGTTATTAATAAAGCTATAAGACCCATTCAGGGAGAGGGGAGCAATTAAAACTGAGCCACAATTAACAGTCTGAATATCTGTCTTTACTCTTGCAAATTGAAGAAAGTCAACCCCTTTTCCTCTTGGTTTCAAATGATCCTTATTATTCCAGGTATTGCAAAGGCTGTAAAACAATTGCTTATTTTCTTCTTGGTAGTTTGAAGTGGGGGGATGTTTATGTTGACCCAGTGTCTTCCTCGAGTGTGTATGTTACATGTTTCATATTTATTTAAATTAACTATTGCCAACTTTCCACATTTTGATAAAAACAGGCTCTAATGAGCAACACTAACAAAAATTGTCCAGTGGAGGCTGGTGGCTCTGATGTCAGTGGGGCAATGAATCTGTTCTGGGTTTTAGTCTGGACTTTTTGAGGAGCTCCTTGAAAACTTGGGCTAAAACCCAGAGTAGATTCACTGCCCCAGTGACAGCAGAGCCCCCAGTCTCCACTGAAATTATCTGTTGTAAAGTGTACATTTTTTGTTTCATTTTTTGTCATCACTTCCGCAGTTTTTATTTGAGTCTCCTGAACAATTTGCCTCACAAATACCTCAAAGAATCAAAAAATATTATCCAGTAACAATCTTATTCAAGATGACTAGATCTGTGTTACTTCATGCCACTACCTATTAAAGGCCTGTCTGCTAGTACTACTTTACTTATTCTATCACTCATAATTTCTATACAAGTGTAATATTTGTTTTCAAATAAGTAGATGCATTCAACCATGTTAAACCTTACTGTATCCCAACTCTTGTACCTGAGTTAAAACAATCATTAAATTATCTTACATTTAATGCCCTAGATAGTATTAAATGTTGACATGAAATTGTGGTTACTCCGGCTACAGGTAATAAATAAGTATAATTTCAATCCCACATTTCACAGTAATGCTGGCAATTGTCTCTACCTCTGAAAAATCAAAATCAATGCATGTTGTAGTTGCATACTAAGAAAAATATGGGATATTGACCCAATCCATGCTAGCAAACAATGGAACAAAGAGTTTCTGTTCCATTCTTCTTTCTTCCTTTCCTAAAAGGATCACATACGACAAATTGGCTGCCAAGTTAATAAGTATCATGCTGCACTCATGAGAGGTCAACTATGTGATATCTTTTTTCTGTGTGATTCAGTGATATCTTTTTTCAACCATATTCTTCCCTCCTTGGTCTCTGATCCTCATCACGCAGTCCTATTCCTACCAACATACCAACTGCAATAAATTGGATAAATCTCCATTATTTTTCCATTGTTGTTTTCAAGTGTTAAAGGCTTGATGTATAGTTGAAACAACTGTGAATAAATAGAGCTGCCTTTTTTGTAGTTCTTATTTGTATGTAGTATCCTAGAACAGGCTGTCCACTATTTGAGTAACATATTCTGGCTTTGAAAGTAGTGTAAGGTCAATCTGCTAGAATGACTATGCATATATTGAAATGAGTTATTCTGTGGTGTCTAGGGAGAAGATTATGTTTTATTAAATTATTTTATTTAATAAAACACCCAAATATGAAAAACATAGTAACATATTTCACTTCGGTGTAGGTTACATTTAAATGTATGATGAAATAGGGTCATTCATTTCTAACCTATTTCATCATACATTTAAAAAGTTGTAATGTAAAACTCTAGTGATGTATATACAGTTTTGTACAATATAATATAAACATAAAATATACTCATAAATTATAATACCAGTGAAAAAGCTTTACATAGCTCTGAACTGTACTCCTGCTTCTTATAGTTAATAAAAGAGGATCAGAGTCTCTCAAATGATCTTGGAATTGTTGATCACAAGCTGACTATGAGCCAACAGTGTGATGTGACTGCAAAAAAGGCAAATAGCATTTAGGCTGCATTAACAGTAGTATAGTTTCTAAATTGGGTGAAGTACTAGTTCCCCCTATTTGGCAGTGGTTAGGCCTCATCTTGAGTACTGTGTGCAGCTCTGGACACCACACTAAAAAGGATGCAGACAAAATGGAACAGGTTCAAAGGAGGACAAGGAGGATGATCAGGGAACTGGAAACAAAACTCTGTGAGGAGAGACTGAAAGAACTGGGCACGTTTAGCCTGGAGAAGAGAAGACTGAGGGGAGATATGATAGTACTCTTCAAGTATATGAAAGGTTGTCACATAGAGGAGGGCCAGGATCTCTTCTTGATCATCCCAGAGTGCAGGACACAGAATAATGGGCTCAAGTTGCAGGAAGCCAGATTTCGACTGGACATCAGGAAAATCTCCCTAACTGTTAGAGCCATACGACAATGGAATCAATTACCTAGAGAGGTAGTGGGCTCTCCGACACTGGAGGCATTCAAGAGGCAGCTGGACAGCCATTTGTCAGGAATGCTTTGATTTGGATTCCTGCATTAAGCAGGGGGTTGGACTTGATGGCCTTATAGGCCCCTTCCAACTCTACTATTCTATGATTCTACGAAATAGTTCTTTGCTTTGTCTTCCTTTCCTTAATTGTACCATTTCAGTAAGTTTTGACATTGTGGCAAGATACTATATTTTATTAAACTGTTCTTGTTCAGTTGACATTATGTGAGCACTCCATGTAGCTGCTATCAACATTTTGGCTGCTGTTAACAAGAAACCAAGTAAATCACACTTTTCTGGTCTCACATATTTTTTAAAGATAACCCAGAAGAATTTGCAAAGTATTCATTGTTAGAAGATAGTCAATCATTTCCGGTATATGCATAGTTCCCCCCCAGAAACTTCTGATTTTCTCATATATCCACCATCCACACATAATATAGTCTGTCACATTTCCCCTACATTTCCAACATGTATCACTGTTACTTGGATATATCTTTGCCAAATGATGTTGGGTCAAATATCAACTATATAGCATTTATGGGATGATAAAATCATATTAGTGATAAATATTTCTATATCTCTTGTGTAATATTTATTTTTAACCTCTTTGCCATCTCATCTGTCTAAATTCATCTCCTTTATTGTATTCCTTAGCTATG
The DNA here is from genome assembly GCF_030035675.1 of Rhineura floridana. Taxonomy (NCBI): domain Eukaryota; kingdom Metazoa; phylum Chordata; class Lepidosauria; order Squamata; family Rhineuridae; genus Rhineura; species Rhineura floridana. The sequence continues at coordinate 105,707,255 of NC_084485.1, read as the reverse complement.
GGTCAACCGCCGCTATATTTTCCATAAACTTCTCTTGGCTAACACTTAAAGATGTTTTAATGTAAGTTTCTCCCCAGTGACTGATTAAGATAGGTCTGTCCTCTTGGCCACCAATCAGTTGGTAGAGAGCGAAATTAGGAGTGTGTGTGTGTGAGAGAGAGAGAGGGGGGGAGGGGGAGGGGGAGGGGGAGAGGGGGAGGGGGAAGGAGAAGGAGAAGGAGAGAGGGAGGGGAGGAGGAGAAGAAGATAGTTGTTTGATTGATGCTGCACAGGTCTACTGTAGCCAGAAATAATGAAACAGGTTTGAGATACGCAGTTGGCTTGGGTGAAAACTCACTTTAAATGCTAGCACTATCTGGCATGCTTCTCCATGTCTATGTATATATTTTCAACTAAAAAGATACCAGAAAAATACCATTGGTGATATCTAGTTGTGGCAGCCTGCTTGCACAACAGCCATTCTGCTAGCAGGATCCCCATTCTTAGCATAGCACAATAACCAAATTCAATAGGCTGAGCTTGAGAAAGACACTGTGCAAGCTTTAACACAGGGGGAGCCAATGTGATACCTTTCAGATGTTTTGGACTACAACTCCCATCCTCCCTGGCTATTGGCCATGCTAATTGGGGCTGATGAGAGTTGTAGTTCACAACATCTGGAAGGCACCATGTTGACTACCCCTGCTCTAGCTCAACCACTGTTATACCTGGTGACATTTAAGCTTGTGTGCTAGTTCTTATGCAGCAATGTCAACTCTCAAATGTCTTGCGCTGCCATTATGTTCATTTATTTATTTTATTTGTTTGTTTGTTTGTTTTATTGCATTTGTATACCGCCCCATAGCCGAAGCTCTCTGGGCGGTTTACAACATTAAAAACATTTTAAAACATTAAAAACAAATATACAAATTTAAAAACGCATTTTTTAAAAAAGCAATTTAAAAACACATGCTAAAATGCCTGGGAGAAGAGGAAAGTCTTGACCTGGCATGGAAAAGATAACAGTGTTGGCACCAAGTGCACCTCATCACGAAGATCATTGCATAATTTGGGGACCACCACTGAGAAGGCCCTCTCCCTTGTTGCCAGACTCCCAGCTTCCCTTGGAATAGGCACCTGGAGGAGGGCCTTGGATGTTGAGCATAGTGTACGGGTGGATTTGTGTCGGGAGAGGCATTCCATCAGGTATTGTGGTCCTAAGCCGTGTAAGGCTTTATAGGTTAAAACCAGCACCTTGAATTGAGCTTGGAAACATACAGGCAGCCAATGCAAGTGGGCCAGAATCAGTTTTATATGTTCAAACCATCTCATCCCTGTTACTAATCTGGTCGCTGCATTTTGCACAAGCTGCAGCTTCCAAGCCATCTTCAAAGGCAGCCCCACGTAGAGCGCATTGCAGTAATCTAGCTTGGAGGTTACCAGAGCATGGACAACTGAAGCCAGGTTATCCCTGTCCAGATAGGGGCGTAGCTGGGCCACCAACTGAAGTTGGTAGAAGGCACTCCTTGCCACCGAGGCTACCTGAGCCTCAAGTGACAGAGATGGTTCTAGGAGAACCCCCAAGCTACGAACCTGCTCCTTCAGGGGGAGTGCAACCCCATCCAGGACAGGTTGGACATCCACCATTTGGTCAGAAGAACCACCCACTAGCAGCATCTCAGTCTTGTCTGGATTGATTCTCAGTTTATTAGCCTTCATCCAGTCCATTGTCATAGCCAGGACATTGACAGCCTCACCTGAAGAAGATGAAAAGGAGAAATAGAGCTGCGTGTTATCAGCATACTGATGGCAACACACTCCAAAGCTCTGGATGACCGCACCCAACGGTTTCATGTAGATGTTGAACAGCATGGGGGACAGAACTGACCCCTGCAGAACCCCATATTGGAGAGTCCAGGGTGCTGAGCAGTGTTCCCCAAGCACCACCTTCTGGAGCTGACCCGCCAAGTAGGAGCAGAACCACCACCATCCAGTCCCTCCTACTCCCAACTCAGCCAGTCTTCCCAGAAGGATACCATGGTCGATGGTATTGAAAGCCACTGAGAGATCAAGGAGAATCAACAGAGTCACACTCCCCCTGTCTCTCTCCCAACAGAGGTCATCATACAGGGCGACCAAGGCTGTTTCTGTGCCAAAACCAGGCCTGAAACCTGACTGAAATGGATCCAGATAATCGGTCTCATCCAAGAGTGTCTGAAGCTGGCCCGCAACCACTCGTTCAAGGACCTTGCCCAGGAATGGAACATTTGCTACTGGCCTATAGTTATTAAGATTTTCTGGGTCCAGGGAGGGTCTCTTCAAGAGTGGTCTCACTACCGCCTCTTTCAGGCAGCCAGGGACCACCCCCTCTTGCAGAGAGGCATTAATCACTTCCCTGGCCCAGCCGGCTGTTCCATCCCTGCTAGTTTTTATTAGCCAAGAAGGGCAAGGACCCAGCACAGAAGTGGTTGCATGAACCTCTCCAAGCATCTTGTCAACATCCTCAAGCTGTACCAACTAAAACTCATCCAAGAAATTGGGACAAGGCTGTGCTCTGGATACCCCACTTGATTCACTTGCTATATGGAGTCTAAGTCCTGGCGGATACTAAAGATTTTATCCTGGAAGTGCCTAACAAATTCATTACAGTGGGCCTCAGATGGTTCTACCATGTCCTTGGGGCCAGCATGTAATAGCCCCCAGACAATTTTGAAGAGCTCCGCTGGGCAGCAGATTGATGATTTAATAGTGGCAGCAAAATATTAGTTTTTGCTATCCTCACTGCCCCTACATACAGCTTACCATAGGCATTTACCAGTGTGCAATTGCATCCACCAGGAGTTCGTCTCCATCTGCACTCAAGCCATCTCCTATATTGTTTCATCGCTCTCAGCTCTAGGGTATACCATGGAGCCGTACGAGCTCTACACAGGGTGTTCAGGAGCAATCATGTCAACTGCCTGGGTCATTTCTGTATTCCACAGTTCAACCAGGGTTTTGACAGGAGCGCCAGCCCTATCAGCCGGAAAACTGCCCAGAGCCCTTTGGAAACTATCCGGATCCATTAGTCTCTGGGGGCGGACCAACTTAATAGGTCCCCCACCCTTGCAGAGGGGAAAGGCTGCTGTAAGTCTAAACTTCAGCAAGCAGTGATCTGTCCATGACAGAGGGACTGATGTAAAGCCCCCCACATTCAGATCACCATCTCCATATCCAGTTGCAAAAACCAAGTCTAGAGTATGCCCTGCTACATGCATTGGGCCAATGGCATATTAGTCCCATGGTTGTCATGGAAACCATGAAATCCTGAGCCACCCCAGATAAGAACCAACAGTCTGGGGGATCTCAATAGTACACCTGAGACCACCTCCGTCAGCTCAGCTAGGGAGTCTGTTGGGCAGCGGGGTGGGCGGTACACCAACAGAATCCCCAGTCTGTCCCGCTGACCCAACGTAAGGTACAAACACTCCAGACCAGTAGTCACATGGACAGGGTGCTTGCAGAGGGAAATGGAGCTCCTATAGACCACAGCATCCCCCCTCCCCGACCCTCAGGTCTACCCTGATGCTGAACCAGGTATGCTGGCGGACATAGTTGGGAGAGACTGACTCCTCCCTGCTCACCCACCCAGGTCTCGGTTATACATGCTAGATCAGCTGCCTCATGCACAATTAAATCATGAATGAGGGAGATCTTATTATTCACCAATCTGGCATTTAGGAGCAGCATCCGGAGGTCTGAGAGCTGGCTGATAGGGCAATGAACAAACCTACGGGTGTGGGAAGGACCAGAACAAGGCACAGTCACATAACGGAACAAGTTATGTTGAACTTTCATCGAAAAGCAAGTGAAGCCTGTGACATTGTCACTGGAACTTCTCTTGATTCAAGAAGTGAAAAATGCACATTAAGGTTTTTTTAATCTGAGCTGTTTTTGCCAGTGATCTGTAAACTATAAACATTTCCTAATGTTGACTGACATAAAACATTGTTTGAATTCCTTTGCTGCAACTACATCACTAGAGATCATTGGAGTGATGACAATTTTAATGAACTGAGTAGCCTTGAATGGATCATGCCTTTGGGGGGGGGATTCAAAAACTACCCCTTGGCTCTTTGGTTTGGCTTAAAATGTTTAATCCAACATTTTTTTCTGAGGGTGTCACTAAAATTTCATTGACAGATTAACTTTTCCCACAGATGATTTCTGTTACAGTGTTGTGTATGTTCTCTATGCTTTTGTCTGGAAAGCCAAATCAATTTAGTTTAATAATTTGGAGGTTCTTAACTGGTCAAAAACCAAACATGCAGCAGTAACCAAGCCTTTTGTCTAATAATAGCAGCTGAAATTTGATATATGTACTCCCCCTTTAAAAAAAAGAATTAGTTTTTCTGACAGGGCACACCACCTGCTCTTGCCTCAATCAGCTTCCCCAGAACACAACTGGTACAGCATTTAATACATAGTACACAATTTAATACATAAGAATTCATTATTTAGTTATTTTTCAACATAACGGGTGAATATATGAATATAAGTGAATATTTATAGGAAGTGCTAGTACTATGGATTTCTACATATATCTTCGCAATACATAAATCTAAAGCTGTGTGGCACTGATACAAACTGAATCACAATCTCTATTGTTAGATTGTTTGGACGAGATGGACTGATGGTGAAGTAGTACTGTCATAAATACAAGGTTTAGTATTGTTTTTCTATACTGTTTTATGCATATTGTATTCATACAGTTTTATTGTACATGGCTTATGTTTTTATGGGAGTCAATAATGTTTTAAATATTAACAATTCTGCAATATACTTATTTTTTAGTGTAACAGCTATTTACATTTTTCATTCCAGTGGCTCCAGGTGTCAGAAATAGACCTACCCAAGAGGTTAGCAATTTACATGAATTTCAAACAATATTATTAGGTTTAGAACACAGGGTCCCATTTTCTTTCTGGGGCAGAAAATTTACTTCAGAGTGACTGGTTAAAGAGCAGAAAAGTCAAACATCTATATGAAATTATAACATTCTGTAGTGTTGTTATTAGATGCCTTTTTATTGTCTCAACTTTTTCCAGTTCCTCTGAATCCCTGGTTTTTCTTGCATTCCATGTTTTAAACCTGAACTTGGCAAGAATTTTTAAAATTGGTATCTAGGACACTAATTTTAGGCTACAGTGAGTTTGGATGTTGGATGTAAATAAAAATTGTTTTGTGGACAAAGAAAAATAAATTCTGACCCAATGCACAAAGTGCACCTGTAGAAAATTTTAAAATGAGGGCTTGATGTATGTACGTTACTGAAGAGGTTTGTGGGATAATACATTCTCATTATACCATGATAGAATTTGACTATTCACTATTTCATCTTTATGCCATGTACAGAGAGGCAAGTAGCCATAAATCTGAAAGTAGAAATTGTCTTAAGGCTCAAGATCATTCTCAAAGCAATTGATGAGACCAGTGTCACTGTAAGTGTACTATAACTATACAGATTATTTAAAAAGTTAGAATGTCAAATACAGTCAGCATGACCTGCTTACATTTAATCAAAATGAAAGGCTTACTGAATAAATGTTCAGACAGTTTATGTAATATTATCCCATATTACACATTTTTTGTTCATCTCGATGATTAGGAGTGTAATGCAAACTTTGTGTTCTGCAAGGGTTGTATGAAGTGACAGAGCCCCTGCTACATCTGCCATTCTGAGCAGACATGGCAGAAAGTGATGGGGCAATCTTTTTATCCAGCTTTCCTTGTTAGGTGAGGGAGCCACATTTCTAGGTGGGGCATTTTTAGGGAGAGGCACATAGAATCATAGAATAGTAGAGTTGGAAGGGGCCTATAAGGCCATCAAGTCTAGCTCCCTGCGCAATGCAGGAATCCAAATCAAAGCATTCCCGACAGATGGCTGTCCTCTTGAATGCCTCCAGTGTTGGAGAACCCACTACCTCTCTAGGTAATTGGTTCCATTGTCGTATGGCTCTAACATAGTGTCAGCCAATTCCCCTCCCTCACCAGTGGAGAGGACGTGAGGGCCAGACCAGGCAGTGACCTTCCACCTCACTTCTCCATCCAGGGAGTGTGTAAATTTACATGAATGAAGTTTAATCTGTTGATTTGTGTCACCCTTTTGAGAAATCCTCAGGAATACCAGACTCAAAAGCTTGACTTTGCCTATAGCTACAGATAGTCCTCTTTCACCTGTGGTCTGTCCCTGTGTTCTGATTCTTTATGAATTGAACTAATTTGGTAATGACAGTGAGCTCCTGAGCTTGGCTTTAATGCTGCATTAGGTATTTCAGTTTTAGGTTCCACCTGAGAAGCAAAACTTGTCCATACTGTACGTTTAAGGAAGGGCAGAGAGAAAGTAAATTCTTTAGGATGTACTTGTTAAACACTTCTTGAGAGTCCCTCCTAGTCTCATTCCTGCCCTTTAGATTTTCCCTCCCCTTGGATAATCATTGGAGAAAACACTTTGACTGCTATATAAAGGACAAAATAAGAATTTGGAAACTAATTATGGAAGCAATTGGATTGTTTTATTGGTTACTTGGTTGATTTTTCTATCCAGAAATGCCTTTTCAGGGTAAAAGAAAATCCAATTGCTTTCCATAGTTAGTTTCCAATTGCTTATTTAGTCCTTTGTATAACAGCCAGTTATTGCTGCACATATTGGGAAAATCAGAAATTAGGCCTGAGCTACAGCCTAGGTGGCCACCCAACCAGCTAGCTAATGGTAGTGTACACAGCAATATTTCTATTCCTCTAGGGCTGTTTTTATCCTTTGCCATCAAATACTCAGGAAAAAGAAGAAAAAATAGCCACTATGATTGTGACTATAGTGAGTGCTTTAAAAGAGTACAGGGTAACTTAGGACAGCCATTTTTTCCAGATCACTTTTAAGTTGTCTCTTTATTTCACCCTTTAGCAATAACCACCCAATCCTGCTCTTCTAATTATAATTTAACTGCAGAATAAACAAACTCTTACTTCTTACTACAGGCAAATAAACACACTTCTTTGTTTGCTGTCTGGATAGAGAACACAACTGAGCAAAGGAAAGTCCAAGGGATGGAGTCTAACTTTAGCCCCATAATTCAAAATTCTAATATGCATGTTACTATACAAGTTGTTTTTTTCAGGATCACTGAAGTAATTATAGGGTGATTGTGATCATACAAATCCACCCTCAGTCAGGGGAAGTCCTGAGTGAGCAGACTTTTGGGAGCTCTTCCAGATGAGGCTTTTTTTGTCCACTTGCCCTGCCTTATTTGTTGAATTTTTCAGAAGGTCCTATTCTTAAATTGCTCCTGTTCTTAAAACTAGCTGTCATTCTTTAAATGGAGGTTGTCATTGTTTGGCATGTCACAAATTAGAAAGACAATTTTCAAAAAAAATAAAATTGGTAAGGGAGGAAACACAGCTCTGGGGAAGTGCTCCAATTCCCTCCTTCCCCGGCTACAAGGCTGGGAGGAACAGGATGATTGGGGTCAGTACCTTCAGGCTAGCACAGTGATCCAGTCTGAATTAGGCCCAATACTGGGTCCAACAGATTCCAGGCCACCTCAGCCCTGCCCTCAGAATGCCCCAATTTGGGTCTCTCTACAAGCAGGGATGCTGCAAGCAGGCCTCCTCTCCAACCACAAGTTTGGCAGCCATTAGAGGGCTGTTTCAGCTGGCAGAGGCAAGCAGAGGGTCACCTTTGCTCAAACCAACCCCCCCACAGCATGGCATAAGATTGCTTGGTAGGTCAGTAACAGTTTACTCTGTAATTGTAGATCAGATTGTAGCAAAAAGTTCCGAGTTATGAACTTGGGTGCAGTTGTATCTGGCTGATAGCACAGTTCAAAAATAATAATAATAAAATCACAGTTAATCCAACAACTTTAACATTTGTGATGTGTCTGAAATACAGTTGTGTTAGAGTGATTTATTTGGATTACTTTTTCAGATGGGCTGAGGCTAAATAATATCTTTGGTGGAGGTGAAGCACAAAGTTTCTGGACTCAAGCACAAAATCATCTAGCACCAGTAGCCAGTGTCTACTGCACACAGAGTACCCAAGTGTCTCAAATTCCAAAGTCTTGTACTGTTATCTGTTCCAAAGATTTAACTATGTAATAGTCTGAGTTAAGTCCTCTGAAAAGATTGACTAGATCAGAGGTTCTCAAACTTTCTACCCCCTCCCCAGGGCTCACCTGAGAGAGATAAAAATTACAGTGGCTCACAAGTCACAAAAAGGTGGTACAGAGGTGAAATCAGTAACAAAATAGACTTTGGCATGATTAGCTGCCAGTTACTGACATAATTTTCTATTGATATATAGTTCCTCTTAAGGCACTGCTAAATTTTTTGTAATAGGAATTTCCTTGTGGCAGGGAGTTCCACACTTCAGCTTTCCTCAAATTAAATACAGAACATTGACTCTACAGTTATTGTGGCTTAGCCTCCACTTTTTAGGCAGAATTTGCTGATGCAGAGACTTGAGATGAAGGCTTTTTATTTTATATTTTCCCTCTCAAAAGTATTTCTACTCATTACCTGTTATTTTCCACCCTTCCTCTTTCACACTTCATGTACCCTACTCCCACTGAGAATTTATTTCATTTTTCCTTCCTGCTCCTTTTAAAAATATTATCTTTCTTTCTACTTTCTTCAATATCCCCTGTAGTCCTTTTCCTTCAGAGGAGAAGGAGAGGACGCCTGGCTTACCAGGAGATGAGGAAGGAAGGGCTGTTGGGGGGTGAGTTTATGTGTGAAGCATCAGAAGGTTCCATACAAATTCTGTGCAACTTCTTTTCCTCTCCCTCAACATTGCCTCCTTCCTTTCTCTTTTCTCGCAACTTTATTTCTTTATTTCTCTTTCACTCCTTTCCTCCAATTTTACAGGCTAAATCTTTGTTCTCACCTCACTCTCTAACCTCTTTCCACATATGCCTCTGCACTGTGTATGGGAGCTGCTGCTTGCTGCTGCTAGCATCCAAAGTAAACACTGCCAAACAACCAGGGGGTCGACTGTGATGCTGATGAGCACTTGAACATGGGCTGAGGCTCACTGGTGCCCACAGCTTGAGAAATGCTGAACTTGATTATGAAACTTGAACAGACTTTTCTTTTTCCAGACATGTCTTCCTTTTGTGAATGTTAACTTATTATACAGCCACAATTGTGGCTGTATACTATAGTCAGCATGGAATTTTCACATTCCGCAATGTTAAATTGAAAATACACCCCCATGCCATTCTGATGCTTTCCATAAGCTCATTTCAAAACAAAACCTTACAAAACTTATACTCCTGAACTCAGAAACGGTTGCTTAACAACCCTCTAAATTTTCATGGCGATACACAAAACAGAGACAGTCAAGAGTTCAAAGTGTAAAAAGAGAGAGAGAAAACTAGACCCCTCTTGGATTTTTTTCTGTCAAAGTTCTCATAATCTGTTGAAATTCATCAAAAAATCAGCCATGTTCACAAGAGTACCTGTAATCCTATTACTGACTTTGCCCCATACTCTGACATTCATCTGCAGTTTAAAAGTTTAAAAAATGCCTAGCTGATTTTTAATTAATTTAAGAAATTTAGCATTAAACTCAATGATAATGTCGGGCATGCTCAGTAAGAACAAAATATCAATGTTCTAAAACCCAGACTCACAACTGCTTGGCTTACCTAATCAGGGGGCCATACCCACACCAGACCTTGATTTCACTTTAGACAGTCATGGCTTCTCCCAAAGAATCCTGGGACGTGTAGTTTGTGAAGGGTGCTGAGAGGAGACTCCTATTCCCCTGACAGAGCTCCAGTGCCAGAGAGGTTTAACAGTCAGCTACTCTGACTGAAGCTATGTGTGGGAAACAGGGCATCTCCTAGCAACTCTCAGCACCCTTCACTAATGACCCCAGGATTCTTTGAGAGAAACCATACCTGTCTAAAGTGAAATAAAGGTCTGGTGTGGATGTGGCCAGGGACAGCTTTGGTTTTAATTTGGGTAGGAGGCTACATGTGCCTGCTGTAGAATAAAAAGGTTACCAAATTCTTCCAAGCTACACAGGAAGTGGATTGGACTGTGAAAGTCCAACTCAAATTGTGTTTGCATTTTTACAAATTTGTAGGGCAGTCCAATATCTCAAAGAGGAGGTCAGGTCTCCTGCTTCCTTGGTGCATTCACTATAGCTGCCCAAATTCCCTGCTTTTTAAAGTTTGATAGAAATATCTGTTGGCTATAGATACTTTCTTAAACTGCAAGGTTTTTCGCCTGTTAGTGAATAGGATCAAAGCAGCAGCAGCAGACCCATCTCTTTAGCTGAAGATTTGCCCCAGTAATGTATACATCAGGGAGTGGAAGTCCAGTTTAGAAAGCAAACAAAACACATGGGAATCCTCTCTCTTACTTCTCTGCAGTGTCTCTCCCCAGATGTTTTTCTCCCTTCCAGTACTGGGGCCCAACAAGTGATGCTGGGGGACAGTCAGTGAAGAGGAAGCTTTCACATAAGAGAAGGATGTGTACCTTCAATCGTACTTCCCATTTTCTCTTTAAATCAGACCTAACGTCCTCTCAATTTATACATGATTTGGATTGGGACAGACCCATAGTTAAAGAATCACATTTAGGATGGTATCCAAAAGGGATGTGCTAGAATTGCCCCCAACTTGGATTTGGTACCAAATTTCCTGTTAATTTGTTTATTCTGAATCACTGAGGATCGGATTTTAATGTAGCGAATTTCTGCAGCTGTTTTTGCAAATGGACTTTATTTTTTTAAAATCCACCTCAAAAACATTAATTATTATAATAATAATTTATCAATATTTCCTTTATCAATATTTTCTTCAAAATATCAATATTTTTAAAGGAACAATCAATATTTCCATTAAAAGTTGATATTAATATCTATATATTTTCAGAGCAAAAAAAAGGATCAGTAAAGATCAGTAAAAGGATCAGTAAAAGCTGCAGCAAGTGGATACAGAACGAACTGAATCAATGCCTGCCTGTTAGGTTGACAGAATGCTTTTGAACTGGCACCAGCCATCCCTAGTATCCAATTAACTAACTTAACTCCATTGATTTCAATAGGATCTACTCTATAAGTGATACCACTCTTAATTTGCTCCTAAGAAAAGTGTTGATGATAGAATATGAATGCTTCAAGTCACTCAAGAAAATATATTGAGGATAAAGATTAAAGAGATGTAATAACTTTTCAGTATATTACTGCCTGTGTAAATCACCTTTGAAAGGGTGGCAGAAACCACTTATGGTTGTGGGAGGGTTTTTCCACTGGATCTACCCATTTGTAATCTAACATTTATTTTTAGAAAATGTGCTAAATAAAAGCTTCCTTGGGGATGTATCCGGATTAGTATGTCTTTTCTAAGATGTAGAAATCTCAGTGAAAATTATCTAGACTTTTACTACAGCTGTTCAGCATGGGTACCATACAATGTCATCCATAGCCTAATATGAAGTATTTGGATTTAATGTAATTTGCCCTCATTGAGTTTAGTGCATAGGATGGCTGAAGTCCAAACGCATTGGCTTAACTGCACTGTGGATCAGGCTAATAAATGACTCTTACTGGTACATGTGTGCGTGAGCTTAAATACTTCTATTTCTGATGGCAAAGACTCTATTCAAGACTTGTAATTCAAAGTAAGACAAAATATCTTTCATCTGGACTCATGCCTTCACAGTTTCTTAACTAGACCTTGGGTGCCATGGTTTTTGTGTACAGTGTTGAAACTTAAACATCAATTCCAAGAGGAGATTTATGGTTCACAACTGTTCATAATAATATCTGAACATTCTCTACTTACAGTATGTAGTAGGGCCCCACTCATACGGCGGGTTAGCAAAAATTGCCAAAAAGTGGGACATAGCCCATCCAGAAAGAGAGAGGGGGGGAGAGAGAGAGAGAGAAGCCTACTGCTGCACCAGTGTGATCCGCTGTAGCACAGGGAGCTTCAGGGGCCAAGCGCTGTCAGCTGGAGCACGGTGGCTGGAGCTCCCCACACTACAACTGATTATGCGCTACAGCTGATTGTGTGCTACGCCGCTCCCGGAGGAGGAGGAGAAGGGGCAGAGGACAGGGCTCACACCATATTAGCAGGGTGCCAAAAAGTAGGGCCCTACTGTATTTTGAACTAGATTTTCAATGTTACATTGTTCAGGGCACTTCTTAAATTTTGAAAATCCAATCCCCCCTCTTCTTCTTTTCCTTCCCCTTGCTTATGTAGTTGACTTGACAGGTCTTCCATTTTCTGAATTATTTTACTTGAACTTGAACAATCAAGTTGTTGGTTTGAGTCTTGATAAATGAATAAAATCTATAAGAATATCAATTGTTTCTCCATTTCAAGTCTTTTGTGCATTCCATCTTGTGGTCTTTTCCCAAGGTCACTGTTGCGATTACCATATTCTGGCCTTCAAACTAGAAATTATAGTTTGATTTTGGTTTTTTGACACACTTTCATCTAGTCTAAACATTCATAATTCTGTTGTAACACTTTCTGAGTAGATTAGGTCTCCTATCTCAAGCCAATGCTTTCTAATCCAGTACTTTTATACAGACTTGTTCAGCTTCTGTAAAGTCATAAATCCTCAACCAAAGTATAATATTTAGAGATTTTATCTGTAGAAGTCAATTGGGAGTTCAGAATTTCATTATCATCCAATCTCTTCTCTTAAAAATCATGTTTGTCATGCAGAGTTTATTGCCCTCTTGCTCTACTATGAAAAGATATGTTCTGACCTTCAATCAGCTATTATCTGTTTGTTTCATTTCCTGCAGTTTTTTTCCCCACTTGTCTACTCCAAATACAGTCATCTGTGGTTTCTTTAATATTCTTGATTTATAATCCAGTTAAGGGCACAATCCAACTCAACTTTCTGCCAAGCTGGGGTGAGTTGGATGCTGTGGATCCCCAGCTGCACTGGCAGACTTCTGACTGTGCTGGCCTCCACCATCAGCAGCCCTCTGCCGAGGCTGAGCTATGGCACTGCCGGGCGCCTGTTGGTGCTGCTGGGGATCTGCTGAGGACAGGCACCCCAGTGGATGGAGGGCTGGCAGAAGTCCCAAGAATGGGGCATTCTGGGGGCATGGTGGGGAGGATCCACATGGGGGACTTACATGAAATCCTCCTCACTTTCAGAGCCCCCCCTTTGGTTTCCACTTCACCTGGAAACTCCATCGGCCTTAAAAATTGTAATGGGTCTCTGTGGGGAATGCTTACTACTTGGGAGGCTGATTTGTGGGAGCTGGTGCTTCCCAGCCTGCTTGTGTGTGTGGCTCCTAATGGAGCTGGCATTCTGCTGGCTCCTCCTCCACTGACCCCCTTTCACTGGCTCCCTGGCATTTGGATTGCTCTGCCCCTGAATTATTTGGGTTTATATAGACACCTTTAAGAGGTGCATGCCTTATCCATTTGGTTTGTATTCATAATTATAGTTTTATGTATGTATGTATGTATGTATTTTTAAAGCTTGTATCCTGCCTCCCTCCCCCCAAAAAAGAAGTCTTACAATAGATAGATAGCTTACAATAATGAAAGATGAAACAAGACTACAAAAATATTAAGCAGCAATCATAATAAAACAATCCTTAACATAAGAAGCCAGAAATTCCTACAAATACCAGAAAATAGCCAGTTCCTAAGGCCAAAATCTAATGTATGGACAAAGAAGGGGACAACAACATTAACATACCCATGAAAGAGATAAACACTCAGCTAAGGGCTTTTTAAAATAACCATGTTTGACCAAGCTCCTAAAAGCATGTAGTGTCAGGGCTACACAGATTCTTGTTGAGAAGGGCATTCCACTAGGTGGGCATCACCACAGGAAAGGCCCTACATCTTGTTGCCATCTACGCCAACTCAGGCAGCCAAGCGATCTGGAGCAAGACTTTAAAAGTTGAACAGAACATGTGGGGAAGAACATGGAAAAGAAGTTCTTAATGTACTCAGATTCCATGCCAGTTAGGGCTTTGAATTATTTTTGTCAATTGGTAGTTAGTTTGTTCTCCTTTATTCAGCAACAAAAATGATGTCTATTATATATATATTATATATATGTCTGAGTTAGTTCAGTACATTTTAATATTTTTTGTGATATATCTTTAAAAAAATTCAGATAAGAGTGAGAAAACAAACTCGTGTGTGTGTGTGTGTGTGTGTGTGTGTGTGTGTGTGTGTGTGTGTGTGTGTGTGTGTGTGTGTGTGTGTGTGTGTGTGTGTGTAAAAAATGGACCTTGGGCTAGACATTTCCTTTTCAAGGCTGGGCTCTAACCATTCCTAACCATAAAGAAGACTTTGTAGCATCTATAGAGTCTTTCTTGGGGGCATACGACTCTTACAGTAACAAACAGTGGCAAAATAGGTTGAGATTTCTTCAAGAAGACTGTCAAATGTTGGCATTATTAGGCTCTTTCCAAGGAATGGTATTTGGCAGTGTCTTCAGTCATCTGGATTTGTAAATCTAGTTTAAAATAAAGTATAATGTCTCTTACTTGCTGTCCACAGAACAGAGTGCTGAAATCAGGCAAATAAAATGTGCTGATTTTCTTGTAAAATAACATGCAACATGAGTCTGTGATGGTTGGGCAGAACCATTCAGAAGAAATTAGATCCCTAGACAGTAATAACTTCCTCACCAGGAAGTTATGAAAACTAATCCTGTTAGCTTCGTCCTCTAATAAAACAAGGTACTCTTTCCTAAGGACTAAAAATGGCATGCTTGTCTATGTGTGACTTATCTTTACCAATAGAAGAATCCACTAATTGAGGATAAAAAAATCTACACTCTTAACAATATGATAATATCAAAATCCTTATATCCTTCATTGCATAGCTTAAGCATTGGTCTTATTTCATTGCATAGAAATGGTACCTTCCCCAGGTTTGATGGCCATCTCAAGAAACTTCCTTCCTTATTATTGCAACAAACATTAACACTAACATTTCCCTCTTTCAGTTATTGCAACAAAAATGTCATTAATAGACTCAGCAGCCTGCACCTAGGCTAAATTTTACTTCATCGTTACATAAGATGCTAAATAATGTAAGGTAGCATTGGTGAACTCAGCACATAATCACATCACGTCATCACTTGCAATTGAGTTGTAATTCTAAAGCTGCATTGACTACCCAGCAAATATTAGGTACTGCTTTTATCAGGAAAATAGGCATTAGTGCTTATTATGTATTATCTGTCTTTCATTATCATCTGGAAAATAGTAGTCAGGGTAGAGACCCACTGTGCTTCAACCTATATTGTATCAGTAAGCCCTTTCCCTAAAGATAATGCCATTATATTATTGTTTTTATATGCCTTTTGATGCATCTTAGGCAACCATTCTTTAGCAGAATGAATTGTTAAGTGATCCATGGATGAGAGTTTTATTTAATGCAAGGACAATTATTGTGCCTCTTTTCTTAAGCAAACAATTATGATTTTCGGTTATTTATAAATCTGCCAGAAGATGAAGCCAGAATTGCATGAGCTTCTGGCTGGTCCAAATTCAACATATGTCACCTATGCACACTACAAGCTATCACCGTGGAAGATAATAAGTAGTGCTATATAAATGGCTGCCTCTGCATATGTTGCCACCCTGGGCTCCCTCTGGGAGGAAGAGCGGGATATAAATGTAATAAATAATAACATAAATAAATAATATGTTATTTTGTTCTGATTTTTAAACTGTATATATTAACACTGTTTATTGTGTTTTTCAAAATCTCTAGTAGTTGGTAAGTCACCACCTCATAGTGCACAAACTGTGATACCAAATTTTCAGTGGAAAGAGGAGGAAGGAGCTTCCAAATCAGGGCTTTATTTGCAAATGGGTTATTGACACAAATTCATAGTTGGCAATAATTTGTTTGGGGGTTTTACTCCCCCAATTTCCCCTGGAAAGGGTAAATCTGGATTAAATGGGGGAGTGAGGCTGGCATTTTTATGCCAACAAGATCATGTAGCACTGCAAAACGTTTGCATGAATGAGCAGCACCACAATAAACACCCAGCTGGAAATGTTCAAAGTATGCAGAAGATTTGGGGATTTAAAAACTTTCCAGACAAAGACAATGTGGTGGCCGTGGCTTGTATGAGGTGCAGCATGCTGCTGGTGCTACATAAATGCAATGCCATCAGAGCAGTAGAAAGCAACAACCAAAGTCAGGAGAATGACTGTAGCTCAGTGTTAAGTGCATGCTTTGCATGAAAAAGTCTGGGAAAGGTGCTAGATTCAGTCATAGCATCTTTAGGTAGGACTGGAAAAGACTTGTGTCTGAAAGCCTGCCCATCAGTGTGGTATTGAGCTAGTACTAAGGTTCCTATGTTCTCGAGTTACTGCTTTTCTACATGCAACAAATACAAAGTTACAAGAGTTGTTGGAATGGATTTTATTTTATTTTATTTTTCATTTATTACATTTATGTACCGCCCCATAGCCGAAGCTCTCTGGGCGCTTCACAACAATTAGAAACATTAAAAACAAATATACAAATTTAAAAACACATTTTTAAAAAACAATTTAAAAACACATGCTAAAATGCCTGGGAGAAGAGGAAAGTCTTGACCTGGTGCCGAAAAGATAACAGTGTTGGCGCCAGGCACACCTTGTCAAAAAAATCATTCCATAATTTGGGGGCCACCACTGAGAAGGCCCTCTCCCTTGTTGCCATCCTCCGAGCTTCCCTTTTATTAGCTTCAGATATATCAGAAAAATCCAGCTATCTAAAAGCCTCCAGGAGAAGTGATTTTCTTTATGTTAGAGCAGGAGTGGGAAAACTTTTCCAGACCAAGGGCCACATTCTCTTCTGGATAATTTTCCAGGGGCCACAGGCAAAAAGCGGGCAGAGCAACAAATATAAATTTTACCTTTGAATAGTAGGCTAGTTTCTACACACACACACACCTCTGTATCCTCCATCCAGGCAAGCAAGAAGCATAATTAGAATTCAGTGACACTTTCCAGCAAGGCAAAAACATTCAAGGAGGGTGCAAAGTAGGGTTGGTGAGAGATGTATGGCAAGAAGGGGTGTGGCTTGGAGCCACACCCAGATGGAGAGGCCTTGAGGGATGCATTTGGTCCCCAGGCCTGAGGTTCCCCACCCCAGTGTTAGAACATGGACAGGTAACTATCGTTGGACTAGAATATTCTGAGAGGTATCAGGAGAAATCTTCTTGGGACTGAAATAAGAACCCTGGGGGAGGGGGGCTCTCCAAAGTTGTTTAAGTGATTTAATGCTGAGCCTAGAAAGATAGCATTTTCTTCAATAATAGCTACTGTCATATCTGCCTTTGCTGTAATATTGCAATTGATGCCGCTTGTTTGACAGGAAGATTTTATAAAGGGGTAATATTTATATATACAAACAGAGAAAAGCAAGGAACAGCTGGGAGGGGTCACACTCATCAAGGCAAGGAGTCTATACAGAGTGGACTTCGCAGATGGTAGCACATGCCAATAGATCACTCACCACACATCATGCCTCAGAGATTTGGCAAGCGACAACATGAACCAGCATCTGGTCTCTTAGTTTGTTTCTTCTATCTTTTCCTACTGACCAGACTTTCTGAAGGTTGATTTAGCCCAAAGGCAGTCAGGCTCACAGAACTGACACTAATATAAGATTGTCTCATGATAAATTCTCATTCCATATAGAATTTGTAGCTAAACAGAATTAGGTTTTTGAGATGTTTAGCAGTTATGTAACAAATAATCACTTGGCATTCATATCTAATTTTATTATTTTCACAATTATTCAAAAGTACATATCTGTATGTTTTCCAATTTAGGAATGATTTTAAAGGGGTGGGAAAGAGCACAGTTCTTTGAAATTTAATAGATTTAAACCAAATACCTTGCCACATTGCCAGCATCCTAATTAACATATACGGAGGTTATAAAAAAACAAACATTCAAGAATGGCAATATAATTGGGTCTCAGGTTTTATTGCATTAAAATTAATTTTCTATAATTGAAAGGATTTACTGCCTTAAAAGTGTCACATGAAGCATTTGAGTCTTGATCATTGTGTGAAATATTACCTATTGCCCTTGAAAAGTTCTGTATAATTAATATTGACTAAGGGCACCATCGAACTTGCATTCATGCAAGGCTGAGGGGAGCTGGATGCAATGGATCTCCAGCTGAGCTGGCTGGGTCCTGGCTCATCCAGGCTATGCCAGCATAAGTTCCTCAGCCTGGCTCAGCCGGGACCCAGCTGGCTCAGCCAAGACCAGTGCAAGTAGAGTCAGTGTAAGCCAGTGTAAGTCCCAAAAGAGGGGCATTCCGGATGCATGTTTGGAGCACTCCTGCAGGTCCCAATCGAGGCAAAAATTATGTCAGGAAAAAGGTCGGACTAAGAAATTAATTGCAATAGAAGTCAATGGAGAGGACTTACTCCCCAGTAGGGTTATTTGGGAGAGCAGATGTGACATTCCTGTGTCTCTGGGATTACCACCTCCTGATTCCCAAATGCCTGGATTAGTAAATTCACAGGAAGTCTGCCTCTGAAATGACATATAACTGCTATCACATTTTATATAGAGATTTTGCCAAACTAGAACCCTCCAAATTTACCTTGAATGTTCCTTTAGTCAAAATTTGGGAGCAATTGGTTCTTTATTTGTGCCCTGCACTTTGAATTGTGATTTTAGAATTTTAGCTATTTTGATATGTATGTTTCTTTAAAGATATTCATTTGTTTCCACAGTCTAGAAAGATATGAAGAGTATCAGTTTACAAAGATATACTCACAAAGCAAATGAAATAATGTAATGAATCATGACAAGCACTAAAGCGAATCAAAACTCAACATAGATTTTCATCTCCCCAGCAACTTTTATTCTCTTCCAGAATCTCACCAAGTGTGCTAGTTCAATCAAAAAAAGTGTATTCTAGGTATTCTTGAGCCAATAATCAATATCCGATGCTAAACTCTTTTTCCATTTTCTTGTAATTCTAATTTGTGAAGTAATTATTACGTTATTAATTAATTCATGATATTTACTTGGTCTGACATATATCCTAAAAGGAAATCTGTCACCATTTGTTGCAGCTTCTCCTCCCTCCAAAAAAACCACCCAATCTTTTTTGTTAAAACATACTTTCAAGTATGTACATTCAAAATTCTCAGAAAGAGAGAGGAAGGAAAACTTAATTATGCTTGCCATATATATTTATCCAATTTAAATTAAACATGCAAACAAAAAAGAAAAAATATACATATAAAGAAAGGAAAACTAAAACCAATAATTATCTTCTATAACTCAGTTGACATAAATATAACACCTTACATTATCAGGTATCAAATACAAAACAGACATTATCTAAAGATTATCTTTCAGACGCCTGGTAGATAATATTTCCACATCAATATACAATATTCTGAAACCAGCTGGCTCTTAACAGTACTAATAATTCTTTATATTCTTTTTCCACTTCAGAGTTTTCATTATTGCCACTTTTGATAATGACTTTCCTTCCTGAAGCAGGGGTATATTTGCCTCTCACCGCTCCCCTCCGGTTGGTCTCTCCCAGGGGGAAAGGGAAGGCAGACCACATGAGCAGGGCTGCCCAATGGGAGGGGTGATGCAGCCCACTATTTAAGGCTGCTCCGCTGCCTCTTCTTGCTCCCTTCACAACTGCAACGTTGGAGAGAGTGCTCTCTCTCCTAGCTACATGGATCCAGCGGGTGCGGCATTTTTGGTTAGGGGGCACCCATAAGTCATCACCCACAGTTTGAGGCTTGGGAGTACTTGTGGGTGCCCTGGCAGCCTAGCATGTGCACCTTGGTTGATGCTGGATAGCAGGCCCAGTTGCACATGTTGGGTTCACATACCCAAGGCTCATTTGGCAAGGAAGGGGAATTTTTCACTAATCCTTGGCTGGGGTGTGATGTTCCTATATTAATGTATATATGGTAAGTGTTTGTTGTTTAGAAGATATATGGTAAGTAGTGAAAAAGGAGGGGGAGTGAATGGGCAGTAGAATGCTAGATGATTGGCTGAGTGTTTAAAATGGCTGAATGTATAAAAGGAAGAGTGAGAGTGGAATCGGGGGGAGAAGAGAACTGAGTGGGTTGCTTGGTGGGGTTTAGAGAGTTGTTTGCCAGGAGGGAGGTGGAGTTCGGATTAGTATTGAGTAAAACCATATGCTTATGTGCCTTAAGAAGAAATCTTGTTAATCTTGTTAGCTTTGTTATCTGTAATAAATACTTAATTTGGTTTACCAAAGGCCTGATCCTTGGCTGGGGTTTCACAGACCAGAAGAGAGGGTAAGGTAATGACCAAGGCTGAAGGGGAACTGTAACAAATGGTGGCAGCGGTGAAGAGAATAACAATTCACAGTCTCTGGGAATACTAGTATTCGGACGTTACTGGTGGTTGCCTAGCAGGGGGATCTGTTGAGATCTGTGCTAGAGCAGGGAGAGAAACAATAAAAAAGGACAGTCTGGACTGGTGGAGTCCATGGTGGTGCCTAGTGACAGGCAGTAACCACGAGCAGGTAGGAACCTGACAGGGAGAGCCAGGGAAGGACGCACCACATGTGGTGGCAGTAGCGGTGGGATACGAACAACAGAAAATCCAGATACGAATACTAGAGAATCCAGAACAGTGGTGTGGCAAAGAGTGAGTGAACTCAAACACCATGGCTGAATACATAAAAATGAAAAGAGAGGAGCTGGTGGAGAAGTGCATAACATTCAATTTACCTCACAAGGGTAAAGGGGTAGATGAATTGAGGGTAGCACTTATAGGATTTGCAACTGCCCAGCAAAAACAACGTGTCAGGGAAGAGACCCCAGAAGGATACTCAAGCAATCCTGCTTATATAGAGTACTTGAGAGAGAAGTTAAGATGGGAGGCTGAGGAAAAAGACAAGCAGAGAGTCTTTGAAATGAAAGAGAAAGACAAACAGAGGGAGTTGGAAGCTGAGAAGTTGAGGATGGAGTCTGAGGAAAAAGACAAACAGAGGGAGTTGGAAACTGAGAAGTTGAGGATGGGGTTTGAGGAGAGGGAGAAGCAACGAGCATTGGATGCTGAATTACAAGTAGAAAAGTTAAAATTTGATAGAGAGAAATTTCACTCTGAGGAGACAAGGAAAGACAGAGATGGAGCAAAAATAAAAATTACTCCAAAGGACTTTGCTGTCTATGAGCCTGGTCAAGATCCTCAAATTTACCTCAGCACCTTTGAAAAAGCAGCTCAGTTGTGGGGGCTACCTGAAGATAAATACATGCAGTATTTATCAAACCTGATTAAAGGGGAATTGGCTGAGGTATACCAATATTTCCCCTCAGACAGGCCCGTCACCTATGCTGAATTCAAAGAAGCAGTGTTTAAAAGATTCAGACTGGGGCCTGATTATTTTAGAAAGCTTTTCAGAAACTGCCAGATACAGACAGGGAGGTCTTTCGTGGAGCTGGGGGCAAAACTGATGGACATATTTGGGAAATGGCTGACAAGTGCAAAAGCTCAGTCTGTGAAGGAGGTGAAAAACCTCATGATATTGGATCAATTATACCATCAGTTACCACCAGAAATAAGGCTCCTGGTCAAAGACCGTTCCCCTACATCGGTGCAGGAGGCCGCAGAGATGGCGGATCACTTCGCCTCCAACAGAACTGGCTGGGTGGGGAAAACATCAAGAGATTTTAAACCCAGACCATATAACGCTGGCAGAAGGGATGTGGTACCACAGCGAGTGAGTCCTCCAGTAAAATCTGAAGGGCACAGGACACCTCAGAGTGGATCTATGTACCCTAAAAGTGAGGAGAAATTATGCTACAAATGTGGTAGACCGGGGCACCTACGTTTTCAATGTGAGGTTGCCAACCCCATTAGTAATCCTGCTCAGACAAGGGCAGTGAAAACAGAGCCCAAGGCTTTAGAAACAGCAAAAAAGGTTTAGTTCTGCCAGATAAACTGGACAGAAGTAACAGACCTTGATTCAAGTCTGAGAGAGGAAGTGAGTGTACAAGGGGCAAATTATTGGGCATTGCTTGATACTGGTGCCGCTCAGACATTACTGAGGCCAGATTTAATAAAATCTGAGGTAATATTACCTCAGGAAACTGTGACTATCCAAGGAGTGAGGGGTCAACCAGAAAGTTTGCCTGTGGCCCTGGTGGAAATGACTTGGAGAGGCCGAGAGGGCCGATATAAAGTAGGCATTAATGCCCAGCAACAAGAACCAGTAATACTGGGAAGAGATGTAATGGGAGCCCAAGGAAAGATCTATGTAGTGACCAGACAGCAAATTGGCAGAGAAAAAGAAGCCATATTAAGGGGGGCTGAAACAAACAGGGTGGAATCTGTTAACCAGCCTCAGGTCACCATAGCAACCACTAGCAGGCCTGCTGAAGGAGACAAACTGTATCAGCTGGTCTCTGGAGAAGAGGCAGAGCAATTCAGGGAAGAGCTGCATAAAGATATCAGTTTGAATCAAATAAAGGAACAAGCTCTGACCCAACAGATTCCTTTCACTGACAAACTGAGGAATCAAGTTGTGTGTGAGAATGGGATTTTATATAGACTGTGGATGCCCGCTGAGAGAAAGGATGAATGTGAACCAGTGAAGCAATTGATAGTACCTAGCAAATACAGAACCAGATTGCTAGAGGTAGCCCACGATGTCCCATGTGCAGGACATCTGGGAATAAAAAAGACCAAGAGGAGATTGGCTGCACACTATTATTGGTCAAACATCTCCAAAGATGTAAAACAACATTGTCTATCTTGTGGAATATGCCAAAAGGTGGGAAAAAGTGGAGTAAAGACTAAGGCGCCCTTAAAGCCCCTTCCTATAATTGGACAACCCTTTTATAGAGTGGGAATAGATTTGGTGGGCCCTTTTTCCAAACCCACAAGGCATGGCAAGAAATATCTATTGGTGGTGGTGGATTTTGCCACCAGGTACCCAGACGCAGAAGCATTAAGATCCGTAGAAGCCCCTGTAGTGGCAGAGGCTTTGTTAAAAATCTTCATGAGGCTGGGTTTCCCTCATGAAGTGCTGACAGATCAAGGCAGTGTATTCATGGGAGACGTGATGCAATGTATGTGGAAGTGTTGTGGTCTAAAACATCTAAAGACCACCACTTACCATCCCGCCACTAATGGGTTAACAGAGAGATTCAATGGCGTTTTGAAGGGCATGATCAGAAGCTATGTTCAAGATCACCCACAAGACTGGGATGAACGTTTGGGATGCTTCTTATTTGCATATAGAGAAGTCCCTCAAGAGTCAACAGGCTTCTCACCCTTTGAACTCATGTTCACTAGAAAAGTGAGGGGACCTTTGGAACTATTAAAAAATTCATGGGAAGGAACCCTGGGAGAGTACAAAACATCTGTAGTAGATTTTGTATTGGAATTCCGCAATAAATTAACATCAATGATGGAAGTGGTGAAAGAGAATCTCAGTCAAGCTCAGCAGAAGCAAAGTTACTGGTATGACAGAACAGCCAGAGAACGTGTGTATGATGTGGGAGATATGGTTATGGCGTTCATACCGAGGAAACATGACAAATTACAGGCTAACTGGGAAGGACCATATACCATCAGAGAAAGGCTTGACACAGTGACGTATGTAATCACCACAGACCAATTAAACAAAAGCAAAGTGGTTCATGTAAATATGTTGAAGCCTTACCATACCAGGGATGCACAGGTGTTGCAAGTTACCTTATTCCCTGAGGGAAGTGGGCCTGAACTTCCAGATTTGGTACAGGAAAGCAAAGACAAAGGAGGGGTAGATCAAGTGGAATGGTCAGAGGAGGTGAAGGAGGAAGTAAAAGAGGAGATTCTGAGAGTTTTGAAAACCTATAGGAATCTCTTTAGCAACAAACCTGGCCGAACCAGTATAGTTATACATTCCATTGATACTGGAGATCATGCCCCAATGAGATCTGTTCCGTACCATGTGAATGGGAAAGTTTTGAATGAGATCAAAAAGGAGGTGGAAGATATGCTGGAATTAGGAGTGATCAGGGAATCCATCAGTCCCTGGGCCTCAAGTATTGTCCTGGTTCCGAAAAAAGATGGAACGACAAAGTTTTGCATTGATTATCGGCTAATCAATAAAATCACGGTCCCAGATGCGTATCCTATGCCTAGGGTAGACGCAATGTTAGAGTTATTGGGGGCAGCAACCATTATCTCTACACTAGATCTCTGTAAAGGATTTTGGCAAATGGAACTAGACGAGCAATCCAAAGCCAAAACTGCCTTCAGTACACCAGATGGGTTATATGAGTTTGTGACCTTACCCATGGGACTAAGGAACTCACCAAGTTCATTTCAGAGGCTAATCAATACTGTGTTGCGAGGCATGTCAGATTTTGCAATGGCCTATATCGATGACGTGGCCATTTTTAGCAAGTCGGTGCCTGAGCATGTCCAACACCTGACAACAGTATTGGAGGCCTTAAGAAAAGCAGGCCTCACAATAAAAGCTAAGAAATGCCAGTTTGGACTAAAGGAAGTAATCTATTTAGGACATAAGGTGGGGAGTGGGAAAATCACCCCCTTATGGAGCAAGGTGGAGGCAATACAAGCGTGGCCGATCCCCTTAACCAAAAAACAAGTAAGGGCATTTCTGGGTGTGGCTGGATTTTATAGGAAGTTTGTGAGAAATTTTGGGGAAATAGCAACCCCCTTACATGAATTAACAAAGAAGAAGTGTTCTGAGCGTGTGGTATGGACGGATGAATGTCAGAAGGCTTTTGATCTACTGAAGCAAGCCTTGTGCCAAGGACCCATATTAATAGCACCAGACTATGAGAAACCATTCATCGTGGCTACAGATGCGTCGGACCTGGCGCTGGGAGTCGTCTTGCTACAGGAGAGAGAAGGCACCAGACATCCAGTGGCGTACCTGAGTCGCAAGCTGACGCCGAGCGAGAAAAACTATTCGTCGGTCCAGAAGGAGTGCCTAGCGGTCGTGTGGGGACTGAACAAGTTGCGCCGATACGTGTGGGGACAAAGATTCACCATGACTACGGATCATCGGGCCTTGTTATGGTTGCAGACTATGAAAAACCATAACACTATGTTGCAGAGGTGGTCTTGGGCCCTACAGGACTATCAAGTGGACTTCCAGTTCATCAAAGGCAAGGACAATGTACTGGCTGATGGACTTTCCAGGCAAATGGCTGGGACTGCAGTGACGTGACCAGACGGAGGAACAAAGAAAGACATTTTCCCCATAGAGACTTTTATTTGTTAACGTGACATATAAATCCTGGAACAGGAATAATACTCTGCCGTTGTTTTAAGGGGGGGGGGGGAATGTGATGTTCCTATATTAATGTATATATGGTAAGTGTTGGTTGTTTAGAAGATATATGGTAAGTAGTGAAAGAGGAGGGGGAGTGAATGGGCAGTAGAATGCTAGATAATTGGCTGAGTGTTTACAATGGCTGAACGTATAAAAGGAAGAGTGAGAGTGGAATCAGGGGGGGAGAAGAGAACTGAGTGGGTTGCTTGGTGGGGTTTAGAGAGTTGTTTGCCAGGAGGGAGGTGGAGTTCAGATTAGTATTGAGTAAAACCATATGCTTATGTGCCTTAAGAAGAAATCTTGTTAATCTTGTTAGCTTTGTTATCTGTAATAAATACTTAATTTGGTTTACCAAAGGCCTGATCCTTGGCTGGGGTTTCACAGACCAGAAGGGAGGGTAAGGTAATGACCAAGGCTGAAGGGGAACTGTAACAAATGGTGGCAGCGGTGAAGAGAATAACAATACCAGTATTCAGAGTCTCTGGGAATACTAGTATTGGGACGTTACTGGTGGTTGCCTAGCAGGGGGATCTGTTGAGATCTGTGCTAGAGCGGGGAGAGAAACAATAAAAAAGGACAGTCCGGACTGGTGGAGTCCCTGGTGGTGCCTAGTGACAGGCAGTAACCACGAGCAGGTAGGAACCTGACAGGGAGAGCCAGGGAAGGGCGTCACATGGGGAACCAAGACGGTGGTTTGTATGCCCAGGGCTGTGAAGGGATGCTACCCTCACAAGGCATTGATTTAACTTCACCTGCCTGCAGTTATAGATTGGCTTATTGTTGCAGATCTTCCAGTTACAGATCTTACATATGCATTTGTTATATGTAAATAAATATAACATTTTATCCACTATTATTGTTCCTCAAGTCTTCTTTCAGGGTGTACCGGCAAGAGGCTATACTAAGAAATATACCCTTTATAACCTTTTTCCTGGAAGTTTAAGTAACTGCTTAACTTTTCACAGAGGCGGATGGCCTTTTAAGGATTGAGGGCCACATTCCCTTTGGGGAAAGTGATGAGGTAGCACGTATCAGAGGTGAAGGTCAAAGCAAAAAGTGGGTGGGACATCCTTTCTCTCTCTCCCCCTCTCCTTCCTCTAACTCTCTCTTCTGTTCATTCATCCATCTTCCATTCTCTCTCTCTCTCTCTCTCTCTCTCTCTCTCTCTCTCTCTCTCTCTCTCTCTCTCTCTCTCTCAGCTTGAAGAGTGACATCAAAGAAGGTGGAAGGTTGCATGTGGGCTATAGATTACCCACCTATGTCCTAACTCAACCTACTTTGAATCAAAGAGTAAATTAAATCTAAAGAGGACTCAGCAACTGGAATATATATTATTTTCCTTTCAATTAACAGTTAAGAACAAACTCTATTAAGAACATAACAAGAACCTGATGGATCAGGCCAATGGCTCATCTAGTCCAGCATCCTGTTCTCACAATAGCCAACCACTTGCCTGTGGAATGCCTTCTATTCTTCTATGAACTATATCTAGATGTAAATGTATACATATTTCTGTCTCTGTCCTACCTACTATTAATTTCCCCCCATTGTTCCTTAATACAGATGCTTTAAAAATTAACCAGTATGTCTCTTGCTAGGGCAGAGCAATCCTGTACTCACTTTGCTCTGGGATTAAAGATAAGTCATTACTCCACCAGCAGAATGGCTTCTGTATCCAGTGTGTGCTCAGTCTAAAAGGGAAGGTGGGAAACAAACAACAAGAAAATACAAAAATGACAGGAAAATACAAAAAAGACAGGGAAATATCACCCACAGAATCCCCAGAATTCCATCAGTGCCCACCAATCAGGGAGTGTGCCACCACTGAGACCCACATGCTGCTCACACATGGAGAGATTAATCAAAATTAATCTAAATGTATTTTTCTGATCCCATACCTTTAAGAGAAACATGAGAAGGGAAGCTTCCTGTGTTAATCCACACGTTCTTCCTAGGAATGGGTTAATCAGTCTATTTCTGGTCCATTTCACTTTTGCATGTATTCATCTATAAATACGCCCCTCAGGCTGAAAATGGTTCCCCATGCTTGACCTACTTTTGTGCCCATACTAGTCTGGATTGCTTCCATAATAGGTTCTTGTATAGGTTGGATATAGGGTTGCCAGGTTCCTGGCCTGATCCTGATCCTGTATCTTTAGGAGAAGAGAAAGTCAGCCAAGTGCAGGTGTTCTTGCAACACTGTAATGAGTTAAACCACAAGGTGGAATTCTCCCTTCCCCCTGCACAACTTTTAAAGATACAGAAGACCTCTTGGAAGCCGGGGCTGGCAACCAGGAGGTCTTCTGTATCTTTAAAAGTTGTGCAGGGGGAAGGGAGAATTCCACCTTGTGGTTTTTCTCATTATAGTGTTGCAAGAACACCTGCACTTGGCTGACTTTCTCTTCTCCTAAAGATACAGGATCAGGATCAGGCCAGGAACCTGGCAACCCTAGTTGGACACCAAACACCATGAAGGAGCTACAAGATATGGGACTTATATGAAAGTAATAAACCAAGAATCCAATCCATCAGTAATTTCAGCAAGGTTTTATTGAAAATTTTTGGATTATAATCATTGTCTGATTGCATGCTTGTACATTTTTTAAAACTTTGCAGCTGCAAACCAGCCTTCGGTGCTTGTTTGTGTCTTCCTATAGGCCTTACAGGTCTCTGATAGGCCTGACAATGTGAAACTGCTATATGCCTGCAGAGTTCTGAAGAACTCTGAAGAGGAAGAGGTTGTTGCTGTTGTTTGTTAAAGCAGAGCAATGTAGGATTTTTAAAATGCTTAAATGAAGCTTTTAACTTTTAAAGGAATCCTCCAGTGTTGTGCTTTAACAACAACAAAAATCCACAGATCTTCACTGCTTTGCAGACAACATTTTGGACAGCCTCACTTCTTGGAGAGCCCATGGACCTAAAGAAACACAGATATATAGGAAAACATTGAGCTATAAGAGAGAAAAGTAGAGAAACGACTGAGTATTTATTGTTGCATTTATTGTTTTGAACTTTCCTCAAGAGGAATCTGAATGTATGCATCACTTCAGGCGATTTTTGTGAAAAAAATTCTTCCAGCCAGGGTGGCATGTAGATCGTAAATTCTAGGAATTGGGTATGTGTCCAGTAGGGTTGCCAGGTCAGAAACATCCCAAAACCTGAGATTTTAGGGGCGGGCCCAAGTGATGTCATGGGGGTGGGCCCAAGTGATGTCATGGGGTGGGCCTGAGTGATGTCATGGGGCGGGCCTGAGTGATGTCATTCAGCATGATACATTAAGCATCAATCACAGTTTTTTGGAGTGTACAATTAAAAAAAAAATCTGACTGGAAATTAAGCTAGACATCTTAGCTAAAAGATGAAGCCTGGGTAGGGAACATTTAATCTAGCCTACTAGCTTTCAGCAAGAAGGGTTTAAGTGCCTTCAGGCCAGACCAGTCACCAGGAGGCCACTGTAGGAAGAAAGGAGCCTAGTGTTGTGGAGATGTTAGATGGGAGCATTCGGGAGTAAAGATGGATGCCCCTGAAGGCTCCAATTCTAAACACACTTACTGTGCTGTTGGTAAAGCTTGACTAGGGATCTTCTGCAAAGACATCCATATCCAAGCAGGGTTGGCAACCCCCTGCCTGGAATGCCCTGCCCTTATCTTTTAATGTGGCTACTCCAAACTTCTTTACAGATTTGACCCTTCACTTCAGAAAGAGGTCTGAGAAATGAGTAAGAGTAAGAAGATTCTCTACCCTTTCTGTCTGCATAGATGCCCTCATCCTTCCCCTGCGCCCAGCAGAAGCTCTGGGCCAGGTGGGACGCAGTGGCATCTCAGAGAACACCTGCACTTGCCTGACTTTCTCTTCTCCTAAAGATACAGGATCAGTCTCAGGCCCTGAACCTGGCAACCCTATCCCTTATTCTTTGGCCACAAACAGTTATCCATGATTTCACTACTTATGGACACAGAAGCCCCTGTATCCACTTCCATGGTTATGCTTTTCCCATTAACTGTAATATCCTCTTGCAGTGGTTTTTCTTTATAGTTTTTTCTAACAATGTTATGCATAATGTACACTTCATCTGTGCTCTCATCATGCTCCCCTTTACTTATTGTCTAGAGCTGTCAGGTTCTTGTTGCTTGGAGACTCTGGTTTTGGGGGGTCCTCTCCGGGTATCTGGGTGACTCACCTTACTCTCTGGACTCTTAGCTTTCATTTTTTTAAAAAAATAAGTTTCTAGGTGGTCTGGTACAAAAGATATAAACCAAATTGTCAAAAAAACTCAACTTCTGTTAGTACCGGCTGCTCTAATCCCTGCCCTTTCAGGTTTTTAGCCAATAAGTGAAGTCAGGGTTGTAATTGATAAGATTTGTTGACCCCAGGCAACAGCTAAACTCACAGTTTGCTTTTCCTGTTTGTCTCACATCAGGAATTCAGTAAATATATAGCTTTAAGCAGCATACAGAGTACTTTCTCTGTACAGAATTGGGACTTGCTTCTGAGTAAACATGCATTAAAACATTCAAAATAATAAAACCAACAATGAGTTAAAAACAGAAAAAATCATAATAGCCTCTACATGTCTGGGTAGGCTTGCCTCACAAAAATGTTTTTAGCAGATACCAAAAAGAGTACAATGAAGGTGCTTGCCTAATGTCAAAAGTCAGGGAGTTCCAAAGCGTAGGTACTACTACACTGAAGGATTGATTTTTTACAAGAGCAGAACAAGTATTATGTGGAACGCATAACATGGAAAGCACGCCTTGAACTTGGCCTGGAAATGAGCAACCAGTGCAGATTTCAGAGCAGAGATATTATGTGCTCCTAGGGTCTCATTCATGTCAGCAGTCATGCCACAGCATTCTGCACTAACTGCAGCCTTGCAGTCAAGTTGTGCTGCATGGGAATTTCTGTGACCTTGGCTGACAGGCTGACAGGGTTTTTTAGTTTTGGTTAGGAACCCTGACTGGTTGTTGGATACTTTCTGCCTTACTCATAGGAATCTTGTTGTGGTTGGTATGGTACTGCATTTAGGAAATCATCATTGTCTTTTCTTTTTCTATTTGCATTTCATTTACCTCTGACGTTACTCCCTTGCATCCACAGAAACAACAACAGTGGTTCTATGTGTTCAGCTCAACCCCCTTAAACCCACTGATGATGCACCTTGTTATTCGCATGATGGTTTGTTTCTAGCCCAATAATGATAAAAGAGAATTCACATACTGGGAAGTGTGGCTTCAATTGCTGTTGTTCCCAATCTACTACCTGTGAAGTTAGACCTAACCATGTGTGTTTTCTCTCTGTCAATTATTACTCACTGGAATTGGGTTGGCTGTCAAAGTGAATTTATAGCAGCCCACAGGACAGGCAGGAAAGAATAGAGAATCTTTTTAACCCTTACTCATTTCTCAAACCTCTCTCTGCAGTAAAGGGTCAATGTCTGTAAAAACAGTTTGGAGCAGCCACGTTAAAAGTCAGGCAGGGCATTCCAGGCACGGGGTTGCCAACCCTGCTTTGATATGGATATCATTGCAGAGGATTCCTAGTCAAGCCTTACCAACAGCACAATTCTAACAATATCTACATGGAAGGTAGTCCTGTTGAGTTCTATAGGAGTCCCTTAGTAAATGTGTTTAGAATTGCAGCCTTCAGGGGCATCCATCTGTACTCCTGAGTGCTCCTTTCAAACATCTCCACAACACTAGGCTTTCTTCCTACACTGCCCTTCTTGTACTTGGCCTGGCCTGAGGGCACTTCAACCCTTCTTGTCAGAAGCAAGTATGCTAGATTAAATGTTCCTTACCCAGGATGTCTAAGCAGGTAAGAAGGAATGATCCCATCACTTCAGCTGGACCTGGAAACACCTTCATTTAACTAAAATTTCTTTCTTAATTTCCAATCAGAGAATTTTTTCTGTTTGAGTGGTATGCTCCAAGCAAGTGTGGTTGATGCTTAATGTATCATGTTTAATGACATCACTAGGGCCTGCCCCTATGACATCACTAGGACACACCCACATGACATCCCCAGGGCACGTCCCTATGACATCACTAAGATCCACCTCTAAAATCTCAGGGTTTGGGATGCTTCTGACTTGGCAACCGTATTGCCATCTGATGTATCTGTTTCTTGCTACCTTCCTTCCCTTTTGTCTGTGCCCTTTTTCTATGGCACATTTTGGCTAGATGGCCTTATTTCAAGCAAAACCAGCACTCGCTACTCCTGTGGGGGCATGGGTGGCCATCATGTTTCCCTCCGCAACAAAAACAGGGAGTAACACTATGTTACAGACTGGATGAGAGCTAACAAACTGAGGCTTAATCCAGACAAGACTGAAATGCTGTTAGTGGGTAGTTCTTCTGACCAGATGGTGGATGTTCATCCTGTCCTGGATGGGGTTGCACTCCCCCTGAAGGAGCAGGTTTGTAGTTTGGGCGTTCTTTTAGAACCATCCTTGTCACTTGAGGCTCAGGTAGCCTCGGTGGCACGGAACGCTTTCTACCAACTTCGGTTGGTGGCCCAGCTACGTCCCTATCTGGATAGAGACAATCTCGCTTCAGTTGTTCATGCTCTGGTAACCTCTAACTTAGATTACTGTAATGCGCTCTACGTGGGGCTGCCTTTGAAGACGGTTCAGGAACTGCAGCTCGTGCAAAATGCAGCGGCCAGATTGTTAACAGGGGCCAGACGGTCCGAACATATAACACCAATTCTAGCCCGCTTGCACTGGCTGCCTATATGTTTCTGGGCCCGATTCAAGGTGCTGGTTTTAACCTATAAAGCCTTACACGGTCTGGGACCACAATACCTGATGGAACGTCTCTCCCGATACGAACCTACCCATACACTTCATTCAGCATCGAAGGCCCTCCTCCGGGTGCCTACTCAGAGGGAAGCCCGGAGGATGGTAACCAGAAGAAGTGCTTTCTCAGTGGTGGCCCCCGAATTATGGAACGATCTCCCTGTGGAGGTACGCCTGGCGCCAACATTATTATCTTTTCGACGCCAGGTTAAAACATTCCTTTTCTCCCAGGCATTTTAATAAATTTAATAATTTAATAATTTTAATTTTAACATTTTAACATCTCAACTTATTTTTAGCATCTTAGTATGCTAGTATTTTAGTATGTTTAAATTGTTCTATATATGGTTTTAATTGTATTTTTGCTGTCTTGCTTGTTGTGAACCGCCCAGAGACCTTCGGCTATGGGGCGGTATAGAAATTGAATAAATAAATAAATAAATAAGTGGCTTCTCTCTTCACTTGGAGATTTCTTTTTAGCCAATGTGATACTGGACCAAATTATGCATGGCGGCTGCAAGTGCCTGAGCATTGCTTGGGTGTTGAGAGACCCCCTGTAAGTCTAAAGTGTGCTGAGCTGCAACCTCCATACTTTGTGCTATTTCCAGGATTTTTTAAAAGTCTAAACTGGATTCTGCCAATAAGCACATTCTGAATCCTCTCATCATTGATGCCACAGACCAGCCAGTCCCTCAGCATGGCATTCAAGGTGCCTCCACATCCACAGTGCTCTGACAGGCAACATAGTTCTACTACATAAACTGCCACAGACATCCCAAGAGAGCGTGAAAAACTGTTAAACATAAATCGCTGCACAATTTCAGATGGGTTGGGGTTGTGGTGGTGATTTGAAATAATCTCAATCAAGTCCTCAAAGTATTTGGCACTGGGCTTTTCAGGAGCTACCAAACTTCTGATCAGTCCATATATATACCATTCCCTATATATATATGTATATGTGTGTGCATATGTATAGTATTTTATGTATTTTAATTGTATTTTATGTATGTTAATGTTATGTATTTTAATGTTTTGTGATTTTATTGTTTACAATTTTATTATGTACATGTTTGATTTTATTTTTGTAAGCCACCCTGAGTGCCCTATTACAGAGTAGAAGGGAGGGATAGAAATATTTTAAATAAATATGTCTTTGTTCCACAAAGACTCAGCAAAATAGCACGCTTCTTGCTATCATTATCTATATCATTAGCAATGAAGTACTGGGAGAGTCTCTCTCTATACTGTACTTCTGGACTTCTTCCTCCAAGATCTAACATGGTGGGCACCCCTGTTGGCAGCTCTTTTTACTTACATCAACAATACGGGCAATATTCCAAAGGGCTGGCTAAATAGTATCATAGTCCCTATCTTCAAAAAAGGAGATCCTATGAAACCAGCCAACTACTGTCCCATCAGCCTGCTAGACGTATCTTCGAAACTTTATGGTCGGCTGCTATTAAATAAACTAAATGAATGGGAACAAGCTAACCTAATAATTAATGAAGCACAGGCAGGCTTCAGACCCAATAGAAGTACTATTGATCAGGTATTTATACTCCACCACTTAATTACTAAAACAAAATCCAAAGTATGGCCATCTCTATACATTGCCTTTGTGGACTTCTCCGCGGCTTTTGATACTGTCGACAGAGAACTACTATGGCAGAAATTGGCTCAAACAAATATTGACCAGAGGTTGCTATGGCTAATTAGAGCCCTCCACCAATCTAACTCGATTCAGGTGCACTTAGATAACAACGGCACCTTATCATCCAAAGTCCCAGTCCACAAAGGGGTGAAACAAGGCTGCCTTCTGGCTCCCTTTTTATTCAACTTTTTCATCAACGATATGGTAATGGCTCTATCATTACCTACTTCCCCCCCCCCCTCGGTAGGCAATAAAAAGATTTCCATCTTACTATATGCCGATGATGCGGCCTTATGCTCTCTAACAAAAATTGGCCTTAAAAGAATGATCCTAAAATTAGAGGAATATTGCCACTCCCAGAACTTAAAGATTAACCATTCCAAGTCTAAAATTATGGTTTGTGGCAAATTCATGAAAACTAAGAACTACTGGTCACTAAATGGGGCCCCTATAGAGCAAGTTTCCACCTTTAAATACCTTCGAATTCATTTATCCAACAGGCTCTCTTGGGCTTCACAGCTAAAGGTAGCGATTCTAGCCGGTTCCCAAGCTTTAGGCCTTGCCAAAAGGTTTTTTTTCACTCAAGGAGGACAACTCATCCTCCCCATGATTAAAATATTAAAAACCAAAATACTCCCAAAAATTTTATATGGAGTAGAACTGTGGGGAACAACTGCTAGAACCAAACTGGAGCCAACACAAAATATATTCATGAGACAAGTGTTAGGGCTCCCCAAGGGGACTCCTTCTGCCCACCTCAGGGCGGAGTTAGGCTTATCCTCATTAGCAGCACGTATCGATTTAGCCTATATACGCTATTGGCTTAAAATCTCTAATATGGAGGATTCAGCCTTGATCAAGCAATGCTGGCTTGAACAATTACAGGCGGCTGGTTGGGCAACAGAGTGCCAGGTAATACTTTCCAAATATGATCTCCCCCAAGCCACACTTAAGGGACTTAGCAGAGCCACCCTCCGTAACTGGATTTTTGATAGTGATGCCAGCCAAGACAGGATGTCCATAGTAACAGCCCCTTTTTCACCTTGGTACCCTCTTTTTAAACGTAACCATTTCATATCCAGCTATCTTGTCTTGCTCGATAGAGCCACAATCAGGAAAGCATTCACAGCTCTCCGTTTTCAAGCTATGCCTACTGCCTACTTAGAGGGACGATACAACGGCACTCCATTGGTCCAACGCCAATGTATTTATGGATGTAATGCAGTAGAGGAGCTAGCTCATTATCTACTTCACTGCCCACTTTACGAAGATCCTAGATGAAAGTTTTTTTAAAAAATTTTTAGATTTTTTAGTGCCTTGTACTGATTGTGAGATGATTAACTTGCTCCTTTCTGACAATTTTAATCTAATGACTCTTGCAGTCGCTAATTTCACGCTTGCCGCCCAAAAATTGAGAGCGGCTTTTGCCAAAGAATCCCTGTTCGATATAGCTAATTGATGTTTCTTATTATGTTATGAATATCTGTATTCATATAGCTAATTGTTGTTTCTTTTATACTATTTAATATGTGCGTAAGGCCTATGGCTAAAAGTCACAATAAAGATACTACTACTACTACTGTACCCCGTCCTCCTGATAAGCATCAAACTCCTTCATAAATCCATAAACAGCCATTTTCCTGTCAAACTCCTGCTCACAATGTGTGAAGAAACCCTAGGAGACTGATGTATCCAATTTACCTTTGTCGCCAGTATAGCATATGTAGACTCCACCAGTTAGATGAAAACAATAACTGGCTTTATTTCTTAGCTTCTACCCTGGGCAAGGCTTCACATCAATTATGCTGGTCCATTTATGGGGAAAATGTTCTTAATCATTAAACAGATGTACATTCCAAATAGTTTGAAGTTTACATAACATCATCTACTACTGCTGAAGCAACTGTCTTTTTCTGCTTTTGGATTTCTGGACGTAGTGGTAAGTGATAATGGGCCTCAATTTACAGGTGCAGCTTTCCAAGAGTTTTTGGAGAAAAACTACATCAAGCATGTAAGAATTGCTCCACATCACCCATTTTCCAATGGCCTAGTAGAAAGAACTGTAGAGACTTTGAAAGATGAACTAAAAAAAACATGTTGCAGCTTAGAGATTAAGTTAGCCAGATTCCTTTTCCAGTATTGTGTCACACCACATTCTACCAGATGGAAAGCACATTCAGTGACACCAAAATCAAGTGTGTATACCATGAAAAAGAATTTCCTGCAGAGGGTCCACAGACTGAAGTAGAAGAACAAATCAATGTGGAACCATTACACTGCCCACTTGATACAACCAGAGAGATTGACAGACCCACAATGTCTGCATCAGATCCTAGCACTGTTTTAGAGGTGCCTCCTGCTGAGACACCTGCTGAGATGGAACATCCAGTGACAGCTGTGAACAAGCCAGGAATAATACCTACAGTTGAATTATGCCATTCAAAACAAATTTCCAAGCCCAATAAGAGGTTTTGTTGAGACCAATGTATCTGGTGTTTAGTAATATAGATTGTATGCTGATAGTATGAACTAAAGAGTGAGGAGCATAAGATATATTCATGTGGTTGCCACATAGTGGCCAAAAGGTAAAAGTGTCTTCTTTAGAAAAGTTGGAACTGAGCATGGCTGAGGTCTTTGCTTTCAGGGTGTAGTTCCAAGATGAATTCCAAAGTGAGAACTGTATAAAAGAAGCTAAGAATTAAATCATTGTTTACATCTTACTGGTATAGCCTACATATATAATACATACTGCCTAAGACAGTGGTGGTCATACAAAGCCATCAAGATAAATAGCCAATAATAAGGTAAGAAATCACTATAAATCAACCCACGCCTTCAACACAC
Organism: Rhineura floridana; assembly: GCF_030035675.1. NCBI lineage: Eukaryota > Metazoa > Chordata > Lepidosauria > Squamata > Rhineuridae > Rhineura > Rhineura floridana. The sequence continues at coordinate 105,670,678 of NC_084485.1, read as the reverse complement.
AAACAACCTATAGAATACCGTGAATTGTCCAATGTACAGTGTGCTATATAAAAGAGGTTGAGAGGCCTTGTATAACTATGGTCATTTGAATTCATATGAAGAACATCCGCGTTGTTATTGTTTGACCAGATTTTCAGTGCTTAATATATGGTTGTGTGTATGGTTTTCTCTTTAATTTCACAAAGATATTTCCTGATAGTTTCAAAATAGAACAACTGTGGTATCAGACAGACGACTGTTGCATTTTTTTTTAATGTGTTGCTTCTCTTTAAGGTCCCTCATCATGAACAGGTGCTTTCTAGAGCTATGCTCTAAAACCCATTGTGATTTGAGACAGAGTGATGCTATTTTGTTTAGGCCCATAGCATTCTGTGAAAATGGCCTTAGCGACTAGTGTAGCACACTAAATGATGCAGAGATTTTCCTTCAATACATGCCATGTGATGTGTCAGTCTTTGCCAGCTGGTTCAATTGCTATCTGTGCATTCTCTTCGTTAATAGTTATTCCTGCTGGTGGCCGTAAGGTCTAGCTTTAAGCTCGATTTTCAAAGAGTGTATCCAGCATTCACAACATGTAGAGATCTGTATACATTCATCATGCAGTGGTGAATCTCAGTTGGCAAGATCTTCTCAACTGTGAGAAATTCAATTACTGTTTTCTACTCAAAATGTGCATCCATGGCAGTTGTCATTTCAAGTTACTTGCTTGTGTTCCTCTTTGGTGTGTGGAAAGCAGGGATGGAGAGAGAAGCTGCCTTGGAAATAGTCCAGAATTCATACACTGCCCTGCTCCTATAATCTGCTACCATAATAGTCAACATTGTTAGAAGAAGACAGGTGTTTGTTTTTCCAACATATGTTGTTGTAACATCTATGAAAAAATAGAGTATGGCAGTGCTGCCAGCCTGATGGGCAACATGGCAACAGCTTTCCCAGCCTGGAGAGGCCAGGCACACATCAAAAGCGGGCCTTGCTTGGGTAGATGGAAAGGCTATTCATTCATTCGAGGCCCAAAACATAATTAGTGCTTTACAAAAGGTACTAGCACAGTGCATGAACAAACTGATGATCTGTTTGGAGCCTGGCTGAGTTAATAGCAGTGGCAGAAATTGTTTCGTTCACCTTCTTGTTCCAAAGACAGGGATAGGATGGTGACCAAGGAGATGGTGGGGGGATGAGAATGGGTAGGAAAACTTAAAACATTATGAGCACCTTTAGATGATGTTTGCCAGCACAGATGATCAGGTCTATAGTTGAATGCACCAAGTGCCATTGACTATGTCTCCCAAACAGTGTGGAATCTTTGTTTAAGGTGTAGTGCCAGGAGCCAGACATCCGCCTAACATAACTGAATTTCTCTCTGCTCTGCCGGCCCATTTCGAACAGATGGAGACTAACCTCAGGTTCTGAGGTAGTCATGGAGGCTAGCACATATGTAGAAGCTAAAAAGCAGTTGGGGGCTTTTAGGTAAAAAAATACGCATTTAAAGACACAGTCCTGTCATCATCACATCTGGCTTGGGAATGAAGCGCAGATTAAGTTCTTTGCCACAAGACCCATGACTGATTATAGCTGGGACAAAGAGAGCTTTTTCAAATTGACAAATGAAATCTAAAGGTTCATTTCATTAGCTGAACACATGAAACTGATATGGACCATTTGAAAACTTTGACTTTGAATAATTTGCTTCAGCAACTCCAACACTGTTTAATTCATTTTGACAACTTTGACTTCATTTAATTTGCTTCATCAACTTCAACCCCATTTAATTCACCTGCTTTCCCTGTGTTGTGTATCCAAAGCTTCATGCAAAATTGAGGTCAGACCTTCATTTGCATCTCTACTTCTCTTAACTTTACCCTTCACATGAACTGTGGCTACCTTGAATTAAATGCATTGTTGTTTATTTTGAAAGCTGATTCCCAAAACAACTTGCTTTACAGATTCCAGGGAACTTTACTGAAAGCTTATGGAATCACATAGCTCAATTGCTTAACTTTGCCTTAATCAGTAACAACAGCAAAGGCTGACGTCCAGTTCTCTGAACATATGAATAAGAGGACGTAGAAATGGTTTTTGCTTTTAAAGGTGCAGTTTTGTTTTTAAAGTTACAGTTTTGCTTTTAAAGTTAAAATAATTCAGTTAAAATTATTGTGCCTTATAAAACAATACACCAAAAGCTGAGGCACATGGAGACAAGTTTATACATGCTTCTGTGAACCAAGCTGCACACATAGACATCCCTGCAGCCTATACTCACAGGGGCCCACTCATTGCCCCACTACAGATCCCATAGAAAAGGATAAGCAATGGAAGAGGTATCAGTTTTAAACATGTATTTGCGGAATTTGGCAATTCCAACATGACTGAGCTTTGCTTGCATCAGCCCACTTCTTATATTAAGCACCTGCTTATGTCCAAACCACCCATGCATTTTAGGTGCATTTTTTAAAAATCCAATTAATTATATGTAAAATGATACCCCCAAAAGTATATTATATGTATAATATTTGTTAAAAAGTCAAACAAAGAGTAAAGTACTACATTTCTGCAGCATAATTTTATTAATAATGCAAAAGTATTTCTATACAGTGATGTGCATTGTTGTATGTATCTGTTTATGTGCTGGATAATTTATGGAAATTGGAGTGTACATGTGTACAATATGCATATAATATAATTCATATAATAATGCATATAATATATAATTGTTCATATTATAGCATAATGGGGAGGATACATTTGCTCTTCTTCAAGAGTTCGAAGCAAGGAATCAGGAATTAAACAAAATCCTTGTTGATAAGCTCACCACTGAAATTTTCAGAAGATTTCACATCTAAACAGGAGAGAGGTTTATTCTTTCTGTGGGTACAGTAATGCACTGGACCTTAATAGGCCCAGGGCTGATGTTCCAATGTTGGTCAATGACATCATTGGTTTGCAAGGCCTCAGCTGAGACTAGTAAGACCCTTCTGGCATCTGTTCTCCAAAGAGTTAAATAATCTTTTTGATAACGATCTAAAAGTCTGATGATCTCACTGCATTTAAACTGTCAGTTAAATAGTTTTGTACATTAACCTCCTCATATGAGAATGTGAAGTCTCTCTTGCTCTATGTTTCTTCCCAGGAGCACCTTTCAAAAGTTATTGTGAAGGTCCCCCCCCTTCCCCTTCAACTTCTTTTCAATTGTATGATATATAGATGCGTTCAGATAGCAGAAAACCGAGATCCCTCTGTGGAAGATTCCCGAGTGAGTCTGCCAAGGAGGATATGTCTGTTAGAATGCACTTGGAAAAGACCATAACCTAGACCAAGGGTGTGGAAACTGTGGTCCTCCAGATGTTGTTGAGCTTCAGGTCTATCAGCCATAGCCACCATGACCAGTGGGCAGGGATGATGGGAGTGGTAGTCCAGCAACATCAGAGACATCACAGCTTCTCCTCCCTTGGCCTAGACAATTTATATATTAAGAAGCTTCCTGTCTATGCTGCTGGCTGAGATAAAGTCACCTGACTCTAAATTACCTGGTTTTAACTTGAAGAGTAGGGTTGTGTAAACTACCTCCAGAGCACAGAGTGAAAACCAAGATACAGATAACAATTAGAATCCCTCCCCAAATTGTTGGAAGTGGGGCAAGAGCAACTCCTGTTTTGTTCGTTTGTTTATGTTCCAGAAGGAAGAGAGAGTTAGGGTCCTCCAGATAGCTAGGCTTGACTACCTTTACCTGTGATGCTCTGACTGACTTCCTTCCGTCGTTAGACTGATATGCTTAGGGAAGCTTATCTGCCCCTCCTCCTTCTGCCCTTTCCCCTCTTCTCCTCTTCGACTGTCTGAGAGAGAGGAGACACCTTTGTCTCTGCTCTCTGTCTCCTGAGCCATGAGAGCAACTCCCAAACCTGAGTGTTGTGCCTACAACTTGGTTGGTAGATAGAAAGGCATACCTAGTTGTAACTAACTATGTATTTCTATAAATAATGTAGCTTTTCTTATTTTACTAAGTCTTAAGTTTCAGTGATCTCAATGCAGGGTAAAAGCCTGCTACTCAGGTAAATGCACACACTGGCACACACACATCTCAAACCGTTGACAATCTCTGCTAATATCTATACAAATTTACACAAAACAACCAGTTGTGACATGTGATGTGGAGCACCACCATTGCACCATCCTTCCAGCTGTGACAGTGCTGCTGCTCACTGGGACCAGGATGGGACAGGGTAGCAGGGTAGTGAGGACAGGGGGAGCACCAGGATGGTGGTGATATTGACAGGTGCATCTGTATCTGTTGACACCACCAACTCTTTGCTCCCCTACCCTTACTGCTGTGCCACTCCACCCTAACTGGTCCCAGCAAGCATCAGCACCACTTCAGTGGGAAGGGCAGTGCAGTGGCAGCGCCCCACCTCATGCACCACAGCTGCATTCAACTGTGGGATTAAATACATTTCTTCACAGATGGGAGCAGTCTGTATGAGGGATGGTGAGCCTATGCCCCACCATATGTTTTTGGACTCCAATTCACATCAACTTCAGTTAGCATAGTAGAGATAATGGAAGATATAGTCCAACAACATTGGAGAGCCACAGGTTAACCATCCCATATGAAAACCTCAGGTGGCCAAGAAGGCCTGGTACTGCCCTAGTTTAGTCATCCCCAACCTGTTTGGATTTTAGTAGTTTTAGATAATAACTACTATCCTCCCATACCTTTAGCCAGATTTGCTATGAATAATGGGAGTCAGAGTCTAACAACATATGGAGGACACCAAGTTGGACAAGACTACCCTATCAGCAGTCAGATACAGAGGGGTCTACAATGGATGATGATTAAACAATTATAGTAATCCTAAAAAACATTGTCTTTAAGGATTACCAGTTCTCGTCTCAGTCTCATTTAACAGAAACTCAGATTGACAAATATCTTTCACAACTTAAGGGAAGAAACAAAATGTGAGTTTGGGGCCACATGCTGTGTTCAGAATGATTGAATTACAAATTAAAGGAGCAATTACTAAGGGAATCTGGGTGTACAAAAGGCAATAAGACAGCTATAGAGTCTTGGATGTTGCACAAATACACATTGAGTTCATGGCTGGGTCACAAAGTGACAGATTTCTGCAAGTCTTAAAACAACACAATGCTTAAGTCACCAGGATCAAAGCCAGGTCACAGTAGGCAAGAAGAATATTACCACACAGGCTGTTCCCACAAAGAGCCTCTGTTCATCCTGTGAGAAGCCACTGTGGCTACAGGCAGATGCATCATAACCACATCATCTGCCACCCTATTGTTAGGCCAGGATGCCTGACCACATCTCAGGCTGATACAAAGAATTGGCACAAACTACCCCAAACTAAAGAAGAATGGATTGCACAATATCCTGGAAATTTTTGGAAACCTGGAGAGTTTCATGGGATAAATCACATATCTACAGACCCAGCACAGTCATACCTCCTATGGGGGATGCAGATACATAGAATTTTAACAGCCCTAAAAATCACTGAAGCTTGTAGAGAAAGAAGGGATAATATCTAGGATGATTCTGTCTACCCCATGGGTTAACAACTTGGGCACCACTGACAGAGAAAAATGGCAAGATGCAGATTTGTTTGGATCCCAGAATGGAGGGCAACACTCTTTCTTTCCAGGGGCAGCAGATGTTCAGCATCAGTTGGCTGGTAAAAGCATCTTTATTATGCTGGATGCAAAAGATAGATTTGGTAAAATGGACTTAGATAGGGAAGCCTGCTGACCTATGTGTTATCAACACACCTTGGGGCAGTTACAAATTCTTAGGGAATTAAGTCAAATATTAAAGTACTTCAACAAAGTAATTATGACACATTTGGAGAAATTATAGGGGTGCATATGGGGAGAGATGACTATTATACAAGCACCTACACATGAGAAACATATTCAGATCATGGAAAATGAGAGATGTGTATCGGAGCCACTGTTTTACAGTGGTTCTGAGCCTACCTCCAGGGTCATTTTCAGAGAATAGCATTTGTGTGATTATCTTTCAGCCCCCTGGCAGTTGTGCTGCCACAGGGTACCATCATCCCCAGTGCTGTTTAACATATGAAGACCTGGGAGCAATCATCAGGAGATTTGGGGTGAGGTGTCAGCAGTATGTTGATGATACCCACCTCTATTTCTCTGTAACATCTGTATCAGGAGAGGCCATGCAAGCCCTGGACCGCTGCCTGGACTTGGTGGTGGGCTGGATGAGGGCCAATAAACTGAGTGAATTCTAGCAAGACAGAGATGGTGTGTGTTGGTGGTTCCCGAGTTTGGATAATTGGTCAGTTGCCTGCTTTGGATGGGGTCATACTCCCTCTGAAAGAGCAGGTTCATATTACTATTGTTTATTAGATTTATTAGTCACTTGTTACCCAAAAGTCTCCAAGCAACTTACAACATTGTTTTAAAAAAACATACTACTATAAGTATTACTTACTATAAAAAAGAACAGTAAAACAACAACAACACCCCCATACAGCCACAGGAAGCTTTGGCAGCATACTAATAATAGTCAGAATTAAGAAGATTAGTATGATTAAAAATCAATAATTTTCAACCAAAAATGGCAGCTAATCTGCATCTGATCAGGACTGTGAACAGCAGTGAGATGATATGAGAAAGCTAAGCTCTTTTTTGGTGGTGCTAGTGCAAACTCTCAGAAAACTTTTCAGCTCTCCTGGTGGACTACTTTTTCACACAAAAATGTTCCCTGGAACACATTTGGCTCAGCTCTAATACAAGCCTATGTCTTTGAATATGACTAGAAGATCATTTAATCCAAAACCACGAATTCGTAGCTTATGCACCATGACTGTTCACAGAACAGAATTATGCCTAAATGAGAAAGAGTTACTACCCAGTGAGTTCTCCACAAAGAAGCTTCATCTATATATATTTGAAGTGAAGTGATAAACCATTGGAATCAATCAATTTATTGTACGGTCACAGACCCAATAAAACAAATCATCAGATAAAAGAAAACAGTCTATAAAACATTTAAAATACACAATAAAATATAAATATGACTTTAAAATGGAACATTACAGTTTGAAAGAGAGGACCATCTTGCATATTCTCTGAACTGAAAAAAGGAACTTGGCTACTAGCCCTGTAGTCAACTTGTTGGTATCAGCCAAAAGATGTTTCAAATTGGAATCAATATTTTCAAAGTTCCTGGCAAACACCTGTGAGATGCTACTGCAGCTGTAGAAATATAACTGTACAGCTACTGAAATCCCTTGCAAAGAGTTGTTTGTTATCAAGAGCACCACTGGAAATCCTTGGGATGTCACAGAATTATGTATGTGAAGAAAAAAATGTTTATGCAAGTGAAACCACATCAGCGCTGGATACAGAGTTCTGATACAGAGTTCAGGACAGAGACTGAAAGATAAGACCTTGAAAAAACATGAAATGCAAGCGCTGAGTAAGAAGGCTAAGGAAAGCTGGCCAAGCAAAAGAAAACAAATGAATCCCAGAGTGCAGCCATTCTGGGATACAAGAGATCTCACCACACAGTAGTGATGATAGTCATTCCAGACAAGGCAAGATGTAAAATGCTCAGCCCTTTGTACAAATTTCCATCAAGGTACTGAGAAAATAATAGCACCTGCCAGGTAGATAATGTACTAGTCAGGAATGCCCCACCATATGTAACAATTCATAGAATGTTATAGATTAGAGGTCCTCAAATAGTGGTCTGCAAACTGCTCATAGTCATCAAGTTCTATTCATATGGCCTGCAGAAAGTTTGCAGAACTGTCAAGAATATCTGTTCTTGGCGCTGTACTTGTATTTTGTCTGACAATGGAGATTGAGGACATTTGACCAAGGCCAGACTTATTAAACCAAATAACAAGGCCCTGGGTTATGGTCTATGATTTTCATAATATGGCCCTGATGCCACCAGCTAATTTTTCCTAGAAATTTACCAATTAAAGGAGCCATTATGATTCTCATAATGTCGGGGGGAGGGTTGAAATGATGCTAGTGTGCTGAAGAAAAGAAGTTTATTAAGTGATCCAAGTTTATTATGTAGACCCCTGATAATTTTTAAGTTTGAATACCACTACTGTAGATAATGCAGGTATGTAGGCCAAAAACTAATTTGGCCCATAACATTATGAATCTATCATGAGACAAAGGAGCTGCAGATATTTCTTTTTTTTTTTAATTTGGCTGGTATTCATGCCTACACCCGATAGATTATTTCTACAAATACCCTGAAGTATGGCACCTCCCACACAAGTCAGCACATTCTGATGCTGCTGAATTAAAAAGTAGCATTTGCACAACTTATTGCTCCTCAAAGAATTGGCAGGGACCAAGTCTCCTATACAAGCAAGCAAATTGATAATTTTGCATTACGTTGGGGATTAAAATATGCTGTAGTCTGAGTTCCTACATTTCAGCAGACTGACTATGATCACCATTCAGTCAATAAAGTCAATATTCCACAAAACAACTGCATCAGGCAAGGATCCTAGAACAAGCTCCTGAGAGATATGGAATGTATTCTGACAGTTGCTAATGAGTAGAATGCTAAGAACCACTTTTCCTTCCTCACATAGTGTACTATATCACAGTGAGGACATGGCACCCTAAAGCAATTGCAGAAACAAAAAAACACATTACTGTGATTGCACATCTAAGCCACTGTTTTATTGTGGAAGTGCTATTTGCATGGAAATGAATCATGGTTAGCTGCCAGCCATGGTAACTAGCCACAGGTCTGGAACCATGTTTATACCAGATGGAGGCACTTACAAAGGCAAGATGCAGCAGATGTGAACTAAAGTCTGATCATGCACAATCCAGGACGTATGTTCAGCACACAGACATGCATTCACATCTTGCACCAACTTGAACTCGCCAACAATGAGCAGAAAAAGGGACAGAGCTGCCACCAACCACTGAGAAGCAGCCACCATAGCTTATTAATGCATCTGAAACTAAAAACACAAGAACAGGACCAGCTTACAATATTCTGCCTGAGGCAAAGAACAAAATGGCACCACCCTCCCTCCATTCCACATACAGAAGCCAACTGAACTAACAACACTGGCAACGGGATTACACTTCAACTGAGGACAGCAGGCTAACTCAGAGGGCACAGGATGAGCTGTATGACATACTCAACTCTGTTCCTCAGTACCTCATTGCTACTCCCTGCTCCTGAGGTGGCTGCCTCAATCTGCCTAATGGTAGAGCCAGCCCTGCACAAGAAGCAGAAAGCTGGTATGCATACCTCAACATTATAGAGACTTGTACAAAGAAAACTTTGGACAGAAGCTACATGGGATAAGAGACTGATCCAGTGGTGAAGATTGCTCTCTATTAGGTTAAGTCCATGACTGAACACTCTTCTGCAATAATCATCATAGTTCATTTTTCACTGTGGTTTTGTTTGTAAATGTATGCAGACAGACAGACAGACAGACAGATAGATAGATAGACAGATAGATAGATAATCAAAGTCCTGAATGGGTGAGAATGGGTACCGTGGCTTTAAGACCAGTAAGTCAAGGAATGAAAGTACTAGCTGAGGCTTAGGGGAAAGTGGCAGAGAGAAGGAAACTTGTAGCAGGAACCATTTTTGCCCTAATAAATAATGATCTAAAATTCTCTGTCTAAGAGCCATTTTTGAATGTGTGCCATCTATACCAGATGAAACAGCCCTATCTGCCTATTGTGCCTATTAATAGAAAGGAATCTGTTTCCTTTTCCAGGCCTCCAAAACAGATGGAGGGGAATAAAGTACATCTGTTGCCCCTTTCGAAATGTAATGTATGAACCAGCCCTCAGCAAATATCAATATTATAAAATGTTTCATAGAACAGCTCACTGTAGAGCAATTTTAGCTGTATAAAAGCATACTTTCTCTGATGCATTTTTCCAGCTATGCTTTGCTGTAGGTTGCTATTGTGAAATCTAATGATAAAATAATGTATGTTTATTGTACATAGTTGCAAAAAGAAATGTTATAAAAGAAAAAAGTGAGGTAAGAGCAGCAGATATTTTAACTGATCTATATTCTTCTTTTTCCAGCTCCAAGTACAACCCAGCTTGGGATCACTGGGGACGCTGAAGTTCTATTATCCTGCTGGTACCTTGTGTTGACACTGTCCTCTTACACCAGCATAATGTACCTGAAGAACACCGTTCTACAATAAATGTAAAGAACCATGAATGGCTTTTAAGGATTCTTTGAAAGTGCTGATGACTGGATCCAATCTGGTAGAGTTGTTAAAAAGCGGCGTGGGATATAATCAGCAGTGCTTATGTGGGGATGATCGCCTTCTGTAGAATTGCTCATTATGTAAATACTTTAATTCTACTCTCTTTTTTATTAGCTGCATTACCTTGTGAAGAAGTACACATTGTCAGTTTTCTTTTTTTAAAAAAAAGACGTGAAAGCTCTGAAATTACTTTTAGAGGATATTAATTGTGAGTTCATGTTTGTAATCTATAACTTTTCAAAAGCATTCAGTCATGGTCTGCTGATTTGCAGACTGTAGTTTACATAAAAAGAACCCAAATATTGCAGTTAAAATGTGATCTTTAAGGCTGCAATACAAGCATTCATTTCCCTCTTTAAATAAGATTCTATCTGCATTTACACAGAATCTTTTTTTCTCAAAAAAGCTAAATAATATTGCCTTTGATTCATTTATTCAAAATTAGAACACATATCTAGATTTTCTTCTAGCATGATACTCAGATTTCAAGAATGAGCCTTGTAATATGACTGCACTGTGCAGTTATGCTTTGATTTTAATTTTCTTGTCAGTTCAGCATGGGTGTGCCTTCATAAGATACTGCTTTTCTCTTCCTCTCCAACAAATGGGAGATGGTTTTTTTAATTGTATTTTTTGTAGATGCTAAGCTCAAGGGTACCGAATCTCTTCTTAAGGACAAAAGGTGCTATTGGCTTTATAATGAACACCACCAATGGGTAAAGGAACTACTCCAAACATTGAGCACAGCAGAAAGAGTAAATATCTGGTACATTTTTAGGTCTGTCAAGTTCAAAACATATTCCAAACCTGTACAAAGCAGCAGATTATCTCTTGGAAACTACTTTGTGAATGTAACACATTTCCTTTGTTCATTCCAAGATAGAATTTCTAAAAGGCTGCAGAGAAAGTGACCATCCCTCTATTATATTGTATTTTTATATATATAATTAGTGATAAATTCTACGTCAGAATTATTCTTCCTGTTCTTCACGTTGGTTCACTTATAGAGCATAGTGCTTTGGAATGGAAAATCTTTAGAAGGATTGGAATTTTCATCATAATACACAAGTTTCTAAAACACATATAAAAATAATAACAATCATTTAAATAACTGTATATTGCTACATGCTAACATATCTCTGCCCTTAAAAAAAATCCCCATGCCAATTTCCAAAAACAATAAACCACTGTTTCCTCTCCTACATTGGCTGAATAATTTCCTCAAATGCCTGTAGTGGCTCTGTCCCACATGTCAGCCACCTCTCCACATTTTGTAAATGTTATGTTAAACATCATTAATACCCCACAACCGAGGAACATATGTAGATATATTTAAAATGTCCTGTTTTCTCCTCCTTCATAGTTTATCTTACATGCAACATGAGAAACCAGAATATTATTTTCAAATGTTGCATACTATATATCTGTTTGCCAAAATATCATTAACATATTCCTTTGTTAGTATAACCATTGCATTTTCTCCTTAAAAAGGACTTCTAATGCTCAGTTTCCTACAAGTCCTGTTTCTATGAAAGTTGACACTGAAAATAACCCAAAGTAATACTTTAGTATAAGCAACATGGTGAGAACAATATGTATTTATATGGTTGTAAAAGGACCACATTTGGAAACAGAAGAAAAGTTAGCAAAGTTGCAGATTCATACTGGCATATATCTGCCATTTACTGCAGTTCCAATTAACAAGCAGAAAAAAAGATGACACCTGAAAAATGGGAAAAATCTGTACAAGTGTTACTCTAGTGTGAAATAAGTGAAAACCAAAGTAAGTGCAAAGACTTTCATTTGAATTTACTCATAAGACCAAATAGTGGGAAATTGTTCTTTGCTGCTTGATTGAAGGTGCATGTGCTTTCAATGGTTCAGGTTGAGAGTTAACAGTTTGTCTCTTTAATTGAAGTTGTTAAGATCTGCACTACAAAGTGTGATAAACTAACCGATTATGTTAGGTAAGCTGTTGTATCTCAGAATAAGTTTATGTAGGCATAAAAGTCTCGAAAAACAAATTTAGTAATGACTCGGCTCACCATAGAAGAGGCTATAGTGGTTTGATTCAAGTAAACTGACTTTAAAATAGAGAAATGTGGAATACTAAATAACTACTTCACCCATTTTTAATCCTATAAAAGCAAGAGGAAAGAGAACTTTATTGAGTATATAGTACAAGTTCATCAGCATTTTTAATATCATTATCATAAAATGTTCAACAAAGCCTGTTCTCAAAGTTCTGACATTATTGTTGCTAGCTAGAGATTCAGCATAATAATTGTTCTACTTCTAAGACCTACATGATAAATTTATTTATCTCCCTTGTCCTCATCTGCATAAATTAAATGTTGATGCATTAGTGTGAGCATCTAGTTTAACTAGTAGGTGGCTCTTTGAAATAGTAATAAAGTGCCATATTAAGACTGTTAGATGACAGAACAATAATACATTTTATCCATGCAGTTTGTATTCACAGAGCAAATACTATGGCTTTCTTGATGTTGCACATTTGGCACTTTTTAATAGAAAGGTTTGATTGGTCTGGTGCAGTATCCTGACGTTTGGGATGACCAGACATTCAAATTTGTTGGGCAACAGGAAGCACACAAGTCACTTGCAATTGCTGTTTTTCTGCTTCTTTGTAATGGAGGATTTTTGGCAGGATATGGGAGCTCATTCACCAGTCCCCTGCGGAATGCTACTAAGATGCACAGAGAACAGAAAGTGTGAGTTACTTGCACATCCTGTTCTCCATGCAAGTTTGAATGTCTGAAGCCACCCTCTCTATTCTTTCTTGTATTGCAGCTTTAAAGTTCCATAATGAATTCAAGAGGTTGAAAGAACAGTGCTGCAGAAGCCACTGCCTCTGTCAGTACTCTCTTAAAGAAAGAGAACCAGGTCAAAGATATGTCAAAAACAAAGTGTACCCAACATCGCTTCTCATAGGCACAAATGTGTTAATTCATTTGCTCATCCAAACTCTATAGTCAAGTTTACAGCCTTCATGATCCTCCCCCCGCACATGGAGTCTGATGATTCCTGCAGCAAAACAGGGTGATATTTTATTTTTTATTATTGAACATGAAAATACCTGTGAAAGGATTAGTAATGTTTTTCTTTGTGTGGCAACAGTTGAAACGCACTAATCCAATGTTCAACCCAGCCTCTGAATTTCCACTTGCAATTGTTGGGTGTGATTACTTTTTAAATACAAAAAACCATCATTGTAGACAACAACTTTGTGCAAACCTCTCCCTGTTTGTTCAAGATAGAGTATCATATGAATGAAGCACTGGCTCAATCCTATAAGTATTTACTGTGATACTGGGACCAGCTCAATAAGCGATTTCAGGATTAGCCCCACAGAGGCTCCTTTTGAAAACATGGTCAGTCATGGGCCTAATTCTGTCATGGCAGACACACGCATACAGTTTTGCACTGAATAGTCCCAATAATATTTTTTAAAAATAGCATGTGCCTGTGTGTTTATAGGATTACTCCCTAATGAAAGTTCCATACTTCTTTGGTAAACCTTTTCTATATGATCATTGTACAATTTGGGATTTATTGGGATTTGATGTGGATTGTGTTGATTGTCGCAAATTACAATAACATTTTACAGAATTTATTAGTCCTTCAACTGTGGGGTATGTTTGCTTTCTTCTATTTCTTACATGATAATCTGTGCTCATCTAGTTGATATCATTGCTGTTCATATTTTTAATCAACCACAATTATATTTCTCCCACTCATGGAAAAATATGAAAAATAAATGGATTAGCTCCAAGTGATACAACTGAGGACTTATTATGCATAAATTGTCCGAAGTGTTGAGTAGTTTTGATTGTGACAATCTGTTTGGCAAATCAGGACACTTAACTACAATTGTGTTGTTGCTACATTAATATATAGAGGAAATAGGGTTGCAATTACTGTGATGCAGGTAGCGATGCTGATTGAAGTACGGGATGTTTCAATATACCTAATTTGAATGGTGTTTTTAAGGAGATTAACTGGGAAGATAACTATTCAGAATTCACTTGAAGTAGATAGCGTTCTCTGTTCTTCACTATTGTTTAAAATTACATTCTTTCAGATACAGAAGTGTTAATAACAACCACTAAAGCTGAGGAGGGGGAGTTGCACATTTTCAGAATCAATGTTCAACATTATGCTGACCAAAATACCCATCTACCCCACAGAACTGTGTGCACTTAAGAATGTGTATACCAAAATATGTATTTACATGGATAAATAATATGCCTTAATGCCTCAGTATGCACTTACCTTTAGGGACTGGATCACTCTCTTCCAGTCTGAGGAAAATAGTCCATATTTCATAACTTGCAGTGGAAGAGTTTCTTTTTGAAACATCATATTACGCCCAAAGGGGCATTTCACATTTTTAAATATTTTTTCACCAACTAGACTGTGTCAGAAATTCAAAGCCATGGTGAAACTCTAACGTGGGATTCTAGGTGGGCGGAGAAACATTTTCTAAGGAAACCATTAGCATTGCAGTCCAGATCCTTTTAAACTCTATTGGCAGTTTTGCAATTGGTGATGGATTGCATCTGGAGGTCATGATAACTCTAATTAAACTTTCACACTGTTGAACCTTGCTAATAGATTATCATATTGTATAAACCCAGCCTGCACAAAATGTGACTCATCAAGATGAACGTAGTTCACCAGCCATGTATGGCAGCTCACCAGGAACTTCCAACAAACCTGCTTTTAATTCCTGTCCAGAATTTCAGAAACGGGGGGATTGTCAAATACCTGGTGGGCTACAATATATAGGTGATGGGCTGTGTTCGGCTTGTTCAAATCTGGTGCACACCATAGTGGGATATAGCCTGTAGCTATTATTGAAGTACTGTGAGTATGGAACTAAGGTAAATCTATTTTGATTACATTTGTAAAGAGTTAATTAGTTATCACTCTGTGCACATTTTGAATGCAGTTTCTTCTTCCTCCTTAAGCAAGACTTCCTTCTTTGGTCCTTCTAGCCTTTCCAAGCACAATAGTCTTCTTCTTGTGTGCCCAATGTGGAGTGTGTCTGCTTCAACGCAAATGGGTCCCTTCTTGCAATATGGCTGAGGAAACTATAGCAGGAGAAATGAGCCAATAAAAAGGATTAGCCCATGAAAAGGAGGTACAAGAGAGGTATGAAGGGGTCATAGTTATTTGAGGCAGAAGTATGATTCTGAAATTGTGTGTGCAACATTTCCAAACCATCTGTAGAAATGGTTTTGAAACATAGCTCATCCTTTCTAGGTGATTTAGGTGAGCAAAACAGGAGACTAGTTTCTGTCTCATGCAGCTTACGTGCAAGATTTTGCCTGCTTAGTACATCTCTTGATTGTGGGTGTGATTCATTCCCATGCTAACTGGCTTGTGTTCTGTATCTTAAATACAGAACACAACAGCTATTAGTTACTAACAGTACAATCCTATGTTTGTCTACTCTGAGGTAAGTCCCATTGAGTTCAGTGGGACTTTCTCCCAGGTAAACATATATAAGATTGCAATCTAAAGTATAAAAATTACTCCCTTTCACACATTACAGTCAGGGACAATGAAGGAACTGACCAGTTCCAGCTTCTATCACTGATTGGTGAAATATATTTTGCTTTCTGAAGGGATGTGTTAGGGCCAGCATCCTCAAACATTTTAGCCCTCTGTATTTCTCAATTTCCTCCTGTAAGGAAATTTTACTCTTTTCACTGAACAAACTGCACCCCAACCCAATCTCTGTAGAGACCTCCCTGGAGGTCAGTGAGGCAGGCTATCCCCTCTATAATCTTCTATTTTGTATGCAGGGAAAAATACTGCGAGCAATGGCCTCTTGGTGCAATTTTACTTTGGACAGGATCAAAAGACCTATTCTGCTCATTATATAAATCCAAGAGTGGTGTGGACTTATGTTTTTCAAACAAATGCTGTCCCACATACAGCATGGCAAAAGCCATTTGTGATACAACATGAGGATCCGTCATTCAAAGAAATACAATAAAAAAAACTCCTACTGGGTGAGCATAAGCCCATTGTCTAGTGCAGGTTGGTCCTGCAGATGTTACTGAATGACAACTCCTATCATCTCTGGCTAAAGGCCATGCTTGCTGGGGTTGATGGGAGTTGTAGTTCAGCAATGTCTGGAAAGCCAAAGATTCCATATCCCTGGTCTTGCCTCAAGTTGCTTTTGATCCTGAAACTGTTAACAGACAAGAGTTGTCAGGGAGAATACGAGGCTGTGCTGTCTCACAGCCATAAGACAGAATTTGCAGAACTGTTGGGCCAAGAAAATACAAGAGCCACATGCAAAATATTTTGATTGCTATATATCCCCAGTAAAATGCCAGTTGAAACTGCTGGGTGTAAAGGCTTCCTTAAAGGTTTGTAAGGCAGCACACTTTTTCACACCTGTGAAAGCTATTAATACTTGAACTGCCTGGCATGCCTCATTAGAATCATGGGGTATGTTTAGTACTGGTTGCTGCTGTTGTTTTTAAATGGATTTTGTGTTACTTTCTTCCCTGTATCAATCTGGGAAGTACAGAAGTCATAGGAACATAGGGATCTGTCTTATACCCAGTCAGTCTATACTGACTGTCAGTAGCTCTCTGGAATTTCAGGAAAGGGACATTCCCAGCACTACCTGGAAATGCTGGGGATTGAAACTGGGACCTTCTCCTTGCAAAGCAGGTGCTCCACCATTGAGCTACAGCTCTTTCCCATGACTGGCCATATACAATTATGTTTACACTGAGGAAAAATACTTCATTTTCAGTTTGATTAGTTTTAAATATATTCATTATTACACATGAATACAAGCATTAAGTGCACTTTAATTGGGTCTCTTCCTGTTGACAATTTAATCCCTTTCCTCCTTCTCTTCTCTATTAAACGTTAGAGGGAAAGCAGGAAATTTATGCTGCCTCCTGGATAGACCTAAAAATAGCCCAGCCCAGACAATGTTAACAAGTAGAGCAGAAAAAAATATTGAGGAGATTCTGAATGAGAACTGTTTTTGTTCTGAAAACTAATTTCTGTTTGGGTTTGTGGGATTTTCCTTCCAGCTATTCATTTCTTTAGTGCTTAGCACTGATTATTAAGCATGAGTCACTTCATTTCCCTTCCCTAAACCTTCTGTTTAACTTCCCTTATAACTTCTGTATCTAGCTTTCTTTCTTTCTGTGAAAATGTCTATCAGAAAACTAGCTAACACATTGGCTTATTCTGGCCTTGGCTTTCATAAGCTGGAGATAAGAGCAACTGAACATGGTTTGCAATAAATGAGATTTTAAAATACATTGCAAATGTCAGATTTGTCATCCATAGCAAGGGCATTATAGGAAACTACATTCTTTTAACCAATGATTTCTGGTGGTTTACACCTCACCTTGGCACAAGATGGCAGATCAAAGTAACAGATCAACCTAATGAAGACTCTCCTTGTCTGCCAGTATACTAATCTGCACAAAACTAACATTAGAACACCGCAATCAAACCCTTTGTCTGTTATTGTTCAGTTATTATTCCCATTCAAAAAAGTGTGGAAATCCCTCCATATTTCCTTCAACCACAAAAAAGAGTATAACCTTTGGCTCTGGTATGCTAGAAACTGGCTCTGTATGGCTGCATTCAGCCATGGGGTTTATTGCATTAGTTTTATTAATGATAATTTTAGCACTTCTATCCCAATTTCTAACATTCCATTCATACTGCAATATCTGTTCCATTATGGAATTGTGGCTTTATGACTGGCATACCACCATGTTGCACTAATTTTCATTCATACCAGTGGGTGTGATGTGACACAACAATAAACCTCATTGGATATGTCACTACTTCCCCACCCTTTCCACCCATGTGCAATTCTGTCCCCCATGATTACTACAAGAAAGAACTATGTGCCAGTATACCGCCCAAATTTCATCACTTTACTCACACAATTTTCTGAGTTAAATGGGTTGCAAACAGATTTTTTCATGAAGCAATAAACACAGGAACGAGTGATGAACTACCACAGTATTCCAGTAGATTTCAAAAAGTGGCTGTTATGTCATGTGAACAATTAAATAAATTGCAGAAATTATCAGATAAGGAAATGTCGGGGAAATGGAATAAACTGCTGTCTGAATTTAGCCTACGTGGATATTCACTAGCTTCTTCCTATAACAATGGGCACAATTCAGCCAAAGCTACATACTTTTTAAATTCCATTGATTTAAAAAATAGAATCAAACACATACTTACATCTCTGTTACTGAAATCCATGGCATTTTTAAAAAGGGCTTATATTTGACTGTACAAGAGGATGTTGCCCTGAGGGTGGGATATAAATCAAATAAATAAATGTTTGGAATTTTTTCATAATACACACCAACAGATATTGATTTACAATCAGAACTCAGAATAAACCTTATTCTGACTATGCATGATAATAATAACGTATTTCCCTCTTCCATTGACCTTTGAAGCATTCAGAACCTAGGAATTTGCAATACCATGGAATTTGACTTCCTATATTTGTTTACCATTCTGAGGGGATAGACAATTTGTATGCTGTTCATCTCCCCCACTCCACCCCCCAAAAATCCACTTTATTTTTGAATTTAGCTTGGAAGTTCCAGGTCTTCTCTATGTGTTTTAACATGTGTCACCTTGTATAGATGTTATGTTAGCAATACTTCATCTGCTTAAAGACAAATGTGTAAGGGAAGACATTCCAGGAATCACCCATGAAAAGGTGACTTCATTGCCTAGTCTGTTTTGTTTATACTTAATGCTAATAAGACAGTTCCAATTTCAAGTTGGTAAGAACAACAGGAGGCAACCTGCTTCATTAGGCTATGAAGGCTGTAAAAAGTAGGATTGTGTGTTTTCCCTTCCTTCATTTCATCAGAAATTGCTAAAAGCATTGGGTTGTTTCTCTGGCTGAAGGTGGGTTTGCATTTTTCTTCATTAATTTTGACCTTCTGACATTTACTAAAAAAAATTAGCCTTGGGGCAGTGGAAATCTATGATATCTTTGCTTCCTTGCAGCAAATCAAAAGCAAAATGTAACATTACTAATGCTATGTATTAATGTAAATAGGGTTTTTTGTGACTTCTGATCATAGGCTGAAGTTTGAGAAAGGTACAGTTACACCAATCACAGTAGCATGGGTCCACTGTATCTGTGCTAAAGCAGTATCCTATTTTGCAGACACTCCAGTAAGACTCTTCTGGACATATTAAAGATTTTGTTTACATTTGAATTCTAACACACACACATACACTGCTGAAAAGGCAAAGTGTACTTTAAACTTTCCCATATCGAAAGTGTGGCATGCAGGATGATGTGCTGCTGAAGTCTGAATGAAAACAAAACCTTCCATGAGTTCCATTCAAATATGAATTATGGGAATGACCATGGCTCAGTGGTAGAGCATATGTTTTGCATCCAGAAGGTCCCTGTTTCAATTCCTGGCATCTCCAGGTAAAAGGATCACATGGCAGGTGACGTGAAAAGCCTCTGCCTGAGGCCCTGGGGAGCTTGCTGCTACCACAAGGATTTTCACTTGCTCAACAGAAATTCTCCTCCCTCTCCTCTCCCCACACACCTCCTAAATCTGTTCTGGGTTTTTCCCAGCACTCCAGAGCAGATGGGCGAGGGGGGCAGCTGCAGGGAACGTAGAGGGAAGAGAAGTTTCATTGTGCAAGTGGAAATTTGCACTAATGGATCTATTCAGTTGGATCCTGACTCATCGTAGGCTGAATGAATAAAGAGTGACATGGTGTAAAGCAACTTCCAATGCTTCACTTCTTATATTTTCCCACATGGGCATATCCTGCAGAGAACCATGGCCAATCAGAAGCTCCATGGGATTACTTGCATTTGCACATGTGATTTTTTAAAAAGAAACAACAATGGCCAAATGTTTTAGCATGTATCGCAGAGGAATGTGCTAAATAAGTAGCATATGTAGCATAACTAAATGCCATAATGAATGCATGCATATTAGTGTGCCGAAAGGTTGCCAAATGGCTTTTTTCTCTTAAAAAGTCACCTCTTAAATATATGTTATATCTAAGTCATATCTGTTCAGTTGGCTTTTATACCCTGCATAGACCGATAATGCAAATTGCATTATGCACATTTTGTGTCCCAACATACTGCCTAACAACCACTTGAGCAATGACCTCCAGTAGATGTGGTTGATGGCTCTTTGAGAGATATTCCTTTAGAAACCCAGAGCCTCTGATTTTAAGCTGCTTTAGCCAATGCCTGTCAAACGATTCTCTCATTGCTATCAGTGATCTGGAAAATAAGCTTGCAAGCCAAACATGTGATGTTTAGAATTAATAAACACACACACATGAAAAAACATAGCTGATACATTCATCAGAAGACTTGTTCAGAGATATTTGCATAAGCAGCATCTTTGACACAGTTAATTCAACAAACACACATTTAAGCCATGAAGGGGGGGGGGATCAGCCAAACATAACTGCACTAGAGGAATACATGCGGAGAGATGCCTTAAAATGAGCCAGACAGACCATTGGTCTATCTAGCTCAATATTTTCTACTCTGACTGGCAGCAGCTCTCCAAGGTTTCAGGCAAGAGTCTTTTTGAGTCCTACCTAGAGATACCAGAGATCAAATCTGGGACCTTTTGCATGCAACACATACATTCTGTCACGGAGCTAGGACCCTTCCCCAAATACATGTGAAAGCAGGTTTCCATACACATGTCTCTAGCTAGATGAGGAAGAGCATAAGAGCTCTGCTGTATCAGACCAAAAGCCAATCTAGTCCAGCATTCTGTTCCCAATGTGGCCAACAAGATGCCTATGTGACACCTTAAGCAGGACATGAGTGCAATAGCACATCTCAGCTGCATGTAGGTTCATGTGGTTCCTGGCCCATATAGCCCTAAGGCAATTAGTCATACAATCATGCCCACCATCTGTTTAGGAGAGAAGAAGAGGGGGGCTGGATTCAGTTCCCACAATACATCTGAAAACAATTATTGATGTTCTTACTGATGATTTAAATGGGACTGTGTGTGCACACAGTTG